>NC_092374.1:137646420-140146420 GCF_030028105.1 Mobula birostris | reverse complement strand
GCAGCTCACAAAACAACTTCTGAACTACTATTGCTGCAATCTGCAGCCTCTAATTTCCCTTGAAGTAATGTACTTTTGAACCATCTAATCAAACTAGCAATTTCACAATCTTCCAAAGGACTCGGCAGACTTGTCTCTCAGGTATGCAGGTACAGCACCTTTAAGCAAAGGAAGGACCATCACTATGGCCGGAAGAGAAAGAGGAGAGGAAGACTCCAAGACGCCAAGAAGCAAATGAAGGATTGCTGTGTTCTGTTTCATGGAGACATTATTCACTCAGGACATGCCAGATACACTGGCTCAGTCAAAGGATGTTCTCAATCCACCAGATGGACTGAACTGCTGAATTAAAAAAGGCAAGAAGTGGGGTTCCATATTTTATGATAAACTCTTCGTGGTGCTCAGGCGTAAGCGTCTTGTCTCACTTTTGTTCTTCCAACCTGGGACATCTAATTATTAAGTATCATCCATTTTACTTACCAAGAGAACACACACAAAATGCTGGAGGAACTCGGCAGGCCAGGCAGCATCTATGGAAAAGAGTAAACAGTTGATGCTTCGGGCCAAGCCCCTTCTTCAGGACTACTTACCAAGAAAGTTCTCCTCAATGATCCTCATTGCAGTTAACATACAAGGAGCAAAGCTCTAGACATAAGAACAACAAAGAGGTGATCACAGGAGGCAGAAGAGTGGCTGTGGGATTGCTTCAAGTTGGTGGAGTGGGCCATGTTTAAGAACTCATCAGAGGATCTGAGTGAATGCACCATAGTTGTTACGAATTTTATAGTTGTCACTCACAGATAAGCTTGTTTTCATAAAATCATTCAGTCTTTCCCAAACAGAAGCACTGGATGAACGAAGAGCTGGAGCTTGATCTGTTCAATCTGGTGTGGTTATTCAGGGCCCAGTAGCACTTACCTCCACTGTGATGAAGTGCTTTGAGAGTTTGGTCATGAAATGTATCTACTCTGCCTGAGGTAGGGCTTGAATGCCATCACCTCCCACAAAGCAAAATTAAGCGACATTGAAGACAGCAGGACTTCACTTCCAGATGAGCTCAATGCCTTCTGTGCTCACTTTGACTGTCAGAACATGAGGAATCCATCTGAACCCCTACATCTCCCAGTGATCCTATGAACTCAGTCTCTGAAGCTGATGTGTGGCTGCCTTCAGGAGGCCGAATCCACGGAAAGCATCTGAACCAGAATATATCAACGCCTGCCTGAGGAGCAACTTGGATCTGCCCCAATTCATTCTATCCTGGAACACCTGGACAATGAAGATGCACACATCAAAATGCTCTTTATTGGCTACAACCCTGCATTCATCACTATCATCCCCGAAAAAATAATCAATCAGCTCCAATAACTAGACTTCAATATCTCCTCGTGCAAATGGATCCTTGATTACGTCACTTGCAGACCCTAACCAGTTTTGGATTGGCAACAACACCTCCTCCCACAATCACCATCAATACAAGACAGTGCTTAACTGTCTTCTCAACCCACTTTATACTTATGACTCAGGCTAAGTACTGCTCTGATGCCATATTTAAGTTTGCTGATGATACCACTGCTTTTGGCTGTAACAAAGAAGACAAATTGGCATGTAAGAGGGAGATTGAAAATTTGTCTCAATAGTACCACAATAACCTCTTATAAGCAAAACAGAATAGTTGAAACCAGAAGGGCATGAGCCACCCCTCTGTCAGGGGATCAGAGGTGGGTGGCGTATACAACTTTAAATTCCTCAGCATTATCATTTTAGAGGATCTCTCCTGAGTCTAGCACGTGGGTGCCATTATAACAAAGGTATGGCAGCACCTCTACTTTCATAGAAGTTGCATAGATTCTAAAACTTGGACAAGCTTCTATAGATGCTTGGTGGAAAGTGGAGAGTATACTAATTGGTTGCATCACAGCCTGCTTTGGAACACCTATGCCTTTGAATGGAAATGCCTACAAAAAGTAGTGGAAACAGCCCAGTCCATCACAGGAAAAGCCCTCCCCACCATTGAACACATCTACAAGGAGCAGTATCGCAGGAAAGCAGCTTCCATCGTCAAGGACCTCCACCACCCAGGTCATGTGCTCCTTGTGGCTCTGATGGGAAAAGAGGTGCAGGATCCTCAGGTGCCACACCACTAGGTTATTATCCCTCAACCATCAGGCCCTTGAACTCAAGTGGATAACTTCACTCACCCAACTCCAAACTGATTTCACAAAGTATGGACTCACTTTCAAGGACTCTACAACTTATGTTCTCAATACTTACTTTTTGTATTTGCACGTTTGTTGATTTTTACACTTTGGTTGCTTGTCTGTCTCTGTTTTATGCAGTTTTTCATTGACTCTATTGTGTGAATGTCTGCAAGAAAATGAATCGCAGGATAGCATATGCTGACATATGTACTGTACTTTGATAATGAACCTTGAACCTATTTGATAATTATCTTTACTGTCAGATGAAGCAATACAAGTTCGGCACCATTTTCACCTGGTATGGGAAATGATACAGCATTAACTCGGGGAAGGAGAGCTACATCACCCGCTCCTCCACCATGTTGAAGGGTGACACCAGCAATGGCCTGGAGGTGACTCTAGACATCCACCAGGATAAGGACCTGCCAGTGTAGAACAGGACTGGATGGTGCACAGGGCCTCCTCACAGCATGGTTGGGAGGGAGGGGAGGAGATGGGGTAGAGTGGGAGGAGAGGGGACAGATTTATGGAGGATGGGTGTTAAGGGTCTGAGATGGGGAGAGTGGGAGGAGAGTGGAAGGGAAGAAAGACAGGCTCCAGTGAAGAAGAGGGCTGATGGCCACCCCAACTTAGCAAGTTGTCAGCGGGTTCTGGGAGTGACAATGATTCTACTCCCCCTCCATAGATACGTGAGTCAGGGAGAGTGGAGATCAACGCCTAGCATTTATGGTCCCGATCATTGTCGAGTCTGGTGTTTGAGGACTGGAGGTTAGAGTCCTCAGTCGTTGTAATCTGTGAGTCCTGGGTCGACACTGAAGGTCGAAACCTGATGGTTGATGGGAAGTCCAGAAACCAAAGCCCAATGGCCAGAGGCCTGGATCTGTGTGTCATCTGAAAATATTGAAGCCCATTTTCTGTGAATCCTTGAATCCTGCAGAGGCTGGAGACCAGAGACTGCCTGTTCTGTGGATGGGTGACAGTATATGTCCGTAGATGGGTGGGCGAGAAGGAGAAATGGGATTTACTTTGCTGTTGTTCTGTTGCCTGTTGTCTTCTGTTGCTTTTTGTTATTTTATGTTTTGTGTTGTTCTGTTGAGCACTGTGAGCATGCTACATATGTAGGTGCTGGAATGTGTGGCGACACTTGAAATCTGGCCTGAGCACATCTTTAGGGTTTTTTTTTGTTAATATGAACAACTCATTTCACTGTACGTTTCAATGTACATGTGATAAATAAAATGAATCTGAACGATTTTTTACAACCTAACAGCACTAAAATATTTTCACAGGAAACATCTCAAGCTGGCTTAACACCAGCTGGACAATTGCAAGAATACATAACATTTTAAAATCGGCACACGCTTTGTGGACTCACCAGTATTTGGATAGAAAATGGTTGTCCCATTTGCCATTGGCTTCTCTCTGCTTATATTGTCTTATTTTCTGTCATTTGTGAGTGAACACTGGAGATTCAGTGATAATAACAGAAAAAACATTTTTTTACAATGTTTCATTTATCTTATTCTGTCTCTGTTATGCTTTTACTAATAGTAAAACAATGAAAACATGAAAATAAGCAACAGGGGTCATCTTTTTTTCCCTTAAACTCAACCATAATTATTGTTGCTAATTCATTAATCAATGATAATAAAGCTCAAAATTACCATAGCACGTGAGAGAACTTTTTAGAAGATTATTGCCAATTTGTGCACATGCTTTCAAAAAGGTTTGCTACCCCTAGCATTCCCTAGGCAACTACAGGAGGTGCAGTCCCTGTCCTTTCATCCCTCCCGCTCTTATGATCTAGGGATCTTTTCAGGAAAAACAGTAACTGATTTCCTCTTCTCCCTGTCATTTAGTGCTAACAATGTGGCCTCCTCTACAATGGAGATTGGGTGATTTGCAGATTATCTGCACTCTGTACACTGAAGTGAATCGGAAATTCCAGTTACCTGTCACTATAGTTTACCATTCCACTCCTGCTCTGATCTTCTTGTCTGGTCCTCTTAAACTGTTACAATGAGTTATAAATCTACTTCCTTTCAATTTGAATCTGTCTTTTTTTTATTCCTCTTTGTTTTGTATACATCCTGACACCTTACATTACACAGAAAAAAAACTGTTCTTTAATCTCCACGTAAGATCTCCCGATCTCTACCCTATTGGAGATAATGCATTTGTTCCAATCAGAACCCTCCCCTACCCTCTCTGCTACTTAAAACTAACTTGTATGCTCTCTTAAACATGAGAGATTCTGCAGCTGCTGGAATCTTATGCAAAACACACAAAATGCTGGATGAACTCAGCTGGTCAGACAGCATCTAAGGAGGGGAATAAAGAGACGAGGTTTCAGGCCCAGACTCTTCATCAGGTCTATATTCTTTCCAAAAGCCTTGAAACTGAAATATTAGTTATTTCTCCTTTCACTGATGCTGTCAGGAAATGTAGAGGAGGCTTGACCCTACAGCAGAACAGTGGAAGTGATCTAGCAGTAAGCAATATTGCACTATTAAACTGCAAAATAGTAAGCCATAATGGGGCCACAGAACAAGAGACAACAGATAGTTAACACAACAAGCAACAAGGCATCCAGAGGCTGGGAGCATCTGGTTAAGGCTGGCTGGTTCGGATCTGTGAATAAAGGACTGGGGATGAGAGCCGAGTTTAAAATCGGCCACAGGTAATGAGTGTCAGCTGACTTCTGTTAGTTGGGTGGAGATTGGAAAGTGCCTGCCTGTACAGGCTGATAAATGCTGTCTGACCTGCAATTCCATTGTTTTTGGTTTTTATTTCAGAT
Source organism: Mobula birostris (assembly GCF_030028105.1). Taxonomy (NCBI): domain Eukaryota; kingdom Metazoa; phylum Chordata; class Chondrichthyes; order Myliobatiformes; family Myliobatidae; genus Mobula; species Mobula birostris. The sequence goes on along the minus strand of NC_092374.1, from coordinate 140,141,422 downwards.
TTTCAGAATCTGCAGGATTATTTTTTTATTTTCAGTTTCATTATTTGACACAATTTAACCAAAATTAGGTACTCAATCTATTTTAAAACATTAAATCTGAGAATATATCGAATGAAGAATCAAAGTTACGATGTCTGTCTGAACAAGTTTTCATCTGGTCCTTTCTTAGAAGTGTATATAACTGTAAGGATCTAAAGGCATCAGTAGTCCTCCAGCAGCTAATCCAAGTAGCAATTTTTCACTTATCATCCCTGATAATAATAAAAAGGAAGCAGAACCAACACATTTACCTCTCTTGAGATGTCCATCATTAAATTAACAGCAGGAATTCTAGCAAATATTCTATGAACTTAATTAAACCAAGTCAACATTTACTCAGGCAAAATGAGCAAACTCTGCACAGATTAAGAATTAAACAAGGAAACATTCCTTACTATCTATTCATTACTTAACTGAACCAAAGGAATCTTATCAAATGGATGTTTTAAAACATAGGAATTTTTAAAAGTGATTGATTCAGCTAAGAAATATTGGAATAGAAAATTGTCTATACACTCAAAAAGGGAGACATGGAGCAGTGGGACATCAGGTAACCAGAAATAGAGCAAATTTGCTCTTTTTTTTTTGCCTCAGCATCTGTCAGGCAATTTGTTTTCTTGTGTCTTGTCAGAATTTTTGTTGTTCATGGCACACTCCCTCTGACATAAGGCTCAAACCTCCCGGAGCAAATGCCAACAGTAGTCAACTTGGAAAAGCTATGATTGATTTTTAACAATGTAGGTCTGGTCTGGGAAAATACAGCTCTTTTTTTTATTCAAATGAGACATAATATTAAAAATCCCAGTAAAAAGAAAACTGCTGGTGAACTCACTGGGTCAAGCAGTTTCTGTCGAGGCCAGGGGATCAGGTTGAGACATACCTTCAGGACTGGGAGTGTAGAGCAGAGTGAGACAGGGGTGAGGCCAGGGCTGACCGTGAACAATAGGTGCAAACACGTGAGCAGTGAGATGATGGGTACATGGAGTCATCTGCAGGAGGGGCATAGATAGAGCTGAGAAACACAGAATCAAGATTCAAGATTCATGATACATTTATTATCAAAGTACGTACGCAGTATAGAATCCTGGGATTCATCTTCCCCACAGTCAGGAAACAAAGAAGAACCATGGAACCAACCTGTTGAAAAAAGATATCAAACATATTCTCACTCTCCCAACAACAACAAAAAGAGCAAAAATGCAGAATATAAAACACAAAATCAGAAGGCATATTTGAGGCTGGTAGATGTCTGCTTGGGTTTCCTCCAAGTGCTCCAGTGTCCTCCTACTCCTCAAAGTTTTGTAGGTCAGTAGGTTAACTGTCCATTACCATTGTCTCTTGTCTGCAGGTGAGTGGTAAATTCTGGGAGGAGTTTCTGAGAGTTCAAGAAGAAGTTTTAAAAACAGGGACTAACTAATGTAGGACTAGTGTTAACGGGTAGGTGATAGTCATTGTGAACTCTGAGCCAAAATGTCTGTTCTTGTACTGTATCTTTCCCTGACTCTGTTTCCCAGTCCCTGCTGCAAGTGAGAGGTTACCCAAATTCATTATTAAATCTATTTTCAGCCCACAGGAATAGGCGGAGTGTGTTCAACATGTGCCAACATCACAGGTTCCCCATTGTGCCGGAATTCAGGAGTTCCTGTCACATTTTAACAGGCATCTTATGCCACGAGCTCCTGGCTTGTAGCCCTGAGCGTCTCAACGTGCTCTTGTATCAAGAATATCCTCCCAAGGGCACGGCTCTTCACCAGGTCATCCAGGCTCCTCTGACCTTGACATATCTTCCAGCGCACATTGCAGTACTCAGCAGCAACACATTGGCTGTGGGTAAAGAGAAAGAGACTGCAAGAAGAGCGGCACTGCATCTTCCCTTTCACTGACACAGACATGAAAATGAATCAGATTTATGCCAGGAGAAAGATGCTGCAGATTAGGAGAGATCGGAATACTGCTGAGCCCACCACCAGAAAAGGAGAGAAACAAAATGAACATTTCAAGTTAATGACCTGGAGTATAAAACTGTTCTCTCTCTAAACTGGAAATAGGTTTATTATTGACACACTGTACTGAGGTACAGAGAAAAGCATTGATCCTCATGTCATCAATATATAGATCATTTCACCACATCAGTACATCAAGGTAATACAATGAAAAATGAATAACAGAATGTTGTATTACAGTTATAAAGAATGTGTACGGCTGGCTGACAATAGAGTACACGGCCATGACAAGGTAGATTGTGAGGTCAAGAGCCCACCTTATCGTTCTTGGGAACCATTCAATAGTCTCACAAAGGCTGTCCTTGAGCCTGTTGTTATGAGCTTTCAGGTTTTTGTATCTTCTGCCTGATGAGGGGTAGAAGAGAAAATGTTTGGGGTGGGATGGGATCTTTGATTATGTTAGCTACTTTACCGAGGCAGTGGGGGGGGGCAGACAGAGTCCATGCAGTGGAGACTGGTTTTCATGTTGTGCTGTAGCTGAGTCCACTACTCATTGCAGTTTCTTGCAGTCTTGCATAGAGCAGTTTTCATACCAGGCTGAAATCCACTTGCACTGTCTGCACTCTGGTGCATTGATAACAAAAATGGTGAAGGAGGTTCCAAATTTCTTTTGGTTCTTCAGGAACCAGAGGCACTGGTGCACTTTGTTGGCCATGGGTATATATGGTTGGATCAGGACAGGCTGTTGGTGATGTTTACTCTCAGGAACTTAAAGCATCTGGACCTCAGCTATATCGATGCAAGCAAAACCATGAGCATCACCCCACTTCCTGAAGTCAAGGACTGCTCTTTGGTTTTGCTGACATTGTGGGGAAGACTGTTGCCATCACTCTATGCCACTTGACTCTTCATCTCCTTCCTGTACTGATTCATTGTTCATTGAGATTCAGGCTGCCACAGTGGCCTCCTCTGCTAACTTGCAAAGTTATAAATGGAATTGGAGTGGAATCTGGCCACACAGTTGGAAGTGTACAGAGAGTAAAATACTGCAGTTTGTTGTGGAGGTAGCCTTGTGGGACACCAGTGTTGAGGGTAACTGTGGCAGAGGTGTTGCTGCCTATCCTTACTGATTGTGGTCTGTTGGTCAGGAAGTCCAGGATCCAGCTGCAAAGGGAGGTACTGAGTGCCAACTCTAGAGTTTGGAGATGAGTTTGTTTGCAATTATGGTATTGGAGGTGGAGCTGTAGTCAATAAACAGCAACTGACATAGGTGCCTTTACCAACCAGATGCTCCTGAAATGAGTGTCAGGCCAGGAAGATGTGGCTGCCCTGGATCTTTTTCAACAGTAGGCAAATTGCAGTCAGTTGAAGTTCCCAGGGAATTGACTGTGCCATGACTATTCTCTCAAAACACCTCATGATGGTGGAGTGATGTGGTGGTCATCAAGGTACGTATATTGCCTTCTTTGTCTTTGATACCTGGATGACAGAAGTCTTCGGAAAACATCGATGACCTCAAATTGAAGCAGGAGAGCTAAAAATATCTGAAAAATCCCAACCAGCTGATCTGCACAGGATCTAAGTTCACGACCAGGGCAGCATCCAGGTCAGATGCTTTCTGTAGGTTCATTCTCTGGAAGACTAATCCTACCTGCAATGGACTGTGCCAAAGTTTACATATTCTGCTTAGGTTATTGAGGGTTTCTTACATATTCGGCTTTCCAGCATCTACATTTATTGTTTTGTTTTTCTACTCTCATTGGAATAGTTTGGCATGAAGTGCAAGAGTGGTTTTCTCCACAGAAGTTCTCAGTGCTCCTTTAAGGCAGTCTGAAGAAGTTTCCAAACTGGCTCATGGAATCTCAGTCAGAGGGAATTGTAATTCAATTCAATATAAAACAGCACAGCATAGGACAGGCCATTTGGCCTGCGATGTGCCAGTCTTGATGTCAATTTGTACTAAATGTCTTTGTTCTGTGTATCATCCATGTCTCTCGAATCCCTTCATACTTACGTGTCTACGTAGAAGTCTACACAAAAGCCTCTTAAATGCCACCAAACTGCCTGCTTCCACTATGATCCCAGTAACCCATTCCAGGCACCTACTGCCATCAGCATAACAAAATGCCTCTCACATCACTTTTAGACCTTTCCCCAACTTTAAAAGCATGTCCTGTTGTATTTGACATTTCTATCCTGGGGAAAAGGTTCTGGAGGTCTACATCTATGCCTCTTATATGGATCCCCATCTCCTAGCACATGCCCTCTTCTCATTGTTACCATCACAATGGAGCTACAGAAGCTTTCCTCTGTACTGAAGCACACACTCAGTGATTCAGGATCTGCCAACCAATGTCTAAATGGACATTGAACCCATGAATGCAACCTCACCGCTTCTTTTAAATTTCTGTTCTTGCACTACTTACCTTAATTTAACTACTGTATTCAGTATATATATTTATACTTAGTAATTCAGTTTTTTCCCTATATTTATCATATATTGCAATGTACTGCTGCTGCAATGTTAACAAATTTCACAACATATCCAGTCATATTAAATCTGATTCTGATTCCATGACTCTCCTTCAGCCACCACTATTCAAAGGAGAACAACCCAGATCTGTCGAACCTGTCCCTTTAGCTCAGACCCTAATCCATGCAGCAACCTGGTAAAACACTTCTGCATTTCCAGAGTCTCCACCTTCGTCCTGTAATGGGGCAACCAGTACTGCACACAATACTTCAAGAGCAGTATGACTAAAGTTGATTGTACGCTTCCTTACTCTTATGCTCAACACCCCTAACAATGAAGGCAAATCTTCTAGACCTTTAACATAATATTATGATTATGATTATGAGGACATGCAGTCCCCTTTTATTGTCATTTAGTAATGCATGCATTAAGAAATGATACAATGTTTTTCCAGAATGATATCATGAAAACACATGACAAACCGACTTAAAAACTAACAAAAACCACATAATTATAACATATAGTTACAACAGTGCAAAGCAATACCATAATTTGATAAGAACAGACCATGGCTCAGTAAAGTCTCAAAGTCTCTCAAAAGTCCCATCATCTCACGCAGACGGTAAACCTCCAGCGCCGCCAACTTGTCGATGCAGCATACTGGAAGCATCCAACCACAGTCCGACTCCGAGTTTGTCCGAAAACTCTGAACCTCCGACCAGCTCTCCAACACCGAGCACCATCTCAGCCGAGTGCTTCGACCCCGGCACCGGCAACAGGCGATAGGCAAAGCCAAGGATCTGGGGCCTTCCCCTCCGGAGATTCTCGATCATACAGTAGCAGTGGCAGCGAAGCAGGCATTTCAGAAGTTACTCCAGATGTTCCTCTGTGCTTCTCATGGCTATCTCCATCAGATCCGGATTGTGCACAGCCCCCTAGTAACACATAAGCGATACTCATTCGGAACGGCCACGCGCGCTGCATTGCGCTGCCATCTTCTCCTCCCTCTGTGATCTTATATCCTCTGGTTTAGCCACTTTCAGTGAACTCTGTACCTGGGCTCTAAGATCCTCTTGTTCTTTAATGCTATTAGGGGGCTACTATTAACAGTACACTTTCTCCTTACAAGAGACAGATTTAGGTTGTACAACACTTCACACTTGCCAAGATTAAACTTGATCTGCTACTTCTCTATGCATATCAATAACTGATACCTTTCTGCTCTATTATTTGATAGTCCTTTACACAGTCCACAACGCCACCATTTTTGGTGTCATCCACAAGCCTGATAATCTGTTCATCTACACCCTGCTGAACCGTGTCTACACCCACCTGGACAAGCCAGCGAGCACTGTGAGGGTCATATTTTTTGACTTCTCCAGTGCGTTCAACATCATCCACCCTGCTCTGCTGGGGGAGAAGCTGACAGCAATGAAGGTGGATGCTCTCCTGGTGTCATGGATTCTTGATGACCTGACTGGCAGACCACAGTATGTGTGCTTGCAACACTGTGTGTCCGACAGAGTGATCAGCAGCACTGGGGCTCCACAGGGGACTGTCTTGTCTCCCTTTCTCTTCATCATTTACACCTCGGACTTCAACTACTGCACAGAGTCTTGTTATCTTCAGAAGCTTTCTGATGACCCTGCCATAGTTGGATGCATCAGCAAGGGAGATGAGGCTGAGTACAGGGCTACAGTAGGAAACTTTGTCACATGGTGTGAGCAGAATTATCTGCAGCTTAATGTGAAAAAGACTAAGGAGCTGGGGGTAGACCTGAGGAGAGCTAAGGTACCGGTGACCCCTGTTTCCATCCAGGGGGTCAGTGTGGACATGGTGGAGGATTACAAATACCTGGGGATACGAATTGACAATAAACTGGACTGGTCAAAGAACACTGAGTCTGTCTTCAAGAAGGGTCAGAGCCGTCTCTATTTCCTGAGGAGACTGAGGTCCTTTAACATCTGCTGGATGATGCTGAGGATGTTCTACGAGTCTGTGGTGGCCAGTGCGACCATGTTTGCTGTTGTGTGCTGGGGCAGCAGGCTGAGGGTAGCAGACACCAACAGAATCAACAAACTCATTCGTAAGGCCAGTGATGTTGTGGAGATGGAACTGGACTCTCTGATGGTGGTGTCTGAAAAGAGGATGCTGTCCAAGTTGCATGCCATCTTGAACAATGTCTCCCATCCACTACATAATGTACTGATTGGGCACAGGAGTACATTCAGCCAGAGACTCATTCCACCGAGATGCAACACAGAGCATCATAGGAAGTCATTCCTGCCTGTGGCCATCAAACTTTACTCCTCCTCCCTTGGAGGGTCAGACACCCTGAGCCAATAGGCTGGTCCTGGACTTATTTCCTGGCATAATTTACATATTACTATTTAACTATTTATGGTTTTATTATTACTATAATTATTTATGGTGCAACTGTAGCGAAAACCAATTTCCCCCGGGATCAATAAAGTATGACTATGACTATGATCCAAATCATTGGTACATATTACTGTCATGGTGCTCTCACAAAGGACTGGACCCAGATGCACAGGGACAGCAGAATCCCAAAGAAGAGACAGAAGCAAGAGGTTAAACATCAAATTCAGAGCCTTGGAAGAGCGACTGACCAACACCACAAAGTAATTCATCCTCTCTGACACAATGATCCCATTGAGGCACTGAATAGGAGACCTCTTTAAATAATGATAGAATCCAGAAAGCATGTGCCAGCTACAATTAACTTAACAAGATTAAACTGAAACCACAAGTGTTTAACAACTTTAGTTAAGATACTGATTAGTAAATATTGGTTCTCAAAAACCCTAGAAGCTCAATGGTCTATGGCAAGCCACAGTGCTCATGGCAGCACCTTCCCTCCTCAAGTCCAGCACCTGATGGCGCAGGGGGCTCTTAAGGCAGGTCTGAAAACCACAAGGTAGACCCTGGAGCTCAAGGCAGCACTCTGATGCTCCTGAGGCAGGTCTGAAAAAACACAAAGCAGGCCTGGAGCTGGAGTCAATGCTGGGAAATACAGAACAGCTCTGATATTCCTGAGGCATATCAGGTGTGACAGGGCTAGAAAATCCAGAACAGATCTGGAGCTCTCGAGACAGGTCTGAAAAAAATCAAGGCAGAATTGGAGCTGAAAATACAGCATATAACTTGGAAACAAAGCATACAACTTGGAAACATAGCAAAATCATATAGCTCAGAGACATTCCATTTCACTTGGAAGCATAGCAAGATCATATAGCTCAGAAACATAGCATTTGACTCAGAAACATGGCATATAACTCAAGGGGAAGCATAACATGGGAGAACTTACAAACCTTGTTGACCCAGAGAACCTCAGAAAGTATCTTGAACACAGACTGGAGAAGCTCAGAACCTCCACTGGGTCCATATGAGTGGGGTAATTCTGTCATGGTGCACTCACAAAGGACCTGATCCAGGTGTGGAGGAACAACAGGATCTTCAGGAAGAGATGGAAACAAGAGGTTAAACATCATATTCAAAGCCTCAGAGGAGTGACTGAGCAACAAAATTCATCCTCTCTGAGGCACTGAATGGGAGACCTCTTTAAATAATCATAGAATCTGGGAAACATGCCAGTTACGATTAACTTGACAAGATTAAACTGAAAGCACAAGGGCTTAACAACTTTAGTTAAGATATTGATCAGTAAATACAGGTGCTCAAGAACTCAATGCTCAACACTGTATGGACCCAGAAGACCCAGTGCCAATCCTTGAGAAACACCTCGGGTCAGAAACTACCAGGCAGAATAACAGCCTTCCACCCCAATTCTGTCTTCTATGGGCAAACAAGTTTTGAATCTAAACTTGCAATTCATCCTGAATCCCATGCATCATTATTTTTTAATCAATCTATCATGAAGGACTTCATCAATTTTCTTACTAAAATCCATATAGATCATGTCCACTGTCTTAACCCCATCAAACACCTTTGTCATCTCTTCAAATAACACATTTAATTTTGTAAGGCCCACAAAATGCATAATGTCTGTTCCCTAGCAGGCTTTGGCTTTCCAAATGTGCAAAACTGCTCTCCCTCAGTATCTACTCTAATATCTTCCCTAACACTGAGCTGAGGCTTACTTGTCTATAATAACCAAGATTTTCCTTATTTCCCTTCCCATACAAAGGAATAGCATTTGCTTTCTCCAATCCTTTGGGATTGATAGCCTACTGCTAGAGAAGACAAAAAGATCCTCATCAAACCCTTAGCACTCTTCTCACTTGCTTCTATCAATATTGTGTGAGATATGCCATCAGACCCTGGAGACATATCCAACTTAATGCTTTTCAGAAGCCCACTTGTTCTTAAATCTCAAAGTTTCCCAGCACTATAGCATGCCCCTCTCTGTTTCCTCCATCTTGAATTTCTTCTCCTCAGTAAATACTGACATGACAAACTCATTTAGTATCTCAGCTTCTTACTGACTCCACAGAACAAATGTCTTTCATTGCCCTTGAGTGGACCCATTCTGTCAGTACATGATAGAAACATAGAAAATAGGTACAGGAGTAGGCCATTCGGCCCTTCGAGCCTGCACCGCCATTCAGTACGATCATGGCTGATTATCCAACTCAGAACCCTGTACCTGCTTTCTCTCCATACCCCCTGATCCCTTTAGCCACAAGGGCCATATCTAACTCCCTCTTAAATATAGCCAATGAACTGGCCTCAACTGTTTCCTGTGGCAGAGAATTCCACAGATTCACCACTCTCTGTGTGAAGAACTTTTTCCTCATCTCGGTCCTAAAAGGCTTCCCCTTTATCCTCAAACTGTGACCCCTCGTTTTGGACTTCCCCAATATCGGGAACAATCTTCCTGCATCTAGCCTGTCCAATCCCTTTAGAATTTTATACGTTTCAATCAGATCCCCCCTCAATCTTCCAAATTCCAGAGAGTGCAAGCCTAGTCGATCTAGTCTTTCATCATATGAAAGTCCTGCCATCCCAGGAATCAATCTGGTGAACCTTCTTTGTGCTCCCACTATGGCAAGAATGTCTTTCCTCAGATTAGGGGACCAAAACTGCACACAATACTCCAGGTGTGGTCTCACCAAGGCCTTGTACAACTGCAGTAGTACCTCCCTGCTCCTGTACTCGAATCCTCTCGCTATAAATGCCAGCATACCATTCGCCCTTTTCACCGCCGCTGTACCTGCATGCCCACTTTCAATGACTGGTGTACAATGACACCCAGGTCTCATTGCACCTCCCCTTTTCCTAAATGGCCGCCATTCAGATAATAATCTGTTTTCCTGTTCTTGCCTCCAAAGTGCATAACCTCACATTTATGCACATTAAATTGCATCTGCCATGAACCTGCCCACTCACCCAACCTATCCAAGTCACCCTGCATCCTCTTAGCATCCTTCTCACAGCTAACACTGCCGCCCAGCTTCATGTCATCTGCAAACTTGGAGATGCTGCATTTAATTCCCTCGTCTAAGTCATTAATATATATTGTAAACAACTGGGATCCCAGCAATGAGCCTTGCAGTACCCCACTAGTCACTGCCTGCCATTCTGAAAAGGTCCCGTTTATTCCCACTCTTTGCTTCCTATCTGCCAACCAATTCTCTATCCACATCAATACCACACCCCCAATACTGTGTGCTTTAAGTTTGCACACTAAACTCCTGTGTGGGACCTTGTCAAAAGCCTTTTGAAAATCCAAATATACCATATCCACTGGTTCTTCCCTATCCACTCTACTAGTTTCATCCTCAAAAAATTCTATGAGATTTGTCAGAGATGATTTTCCTTTCACAAATCCATGCTGCCTTTGTCTGATGATTTCACCGCTTTCCAAATGTGCTGTTATCACATCTTTGATAACTGACTCCAGCAGTTTCCCCACCACCGATGTCAGGCTAACCGGTCTATAATTCCCCGGTTTCTCTCTCCCTCCTTTTTCAAATAGCGGGGTTACATTAGCCACCCTCCAATCCTCAGGAACTAATCCAGAATCTAAAGAGTTTTGAAAAATTATCACTAATGCATCCACTGTTTCTTGAAGGGGCATGGGTCAAATGGACTATGCTGGGGAATGTTTTGGAGTGTTGATAACTGATCTACCCTAGCTGATGACTGGAGAGGTGATTTACATTACCAGTGCAGGGGTGAATGAGGGCAGAGAGGTGAGCATTGGGTAGATGGGACTGAAAGAGTGTAGCTCCCTGTGGATTTTTTGGTGTGCCCAAACATTCAGGGTATTCTCCTGCAGATAGACACTATCATAACTCAGGAAATGGAGAAATAACATGGAAAAGATAGGGATGAAGAACATATATGATCCACAGAACAGACAACATGGTTCACAGAGAGACAGCAGCCCCGAGGAAGGGTTAGGAGATAGGACGATGCTCGTGAATCGTGTCAGGACAAAGCAAGGATAGGGGCTAAACACAGACAAGAACTGTTAGAAGCAGTATAGCTGCCTGCAAAGGTAGCAGCAATTGAAGTAAAGACACACCATGAAGGGGAGGGTAAGGCACAGAAAGTGAATGAGTGTGCAGATCATGGGGCAAAGACAGAAAATAAGAACATGAGGCAACAGAAAATGAAGAGAAAGAAAGAGCTAGAGCCAATTTAGTAAGATTATATGAATATGTGAAGAACCATAGTAACTGAGTTAACACTTTGAGGGACAAAGCAAAACAACAGCAACAAGTTTATCCTCCTTGGGACAGATCTCTGCCCAGAGGCCAAGAGGAGGGTATGAAAAGGATTTTTCTGGAGTTATGTGAATATAGCAGGAATTCTTTCAAACAGGAACCAGTCTTCAGTTCTTATTGTAAGTTGCAAGCAGTAAACTGAAGTTAAAAGCACAGGATGGCCAACAAACTAAGAGATACAGTTTCAAAAATGGTGACCTTGAGGTGTTTCCATGTGCATCAGCCAAACATTAAACCAATGGGTTTGTGTTAATTTGTCTGCAGCAATCCAGGCAACTATAGGTTTAAAGTAACACACATAAAAGTTGCTGGTGAATGCAGCAGGCCAGGCAACATGTCTAGGGAGAGGTACAGTCGACGTTTCGGGCCAAGTCACGGTCCAAAACGTCGACTGTACCTATTACTAGAGATGCAGCCTGGCCTGCTGCGTTCACCAGCAACTTTTATGTGTGTTGCTTGAAATTCCAGCATCTGCAGGTTTCCTCATGTTTGTGAACTATGGGTTTAAGTAATTTGCGCCATTGTAAATAAGTTTAGGGAAGCTTGCAGTTCGTTTGTCCCACCAAAGTTATTTGAACATTCAGACATGTCTCCCACTGTAGATACGCAATACAAAGGAAGCATTGTCAACCCAACGTACTGAAGTAAATAATGTCATTGCAGTGATTGGAATTGCGTTGAATCATTTACTATTACCTTTGATCTTAAGAGTATAAAATGTGATGTACATCTGAGTTTCTGAGTCTCTGTCTTGAGAGTATCCAGAAGAATGCCTGTTTGTTGTTATGAATAAAGTCTTCTGTATCACCAGCTTCATTGTCTCTCTGGTGACTTCGATCACAGTCACAACAGTCCTGTGTTTTTTGACTATTGTTAAGAACAAGAGGATATGCACTTCCAAAGGGATATTTAAATTCATGCCTGACCCTATTCTTAGATTTAGTTGTAATTCTCCTTTGTGTGAATGAAACGTGTAATGACCATTCAGTAGCATCTGGTAGCTTTTCCCTCAGGTACTTCTGATTTTTCAAACTGTGAGCCCAAGACTAAAGCTACCATTAACATGCTGTGTGGAAAGATTAACACATCCATTTATATACTGATAGATCTCTCAGCCATTTGCAGTCCAGGATGAAAAGCTACCCTGCAATCTGCATTCCATACACTAGTTCAATTTGTCATCCTTAACCCAGGAGTGCTGAGACTAATTGCAGCACTTGAATCGTATATTCAGTTAATTTAATTGTCAACATCCTCACCAAGTAATGCGACTACAATACTGTATAACTACAACTCTCCTTCTCAGGCTACGTCCACACTAGACCAGATAAATCCGTAACCGCAAAGCCTTTTCTCTTCATTTTGACCCTCTGTCCACACTGAAATGGCATTTTCCTCCCACAAAAATGGAGCTTTTCTAAAATGCTCTCCAGAGTGTTTAAATCTGAAAACGCTGGTTGGGCAGTGTAGTGTGTACAGGGTAACCGGAGCTTTTTAAAAACGCTGTCATGACGTGCTGGAACAGATGGTGGCGGCAGTGCGGCATTTCATTGTTTTCTTGAACACAAACTCCAACACCACAACAACAATATCTGACAATAGATGTGTAACAGCCTAATGTAACTTTGTATGGAAACACAAGATAACACTGATGCAGACATATTTTATACATTTAACAAGGTGCTTTATTAATGTATCCCTTGTGCAAACATTTAATAGATGCAATTGTCACTACTTCCAAAATGTCATTTTTAAGTAGTAGCTTATGCCTGGCATAGACGTGAAAATGTTAAGGCCAAAAAAGGAAAATCGTAAGTTTCACTTTTACTCAGGGAAAAATAAAATCACTTTTTCCCAGTAACTCGTTTTATTGCACATGTTAAATACAGCAAAATAATACAGAAAGACATGGCAAAAGTAAAGGCAAACAAATGAGGTAACAGCAAATTTCACTTTTGCCCAATAACAAGCCTTATTGCATTTAGTTGTAGCTGTCATCCCTTTCATCGTTGAAGAGACTATGACTGTAGGAAATGTTTCCAGGGTGACCCCCCTGTGGGAGTGGGGAAGATCTTGTTGGGGCCACCCAGGAGTCTGTGTGTCTGTATGTGTAGCTATGGTAGTGGCTGTGAGGCTAGTATTGTGGCAGTGATAAGTACTGGGGGGTGGGGGGGCGGGGAAGCCATCATATTCCTCAGCATTGCAAATCCCTCTACAACAGTTTTTCAATGTTCGTTGTCAGCCGGGTCATACTGTCCGTGAACTCCCTGTTGGTTGCCTCTATACGCTCCAGTATTTGTTTTTTTAGTTTTAAGTCCTCCTGTGCGAGATCCAACAGCTGTTCATCGTTTCGCAATTTCTTTTTAAGTTTTTCTCGTCTGTAACTGGACAAATGCGCACCAAGTATACCGTTTCCTCTTTGCGTGTTTTCTGTGTGTCCTGCACATGCCCAGTAGGAGGAGATACGTCCAAATACCCATTTTAATGTGGACGGAGGTATTTTCAAAAACGTCTGGTGTGGACGCCTATTGTTTTTATGCGAAACCGACGTTTTCAAAATTTTCTGGTCTAGTGTGGAAGTAGCCACAGTATGGTTCCTGGATTAAATTAACATGCTAACAGTAGAGTTCTAATCTAGGGTGACATTCCAAAACAGTACTAAGAGAATTTAATCACTGTTTGTGCCAATATTTCTTTGCCCTACTCAAAACGATATTCAAGATCCTTGAAAAAATATACTGCATTAACAAGGAACAGCAAGTGAAGTTGGCTACAGTGAATTTGAAAAGAGGACAGAGGCATCTATATGTGTGATGAGAAGACTGCAATTTCTAACTTTGTGGAAATTCTCAAAAATATTTAGAAAATATTGGAATACTTGCAGCTAAATTGTGCTTCTATTGATTTGATCACATTGCCTAACTTAAAACTAATAAAGCATCTTTCAAGAGCTGTCATAGTTACAATGTTAAGGAAAATGGTAAACAATATGTACACAGCAAAGTCCCATAAAAAGCAATGAGATGATATCAGGAAAGATGTTATGTAGGAAATATAAGGAGACACAAAAGATTCTGAAGATTCTGCAGCAATACACACAAAATGCAAGAGAAACTCTGCAGGCCAGGCAGCATCTATGGAGGGAAATGAACAGGGCAGAAGCTAGTATCTACAGCATTTTCTGCATGTTAATTAGGAAAATATAGATTGTATGGTACATCAGAAGAAATAGACTGGGCCACCAATTAACATGTTCTCTGAATGCTGGTTTGCTTAAGCATGGACTTGCTGATGGCTCTGTGTGCTTTTGATCGAATATGATGATATGCCTTCATTGCAGCAATGCAATAGAAATATAGTCATCCTGGAACATTAAATCAGCTAGATTACATTTATCCTAGCAGGCATACTTAATAGAGCTGTTAGGGAGGGTTTAAACTAATTTGGACAGGGGATGGGAACCGGAGTAATCGAGTTGAGGAAAGAGAAAACAGGAATAAATCAAAGATAGCATGCAACAGAGATTATAAAAAGAACAGGCAAGAGATGAGGTCACAGCCAGTGACATGAGTTACAGGGCAATAGAGGCATGATGCAATTGAAACAAAAAGCAACAAATACTGGACTGAAAGTGTTGTATTTGAATGCACGTTGCATAAGGAATAAGCTGGACGATCTTGAAATTCAGTGACAGATTGACGTTATGGCCATCTCTGAAACTTAGCTAAAGGATGGTTGCCATTGGGAGCTGAACATCCAAGGATATATGGTGTATGGTGTTTGATAGGTTAGTAGGTAGAAGGAGGTGGTGTGGCTCTGTGTATCAGAAATAACATATGATTGGAAGGTGTAGAGTGTCTATGGGTTGAGTTAAGAAATGGCAAGGGTAAAAGGACCCTAATGGCAGTTGTATACAGGCCTCCAAACAGCAGCTGGGATGTGCATTAACCAAGTTACAGCAGGAGATAGAAAAGGCATGTCAGAAGGGCAATGTCATGTTAATCATTGGGGATTTTAACATGAAAGTGGATTGCGAAAACCAGGTCGGTACTGGACCCCAAGAGAGAGAACTTGTAGAATGTCCAAGGCAAATACGAGGAATTCTGCAGGTGATGGAAATTCAAGCAACACACATCAAAGTTGCTGGTGAACGCAGCAGGCCAGGCAGCATCTCTAGGAAGAGGTACAGTCGACGTTTTGGGCCGAGACCCTTCGTCAGGACTAACTGAAGGAAGAGTTAGTAACAGATTTGAAAGTGGGAGGGAGAGGGGGAGATCCAAAATGATAGGAGAAGATAGGAGGGGGAGGGATGGAGCCTAGAGCTGGACAGTTGATTGGCAAAAGGGATATGAGAGGATCATGGGACAGGAGGCCCAGGGAGAAAGAAAAGGTCAGGGGGGAAACCCAGAGGATGGGCAAGGGGTACAGTGAGAGGGACAGAGGGAGAAAAAGGAGAGAGAAAAAAAGAATGTGTGTACATTTAAAAATGCAAACACGAGTATGTCCAAGGGATGGCTTTTTAGAACAGCCTGTTGTTGAGCCCACTAGGGGATTGGCTATGCTGGATTGGGTGTTGTGCAATGATCTGGGGGTGATAAGAGAGCTTAAGGTTAAGGAACCCTGAGGGAACAGTGAGCACAATATGATTGAGTTCACATTGAAATTTGAGAGGGAAAAAATAAAATCCAGTGTATCGATATTCCAGTGGAATAAAGGAAATTACAATGGCATGAGAGGGGAACTAGCCAAAGTTGACTGGAAAGGGACATTTGCAGGAAGAACAGCAGAGCAGCAATGGCTGGAGTTTCTACGAAAAATGAGAGAAGAGCAAGACAGATATATTCCGAGTAAGAAGACATTTTCAAAGGGAAGAAGGACACTCAGAGCCAAAGTAAAAGTAAAAGAGAGGGCATACAGGGAAGCCAGAGCTAGTGGGAAGATAGAGGATTAGAAGCTTTTAAAAACTTGCAGAAGGAAACTAAGAAGGTCATTAAGAAGGAAAAGATGAGTTATGAAAGATTATCAAAGAAGATACTAAAATCATTTTAAGTATATAACGGGTAAAGGAGATTCGAGGGTAGATATAGGACCAACACAAAATGATGCTGGAGATATTGTAATGACAGTCACAGAGATGGCAGAGGAACTGAATGAGTATTTTGCATCTGTCTTCACAGTGGAAGAAGTCTGCAGTATACCGGACATTCAAGACTGTCAAGGAAGTAAAGTTTGTGCAGTGAAAATTACAACTGAGAAGGTGCTCAGGAAGCTTAATGGTCTGAGGGTGGATAAATCTCCTGGACCTGATGTAATGCACCCTCAGGTTCTGAAGGATGTAGCTGGAGAGATTGCAGAAGAATTAACGATGATCTTTCAAGAATCGGTAGATTCTGGCAGTGTACTGGATGACTGGAAAATTGCAACTGTTACTCTACTATTTAAGAAGGGTGGGAGGCAGCAGAAAGGAAACTATAGACCTGTTAGCCAGACATCAGTAGTTGGGATGTTTTTGGAAATGATTGTAGGGATGAGATTACAGAGTACCTGGAGGCACGTCACAAGATAGGCCAAAGCCAACATAGTTTCCTGAAAGGAAAATCCTGCTTGACAAACCTACTGCAATTCTTTGAGGAAATTAGAAGCAGGGTAGACAGATGTGATGTACTTGGATATTCAGAAGGCCTTTAACAAGGTGCTGCACATGAGGCTGCTTAGCATGGTAAGAGCCCATGGAATTACAGGGAAGTTACTAGCATGAGTGGAGCATTGGCTGGTCAGCAGAAAACAGAGAATGGGAATAAAGGGATCCTATTCTGGCTGGCTGCGGATTACTGTCATAAATTGGCTGGGAACGGACCCAAGTGCAAGACACAGACACTGAAGTACTAGGGACAGGACTAGGATACAGGGTAATAGCAAGGACTTGGACAGGAAAACCAGGAACCTGGAACAGGACTGGACAAGAGAGCTAGGAGCCCGGGCTTGGGCTCCGAGCCAGAGACTGGACAAGGATCCAGTACCTGGGTCATGCCTCTGGTTCGGACCCCAGAACTGGACAAGGACAAGGCTTGGCAGGCAGGTAGTACGAGACTGGGGTCTTCAGGCTTGAGGCTAGAGACTAGAGACCTGGCTTGGCAGGAGGCAGGAGGGTGGAGTCTTCAGGCTTGAGGCTAGAGGCTAGAGACTTGGCTTGGCTTGGCAAGAGGCTAGAGGCTAGAGACTTGGCTTGGCTTGGCAAGAGGCTAGAGGCTAGAGGCTAGAGGCTAGAGGCTTGGCTTGGCAAGAGGCTAGAGGCTAGAGGCTAGAGGCTAAAGTCTTCAGGCTTCGGGCTAGGCAGGAGGTTGGAGTCTTCAAGCTCGAGATTAGGCAAGGTGAGGTTGGAGGCTGGAGGCAGGAGACTTGAGGCGAGGCGAGGCTGGAGGCCTGAGATGAGGCGAGGTGAGGCTGGAGGCTGGAGGCAGGAGACTTGAGATGAGGCGAGGCTGGAAGCTGGAGGCAGAAGACTAGAGGCGAGGCGAGGTTGGAGGCTGGAGGCAGGAGACTAGAGGCGAGGCTGGAGGCAGGAGACGAGGTAAAGCGAGGCTGGAGGCTGGAGGCAGGAGACAAGGCGAGGCGACAGAAGGCAGGAGGCAGGAGACTTGAGGCGAGGCTTGGCAGGAGGCAGGAGGCTTGAGACGAGGCTTGGCAGGAGGCTGGAGACTTGAGGCGAGGCTAGAGGCTAGGCAGGCTCTTCCTGGGCAGGGTGCGGTACTCCTGGGCAGGGTGTGGATCACCACCCGACAGAGGCAAGGGACAGGAAGGGACAGAACCAACCACAGGAAACAGCAAGATGGCCTGGCTTACCTAGGCAGAGGCAAGGGACAGGATGGGAACTAGGTACAGGGTGGCTCCAGGACAAGACGGTGAGACAAGGCAAGGCTTCTGGCAAAGCAAGGCGAGACAAGAACTTCAGACGGGGCGAGAGTTACCGGCAAGACAAGGCAGGGCTTCAGGCGAGGAAACAGAAGGCAGAGCAAGGGATACAAGGAGTAAGGACAAGAACAATCCAGCAGCCACGCCTGAGTCTCTGAAGGTATTTATGCAGCCAGCCCCAACTAGTATCAGCTGCCTCAATTAGCTCAACAAGAACAGAAACAGGGTAGATAGGATTTCCTGGAACAAGGGTCGATGGACTGGACCATGAACCGGAATACGGACTTCACGAACCAGACCATGACAGTTACCAGTGGAGTTCTACAAGGGTTGGTGTTGGGACTGCTGCTTTTTACAAAGTATATCAATGATTTGGACTATGAAATTAATGGATTTGTGGCTAAATTTGCTGATGATACAAAGATAGGTGGAGGACCCGGTAGTGCTGAGGAAACAGAGAGCCTGCAGAAAGACTTAGTTTAGGGGAACTGGCAAAGAAGTGGCAAATGAAACACAATGTTGGAAAGTGTATGGTCATGCACTTTGGTGGAAGAAATAAATGGGCAGACTATTATTTAGATGGGGAGAGAATTCAAAATGCAGAGATGCAAAGGGACTTGAGAGTCCTTGTGCTTGATACCCTAACCTCCAGGTTGAGTTGGTTGTGAAGATGAATTCAATGTTGGCATTAATTTCTAGAGGTATAGAATATAAGAGCAGGGATGTGATGTTGTAGTTCTATAAGGCACTCATGAGACCACACTTGGAGCATTGTGTGCAGTTTTGGGCTCCTTATTTTAGAAAGGATATACTGACATTGGAGAGGGTTCAGAGAAGATTCACAAGAATGATTCCAGGAATGAAAGGGTTACCGTATGAGGAACATCTGGCAGCTCTTGGGCTGTATTCCCTGGAGTTCAGGAGAATGAGGGATCTGATAGATACATTCCGAATGTTAAAAGGCCTGAACAGATTAGATTATGGCAAAGTTATTTCCCATGGTAGTGGATTCTAGGACAAGAGGGCACGACTTCAGGATTGAAGGACGTCCATTTAAAACTGAGATGTGGAGAAATTACTTTAGTCAGAAGGTGGTAAATCTGTAGAATTTGTTGCCATGAGCAGCTGTGGAGGCCAAGTCATTGGGTATATTTAAGGCAGAGATGGATAGGTTCTTGATTATCTAGAGCATCAAAGGGTATGAGGTGAAGGCAGGGGAGTGGGGATGACTGGAAGAATTGGATCAGCCTATGATTGAATGGCGGAGCAGACTCGATGGGCCAAATGGAATACTTCTTCTCCTATATCTTATGATCTTATTTATTTAGAGATACGGTGCAGAACAGGCTCTTCTGGTCCAACAAGCTGCACTGCCCAGCAGCCAATCTATTTAGCACTAGCCTAATCTCAGGACAATTTGAAATGACCAATTAACCACTAAACTGTACTTTTTTGGACAGTGGGAAGAAACTGGAACATCTGGAGGAAATCGATATGGTTCATTGGGAGACCACACAAACTCCTTACAGACAACACCGGAATTGAACTCCGAGCTCTGGAACGCCCCAAAGTGTAACAGTGTTGCGCTAACTGCTATGCTACCAGAAGTTCTTAACAAGGATCAAGGATCAAGTGTCAACTTTATTCACCATGTACGTTTGCATATATTAGGAATTTGCTGTTGTGTGTTGGTGCAACCTGCAATAAAATACAGCAGCATTCAACAATTATGAAGAACAAAGACTTATATAAAAATATAAAGTTAGAGGTGAAAAGATGGATATGGAATTAAATGTGCATAAAAACATAAATCCCAGTATCTATTTACAATGTTAGCAGCATTACAAAAAGTGGTTTAAAGGGTATACAAAGCAGTGCAGTGACTGAGGTAATAGATAGAGGGAGCTAACTAGATAGAGGGGGCTAACTGGAATAGTTGATCAGATTAACTGCCAGCGGGAAGACTTTTTTAAGATATGTGAAGATTTTGTTTTAATAACCCTACAGCTCTTTCCAGAAAGGAAAGGCAATTTGCTGAGTGCATAGTGTCCTCAATGATTTTTCCTCATCATTTCTTTGTCCTCGACATGTACAAGTCCTGCACTAATGGTAGACTGCACCCAATGACCTTTTCTGTTGTTCGCTACAGTTTCCATATATTGCGAAAGAACGCTGCTCCAACCAGACAGTAATGGCCGATGTGAGGATGCTGCCTGTGATCGCAGTGTAGAATTGCACAATATGTTTTGGGCAAGATGGAATTTTACCAATTACTGCAAGAACTACATCCTCCAAGCCTTCTTAACAATGAAAGAGGTATTGCTCTCCCATATGAGGTTGTGTAAAATAATGATTCCCAGGAACTTGAATGTTGGAATGGTGCTAACAGTAGAGTTGTAACACTTTTAGAAGTGAAAAGACAGTTTAACTTCTGTCTTGTAAATTTAAAAACTGCCATTTAATGAATGCATGCACTGTCTTAATACAATTATGGTAAAATTATGGTTGCTCCAAGTTGGCAAATAACCAATGCAAGAGAATGAAGGGAAGGAATCTAACAACAGATGAGCACCAACAACTTGATTTGTGTTTTTCTTCTGTCATTGTTCATTCAATTTTGCAAAGACACTGGAAGATATCATGTTCATCATTGCCTAAGAAGTGCAAAGCAGCTTATCTTTCCATATTTGCAATAGCTCTGGTAGCTGGCAACACCTTAAAAAGCCAGATACAATCTTGGCCATACATAGTGGAAATGTCTCACATCAGTATATCAAAATGTGATAAGACCTTGCATATTCACCTTTAATTCTCATTTTTTTCATACACCAAGGAAGTTGCTATCTGGGAATTTAGTATCAATTAAAATTGTAAGTATTTTTTTCCACTTAGTGACAATGAAGTACTTCATCCTTTTGAGATTGAGATAATGGAGCTAGCTGGATTTTTTAAATGTAAGGGTGCTGTGGAGAACTTCCTTTACTCTGCCAAGCACACCAAACCCATTATAAGCATCTAAAATTTGAAAGAATTAGAAAAGGACTTGAAAGTTTGGAAGGCTCCAAATGATTCTAATGCTTGAGCGGATTTGATTTCCATCTCATTCTTTTCTTTGGCTTTCTTTACCTACCATGACAGCATTAAACTGATGGTCAGGCAAATACAAATCATGTCATTTTGAGTAATCTTAAGACAAGTTGTAATGGTGAGATATCTACACTAAAGTTACCTTGTCTCCTGAAAGCATACCAATTTAAAAGTGATATCTGCAACATGAATATTATCACATGAATTAATTATATTGCATGAAATAGCACCATCAAAACAACAGAGAAGCAAATGAATTTCTGTGGCAGAATCAAAAATACGATACCTATAAATAGTATTCACCACCCGCCCCCCCCCCCCCCGGAAGTTTTCATGTTTTATTATTCTACAACATGGAATCACAGTGGATTTAATTTGACATTTTTGACACTGATCAACAGAAAAAGACTCTTTCATGTCAAAGTGAAAACAGATCTCTACAAAGTGATGTAAATTAATTATAAATATTAAACACAAAATGATTGATGACATAAGTATTTCCCCCTTCAAATCAGTATTTAGTAGATCCACCTTTAGCAGCAATTACAGCCTTGAGTCTGTGTGGATAAGTCTGTGCTGTAAGTTTTCTATGTTCTATGTTCTATGTCTCTATCTGAAAACACATCTGAAAACTGCAATTTTCCTCCATTTTTCATTACAAAACTGCTCAAGCTCTGTCAGATTGCATGGGGATTGTGAGTGAACCACCCCTTCAAGTCCAGCCACAAATTCTCAATTGGATTGACGTATGGACTCTGACTTGGCCACTCCAGGACATTAATTTTGTTGTTTTTAAGCCATTCCTGTGTAGCTTTGGCTTTATGCTTGGGGTCATTGTCTTGCTAGAAAACTAATGCTCTTCCAAGTCGCAGCTCTCTTGCAGAATGCATCAGGTTTTCCTCCAGGATTTCCCTGTATTTTGCTGCATTCATTTTACTCTCTACCTTCACAAGCCTTCCAGGGCCTGCTGCAGTGAAGCATCCCCACAGCATGATGCAGTCACCACTCTACTTCATTGCAGGGACGGTGTGTTTTTGACGATGTGCGCTGTTTGGCATATGTCAAAAAGCTCAATTTTGTTTTCATTAGACCATAGAACCTTCTTGTAGCTGACTTCAGAGTCTCCCACGTGCCTTCTGGCAAATTCTAGCCAAGATTTCATGTGAGTTTTTTTTTCAACTGTGGCTTTTTCTTTACCAATCTCCCATAAAGATGTGCCTGGTGAACATCCAGGCAACAGTTGTTGTATGGGCAGTCTCTCTCATCTCAGCCACTGAAGCTTATAACTCCTCCAGAGTTGTCATAGGACTCTTGGTGGCCTCCTTCACTAGTCCTATTGTTGCATGGTCTCTCAGTTTTTGAGTTCAGCCTGCTCTAGGTAGATTTACAGCTGTGCCATATTCTTTCCATTTCTTGATGATTGACTCTACTGTACTCCAAAAGATATTCCATGACTTGGAAATCTTTTTGCTTCCATCTGCTGACTTGTGCCTTTCAATAACCTTTTCCTGGCATTGCTTAAGGTGTTCTTTCGTTGTAGCGGTGTAGTTTTTGCCAGAATACTGACTCATCAGATACGGGTGTAATTTTACTGCAGTCCATTGAACCACCTTGACTGCACACAGGTCTCCAAAAATAGATCTCCGTTTAACTAAATATGTGACTTATAAAACAAATCGGCTGCACCAGCGTTGAATTGGTATGTCATATTTAAAGGGGCTGAATACTTACGCAATCAATTATTTGTGATTTTTATTTGTAATTAATTATATCACTTTGTAGAACCGTGTTTTCACTTTGACACAAAAGAGTTGTTTTCTGTTGATCACTGTCAAAAAAGCCAAATTGAATCCATTGTGATTCAATGTTGTAAAACAATAAAACATGAAAACTTCTGTTGGGGGGGGAGATACTTTTTATAGGCACTATATATGTATGCTTCATTAATATTAGAACCAATTTTCAAATCTCAATGTGACAGAGGATTTGCATTATTTGACAAAATATATACAATATCTTTTCAAATAATATCCATAAACAGTTGACGTTTTGGGCCGAGACCCTTCATCAGGACTGGAAAGGAAGAGGAAAGAACTGGAAAGGACCCTTCCTTCCCAGTCCTGATGAAGGATCTCAGCCCAAAATGCCGATTATTTATTGCCATTCATAGATGTTGTCTGACCTGCTGAGCGCCTCCAGCAGATTGTATGCATTTCTCTATATTTCTGACATCTACAGTGCCTCTTGTATCTATTAAAATAACTTTTCTACACCAAATTGATTGACTCTAGAATTTCCCTGGACTAGCTGTCAAATATCACTGATACAGATGAGATCATCAAAGCGTTTCACTTGTCAGTAGTACCCAAAACCTAAGATTCAACAAATCTCACAGAATCTCACATTTGTGGAATATACTCTACATTATTAATGAAGGGAGCAACACAGTTAAACATGACCCATGTTATAATACACTATCTAAAGTTCAGCCAGAGTTAAGATACAAGCTGACGTCTGTTGCTATATGATTTTTCTAGGTATATAGGTATACTTAGTGGGCTGAGTAAACAAGACACTTGCGACTGCGGGTGGGTATATTTGCCAGATGGCTCCTGCTGTTGTCTTGAAGAAGCCAGCAACATAAACAGATATTCTTTGGAACATTGCTTTATGGTTTCTATGTCAAGGGCACAATTTTATAACAACAGATTTTGGTGCTGAAATCCCTCATTTAATGATATTTCTAGATTCATTTAATAACCAATATTTGGCCCTCTCTACAAGTGACAAGAAAGGAGTAGACTTACTGAATTTCTAAGGTAGGAGAACTCAACTGGCATTGTTAAATGTTATTTTCCTCCAACGTAAGCTTAACGTGCTACTGTAACGAAATGTTCCTGGGCAAGTAGGCAGAAGCACTAGTATGCAGCCATAGCAATCTGTGTTTGAGGCAAAATTGATAAACCACAAGGGACCATAAATATAAGGTAAGCAATTTCAGCAGTTAACACAACATAATTTGATCATGAGATATTGAATATGAGGGCATCATTGCTTTGACATGTACAATACACCACAAAATACATATTAGATTTATGTCAATTCTGCAGAAAGATATTCTTTTCTAGGTTGATTAATACTTAAGTTGCTTTATTATGTCAATGAACCTCAGCTGGAATCCTTAAGAGCTTTGTTCCCAAAAATTATAGCCTTGGCTCTTACCTCAGGGTGCATTCATATACCACATCAGCAGGTAATCAGGACAGAGCCTGTCAGCTGTACTCAGGGAACGTTGCCCCATTAGAAGTACCTTTTTGGATAAATGATCAAACTGAAAATCTATGACTGCAGCATCCACATAACTAAACAGAGAAGTGCACCTAATTTGATAAGGTATGGTATTCAGTCATTAACTAATAGTAAAGTTAAATCACCTTGCCATTTATTTTAGATTATTTGAGCAATTTGCTGTTGGAAATCCACATGCCCAGATTCCTTCTGCTCGATAGTGACAAGAAGTAAAAGGTAGTTAATTAAGTATAAATGGGTTTGAGAGATTCTAAATACAAAGTCCCTATAATTAGTTGTGCCATGCAATTTATCTTTGCTTGCAGAGTAGATTTTGCAAAGTTGATGAATTGGGTCTTCTTATCTTCAGCAAAATATCAAAAAAGGAATAACAGTCTTGCATGTGTGTCTATATTTAACAAAAACACACCCGCTGCTAAAATCCAAAATCCACAAACCTTATTAAAAACTCAGTAGGTTCCGTTGTAAATTCTTTTGTTTGTCTATTGATATAAGCTTTGATTTACAAGTGTAAAAGAAGTTGAAATGACTGGAGTTACTTTCCAGGTCTGAGAGGGCAGATTAGCCTCATACACAGAATGCTGGAGGAACTCAGCAGGCCAAGCAGCAACTATGGAAAAGAGTAAGCAGTTGATGTTTCTGGCTGTGACCCAACATCAGGACTGGAAAGAATGAGGAGAAGTGAGAGGAAGAAGGTCGGGGGGAGGGGACAAAGAAGTGTAAGGTGGTTGATGTTACGTGAAACTGGGAAAAGGGGAGGGTGTGCGGCAGAGAGCTGGGAAGTTGACTGGTGAAAGAGATAGAGGCTGGAGAAGGAGGAATCGGATAGGAGAGCACAAAAGAAAAGGAAGGAGGAGGACCACTGGAGGGAGGTGATGGGCAGAGAGAGAGGGAAACAGGAATGGGGAATGGTGAAAGGTGGGGGGTTGTGTATGCAATTACTGGACTTCAAGAAATCGATGTTCATGCCATCTGGTTGGCGTCTACCCAGACGGAATATTGCTTCATTGTTGCAGTAGAGAAGAACATGGACTGACATATTGGAATGGGAATGGGAAATAGAATTGAAATGGGTGGCTACAAGGAGATTGCGCTTTTCCTGGTAGACAGAGCATAGGTGCTCAGTAAAATGGTCTCCTAATCTACAGTGGGTCTCACCAATATACAAGAGGCCATACCAGGAGCACCGGACACAGGATATGGCCCCAACAGACTCACAGGTGAAGTGTCACCTCACCTGGAAGGACCGTTTGGGGCCCTGAATGGTGGTGAGGGAGGAGGTGTAGGAGCAGGTGTAGCACGTGTTCTGTTTGCAAGGATAAGTGCCAGGAGGGAGGTCAGTGGGGAGGAACGAATGGACAAGGGAGTTAAGTAGGGAGCGATCCCTGCAGAAAGCAGAAAGTTGGGGGGAGGGAAAGATGCTTGATAGTGGGATCCCACTGGAGATGGTGAAGGTTTCAGAGAATTATCTGCTGGACATGAAGTTTGGTGGGGTGGTAGGTGAGGACAAGAGGAACCCTATCCCTGGTAGGGTGGCAGGTTGGTGGGGTAATAGGAGACATGAGTGAAATTGAAGTGATGCGGTTGACGGCAGCGTTGATGGTGAAGGAAAGGAAGCCCCTTTCTTTGAAAAAGGAGGACAACTCCTTTATTCTAGAATGAAAAGCCTCATCCTGAGAGCTAATGCGGCAGAGACGGAGGAATTGAGAGAAGGGCAATGGCAATTTTACAGATTACCTGGTGGGAAGAGGTATAGTCCAGGAGCTGTGAAAGTCTATGAGTTTGTAATAGACATCAGAAGATAAGCTGTCTCTAGACACAGAGACAGTGAGATCAAGGAAGGGGAGGGAGGTGTCAGAAATGGACCTGGTAAATATGAGGGCAGGGTGGAAGTTGGAGGCAAAGTGGATGAAGTCGACGAGTTCAGCATGGGTGCAGGAAGCAGCACCAATGTAGTTGTCGATGTAGCATAGGAGAAGTGTGTAATGGTCACCAGTGTAGACTTGGAACATAGACTGTTCCACGTAACTGACAAACAGGCAGGCATAGTTGGGACCCCTGCTAGTGCCCATGGCTACACCTTTTGTTCGAACAAACTGCATCAGGTTTTCCTCCACAATTTCCCTGCATTTTGCTACATTCATTTTACCCTCTACCTTCACAAGCCTTCCAGGGCCTGCTGTAGTGAAACATATCCACAGCATGATGTAGCTGCCACCATACTTCACGGTAGGGATGGTGTGTTTTTGATTATGTACGGTGTCTGGCTTATGCCAAACAGAGCATTTAGTTTGATGACCAAGAAGCTCAATTTTGGTCTCATCAAACCATAGAATCTTCTTCCAACTGACTTCAGACTCTCCCACATATCTTCTGGCAAACTCTAGCTGAGAATTCATGTGAGTCTTTTTCAACAGTGGCTTTCTCTTTGCCACTATCCCATGAAGCTGTGACTGGTGATGCACCTGGGCAACAGTTGTTGTATGCGCAGTCTCTCCCATCCTAGCCACTGAAGCTTATAACTCCTCCAGAGTTGTCATAGGACTCTTGGTGGCCTCTCTCACTGGTCCCCTTCTTGCATGGTCACTCAGTTTTTGAGGACAGCTACCTCTAGGCAGATTTACAGCTGTGCCATATTCCTTCATTTATTGATGATTGGCTTAACTGTACATCAAGATATATTCAGTGACTTGGAAATGTATCCATCTCCCGACTGGTGCTTTTCCATAACTTTTTCACAGAGTTCCTTGGAATGTTCTTTTGTCCTCATAGTGTAGATTTTGCTAGGGTACTGACTCACCACCAATTGGACCTTCCAGATACAGGTATATTTTTACTACCATTAATTGAAACACCTCGAATGCACGTAGGTCTCCAAAAACAGATTTCCATTTAATGAAATATGTAACTTCTAAAACCAATTGGCCACACCAGTGTTGATTTGGTGTGTCATATTAAAGGGGGGAGGTGAATACTTATGCAATCAATTATTTTTTATATATTTGTAACTAATTTAGATCACTTTGTAAAGATCTGTTTTCACTTTGACTCAAAAGAGTCCTTTTCTGTCGATCAGTGTCAAAAATGCCAAATTAAATCACTGTTAAACAATGTTGTAAAACAATAAAACATGAAAACTTCCAAGGGTGGTAAATACTATTTATATGCACTGTACCTAGCTGATTAATATTGCCCTGTAATATTTCAGAAGTTTGTTTGTTGCTTACAATACCATCCATTTACAATTACCTAAAGACTAACTAACCACTCTTCATTTATTTATATTCAAATCATTTATATAAATAACAAACAACACAAGTCCCAGGACTGATCCCTGTGGTACAACATTAGTAATGGGTGACAAGGATAAAATCTAGCTTCATAGTGCTTCTGGAATGGTGATGGGGTGGGGTTGATCTTAGTTTTTGCATTACAAACCAACTCTCTTCTCTCTTCTTAATAATCTTGTATTGATAATTGCCTTGCTTCAGCTCCCTCATGTGACTTCATTTCCATGCAATGTGCAGCATTACCTTTAATGATGTACAAATCACCAACATAGTGTCCATGACACAGACTGCAAATTATTTCTATTGTTTGTCTCTGCAAATGAATGATGCCCTTCTCCCCAATTTTATTGAAAGTGCACTTAATAAAAGATGCCATAGAAAGAAGTTAATATTTTACACATGCATCATCTCATTTCCTTCTCATACCTGTTATATTTTGATTTCCTGACAATTCACCCTTAGAAATTTACATCTCATTCAC
Organism: Mobula birostris; assembly: GCF_030028105.1. Taxonomy (NCBI): domain Eukaryota; kingdom Metazoa; phylum Chordata; class Chondrichthyes; order Myliobatiformes; family Myliobatidae; genus Mobula; species Mobula birostris. The sequence goes on along the minus strand of NC_092374.1, from coordinate 140,113,175 downwards.
GTGACCCCACAGATGTCACAAATTCCAACCCCTAGAGAGTAACCCTTAATCCTTCAGCTCTTTGAAAAACATCCATCTCCTTATTGTGCATGTTGTGAATTAGCTTGACCACTTTTTGTGAGAAGGAATATTTTAGGTTCAACACACAATAGAAATTCTCCTCATCTGCACCTAAAATGGCCTATCCCTTATTTTTAACCTCACCGTGCCAGTTTATACTCCTTCTCTTCCACCTATGCTTTTTAATTTGGTTTCTGCCTCCTTCCTTTCCAGTACTGATAAAGGGTTTCATCATGAAACTGTTTATCTGCTCCCCCCCCCCACCTCCATATATGCTGTCTGACTTGCTGAATTCATCCTTCTTTTTGTATGTGTTGTCCATTATTGATAGGCTATATCCACAGCCAGCAGGAATATTCTTCCTGCATGGTAGAGGGGAAGTTGCAGCTACAGAAGATGGAGACATCTCAGAGGCACATTTGAGTTTATATGTTCTCCCTGTGACTGCAAGTCTCTCCCTGGATTGGTCAATTTTCTGGCAACATCCCAAGGATACACTGGTTGGTGGGTGAATTGAGTGCTATAAGTTACCCATAGTGTAGGCAGGTGACAGGAGAATCAGGGAATGGGGAAGTCGATCAGCATATGACAGGGATTAGGTTAGAGGGTGTGGCGGAGAGCGCTCGGTACACACACTCGGTACACAAGCATATTTACACACACAAACATTGTCTTATCATTTTGCTGAGTGAGCACACTCCAATTTCTTCCCCCCCCGCCCCCGATATAGTCTTATCCCACTGCTGCCGTCATATGTTATGAAACATGGATTATGACTGAAGAAAACAATGGCTTGAGTCACTTAGCACTTTAGTGCAAAGTTGTTTAGTAAATGTGTCAAAATCAAACTTACAAAAAAAGAATAGCTAAAATAGCAAAAGAAAACTGCCAATATTTATAAAAAAATATTAACAAAAAACTCAATAACAACTCCACGCTTTGTCCAGTGTGAACTCCTGACAGCTCGATTGCTCTCTCTCATTGCTACTGAGAGTGATGAGTCTAGTTTTTTAGGCACCAGGATATTTTAATTACCCATTTAGTTAACTTAAGAAGAAACATGAATCAGAATATGATACACCCTGCAATGAACAGTAGTTAGAATCATATTACAATGTAAACAGAAAAATCTACCTGAAATATAGTATAAAAACATTATATACACTTCCCATTACTAAATAAATGGAATCTTCCATCATGTATGGTGGAAAAGGCACTATTAAACCAAACCCTTTAGGACCCATTACTAGAATATAGAGAGGGGAAGACATTAAAGTGCGCACACTCAGGGCAATGACAGCAGAATGAGAAGGCAATGTTTGTGTGTGTGTGTGTGTGTGTGTGTGTGTGTGTGTGTGTGTGTGTGTGTGTGTTGTGTGTGTAAATGCACATGTCTATGGAAAAATTTTACCAGGCATTCTGCATTACAGAGGGAACGAAGTAATAAATAGAGAAATGCGATTAAAGCTATTACTCTAAGAGCTGGCATGGACTTGGTAGGTCAATTATCTTCATTCTATATAATATTGAAATTGAAGATATGAGTGTAGATAATGTGATTACGGGGACTCTATGGGCTTCTTTGTCTCTGATCTATAACCTGAGCTGAAGAAATAAAAATCCAACATAAGAAGAGCCTAGGATGGATCATGAGATGGTATGGAAACTGGATGAGAATTAATGAAATTTTTGAATTTCTGTTGAAGGGTAGGAACTTTATCTGGTTGTGGGATATCGGGGGTCACTTCAGCAATGGAGGCTCCTACAGAGGACTGTACCCTGCTGACAGAGGCCTCACACTCATTGCATTTTCCTCCTCTCTTACTTCTCTGATCAGCTCAACAAATGAGGGAGGGGGCCGTGTTTTATGAGGCAATCTGAGGCTGAAAGTGATCATATTCTGTGAGTGGGTGCCTTTCATCATTTGGTCCATCCTTCATGATTCACCTCAACCACTGGGGTGGCCCCTCTATGCTACAAGTTACTCAGCTGTCTCTCTAGCTGAGAAATGGAGGGAGAAAGTTTCTCCCCTTTCTCCTGAAACATGTTCCTAAACCCCGTCACAGGCTCCATTTTGCTCCTGTCATGCCAAAGACATTTTCTAGCAATTACATCTAGCCTGCAGAAGAAGCCAACGGGTTCTCTGTCTTTAAGGATCTCACTACATCAGCAGCCGGCCCTCTCTGACTTTCTCTACCAGTCGCTGTCTTTTCACATCATCAGAGCACTTCCAATCATCCAGCATCTGACAATTCTGCTCTGCCCAAGTCTCATATTCCTCTTCCGCCTCGGGGGTGGGTGTCGTTCCCAAGAATATCCTTTGCCTATGATAATTGGGATTCTCCAAGGGTGCACTTGGCCATTTATTCACCAGGGATACCAGCTCAGAATTCCCACCCCTTGCTGGAGGTCTCATTAGACCTTCCACATCAGACCATTTCTTCTCCTCGCTCTGTAGAAGCAAAAGAAACTTGTCTTTAAAGTCTCTGCCCCCAGCTACAGGAAACTCAGCATCCAATTCGGCACCTTCGCCTATGCCTCCCTCTTCTCGGAAAGTATGGGTGCCCCATGGCCCCCCTTCTTGCCGGACCCCAATAGTACCAGGCAGAATTGAAACAAAATTTTTGCCTGCCATTTTGTCAAACCTCCACTCCATGATTGTAATTGTTCCTAATGCTTTAATGGCACTTAAAATCATAAGCTACAATTCTTCTGGCATAAGAATATCCACTCCACTCAATACACAAGCATTAGCTACAGGTAATCCCCTTGACTCACACCAGTGATCAATCCCTGCAGCGTCCATAACCACGTATCTTAATCTCTTTACCAGACAATAGTTTAACACAGGCCTTGACACACAAACCTTTTTGATCAATGCTCAGGGCAATCACAAAGCATCCAACAAACTCAATCCCAGCTGAGCCCCAATGGGTATCGTTTGGTCAACGACTGCAAAAAGGGATATGACCCAAGCTGAAAAGGTGAAACACCCTGCTGTATCTCTACTGCTGAGAGAATGGCACAAACCGGAGTTGAGGAACCAGATTCTATTCTGGGCCGTGCCTCCTCCAGACAAGCTTCAGTGTTCCCAGTTGCTTCTGCCTGAAAAGTGTCGGAGGATTGTGTTGAAGTCACGTCATGATGGTTCAGATCATCTGGGATTTGACAAGACCTATGGATTGCTCAGAGATCAGTTCTACTGGCCCCGAATGAAGCTGGAGGTCGAAAAGTACTGTAAGTCGTGCATTTGATGTATACGGAGGAAGGCACTGCCAATGTGGGCCATTCCGTTATCTAATTTGCTGAGTGTGGGGCCACTTGATCTATGTGTATGGATTTTCTCTCCATACAGCCTGATCCCAGCAACATGGCGAAAGTCTTGGTTATCACTGATCACTACACCAGATATGCTCAAGCCTTACCTTCAAAGGATCAGAGGGTGTCCACCATGGCCGAAGTGTTATGGGAAAAGTATTTCATTCATTATGGCCTCCCAGATGGATACTAAGTGATCAGAGCAGGGATTTGAGAGGAGGCTCAGAAATGAGTTACTGAGCATGCTTGGAGTCGAGAAGTCAAGAACTATGCCTTATCACCCTTAGGGTGATCCCGAACCTAACAGGTTTAACTGGACAATGCTAGACATGCTTGGAACCCTGGAGATCAGTACAAAGAATAAGTGGATCAACATAGTGGGCACCTGGTCACTGCTTCAACTGTGCACAGAATGAAACTATTGGATACTTGTTGTATTATCTGATGTTTGGGTGCAAAGAGAGGTTGCCTGTTGATCTCTGTTTTGCAACTGGTGAGGAAGATTTGCCATAGAAGACCGGTCTGAAGTATATGTCTGATATGAGGATGGAATTGTAAAAGGCGCATGAAATAGCAGAGGTCTCTGTGACTGAGACTCAAGGAAAAAAGAGGAGATATGACCCAAAGGTTAGGTTCTCCCAAATGATGCCTGGAGACAGAGTTCTCATGAAGAACTGGAGGCTACCAGGGAAGCATAAGTTGGCTGACCACTGGGTGGCTACGCCTTATGTAGTGGAGAGTCAGATGCCAAACCTACCAATTTTCCGGGTGAAACCTAAGGATGGGAATGGACCTGTCAAGATTCTCCATCAGAATCACCTTCTACCTCAGGGACAAGAGATACATGTTGATCAAGAGCCTAACATAGACACTACACCAGGTAAGAAGACTTTGCAGCAATGTGGGGAAACAGAAGGACAAGCAGCGAGAAGGTCTGAAAGGGACCTTAACACTGAATAAGGTACAGATTCAGAGGATGAGGACATGGGGGTGTGATATATGCTACACTTTGCAAACACCCCAATAATTGGCGAAGAGATTCCCAAACCTCTCCATGCCGATGCGGATGAAGTGGAGGGAATTAGCAGTGGGCAGGCAAGTTTGCAGCTGAACAATGACAGGAGGCTAAGCTCTAAAGTAACTGGGCATGAAGGCAACTCAGCCAAGGGACAAGGGGATCTGAGCTGTCGGAAGCTACAAGTAATGGAGAGCGAATGGCCTCTCCATGAAGACAGGAGAGATCCCAGGGAGTGTCTGAAACTGGAGAAATAGATGATGGATAAAGAGGTCTCAAAAAGTCAAGAAAGCCTCCAGATAGGCTGACCTATGTCACACTTGGGGAACAGAGTGTTGCCCCTATTCCCCTAGTGAGATATGTCACTACCATTTACAAATGTATTGAAGGCTCTGATGTCACAACATTCCTTTGAACACTGTCTTATCAGTGAGGGGATGATAAATTTTTTCAATGTCACGAGGACATGACTACTTTTGGTTGGGGGAGAGTGTAACACCCTGGTAAAAGTTTCACTCCTAACAGTGTTTGGGTTATTGTTAGAGATAAGGGGTGCTTAGGAATGTGGGCCATCCAATCAGGAGAGAAGGCTGGGGGAGCATTTTTTTTGTGCCTGACACCCATGCGAGTCTTGGTGTCTTTGTTTGGTGGGATATGAAGAGAGAAGACGCTGGAGAGAACTGGTCGTAGGATTTGATCTGGAGGGGGCCATGATTCGATGGAGCCAAAGGACGGAGTCTACTGGGGATCAATGAAAATGACTTTTGGAAGATTTGAGCTCCAGCCTGTGCACATTTGACTGTTTAATTATAATGGGCCCTTTTTGTTTGTTTTTTTCTTTTCTCTACTAACTCTTTAGTTACGTTAATATTCATAAATATACTGCTTTTAATTGTATACTGCATGTGATCTCTTATTTCCTGCAACGAGCTATAACAGGGCGGAAAATCATACAGCATTCACACAAGCCAGGGCTTGGGCGGATGAGACATCCCAATCTCTTGGATTTGGCGGGACCAGATTGTGTATACCCTAGACATACAAGGCCGGAGAAAGGTGGGTTTCTCGCCATGAGAGTTGGAGAACTGCCATTGAGGGCTAACCAGCCATTTCCTGAGACGTCCAGGAAGAAAGGGGGTTTCATTTGTAAACTTTGATGTGTGAAAACATAGTGATTATTTTTCACTGTTGCAGTACTGATCATGGTAAAGGTTAAAGTTGAACTGTGCAGCAGGACAGATCTGAGATGGAGAAAGTCAGAAAGACATTGAAATCACTGTGTGCTCACACATGAAAGTAAATGTCACGTGTGACCAAATTGCATTAACTGACCAGCTTAAACATACCTGTAGTCCGGTGCGCACCTGAATTGTGAAGAACAACATTTGAATTGAACTCCATGAGAGGTGAGTTGGAGCCAGATAGACATTCATTATGAAAGAGTTGATGCTGTAGAAATAAGCTTTTATCAGCACCTCATTGAAAACAAAAGGCAAAAAGAAGTCAGCAAAAGAGACAGATGGAAATGCTAACAGGGGATGAGACATTCTTAGTGTGCATAGTTGGAAGAGAAATGGTGACAAGTTAACGGTAATTTAAAATCAGAAACTGTGGTCAATGAAGAATGATTTTTAAGTTCTGTTGGTATAAATCTGTTAAATATTCTCCCAAGGACAGGAGGAAGGAAAATAAAGTTTTAAATGAAAATGGGAAAGATGCAATAATTTTCTGATCTTGGTCAGGAAAGAGCCTTGCCGTCTTGGAAATGCTGAAGTAGATGTTCATTTTATACACTCAGCATGCATTTGTATTAATTTGAATGGCTCATAATCCTTTTGTTTTCCAGAAAACTCAAAATTAACCTTCTCAGACATGACTTTGCTGATTGTCAAGTAGCCTATTACTTTCAAAAACAAAGAGAAAAAGGCTGGAAATGAAGTGAAAGGTGGATTTAAGACATTCATGATTCAATATTGTTAAATGTCTTTTCCTGTATACAAGTGTAAAGGAGAATGAAATAATTGTTACTCCGGATGTGATGCAGCACAAAAGATAAAGATAAAAAAACTCAATAATAAAAAAACACAGTAAATATAATTATATAAGATAGCTTACAACAGGAATTCTGCAGATGCTGGAAAATTCAAGCAACAGCAATATGTGTGTTGCTCATATAAGTTAGCTTATATACATTGATTGTATACCCATAAAGTGATGCTAGACTATACATAGGGTGAGTCAATTAGCAGGAAATAATAAAGGAGTAGACACAAGAGGTACTGCAGATACTGGCAATCTAGAGCAAGAAGCACAATGTGCTGCAGGAGCTCAGCAGGGCAGGCAGCATCTATGAATGGGAATAAACAGTCGATGTTTCGGGCCTAGACCCTTCATCAGGAACTGGGAAGGAAAGGGGAAAATGTCAGAATAATAAGGTGGAGGAGGGGAGAAAGGCATACAAAGTGGTAAGTGATAGGTGAAACCAGGAGAGGGGAAGGGGGTGTAGAGAGCTGGGAAGTTGACTGGTGCAAGAGATAATGGGCAGGAGAAGGGGGAATCTGATAGGACAGGACAGAAGCCGTGGAAGAGAGGGAAGGGGGAGGAGCACCAGAGGGAGATGATGGACAGGTAAGGGGACAAGTTGTGAGAGGAAACAAAAATGGTGGTGGAATTGGTGGGTAGGTTAAAAGAAAACACATATAAACAAGTTTCACAAATGTTAACAATTTAGCCTGCCTAAATGGCTGAAATTAGCAAATACAGTGCCATTTGTGGCCACAGTTTTTATTTACACTGTAAATTCTTTTTGCCTCATTTTATTCTTGTTGTTAACTTACCTTGAAGAGTGATACTGTGTAATGGTGTTACCCACTCTAGTGAATGCCTGATAAGTCAGGTAACAGCATTGAGAGGCTAATGAAATATTTTGTTCAGCCTTGCAAATTTAAGAGTGGCATCCATTCTCCACAATCCACACAGTTCATGTCAAGCAACCCTTTTTAACTATGTTAGTGAAGTGGAGTCTATTTTTCAAAATTCCACTCTATTGACATAATCACTACACTACTGACAAAATTTCCACAATTACAAACTACTGTATAAAATTGAGCAATAAACATATAGATCACATCTGCACAGATCTTGATAGTAGGCTTGAAGATGCATTTTTTGTATATAAATCTCTATGTATTGAACTGTGAAGGTAAAATTAAAATGAACTCCGTGAATCACTGCACCATTCAATTACACTTGAGCTCAGCTGTGAATTTAATTTCTATCTGAGCACAACATATTTTCAAATTGGTAACTGCAGTAAATGGATCACAGGTGTCACAACGTCTTGTAGAGTAAACAATTTTGCACTGCGTAGTCCTCAAAAGCTGAACAGTGAAGAAGATCAATCTGTGTTTTTGACTTGAATCAATAATGTCAAAACCAGAGTTGACTGCTTAATGGTTGATATCCATCAAGGAAGATATAATCTTTACTGAATCAAAACTTAAGACTACATTTCAACTGATAGAATTATGAGTTATAATAGAAAATGGGGAAGCAAGAACTGTAAAATTAATGGACATCAATATAATTGAATTCTTATATATATATATAGAACGCAAAAGGGCCACGTGTGAATTCTTATATTCATATATAGAACACAGAAGGGCCACGTGTGTCTGTGCTGAAAATGATGTCAATTTAAACTAATCCATTCACTCTGAAGATGCTCTATATCCCTTCATTCCCTGCCTATCCATGGAACTGACTAAATGCTTTTAAATGCTGCTATGATACCTGTTTCTACCACCTCCCCTGGCAATGCATCTCCTTAAACATTCTGCCCCTCACATTAAACCAGTGCTCTCCAGTATTTGACCCTGGGAGAAAAACTATTTACCCTTATCTATATGCCTCATTCATGTACATACTTTTGTTCAGTTGCCTGTTAATGTCTGATGCTCAACAGAAGACAATGCAACCTTTTCCAATAGGCTCATTGCAAATAGGCTCCAATCCAGACAACATCCTAGTGAACCTCTGCTGTATCTTTTCCAAAATCTCTTAAATCCTCCTTGTAACACAAAACCAGAACAATACACAATACTCCACGAAGTTTTGTTCATCTACAACATAGCTTTCCAGCTCTCATACTCAAATATGCATACACAAACACAACAGATTCTGAAGATGCTAGAAATCTAGAGCATCACACACAAAATCCTGGAAGAACTCGGCAAGTCAGGCAGTATCTATGAAAATGAATAAACCATCGATGTTTTGGGCTGGGTTCCTTCATGAGGGCTGGAAAAGAAGGGTTAAGATACCAGAATAAAAAGGTGAAGAGGAGAAGGTGATAGGTGAAGCTAGATGGGCGTGACAGGGGCTGCTGAAGTATTTATTTATATATTGACATACAACACAGAGTAGACCTAAGGGATGAAGTAAGCTAGAAGCTGGGAGGTGATAGGTGGAAAAGGAAAAGGGCTGGATATAAAGGAATCATTAGAGAGGAAAATGGACCATGGGAGAAAGGGAAGGAGGTGGGGTCCAAGAGCTAGACAAAAAGAAGGTAAGGAACAGAGGTAAGAGGCCAGAGTGAGAAACAGAAGAAGAGGGAAGGGGGAGGGAAATAATAAATTAGCAGAAGTTGGAGAAATCGATGTTCATGCCATCAGGTTGGAGGCTACCTAGACAGAATTTGAGGCATTACTCCTCCACCTTGAGAGTGGCCGCATGGTGGAAGAAGAGGAAACCATGGCCCCACATGTCGGTGTTCACTGGGTAGTACCACTTTTTGCAGATGGAGCGGAGGTGCTCGACAAAGAGGTCGTCCCATTTACATTGGGTCTCACCAATGTAGAGGAGGTTGTATCTGGAGCACCGGACACAGTAGGCAATCTCAACAGCTTCACAGCTGATGTGTTGCCTCACCTGGAAGTACTGTTTGGGGCCCTGAATGGAGTTGTGGGAGGAGGTGAACAGGCAGGTGTAGCATTTCTGTTGTTTACAAGGATATGTGCCTGTGGGAGATTAGAGGGGAGGGACAAATAGGCAAGGGAATCATGGAATGAGCTATCACTGTGGAAAGTGAAGTGTGGGAGAGGTGTGAGGAGGTAAAGATGTTTTTTGTGATCCAGTCCCATTGAAATATGTATACACATTTTGCTCCATTATATGGTAAAATATAGTATAATATAAGCTACTTTTGATGCTACTTTCAGTGAGCTATGGTGTTTCACATAAGATCCCTCGGTACATCAATGTTTATAAGGGTCCTGCCATTTACTCTATATTTTCCTCTTTCATTTACACCCTCAAAGTACAACACCTTGCACTTGTTGATATTAAATGCCCTCTGCCATTTCTCTGCTCAAATTTCCAACTGGTCCATATCCTGCTTTCAACAACTCTGGTCATGTCTGTTTTCTCTGCAAACTTACTAATCAGCCTGATGACTATTATCATCTGGTCTAGGTTTGGCAATTCACAATACAATTTTAAATACATAAATACATCTTAATTTATTCAAATTTTGCATTTTATTGTCTCTACATAAACATCAATGTAACTATGTTAACCCCAAACCAACAAATTCAAACATGAATTCCACTGTTCCCACTGTACCAATACTCAGGTCATTATGAGGCCACTCATTAGTGGAAGATGTTGGTTCTGACCAGCTGTCCTTTAAGTAATGCCCATGTGGTCGATGTGGGATTACCCAATAACAGCTGCTCCTAGTCTACTACTCCCAGTTCCTTCCTTATAATGTTGTAATTTGTCTTCTCACAATGTAGCATTTTCCACTGAGATCCAGTCTTATTTTATACTTGCCAACTTCAAACTTAGAGTTTAGCTCACTGTTGCCAAAACAGACTCTGTTTATGAAAATTTCTTTTGAATGTTAAGACCTTCAAAAGTGAAATAACATTGGGCTGATTGAAACCATCTAAAATTTCTATGAGGAAACTATAAAATTGTATCAGCAAGTTTGCTGATGACACTAAGATTGGAGGTGTTGTGGACAGCAGGGAAGGCTTTCAAAGCTTGCAGAGGTGATCTGGACCAACTGGAAAAATGGGCCAGAAAATGGCAGATGGAATTTAATGCAGACAAGAGTGAGGTGTTGCATTTTGGAAGGACAAATCAAGGTAGGACATACACAGTAAATGGGAGGGCACTGAGGAGTGCGAAGGAACAAAGAGACCTGGGAGTTCAGAAACATAATTCCCTGAAAGTAGAGTCACAGGTAGACAGGGTTGTGAAAAAGGCTTTTGGCTTCCTGGCATCCATAAATCAAAGTACTGAGTATAGGAGTTGGGATGTTATGGGGAGGTTGTATAAGACATTGGTGAGGCCAAATTTGGAACATTGTATACAGTTCTGATCACCTTACTATAGGAAGGATATCAGTAAGATTGAAAGAGTGCAGAGAAGATTTACTAGGATGTTGCCAGGTCTTCAGGAGTTGAATTACAGGGAAAGATTGAACAGGTTTAGGACTTTATTCCTTGGAGCATGGAAGAATGAGGGGAGATTTGATAGAGGTTTACCAAATTATGAGGGGTATAGACAGAGTAAATGTGAATAGGCTCTTTCTACTTAGATTAGGAGAGATAAATACGAGAGGACATGGCTTTAGGGTGAAAAGGGAAAGGTTTAGGGAGAACATTAGGGGGAACTTCTTCACTCAGAGAGTGGTGGGAGTGTGGAATGAGCTGCCAAATGACATGGTAAATGCAGGCTCATGCTTAAATTTTAAGAATAAATTGGATAGGTACATGGATGGGAAAGGTCTGGATGGTTATGGACTAGATGCAGGTCAATGGGACTAGCAAAATAAAGTTCTGGCACAGACTAGAAGGGCTGAATGGCCTGTTTTCTGTGCTGTGGTGTTCTATGGTTCTTTATTTATCTGCATGACATAATGTATGAAGAAAATGCATTAAATAATACAAAAGAAAAGTTTTATTTGCTTTTTAGGACATCAATAATTTTGACAATTTTTTATCCATGATGAGCTGCTTGTTATTTATTGCTGGAAATGTGACATATATGGTAAAACTTTGTACTCCTAATTATCTTTGCAAAGTACAGAGCGTGTTTGCTATAGAGATGATGATCTTATGTTTATATCGCTAAATTCCAAAGTTGGTATTTCAATCTTCTTCTATGGAAATTTGAAAATAAAGTGTATTTAGTTAATCAGATGATCTGCGGGCTGATACCGGATAAATTATCTAGAGTAGACAGGGAGCATCCTTTTCCCAGGGTAGAAATGTCTAATACCAGAGTGCATGCATTGAAGGTGAGACGGTGTAAATTCAAAGAGGATGTTAGGGTTAAGTATTTTAGTCCAAGAGTGATGGGTGTCAGGAATGCAATGCCTGGCATGGTGGTAAAAGCAAATACATTAGAGGCTTTTAAGAGACATTTAGATAGGCACATGAATGAGAAAAAGATGGAAGGATATGGACATTCTGTAGGTAGGAGGAACTAGTGTTTGGGGTCCTTTTACTTTTTAGCCGGTTCAGCACAACATTGTGAGCTGAAGGAGCTGTTCCTGTGCTGTACTGTTCTATGTATGCTCTTTGCTCTAAGATGCTCAATCATTGAGATCAACAGCTTTCAGATACGGAACATGCCTGACCTATCCTGCTCTGTATGTGTTTTCTCTCCTACACTTCAGATTTGGCTAATTGTTCTCACGAGAAAACTAATGATGGACGACTGGACTCTTCATCTTGATATCATTTGATCCTTAGAGCAACTATAAAATAATGAGTGCCAGTATACCTGATAAAATATTGCATGCCTATTTTTTTTCAAAAAGCTGTACTTATTTTCGATGGGAACTCATGCAACATCATTTAAAATGACTTGGAAAGTTATCATTGAAGGGGCTTTGCTTTCACGGCTTCTATGGCATCAAAGCGACTTAGATGCAGTTTGGCCATGTATCTTCATTACAGGAAAAAGAAAGAAAAACAAGTAAATAGGATGGAAAACTGAAAAAAAAAATGTTTTAGGAAATAACAATCTCTTAGAGCAGCTTATCTGGCCAAAGAATTAAAGTCCTCAGGATAAATTATTCAATTACTTGTCCAATAAATTTGATTGACATTGTATTGATAATAATTAGATTGTTAAAGTACCATTTCTGAAATCTTTATGCATATAGTATATTCTATCCTCTTTTAGAATCTGATTTTAGTAAATTTTCAGTGTGCACCTCAAAAACAAAATACATCATGCAATATAATTTTCTGATAAATATTATTCTCTGTTATGAAATATCCCTGGTCCCATTTCATTTACACCCACTAGTTAGATGACTCCAAATCCTGTCCATTTTCTGTCACAGGTCTGTCAGATATGAAGTGGAACATTGCATTCAAACTCATTTGCAACCAAAGTAGATGCAGTCGAGCCTCTGGGCACTCATTCATTATGTTTACTGATCGTATAGGAATAGTATTCTAGATATAATGAGTTGTGTGCAACCCTAATTAACAGTTCGCTTTCTGATCCAGAAGCATTTTGTAACATAAAGTTAAGAAAGGGTAATGAAACTTGGCTGCAGTTGTTAGCTCTGAGTGTACAACTTAGTGTAGTGGATAACTAGACAGTACAAAGGGTTCTATTTATCACAGATGACATGTCTGTGTACTTCTAAGGGAGTATTGCACTGTAAGCAGAATCCTCCTTCTTATAAGGTTTCTGCCATCTCAATGGATACAGAAGTTCCCAAAGTATAATTCAAAGAAAATCATGGAGTTCTGCTCAATATAGTGAAGTGCGGCTTACAAGTCCATTCTAGGCTAGATGTACAATAAGGCTAGCAATGGAAAAGCTGCCTTCCCCTCATGAATATGTTCATGAAGTCACAAGGTCTTTACAGCAGCACTGGGAAACATTAGCCTCCACTGAGACATGAGGAGAGACTATTTTGAGACGAGTGAATTTCATTTTACTACCTTCTCCAGCATCATTTTCAAGTATTCCAATGTTCACTCTAGCCTCTTTCTTATCCTCTATGCATCTAAAAATGTTTTTTGCAATCTTCCTTTGTATTCTAAACTAATTTACTCTTGTACTTCATCATGTCATTGCTTAGTTCTTTTTAGTAGTCCTCTGCTAGTTTGTAATGGCTTCCCAGTCATTTCACTTCCCACTAAGACTTGCCATATTGTATGCATTCTCTTTTGGATTTATGCTCTCCCTGGTTCCCCTTGTCAGCCATAGTGGTCTCATGCTACCCTTAGTGTCATCTGCCTTGGATTGAAATTCTGCTGGGTCTCTCAGGTTTGTCACAGAAGTTCCTTCCTTTGTTGTTCTACCTTCTTCCCTACCAGGTTCACCTTCCAATCAACTCTGGCCAGCTCCTCCCTCAAGTCTCTATTACTCATTTTGTGTTTTGTAACTTCAAAACATTAGATTTTAATATTTTCCAAGGAAGACACAGGAGTCCTGAAAGGTGAGTCTAACTTTGTGTTTTCCTTAAATGAGGCGTGCTCATATCATATGCCAGCATGGATGGCGTATGCAATTCACATATTTCTCTTATAACCATAATTAATTATATAAGCAACAAAGAATGATTAACCAAACAATATATCAAACAAGGTTACTACAATATTACCTAAATATTAAATACACAGCACTTCTCCCTGCTTAGCTACAAACACCAATTCAACAGAGAATGCATCAACTATATTTACAAGCTGCTCTAAAAAGCTATCTTGAAGGTATTCTACAAATTTCTTTCCTTGGGATTCAGCACCACCTTACTTTCCTAATCTACCTATATATTGAAATTGCCCACAAGTATCATAACATTGCTCCTTTTCCATCCCTTTCCTATCTCCTGTTGTAACTTGTACTCCGCATGTGCGGTATTTAACTCCCATCAAGGTCTTTTAACTCCTTTAGTTCCTTAACTCTACTGGTAAGGATCGTGCATTTTCTGATCTTATATCCCCTCTTTCTAAAGATTTGCCATGTTTTAACCAACAGAGTCTCCTCACCCCCTCTGCCTACTTGCCTGTCCTTTCGATATAATGTGTACCCTTGGATGTTAAGCCCACAACAATGATCTTCTTTCAGCCATGACTCAGTGATGGTCATGTCTTACCTGCCAATTTGTTTCTTTGCTACAAGATCATCTACTTTATTCCACATACTCCGTGCATTCAAATATAACACCCTCAGTCCTATATTCATCATCCTATTTGATTTTGCCCCAGAACCTAAATTCTTATCACTTACTAAACTTTTTGTTTTTTATTTATTCTGAAGACTTTCATGGCCTTTCTTGCACTTTCTTCCCTTTTCAAACTCTTCAACCTACTATTTAGTTTAAAGGCACACTTTAACCTATCTCACTGATTGCAATTTCAACCTGTCATTTGACTACCTTTCCTCACAGTCTCACTACACACTGCACCTACCAACTGCCCATCCTCAGCTCTATCACTACGGTTCCATTCCTCTGCCAAATTAGTTTAAACCCTCCTCAACAGCTCAAGCAAACCTGCTCACAAGGATATTAGTCCCACTCAGGTTTAGGTGTAACCTGCCCAGTTTGTACAGATTGTTATGAGCGAAACCCACCAAAAAGTCCCAAAAGGCCCTGAGCTCTTTTTAAATCTGAGCTCTTTTTAAATGTTTCCGATGATTGAAGCCTGCCAAAAAGTCCTGAAAGGCCAGAACTCTTTTTCACTCTTGTGCTATCTCACCAACAAGCAACTGATGGAGATGATTGAAGTCCGCCGAACGATCAGCTAAGGTTAAGTGGCATGCCATGACCAGCCTCTTGAAGGACATCATGATGGTAGATACCTGAGGTGCCAGCCAGTAGTCATTACTTTGTTTCTCTTAGGTTCTGAGAAGATAGTGGTCTGCTTAAAGCAGATGGTATCAAATTGAAAGAAAAGGTATATAATGCTGCAGATTAGGCCAGACAATTGGATACCTCAAGAAAAACTAAAGAAGGATTAACAAGTTACCTGAAAAGAGAGATCATATGGGGAATCCAGCAAGATATTTAAAACTCATAGGAAGTGATTGTACAGGTATATAAAACAGCTCATGTAGACATTGACACCACAGTGCCTCCGTGAATAAGACAAGAAAATTGGTGATAGAAAATATGAAAATTACCAAGATTGAGCAAATATCTTGATCTGTATTCATGATAGAAGAGAGTAAAATCATTCCAATAATTGTCACCATCAAAAATCTAGGGAGAAAGTTATCATAATCATTATCACTCAGGATGAGGGGAGGGGTGGAGGGTGAGCTGGATGAGGAAACCAGGCAAACTAGTAGAACCAAAGTATGATAAATCCCTAATAGTCTACAAGTTGGGATCTCTAAAATTGATGTTGAAGAGATAATGGGTGCATAGTTGTAATCCTCCAAAACTTTTGTGATGAGCATTTGTCTTTGAACTTCTCTCTCTCTCACAGACCTGTGACAGCTGAGTTTTGAATACTTTCAAGACCTTCATTAACAGATTTTTTTTTGCATGAAGGGAAGGCAAAGACTATATAAGGCAGAAGAGACTACAAGAGAATCTGCAGACGCTGGAAATCCAATGAAACACACACACACACACACACACACACACAAAATGCTGGAGGAACTCAGCAAGTTAGGTTATTAGATTATGAGGATACTCAGTCTTTGCTTATTGTCATTTAGAAATGCATGCATCAAAAAATGATACAACGTTCCTCCAGAAAGATATCACAGAAACACAGGACAAACCAAGACCAAAACTGACAAAACCACATAATTATAACATATAGTTACAACAGTGCAAAGTAATACCATAATTTGATAAAGAGCAGACCATGGGCATGGTAAAAAAAACGTCTCAAGTCCCGATAGCCCCATCATCTCACGCAGACGGTAGAAGGGAGAAACTCTCCCTGCCATGAACCTCCAAGCGCTGCAAACTTGCCGATGCGTTGGAAGCACCCGGCCACAGCTGACTCTGAGTCCGTCCAAAAACTTTGAGCCTCCAACCAGACCTCCAACACCGAGCGCCGAACACCAAGCGCCATCTTCTGCCGAACGCTTTGACCCTGCCCCGGCCGCCAAGCAACAAGCAAAGCCGAGGAATTGGGGCCTTCCCCTCTGGAGATTCTGGATCACACAGTAGCAGCGGCAGCGAAGCAGGCATTTCAGAGGTTTCACCTGATGTTCCTCCATAGTCTCACGTCTGTCTCCATCAAATCAGGATTGTGCAAGGCACCCTACTTGACAGATAACAGATATCACCACCGGAGTGGCAGCTGCGAGCTGTGTCGCGCCACCATCTTCTCCTGCCTTACGGCAGCATCTATGGAGGAAAATAAATAGTAGACACTTTGAGCTGAGACCCTTCATCAGGACTTGAAAGAAAAGAGGCAGACATCAGGAAAAAAAAGGGTTGAGTGAGGGAGGAGTATAAGCTAGTAGGTGATAAGTGGGACAAGGTGAGGGGGAAGATGAGTGGATGGGGGAGTCGGGATGAATTGAGTAACTAGGAGGGATTAAGTGGAAGAGGTAAAAGGCTGAAGAAGAAGGAATTGAATAGCAGAGGATAATGGACCATAGAAGAAAAGGGAAAGAGGAGGGGAATGGGATGGAGGTGATGTGCAGGTCATAAGGCCACAGAAGAAGATTATGGGAAATAACTAGAAAATTGGAATTGAAGCGATGATCAGATAAACTATAATCATATTTAATGGTGGAGCAGAGTTAAGGGGTAAGATAACCTACTCTGCTTCCATTTCTCATGTTCTTACATCCTGACATCTCTGGAAATGATTCAAAGAAGATCAGCACAGTAATTCCAAATTCAAAGTGCTATTGCACCATGCCCAATCTGAAACAAACAAATAAAAAGTTTTGTAAAAATTCCCGATGAAGGGTCTCAGTTCTGAACTCGACTGTTTATTCCCTTCCATAGATGCTGCCTGACCTGCTGAGTTTTTCCAGCATTCTGTGTGTGTTACTCCGGATTTCCAGAACCTGCAGAATCTTTCGTGTTTTGGAAAAATTATCAATTTTCAAGCAGTCTATATCTCAACTCCCTGAGTCAAGAAAATAGTATTGGAAAACATTATCCACTTGTCTTTTGGTTTGAGTTTCTTCACAAGAGTTTGCCCACTATCACTGTCCACAACCCACAGATTAAGTCACATCAGTTTTAATAACAAGGATGAATATCTGTATTATCAATTTTATTTTGGACTGTCAGGTAGTTAAATGAAAAGGGTCCAATGAACCATAACTATGAGGACAAAATTCATATGGAATACTTTATATAGTCTCCTGGTTTTTGCTCTCATGGAGTTAAGACAAGGTTCACAACATTTCATTAAACCACACCAAGTGGATAAATTGTTAGCCTCATGTTAAATCTGCTCTTGTTGTTTTACATCAGAATTGGACCTCCAGATCTTTTGGATTCATTCCAATAATAGTAGCTGCTCATGATAATTAAAGGTTCTTTACCTCTTAAAATGGCATGGTACATTATGTCTACAGGAACTGCAACAGCTCCAGTTTGTTTTATTCTAATGCACTCATGCACCAGTGTTGTGGGCCAAATCAAATGTGGTGATGATTCAGCATGTAGGAGGGAGATTGAAAATCTGTCTGGGTGGTGCCATAACAGCAGCCTCTCACTCAATGTCAGCAAGACAAAGGAACTGATTGTAGACTTCAGGAGAGGGAAATCAGAGGTTCACAAGTCAGTCCTCGTTGGAGGATCAGAGGTGGAGAGAGTTAGCAACTTTAAATTCCTCAGAGTTACTATTTCAGAGGATCTGTCCTGGGCCCAACATACAAGAGCAATCACAAAGAAAGCACAACAGTGCATCTACTTCCTTAGGAGTCTGCAATGATTCAATATAACATCTAAAACTTTGACAAATTTGCATAAATGTGTAGTGGACAGTATATTGACTGGCTGCATCATGGCATGGTATGGAAACACCAATGCCCTTGAAAGGAAAATCCTACAAAAAGTAGTGCACTTGGCCAAGTCTATTACATATAAAGCCCTTCCAAGCATTGAACACTGTCGTAGAAAAGCAGCATCCATCACCAACGATCCGCACCATCCAGGTCATGCTCTCTTCTTGCTGCTGCCATCAGGAACAAAGTACAACAGCCTTAGGATTTGGACCACCAGTTTCAAGAACAGTTACCACCCCTCAACCATCAAGCTCTTGAACAAAAGAGGATAACTTCACTCACCTTCACTTGCCCCATCATTGTAATGTTTCCACAACCAATGGATTCACTTTCAAGGATTCTTTGTCTCAGATTCTTGATTATATTTGCATTTGCACAGTTTGTTGTCTTCTGCACTTTGCTTGAAAGTCCTATTTGGGGGTCTTTCATTGATTTTGTTATAGCTACTACTCTGTAGATTTGCTGAGGATTCCCACAAGAAAATGAATCTCAGGGTTGTGTATTCTGATAGTAACATTTACATTGAACTTTGAACAAAATGCTTTACATTAACTTGAATACTCAGATGGAGTCCTGGTTAAATTTGTCATTTAAAAATAGCACTTCCAACATGACCGTATTCACTGCTTGAGGAACTCCAATCAAGGGTTAGTTCTCTTGGCTCTGGAGATGGACTTGAAACCACAACCAGTGGAGTCAGAGATCAAAGTACTGAATAATCAAGGGAGCAGGCACCAAAATTTTCAACAATTGTGCCTGAGGCAGAAAGGAAAGACACTCTGGATCCACACAAGGTCAGAGATAAGTATAAAAAGGCAGTGTGAAAAATAATGAGAGAAATTAATGCCTGGAGCATATCTACAAGAATATAGATAGTGGAACAGAAAATGCCAGAAACACTTAGCAGGTCAGGCATCATTTATGGAGGGAAAAGCGATTCAGCTAAGTGACTCTGAGTGGTTAGCAGGTTCAGAGCTTCAATTCAACATACTGAAACAAGCTTCACAAGTGCTCAAATTTGATAAGTTGTTTTCATATAGAATGGACTAATAAGAATACCTTTCACTTCATTCACTGTTTAAATCAGTATAAAATTTAACACCCACATACGAAATGTTTCTCAGTCAATACTAAATGAGTCTACATTACGTTCCTCATCCTTGCTTACTTTCATAAGTCTCTCGCCCACAATTAAACAAACTTGAATGCAGCATCAACCAAACACTGCAGGACAATAACTGGCTGTCCTTTCCTTTCCAGTCCTTGTGGAGTCAGAGATCAAGGAGAATACCTGAGGAAGGCAAATGGGGCTGAACTTTTACCTCAGCAATGGGGTGGCAATGTGAAAAATGTGAAAACCCTTTCCCTCAGGAATGGGGTAGCAATGTTAGTCTCGAAGGGAACAACATTGCTATGGAAACATTGGGTCATTTGCAAGTATACCATTCCAAGAGTTTTTTTCCATTCGTTCTACAGCTATGATTGACTCAAAAAATGTGGACAGCATAAATTCAACAACATGAATGCTCAGATATAGGATTTTCTCTGTCATTTGGAAAGATATATTGATCAAAAATTTATGAAATTGGACAAAAACATTTGAGAAACAGATTATGTTAGCTTGCACATGGAAGTGGGCACTGAAGGGAACCAAATGTTGTCTTATATGACTCCTCACAGCATTTAGCACAGTTGTAAACTCCCGTTTGGCACTGGTGTAGTGTCTGGTCACCGCACTGTAAGTGGTAGTTATAGAAAGTGCACAAGAGATAAAACAGGTTGTGCTTGGAAACCTGTAGTTATAAGATGAAATTAGATGGGCTTGATTTATCCTCATGGGAACAAGAGGGGAAGTGATGACATTATAGATGTTGATAAAATCACGAGGGAAGTAGATAGGAGAAATAGACAGAATCTTTAATGCCTGGATAGGGAGGACTAGAACTAGATGAAGCAGGTTTAAAAGACCAAAATACAATAAGATGAAGGAGCAAAATTAGGCCATTCAGCCAGTGAAGTCGGCTCCACCATTCCTTCAAGGTTGATTTATGATTCCTCTCAATTTTATTCTCCCTGTACCCTTGGATGCCTTGAGTAATCAAGAACATATCAACCTCCACTTTAAATATACTCAATGATTTCACCATGAATGTGGCAATGAATTACACAGATTTATTATCCTCTGGCTAAAGAAATTCCTCCTCATCTCTGTTCTATCTCTGACTATCATCCAGTAACACTCACATCTACAGTGATGAAACGCTTTGAGAGGTTGGTCATGACTAGACTGAACTCTTGTCTCAGCAAGGACCTGGACCCACTGCAATTTGCTCCTCGCCACAATAGGTCGACAGTAGATGCTATCTCAATGGTTCTTCACATGGCTTTAGATCACCTGGACAATACAAACACCTATGTCAAGATGTTGTTCATCGACTATAGCTCAGCATTTAATACAATCATTCCCACAATCCTGATTGAGAAGTTACAGAACCTGGGCCATTGTACCTCCCTCTGCAATTGGATCCTCGACTTCCTAACCAGAGGGCCACAATCTGTGCAGATTGGTGATAATATCTCCTCCTCACTGACAATCAACAATGGTGTACCTCAGGGGTGTGTGCTTAGCCCTCTCATCTACCCTCTCTATATCCATGACTGTGTGGCTAAGCATAGCACATATACCATCTATAGATTTTGCTGATGACACAACCATTGTTGATAGAATCTTAGATGGAGACAAGAGGACGTACAGGAGCGAAATATACCAACTAGTGGAGTGGTGTCACAGAAACAACCTGGCACTCAACGTCAATAAGATGAAAGAGCTGATTGTGGACTCCAGGAAGGGTAAGACGAAGAAACACATACCAATCCTCATAGAGGGAACAGAAGTGGAGAGAGTGAGCAGCTTCAAGTTCCTGAGTGTCAAGATCTCTGAGGACCTAACCTGGTCCTAACATATCGATGCAGCTACAAAGAAAGCAAAACAATGGCTATACTTCATTAGGAGTTTAAAGAGATTTGGCATGTCAACCAATACACTCAAAAACTTTTATGGATGTACTATGGAGAGCATCCTGACAGGCTGCATCACTGTCTGGTATGGGGGGCCGGGGGCTACTGCACAGGACCGAAAGAAGCTGCAGAGGGTTGTAAATTTAGTCAGCTCCATCTTGGGTACTAGCCTACAAAGTACCTAGGACTTCAAGGAGTGGTGTCTCAGAAAGGCAGCGTCTATTATTGAGGACCTCCAGCACCCAGGGCATGCCCTTTTCTCATTGTTACCATCAGGAAGGAGGTACAGAGCCTGAAAGCACACCTCAGTGATTCAGGATCAGCTTCTTCCCCTCTGCCATCGGATTCCTAAATAGACATTGAACCCATGGAAATTACCTCACTTTTTAAATATATATTATTTCTGCTTTTGCATGATTTTTAATCTATTCAATATATATGTGTGTGTGTGTGTGCGCGCGCGCGCTCTAATTTATTTATTTATTTATTTATTTTATATTAAGTGTTGTATTGAACTGCTGCTGCTAAATTAAGAAATTTTACAATGTATGCCGGTGATAATAAATCTTATTTTGATTCTGATTCTCATTCTAAGTGGACATGCCTCTATTCTGAGGCTATGGCCTCCTGCCCTGGACTCACCTACTGTAGAAAACATCCTTTCCACATCCATTCTATCTAGGCCTTTCAATAGTTGACAGGTTTCAGTGAGATCCCTCCACCCAACCCCCGCCATCATTCTTCTAAATTCCAGTGAGTACAGGCCCAGCGCTATCAACTGCTCCTCATATGTTAACCCATTCATTCTCAGAATAATTCTTCTAACCTTCTCTGGACTCTTCCCAATACCAGCTCATATTTCCTCAGATAAAGGGCTCAAAACTGCTCACAATACTTAAAGTGCGGTCTGATCAATGCCTTATAAAGCCTCAGTATGATATTTTTGCTCTTGTATTCTAATCCTTGTGAAATTAATGCAAACATTGCATTTGTCTTTCTTACCAATGATTCAACCTGCAAGTTAAACATTAGGAATCCTGCAGAAAGAATCCCAAGAGCCTTTGCACCTCTGATTGTTTTTTTAATTTTTTCCCGTTCATAAAATAGTCTATTATACAAAAGTGCACGACCTTATACCTCCTTACACTATATTCCACCTACCACTTTTTGCCCATTATCTGAACCCAAGTCCTTTGCAGACTCCCTGCTTCCTCAGCACTAACAGCCCTTTGACCTATCTTCATGTTGTCCACAATCTTGGTCACAAAATCATTAATACTGACATCTAAGTCATTGACATATAATGTGAAAGGAAGTGATCCGAACACTGACCCCTGCAGAATACCACTAGACGTTGGCAGGCAAGCTGAAATGTCCACGTTAGTCCCTCTCTTTACCTCCCACCATTCAGCCAATCTTCTATTCATGCTAGTATCTTTTCTGTTATACCATGAGTTCTTATCTCATTTAGCAGCCTTACGTGTGCACCTTGTCAAAGGCTTTCTGAAAATCCAAGCAAATCACATCCACTGATTCTTCTCTGTCTATGCTACCTGTTATTTCCTCAAAAAATCCCAACAAATTTGGCAGGCAAGATTTCCTCTTAAGGAAACCAGCTACCATTGGCCTATTTTATCATGTGCCACCATCTTTAGTAACGGACTCCAACATCTTCCTGATTACTGAAGTCAAGCTAACTAGCCTATAATTTACTTTCTTATGCATCCCTCCCTTCTTGAAGAGTGGAGTGACCTTTACAATTTTCCAGTCCTCAGGAACCATTCTGGAATGTCGTGATTCTTGAAAGATCATTACGAATGCTCCCACAATCTCTTCAGCTACCTCTTTCAGAACCCTGAGGTGTAGTCCCTCTGGTCCAGGTGACTCATCTATCTTCTGAACTTTCAGCTTCCCAAGCACATTCTCCTTTGTAATAGCAACCATACTCACTCCTGCCCCCTGACACTCTCAAATTTGGGCATACTGCTGGTGTCTTCCTTAGTGAAGAATGATGGAAAATACTTATTAAGTTTGTCCTCATTACTACCTCTCCAGCATCATTTTCCAGCTGTTAGATATCTACTCTCATCTCTCTTTTACTCTTTATATATCTGACAAAAGCTTTGGTATCCTCATTTATCTTTCAGGCTAGCTTCCCCTCATATCTCTTCATATTTCATCTTTTCTTTCCATATGGTATTATAGTTGCCTTCTGTTGGTTTTTGAAAGTTACCCAATACTCTAACTTGCCAATAATTTTATGTATATTATATGCCCTCTTTTGCTTTTATGCTGTCTTTGACTTTCATTGTCAGCCACAATTGCCTCAACTTCCCTTTAGAATATTCCTTCATCTTTGGGATGTATTTATCTGCACCTTCCGAATGCTCTCAGAAACTCTAGCCACTGCTGTTCTGATATCTTCTTTGCTAGTCTCCTCTTTCAATCAACTTTGACTAGCTCCTCTCACATGCTCTTGTAATTCCCTTTACTCCTCAGTAATACTGATAGATCTAACTTTATTTCCTCCCTCTGAAACTGCAGGGTAAATTCCATCACATTATGGTTGCTGCTTCCTCAGAATTACTTTACCTTAAACTATCTCATCAAATCTGGTTCATTACACACCACCCAATCTAGAATTGCCTTTACCCTCATGGACTCAACCATAAGCTGCTCTAAAAAGCCACCTTGTAGGCATTCTACAAATTCTTTCTCTAGGAATCCAGCACCATAATGATTTTCCTAATCTACCTGCATATTTAAATCACCCATGGCTATCACAACATTGTCCCAGTACATGCACATTCTACCTCCCATTGTAATTCATACCCCACATCCTGGTTACTGTTCAGAGGTCTGTAAGTAACTCTCATCAGGGTCTCTATACCCTTGCAGTTTCTCAATTCTACCCAAAAGTATTCAACATCTTCTAATCCTATTTCATCTCTTTCTAAGTTTTTGACTTGATTTTAACCGAAAGAATCAAGCCACCTACTCTGCCTACCTTCCTGTCCTTTCCAAACAATGTGCATCAATGGATGTTCAGCTCCCAAATATGACTTTATTTCAGCCACTATTCAATGATGCCTACAACACCCTACCTGCCGATCTAAATGTGCTACAAGATTATCTACCCTTTTCCATATACTGCGTGCATTCAATTATAACACCTTCAATCCTTTATTCATCACCCTTTTTGTTCTTGTACCCACGTTATACTTGAACTCATCCCATTGTCTGCAACTTTTCCCTGTTATCTTCATATCCTTCCTCACAGTCTCACTACACACTGCATCCACTTGTATACCAATGGCCCCATCCTCAGCCCTATCATTCCAGTTTCCATCTCCTGCCAAATTAGTTTAAACCCTCGTCAACAGCTCTAGCAAACATGTCTGCAAGGATGTTGGTCCCTCGGGTTCAGGTGTAACCCTTCCTTTTCATATAGGTCATATCTTAACCAGAACAGATCCCAATGATCCAGAAATCTGAAATACTACCCCCTGCACCAATTTCTCAATCAAGCATTCATTCGCAAAATCATCCTATCTTTACCCTCACTGACATGTGGCACAACCAGCAATCCAGAAATATTTATCCCAAAGGTCCTGATGTTCAGCTTTCTAACTCACTATAATCTCTCTTCAGTACCCCCCCTCCCATTTCATATCTCTGTTGTGGGACTTCTTGCTACGCACCTTCCTTCCTTAGAATGCCATGGACCCAATCCGAGACATTCCTGACCTTGATACCTGGGAGACAAACTAACATCCGGGTGTCATTTTCATGTGCCCAGAATCTCTTCTCTTCTGTTTAACTATTGAATCCCCTATCACTACTCCATTCTTACACACCACGCGCCCCCCCCCCCCCCCCGCCGCAAGCCACAGAGCCGGACTCAGTTGTTGTGGTTTCTCCCTGGCAGGTTGTCTCCACCAGCAACATCCAAAATGGTAAACTTATAATTCAGAGTAACGGCCATAGGGATATTCTGCATTGACTGCCTAGTCCTTCCTTCTCCAGACAATCACCAACGTACAAGCCTTCAGAAACTTAGGGGTGACTAGCTCCCTGTAGCTCCTATATATCACCACCTCATTCTATCGTATGAGCGCTTACCAAGCTGCAGCTCCAGTTCTCTAGCATGGTCTCACACAACAAATGTACCACTAACTCTGTATCCAATCTCAGTGCACTAGCTATATATAAATAGTCAAAGAAACAAAGAAAAAAACATGTAACCAGTAACTTACTTCGAACCTTCACCTGTGCTTGACTAAGGCTGTTCTCACCGAAGGCGTTTAAGCCAAAGCCTCTAACACTGGCCCACTCCAACTATGGCTGTTATGCTTACACCTCCCTTCTTTTTATTGGTTCAAATAAAACTGTCTCCTGACGAGAATTGTTCTTTGCACATGGTTCCCACCTTGCAACGATGTCTCTCTTTCTCACTCACCTACTTAAGGTGAGAGGGGAGAATTTTAAAGAAGACCTGCAGGGTAACTTTTCCACACAGAGGAGATAGTGGACAAAGATACTATTATAAATGGCATTTTGAAGGGTAACTGGCTAGGATGGTATTTAGGCCTATATGGGCAATTGAGCTTAATATAGATTGGCATTGCAGTTGGCAAGGATGAGGTGGACTGTAAAGTCTCATTTCTGTGCTGTACATTTTCATGAATTTACAACAATCTCGGGGGACAGAAACCAGCCTTTAGGCACTGGATATACTCCAGTTCCTGCATTGTAACATACATAGCTTAATGATAGTGCTAATCAGGTTACATCAAAATCTCCATGATGAGATCACGGAGATGTACAGAATGGTTATTTTGCCAGCGGTATATGACATGGTTATAATTGTCAAACAGTACTTAAGGTATTTGAGATTGTAGAGGCTATCCCTCAATACAATGATAAACAAAGGCTGTTTGGGGTAACGGAACATCCAACTAAGCATTTTGATATTCAGTTTTGGTCTTGTCATTTAAGCTGTGCTCCCATTGTAAATATGAACTTCTGTGGAACCTGTTGCCCACAACCAAAAATATTGAAGTAAACGCTACAACTGCAACTATTGAAATTGTGCTCAATCACTTACCATTATGCTTAGGAGTATAAAGAAACTAAATGCATTTTCATTTCAGAGAGATTCACTAACCAGGTCCCCTTGCATGTCTGTTTGTTGTGATGAAACCCAGGGAGGATCGTTACATCTACAAATCCAGTCTCCTTGTGATTCATTCAAAGTCTCAACACTCCACAGGTGTGGAAATGGCAGCTGAGTTCAGAAGTTTCTGTATTGCAGCCTGTGCCTTGAGCAAACAATCTCGAGAAATCTCTAACAGCTTGGAAAACTTGTCCTTTCAGTATGAGTGGCCCTTCAAATGGCGCTGTTAGAGACAAAACACAAATGGAGACCAGCTAGTTTGTGAGTGCCAAGCAACAGCTTAACCTATGCCTGCAACCTTCCTATTTGGTTTTTCACAATGATTGACAATATTGGCTATTTGTCTGACATGCAAATCATAAATTTCCAGAGTGGTATCTCGTCATGCTGACAATTGCATAAAACAAAGATGAAAACGTTGGAAACATTCAGTACCCATTCTGACAAAGAGTCTTTGTAATGTTAACTGTTTTCCTTTCCTCAGATGTGGCATTTATTTTTGGAGAAAATAAGTTTAAACCAAAATTTGCAATATACATTTTTACTTTCATTGTTGCAATTGAGTCCATTCTCGGTTAAACTGATGCTTACTTTCAGGTGCGACCCGGCTGGTGGCGTAATGGCATCAGCGCTGGACTGCGGGGCGGGAGGTCCCGAGTTCGAATCCAGCTGGCTCCCCTGCACGCGTTTCATCCATACTGGGTTAAGAGCTAGTGATCTGTTTGACAAAACCCACTCGGCAGAAGGTAATAGCAAACCACTGCTGTAACTTGCCTCGTACGCGATTTCCCACGATGTCAGAGCGGCGTGGGAGGAAGTCGTCTGCTAACCACAGAAATTCTGAATGCAACGTACCTTTTCTTCCTACTTTCAGGTGCATAGATAGTACTGAAAAAAAAACACAACCTAATTTCTGGGCAATGAACTGCCTTGAAAATCTAGTACATTTATTATGGAGCATTACCTTAGCTCAAGTGTGCCATCCTCGCTATGCTCAGTGACAAATATTGATTGTTGCACGTATCCCAAAGTAGGTTTAGGAGCTCACTGTGCCTATAGGCCTAATGATGTGAAGGATAGGCTAGTGATCATGAATAGGATGGACTACAATTTGAAGTGGAGTCACAAGGAATTCTGCAGATGCTGGAAATTCAAGCAACACACATCAAAGTTGCTGGTGAACTCAGCAGGCCAGGCAGCATCTCTAGGAAGAGGTAGATGCTGCCTGGCCTGCTGCGTTCACCAGCAACCTTGATGTGTGTAATTTGAAGTGGAGATTCTGATTCAGCTTCAGATTCATTTATTTATCACACGTACATTGAAACATACTATGAAATGCATCAATTATGGTTACAAGCAAGCATCCTAAGGATGTGCTCGGGGCAGCCTACAAGTATTGTCACACATTCTGACACCAACATAACACGTCCACAACGTTCAGCAGTACAACACAAATAACAACAGCAGCAACAAAAAAAAACAGCAAAGAAAAAACAACACAGCAAAACAAGTCCCTTTCTTCCCTCCCTCTCACATGCACTCACAATCCTCCAGCCCCAGGACAGGCCAGTTCCAGTTTCCAGTGGACTCGTGGACTCATATACCTGCATACAGTATATTGGACCTCCAGCTTCTCCAGTGAATTTGTAGACCAAGGGCTTCGGCCATTGGGCCTCGACTTCCAGACTTCCAATTGACCTTCAGGCATTGATCTTCAGTATGCCGATGATGGGATCCTTAACTCCACGTCTCAAATGCCAGACTTGTAGTGTCATGTACCAAGGTAGTCACCAGCCCTTGTGCTTCCGGCTGGCTCATATCTCCATCCCAGGGCTCTGCCAACCTGGGAGAATTTGTTGACCCGGGAGGCCACCAGCCCTCAGCCTCACTGGCCTTTATCTACAACAGTTGCCAGTTCAATATCTGTCTATGAATGTCCTTTGTCACATGTTCACATCACTGGCCTTCGAACATGGAGGACGCAGTGGCGGTCTAGACTCTGGCCTGACCTTTAACTCCCCCTCATTGCAGTCTCTAAATCCTAACCTGGCTCCTAACTCCCCTCTCTCTCTTCATAAAACCATCCCTATGAACCTGAAATTAACTAAGTCTGAGCCACCACCTCAACAGAGAATGTAGCTTGGCACCATCTTGATCAGAAGTGGGGGTGGTAGCAATTAGTCTGGTCGATGATTGTTGGTGGAGACTGGAAGGAAGTTGGAAATTGAAAGCTAGCGTATTGTTAGTTAATTAGTCAGTAGGTGCAAAAAAATGGGACATTGGTTTGGGACTTAATGCAAATCAAAAATAGGTGATCGTGTAGCTTGGAGCTCTGAGGTCTTTGACCCTCTCAGTCAGTTCCTGTACTTTGGCACTCAAGTTCTGCCATCATGTCATGGAAGTGTACAATAATGGATGACCCTAGGAGAAAAAAGACATTGTACACGGAGTGATGAAAACACTTGTGGCTCTGAAATGCATATCGCATCAGCATATCCAGAGTAAATAATGATAGGAAGTTCTCAAAGTTTCTTCATGATGTAATGTGACATACAATAAGTTAATACTGTGCTTTACTCCAGGGAGAATTTTTTTTTGTATTTCATAATGCTGGCAAAACATTAAACCCAATTATTCCTGCAAGTCATTTGCTCTTAATGAAAGCAGGGATTAGAGATTGAATTTAGAGTTCAAAGTTCAAAATTTATTTATTATTGAAGTATGTATACATTATAAATCCTTGAGGTTTGTCTCCATGAAATAAAGAAACATAAAAGAACCCATTAATAAAAAAGATGACTGCCAAACGCCCAATGTGAGAGAGGGAAAAAAATGAATCATACAAACAATAAAGACAAGCAAATAGTATTCTGAGCTGAAATCCACAAGGTGTTTGTCCACTGACCATTAGTTCAGCGCAGAGCAGTGCAGCAAGCTGAACCGGCCCAACCCTCACCTCAGGCCTGACACCCTGATCTTTTCAAACCGGCCCGGAGCCTAAGTCCTCATCCAAACATTGGGTTCAGTCACATCAATACACTCTACAGCCTGGAGCCTACCACCTGCCAACCTTTCCAATTCAGCCCAGCACTTAAATCATCATCGAAACATCAGGTTCAGTTGTTTTGATATGCTCTGGGTCCTGGACACTGCTGTCTCAATTCAGCTTGTACTTGACTTTTCCAATTTGGCCCAGTACTTAAATCAATCAAACCTTAGGCTTTCTTCACTCTTGGCAACTGGTTCAGTGCCTCACCTCGCCTCGATTCTGCCACATCAAATTGCTTCCAAGTCCAAAGGGAAGTTACAGACTATTGTTTGCAAAGATCATTTGACAGAAAAAGAGTGATTAACAAAGTATTTAGTCGTTTTCCTTGTTTCATCTTTGGCCACCAGCCAGAAGTCGCTAAAATTCACCAGTGCCATTTGAAACTGGAAATTCATAGATTTATTAACTTATCCTTTGTAAAGTGGAAAATGTTGAAGAGCAATTCATGGAATTATATTAATAAAGATCAAAGAGTTAAGAAGCAGTCACAAAGAGTTCATTCTTTACACTGATAACACAATTAACAATGCTTAAGAAGTTAATGCTGGAATTGATTTTATGAATCAAGACTTAAATTATGGCCGAATTTATAAAATTAATATTTCCAGACAGAGGCCTTAGGTCATTATGAGTTCATATTGCAAATTTGGGTGTTATAGTCAGTGACCTCTCATATTTTTAAATTACGCAGGAAAAATTATATGTTGTCTTCTGTCCTAACTCTCAGAGAAGTGCTAGGAATGTAACTAAATACAGTCTCTTTCCTGATAAATGCAAGTGCTGAGTAGCTTTGACAGGAGCCAAAATGCACAATTATTGGTGAACAGGTACTATTTTTATGATGGTAAAATTATTTCCATTATTTTTTATTAATGATTAAAAGGAGGCCAATCAGGCGGCAGACAGGTCTTTGTGTGCTAAGGAATATACAATGGTATATTTATACTCAGTGGCCACTTCATTAGGTATACCTCTACACCTGCCAGTTAATACAAATATCTAATCAGCCAATCATAAGGCAGCATCTCAATACATGAAAGTATCCAGACGTAGTCAAGAGGTTCAATTGTTGTTCAGACCATCCATCAGAATAGGGAAGAAACGTGATCTAAGTGACTTTGACCATGGAATGATGGCTGGTTCCAGAAAGGGTGGTTTGAGTATTTCAGAAACTGTTGATTTCCTGGGATTTTTACACATAACAGTCTCCAGAATTTACAGAGAATAGTGTGAAAAACAAAAATTATCCAGTGTGCCACAGTTCTCTAGTTGAAAAAGCCTTGTTCATGAGAGAGGTCAGAGAAAAATGATTGGTTGAAACTGACAGGAATGTGACAGGTACTCAAATATGAATACCTTACAACAATGGTGGGCAGAAGTGCATTTGTGAATGGACAACATGTTGAATCTTGAAGTGGAATTCTACAGCAACAGAAGATCACCAACATACAGAAATATCTCCTGTACCTTCTTAAGTGGACACTGAGCATAAAGGGATATGAATCCTTCACTTTTTGAGATTGAAATTAAGGAGAGCTGCTTAAAGTGATTGTACGTTTCAGACTGTGAGATATGGCAGCACTTCAGCAGTGGAATAATCCTGAAATTAGGAGGCTACACATGGCATGGCCTGGAACTCCATAGCAAGGCAATCCACACAAGCATGTGAGGCTTCATTTGAGGTCACAGGAAGTCCAAATGTGGACAAAGGATACAATTTGATTGTTGGGCCTCTAAATTCCATAGTCTGAGGGGACATTGAAATTAGTAAAATAAATATGATTAATAGCAAAAAGTAATAAAATTACTATAGTTAGTAAGATTATCTACTGTGTAAATATAAACTAATTTTTCAGAATTATGAGGTAGAAAGCATGAGTGCAGGAGAATTGGCATGTTGCATGATTGATATTATCATTTGTAGACTTTTGTCTTGAAAAATATGTGTCAGGAAGTATAAAAACTATATTGAAAAATAAGGAGTCAACTTTCTCAATTGGCTCTAAGACATCAACAACATCTAGTGTAAGTTTCAGTCACCACCACCATTTTTTATTTGCCCAAATTAATTTCTAAGCCTGAAAGTCAACAAATGGCCAGATCATCTTCCTTCTTAAGATGGACCTCTCAAATACTGGACAAGAAATGTTTTCCCAAGACACATGTCAAATTGCTATACTCAAACAATATAATCTATCTCCGTCACAATAATTCAGTTCGGGGAAAATAAATAAAGATGGTTGAAAAATAGATTGACAATAGTTAGAACAAAATGATTATAGTTTGATTATAAGATAATTTGTCTAGTCAACAACTTTGTATGCAGCTTGGTTTTCTACATCCATTACTGTTCATGTCATTCTCAAGAACGTGGAAAAACACATTTAATAATAATATGCAACACACACAAAACGCTGGAAGAACTCAGCAGGCCAGGCAGCATCTATGGAAAAGAATACAGTTGATGTACTCTTTTCTGTAGATGCTGCCTGGCTTGCTGAGCTCCTCCAGCATTTTGTGCATGTGGCCTGGATTTCCACCATCTGCAGATTTTCTCTCATTTGTGATTTAAGAACATTATGACATTTTCTGTAATATGCAAATCATGTGGAAAGGTAGCCGAAATAAATTCCATTGAAAGGAAGCTGGATTAATTAAGCAAATAGGCAAATATATTCCGGATAGGTTTCAATGTGATTAATGTCAGATAATAATTTCCAACAGAAATTATATTGAATTGAATTGAAATTGACTTTATTTCTTACATCCTTCACATACATGTGGAGTAAAAATCTTTACGTTATGTCTCCATCTAAATGTGCAATGTGTAATCATAGTAATTTATAATAAATAGAACAGGCAATGTAATATAGAGTACACTTAAATCAGCGTGAGTTCATCAGTCTGATGGCCTGGTGGAAGAAGCTGTCCCGGAGCCTGTTGGTCCTGGCTTTTATGCTGCAGTACCGCTTCCCGGATGGTAACAGCTGGAATAGATTGTGGTTGGGGTGACTTGGGTCCCAGTGATCCTACGGGCCCTTTTTACACACCTGTCTTTGCACATGTCCTGAATCATGGGAAGCTCACAAGTACAGATGCACTGGGCTGTCCACACCACGCTCTGCAGTGTCCGGTGATTAAGGGAGGTGCAGTTCCCATACCAGGTAGTGATGCAGCCAGTCAGGATGCTCTCAATTGCGCCCCTGTAGAAAGTTCTTAGGATCTGGGGGCCCGTACCAAGCTCCTCAACCGTCTCAGGTGAAAGAGGCGCTGTTGTGCCTTTTTCACCACACAGCTGGTGTGTACAGACCCCGCGAGGTCCTCAGTGATGTGGATGCCAAGGAACTTAAAGCTGTTTACCCTCTCAATCCCAGATCCATTGATGTCAATAACAAAGGGATTATAAATGAGTGGAATTTCTGGTTTGGGATAAATCTAAGAGTTAGTGAGTAAGAAGTACTTTCAACCAAATGCAATAATATTGCAGAATGAAAATCTGCTGAGGCTGTATTTTAAGAAGAGCCAGCAGAGACTGGACATACCCAGCATACTGAAGCAGACACTCCATTTAAAGTGATAACATCGTTTGCTGACAGAGAAATATGACTGAGTAGAGCAAGGAGAATGTGAAGTAAAGTCAGCTGCAATCTCAGAGGTACAATGTTTCCATGTTAGAGGAAGAAAAGCACCAAAAGTCAGAGAGATGAGGCATAATGCAGACATCCCACCCTGCAAAAACTCATTTCAAGGAGGTAGCACCATCAGTTTGCGGGAGACTTCCGGGAGAGGTGGGATGACTGCAATAGAGTAGCTCCTTAGCAGCTAGCCAGCTAGTTTAGATAACGTTAACAATGCTAATGATCGAATGACACCTGTTAAACTTACCTCAACATGTCTTTTACAGTCTTAACCCACCACGGGCAATAGAAAAGTTACTGTTGCAAACAGTGCAGTGAGCAACACTATAATTATTTTTGACCCCTATTAGGCAGGGGTACACTTTAGTGTAGTCTGGGGTGACATACGTTTTATATTTTTTTGGAACACTCTGCCATGGCGCGCTCTCGCTGTCTCTCTCGCTCGTGTGCTCTCTCTCTCTCTCTCGTTTGCACTCTCGCTTGCTTTCTCTCTTGTTCTCTCACGGTCTCTCTCGCTCGCGCACTCTCACTTGCTTTCTCTCTCATGCTCTCTCTCTCGCTCGCACACTCGCTTGCACTCTCACTTGCTTTCTCTCTTGCGCGCGCGCTCTCTTGTGGTCGCTCTTGCGCTCTCTCTTGCTTTCTCTCGCTCAGTCTCAAAAAAATTGATTTCTGTGATATTATATATTATTTGCGGGCATCAGGGAGCCACTATTCATATGCGGGAGACTCCCAGAACCTACGGGAGAGGTGGGATGTCTGATAATGGAAGATCATAATTTTAAGCGAGTCTGTAGAAATTATTCATCCAGGCAACTATACCTTCATAGAAATTATGGAAATATAATCCCTTTAATAATGACAATGACAAAAGAATGAAATTTGACAGATCGCAAATATAGTCTAATGCAGACAAAACAAAGCAGTCTCCACCAGCCAACAGGAGCCATCTGCCACTTATTTCCAACTCATCATCTGCAGACTATATAAACCAAGCTCTCATCCACAACTTTTGTTCGCCCATCAAACCAGCCAAACTCAAACAGTTGATCCTGGTCTTCAGTTACCTTGTTGCCTTGTTGTCTTAAGTGTCCGTTCACTGTGTTTTGTAGCCTATCATGGTTTGTTATTTTGCAGTCATTATTAATGTGATCACCCACTGCTAAATCATCTCCGCTGCATCACATTTTGGTCTAGTTTTCCTGATAGTTGTATTGTTCTATGGTCTATGTTACCAAAAATATTAAATAACCTTTGCTTCCAATCAAAATTAGGTATTAACTTGTTTAGTCTTTACTTTAATATAGCTAATGAATAATGGTTTATCAGGAAAAATGTTTGAGTTAATCCAGGCTAAGTACTAAGTTTCTTAGATAAACTCAGGTTAATTCAACTTCCAGTGTGACCTTCCTTCTTTCAGACAACTTGACATTATTTAAATTAGTCTTTGAAGTGCAGTTGTTAAAATAGCTATCCAGAACAGTAGATTTTGAATATTCCTGCAAATATTTAAATTTCTAATGGTAACCATGGCAATGCAATATGTGAAATTGTGAAATCCAAAGACTTTTGCAAAGGGCTAGTCCAGCTGCATTTAATTAAAGGTCGAAAGAAGAAGCACACTCTATCTCCAGTATTACCTGTTGGGGAAATCAGTGGATAATTAAAAATAAATGTTTTGAAATTGCACTGTGCAAATGTTAACATATGAATGCTTAATAGTTTCATTCTCAATGCATCTTTGATGGAGCAAGTTGTTTTTTCATACTGTGTCAGATTATGCCAAGGGAAATGCAAATTGGATAGTGGCTCAGATTTGAGCACCATCAACGACTTCTGATACAGATGAAGCAAGGAGAATTTCTGAATGCTTCTGTTTGAATTTGAATAAGGACTTAAACTTCTAACTGTAGCCTATTCAATGCATGCAGTTTTGCTAATGCAGAAATAGTCATAGTCATAGTCATACTTTATTGATCCCGAGGGAAATTGGTTTTCATTACCATCTCACCATAAATAGTTAAATAGTAATAAAACCATAAATGATTAAGTAGTAATATGTAAATTATGCCAGGAAATAATTCCGGGACCAGCCTATTGGCTCAGGGTGTCTGACCCTCCAAGGGAGGAGTTGTAAAGTTTGATGGCCACAGGCAGGAATGACTTGCTATGACACTCTGTGTTGCATCTCGGTGGAATGAGTCTCTGGCTGAATGTACTCCTGTGCCCAACCAGTACATTATGTAGTGGATGGGAGACATTGTCCAAGATTGCATGCAACTTAGACAGCATCCTCTTTTCAGGCACCAGGGTAAATAAAATTTACCATGCCTCTGATGACTCTCACCAAATTTTATAGATGCACCATAGAAAGCATCAGTTTGCATCACAGCTTACTAGGACAACTGTTCTGCCCAAGATTGCAATAAATTGCAGAGAGTTTTGGAAGCAGCCAAAAACAACCCTTTCTCCAACAACTCTCTTGAAACTGCCTACTGCTTCAGAAAAGCTGCCAACATAATCAAGTATCCTTCCCACCATAGTTATTCTCTCTTCACCCTCCCCTTCCTGCAACCAGGCAGAAAACACAGAAGCTTGAGAGCGCATATCACTTGGCTCAAGCATGACTTCTATCCCACTGTCATCAGACTCTTGAACAGACCTCTCACATGCTAAAAGCTGAAGTCTTGATCTCCCAACCTACCTTGTTGCGATCTTGCTTTTCTTTTGTCTTACTGCATTGCATTTATTCTATCATTGAAACAAGATATTCTGCATTCTGTTTTCCTTTTAACCAACTCCATGCACAGTACTTATGTATGGAATAATCTGACTGGATGGCACACCAGCAAAAGCTTTTCACTGTATTTTGGTAGGTGTAACATTAGTAATCCAACTGTCATGAGCCCTATGGCTTGCCGTAGAGCATTGAGTTTCTCGGGTACTTGAGCACCTGTATTTACTAATCGTTAATTGTGACTGGCATGGATTTCCCGCATTCTATGATTATCCACGAATTATGTGTCACCAACACCTACTTCCAGACCAAAGCTTAGCCCAAAGTGTCTTGACAGCATCCCCGCTCCAAACACTTGCACCAGCCTGACCTGATAATCACAAGACGCTGTCACCTGAGAAACGTGCTCATGACTCGCTCCTTTCAGAGTGCCGACTGCGAAACGGATTACTCTCCGATTTGCTGCAAGATCAGACTTCAGCCGAAGAAGATGCACTGCACCAAGCCTCCAGGCAAGCAGCGTATCGATGCCAGTAAGACACAACACCCAGACAAAGCTGCAGAGTTCATCAAGTCACTGGAGGATGCTCTCCTTGCAGACCCACCAGAAGGACATGCTCAGCAGAGATGGGATTCTCCACAACACTGCACTCAAGGCCTTCGGGAAGAAACGGGGCAAGACACAGGACTGGTTTGAAGCGAGCTCAAGTAAGCTCACCCGTCATCGAGGTGAAGCGTGTTGCACTACTAGAGCACAAACGCCACCCCACCCAGGCAACACTGCAAGCGCTAAGGACAGCAAGAAGCAAGGCCCAGGAAACAGCCAGATGCTGTGCAAATGACTACTGGCTACAACTATGCGAAAGCATTCAGTCATTATTTGACACAGGCAACATCCGCGGAGTGTACGAGGGGATCAAGAAAGCCATCGGGCCAACCCAGAGTAAGACAGCACCATTGAAAACCATAACAGGCGAGACCATCAGTGACAAAGGCAAGCAGATGGAGAGATGGGTGGAGCATTACTCTGAACTCTTCTCCAGAGAAAACAGCATCTCGGACAGCGCGCTAGACGCTGTGGAATGCCTGCCTGTCATGGAGGAACTTGATGCATTGCCAACTGCCGAAGAGCTGAGTAAAGCCACTGACAGCCTGCCCACTGGGAAGGCACCAGGATTGGATGGCATTCCACAAGAGGCCATCAAATGTGCAAAGGGCATCCTGCTAAACCACCTGCATGAACTAATGTGCCAGTGCTGGACAGAGGGAGCAGTGCCGCAAGACATGAGAGACTGCAACGTTGTCACCATATATAAGAATAAAGGGGACAGAAGCGACTGTAACAGCTACAGGGGAATCTCCTTGCTGAGCATCGTTGGGAAGGTCTTCACCCGTGTGGTCCTGAACAGACGGCAGAAAATAGCAGTAAGGGTATATCCTGAGTCTCAGTGCGGTTTCGCTTCAGAACGCTCCACAATCAACATGATCTTCTCCCTTTGACAGCTACAAGAGAAATGAAGAGAGAAAAGACAACCACTCTACGTCGCTTTCATTGACCTTACAGAGGCCTTCGACCTTGTGAGCAGAGACGGCCTGTTCAAAATCCTTGCCAGGATTGGTTGTCCCAAAGGCTCCTCAGGATAGTTCAGTCATTCCACACAGACATGAAGGGCGTCGTTCAGTTCGACGGCTCTTCTTCAGAGGCCTTCAACATCCACAGCGGTGTGAAGCAGGGCTGTGTGCTTGCCCCCACCCTGTTCAGCATCTTCTTCACAGTCATGCTGAAGCACGCCTTTGGAACATCAACTGATGGTGTCTACCTCCACACCAGATCGGATGGGAGGCTGTTCAGTCTGTCCCGGCTGAGGGCAAAAACCAAGGTTCGTGAAGTACTCATCAGGGACATGTTGTTTGCAGATGATGCAGCACTGGCAACACACTCTGAAGAGCAACTGCAACGCCTCAATGGACAGCTTCTCAAGAGCCTGCCAGGGCTTCAGCTTGACCATCAGCCTGAAGAAAACCAACGTGTTGGGCCAAGGTGTTGAGCACCCCCCTGCCATTACCATCAACAACTACGAGCTGGAGGTAGTTCACGAGTTTACATACCTTGGCTCTATCATCACAGACAGACTCTCCCTAGACCCCAAGTTCAACAGACGGATTGGACAAGTAGCTCCAACATTCGCCAGGCTGACAAAGAGAGTCTGGGAGAACAGAAAGCTGACGACGCACACCAAAGTTGCAGTCTACAGGGCCTGTGTCCTCAGCACACTGCTTTACGGCAGCGAGACCTGGAGTCTCTACTACAGACAAGAGCAGCGTCTCAACATCTTCTACCTTCGCAGCCTGAGACGCATCCTGGTCATCACTTGGACTGACCGAGTCACCAACAATGAGGTCCTGGCCCCACGCCCAGATACCCAGCCTCTTCATCCTGCTCCAACAACGCCGTCTCTGCTGGCTGGGCCACGTACACCACACGTCAGAGGGGAGGGTCCCGAAAAACCTGCTGTACGGGGAACTGGCCTCTGGCAAGAGAGCACAAGGGCAGCCCCATCTCCGTTCAAAGACGTTTGCAAGAGAGACATGAAGTCACTGAAAATGAACGTTGAGAGGTGGGAGGACATCGCAAGCGATTGCTGTCACTGGAGGCTGGAACTACGCAGAGGTCTAAACAGAGGAGAAGAGAAGCTGAGGCTTGCTGCTGAAGAAAAGCGCACTCGTCGGAAAAACAGCACCAAGACAACACTGGAGGACATCACCTTCAAGTGCAGTCGCTGCAGCCGAGACTGTCACTCCCGTGTGGGCCTCTACAGCCACAACAGACGCTGCTCTAACACAGACTGAAGCAAGACTTTCCAGGCGCAGATCCATGGTCTCACAAGACTAACGGATGCCACCAAAGATGATTATTTAAAGAGGACTCTCTTTCAGTGCTTTGGCGGAGTCATTACATTGGAAAGAATAAATTGTTTCATGGTGTTGCCTAGTTTCTCCTGGGGATCCACCTTTCCTCTGCTCCTGGGTCAAGTTGTGAACCTGCCATCCACAGCTCCTGGGTTGGGTCGGTGCCAGTGACCACCATGACAGGGAAAAGCTACCATTCCTCCGCATCTGGGGCCAGGCCTCTGAGAACACACTGTGATGCCAATTCCAAATCCAATTCAGAATACCAATTGTAATTTATATCTAGTAATGCAAATGAAGTTTTACTGGATTGACTCCTTCGAAAATCCTATAGCTCATGTAATTCAGGTTGATTACTCTTTGTAACACAACATACATATTTAAATTGAATTAAAACCTCCCAAAAGGAGCAGAAAATTGTACTTTACTCAGGCTATACAACTGTTTGGAGTTGTACCCTGCGAGCTAAACATTTCAAGCAGGTTGCTTATTAAAATGAAATTCAGAAAAGCTGAAATGCTGGAAGTCTGAAATAGAAAAAGACAGAAAATACTGGAAATACTTAGCAGATCTGATGAAGTGTCTCAGCTGAAAACATTAATCCTGTTTTTCTTTCTGCAGTCAGCAGTGGCCCAGCGTTGGAATAGGTCTGTAGTTATGCAATATGTTTAAATGATTAAATGCTGGAATACAGTGCAGATTCATTGTCTTATAAATAAGTGGTGAAGATATTACATATCCATGCTGTTGATACATTTCTGTATATCATGCCAGGCAAACTCTATACATTACATTATATCCATGCCAGGTATGCTCTATACATTACTGTATATCCATGCTCTATACATTACTGTATACCATGACGGGTATGCTCTATACATTACTGTATACCATGCCAGGTATGCTCCACACATTACTGCATGTCATGTACATGCCAATTGTTTTATGACATAAAACAGAATTGTATTTTTCAACCTTCTCTGGCATTTGAGCTAAACATAGCAATGAAGGGTAAGATATTGAACCCATGAACACCACTTCACTACTTTTTTGTTTCTATTTTTGCACTATTTATTTAATTTAACTATTTAATATATGTGTACTTACTGTAATTCACTGTCTTTGTCATATTATTCGGTATTGCATTGTACTGCTGCTGCAAAGTTAACAAAATTGCAGGGCATATACCAATGATATTAAACCTGTTTCTGATTCTGACCTTGTAGCTGAACCACGTGTCTATTGCTGATGCATTAATAGGCCTTATGTAACTGAGAATTTTGATTATTCAGATGTGATGCTTTGAGTTATTTTGATAGTTGCTGCTTAACTCATTATTTCAATTTCATTTAATGTAAACTAGAAATTAGGGTGTACATACCATATACATCCATATGTAGTGTCTGCAAACATGCACATTGATACAAAAAAAACTTAGTATCTGAATTTTTTTAGATGATCACATAGTTTCCGTAGGCATGGTATTTAAACTAAAAAAAACTGAAGTTGGTGAAACTCTCTTCTTTCTGTGTTCAGATAATACTGCAATCCATGAAATAGTGTATATAAAGACTAATTATCTGCAATGGTTCTTTAATTTATGCCTGTATAAATTCAGTTTTCTTTGAGAAAATATTTTAGCTAGTGCTCACTCCTCTTACCCACAGGGACTAAACCAAAGTCAATGGCTGATCGAAATAGATTCTTTGATCTTGTTATCTTTGTATCATATTTCTTTTCAATCTCTATTGCGGTATTCAGGCAGTAAGTGATCTCTGACATTTCAGTAATTAGTTAGAATAAGATTACTTGAGATGACACGTTAGGATGAAGGGATGATGGCAGTAAAATGGGTGCTTGTCTATTTGTCTTGCTTTGTGAAAGCCATTTTTGATTTGTTATTGATGCAGGTGCCAACTCCCCTGACAAAATGACATAGCCCCGAGCTAGCCACTGTCACCTGCAGCACAGAACATGATGAAAACCTTGAATATCAGCATGCACTTTCCCCAACAAGAAGACTTTTTGTTTGTCAGGTGTCTCCATTGATTGAATGTGCATGTGAAAAATTAAAGCTTACTGTCAGAGGCACCTACAGAGAAATGAATGGTCATGGGCATCACGGTTTTATTCATTTCCAACCTGGGCAGCATTAACGTATCTCTGCTAAGCTGTATATTCTTCTTCAATGTCATTGGAATGGAATAAGAAAAAAAATCTGTTTCTATACTTTCATTGAGTTGTTATCAATTTTATGTCTAAAACCAATCAAATCTTACACTCAATTTATGATAATTTAATCAGTCTTTCTTTCCATTATTTCTGGTAATGGTTATTACATACAGTAATTACTACATGAAATAATGGGCTTTAGCCATTTACTTGTCTGAACTGACATAATCACATAAAAGTCTGCACTGCAAATGACAAAGTTTCATTGCATTAGGTCATACATTATCTATTCCAGGGGTTCCCAACCTGGGCTCCATGGACCCTTTGCTTAATGGCATAATAAATGTTAGGAACCCTGATTTTGTTCCAAACTAGCATAAGAAGAATGTTACTGCTCCCAAATTCCTGTTCCTTTCTGAGATATACAAGTAATCATGAGTATATGAGAACTGATGTAAAATGCAATATTCAAACGTGCTGACTGGTTGGTGACATACAGTGTTAACAGATCAAGCTTATGGAATATGGTATAATTTAACATGGCTGATAAGTTAGACCAAGTTTCTAGCACTTTATTAACAATGCTTTATAAAAACATCTTTGTCTGTCCATCTATTGAAAACTTCATATCTCACACTTTTTGACCATTTCTATTTTATTACATAAACCTTGAAAATTTGCAAATGACTGATTTCCAATTCAGTTCTTACCTGTTATGTTATCATTCAACATTGGTTTCAAATCCTTTATTATCAATTTACATTGCTCTATGTGCTGATGAATTTAGCAAAATTCTGAATGCTCATGTGTGATGAGAGGGCAACTCATTGAAACATATAAGATTATTAAGGGATTGGACACGCTAGAGGCAGGAAACATGTTCCCGATGTTGGGGGCGTCCAGAACCAGAGGCCACAGTTTAAGAATAAGGGGTAGACAATTTAGAACGGAGTTGAGGAAAAACTTTTTCACACAGAGGGTTGCGGTTCTGTGGAATGCTCTGTCTCAGAAGACAGTGGAGGCCAATTCTCTGGATTCTTTCAAGAAAGAGTTAGATAGAGCTCTTAAAGATAGCGGAGTCAAGGGATATGGGGAGAAGGCAGGAACAGGGTACTGATTGTAGATGATCAGCCATGATCGCAGTGAATGGCGGTGCTGGCTCGAAGGGCTGAATGGCCTACTCCTGCACCTATTGTCTATTGTCTATTTTTGAATCCAATTAATTTACTTCATCTGGGATTTTGAAAGTAGTGCATAAAAATTTATTTGGTTTAGGACTTATGAAATTTAAAGTTTTGTTAGGGATTGACCTGTCACCAGAGTTGTCCTCCATACATTTATCAACAAACACTGAAAATCGGGGTGCAGGATTGTTCTGACATAGCTTGGCAGAAACAGTTGATGAAGAAGGGATGTCAGGACGCTATGATCCTCCTAAGAGAATTCACTGAGCCATAAACTGATTTCCAGTCAGGGAGCTTTCTCTCTCCATCAGTCTTTAAATCGTTTTAGCCCTCAA
Source organism: Mobula birostris (assembly GCF_030028105.1). Taxonomy (NCBI): domain Eukaryota; kingdom Metazoa; phylum Chordata; class Chondrichthyes; order Myliobatiformes; family Myliobatidae; genus Mobula; species Mobula birostris. The sequence goes on along the minus strand of NC_092374.1, from coordinate 140,070,592 downwards.
CTTCTTTGTTTTTGACTCATTCCAGGAGAGCAATGTTGGACATTAGCTATGAGTCACAGTTTACAGCTCACTGTTGTGTGTAGAGATAGCTACAGTATGTTCTATTTGAGGAAACAGGAGAGTGTGACTAGTAATCTCAACATTGCTTTCTAGTTTCGTGTGATTCAGGGAAAAATTAGCTGCATGCTTGCCTCATTAAACAGCACACAAATGAAGGATCTCCTTCAGACAGAGTGTACAATAAACTTATGACCAGCAACAAAAAGTAATGATATTGGTTCTAACAATTGGGGAGCTCTTATCTCCTTTAAGCAGTCAATGTGCTGTGTCCATTTTTTTTCCATCTACTATGCCTGACCAATAAGGAAAAAGGCTAGTTTCTGAACCAAGTTGCGGGTCCAATAGATACAATTAAGTTTGTGTTAGTCCAATTTACATAACTGGAGGTAACATATCAGCATGAACAGAAAAGTGTTAACCAGTGGGCAGCCAATTTATATTTGAAGTCATAAACTACTCCCCTTATTCTGAATATTCCAACTGTTCCTCCTCCTTTCTTCTGCTCCATCACCTCTCAATCCAGCAGCTGGCAAAGACTGAGCTCATATGATTAGGGCTTATGAAGATTGATTTAGAGTCTTCTTTAAATAATCATGGGACAAGGGCAATATGTGCCAACCACAATTAACTTGTCAAGACTAGACAGAAAACCCAAGGGTCTAACAACTCTAGTTAAGATATTGATTATTAAATACAGGCGCACAAAAACTCTAGCTTCTCAATGCTCTGCAGGGCTCATGACAGTACATGCATGGTTAAGATTTTTAAACACATCTACAAATGCCACTTCCCACCAACTGCACCAACAGGGGCAAATTCCATTCCAGGCACCTAATTTATCTCATTTACCTGACAATGATCTGCCATTCAGCAATATAAATATTACTCCCAAGCCCCATCATCCTCATTGACACTCAGCTCTGTGAATAGTATCAAGCTCATACTGTATATCACAATGCGTAGACACTGGTAGCTCTTCAAATCCAAATGGACAAAGCTCACTGTCACACTTCTGTCCTGTTGCAGAACAAGTTGGAGCATACTTAAAAGCAGTTCACCAGCAAGGTCAATCACAGATGCATCAGCTTACTCACATGCAAGTAACAGTGTCTGCAGTTAACGGAGAGACAATTCCAGAATCGTGCCCAAGAGCAGGACATAAATCACAAGATGATGGCATCCTTAGATCTGCTTTTCCTTCTCACATGACAATTTAATTTTCATTTCACATTTGCCATTGATATAAGTAGGAAGTGCTTGATTTTACCTCCCTCTCCTTAGAAGTGTCTTTAACCCTCAATCCTATCTCTTTTCAAATTACCTCTTGATCAAGCAATTTTAGAAGAGTAAGGGGAGAGACACAGATCAGTTTAAAAATGCAGGCCCTGGCTCTGAAAATGGCACATTGCATTGCTTTAAATTATATAAAGATGAAAAGAGAATGTAATGAGTTTGGGTTAGAATTTTTTGCAGCCACGTTTGGAACAAGGCTAGCTTCCTAGTGATGAAATTATGGGTAAGGTCTGCTGCGGACGTTTCAGACAAAGAATTCAATTTGGTCGTCTGTAGATGAAACACAATGAAATGCTTGGTGCACTGGCAGTCCTGTCACAAGGCTTGAATTAGAAACTTTGTGAACCCATAATGCAGCATCTGATGGCTTAGTTTCCAATTCAGCACAACCCAATCTCATTATCCTTTGGTTCTGAAAGACATACTATAGATCACAAGATTGTGGAGGCATTAATAATGATTTTTTAAGAATCTCTAGATTCTGGGATATTTTTCTCTGGAACATCACAAACGTCACTTCACTTTTCAAGAGGGAGGAAGCCAATAGCCCAGTTAGCTTGACTTCAGTGGTTGGCATGATGTTTGAGTCCATTATTAAGGATGTGGTTTTGTGGTGCTTGGCAACATACAATAAAGTAGGCCAAAGCCAGCATGATTTCCTTCAGGGGAAATCTTGCATGTTAAATCTTCTGGAATTCACCTGTGAGCCTTACGTCTGTGGTGGGAAAGCTGTTGAAAAAGGTTCTTAGAGATAGGATCTATGGGCATTTAGAGAATCATGGTCTGATCAGGAACAGTCAGCATGGCTTTGTGAAGGGCAGATCGTGTCTAAAAAGCCTGATAGAGTTCTTTGAGGAGGTGACCAGGCATATAGATGAAGGTAGTGCAGTGGATGTGATCTACATGGATTTTAGTAAGGCATTTGACAAGGTTCCACACGGTAGGCTTATTCAGAAAGTCAGAAGGCATGAGATCCAGGGAAGTTTGGCCAGGTGGATTCAGAATTGGCTTGCCTGCAGAAAGCAGAGGGTCGCAATGGAGGGAGTACATTCGGATTGGAGGGCTGTGACTAGTGGTGCACACAAGGATCGGTTCTGAGACACACACAAGGATCGGTTCTGAGACCTTTACTTTTCGTGTTTTTTATTAATGACCTGGATGTGGGGGTAGAAGGGTGGGTTGGCAAGTTTGCAGATGACACAAAGGTTGGTGGTGTTATGGATAGTGTAGAGGATTGTCGAAGATTGCAGAAAGACATTGATAGGATGCAGAAGTGGGCTGAGAAGTGGCAGATGGAGTTCAACCCGGAGAAGTGTGTGGTGGTACACTTTGGAAGGAGAAACTCCAAGGCAGAGTACAAAGTAAATGGCAGGATATTTGGTAGTGTGGAGGAGCAGAGTGATCTGGGGGCACATGTACACAGATCCCTGAAAGTTGCCTCACAGGTAGATAGGGTAGTTAAGAAAGCTTATGGGGTGTTAGCTTTCATAAGTCGAGGGATAGAGTTTAAGAGTCGAGAGGTAATGATGCAACTCTATGAAACTCTGGTTAGGCCACATTTGGAGTACTGTGTCCAGTTCTGGTTGCCTCACTATAGGAAGGATGTGGAAGCATTGGAAAGGGTACAGAGGATATTTACCAGGATGCTGCCTGGTTTAGAGAGTATGCATTATGATCAGTGATTAAGGGAGCTAGAGCTTTACTCTTTGGAGAGAAGGAAGATGAGAGGAGACATGATAGAGGTATTCAAGATATTAGGAGGAATAGATAGAGTGGACAGCCAGCGCCTCTTCCCCAGGGCACCACTGCTCAATACAAGAGGACATGGTTTTAATGTAAGGGGTGGGAATTTCAAGGGGGATATTAGAGGAAGGTTTTATGCTCAGAGAGTGGTTGGTGCGTGGAATGCACTGCCTGAGTCAGTAGTGGAGGCAGATACACTAGAGAAATTTACTACACTACTAGACAAGTATATGGAGGAATTTAAGGTGGGGGGTTATATGGGAGGCAGGGTTTAAGGGTCAGTACAACATTGTGGGGGGGCGTCACATAATGACGTGGGATTGAGACGTGTAAATCCAGCTCTCCTGCAACAAATCAGTAAAGTACCATTTAAATAAAACAAAGTTGGTAAATATTTTCTCAAACTATTTATAAACTTTGTAAGACTACTTTACGATATGCCTCCTAAACTGCAACCAAAGAAGTCTGCTGTTGCGAAGCAGCCACGAGACGGGAAGAAAAAAGGGCCTACTGCAACGATGGAGCCTCGGACTCAGGTTGGATCTCCTTCAGTAGAACAGGGAGCAATGGCGGTGGCAACGGTTTCTCCGAAGAAGACACTGGAAATGCGCATGCGCAAATCAACACAACGCAAACTACAAGAGCCGACACCCACTGCAATTGAAAATGACTCAGGGTCAGAATTGGACTCTGCAGAGAACACAGATGAAGAAGAGGAGGAAGAATTGGAAGCGAGTGGAAGTAAAGGAGATGATAGAGACATAAGAGAGGCTCTATTGCAATCAACGGCTGAATTAAGAAAAGTAAGAGAAGAGCTTAGAGATACGAAGAGGTGCTATAATAAAGTTATGGAAAGACAGGACAAAATGGAAAAGAAGCTTCAGAAGATGGAAAGAGAAATGGGGCATATGAATGATAGAGTGGAAAAAACAGAAAATGATTTGCTTGTTTGGAACTCGGAAAGAAACCGACTCTTGGAGAAAGTGGATATGTTGGAAAATTTCAGTAGACGTAATAATATTAAAATTGTTGGTCTTACAGAAGGTATGGAGGGAGAAAAGCCAATAGAATTTTTTCAAAGATGGATCCCGGATGTTTTGCAAATGGGAGAGGAGGTTCGACCAATTGAAATTGAGCGGGCACATAGAGCTCTAAGACCAAAACCAAAAGATGACCAATATCCATGATCGATTTTAATAAAGTTCTTAAGATTTCAAGACAAGGAAAGGATTCTACAGGCAGCTGCTTGAGCTGCCAAAGATAGAAAAGGGCCATTGATAATTAAAGGGAACAAAGTTTTTTTCTACCCTGATATAAGTTACGAACTTTTGAAGAAAAGGAAGAAGTTTAATCCAGTGAAAAAAACCCTATGGGATCATGGTTATCAATTTATACTGCGTTATCCTGCAACTTTGAAGATTTTTTTGCCTGGTGGAGAAAAAAGATTTTTTGAAGACTACCAGAAAGCAGAGCAGTTTGTGCAAGATTTTCTGAATATTCACCAGATACAAGGACAAACTCAGGAGAGAGAGATAGATTGAAGATGAAGATTGGGTTAAAGAATGGACTTGTTGGATTTTTGAAGCTGGATGGATGTATAAATATATTATTAATTATATGAGGGGGGTAAGAAAGGTTAACACTGGAGAAAATTAGTTGGAAATAGTAATACTAATTTTGTCTATATATATATAACTTTTTTTGTTGCGGGGGAGCTGGAAGAAGCACTGATTGATTGCTACGTTAATCATGTGTGCAAGCGTGGCTTTTGCCACGACCCGTAAAATGGAGGGGGGTAGTGTTGTGTATCCTTTCATTCACAACATTAGTGGGGGGGGGGTATTTTGTTTTTTCTTTTTTTTCTATCTTTTTTTCTTTTTGCCTGGAAGGTTGGGGGGGGGGACACATAGCAACATGGTGAAGTTTAAAGAAATTCGCCAAGGAACTATGAGAGTTGAGAAGATAAGTAATGTTTTAGATTGGAGTAACTTTGTTAAGAATAATGACTAATTTATTGAATTTTTTGAGTTTTAATGTTAATGGGCTTAATGGACCAGTGAAAAGAAAAAGAATCTTAACATATATTAAAAAAATGAAGATAGATTTAGCTTTTTTACAGGAAACGCACCTAACAGAAATAGAACATCAGAAACTAAAGAGGGATTGGGTGGGTAGTGTTGTTGCGGCTTCATTTAATTCAAAAGCGAGGGGAGTAGCAATTTTGATCAATAAAACGTTACCAATTAGAATACAAAATGTAATAACTGATTCTGCGGGGAGATACGAGATTATACATTGTCAACTTTTTTCTGAACTATGGACTTCTATGAATATTTATGCACCAAACGAAACTGATGCAAAATTCATACAAGAAGCTTTTTTGAATTTGGCGGATGCACATGAAAAGCTATTAATTGGAGGAGACTTTAATTTTTGCTTAGACCCAGTCTTAGATAGATCAACCAAGGCTGTTATAAAATCGAAGGTAGTAAATTTAACTTTATCATTGATGAAAGATTTAAATTTGATTGATATATGGAGAAAAATCAATCCTAAAGAAAGAGACTATTCGTTCTATTCCCATAGACATAAAACTTACTCAAGGATAGATTTTTTTCTATTATCAATGCATATTCAACACAGAGTGAAAAATATGGAATATAAAGCAAGAATATTATCAGATCATTCTCCTTTATTAATGACAATAATAATGGCTGACAAGGAAGAAGTGGCTTATAGATGGAGATTTAATTCAACATTATTAAATCGTCAAGATTTTTGTGATTTTATGAAAAAGCAGATTCAATTTTTTTTGGATACAAATTTTCATTCAGTGGAGGACAAATTTATATTATGGGATGTGATGAAAGCATATCTTAGGGGCCAGATAATAAGCTATACGTCTAAAATTAAGAAAGAATATATGGCAGAACTAGATCAATTGGAAAAAGAGATTACAAGAATAGAAAAAGAATCTCAAAGATATATGTCAGACGAAAAACGAAGACAACTTCTCAATAAGAAGTTACAATATAATACGCTTCAGTCATATAGAATGGAAAAAGCAATTATAAGAACTAAACAAAGGTATTATGAGTTAGGTGAGAGAGCACATAAAATTCTTGCCTGGCAGTTGAAAACAGAACAAGCTTCCAAAACAATAAATGCAATTAGAACAAGGGCAAATAAAATATCTTATAAACCTCTTGAAATAAATGAAACCTTTAAAAATTTTTATTCTGAATTATATCAATCAGAATCCTAAAATGATGTTAATGAGATAGAAAGGTTTTTATCACAAGTTTCTCTTCCAAAATTGAATTTGGAAGAACAGAGGGGATTAGATATGCCTTTTTACATTAAAAGAAGTTGAAGAAGCTTTAGGATCACTCCAAAGTAATAAATCTCCAGGAGAAGATGGTTTTCCACCTGAATTTTATAAAAAGTTTAAAGATTTATTATTTCCTCTTTTTATGGAACTAATACGTCAAGCAGAAAAAATACATAAACTTCCAGAATCTTTTTCAACAGCGATTGTAATAGTATTTCCAAAAAAGGACAGAGATCCTATGAAACCAACATCATACAGGCCTATTTCTTTATTGAATACGGATTATAAAATAATAGCAAAAATTTTATCGAATAGATTATCTAAATATTTACCAAAATTAATACATATGGATCAAACAGGATTTATTAAAAATAGACAATTGGCAGATAATGTAACTCGGCTACTCAGTATAATTCATTTGGCACAAAAAAGGGATGAGAAGAGTATAGTAGTAGCTTTGGATGCAGAAAAAGCATTTGGTAGATTAGAATGGGATTTTTTATTTAAAGTATTAGAAAAATATGGGTTAGGAACATCTTTTATAAATTGGATTAAAACTTTAAATTCTAACCCTAAAGCTAAAGTAGTGACAAACTCTCAAATTTCAACACCATTCCAGTTAAAAAGGTCAACTAGACAAGCTTGTCCACTATCACCTGCTTTATTTGTATTGGCGATAGAGCCATTACAGAACTAATTAGAATTGATCCAGATATTATGGGTTTTAGAGTTAACCAAGAGGAATATAAAATTAATCTTTTTGCCGATGATGTTTTGATATATTTAACAAACCCACAACATTCGTTACATAAATTATCTTCTAGATTGGATGAATATGGGAAGGTATCAGGTTACAAAATAAACTGGGATAAAAGTGAAATTTTATCTCTTACTAAAAGAGACTATAGTCAATGTCGATTAGTAACCCAATTTAGATGGCCGGTAAATGGTGTAAAGTATTTAGGTATAAGACTTGATAATGATGTAAAGAATTTATATAAATTTAATTATTTGCCACTGTTGAAAAAAATTCAAGAAGATCTTGACAAATGGATGATACTACCAATAACATTAGTAGGTAGAGTCAATGTTGTAAAAATGAATATATTTCCTAGATTACAGTATTTGTTTCAAACATTACCAATACAATTGCCACAGAAATTCTTTCAAGAGTTAAATAAATGTGTGAGAAAATTTCTTTGGAAAGGTAAAATGTCAAGAATATCATTGGAAAAACTGACATGTAAATTTGGGTTAGGAGGATTACAACTTCCAAGCTTTAAAAACTACTATAAAGCAAATCAACTTAGATTTATTGCATCTTTTTTCGATGATCAAAAACCAGCATGGATTAAAATAGAACTAGACAAGATAGGAGAAAATAAACCTGAAGATTTTATATATAAATGGGAATCTAAATGGATACGGGAAAAGAAAGAATCTCCTATATTAACACATTTGATTGATCTATGGAATAAGATAAATGTTGATAAGGAAACACAGAAATCTCTATTAGCAAGGAGACCTTTGTTCCAAAACAGACATATTCCTTTTACAATGGATAATCAACTTTTATATAATTGGTACCAAAAAGGGATTAAATTTATAGGAGACTGTTTTGAGCGAGGTATGTTGATGTCATTTGAACAATTAAAGGATAAATATAAAATATCTAATAATATTTTCTTTTGTTACTTTCAATTAAGGGCTTACTTAATAGGTAAGCTGGGTCAAACAATGTTTTTGCCAAAGCCTAATGAAATTGAAACTTTAATTCAAAAAGGGAAAATTAAAAAATTTATTTCTTGTATGTATAATTTGATTCAAAAACAGACAATTAAACAAGGAATCCATAAGTCAAAGCAAAAATGGGAAACAGATCTGAATATTAATATTGATGAAACAAATTGGTCAAGACTTTGTCTTGACAGTATGACAAATACAATAAATGTTCGACTTAGATTAGTAAAATATAATTTTTTACACCAATTATATATTACACCACAAAAAATAAATAGATTAAATTCAAATCTATCTGATAAATGTTTTCGGTGTAATCAAGAAATTGGTACTTTTTTACATTCTACTTGGTCTTGTTTTAAAATTCAACCCTTTTGGATAAATTTAAGAGTCTTATTGGAACAAATTACTGGAATTCAACTTCCACATAACCCTGTATTATTTCTATTAGGTGATATTGAAGGGATAAAACCGAAACTTAAATTGAATAAATATCAGAAAGAATTTATAAAAATTGCATTGGCAGTAGCTAAGAAAACTATAGCAGTTACTTGGAAATCTGATTCGTATTTAAGTATGGATCGTTGGAATAATGAAATGGCTAGTTCTATTCCACTTGAAAAAATTACTTATAATTTAAGAGATAAATATGTAACATTTTTGAATATTTGGCGCCCTTATTTACAAAAGATAGGATGGCATATTTAAGTGCTCCGATAAAGATTTTGGTTACTTGGGGAAAGTAACGAATAATTATACCAAATTTATTTTGAATTCCATGGAGCATGTGGAAACCTTCCAACAACCAGGCAGTTCTTTTCTTTTTTTTCTCTTTCTTTCTTTTTAGGTAGGACTATATATGGGGGGAGGAGGGTTAAGGGGAGGGGAGGTGGGTAGATTTTATCTTTTCATGTATTCTTTTTGAAAATTTAATAAAAATTATATTAAAAAAAACATTGTGGGCCGAATGGCCTGTACTGTGCTGTACTATTCTATGTTCTATAAGCAACAGGCAGGATAGATAAAGAAGAGTCAGTGCATGTTATTTACTTGGATTTTTAGAAGATCTTTGACAGGGTGCTATACGTGAGACTATGAAACAAGATAAGAGTCTATGGTATTACAGAAAAGATACTAGTGTGACGGGGTCCTGAATTACCCCTATGAACTGTGCTTTTGAAAGTGAGACCAAGAGGTATTTGACACCGACATCTTGTTTTAAAAAGAGATAGAGAAAGAAAGAGAGAGAGAGAGAGAGACAAAGACTAATTTTTGGACTGTCACTTTAAGGCACGAGGAGAAACTTTTGGATTTCTGCTGAGTTGGAGAGAGTGAGCACTGAGCAGCTCATAAGTTGCTATGGTGACCGAGGTCGGCATTATTTGATGGACAATCAATGTTTTAGTTTCTCTGGAGCTTGTCTATACTTTCTCCAAGGACATTGCCTGCTTGTACATTTCATACACAGACAAAGGAAGGAGGAGTTATTTGAGAGACAGTTGGTACTCAGTACGGTGAGATAAATAGGAAGTCAGATGATAGACCTCGGGCACATGATTTTGGACACTGAATGAGCTTTGTTGTGCCCACAGAAAAAGTAAGTTTTTGGAGGATTGTTCAGGCGGATCGATCAGTGGCTGTTGCAGTGAGAGAAGGGAGTGACCAGTGGGGAGTTGTCCATGTGTCCAACCCTTGCATGGGTTGATAGCTCCACCACAGAAAACCGGTCCCCTTTGTTGTGGTCACAGTCGGTGACTTTTAAAGGATTTCCGAAGACAACAGGAAGATCGATGGCGTCAGCTCATCTGAAGACTCAAATCTCTCCCTCTCTCTCTCTCCACCACTACTCCTCAACACCATGAACTGAACTGAACTTTACTCATCATCATAAAACTGTATCTATTTATCCCTAGACATGAAGAAGCTTGGTTTTCCTATATATTCCACACTTACTTATATATAATCATTGCTACCCTGTTTTATATGTCTGATTTTATATTACTGTATTGCATAGTTACTAAAAAGTAATATTAGTTAATAACAATACTGGACTCCAAAGTGTTTTCCATTTCTGCTGGTTCTTTAACACATCACGGGGTATGTGACACTAGCACGAACTGAAGATTGGCTGACTGGCAGAAGAAAAAGGGTGGGAATAAAAGAGGCCTTTAATTGTTGGCTGGTGGTGACTAGTCCGACAGGGGTTAGTGCTTGGTCCACTACTTTTCATGCCATATGTTAGAGTTCTGGGTGATGGAATAACAGCCATTTACCTTTGTTATGTGCTTTGTATGATCCAAGTTGACAAATTCTGCCCACAAAACCAAGAATTGCAGGTATGCAATTGCAAGTAGTCAGTGTTACTGTGAGAGAATCACAAATACTCACAAAGCTACATCTCTCTTCATATGTTGCATTCTAGAATGAAATACATTCACCTCTCTTGTAATAGAGCAAATCTGTGATGTGCTGCCCTCTGAAAGCTTTTAGTATGCGGAATGACCTTAATAACCACTAGCAAAGTGGGCTTCATTCTGCTCTGTAGCTAAATCCTGCCAGATATATAAGAGTTGTTAGATATGACCCGTACACTTTCACTTTCAAAGTGTTTGCTAATATCAGCCCTTGGGTCAATAATTTTCAGTCAATGAATAGAAGTTCTCACATTTTTTTGATTATGAGCTACAGGCTTTATTATGAGAACAGTTAATACCATCCCTCGGAATTGTAAGTAAGCCTGAAGAGCCCTGTTTTGATAGTTATTATAGATTAGGCAGTGAATGCTATTGTGGTACTGAATTTCTATACATTAACATTGAAGGTTGATGAGCTGGAGACTTCAAAAACACCTTGTAATTTGCAGTGCAATACTGAATCAGTAATATTACAAAGGCTGTCTGCTCAAACAGAGTATAATTTATTATTGCTACAGCTGCAATGCATCTTCCCAACAAAAGCTCTAAAGAGTCTTTAAACACTGGATACTTACTGTGACTGCTGCCGGCTATTTATGAATTTGACCATCTTGTGGTGGAGATAACCAATGAATAATAATGTTAACTTAATAAACAGGCAGCTTGACTCTGTGCTGCTTGCACTGGGTTAAATGGATATGTATTAATTATATACAATTATATCCCAGCCCATTTTTTAGGATCTGTAATACAGCTCCAAGCATACTGATGATATTTAAATATTCTTATGATACATACATTGAGGCAAATCCTAATGCAGCTGTTCTTTTATATCCAAGTAAGCTCTTGATTTTCATCAAAACATATCTATTAAAGGATATATCTTCTGTATGGTGTAAAGTTTATCCTAATTACAGTCATACAGTGAATCACAACTCCACTCATCTTTCAGCAATGTTACGCTCTTGAAGAAGAAAGTATTTTAATTTAAGCTCTAGTATTGGCAAAAAGGATCTAATGCTTTCCTGGCATACACGACAAATAAACTCTTCTCGGGCTTCCAGCCAGGTACAAGTATCTATTGCAATTGATGTTTTTATGACAAACTCTGCCATCTTCATCAGGGATGATGCCCGGGCATGTCTAGTCCAGTTGTATATATATTCTCATCATCCATCCCTTCTGACTGGTTAGTCCTCATCCAATCAGGATTCTGCTGTCCCACCTTGTTTATGCGGCACAGTAGTTGTGTGCTGTTGAAGTCGGTCCTGTGGTCATTATGAATATAATGTTCTGCTCCCGCTGATTTCTCCTGGTAACCAAAACGATACACCTCGTGTGCTCCTTGATGCGGGTTTCCACCATGCGTCCTGTCTAGCCAATGTACGCTACTCTGCATTCACAGAGAATCCTGTAAACGCCAGCCAGCTTGAGTCCCAGGTCATCTTTGACCCGCATAAACTGTGATTTGAGATTACTTATGGGTTAGTGGATGGTATTAAAAAATACCAGATTATCGGCAAGCAGAAACTTAATTGGATGAGGACTAATGAATCAGGAGGGTCAGGCAACGGGAGTATATATACTGTACCACCAGACCAGACAAGCCCAGGCATCATCCCTGATGAAGATGGCAGATTTTGTCAGCGAAATATCGATTAAAGTCAGTACCTGTACCTGGCTGGAAGCCCAGGGAGAGTTTATTTGTCTAATATTGGCAGCCTCAAAATGTATTTCCTTTTTTTTAGTTATCTTTGATTGAAAGTAAAGCCATACTCAATCCTGAAAGTATACTTATACTCATTACTTTACTTGACTTTAAAAAATGTACTGAACTCATTAAAAACTATGAACAATTAAGAATCTAAAACCATTCAATCAGTTAACTCCTTACATTAATGTGCAGTCTTAAATTCAGCTTTTAATTCTGGTCTCACTATTCACTGGTCTTCACTATAAACTGCACTGAAATAATCACACCAGACACCAATAATCCTGTGGATCATTTCTCCAGATGGATGTCATATTCACAAATATTCTTGTCTGCAATTCTTTCCTCAATGTAATTATCTTAGTGATTATGAGTTTATTCATGACCACCGTATTTCTGATGTCATTTGCATTGAGGATTATTGGAGTTATGGAATTATATGAATATAGCAGATTTTAATTCAAGTGAGAACTAGTCTTCAGTTTCTAAAGTAAATTGCAAGCAATTATCAGTTTGAAATTCCAAGGACAGTTTTGGAAACAACCAGTATAATCTAACAAAGCACAGGCTACTGGTCCACAGCAGGGGGGCTGGCTGCAAAGAGATGGTTTGCAAAATGATGATCATGGTTATTCACATATGCATCAGCCAAATGTTAAGACAATGGGGCCAAATGTTAGGACAATGTTAAATAGGTCTGTATCAAACCAGGCAACTATAGCTAAGTTATTTGCACTTTTGAAAGCAAGATCAAGAAAGCTTGCAGATCAGACTGACATCTGCTAACACATGAAATAGCTGATCTATCTACAGCTGGGAGATCTGTGTACTCATGAGAGTCAGCTCTCATAACACAATAATCTTGGGCATCTGGCTCTCAGTCCTCAGACATTTTTAGAATATCTGTGTGAATTAGCTTGTCCCCACAAAGGTATTTGAGCATTCAGAGATGTCTCTCCTGCAGTTGTGGTATTCAAAGGTTCATTTGTCATCAAAGAATACAACTGTGATATTCTTGGAAGCACAAGCAACCCAAAGTAAGCAATGTTATTGTAACTATTGAAATTATATCAAATCACCTACCATTACCTTTGCTCTTACGAGCATAAAAAAAGAGGGTCTCCAAAGGAATGTCTGTTTGTTGTGATGAATAAAGACTTTCATATCCACTATTTCCTCAGTTTCTCCAGTGACTTAGTCACAGTCACAACAATTTGTACACATTAAAATGCTCATATAAAATTTAACATAGATTCATCATCGATCAAAGGCCACAATGGTTATAAATATGCATTGTATTTCATACATTAAGGATTCTATGTAACTATTCAACTGTATCGTTGGTTGCTTCCTTGGGATCCACATTCTCCACCCCTCTGTTTTCACTTCAAGTTGCATCCCAATGCTGCTGTGATTCAATGCTGTTGCTGGATTGCGTCACCCACAGAGATGCAGTCATACGTTCAGGCCTTACTGGCAGGTGTTCAAAATGATTCTACAAATTTGAGTCCCCAGATTTTTGTTTACACTTCAAAAGTCTTTATTTTGATAAAGTCTACTTTCCTCTCAACCCTGCTCTGGAGATACTTCTTTGCCATTCATCTTAGACCCATATGAAGCAACATCCACTTACTTCCTTTAGCATAGAAACTACTTGCGTTGTTTGGCTAAACTGCTCGTTTAGCTCTTCTTTAAACTATTTACATTTTAACTGAAGTGTTCTCCTTCCATCCAAAAACCCTGCTGTCACCTGTGTCACTTGATTTAACTTTATAAGAGGTGATAGCATTCAAGCCCTGCCACAACTGTTGAACATCCTTCATTGATTTAAGCTTCATCCAGAATTGCCACTTCATCCGTGAGAAAGCTTTCCAGAGATTATACCTGAACCTCTAGTAACCTTCTTGGTCACCAGACTTGAATGCGTCTGATTGGAGAAGACTCCGAATCATTTTGCGAGAACAACCTTGTCTGCAACTGCTTTTACTAAAGTTTGTGACAACCCTGGTGTAGTCTTTCAGATCCACAGAGGCAGCCTTGAACATGGCCCATTCCACAAACTCAAAGTAATCCAATAGCCACTCCTCTGCCTCCCGCAACCACCACTTTGTTGTCCTTAACTCTGGAGCTTTGCTCTTTAGCCTCTGCTTATTTGTATGTAGGAGAAGGACTGTCAGGTGATCCAATTTACTGAAATGAAGTGTAGACATGGAACAGGAAGCATTCCTTACCTTAGTATAACAGTAGTCTAGTCTGTTGCGACCACTGGTGCTACAGGTTATTTGTCGATGGCAATTGGGAGGGTTTTCTTCAAGAAAGCCTAGTTTAAATCCCCCACTATGATTTGAAATGTGTCAGGAAGGACTGCTTCTCGTTTGGAGACAATATCATGCAATATCTCAAGCGCGTGATTGTAGTCAGCCGCTAGTGTTGTGTAAACTGCAGTCAGGATTTTGGAGAACTCCCTAGGTAAGTAGAATGGGTGGCATTTGACCAACAGGTGTTCAAGGTTGAGGGAACATGAATTCAACAAAACTGCCAGATCAGTGAGCTTATCATGAAGCATGAACCCCCATCTTTTTCCTTTCCCAAATCAGCAGTTTGGTCCATACCGAAAATCGAGAAACCTCCAATTTAATTGCTGTATCAGACATGCTGGGAGAAAGCCAAGTTTCGCTAAGACATAGAACACATCAGCCCCTCATTTCCCTCAGATATAGTAATCTTGATGTCAGGTGCTTAATTTTGTTCTCCGACGACTCCACGTTTGCTTAAAAAAAAATGCTGGATAAAGGAGGCTTCAAACCCCCGCATTTCTTCCTGGCTTGGAGTCCCCTTCCTGCCTTGCTTCCTGCCATGGAGATGAACCTTTATTTGTTTAAAGATTCTGTACCTGCTTGGTCTGCCAAGTCCTTCAAATGATTGTGATATCTGTAGATCATTAAGTTGATTTAAAAGTATATTGCTTAGAGAGCAATTACCTGCTGTAGTTTGTAGTGGGAGTAATTTTAAAGAGGTATGTATGATAGTATATTTAGAAGTATTGTCTGTATCCTGCAGAGCTTCGCCGTGCACCATCGTGAATGACCAACTTGGTCAGAGAGTAGAAACGTGTAATGCATTAATACACACAAGAACCAGCCTTCAAATTGATTTCAAATACAACCAACAAGAAATAAAATGACACTCATGTGAGGAAATACTGCTTTCTGTAAATAGAGCAGACTACCACCTCACAGCAGGAGGCCACTTAATAGGTATTCTTTGGAAAGTTACAAAACAATTTTTTAACACATACCTGCATAAGACCATAAGACCTTAAGATATAGGAGCAGTAGGCCATTCAGCCCATTGAGTCTGCTCCACCATTCAATCATGGGCTGTTCCAAATCTTACAGTCATCCCCACTCCCCTGCCTTCTCTCCATACCCATTGATGCCCTGGCTAATCAAGAACCTATCCATCTCTGCATTAAATGCACCTAATGACTTGGTCTCCACAGTTTCTCGTGGCAAGGATTTCCACAAATTTATCACCCTCTGACTAAAGTAGTTTCTCTGCATCTCTGTTCTAAATGAACGTCCTTCAAGCCTGAAGTTGTGCCCTGTTGTCCCAGACTCCCCTACCCTGGGAAGTAACTTTGCCATATCTAATCTGTTCAAGCCTTTTGACATTCGGAATGTTTCTATGAGATCCCCCCTCATTCTCCTGAACTTCAGGTAAAACAGTCCAAGAGCTGCCAGACGTTCCTCATATGGTAACACTTTCATTCCTGGAATTATTCTCGTGAATCTTCTAAGTTGCTGAAATTTTGTTCCATTCCTCCAGACAGAATTAGTGTAACTGAGTCAGGTTTGTAGGCTCCCTTGCTCGCACACGCTTTTTCAGTTCTGCCCACAAATTTTCTAGCGAATTGAGGTCAGAAAATGATGTCAAGTCTGGTTCATCCATGGAAGCAATTTCCAAATGACTGAAGGTACCACGTTCATCTGTACAAACATTAGTATGCAAGTATAAACACCATGGGACCACGTAGCCGTCATATCGCTCAGGAAGGAGACGCACACTGTCTCCTAGAGATGAATGTACTTTGGTGCGAAAAATGCAAATCAATCCCAGAGCAACAGCAAAGGACCTTGTGAAGATGCTGGAGGAAACAGGTAGACAAGTATCTATATCCACAGTAAAATGAGTCCTATATCAGCATAACCTGAAAGGCTGCTTAGCAAGGAAGGAGCCACTGCTCCAAAACCGTCATTAAAAAGCCAAACTACAGTTTGCAAGTGCACATTGGAACAAAGATCTTACTTTTTGGAGAAATGTCCTCTGGTCTGATGAAACAAAAATTGGACTGTTTGGTCATAATGACCATCGTTATGTTTGGAGGAAAAAGGGTGAGGTTTACAAGCCGAAGAACACCATCCCAACCGTGAAGTATGGGGGTGGCAGCATCACGTTGTGGGGGTGCTTTGCTGCAGGAGGCGACTGGTGCACCTCACAAAATAGATGGTATCATGAGGAAGGAAAATTATATGGATATATTGAAGCAACATCTCAAGACATCAAGGAGCAAGTTAAAGCTCGGTCGCAAATGGGTCTTCCATATGGACAATGACCCCAAGCATACCTCCAAAGTTATGGCAAAATTGCTTAAGGACAACAAAGACAAGGTATTGAAGTGGCCATCATAAAGTCCTGACCTCAGTCCAATAGAACATTTGTGGGCAGAACTGAAAAAGTGTGTGTGAGCAAGGAGGCCTACAAACCTGACTCAGTTCCACCAGTTCTGTCCGGAGGAATGGAACAAAATTCCAGCAACTTACTGTGAGAAGCTTGTGGAAGGCTACCCAAAATGTTTGACCTAAGTTAAACAATTTAAAGACAATGCTACCAAATACTAACAAAGTGTATGTAAACTTCTGACTCACTGGGAAAGTGATGGAAGAAATAAAGGCTGAAATAAATCATTCTCTCTACTATATTCTGACATTGCACATTCTTAAAATAAAGTAGTGATCCTAACTGACATAAAACAGGGAATGTTTTCTAGGATTAAGTGTCAGAAATTGTGAAAAACTGAGTTTAAATGCGTTTGGCTAAGGTGTATGTAAACCTTTGACTGCAACTGTACATCGTAAAAAGCAGTAGTCCCAACACTGACCTCTGTGGAACTCCACTGGTAACTGGCAGCCAGCCAGAATAGGATCCCTTTATTCCCACTCTCTGTTTTCTGCTGATCAGCCAATGCTCCACCCATGCTAGTAACTCACCTGTAATTCCATGGGTTCTCATCTTACTAAGCAGCTTCATGTGCGGCACCTTGTCAAAGGCCTTCTGAAAGTCCAAGTACACCACATCTACTGCATCTCCTTTGTATACCCTGCTTGTAATTTCCTCAAAAAATTGCAGTAGGTTAGTCAGGCAGTATTTTCCTTTCAAGAAACCATGCTGGCTTTGGCCTATCTTGTTATGTGCCTACAGGTACTCTGTAATCTCATCCCTAACAATCGATTCCAACAACTTCTCAACCACTGAGGTCAGGCTAACAGGTCTATAGTTTTCTTTCTGCTGCCTCCCACCCTCCTTAAATAGTGGAGTAACATTTGCAATTTTCCATTCATCCGGTATAACAATATTCTGTCAACAAGTATACGTTCATTGGATACAATAAATGAAATCAAGACATTAGAAGTGAGACATCCTGAGGTTTGCATCATTGTAACACAGAAAGTGGAATACAATAGATAAAGCAGCTTTGTGTCTTCAATCCTGGATGAGATTATGCGGAGCGTCAATTTAGCTTTTCCGCTACTTGGTAACTTAATCATAGTTCTTCCTTCATACTATAGCGTTTTTGCGCCCAAAGAACTACCATTCATCACACTGAAAAAAGAAATATTTTTTGAATATCTGATTTTGTCAATCAGAAGCTGTTCGGATGTTGAAATTATCTACCCTGTCTCAACAGAAGTGTTTGAATATTCAAAGATGTGCTCCCATTTTTAATATGTAATTGAATGGAATCATTCATCCACACCCAAAATATTGAAATAAACAATGCTATTGCCTCTATAGAAATTGTATTCAATCACCTGCTATTGTCTTTATACCGAATGGAATTATTAGTTCAAAGAAATTGTCCCATTAGGCTTCCCCTTTGCTAATTTAAGAGCTGTTACATCTACATCTTCAAACTCTATATGGCTCAGTCAAAGTCATATGAGAACAATTTTGAACAGGCATTGTCAGACTGAAAACTGCACTTCTGTGAATGTGACTGAGCTACATGGAGTGTAATGTCCATTGCTAGAACTTTTGACTATTGTACCTGTATGTTTTGCAGAGCTTTTCATTTTTGACTAACATACATACTGGCTTGCAAAGATGATCATCTTGGCAATGTTCTCTTCTTGCTGTTGCCATTGGGAAGGAGGCACAAGAGCCTTAGGTTCAACACTACCAGTTTCAGGCATAGTTATTACCTTTCAATCATCAGGCTCCTGACCTAGTCTGAATAACTTCAGTCACCTCAACTCTGAACTGAGTCCACAACTTACCGATTACTTTCAAGGATTCTACAACTCCTGTTCTCAGTTTAATTATTTGTTTGTTTGTTTGTTTGTTTATTTATTTATTATTTACCTGCTTACTTAAATACTTAATATTCTTTATTTGCACAGTTTTTCTTCTTTTGCAAATTGGTTATTTGTCAGTCTTTGAGTGATTCTATTTTATTTCTTTGTACTACTGTGAATGCGTGAGAAATCAAGCAATCTGTCTCACACCTGTATCCCCCTCATCACCATCTGTGATTCTGCCGACAGTTGTGTTATCAGCAAATTTATTGATGTTATTCATGCTATGCCTAGCCACACAGTCATGCGTGTAGAGAGGATAGAACAGCGGGTGAAGCACATATCTCTGAGGTGTGCCAGTGAGCAGGAGATGTTATCTTTGATCTGCACTGACTGTAGTCTCTTGATGAGGAAGCCAAGAATCCAGCTGCAGAGGAAAATATAGAGGCCAAGAATTTGAAATGTGTTAATTAGTACTGAAAAGGGAAATGGCACTGAACACTGAGTTGTAATCAATAAATAGCAGCTTTATGCATGTATTACTGTTGTCCAGATGGTCCAAAACCAAGTGGCGAGCCAGTGTGACTGCATCCACTGTAGATGTTTTGTGGCAGTACGCAAATTGCAGGGGGTGCAAGTCCTTGCTGAGGCAGGAGTTAATCCTAGCCAAGATCAAACTCTCAGACCACTTCATCATAGCAGATGTGAGTGCAAGATCACAACAAACACAAGCTACTTAACAAAACATGCAACAACTTTGATTCCTTTCTTCTATTCTTTCAAGTGAACAGATTCAGCTGAACTAAGCTCCATAGAGGAATCAGAAGTGGACAGAGTGAGCAGTTTCAAGATCTCTGAGGATCTAACCTGGTCCCAACATATTGATGCAGTTATAAAGAAGGCAAGGCAGTGCCTTTACTTCATTCAGAGTTTGAAGAGATTTGGTATGTCAACAAATACACTCAAAAACTTCTATACTGTGGAGAGCATTCTGACAGGCTGCATCACTGTCTGGTATGGGACGGTGGGGGGGGGGGGGGTGGTTATTACACAGGACCGAAAGAAGCTGCAGAGGGTTGTAAATTTAGTCGGCTCCATATTTAGCCTACGAAGTACCCAGGACATCTTCAAGGAGCGGTGTCTCAGAAAGGCAGTGTCCATTATGAAGGACCTCCAGCACCCAGGTCATGCCTTTTTCTCACTGTTACCATCAGGTAGGAGGTACAGAAGCCTGAAGGCACACATTCAGTGATTCAAGAACAGCTTCTTCCCCTCTGCCACCCAATTCCTAAATGGACATTGAAACCTTGAACACTACCTCACTTTTTTAATATATTTTATTTCTGTTTTTTGCACAATTTTTAATCTATTCTTCAAATTTTAATTGATTTAATTCAATAATAATTATTATTTTTTTAATTCTTCTATATTATGTATTGCATTGAACAGCTGCTGCTAAGTTAATAAATTTCATGACACCTGCTGGCGATAATAAACTTGATTCTGATTTATTTGCCATTTATTGGATTATCTACTCAGCTGATCAAGATTTCCCTGTAGATTTTCATGCACCTGATTTCTACTACTTGGGGATCTTAATGTAGGTTGTGAACAGGAAGAGGGAAATTCTTCTGATCCGAAAGGCTGATGGATCAAGCAGTAACACAAGCAATGAAGAAGAACAAAGGGTTACAGGGAAGACACATCAAAGTTGCTGGTGAATGCAGCAGGCCAGGCAGCATCTCTAGGAAGAGGTACAGTTGACGTTTCAGGCCGAGACCCTTCGTCAGGACGATGGGTCTTGACCTGAAGCATCGACTGTACCTCTTCCTGGAGATGCTGCCTGGCCTGCTGCGTTCACCAGCAACTTTGATGTGTGTTGCTTGAATTTCCAGCATCTGCAGAATTCCTGTTGTTTGCGGGTTACAGGGAAGGCTCACTTTAGGTGGCAGCAATGCAGGAGCATCTTTAATTTCTGTACTGGACATGTCAGGATTTAGGCTGTTTTCTCCTCAGACTCCCATCATTGACAAACAAAGTACTGATTACATTTTCATTCCTGCTCTTACATTGTCCTGAAGTCATGTCATCACACTTCATATCACCACTGGTAAGAACCTCTCAAGAGATGTTACAGAGAATGCTAAGAGGATCAATTACAACCAATCCAAAATCCCTTCAGCTAGCATTTCGTCTGCTAGGAATTCAGTTTACATATACAATGCTTTTGTTCATATTTACAGGGAATTGATCTTTTCTTCTTAACCCATCAACAGCTGAGAAATGTGTTGCCTACAAATTATCCCAGAAAGGCCTTTGTAGCTCTTGAGAAACCATTGGCTGATATCAAATAAGTGTAATTGCATGCCAGATTTTACTGAACAGGTAGATTTACATTTGACTTCTTGGTCAATAGTTTAAATTAAATATAAAAAATATTATCATCATTATATTTCTTTCTGTATTTTATAACTGTGTTTAATTTCAATCTGGAAATAAGATGTTCAAATATTTGACATCTTTTTTAAATATATGCATATGTTTTGGAAAATACGCATAACTTTTAGTATCTCCTGTTTGGATTTGATCAGTTAAGAACAAATCTACTTTTTATTATTGTAGTAGGTTATATGCATTCGCAGGTTTGTTAAATCTTACTCATTTTGAGTGACATTCTCTTAATTTAATAAAAAGCCAAATCTAGCCTGTTTCTATTTTTCTGCACCTGTACACAAAAACACATTCATAAATGTGTTAATCGTTCCTGAATCACGGTCTTTGCATGAGCTTTTCCGACTGTCTTTTGAAAACACAGATTTTGGAGCTACACTGTTTGACTTATTCTGCACTGTAACTTTGTAACACAGTTAAGTGCTCTGCGTATATGCTGTAATATACTAATATAATTCTTACATTTGAAGCCTTATTATGTCATTCTAGGGTACAAACGAAGTGAAAATAACTTTGAGAACAATGACTAAAAATTTTAAACAACTAAAACAGCTGCGGTAGATTTTGACTTTGTTGCAACACAGAACACAAGTTACTGTAAATCAGCGTCACATTTTTAACTCCACTCATTATGGATTTTGGAAACGTAAATTGAACTATCAATTTGCTAACAACTATTTCACACTGTCAATGAAATCAGAATCTACTTCCAAGTCAGAAAAAAACAGCAAAAATGAATGGCTACATCTGAGATGCTTGTTCTTCCAAATGCAGAACAATCAGTTGTACACTTTCAACATTTTTTTGTTGGCAGAACATCAATCACAGTCAGCATGTCAGTATTACAGTTCCAAGTGCACAGTTAATTTCTTGTGGATTTCATGGCAAGATAAAATAAATAATGCTTGGTAATACCGTAATGAAATATTTGCTGGGGTTTCAAAAGCCTCACTAGCGTCCCTATAGTAAGTCCACCCTCTTTATCTTTTATCCATTTACTGAAATAATCCTATTTGTGTTATCAATATTTATTGCTTATTTATTTATTATTATATATATTTGCTCTTTTGTACTTGCACAGTGTTATGTTTTGCACACTGGCTGTTTGCTCATCCTGTTGGGTGCAGTTTTTCATCGATTCTATTGTGCTTCTTGGATTTACTGTGTATGCCTACAAGAAAATGAATCTCAGGGATGTATATGGTGATATATATTTACTTTAAACTTTAAACTTCTGAGATAAGGGCCTAACAAATTAAGGAGAACCAGTAATCAGAGGGGTGATGGAAGTGATGGCTCTGTCAGAGCTATCGAGTCCTGGGAAGGCAAATGTTGTTGAGTGGGGACTAGGAACAGAATCAGTATGTGCTTCAGTCTTGGAGGTTTGGTGCAAGACAAAGGACCTACTTTCATGTTTATCCATTCATCAGACTTTGAAATGCTGAACCAGGTGAGGCTGGTAAAACAGAAATACCTGTCTCACAAAGGCCCATTTCTGTATTTGTAGGCAGGTGTGCACAAATGAAAAGCAGTGGCAAATCCATTGGATTCAGAGTATGCTGTCTGTTCAGCTGCCATTTATTAGCATGCCTGATAAACAAGAGTACCCCTGGAATAAAGGTAACTCTCAATGCAACCCACATCCTAATGTACTGCTGCAGTACTGTATATGGTATGTCTGACAACATAGCTGCAAAATCTACAGAGCTCCCTGCCCTGGAAGTGACTCGGGTAAAGCTCAAGTATATTGATTAAATTCCCTACAAAAATGTTGTGTGAGGACACTGTTGGCAACCAATATACCTTCCAACACTCAGATTTTGGGATATGGGAGGAAATTAGAGCTCCCCAGGGAAACCCATATTGTAGGAGAAACTCAACATGGAGGAGCTGTGGTGACTTGGTTTCGACCCTGAACTCTGGCACAATCTGTGTTGAGTTTCTCCTTCAATATGGGTTTTCCCCCCGGGAGCTCTAACTTCCTCCCATATCCCAAAGATCTGGGTGTTGGAAGGTATGTTGGTTGCTAGAGATGACCACAGTGTAGATGGACATTAGGAGAATTAAGGGGGGGAGGTAAGAATGAATACAGTAGTTCTAGAGAAATAAGTGGGGGAATGGTCTGAGGACAAGCATAGGGTTGTCAAGCGGTTTCTTTCTGTTTCCTAAGAAAATAAAAGAACTCAAATCACCTTTCAGGGAATGCTGCTCTAAAATTTAACAATCACTATTGCTAATATCTAAAGAAGATAGCGCCAACAAACAACACTACCAAAGGCGGCATCCTCATCACAGTTCCTGAAGCAACTCCTATCTCTTCTTTTTATTCCAGATGTGGTTCTGCTACTGTTAAAGCCTGTTATCTACATTCCGGTGGCATATCTTCAGGCTGGTCAGGTGACCTGGCACTTTGCTGACTCCAAGAGGGTTCCACAAGGCTGCGAGCGAATCATGTTGCAGGAAGGCCAGGAAGCCTGGAGATGGGTCGCGGGCCCTTGATCAACTCCATCGCTCACCAATCTCGCCAATTAAAGCGCTGAAAAAGACTGAAATCGTTGAGGTGGGAAAGGAGGTCAAGTGAGCATTCAGTGATGTTTACCAGCCTCTTGCTCGCTGCTACTGGACGAGGGTACTGGATGTGATGGCCTCCCTCTCCTTATCACTTGCTGCTCCCAAGGGAAGACTGCTGTGTTCAGATGGTCTCTCTCTCTCTCCCTCAATGCTGTCGGAGGACGATGGGGAACCAAGGTTTAATCGACACGGTTTGTAGATTGCACTCCTGCTCACATTACGATGCAGTCTGGATTCTGGTCACCCCTTTGTTGTTCTTTTTTGAATGATTTTTGAATTGTGGTGGCCTGCAGATAACCAATGCTGAGCTGAACTGAAATATGCCTTTTGATTTTGTGTTTTAAGTTCTGTGTTTTTGCTGGTTTAATTTTGTTGCTTTCTGCGCAATCTGTTTTTCTTTCACATATGGAGGAAGGCGGAGTTGATTTTTTTATTTGAACAGGTTCTAAGGTTCTTCTCTGTTTTGTGACTATCTGTGAGGAAGAGGAATCTCAGTATAAAAAATGTATACTGCATACATTATTTGATAATATATATACTTTGAATCTTTTCCTCGGTTGCTGAGTGCCAATAGTGTTTTTTTATATATTTAAAAATTAGGACAATAGGTAAGGGGGCTTGCTGGAATCCTCTGTGAACTGCTTGAGAGGAAATCAGAAAAAAACATGTTGACTGACATAATGGTTGAATTCTATAAAAGGAAATAAAACAAAATATTATAAACACAAAGATCTGGTGAGAATTATAGTGGTAGGACAATACCCAAGGAAGAAGTAAAAGTATACAAGTGATGATTGATAAGTTCATGGCCTAAGGTAGAAGGAGTCAATTTTAGAAAACCTAGCATATTTATTTTTCAACACAGTCCCCTCCTACATGTACACAATTAGTCCAGAGGTCATGGAGCATAGAGATCCCTTCTTTGTAGAAGTGGTCCACAGCAGGGGTGATTGATAATCTCGTGGCCTAAGGTAGAAGGAGATGAGTTTTACAGCTCTCGTTACATGCACATGCAGCTCAACTCTTTGAGTGAAAATGCAGAAACTTCGAAGTTTCTCCTCATCTTCTTCTAGTCTAGGCCACAAACTTATCAATCACCCCTGCTGTGGACACTCTGGAGGCCCAAGACGCCGACTTCTACAAAGAAGGGATCCATATGCTCCATGACCGCTGGACTAAGCGTGTAAATGTAGGAAAAATAAATGTGCTAAGTTTTCTAAAATTGACTCCGTCTACCTTAGGCCACAAACTTATCAATCACCTTTTGTAGATTGAAAATTGCAAAAGAGGCTGAAAATATCAATTTTGAAAAATAAAAAGGTAGAGCAAAGAGCAAATATCTGGATACTTCCATTGTAACTGTATCGTAGCATGTGTTAAGCTTTCATTTCAAATATCTCTACGTCAAGTATCAATTTGTCCAACAACCACTCTCATCCTCAACACGATCAAATACAGAGGTAATAGATGACACAGATTTTATTAGAACAATATTGTTAATATGAGTTTACTGCGATAAACAGAGATGGAAATTCAATAGTACACATCCATTCACCACAAGGTGCCAACTTGCAATTTCAGTTGTGAAGTACAAGTTCACAGTCTTAGCACCATTCTTCCTCATCAGCATATTGATTGGTGTAGTTCTCTGTGCACTCAAACATTCAAATCTTTTTTTTGTGTGGGACTGCTGTTGTGCAGTTGGGATCAGTGTGAGAGAGGCAAACAGCTTTGACGCAATGGTAAGTAACTCTGTTTTTATTAAGTGTACTTACTTAAATTAGATATCACTGTTATTTTCTTGTCAGATCTGTTCTCATCTGTTCTTTTCACCCACTTCTGACCCATGTGTCTTCTCGGCCTTTTGGCTAAGATCAAGAGTAGTATCTGTAAAAAAAAAATGTGTTTTTGAGTATCCACAAGAACAGAAACAAAATAAGCTCAAAATAGTCAGAAGCTGTTTTAAATGATGAGATGGATACTTCAGCTGCGTGTCTGAAGAACATACTTGCTTATAAATGGTTTTCTATGTCAACATGCTATTGGCCAGGATTTCAACTGCAGAGATGGTTGTTGAAATCTGTATTTTACTGCCTCAAATGTATCCCAATGTTGAACACAAAATTCCTGATATACCATTGAATAAAAAAAATATTTTCAATGTAACCCCATTGTCTCTTCTGAAATTGTGCTTGACAACTTGGTATGTAATTCAAAATTCTAGCTTGGCAACATAATAAAATTATAACAAATAACTGACACATACCAGATAGGAGAAGGAAAGGGTATTGAATATCTGTTTGCTCACGCTAAGAATTCAAAGTTCAAATTTCAAATTTCAAAAGAAAGTTTATTATCCAAGTATGTATATGTCTCCATATATAACCCTGAGATTCATTTTCTTGCAGGCACTCACAGCAGAACAAAGAAATACAACAGAGTCAATTAAAAACTGTACAGACACATTGACTGACAATATGTAAAATAAGAGAAATTATGAGAATAAATAAATAAATAAATACATACATAAATAAATACATACATAGGGAATTATAATACTGAGAATACGAGTTGCAGAGTCCTTGAAAGTGAGCCAATAGGCTGTGGAATCAGTTCAGTGTTGAGGTGAGTGAAGTTATCCATGACGGTTCAGGAGCCTGATGGGTGAAGGGTAATATGTCTTCCTGGATCTGGTAGTGTGGGGCCTAAGGCTCCTAAACTTTCTTTTGCTATGGCAGCAGTGAGAAGAGAGCATGGTCTGGATGGTGGGGGTCCTTGACAATAGATGCTGCTTTCTCCTGGCAATGCTTCTTGTAGATGTCCTAAATGGTACGGAGTGTGTTTCCCCGATAGACTAGCCAGTATCCACTACTGCAGGTTTCCTTTTCCATTCCTAAACATTGGTGTTTCCATACCAGGCCATGATGCAACCAGTCAGGATAGTCTCCTCTGTGTGTCTGTGGAGGTTTGTCAAGGATTTAGACAACATGCCAAAACTACGCAAACTTCTAAGAAAGCAGAGGCACTGCCATGCCTTCTTTGTAATGGCACTTATACACTGGTCCCAGGACAGATCCTCTGAAATGATAATGCCAAGGAATTTAAAGTTACTGACCCCTCCACCTCCAATCCCTGATGAGTACTGGCTCATGGATCTCTGGCTTCTTCCTTCTGCAGTCAACAATCAGCTCTTTGGTTTTACTGATGTTGAGATTAGCACACCTCAGAGGGGAGGGGAGTATTAACTTCAGTTATTGTTCAAATGGGAAGTGGCTTTATAGCTGCAAATGAAAAACAGGACCCTGCAGTAAGGGAAATATTTTCATTTCCTCTAACAAACTGACCTTCAACATGACATGTTTGTTTAATTCACTGTTTCCAGCTGGACTTGTGTTGTTTTCTAACTGCACAAACCAATAAGACAATGACAAATTCAATTCAGCTTTTCAACTGAGGGTTGAATTCTTCAGGCAAACACCACTATACAGCTTACAGCTTTTAGTCCTCAACTGGACAGGCAGTGCTGACCATTCAAAACTATTTCAATAGACAATAGGTGAAGAAGTAGACCATTCAGCCCTTCAAGCCTGCACCGCCATTCTGAGATCATGGCTGATCATCTACTATCAATATCCGGTTCCTGCCTTGTCCCCGTAACCCTTGATTCCCCTATCCATAAGATACCTATCTAGCTCCTTCTTAAAAGCATCCAGAGAATTGGCCTCCACTGCTTTCTGAGGCAGCACGTTCCACATCTCCACAACTCTCTGGGAGAAGAAGTTCCTCCTCAACTCTGTCCTAAATGACCTACCCCTTATTCTTAAACCATGCCCTCTGGTACTGGACTCTCCCAGCATCTGGAACATATTTCCTGCCTCTATCTTGTCCAATCCCTTAATAATCTTATATGTCTCAATCAGATCCCCCTTCAATCTCCTTAATTCCAGCGTGTACAAGCCCAGTCTCTCTAACTTCTCTGCGTAAGATAGTCTGGACATCCCAGGAATTAACCTAGTGAACCTACGCTGCATCTCCTCCACAGCCAGGATGTCCTTCTTTAACCCTAGAGACCAAAACTGCGCACAATACTCCAGGTGTGGTCTCACCAGGGCCCTGTACAAATGCAAAAGTATTTCCTTGCTTTTGTACTCAATTCCCTTTGTAATAAAGACCAACATTCCATTAGCCTTCTTCACTGCCTGCTGCACTTGCTCATTCACCTTCAGAGACTGATGAACAAGTACTTCTAGATCTCTTTGTATTTCTCCCTTACCTAACTCCACACCGTTCAGATAATAATCTGCCTTCCTGTTCTTGCTCCCAAAGTGAGTAACCTCACACTTATTCACATTAAATGCCATCTGCCAAGTTTCTGCCCACTCACCCAGCCTATTCAAGTCACCTTGAATTTTCCTAACATCTTCATCACATGTCACACTGCCACCCAGCTTAGTATCATCAGCAAACTTTCTAATGTTATTCACAATGCCTTCCTCTAAATCATTGACGTAAATCGTAAACAGCTGTGGTCCCAATACTGAGTCCTTTGGCACCCCACTAGTCACCACCTGCCATTCCGAGAAACACCCATTCACTGCTACCCTTTGCTTTCTATCTGCCAACCAGTTTTCTATCCATGTCAATGTCCTCCCCCCCAATGCCATGAGCTCTGATTTTGCCCACCAAGCTCCTATGTGGTACCTTATCAAATGCCTTCTGAAAGTCAAGGTACACCACATCCACTGGATCTCCCGCATCTATCTTCCTGGTTACATCCTCGAAAAACTCCAATAGATTAGTCAAGCATGAGTTTCCCTTGGTAAATCCATGCTGGCTCGGCCCAATCCTATCACTGCTATCAAGATATGCCGCTATTTCATCTTTAATAATGGACTCCAGCATCTTCTCCACTACTGATATTAGGCTAACAGGGCTATAGTTCTCTGTTTACTCCCTCCCTCCTTTCTTAAAAAGTGGGATAACATTAGCCATTTGCCAATCCTCAGGAACTGATCCTGAATCTAAGGAACATTGGAAAATGATCACCAATGCATCCACAATTTCCAGAGCCACCTTCTTTAGTACCCTAGGATGTAGACCATCTGGACCTGGGGATTTGTTAGCCTTCAGTCCCATCAGTCTACTCATCACCGTTTCCTTCCTAATGTCAATCTGTTTCACTTCCTCTGTTACCCTATGTCCTTGGCCCATCCATACATCTGGGAGATTGCTTGTGTCTTCCCTGGTGAAGACAGTTTCAAACCCAAACATACAACATGAACCAACAAAAGGTTGTTACTTGCCACAAACTGCTACAGGTTGTGGTGCACCTAATTTCAGTGACACATCTCAATGCTGATGTTCATTTGGTGACACATATAAAACTTTTGCTGACAGAATGTAGTGGCAAATAAAAAAATCAAAACCAAGACAATTATCACTGCTTGCGACCCCATAGACTTGTTATAGTTGCATGATGAGCCCACAGCTCTAATAATAATATTCCAAAAGTTGAATCCTTTATTTGATCCTTTATTAGCAACTAGCAAACTTACAGTCTTGAAACAATGAATCTTTTCCATACCCGTGTAGGCTAAGCGTAATTAAGAGTTGTTGAGCGCTATTGAATGGTCAGCAAATGATACAATAACCATCAGTTCCCAAGCTACAAACTGCCACAAAATAAGCAAGAATACATAATTTATTCCCTTCACTTTTACCACACTCCTACTCATGTGACTAGTTACCATAATAGACATAATAAATGCGCAACACAGAATACAATGCAGATAGAGAACAGATACATGGCTCCTATAAATACTATGACTATCTACCTTACCTATGTCCCTCATGATTTCATTGTTCCTCAATTTCTTTCTTTCATGGGAAAAGTCCAATTTTACCCAATTTTTCCTTTTGAGCTCCATATTCTCACCATTGTTTGGTAAGGAAATTCCTTCTAAAATCCTGAATGGGTTTCTTACTGAATGTTTAAAAAAATTGTTAATATGTATAAATTATTGGATCCATCTTCCAGAAACAGCTAATTAGATGCCTCAAATCTTTAGTGTTTAAATTGGAAGTCCATGTAATGACAGCAGGCTGAGTTTAGATTTAACATTCCTGGCCACTTTTTAATTCTTTCCACCCATACCAAACAGACTTTTTCGCAGCCGTCATCAATGAGTTTTAAAATCCTGCTAAAGTCTGTGAACTTGGTTCTGCTCAGACTTGTGAAGTATTATGTTCAGTTTAACAATATCAGACTCTCCTTCTAATCTTTTAAAGAAAGTTATAAAAAAGTTGATAAAATTATTAATGGAAGTAACATAACTAGAACTTAGTTGCATACAACTAAAAGCATATTTTCAAAGTACCTGCAGTTTATCTCGGACATTGATGAACTAGAAGTGCAGCAGCCCAATTTCTTCATTGCTGACAATTGTAAAGTAACAGCCCAAAATCTTCTGAAACAATAAATTGCTTTGCGAGAGTCATCTGCTGCTGAGGTCACACACTTTACTGAAGGCTGAATTTAGTGGATATAGGCTTCTAGGATCTGGAAGGTTCAAGGTCTTGAATGTAATTACACAGACAATCAAGTGGGCCACAACCAGTCCAGTCATTTCATTAACTAAAACATGCAGTAAAACTCCAATAATCTGAATCCAACTATCTGAACCAGATGGTTCAGCAACTGGTTCACCAGGTTATATTTACTGTGTTCCCTGCATATTCACTCTGACTTTTCTTCCTGTCCTCTCTATTCCACTTGGTGGGGGTGAGGTGGGGGGGGGTCAGTGGGGCAGTTCTTATGCTCTCTCTGTAGGTTCCCTCCCTTGATATTTACCCAGTTCTTTTTTCCATTTTTTTAAGCGATGAATTACAGAAAAACACACACTTTTAAGTGATTGAAACATGAAGGCAAACAGAAATTGCATGAAAAATCCCTTCAATATCTTACTTGTTATAATATTATTGTTCAATGAACGAACTTGTTTTTTTTTACTGGGATCATCCTGGCACAGACTCTGCAGACCAATTTCCTGACATAAGAAACAGAAAACCTGGCAAACTTATAAATTACAGCTTGATTGCATGCAAAGACCAGAATGGGAACTCATTGAAGAATCCCAAAACTGTTGCACAAGGTGCCAAAGTGGAGGCAAGTGCAATGAAATCACTTGGATTTCCAGGAAGTTACTACCCTGCAAATGATTATTTTAAAAATAAATCTGTTCGAATGTTTGCAACCTTTTGCTCATGATCTAGGTAATGAATACAGTCAACTCAGTGACCTAAACAATTCATTGAACAAATATTTTCATCAATTCATAAGAAATGTTCACTTTAGTCAATATAACAAAATTGAACATGTTTTTAAATCTGCAACTGATTTGGAGGTCAAATTCATCCCTTAGCCCCGAGAATGAAAGCAAAGCCTGCAGCAAGACTCAGCCACATTGCACACATTGGAATTGAACAATCTTAGCTAAATTCATCAATTAGAATCTTTTTTTTTAATCAAAGTAAAACAAGAAACAAATTATTTGAGGAGCTCAGCAGACTAAGCAACATCTGTGGAGGGAGAAGCTCTGATGACGTTTTGAGTTGAGACCCTACATCTCAACTAGATGCAGAGTCATGATCTGAAACATCAAATATCCTTTTGCCTGACCTGCTGTATTCATCTGGCAGTTTGTTTCTTGTTCCAGATTCTAAGCAGCTGTAGTCTCTTGAGACTTTGTTTTTAATGAAGGTATGTTGCAGGCCATGGAGCCAATGATTGAAAATTCAATGATTTCAGACCTTTACTCTTGTCTCAGAACTACTGAAGTTTTTTTTTTGTCTTTTGTCTTTTCAACTCTATGACATTCTCTTTCAATTATTAACTGCCTAACACCAAAACATTAACTTGGATAACCACGATCCTCACCTCTATCACAGGTTATTCTCTTTATTTTTTCCACCCCACCCTCCTCAGCAAATTAAAATAAACTCATTTTATCTCCTTTCTAATTCTGATGAGGAGTTAGTAACCCAAAATAATTAACTCTGTTTCTCTCTCCACAGATGCTGCCTGACCTGCTAATTGTCACCAGTACTTGTCTCCTTTGGCACCTATCCCAGCTTTCCATCAAAAGAAAGCTGATTTGTTCCCTGTTTAATATCCACCTGTTCATATAAGCCAGTCATAACCTACAACCCATCACAAAGTGGGCGCTTCAATGAGCACTAAAATGCAAGTATTAAATAATTTCTTTTGGACTGACCATTAGCCTGGTCATTTGAGGAGCAAAGTAAATGCCTATAAAAACAAATTAATAATTGCATAATTTTGCCCAGAACGCTACAGAATTAAAGGCTACTGTATTCAGAAAAGGCTTTTATTGTCAGACTTCTGGTGTTCTTTTTGAATTAAATGTTACATAGTAATCTGATTCCATTAATATCTGGTTCAACTGTAATTGCGGCTCATGTCAATGGAATTGCTTACATTAAGCAGAATAAACAAAAGAAATGTATGATTTATATTATGATTTAGCCATCAAATTCTTGATTTTATTAATGTTATTCAGTTGCACACTATGACTCATCTGTTTACTATGTTTTCTCACTCCCGGATTTGTGTGACTATGCTTACAAAGACTGGTGAATGGGACGCAAATTTCACTGACATACTGACAGGACCGACAAGCTACAATAAAGGAGAATTGCAGTTTCCTTGACATGTTTCCCAATTTTGCCAGAAAAATACAGATCCTTTAACTCCTAAATTCCAGGGTCAAGGAACCAGGTTTATTGCCTCCTGAGATACTGGAATTATCTAGCTGCCTATTTATTGATTGATCAATTGATTGATTGACTGAGATAGAACGCAGAGTAGGCCCTTCCAACCCTTTGAGCCACACCATACAGCACCCCTAAATTAAAATCACAGAGCAATTTACAATGACGAACTGGTACACCTTTAGACCGTAGGCTGAAACCGGAATACCTGGAGAAAACCCACACGATCATAGGGAAAACATATGATCTCTCTACAGGCAGCAGTCAGAATTCAACCTGGATCACTGGTACTGTAAAACTTTATGCTAACCACTACGCTACTGTGCTGTCCTAGCTAATTTTGAAGCAAAGTCAAATTTCACAAGGACTTCATCCTTTCTAACTCGCCCCACAAATTTGGCTAGGGAATGATTATTTCTTTAGAATATCAGATCAATGAACCTTACACGGAGAGTTTTCAACTCCCACAAAAATATGGCAGTATGCACCGAGGGAAGGTTCCAGGAGTATGGGTGGTGAAGAGCGGATAAGGATAGAGGCGAAGGGTCTATCACTGAGGAAGGGTAAAAGGTTGTAGAAGAGGGAAGATACATCACTGATAGGGATAAAGATCAATTAGAAGTCAAGAAATTGATAACTTAGGACCAAAGAGGTTTGACAACCATTTGGTCTTTCTCCAGATGCCCTGGTTTCTTTGCACATTCCAAAAATGTGTGGGATTGTAGGCTGATCGGTCATATGGATGTAACTGGGCAGCATGGGCTCATTTGGCTGGAAGGGCCAGTTACCGTGATGTACCTACAAATGAAATGAAATTACAGAGAAAAAGCCCAAGAACTGGAGTGTTAGAAGCGGCAACCACTATAGATCTGGACCACATACAAAGTCTTTGAGATCTGACTCCTGACATTCGAGCTTCATAGTCATCCACCACTAATGAACTTGGGTTTGGAAGGTTCTCTGCAGATAAAAATAATTTTTATTCCACAATGACTTCCCACCCTCCAAAATAGGATCGCAGAAAAAAAGTTGAAACTCACTCTTCATTTGTCACTATTCTTTGTTAGTTCTCAGATCAAATTGCCTTCTACATTTCTGTTACCACCTATTCCAGCTTTAATACAACTCCTGGTTAGGCAGTGCAATCATCCTTCAACTGATTACAACTACTCTCAATATTGGCATCTGCTTATGCATCTGGTTAATGCAGGAATTTAAATATGAATTTTATACATGTCCTGAGTTAACAATCAGATGAATAGTAAATTAACCTATGCTGGTTCCATGCTCTATCTAATTTACTCTCTGATGTTTTCTGTCCATTTAACAAGAAAAGTAGAACATTGAAATCGACCTTGTCATCCAAAGTTAGGTATTAGCTATCCATCTATTTATGATGAATTCAGGAAAGTATACAGGGTAACATTTCAACTTGCTTAAATACTATAAAAAACAGCCCCCTTAGTCACATTGATTATAATGTACCTTTGATTAGTCTTTTTTATTGGATATCAATTGTACTTGTGATAAAATTTAAATAATTCTTACATCTGAAGCCATGTTAGGTTTTGATGGGAATGCATTGTTTAAAACCTTTGAGGAAAATTAATTCATTTTATTGAGAGAAACATAAATATTAATCGTTACAATGTCTGTCATTAATCATATGACCACGCCAGATTCCTCTGTACAAACCTCACCGGAATTTCATGCTGCTGGCAGAATACACTGTGCTCTTGCGCACAATAGCTTTCATGGTGTTGAACTCTGCCAACTATTGAGTGTAATAGTTCTCCTTCTCCACAATTTGATCTACTGAAGTTAATTTCCAAAGCAAGGTACTGCATAAGCATAATGTGTTTAATGCTTTTGTTGCTAGGAAGGTACATCTGGCACAAATTGTATTCTGAAAACCTATGGATATTCCCAGACAGATATTCCAGTGTGTAACTTCATTAAAAATTCAAAACATACTGATATATTTTACCTAAATTTATATACCTTTTTCAGGCCTTACCCGTTTTATTCCTCAATCCTTTTTTGACCCTCTTTATTCTATTATATCTTCTTATATATGGAAGAATAAACATTCTCGACTAAATAAAGTTCATCTTCAAAAAGCTAAAAAGAATGGAGGTTTAGCTTTGCCAAATTTTAGGTTTTATTATTGGGCAGTCAATATACAAAATCTTATGTTTTGGTCATACTATATTAACACAGAACATAGAATAGTACAGCACAGTACAGGCCCTCCGGCCCACAATGCTGTGCTGACCCTCAAACCCTGCCTCCCATATAAGCCCCACCTTAAATTCCTCCATATACCTGTCTAGTAGTCTCTTAAACGTCACTAGTGTATCTGCCTCCACCACTGACTCAGGCAGTGCATTCCATGCACCAACCACTCTCTGAGTAAAAAACCTTCCTCTAATATCCCCCTTGAACTTCCCACCCCTTACCTTAAAGCCATGTCTTCTTGTATTGAGCAGTGGTGCCCTGGGGAAGAGGCACTGGCTATCCACTCTATCTATTCCTCTTATTATCTTGTACACCTATATCATGTCTCCTCTCATCCTCCTTCTCTCCAAAGAGTAAAGCCCAGCTCCCTTAATCTCTGATCATAATGCATACTCTCTAAACCAGGCAGCATCCTGGTAAATCTGCTCCGTACCCTTTCCAATGCTTCCACATCCTTCCTATAGTGAGGCGACCAGAACTGGACACAGTGCTCCAAGTGTGGCCTAACCGGAGTTTTATAGAGCTGCATCATTACATCGTGACTCTTAAACTCTATCCCTCAACTTATGAAAGCTAACACCCCATAAGCTTTCTTAACTACCCTATCCACCTGTAAGGCAACTTTCAGGGATCTCTGGACATGATCCCTCTGTTCCTCCACACTACCAAGTATCCTGCCATTTACTTTGTACTCTGCCTTGGAGTTTCTCCTTCCAAAGTGTACCACCTCACACTTCTCCGGGTTGAACTCCATCTGCCACTTCTCAGCCCACTTCTGCATCCTATCAATGTCTCTCTGCAATCTTTGACAATCCTCTACACTCTCTACAACACCACAAAACTTTGTGTCGTCTGCAAACTTGCCAACCCACCCTTCTACCCCCACATGCAGGTCATTAATAAAAATCACAAAAAGTAGAGGTCCCAGAACAGATCCTTGTGGGACACCACTAGTCACAATCCTCCAATCTGAATGTACTCCCTCCACCACCACCCTCTGCCTTCTGCAGGCAAGCCAATTCTGAATCCACCTGGCCAAACTTCCCTGGATCCCATGCCTTAACTGTGAGGTCTATCCGATAGGGGTTTCCTTAGAAGCTAACTCTGTTAATAAATTTACTATGTTATTGGAATGTTATGATGAGGTTGTATAAGGCATTGGTGAGGCCGAATCTGGAGTATTGTGTTCAGTTTTGGTCACCAAATTACAGGAAGGATATAAATAAGGTTGAAAGAGTGCAGAGAAGGTTTACAAGGATGTTGCCAGGATTTGAGAAACTCAGTTACTGAGAAAGGTTGAATAGGTTAGGACTTTATTCCCTGGAGCGTAGAAGAATGAGGGGAGATTTGATAGAGGTATATAAAATTATGATGGGTATAGATAGAGTGAATGCAAGCAGGCTTTTTCCACTGAGGCAAGGGGAGAAAAAAACCAGAGGACATGGGTTAAGGGTGAGGGAGGAAAAGTTTAAAGGGAACATTAGGGGAGGCTTCTTCACACAGAGAGTGGTGGGAGTATGGAATGAGCTGCCAGATGAGGTGATAAATGCGGGTTCTTTATTAACATTTAAGAATAAATTGGACAGATACATGGATGTGAGGTGTATGGAGGGATATGGTCTGTGTGCAGGTCAGTGGGACTAGGCAGACAATGGGTCGGCACAGCCAAGGAGGGCCAAAAGGCCTGTTTCTGTGCTGTAGTTTCTATGGTTTTCTATGGTTTCTATGGTTTTCTATCATTTCCCTTTCTTTCTTTATTAATCTTTTTATTGATTTTAAAGGAACAAAAATACAAACAAGAGCAGAATTCTCTCAAATATATGTATCAGTAACGACCAACAGAGATTGAAATAGACATTATCAAAATCATACATAATGTTAAGCTAGTATATAATATATAATAAAAAAGAAAACAGCAATTCTCTTCTCAAAAAATGCTGGTGAACGCAGCAGGCCAGGCAGCATCTATAGGAAGAGGTACAGTCGACGTTTCAGGCCGAGACCCTTCGTCAGGACTCTGATTCCATCCACAACGTCCTTCTGAGACTCCGGCCACCTTCCGAACCCCCGAGGTTCGGTGTCTGCCGCCGGGCAATGGCCGACAATTCCTCACACGTCCGTACTCTCCGCTCGCCTCCTGAAAAATCCCGCGCTCCTCAACTCAGCACACATATACAAGATAACAGAACATGACTTCCATCGGTTAACAAATGAGTACAATTTCCATTAACACACATCAAAGTTGCTGGTGAACGCAGCAGGCCAGGCAGCATAGAGATGCTGCCTGGCCTGCTGCGTTCACCAGCAACTTTGATGTGTGTTGCTTGAATTTCCAGCATTTGCAGAATTCCTGTTGTTTACAATTTCCATTATCTCCCGGTATAACCCAAACATCGCAGTTACAGAGAACCCCGTGCTCAGCAGTTAACATTACGAGAAGCCATTTTAATTTAACACTTCAGAGAAGCCATTTTGTTAACAGTCCACCTAGTATACTGAGAGCCCTACATGTATCAAATGTCCGACTTCTTATTTTCTCTAAACTTAAACAGGACATAATGGAGCAAAGCCAATAAAAGACACTAGGTGGATTAGAATCCTTCTACTTCAGTAAAGTGGCTCTCCTAGCCAATAAAGTTGAAAAGGCTATCATACGTTGAGCAGAAACAAGAATATTTCCTGGTTTTGATGGGGTAATCCCAAATATTGCCGTAAGTAAATTAGGTTGTAGGTCCAGATCCAAGACTTTTGATAATGTTTTAAAAACATCTCTCCAAAAACTGTCTAGCTTTATACAAGACCAAACCATACGAGTTAAAGTGGCCACCTCAACATTACATCTGTCACAAATAGGATTGATGTTGGAAAAAATACGTGCTAGTTTAGCCTTTGACATATGAGCCCGTTGCACTAACTTGAACTGTATCAAGGTATGATGGGCACAAATAGATGAGTTATTAACCAAATGAAGAATTTTACTCCATTGGTTATCTGAAAATGACTCTTGAACTTCCAATTCCCAAGCATGTTTAATTTTATCGTTAGATATCATTCGTAAATTCAATATCTGTTTATAAATTACAGCTATCAACCCTTTTTGAAGTGGTTTAAGCTGAAAAAGAACATCTGTCATATCAGGTGGGTAAGCAGAAGGGTAATTTGGCAGCAAACCACGTAAAAAATTCCTAATTTGTAAATATCTGAAGAAATGTACATTAGGTAAACCATATTTATCCACTAACTGAGAAAAAGACATTAAACAATCCTGTAAAAACAAATCTGAAAAAGTTGTTATTCCCTTGGTTTTCCAAATTTAAAAGGACTTATCCAAAATTGATGGCTTAAAAAAATAATTAAAATAGATATTACTAGAAAGAACAATATTATTTAATTCAAAAAATCTAAGAAAATGAAACCAAATTCTTAAAGTATGTTTAATAATCAGATTAAAGTCTTGTCTACTAATCTTAGAAAACAAAAAGAGAAGAGGAGCTCCCAGTAAAGAGACCAAAGAGAACCCCTTCACCGAGTTTTCCTCCAAATCCAACCATATGGACATTCATATATGTCTGAGTAATGAAGCCAAAAAGTAATATATCAAATATTAATTGCCCAATAATACATTCTAAAATTTGGTAAAGCCATACCACCATTCTTTTTTAATTTCTGTAATAAGGTTTATTCAATCTAGGATTTTTTATTATTCCAAATATACGATAAGATTATAGAATCTATTCTATCAAAAAAATGTTTTTGGAACAAAGGTCAGAACTGCCTGAAATGTATAAAAAGATTTCAGTAGAACTATCATTTTGATAGCATTAATTTGACCTATTAATGATAACGTCACAGGTGACCATTTAGAAAGCATTTGTTGGGTGTAATCAATTAATGGGAGAAAATTATATTTATATAGGTCCTTAAAATTTTTAGTAATTTTAATACCAAGATAAGTAAAGTAATTTTTAGCAATACTAAAATATACTTGATGATATTGATCTGAGTAATTATTAATGGGAAATAACTCACTTTTACATAAGTTTAATTTATATCCAGAAAAACTACTGAATTCAGAAAATATAGATAGCATAGAAGGAATAGATTTCCTAGGATCTGAAATATAAACTATAGGACATCTGCGTACAATGAAACATTATGTACTTTGTCCCCTCTCTTAATACCCTGAACAGTATTGGAATCTCTAAGAGCATTAGCAAGGGGTTCTAAAGCCAAGTTAAATAATAAAGGGCTATATCATTTCTCTTCTTGGATCCTCACTTCCTTTATCCTTAAGTAAATCAACTGATAATTTGGTAGTTAAACATACTTTGAGGATCTGGGTACAATTTAGAAAATATTTTGGTTTAATGGAATTTTCTCTTTCAAGTCCCATTTTTCTAATTATTTTTAAATTCTCTATGACCGATCCAGTTTTTAAATAATGGGATAGATTGGGTATTAACTGCTTCCAGGATTTGTTTGTTCAAGGAAGTCTTCTTTTGTTTGAGCAATTGTCAGCTGACTATAGCTTACCAAAAACCCACTTTTTCCAATATCTACAAATTAGAGACTTTCTGTGTTCTCAATTACATACATTTCCTAATAGTCCCAATAAGGACTTATCAGATGTAATTTCTAATTTGAAACCCTTTCTTAATGGTTCAATATCCAATATTTATAGTATGTTGTTGGGATAAGAAATGCTCCTTTAGACAAAATTAAAAATCTCTCGGAACAAGATTTACAGACTTCAATTTCTGAGGAAACTTGGAATGAAATTTTTTAATTGGCTAACACTTCTTCGTTATGTACCCGCCACTCCCTCCTATAATTTAAAGTGGTCCATAGGGCTCATATGACGAAGGATAAGCTATCTCGTTTTTATTCGGATATATCTCCCTTTTGTGATAGATGTAACAATGGAGAAGCTTCATTACTTCACACGTTTTGGACATGTCCAAGTCTTGAAAGATATTGGAAGGAGGTATTCCAAGCTTTCTCAGTCCTTTTTAAGGTAAACTTTAAGTCTAACCCTTTGACCGCACTATTTGGTATTGTTGGAGGAAAAGATATTATTTTGGAGGGATCTGATTTGCACATTTTGGCATTTACTTCTCTTATAGCTAGGAGGGCGATCTTGTTTAAATAGAAGGATGTCGTTCCGCCTACTCACGCTCAATGGTTACGTGATGTTATGTCATGCTTAAATTTAGAGAAGATCCATTGTTCAATTTCTGAATCTAGCCAAAACTTTCAAACATTGGGGGGACCATTCTTGAGCTATTTTCAAAACTTTTGTCTTGCTGTTAAAGTACAGATGTGGCTAATAACATATTTCACTTTATGATAAGGATTTTTTTTTCCTTTTTTCTTTCTTTACCAAACAGCTTTGATCTTGGTAGTGGGTTTAGATTTTTTTCTGTATAATAAAATTATTACATTTCAATATTACAATTTAATTTAACTTACATGACTATAGGGTAATGTGACTGCAAGTATGATTCTAATATAATGTATTTGGTATTATTTTATCTTTTTTTTGATTTAAAATATATATCTTCTTGTACCCTGTATTCTATATGTAGAAACCAATAAAATTATTGAAAGAAAAACATAATGATGCTGCTATTAACATAACACAACTCAAAACCTCAGATGAGCATGGAACAAATGTGAGTGGACAATGGCTGGTAGAATTTAGAAAGTTTCATATTGTGCTTATACACGGGCTGAAATCCTTTTCCAATTGCTGATAGAACAACAGTGTGCCTCTCTCAGCTGAGGCCCAACATTTAGGGTGTTGGCTGAATACTAGATTATTTTTGGTTTGTATTTAGCACTGGGAAAGCAAGAGAGCTGTGCTAATTCATGGCCAAATCTGGTCAATGGCAGCTGTTATGTATCACAGTGAGCTCCTCTGGCAGTGATGCTTCATTCTGAGGTGAGTTCAATGCATTTTTTGCTTGCTTTAAAACGAAGAATAAAGCTAGAGCAATGAGAAACCTTGCAGCACCAGTGACTCTGTGATTTCTGTCTTGGAGGCCATCATCAGGCTGTCTTTCCAGAGGACAAACCCCCGCAAAGTAACAGGTTCCGATGGAGTACTTGGTAGGACTCTGAAAACTTGTGCCAACCAAGAGGCAGGAGTGGCCAAAGACATTTTCAATCTCTCATTGCTGCCATCAGAAGTTACCAGCTGCTTCAAAAGGGTAACAATTATATCAGTTCCCCAGAAGAGCAGTGTGAACTGCCTTAACAATGATCGTCTAGTAGCACTCACATCTACGGTGATAAAG
Source organism: Mobula birostris (assembly GCF_030028105.1). NCBI lineage: Eukaryota > Metazoa > Chordata > Chondrichthyes > Myliobatiformes > Myliobatidae > Mobula > Mobula birostris. The sequence continues at coordinate 140,029,379 of NC_092374.1, read as the reverse complement.
TACATTGAGAATTTGTTCATGGCTAGAATCAACTCCTACCTAAGCAATGATCTAGACCCACTGCAAATTACCTATTGCCACAATAGGTCTACAGTGGATGCAATCTCATTTGCTCTCCACATGGCCTTGGATCACCTGAGCATTACAAATATCTATGACAAGATGCTGGTTATTGACGACAGGTCAGCGTTTCACACCATCATTCCTACAATCCAGATCGAAAAACTACCAAACCTGGGCCTCTGTACATCCCTCTACAAATGGATCCTCAACTTCCAAACCAAAAGATTACAAACTGTGCGGACTGGAAATAATATCTTCATCTCGCTTACAATCAACACTGGTGCACCTCAGGGATGTGTGCTTAGCGCACTGCTCTACTCTCTCTACACCCATGACTGTGTGGCTAGGGACAGCTCAAATACCATCTATAAATTTGCTGATGATACAACCTTTGCCGGAAGAATTTCAGATGGAGATGAGAGAGCGCAAAGGAGCGAGATATACCAGCTAGTTGAGTGGTGTTGCAGCAGCAACCTTGTACTCAAAATCAATATCAAAAGAGCCTATAGTGGATTCCAAAAAGAATAAAACAAGGGAACGCACACCAGTCCTCAGAGGGATCAGAAGTGGATAGAGTAAGTAATTTGAAGTCCCTGGGTGTTAATATCTCAAAGGAACTAATCTGGTCCCAACATATCAATGCAGCAAAACAGTGGCAGTATTTCATTAGGAGCCATCTTGAAGCCTTTTCCTAGACCCTTCACCAGTTATCAACTTCAAGAGCCTAAGTTTGGTCCCTTACTGTTCAAATGAAGGCTTACGGACATACCACCAATGATTTATTGGGGCCAATTGAACTGCACATGTAACTATAGAAGAGGAAACAGAATCTTTGGGGTAACTTTGTCTCTAAGCAAATCATAAAATAGGAAATATCACATCAGCAGCCTATACTATTCCTTTCCAGGTGTACAATGGGCTATTAATGCAATTTTCTCAGAGTCAATTTTTTTTTTCCAATTTTGTTTTAAAATATGCATGAATTCATACCAAGGCAACTTTTCTCCATGGAGACTAATGGGCCTCAGAAGCTTTTGCAAATACTTTCAAAACCAATTCTTAATCTGGCAGTGATTTGATGGTGTGAAACGTACCATGATTCACACGTTGTCACTTTAATGTAAGTGGATTGGATTTCCTGAAGGGGTCATGAAGAATTTTACTATTTCAATATCTCTGTTGACTCTGTACTTAACTTTATTCTCTCCTTGGAGCCAAAACACCCTCAGAGAATATTGCACTTGGAAAGGATCTTGCTGTGAGAGTAACACAGAAAATATGGATCAAAGTTCTCATCCTCATCATTTCCAAATGTTTTATGTCTCCATTCTCTTCCATCTCCCACTCATATTGTAGAAATAGGAAAACTAAAGCTCTTACACAGGTGTCCCCCACTTTTCAAACTTTCGCTTTACAAACCCTCACTGTTACGAAAGACCTACATTAGTTCCCTGTTTTCGCTAACAGAAGGTGTTTTCACTGTTATGAAAAAAAGCAGCGTGTGAAAAAAAATCAGTTCGCGCCCCGAACAGCCGCTCTCCCCCGGATTTGGATTGGCATTCTAGCCGGCATTGCTTAAACACGTGCCTGTGAGCAGCCGTTAGCAAGATGAGTTCTAAGATATCGGAAAAGCCTAAAAGAACTTGTAAGGGTGTTACAATTAATGTAAAACTAGACATAATTAAGCGTTTCGATCGTGGTGAACGAAGTAAGGACAAAATGAGTTTGGCTTGTGGAAGTTGACGAAGATGATGTTGAAGAGGTTTTGGTATCCCATGACCAAGAACTAATAGATGAAGAGCTGATGCAATTGGAAGAGGAAAGGATAACAATCAAAACCAAATGCAGTAGCAAAGTCGTCCAGGAATTGAACGTGAAGCAACTGCGTGAGATTTTCACTGCAATGATGAAGTACGACTTTAATTTTGAAAGGGTACGTCGGTTTAAGGCATATTTGCAAGATGATTTACAAAGAACTGTATGATAGAAAAATGCACGAGGCTAGTAGTCAAGCATAATGTCTTTTTTCAAGCCTTCCACATCAGCCACAGCAGACGACGAACCTCGACCTTCGACATCAAGGCAGGCAGACGTAGAAGAAGATGACCTGCCTGCCCTGATCGATGATGAGATGACACCTCCGTGTCCCACCACCCCAGTGGTCCCAAACCCCGGGCCACGGACAGATACCGATTCACGGAGAATGCAGCGGTAGCCGGAGGCACACAACACATGTTTAAGAAAAAAGCCGAAATAAACATGCTAATTAATTAGGTGCCACCCGGCACGTAAATGTCGTTCCAGGTCAGAGGCAACGCAATCGCGTCTGATCTGGGCCGACATTTACGTGCCGGGCGGCACCTAATTAATTAGCATGTTTATTTCAGCTTTTTTCTTAAAGGTGTGCTGGGTGCGTCCCGGGCACCGCTGTACCTCTGCACTCTTTGCGGATCGGTATCGGTCAGCGGCCCGGAGGGTGGGGACCACTGCACCACCCCAACCTCCTGCAACTCAGCCTAACACACCATCATCAGTGTGCTTGCCGTTGTCCCAATTCCGGTACGTGATACTACACTGTACATACATTATTTCTACTTTATATAGGCTGTGTATCTTTATGTGTTATTTGGTATGATTTGGCAGCTTCACAGCTTAAAGGTTACTGGAGAATGCTTGTGTGAGATTTTCTGCTGAGAGCACTTGCGTGAGATTTTCGCTACAGAGAACAGTGCAGGCAATCATTGTAGAGAAGTATTTCTAATTTATATAGGCTGTGTATCATCCTTGCTTTTATTATATGTCACTGTTATTTTAGATTTTATATGTAATTTGGCATGATTTGGTAGGTTATTTTTGGGTCTGCGAACGCTCACAAAATTTTCCCATATAAACAAATGGTAATTGCTTCTTCGTTTTGCGACATTCCGGCTTACGAACCGTTTCATAGGAACACGCTACCTTCAGATGGCGGGGGAAACCTGTATATCCTAATGGAATAATCCTTGGGACATTTTACACTTTTCAATAAACCACCACATCAATTGTAACCTGCGAAGCTTCAACAGTATCCAACAATGAAGCTGGCAAATGTAAACAAGCAAATACTCTCCCAAATCACAAACAAATCCATATCTCATTGATAATATCACTAGGTGGGAGATTTCTTCTACTGAATGCCGGGTTATTTTAATAGATTGTCACCATCATGTTCATTAATGCAGACTTCAAATTGGCAATGCAGGAAAACAAATTGTATCAAATTTCATTTCACTGCGTAATTCCAGCTTGGGTGACTGGAACAACAAATTTACTGAATGGCTTGAGTTATTCTGAAAATAATAATGAAGGAAATTGCAACTACAGTATCATGTATATCAGACACATCACAATACACCACAACTACAATTAGTTAATTGAAGAGCAGTGTCCTTTGTAAGGGAAATAAATCCTGCATTTAACTCAGTTACTTACCATGACACAGAAAGGGATATTCAGCCCATTGGTTCTATGATAGATCTCAACAGAATAATTTCCCTTCAGCCTCATTCCCCTTCATCATTTAGCCGTGTTTCTGCAGCTTACACTTTCATTTATGCCTATTGGATCTCTGTACATTTTCTGATCCTTTGGGTTCTTCCAGAAGTCAGGAATAATGAACAGACTTAATTCTAACAATCTTTTATTTTAAACAGCAAACATACAAATAATAAGTAATGTAAATAAAAAGCTGAGAAATGAATGAACAATGAAGAATGCGAAGACAAAAATATGGCACTTCTAAAAAAATTATCGCTATTATAGATAAGGGAAAATTCCATAGATAAAAATAAACTAGTAAATAGGCTACATAATTGAAACAATCATATCACACGGGTCATCTGCTAATACTGAGCCAACGAAAAATGGGAAGGTGATAACCCGTTAATTTAACTGCTGTTCTGCTTTTAGTCAGTAATTAGGGATGAACCACCACATACTGTGAAAAATATGCTTTTGCTACAAAGTATAAATCTTACAAAAAATATTATTTAAAAAAATATGGTTTCCAACATGACCATCAATTCCTCTTTCATTCTTTTGCTCTTGCTTGCCAATAACAATTAATCTACAGAACCTCTTTGAGAGGGGAATAGAAGCCAGAGTACCTGCAGTCACAGGAAGAACATCTAAATTCTGCACAGAAGACCAAAGGTTAGGACTGAAACCAAGTGCCCTGAGATCTGAGGCAGCAGCACTAACTGCACCTTATATCTGGAATTCGTGCAACAAAAATGAACAAAATGTGAATATTGTGGAGGGTGTCCGGACAAGCACAGAACTTGCTTTTGGCAGTGCTACACAATCATTACCACCCAACCGATGGACAGTGAATTGCATAGCATTTTATTCCATCTATATTGCCTTGAATAAATGATTCTGCTTCCAACCTTTTGTTCAATGGAATGAGTATTATAATCAGGGATCTTGATCAATTTAACTGAGATTTTTTATTTCTGAAACACATGTTCTTTTTTTTAAACAGTAGAGTTCTGAAAACAGGAAAATTGCAAAGCACGGAAAATTCAAAATTTGAAAACTGAAATGTCAGTATTTGAAAGTATTCATCCCCTTTTGCTCAGCACTTAGTTGAACCACCTCTCACAGCTATTAAAGCTGGTGTCTTTTTGGATAAGTCTCTATTAGGTTTGCAGAACGTGATGGAGCAATATTGGCACCTTGAAAATTTGATCAAGCTGTGCCAGGGGAATGGCAATCTTGAGTACTTGCCTGATATGTTCAATCAGGTTAAGGTCAGGACTCTGACTGGGCCACTCAAGGACATCCCAATTTTCTTCAGCTTAAGCCACTCCATCATTGTTTTGGCAGTGTGCTTTGGGTTATTGTCTTGCTGAAAGATGAACTTCCTCTACAGTTTAAGCTTACTGGCAGGTTTTAATCCAGGATCTTTTTGTATTTTGCAGCATTCATCTTCTCAGCAATCCTGACCAGATTTCCAGACCCTGCTGCTGAAAAGCATCCTCATTGCATGATGCTACCTCCACCATACTTTTGAGTAGGGATGGTGTTACCTGGCTGATGCATAGGTATTAAATTTATGCCACATGAACCGCTAAAAACGCATATCCTTGCCCATAAATATTTTGCAAGGCGTAACTTATAAGATACTGTAAAGATGTGGAAGAAGATCTTGAGGTTAGAAGCGACTAAGGTGGAACTTTTTGGCCTCAACATTAAATTAAATGATTGCTTCGTGTAGGTGGATTGGACAACGTTCAGGAACTTGTCAGAGAAGCAGGATGAACACATTACAGTTGTCACAGACTTCATACAGGCACTCACGGATGAGTGTGTTCTCAGAAAATTATTTGGTGCCTTTCCCAACCAGAAGAATTGGATGAAGCAAGAGATCCATAATCGGCTGAAGGCTAGATTGGTGGTGTTCAGGTATAGTAACCAAGGAAAGTACAAAAGACCCAGGCACGATTTCCAGAAAGCTATTTTACATGAGAAGTGGCAATTTGGGACCAATCCTGAATCACGGAAGAATGCTTGACAACTGTGGCAGGGCTTGAGTGCTATCACCTCCTATGAAATAAGACCAAGCAATATTTGTAACAAAAAGGTTTCACTCCCAGATGAACTTAGCTCCTTTTATGTTCACTTTGACTGACAGAACATGGAGGAACCTTCACGAGCTCCCACAGCCCTGAGGACCCTGTGATTTCAGTTTCTGAAGCTGATCTGAAACCACTCTTCAGGAGGGTGAACCCACAATAAGCATCTGGCCCACACAGTGTACCAGGCCGTGTACTGAAGATCTGTGCTAATCATCTGGCTGGGGTGTTTACTGATATCTCTGACCTCTTGTTTCAGCAGTCAGAGGTCCTAACTTGCTTCAGTCATACAGGTGCCCAAAATGAATGTGGTAACCTATCTAAAAGACTATTAACCAGTAGTACTTACATCCAATTGCAATGAAGTGCTTTGAGAAGTTTGTCAAGAAACATCAATTGCTGCCTGAGGACTGACTTCGATCCACTCCAATCTGCCTACCATCACAACAGGGCACCAGCAAATGCCATTTCATGGGCTCTTCGCTTAACCCTGGAACATCTGGACAGTGAAGATGCATACATCAGGATGCCCTTCATTGACCACAGCTCTGTATTTAATACCATCAGCCCCTCAAAGCAAATTGATAAGCACCAAGACCTGGGCCTTGATACATTCTTGTGTAACTGGATCCTCGATTTCCTCACTTGCAGACAACAGTCAGTTTGGATTGGCAACGACATCTCCTCCATGATATCCAGCAGCACAGGTGCATCACAAGTTGTGTGTGTGCTTAACCCACTGCTATCCTCACTTTATGTTGGTGACTGTAAGGCTAAGCACAGCTCAAGCACCATACTCTAGTTAGCTGATGACACCACTGATTTTGGCTGAATCAAAGGCAGTGATGATTCAGTCTATCGGAAAGAGATTGAAATATCACTGAACAGTAAACCTCTCACTCAACGTCAGTAAAGAACTGATTATTGATTACAAAAAAATGAAGCTAGAGGTCCGTGAGCCAGTCCCTATCAGGGGATCAGAGGTGGAGTGGGTCAGTAACTTTAAATTTCTCAGCATTATCCTTTCAGAGGACCTGTCTGGGGTCAAGCAGATAAGTGGCATTATGACAAAGGGATGACTGTGTCTCTATTTTCGCAAAAGTTTTTCTACAGATTCAGTATGTCATCTAAAGTTCAACAAACCTCTATAGCGCAGAGTGGAGAGTATCACGGCTGGTTGCATCATGGCCCGGTATGAAAACACTGTTGCCCATTAATGGAAAAAAAGTAGTGGCTACAGCCCCATCCTTTACAGGAAAATCCCTGCCCACCATGGAGCGTATTTATAAGGAATGTTGCCACAAGAAAGCAGCATGCATCATCAAGGGCCCCCACCATCCTGGTCTTCTTGCAGATGCCATCGGGAAAGAGGTATAGGAGCCATAGGTCCCACGCCACCAGGTTCAGGAACAGTTATAACCCTTCAACCATTATGCTCCTGAACTAGCATACATAACATCATTGACTTCAACACTGAACTGATTTCACAACCTTTTGTCTCATTTTCAAGGACTCTACAATTCACATTCTCAATACTGTTTATTATTTTTGTTAGAGTGAGTTTTTGTGTAGATGATTCATTTACACTTAAATGATTTTGGCCACCAGTCTTCTGTTCTTTGAGAAAGTACTGTGGATTGCGTTCATTATAATGTATTTCTTAAAAGCTGTTGTAAGGGGTTTCTTCTTTTATGTTACTGCTAAAGCTAATAAAAATGGCTTCTTTGTTACGTTAGAATAAAATGGCTTTTTTGTTATGTTGAGAAAGTGCTTCTCTATAGCAGCTTGTTTGGGTTATAATTACTGATAGAGTGAATTGTATTCATTTGCTAACCAATTGGGATAGATGTTCTTCTTTCTTGTGTGTCTGCAAGCTATTCTTTCCACAGGCTTTGGGGCAGAATGCGCTATGGGGACAGAGAGAGGAGACACGATGCTGTAAGCTGGGTGACAGAACGGACCCCGAGAGGGAGTCTGAGGCCCAGGGTCTTCGGCGAGGAGAGGAGACGAGGACAAACTCGTGTGGAGAATCTGGTCGACTACCGTGGTTGATCCCAGGCGGCAGGTCGAGGAGGTCAGAGGGGATCGAATGGTGGAAAGAAGACTCCGTTAATTGAGCTCCAACAGTTGTGCACAAAGTGGTTGAACTTTGATAATTTTGGTGCTTTTTACTTTCCTTTTATATTGTATCACTATTAATTACATAGTTCCAGTAAGATCTATAAAGTGTAATCATTTAATCACATATGGTGTACTGTCTGTTATTTGGCGTGGTGAGGTACATCACACAGCATCCACACAAACTTGATTACCCAGTTTGGCGGGGCTGAAGGCTGCGCCCCCTAGACGAAATTGAGCTGAGTGAGCTTGAGGTTTACCAGAGGGCTACATTGTGGGAGCTTGTCCGGGATATGTATTTTTGTAGGAAGCTGTGTGATCGCCCTTGGTTTAAATTATGCATGCTGCAGGGACGGAAAGCTGGTGTGCCTCTGTGGGATTGCTGGTTGTTACTGCATGTGTGTTGGGTGGGGTGGTTGTTGGTACTCTGGAGGTCTTTGTTCGAGTTCAGACTAGCGCTGACTAAATGGTGGTGGGACTGCCAATGTCTATTGGTGCCCCAGGTGAGGTGGGACCATGGGCTGTCCGTACTGTTAGGAGAGAGAGGAAAGAGTGGTCTGATTCGAAGGTAGTGTCTGAGAATAAATGTTTCAACTATGGCAGGCTCTGCCTGGTTTTTGGGATAATGTCACCCCTAAAGGGGCAGAGGTGTATGAGACATGGGCAGAACGGATTTCTCAGTTGTTAGATGAGTGGCAGAGCTGGTTGAGTCGTTAATGTTGATGTGTCCGGACACTGTTGAGATGAGCAGAATTTCGATTCTGGAGGGGACCAACACCCTGCTGATGAGGAAGCACATGGGGGCTTGCCAGGAGGAGGTGGGTGAGAGCTGTTTGGGGGCATTTTCTGTGCACCCAATGTTTCGAGCTGCTTATGAGGTCGTGTGTAGCAGCATTGGGCCGGTACCGAATTTAAATGAGAGCCGATAGTGGTACGGCCTAGGGGAAGTATCGGAGGGTGAGACCCTCTTAGTGGACGCTCTGAAATACCACGAGAGAGGGGAGTTTACCACTGAAGACACCCCGGTGAGAGAGAGATCGCGGTGACTGGCCTCTGCAGCCGTGGAAGACGTAGGCAGCGTGTGTGTGGATTATAGGACTCTGAACAGGCGCACTGTCCTGAGAGCCGAAGGCGTGATGGTCTGTTTGAGTGGTGCGACGTGGTTTAATGTGCTGGATCTGAGGAGTGGATGTTGCCACATCCCGATGAGTGAGGCCGACAAGGAGAAGACAGCCGTAATATGTCCCCGAGGATTCTTCCAGTGCGAAAAGATGCCACCGGGCATACCTGGAGCACCTGCAACCTTCCCGCCCGGCATGGGGAAGACAATGGGGGATGTAGAGGTGTTTGGAGTTTTGGCGTATGTGGATGATCGCCTAAGGTTTGGATTCGCCTTGGGAGACTATGATGCGAGACAAGTGCCGGAGCCCAGACGAGAAAGAATTAATGAAGTAAAACTTTCTTTGGACGAGTGCCAGGTCTGGAGAAGGATGCAGATGCTGAGTGTTTGGCTGAGAGAGGAGATTTGCACCACTGAACTGAACGCTCCGAAGTGCAGGCTGGAGACTGAGTGCTGCAATTTTGGGACAACCATTGATGAATTGGAGTCCACGCTCGTCAAAGTGGAGACGGGAAAATGGAGTTCCGAGCTGAAACTGTGGTCATTTACTGATGAATTAATCCAGAGAGACGAAACAATGACCAACCTTTGAAAAGATCAGCAGAAACTCAAGAAACAAATCCAGAACAGATTGGAAGAAGCTGGTGGTGTAATTGCATCCCAGATGGAGATGAACACGAAGCATGAGTCCAAATTGCTGTGACTGTGGGTGGAGGCAGAGGAGTCAAAGAAGAAGCTGACATCTCGATTGCAGGAGGCTGAAGAGGCTGCAGAGGCAGCCCAGGCTAAGTGCTTCAGTTTGGAGAAAATCAAACAGCAGCTACCATTTGAGGAAATGGGGAAGAATATGGATTCTAAGGATGATGTGCTGGATGTGTGGTTCATGCTGCCTTTCACTAACTTCCCCTTGATTGAAGAAGAGACTCTTGGCCTTTCTCCCACTGAGTCAGTGGTAGAGAGGAGGGCTATCTGTGGGCAGCCTGGATTACAGCAGTACCCTGAAGGAAAAGAAGCGGGGCCCTGGACACAGAACAGGGGGCTCCGAGTTGCAGTGGGGGCATGAGTGAGAGACTGAGAGAGGAGTTGGCAAGCAGACCCGAGGTATCCCCAATAGTGTCTGAGCCTGAAGGGTTTGGGTGAGGGGGTACAGAGGTTTTAGAGGATTAGGAAACTCCCAGATAGGTTAGCCTATGTAGCATCTGAGGAAGAAGGCATAAGATCTACAGTTTGGGGAGCAATGTCACTCTTTGTACCTGGATTGGGTTTTTGTGTCTGCAGGAAGGGTTGGCGAGTTGTTTAGAATACATGAGGACATGACTGAATTTGGTGGGGGGAGAGTGTAAGAGGTTTCTTGTTTTATGTTACTGTTAAGGTTAATAAAAATGGCTTCTTTGTTATGTTAATTGCTGAGAAAGAGCTTCTCTATAGCAGCTTGTTTGGGTTATAATTACTGATAGAGAGAATTGTATTCATTTGCTAACCAATTGGGATAGATGTTATTCTTTCCTGTGCGTCTGTAAGCTATTGTTTTCGGGGGCTTTGGAGCAGAAGGCGCAATGGGGACAGAGAAAGGAGACGCGATGCTGTAAACTGGGTGACGGAACGGACCCCGAGCGGGAGTCCGAGGTCCAGGGTCTTTGGCGAGGAGAGGAGACAAGGACAGACTTGTGTGGAGTGTCTGGTCAACCACTGTGGTTGGTGCCAGGAGGTGGGTCGAGGGGGTCAGAGGGGATCCAATGGTGGAAAGAAGACTCCAATAATTAAGCTCCAACTGTTGTGCACAAAGTAGTTGAAATTTGATAAGTTTGGCACTTTTAACTTTTCTTTTATATTGTATCTCTATTAATTACATAGTTCCAGTAAGATCTATAAAGTGTAGTCATTTAATCGCATATGGTGTATTGTCTGTTATTTGGGCGGGGTGGGGTACATCACACAGCATCCACACAAACTTGATTACCCAGTTTGGCGGGGCCAAAGGCTGCTTCCCCAGACGAAAGCGAGCTGAGCAAGCCTAAGGCTTACCGGGGGCTACACTGTGAACCCAGTTCATTTGTAACAAAGCTGTTCCTAAAAGCTGTGAACACCGGAATACTAGCCCAGATGCTGCTGGTGTCTCTGGGATGGAAGTGTGACGTTTACAGGTAGTTTCAAAGACAGTCTTATTTATACTTTGTAAATATGGATTGTCCTTCATGTTAAGCATGTAAAATACCAAATAAATGTATTGTGGATTCAGAGTTTGGAACAATGGATTCCTGAATACCAGCCCGAATGCTGCTGGTGCTGGTGGAACGGATTTAATCAAAAGGTGTGAAAGCTTCAAAAGAAAGCATGGTCTATACTTGTAAATATTAATTGTCCTTTGTGTTTAGCAAATAAATATCGAGCCCCATCACAAGGCCAGCAGACCTTTCCACCAAAAGCGTCTCCGTTCGTATGATGCCTGCTGTACATTGTTGTGTCGAATGAAGAAGCTGCTTCGTATCTACCAGTAACTCTCTCTCTCTGGTGATTTCATCCACGCTATAACATTTGGTGTCGGAGTGGGATACCTTCGTGACCCATCGTGTGTCCAGCGTTCCTAGCATTCTAAGTTGATGAGTATTTTTCTAAAATAACACTCACACTTGGATTTGTTTGGTTGGTGGTACAGGGGAACACGACATATCACGAACACGCAGAGCTGAACTGGTAGATATAAAAGTAGTGTGTGCATGTGCATGTGTGTTTATGTAAGTGAGGAATCTTTGCATGTTAACTTGGTTAACTTGGAGAGACTTGGACCACCAGTTGTGAAAGGTGGTAACCGACGGTACGGTTTGGGATGCCAGAGTGGGGTGTGTATACTCGTTCGGGGAGCTGCATTTTAGTGTATATGTTTGCAAGTGTGTTGCAAAGGAATACAGCAGGCATCATGACTTCAGGTACCCAAAATTGGCAGATTGTGGAATACATACTCTGCGGTTTTGACTATGAGCTGTTTAACTGGTACCTGTCTTTTATATCTTGTGTAGTCTGGGAATTAGTGTGGGGATATCTCAGGGAGAGGTTTTGCACAGATAGATCTAACAGAATGGCATCTATTGAGGTCAGGCAACATCAGGTTGAGAACCCTGATGATCCGAGCCAGCCCTTGACCTTGATTACGACCATTCATACGCCCTCCCTCACCCCCCCCCCCCCACCGGGGAGAAATAGAGCATTTTGACTGAGTTGCCCTCACTTAAAGTCGCCTGTGGGAATTCAGAATTCTGGCATAAGCTTGAGGAAATGGTTGAAATTCACCAGATGCACCCTAAAGATATACACGTGTTAGTGAAAGCGAAGTGCCCGAGGAATATGTGGGACAGGATGGCTCAGGGGGTGCAGAATGGTACATGGGCAACTACTGGGAGCACCAGTAATGAAGAAAGATATCGCTCTTTTAAAGGGGAAGTGAGGTAGCAACTGGGGGGAGGGGAAAGTAACTGGGGAGCGATAATAGCAGCAGTTCCCAGCAGTGTGGGCTGGACACAAGCAAGATTGTGGTTGAATAATGATAAACCCAGTTAAAATAGAGGAGGGTCTGTATAAACTCCATAAGCTGTACCCTATAAAAACTGACACATTGACAGCTGCCCAGGGTGTAGTGAAGGAACAAAAACACCAGGAGATACTCAGAGAGTCTGCAGCCACTACTAACTTGCCTATATGGCCAGTAAAGCCCAGTGGATCATATCCATTAACAACAGACTGTACCACCCTCAAGACCATGCCGAGATGGCATTCCATAATGGCAGGCCCTGCAGCAATCCTGAATGTCTTGTCTCCAGAACAGAAAGCTTTTCCAGTCCCTCCGACGGCAGGTATTACTGTGAATAAGGCAGCAGAGGGACAAAAGGCAACTGAAATTGCAAGTGTGCAGGAAGGAACGAGAGAAGCCAGTTTAGAAAAATTATATGAAGAGGTGGAGGCAGGAGAAAAGGGGCAACGGTCAGATGGGTGCTGGACACATGAGGAGGAAAGAGTCACGGTGGCCCCACCCTTAATTAAGCAGATACTATTGAAGTTATATCATGGGGGGATGCATCAGGGAAGGCATCGCATGATCACAACACTCCGGCAGGACTGGTGGTGGCCAGGGATGGGCGGGGATGTTGAGAAATTCTGCCGCCGTTGTATCATAACCCTGGTAAGGGCAGAAAGCTACAGCTGGCAAATGAGCCTCGGCCGAGGGGACCCTGGGAAAACATCCAGATAGACTTCACAGGGCCCCTGCCAAAAAGGAGGAAAAGCTACTGTCTAGTAATTATGGATCACTTCACCTGGTGGGTTGAGGCTTTCCCAACAAGGGACAGCACTGCCAGCACCGCTGCATGGATCCTAGTTCAGAAATCCTCCCAAGGTGGGGAACCCCAGTTCAGGTGGTTTCAGATCAGGGAGCACATTTCATGGGGAAAGTGATGAAGGAAATGTGTCGACTGCTACGGATTTGACAATGTTTCCACGTACCCTACCACCCCCAGAGTTCAGGGATGGTAGAAAGGATGAAGTGAACAATCAAGAATGCGTTAGCCAAAGGTATAGATGAAACAGGAAAGACATGGGTTGATGTATTACCAGGAATCCTGAAGAGATTGCACGCAACCCCGAACTGCACGTTGGGTCTCAGCCATGACGAATTATTGATGGGGCGAGCAATGTCACTCCCTTATGGGGTAATTATGGGTTGAGGGGAGCCTGGGGCTTATGAGGATAGAATGATGCAATATGTGAAAGACCTTTGCAGTCAACTTGAAGTGTTGAAGGACCGAGCAAAACAACAGCAGAGAATCGCCGATCAGAGATAGCCAGAGGAAAAGGGGATAGTTCTTCCACAGCCCGGCGACCAAGTCATGGTGAGGGTGCTGCTGGAAAGGCCAGGGTTTTCCCCCGGGTGGATAGGACCAAGAATGGTGCTCTTAACCAATGATACGTGTGTCTGTGTACAGACTCTACGAGACAGCCAGTGGAAACACTGGACCCAGACTAAAGCATACGACTCACCCTCTTGTTGCTCCCACAGACAGAGTGGGGAACCAAGTGTACCCAGTAACCATGTAATTACAGAGAACCTCAGAGAGGAACACCAGCCGGCCATGCCAGACCTGACCACAGCTGATGAAAACATACCCGGAGAAAACGCAAAGGCAGATAATGTGAGGGCATGTTTGAAAACCATGGATAGCCTGCTAAAGTGTGATGATGTTGGTACTCTGTAAAGAAGGCTGGTTGCTGAATTTAGATGATTAATTTTATAGCATAGAATAGAAAATCATTGGAAAATAGATGGAGAGGGATTTTTAAGTTAAAGCAGAGACGGCAAGTTCCACCACTTCAATGGCATTTCAGACTGCACACAGCATCTGAAAGCAGTCACCCCAGTCTGAGGAGCTGGACCCTTTTCAGCAGTTGGGCCAGTGACCGACCGGACAGCTCGGAAGGGGGTATCACCGGGGAGAGATCCTTGCAGACATTTATGTCGAGGCCACCCCAAACCTTTCCTGTACATCAATGAGAGGGCTTGTGTGTGCTCCTGGAAGGAGAGTTTCAGTGACCAGAGGATGAGGGGCTGAAGACAAAGGAATATGATTAAAATGCAGTCAGCCTGCAGGGAAAGAGCCACAGGCACATGAAAGGAGCCGTATTTTCTAAAGACTTGGAACAGCCTCTCTGCTTAACATCTGCGATTAGGGAATGCAAGGATAGATATCAAGGCACACAAAATTGGGGGGGATTTTTGAGACAGTGTATTTTTGCTGCCCTATTTAAGTAGTTCCTTCTAGGTTGGCCTTTCCTGGTACAAATTTATCTTTGTCCAGGAGGGCCAAGAGGAGGAAGTAAGTTTTTGAGTAGATGATTCATTTACACTTAAATGACTTTGGCCACCAGTATTCTGTTCTTTGACAAAGTACTGTGGATTGAGTTCATAACAATACATTTCCTAAAAACTGTGAACACAGTTCATTTGTAACAATGCTGTTCCTAAAAGCTGTGAATACCAGAATACTAGCCCTGATGTTGCTGGTGTCTCTGGGATGAAAGTGTGAAGTTTACAGGTAGTTTCAAAGGCAGCCTTATCTGTACTTAGTAAATATGGATTGTCCTTCATGTTAAGCATGTAAAATACCAAATAAATGTATTGTGGATTCGGTTTGGAACAATGGATTCCTGAATACCAGCACGAATGTTGCAGGCGCTGGTGGAATGGATTTAATCAAAAGGTGTGAACGCTTCAAAAGAAAGCATTGTCTATACTTGTAAATATGAGTTGTCCTTTCTGTTCAGCAAATAAACATCGAGTCCCATCACAGAGCTGGAAGACCTTTCCACCGAAAGCGTCTCCGTCCGTATAACGCCTGTTGAACCTTGTTTTGTCAAATAAAGAAGCTGCTTTTTATCTACCAGTAACTCTCTCTCTCTGTTGATTTCATTCACCCCACAACAATTTTCATTATTGTTATATTTTTTGTATTTATATAGCTTATCTTCTTTTGCACATTAGTTGTTTATCTGTTTTTGTGTAGTTTTCCATTGATTCAATTGTAATTTATTTTAATTTAATGATATAGCTGAAGAGTAGGCCTCTCTGGCCCATTTTTGATCTCTTCCTGCATGAAACAGACAAGTGGGTAACAGTCAGGAGAGGAAAGGGCAAGAAGCTAGAGAGTACCCCAGTGGCTGTCCCCCTTAACAATAAGTACTCTTGTTTGAGCACTGTTAGAGGAGATGGCCTAACTGGGGGAAGCAACAGTGGTCGCGTCTCTGGCACAGAGGCTGGCCCTGTGGCTCAGAAGGGTAGGGAAAGGAAGAGGATGGCAGCAGTAATAGGGGACTCTATGGTTAGGGGGTCAGGCAGGTGATTCTGTGAATGTAGGAAAGAAACACGGATGATAGTTTGCCTCCCAGGTGCCACGGTCCAGGATGTTTCTGTTCACGTCCATGATATCTTGAAGTGGGAAGGACAGCAATCAGAGGTTGTAGTACATATTGGTACCAAAGACATAGGTAGGAAAGGGGATGAGGTCCTGAAAGCAGACTACAATGAATTAGGAAGGAAGTTTAGAAGCAGGACCTCATAAGTAATAATCTCGGGATTACTGCCTGTGCTACTTGACAGTGAGTATAGGAATAAAATGAGGTGGTGGATAAGTGCTTAGCTGAGGGATTGGAGCAGGGGGCAGGGATTAAGATTTCTGGATTATTAGGACCTCTTCTGGGGCAGGTGTGACCTGTACAAAAAGAAAGGGTTACACTTCATTTTCATTTTTAAATCTTTTTTATTAATTATTATTGAAAATCAACAACAAAGAAAATACATCAAAATAATCAAGACAACATATCAATATGTATAATAAGAGTTAAACTATCAACCAAGCTAAACAGTTTATCAATAATAATAATAATAAAAAACAAAATGTTGAAGCTTTTTTTTTGGAAAAGAAGAAGGAAAAAAGTACCCCTACTAACTAAAACAAAAAAAAAACCCTAATAATAAAAAAAAAACAGGAATAAAACCCATTTGGAGCACAAACCCAGAGCTATATGCCATACAAGCTTCCGTAAAAAAAATACATTAATCCACCAACCAAATCCATTTACCCAAGGATCAGAAGAGGACCACCTTAATTAACTCAAATCAAATGAGAGTAATGGGCAAAAGAGCCCAACCTTTTCTCGAAGTCAAATCTAGGATCAAACGTTCCACTTCTGATTTTTTTCAAACTAAGACATAACATCACCTGAGAGAACCATTGTATCAGAGTGGGAGTAGAAGCATCTTTCCATTTTAATAAAATAGCTCTTCTAGCCAATAATATGACAAATGCAATTACGTGTTGGTCTGATATAGAAATACAGGGTTCTTTCTTTCTTTTTAAATCTTTTTATTAATTTTTCAAAATTATAAACTCAATAACAAAGATGGTACAAAGAGATTGGGAAAATGTTCAACATATATAAAATGAAGTAACATAGATATAAAAGACTTCCAAACTCATAATGAGATTAAACATTAAAAAAGAAATAAAAGAAAAAAAAATATAAACATAAAAAAACCCCAAAAGAAAAAAAGAAAAAAGAAAAAAAATACAGGGCTAGGCCAACAGCTTGTATCGGACATGTTCAATAATGTAGTTAACTCCGCTCCTCTCATCATATAATTTAAGTTTAGAAAAAAGATTCGGAAAGGTCAGATTACATCATATGAAAATGTTGCATAAAAGGTTTCCAAGTTTCTTCAAATTTAATCGAAGGGTCAAAAATATCACTTCTAATTTTTTCTAAATTTAAACTTAATATGGTTTGAGAAAACCATTGGAATGTAGTTGAAGGATTAGTTTCCTTCCAGCTCAACAAAATAAATCTTCTCGCCATTAAAGTAACAATAGCTATCATTCGACAGGCTGAAGAAGACAAAGATCTGTGTTCTACCGTTGGCAATCCAAAGATTGCCGTAATAGGATGGGGTTTTAAATCGAAACATAGAACTGTTGAAATAATATCAAAAATGTCTTTCCAATATTTTTCCAAAAGAGGGCAGGACCAAAACATATTAGTTAAAGAAAGAAATACAGGTTACACTTGAATCCCGAGCGACCAATATCCTGGCGGGGAGGTTTGCAAATGCTATTGGGGAGAGTTTAAACTAAAATTGCTGGGGAACCGAACTGAAGTGATGGAGAAAAGGGAGGTTGGCTCAAAGGTAGAGAAATCTTGGAGGGAGTGTGAAAGGGCGGATAGGCAGGTGATAGAGAAGGGATGCACTCAGAGCCTCCTGACGAAGGGTCTTGGCCCGAAACGTCAACTGTACCTCTTCCTAGAGATGCAGCAACATTCACCAGCAACCTTTATGTGTGTTGCTTGAAATTCCAGCATCTGCAGATTTCCTCGTGTTTGCACGTAGATCAATGGTTTGAGATATGTCTATCTTAACGCAAGGAGTATTATAAATAAAGCGGATCAGCTTACGGTGCGGATCAGCGCTTGGAGAAATGATGTTGTGGCCATTACAGAGACTTGGATGGTGCAGGGGCAGGAATGGTTACTTCGAGTGCCAGGCTTTAGATGTTTCAGAAAGGACAGGGAGGGAGGAAAAAGAGGTGGGGGCATGGCACTGTTGATCAGGGATAGTGTCAGGGCTGCAGAAAAGGAGGAAGTCATGGAGGGGTTGTCTACGGAGTCTCTGTGGGTGGAAGTTAGGAATATGAAGGGGTTAATAATTCTACTGGGTGTTTTTATAGAAAACCCATTGGTAACAGGGACATCAAGGAGCAGATAGGGAGACAGATTCTGGAAAGGAGTAATAATAACAGGGTTGTTGTGGTGGGAGATTTTAATTTCCGAAATATTGATTGACATGTCCCTAGAGTGAGGGGTTTAGATGGGCAGAGTCTCTTAAGTGTGTTCAGGAAAATTTCTTGACATGATATGTAGATAAGCCTACAAGAGAAGAGGCTGTACTTGATCTGGTATTGGGAAATGAACCTGGTCAGGTGTCAGCTCTATCAGTAGGAGAGCATTTTGGAGATAGTGAGCACAATTCTATCTCCTTTACGATAGCATTGGAGAGAAATACGAACAGACAAGTTAGAGAAACGTTTAATTGGAGTAAGGGGAAATATGAGGCTATCAGGCAGGAACATGGAAACATAAATTGAAACAGATATTCTCAGGGAAACGTACGGAAGAAATGTGGCAAATGTTCAGGGGATATCTGCGTGGGGTCTGCGTAGATACATTCCAATGAGACAGGGTAAGGATGGTAGGGTACAGGAACCGTGGTGTACAAAGGCTGTTGTAAATCTAGTCAAGAAGAAAAGAAGGTTCATAAATGACGTAATGATAGAGATCTAGAAAATTATAAGGCTCGCAGGAAGGAGCTTAAGAATGAAATTAGGGGAGCCAGAAGGGGCCATAAGAAGGCCTTGGTGGACAGGATTAAGGAAAACCCCAAGGCATTCTACAAGTATGTGAAGAGCAAGAGGATAAGATGTAAGAGAATAAGTCCAATCAAGTGTGACAGTGGAAAAGTGTGTATAGAACCGGAGGAGATAGCAGAGGTACTTAATGAATGCTTTGCTTCAGTATTCATTACGGAAGAGGATGTTGGCAATTGTAGGGATGACTTGCAGTGGACTGAAAAGCTTGAGCATGTAGATATTAAGGAGGAGGATGTGCTGAAGCTTTTGGAAGGCATCAAGTTGGATAAGTCGCTGGGACCGGATGGGATGTACCCCAGGCTACTGTGGGAAGCAAAGGAGGAGATTGCTGAGCCTCTGGCAATGATCTTTGCATCATCAATGAGGACAGGAGAGGTTCTGGAAGATTGGTGGGTTGCGGATGTTGTTCACTTATTCAAGAAAGGGAGTAGGGATAGCCCAGGAAATTATAGACCAGTGAGTCTTACTTGTGGTTGGTAATTTGATGGAAAAGATCCTGAGAGGCAGAATTTATGAACATTTGGGGAGGCATAATATGATTAAGAATAGTCAGCATGGTTTCGTCAAAAGGAGGTTGTGCCTTACGAGCTGATTGAATTTTTTGAGGATGTGACTAAACACTTTGATGAGCCATAGATGTAGAGTATATGGATTTTAGTAAGGCATTTGATAAGGTAGCCAATGCAAGGCTTATTGAGAAAGTAAGGAGGAATGGGATCCAAGGGGACATTGCTTTGTGGATCCGGAACTGGCTTGCCCACAGAAGGCAAAGAGTGGTGATAGATGGGTCATCTTCTGCATGGAGGCCGGTGACCAGTGGTGTGCCTCAGGGATCTGTTCTGGGACCCTTACTCTTCATGATTTTTATAAATGACCTGGATGAGGAAGTGGAGGGATGGGTTAGTAAATATGCTAACGACGCAAAGGTTGAGTGTGTTGTGGATAATGTAGAGGGCTGTCAGAAGTTACAGAGGGACATTGATAGGATGAAAAACTGGGCTGAGAAGTGGCAGATAGGGTTCAACCCAGATAAGCGTGAGATGGTTCATTTTGGTAGGTCAAATATGATGGCAGAATATCACATTAATATCAAGACCCTTGGCAGTGTGGAGGATCAGAGAGATCTTGGGGTCCGAGTCCATAGGACACTCAAAGCTGCTACGCAGATTGACTCTGTGGTTAAGAAGGCATATGGTGCATTGGCCTTCATCAACCGTGTGAATGAGTTCAAGAGCCAAGAGGTAATGTTGCAGCGACATAGGACCCCGGTCAGACCCCACTTGGAGTACTGTGCTCAATTCTGGTTACCTCACTACGGGAAGGACGTGGAAACCATAGAAAGTGTGCAGAGGAGATTTACAAGAATGCTGCCTGGATTGGGGAGCATGCCTTATGAGAATATAGAAACATAGAAACATAGAAAATAGGTGCAGGAGTAGGCCATTCAGCCCTTCGAGCCTGCATCGCCATTTATTATGATCATGGCTGATCATCCAACTTAGAACTCCGCCCCAGCCTTCCCTCCATACCCCCTGACCCCCGTAGCCACAAGGGCCATATCTAACTCCCTCTTAAATATAGCCAATGAACTGGCCTCAACTGTTTCCTGTGGCAGAGAATTCCACAGATTCACCACTCTCTGTGTGAAGAAGTTTTTCCTAATCTCGGTCCTAAAAGGCTTCCCCTCTATCCTCAAACTGTGGCCCCTCGTTCTGGACTTCCCCAACATCGGGAACAATCTTCCTGCATCTAGCCTGTCCAATCCCTTTAGGATCTTATACGTTTCAATCAGATCCCCCCTCAATCTTCTAAATTCCAACGAGTACAAGCCCAGTTCATCCAGTCTTTCTTCATATGAAAGTCCTGCCATCCCAGGAATCAATCTGGTGAACCTTCTTTGTACTCCCTCTATGGCAAGGATATCTTTCCTCAGATTAGGGGACCAAAACTGCACACAATACTCCAGGTGTGGTCTCACCAAGGCCTTGTACAACTGCAGTAGTACCTCCCTGCTCCTGTATTCGAATCCTCTCGCTATAAATGCCAGCATGCCATTCGCCTTTTTCACCGCCTGCTGTACCTGCATGCCCACTTTCAATGACTGGTGTATAATGACACCCAGGTCTCGTTGCACCTCCCCTTTTCCTAATCGGCCACCATTCAGATAATAATCTGTTTTCCTATTTTTGCCACCAAAGTGGATAACTTCACATTTATCCACATTAAATTGCATCTGCCATGAATTTGCCCACTCACCCAACCTATCCAAGTCACCCTGCATCCTCTTAGCAACCTCCTCACAGCTAACACTGCCACCAAGCTTCGTGTCATCCGCAAACTTGGAGATGCTGCATTTAATTCCCTCATCCAAGTCATTAATATATATTGTAAACAACTGGGGTCCCAGCACTGAGCCTTGCGGAACCCCACTAGTCACCGCCTGCCATTCTGAAAAGGTCCCGTTTATTCCCACTCTTTGCTTCCTGTCTGCTAACCAATTCACCACCCACACCAATACCTTACCCCCAATACCGTGTGCTTTAAGTTTGCACACTAATCTCCTGTGTAGGACCTTGTCAAAAGCCTTTTGAAAATCCAAATATACCACATCCACTGGTTCTCCCCTATCCACTCTACTAGTTACATCCTCAAAAAATTCTATGAGATTCGTCAGACATAATTTTCCTTTCACAAATCCATGCTGACTTTGTCCTATCATTTCACCGCTTTCCAAATGTGCTGTTATCACATCCTTGATAACTGACTCCAGTAGTTTCCCCACCACTGACATTAGGCTAACCGGTCTATAATTCCCTGGTTTCTCTCTCCCTCCTTTTTTAAAAAGTGGAGTTACATTAGCCACCCTCCAGTCCTCAGGAACTAGTCCAGAATCTAAAGAGTTTTGAAAAATTATCACTAATGCATCCACTATTTCTTGGGCTACTTCCTTAAGCACTCTAGAATGCAGACCATCTGGCCCTGGGGATTTATCTGCCTTCAATACCTTCAATTTACCTAACACCACTTCCCTACTAACATGTATTTCGCTCAGTTCCTCCATCTCACTGGACCCTCTGTCCCCTACTATTTCTGGAAGATTATTTATGTCCTCCTTAGTGAAGACAGAACCAAAGTAATTATTCAATTGTTCTGCCATGTCCTTGCTCCCCATAATCAATTCACCTGTTTCTGTCTGCAGGGGACCTACATTTGTCTTCACGAGTCTTTTCCTTTTTACATATCTATAAAAGCTTTTACAGTCCGTTTTTATGTTCCCTGCCAGTTTTCTCTCATAATCTTTTTTCCCCTTCCTAATTAAGCCCTTTGTCCTCCTCTGCTGAACTCTGAATTTCTCCCAGTCCTCAGGTGAGACACTTTCTCTGGCTAATTTGTATGCTTCTTCTTTGGAATTGATACTATCCCTAATTTCTCTTGTCAGCCACGGGTGCACTACCTTCCTTGATTTATTCTTTTGCCAAACTGGGATGAACAATTGTTGTAGTTCATCCATGCAACCTTTAAATGCTTGGCATTGCATATCCACCGTCAATCCTTTAAGTGTCATTTGCCAGTCTATCTTAGCTAATTCACGTCTCATACCTTCAAAGTTACCCCTCTTTAAGTTCAGAACCTTTGTTTCTGAATTAACTCTGTCACTCTCCATCTTAATGAAGAATTCCACCATATTATGGTCACTCTTACCCAAGGGGCCTCTCACGACAAGATTGCTAATTAACTCTTCCTCATTGCTCAAAACCCAGTCTAGAATAGCCTGCTCTCTAGTTGGTTCCTCGACATGTTGGTTCAAAAAACCATCCCGCATACATTCCAAGAAATCCTCTTCCTCAGCACCTTTACCAATTTGGTTCACCCAATCTACATGTAGATTGAAGTCACCCATTATAACTGCTGTTCCTTTATTGCACACATTTCTAATTTCCTGTTTAATACCATCTCCGACCTCACTACTACTGTTAGGTGGCCTGTACACAACTCCCACCAGCGTCTTCTGCCTCTTAGTGTTACGCAGCTCTACCCATATCGATTCCACATCTTCCCGGCTTATTTCCTTCCTTTCTATTGCGTTAATCTCTTCTTTAAACAGCAACGCCACCCCACCTCCCCTTCCTTCATGTCTATCCCTCCTGAATATTGAATATCCCTGAACATTGAGCTCCCATCCCTGGTCACCCTGGAGCCATGTCTCTGTGATCCCAACTATATCATAATCATTAATAACAATCTGCACTTTCAATTCATCCACCTTATTACGAATGCTCCTTGCATTGACACACAAAGCCTTCAGGCGCTCTTTTACAACTCTCTTAGCCCTTATACAATTATGCTGAAAAGTGGCCCTCTTTAATGCTTGCCCTGGATTTGTCGGCCTTTTTGCTTCTACCCTCACTTTACACCCCTCTGTCTCTCTGCACTGGTTCCCATCCCCTTGTAGTGAACTAACCTCCTCACGCCTAGCCTCTTTAATTTGATTTCCACCCCCCAATCATTCTAGTTTAAAGTCACCTCAGTAGCCCCCGCTAATCTCCCTGTTGAGTGAACTTGGCCTTTTCTTCTTGGAACGATGAAGGATGAGGGGTGACCTGATAGAAGTGTACAAGATAATAAGAGGCATTGATTGTGTGGATAGTCAGAGGCTTTTTCCCAGGGCTGAAATGGCTAGCACGAGAGGGCATAGTTTTAAAGTGCTTAGAAGTAGGTACAGAGGAGATGTCAGGGGTAAGTCTTTAACACAGAGAGTGATGAGTGCGTGGAATGGACTGCCGGCAGCAGTGGTGGAGGCGGAAACGATAAGGTCTTTTAAGAGACTCTTGGATGGATACATGGAGGGCAATGGGTAAGCCAAGATAGTTCTAAGGTAAGGACATGTTCTTATTGTCTACCTGCACTGCTCGTTCTCTAACTGTAGCACTTTATTCTGTGCTGTCTCATTGTTTTCCCTTGTACGTTATGCAAGACAATCTTTTTTCCACCATGGAGTGGAATAATAAACCAATTCACCAAGATATTGAACACTTCTACCTTCGAATTCAAGGGATAATCAAGATCACTCTCCTAAATGGGCAAATAAACATTTTGGACCACATTTAAAATGATTGCAATTTTAAAGTAAGTGTAGAATTTTGACCTCAATAAGCAAATGTAAACACCTCTGGAATCAGGACTGGTGCAAGATTTTGACCTGAAGCATCAACAATTTCTCAACAGATGATGTTTGACCACCCGATTGTCTGCTACCCCATATTCCAGCATTCACAATGTCTATTGTCTGCATTTGACTGCATAAATCTGTAAGAAGAAGTTAAGATCATATCAAAAATCAATTTTTCAAACTGTGCCTAACCTTTTTAATAAAACAGAAAATTGTAAAGTAGGGCTATAAATTATTTATCTTACTAACAATTCAAGTTTTGTAAAACTTAAAAGGACTATAAGCTAAAGAGTTAATAGATTTGTCATGAAGATTTGAGGCTTTGTGGAATAATTTCTACTAATTTTAAGACGTCCACTTATTTAATAATATTCTGCAAATTTCAATATTAAAAGGTAAAACATTATTATCTCCGTTAAATTTTATGATTTTGACTGCTGAGAATTATACTGCAAAATATTTTTTCAACATTATGTATGTTAATATCTATTTTGACCCATGAATGAAGCACGACAATGATTATTTCTGGGTTGCTTGGCACCATGCAGAATTTTCTAATGGCCACTTTACATTGCGGGTTACCCATATGATCCCTTGAGCCTGTTCCACCACTTAATAAAATTATGACTGACCTGAACAGTTTCACTTTCCGACTGATATGCCTTGATTCCCTCGTATCTACAAATATATCTAGATTGGCCATACACCATTAGTAAACCTGGCACAGACCATATGGCTGTTTCATCAAAGGCCATGCACAGTTGAGGTGACAGCGGTCGTCAATGTGGCATGTTTGGTAGGGTCACCCATGCCAAGCAGGCCACACAAAGAGTGGTCTTCTGGTTCTCCACTATTGGGGCGAGGCTGTTCAGCTCAGGGCTCACAATCTTGACTGGTAAAACAAAACTGTTACAGAAACAGCAATGAAGAATCCTTCTACTTTTGAGTGCGATGGCATTCCTGAGTCGGCTGATTGCCAACCAGTAATGAAAACTGAGAGGAAGCTATTGGCATGATGAAGGAAGCCCTGGAAACTGCCAGAGACAAAGGACCTTCATTGCTGCCCTAAATGTCAACTGCATAAAAAGCAGTTAGCTAAGCCTCTCAAACTAAATTTATGCCCACTATCATCGGGAAAAAGACAGTAACTGTCCACCATAACAGTATCTCTTATAATTTTAAACATTCCTATAAGGTTATAAATTCATTTTTCTGTGTTCCAAGGAATAAGAACCTAGCCTGGCTGACCTTTCCCTATAACTCAGCATCTCTAGTCCTGGCAAAATGCTTGTAAATCTTTTCTGCACTTTTTAACCACAGTTTAACCACACTTTTTTGTATATTAGAGTGAGTAAAACAATATTCCAAATATGGCCTCAGCAACAACTTCATACTGCAACACATTGGTCTGTGTGCTTCCACTGTCCTTAATTCATACAAATTCACTAATTTGTAGACTGTAGTTCTCTCTAGTCGACACTGTCTACTTGTGATGCCACTGACAGCAAATTATGCACCTTTGGTCCTCAGTCCCTCTGATCCATTGCACTCTAATGCTTTACCATTCGTAACATTAGTCATATGCTGGTATAACTTCCAAAGTGCATCACTTCATACTTATCTGTATTAAATTCTATTTGCCACTCCTCAGCTCACCTCTCTAACTAATTAAGAACCCCTTGTTATCTACAATAACCTTCTTCACTATCAGTAACATCTTCTAATTTTGTTTCATTCACTACCTAAAGGGAGGAGAAGATGGAGGTGCAACGCAGCATGTGTGGCCTCTCCAGTGATGATATCTGTTATCTGTCAAGTAGGAGGCCATGCACAATTCTGATTTGATGGAGGCAGACGTGAGAGCACGGAGGAACATCTGGTGAAACCTCTGAAATGCCTATTTCGCTACCGCCGCTACTGTGTGATCCGAAATCTCCGGAGGGGAACCCTCGGCTTTGCCTGTTGCTTGGCGCCCTGGGCCGAGGTCGAAGCACTCGGCAGAGATGGTGCTCGGTGTCAGAGGGCTGGTCGGAGGCTCGAAGTTTTCGGACGGACTCAGAGTCAGACTGTGGTCGGGTGCTTCCAAGATGCTGCATCGGCAAGTTTGCGGTGCTTGGAGGTTCATGGCAGGGAGAGTTTCTCCCTGCTACCGTCTGCATGAGGTGATGGGCTATCGGGACTTTGAGACTTTTTTTTACCGTGCCCATTGTCTGCTCTTTATCAAATTACGGTATTACTTTGCACTGTTGTAACTATATGTTATAATTATGTGGTTTTTGTGAGTTTTAGTCTTGGTCTGTCTTGTGTTTCTGTGATATCATACTGGAGGAATATTGTATCATTTTTAATGCATGCATTTCTAAATGACAATAAACGAGGACTGAGTGTCCTCATAATCTAATCTAATCTAATCTAAATAGTTAACAAGGTTCCCAACCTACAAACCCCTGCAGTACACCATTAGTCACCAGCATTCATTCCAAGAACCACCACCACCTTTTACTTCCTATATCCAAGCTAAATTTAAATCCAAGTGATCAGCAGAATTCAAAGGATAATCTATCACTGGGTATTCCCAGGACCATATTTTCTTACAAAGACATGACCAACTGGAAACACTGCAGTGAAGTGTTTTACCCAAATCCTTAAGAGCCCACCGCACACTAATTGCAAATGTATTTCCAAACAGCCCTGTGATTCTAGCCAGCAAGAGAGGTGGGAGAATAGAAGAGTGGAGGGGATGGGAGAGAACAAAGGGAAAAGGCCCGGATGTAAAAATAGGAAGTTGTTTTGCAATGGAGAAGACGGAAAGGGGGCTGGGAAACAGCAGAGCAGAGGTGTAAAATGGGAAATTATCTCAGTGGCAGATATTAGTACAAAAACTTACATTCTTCAAGGCCAAGAAGTCCAGGTGTATGGTGATCAGAAAGGGCAGAGTTAAAAATATACTTGGACTAAGATGTTAACTGTCCTGTGCTATCACCAGTGGGATCATCAGTTGATCTGCCACCTGCCTTCAGGAGTTTCGGCCCGCTTATGATCAAGACTCCCTCGAGGTGGTGGGCCAGCAGTGCTAAAGCACCACCTCCCACTGGTGAGCTTAAAAACTTGGCATCTGCCTCTATCAGTCACTTCCATTCAACAGATAGTCTACTCTTAAGATGTCTATGCAACTACTGAAGGGTTTGCAAAATATATGTATACACTGTCTGACTATCTGCCCCTCTGGACATACTTGGTCCACACCCATGCTGATCCTTTCTCTGCTGCCTCAGCTACAGCCCTGCTGGTTGACTTGATCTCTCTTCTAGTGAAGCCAAGGTCACGCAGCCACTTCTGGAAAGTGAACGCAATAAACCCACGGCAGCCTACTTCGAATGGATAGCATGAGACCTTCCACCCTCTGTCTCTGCACTCAGATCTTAATTCTGCATACTTGGTTAACTTGCGCTCATGGGTTTCATCGATGTTGTCTTCCCAGGGGACTGTGAGTTCACCAATAACCGCTTCTCTACTGGTGTCAGACCATACGATTATATCGGGACGCAATGTGGTGAAAGCTATTTGCTCCAGGAAACTGCCTTTCCCGTCCAGGTCGGCCTTGACACACCAATCATTGGCTGAAGAAAGTATGCTTGATCGTAAGCCTGCGCTGTACACCCTTGACTTGGAGTCTTCTTTCACAAATGATATGTGATGTTCTGTGCAGCATGGGGTATGAGATAAGTTGTGTTGCAGTATTCTCTGCTCAACCGCTTCTGTTACAACTTTGAAAATATTGTTATGTCTCCAAATGTACATGCTGCTGGAAAAATTGACTCTGCATGCACTCAAAATACGTTGAAGTGTTCCCTTCTCGCCACCAGCAGCACACCTGTCTGTCTTATCTTCATACCAGGTGCTGAGGTTGGCAGGTGTTGGGAGCAGATCGTACGCTGCTCTGCATGGAAAAGAAATGCGGAGCGGTTCCATCTGCCACAGAATATTCCAAGATAGATGTCTTTGTTCAGCACTTTCCCACCAAGTCCAAGCCCCTTGTTTGGTCAGGCCAACTGTTTTACCTAAACCCTTCTCCTCTTCTACCACCCGTACTTCTTGTGTTACAAGCTCACGGCGCTCCTTACCTGTAGAAGATGACCACCACTTGTGGGTTGTCCACCCAAGTCCCTGGTGGCCTAGCTGGATAGCCCCAACCGTCTCCTTGTGCTTCAATCTAGACTCTGCTTCATCAACTGCTACACGGGTTGACCACTTACTGCCTGATCTCACATCTGGCTGAGTATTCTTGATGACAGGGTCTTTTGAGTCCCGAAGCATCAAGACTCAAATTTACTAGCAAGTTTAGCCTCCAAGTTCAGGGTGAGGTCATCCCTTCCATCAAGGCTAACTCGATAAAATGCTTGGGGCAGTGGTTGAATGTGTCACTGACAGATGGGGCCAATGTCACCAATGCTGTGAAACAAACAGATGAATGGCTGAAGAAGATCGACAAATCTGGACTTCCTAGTAAATTCAAGACCTGGCTGTACCAATACGGCATTCTGCCCAGGCTTCTCTGGCTCTTCACACTTTATGTGTTCCCTTTGACTGCCGTAGAGGGCATCGAGAGGAAAACCAACAAGCGCCTGCGGAGATGGTTGGGAGTTCTCCCAAGCTTCTCTTCAGTGGGACACTATATTCGATCCAGGCAACTGCAGCTTCCCCTCTCTGTTGTGGAGGGATTCAAGGTGGCAAAATGCAGAGCCTTATTAAGCTTGAGAGATTCCAATGATGTCTTGGTAAAGCAAGCAGACATTACAATCAGATCTGGGGCGCAAATGGGCAGCCAACGCAGCTGTGGCGCAGGTAGTGTATTCTCTGAAGCTGTGAGATATCATCGGCAACTCCTGCGTCGTGCGGCAAGGCCTCGGCTCAGTTCACTTCCAGCAGTGGGGAAACGCAAGCATAAGGAACAGGCGAGTCATGGTACAGGCAGAAGTATGGATCCGTGAGGAAGAGAATTGGATGTCAAAGGCAGTGGAACAAGGGTCCCAGGGTGCCTGGACAAAATGGGATCTGCCCAAGCACACGATCTTATGGGCAAAGTTATGGAGACTGGAGCCCTTCCGTATTTCATAGAACATAGAACATAGAATAGTACAGCACAGTGCAGGCCCTTCGGCCCACATTGTTGTGCCAACCCTCAAACCCTGCCTCACATATAATCCCCCCCACCTTAAATTCCTTCATATACCTGTCTAGCAGTCTCTTAAACTTCACTAGTGTATCTGCCTCCACCACTGACTCAGGCAGTGCATTCCATGCACCGACCACTCTCTGAGTAAAAAAACATTCCTCTAATATCCCCCTTGAACTTCCCACCACATACCTTAAAGCCCTGTCCTCTTGTATTGAGCAGTGGTGCCTTGGGGAAGAGGTGCTGGCTATCCACTCTATCTGTTCCTCTTATTATCTTCTACACCGCTATTATGTCTCCTGTCATCCTCCTTCTCTCCAAGGAGTAAAGCACTAGCTCCCTTAATCTCTGATCATAACTTCCTTCCTCTTGCGATCCGTGTATGACACCCTTCCTTCACCATTACATCTGTACACATGGGGGATGAGAGAGGACCCAATCTGTAAGCTCTGTGGTCAAAAGGAGACACTGGCTCATATACTGTCCAGGTGGAAAACAGCTCTAACTCAAGAACAGGATAGGTGGCGCCATGATAAAGTGCTTCTGGTTCTTGCTGACACACTAGAGTGAGAGAGACGCAAGAAGAGGACGGCTGGCACAGATTTTAGGAAGGCCATCATCTTCATCAAAGAGGGAGCCAGGCCTTTCATAACTAAACAGCCAAAGCCCAATCTGCTGCTAACGGCCAGTCCCCGAGAGATGAGGGTCGATGTGGGAAGGAGATTGCAGTTCCCAGATTTGGTGCGCACAACCCTACGCCTGGACATTGTACTGTGGTCAACTTAAGACAGGAAAGTAATTCTGGTTGAGCTGACTGTGCTGTGGGAGGAGGGATGGGAAGAGGCCCACGAGAGAAAGGCCTTGAAGTACCAGCCCTTAGTGCAGGAGTGTAAAGGCAAGGGATG
This sequence comes from Mobula birostris, assembly GCF_030028105.1. Lineage (NCBI taxonomy): Eukaryota > Metazoa > Chordata > Chondrichthyes > Myliobatiformes > Myliobatidae > Mobula > Mobula birostris. Next base: position 139,999,250 of record NC_092374.1, on the reverse strand, counting down.
GCAGGCATGGTTGTTCCCTGTGGAGATCGGCTGCAGAGGTTTTCCAGCCAAATCAGCATGGCAGTTGTTGCCTGCTCTGGACCTGGATGAAAGGAGCAAAAAACAAACAGATCGTACGATGGGGGAAGTGGCAGAATGAGCCTCTTGTTGGATTTGGAGTAGACAAGAGGAGGGAAACTGAAAGCCAGGAGCAGATGGGCAGTGATTTGGCCACCACTGCCGGCCCACCAACTGAAGAATGTCGTGGGTAAGGGTTGAAACACTCTGTGAAGGTTGGGAACCACCTGATGACATCTCCTCCTGGCTGAAGGCTACGGTTACCTTACAGGGTATCTGGAGAATGCACCCTAACAGGTGTATGTAACAAGTCCCAGGTAATCATTTTCTTATCCTTACACTTCATCTTAAATTTCTGATTAACAAATTGCACGTGCACACCTTGTATTTGATTCTTGCCATATTTAAATGTTGTTTCTATTACAGTTGCCAAGAATTTCAGCTCATCTGGACAGGCAGGGTAAAGAGTAAAGTGATGAGAAAGAATGAATTCACAGAGATCATCGCTCAGGTACTGATATTGCACGCAGACTGGAGGATAAAAGAGCGGTGGAATATGCATGCAGTGAGATACTGGACATGAGTGAAATAATGGGGAAAATAGATGGCAGAATGAAGGAATAGAAAGATGAACATGCATCTGCGTACAAGTTGCAGACTGATACATTGTGAGGCATGAAAATGAAAAAGAAACCTTTGATGTTATAAATCTAAAATTAGCAAAGCAGTAAATAATGAAACTCACAACTGATTGGGCAGAATCTACAGAAAGAAAGCAGAACTAATGTTTCAGCTTAAAGACTTGGCTTGACAAATGATATTTACCCTAAAGTATGAATCTGTTTATTTTATTTTGGTGAGGAATGCTGCTAAGGACTCTCGGGGTGGCTTATGGATAGGCTGTGAATGGCTGGTTTATTAGGATGCCTTTAAGAAAGTCCATGCTCATTGTCAAGGGGAAAGAAAGGTCTGGCAAGGCCTTGACACATTGCACTATGCAGACCATGCTGTCGGACCCAATGGTCAATGTTATAACAGCACCATAGTATTAGACATAGACACCCAATACCCGAGTTCTGTTTGGTCTAGCTGAAGTTAATTCTTGAGAAATGCTCCTAAAGACCTTACATGGAAAAAAAAATCTTCTTAATGAACTGAATTATCTATAGTGTGCCCCAAAGCACAAATATTAATACTCTAAGCCATGTCTAAGACCTTGAATAGAAATGTGATTCCAATCTTTAAAGTACTTTCAACATTTCCCCAAAGACGCTGCACAGTAATATCTTTGAAGCTTGTTTATCGTCACTGCTGGGGTATATTCCGGGGACAGCAGTCCCCAAAAGTGTTGAATGCAAGAAGAATGAAAACGTCCAGGGCAAGGTCTCAACCCAAAACTTTGATCAACACCTTTCTAAAGTTGTTTCCTGGTCTACTAAGTTCTTCCAGTGATCTGTTCTTTTTGTTGGTTCTCCACTGATTTTGATGATGACGATTGTGTTTGTGCGGCTCATCTGATGTGTGTTTGGAGGTGACTGTAGAAGTCAACTCTTGAACTCACAATGGGAAGAAGGGAATTGTCTTGATTCCTCCTGCTTTCCCCTTCTGTCGGGCAGTCTCCAAGTCTGTGTGGTACCTGCCTTCTAAGCTGCTGTGAGCAAGTTTAATTGAAGTATGCCAATCAGTCCTGTTTCATGCCCTATGTTCCAGATGCTGGGGACAAAGCGCACTATAGGCAATGTTGTCTTTCACACAGTGATTGTACCTCTTACAAGGTCTACCATGGCTTCTGCTACCCTGTGACAACTGGTCATCAACCAGCTGCTTAGTGAGTCTGGAGTGCTCCATGTATATAAAATGTCCAGTCCAATGAAGTTGTGCTTTCAGGATCATGGTTTCAATAATGGTAGACTTTGCCCTATTGAGGACTTCCAGGTTTGTGATACAGTCATTCCAGTGATACCCATAATAGATTTCAAATGGGGAAGCCTTAGACCTGTCAAATATCCCAAATGGCATGAAGAAAGGGTGGGTGCTAACCCCTATTCTGTTAATCGTCTTTTTCACATGCATATTTAACCATGCGGACAGGGAACTTGAACACGGGGTGTACTTACAGTACAGACTTGATGGATCATTGTTTCATCTATATTGCCTAAAATCCAATTCTAAGACAGGTAACAGGGTCATCCTCAAAACACTCTATGCAGACAACTGTCCTCTAACGGCCCACACCGAGTCTGATCTGTAGCTGGTTATTGGCAAGTTCGCAGAAGCCTCCTGTCTGTTTGTCCTCACCATCAGTCCGGACAAAACAGAGGCCTAATTTCAGCTGCTCCTGGATCTGCTGCTGTGGTGCCTTCCATCACTATCAAAGGCACAGCAATGAAGGTAGCAAAGGAATTTAAATACCTCAGCAGTGTCAAGAAATCAACGCCAGGACTTGCAAGGCTATTCAGAGCCTGGGCTGCTTATGATCATGTGTGCTAAGCCAGTGCAATACCCAATGTTCTTGAAGATCACCTTGTACAAGGTTGTTGTCCTCACTGGCCCTTGTATAGTTGTGAAACGTGGACCATATACAAAAGGCAGCTCTGCTTTGAAAGCAATGCAAATGGGCTTAGTTTAGATAGATTTTGAAAGGACTTAAGTTACACTCCAATATAATACCTCCTGAAAGAATAAATAGCTGAACATTTTTTGAAATCGGAGGTTACAATATGGATATACTCAGTTCATCGGCTAATCCAAATGGGAATTTTGTATTTGTTCATGTTCTGACTGAATTCAAATCTTTTAAATGGATGAAAAGATCATTAAAACAATTAAAACTATTAACCAGCATAATATATTTATTGAGCTATAGCATGGAGTAGGCCCTTCCAGCCCTTCGAGCCATGCTGCCCCTCAATCCCCGATTTAACCCTCGCCTAATCATGGGACAATTTATAATGACCACTTAACCTATCAACTGGTGCGTATTTGGACTGTGGGAAACCCACACGGTAATGGGAAGAATGTACAGGTCCCCGACAGAGAGCAGTAGGAACTAAACCCGTATCACTGGCTCTGTAAAGAGTTGTGCTAACCACTATGCTACTGTGCTTGCACTAATATAAGCTCTTCAGTATTTCATTTTTATAATTGCTTTAACACATAGTGAATGAACTCTTTTCAGGCTTCCAAGCTGGGTACAGGTATCGACTATAACCAACGTTTCGATGACAAACTCCGTGACCTTCTTCAGGAATGATCCCTGGGTAAGTCAAGTCTGCTGGTATTTTAAATGCAAAATACAAAATACAAAATGCCAGTAGACTCGACATGCCCAGGAGTCATCCCTGATGAAGATGGCAGAGTTTGTTATTGAAACATTGGTTATAATTGATACCTGCACCCATCTAAAAGCCTGAGAAGAGGTTATTTGTCATGTACACTGGGACAGCACTAGATCTTTTTTCACTTCAACGTGTTATTGTGGAGTAGCCCAGATATTTAACTACCCTTGTCTGGAATACAAAACATAAAATAAGGAATCAGACAGCAGGCTAATTGTGATGGTACTGTTAGATAGACCAAACAGGTCACACTTTAAGTGTATCTGTAGCTGTAATTCATTCCTGGATGCTCTTCTTCAAGTTCACACTTTCTGAATAACCTTTCAGCTTTACACTTCCCATAATCATAGAGTTACTATATAACAATGTTCTTTAACCATTGCTCCACAAGAGTTCAACATTGTCTGCGTCATTGCACACCACTGGTGAAATAAAAACTAATCAGAATTTGAACAGCTCGGTGTTAATTTTCTTACTCAGAGGAAGTAGGTCAGCTTCAAAAGATCATAATTAAAGCCACAAGTTTATTTCTAAATTAACATGCTTAAATTCTCCTGCAATGCGTCAGGAATACAAAATCTTAGTTAATATGATGGTTGATCAGACAAAGGAGTAAATAATATACTTTAAATTCAAATATGGCATTGCAATGCAAATTCAAAAATCCTTACCATTTTAAGGTATACTAAAAATGACTAAGATTTACAGTACCTTTCTATCCAAACTGAATGATTAGGGAAGTTGCTATAGTAATGCTTCTTTAGGCTACTCAAGATGATGTCCAACATATTATCTTCATTATTAATTTATTCATCCTGTTCTGTGTAGCTTAGATTATAGAAAAAGATTTCACTCAAGTAGTAATTAAGGGCAGAGAAAATGTGAGGCTGTAGAACATCAAAGGAAACTGGAGTTAATTTCATTCTTTTTCAGTGTGATGCAGACCTTGCACGTGCATATTAATAATCATTTCCATGACCTTAAATATAGGAAATAGAAATACAGAGAATAGGACTTTTTTTATTCGATCGAGCCAGTATTACTGTGTAATTTTTCATGCCTTGTGATGCATAGGGTGGAAAACTTGTTGCTTCTTTAGCATTTGTCAGTTTTTTACACGGTTGAGTTGCTAGTTCGACGTTTAACTCAGCATGACGGAAATCATGTAAGGAGCCGGCCGGATTCGAACCCAGGACCACTCGCCACAAAGTCTGGTGAGGATGCAACTACACTATCGAACAGTCAGTATTACAGTGGTGTACCCTTAAATTGAAAGCTGAATGTACAAGAAAAAAAAACACAGGGTAGGTTGCATCTGTTGGCTGTGAACAGAGTCCAGGGCCTAGATCAACCTTACATTTAAGCTAGAGTTTGCTTGAAATATCATTAGATCCCTCCTGTTGGCAGCTTATCTCATCTCAGTTTTGCATGCACAAATTGTCAACACATGGAAGTCCAAGTTGAGCTCAAGTTTTGATGTGCTGGCATTAGTGCTTGACTCACCACTGAGCTATTAATAGAACAATGATATGATAAGAGTGACGTTGTCAGCGTTTCAAACTAGTACCTTATGCCAAAGCTGGCTTGCATGAGAATTGCTCCCTATTCAACTGAATTAAATTACAAATCCTGTGATCAGTGAAGTTTATTTTCCTTTTAATAAAAAAACTATATTATGCCCTCTATTTTATTTTGACTCTCTTCTTACCAGGAGGTGACACTTTACATTTCTCAGCCTTACATTCCATCCATTAACAATCAACCAATCTGCCAGTGTCTTGTGTTATTTCCTTCACAGCTCACTACCTTTCTAAATGTTCTATTAGTTGCAACTTTGGAAATTGTGACCTCAAAACTCAGAAACATAGAAAACCTACAGCACAATACAGGCCCTTTGGCCCACAAAGATGTACCAAACATGTCCCTACCTTAGAAATTACTAGGGATACACATAACCCTCTATTTTTCTAAGCTCCATGTACCTATCCAAAAGTCTCTTAAACAACCCTGTCGTATCCACCTCCGCCACCTTTGCTGGCAGCCCATACCATGCACTCAGCACTCTCTGCTTAAAAAAAACTACCCCTGACATCTCCTCTGTACCTACTCCCAAGCACCTTAAACCTGTGCCCTCTTGTGGCAGCCATTTCAGCCCTGGGAAAATGCCTCTGACTATGCACACAATCAATGCCCCTCATCATCTTATACACCTCTATCAGGTCGCCTCTCATCCTCCGTCACTCCAAGGAGAAAAGGCCAAGTTCACTCAACCTGTTTTCATAAGGCATGCTCACCAATCCAGGCAACATCCTTGTAAATCTCCTCTGCACCCTTTCTAGGGTTTCCACATCCTTCCTGCAGCGAGGCAACCAGAACTGAGCACAGTATTCCAAGTGGGGTCTGACCAGGGTCCTATATAGCTGCAACATTACCTCTCGACTCCTAAATTCAACTCAACAATTGAGGAAGGCCAATACACCATATGCCTTCTTAACCACAGAGTCAACCTGTGCAGCTGCTTTGAGTGTTCTATGGACTTGGACCCCAGAATCCCTCTGATTCTCCACACTGCCAGGAGTCTTACCATTAACACTATATTCTGCCATCATATTTGACCAACCAAAATGAACCACTTCACACTTACCTGGGTTGAACTCCATCTGCCACTTCTCAGCCCAGTTTTGCATCCTATCAATGTCCCACTGCAGCTTCTGACAGCCCTCTACACTATCCATAACACCTCCAACCTTTGTGTCATCAGCAAACTTACTAACCTATCCCTCCACTTCCTCATCCAGGTTATTTATAAAAATCACAAAGAGTAAGGGTCTCAGAACAGATCCCTGAGGCACACCACTGATCACCAACCTCCATGCAGAATATGAATTGTCTACAACCACCCTTTGCCTTCTGTGTGCAAGCCAGTTCTGGATCCAGAAAGCAATTGTCACACTTGATCTGTCCTATTCTTTCACATCTTATCCTCTTGCTCTTCAGAGACTTGTAGAATGCCTTGGGGTTTTCCTTAATCTTGCCCGCTAAGGCCTTCTCATGGCCCCTTCTGGCTCTCCTAATTTCCTTCTTAAGTTCTTTCCTGTTAGCCTTATAATCTTCTAGATCTCTAACATTACCTAGCTCTCTGAATCTTTCGTAAGCTTTTCTTTTCTTCTTGACTAGATTTACTACAGCCTTTGTACACCACGGTTCCTGTCCCCTGCCATAATTTCCCTGTATCTTTGGAATGTACCTATGCAGAACCCCACACAAATATTAGATTAGATTATGAGGACACTCAGTCCTCGTTTATTGTCATTTAGAAATGCATGCATTAAGAAATGATACAATGTTCCTCCAGTATGATATCACACAAACACAAGACAGACCAAGAATAAGACTGACAAAAACCACATAATTATAACATATAGTTACAGCGGTGCAAAGCAATACCGTAATTTGATAAAGAGCAGACCATGGGCACGGTAAAAAAAAAAATCTCAAAGTCCCGATAGCCCATCATCTCACGCAGATGGTAGAAGGAAGAAAACTCTCCCTGCCATGAACCTCCAGCGCCGCAAACTTGCCAATGCATCACCCTGGAAGCACCCGACCACAGCCGACTCTGAGTCTGTCCAAAAACTTCAAGCCTCCTACCAGCCCTCCGACACCGAGCACCAAACACCATCTCTGCCGAGCGCTTCGATCCCGGCCCCGGCCGCCGAGCAACAGGCAAAACCGAGGATTCGGGGCCTTCCCCTCTGGAGATTCTGGATCATACAGTAGCAGTGGCAGCAAAACAGGCATTTCAGAAGTTTCACCAGATGTTCCTCTGTGTTTCTCACATCCGTCTCCATCAAATCAAGATTGTGCACGGCATCCTACTTGGGAAATAACAGATATTCATCACCTGCGTGGCCGCTGCATGCTATGTCACACCACCATCTTCTCTTCTCTTTCCCTGAACACTTGCCTCATTTCTTCCATACCTTTCTCTGAGAATATCTGTTCCCAATTTAAGCTTCCAATTTCCTGCCTGATACCCTCATAATTCCCTTTACTCCAATTAAATGCTTTTCTAACTTGTCTGTTCCTATCTCTCTCTAATGCTATTGTAAAGGAGATAGAATTATGATCACTATCTCCAAAATCCTCTCCCACTGAGAGATCTGACACCTGACCAGGTCCATTTCCCAATACCAGATCAACTACAGTCTCTCCTCTTGTAGGCTTATCGGCATATTGTGTCAAGAAACCTTCCTGAACACACTTAACAAGCTCCACTCCATCTAAACCCCTTACTCTAGGGAGATATTTGGGAAATTAATATCTCCCACCACGACAATTCTGTTATTATTACACCTTTCCAGGATCTGTTTCCCTATCTGCTCCTCCATATTCCTGTTACTATTGGGTGGCCTATAAAAAAAACACCCAGTTAATTCATCTAATTTATTAATATATATTGAGAAAAACACTGGTTGCAGTATCTGCTCCTGGGAAGTCCATTGCACACTGCCTTCCAGTCTAAAAACAACATTTTATAACTACTGTACATTTCCTGTACCTTAATCTTCTATTTATGTTGCTCCAGAGCCTTTTTTCCTATGGGCTTCCTTAGGAGTCTGCAGAGATTCAACATGACATCTAAAACTTTGACATATTTCTACAGATGTGTAGAGGAGGGTGTGTTGACTGGCTGCATCACAGCTTGGTTTGGAAACACCAATGCCTTTGAATGGAAGATCTGACAAAAGCTAATGGATTCGGCCCAGGCTATCATGCGTAAAATCCCTCAGTCATTGAGCACAGCTACATAAAACTCTGTTGTAGGAAAGCATCATCCATCATCAGAGATCCTCACTACCCAGGTCTTGGTCTCTTCTCATTGCTACCATCAGATAGAAGGTACAAGAGCATCAGGACTTGCACCACCAGGTTTAAGAAAAGGTACTACCCCTTAACCATCAGGACCTTGAATAAAAGGGGATAACTACACTCATTTGCCCCATGTTCTCACAACCAATTTAAAGACTCTTTATCTCATTATTTCATGTTCTCAATATTTATTGCTGTTCATTTATATCAGTTATTTTAACTGTGCATGTGCACAGTTTGTTGTCTTCTGTAATCTGGTTGACCTGTCATTGATCCTGTTATAGTTGCTATTCTATAAATTTGCAGAGTATGCCCACAGGAAAATGAATCTCAGGGTTGTACATGGTGACCTATGTGTTCTTTGATAATAAAATTTAAATTTGAACTTTGCTTTTAAATTTTAATCTTCAAGGCAAACCTATTTTGAGGCAATTGTGATGTTGTAATTGAGTGGGAGTACCAAATCAAGATTCAAGATAGTTTAATGTCATTTCCAGTGCACAAATGTAAAGAGTGGAGGTGTTCATCAGCCTTATTGCTTGGGGAAGTAACTGATTTTGACTCTAGTGGTCCTGGCATGGATGTTACATTATCTCCCCACAGATGGGAGTGGGACAAACAGTCCATAAACTGATTAGAAATGCTGGATCTGGACACACTGGAGGCTGTAATAGAACAAAGGACCCTCCAGAAAATCCTGGCAATTCTGGACAATATTTTTCACTCTCTGTATGCCACCTTGGCTGAACAGATGAGCACATTCAATAATAGTCTAAGGCAACTGCGCTGCTCCAAAGAGTGCTATATGAGATCATTCTTACCCTCGGCCATTCGGCTCTATAATAGGTCTGTCTGTAGATAGGGAAGTGATGATCCCTTTCTGTTAGATTGTTTGAGTGCAGAAGGTACTGGCAGCAAGTGAGATGGCCAGTGAAGCAAGTTGTGACCTAAAGTTCACCAAAAAATTCAGGTGAGAGACTGAGAAGTTCTATCAAGCATAACCCAAGTCCTCCCACACCCATGCAGTTTACTGGAAATTTAACAGATAACTGGAAACGCTTCAAACAGTGATTCAATATATATTTAGTGACTCGCAGAGCAGGAAGGGCCAATGAAAAATTGAAAGCATCTATTTTCCTGCCTGTATTAGGTGAAGATGTTTTGGACATTCATAGCAGCTTTCAAATTGATGAGACAGCCTTTACATTGGACACTGAGGACAACATTAGAGAAGTATTTTGTCTCAAGTAAAAGCATCACGTTTAAGAGATATATATATTTTTCCCCTGTGACCAGAAACAAGTTGTTAGCTTCACACATTAAGTCAGTCCTGTGAGTTTGAAGATTTGAGAGACTCACTAGTTAGAGGCAAGATAGTTTGCAGAATCCCAGATAACGGGCTCTGAGAAAGATTACTCCGTGAAAAAGATTTAATGGTGGATAGAGCTGTGAATATGTGTAGGGCAGCACAGGCCACACAAGCACAAGTCAAGGAGCTGTAGGGGGCAGAAACAACAGTGCATGCTATGGAAACTTTGGGGCAGAGCACAAGGCATTTCCTATAGCAACAGCAAAGCTAAAAGGAAGTCTCAAACAACAAATGCATCAATTATGGATGCAGGCACATTCCAAAGATGTGTCCTGCTTATGGAAAATCCTACAATAATTGTGAGAAACAGGAAGAGTTTCAAAGTGCTGCAAAGCAGGGGGTACCAAGAGAAAGGTGCACACTGTTGATGAGAAAATGGAGGACATCTTTGTTGATTCTCTACAGACTGCTGGTGCTGGTAAGACAGAATGGATTGTTCCAGTCACTGTGAATGAGACAGTAATTCCATTCAAGCTTGACACCAGAGCCCAGGTAAATCGGTTATCCATGAATGATTTTGAAAGACTCACAAAGTAAAGAAAAAGATTTATCCAGCAAATTTAAAAGTTACTGGCTATACTGGAGAGAATGTTCCAGTAAAAGAAAGCTCTATAGTAGCCTTTGAGCACAAAGGGCAGCACTTAAAGGCACAGCTACTGATTGTAGAAAAAAGAGAGTACGGCTAATATTAGGGCTGCATTCATGTAAAAAAAAAACACAACCCGGTAAAAAGAATTTTCATAGTGGCTTCCTAGACCAAAAATAACCACCCATCAATCATGCAAGGGAAGCACAAGAACTCCACCTTCCATGGACGTTCGTATCAGCTACACCAGCATGACAATCAGAATGTCAGTGCTGAACAAAGTGATCATGATGAAAAAGTCACCAGCCTTGCTTCCACATCATGCAGCTTTGGTTCAAAATCTACCTTTCATCTACTTTCATTTAAAAACTGGACCCTCTCCAAAGTTGAAGGGGAAAAACAAAATGGAAGATGGGAAGACCATACTGTATGCAAGGCCAGAACAACTGCAACAAGGTCAACAACAATAAAAACAGGAGGAGTTGAAATCTATGATATGCAATCAACAAAGGGAGCTCTGTGAATTGAGACAGAATCAGTTGGAAGTTGTGCTGACTCTCAGTAATTACATGGATACAGTCCAGGGCTCCATTATGGGGCACATACAGTGAATTATGATCATACAGCCTGAACAAGAACAGTGACGAACAGCTAGGATCTCAGCAGAAGGATGTAAAAGAAATGAACACATAGATTACATTCCTCAGAAAGACACTAATATTAATGCAGCATATGAAAGAAATACATCTTTGGAATCAAATAACAGACCAAAAAAGATTATCACATCACCTCAGAGACAGATTGAAAGTTGTTGAGTGAATAAGGGATTGTATTTGCTCGTTACAATTGAAGTTACTGCAGATATCCTTGTTGGGAAGCATTATCATTTCTTGCAGATTTATAAGGACATAGTATTGTGTTTGTTGCTTTTAAGGGTGAAGATATGTTATTATGTGTGTATATAATAATGAACTTCTGTTCCCAGTAGGAAATATGAGCAGTTCATGCGGAACCGGAGGTAACGATGGTGAGCTAGTCACATGTGCTTAGTGTAGGGCTAAAGCCATTTTATAAATAATATTTTCTCATGTTTATACATGATGCTTGTCTAAATTAAGAACAAACATACCAGGGACACTGGAGGTCTCCCTGCCTTTCCACATCCTTCAAGAGTATTCCATTAGGCGGCCTATGCGTTCTGGGACACTAAGGGGTTGTGCAAGATAAGCATTCCCAGGAATTTGAAACTGCTAGCAGTTTCTATTGGTATACCACCAATGAAAATTGGGAAATTGGGATGTAAGTGGTTGGAGCTCTCCTGAAGTCAAGAGAAGAGGCTGCTTGCCTGGCAGCAGGATTTGAGCCATTCAAAGCACTTCACGATGTTTGGCATCAGTGCCACGAAGCGGTAATCATTTAGTTCTGAAGGTGTATAGTTCGTTGTTACAGGGATGATGGTGGTTGACTTGAAGTATGCGAGGACAGCAGCCAGGATGAGTGGAGTGTTGAAGATGTCCGTGAAGACGTCCATAAGCTGGTGTGCACACTCCGAGTACCTGGCCTGCAATGTTGTTTGGCACTGCTGCCTTATGGGGGTTGATTCTCTGCCTGCTGTTGTTACAGACAGTGGCTGCTTACGTAGAAAGTGGTTGTCTTTTGTGGCTGACATTGTGTTGAATGCCTCAAAGCATGCATAAAAGTTGCTTAGAGCACGGGGGAGGAAAAGGTCACTGGTCCAGTTGATGCTGCTTTTCCGTGCATAGTCAGTAATGTCTTTGATGCCCAGCCACATATGCCAGAGATCCTTAACAATCAGATGTTCTTGAATTTTTCTGCTTAAGCCCTCGAGTGCTATTCTGTCCCCAGACTTGAAAGCAAATTCCTAAGTAGGAAGCAATTCTCTGCATTCAGCCATGGTTACTGGTTAGGTCATGAGGTGACCATTTCTGAGGTGCTGTCATTGTCTACAGAGTTACAGATGAGGCATATTCCTTGAGGTCTTTATCTTCTCCATTGATGCTGGTGTCCTTGAGCATCAGCCAGGTGATCCATTCAAAACTGTCCTGAAACATAGATATTGTCTCATTAGACCATATAATGATGGTCCTCTTAAATGTTTTCTCCATTTTCAGCAACAGCAGTCAATATGCTGGGATTTCATTATGGAAATATGGTTATAGAGACCAACGTAGGGTGCTGGGGTGGCTTTGTGAGCACCAGGTTTGTTTGTATAAGCATGTTGGTGGAATTTGAGTAAAATGTTATGCAGTTTAATAAAATTGAAGTTTATGAAATTCTGAAAAAGCCATCAGGATGCTTGTTTTCTGGAAAATGATAATACTGATAATCTATCTACTGTAAAGCTCTCGCAATGCAGCCTTGGCATTCACATTTGGGAGGGATGTAGACAGCGGTGATGGACACAACAGTAAATTCTGGCTGACATTTAATTGTCCCAGTACAGTGACTGATGACTACCGATGAGCTTGTGCAACAACCTTTGTTAATGTACACACAGATTCCACTTCCTCTGGGTTTCCCTGACAGGGAGTTTCTCTCTGCACAGAACGGAGTCATTCTGTTGAGCTGAAATGGCAAGTCGGGCATGTTGTTGTTTAGCCACAATTCAGTGAAAACCAGAATGCAGCAGTTTCTCATGCCTTTCTCTGCATTCATTCTCAGTCTCATTGAATCTATTTTATTTTCTATTGAGCATACATTGACCAGGAAAAATGGTCAGGTTAGCTTTCAACTTAGCTGGTGCCCCAACTCTCTTGAGATTATCAGATGCTACTAAGTTCTATGTTTCTAAATTTCTATGTTCTACTTGACTATGTCAAATTTGAAATAAACTGTGTAACTTTGAAATAACAATAAACCATATAATCACAATATTTCATCACTGAATCAAGAGACCTTTCAAACTGATGATTTGCATCTGAATAGAAGAGCCAAGAAATTACATTGCACTGCATGTGATTTTGAAGGTGGTAAACATATAAAGAACTTGACTTGTTGCAATGAGCAAATGAGGTGAACCCAAATGCAGGACACAGGCACAGAGATTTGGTTTTCTTGCAGACGTGAACAGCAAACAGGATGGAGAGCAGGTAGACAGGAGATGGACAGAATTGATCTTGACTCGGAGCATAGAGAAAGAAACGGCAGATAAAACTCTTCTTAGTACGGAGAGACGGAGTCACACTGAAGTAAAACTTTAGGAGACTTACTTTGGCGTGGAGAAACTGAGTTTCACAGGTAATTCTTGATACAGGAGCAAAACTTAGAACATATGGTCCTAAGCTGCCGGAAACATTAATTACCACGCAGGCAAAACCAATGATCTGGCAAATAGTGGTTGTAATGCTGGGGTTCTTATGCTGCAGGTCCTGATGGAAACCAGGTGTGTCATCAAAGGACTCACTGCTGACATGAGGATATCTACGTGGGAAGTTTCAGACTGCAATGATTGAAAATACACAGACTGTACTTCAGCTAACAGTGAATACACCAATTTGCTAGTCACTACTACATTACAGTTTATCCAATCACTGAAGCCACATAAAAGTGGCTTACTCCACACTGCTCGCTTGCACCTCCTACCCAAGATCCACAAACTTGACTGTTGAAATAGGTTGCTTGTCTCTGCCTGCACCTAACCTATTGAACTCGTGTCCTCATACTTTGACTCCATTCTATCCCCACCTACATCCATGCCATTTCTCATGCTCTCGATCTCCTCATGAATTTACAATTCCCTAGTCTAACTGCTTCATTTTCACCATGGATGACTACTTCCTATACACTTCTATCCCTCATCAAGAAAGCCTTTAAGCTTTCTACTTCTTTCTCAATAAAACTAACTAGAAGCTCCTACTCCCAAAGAACACCAGAAGAATTTCCCATAAACAATACATGACACCTTATCAGCAGAGATTCTCAAAAGCTAGCATTATCTGTGTCGTGTACCATTCAGCTGGGTACACTAATATACAGAAACAAACTACATCAAATTCAGAGTCGATCACATTATTAATGCCTTTATTATTTTACTTGCACATGGAGGTATACTACTAGCCAAGTTTGGTCTGGGAAAATAGCTCCAACCTTCTGTTTCAACCAAAATTTTTTCTTTATAAGAACAGTGATTAAGTTAATCCACTCCATAACATTATGTTCCTCTGTTATCTTCATCCTTATTCCATTCTCACATTTGACCTTTGGAAGCTCCTGTTTTCCTCTGTTGTCAAAACTTCCCCACTGGCCATAAAATAAATTGTCTGTCATAAAAGAAAAAAATTTCCTTCCATAAAATACAAACACACTTGTAAGTTTTCTCATTGAAATCAGCAAAGCACCTTGGGATTTTATAGACCCCAGTTTGTCACATTACATTTTACAAGTTACAAATTCATAAAGACTTCAGGGTTACAGATATATTTCTACATTCTCTCCCTTTTGTTATTTCATGACAGCACCATAATCATCAACACACAATTGTTAAATTATGAATACAGTAACTAATGACTTCAAAGATTCAGATAATGACACGGTTCCAGAACTTCAGTTAAACAATATCCCCTTTTCCGAGTCCAGATCAACAGGTACCCAGTTTCAATATCCTGTCCTTCTTAGTCCTACTATACTACTCAAAAATTGCAAAAGAATAACTGATATTATTATGATGCTAATGGTTATTCCATAAGGTGAGATAGTTGCCCACCATCCTTTTCCTGGAGTGTTATAATTGTGAAAATGATCTCCCATTTTCTTAATCTTTTCAATGGCCTCTCAAATATGATGCACAATGAGAGTTGTCTTTGGATTCATCTGGCATGTAAATACAACATTCTTGTCCACTCAGGGCACACATGCTTCCTTTCTTCAATAAAATAAAGTCCAAGTTTTTCCAATGCTACTGCACAGATCCCATCAATTTTGCCAACAATTAAGATATTGCTTGTTGGGTTTGATGAAAGGTATATGCACTCATTTGCTAGCTTTTCTAGTGCTGATGCTATGCTAATCAGTTCCCATGCTGCATCACCTGTTTCATAGACAGGGAATGGTATCATCCAAAATCTTTCTGCTTTGTAATAGCTCATTTTTTCCATCTCACTCGATGCTCCTCATGCTTCGAATCATACATATGATGCATAAAGTGCACTATATATCCTAAATAACAACATCCAGACCATCTGTATGGGAGCCAAGGGTATACCTCGTCATCACAGATCCAAAAGATGCCACTCAGTGCCCATGGTGCCCTCTTGATATACTATGAAGCTGGCTATTTCCCTGCATTTGATATCAAGTGGTCTTACATTTGCTCTTTCCCATCCTTGGTCCTTCAGGATTATCACTGAGTAGGCAGGTGTTACCTTCCTCAGGTCAAGACGATGTCCTTTTAACTTGGAGTTAGTGTTGTCATATGGGGGTTTATGTCATCCTCTGAAACAATCATTGTTTTCAAATTCATATCCCCAACTCCCCAAAATGACATTCTGACTGTACTGATAAGACAAGGAAGGGGATCAATGGGAGTCTGATCATGGTTGTACCAGAAACAAAGCATATTGCAGGCAGAGGGCCTGGACTTATTGAAGCAACGGTTCACCTCTGTTCCATTGAAATACACAGGTAAAAGGGGCACACCTATTTTTTTTTTATATGAGCCAGGAAAGCCATGCAAATCTAATAGCTTGAGACATTGGTCCTGTTTGTATTTGCCTAAGTCATTTGTATGAAAGTGTTCATAGCAATGGCATCTGTCAGAGAAAAGGTAAAAGCTTATCCAACTACTGTCATTAGGACTCTGTGATTTTGTATTTTTACTCATGCTGTTCGGCTTCTTCTTATTGTGAGAAGCATGAATCCACAATAGCATTTCTCTTACCACAATAACTATATTAGTAACCAGCAATACCTGAAATGGTCATTCAAATTGAGCTTCCAAACAATCCTTTCTTTTAAATGTCTGCACCGTCACATAATCTCTGGACTTGATGTTATGGCACTTAGCATTTGGTAATGCATGCTGGGCTTCCTTTACTTGTTGATGATATCTGGTAATGCTTTTTTTTAGGGTTGAACAATAGTTCAGTATATTCTCACCCAGGTTTAACTGCCAGTGGCACATCCAATGGCAGATGCAGGGCCTGTCTCATTATGATTTCATGTGGGGACAAACCAACGGTTCTATTAGCAGTGGCTTAAATATTCAACAGAACCAAAGGCAACACCTGATTCTAACTTTAGTCTCATTTCCTCATACATCTTATGAAATTAATGCTTAAATTGTTTTGGTCATCCTTTCCACTAGGCCCTCTGACTGAGAATCAAAATGTTGATTCACGTGTAAGACTTTGCATGCTTTTTATATTACTTGACCAATGAAATGGGTACCATTGTCACTGGATAGTTTTCCAGCGGATCCCAAATCACAGGATTATGTCCTTTTACAAACATTTTGCTACTGTAACTACATCATTCTTTCTGCAAGGGAATACTTCAAACCATTGTGAGAACACATCTATAATGACTAATCCATACATATACCCTTTACATTAAGACAATTCAATAAAGTCTATTCGTAAGTGTACACAAAAGCCATCTGATGGCAGAGTACAATCCTGTTACCTACACGGCCTATAAAAATATTTACACCCCCACCAGAAGTCTTCATGTTTTATTGTTTTATGACATTGAATCACTATGGATTTAATTTGGCTTTTTTGACACTAATCAATAGAAAAAACCTCTTGCATGTCAAAGTGAAAACAGATCTCTACAAAGTGATCTAAATTAATTACAAAATAATTACACAATAATTACACAGAAAATGATTAATTGCATGAGTATTCACCACCACCCCCCCCCCCCCTTAATATGATGCAGCAAATCGTCACTGGTGCAGCCAATTGATTTTAGAAGTCTCTTAATTAGTTAAATGATCAGCATGTGCAGTCAAGGCATTTCAATTGATTGAATTAATTGTAGTAAAAATACACCTGTATCTGGAAGATCCAACTGCTGGTGAGTCAATATCCTGGCAAAAACTACACCATGAAGACAAAAGAACAGTCTGAGCAATTCCATGAAAAGGTTACTGAAAAGCACAAGTCAGGAGGTGGATACAAGAAAATCTACAAGTCACTGAATATCACCTGGAGTTAGTAATCAAGAAATGGAAAGAATATGGCACAGCTGTAAATCTGCTGAGAGAAGGCCATCCTCAAAAACTGAGTGACCATGCAAGAAGGGGATGAGTGAGGGAGGACATCAAGAGACCTATGGCAACTCTGGAGGAGTGACAAGCTTCAGTGGCTGAGATGGGAGAGAGAGCGGAAACAACAACTGTTACCCAGGTGCTTCACCAGGAGCAGCTTTATGGGAGAGTGGTATAGAGAAAGGCACTCTTAAAAAAAAGACTCACATGAAATCTCAGTTAGAGTTAGCCGTAAGGCATGTGGGAGACTCTGAAGTCAGCTGGAAGAAGGCTATGGAAGGCTAGTGAAGGTAGAGAGTAAAATGAATGCAGCAAAATACAGGGAAATCCTGGAGGAAAACCTGATGCAGTCTGCAAGAGAACTTTGGAGAAAATTTGTTTTCCAGCAAGACAATGACCCCAGCATAAAAGCAAAGCTATGCAGAAATGGATTAAAAACAACAGTGTTAATGTCCTGGAGTGGCCAAGTCAGAGTCCAGACCACAATCCGATTGAGAATTCGTGGCTGGATTTGAAAAGGGCTCTTCACTCACAATCCCCATGCAATCCAACAGAGTTTGAGCAGTTCTGTGAAGAAGTTTGGGGAAATACTGCAGTATCGAGATGTGCAAAACTGATAAGGGCCTACCCACAGAAATTGAAGGCTATAATTGCTGCCAAAGTTGCATCTATTAATTACTAACAAAGGGGGTGAATACATATGCAATCAATTATTTTGTGTTTAATGTTTGTAATTAATTTAAGTCACTTGATGGAGATTTGTTTTCACATTGACATGAAAGAGTCTTCTTTGTTGATCAGCGTCAAAAAGGCCAAATTAAACTCACCATGATTCAGTGTTGTAGAACAATAAAACATGAAAACTTCCACTGCGGATCAATACTTTCTATTAGCACTGTATACCTGTTTTCTTGGATTATGTAGGGTACATCTCACATCTCATACATTGTCTACAGATTTGTTCTGTAACTTTAGGTACTCCAGGGGCATACCAGATTTAGTTTATTTGACCAAACATTCCCCTCTTGCTCGCATGTGTGAATTAATGAACACATCGGGCAATCCATGGTACCAGTTTACCTGTGGCCACAGTGAGTTTATTGGGGTGAAGCCATATGCCATCATACTGCTTACAACCCAGCTTTTCTTATATTGTTACATAAAGCTGAACTGTCAGCAAAGAAAATTAAATCAGCATTAACAACAGGAGAATCTTTGGTCCAACCTTTGGTCCAACTCGTATCAATGTGTCTTTATCATTGAGCTGACAGTCCCCTGGGAGGATGCTGTGGATGAGGCTTACGAAAGGAAAAGGCTGTGATATGCCAACCTTGCTGTTGAAGCAGAGGAGCAAGGCTGGAACGTAAAAGTGTGCCCAGTTGAGGTGGGGTGCAGGGTCTTTGTAGCCACTTTCGCCGTAAAGGCTGATTTATACTTGTGCATCAAATGTGCGCTGTAGGTACGGCGTAGCAGCATACCCTACACTGTACTCTATGCCAACCCTACGCCGTAGCCTAATGCGCACCTCTCCCAAAATTTCACTACGTGTCACAGCATCACAGACCACAACAACAGTGTTTGGTCCACTTGGTAACATCGCATTTCCTCCTACCCTGCAATAGCTTGCCGTTGGGCGACTGAATGGCAGGGAAGGAACTCTGGCTGCAATGCTTTCCAGGAAGCTTTACAGACCTCCGAAATTATGGAGGACCCTGTGCTTAACGCCAGTTTGTAGCTAGCTGCTACAGTCTGTTGACTTCCACCTGAAGCTGAAACTCAAATGGTGATTGTCAGTTTCCAAGTATACTGTGTGTACACTGATGTGAAATAAATGGTTGGTGACAATGTAAACACGAGGAATTCTGCAGATGCTGGAATTCAAGCAACACACATCAAAGTTGCTGGTGAACACAGCAGGCCAGGCAGCATCTCTAGGAAGAGGTACAGTCGACGCTTCGGGCCGAGACCCTTTGTCAGGTCAGTGCTTGGAGGCAATGAACCAAATCGTCAAATCTACCTGCCGACATCCGAAAATATTTGAAATGCATTTCCTTATTCATGTCTCTCAGTGGCCGGACAAGCACAGAAAATTCACCCTCCTTCAGTTTCAGTCGCCATTGTTTGAAATTTGAATTTCTTTGTGTTGACTTTCAACACGAAGAAGCTCAACACAGTGGCATAGAAACCCTACCGCCAACTGGCGTTTTGGCGGTGAATTGCAGAGTGACGCAGACGCACCAATGCACAAGTATAAATGCTCACAACGGCATAGCCCACTTGTGTAGGCTACAGCGTAAGCTAGTACGCACAACTATAAATCAGCCTTAAGGCTGCTGCGGGAAGTAGGAGTCAGAGGGCAGGCCCATAGGAAGGCAATCGAAGCACTTGCTCATGCCGCCAAAGTGAACAGTCACTGGCTGTGACTGAAAGGAAGGGGTGCTGTCTGGGCTGCCAAGTGACCATCTAGAGACTAACCATGTGACACACACCTGGGTCTGACCAGCCTGAGGCGGGCCTGCCTCGCTGAGGGTGTCTTGTGATAAAAAGCCGAAACACCCAGTGATGTCGAGGTTTACAACTGAAGATGTGTCTTAATGGTGGTACCATCATCTAGTGGTCACCTTTAAGAACTGCTTCCACTCAAGTCAAGTGCAGAGCAGAAACTTTAGAGACAGTAACATCCAGTCCTATTAATCAAACTGAATAGCAACACTCAAAGTTGCTGGTGAACACAGCAGGCCAGGCAGCATCTCTAGGAAGAGGTACAGTCGATGTTTCAGGCAGAGACCCTTCATCAGGACTAACTGAAGGAAGAGTTAGTAAGAGATTTGAAAGTGGGGGGGGAGGGGGAGATCCAAAATGATAGGAGAAGACAGGAGGGGGGAGGGATGGAGCCAAGAGCTGGACAGGTGATTGGGAAAAGGGATATGAGAGGATCATGGGACAGGAGGCCCAGGGAGAAAGACAAAGTTGAGGGGGGAAACCCAGAGGATGGGCAAGGGGTATAGTCAGAGGGACAGAGGGAGAAAAAGGAGAGAGAGAGAGAGAGAAAGAACGTGTATAAAAATAAATAATGGATGGGATATGAGGGGGAGGTGGGGCATTAACAGAAGTTAGAGAAGTCGATGTTCATGCCATCAGGCTGGAGGCTACCTAGACGGAATATAAGGTGTTGTTCCTCCAACCTGAGTGTGGCTTCATCTTTACAGTAGAGGAGGCCGTGGATAGACATGTCAGAATGGGAATGGGATGTGGAATTAAAATGTGTGGCCACTGAGAGATCCTGCTTTCTCTGGCGGACAAAGCGTAGGTGTTCAGCAAAGCAGTCTCCCAGTCTGCGTCTGGTCTCACCAATATATAGAAGGCCACATCGAGAGCACCGGACACAGTATATCACCCCAGCCAACTCACAGGTGAAGTGTCGCCTCACCTGGAAGGACTGTTTGGGGCCCTGAATGGTGGTAAGGGAGGAAGTGTAAGGGCATGTGTAGCACTTTGCTCCGCTTACAAGGATAAGTGCCGGGAGGGAGGTCAGTGGGGAGGGATCGGGGGGACAAATGGACAAGGGAGTCACGTAGGGAGCGATCCCTGCGGAAAGCTGGGGGGGGGGGGCGGGGAGGGAAAGATGTGCTTCGTGGTGGGATCCCGTTGGAGGTGGTGGAAGTTATGGAGAGTAATATGTTGGACCCGGAGGCTGGTGGGGTAGGTGAGGACCAGGGGAACCCTATTCCTAGTGGGGTGGCGGGAGGATGGAGTGAGAGCAGATGTATGTGAAATGGGGGAGATGCGTTTAAGAGCAGAGTTGATAGTGGAGGAAGGGAAGCCTCTTTCTTTAAAAAAAAGAGGACATCTCCCTCGTCCTGGAATGAAAAGCCTCATCCTGAGAGCAGATGCCACTGAGTCGGAGGAATTGCAAGAAGGGGATGGCATTTTTGCAAGAAACAGGGTGAGAAGAGGAATGGTCCAGATAGCTGTGAGAGTCAGTAGGCTTATAGTAGACATCAGTGGATAAGCTGTCTCCAGAGACAGAGACAGAAAGATCTAGAAAGAGGAGGGAGGTGTCAGAAATGGACCATGTAAACTTAAGGGCAGGGTGAAAGTTGGAGGCAAAGCTAATAAAGTCAACAAGCTCAGCATGTGTGCAGGAAGCAGCGCCAATGCAGTCCTCGATGTAGCGAAGGAAAAGTGGGGGACAGATACCAGAATAGGTACGGAACATAGATTGTTCCACAAGCCAACAAAAAGGCAGGCATAGCTAGGACCCATACGGGTGCCCATAGCTACACCTTCAGTTTGGAAGAAGTGGGAGGAGCTAAAGGAGAAATTATTAAGAGTAAGGACTAATTCCGCTAGACGGAGCAGAGTGGTGGTGGAGGGGAACTGATTAGGTCTGGAATCCAAAAAGAAGCAGAGAGCTTTGAGACCTTTCTGATGGGGGATGGAAGTATATAGGGACTGGACATGCCCCAGACAGTCCTTCCAGGTGAGGCGACACTTCACCTGTGAGTCGGCTGGGGTGATATACTGTGTCCGGTGCTCTCGATGTGGCCTTCTATATATTGACGAGACCCGACGCAGACTGGGAGATCACTTTGCTGAACATCTATGCTCTGTCCGCCGAAGAAAGCGGGATCTCCCAGTGGCCACACATTTTAATTCCACATCCCATTTCCATTCTGACATGTCTATCCACGGCCTCCTGTACTGTAAATATGAAGCCACACTCAGGTTGGAGGAACAACACCTTATATTCCGTCTGGGTAGCCTCCAACCTGATGGCATGAACATCAACTTCTCTAACTTCCACTAATGCCCCACCGTCCCCTCATACCCCATCCGTTATTTATTTTTATACACACATTCTTTCTCTCTCTCCTTTTTCTCCCTGTCCCTCTGACTATACCCCTTGCCCATCCTTTATCTTTCTCCCTGGGCCACCTGTCCCATGATCCTCTCATATCCCCTTTGCCAATCACCTGTCCAGCTCTTGGCTCTATCCCTCCCCCTCCTGTCTTCTCCTATCATTTTGGATCTCCCCCTCCCCCTTTCAAATCTCTTACTAACTGTTCCTTCAGTTAGTCCTGATGAAGGGTCTCGGCCTGAAACGTCGACTGTACCTCTTCCTAGAGATGCTGCCTGGCCTGCTGCGTTGAGCAGCAACTTTGATGTGTGTTGCTTGAATTTCCAGCATCTGCCTAATTCCTGTTGTTTGCGTTTTTAAAAATCAAACTGAATATCTGGAATAAACCAGTGACCACTGCGAAAGGGCATCTGACAACCAGGGAAAGACCTGGTGACGGCTTGGAGAAACTGCTGACAGGAGGGAACAGACCCCATCGGGGCTGGCATGGGTTAGCTACTCATGCCAGCAGGATCCATCGCTAGACAGCTTTTTTTTTTATATAGGCATCCGTTAGTCTCTTGAGACCATGGATTTGGACCTTGGAAGGCTTCCAGGGTGCAGGCCTATGCAAGGTTGTATGGAAGACCAGCAGTTGCCCATGCTGCAAGTCTCCCCTCTCCACGCCACCGATGTTGTCCAAGGGAAGGGCATTAGCATCCATACGGCTTGACTCCGGTGTCATCGCAGAGCAATGTGTGGTTAAGTGCCTTGCTCAAGGACACACATGCTGCCTCAGCCAAGGCTCAATCTAGTGACCTTTAAATCACTAGATGAATGCCTTAACCACCTGGCCACGTGTCAACACATTTATTGCTACAAAAACTTCAAGATGAACAATACCCCTTGAGTCTGCGAGTGGGGGCGCAAGATGACTCACTGACAGATTACACAGTAACAGACCTAGGAATGGAAACGACGACGAAACAGACAACTAGCGCAACGTTTGACAGAGCAGCAGCACCAGCAGAACACGACCTACAATGCTGCATCTGTGGCTGGACAAATAATTTCAGAGAAGATCCACCAGGGCAGGAAGAAGTGCCTGACGGAGCTCGACAAGGGGCCTCGCCTTGACCATTACCTTCTAAGAGGTAGATTAAATCAGTCGAGTGAAGCCCGGTGGCAGGACAAACACCACAGTCCACAGGATATCAGTACCCTAAGCAAAGCTCAACCAAGCACCGATCCACCAGCGGACATGAGTCCAGAGCCCAACCAGCTGCGGCCAGCAGCAGAAAGGAAAATGAAAGGATGGAAGCCCCAAATCTTGTGGCCTAAATCCTGCCAGAAGAATGAGTGGGAGATCATCAACACAGACCTAGTCTATCTTCTAGAAGGACTGAAGGGAAGTGTGGAAAGAAAACTGGAGAAGTGGGGAGAGACCGTACACATCTATGGGGTAGAGAGATTTGGAGTGAAAAAACAGAGGACACAGAAGGAATGTTCAGTCCAGCCTAAGTCTAAGGGATAGCAGGAAATCAAAAGACTGGTGAAGGAAAGGAGACAGCTGAGGAAAGAGTGGAGGAAGTCCTCAGAAGGGGAAAGGAAGGGACTCAAGGTATTATAAGCAGAAATAAAGCAGCGCTTGACAAAGCTGCGAAGAGCAGAAAGCTTGAGAAAACAACATGAGGAAAGAAAGGGCAAGGGCAAGCTTTTTCAGAAACCCTTACAAGTTCGTCAAAAGCCTCTTTGGCAGAGAGAAGAGAGGAATCCTTAGAGTACCTGTGAGGGAACTAGAGGAGCTCCTGAGGAAGACCCACCCTGATAACCAGAGGCGTGAGCCAGTCACCATTCTGAATGACATGCCACCAATCCACCCACCTGAGCACCCTACGTAAGGCCCCCTACAGAGAGGGAGGTGGAAAGTTAAACGAGCAAGATCAGCATCAGATCCAGGGCCCAATGACGTCCCATACAGGCTCTATAAGAACAGCCCCAGCGTCCTGAAATACCTCTGGAATCTAATGAAGGTGGCATGGGGGAAAGGAATTATACCTGAGGCATGGCGAAGGGCGGGAGAGATACTAATTCCCAAAGAGAAGAATTCTTCAACAATCAGTCAGTTCCGCCAGATCAGTCTCCTGAACGTAGAAGGAAAGATCTTCTTTGGAGTCGTGGCTCAAAGACTCTCAGCCTTTTTGCAGAGCAACAACTTCATCGACACATCAGTGCAGAAAGCAGGAATACGTGGTTTCCCAGGATGTCTGGAACACGCAATATCATTTGGCACCAGATACAAACTGCCAAGGAAAAGAAAGACCCGCATGTGGTCTTCCTAGATCTTGCCAATGCTTCTGGGTCAGTGCCTCACGAGACTATGGGCAGCTTTCAAGTTTTTCCAGGTTCCAGAGGGAATCACAAAGCTGGTCAAAGCGTACTACCAGGATTTGCAGTTCTGTGTCACAACACAAAATAACACCACCACATGGCAGCACCTTGAGATAGGCATAATGGAGGGCTGTGGCATTTATCATTGGCAATGGAGCTCATTATCCGAGCATCCCAATGGGTGGTCAGAGGGAAACACTTGAAGAATGGGTTGCATCTTCCTCCAACCAGGGCATACATGGGTGAGATGACCACAATGACAACAACAAAAGCATGCACCAAATGCCTGCTGGATGAACTCTAGGGAAACATCAAGTGGGCACAAATGGAGATCAAACCCAGTAAGTCTCACAGTATCTCAATTGAGAAAGGCAGGCTCACTGACATAAAGTTCTGTATCAATGCTGAGCCAATACCAGCTGTTCTGGAGAAGCCCATCAAAAGCCTCAGACGTTGGTACAACGCAGACCTCAGAGACACAGAGCAGATGGAACTAAGGCAGAATACAATCAGTGGCCTCAAGCTAATCAACACCACAGTTCTCCCAGGGAGGTTGAAGCTTTGGTGCTTTCAGTTTGGACTGCTGCCCCAACTTATGTGTCCATTTACCATCTATGAGGTCACTGTCTCATGCACATAGGCTGGAGAACTCACATATGAGGAAGTGGCTTAGTCTACCAAGATGCCTTAGCAGCATAGGACTTTACAGGAACAGAGCCCTTTCTCTGCCAATTTCTAGTCTGGTGGAGGAATACAAATGTGCCAAAGCAAGGCTGGAAATGACACTCAAAAAATCTCAGGACCCAATCATAAGAGGCATTGCTTCTGCTCTAGCAACAGGGAAGAAATGGACCCCAGCCACAGCAGTACTGGACGTAGAAGCTGCCCTCTGACACCGGGACATAGTGGGCTATGTCCAATAGGGCAGAGGAGGCTTTGGCCTTGGAGTGATGAAACCTACCTGGCAAAAGGCTACTACAACAGAACGCCAGCACCTGGTGGTGGAGGAGGTGCACCACCAAGAAACAGCAGACAGATGTGCTGAAGCGATATCCCAGGCCAATCAAGGCTGCTGGATGAGATGGGCGGGTGTTGAGAGGAGGAAAATCACATGGAGTGAGCTGCAGAGCACAGAGTCAAACAGATTGAGCTTTATCATCAGAGCCACATATGATGTCCTGCCCTCTCCTACAAACCTAAATCTTTGGCTGGGAGAGGATCCAGCCTGTCCTCTGTGCGCAGTTCCGGCATCCCTCAAGCACATCTTGGTTAGTTGCAAGACCAGCCTAACACAAGGCAGATACACCTGGTGACACAACCAAGTGCTGAGGTGTTTGGTAGCTGAACTTCAGTGTAGGAGAGTAACCTCCAGCACCAGGCCTCTCAATGCCCAGACAATGGTCCCACAACTACCATCCTTCATCCAGGAAGGAGAGAAACCGGGGGCTAACCCCTTGCCTCACGACTCATGCCAACTGAGTGCACCCAGGGACTGGGAAACATGTGCTGATTTAGGCCAGAAACTTAGCTTCCCATCTGAAGTTGCAACGACCAACCTGCGGCCTGACCTGGTCCTTTGGTCCAACTCGTGTCGACTTGTCTTTATCATGGAGTTGACGGTCCCCTGGGAGGATGCTGTGGATGAGGCTTACAAACGGAAAAGGGTGCGATATGCAAACCTTGCAGTTGAAGCAGAGGAGCGAGGCTGGAACGTAAAAGTGCGTCCAGGTGAGGTGGAGTGCAGGGGATATGTAGCCAGTTCCACCGTAAGGCTGCTGAGGGAAGTAGGAGTCAGAGGGCAGGCCCATAGGAAGGCAATCGAAGCACTTGCTAATGCCACCGAAATGAGCAGTCACTGGCTGTGGCTGAAAAGAAGGGGTGCTGTTTGGGCTGCCATGTGACCATCTAGAGACTAACCATGTGACACACACCCAGGTCTGACTAGCCTGTGGTGGGCCTGCCTCGGCTGAGGGTGTCTTGTGATAAAAGGCCAAAACACCCAGTGATGTCAAGGTTTACAACTGAAGATGTGTCATAATGGTGGTACCATCATCTAGTGGTCATCTTTAAGAACTACTTCCACTCAAATCAAGTACAGTGCAGAAACTTTAGGGATTGTAACATCCAGTCCTATTAATCAAACACATGGGGTTTTACTACTTCTAACGTAACAGACGGGGGGGCATGGTGGCAATCCAAATCAAGTAGCACAGGAGGTGTAACTCATTGTGTTACCTGAGCGATTGTCGGCAGCAGAACATTGCATTTGCAATGGTATAGGATAGACTTTGACAACACTAAACTATTGTGCCGCATCAATGACTTTTAAGACTGGCTGGTGAAGGAAGCCGTTGAAATAAAATTAGAGAAAAAGAATTTTAACAAAGGTGCAAGTCTCACTGTAAGTAAGAACTGGAAATCGATTGTAAACAAGGTGAGACAGCGGAAACCTGATTGGATGAGGAATAACCAATCAGGAAGTATGGAAGACGGGGTATATATACCACTGAACTAGACAGGTCTAGTCATCATCCCTGATGAAGATGGCAGAGTCTGTCACTGAAATCATTGGCTAAAATCAATATCTGTACTCAGCTCTAAACTCAAGGAGAGTTTATTTGTCGTATTCACCAGGAAGGCATGAGATAGTTTTTCTAGTGTAACACTTTCACAGCAGTGTGGATCATTGTCTTCCTCCGTGGGGAGAAGAGTGGTCATATTAAGAGTTGCACAGTGAGTAATTCTAACATTTGGGCCTATTAATAACTTAATTTCATATCATGTTTGCCTAGCAGTATCAAGGTGTTACATAGCATAGTGAGCTAAAATGTGCTGAACTGCAAGGTAAAGGGCTGCCGCTGCAGGAAGAGAATCTGATAAACCCCTGGCTATTGGGCTTGAGCACTAAAATAAACAACTGGCCTTTGTCTTTCCCCATGATACTGAGTCAAAAAGATCTGAACAAACCATTCATAGTGAACAAAAAGTGAAACTCTTTTCTATAGACTGGGAGGCCCAAAACTAAGCAGATATCATTGCTTCTTTTATATGTACAAATGCTTCCTCATCTTCTGGGATATAATGGATCCGTCACATGGGGATGCTGGGAACAGACCCAAATGTGAGACACAGACACTGAAGTACAAGGAACAGGACTTGACTAGAGTGGAGGTGTGAACGCAGACTTGGGCTAGGAAAAGGAATCATGGACTAGGAGACAAGGCTTGGACTCTGAGCCCGAGACTGGACAAGGACTCAGAACCTGGGTCTTGCCTCAGGCTCAGACCCCAGAACCAGGCAAGGACATGACATGGCTTCAGGACAGGACGTGGCTGGGGTCTAGAGGCCTGAGCTTGGCTTGAGGCTGGGGTCTTGGGTCTTGAGTTTGGTTTGAGGCTGGGGTCTTGGGTCTTGAGCTTGGCTACGGGATCTATGAGGCTTGGGTTCTTGGAGCTTGGCTGTGGGATCTTTGATTTGAAATGGGGAGGCTGATAACTCAGAGGCTGGAGCTGAGAGACCAACAGGGAACTGAACACTAACATAGAGCCAGGACTTGTCCTTTGAAAAGCCAGGACTCATCGTTAACATAACACCAACATGAGACAGGACAGTACATAGACATAGAGCCGGGACTTATACTTAAACGAGCCAGGACTCAACTTCTCCACACCAAGGTGGGACAGGACCATCCATCGGGTAATGGCAGAACAGCTTGCTTACCAACAGAGGGAAAGACAAGACAAGACAGATCCCCCCCACAGGGCAACAACAAAATGGCCTGACTTACCCCACAGGGGCAAGGACAAGACAAGACCCGCCCCCCCCCGCAGGGCAACGGCAAAACAGCCTGGCTTACCCCACAGAGACAACACCAAAGAGCAACAGACAGATCCATCCCTACTCCGGGATAGCTCCGAGTCTCAGTTCAGCCAACAACCTCAGCTGGCTACGGAAACAGCCAGATCCCTACCTAGCTCAGAGTAGCAGGCAGCCACTCAGCCGGCCCAGGAAACAGCCCCAACTACTGACAGCAAGGATCCATGAGGGGATGGTTCCCCAACACGGCCTAAAGATGGCAATTGGCTGCTCTAGCCTTCCACCAACAGGTTGCTCCCAGGGGATCTTGACAAAACAAACTAGCAGCCCACACTCAATACCAAGGGTACTTATATTCCAACCCCAAAATGGGAATCAGGTGTCTATGGTTAACTCAAACAAGGGACAGCTGGAAGTCCCGGAATCCTGAGTCCACAGACCGGACCATGAACCAGAATGCGGACTTCACGGACCGGACCATGACAGGATCTGGTTGACAGAGAAGAGATATTTTCTGGAAGGGCCTAACAATAGTAGCATAATCTAAAATTCATTGTATACAATATCCAGTCACCCCCAGGAAATACTTCATTTCTCTATGAGTAGTTGGTTGTGGGACTTTAAATCAACTTCAATCCGAAGCTTAATCAATAACTTATACTGGAATAGGGTATGTCCCAGATAAGTAACTTCTGGTTATACAAACTGTTGTTTCTGCTTTGATACTTTATGACCTTTCTTAGATAGTTTATGTAAAAAGTAGAGGGATTCCTGCTCTCAGGCTTCCCTGTTTTGGGGGGAGGGGATCGACAGGAGGTCATACACATTTTGTATTAGAGTAGGGCCCCCTGGGGAAACTCCTTACCTTCCTCCATTCGCAATTTACATGAAAAAAACACTGATTGCATCAAAACTATTTCCCAAGGAATCTGGAACTCAAAATCAATATGCGAAAGTTCTAGGGAAATATCTCTTATATTTTATAAAATAAAGCTATTATATCCTATAAAAGAAAACTATAAAAAGAAAGTCATAAAGCAGCTTTTATAATTGCTCTCAAAAATGTTTGACTCTTTCCAGAATTGTTAATTTCAAATTCCCAATTTTATTATCTTCCAATGAGCAATTTCCCACAAATGACCACTCCCTCAGAAATGTGGGCACCGCATATCCAGAATACAGTTGCACAAATTTCTATGCCAACTCAGATTACACCTGACCAGTATGGAATCTGTTTCCCTAAAATCAATTCCATGAAAAAAAGAAACACCAACCAAAAAAAAACATCAGACAAGATAAAATAAATAAAAAAAATGCGTGTACTGTTCTTCATTGTAAATAACTTAAAAACTTAAAATACACAGTTAATTCCCATTATGAAAAGCTTTCACACAATTTTTCAAAGGACAAGGAAGAGAGGATAAACTTCTGGGTGGGGGGGTCACACATTAAAATATTGATGCAAACTCCTAAAGGCACTGTCTCTTAAAACAACATTTACACTCTCTCTTTCTTTCTGCCTCTCTCACACACACACACACACACACACACACACACACATTTTCTTACACTCAGTTGTGGCCACACTTTACATGCAAACCCATTCACACCTTAAACTATTTCATAAAATCTCTTGTTCCTAAGGGTTAAACTGTTGCCACAATATTTAGTTACAATTTTATAATAATGAGGAAATACGTTACTCTAAGACTCTGAAACCAATAAATGTTGTAAGTTATTCACCATGCACAATACAACATTCAACAAGTTTAAAGCACTAAATCCCCACATTATCCAAAAACACAATATACTCTGACCCTTCTGCTACTTCAATCTCTGATTCTTTTGCTAGGACTTACATGAACTATTTGCTGTACAGTTCTGGGCACATTACCACTGCTGAAGTAACAGATTTGAGTGTTGTATTGCCCCCAACAACAGTTTCCTTGATTGGGTGCAGGCACACTTCAGGGCTGTATTACTTCTCTTCTATAATCTCTCTGCTGGCTTCTTCCCTGACCTACATTTCCCCACATGATATCCCTTGTATTTTCTCAAAGGAAAACACTTTAGCTGCCTCCAGAGTATTCCTAAAGTTAAAGTCTTGCTCCTGCA
Source organism: Mobula birostris (assembly GCF_030028105.1). Lineage (NCBI taxonomy): Eukaryota > Metazoa > Chordata > Chondrichthyes > Myliobatiformes > Myliobatidae > Mobula > Mobula birostris. The sequence goes on along the minus strand of NC_092374.1, from coordinate 139,968,638 downwards.
GCTCCTCCTTCCGTGATCTAACCATTTTCCTAAGTACCCATGCCTCAGTATGTGTAGAGTCTCAGGATTCAAACATTTCCAACATCTTTCCAGATTCATTGGTACTATGAAATATGTGTGCTGAACCATCTATTTGTGGATTCTGGTTCTAAATGATCTCAATCTAATATTAATCCATACACCCCTTGGTATATCATCCATAAATGGGACATAACTGCAGCGGGAAGTTCTCCTTTCCATTGGTAACATTTATGTAACTAGTCTATTAGGCTCGTGTTGTTATTACCCATAACAATCAGTATCACATTCTTTAACTTGTCATTTGTTCCCCAAGCACGTCACTGTGCTTCTGACAAAGTGGAGTGTATGTTCAGATGCAAGCACATTATAATCAATCTCCTTTCCTCGTTTATCATCTAGACTGTGTATTGCACTCTGGTAACTAATTACTTGGAACAACTGTCTGGAAACATATGTCTCAATATCCTTAACAATACCCCTCAGCTGCTGTATCTGAATGGATAGTGTATGTTATATTTAGATTAGAGTCAACTTTATTGTCATTGTGCCGAGTACAAATACAAAGTTAATGAAATGCAACTGATTTCCTGCCCCAGCTCCTCCTTCGCTGATAATAACTAGCTGGTGGATCTTCACCATAAATATATCTGGTCTCCTTATCTGCTATGTCATTCCAATCCATATTTCCATATTAATTTTCTTCCCCTCTTTCTGGTCCAAAAGCACATATTATTCCTCTCTGTGCTGCAAGTTGGCTCTGCATCTTTTCTATTCACTTTAAACACACAGTATTAGGGTACTTTTTTCATGTGCTCTTTTCTCTATCAGGATCAGGGAAAGATGTACACTGCCTCACCTTTTACTTTATCAATATTTTGTTCTATTTAGATTTGCCAATGTTCTAATAACTTACCAGTTTTCACTACAGCGTCCTGTAGGGTTTAATAAATTTTAGAATTTAGTTCTGGTGCCCAGTGTCCCTGACACACTTTCTTGTTATTGGTTGGTTTTCTCATGTTATCTCAGAAATATTTCATGTGTCCCTGACACTAGGTCAACCAGTATAAATGTACTTGACGCGAAAAAAAAATCCAATACTTCTGTGCATATCTCTTTTACGCATCCCAGATTCGAGGTCAACCTCCTTCAGTATCAGAATCAGAATCAGATTTATTATCACCGGCATGTGTTGTGAAATTGGTTAACTTAGTAGCAGTAATTCAATGCAATATATAGAATAGAAGAAGAAAAAAAATAATAATAATAACAATAAATAAACAAATAAGTAAATCAATTACAGTATGCGTATATGGAATAGATTAAAATTGTGCAAGAACAGAAATAATATATTAAAATAGTGAGGTAGTGTTCATGGGTTCAATGTCCATTTAGAAATCAGATGGCAGAGGGGAAAAAGCTGTTCCTGAATCTTTGAGTGTGCGCCTTGAGGCTTCTGAACCTCCTACCTGATAGTAACAGTGAGAAAAGGACATGCCTTGGGTGCTAGGAGTACTTCATTATGGACGCTGCTTTTCTGAGACACTGCTCCTTGAAGATGTCCTGGGTACTTTGTAGGCTCGTACCTAAGATGGAGCCCACTAAATTTACGACCCTCTGAAGATTCTTTTGGTCCTCTGCAGTGCCCCCCCCCCCTTCCAGACAGTGATGCAGGCTGTCAGAATGCTCTTCTCGGTACATCTATAGAAGTTTTTGAGTGTTTTTGTTAACATACTAATCTCTTCAAACTCCTGATGAAGTATAGTTGCTGTCTTGTCTTCTTTCTAACTACATCAATATGTTAGGACCAGGTTAGGTCCTTAGAGATCTTGATACCCAGGAAATTGAAACTGCTCACTCTCTCCACTTCTGTTCCCTCTATAATTGGTATGTGTTCCTTCATCTTACCCTTCCTGAAGTCCACAAACAGCTCTTTCATCTTACTGGCATTGAGTGCAAGATTGTTGCTGTGACACCACTCCACTAGTTGGTATATCTTGCTCCAGTATGACCTCTCTTCTCCATCTGAGATTCTGCCAACAATGGTTGTATCATCAGTAAATTTATAGATGGTATTTGAGTTATGCCTAGCCACACAGTCATGGTAATAGAGAGAATAGAGCAGTGAGCTAAGCACGCACCCCTCAAGTGCTCCAGTGTTGATCATCATTACTCAAAGTTTCTGTCATCATGCCAAATGTGTTGGAATCATGAGAAGAGAAACTGATCCACTCATGACCTTAGCATTGATCGCAGCATATAGGGTGAAAGTGAGGCATAAGAGAAGTTAGAATGCCAAGGGTAAAAAACTTAATTTTCCTTCAGCGGCCACTACTCCCGAGGAGTTTCACATAGGCAATTCTGTCCTCGGAATATCCCGCGTCGCTGTCGCACCTAGACAAGCGAACTCAGTGGGACCTCCAAATTCTGTTGTGTACCATTCAGCTAGGTCTTCTAATATACCAGAACAAATTACAACAAATTCCAAGTGGTTCATATTATTAATGCATGTATTATTTTACTTGCAAGGAGAGATATACTTCCAGCCAAGTTTTGTCTGGAAAAGTAGCTCTGATCTTACATCTCAGATAAAGCACTTCTGCACCTTTTTTTCACAAGAGCATTGATCAGGCTGTTCCAGTCTATAACATTACATTCCTCTGTTATCTTCATGCTTATCTAGCTCTCACATTTGAATTGTGGAAGCTCCAACCTGTTTACTCCTGTTGTCAAAACATCTCCTCCGACCATAAAACAAATTGTCTGTTATAAAGTAAAATAGTTTCCTCTCATATAACACAAACATATTTGTAAGTTTTCTCATCAAAACCACCTTGGGATTTTGTAGACCCATTTTGTCGCATTATATTTTACAAAGTTACAACTTCATAAAGACTTCCGGTCTACAGATACTGCATGTTGCTACACCTAGATAGTAACTATAAGTGAACAAGGAGTACCTTCTATTTCCAGGTTTCACAAACAAAATCATATTCTGTCCACACCAGTTTTGTTTAAATACAACACAAGTCACCAAACTACTAAAAGCTTGCAAAGAAAAGGAGGAGATTGCCACCCTCTGGTATGTGACAAGCAGGCATGGAAACTTCAATGCAGTGCACTGCGTGTTATGTTATTGAACCAAAGACAGTCATCCCTGCTGGGGAAGCGTAGGAGATGCAAAATACTGACTGAAGGCCAGGAGCAGGTAAAGCAGGACAATAAGGAACAAATCATAGCTAGAGAGCATATCGTTAATATAGCTCAAAGTAAATTTATGATCAAAGCACATATATGCTTCCTTGAGATCTATTTTCTTGTGGGCATTCACAGCAAAACTGAATAGGATCAAAGCTGGACAAAGAACCAAGGTGCAAATAACAAATTGTGCAAACACAACTGAAAGATAACAACAATAATAATAAGTAATATTGAGAATGAGTTGTAAGGTCCTTAGTATATAGTAGCAATTAATAAAGAAACAACCGTTAATTAACTTCCAAGCAGTGATCTACTTAAAATTTACAAATAGACGGCATTGTCTACTGAAGGAGCAGTCTGCAGCTTCACAACAGGAAGCCACTCAATATAAGTAATTTGGAAATGGACAAGGCAATTATTTTTCCTCTATATGTGCATGCAAATCGATAAATATGATAACTATTGGAAAAAAGCAAATGAGACATTCTGGCATAGATTGGCCAGTTGTACAAATACCACCTAAAAGGTAACAAAAATAAAAAAAAATTGTGAAAATCTAAACTATAACTGCACTGATCCAAGAGAAGTGTGGAATAGTGAAATTCAATTAGAACAGCCATTAATACTGTGAAACAATGGATGAAGTTAAGAGTAGAGCACTGGATTCCTCAAGCCTACTCTCTTTTAAAATATTGCTGAGGCAAACAGTAACACGGTTTTCTCTGGGTGGAAGATTTTAATGATTAGATTGACTGCAGCAATATTGACTTAAGCTAGACATCTAGGGTATATACTGACTGTAGTAGGTGATTAGTGAATCAGCGCAAAAGATGATGAAAGCAAAATACTGGAAAACACCAGTTGGTCAGATAGCATCAACAGAAAGAGAATAAGAATCGGCTTTATTATTACTATCTAATATGATGTGTAATTTGTTGGTTTGCGGTTGCAGGACAGGGCAATCAGCAAATGTTTCAGATACTAGGCCATTCATCAGAATTGGGAAAGACAGAAATTAACACAAGCTAGGACATGGAGAAACTCTCTGATTTTGTGAAATAATGCAGCCATTAAGGAGTTAAGGTGCTTTGTATAATGTGTTGCTGATATTGCATTGTCTGGTCTACTAAGGCATGCCTTGCAGGCCAGAATACACAAATGAAAGAAAAAGGAAGAGGTGGATGTCAGCCTTTTAATTATTTATTTACTTGGATACAACATGGAATAGGTGCTTTCGCCACTTTGAGCTACGCTGCCTGGTAATCTCCTGATTGAACCCTAGCTTAACCACCCAAAAGTGTACAATGACCTACCGACCGATACATCTTTGGATTGTGTGAGGAAGGTGGAGCAACCAGAGGAAAACCATGTGGTCACAGCAGTAGTAATTGAGCCCAGGTCACTGATACTGTAAATTGTTGTGTTAGCCACTGCATAACCATGCTGCCCCTTGAATTAAATTGGAAAACAAACTTATCTGCAAACTTCAACACTGAGAACTACCCAGATTAAAAATGAGATGTTCATCTCACAAATGGAGTCTTTCCTCTGAAGTGCTAAAAGGAGAGGGGAATAGGTAGCTGGTGACAGAATCTTGTTGGAGGTGGCAGAAATGGCAAGCAATAACTGTTGAATGTAGTTGGGGTGGAAGGTACGATATCTGGATGAGAATTGGAGATGCTGTAATATACAAGTCTATAGACAGAAAGCTGGGAAGTAGGAGTAATGCAAATACCCCATTTTTGTCTGCTTTTGACATTGGTGAAGTAAATAACCTCCTTCTATAAATTACGAAGATTTTATTAGTACTGAAACGAAACAACATAACCAAGCATCCACTGTCTCTTAGGTAGAAAAATACAAGGACTTTCTATCCTTGCACAAAAAACAGTTCCTTATGTCAGTCCTAAATAAGTGTCTTATTAATTTGGCACTATGCCCTCTGGTTCTACGATCTCTAGTTAGAGGAAAACACCGCATCATTCTTCCTGCCTGTCCTCCTCAGAATCATCTGCATCTGAGTGATTACCTTTCATTCTTCCAAATAGCTAGAGGAAGCACTTACTCAATTTCCTTTCATAGAACAATTTCCTTTTCCCCTGAATCAATCTAGTAATCTACACTTCAACAAATCCATCATTCTATAGGAGCAGAGATAAAAACTCCACACAGTATTAGAAATATGGTGTGATAGAAATAGTGTGCAGTTGCAACAATATTTTTTTACTTCTCCATTCCAACCCTTTTGCAATAATGGCAAGCAATAATTGCATTTGTAACTACTTGTTTCTGTATGGTGCCTTTCTAGGACTTTTAAAATAGAAGCACTGCAAAACATATGGCATCAAACACAAACCATCCTATTATAAACAATGTTTATGGATAACATATTAGGCAATTTCACTGAAATCTTTGAACCAGAATAAGCCTAATTGCCTGAATATTGCTTTCCATTAACTAAGAAAGTGGGGCATATCTTGCAGTATTCTATCAGCAATTATTCCCATACCAGCTGGCATTTAAAGTTTTTCTTTGTGGAAGATAAGCAAATCAAACAGATTGTTCTTCTGTTGATAGAGCCATGGCCTGCACTATGATGCTGATCACTCCAAGAAGAAATGCATCCCTGCTGAATCTTCCAGCCCTTGTGTCAGTGAACTGACATCCAATTCAATGCACTTAGACCACTTTCATTCTTTATGGCCTTGGGACTCCTGAGATGTGATTGGCGCCTGCTAAAGTAAAAGCATCACTAGCTTTGTTACACCATTGCACCATGCCCATATGTCAGCATTGCAACAAACACACTTTTAGCTCAGCGAATTTCCAGAGAATGTTTGAGTAGGTTGTTCTGTTATTGCTGCTCTCTCTTCAAATATCTAGATTAGAATCTTTCTTTCCTTTAATTATTGACCTGGTGAAAGACCAAGAAAAATAATTATCAGAAATGACTCCAACTGGCAGCATGTGACTGTGGTATCCTGCAGGGACTGGCTTCCACCATTCAGGGTAAAAAAATCACATTTCCAAGTTTATCGGTTGTGTGAAGTAAACAATATTGATTAGTAGCCAGCTCATTCAAAGACATGTTGGCTAAGATTTTGTTGGATTTTGCCAATGATTTGCAAGATCCATCACTTCCATATAAAATCAAAATGTCTCAACTTTCTCAACTACGTTCTTTCAACAACTATTTAAGCAGAAACATTGGAAAATCTTCGTGAAGTAATTCTACTAGCTCTAATTATTTGCAATGCTATTTGTTTTTACTTTTTAATTTTTCTTAATGACAGCTGAAACATGTAATAGCTTCTACCAGTTTCAGAATATCAGGGACATTCTGAAACAAAAAAAAATGACAGCTTTAGCAGATAGTAAAGCTGAGAGTCTAACCACCATAACTGGTGAGAAATTAAAGTGTTAGGCTTACAATCCAATGAGCAAACACTCATATGGATTCAAGATCCAATTCTGAGACATAGAGCCAGACTAGCACTGATTGGCTCTGTGGTTCAGAAGGGAAAAGAGGAGTGCAGTAATTACAGGGGATTCTATAGTCAAAGGAGCAGACAGAAGATTCTGTGGATGTGAAAAGGAAACCAAGATGGTATTTTGTCCCCCACGTTCCAGGGTCAGGGATGTCTTGGATCAGCTCCACAGCATTCTAAAGGTGAGTTTGAGCAACCAGAACAACATGCTGTAGGTAGGAAAAGGAAGGAGGTCCTGAAGAGACAAAATAGGGGGTTAGGTAGAAAGCTGAAAACCAGGACCTCCAGGGTAGTGATCTCTGGATTTTTGCCTGTACCACACACTAGAGGGGGTAAGAATAGGATGATTGGGCAGATGAATGTGTGGCTAAGGAATTGGTGCATGGGGCAGGGTTTCAGATCACTGGATGATTGGGATCTCTTCTGGAGAAGGTATGACAGGCACAAAAAGGGCAAGTTACATCTAAACCCAGGGAGGACAAATATCCTTGTGGTCAGGTTTGCTAAACTAATTTGGCAGTGGGAAGGAAACCAAAATGATCGAGCTGAGGATGGGAAAGTTGGTATACAAGTAGATGTAGAGTCTAGTGGGACTGTTAGAAGGACATGCAGATGATAGGGCAAAATTACGGTCAGTGGAATGATTTGAAGTGTAATGTGGGGGCAAAATTGAAAAGGATGACGAATACAGGACTGAAGGTATTCTGAATGCATGTTTTATACAGAATAAGGTAGATGATCTTGTAACCCACTTAGAGATTGGCAGGTATGATGTTGTGGGTATCACTAGCTAAAGAAGATCATAGTTGGGAGATAAACATTCAACAAGACACCTTGTATCAAAGGGACAGGCAAGTTGATAAGAGGGGATGGGATGGCTCCGTTGGTAAAAAACATGAAATCAAAATCAAATCTTTAGAAAGAGGTGACATAGTAGCAGAAGATATAGAATCTTTGAGGGTAGAGTTAAGAAATTGAAAAGGTGAAAAGACCCTGATGGGAGTTATGTACAGGCCTCCAAACAGTAGCCAGGATGTGGGATACAAATTAAAAGCATGTAAAAAGGCCAATGTTATAATAGTCGTGGGGGACTTCAACAGGCATAAAGGTTGGGAAAATCAGGTTGGTGCTGAATCTCAAGAGAGGGAATTTGCAGAATGCCTGTGAGTTGCCTTTTTATGGCAGCTTGTGGTTGATCCCACTAGGGGAATGGCGAAACTTGCAGAAAACATAACAAAGTTATATACGTACAAAGAGTATGTCTGGAAGACAAAAATAGATGGGCTGCACGGGGAAGAGAAGAAGCTAAAAAGTCAAGTTGCAGTTTCAAAAAGAGCACTAGTCTGCATGCTGTTGATGAAAAACCTGATAAGGATGAGAATGACACAGAACCACGCACCCTTTGATTCACAATGTGAAAACTAAAAATAGACAATCAACATGGCCTGCACCAGAAGTGAAAGGCAAATATATTAAAATGGAATGGGACACTGGTTTGGTTGTCTCAGTCATTCTACAAACTGAGTTTGAATGGCATTTCAAAGATACTAAACTGAAGCCTGCAGATATCCACCTAAGAACTTCTAGTGGAGAAAAGATAACTCCTGCGGGAATGATATTCGTAACAGTGAAATACATCAACCAGCAAACCACACTGGGCTTGAATATATTAAAAACAGGAGGGCCAGCATTGTGGGGGCATGACTGGCCAAGACAGTTACAACTACAACCAGTTGCATGCCAAATCCCTGCAACAGAGTAAATTGAACGTGAGTTAATAAAGGTACTGGATTATGCCACAGCAGTGATAGAGGATGGAATTGGAAAACTCAAACATATCAAGGGTAAAATAGTGTAAAATGAAGATGACACACTCAAGTTTTGCAAAGTCCATCTGGTTTCTTATACCATCCGTGATCAAGAAACCAGTGAACTAGATCACATGGAGGCTGAAGGAATTCTTTCCAAGGTTGAGTGGAGCCCATGGGTAATGTAAGTGGTTCCAGTAGCCTAGAAGAATGGGTCTGTCAGAATTTGCGGTGATTTTTAGGTCAGCATCAACCCATACTGAAAGTAGATCAATACCCTTTGCCCAGGATGGAGGACATTTTTGCGAAGCTTTCTGGAGAGAAACACTTCAGCAAAGTAGACTTAGCTGAGGCCTATGTACAGGTGGAGATGGAAGAAGAGTCTGAAGTCTTTCCCATCATAAACATTCACAAAGGTTGTTATTGCTATAAACTGCTTATTTTTGGAGTAGCATCTGCACCTGCACTCTGGCACTTGTGTTACCTGAATGACATCACTGTTGCTAGTAAGGATAACAAGGAACATCTCCAAAACCTTAAGATAGTTTTAAAAAGATTAAAAGATTATGGGCTCAGAGCATGAGGTGACAGTGTGACTTTTTTAAACCAAGCATCACTTACTGCGGTCATACCATTGATGCATAAGATTTGCACAAATGTGCTGAGGACATTCAAGTAGTTGTGAAAGCCCCAAGGCCAAAGGACATGCCCCAGTTTCTGTCCTTTTTAGGACTTGTTTATTACTATAACATTTCTTGCCAAACCTGGCTACTGTGCTCCAGTCCTTGAACTCATTACTAAAGATCGAGAAGAAATAGCAATGGACGAAGCAGTGTGAGGTGGCTTTCAAAAAGTTAAAGGAATTGGTATACATTTCCTACTATTATTTGGGGTACCTGCATATGGGTTGTACTATCAGGTAGCTCATTTTCCTCACGGTCATCGCTAGGTCCCGTCCTGCTAACTGCTCCATAGAGTGCACTCTCCTGATCTTTGACCCCATTTGCATCCCTACACCCTGTGGAATGTCCACAGGTGGTGACTGTTCCCATTCCACAGGAGCAGAAACATTCCCTTTATTTGAGGCACTAAATGGGGAAAACTGTTCATATCAGGGAAGCTGTTTCCAGGAATGGGACTGAGACAAATTTTATTTCTCATTGCAACTGCCAGGCCCTATGTTGTGTGGTGTCCATCCCAAACATTGCTATCTCCAAAATTGGACTTTCCAAGAGCCCATCATCAAGGATAGAGTCTAGCAGGAGGAGGAAGAGTGGGAGGATGAGGAGGAACTACTTCCATTTTTTTTTGTATTTTTGCCTTGTCTATCTGAGGTTTAGATTTTGGTGGCTGGTGCCTTTTGACCATTTCTTCCCTTTTATTGAAACACCTCTTCGTGTATTCCAAATCCCAGTTTGGGTCCCTGTCCCCTACATTGGTTTCACCTTTCCGGTAATGAATTTTCTTCAACTCAAAAGAGCCTCCATTGGACAGTCTCTATGACTCCATCCATAAAACTCACATGACAAAGTAATCACATACCTGTTGTCTCCAGTTTCCATCCATACCTTGTCTGCTGGGGAGCCTGGAAGCACTGGGGCTCATCAAGAAGCTGCTTAGTTCTCTTATATTTCTGTACCCTTTTTTCAGTATGTTTATTCGTCAGAGCTTTTATTGGTAGATCAGCAGGCCTCGAGGCTGTGCCTCTTCTCTACAGCATAGCACCAGTGGCCTTTGCACATTTACTTTCATTACTACCTATTTCTTACCTGTTAGTTTTAGGTCAACCCGTAATCAAAGTTAGTTTTCAATCACAATATAATTCCCTGGTTCTGAACACCATGTAGCTTTTCATCACGTTCCCTTACCGCTGCAGAGAGAAAAAAAATATATGCAGATTGACAGAGAAGCCCTGAATCTGGTTTGGGGTGTAAACCACTTTACTCAGTACTTGTATGGGAGAGCACTTACCCTTCATTACTGATCATCAACCACTAGTGTCCATTTTCAATCCACAGAAGGGTGTGCCACTAAAAGCAGCAGCACAAGCCGCTCGACTGCTTTGAGGAGGATGTAATTACAAGATCAAGTTCAATAGGATGACTAATCATGGAAATGCTGATGGATTGTACTGTTTACTATTAGAAAAGGAAGTACCAAAATACTTTACAGAAAAGGAGACTCCTCTTGACGTATTCTCCCTATTGAAAATTGGAAGTCTTTCTATTACGGCAGAGATAATCCAAAGGGAATACAGGAAAGACCCTATGCTCTCTCAGGCCTACAGGGCCTTCCAAAATGGCTGGAATGTGCAGCAGAAGCTCCGGTTTCTCCATTTTTAACAGCACCAGCATGAACTTGCACTTGATGGAGGTTGCCTCATGTGGGGATTGAGAGTTGTTATACTGTCAAAGCTGAGAGGTAAAGTATTGAAGGCGCTACATACCGGTTACCTGGGTGTAGTGAAAGTCAAAGCATTGGCTCAAAGCTTTGTTTGGTGGCTTGGAATAGATCAGCATATTGAGCAGCTTGGCATTCACTGTTCAGGATGCCAACCACAGGATGAGCTCCAACATTGGACTGGGTTAACAGCAATGGGCCCTTCTATTTATTTTCTCTTTCCTATTAACTGTTCAATAAAGCTGAAATTTGTAAATATGCTTTCTTTATAATTTTATTTGGTGTACAATCTGTTATTTCTTGCTGACTGACAATTGTGTATGGGCAGTATTTACACAGCATTCACTCAAATCGAGGATTCTTAGATTGGAATATCACAACATTCCTATTTGATTGAACCTCAGACCATACTGACCCTAGATGTGTATTGTTTGTGAAAGGAGGCCTGCTCACCATTGAGTCACATGGCTGTTAGCGGAGCTGGCTAATAAGCCAAGTGTGCATGTAAGAGAGCTGTACATATCATATCATATAGAGAGGACACATTATATGATACAGCCTTTCTCAAACTTATTCCCCTGGAGGAACCCTTGAAGTAACTTTCAGATCTCAGGGAACCCCTGTTTAAAAATTATTATACCTGGAGGTCACGGTACATTAGCATGATCAATAAGTTGTAGATATAATAATAATCCAAAAATAATTATCAGTGCTCTTTTGAGTAGAGAATGAATTATAGCCAAAATTTCTTGAACAAACTAGATAGTTAAGGTTAGCTTACCTTTCTTGAAATTAATTTCTTTCTTTCTCTTTCATAAATTTTAAAAACTCATAAGGCAAACATAGCAAGTTCCTGTTAAATAACTGGCTTAAGCCAAAATGGGATTGAATTTTTCTAGTTAGGGTCAGTAGATTAAATATAAATAAAGATTGTAAATTGGTTTTAATTAATGCTATTTACAACATGAAAATTTATTGACAATGTTGAATAGTAAAGTTACTAAAAACCAGAAGCCAAAGCAATATGAATAAAAATATAGTCTAAGACACAATTTTAAACAAGGCTTTAAAAAAACATTTTCTCACTTAGTGTCATAATCAGGCTCCAATCTTCGCCTAGCATGTGAAACTTGTGCTTGCTGTTTACCACAGACTAGGCACAATGGAATAGGAAAACTTAGATCACCTGTCCATGTAAAACCTATTGATAAGTAGCTTTCATCGTATAGATGAACTTCTTTTGTGTCTGCTCTTGCACTAGTGCAGTGAAATGACTCAGAAGACTGTAATTCTTATCATTACTAGTTATTGAGTATATTTAAAGTGGCGGTTGATAGGTTCTTGATTAGTCAGGCCATCAAAGGTTACCGGGAGAAGGCAGGACAATAGGATTGACAGGGATAATAAAAGAGCCATGATGAAATAGCTGAGTAGAATTGATAGCTTGAATGTCCTAGTTCTGTTTGCATGTCTTGTAAACTTATTTTCTTCTTGTCCTATGAAAGTGATTATATTTTGATCTCGCTTTAGTATAAGTCAAAAGTTTCCAGAAGAAATATATAGACAAAACCTGTTCTGGTGCCTTATTGAACAAACTGCAAGCTAGCAATAAATTAAATGAGTTACTAAGAAAAAGAACAGAAGTATTTCAATTCTGAAGTCATCCTATTGAATGCCGTGTACTTGAACTAACCATTCTTCATCTTCGTTCCCTGCATCATTTCTGTAGATTCACACGATTTGCAGGATAATGGGCCAAACCTTGTTGACATTGCCTTCCATGAATGCAGGGAGTACTGCACGTGGTGAGAAGCTATCAGAAGTAAGGACTAAGCCTCAGGGCAGGCTCCTTAGACCCACTCCAAACCATCCCAGTGCCCTTTGAAAGCTCACTGATCTCAAAGACCAATTTTTTCTTTGTTTGGAAACCTGACATTTTTAAAAACAGTTAAAATAATTGAAACATACTTTCCTTAATGTAAAAATTAATGAAAAATAACTTTACTTGAAGGCTTGTGTATACATGGATTAAACTCATTAATTTTGAGTGACAGGAACCAAACTACTTCCTTGCAATTTTCAATTAATATTGGATTACAGCGTGGATATGCCAGCATCTGACCTTCAATGTGGGTCTGGCCTCCATGTTAGAACATGCATGCAAAAGTGATCAGTGTGCTTACTTTTGCATTAATTTTCCAGTGGTTTCCACAATCTGTCCAATCAAACTAATTTTCTAAATGGTTGAAGTAAGAAAAATAAAAGTAGAAAATGCTGGAAATGCACAACACGTCAGGTCACATCAACAGGAAGAGAAACAGAGTCAATATTGCAGGTTGGAATCTTTTGTCAGAACAAAAATCCAGATAGTCTTCGAGTCCAAAGTATAGAAACAAATCCAATATGTTTCTTGTTGGTTTTTCTACTAAGAGAACCAAGTACAAGTACTTTGAAGTCACACAAATAAAAAGACCGTGAGGCTGTAAGACATAGGAGCAGACTAAGACCGATCAGCCCATCTAGTTTGTTGCTATTCCATCGTGGCTGATTTATAATCCTGCACAGCCTCATTCCTCCTCATCTCTGAAAGGGACATCCTTCTACTCTGAGGCTGTGCTCCTCATCCTAGACTCTCTCACTAAATCCTCTCCATGTCCACTCTACCTAGGCCTTCTAATATTCGATATGTTTTAATGGGTTCCCCCCTCATTCTTTGAAATTGCAGTGAGTACAGTATCAGAGCTATCAAATGCTTCTCACACATTTACCTTGTCATTCCAGCATTATTTTCCTGAACCATCTCTGAACTATCTCCTCCATTTGTGAGGCCACAAACTGCTCACCATACTGCAAGTGCGGACTGAACAAGGCCTTAGACCTCATCAACAATATAACATAGAACACAGTACAGCACAGCGTGGGCCATTCAGCCCATGATGTTGTACTGACCTTTTAACTAATTCCGCATTTAACCTAACTCTTCCTTCTTACACAGCCCATAACCTTCCATTTGTCATAATCTACAGTCTGTACCTATCTAAGAGTTTTTTAAATGTCCCTAATGTATCTGCCATGACCACCACCCCATTGGAGGCTCATAACACTCTGTGTAAAAAACCTACTTCTGACATCTTCACCATAGCTTCCTCCACTAACTTTAAAAGGATGTCCTCTGGTATTTGCCATTGCCACGCTGTTGAAAATGCACTGGCTGTCCATACCTCTTATAATCTTATGAACTTCTATCAAGTTGCCTCTCATCCTCCTTCTCTCTACAAAGAAAAGGCTTAGGTTGCTCAGTTTCATAAGACACATTCTCTAATCCAAGAAGCATCCCAAAAAGGTTTATCAGGTTTGTCACCTGCCCCTCACAAAACCATTCTAGTCTATCCTGAGCCTTATAGGCTCATCAGGCTGGTGCTTATGCCGGTTTCTGTGGCGTGAAGTGACTGAGAGTATGAGACTCCCCCCCACCCCCGGATAGGACGTCGGTCTATCGCGAGGTTAACCCCTGGCATTTTGCCCGTACCCATTCAGCTGGGTGGACTGGAGCAGTGTGTGGTTAAGTGCCTTACTCAAGGACACAACATGCTGCCTCAACTAGGGCTCGAACTCACAACCTTCGGATTGCTAGTCCAACACCTTAACCACTTGGCCACGCACCACAACAAAACCATTCAAACTGTCCTTAATAATACCATGCTTAAAATAAGCATGCTAATGCTAACAAGTCCTATCTGTAAAAGTCCTCTCCATTAATTTGCCCATCACTGAAAAGAGACCCAATGGTTTATAATTCCCAGCAATTATCCTTCTTGAACAAAGGAACAACATTTTCCATCCTCCAATCCTCTTGTACTTTTCTTATTGAAAGTAAGCATGCAAAGATCATCCTCAATGTCCAAGGAAGCTCTTCCCTCATTTCCTATAGTAACCTTCAGGTAGAAACCATCTGGCTTCTGTGTATATCCTAATGTTTTTAAAAAGCTCCAACACCACCTCTTCTTAAACTTGAGATGCTCTAGCACGTTAGTCTATTCCATGCCGATATCACATTCATCAAGGTCCTTCTGACTGGTGAGCACTGAAGCAAAATATTTAATAGGACCTCCAGTACTCCTGCAGCTCCAGGCACATTTCCCCATTTATCCCTGAGTGGTCCTTCCTTCACATACATGTAGAATGCCTTGGGGCTTTCCTTAATCCAAACTCAGCAAGGCATTCATATGTCCCCTTCTTAAGCACCTCCTTGGCTACCTTACAGCTCTCAAGAACTCTGCCTGATTTTTACTTCTTAAACCTTAAGTAGGCTTACACTTAAAATAAATGTTCCAACTATTTTGTCAGCCACAGTTCTTTCATCCTATCATCCTTTCCCTATCTCAGTGGGGCAAACCTATCCAGAACCCCATGCGAGTTCTCCCTAAACAACCATCACAATTCCACTGTATTTTCCCTAAGAACACTTACTCCCAGCTCACGCTCGGAAGTTACTGCCTAACACCTTCATAATTAGCCCTCCCCCCCAATTAAATACCTTCCTATACCATCTGTTCCTATCTTTGTCCATGGTTAAGCTAAAGTCAGGACATTATACTGCAAGCATTACTGAGCACAAATTTTGGAAGATTGCATCAGCTTTAGAAGGCATGCAGTACTGAATTACTGCAATGGTTATCGGGTGTCTTAGAATAAAATCATGAGGAGAGGATGCACAAACTGGTGTTGAATCTCTTGGAATTTATGTTGAAGCTCAGTTGAATGAAGTTATAGGAATATTATCGAGAATAGTTGAGATGATTGAAGAAGTTAGTTTTACAATTTCATAGATATAGACCAAAGCCTGCTGAATGAATTCAGATGTAATTCCTCATCCATGGGAACATTCTGGTAAACATCTACAATTCTCGCTATGAGTCCTTCCTTCTTCCCATTGTTAAATGTGACAACCAGAACCGAACACAATGTTCTATTTCTGGTCTAATGAGAATTTTGTACAGTTCCATCATATATTCTCTGCTTTTGTTGTCACTACCTCAATTTATGAATCCCAAGGACCTACATGCTATACATGCTCTACTTTCTGTAATTTGTATGCAGATACACAGCTTCCTTTGGAAATTATACATTCAATCTCTAATCTTACCACTGATGATTATAATATCTTAGTTGGTGACAAAGAAGTGAACAAGAGTAAGTTCATTTGGTTAAGTGTTGCTGCAACGTAAAACCTCACACTCAACATCAGCAAGATCAAAGAACTGACTTTGGACTGCACGAAGAGGAGGTCGGGAGAACACGTATCAGTTCTCAGTGAGGACTCAGTGGTGGAAAGAGTGAGCAGCTTCAAATTTCTTGAAATTAACATCCCAGAGGATTTACCTTGATGCATTGATACATTGATGCAATCATGAAGAAGGTATGTCACTGGCCCTGCTTTGTAAGAAGTTTGAAGAGATTTGGTATGTCACAAAAGAGTCTTGCACATTCCCTTTGTTGTAACATGGAGACCATTCTGACTGCTTGCATCACAGCCTGGTACAGAGGCACCAATGAATAGGACCGGAAAAAGCTGCAGAGAGCTGCAGTCTCTCTCTCTCTCACAGGCACAACACTCTACATCTTCGAGGACATTTTCAAGAGGAGATCCCCAAGAAGGCAGCATTCATGACTAAGGGTCCTCATCCTCCAGGATATGTTTCCTCATATTACCACCATTGGAGAGAAAGTACAGGAACCTGAAGACCCACACTGAATGAATTAGGAACAGCTTCTCTCTGTCTCTGCCATCAGATTTCTGAATGAACAATGAACACTAGTTTTTTATTCCCTTTTTCTGTACTATTTAATTTATAACTAATATTTTTATGTTGTTTCACTGAATTGCTCTTGTAAATAGTCATATTTCACATCATACGGTATAAGACAGTGATAATAAAGCTGATTCTAATCCTCCCACTTATTTGACAGGAGCTATCTCTATTTGACCTACTTGGTTCATGACAGCTTCCAAAAGGCAATCTCATTGTTGTAATTTATTTTAACATTGAGGAGAGTCTTCAGTCCATTATCAGTTCAGTTCCCTCCTCCTCATAATAGTCTTATTGGCTTATTGTTGTATCCTCCTCTCCCAGTATACACTTATCATTTACATACCTATTTACATGACTTTTGGATTTCATTTTATGTTAAATAATACTCCGATGCTCTTGTCTTTTTTATTTAGAGATACAGCACAGTAATAGGTTCTTTTAGCCCATGAGCCCACACCATCAAATGACATCTATGTGATCCATTAACCTCTTAATCTGTATGTCTTTGGAATGATGGGAGGAAACCAGAATGTGAATTGAACTGTGTGCTGAACGCTACACTACCATGCTGCCCCAAGTTTTGTTTGACTTTGTTCATCTCACTTTCCCTTTAACTCCCTTTTTCAGTTTGCAAGGCCGGGTTTGGCTGTCACTGGATTTACTCATTGAATATACATCATACACTTTTTTATTTTCATCATTTTTTATTGTCTTCTAAGCCATCAATGAAATTTATTCTTTAGACCCCTTAACTTTCCCTTTTGTAGAAACGTATGCTCCAAGTACCTGAAGTATTTATTATTAAAAGCCATTCATGACTGTCACAGTAAAACATATTTATAGGCAAAGGAAAATAAGCACAGATGCTAAAATTGGCTAAAACAGAGGAAGTTCTATTTAAAAAAGATCTATGTTTGTTTAACTTTCATTATATTGCATCACTCCCCCTGGGTCCCATCTTCCTTCCCTTTCTCGGATGGTCCATTTTCCTTTCCTATCATATTCCTTATTTTCCAGCCCTTTACCTTTACTATCCACATGGCTTCGCCTATCACCTTCTAGCTAGTTGCTTTCCCCTCCCCTCACCTTTTTATTCTGGCTTCTTCCCCATTCCTTCTCAGTCCTGAAGAAGGGTCTCAGCCCGAAATGTTGACAGTCTGTTCATTTCCATAGATGCTGCCGGACCTGCCGAATTCCTCCAGCATTTTGTGTGATTTGCTTTACATTACAATTGTGTGCAGTCATGCTAATTTGTAAAACAGGATTATCTGACAGCAAAGAAGTGGTGATTATTGACATCTGTAAGATTTATCACACAAGATTTTATTTCTATTTGTGTTTTACACAGAAAGCTGCGCTATCATCTCATCAATTGCATTTTACTTCAATATTCATTGTGAACGTTATGTATTTCCCTTGATGAAGATGACAGCGTGACACTTAAAGGCCAGTACCTGCTCGACACCAGTTTGTCACTAGTAGGTGACAGCACAGCCCAGACTTCCCATTACAACACCTTTCATTTAACTCATCGTGGTCCAAGCAAAATTAGCTTTCCTGTAGTAAACAAGAGGTGATTCCACAATCCCACTATGTGCAAATGTGTTTCCACGTTGTTAATTGTATTCCTAGGATTCAAGGTGGTCCACAAGACAAGGAATGCATTGTGAGCAAAGCACTTGCATTAATTGGTACTTGGCAAGAGTGTCTAAAGCACTGATGAACAAAAAGTAAAAGAATCAAATGATATATATGAGATTAAGGGTAGATTAATGCATCTCCCAAAACTAAAACTATTTTCTTCAGATAGGCAAATTTCCACAGTTATTCTATCTCATTGATCCCCCTCCAATCCGCCCCCCCCCCCATGAGAGTGTCAGCCCTCATGACATCACTGTCTCCATTCCTTCAGGAATGTTATACTTCATTGAGTTCCTGCTGAGTTTTCTCCTCTCCATGATCAGTGTGAGCTGCTATTAATACACTGGCAGCTTCCTGTCAAATTCAGATAAAGCTAACTAAGGAAAACAGCTCAATTTACTAACTATTTCTAACAATTAGGTGCTCCGGCTTTTGCCCAATAGAAGTGACACTCCGGAAGACATTTAGCAATGATAAGGTTCTGTATTGGAAGTTGTATCTCATGTTATATAACTGAATAATCTTCACCCACTCTTCCTCAAATACACTCATGCAAATTTACTAAATAAGTAGATTATTTTCATTCTAATTTTAAAAAGATTAAAATATCATGATTTTCCACTCATTGCAAGAGGGCGAATTTGCTAATATCTTGCTTTGTGTCTGTTACTTATCCTTTCTGGAAAGTTCTGGTAGTTTAAATTTGAAACATTTATAAAGGAAGAATAGAATGATGGGACTGAATTTTAATTCCTGTGAGTGCAGGAGTTTGGGAGCAGGTGGGAGGTTGAATGAGCTGCTAATTGACAGCATGTCAGGAAGCTGCTTCCAATCCACCAAGTTCCACACTTAACCCAAAGGTGCTCAGCTGTAGTATTCACTTATGTGAATAAAGGTTTGGGGACTGAATGCTTCAAGGCATTGTACATCCATGATGGCAGGTTGTGCTGCTCTGTCGAGCACTGTGGGCATGCTATGTTTGTGCTCAGCTGTACAGAGTGAACAGACCTCTGAGGAGAGACGGTTGTCAGCTTCAATGTAATAATAGCATATTAGAAAGATGTTAACATATTTCGTAGGCTTAATCATATTTCCACAGCCTGAATCTTGCCAATAAAAGCAAAGTGCAAACATAATCATGCCATGTGTGTGGATTCACAAGCTCTGGGGAACACAGTGGAGAAACACAAAGTGTCACAGAGGCTAAAATGTCATGTATGTATGTATGTTTCTACAGCTGAAATGGTGTTCAAGACGTGCTCAATCGCAGCTTTCCTTTTATGTTCCTGTCCAGCTGCATCCTTAAGAACAGGATGGGCTTTTGTGGTGCCTGACTCCATCCCTTTTGTCCTCATAAAGTTTGGGTCTCCTATAGACTAAAACTCTGTCTGTCTCAGCTTTGGATATAAACTATGAGCCCCACATTTTCTGGGGTAAAGAATTCAAATATTGATGACTCCCTGTGAGCTGAGTTTCCCTTTTCCCATTTTTACCCTGTCTGGAGGCAGAGGATTGATTATGGTGACATAGGGAAGCATTAAAGAAATATCAAAACTGAAACAATTAAAAGAAAATATTAAAAAAAGGAAAACAATAAACTTAATTATGCATACAGTAAAACTCTTGGAGATAGTTGTAAAGATTAAACTATATTAAATTAAATTAACTTAAAATAAAATAATCTTTCCTTGAGATGCAGGTCAGGAATCCATAATAAAATCAAAGTAAACTTTGATCCTATACGAGTTTTCATGATGTGAAAGAACAAGGAATAATTTTGCAGCACAATGCTGAAATCCAAGACTTCAAGTTTCTATGGCTCACTCCAACACAGTGTGATTTGCTCCAATGCATTTCTAAACCTCACTGCTCACAGAACTTGTAATGAGAGCTAACTTGCTAAACTGTTTTACTTAATAAACTTCAAAAGTTATAGTGTGCTTCACAAATCAGAATTGGTACCAATTACGCAGCCTCATTTTGTAGTTGCTGCTAATGCTGAGATGCATCCTAGGATGCGCAGGGACATGTCATCAGTGATATAACCTGGGGTCATTGGGTGTTTTGGGTCTTTCAATGTCAGACACTCTCACCCTGGTGACCCAATCAGGGTTGATCAGGCCCTCGCATGTGTCCCAGCAGCATTGACCCACGGGTCACACCTCTTGATCCATAGCCATCACAGCCTCTGTTGATAGTCCTGATAGCTCCTTTCTTTTCAGCCCCCGTAATGCCAAGGAGAGATGTAAAAATGAGCAGCAGAACTAGGACCAGTAAGTGTGATATTGCTAAACTGACCAGCGGCTGGAAACCGCTTTCCTCAATTTCTCTGAGCCCGCTCCCTTTCACAGCTCCACCCAGACATTTGTTGGAGTACAGTTCATCAACTACTTTCATAAAATGCATTCACCTTCACTCAACCCACACTTCCACAGAATAAGATCTGTTAATCGCATCCTTTATGAAAACATGGTTCACTTACTCATGTTCAGGGATCTTTTCCATGATATGACTTATATACTTAGAGTAATTTGCTCTTGCTATCAACCTGAAACTCCGATTGGTCACTGGTCAGAGCTCAATTATGCTGCCGTCATCCACTGCTACCTTTTTCTACTCAGGCAATGGATCTGAGTGAATTCCCCTCCTCTCAAATTTGTGATGTCCGTATTGGATGCTGGTCATAGTTCAATGATGTTGCCGCGATCCACAATTGCCTTTTTCTACTCAGGCAGTGGACCTGAGTGAATTCCGCTCATCTCAAACTTCTGATATCCAGATTGGTTCACTGGTCAGAGCTTAATTTTAAGCCAACAAAATCCTGTGCTCATAAATTCATCCTTGGTAGCACCATAGGCTCAATGTAGTAGCAATATGCTATACTTTGTTTCCATAGTTCATTTTCGTTGGTTGCTAGTAATGATGAGCACAAGTCTATAAAATTGTTAAATTCCCAGCTGTTGTACCAACATTATTCAAAGAGGAAATCTGAATTTCTCATTTTTGTCCAATCTGGCCTATGTGTGGCTCTCGACTCACCAATGCGACTGACATTAAAAATACCCTTTAAAGTGTAACTCAGTTGTATAATTATGACAAAGAAAGAATAAAATTCAATAAACACTTGAGGTTCATCTAAAACATTTGAGATTAATCTAGGCACTCAATTTGGTCAAAGGAAGTTCTCTCACAGCCAAAATGACTTTGTGAAGTCCTTGACAAAGTCATTTGGGATTAGTATGTAAATAAAGAGAGGGCTTTCACAGTGTTCAAACCATCATCCTCTCTACCTGCAAATGCAACTGGATCCTTGACTTTCTCATCACATGACTACAGTCAGTCTGGACTGGAAGAAACATCTCCTCCTTGCTGAAAATCAAAGCAGCTGCTGAGTCTCAAGGATGTGCTCTCACTCCATCCTCCCGCCACCCCACTAGGAATAGGGTTCCCCGGTCCTCACCTACCACCCCACCAGCCTCCGGGTCCAACATATTATTCTCCGTAACTTCTGCCACCTCCAACGGGATCCCATCACTAAGCACATCTTTCCCTCCCTGCCTCTGTCTGCTTTCCACAGGGATCGCTCCCTATGAAACTCCTTTGTCCATTCGTCCCCCCCCATCCCTCCCCACTGATCTCCCTCCTGGCACTTATCCTTGTAAGCGGAGCAAGTGCTACACATGCCCTTACACTTCCTCCCTTACCACCATTCAGGGCCCCAGACAGTCCTTCCAGGTGAGGCGACACTTCACCTGTGACACACATCAAAGTTGCTGGTGAACGCAGCAGGCCAAGCAGCATCTGTAGGAAGAGGTGCAGTCGACGTTTCAGGCTGAGACCCTTTGTCAGGACTAACTGAAGGAAGAGTGAGTAAGGGATTTGAAAGTTGGAGGGGGAGGGGGAGATCCAAAATGATAGGAGAAGACAGGAGGGGGAGGGATAGAGCCAAGAGCTGGACAGGTGATAGGCAAAAGGGGATACGAGAGGATCATGGGACAGGAGGTCCGGGAAGAAAGACAAGGGGGGGGGACCCAGAGGATGGGCAAGAGGTATATTCAGAGGGACAGAGGGAGAAAACTTCACCTGTGAGTCGGCTGGGGTGATATACTGCATCCGGTGCTCCCATTGTGGCCTTCTATATATTGGCGAGACCCGACGCAGACTGGGAGATCATTTTGCTGAACACCTATGCTCTGTCTGCCAGAGAAAGCAGGATCTCCCAGTGGCCACACATTTTAATTCCACATCCCATTCCCATTCTGACATGTCTATCCACGGCCTCCTCTACTGTAAAGATGAAGCCACACTCAGGTTGGAGGAACAACACCTTATATTCCGTCTGGGTAGCCTCCAACCTAATGGCATGAACATTGACTTCTCTAACTTCCGTTAATGCCCCACCTCTCCCTCGTACCCCATCCGTTATTTATTTATATACACACATTCTTTCTCTCTCTCTCTCCTTTTACCCCCTCTGTCGCTCTGACTATACCCCTTGCCCATCCTCTGTGTTTTTTCCCCCCTCCCCCTTTTCCTTCTCCCTGGGCCTCCTGTTCCATGATCCTCTCATATCCCTTTTGCCAATCACCTGTCCAGCTCTTGGCTCCATCCCTCCCCCTCCTGTCTTCTCCTATCATTTCAGATCTCCCTCTCCCCCACCCACTTTCAAATCTCTTACTAGCTCTTCCTTCAGTTAGTCCTGACGAAGGGTCTCGGCCCGAAACGCCGACTGTACCTCTTACTAGAGATGCTGCCCGGCCTGCTGCATTCATCAGCAACTTTGATGTGTGTTGCTGAAGGATGTGTGCTCACTTCTCTAGTGTCTCTACACTTAATGACTATATAACTAGTATAGATCAAACACCCAGTAAATTCATTGATGACACAGCTGTGGGCAGAATCTTAGACGGTGAAGAGGAGGGATACATGAGTGACATAAATTAGGGGTATTCTGGAGGTATGCGAATGTAACAATCTATGAGATTCTTGTTAAAGTCTCATCTGGTGTACCAACATCATTCTGAGAGGTAATCTGTCACCATTACTGACATCCAATGAAAATGAAACATGGAAGCATAATATAGCATGCTGCTACTACAATAGAGCCTACATGGTTCTAAATTCAAACAAGAGCACCTTTCAGTTCTTAATGTAAATTGCAAACTGTAAATTGAAGTGAAAATGGCCACAGACCATGAGATTGCATATGTATACCTCAAATGCTAAAACAATGGATTTGTGTTAATTGTGGTTGATAATTTGCACCATTGTAATTGTAAATAAATTCAGGGCAGCTTGCGACTAGCAAATTTGTTTCAACAATGCAGCAGTGTCTCCCACTGTAGATACGCAATCAAAGGAATCATTGTCAACCTAATGTATCAAAGTAAATGATGACATTCAACTATTTAAACTGCATTGAATCACTGACTGTTACTATTTATCTTAAGGGTATAAAATGTGATGTATGATTGAGGTTGTGAGACTTTGCCATGAATGCTTGTTTGTTGTGCTGAATGAAGACTTCTATGTCACCGGCTTCACTGTCTCTCCAGTTTTGATCAGTCACAACAAGAAGCACGGGCTGGTTGAATGGTGTTGTAAGTTTAGATCTGTGGCTAGGCTGTGTTTTACTTGGTTCCCCTAAACTTTACTGTATCCAGTGTTCTCAACTTACTTGATAAATTAAAAAAAATAGAAATAGAGGCGGGAGGAGAAGATGGCAGCGCGACACAGCGCGCGCAGCTCTCCAGTGAAATGATATCGTATCTGTTAAATAGGGGCCATAGACAATTCTCATTTGATGGAGACAGACGTGAAAGCACAGAGGAACATCTGGAGAAATTTCTGAAATGCCGGTTCGCTGCCGCTATTACTGCGCGATCGAGGATCTTCCGGAGGGAAGGCCTTAAAATCCCTGGCTTTGCCTGCTGCTGGTGACCGAGGCTGAGGTCGAAATGTTTGGATAGAGATGGTGCTCGGTACTCGGTACTCGGTGTTGGAGAGCTGATCGGAGGCTCGAAGTTTTCAGACGACTCAGAGTCGGATTGTGGTCGGCATGGCAGGGAGAGCTTTTCTTCCTTCTCCCGTCTGCGTGAGATGTGGGACATTCGAGCGACTTTGAACTTTTTTACTGTGCCATGGCCTGTTCTTCGTCAAGTTATGGTATTGTTGCACTGTTGAAACTATATGTTATAATTAAGTGTTTTTTGTTAGTTTTTCAGTCTTGGTCTGTCTTGTGTTTCTGTGATATCACACCGGAGGAATATTGTATCATTTCTTAATGCATGCATTACTAAATGACAATAAAAGAGGACTGTGTGTCCTCATAATCTTAAAAAAATATATTCACTGCGTCCGTTAGTAAAAGATATACTTTTTTGTCCAGCTTTGATGTTTTTATCTAAATAATTTTGCCGAGTAACTGTGAAAGGAAATCTGTTTGTTACACTTTTCATGAGATACACAAACATGTAGGTGGTCACCTGAAGAATACAATGTGTATCATTAAAATAGTTTTATGTATAGCTTTGGTCACACTGTTACAGCATGGCATTATTAAGCTGGAAAATTGCAAAGAAAATTTCTGAGAATATTGCCAGGAATAGAGGGCCTGAATTGTACGGAGAGGTTGGGCAAGCTAGGACTTTATTCTTTGCAGCATAGGAAACTGAGGATGATCTCATTGTGGAGTACAAAATCTCAAAGAGATTATATAGGCAGCATACACACAGCTTCTTTATATCACCAGGGAAAGGGAGTAAAATCTGTAAGGTCTGGTTTTACGGTGAGATTGGAAAAAATTAAACAGGAACCTGAGGGCTATTTTTTCACGCAGGGGATGTGTATATGTGGAATGATCTGCTGAGGCAAGGTGATGTGGCAGGTACAATAATGACATTTTTAAAATATTTGCATATTTATCGGAAAGATTTGGACGGATATGGGACAATAGACATCTTGGTTGGCATGGATGAATTGTGTTGAAGGGCCTATTTCA
Organism: Mobula birostris; assembly: GCF_030028105.1. Classification (NCBI taxonomy): domain Eukaryota; kingdom Metazoa; phylum Chordata; class Chondrichthyes; order Myliobatiformes; family Myliobatidae; genus Mobula; species Mobula birostris. The sequence continues at coordinate 139,943,269 of NC_092374.1, read as the reverse complement.
ATAGTGAGCTTTATAACACTCATCAGAATATGGATTCCTACTACCAACATCAGTACCCAGAGCAATGCAGAAAATGCTGGAAGAACTCAGCAGGACAGGCAGCATCCCAGGAGCGGAAAAAACTTCAATGTTTTGGGCCAAGATCCTTCATCAGAAATGGAAAGGAAGGGAGAAGAAGTCAGAAAAAGAAGGTAGGGATGTACCCAGAGAACGTACTTCTGTGATTAATATGTTAATGAACCCTAATTATGCTTACACAAAAGCTTATGGCTCAATAGTCGTCATTCAAAAAACACACTGAAAGAAAAATTGTTCTGCATTGTCCTTAAATTCTGGAAAAGTTAGTCATAGAATAAAGTCATTGCAGGGAACATTAGCTTGCCTTAATTCTTTTGGTGAAATGGGACATTTCAAATAAAGCAGAATCATTTTAAGTTAATTTCAGTGTTTTAGTGTTTGGAAAGCAAGGGGAAAATAAGAGGACTGCTGCTGACCGATGTATATGATCAGCTACCGGGTGGGACCAAACTGTGATTTACTGGGTTGCAAAACACCAGCAATGACTGTTTTTTGTTCAAACCAAGATTTAATTTTTCATTGAGGGGGTTAGCATGAATAGAATATTATTACTCCAGTTAAAGAGGTGAAATAATACTGAAATAATTAAGAATGCAATGCTACATAGGACTGGGAAAACATCAATCGTTCATGATTTTGATCTGAAAAATGTTTTGGTTGTCTATGTTTTCTGGTAGAAAGAAAATCAGCTAACATTCTTGCATTGACATCTTGTGGAAGCTTTGCACATTACAGGACTCTGAAAGTGAACATGACCAAAATAGATATTTCATTACAGTATTAGCTAATATTTTTTCTTCAATTTTTATACACATGTTTAACTTAATCATAAAATATCAATAATAGTATTTTTATTATATTTAATTCTTATGTTGTATGCAACAGAGCCAAGCCTACAAAAATGACATTATGGGAAATATATAGGCCTAAATATTAAATTGTGAAATATTAGTTTTTACAGTGGTGTCAAACTAAATATCTATATTTTTTTTTCTTTTTTTGAGAGGAATGTGACACACAGTCCTGAATCATCTTGACATATTCCAAATTTTCAAGTATTGGGTCCCTTTTATTTCTTCATATCATTACTCACACAAAGCTCCAATAGAGTATTTTAAGGAATCTTGAATTGGTAGCATCTTTCACAGAAACAAGCAGCTTCCAAGCATACCACTGGATTGGGACTGTAATTTGGTGGAAACTGGTCATTGGTAGTAATACCCACAAAATGCTGTAGGAACTCATAGCTCAGGCAGCATCTGTGAAAAGAGTAAACAGCCAATGTTTCAGGCCAAGACCCTTCATCGGGATGCCTTTTCTGTAGATGCTGCCTGACCTGCTAAGTTCCTCCAGCATTTTGTGCTTGCTGCTTGGATTTCCAGTGTCTGTAGGTTTTCTCATGGGTCATTGGTAACTTCCTCATCTCTCCCCGATGATGGAGCTCTTGGAATCAGTTGGAAAAGTACAAAGTTGCACCAATTCCCCTTTAATGCTAGAAAAAATGACTTGCATCAAAAATCTGCACCAGAATTAACTGAGAGGGATAATTTAAATATTTTAATTAAGTCCAAAGGAGACATACAGTAGCAGGCTACTTCCTGGGATCAGAGCAGAGGGTTTTCTTATAATGAGAAGCTGGTCCGTTTGGGTTTGTTTTCATTGAAGTTTAAATAAAGGGTGACTATATTGAAATATGCAACATCCCAAAGAGGACTGAGAAATTTGATGCTGAGATGTTTACTTCAGCCACATATAAAGGCACAACGCTATACATAAGAGGCCAGTCATTTAAAACTGAGCTATGCAGATACTTTTTTCAGGGAGATAGTGAACCTCTTGAACTTTCAATCCCAGAGAGTTGTGAAGGCCAGAGAATTAGTTACATTAAGATGGAGATAGATAAACATTTGAAAGATTAAGGGTTAATGCGTTTTGGCACAGAAGAGGAGTTGAGTTCATTAGAGATCAATTATGATCATATTGAATAATAAAGCTGACTTGAGGGGCATTGTGCGCTGCACCTGCTCCTGTCTTCTTGTGTATTTAGTAGTAGTAGTAGTCATACTTTATTGATCCCGGGGGAAATTGGAAATTTCAGCCATATTCTGTGCGTTTGCTCAGATCTTGGGGACAAAAGGTCTATCATTTTCATTTTGCTTGGATGTCTGTTTATGCTCAGTCAAATGTAATCCAATGTATAGGGCAGCATGGTAGATAGTGGTTAGCACAACACTGTACAGTACAGGCAACCCAGGTTCAATTCCTGCCGCTGCCTGCAAGGACTTTAAACATTCTTCCCGTGACAGCGTGGGTTTCCTCTGGGTGCTCCAGTTTTCTTCCACAGTCCAAAAGACATACCTGTTGGTAAGTTAATTGGTCATGGTAAATTATTCTGCTATGGTTAAAATTAGACGATTGCTGGGTGACGTGGCTCAAAGGGCCAGAAGGGCCTATTCAGTGAGGTATCACAATAAATAAATAAATTTGTAATATTTGCTATAGCATGTTGGTGGAGAATGCCAGTAATATCATCAAGATGATGGTATCTACACCATTCCAGGATAACCCAGAGTGGGCTGGATGTTTTTTCAATGCCTACTCCATCTGAATAACAATTACGTTGAGGGAAAATCAGCCTTTCTGGACACTCCTCAGTGGGAGGAGAAAGTATGGCCTATGGTTGATGAACAAAGCAAACCGCAACAAAGAAATGCACTGCAAAGATTTTCACTTAATATACATCTGAACAATTCAATGGAAGCTTAATAAATGCATATTGAATAATCACAGGAAATTTTTGCTTAGACTTTGCCTTCTAAATGAGGTTGCAGCTGATACTACTTTTTCCGCAAGGTCCCCAGTGTAACACCCCCAGGTTAATGACTTAATTATTTTGCTGACAAAACCACTATTGATAACTGAATCAAAGGTAGTGATGAAACGGCATGTAGGAGGGAGAATGAAGTTCTGGTTGAATGGTACCACAACAGCAACTCTCACTCAATGTCAACAATACCAATGAGCCGATTGTTGACTACTGGAGGAAGAAAATAGAGATCCATGAACCAGTCCACATTAGTGGGTCAGAAGAGGAGAGGGTCAGTAACTTTAAATTCCTTGACATTATTCGATTACTAATGCCAATCTACGGACTCCTTGCTTAATGGTATTGGACCATGGCATAAAAAAGTAGGGACTCCCTGGTTGAGAGCATCTATGCTGGTACTAGCACATAAGTGCAATCACAAAGAAAGCATAGCAGCTCCCCTACTTCCTTAAAAGTCTGCACAGATTCGACATGTTATCTAAAATTTTGACTAACTTCTAAAGATGCACGGTGGAGACTATCCTCAGTGGTTTCATCATGGCCATGTACAGAAATACCAATGCCCAAGAATGGAAAAGCTTGCAGAAAATTACGGATACAGCCCAGGCCATCACAGGTAAAGCCCTCCCCACCATTGAGCTTATCTTCTAGGAACACTGCCACAAGAAAGCACAATCCGTCACCAAGGACCCCCCACTTCCCAGCTTTCTTTCTTTCCTGCTGCCATTGCGAAGGAAGTATAGGAGCCTTTGGTCCGACACCACCAGTTTCAGGAAGAGTTATTACCCTTCAACCATCAAACTCCTGTACCAGCATAGATAACTGCACTCACCTCAGCATTGAACAGATTCCACAACCTATGAACTCACTTACACGAGGAGTTCTGCAGATGCTGGAAATTCAAGCAACACATATCAGAGTTGCTGGTGAATGCAGCAGACCAGGCAGCATCTCTAGGAAGAGGTACAGTCGACGTTTCGGGCCGAGACCCTTCCTCAGGACTAACTGAAAGAAGAGCTGGTAAGTGAATTGAAAGTGGGAGGGGGAGGGGGATATCTGAAATGATAGGAGAAGACAGGAGAGGGAGGGATGGAGCCAAGAGCTGGACAGGTGATTGGCAAAAGGGAAATGAGAGGATCATGGGACAGGAGGCCCAGGGAGAAAGAAAAGGGGGAGGCAGGGAAAACCCAGAGGATGGGCAAGGGGTATAGTGAAAGGGTCAGAGGGAGAAAAAGGAGAGAGAGAGAAAGAATGTGTGTATATAAAAAAATAACGGATGGGGTACGAGGGGGAGGTGGGGCATTAGTGGAAGTTTGAGAAGTCAGTGTTCATGCCATCAGGTTGGAGGCTACCCAGACTCAGGTTGGAGGAACAGCACCTTATATTCCGTCTGGGTAACCTCCAACCTGATGGCATGAACATTGACTTCACAACCTTCTGCTAATGCCCCACCTCCCCCTCGTGCCCCATCTGTTATTTTTTTATTTACACACATTCTTTCTCTCACTCTCCTTTTTCTCCCTCTATCCCTCTCACTATACCCCTTGCACATCCTCTGGGTTTTATCCCCCCTCCCCCTTTTCTTTCTCCCTGGGCCTCCTGTCCCATGATCCTCTCATATCTCTTTTGCCAATCAACTCTCCAGCTCTTGGCTCCATCCCTCCCCCTCCTGTCTTCCCCTATCATTTTGGATCTCCGCTCCTCCTCCCACTTTCAAATCTCTTACTAGCTCTTCCTTCAGTTAGTCCTGAGGAAGGGTCTCGGCCCAAAACATCGACTGTACCTCTTCCTAGAGATGCTGCCTGGCCTGCTGCGTTCACCAGCAACTTTGATGTGTGTTGCTATGGACTCACTTTTAACGATTCTACAATTCATGTTTTCTGTATTATTTATGATGATGATTATTACTATTATTATTATTATGTTTATTTCTTTGCACAGTTTGTCATGGATATTGGTTATTTATCAGTATGTGTAGATTTTCATTGACTCCATTGCATTTCTTAGTTCTACTACGAATGCCTGCAAGTAAATGAATCTCTAGGTTGTACATGGTGACTGATACACTCAGTGGCCACTTTATTAGGTACCCTTGGATACCTGTTCATTAACGCTAATAATGAATCATCCAGTCACTTGGCAGCAACTCAATGAATAAAAGCATGCATTGAGGTCAAGAGGGTCAGTTGGTGTTCAGACTAAGCTTTAGAGAGTGGAAGAAATGTGATCTAGTTCTCTTTGATAATGGAATGATGCCAGACAGGGTGGTTTGAGTATCTCAGAAACTGCTGATCTCCTGGGATTGCCACATATAATAGTCTCTAGAATTTACAGAGAATGGTGCACAAAACAAACAAAAAAGATCCAGAGAGCAACACTTCTGTGGGTGAAAATGGCTTGTTACTGAGAGAGATCAAGGAGAATGGTCAGACTGGTTCAAACTAAAGTTAATTAGAAACTAACTGTAATTCAAATAATCATGTGTTACAACAGTAGGGTGCAGAAGGGCATCTCTGAATGCACAACACGTCTAATCTTGAAGGGGATGGGCTGTGGTAGCAAAAGACCACAAACATTAAAGTATAATGTAAGTTTCTCTGTCATGGATCATGGCAGCTCTGGGTTCCGCTGACTCAGGTTCAGAGGCTTAATCTGGGGTAGTTGATCCTGCAGCACAAGAAAGAACCTGAGAGAGCTTGAGAACCAATATTGGGTTGCCTGATAAAGAGGACTGCTTTTTGAAACCCCTTGAGGCTGGGGGAACAGTCAAGACTGCTTTTAGCTATGTACCTGTTGTGACACAGGTCATGTTCATGCAGGTATCATCAGTGCTTCCAATCTCATGCCAATTCAGATGCCACACCCCCACTGTAGCAGTCTGGTCCCAGATGACAACAGTGTATGCTAATTCTCAGGTCCTGGCTTTTGCAGAATAGGGGAAATCCTTTGGTGGCAGCAAAAATTTCCTAGATGCTATTTGTAACAGCAGTCTATTCCCTCATAGCATCCAGCTGATGTCTGAGGTCTGAACAAGGTGGTTTAGAATTCCATAAAAAACCTTTTGAAGATTACAGTACATACCTTTTAACTCCATGACATCCCCAGATGCAAGACAAATTACCCTAAGATTATCCAAAAAAACCCTAAGTTTGACCTGGCTTGTAAAATTGCAACCATGGCAGAAGCAGAATTTAAAAATGCCAAGGAATTTCACCGATCCATCATCTGGCACAAATATTATACCAACACATGTCTGATTCCTGAAATCTAGTCAGCACACGGGGCAAACATGACAGATGTTGGATACAAATGTAGTGGCAGCCCTTTTTACCCAAGTCTGTTCCCCTGAGGTAATACTGTATTATATGTAACAGAGTACTATATTCACTCTATCTATTAACAACCAAGAAAGAACGCAATCAAACTAAACCGAGGCATTTTTCAGGTCAACTCTCTAAGCCCACTATAGTTGTGTCTTGCTTTAAACCTGCTCTCTAATTTACTGAATCAGATGAAAATTGGGTATCAAATCAGAGACTACCAAACAAATTATACCTTGACACACCTTCTATATATGGACATTTGGAATTATATGCTCCTTCATCAGTAAAACGAAAGCAACAAATTCAAATAATAGAACTATTTTCTAAGGATGTAAACATGATTTTTGAACTTGGAAAGCGCAGAACATTTAATTTAAAGAAAGGTGCAACAGAGCTATTAGAATATAAAACAGAGCAGCAGAATACAATAGAACCAACTGATGCGTATGAAACATATAAGTATCTGAGATATCAACAAGGAAAGAAAATATTTCATTCTGCGATAAAGGGAAAACTTTTGACAGGACTTACATGAAGGCTTAATAAAATCTGTCAAACAGAGTTCAATAGCAAAATATAACGTAAACAATAAACACTCTCTATATACCCATATTAACATATACTTTTGGCATAATATCTTGGCCTGAAACTGATCTGGAAAATATGCAAAGAAAAGTACGAACTGAAATGACAAATATTAGAAAACATTATGTAAATTCGAACACACTTATTTAAACAGAAGGGGGAAAGGGAATAATAGGCATACAAAATTTACACAACAGTCAGATAAAACTTCTAAGGAGATATTTTCTTCAACAAAAACTGTATTCTGCACTCCACGTGAGTATGTACAATTCTGGGAAGAAGTACACACCACTAAACCTAAATGAAAGAGCAACCCAGAAAAATGAAGAAATTATCACTACAGAAGAAAAGTTAACCAATGGAAGAGCATGATCCTCTGTGGAAGACATCCCCATGATCTGAGCAGACTAGATGTCGACAAGAAAGCATCGAACGACTGGCTCAGAGCTGGAGACCATTTCCCAGAAACAGAATGGCTCCTTGTTGAAATAAAGGACCAGATGGTTAGCACAAAATATTAACGAAAGTACGTAATAAAAGACTAACATATTCAAGATGAGGCATGCAGAAAATGCCAAGAAAAACCAAAAACAATCCAACACATTATTGGATCCTGCAGGAGTTTAATTCAATCTGATTACTTATACAGGTACAGTCAAGTGGCAAACATCATACATCAAGATCTTGCTTTGAAATGGTGGTGGTTGTCCATCATATCTGATGATGACAGGGAACCTGTGCAGGAGAGTTTTTAAAGTGGAAAAGCCATTGTACTGGGGCTGTTCCACTTTCTCGACCTAGAAGTCCATGTCCAATGATACGAAGAAGCATCACAAATTGGACCTTCCTATGTTGCAATGGTTGAACATGACTGATCCCTGTCATGCCCTTCATTCTCTACAGAGAGTTATAGTATCATCTTCCTAGTCATTGGATCTCACTGTAGATCTCACCTGCTCAGTCTGTCATAGCTGACTTTGCATCTTAGGACATGAATGTCCCTATCTCACAAGTGTATGGGGCTGTCGGCTACCCTCACCTGGTTACGCCCTCCAGTCGAAGCGGTGTACCGGGCTGAGGCTAATGTTACATGCAAACAACTACTTGGAGCCACACGTGAGAGCTGAGTGTCCAGTGAGGACCAAAGCTGAGTGAGCTGCCCTGAAATGGACACAACAAGCCCCTCACCAGAGGTACTACCCCTCCCTGGACACCCCATACATCCTTGCTTTAAAAATACAAACTTATAAAATGCATCAACTATAAACACAAGCCTGACCCAGTTTTAGAGTCTGAATACTACAAATTTTATTATGAATGATCCATTATTACAGATAGAGCAATCCATTATAACGGTCCGGATATAATATTATAGGATAAATAAGCAAGAACAAATTACTTCATAATATACAAAAAGTCAATACGGCAAAAATAGGGGTATCAAATCAGAGACAACCTAATAAATTATATCTTGACACACCTTCTATAAAGAGCCTTGCAAAAGTATTCATCCCCCAACTGTTTGTTCACATAAATGAGTATTACAAACCAGGATTTTGATCAATTCAACTGAGAAATTTTACTTGTGAATCGCGTGCTCTCTTTTCACAGAACAACCCAAAAAAACAGGGAAAATTGTAAAGCATGAAAAGCTAAAAATTCAAAAAAATGAAATGTCAGCAGTTCAAAAGTATTCATCCTCCTTTGCTCAGTATCTAGTTGAACCACCTCTCACAGCTATTACAGCCTGTAGTCTTTTTGGATAAATCTCTATTAGTTTTACATAACATGATGGAGCAAGATTTGCCCATTTCTCCTTGCTAAATTGCTCAAGCTCTGCCATTTTAGTTGAGGAGTGGTGGTGGACAGCAATCTTGAAGTCTTGCCAGAGATGTTCAATTGATTTAACATCAGGCCTCTGACTGGGCCACTCAAGAACATCAATTACTTAATTTAAAGGCACTCTATGGTTTCTCTGACAGTGTGCTTTTGGTTATTGTCCTGATGAAAAATGAACGTGCTCCCCAGATTAAGATTTCTGGCAGAGGCTAGCAGGATTTTATCCAGGATCGCTCTGTATTTAGCAGCATTCATCTTCCCAGCAATCCAGATAATACTTCCAGTCCCCATATCATGAAGCTGACTCCATTGTAATTTAGAGTAAGGATGGTGTTATCTGGCTGATGCACAATGTTAGATTTACACCATGCATATCGCTTAGAGTTGAGGCCAAAAATTTCCACTTAATTTTCATCCAACCTCAAGACCTTCTTCCACATCTTTGCTATATCTTCCAAGGACGTGCAAAGTTGTTACGGGAAAGGATATACTTTTTTTTTTAGCCAGGGCTCCTTCCTTGCCCCTCTTCCATCAATCTTCTTTTTGTGCAAGGCCTTAGAGATTACGGAGCCATGAACTTCATCTCCATTTGCAGCTATTAACTTCTGTAGCCAACCAGCAGACTGGCGGCTCAGTCCATAGGGTTGTTATCCACTGATATTGAGCAGCCCTTTTCAAGAATGCACTACTCACCTCCATGGGATGAGGAAGGAGCTAGAAAATGAGTCCGAGACATTGCCTGCTCCATTCTTACCTTGGCTAGTTTACCACAACCCATCATAGTGGTCGAAATACGTCAGAGAAAATTAAGGACTATTCCATTCACCCTTGGTGTCTGGAATGTGCACACAGTGTTGGACAGAGTCAATGCTGACAGATCTCAGAGGAGAACTGCTCTAATAGGGAGAGAGTTAGGCTGATTTAACTTTGATATTGCAGCCCTGAATGAAACCTGGCTTGCAGAAGAGGATGAACTTTGTTGGGGAGGTGGCGGGGGGGGGGGGGGGACGGGACGCAGGATGCATATTCTTTGAGAGCGGAAGAAGAAAGCAATACCAACATGAAGCTGCGGTTGGAACGATGGAGCTTGCTGAACCTCCAAAGGACATGAATGACCAGCTCATGATCATGAAACTCCCCCTGCCACATGGTGGGAAACATGTTACCATCATCCCAACCATAACCAACCCAGATGATGTCAGGGACAAGAACTGCAAACTGTTATTTGCACTGTTCCCAAAATGAACAAGCTTATTATCTTTGGTGACTTCAACACAAGAGTAGGTTTTGACAACTCCTTCTGGGATGCGGACATTGGAAAATACGGTTTTGGTCTTCTACTACTCCAGATATGTCTTGAACATGAATTGATGTGATCACCAATATTGTTTTCCACCTTCCCACCCATATCAGAACTCATGGATGCATCCCCAGTCTGAGCACCAGTATCTAATTAACTATGTCATCATCAAGAAGAGAGACAGGCAGGATATAAGGGTAACAAAATCTACGTGCGGTACTGAATGTTGGACAGAACACCATCTCATCACTTCTAAACTGAACATCCATATCCAGCTCAAAATACGCTTACCAGAAAAGAAAGCTCCAAGATGGCTGAGCATCTCCAAGCTAAAAAGCAGCAACGTAAACCAGTCTTTTGTTGACACTCTGTAAGACTACTTAAACTCCACTTGTCTGGACTATCAGAACGTGAAAACTGCTTGGTCAACACTTCGAGAGTTGAGCTACAGAGATTCTGGAGCTCGCTACCAGAAAGCACAAGTAGTGGTTTGATGAAACTGTGTTGTCATTGGGCAACTGCTAAATATGAAACATTGTATTCCTCAGCAATCCTAAATCCATCTTAAAGAAGGATCCCTTCAATAACATATGAAGGACTGTACAACATAAATTGTGCCAAATGCAGAATTCCTGGTTGAGCAATAAAGCTAATGAGATCCAGGCATACGCAGATCGGTATGATTCTACACTGCGCTATAATCCCACATCATCAGGATCATCCCCTCTCCTTAGAACTGATGGAGACATGCTAATCATGGACAAAGATAAAATACTTCATAAGTGGGATGCGCACTTTAACAGTGTTGTGAATCGTCCTTCAACTTTAAATGAAGGAGCCTCTATCACCTGGCTCCAGTATCTGTCAGTGAGGCACTGGATGTTCCACTAAACTTAGCTAAGACCTAGAAAGCAATACAGCAGTTCTCCAGCGAGAAAACACCTGAATCAAATGCTATACCAGTTGAGGCCTACAAGGAAGGTGGTGTAGTGAGAACTGAAAAGTTCCATCAGTTCTTCCAACTTGTGGTAGCAAGAGATGATTCCACAGGAAGTTAGAGTCTCAGGAGGTTCCAAGGAAATCTAAAGTTATGATAAATATTATCAGAGACTTCCTTTTTACTGATGACTGTGCACTCAATGCCTGCTCAAAAGATTATATTTAGTACTATGTGGACAAGTTTTCAAATGTTAACTTAGGCTTACCATCAACACCAAGACTACTGAAGTACTACATCAGCCAGTTCCAGGAAAATCACATGTTGAACTAAACATCACAATCAAGTGTCAAAGACTCAACCCTGTGAACAAGTTCACATATCTTAGCAGCTCACTATCCCATAACATCATCATTGATGCTGAAGTAAATGCCAGGATTGCTAAAGCAAGTGAAGCCTTCGACAGATTTTATACCAATGTCTGGAATAGAAGGCATAAGTCTACAGATGAAGCTGAAGGTGTAGTACAATTACTAGTGCAAAACATGGACTGTGTACCAAAGATATTCCAAGAAACAAAACAATTTCCACACATTATGCCTCAGAAAGCTCCTCAATGTTAAGTGTTAAGACAGAATCCCTGATGCTGAGGCACTTACCAAGGCAGGCCTGCCCAGTATCTACACCATCCTGATGAAGTCCCAGTTATGCTGGACAGGTCACATGGCTCATATGCCAGACCATCAGTTGTCTAAGCGACTTCTTTATGGTGAACTACAGAAGGCAATGTGTTCCTGTGGAGGCCAAAGGAAACGCTATAAAGACATTCTGAAAACTTCACAGAAGTGCCTTTGGAATCAACTCAGACGCATGGAAACTTATCGCCCAGGACCGGGTTGAATGGTGCTCTTGCCTTCATGAGGCAGAAAGTACAATTGCTGCATAGAAATGTAGGCTGGCCAGGAAAGGACAAGCCAGTGACCCCCAGCCCAATATGGCTGTCACCTTTTGTCCACATTGCCAAAGAATTTTTCGAGCATGGATTGGCCTCTCCAGCCATTTGTGAACTCACAAACCAGTCCAGCCCTACAAATCACAGGTGATCAGAATGATTGTCATCATTGCACGATGGAAGAATGAATGAAAGAACAGGTCTTGAGGCTCCTGTACTTTCTTCCTGATGGCAGCAGTGAGAAGAGTGCATGACCTGGTTGGTGAGGGTCCCTAATAATGAATGCTTTTTTCCTGCTTTGTGTAGCTGTGCTCAATGCTGAGGAGAACTTTACCCGTACTGAACTGGGCTGCATCCACTGTGTTTTTTGACTTTTCCATTCAAGGACATCAGTGTTTCCATATCAGGTCATGATGCGACCGGCCGATATCTTCTCTACCACATATCTAAAGAAATCGGTCAAAGTTTCAGATGACATGCCAAGTCTTCATAGATTTCTAAAAAAGAAGCTGAAAAGCAGGATTTTGAAAGTACTAGTTTCTGGATTAGCCCTAGTTTCATGTTCTAGTTAGGACAGGGATAGACAGATAGAAGAATGGAATGGATGGCAGAAGAGCTTGCGAAGGGGGCAGATTTTCATGTTCATAGGTCATTGGAACTTCTTCTGAGACATGGGGTGGCCTGTACAAGAGGAATAGGGTGCACCTCAAGTGGAAGGAACCAATACCCCAGTGGGAAGGTTCACCAGTGCTACTTGGAAGGGTTTAAACTAATTTTTCAGGGGGATAGAAAAGGTTTTTCAAGGTTAGAAAATGGAAGGGTTGAGAGGACGTAGATGTCATGACCAATAAGTCTGTAAGGAAGGGAAGGAAAGAGCAAGCCATCGGGCATAATGGGACAGACCGGTTGAAATGTATTTATTTTAATGCTAGGAATGTTTAAGGGTAAGGGTGATGAATTTAGAGTATGGATCAATATGGACCTTTGATGAGGTGTGCATGACAGATCTGATGAGAGAGGGACAGGATAATTACTACTCTAAGATTGTGATGTTTTAGAAAAGAATAGAAAGGGAGGTAAAGTGGGGAGCTGGAGGGTAGAGTTGCATCATTAATCAGAAACAGCATTATAACTGCACTCAGGGAATGCATGGAAAGGTTCGTCTCCTGAGTCCATATGGGTAGGACTCAAAAATAAGAAAGCTGCAGTCTCTTTGATGGATTATAAAACAGATGCCCCTCAACATCTCCTCCAATTGCAAGGACATTTGAGGAACAGATATGCAGGACCCTCTGACTTTGATTAAATGATTTGATATATCATCTTTTTGTTTATTTTAAACCTGCTCAAATCATAACTCATTGCAGCAATTTATGTCCCCATAAACTATCCCTCTGGTAAGAGCAGAAACAAAATAATATTTCTTTCATCTCATTATTGGTGTTTCTGGTATGTCTTGTCTATTGCTTAATTGCTTTATTCCCATACTGCTTTTCCCTTCTCAATTACTGTAGTCTTCCAGGTAATTTAGTTTCATAAATCCGGTTTGCCTTCATTTTTTTATATCATGGATAGAGATACTTATACCATGAGAATTAGTCAGCCATCTTTGACAAAAAGCACAGATTGATTGAAGCCCCACACATGCAAGTTAAGAGGCCAGATACCTCTTAAAAGTACCTTTTATTCTATTGACTAAATAATCAGAACTCGTGGTAATCATAGCTAATTATTTGGAATAACCAACATAATTAGGTTAGCATTGGCTGATGAAACTTAAGATTCCTTGGAGAGTTATAGAAACATAGAAACATAGAAAACAGGTGCAGGAGTAGGCCATTCGGCCCTTCGAGCCTGCACCGCCATTTATTATGATCATGGCTGATCATCCAACTCAGAACACCGCCCCAGCCTTCCCTCCATACCCCCTGATCCCCGTAGCCACAAGGACCATATCTAACTCCCTCTTAAATATAGCCAATGAACTGGCCTCAACTGTTTCCTGTGGCAGAGAATTCCACAGATTCACCACCCTCTGCGTGAAGAAGTTTTTCCTAATCTCGGTCCTAAAAGGCTTCCCCTCTATCCTCAAACTGTGACCCCTTGTTCTGGACTTCCCCAACATCGGGAACAATCTTCCTGCATCTAGCTTGTCCAATCCCTTTAGGATCTTATACGTTTCAATCAGATCCCCCCTCAATCTTCTAAATTCCAACGAGTACAAGCCCAGTTCATCCAGTCTTTCTTCATATGAAAGTCCTGCCATCCCAGGAATCAATCTGGTGAACCTTCTCTGTACTCCCTCTATGGCAAGGATGTCTTTCCTCAGATTAGGGGACCAAAACTGCACACAATACTCCAGGTGTGGTCTCACCAAGGCCTTGTACAACTGCAGTAGTACCTCCCTGCTCCTGTACTCAAATCCTCTCGCTATAAATGCCAGCATACCATTTGCCTTTTTCACCGCCTGCTGTACCTGCATGCCCACTCTCAATGACTGGTGTATAATGACACCCAGGTCTCGTTGCACCTCCCCTTTTCCTAATCGGCCACCATTCAGATAATAATCTGTTTTCCTATTTTTGCCACCAAAGTGGATAACTTCACATTTATCCACATTAAATTGCATCTGCCATGAATTTGCCCACTCACCCAACCTATCCAAGTCACCCTGCATCCTCTTAGCATCCTCCTCACAGCTAACACTGCCACCCAGCTTCGTGTCATCCGCAAACTTGGAGATGCTGCATTTAATTCCCTCATCCAAGTCATTAATATATATTGTAAACAACTGGGGTCCCAGCACTGAGCCTTGCGGTACCCCACTAGTCACCGCCTGCCATTCTGAAAAGGTCCCGTTTATTCCCACTCTTTGCTTCCTGTCTGCTAACCAACTCTCCACCCACACCAATACCTTACCCCCAATACCGTGTGCTTTAAGTTTGCACACTAATCTCCTGTGTGGGACCTTGTCAAAAGCCTTCTGAAAATCCAAATATACCACATCCACTGGTTCTTCCCTATCCACTCTACTAGTTACATCCTCAAAAAATTCTATGAGATTCGTCAGACATGATTTTCCTTTCACAAATCCATGCTGACTTTGTCCGATCATTTCACCGCTTTCCAAATGTGCTGTTATCACATCCTTGATAACTGACTCCAGCAGTTTCCCCACCACCGACGTTAGGCTAACCGGTCTATAATTCCCCAGTTTCTCTCTCCCTCCTTTTTCAAAAAGTGGAGTTACATTAGCCACCCTCCAATCCTCAGGAACTAGTCCAGAATCTAACGAGTTTTGAAAAATTATCACTAATGCATCCACTATTTCTTGGGCTACTTCCTTAAGCACCCTGGGATGCAGACCATCTGGCCCTGGGGATTTATCTGCCTTCAATCCCTTCAATTTACCTAACACCACTTCCCTACTAACATGTATTTCACTCAGTTCCTCCATCTCACTGGACCCTCTGTCCCCTACTATTTCCGGAAGATTATTTATGTCCTCCTTAGTAAAGACAGAACCAAAGTAATTATTCAATTGGTCTGCCATGTCCTTGCTCCTCATAATCAATTCACCTGTTTCTGTCTGCAGGGGACCTACATTTGTCTTTACCAGTCTTTTCCTTTTTACATATCTATAAAAGCTTTTACAGTCCGTTTTTATGTTGCCTGCCAGTTTTCTCTCATAATCTTTTTTCCCCTTCCTAATTAAGCCCTTTGTCCTCCTCTGCTGAACTCTGAATTTCTCCCAGTCCTCAGGTGAGCCACTTTCTCTGGCTAATTTATATGCTTCTTCTTTGGAATTGATACTATCCCTAATTTCTCTTGTCAGCCACGGGTGCACTATCTTCCTTGATTTATTCTTTTGCCAAACTGGGATGAACATTTGTTGCAGTTCATCCATGCAACCTTTAAATGCTTGCTATTGCATATCCACCGTCAATCCTTTAAGTGTCATTTGCCAGTCTATCTCAGCTAATTCATGTCTCATACCTTCAAAGTTACCCCTCTTTAAGTTCAGAACCTTTGTTTCTGAATTAACTATGTCACTCTCCATCTTAATGAAGAATTCCACCATATTATGGTCACTCTTACCCAAGGGGCCTCTCACGACAAGATTGCTAATTAACCCTTCCTCATTGCTCAAAACCCAGTCCAGAATAGCCTGCTCTCTAGTCGGTTCCTCGACATGTTGGTTCAAAAAACCATCCCGCATACATTCCAAGAAATCCTCTTCCTCAGCACCTTTACCAATTTGGTTCACCCAATCTACATGTAGATTGAAGTCACCCATTATAACTGCTGTTCCTTTATTGCACGCATTTCTAATTTCCTGTTTAATACCATCTCCGACCTCACTACTACTGTTAGGTGGCCTGTACACAACTCCCACCAGCGTCTTCTGCCCCTTAGTGTTACGCAGCTCTACCCATATCGATTCCACATCTTCCCGGCTTATGTCCTTCCTTTCTATTGTGTTAATCTCTTCTTTAACCAGCAACGCCACCCCACCTCCCCTTCCTTCATGTCTATCCCTCCTGAATATTGAATATCCCTGAACGTTGAGCTCCCATCCTTGGTCACCCTGGAGCCATGTCTCTGTGATCCCAACTATATCATAATCATTAATAACAATCTGCACTTTCAATTCATCCACCTTATTACGAATGCTCCTTGCATTGACACGCAAAGCCTTCAGGCGCTCTTTTACAACTCTCTTAGCCCTTATACAATCATGCTGAAAAGTGGCCCTTTTTAATGCTTGCCCTGGATTTGTCGGCCTGCCACTTTTACTTTTCTCCATAGTACTTTTTGTTTCTACCCTCACTTTACACCCCTCTGCCTCTCTGCACTGGTTCCCATCCCCCTGTAGTGAACTAACCTCCTCACACCTAGCCTCTTTAATTTGATTCCCAACCCCCAACCATTCTAGTTTAAAGTCATCTCAGTAGCCCCCGCTAATCTCCCTGCCAGGATATTGGTCCACCTAGGATTCAAGTGCAACCCGTCCTTTTTGTACAGGTCACGCCTGCGCCAAAAGAGGTCCCAATGATCCAAAAACTTGAATCCCTGCCGCCTGCTCCAATCCCTCAGCCACGCATTTATCCTCCACCTCATC
This sequence comes from Mobula birostris, assembly GCF_030028105.1. Classification (NCBI taxonomy): domain Eukaryota; kingdom Metazoa; phylum Chordata; class Chondrichthyes; order Myliobatiformes; family Myliobatidae; genus Mobula; species Mobula birostris. The sequence continues at coordinate 139,926,306 of NC_092374.1, read as the reverse complement.
GCATTCCTACTCTCACTGTCGCGTGGCACAGGCAGTAATCCCGAGATTACTACCTTTGCGGTCCTTTTTCTCAACTCCCTTCCTAGCTCCTTATATTCTCCTTTCAGGACCTCATCCCTTTTCCTACCTATGTCATTGGTACCTATATGTACCACGACCTCTGGCTTCTCACCCTCCCACTTCAGGATATCTTGGACACGATCAGAAATATCCCGGACCCTGGCACCAGGGAGGCAAACTACCATCCGGGTCTCTGGACTGCGTCCACAGAATCGCCTATCTGACCCCCTTACTATCGAGTCCCCTATCACAACTGCCCTCCTCTTCCTTGCCCTACCCTTCTGAGCTACAGGGCCAGACTCTGTGCCGGAGGCACGGCCACTGTCGCTTCTCCCGGGTAAGCTGTCCCCCCCAACAGTACTCAAACAGGAGTACTGTTCGATGTTCATGCAGATATTGAAAAATCATGCTCAGAAAGGTTACCACATTAATATAAAGATATTTTTTAAGAATGGTTGCATTAGTGTCACTACTAACAGGGCACAAATCTCACTTGCCAGTGTATTGCAAACATTAATCATGGTGTTATTTGCGAAGGACTCTGAAGCATGAAGAATTGAACAAGCGAGTGAAGAATGAAGTCTTAGCAGAGGTAATTCACAGTGAACTGGCAAGCCAAACAGTGATTATGCTCACTGTGGATAAGATGTTCAACTAAACAGTCAGCAAGAAACAACACCAGAGTTGATCCCTCAAGATCCTTACGTAGAATCAACAGGAGTCACATGTATATCTTTAACTGAGTGAAAGACAAGGCAGATACTATCTCACCGTAAATACAGACAAAGGTCTTCAATTTTGTATAAAATTACCAGCTGTTTCAAATTGACATCAAAAATTTTCCTGTTGACTATGACGTGATTCCACAAGGCTTAGACCTTTGAGCCTGCATCCAAGTTGACCCTTATTACCACAAGAATAACCTTATTGTCACGACTACCCAGGAAGATCACTCATTTGGGAAAAGATTCTTGAAGAGTTAAATCAGATTCAAAATGGAGGCAATGATTTATGGCTGGTCAAGGACAAGGTTAAAACCATTTTAAAATCCAAGGGGAGGGAACGTTGACACAGACCATGAGAGGCCTGCATCGGGCATTTCCATGCCTTACATGGCGCAGATTTGAAGTCTGTGTGGGCACCACAAGACTAGAGCAATGTGTGATTAAATGCCTTGCTCAAGGGCACAAACAGGCAGCAACAGCTGAGTCTCGAACTAGCAACCTTGAGGTAACTAGACGAATGCCTTAACCACTTGGCCACATGTCCAACACAAGTTAAAATCAAGGAAACTTGAAAACATAACAGAATTCAGACTTGTTACTTTATTTAATTTGTACCACTCCACCAGATGATTTAAAGGATAGAAAAATGGAATGAGAATTGGCGAAGAGCACACATATACTGTAGAGTACAAGTACAAATCCTTACTAAAACATTCAAACAAGTACAATAAAGCTTGTAGTGGAGTCTTAAACTGTAGAGATCATAAGTTATTTACAATGGTGGTGAATGTTTGTAGCTCGGGTTGAGGTGCTTGATGTTGTGGTGTTTGCCAAGGTTGGCAATTAGCCTGCAAATGTTTCATCACGATTTGAGGTGATATCCCCAGTGACAGTTGTTCATGTTACCCTCTGGGAGAGTTTGTGCTTACGTAGGTCCCCGGTCACTGGCCTCGATATCAAACATATCGAAATAGATGCCATCTACGAACCCTTAAGAACCAAAGAAACACGAGCAAATGGAATTCAAGGGTCAATTGAAGGAGTAGCCAATCAGGACCAAGGCAAGCGAATGGGGGGGGGGGCCTATATAAATGCAAGCACTCCCAGAAAGAAACACTAGCAACTATTTACTGAGGACGTCACCTCAACTGGTGATGAAATGTCTGCAAGCTAATTGCCAAGCTCAGCGAACACTGCAATATCAGTTGTATGTCATATTGCAGGTGATGGCCAGAAGAATACAAAAGCATTTATATCCTCACACTTTATATGACAGAAAAATATCCAAGTATGAATGTAAACCAAATAGTTTCAATGAGGTTGTTTGAAAATCCCATTGTCCTAAGAAAGCTAATCTTATGTAGTCCACCAGGCGTGCCGCTCACGTTCGTCTAGGGGAATCAGCTTTCGGCCCTGCCAAACAGGGTATTCAAATTTGGGTGGATGCTGTGTAATGTATTCCCGTTCACAAACCCACAATGCAAAATATCAGACAGTACACCATATACAATCAAATGATAAACTTTATGAATCTTAATTCAATTATAGGGTTAGTATGAAAATAAACAAACAGAAATAAAAAGGGCCCACAGTTAAAGTCTCAAGGTACATTGGAGCTCACGCAGTAGGTATTCCTCCACAAATGACCTCCGACAAAACCTCAGTGACCTCCGGACTCTGGCTCGGAGCCCATTCTGTCGAGCATCCTATGGCATCTCTTCATTCGCATCTTCTCTCTTCTTCCCCATCGCGCCTTCTGGCAAAAGCCCGTGAAACCAACAGCTTTCAGACACACAGGAAAGAATAACATCTCTACTATTTGATAATGTCCCGTTATCACTAGTCATAACCCAAACATTGCAGCTACAGAGAAAACATTACATCTGCAGTTAACATTACAAAGAAGCCACTACACTTAGATAAGTTATATTTATATTTATAATATCCAGATATTCTGCAGAGTAACTTGTGATTCAGAGCTATAACATTATGTGAATACATCAGGCATTCATTTCAAAGAATAACCAGTTTTCAGTTCTAAGTGCAAACTGCACGTAGTAAGCAGTTTGAAATTCGAAGGACAGCTTTGAAAACAAACAGTGCAGTCTGTAGACCACAGAGTGCTGGCCCACAATGGGAGGCTGGTTTCTTAAGAGAAATGGTTTGCAATGTGATTGATGTGATCATGAGACATTCACACATGCATCAGCTATACCTAACATAATGGAAGTAATGGAAGAATATTATTGGACTACCTCAAACCAGGCAACATCCATAAGGCTATAAAACATAGGATCAAAATTCAGCCATCTGGCCCATCAAGTCTGCTCCACTATTCCATTATGACTGCTTTATTTTCCCTCTCAATCCCATTCTCTTGTCTTCCTATCTCCTCCCCAAAATATTTGACACCACCTCTGGCTAAAGAAATTCCTCCTCAACTCCGATCTAAAGGGCTATACTTCTATGCTGAAGCTGTGCCCTTTGTTCCTAGACTCTTCTACTATTCAAAATATCTTCTGCACATTCACTCTATGTAGGCCTTTAAATATTCAGTAATTTTCAATGAAATTCCAACATTCTTTTAAACCAGCAAGTATAGGCCCAGAGTAACAAACACTCCTTATAAATTAACCTTTTCATTCCTGAAATAATTCTCGTCAACCACTTCTGGATCCTCCCCAAGACCATCACATCCTTTCTTAGATATGGGTCCCAAAACAGCTCATAATGCTCTAATTGTGGTCTGATTAATGCCTTATAGATGCATGGCCAAGTGGTTAAGGCATTCGTCTAGTGATTTGAAGGTCGCTAGTTCGAGCCTTGGCTGAGGCAGTTTGTTGTGTCCTTGAGCAAGGCACTTAACCACACATTGCTCTGCGACGACACTGGTGCCAAGCTGTATGGGTCCTAATGCCCTTCCCTTGGACAACATCGGTGGCATGGAGAGTGGAGACTTGCAGCATGGGCAACTGCCGGTCGTCTATACAACCTTGCCCAGGCCTGCGCCCTGGAAACCTTCCAAGGCGCAAATCCATGGTCTCATGAGACTAACAGATGCCTATGTAGTCTCAACATTATAGTCTCAGTATTACGTACTTGTTTTTATATTGTGGTCCTCCTGAAATGAATGCTAACATTGCATTTGCCTTCCTCGCCATCGATTCAACCTGCAAGTTAACCCTTAAGGAATCCTGTGCTATTGTTCGCAAGTCGCTTTGCACTACCAATTTCCAAATTTGCTCCCTACTTAGAGAATAGTCTTCACCTTCATTCCTTCCATAAAAGTGCACAACATACATTTGCCTGCACTGTATTCCATCTTCCAATTGTTTGGCCATTCTCCTAATCCCAGGGTTCCCAACCTTTTTTCTGCCTTGGACCAAAACCATTAAGTAAGGGGTTTGCAGACAACAGGTTGGGGAAACCCTGTCTTAAGCTGTCTAACTCCTTCTGCAGTTTCCCTTCTTCCTCAATGCTATCTGTCTTCCACCTATCTTTATATCATCTGTAAACTTGACCACAAAGTTCAAAGTAAATTTATTATCAAAGTACATGTACATCACCATATGCAATCGTTGTCCGGTGGCCATACAGAATACTAACCATAATAGAATCAATGAAAGACCACACCAACTTGAGTGTTCAGCCAGTGTACAAAAGACAACGAACTGCGCAAATACAAAAAAAAAGAATGAATCATAAAAAATCAATAAGAAATAAATATCAAGAATATGAGACGAAGAGTCCTTGAAAGTGAATCTATAGGTTATGGGAACATTTCAATGCTGGATCAAGTGAAGTTGAGTGAAGTTATCTCCTTTGGTTCAAGAGCCTGATGGTGGAGGGGTAATAATTGATCCTGAATCTTGTGGTGTGGGTCCTGAGGTTCCTGTACTTTCTCCCTGATGGCAGCAGTGAGAAGAGAGCATGGCTAGCATGGCGGGTTTCCCTGATGATAGATGCTGCTTTCCTGCAACAATGTTTCATGTCGATGTGCACAGTGGTGGGGAGGACTTTACCCATGATGGACTAGGCAGTATCCACTACTTTTTTGTGGGATTTTCTGTACAGGGCACTGGTGTTATCATACTAGGCTGTGATGCAGCCAGTCAAGGTACCCGCCACTTCACACCTATAGAAATTTGTCAAAGTTTTTGATGTCATGGGAAATCTTCACAAATGCCTACAAAAGTAGAGGTGCTGCCATGCTTTCTTCATGATTGTACATGTGCATGGGTTCAGGACAGGTCCTCCAAATAATTACACTGAGGATTCTCTGATATTCCAATAAGGACAGGCTCATGGACATCGGGTTTCCTGCCTCTGAAGTTAGTAATCTGTTCCTTAGTCTTGCTGAAATTGAAAAAGAGATTATGGAAAAAAGTACAGTCAACGCTTCTGGCTGAAACTATTCAGCAGGACGAGAGAAAAAAAGCTAAGGAGTAAATTTGAAAGGTGGGAGGAGGGGAGAAAGAAACACTAGGCAATAGGTGAAACTTGGAGAGGGAGGGCTGAAGCAAAGAGCTAGGAAGTTGATTGGTTAAAGAGACAGAAGGCCATGGAAGAAAAAAGTAAAAGGGAGGGTGGGGGGAGGAGCACCAGAGGGAGGCGATGGGAAGGCAAGGAAATAACATGAGAGAGGGACAAAGGGATGGGAAATGGTGAAGCGGGGAATCATCCTCTGTTGATTCAAGTTTAGTCTAGAATTACCATTTCTCCCATGAGTTGGCTTTCTGGTGGTCATATCTGCACCCTTTGTAAATTTATTTGTCACCAGACTTGACTGCCTCTGATCTGCTCCGCAAAAGATAGTGGATCTCATTCGTCATCCAGGGCCTCTGACTGGAAAGACATTGAATGATTTAATAGGAACACATTCAATTATAACAGTTTTAATAAAGTCCAAGTCAACCATGGTGTATTCATTCAGATCCAGAGATGAATCCTTAAACATGGTCCAGTCCACTGACTCGAAGCAATCTGGTTGTCGCTCCTCTGGCTCCTGCAACCACATCTTTGTTGTCCTAATCTTTGGATCTTTGCTCTTTAGCCTTTGCCTGTATGCAGGTAGGAGAAGGACAGCCAAGTGATCAGATTTACTGAAATGTGGTCTAGGCATTCCTTATCTTCGTATAATAATAGTCTAGTGTGCTGGGAACTCTGGTGTTACAGGTTATATGCTAATGATAATTGGGCAGGATTTTTTTTCAAACAAGCCTGTTGTAGTCCCAAAGTATGATTGATCTGAAATGCATTGGGGTGGACTTTTCATGTCTGAAGATGTCATCATGCAGATACTCAAGTGCTTGATTATCGTCAGCTGCTGGTAGAAAGAAAGTTGTGGTTAGAATAATGGAGGAGATCTGTTTTAGTAAATTTAGTGCATGGCAATTGATTGATAGGTGTTCAAGGTTGGAGGAACGTGAGTTCGACAAAACCGCCAAATCAGAACATCACTGACACTTTATCATGAAACACATACCTCCACCTTTTGCTATTTCTGAATCAGCAGTTTGGACCATATGGTAAATTTAGAAGCCCTTTGGTTGTATCACTGTATCTGGCGTTCTGGGCGAAAGCCATATCTCGCTCAGACATAAAACTCAACAATCTCTCATTTGTCTCTAATACAGCAACCTTGCCCTCAAGTCCTTAATTTTGTTCTCCAGCGACTGCACATTTGCAAATGAAATGCTGAGTAGAGGGGGCCTCATCTGTTTGTTACTCGACTAGGCTTGGAAATAACCCTCCAGCATCAGTTCCAGTCACGGCGATGAATCATTGCCCACTTAAAGGAGCTCCGCCTGCTTAGTCAATCAAGTCCTTCAGAAGATCATGAAATCTTTAGATCATTATGTTGCTTTAAAAGTACATTGCTTAAAAGGAAATTTTATGCTGCAGAGTAATTCAAAATAGGTATATTTAGAAATATTATCCATAACCTAATCCGAACAGATTTGTCAGGCAAGAGTTCCCCTGAAAGAAACCAAGCTCACTTCAGCCCATGTGTCTCTAAGTACCATGAAACTTCATTCTTAATAATAGTTTCTAAAATCTTGTCAATCCCTGGCTAGCTCCTCACTCATGCCTCTGTAGTTATCTTTAATCAACTGTAATACCAATACACTTGATTTCAGCTTTTGCCTCTTAAACTGCAAAATGAATTCTATCATATTATGATCACTGCTTCATAAGGCTTCCTTTACCTTAAGCTGCCTAAACATCTCTGCTTTATTACACAACTCCCAATTCAGAATTGCCTCTGCCCTCATTGGTTCAGCCACAAGCTATGCTAAAAATCCATTTAGTAAGCATTTTATAAATTCCTCTCCTTGGGATACAGCACCATCTTGATTTTGCCAATCTACAATGCTATATTGAAAACCCCCACTGTATCATTGGCCTATTTACATGATTTTTTTCTATCTCCCACTGTAATTTGTATCCCATATCTCTGCTACAATTCAGAAGCCATTACATACCTCCATCAAGGTCCTTTACACTTGCAGTTTCTTAACTCTACCCATAAAGATTCTACATCTTTTGATCCCCTGTTACTTACTTCTAAAGATTTGATTTCATTTATTACTAACAAAGCCACATCTCCGCCTTTGCTAATTTGCCTGTCCTTTTGATATGGTGTGTATTCTTGGATGGTCACGTTGCAGCTGTGATCTTCTTTCAATCATGACTCAGTGATGCCTACAACATCATTCCTTCCAATTTCTGACTGCATTTAAATATAATATTTCAGTCCTGTACTCACCATCCTTCTTTATAATATCTTCGCCATGTTGCCTGAAATAAAATTCTTATTTATTTCTAAAATGTTATCTTATTCTGCATTCTGGAGACTTCAATAACTTCTCCTGCGCTCTCCTTCCCTTTTAATTTGTCCATACTTTTTCAGGCTGTTGAAGTCACCCCCTTATTTTTCTTTTAAAGCCCTATCCACAGTCCTAGTTATATGATTCATCAAGACCCTGGTCCCAGGTTATTTTGCATCTTTATGGCTGAGATCGTGGATGCTTTCAGAGCAGATGAATTTTGTCATCTAATACATCAAACATGATCACAATCATATTTGCTCCATCAATATTAGTTATTCAGATTGTCTGCCCTCACAACACTGATCTTGTGTGTCTGGGGGTTCTTTGTCCACTGCTTTTAGTTCAATTATATGAATTACTTTATGTGCCTGAAGATTAAACTTAAGACTGAATATTCAGAGGGTTCTTACCAGTTCAAGTGTTCTCCCATTCTAAGTAAGTTATTCAAAGGAAAAGTTTGTCAGATTTGAAATACTGAAGTAAACAATGTCATAGTAGCTTTTGAAATTACATTGAATCAGCCACTGTTACCTTTGTTCTCAAGAGTATAAAGATTTGATGTACATTAAGTTTGGGAGACTTGACTGAGAGTGTCTCATGGTGATTGTCTGCTTGGCTTTTATATCATCAGCTTCAGTGTTTTCAAATCATTCAGTTCAAAGTCACAGCAGTAACATCAGAAGCTTTCTATACTGGCTAGGTGGTGACAAAGAACTAGAAGATTTTATGCTATAATGTACAATCTGTCAGGAGAACAAGATCATCAAAAACACCTCTACTAATGTGCAGACAGATGATATGTCCATTTCTGAAACTTCACATGTTCTGTCAGAAACTGCATTTTTTTTAGTCCTTATCAATTTTTCTCTAAATTTGACAGAGGTCAAGTACAGCAGCATACATTTGAGGAGCTGAGATTAATTCAATCAACTTATCATATACCTGAAGAAATAGCATTAAAAACAAACCTAATTTCAGGTTTCACCAGCAACTTTTATGTGTGTTGCTTCAGGTTTCACTTGACTGCATAGTTAACGCAGAAGGGTATCAAACATACACTAATTTCCTGAGCCATCCACTCTCCACTGACACAGCCAAAACATTCACGCATTTTTAAGAAAAGTTTTCAAAGTTGGTTCCGTTTGTGGAAGCTGCAGCACACTAAGGGTTAAGATGATTACCAGGTTAGAAAGGTTTATGAAGAAAGGTCTTTGAAGAGCGTTGCTTCCCTTGACATAGCAGTGGGGTGGAACTGGACTCTCTGACGGTGGCGTCTGAAAAGAGGATGCTGTCCAAGTTGCATGGCATCTTGGACAATGTCTCCCATCCACTACATTATGTACTGGTTAGGCATAGGAGTACATTCAGTCAGAGACTCTTTCTACTGAGATGCAATGCTGAGCGTCATAGGAGGTCATTCTTGACTGTGGATATCAAACCTTACAACTCCTCCCTTAGAGGGTCAGACACCCTGAGTCAATAGGCTGGTCCTGGACTTCTTTCCATCTGGCATAATATACATATTATTACTTAATTATTTATGGTTTTATATTGCTATATTTATACTCTATTCTTGGTTGGTGCAACTGAAACAAAACCCAATTTCCCTCGGGATCAATAAAGTATGTCTACCTATCTATCTATCTATCTATCCATCTATTTGCCACACGGAGATAATGATGAGGATGCAACAAAAGGGTGTAAGGCATGCACATCAAATAAGGACAATTACTTTAACTTCAAAGCATTGTTATTTTGTAGTTTCTATTGACTTTTAACACCTGTATTGTGAATGGTGATTGATCTTGCAAATAAGGGATTCGAAGGAACATACACAGGTTACAGTCAATATCCATTAAGGCTAGTCAGCTCAGTATAAAAATGTCATTTCTCTGTTCAAACTTCAGAACAATCTGGTGACAGGGATCTTGCTGTTCTCCCTGCACACAAATAACTAAACAAGAGGAAATCTGCAGATGCTGGAAATTCAAGCAACACACACACAAAATGCTGATGAACGCAGCAGGCCAGGCAGCATCTATTGGAAGAGGTAGAGTCGATGTTTTGGGTCGAGACCCTTCGTCAGGACTAATTGAAAGAAGAGATAGCAAGAGATTTGAAAGTGGGAGGGGGAAGGAGAGATCGGAAATGATAGGAAAAGACAGGAGGAGGAGGGATGGAGCTAAGAGTTGGAAAGTTGATTGGCAAAAGGGATACGAGGCTGGAGAAAGGAGAGGATAATGGGACAGGAGGCCTAGGGAGAAAGAAAGGGGGAGGGGGGGAAGACCCAGAGGATGGGTAAGGAGTTATAGTGAGAGGAACAGAGGGCGACCTAACCAGTTCCCCTCTACCACCACTCTCCTCTGTCAAGCGGAATTAGTCCTTACTCTTAATAATTTCTCCTTTGGCTCCTCCCACTTCCTCCAAAATAAAGCCATGGGCACCCTTATGGGTCCCCGCTATGCCGGCCTTTTTGTTGGCTTTGTGGAACAATCCATCTTCCAAGCCTATACTGTCTGTCCCCCACTTTTCCTTCACTACATCGACCACTGAATTGGCGCTGCTCCCTGCACGCATGCTGAGCTCGTTGACTTCATTAACTTTGCCTCCAAATTTCACCCTGCCCTCAAGTTTACCTGGTCCATTTCCAACACCTCCTTCCCCTTTCTTGATCCTTCCATCTCTATCTCTGGAAACAGCTTATCTATCGATGTCTACTATAAGCCTACTGACTCTCTCAGCTATCTGGACTCCTCCTCTTCCCACCCTGTCCCTTGCAAAAATGCCATCTCCTTCTTGCAATTCCTCCATCTCCGCCGCATCTGCTCTCAGGATGAGGCTTTTCTTTCCAGGATGAAGGAGATGTCCTTTTTTAAAGAAAGGGGCTTCCCTTCCTCCACCATCAACTCTGCTCTCAAATGCATCTCTCCCATTTCACACACATCTGCTCTTACCCATCCTTCTGCTACTCCACTAGGAATAGGGTTCCCCTTGTCCTCACCTACTACCCCACTAGCCTCCGGGTCCAACATATAATTCTCCATAACTTCCGCCACCTCCAACTGGATCCTACTGCTAAGCGCATCTTTCCCTCCCCTCCTCTCTCTGCTTTCAGCAGGGATCACTCCCTATGCGATTCCCTTGTCCATTCGTCCCCCTCATTGCTTCCCACCGATCCCCCTCCCGGCACTTATCCTTGTACGCGAAAGAAGTGCTACACATGCCCTTACACTTCCTCCCTTACCACCACTCAGGGCCCCAGACGGTCCTTCCAGGTGAGGCGACATTTCACCTGTGAGTCGGCTGGTGTGATACACTGTGTCTGGTGCTCCCGTTGTGGCCTTCTATATATTGGCGAGCCCCGACACAGACTGGGAGATCGTTTTGCTGAACACCTATGCGCTGTCCACCAGAGAAAGCAGGATCACCCAGTGGCCACACATTTTAATTCGACGTCCCATTCCCATTCTGATATGTCTATCCACAGCCTCCTCTACTGCCAAGATGAAGCCACACTCAGGTTGGAGTAACAACACCTTATGTTCCGTCTGGATAGCCTCCAACCTGATGGCATGAACATTGACTTCTCTAACTTCCGTTAATGCCCCACCTCCCCTTCGTACCTCATCCGTTATTTATTTATTTATTTATTTATTTATTTATTTATTTATTTATTTATTTATTTATTTATTTATCCCCCCCCCCCCTCTTTTTTTTCTCCCTCTGTCCCTCTCACTATAACTCCTTGCTCATCCTCTGGGTTCCCCCCACTTCTTTCTCCCTAGACCTCCCATCCCATGATCGTCTCCCTTCTCCAGCCTCGTATCCCTTTTGCCAATCAACTTTCCAGCTCTTAGCACCATCCCTCCCCTTCCTGTTTTCTCCTATCATTTCCGATCTCCCCCTCCCCCTCCCACTTTCAAATCTCTTACTATCTCTTTTTTCAATTAGTCCTGACGAAGGTCCTTGGCCCAAAACGTCAACTGTACCTCTTCCTATAGATGCTGCCTGGCCTGCTGTGTTCACCAGCATTTTTTGTGTGTGTTACACAAATAACTGAAGTGTGATTGAGGAACAAATGCAAATTATTGGAGTACATTAGTTGGACACTCCAAGTATATTGGCTAACTCTTAACTTAGTTACACACGAGAATGGAATTCAGTCCCAGTCGCTGATCAGCCTTAAATGCTAGGCAGCTAATATTTAAGCAGAGGACTGACTTTGCTCTGGAATGCATATTCCTCCTGCATATAGCATTCAAGGTACATCAATACCTTAGTGGTCATCGTAAGAAAGCTGCAACAAAAAAAGGCAGTGCTCTGGACTGGATTGTATCCCATGGCCAGACAAAGTGGCTGCTCCAGACTGAGCAGCAGGCCATGAACACATGAAGAATGTGCCTCGGACTGCATTGCACCCACACAGTGCACTATAAGTGCGTGATACATGCTCCAAGATGTGGGTGAGCGCCTTAATTGTGTGTGAATGAATGGTTGCAGAAACCTTCCAGACAATGTCAGTAAGACCAAGGAAATGATTGTGAGCTTCAGGAAAGGGAAGTCAAACAAACAGAGACCAGTCCTCACTGAGGGATCAGCAAAGGAAAAAGTGAGCAGTTTCAAGATCTATCCTGGGCCCAACCTATTCATGCAATTATGAAGATAGCACACCAGCGGTTGTATTTCATGAAGATTTTGAGTAGTTTCAGATATCATCAAGGACTGTAACAAATCTCTGTAGAAGCATGGTGGAGAGCACTCAAACTGGTTGCATCATTGCCTGGTATCGAAGGGTCACTCCATAGGACTGGAAAAAGCTGCAGAAGGTTGCAGACTCAGCCAGCGCCATCATGGGAAATTGCCACCCCTAGCATCAGAGTCATCCTCAAAAGGTGATGCCCCAAAAAGACTCATATACTATTAAGGAGCCTCATCAACCAGGATATGCTATGTTCTTGTTACTACCATCAGAGAGGAGTTACAGGAGCCTGAAACACACATTCACTGTTTTAGGAAGAGTTTCTCCCCTCTATCACCATATTTCTCAATGGATAATGAACCAACATATGAACACTAACTCATTATTTTCTAACAGCTTTGCACTTCTTTAATTTAATTCTTTAGGTATATATATATTACTTATTGTGGGTTATAGTAGTTTTATTAAATTATATATAGTACTGTACTGCTGCACAAAACAACAAATTTCACAACATATACCATTGATATTAGAGCTGATTCTGATTCCCTGCCACAGCGGAGGCTCATGGTAGTACAGTGGGAAACGGGAGGTGGAAGGGTGCAGAGGGGAAGAGTGATATGTTAGCTTAAATGTACCCTGAACTGTTCTAGTAGAAGCTCTACGAAAATGTTTCCCTGGCACTGTAGTTTGACAAAAGATAACGTACACTTTGCAATACAAAAGACAATGATGTTATTGTGCAGTATATGCAGAAAGCATTGCAATATATTTAAAAATATTCCAGATTAACCCTAGGAGCGGAGATGGCCACCTTAATAAATGCCATTGTAAATGAGTTGTAATCCATTGTTTACTGTTAGCTGGTGCGGGATGAGAAAAGTTAGGCAAAGTTGTGAGAGTTTTATAGTATTGCCAAAGATAATTACAACATCAAAGGATTAAAACTGTTATAGTCATAGTCATAGTCATAGTCATAGTCATACTTTATTGATCCCAGGGGGAAATTGGAAGGAAACACTTCCATGAGAAGTACTGTACTCCTTGACTACTCCATTATAGCCTTTAAGTAGTATCGTATGTATTGCTTAAAATCCTCGTGACAGCTGTCTAATACAATTTGAATGTTATTTAACTTACAGTTAACTTACAGTTTTGTTTTACATTTAACTAAAATGACAGTGACCAAGTTTTGACTAATCATTGCCAGATTAACTTCTGCTTACATTTTCACTGTAAACTTGGTTTTAATGTTACCTGTTTTATATACATTTGACCCTTGTGACCCATTTGTGATTTATTTTTGTTCTGAACAGCCTAATTATATTTACGTGGTTCTTTGATTCAACAAACATGGGGATTGAGCAGTGGACACAGAAGAAGTAAAAGATGGACATGTCTGCGAGGGGTATGTTTTTGTTTGTGGACATCTCAGCCACTGGGCTCGAAGACAACCGTCAGCGACAAGGCAATTTTGATTCCCCCCTCCCCCTCCTGCCTTCTCCTATCATTTCGGATCTCTCCCTCCCCCTCCCATTTTCAAATCTCTTACTATGTCTTCTTTCAGTTAGTCCTGACGAAGGGTCTTGGCCCAAAACGTCAACTGTACCTCTTCCTAGAGATGCTGCCTGGCCTGCTGTGTTCACCAGCAACTTTGATGTGTGTTGCTTGAAATTCCAGCGTCTGCAGTCAGCTTCCGCCTCCACCACCACCAGCTCTTCAGTCCAGGGGTTTAAATAATTCTTTCCTAAACTATATATAACAATTTGTACAATTATAATTCTGCATGCTGCTAAATGTCAACTAAGGGAATCCCTTATGTCATTTCTTTATTGAGAGCTTCTCTTCCCAATCTAAACCTGGGAAATATTTTAGTAGATATGTGATGTGTGCACCTCATATAACAGCTGAAGTGGCACAGCCACCTTCCTCCTATTCCACTCAAGCAGCTGAACTTTTTTGCCTGCATCCTGTAAGTATTTACACTGATTCTCTTAATGCCTTTGGAGTAGAACATGACAATGGAAACTAAGTGCGATCCTAAGCTGTTCAAGAACTCCGATAAAACACAGTGAGTTAACTATAAATCTTTTTTCTTCCATTCAATTACCTACTGTGATTGCTATTGTAAAATGTGTGACTCATATTAATGGGAATAATGAAATAGCTAAAGGCAACAAATGTTCTGACTTCACGTCCCATTCCCATTCTGATATGTCCATCCACGGCCTCCTCTAGTGTAAAGATGAAGCCACACTCAGATTGGAGGAACAACACCTTATATTCTGTCTGGGTAGCCTCCAACCTGATGGCATGAACACTGACTTCTCAAACTTCCGCTAATGCCCTACCTCCCCCTCGTACCCCATCCGTTATTTATTTATATATTCATCCACCTAAAAATCCAACAGGCCTATTCCTTGATCCAGTCTTCATCTTCAATCCATCTCGCTCCACTGGGTTTGTACTTGTATCTGGTGAATATTCAAAGAATCTCGCACAAACTCCTCTGCTTTCCGGTAATCGTCAAAAAATCTTTTTTCTCCACCAGTCAAAAAAATCTTCAAGGTTGCAGGATAACGCAATATAAATTGATAACCGTGATCCCATAGGGCTTTTTTCCACTGGATTAAATTTCTTCCTTCTCTTCAAAAGTTCATAACTTATGTCAGGGTAGAAAAAAATGTTCTTCCCTTCTATCATCAGTGGCTCTTTTCTCTTCTTGGCAGCTTGGGCAGCCGCCTGTAGAATCCTTTCTTTGTCTTGAAATCTTAAGAATTTTATTAAAACAGATCGTGGATATTGGTCATCTTGTGGTTTTGGTCTTAGAGCTCTATGTACCTGCTCACTTTCAATTGATCGGTCTTCCTCTTTCATTTGCAAGGTTTTTGGGATCCATCTTTGAAAAAATTCTATTGGATTATCTCCCTCTATACCTTCTTTAAGACCAACAATTTTAATATTATTACGTCTACTAAAATTTTCCGACACTTCCACTTTCTCCAAGAGCCAATTTCTTTCCGTGTTCCAGATGAGCACATCATTTTCTGTTTTTTCCACTCTATCGTTAACACGCTCCATTGTTCTTTCCATCTTCTGAAGTTTCTTATCCATATTATCCTGTCTTTTCAGAGCTTTATCATAGCACAACTTCACGTCTCTAAGCTCTGTTCTTAATTTTCTTAGTTCAGCCGTTATTGCAATAAAGCCTCTCTTATGTCTCCATTATCTCCTTTACTTCCAGTCTCTTCTAGTTCTTCTTCCTCTTCTTCGTCTGTATTCTCTGCGGAATCCAATTCTGACTCTGAGTCACTTTCAGTTGCAGTGGCCGTCGGTTCTTGTAGTTTAACTTGTGTCGATTTGCGCTTGCGTACTTCTTTGCACATGTGCATTTCCGGCATCTTCTTCCGAGAGACCGCTACCACCACCTGTTGTTCCCTGTTCTACGCCAGAGATAAAATGCGTCTCCTCCGAAGGAGATCCAACCTGAATCCGAGGCTCCATCGCCGCAGTAGGCCCTTCCCATCTCGCGGCGACTTCACAACAGCTGACTTCTTCTGTTGCGGTTTACGAGGCATATCGTAGAGTAGTCTTATGAAGTTTATAAGTAGTTTTCCGAAAGTATTTATTAACTTTACTTTGATTAAACGGTACTTTGCTGATTTTTTACGGGAGAGCTGGATTTACACTTCTCAATCTCATGTCATCACATGACGCCTCCTCTATTGGGAAGAATTTAAAACCAACAGAAGGCAACCAAAAATGTTATCAAGAAGTTGAAGATAGAATACAAAAGTAAGCTAGACAATAATATTAAAGAGGATGCCAAAAGAGGATATCAGACCAAAAATTTCTTTAGGTACAAAAAGTGTAAAAAAGGAGGCAAGAGTGGATATTGGACTACTGGAAATTGATGCTGGGGACCCTGAAATGGTGGACGAACTGAATAAGTATTTTGCATCAGTCTTCACTGTGGAAGACACTAGCAGTATGGTGGAAGTTCCAGGTGTCAGGGGCATGAAGTGTGTGAAGTTACCAGAACTAGAAAGAAAGTTCCTGGGAAACTGAAAGATCTGAAGGTGGATAAGTTACTTGGACTAAATTGGGTACACACCAGATTTCTGAAAGAGGTGAAGAGGTGGCTGGAGAGATTATGGAGGAATTAGAAATGATCTTTCAAGAATCAGTAGTATCTGGAATGGTTCCAGAAGAACTGGAAAATTACAAATGTCACTCCACTCTTCACGAAGGGTGAGAGGCAGAAGAAAGGAAACTACGGGTCATAGGGAAGATGTTGGAGTCAATTATTAAGGATGAGGTCTCAGGGTACTGGGAGGCACATGATCAAATAGGCCATAGTCAACATGGCTTCCTCACTGGAAACCTGTGACAAACCTGTTGGAATTCTTTGAAGGATAGACAAAGGGGAATCGGTTTATGTTGTGTACTTAGACAGCAAACAGTAGGAATAATGGGAGCCCTTTCTAGCTGGCTGCCAGTGACTACTTGTTTTCCATGGGGGCCTGTGGTGGGATTCATTCTTTTTACATTACAGATCAATGATTTGGATGATGGAATTGATAGCTTTGTTGAAAAGTTGGGAGACAATTTG
Organism: Mobula birostris; assembly: GCF_030028105.1. Taxonomy (NCBI): domain Eukaryota; kingdom Metazoa; phylum Chordata; class Chondrichthyes; order Myliobatiformes; family Myliobatidae; genus Mobula; species Mobula birostris. Next base: position 139,909,377 of record NC_092374.1, on the reverse strand, counting down.
AAGATAGGTGGAGGGGCAGGTAGTTTTCAGGGATTAGAGATGCTAGAGAAGGACTTCGATAGATTAGGAAAATGGGCAAAGAATTGGCAGATGGAATACAGTGTCGGGAAGTGTATGGCTATGCATTTTGGTAGAAGACATGAAAGGGTTGACGATTTTCTAAATAGAGAAAAAATACAAAAAAAAAAGGAGCAACGTGTCTTGGTGTTCTCGTGCAGGATTCCCTAAAAGTTAATTTGCAGGTTAATTCTGTGGTGAGGAAAGCAAATGCAATGTTAGTATTAATTTCAGAGGACTAGAATATAAAAGCAAGGATGTAATGTTGAAGCTTTATAAAGCACTGATAAGACTTCACTTGGAGTATTGTGTGCACAATACTCTTAGAAAGGATGTGCTGAAACTGGAGAGTATTCAAAGGAGGTTTACGTAAGTGATTCCAGAATTGAATGGTTTGTCATATGAAGAGCATTTGATGGCTCTGAGCCTGTATTAACTAAAATTCAGAAGAATGAGGGGTGACCTCATTGAAACCTATCAAATGGTGAAAAACCTTGATAGCGTGGATGTGAAGAGGACATTTCCTACGGTGGGAGAGTCTAAGACCAGAGGACACAGCCTCAGATAGAGGGGAGTCCTTTCAGAATGGAGATGACGAGGAATTTCTTTAGCTGTAGAGTGGTGAATCTGTGGAATTCTTTGCTACAGGCAGCTGTGAAGGCTAAGTCCTTACATATATTTAAGGCAGAGGTTGATAGATTCTTCATTGGTCAGGTGATGAATGGGTACAGGGAGAAGGCAGGAGATTGAGGCTGAGAGTAAAATTGGATCAACAATGATGAAATGGTGGAGCAGATTCGATGGGCCAAATGGACTAATCCTGCTCCTATATCTCTTGATCTTATGTTCTTATAATTTGGTTGACAAATGGTGGAAGCAGATTGTAATTGATAAAATATCTCTGCATGTTCAAGCACCTTTGCTGGGAGAAACTAGTTAACATGATACTCTAAAAACTCTGAGGACAGAGATCCAGCTGCCCAACTATTGATAGATCAGCTACTAACTGATAGTATGAATCTGGTCTGCAAGCTTCCTTGAACTGGTTTACAAAAGTAAAAATGACTTAAACCCATTGTTGACTGGATAGATGCAGGCCAATTAGCATAACCACATAGTCTTATTATTTGGCTAATGCATATGCAAATTTCTCATGGTTACCATTTTGCAAACCTTATCTCTTATTCTACAAGCTAGCCTGTTGTCCAAGGTAGTGATGTTTATTTACAAGGCATGCCTTTAATTTTAATTTACTGTTTGCAATTTACAATCTACATTAAGAGCTGAAGACTGTTTCTTGCTTGAATTAATATCTGCTATATTCACATAACACCCAAATACTCGCTAACAGGGTCTTCCCCTGAACGCCATTTTTGCATCTATAAATGGACAGTTAACGACATGCATCAGTTATATGTACTTTTTATTGGATATTTGTTTTCTTAATTGGTAAACATAGAAATGATGCTGTCTTTGTTGTAATTTTTTATTAGGAGGATTTATTCCTAGGTTTATGATCCCTAAGAAAATCTCAAGTGATAATGGCTTACATTTCACAGGCAGATTAAAACTGAAATTACCAAAAGCCTTCCAGTGTCAGCATGATGTCAGTTGCCCGTACTATCCAGCTGAGCTGAACTGTGTGAAGAAACTTTTCTAAAATGGCTGGAGGCACTTCCATTGGCTCTCATGGCAATGCGCAGCACCCCAACCCATGTAACAAGCCTCTCACCACATGAGATAGTACTGAGTTGTTCTATGTGTTTTCCAGTCACTCCTCCCCTTTTCAATTAAAGGGATGGACTCTATGAGTAAAAACATGTTGCAGTATGGTATAGCACTAACACAAGCTCTAGAAAATTTCCATCAACAGGTACTTGAATTCCAGGGAATTCTGCTGGTTGCAGTGTCAGACCTACCAACCAGGAGAATGGGCACTGGTGAGATCCAATAGGCAGAGAATCAAATCCACAGAGGTGCTATTGTCACCTTGTCTACGTAGTACCTTACATGTACCACTTATCTACATCCCTCCACATTCAGCTGTGTGGGGTTGCAAATCAAAGGACCATTACAGAGACTGAGAATTTCTTGATAGTAGTGTTCATGTTCTGGGAATCTACAGTATTATGAGAGCATCAGTGTGGGAACCTGTTATATTGGCTTATGAGAGCATCAATACTGCATCAGTGCTGAAGAAATTGGTTACATGATAAGAGCCAGATCATCAATGACATTATTATTGAAATGACGTTATTACTGAACACGTTCTGTGCAACTGCCCACTCTCACCTGATTTAGATGACACTGACCTGCTCAACATCAGCCAAACAACAGTAAAGTGGCTGGCTGTCCGCTGTGACAAGCCATGAAGATGATTACGGAAATGGTAGCAATCCACACTGGGGCTCTTCAAAAGAGAATGGTACTGCACTTCTTGTTGGATTAAAAGGATGCTACCTGTGTAATCACTAGCCATGAATGTTACACATACATCTCTGATAAATCTGAGAATATCAGATTTTAGCTCTGCGTATCCAGCAAGAAGCTAATAAGATTAGGAAGACTGGGCATGAGTTACATAGGATCCCATCATGGGCTTCATTCCCTGCTAGGAAGCTGGGGTAACTCCATTGTACAGTGGCCAATGGTGTGGGGGAGTATTCCTGCTATTCTAACATCTTGCCTGAGATCACTCTGAGGAGTGATGGTCAACAGAGCAGCAGCCTCTGATAAACTGTGATGGAGTTGCATAGACTTCATGTTATTGAAATTCAGTAAGATCTGTGCTGTCCTCTACAGGACAAAAAAGGAGGGAGTGTGGAAGTTGCAGCAAACTAAGGGTTAACAGTCATAGTCATACTTTATTGATCCTGGGGGATATTGGTTTTTGTTACAGTTGCACCACAAATAATTAAATAGTAATAAAACCATAAATAATTAAATAGTAATATGTAAATTATGGCAGGAAATAAGTCCAGGACCAGCCTATTGGCTCGGGATATCTGACCCTCCAAGGGAGGGGTTGTAAAGTTTGATGGCCACAGGCAGGAATGACTTCCTATGACGCTCTGTGTTGCATCTTGGTGGAATGAGTCTCCGTCTGAATATACTTCTGTACCCAACCAGTACATTATGTAGTGGATGGGAGATATTGTCCAAGATGGCATGCAACTTGGACAGCATCCTCTTTTCAGACACCACTGTCAGAGAGTCCAGTTCCATCCCCACAACATCACTCGCCTTACGAATGAGTTTGTTGATTCTGTTGGTATCTGCTACCCTCAGCCTGCTGCCCCAGCACACAGCAGCAAACATAATAGCACTGGCCACCACAGACTCGCAGAACATCCTCAGCATCGTCCGACAGATGTTAAAGGACCTCAGTCTCCTCAGGAAATAGAGACGGCTCTGACCCTTCTTGTAGACAGCCTCAGTGTTCTTTGACCAGTCCAGTTTATTGTCAATTCGTATCCCCAGGTATTTGTAATCCTCCACCATGTCCACATCGACCCCCTGGATGGAAACAGGGGTCGCTGGTGCCTTAGCTCTCCTCAGGTCTACCACCAGCTCCTTAGCCTTTTTCACATTAAGCTGCAGATAATTCTGCTCACACCATGTGACAAAATTTCCTACCGTAGCCCTGTACTCAGCCTCATCTCCCTTGCTGATGCATCCAACTATGGCAGAGTCATCAGAAAACTCTGGAGATGACAAGACTCTGTGCAGTAGTTGAAGTCCGAGGTGTAAATGGTGAAGAGAAGGGGAGACAAGACAGTCCCCTGTGGAGCCCCAGTGCTGCTAATCACTCTGTTAGACCAGCAGCACTGGGGCTCCAGTGATTAAGATAATGTCCAGGCAGCAAAGGTCTTTGAAGAAGTCTTTAAGAGCATAACTTTTCTTTGTACAGCAGGGGATTAGAGCCATTAGGCGTACAGAGACAAGGTAAGGATGTAATGGAAAGATGGAAGCACATGCACCAACTAAGGAAGAATTACTTTACTGACTTCAAATTATCATTAATTGTTAGCTTCTAGCTTCTATTGACACCTGTATTGTGAATTGTGACTGATCTTGCAAATAGGGGATTCAAGCATACACAGTCTACCAATTGGTACGTTATCTGTAATTGACGGTCAATTCTGTTTAAAAGAGTCATTTCTCTGTTCAGACTTCAGGACAGTGTGGTGACAGAGGTTATGCTGTTCTCCTTGTGCGCAAATAAATTGTGATTGAGTGCAAATTTTCAGAGTCCAGTTAATCAGTGACAACAGAGTTTATCCTTTTGAAAAGGAGGTTAATTAAGTACAATACAGAGATGAGATAGTTGAAGTCTAGAAGGGTAAATAAGAGTTTGCTTGAACAGAAGGAAAATCAAAAGTTAAAACATTAACTAGATTGTAGTGTGTGTGAGAGAGAGGGAGAGAGAGAACATTACGGAGGAATATGTGATCATGAATTTATTCTAAAGTGGATATAGAAACAGCCATTGAAGAAGCAATACAAATCATCGAGCAATCAGTAGGAAGTCATATGTTCTTTAAATCAAGAAACAACATTGATGTCTGTAGTGGTTCACAGACCTTCACCCAACACCCTACCTCTTCAATGGATAATTCATTTCCCAAGAACAAAGTGGCTCTTCAGCTCATTCTGCTTCTGAAAACCACACAGTAAAATCTGACATACATTAATTTCCTGCAGAAAATGTTCTAAAGGTTATTGGAATCCAACCATATGTAATAAATAAGTTTATATTAATACAAATATTATAAATAGTTTATATAGTATTGCATGAGATTTACAAAGGTATGATATAAAGTATTGCAGCAACAGTTCATTAATTGGACTCCTGTAGTTTGTACCTTACACACAATAGCTTTGATCCTTAATTTAACTCCTTCCCTACCTCACTTAATCTAAACATTACTTATTCTATAATTCTTGCTGATTTTGGACAAAACTTATCAAAGTGACATCTTGGGATGTTTCATTTTGCAAGTTCGCCCCTCTCACTGTGTCCATCTTATAATCCAAAAATATGCACTAGTGATGATTTCATTGACATAATCTTCTTTTCTTATTGCATCATCTCCTTTCTCTTTGTACAATAAAGGAATGGGTAATATTGAACTATTAGCCAACAAATTTGTTTAGATGAAGTAACGAGTGAATTTATCAGCAGTGTTTGCAGTGTATAACTTGCTGAATATTTCCCTTTATACATGCATTTACAAAAGCCATACTAGAGCAAACTTGGACAAATCAGTACCACATTGATACTTATACAATGACATTACATACTAGGGGTTCAGAATAAAAACTTGTATTTGCTTAAATAAAAACGTCACAATTCTTCTGCAGCTTACATCCTGTTGAAGATGTTTACACTGACTTCAGCTGTTCAATAGCATCTTAGGTTGAAAGATCTCTGTCATTTTCTTTGCTAGCCATGAGTTATGCAAACTTGCTGAAGGCATCTGTCTACAAACCTTTAAACTACGCATCCAAGTTAAACTTATCAAGCTGAGATCTTCAAGTCAGCCAAGATTGTGTGTGCGTGTGTGTGTGTGTGTGTGTGTGTGTGTGTCTCCACATGTACACGTGCGTGTGATGATAAAGCACAATAGGCTATCCGTACCTAGCAGAATTTTAACACGCAACGCTGAGTTGAATGACTGCTTGATCTGTGGGTTCGCAATTCAAGATTCGTCATGAAACTTCACATTCTCTGGAAGTAATGATCAAGATGAAACTGAATGTTCAGGCAAGGGTTAGGATAAGGGGTTGTGCAGTGAAAACAACAATTATGTGAAATCCAAATTGACATGGGAATGGCTGCTATGATTTAAACATTAGGGAGTAACCAAGTTAAGAAAGATTCTAAAATGCTCCATTTCTCAGATTTCAGCTGCCATTTCTGATTGCATTTCACTGGTTTGGATATACTACAGCCAAAGGGAGGAAAGAGCTGATCAGTCTCCTGGATCACTGCAGAAGCAGCAATGCTCATGTTTCAGTAGAATCTGACATATCTCCCCCAGTCTTGAACAGCATAATTAAATGTTACTGACACTAACAAAAAAAATCATAATACAACCCACCATGAAGTGATCATGTTGGTGTTGACTGGCCATTGAAAGAAGCAGCTCAAAGTTTAAAATTTTCATTATTTCCAGACCCTTTAATAGACTTCTATCTCTCAGAGTCACAGTCAAAATGAACTTTTACCAGTGATCAATCAGAATTTAGGATTGATTAGCAAAAGAAAGTTAAAGGAAGGTAGAGGTAGGAGCAGCAGCCACCATTGCAGTGGCCGTCATCTGAGTGGACAGTCAGAGTGGTGATCTTCAATCTTTAGCTCTTCAAAGCTTCAGTCAGCTAAAGCAAAAGAAAAGAACAGCTCAGGTAAATTTTGTCCTTCCCTCCTTTATATCTGCTCAGCTAGGACAGTAGAGTTGCCAAGCAGGATAGTGTGATGTTCCTCTTGCAGGATGTGGGAAGGCAGGGAAATTTCCAGTGCCCCTGATGACTTCTGCTGCAAGGTGCATCCAGCTGCAGCTTCTAAAAATTCACACTACAGAGATGGAATTGAATGAACAATCAACCATTCGGGAGGCTGAGTGGCTGATAGATAGGACATATAGAGGGTTAGCTGTACCAAAGGTGCAGGACACAAGAAACTGAGTGACAGTCAAGAAGAGGAAAGGGGTTAAAGAGCCAGTGCAGAGTACCCCTGTGGTCATCCCCCTCAATAACAGGGGTGTTACTTTGGATTCTATTGGAGGGAATGACAGAACAAAGGGAAGTCTCAGTGGTTGGGTATCTGACACTGAGTCTGCCTCTGTGACTCAGATGGGAGGGGGAGAGAAGAGGCATGTTGTAGTGATAGGGGAGTTGTTAGTTAGGGGAATGGACAGGAGAGTCTGTGGGTGAGAACGAGATTCCTGGATGGGTTGTTGCCTTCCAGGTGCCAGAGTCTGGGATATCTTGGATCGAGTTCTCAGCATCCTTAAGTGGGAGGGTGAAAAACCAGATGTCATGGTCATGTAGGTACCAATGACGTGGGTAGGATAAGTGATGAGTTTCTGCATAGGGAATTAGGTGCTAAGTTAAAGGGTAGGACCTTCAGGGTTGTGATCTCAGAATTGCTGCCCATACCATGTGCAAGTGAGGCTGGAACTAGGAGGATTATACAGTTTTATATGTGGCTAAGGAGTTGGTGTAGAAGGGAGGCATAAGATTTTTGGATCATTGGTTTTTCTTCTCTGGAAGGTGGGACCAGCACAGAAAGAATGGTTTGCACCTGAACTGGAGGGGGACACTAGTCGCACCATGCTCAACCATGTTCCAGTTGATTATTATGGATGAGTTCTCAGGGTACTTGGAGGCATATGGTGCTGTGTGGTTTCTGCTATCTTCAAGGGATAATGTAGTTGACAAATCTGTTGGAATTATTTGAGGAAATAACAAGCAGGATAGACAAAGGAGAATCAAGCTACAGACCCATAGTATTACAGGAAAGATTCTAGCATGGATAAAGCAGTGGCTACTTGGCAGGAGGCAAACAGTGGGAATAAAGGGAACCTTTTCTGGTTGGCTGTCAGTGACTAGTGGTATTCCACAAGGGTCTGTGTTGGGACCAATTCTTTTTATATTATATACATATCAATGATTCGGATGATGGAATTAATGGCTTTGCTGCAAATTTTGCAGATGATACTAAGATAGGTGGAGGTGCAGGTAGTTTTGAGAAAGTAGAGAGGCTACAGAAGAACTTAGACAGATCTTAACTGTGCCATCAAACTACCTGTTAATTTTCCTTCCACTTCTCTTGCCCTCCTTGCTGCCATGTTCTGATCTTCTCTGACCATGCCTCAATCATTGCTTTATTCCTTCCTCTTTTCCAGTTGCCATGCTCCAAACCATCACTGCCTGATTTCTCATTGGAGATTACCACAGTACTTTGGTGTAAGCAGATGGTCACCGCCACAACCTAGCCATCTGTTCTGCCCCTGCTGAGGTGTTGTAACATCAACTGGACATTTGGCCAAATTCTATTCAAAAATGAGATGAGAGTCAAGATGTAGCATCCTTGCTTCCTGGGTTCATTACAGACTCAATGGCATGATGTAGTGAATGAGGAGCATTGAATAAGGAAAAAGCAATTCTTTTGCTGGGCAAACAACAAGATGGCTTTAGATAGGAACTTCTTTAGCTCCTACATAAGCATCTGACCTTCTGCTAGCCAAAGTGCCTTCCTTCTTCTTATTTTCTGACTGCATGGGAAGTGACCAAATACAGATCTGAAACTGCTCATTTCAAAAGAAAACCTGAAAATGCTTAATCACATAGAAAAAAGCATAAATCAATTGCCTGAAGGGTGCCACGCCACTAAATGGGAAAGAAACAGAAAAAAAAAGTGAAGTTCCGCTGCTAATTATAGCAGAATCTTTTCATTCATGATATCACCAAATGTTTGCCTCTTTTTTCCTCCCCACAGTGCCCAGCTCTCTCAGAATCAGATCTCAAATACCTCAGTATTACATTTGTTCATATTGCAATCATACTCTGCTGTACGAACATTGCCAACATAGACAAGCCAATAATTATGAAGAACGTGAGATTTGTACAATGGCAAATAAATATTCATTCCAAACAGCTGCATATCACATCAGTGGAAGAAGACAGGTGCAATCAAAATTAGACTTTATTGTAATATCAGTTCAGGTACAAATTATAAATTGCAAACAAAATAACAGGTCTTGTTTGACATCAAAGCATACATTCTTCGGTTACTAAGGGAAGCACAAGTAATAAATAAATAAGACGATTTTACTTTTCTGATGCAAAGTTATGCTTGTCTGTACAAGGAATGCATACTTACTAACAATATTAATAAATATCTTCATTATTAACATGTAAAATAATTAAACATTTTGTGTAAGACATTATACATCTTTATTTACTCCTACATTACATTCCAGTACAGCAATCTGGCATAGAAAGTAGAGAGTAAGAGTGAGCTGGATAGATTTCAGCAACTGAAATTAAACAGAAATGGAAAATACTGAAATCAAGAGCTGTAAAAATTTGCTTCAGGCTGCCTAAATTAACTCGCATTAGCCAAATTCTAACTAATTTAGGCTATATTAGATTTAGTGATGAGCAACAAGACTGAATTAGTCCACAATCCAAGAGCAATGGTATACAGAGCTGAGAGTGGCCATGGCATGAGGGGATTAATATTGGGTTTGATCATGAAACGCATTAAAATTTATATTAAATGAATATTGGACAATGACATAAGAATTGAACAATGATCTGTGTCGAGAAATTGATTGATAAATCTACCACAGCAAAGTGAGAATTCTGCAGAGAAGTTTTTGTACCATAAGATAGCCCTCGTCTCATAAATAAATCCTTGTTAACAAAGGAAGGGAGGAAAATTAAAGCACAAATTCAATAGTTACAAGGAGATCTAAGAAGATAATTTGATCAAAGGATTGTGAGAAATAAAGGACAAAATAAGGAAACTGACGAGTTTTAAGAGATAGTGAATGTCTAAGATTACTGTAGGTCAATTATATACGGTGCAAGTGAAAAGTTCAGAAGTAGCAGGCATGAGTAATTGCTTTGCATTCATTTTTATAGTAGAAAATAAGAACAAACTGTTCAAATTGATGACAAATATGAAATAATCAAATTAAATGTAACTAGCAGAGTTTAAAATGAAAAGCACAAATAATAAGAAATATGAGGCAAATGATGAATACATTTTCATGAGCTAATCATTTCAACTAAATGGTTTTAAAGCAGCTCCATTTATAAACTATATCTAATTATAAAAGTTCAAGCATTATCGAACTCAAAATGTACTGGAAAATTCTATGTTAATCTTCTTTGAAACAAGGGTAGAAAAATAAAGTAGGAAGTGTTGAAAGTGTTGGGAAAATGTTTAAAATCCATCTTTAAGTGGGCTTTCTTCCCCAGTGTTAACATTACTATTACCTCCCTGATACTTGAGGTGTCTGTCAGCCAACAGGCAAACTAGTAAAACTCGCTGTGAGTGTCGAGTCTGAGGTATGTCTTTGTTACATAAATGCACTTAAGACCACCTTAAAGGATAGTGGAAAGACTTTTCTGAAAACTTAAATATGCAGGAGTAGCACACCCAAAACGTTGCTGGAACTCAGCAGGTCAGGCAGCATCAATGGAAAGGAATGAAGTTTTGATGTTTCGGGCTGAGCCCTTTGTCAGAACCGGAAAGGAAGGGGGAAGGAGGCAAAATAAGAAGGTGGGGGAGGGAAGTCAGAAAATCATAAACTCAAAAGATACTTCAGATGCTGGAAATCCAGAGAAACACGCACACAAAATGGTGGAGGAACTCAGCAGGTCAGGCAGCTTCTACAGAAAGGAATAGAGTCAACGTTTCAGGGCAAGAGGACCTCCAATAAACATTAAACGGAAAGCACCAAGGTAAATTGATAAGCATTTTTAAGTCTTGGCTATGTTCCATATTTTAAGTTTGAAGCATTTTAAAATTTAATTGTCAGTTAATTAGTGGTGGGATTAAAACACTTGTTCTGAACATCTGCACTGATCCCTACACACATCTCACAGTCACTCAAAGGAGTCAAAAGAATCAAAGTACATTTATTGTTAAAGAATGTATAAGCTATACAACCTTGAGATACATTTGCTTATAAGCAGCCACAAAGCTAGAAAACCTTGTGACCTTTCTGACCGTTTCTGCATACCTCGACATGGTTTTATCCCCCCTTGTTCGACCCCTTCCTACCTATGTTCGTGACACTTCTCACACTCTTAAACTTTATAATGATTTTAAGTTCCCGGGCCCCCACCGCTTTATTTTCACCATGGATGTCCAGTCCCTATATACTTCCATCCCCCATCAGGAAGGTCTCAAAGCTCTCCGCTTCTTTTTGGATTCCAGACCTAATCAGTTCCCCTCTACCACCACTCTGCTCCATCTAGCGGAATTAGTCCTTACTCTTAATAATTTCTCCTTTGGCTCCTCCCACTTCCTCCAAACTACAGGTGTAGCTATGGGCACCCGCATGGGTCCAAGCTATGCCTGCCTTTTTGTTGGCTTTGTGGAACAATCTATGGTCCGTACCTATTCTGATATCTGTCCCCCACTTTTCCTTCGCTGCATCGACGACTGCATTGGCGCTGCCTCCTGCAGGCATGCTGAGCTCATTGACTTTATTAACTTTGCCTTCAACTTTCACCCTGCCCTCAAGTTTACCTGGTCCATTTCCGAAACCTCTCTCCCCTTTCTAGATCTTTCTTTCTCTATTTCTGGAGACAGCTTATCTACTGATGTCTCCTATAAGCCTACTGACTATCTCAGCTATCTGGACTACTCCTCTTCTCACCCTGTCTCTTGCAAAAATGCCACCCCCTTCTCGCAATTCCTCCCTCTCCGCCGCATCTGCTCTCAGGATGGGGCTTTTCATTCCAGGACGAGGGAGATGTCCTTTTTTAAAGAAAGGGGCTTCCCTTCCTCCACCATCAACTCTGCTCTCAAACGCATCTCCCCCATTTCACGCACTTCTGCTCGCACTCCATCCTCCCGCCACCCCACTAGGAATAGGGTTCCTCTGGTCCTCACCTACCACCCCACCAGCCTCCGGGTCCAACATATTATTCGCCGTAACTTCCGCCACCTCCAACAAGATCCCACCACTAAGCACATCTTTCCCTCCCCACCTCTCTCTGCTTTCCGCAAGGATCGCTCCCTACACGACTCCCTTGTCCATTCATCCCCCCATCCCTGCCCACTGATCTCCCTCCTGGCACTTATCCGTGTAAGCGGAACAAGTGCTACACATGCCCTTACACTTCCTCCCTTACCACCATTCAGGGCCCCAGACGGTCCTTTCAGGTGAGGCGACACTTCACCTGTGCGTCGGCTGGGGTGATATACTGCGTCCGGTGCTCCCGATGTGGCCCTCTATATATTGGCGAGACCCGATGCAGACTGGGAGATCATTTTGCTGAACACCTACGCTCTGTCCGCCAGAGAAAGCAAGATCTCCTAGTGGCCACACATTTTAATTCCACATCCCATTCCCATTCTGACATGTCTATCCACGGCCTCCTCTACTGTAAAGATGAAGCCACACTCAGGTTAGAGGAACAACACCTTATGTTCCGTCTGGGTAGCCTCCAACCTGATGGCATGAACGTTGACTTCTCTAACTTCTGTTAATGCCCCACCTCCCCCTCGTACCCTATCAGTTATTTATTTATATACACATATTCTTTCTCTCTCTCTTCTTTTTCTCCCTTTGTCCCTCTGACTATACCCCTTGCCCATCCTCTTGGTTTTCCCCCCTCTCCCCCTTTTCCTTCTCCCTGGGCCTCCTGTCCCATGATCCTCTCATATCCCTTTTGCCAATCACCTGTCCAACTCTTGGCTCCATCCCTCCCCCTCCTGTCTTCTTCTATCATTTTGGATCTCCCCCTCCCCCTCCAACTTTCAAATCTCTTACTAGCTCTTTCTTCAGTTAGTCCTGACGAAGGGTCTCGGCCTGAAATGTCGACTGTACCTCTTCCTAGGGATGCTGCCTGGCCTGCTGCGTTCACCAGCAACTTTGATGTGTGTTACAATCCTTCTGACCTGTTGCAGCACTAACGATGGGTTGAGCAGAAGACTTCATTCCGCACCCCTTCATCAACAGAGCAGTGTAGGGTGTGAGCGGTAAGGTGAGACATGACAATCAGTCCTCAGAATCACTCTCTGATATTTTACAGATATTTCAAATTTGAAATGGATTTTCATTATGTCAAGGGAAATTACAGAGACCTAATTATTTAAAAAATAATACAATTGATAAAATAACTTTAAATGATGTTCAGAAGTCCTATTCAAATGAATAACAGCCATGGTGTTGCTACTGGTAGACCAGCAATGGCAGGCCAAAAGCAGAACAATCTATGTCATAGTTCAGAATAATCCATTACTGTCATTAGTCTTAATAATGAATCCATTGATAGAGTGGCAACTGACCTCCAAGAAGATTCTGACTTCTCTGTTGTAGGTGTGGAAGTGAAAAGCTTCCTAACATCAGAGAGTGGATCTGCAGTGAGACCCCATGGAGCTACTGTAGGTAATGGACCTCTGCATTACCTTTTATGTTCTCCATTAGGAAGTGACTGAGGTTCTAGTGTTGGAATTAAAATGGGTCCTAGATCATGGAAGGTACATCACGTAGTCATAGTTTTCACTGAGTCCATTAGTTCATCAGATTATACAACAGATGGGATTGATTATCATCCGGAATGGCTGAGTTATCAAAATGGATTTGGTGATCTCCTGTGCCATCTGCAATTTTTTCGTCTTTGTCCTTTGTTCCTTCTGCCAGAATGGCTCTCAATCTTGAACCTATTATAATTATAACAATACAAAGCATGCCAGAGCAATGTGCTGTATTGATCTGGATGCAGCCAACTTTATTGTTCCTTCCTCCTCCAGACTCCCCCTGCGTCTAAGCTCTGGCAAAGAAGCATGCAAACGGCACAAGTCAATAAATCTCACTCCTCTTCCCCTGATTAAACTTTGCTTCATCAGCACAGGATAAAGTAGCTACTGATTACAGGGCTCTAGATAGCAATTCAACTCCTCATCAAGATCAGGGGATTATTCTGCCCATCAACTAAACAATCAAATATATTAACTTGAATGGTCAGATCAATCAGCAACCTTCCATTGCTGCCGAGGACATCTTGGTTCAGAAGGTCAGATGACTATTAGCACACAGAACAAATACTACGAGAATCTCACATGCAAGAGCAAAGATTATCATGTTTGTTTCGATCTTATGAAAAGATCATCTCTGCCCTGCATTTCAACTCGCTGCCCCGCAGTTTACTTGTCTGTGGCTGTGGTCTGCAACTGAATCTGCCTGGCTCCAGACTCAGCTTTGTAAACTTCAATTCTGGATGTTATTTGCTTCCCTTTATTGTTTGTATGATTTGTTTCCCCCCGTATATTGTGTGTCCAATGGTTTTCTTTTATTTTAATGGGTTCTGTTGGGTTTCTTTGTTTCGTGGCTGCCAATAAGGAGATGATGGATGGATAAATATATATACTTTGATAATAAATGTACTTTGAACTTTGAACATTTTTTTAAATTTTGGAATTGCTGGACTGCCTGAATGAAGGTTCTGTTTGACAAACTTACTGGAGTTCTTTGAGGACATAATGAGTGCGGTGGATAGAGGGGAACAAGTGGATGTTGTATGCTTGGATTTCCAGAAGGTGTTTGATAAGGTGCCGCACAAGAGACTTATACATATGATAAGGATGCATGGAGTCGGAGGAAGTGTATTGGCACGGAGAGTGGATTGGTTAATTAATAGGAGGCAGAGAGCTGGTATAGATGGGTGTTTCTCCGGTTGGCAGTCAGTGGTGAGTGAGGTGCCGCAAGCGTCGGTGCTGGGCCAGCAGCTGTTTACCACTTACATTGATGATTTGGAAGAGGGGACTGAGGCTACATCCACAGTAGGCCGGATAATTTTGAAAACGCCGGTTTCGAGTAAAAACGACAGGTGTACACACTAAACATTTTTCAAGATATCTCTGTCCACACTACACAGATATTTGCGCGAATCTCCTCTACTGGGCACGCGCAGGACACACAGAAAATAAGCGAAGAGGAAACAGTATACTTAGTGCGCGTTTGTCCAGTTACAGAGTAGAAAAACTTAAAAGGAATTCCTCTTGGCTCTCACGCAGGAGGACTTAAAACTAAAAAAAACAGATACTAGAGTGTATGGAGGCAACCAACAGGGAGTTCACGGACAGTATGACCCGGCTGATGACGAACATTGAAAAACTGACTAACTCTGTTGCATTATTAAAGCACCTTGTTAAATGTATAAAACATGTATGCATCAGTGTTATGTTGTATTTCCATACAAAGTTACATTAGGCTGTTATACTTCTATTGTCAGAGAAGTACGTGCATAAGTAGGTAAACCACCTTCATACAAGCAAGGACAGAAAACAGGGCAAAGTGAGTATACTTATTTATTCAGTAAGCTATGGGTCAAAGTATTTGGTGAGTACGTTTCTAACTCTTTTGGCTTCAGTCTCATTACCATCTGTTCTGAAATTGTTAGGTTCTGCGAAGCACAGAATCAAATATTGCTGTGATGATTGTACACTCTAGTATCAACTCTTTGGCGACAATAAAGTAGAAATAATAATAATAATAATAAGAAGAAGAAGAAAACAATGAAATGCCGCGCTGCCGCCATCTGTTCTGGGACGTCATGACAGCGGTTTTAAAAAGCTCCGGTTACCCCATACACACTGCAACAGATATTAGGCGTTTTCAGATTTAATCACTCTGGAGACCGTTCCTGAAAATCTCCATTTTCAGGGGATGAAAACGCTGTATTAGTGTGGACAGAGGGTCCAAACGAAGAGAAAAAGCTTCTTTTTCAAAATTATCCGGTGTAGTGTGGACGTAGACTGAGTGTAGTGTTGCAAAATTTGCTACTGACACAAAACTGAGTGGAAAAGCAAATTGTACAGAGGACGTGGAGAGTCTGCAAAGGGATATAGATAGGTTAAGTGAGTGGGTCAAGGTCTGGCTGATGGAATACAGCATTGGTAAATGCGAGATCATTCACTTTGGAAAGAATAATAGAAGAGCAGATTATTATTTAAATGGTGAAATATTGCAGTATGCTGTAGTGCAGAGGGACTTGGGAGTGCTTGTTCATGAATCGCAAAAAGTTGGTTTGCAGGTACAACAGGTTACTAAGAAGGCAAACGGAATGTTGGCCTTCATTGCTAGAGGGATTGAATTCAAGAGCAGGGAGGTCATGCTGCAACTATACAGGGTACTGGTGAGGCCGCACCTGGAATACCGTGTGCAGTTCTGGTCTCCATACTTGAGGAAGGATATACTGTTCTGGCTTTGGAGGCAGTGTAGAGGAGGTTCACCAGGTTGATTCCAGGGATGAAAGAGTTAAGCTATAAGGAGATAGTGAGTCGCTCAGGACGATACTCTCTGCAGTTCAGAAGAATGAGAGGGGATCTTATAGAAATATACAAAATGTTGAAAGGGATAGAAAAGATAGAAGTAGGAAAGTTGTTTCCATTGGTAGGTGAGACTAGAACTAGGGGACATTGCCTCAAGATTCAGGGGACAAGATTTAGGACGGAGATGAGGATAAACTGTTTTTCCCAGAGAGTGGTGAATCTGTGGAATTCTCTGCCCAGGGAAGCAGTTGAGGCTTCTTCACTAAATATATTTAAGATACAGTTAGATACATTTTTACATAGTAGGGGAATTAAGGGTTATGGGGAAAAGGCAGGAGGATGGAGCTGAGTAACGGACAGATCAGCCATGATCTTATTGATGGCAGGGCAGGCTCGATGGGCCGGATGGCCTACTCCTGCTCCTATTTCTTACGTTCTTATGTATTGTGGACGTGTCTATTTTCCATTGGTATAGGGTCGGTCAAAGATCCCTTAACCACGATGACTTCTTCAGAAAGCCACACATGCCTTTGATGTTCAAAAAAAAACAGACCATTGCCAGAACACAACAGGAATTCTGCAGATGCTGGAAATTAAAAAAACACATCAAAGTTGCTGGTGAATGCAGCAAGCCAGGCAGCATCTCTAGGAAGAGGTACAGTCGACGTTTCAGACTGAGACCCTTCAAGGGTCTCGGCCTGAAATGTCGACTGTACCTCTTCCTAGAGATGCTGCCTGGCCTGCTGTGTTCACCAGCAACTTTGATGTGCGTTGCCAAACCACTGCCAGATTAGTTGCATACTGATGTTGTGGAATATTGATTGTAGCTCTCGTCTGTATGAAGCTTTTCTGGAAGAAATTATGATAACTAAGATCTTCCCAATACTCGTGGTGAATGATTAACTACCTCAACACTGATTTGAGATGGTGTCATTGGCATCCACTCATCTAATGTAACTTGCCCATCTCACCATTGATCCCATCAGCATAGTGTGACGCTTTTGAATGCCAACTGACATAACAACATCACACGAGGGATCATACTTTGTGATTTTATCCTCATGTAAACACACATGGAATTGTCATAGCTTCATTTCATGGCATCTTGCATGCAAATTTTACATACAAATCATGATTGACAGCAGAAATATTTTATAGACCTTCAATGCATTTCTTTATTCATGGTATGTGGCCATCACTGGAAAGATCAACCATTAATGTTCTCCTTAAGAAGGTGGCGGTGAGCTACAGACATTCTGTTGAAAGTTACTAAATATTTAACCAAAAGCCATGGATGAACCAGGAAGTACGTTGTCTGCTGAAGGCTAGATCTGTGGCATTCAAGGCTGGCTACCCAGGTCTGTACCAGAAAACCAGGTATGACTTGCGGAGGGCTATTGCAAGGGCAAAGAGACAATTTTGAACGAGGTTGGAGGCAACATCAGATGTACGACAACTTTGGTGGGGTTTACAAGACATTACTTCCTACAAAGTAACACCCAATAACATGAAAGGCGGTGATGCTTCACTACCAGATGACTTAACGCCTTCTATGCTCGCATTGAAAGTGAGAATATAACTAAAGCTGTGGAGATCCTTGTTGCACCCAGTGACCCTGTGATATCTGTCTCAGAGGCCAATGTTAGGCTGTCTTTAAAGAGAGTGAACCCTCGCAAGGTGGAGGTTCTAATGGAGTATGTGGTAAGGCTCAGAAAACCTGTGCCAACCAACTGGCAGGAGTATTCAAAGACATTTTCAACCTCTCACTGCTTTGGGTGGACGTCCCTACTTGCTTCAAAAAGGCAACAATTATACCAGTGCCGAAGAAGAATACTGTGAGCTGTCTTAATGACTGTCACAAAGCAGCACTCACTTCTATAGTGATGAAATGCTTTGAGTGGTTGGTCATGACTAGACTGAATTCCTGCTTCAGCAAGGACCTGGCCCTACTGCAATTTGTGTATCACTACAAAAGGTCAATCTCAATGGCTCTTCACACGGCTTTAGATCACCTGGACAATATAAACACCTATGTCAGAATGCTGTTCATTGACTACAGCCCAGCATTTAACACTATCATTCCCACAAACCTGATTGAGAAGTTACAGAACCTGGGCCCCTGTACCTCCCTCTGCAATTGAATCCTCGGCTTCCTCACTGGAAGTCAAGGATCCACTCTCCCCTCCTACCCCTCC
Source organism: Mobula birostris (assembly GCF_030028105.1). Lineage (NCBI taxonomy): Eukaryota > Metazoa > Chordata > Chondrichthyes > Myliobatiformes > Myliobatidae > Mobula > Mobula birostris. The sequence goes on along the minus strand of NC_092374.1, from coordinate 139,891,101 downwards.
TCACAGTCCCCCACCCTGCTCTCATGACTATACCCCTTCCCCACACAAAACCACCACAGTGGGCTTCACAACTCTACAGGTGAGAAGACAGCTGAAACATCTCAACCCAAGCAAGGCTGCAGGACCGGATGGTGTCAGTACCAGCGTGCTCAAAGCCTGTGCCCCTCAGCTATGTGGAGTACTTCGCCATGTATTCAACCTGAGCCTGAGACTACGGAGGGTTCCTGTATTGTGGAAGACATCCTGCCTCGTCCCTGTGCTGAAGACGGCGCGCCCCAGCGGCCTCAATGACTACAGACCGGTGGCATTGACCTCCCCATTCATGAAGACTCTGGAGAGACTTGTTCTGGAGCTGCTCCAGCCTATGGTCAGGCCACACTTAGATCCCCTCCAGTTCGCCTACCAGCCCGGACTAGGGGTTGAGGATGTCATTGTTTTCCAGCTGAACTGTGCCTACGCCCACCTGGACAAGCCAGCGAGCACTGTGCGGGTCATGTTTTTTGACTTCTCCAGTGCGTTCAACACCATCCACCCTGCTGTGCTGGGGGAGAAGCTGACAGCGATGCAGGTGGATGCTTCCCTGGTATCATAGATTCTTGATTACCTGACTGGCAGACCACATCCGACAGAGTGATCAGCAGCACTGGGGCTCCACAGGGGACTGTCTTGTCTCCCTTTCTCTTCACCATTTACGCCTTGGACTTCAACTACTGCACAGAGTCTTGTCATCTTCAGAAGTTTTCAGATGACTCTGCCATAGTTGGATGCATCAACAAGGGAGATGAGGCTGAGTACAGGGCTACGGTAGGAAACTTTGTCACATGGTGTGAGCAGAATCATCTGCAGCTTAATGTGAAAAAGACGAAGGAGCTGGTGGTAGACCTGAGGAGAGCGAAGGTACCGGTGACCCCTGTTTCCATCCATGGGGTCAGTGTGGACATGGTGGAGGATTATAAATACCTGGGGATACGAATTGACAATAAACTGGACTGGTCAAAGAACACTGAGGCTGTCTACAAGAAGGGTCAGAGCCGTCTCTATTTCCTGAGGAGACTGAGGTCCTTTAACATCTGTCGGGCGATGCTGAGGATGTTCTATGAGTCTGTGGTGGCCAGTGTTATCATGTTTGCTGTTGTGTGCTGGGGCAGCAGGCTGACGGTAGCAGACACCAACAGATTCAACAAACTCATTCATAAGGCCAGTGATGTTGTGGGGATGGAACTGGACTCTCTGACAGTGGTGTCTGAAAAGAGGATGCTGTCCAAGTTGCATGCCATCTTGGTCAATGTCTCCCATCTACTACATAATGTACTGGGTGGGCACAGGAGGACATTCAGCCAGAGACTCATTCCACCGAGATGCAGCACAGAGTGTCATAGGAGGTCATTCCTGCCTGTGGCCATCAAACTTTACAACTCCTCCCTTGGAGGGTCAGACACCCTGAGCCAATAGGCTGGTCCTGGACTTATTTCATAATTTACTGGCATAATTTACATATTACTATTTAACTATTTATAGTTCTATTGCTATTTATTATTTATGGAGCAACTGTAACGAAAACCAGTTTCCCCCGGGATTAATAAAGTATGACTATGACTATGACTATGAGGAAGACCACAATCTGTGTGGATTGGTGGTATTGTCTCCTCCTCACTGACGAACAACACTGGTGCACCTCAGAGGTGTGTGCTTAGCCCACTGTTCTACATTCTCTATGCCCATGACTGTGTGTCTAGACAGAGCTCAAATACTATCTATAAATGTGCTGATGATACACCATTGTTGGTGGAATCTCAGATGGTGACGAGAGGGTGTTCAGGAGTGAGATATGCCCACTAGTGGAGTGGTGTCGCAGCAACAACCTTGCACTCAGTGTCAGTAAGATGAAAGAGCTGATTGTGGGCTTCGGGAAGGATAAGACAAAAGAACACGTACCAATCCTCATAGAGGAATCACAAGTGGAGAGAGTGAGCAGTTTCAAGTTCCTGGGTGTCAAGATCTCTGAGGACCTAACCTGGTCCTAGTACATTGATGCAGCTACAAAGAAGGCAAAACAGCAACTATACTTCATTAGAAGTTCGAAGAGATTTGGCATGCCAACAGAAATAGTCAAAAACTTCTATAGATGTACCATGGAGATCATTCTGACAGGCTGCATTACTGTCTGGTATGTGGTGGGGCGTCGGGGTACTGCACAGGACTGAAAGAAGCAGAGGGTCGTAAATCTAGTCAGCTCCATCTTGGGTACTAGCCACAAAGTACTCAGGACATCTTCAAGGAGAGTTGTCTGAGAAAGGCAGCATCCATTATTGAGGACTCCCAGCACCCAGCACATGCCCTTTTTCTATTCTCACTGTTAGCATCAGGTAGGAGGTAGAGAAGCCTGAAGGCTCACACTCAGCGATTCAGGAACAGCTTCTTCCCCTCTGGGTGAACACTACCTCACATTTTTTTATATATCTCATTTCTGTTTTTTTTCACTTTAGAATCCATTCATTTTACGTATACTGCAATTGATTGATTATTTAATTTTCTCCTTTTATATTATGCATTGCATAGAACTGCTGCTTAACTAATTTCTGATACATGCCAGTGATATGGTTTCTGATTCTGATTTATCTAGAGTATACCTATCAACAATGAAAGTACATCAATATATTTTCTCATTATTCATAATCAAAATCAAAAATAAATCTTATTCCTCTGCCTCTCAAATCTGAAACAGAAGACATCAATCACTGAGCACAAGAATGCTGATAAACATGCCAGTGTTATTAGAAATATCACAAAGCAGGCCAGCTTAAGAATCATTTTCAGGTAGTTAAAACTGTCTGGACTATCCATCAGTATCGAAGAAACTACCCTTGGCCAAAACTCTCATTATAAATCAAGTATTATGCACAGAAAAATACAAAGAACAATGCTCATGATGACCTTTGACACCATGCTACGTTTTTCAAGACCAACAGCGTGGGTAACAATATTGGAACCATTTATTAACAATCATAGTTTCTAGCTCTACACTTTAGCAGTCATGACCAGTTCATCAACATCACCCCCGGGTCCAAGTGAACCGCACGCATTGCACGCTGGTAACTGAAGATCTTCATTATGTACACACATAATAACACAACCATCACCACTACATGCACATCACTTTATGTACATACAGTCAGTCTATGTATATAAATAACAGTTGCGCATACATCGTATTTTATAGGATTACTTTCATATTTCTATTTATTATGCTTTTTAAAATTGTATTCTTTATGCTTGCTGTGATTTTTTATGCTGCATCAGATCCTGAGTAACAATCATTTTACACTTGTGTTGTGAAGAATGACAATACAATATTGAATATTTTTTATGGAGCTATTGAACATAATAATAAATCTAACCAAGATGCTTTCCAGTGTCTTATACTCACCAGCAGATTTTTTTTTCAGAAAAATAGCACTGAAGGTCAATTATTCTCTGGTTGATATTTTTTATCAGTTTTACTTTCATAAATTGTTGTTATTTCAAATGTAATAGTCTGGATCCTATGACCATGACAACTTATTTTCATAAACGATAGCTCCCTTTATCAGTGTGAAGCATTCAAAGGCTCTGTGAGTTTATTGTCAAGTAATATTTGGCATGGAACCTGACAGGAGGATATTAAAATAGATGTACGGTAAGTGTAGTCAAAGTGGTAATGTTAAGAAATATCTCAAAATCGAAGAAAGCGGTAGAGAGGGTGGCGGAGCGATTTTTGCTGGAAAACTTGAACTGATGAAATTCTGCAGCAAGTAAGAATGCCAGTTGCCTGCGGTTTAAAATAAAGAAAAAAAGTCAATGCCAATGCCAGGACAAGCTGCCTGGAGGATGATTAAGAGGGAAATTGAAAATTAAACTACCAGTCAGCACTTCAAAAAAGGGCTGCAAAAAGGTCTACACTAGATCTTACAGTTATATGATCCCTATTCCAACTGTTTAAAGCAACATTACTGAAAAATTAAGAATAAAGATTAACGATTGGGTTTATTTGTCACATGCACATTGAAACATACAGTGAAACGTGCTGTTTGCATCAACAACCAGCACAGTGTGAGGATATGCTGGGGGCAGCTGGGGACATGCTTCTGGCACCAACATAGCATGTCAAACAACTTACTAACCCTAACCCAAGCCCCTTACGTCTTTGGAATGTGGGTGTAAACTGGAGCACCCAGAGGAAACTGATGCGGTCATGGGGAGAGGTTACAGACAGTGGAAGGAGTTGAATCCGAGTCATTGGTGGTGTAAAGTGCTTTGCTTACCAATTCCCAATTGTGCTGTCCCATTGAATGATGTTAGCATTTAGACAATCCAAGGTGCTCTTGTCTGGTGCTGGAAGATAAAACAGACATACAGCAAACTGTTAGGAAATCAAGGAATGTTAGCTTTTATTTATTTATTTATTTATTTACTTATTTACTGAGAATAGGCCCTTCCAGCCCTTTGAGCCACGCCAACCCAGCAATCCCCTAATTTAATCCTAGTCTAATCACAGGACAATATGCAATAACCAACTAACTTACCAATTGGTACACCTTTGGACTGCGGGATGAAACCAGAGCGTATGCAGAGGAAACCCACACAGTCACGGGGAGAACATAGGCAGCAGTGGGAATAGAACCCAGGTTGTTGGTATGATAAAGCGTTGTGCTGCTCCTAATTGCAAGAGGATTTGAGTACAAGTGTAAAGACATCATACTACAATTACATAGAGACTGCAACTGCACTAACTTGCACATGTATGGACCCTGTAGCAAAGGGTCAAATGAGCTGATCCAGTTCCTACCTCTTACTGTCAATACCAAGAAAATAAGGACAGTGGAACCATCCATGGATTCTACTTCAAATGGACATCAGCCTGAATGTATTTTGTTTAATCCCCCAGAGAATGAGAATATTGCTTTCCATGCTGTCCTCATCCAGAATCATGGTAATCTGTAGGCTACACAGTTTAAGAACTGAAGCATTAAGACGTAAACCCATAGCCAGATGACATATAGCCTGGACAAGGGAAGGCTTGGCCTAATTCATTAACGTTTCTTTTTACTTCACTTCTGCTTTTCTGTTTTTCCTTATCTTCTTCAAGTTAGAAGTATCCTTCATACATTGCCAGAGCAGTTTCTCTATTCAGCTGAAATTCCAATTATCTATATTAAGCCAAAATTTCCAAAGCAGTGTATTGAGCATGTCACTGTAGTATTTTTTTTTTGCCTTCTGAAAGTAGTTAGCTTCTCCTGAGCTAGCCATGGAGAACTTGTTCAGTGGGTAAGTGGCATGTGTGTGTGTGTGTGTGTGTGTGTGTGTGTGAGAGAGAGAGAGAGAGAGTGTGTGAATTCATCCTCCACATGCATATATTTATCAGCACTGAATGGTTTGTGTTTACAACTTGGACTCAATACCTGTGGTGTTGGCTTTGAACAACACACTTCCATTCACACATTGTTCTCTGCAGTTGATTCTGAGGTCTAAATATGAAGCACAGGGAGAAAGAGAAAGAAAAACAGAAACAGTATCATGCCAAGACAGCGAAAACCTTACTGGTCCTGAAACTGAATACCAAGTGCAAATCCGAGATCATGATTCTGGCACATGGTCCATGCAAGGATATGTGCAAGGGAAAGCTACCAGATCCAGATGGAAAAAGGTGGATCTTTGGCAAGGAACCTTGTGGATCTATAACCACAAGCTCCAACCCATAGCTGTGACACATCAATTGTCAGTACACCAAAGGGGCCAGCAGAGGTGAAGACATTAATATTAACACAGCAAGTGAAAGCAATACATCTGTGGAGAAAAATAGCAGACCACAAAGGATTATTAAGCCACATCAGAGACTGATTGAGAGTTATTGAGTGAATAAGGGACTATATTGTAGTTAACATAGGTATCGGTGGTGGAAACCTTATTACAATTGAAGTTAATGTAAATATCTTTGTTGGAAGACATTATTGGTTCTTGCAGGTTTACGAGGGCAGAGTATTGTGTTTGCTTGCTTTAAAGGAGGAAGTTGTGTTATTACATGTGTACATAATAAAGAACTTCAGTTTCCAATGTACAATGCGGGTGGCTCACCTGGAACAAGAGGTGATGTTGGTGAACTGGACGTGAACGCTGAAGTGTGGAGCTAGAAGCCATGATTGTTAATAAATTGTTGTAGCATTGTTACCCACACTGTTTGTCTTTACAAGGAGCAAACATAACAGTGGGGGTTGGTAAAGTGGGCTAATTGGTGGAGGTGTTGATCAGCCTGATGGCTGTTCTTGAGTCTAGTGGTGCTGGCATAAATGTTGTCCAAAGAAGTGGACATGTATCATGTCCAAAGAATTAACAAAATCAGAATCAGGTTTACTCTCACTGGAATATGTTGTGAAATTTGTTGTCTTTGTGGCAGCAGTACAATCCAATACATAATAATACAGAAAATCAAACTGCGAATTACTGTAAAAATATAAATTTAAAAAAAGTAGTGTGGTGGTGTTCATGGATTCAATGTCCATTCAGAAATCTGATGACAGAGGGGAAAAAGCTATTCCTGATTATTGACTGTGCAACTTCAGGCTCCAGTACTTCTTTCCTGATGGTAGCAATGAGAACAGGGCATTTGCTAGATGAGGGCCCTTAATGATTGATGCTGCCTCCTTGAAGATGTCCTGGGTACCAAGGAGGCTAGTGCCCATGATGGAGCTGACGAAGTTTATAACTCCCTGCACCTTATTTCAATCCTGGTGCAGTTGCCACAACCACTGCCCTTCCCCCCCACCCCCATACCAGATGATGATGTAGCCAGCTAAAATAATCTCCACATTACATCTGTAAAAAATTGTCAGTTTTGCAGGAAATGATTTCTAATTTTAGTCCATGGTAATATAAGGAACAGTATAATCTCACGTAGCTTTGCTATTATTCAGAAGCTGTTTCTCCAAAACTCATGGATGCTTTGTCACTGAGCTTTTGCAATAACCAGGCTAATGGATTTTTTTTTGACACTTAAAATATAGTGCTTGGGAAAGGGAATATTAGATTCAAGATCAACCAAGTAACATGCCTTAGGGACAAAATGACCTATTCATAGTTTATTCTTTTGCACTACAGAAGCATTTCATGGTACATTATGGAAGGAGTCTGCAAATATTGCTGGTTGTTGAGTCACAACTACCAGCATTCAAGCCATACACTCTTCTGGCTACTGCCATTGAGCAGAAAGTACAGAAACCTTTAAGTACTGCATCACCAGGTTCAGGAACAGTTATCAACTCACAACAATCAGGTTGTAGAACTGGTGTGGATAAATTAATTCATCAGTACTCTGAAGTGATTACAACCTACAGATTTACTTTTAAGGACTCTTTAGAATTCCTATTGTCAGTATTATTTTTATCTGCGTTGTTTGACTTCTTTTGCACAATGGTTGTCAGGTTTTGCTTATGATTTTTTAAATAAAATTCAGTTGTATTTCTTTTTTTCTTGTAACCATTTGTAAGAAAATGAATCTCAAAATACTATATGGCAAATTCGATAATAAATTTACTTCAAGTTCTGAACTTTTAGACTGAAATAATATCATGCATTTCTCATTAAAATTCTAGGTATTATAGAAGGAACAGCTGTAAATATCTATCCTCATAGATAATTTCCTGAAATTGAAAAGTGGCATAGGGAGTTGTTTCACACAAATTTCTTGCTTGCATATAATTGGATTGGTCTTCTCATTGTATTGAGATTAGTATGTGTTTTATCTGTTTATCTTGAAAACATGGAATACTGGGAAACAAATCAGATTTTAATTAGGTTTGAATCTCAGCATTTCAATTCAATCTCCAGAAGCAGTTCATTTTCACCTCAGCAAACAACCTTAGGCTAAGTCTGAATGTGGAGGAAACCAAGGAAATGATTGTGGATTTTACGAAGCTGAAGATGAACCATGCATACATGGCTTCTCCATAGAGAAAGTTAGGTGTACCAAGTTTCTGGGAGTTCATATTACAGACAACCTCACCTGGTCCCTCAATAACACCTCCCTGGATAAGAAGGCACAGCAGCACCTCCACTTCCTGAGGAGATTGAGGTAAGCCAGGTTCTCCCCCTCTTAAATGAATTTAACAGGAGCACCGTTAAGAGTATCCTCACAAGCTGCTTCTCCATCTGCTATGGGAGCAGCAGAGCTTCAGACTGGAAGTCCCTACAAAGGACTGTGAGAATGGCTGTGAGGACCATAGAGGTCTCCCTTTCATCCAGTAGGGACATTTATCAGAAGTGCTGCATACACAAGGTCCTTAGTAGGATCCCATCATCCATTCAGCAAGGATCCCATCATCCATTCAGCATCCTCTTTGACTTTCTACCATCAGGTAGGAGACTCAGACGCCTAAAAGCAAGAACTGTCAGGATGGAAAATAGTTTCATCCCTCAGGCCATTAGGCTTCTGAACTCCCTGCAGCGTTACATTTGAAGTGTCACTGTATAATTTGTACTGTATGTGACAATATTTTGTTTATGCACTTTACTTTATCTATGCATAACTCACCTGTAGATGTAATCCCTACTTTCCTAAATTATTGTGTGCTACATGTGTGTTATGTGTAGCATTATGCTTTACGGCCTGGTCTGGAGAAGCGTTGTCTCATTTGGAGGTGTACATGCACAAAGTTAAATGACAATAAACTTGCCTTGAATTTGAATTTTGTTCCTCTGGGGAATAGTGACTGATGGGTCAAAACCGGGAGCACAGAAGGAAGGGTAAGGCAGAGCTGATAAAACTAAAATTTGGATAAGGAGCTGGTTTCTATCTGTCCTACAAAATACTACTGGTTAGGTCACAATAGCATTGAGCTCAATAGTTGCATAAACAAATTTCCGTTGTCTTGTTCTGAATAGTGTTTTGCTACTAACATTTTCAAAGAACACAAAGCTCTGCAATGGCTGGAATCCTATTGTGCTAACTCACAACACATGCAGCGACTCCTCTCCGCTATCCATTGTCACTGATTGTAAATATCCGAGGACAATTCCATTACTGCTCTTTAAGATTTTCATTGCTCTTCTTGTTGGTGTTTTTCTGTGTGGGCAATCTGATAGTTTTTTGTGCGAGAGAGGGGATTAGGGGTTTGATGCATTTGTCACTGTTCTTTTCTGCGAAGGAGGGGTTGGTGGATTTAATGTTATTGTTGCTGGTTTTTGTGAAGGTAGGGATTTGGGATTTGATGTTATTGTTGCTGCTTTTTACTGTGAGGAGGGGGTTGGGGGATTTGATGTTTCTGTCATTGCCTTTTCTGCAAAGAGTCGGTTGGGGAATTTGATATTATTGTTGCTTTATTTGGCGAGGGCGGGCGTTGGAAGTTTGGGGTTTTTGTTGTTCGGTTGCCATTTACTAAGAAGGTGATCTGTTGTGTGGGGGGGAGGGGTTGGGGGGTTTGTAAGATTTTTTTTTCATTTTCACGCTGGGGGGCAGTTGATGTGTTTTCTTTCAACAGCACCAATGTTTTTTCTAGATTTCATTGCTTTTCAGAGAAGACGAATATCAGAGTTGTATTATAGAAGGATACGTTGACAATAACATGAACCTTTGACCCACTCCACCGTGCATGAAGTCCTCCCTGTCATTGAGTGTATTTCCAAGGAGCACTTTCACAGGAATATAGCATCTATCATCAAGGCACCTACCACCCTGGCTACGCTGTCTTTGCACTGCTGCCATCTGGAAGGATATACAGCAGCATAACTGTTTAACCATCAGACTTTTCAACCAGAGGGGATATCTTCACTCAATTACACTCAGCCCAACACCAAACTATTCCCACAATCTATGGATTTATTTTTAAAGAGTCTTCATTTCATATTCTTGATATTTATTGCTTATTCATTTATTTATTATTATTATTATTATTTAGTTTTGTTTATTTTTTCTGTTTGTATATGCAGAGTATGTTGGTTTTTGCACTTAGGTTATTTATCTGTCTTGTGTATGATTTTTCATTGATTCAATTCTGTTTCTTCTATTTACTGTGAATGCCCACAGAAGTGCATCTCAGGGTAGTATTTCGCTACTTATACACTATTTGGCCATGAAAGCCATACCAGGATGGTGTATTCGCAGATACTAGGGTCCAAGATGTCTCAGAGAAGCTGCAGAAAATTCTCAAGAGGGAGAGTAAGCAGCCAAAGATCGTGGTGCATACTGAGAGAGGAGGAAAGGAGTATGAGATCTTGCACAGCGAGTACTGGGAGGTAGGGACGAAACTGAAGAGAAGGACCTCTAAGGTAGTAATTTTTGGATTACACTCAGTGGCATGTGAAAGTCAGGGCAAGAATAGGATGATAGACAGGAATAGGCTGGACATTGGCATATAACTGCAAGATTTGGAAATGGAGAATGAATAAGCAGAATAGGTCAGATCCTCCAAAATAAATGTGGAGGAGGTGGAAGGTGAAAGAGGAAAATGACGTAGTTGTTTTTATAGTTTGAAATGTACGGGGTTCTGAAATGTCTAAGGTACTGTAAGACTTGTTGTATCTAGTGGCATGATCTCGGGTGTGTGCCCCCTCCCCGACCAAACTTTAGCACTCTTGTTTGGGTGGGTGCTGCGTGTTGTGTCCCCTGTGTAACATCAGTACCCCGAAATAACATTCAGTCCACAATGTGTGGTTAAATGATTAAGATTTTATATTTAAGTATGGGGTTAGTACAGAAACAAAAGAAAAGGAAAACAAATAAAAGGCGCCAATAATCTCATAAACATGTCCAGTGCACAAACGTTGGAGCTCATGGATTCCCCTTCACAGATCCTCCTTCGCTGGTCGGTCCTTGGGCTCCCACCCCGAGCCCAGGCCCAATGGGTCCAGCAACTGTCTCCTCAAGCCACATCTTCTCACTTCATCCTCCTCGTGCCTTCTCCCCCAAATCCCACGCAAACAACAACTTTCAGATACACAAGAAAGAATAACATCTATCCCAATTGGTTAGCGAATGAATACAAGTCCCGTTATCACTAATTATAATCCAAACATGCTGCTACAGACAGCATTACCTCATCAGTTAAAATTACAGAGAAGCCATTTTATTAGCTTTAGCAAGTAACATGAAAGAAGAAACCCCTTACAGTACACTTATGGATATAATTTGGTGACACACATAGACCTACATCACATGCAACAACTACATTCACATATCCAGCCCCAGCTCTAACATCTTCAGCTCCCCACCCTACTATTCTAATGAAACTTATACCTGCAAGTAAATAAGCATTTCTGAGTCTTCCCTAAATTTTCTCATGGATAATGAAATTCCATTTATGATTAGCAACTTGCAAATTAGCTTGCAGAAAGCAAACAGGAATAAGTACACACAAACATTCAGTCATAGAGTGGTACAGCGCAGAAACGGGTCCTGCAGCCCATCAAGGCCATGCTGATCTGTTTTCCTACTGACCCATACCTGAATCATACCCCTACATACCTCTCTCATTCCCCTACATACCTCTCTCATTCATGACCCTCTGTAAACCTCTCTTAGCTATGCAATTGAATCCTCAACCACCACTTCTTCCAGCAGCTCATTCCACATTCCCTGACTGAAGGTCTTCCCCCTCAGGTTCCCCTTAAATACTTCATTTTTCACCCTAAATCCTATAAACATTCATTCTAGTCTCACCCAATCTCAGGGGGAAAAGCCTGCATATATTTACCCTATCTATATTCCTCACTATTTTATATGCTACACAAGAACATAAAAAATTGGAGCCGGAGTAGGCCATCCAGCCCATCGAGCCTGCCCCGCCATTCAATAAGATCATGATTGATCTGTCCATAAACTCAGCTCCATCTACCTGCCTTTTCCCCATAACTCTTAATTCCTCTACTATGTAAAAATCTATCCAACTGTATCTTAAATATATTTAGTGAAGAAGCCTCAACTGCTTCCCTGGGAAGAGAATTCCACAGATTCATCACTCTTTGGGAAAAACAGTTTCTCCTCATCTCCATTCTAAATCTTCTCCCCTGAACCTTGAAGCAATATCCCCTAGTTCTAGTCTCACCTACCAATGGAAACAACTTTCCTACTTCTACCTTATTTATCCCTTGCAAAATTGTGTTTGTTTCTATAAGATCCCCTCTCATTCTTCTGAATTCCAGAAAGTATAGTCCCAGGCGACTCAATCTCTCCTCATAGGTTAACCCCTTCATCCCTGGAATCAACCTGGTGAACCTCCTCTGCACTGCCTCCAAAGCCAGTGTATCCTTCCTCAAGTACGGAGACCAGAACTGCACACAGTACTCCAGGTGTGGCCTCACCAGTACCCTGTATAGTTGTATAGCAGCATGACCTCCCTGCTCTTGAATTCAATCCCTCTAGCAATGAAGGCCAACATTCTGTTGGCTTCTTAGTAACCTGTTGCACCTGCAAGCCAACTTTGCAATATACGGTCTTCCCTCATTCTCCTGCGTTCCAAGGGATATCTTATTCATCCTTTCCCTATCACTCATGTCAAGTACCAGCAACACCCTTTTAATTTTTTTTCAAGCTTATTGATATCTTTACTGTAGATGGGTGACCAGGGCTGCATATTCAGCCTTAGCAATGTACTGATACAACTTCATCATAACTTGCAAACTGCTGGACTCATTTTTCTGATTTATGAAGGCCAATGTGCCAAAAGAATGTTTATATGAACCAATCTATTTGTGATGTGACTTTCAAGGAATTATGATCGGTATCCCCAGAACCCTCTACTGCACTCCTCAGTGTAAGTTCTACCATGGTATGGCCTCCCAAAGTACAACATCTCACACTTGTCTGCAATAAGTTCCATCATTTTTCAGCCTTTTTTTCTAGCTGGTCCAGATCACACTGCAAGATTTGTTAGCTTTCCTTGCACAATCTTGTTGTCATCCTTACGTTTGCTGATCCAGTTTACCACTTTATCATCTAAATCCTTTACATAGGTGACAAATGACAAATGACTCCACACTAATCCCTGAGGCATACCACTAGACATGAGGCTTCAGTCAAGAGATAATGCTGAATTCTTTTTTACTACTTCATCTTGAATGTTATGCAACTTGACCTTCTGGACCAACCTTCCATGTGGGATTTTGACAAAGTAAAAATAGGATTTAAAAAATCTGTGCAAAATGGTAATGATCAGGATCTAGCTAATAACTGGTGGCAGCTCAAAATGAAACTATCAATATTTTTAATAGAAATATCTATGATCTGTTGTTAAAGCAGGGGTCCCGAACTTATGAACAAGTTAACAATGCTGAATGCAACACAGGATTTTCACCCCAAGTCAATTATTTGCTTAAACTTAATTGCCTTTGGTAACTAACTTCAATTTCTTCAAACAAGAGCTTTAACTCTTCCCCTTGACTTTAAAATATCATTGCTTGGGTCTTCAACCACCTGCTCCCGACTGGTCACCCAAACTCAGAAGTAAGCTGTGAACAAACATGTCCAAAGATGTGAACAAACACTGACGAATACATCAAACCAGCATCCAACTTTCAATCCAGGTTACTTCAATGTTCAAAGTTCAGATAGTGCTCTGCTGATCTTTACTTCAAGCCTATTTATCGCATTCTTTTTTTGGCAATCTCAGTATACATTGAAAATTTCAAAATTCACTGAGATTTCTAGATTTCTGCTGACTTCAGTGTGAATATTTTTTCTGATGTCCTTTCTAAACTGCAGAGTTATAATTTTCAATATATGCCCCCTTATTCTGTTGTTCTCTAATTAAGGTAATAGCTTTTTCTTCTCAATCCAATTGAATCTCTTCCACATCACCTAAGTTCGATAAAATCTCAAAATTCATTTTCAAAAAAGGTCTGAAGCAATCAGTTCTCATTATTTTACATTCAGGTGTCATTCCAATTTCTCTGCATTGTGCTGCTTCCAAATCAATATGTAGCTCTTCGTATCTGATTTTAAAACTGATTGAAATTCTCCAAATTTTGTAGTAGCACTTCCACACTTTGAACTTCAATTATATTGTGGTGTGTTGCCCTGACCAACACATCACAGCAAATTCCCAATGTCTTTGTAGCAAATAAAGTCAATCCTTGATTTAGACAGAAAGCTACTGGCCACTTTGGTTGTAATTTATTAAGACTGAGGACACCTGATTAGCAGATAGCATTTAAAATTTGTTGCACTTTCACCATTTTGATGTGGAATGGTCCATCAATATGTGCATCATGCATTATGACTGACATGAACTAATGCAATTCTGATTGAGCTATGCAATCTGATTTTTTCTGGGCTGTTTAGAGAAATGGAAATAAAAGATTAAATGAGAATTTAGACTTGGATTCCACTCACTAGTTAGAAATAAGAATTGATAATTATCTATCATCCCATTACGAAAAATAGATGAAGAATTGAACTAAAATATCTAAAGCAAAGAAACCACACAAATAGATTAAACATTCATTTGCTAATACAAGTAATTTTCAGCTAATTGCATTACTGAGATAACTACTTTGCACAATGCAATTTCAATGTTAAACAAGGGGAATTACATTAGAATTACATTCAATCTGACAAGGTGTACAGAATATGCAATGATTCAGTATGAAATATAAATGAAAAGGCTTACACATCTTGACACAGAATGAGGCGATTCAACCCACTGAGTCCATGCTGCCTCCCAGCAAACAATCCTATCAGTCCTATTCTCCCTCTCTTTACTTCCCTGTGCAGTAGCTCTGGAACATGCCGTCAACTACCTCTTGATAATTTCTGCCGTTTGCTTGTACCGAAGAACCATGTATTGGCCGATTAATCCTTTAACACATCTTTAGGGTGTGGAATGAATCCAGAGCTCCTGGCTAAAGGCCAGGTCAGGGTTGAACCCAGATCTCAGGGACACTGCCAGGCAGCAGCACGAAACGCTGTGTCATTAGGCTGCCCATAAGTAAGGAATGTATATTGCGGTCAAGATAATTTAATGGATAATCAATATTTAATTCATATTGTTAAATTTATATTCAATATTATATTATATTTCTTTATTCTTTATGATATTATATATAAAATTATTTTCTTTAAAAATCATCAGAAAACACATTTCTAATTCAGGAAAAGAAAATTTTGAAAATCAACTCAGCCTTCCCAAATATTTTCAGCTTGTATACTGATGGCTACAAATAGGGATTGAATAAAAGAACATTGGGGAATATACACATTTAGTCATAGGCACTAGAAGGAGTGAGATTAGTGGTCCCAGTTGCAATCACTTCCGTACGTTCAGTTCACTTTGCACTATATGAAGTTCAGTTAAACTCGCCCCATCATGGTCCAGTCAGACTACCTGAAAGTGCTGGGCATTTGTTTTGGAGAGGCTGAGATTGGTAACAAGAATTGGCTGGAGTAGATTGGGAAGGTCAAACAAAAACTGGGCCTGTGGAAATGATGTCAATAACTGTGAAGAATTTGGTCATCTGGTGCAATATGCTCTTAAGGCTGCTATACTTGGCGCAGGTGTGACTTGTCCCTTCCTCTGCTGCCTTGGTAATTATCCAAGACATCTTCCAGTTTATCTAGGGGTCTAAGATGGAGTGTGTCCGATGACTCACAATGCACACCTCACTGAGAATGGGTGCAAAAGTGTACATAATGTTGCCCTCTTCATGATGACCACCTTTCTGTTTTGCTGCATCAAGCACAGTGTGGCTCAAAAGTACATGGACACCAAGCGTCATGACATACTGAGGTTCTACTTGCCCCTGGTGTTGAGGAAGACAGAGCTGACCCCATTACCAGGCAATGCCCCAATCAGCTGGACATTCCCTCACTACCTGTCTTTGGTGGAAGAGTTCTTCCACATAAACATTGTGGACCACAAGTCTGTCAGACAGTGGTCAGCATGGAATGTACTGCAAACACTGCAAGACAGAGACACTGCAGGCTGTTTAGGTTTGTTTCCTGAACAATGGTGATTTTGACAAACAAACATCAAGACCTTTCTTGGCTGACATTGAGAGGTGCCCTCTGCGACAGTTACATAGTTAGTCTTAAAGGACCACTATTCATTTAAATCTTTGATTATTGCTGACAGGTTCTCACTGTGACCCCATCCAACCACAGGGGTCACCCAAAAGTTGTCTTTGTGTCCTAAAGAAGTCTCTCCTCAGTGTGATCCATCTTGTTCACATATTTCATTTTGTTTTTCCAAAAGTTATTTTTCTTTGATACAGAGTTTTTTGTTGACAGTATCTTTTTAGTTTCACAGCCTCATTGAATATGTCTCTTTTTGCCACAGCTTTGGCAATCTAAATCCTATAAGGATAAAGATTTAGATTGACGAAGCTGTGGTCAGTACCTGAAGACAAGATATGTTCATTGTGCCCAAAACTAAAGATAGAGGCTGTATTGTGAAGACTGGTCCAGGAAAGGTATCAGAACCAGAATCAGAATCAGGTTTATTATTACCGGCATGTGACGTGAAACTTGTTAACTTAGCAGCAGCAGTTCAATGCAATACATAATACAGGGTATAGAAGAAGAATGATTGAATGAATGAATAAATAAATACATAAATAAATAAATAAATTACAGTATACATATATTGAATAAAAAATTATGCAAAAACAGAAATAATATATATTAAAAAAGTGAGGTAGTGTTCATAGGATCAATGGCTATTTAGGAATCGGATACAGAGAAGAAGTTGTTCCTGAATTGCTGAGTGTGTGCCTCCAGGCTTCTGTACCTCCTACTTAATGGTGAAAGTGAGAAAAGGGCATGCCCTGGGTGGTCGAGGTCCTTAATAATGGATGCTGCCTTTCTGAGACACCACTCCTTGAAGATGTCCTGAGTACTTTGTAGACTGGTACCCAAGAGGGAACTGACTAAATTTACAACATTCTGCAGCTTCTTTCAGCCCTGTGCAGTAGTCCTCCCCCACCCCCATTTCCCATATCAGACAGTGATGCAGCCTGTCAGAGTGCTCTCCATGGTACACCTATAGAAGTTTTTGAGTGTTTTTGTTGACGTATCAAATCTTTTCAAACTTCTAATGAAGTACAGTTGCTGTCTTGACTTCTTTATAGCTGCATCAATATGTTGGGATCAAGTTAGGTCCTCAGAGACCTTGACACCTAGGAACTTGAAACTGCTCACTCTCTCCACTTCTGATCTCTCTATGAGGATTTGTATGTATTCCTTCATCTTACCCTTCCTGAAGACCACAATGAACTCTTTCGACTTACTGACATTGAGTGCCAGGTTGTTGCTGCGACACCACTCCACTAGTTGGCATATCTCGCTCCTGTACATCCTTTCGTTTCCATCTGAGACTCTATAAACAATGGTAGCATCATCAGCAAATTTATAGATGGTACTTGAACTAAGGGTCATGGGTATAGAGAGAGCAGAGCAATGGGCTGAGCACACACCTCTGAGGTACACCAATATTGATCATCAACGAGGAGGAGATATTATCACCAATCCGCACAGACTGTGGTCTTCCAGTTAGGAAGTCGAGGATCCAATTGCAGACAGAGGTACAGAGGCTCAGGTTCTGTAACTTATCAATCAGGATTATGGGAATAATGGTGTTAAATGCTGAGCTATAGTCATTGAACAGCATCCTGACATAGGCTTTTTTATTGTCCAGGTTGTCTAAGGCCATCTGAAGAGCCATTGAGATTGCATCTGCCATTGACCTATTGTGGTGATAGACAAATTGTAGTGGGTCCATGTCCTTGCTGAGGCAAGAGTTTAGTCTAGTCATGACCAACCACTTAAAGTATTTCATCGCTGTAGATGTGAGTGCTACTGGGTGATAGTCATTAAGGCAGCCCACATTATTCTTCTTAGGCACGGGTATACTTGTTGCCTTTATGAAGCCATAGTCATAGTCATAGTCATACTTTATTGATCCCGGGGGAAATTGGTTTTCATTACAGTTGCACCATAAATAATAAATAGTAATAGAACTGTAAATAGTTAAATAGTAATATGTAAATTATGCCAATAAATTATGAAGTAAGTCCAGGACCAGCCTATTGGCTCAGGGTGTCTGACCCCCCAAGGGATGAGTTGTAAAGTTTGATGGCCACAGGCAGGAATGACTTCCTATGACGCTCTGTGCTGCATCTCGGTGGAATGAGTCTCTGGCTGAATGTACTCCTGTGCCCACCCAGTACATTATGTAGTGGATGGGAGACATTGACCAAGATGGCATGCAACTTAGACAGCATCCTCTTTTCAGACACCACCGTGAGAGAGTCCGGTTTCATCCCCACAACATCACTGGTCTTATGAATTAGTTTGTTGATTCTGTTGGTGTCTGCTACCCTCAGCCTGCTGCCCCAGTACACAGCAGCAAACATGATAGCACTGGCCACCACAGACTCGTAGAACATCTTCAGCATCGTTCGACAGATGTTAAAGGACCTCAGTCTCCTCAGGAAATAGAGACAGCTCTGACCCTTCTTGTAGACAGCCTCAGTGTTCTTTGACCAGTCAGTTTATTGTCAATTTGTATCCCCAGGTATTTGTAATTCTTCACCATGCCTACACTGACCCCCTGGATGGAAACAGGGGTCACCGGTACCTTAGCTCTCCTCAGGTCTACCACCAGCTCCTTAGTCTTTTTCACATTAAGCTGCAGATAATTCTGCTCACACCAGTGGGAACTTATGCCTGTAGCAGTGAGAGGTTGAAAGTGTCCTTGAATACCCCTGCCAATTGGTTGGCACAAGGCTGCAGAGCCTTACCAGGTACTCTGTCGGGGCCTTCTGCCTTGCTAAGGTTCACCCTCTTTAAAGACAGCCTAACTTCAGCCTCTGAGACAGAGATCACAGGGTCACCAAGTACAACAAGGATATTCCAGATGTAGTTATATTCCCCCTTTCCAGCATTTGGAAGTAAATATGCAGCTCTAGTGGTTCCTATCCTAAAAAGTGATGGGACTTTAAGGCTTTGTGGAGACTTCCCAGTTCTTATGTCTGAACAATACCCTCCTCCCCGATTGGTGACGTTTCTGCAAGATTGGCCGAAGGACAGACATTTACCAAGACTGACTTGCATCAAAGCGTACTTGCAGATGCATGTAGAGCCATTGTCACAGGAACTGTTGACCACAGTGACTCACAAAGGAACTTTCAGGTACTGAAGACTTCTGGTTGGAATCACCTGAACTTTCCCTGTGAGCAATGGACCAGATCCTGATTGAGATGACAGGGGTGCAATGCTATTTGGATGGCTTACTCACTACTGGGAAAAATGAGCGTGAGAACCCACAAAACCGGGTGCTACACTACAACGACTCGTGGTATATGGGCTAAGGGTCCAGAAGAACAAGTGTGAGTTCTTTCAACCTTTGATTGAAAATTTGGGCCATGCGATCTCAAATCAGGGCTTCACAAGGCACCATCAAAGGTGAAGGCAATCGTGGAGGCTCCATCACCATAGATTATAATTCAAGTATTACTCTTCTCTGGACTACCAACATACTACGCAAAGTTTGTTCCTAACCTACAGCAGCTAGCATGCTGAAACCACTCCATGAGCTTTTAAATAAATCAGCATGCGGGCACTGGACAGATCACAGTGAAGAGGCTTTGAAAAAGGCCAAAACAGCTTTGTCACAATGAGAAGCATTCAGCCCATCATTGCCCATGCAGATGGCCTGACATATCACCTTATGGTGTGGGGCAGTTATCTCACAGATCATGCCATCCGGTGAAGAGCGTCCAATTGCTTTTGCATCAAGGACATTGAGCAAGGCAGAATGCCACTATGCCCAGATTGAGCAGGAAGCACTCATAATTAAAATTGGAGTTAAGAAATTCCATTAATTTCTCTTTGGTCAACAATTTACATTACCAACATATCATTGCCTCTTGACATCAATTTTTAGTCAACACATGGGCATTCCTTCCCTGGTTGCTAGTCAAATGCAACATTGGGTTCTTTTACTATCTGCACGTCAGTACAATATAAATTACAGGAGGACCATTCGAATGCTGATGGACTATCCAGACTTCCCTTAGTTGTTACACTACAGAGCCTTCTCTGAAAGAAATCTTCTATTCTAAGGAATTTCCTACAGCTTCAATAACTGGGGTGCAAATCTGGAAACACATTCGTACTGACCTGGTTCTGTCAAAAGTGGTGGAAATGGTAACACACAAATGGAAAAATGAGCCATCCATAGAATTGAAACTTTAGCAGGTTTGATGGAAGGAGCTAACAGTTCAAGCAGGTTGTATACTATGGAGCTACTGTGTTGTCATTCCTCCATCATTAAGAAAGCAAGTGCTTGACGTGCTATTTGCAGAACAATGCGGCATGGTGTTACAGCCATTTCTAGTTACCAAGACTGGATTTAATCATTGAAGAGAAGGCCCACATTGTCAGCCATTGACCCTAGAAGAGCTGACTGTCTCCAGTCATTCCCTTAGCAGGACTAAAACACCCAGTAGCAACAGCTTATTGGCTGAATTGTACTCAGCTCTGTGGAACTGGGTGGTCCTGCACTTGTTGGAAGTGTATGGAAATTTACTTCTGGTTGACATCTTATCAGAGTCCATGAAGAAGGATATCAATATGAAGAATGGGGAAGGGGAGGACATAAGGAATTGGAGACACATTTATCTGTTGCATGTAGATTAAAAGATCCTATCATAGGCCATTGCAAACTTGATCAAGTCTGCTCTGGGATAGGTGATCCACCTGGAAAAAAACTTTGCTGTTCAAACATTGCCCTCAGGAATTGGAGGGTAAGGACAGAATAAACATGGCATTTCAGAATGAGGTGAGTGTGTGTGGTAGTAATCAGTATGTTCCTGTAAATTGACTTCACAAGAAGCTCTGTTGAGGTTCTCCAGATGCTTACCATATTTCCATACTTCCTTAATATGCACAAGGAGACCATTTTGCTTGTTGCATCTATGCTGGATCATAGCAATCCCTATCATAGAAACATAGAAACATAGAAAATAGGTGCAGGAGTAGGCCATTCTGCCCTTCGAGCCTGCACCGCCATTTATTATGATCATGGCTGATCATCCAACTCAGAACCCCGCCCCAGCCTTCCCTCCATACCCCCTGACCCCCGTAGCCACAAGGGCCATATCTAACTCCCTCTTAAATATAGCCAATGAACTGGCCTCAACTGTTTCCTGTGGCAGAGAATTCCACAGATTCACCACTCTCTGTGTGAAGAAGTTTTTCCTAATCTCGGTCCTAAAAGGCTTCCCCTTTATCCTCAAACTGTGACCCCTTGTTCTGGACTTCCCCAACATCGGGAACAATCTTCCTGCATCTAGCCTGTCCAATCCATTTAAGATTTTATACGTTTCAATCAGATCCCCCCTCAATCTTCTAAATTCCAACGAGTACAAGCCCAGTTCATCCAGTCTTTCTTCATATGAAAGTCCTGCCATCCCAGGAATCAATCTGGTGAACCTTCTTTGTACTTCCTCTATGGCAAGGATGTCTTTCCTCAGATTAGGGGACCAAAACTGCACACAATACTCCAGGTGTGGTCTCACCAAGGCCTTGTACAACTGCAGTAGTACTTCCCTGCTCCTGTACTCGAATCCTCTCGCTATAAATGCCAGCATACCATTCGCCTTTTTCACTGCGTGCTGTACCTGCATGCCCACTTTCAATGACTGGTGTATAATGACACCCAGGTCTCGTTGCACCTCCCCTTTTCCTAATCGGCCACCATTCAGATAATAATCTGTTTTCCTATTTTTGCCACCAAAGTGGATAACTTCACATTTATCCACATTAAATTGCATCTGCCATGAATTTGCCCACTCACCCAACCTAACCAAGTCATTCTGCATCCTCTTAGCATCCTCCTCACAGCTAACACTGCCACCCAGCTTCGTGTCATCCACAAACTTGGAGATGCTGCATTTAATTCCGTCATCCAAGTCATTAATATATATTGTAAACAACTGGGGTCCCAGCACTGAGCCTTGCGGTACCCCACTGGTCACCACCTGCCATTCTGAAAAGGTCCCGTTTATTCCCACTCTTTGCTTCCTGTCTGCTAACCAATTCTCCATCCACACCAATACCTTACCCGCAATACCGTGTGCTTTAAGTTTGCACACTAATCTCCTGTGTGGGACTTTGTCAAACGCCTTTTGAAAATCCAAATATACCACATCAAAAAGTGGAGTTACATTAGCCACCCTCCAATCCTCAGGAACTAGTCCAGAATCTAACGAGTTTTGAAAAATTATCACTAATGCATACGCTATTTCTTGGGCTACTTCCTTAAGCACTCTAGGATGCAGACCATCTGGCCCTGGGGATTTATCTGCCTTCAATCCCTTCAATTTATCTAACACCACTTCCCTACTAACATGTATTTCGCTCAGTTCCTCCATCTCACCGGACCCTCTGTCCCTTGCTATTTCTGGAAGATTACTTATGTCCTCCTTAGTGAAGACAGAACCAAAGTAATTATTCAATTGGTCTGCCATGTCCTTGCTCCCCATAATCAATTCATCTGTTTCTGTCTGTAGGGGACCTACATTTGTCTTTACCAGTCTTTTCCTTTTTACATATCTATAAAAGTTTTTACAGTCAGTTTTTATGTTCCCTGCCAGTTTCCTCTCATAATATTTTTTCCCCTTCCTAATTAAGCCCTTTGTCCTCCTCTGCTGAACTCTGAATTTCTCCCAGTCCTCAGGTGAGCCACTTTCTCTGGCTAATTTGTATGCTTCTTCTTTGGAATTGATACTATCCCTAATTTCTCTTGTCAGCCACGGGTGCACTACCTTCCTTGATTTATTCTTTTGCCAAACTGGGATGAACAATTGTTGTAGTTCATCCATGCAACCTTTAAATGCTTGCCATTGCATATCCACCGTCAATCCTTTAAGTGTCATTTGCCAGTCTATCTTAGCTAATTCATGTCTCATACCTTCAAAGTTGCCCCTCTTTAAGTTCAGAACCTTTGTTTCTGAATTAACTATGTCACTCTCCATCTTAATGAAGAATTCCACCATATTATGGTCACTCTTACCCAAGGGGCCTCTCACGACAAGATTGCTAATTAACCCTTCCTCATTGCTCAAAACCCAGTCCAGAATAGCCTGCTCTCTAGTCGGTTCCTCGACATGTTGGTTCAAAAAACCATCCCGCATACATTCCAAGAAATCTTCTTCCTCAGCACCTTTACCAATTTGGTTCACCCAATCTACATGTAGATTGAAGTCACCCATTTTTAACTGCTGTTCCTTTATTGCACGCATTTCTAATTTCCTGTTTAATACCATCTCCGACCTCACTAGTACTGTTAGGTGGCCTGTACACAACTCCCACCAGCGTCTTCTGCCCCTTAGTGTTACGCAGCTCTACCCATATCGATTCCACATCTTCCCGGCTTATGTCCTTCCTTTCTATTGCGTTAATCTCTTCTTTAACCAGCAACGCCACCCCACCTCCCCTTCCTTCATGTCTATCCCTCCTGAATATTGAATATCCCTGAACGTTGAGCTCCCATCCTTGGTCACCCTGGAGCCATGTCTCTGTGATCCCAATTATATCATAATCATTAATAACAATCTGCACTTTCAATTCATCCACCTTATTACGAATGCTCCTTGCATTGACACACAAAGCCTTCAGGCGCTCTTTTACAACTCCCTTAGCCCTTATACAATTATGTTGAAAAGTGGCCCTTCTTAATGCTTGCCCTGGATTTGTCGGCCTGCCACTTTTACTTTTCTCCTTAGTACTTTTTGCTTCTACCCTCACTTTACACCCCTCTGTCTCTCTGCACTGGTTCCCATCCCCCTGTAGTGAACTAACCTCCTCACGCCTAGCCCCTTTAATTTGATTCCCACCCCCCAACCATTCTAGTTTAAAGTCACCTCAGTAGCCCCCGCTAATCTCCCTGCCAGGATATTGGTCCCCCTAGGATTCAAGTGTAACCCGTCCTTTTTGTACAGGTCACGCCTGCGCCAAAAGAGGTCCCAATGATCCAAAAACTTGAATCCCTGCCCCCTGCTCCAATCCCTCAGCCACACATTTATCCTCCACCTCATCGCATTCCTACTCTCACTGTCGCGTGGCACAGGCAGTAACCCTGAGATTACTACCTTTGCGGTCCTTTTTCTCAACTCCCTTCCTAGCTCCCTATATTCTCCTTTCAGGACCTCATCCCTTTTCCTACCTATGTCATTGGTACCTATATGTACCACGACCTCTGGCTCCTCACCCTCCCACTTCAGGATATCTTGGACACGATCAGAAATATCCCGGACCCTGGCACCAGGGAGGCAAACTACCATCCGGGTCTCTGGACTGCGTCCACAGAATCGCCTATCTGACCCCCTTACTATTGAGTCCCCTATCACAACTGCCCTCCTCTTCCTTGCCCTACCCTTCTGAGCTACAGGGTCAGACTCTGTGCCGGAGGCACGGCCACTGTCGCTTCTCCCGGGTAAGCTGTCCCCCCCAACAGTACTCAAACAGGAGTACCTATTGTTAAGGGGCACAGCCACTGGGGTATTCCCTACTACCTGACTCTTCCCCTTCCCCCTCCTAACCGTGACCCACTTGTCTGCCTCCCGTGGCCCCGGCGTGACCACCTGCCTGCAACTCCTCTCTATCAACTCCTCACTCTCCCTGCCCAGACGAAGGTCATCGAGCTGCAGCTCCAGTTCCGTAGCGTGGTCCTTTAGGAGCTGCATCTCGATGCACTTGGCGCAGATGTAGACGTCCGGGAGGCTTGGAGACTCCAGGGCCTCCCACATCCGACACCGAGAGCAGCAAACTGCCCTCACACTCATACTGCCTCTCTCCTCAAATAACAACAGAAAATGAATGCCAAACCTTCCTCGCCTCGCCCGTTTCCGCCTAAGTCCGTTGAGCCGAAGCCCTTAAGCCTTCACTCTGCTCCCGGCTCACTCCGCGGCCCGCAAACTACGCTGCCCGCTCTATAAGGCTCTGTTCCTTTTAAATCTGCCACGCTGCACTGCCTGACGTCACACGCCTGTGCATTCCCGCCTCTCAGAACGCCGTTGGAGAAAAAAAAATAACGAAAATTTCAAAAGTGTCTTTCTCGGCACTCCCACTCAGACTCTCAGACTCCTTCTTCGAATCAAACCCAAACCTGTAAGCCATTCCAGTCAACTCATCCCATTTTCTATTACCCAGCCATACTAGGGTTAATTATCTTAGCAACCACATGGCTTTGGGATGTAGAGGGAAATTAGGGCAACCAGAGTATAGAAGCCCAGATGATGCAAGTGAATTTTACTGCTGTTCACCAGCAGGTCATCAAACATTGAAACATAGAAAAATAGGTGCAGGAGTAGGCCATTCGGCCCTTCGAGCCTGCACCGCCATTTATTATGATCATGGCTGATCATCCAACTCAGAACCCCGCCCCAGCCTTCCTTCCATACCCTCTGACCCCCGTAGCCACAAGGGCCATATCTAACTCCCTCTTAAATATAGCCAATGAACTGACCTCAACTGTTTCCTGTGGCAGAGAATTCCACAGATTCACCACTCTCTGTGTGAAGAGGTTTTTCCTAATCTCGGTCCTAAAAGGCTTCCCCTCTATCCTCAAACTGTGGCCCCTTGTTCTGGACTGCCCCAACATCGGGAATAATCTTCCTGCATCTAACCTGTCCAATCCCTTTAGGATCTTATACGTTTCAATCAGATCCCCCTCAATCTTCTAAATTCCAACGAGTACAAGCCCAGTTCATCCAGTCTGTCTTCATATGAAAGTCCTGCCATCCCAGGAATCAATCTGGTGAACCTTCTTTGTACTCCCTCTATGGCAAGGATGTCTTTCCTCAGATTAGGGGACCAAAACTGCACACAATACTCCAGGTGTGGTCTCACCAAGGCCTTGTACAACTGCAGTAGTACCTCCCTGCTCCTGTACTCGAATCCTCTCGCTATAAATGCCAGCATACCATTCACCTTTTTTACCACCTGCTGTACCTGCATGCCCACTTTCAATGACTGGTGTATAATGACACCCAGGTCTCGTTGCACCTCCCCTTTTCCTAATCGGCCACCATTCAGATAATAATCTGTTTTCCTATTTTTGCCACCAAAGTGGATAACTTCACATTTATCCACATTAAATTGCATCTGCCATGAACTTGCCCACTCACCCAACCTACCCAAGTCACCCTGCATCCTCTTAGCATCCTCCTCACAGCTAACACTGCCGCCCAGCTTCGTGTCATCCGCAAACTTGGAGATGCTGCATTTAATTCCCTCATCCAAGTCATTAATATATATTGTAAACAACTGGGGTCCCAGCACTGAGCCTTGTGGTACCCCACTAGTCACCGCCTGCCATTCTGAAAAGTTCCCGTTTATTCCCACTCTTTGCTTCCTGTCTGCTAACCAATTCTCCACCCACACCAATACCTTACCCCCAATACCGTGTGCTTTAAGTTTGCACACTAATCTCCTGTGTGGGACCTTGTCAAAAGCCTTTTGAAAATCCAAATATACCACATCCACTGGTTCTCCCCTATCCACCCTACTATTTACATCCTCAAAAAATTCTATTAGATTCGTCAGACATGATTTTCCTTTCACAAATCCATGCTGACTTTGTCCGATCATTTCACTGCTTTCCAAATGTGCTGTTATCACATCCTTGATAACTGACTCCAGCAGTTTCCCCACCACCGACGTTAGGCTAACCGGTCTATAATTCCCCGGTTTCTCTCTCCCTCCTTTTTTAAAAAGTGGGGTTACTTTAGCCACCCTCCAATCCTCAGGAACTAGTCCAGAATCTAAAGAGTTTTGAAAAATTATCACTAATGCATCCACTATTTCTTGGGCTACTTCCTTAAGCACTCTAGGATGCAGACCATCTGGCCCTGGGGATTTATCTGCCTTCAATCCCTTCAATTTACCTAACACCACTTCCCTACTAACATGTATTTCCCTCAGTTCCTCCATCTCACTGGACCCTCTGTCCCCTACTATTTCTGGAAGATTATTTATGTCCTCCTTAGTGAAGACAGAACCAAAGTAATTATTCAATTGGTCTGCCATGTCCTTGCTCCCCATAATCAATTCACCCGTTTCTGTCTGCAGGGGACCTACATTTGCTGGCAGATAGTTTGACAGAGGCAAACTGACCAGTCGCTCTGGATTTAGGATGTATATAAAAGAATGATTGGGCCTGTCACAGATGAGCTGCATGTGGGTACTGCCATGTCCATGTGCCCAAGTTTAGAATATGATTCCATTCGCTGAAGCTAAGTAAAAGATTTCACCATAAATCTTTTTCCAGTTATTTGCTTGTCAAGTTGTCAGACGTTAATGCAGCAATATTCTAAATCACATCTGATTGTACTGGGCAAGGAATAAGAGGATTTATTACAGCAATAAAACCTTGCATTTCATTTACCATTAGAAGAGTTTGATTTAGGGAAGGAATTCTATCCTCATGAAATTAAGATACTGTACAGACACATGAGATTCTGCAGATGCTGGAAATTCAGAGTAACACACACAAAATACTGGAGGAACTCAGCAGTTCATGCAGCATCTCTGGAGGAGACTGAAAAGGCAACATTTCAGGCCAAGACTCTTCATTGGGAAATCATCCACATCATTTATTGTTTGCCACTTGTTTGGTGATGACCCTCCTTCTTCAACTTCATTGACCACGTTGATACTGTAGAATCAACTCATAATCAAGGAGCTGCTTTATTTTTAAAGAAATTATGCTTTAAGCAGAGATAGGCAGAGGGCAGAGAAGACACTATTATTTGAAGTGAATACCAAACTGTGACATACAGAGCATAACATTTGTATTTTAGACTTTACTTGCTTAGTCTGTTTGTATACATATTAAATCAGAATAAAATTAATGTCACCTTCTAGATAATTGAGAATGTAGACTGCAAAGCCTAAATGTATTTTGGAATTCTCTTCTGACCACTCAACAGAATTTTGTATTTTACATGACTTCCAGCAGAAAAAAAATTTCAATGCTCTGTTTAACTGAACCACTTGATTTCCAGAAAAGAGGATCTGAAGTCACCCAGTCATTGCCTCTTGGGACTTTGGCAGATAAAAACTAGATCATGTCATTTCTTTTAAAAAAATCTAACAAATTGAAACTATTCATGATTTCCGTGGAAATTTTTGTTTTGCAGAAAAGGTGAGACTCACTGAAGTATGCAAAGATGTTGTTCACTCTGGAGGTACCAGCTGGACTAGTCAAGCACTGTGCCTGAGCATGAAAGGCTTGCTGATAATTATTTAATTGTGCATGTGTTTATAGTGATCACGTCCAAGAGGACCACAACCCTTTTGTAGGGTTTGGAGGCTTGCATGCCTCAGTGACCCAGAGAGCTATGCTGGCTGGAGTCAGGACTTTAACCTTGCCTCTTTGTAGGGTCATCTATGCCAAACAGGTCACAGGGTCAAGGCCAGACTAAGAGTGGATCACTGATCCTGCAGCCTCGGGGCTTAAGCTCAGGGCTAACAACCCCCACTGGTAAAAAAAATGAAGAATCCTTCTACATCTATGTGCGAATGTAGGGACAGATAAAGATGGAAGACCTTCATTGCTGCCTTAAATGCCAGCTCTGTAACCAGCGGTAAACTATAGTGAACAGGCGGATGTAATCTGTAGTGGTGTGGACAAAGTAAATGGGGCAGCTTGAGCTTAAAGTAATGGATTTCATGCATGTTTGCTAATGATCGAATGTTGTAATGTGTCTGTGTTGTCAGATGGCCTGTGACCACTTGGTAATTATTCATAAAAGAAACTTGATATAGAAATGCATGCCTTAAGTTATCTGTTCCATATAACTAAATCCTGAAAACCTGTAGAAACTAATGGTGCTTGAATCTGTGATGATACAAGAATTGTAACATCACATGTGCTGCATGTAATGTTACATAAATGTACACCTGCAGTCTAACTTCAAATGTAAAGACTTGAATTGAAGATGAGATAATTGCCCGAGATGATTAAATTTGCAGTACATACCATTTATTTTCTTGTTACAGGAGAATATGGTCCACCATTTAGGTCACAATTTAAAATTTTACTCTTAATATTCTGCTTGGGATTTTACCAGTTAAATTCCAG
This sequence comes from Mobula birostris, assembly GCF_030028105.1. Classification (NCBI taxonomy): domain Eukaryota; kingdom Metazoa; phylum Chordata; class Chondrichthyes; order Myliobatiformes; family Myliobatidae; genus Mobula; species Mobula birostris. The sequence goes on along the minus strand of NC_092374.1, from coordinate 139,861,993 downwards.
GCTGTTGAGCACATCTGGAATATTAATTCATCTGTGGCCAACTGTTGGATACAAAAGTTTTTTTTTTGTCTTTTTATTGCCTGCTAATATGTCAAGAGCTTCACTGAGTCTTTATACTGCTCTTCCCATATTTTCTTGGTTCATTAAACACCAATGGGTGAGAAGCAGATTAATTGGAATCTCTGTTTCTAGTCACAAACTGTTTCAATCTCTGAGCTCTGCTGATACTGCCAGTCTCCCAAACATTTGAACATCACATCAGATTTGTAAATTATGCTTGACAAAAGATGATGTGTTGATTTAACCTTCAAGTCATGGAAATGTCAGTTCTCTGAGAGAGGTGAAAATTATTTATCCCATTGCAGTAATTGCTCCCTGTGTTATAAAGCTCCATGATTTTCCAGCTAATAAAGTTTTATTGTGTACAAGATTTGTAGATTAATTCTCAGGAGCTGGTTCACTGTTAACGCTGTTCTATAAAAGTAAAACAAAATTGAAGTGATACTGCCACAATAAAAAATATTTTTCTCAGTCTCAACTCAGAGTGGTTTTATACCATGTAAGGTAGAAATTCGCTCATATGAGAACTCTATTTCTATCCTTGGGCTGACATCCTACCCATTCCCGAAATGTGATTATCTGATTGGGCCAGCACTAGGACAGATACTGTATCCCATTTACTCAGCTACATTTGCTACACCTGCAAAAGCCATTAATTTCCAGAAAGTGATTCTGGAGAGGTTTAGGTAATGATAAGAAACATATTTTATTATTCTGTAATGATATTACTCTACATACCTTGAGAGGTTATGATAATTTAATACAAGAACATAAGACCATAAGACATAGGAGCAGAATTGGGCTTCTCAGACCACCAAGTCTGCTTTGTCACTCCATCATGGCTGATTATTATCTCTCTCGAGCCCAGTCTCCTGCCTTCTGTCACCGGTTTCGGATATGGCCCAAGTGCGGGGCGAGAGACACTGAAGTCGGTTGATACTTCACGGACTTTAATGCGAACAGTGTTAAAGAGAAAAGAAAACAATAAACGCTGGGCAAACAGGACTATTAACTAAAACTCTCAGATGCAAAACGAAGCCTATACTGCGGCTGAAAGGAATAAGTAAATAAAAAATGAATACCACTAGTCTTCAGAGTCAGTTGACTCCAATTCCTCAGGCAAGGTTGAATGCAATCAGGCAGTGAAGCATTGCTGTGCTGTGTTCAAGTCTTGACAAGCACTACGATAGAAAGAATTGAGTTAAATACTATCACAATGAAGTAATAATTAGCTGACACATGCATATTCATGAGCGCAATTGCCATATCTGCTGCACTGCCAAATCCATGGTTGTGACAACTTCTCCCCATAACCTTCAACATCCTAACTAAGAAACTATCAACACCTGCTTTATATACAGTATATACCCAAGGACTTGCCCTCCACAGCCGTCAGCGACAATGTATTCCACAGAAATTCCTTCTTGTGTCTGTGCTAAATGGACATGCCTCTATTGTGAGACTCTGCCTTCTGGTGCTGGACTCACCCACTGTAAGAAACATTCACTCTATCTAGGTCTTTCAATAATTGATGGATTTCAATGAGAAAGCTCTAATTTTTCTAAATTTCACCAAGTACAGGCCCAGAGTTATCAAATCCTCCTCAAATGTTAAACCATTCATTCCTAGAATAATTCCAGTGAACCTCCTCTCGACCTTCTCCAATGCCAGCAAATATTTTCTGAGATAAGGGGGCCTAAAACTTTTCACAATACTCCAAGTGCTGACTGACATATGCCTCATAAAGCCTCAGCATCACATCCTTGCTCTTATATTCTAGACTCTCAAAATGAATGGTAATATTGTATTTGACTTCTTTTCCATAGGCCTAACCTGCAAATTAACCTTCAGGGAATCCTGCACAAGAACTCCCAAAATCCATTTGTCCTCTGATTAGTGATTTTTTTTTTTCCTCATTTAGAAAATAGCCCATGCTTTCATTCCTTCTACCAAAGTGCATGGCCATGTACTTCCCTACACTGTATTCTATCTGCTGCTACTGTGTGGTCCGAAATCTCTGGAGGGGAAGGCCCCGAGTCCTTGGCTTTTCTTGTTGCTTGGCAGCCGGGGCGGGATTGAAGCACTCAGCAGAGGATGGTGCTTGGTGCTCGATGTCGAAGGGCTGGTCGGAGGCTCGAAGTTTTCGGACGGACTCAGAGTCCGCTGCGGTCGGGTGCTTCCAATGGTGCTGCATCGGCAAGTTTGCAGCACTTGAAGATTCATGTCAGGGAGAGTTTCTCCCTTCTACTGTCTGCGTGAGATGATGAGGCTATCGGGACTTTGAGACTTTTTTTTACCGTGCCCATGGTCTGCTCCTTATCAAATTACAGCATTACAAGTTTGCACTGTTGTAACTATATGTTATAATTATGTGGTCTTTGTCAGTTTTAGTCTTGGTTTGTGCTGTGTTTCTTGTGATATCATTCTGGAGGAACCTTGTATCATTTTTTTAAAGCATGCATTTCTAAATGACAATAAACAAGGACTGAGTGTCCTCATAATCTAATCTAATCTGCCACTTCTGTGCCCATTCACCCAATCTGCCCAAATCCGTCTACAGACACATTGCTTCATCAAAATTATCTGTCCCTCCACCCATCTTTGTATCACTTGCAAACTTGGCCACAAATCCATCAATTCTGTCATCCAAATCATTGACAAATAATGTGAAAAGAAGCTACCCCAATACCAAACCCTGCAGAACACCACTATTCACAGCAGCCAAACCGAATAAGGCATCTTTATTCCAACTATTTGCCTTCTGTCAGTTAGCCAATCTTCCATGCATGCTAGTATACTTCCAGTAGTGCTATAGCCTCCTATCTTGTTAAGCAGACTCATGTCCAGCATCTTATCAGCCTTCTGAAAATCAAAGCAAACCACATCCACTGTCTATCCTGCCTGTCATTTCCTCAAAGAATTTCACAGATTTATCAGCAAGATTTCCCCTGCTGAAACCATGCTGTCTTTGTCCTACTTTGTCAAGCACATCAAAAAATCCTGACACTTCATCCTTATATAATAGACTCCAACATCTTCCCAACCACTAAAGTCAGGCTAACTAGCTTATAATTTCCTTTCTTCTGTCTTCCTCCCTTCTTAAAGAGTGGAGTGTTATTTGCAATGTTCCAGTCCTCTAAAACCATACCAGAATATAGTGGTTCTTGAAAGAACATTACTAATGGCTCCACAATCACTCCAGCTACCTCATTCAGAACCCTGGTGTGTAGTCCACCTGGTCCAAGTGACTTATCTACTTCAGATCTTTTTGCTTCCCAAGTACCTTCTCCTTACTAATAGGAACAGCACTCACTTCTGTCCCCTGACACTCTCAAATTTCTGACATACTGCTACTGCATTGCACAGTGAAAACTGATACAAAATACTTATTAATTTTGTCTGCCATTTCTTTGTCTCCCATTACTACCTCTTTAGTGTAATTTTGCATCAGTCCTTTATCCAATCTCAACTTTATTTTACTTTTTATGTAATGTATCTGATAAAACTCTTTAATATTATTACTCAGAGCTGCAGAAGTCAGTGGATGCAACTGTAGATGAAGTTCATGGCCCAGTAATCTCTAAGGCTTTGCACAATAAGGGTATTTATAGAAGAGTGGCAAGGAAGAAGACCTGGCTAAAAAAAAAGCATAACCTTGCCTGTAAGGACTCTACAAAGCATCACTTTGTAGATACTGTAAAGGTGTGGAAGGTCTTGTGGTCAGATGAAACTAAAGTGGAACTTTTTGGCCTCAAAACTATGCGGTATGTGTGGCCTATATCTAATACTGTACATCAGCCAGGTAACAGCATCCCAACTGTACAGTATGGTGGAGGTAGCGTCATGCTGTGGGGATGCTTTTCATCAGCAAGGCCTGGAAATCTGGTCAAGATTGATGGGAAGATGAATACCTCTATATACAAAGAGATCCTGGATAAAAACCTACTAGCCTCTGCTAAAAAGCTTAAACTGGAAAGGAAGTTTGACTTTTAGCAAGGCAATGATCCAGAGGACTGCCAGAGCAACCATGGAGTGGCTTCAAATGAAGAATATTGATATCCCTGAGTGGCCTAGTCAGAGTCCTGACCTTAACCCTATCGAACATCTCTGGAAAGGTCTAAAGATTGCTGTCCACCGCTGCTCCTCAACGAACCTGGACCACCTTGAGAAATATTGCTAGGGAAAATCTTGCTCCACCATGTTGTGCAAAGCTAATAAAGACTTATCCAAAAAGACTACAGGCTGTAATAGCAGTGAGAGGTGGTTCAACAAAGCACTGAGCAAAGGAGAATGAATACATTGGAAGGGCTGATATTTCAGTTTTTTTAAATTTTTAGTGTTTCATGCTTTGCGAATTTCCCTGTTTTTTGAGCTCTACTGTGAAAAAAAGGAGTACGTGATTCTACTGTGTAGCCACTTTCAAGGAACTATGAACATGGATTACAAGATATTTCTGCTTAGCAACACTGTTAAGGATCTTGCCCTTAGCAGTTCACTGTCTCCTTGTTTTTGCCCTCCCAAAGAGAAGCACCTCACATTCATCTAGGTTAAACTCCATCTGCCATTTCTCTGCCCATATCTGCAATGATCTATCTCGTGTTGCATTCTTTGCCAGTCTTCTACACTATCCACAACTCTACCAATTTTGCTATCATCTGCAAACATATTGACCCACCCATCTATATTTTCATACAGGTCATTAATGTACACCACTAATTTCAAACCTCCAGCTCAATTAAGTCCCTTCAACCACGATCCTCTGTCTTTGCTGCTCAAGCCAGTTCTGAATCCAAGCAGCCAAATCACCATGGAACCCATGCATCTTAACTTCCTGGATTAACCTCCCATGAGGGACTGAGCTGAACCTCTCGCCAAAATCCACGTACACAGCATCCATTGCCCTAACCTCATCAACTCTCTTGTCACTTTGTCAAAACTTCAATCAAGTTGGTAAGGCGCGGCCTGCCACGTACAAAGCCATATTGGGGTCAGTGCAGCCTCCAACATTCAGGAAGCTCAACATCATCCAAGACAAATTAAATGACTTGATTGACAATCCACTGCCATGCTCATCAATGAATATTCACTGCCTCCACCAGCAATTTATTATAGCTGAGTACAAAATATAAGGCTCATTTGACAGTAGCATTACCACCCAGTAGGATAAGGTCTGTCACTAAATAAATATTTTGTGTGCAAGTCCACCTCCAAGACACAAACCATTTTGGCTTTTGAATTGCACTGTTTTTTTGTTGCTGGGTTAAATTCCTGTAATTCCCTACTCACAAGTATCAAAGTATGACAAAGCCATGCTGACTATTCCTAATCATATTATGCCTCTCCAAATGTTCATAAATCCTGCCTCTCAGGATTTTTTCCATCAACTTACCAACCACTGAAGTAAGACTCACTGGTCTATAATTTCCTGGGCTATCTCTACTCCCTTTCTTAAATAAGGGAACAACATCTGCAACCCTCCGATCTTCCGGAACATTCCCGTCCCCATTGATGATGCAAAGATCTTCGTCAGAGGCTCAGCAATATCCTCTCTCACCTCCCACAGTAGCCTGGGGTACACCTCATCAGGTCCCGGAGATTTTACCAACTTGATGCTTTCCAGAAGTTCCAGCACATCCTCTTTCTTAATCTCTATATGCTCAAGCTTTTCAATCGATTGTTAAGTCATCCCTACAATTTCCAATATACTTTTCTGTAGTGAATACTGAAGCAAAATATTCATTATCTCAGCTATCTCCTCCAGTTCCATACACACTTTTCCACTGTCACACTTGATTGGTCCTGTTCTCTCAGGTCTTATCCTCTTGCTCTTCACATACTTGTAGAATGCCTTGGTGTTTTCCTTTATTCCTGCTCGCCAAGGACTTCTTATGGCCCCTTCTGGCTGTTCTAATTTCATTCTTAAGCTCCTTCCTGCTAGCCCTATAATCTTCTAGATCTCTATCATTACCTAATTATTTGAAGCTTTCATAAGCTTTTCTTTTCATCTTGACTAGATTTACAACAACCTTTGTAGTCCATGGTTCTTGTACCCTACCATCCTTTCCCTGTCTCATTGGAATGTACCTATGCAGACACACTCCACACAAACATCCCCTGAACGTTTGCTACACTTCTGCCATACATTTCCTTGAGAACACCTGTTCCCAATTTATGCTTCCAAGTTCCTGCCTGATAACTTCATATTTCCCCTTACTCCAATTAAACACTTTCCTAACTTGTCTGTTTCTATCCCTCTCCAATGTTATGATAAAGGAGACAGAATTATGATCACTATCTCCAAAATGCTCTCCCACTGAGAGACCTGACACCTGACTAGGTTCATTTCCCAAAACCAGATCAAGTATGGCCTTTCCTCTTGTTGGTTTATCTACAAATTATGTCAAGAAACCTTCCTGAACACATGTAAGAAACTTTACCCCATCTAAACCCCTCGCTCTAGGGAGATGCCAATCAATATTTGCGAATTTAAACTCTCCAACCATAACAAATCTGTTATTGTTACACCTTTCAGAATCTGTCTCCCTATCTGCTCCTCGATGTCCCTGTTGCTGTTGTGTGGTCTATAAAAAACACCTAGTAGAGTTATTAACCCCTTCCTCTTTCTAACTTCCACCCACAGAGACTCAGTAGACAGTCCCTCCATGACTTTCTCCTTTTCTACAGCCGTGACACTATCTTTGATCAGCAGTGCCATGCCCCACCTCTTTTGCCTCCCTTCCTGTCCTTTCTGAAACATCTAAAGCTTGGCACTCAAAGCAAGCCCCTGAATCATCCAAGTTTCTGTAAAGGCCACAACAGCATAGCTCCAAGTACTGATCCATGCTCTAAGCTCATCTGCTTTGTTCTTGTCTGCAAGCTTTCACTATTTGTGAGCAAACACCCTTTTCCTCCGTCTGTTCAGTTTGGTTCCCATCCCCAGCAATTCTAGTTAAACTTTCCCCAATAGCCTTAGCAAACCTCTCTGCCAGTATATTAGTCCCCCTCGGATTCAAGTGCAACCCGTCCTTTTTGTACAGGTCACGTCTGCCCCAAAAGATGTCCCAATGATCCAGAAATTTGAATCACTGACCCCTGCTCCGATCTCTCAGCCACGTATTTATCCTCCAACTCATTCCATTCCTATACTCACTGTCACTGAGATTACTACCTTTGAGGTCCTGCTTCTCAGCTTCCTTCCCAACTCCCTGTCATCTGTTTCCAGGACCTCCTCCCTCTTCCTACCTATGTCATTGGTACCAATATGTACCATGACCTCTGTCTGTTCACCTTCCCACCTCAGGATATCGTGGCTGTATTCAGAAACAACCTGGATTCTGGCATCTGGGAGGCAAGCAACCATCTGTGTTTCTTTCCTGTGTCCACAGAATCGCCTGTCTGACCCCCTAACTGTAGAGTCCCCTACTACTCCCTACCCTTCTGAGCCACAGGGCCAGACTCTGTGCCGGAGGCGCGGCCACTGTTGCTTCCCCCAGGTAGGCCGACCCCCCGCCCAACAGTACTCAAACAGGAGTATTTATTGATAAGGGGGACAGCCACAGGGGTATTCTCTAGTATCTGACCCTTGCCCTTCCCTCTCCTGTCTGTTACCCACTTATTTGTCCTCATCACAATGATAGGGGCTGGTGAGGAAGGCGGATTCCACCACATTTGCCTGGATAATTAGGGAGCACTGATCTGTCAGTGACCAAAGTGTGATTAAAAATCTCATTTCTCCACAGCTCAATGTTACCTTTCTTTAGATACCAATTAACTTTGTATCTTCTCTGTAATGAAAACAAGTCTCAGTCAAATCATCATTCTCCTTGTATCCCTTCATGCCCTGCCCGATCAAGAATCTATCAACCTCTGCCATAAATATACATAAAGATTTGGCCTCCACAGCTGACTGTGGCAAAGAATTCTACAGATTCACCACTCTCTGACTAAAGAAATTCCTCCTCATCTCCATTCTAAAAGGACGCCTCTCTATTCTGAAGCTGCGTCCCCTGGTCTTAGACTCTCTCACCACATCTACTCCATCAAGGCCTTTCACTATTCAATAGTTTTCTACAAGGTCACCCTTTATTCTCCTGAATTCTAGCGAATACAGGTCCAGAGCCATCAAATCCTTTTCATGTTTAATCCTAAAATCATTTTTGTGAACTTCCTTTGAACCCTCTCCAGTTTCAGCACACTCTTTTGAAGATAAGGGGCCCAACACCACTCAAAGCACTCCATGAGGCCTCATCAGTGCTTTATGAATTTTCAACATCACATTCCTTCTTTTATATTCTAGTGCACTTGAAATGAATGCTAACATTGCATTTGTCTCCATCACCAAAGACTCAAACTGCAAATTAACTTTAAGGGAATCATACACAAGGACTCCCAAGACCAATTGCACCTCAGTTTTTTTTTGTATTTTCTCTCAATTTAGAAAATAGTCAACCCCTTTATTTCTTTTACCAAAGTGCGTGACCATACACCTCCCAACACTATATTCCATCTGCTATTTCTTTGCCCATTTTCCTAATCTGTCTAAATCCTTCTGTAGCCTCTCTGATTCCTCAAAACTGCTTGCCCCTCCACCTATCTTAATATAGTCTGCAAACTTTGTGACAAGGCCATCAATTCCATCATCCAAATTATTGACACATACTGTAAAAGACTCAGTAGCATCACAGACCCCATGTGGAACACCACGAGTAACTGGCAGCCAACCAGAAGAGGCTCCCTTTATTCCCACACTTTGCCTCCTGCCAATCAGCTACTGTTTTATCCATGTTAGAATATTTCCTGTAATACTATGGGCTCATACTTTTTACGCAGCCTCATGTGTGGCACCTCGTCAAAGACCTCCTGAAAATCCCAGTACACAACATCAACCAATTCACCTTTGTCTATCCTGCTTGTTATTTCTTCAAAGAATTCCAACACATTTGTCAAGCAAGGTTTTCCCTTTAGGAAACCAGGCTGACAATGGCCTATTTTATCATGTGCCTTAAAGTACCCTGCGACCTTGTCCTTAATAATCAACTTCAACATCTTTCCAACCACTGAAGTCAGACTAACTGGCGTATAATTTTGCAAACACGAGGAATTCTGCAGATGCTGGAAATTCAAGCAACACTGAGCTCAAGTGTTCAAGTAAAAGTTGCTGGTGAACGCAGCAGGCCAGGCAGCATCTCTAGGAAGAGGTACAGTCGACATTTTGGGCCGAGACCCTTCGTTAGTCCTGACAAAGGGTCTCGGCCTGAAACATCGACTGTACCTTTTCCTAGGAATGCTACCTGGCCTGCTGCGTTCACCAGCAACTTTGATGTGTGCGGCCTATAGTTTCCTTTCTTTTGCCTCTCTTCCTTCTTGAACAGTGGAGTGACTTTTGCAATTTTTCAGTCTTGCAGAACCATTCCAGAATCTAGTTATTCTTGAAAGATCATTACTAATGCCTCCACAATCTCTTCAGCCACCTCTTTCAGAATCCTGGGGTGTACACCATCTGGTTCAGGTAAATTGCCTACCTCCAGATATTTCAGTTTCCCAGGAATCTTCTCTCATGTTGTGGTAACTTCATCCACTTCATGATCCCTGACACCTGGAGATTCCACCATACAGCAAGTGTTGTTCACTGTGAAGACTGACACAAAATACTTATTCAGTTTGTCCACCATTTCTTTGTCACCATTACTACCACTCCAGCATCATTTTCCAGTGGTCCAATATCCACTCTTGCCCCTCTTTTACATTTTATGTATCTGAAGAAACTTGTAGTGTCCCCTTTAAGATTATTCACCAACTTACATTCATATTTCATCTTTACCCTCTTAATGACTTTTTCTGTTGCCTTCTCTTGGTTTTTAAAAGCTTCCCAATCCTCTAATTTCCCACTAATTTTTGCTCTATTATATGTCCCCTGTTTGGCTATTATTTTGGCTTTGATTTCCCTTGTTAGCCATGGTTATGTCACCTTTCCTTCAGAATATTTCTTCCTCTTTGGGATGTACATACCCTGTGCCTTCCGAATTGCTTCCAGATATTCTAGCCACTGCTGCTCTACCATCATCCCTGCCAGTGTTCTTTTCCAATCAATTCTGGCCAACTCTTCTCTCATGCCTCTGTAATTCCTTTTACTCCATTGTAATACTGATATATCTGACTTTAGCTTCTCCTTCTCAAACTTCAGGGTGAATTTGATAATACTATGATCACTTGCCCTTAAGGGTTCTTTTACCTTGAGCTCTCTAATCAATTCTGGATCATTGTACGATATCCAATCGAGAATAGCTGATCCCCTAATGGGCTTAACCACGAGCTGATCGGAAAAGCCATCTCATATGCACTCTTTAAACTCCCCAGCTCCAACCTGAAGGTAATATTGCCCTTTCGGCATGCATTTTCAAAATGTAATTTGTTGGCCACGTCCTTACTACTCTTTGGGGGTCTGTATACAACTCCCATCAGGGTATTTTTACCCTTGCAGTTCCTTAGCTCTACCCAAAATGATTCAACACCTTCCGTCCCTATGTTATCTCACTCTAATGATATGATATCATTTCTTACCACCTCTTCTGCCTTGCTGCCTGACTTTTGATACAATGTGTATCCTTGGACATTAAGCTCCCAGCTATAATATTCTTTTAGGGATACCTGCAACATCATACCTGCCATTCTGCAACAAATTCATTTACCCCGTTCTGTATACTGAGTGAATTCAAATATAACACCTTCAGTCCTCTATGCACCCTTTTCAATTTTGTCTGACTCTTATGTTACAACTCATCCTTTTGACTGTAATTTTGCCCTATCAAAGGCCTCTCCTCATTACCATTGCCTTTGTTTGTAAGCCAGCTACCTCATTTTCAGCACTATTATCCGCCTTTCCTACAAAACTTCTGGCATTGAAATATATGCAGCTCAGGACACCAGTCGCACCATGCTCAACTTTTTGTCTGATGTCTTAACAACATCTGCCTCCACAACCTCTCCACTAACTGTTCTGGCACTCTGGTTCCCATTCCCCTGCAACTCTAGTTTACACCCCATCATGCAGCATTAACAAACCTTCCTGCTAGGATATTAGTCCCCCTCCAGTTCAGGTGCAAACCATCTCTTCTATACAGGTCACACCTTCCATGGAAGAGAGCCCAGTAATCCAAAAATCTTATGCTTTCCCTCCCACAGCAACTCTTCAGCCATGTATTAAACTGTATAATCCTCCTAGTTTTGGCCTCACTAGCATGTGGCAATCCTGAGATCACAACCCTGGAGTTTCTACTCTTTAATTTAGCACCTAACTACCTGAACTTCCTATGCAGAACATCGTCACTCGCCCTACCCGTGTCAATGGTACCTACGTACACCTTAACTTCTGGCTGTTTACCCTCCCACTTAAGACTCAATCTGAGATATCCCAGACCCTGGCATGAGGGAGGCAGCCTACTATCCAGGATTATTGTTCTCACACACAGAACCTTCTGTCCATTCCCTGAACTAATGAATTCCCCCATCACCACAGCGTGCCTCTTCTCCCCCCCACTTCCCCTTCTGAGTCACAGAGGGAGACTCAGTGCCAGAGACCCTACCACTATGACTTTCTTCTGTTTGGTGCATATTGCAATAGAGTTGTTCACCTTTTCTGTTGCTGAACAATAATTACTCCTTGCTTTTCCATGCATAGGAGTTGAACTTCCCCATAATCCTTGGCATTTTACTTTGGTTTATCTGACATGTCTCAGAAGTCCCACACAGCCCATTCTATCTCTTCCCATCAATCTTTATCACTTCACTACCCCACTACAGTCCTCCTCAAGGTTTTTATATATCACCTCACCTTATGAGGACCTAGCACCAAAATAATCCTCAGCTCCTTCCCTTGAGTCAGACCACTCAGAAGTTGTGACTCAAAATCCCTTTAGAATAAGCAGTATACCACCATTTTATCCTCCACAGGGAGTGCCATAACAAGGGACTGTTTTTTTTATCAGCAATTTTGTGGTCTCCACCAACTCAGGCCTTGCCTGCGGTAGTTTTTGGCCCTGCAAGTGGAACAAAGCACAAGATTGGAATTCCAATCTAGCTATGAGCACACCACCAGTTTCACTTTTTATATTGCAACTGATCATGGTGGAACAGGAGGTGATGACACTCTACCCTCTAATACAGTTGATCATGTAATTGGTCATACAATTGATATAGCAACTGATCAGGAAATGATGACACTCTATCTCTAATACAGTTGATCATGCAATTGATCATGGTGTAACAGAAAATGATGGCAACCTATCCTCTAATACAGTTGTACTCCAGCAACTCTGACAGGCTGCATCACTGCCTGGAATGGAGGGGCTACTGCACAGGACAGAAAGAAGCTGCAGAGGGTTGTAAATCTAGTCAGCTACATCTTGGGTACTAGCCTACAAAGTACTCAGAACACTTTCAGGGAGCGGTGTCTCAGAAAGGCAGCGTCTATTATTAAGTACCTCCAGCACTCAGGGCATGCCTTTTTCTCACTGTTAACATCAGGTAGGAGGTACAGAAGTCTGAAGGCACACACTCAGTGATTCAGGAACAGCTTCTTCCCCTCTGCCATCCAATTCCTATATGGACATTGAACCCTTGGACACTACCTCACTTTTTTTTTAAATATGTAGGATTTCTAATTTTTGCATGGTTTTCAATCTATTCAATATACATATACTGTAATTTATTTATTTATTTATTTATTTATTATTTTTATTTTATTTTTTCCCTCTTCCAGATTATGTATTACATTGAACTGCTGCTGCTAAGCTAACAAGTTTCATGTCACATGCCAGTGATAATAAACCTGATTCTGATTCTGATTCTAGTGCTGATGTGCTAATGATGTCCAATGTGCAAAAGTGAGTAGCATACACATTTTATTAGTGATATAGCAGCCATAATTTCATATTTGGGGATTATGAAGGGAGGGTGTGATCTTCAGGGTAGAGATAAGTGTGTGAGTATTGAATATCTGAATGCTAAGGAGTTACAGTTGACAGAGATTGTTGATAATGAGTGATAGACATGATTGTATGGATTAATGTGTGAGATTTAAAGTGAAGTCTCACAGAATAGTCCAAAAATTGCAATGAGCAGAACAAATTAGCTTCCTAAATATATTTTGGCACAGAATCATTGCTGGTGTTTCCTTCCTGCTGTTCACCATGGTACAGGTTGATTTGTTGTGTATTCTCCTTCATGATAATAAGATGGGAACACAAGCTTTCAGTGCATCCTATTGTCAGATCAGGCAGGCATGTTTTAATTCTCCTGTGTGAATCAAATGCAAATTTTTTAGCACTTTACAATTTCTTTCTTGGCCATAATTTCAAATTGACCTATGCTGATTGAAAGCATTTTTATTTATTTCTCAAGTCTCTTCTAGTGGCATATCTCTCTTTCATGATTATTTTTATGATCTCATGCCATAACTCATGTTTCCTTCCCTTCTTTTCTTGGTTTCATCTTGTGATTTTGTTTAAAATTTATCTTAAGGGAGATGTTACTTTTCTGATTTGTCTGAGCTGGGCAGTGTCTTCAATTTTACACATGATCAAAATACCATGCATTAACTATTGAGGTACACTTTATATCTTTCCCATGCTTAACGAACTAAGTGTCTTTGATAGTTCATATCATAACTTCTTCAGTGCTTTTAAGGGATGTTGAAAGTTCCCTGAATACACTGAAGTACTAATTAATGATGAAAACCAACGATCAGATTCTTCCAATACTGTATCTTTCTGATCTGAAAACATTAATTAGTTCAAAAAAAGTGTCTAATATTCCTGCTCTTGAATCATGGCTTTAACGATGTTAAGAAGATAAAGATGTTGTGCACCACAGTTCCCTTGGAGACTTTGACTTGCACAGCAGGAGGGAAATTTCAAAAGAAGTGAGTGGGGGCAGTTGGGATATTCTGCACTCCACAGTTCCCTTGGAGATATTGAATTGTGTAGCGGGAGAGAGATTTCAAAAGAAGCGAGTGATGGCAATCAAGATCTTTTGTGTGCCACAGTGCACTTGGAGACTAGGATTGCATGGCGGGGAAAGATTTCAAAAGAAAGGAATGGGATCAGTAGGAACATTCTGCATGCCACAGTTACCTTGGAGACATTGGATAGTACACAATTAGGCACTTAGGTCAATAAATAGAAGTTAGGTTTAAGTGGAGCAGCCATTGTACGTGTGGGTCGGTGTTGGAGTGGGGAGTCTGGCTTTGTCTCATAGAGGATTCAACAAGGAGATGTGGAGACTGTAGACAGATTTTTTTCATTTCTCTTTCTTGCTAGTTGAACAGTTACAGGCATGGGTATGCTAGACAGGAGAGTGGAATACTCCTTTTGCAGGATGTGGGAAGACAGGGAGACCTCCAGTGTCCCTGACAACCACAAGAGTAAGAAGTGCATCCAGCTGCAGCTTCTTTCTGACTGTATTAAGGATTGGAGCTGGAACTGGATAAACTCTGAATTATTCAGGAGACTGAGGGGTTGATCGACAGGTGACACAGGGAGGTAGTTACGCCCGAGTGCAGGACACAAGTAACTGGGTGACTCACAGAAGGTGGAAAGGGGATAGACAGCCAGTGCAGAGTAACCCTGTTTCCTTCAATATCAGGATACTGTTGGGGGATGACTGAGTATAGGAGAACCACAGTGGTCAGGTGTCTGGCACTGTCCAGCTGTGTGGCTCAGAAGGGAAGGGGGCGAAGAGGCAAATCGTGGTGATCGGGGATGTATTGGTTAGGGGAGCAGACAGGAGTTTCTGTGGATGATAACAAGATTCCCAGATGATATGATGCCTCCCTAGTGCAGGTTCAGAGACATTTCGGATCGAATCCACGTCATTCTTAAGCGGGAGAGTGAGTAGCTCGAGGTTGTGGTCCTTGTTGGTACTATTGACAGGGCTAGAAAAAGTGACGATGTCCTGCAAAGTGATTTCAGGGAGTTAGGTGTTAAGTTAAAGAGCAGGACCTCCAAGGATGTGACCTCAGGACTTCTACCAGTGCCATGTGCTAGTGAGGCCAGAAATAGGAAGAATTAGAGTTTAATGTGTGGCTAAGGGAAAACTTCAGATCTGCCCTCGCAGAGTCCTCGTACTAGCCATAAACTCCCATTCGGGCTCTGGGTCTACCTTCACCTCTCGACCCAGAGACAACAGGTGGTTCCGATGGAGTACCTTGACAGGCCCCTTCCCATCCTCGAGTCTCACCTGGTAAACAGGGAGATTCGGCATCTGACTCTCCACCACACAGGGGGTGGCTGCCTAACAGTCTGCGAACTTGTGCTTACCAGCTAGCCCTAAATTCTGGATAAGGACTCGATCTCCCGGCAATAGCTGGACGAACTTTACTTTCTGATCATACCTCTTCTTATTCCGCTGGTTCTGCTTGGTGGCTGCCGCCTCGGCCAACTCGTACGGCCTTTTCAACTCTCTCCTCATATCGGACACATACTTCAGACATGGCTTCAAAGGTATTTCACCCGCTTCAGTCCTGAAACACAGATCAATGGGCAACCTCGCTTCCCGCCCAAACATCAGATTATAGGGCGAGTACCCCGTAGCATCATTGCGAGTACAATTGTAACAGTGAACCAAATGGCCGATGTGCTGACTCCACTTACTCTTTTGTCCGATCTCCAAAGTGCCAAGCATGTCCAACAGGGTCCGGTTAAACCTCTTGGGCTGAGAATCACCCTGCGGGTGATAGGGGGTGGTTCTGGATTTCTCAACCCCAAGCATACCCAGTAATTCATGGATAAGCCTGCTCTCGAAGTCCTGTCCCTGATCACTATGGATCCGCCGGGGAAGGCCATAATGAACAAAGTACTTCTCCCATAATACCTTCGCCACTGCAGTGGCTTTCTGATCCTTAGTAGGAAAAGCCTGAGCATATCTAGTGTAGTGATCTGTGAGGACCAAGACATTCGCGGTATTGCTGGTGTCCGGCTCAATAGACAGGAAATCCATATACACCAGGTCCAGGGGTCCCGCACTCTGCAAGTGGGATAACGGGGCCACCTGCGCAGGCAAGGTCTTCCTCCTGATGCAACGACTACAGGTATTACAGTATTCTTCCACCTTGTCCCTCATCCGGGGCCAGTAAAACCGGTCCTTGAGTAATCCGTAGGTCCCTTCTACCCCCAAGTGCCCGGAATCATCATGTAGAGCCTGGAGCACAGTCTTCCGATACTTCTCAGGCATGACCAGCTGCCAGTGCCAGGGGTGGTCCGGAGACGATGTGACCCAGTACAAGACTTGGTTCTTCAGCTTCAACCGAGGCCACTCTTTCAGTAGTAGGGGCACGGAGGCGTGCTTCACCTTCTCCAACTGAGCCATATCCCCCTGTCTAACCACGTACCAGATAGTGCTAATGCTCGGGTCATCACGCTGAGCTGTCCCCACTTCCTTGGGCTCAACTCTGGCAGCTGCCTGTTCCTCAGAGCAGTCACATTACAGTAAACAGTGGATAGCGCGTCACCGTCAGCCCCCAGTTGATCTACTGCCGATCCGTTCCCATCTGTGTTCCTACTTCCCCATCGCTCCCAACTTGACACATGGCCTTTACTCCTGGGGCAGGGACACTCTTCCACTCCTCAGCCGTGCCCGACTCATCGTACACCCAACGAGACAGGGCATCTGCATCGATGTTCCGACTCCCCAGGCGGTACGTCAGGCTGAACTCATAGGCAGACAAGGCCGCTACCCACCGGTGCCCAGTAGCGTCCAGCTTCACCGAGGTCAGGATATAAGTGAGGGGGTTGTTGTCAGTTCTCACCTCAAACTGGGCCCCATATAGGTAGTCACTCAACTTGTCCACCACCGCCCATTTCAACGCCAAGAACTCCAGCTTGTGAGTGGGATAGTTTCTCTCAGATGGCGACAAGCTCCGACTGACAAACGCCACCGGCCTGAATCCACTTCCCTGTTCCTGGTACAGAACAGCCCCCAGACCCTCGTGACTGGCATCAGTGTGTAGAACATATGGCTTCCGGGGATCAGCAAACGCCAACATTGGGGCCTGAGTCAGCGCCCTTTTCAGAGATTGGAACACCTCCTCACATTGAGCATCCCACCTCAATCCAAAAGGCTCCCCCGGGTTCAAGTATCCTCCTATCTCCGGCCCTCGGTCTGCCTTCCTCTTCCTCCCCACAGGTGGATAACCACACAGCAGCTGGTTCAATGGATGACTCACTTTCACATATCCTTTCATGAATCACCGGTAATATCTGCAAAACCCCAAAAACGAGCATAAGGCGCTCACCTTCTGAGGTCTCGGCCAGGTGGTGACTGCGGCTATCTTACCCGGATCAGTAGCCACTCCATTTCGCGAGATTATGTGCCCGACATAACTGACCGACGTCTTGCAGAACTGGTATTTGTCCAGGGAAAGTTTTAACCCTTCCTCCTTCAGCCGACTCAACACCTTCAGCAGCCGCTCCTCATGTTCCTCCAACGTAGATCCAAACACTGTCAGATCGTCCAGGTACACCAATACCTCCAGCAGGTTCATGTCCCCCACTGTCCTCTCCATGAGCTGCTGGAAGGTGGCTGGGGCCCCCAAGATGCCTTGGGGCATTCGTTCAAACTGGAAAAATCTCAGGGAGCAGATAAAGGCCGTCTTCTCTTTATCGGTCTCACTCATCGGAATCTGGTAATACCCACTCCGCAAATCCAATACACTGAACCACTGCGCCCCACTCAAACAGGCCAATGCGTCTTCCACCCTCGGGACCGTATATTGGTCCGGAACAGTGCACCGGTTCAGGGTCCTGTAGTCCATGCAGATGTGTACCTTCCCATTTTTCTTCCTTGCTACCACTATGGGGGATGCATAAGGGCTTCGGGACTCCACGATAATCCTTGCATCCTTCAACTGCCACAAGTGCTGCTGCACATCTTCCACATCTGCTGGGGCCAACCGCCGCGACCTTTCTCTAAACGGGGTGACATTTGTCACCCGGATAGTGTGCCGAGTGCTCTTGGAACATCCCACATCAAACTCGCCCTGAGAAAAGACATCCCCTAGCTTCAGCTTCTTCTCCACCAGCCTGCTCTTATACGCCGGCGGTACAGGGGAGTCTTCAAAATTAAAGGCCTCCTCAGTCCTCCTTCAGTGGGCTTCACGGGGGCACTGGACATCACCGTCACCGGGAGTAAGTGCGCAAGGGGCATCCCGCGCTTAAAGGTGATCTCCCGCTCCGTTATGTTCCTTATCATCACCCCCATCCGCCGTGCGTGTACAGCTGAGGGCCTCTGCAATTCAGGTCTCACCAGCGGCCCAGCCGGGAACCATGACTCCCCTTCCAGGTCGTCTGGGGCGTCTACTAGCAGGGCCTCGCCTGCTGGTATTCCGGGGAATCTGGGGGTCCCCATCACTAATGCCGCCTCCCCTGGCCGTATCACCTTAGGCCTCGCCTGAGGTCACCACACCGTCCCTCGTTTGCATTCAGGATCCAGCCCCTGGGGGTCACCCACTCCTTCGTACACCGCTCGGAACACGGGGTGTACCGAGAGGGTCTCCAGAAAGTTCTCCCCCGTCTTCTTCTTACAGGCTCCCAGGAGCCGTCGCACCAGAGGGGAGTCAGTCCCCACCAGCAGGGCAGCACCACCGGTTTCCACCGGGTCCGGACAGACCAACACCAGCGTCTCAAAGGCTTCCGACACTCCTATATCTCCCTCTGAAAATTCCAATCTCACTGACAAGTATCCATCGTACGGGTAATCACCATCATTTATGCCCCAAACCTCCAATGCGTTAAACAGAGTTACTGCCAAATGCTTCAGATATTTGTTGTAGAACGACCGGTACAGTAAGGTAACCTGCGACCCGGTGTCAAGGATGGCTTTCGCAAAGATTCCTTCTATCCGTAGGGACATGCTGGAACGGGGCCCCACCAGTCCATCAGGAATTTGGGCTTTTACTTTCTGGGGTTCCGTAGCTGTTTTTTGGGAACGTGTTCCTCCCGAGACTCTAGTCCATTCCCTCACTGAGCCTCTCCTAAGTTTCCCAACACCTCTCCCTTCTTGGTGGCCCGGGGGCCCTCCCCCCTCGGCACATCTCGTCTCTCACAATCCCTCCGCAAGTGACCCGCTTCCCCACAGCGGTAGCACACCCCCGGCCACTCACATTCCTGCTGGAAATGCTCCTCCCTCCCACAGTTATAGCACCCGCTACCTGCCGCCTCTCTCCTCCCGGTATGCCCCCCCCTCAGGGACCCCTTGGATTTCTCTGATCTCACCCCAGCTACCACTTCCTGAACTGCTGAAGACCGTCCCCAGGGGTCTGAGCCCTCTGTTCGGCCCGAAGCACTCTCTTCCTCCAGCACCTCTCTAATCATCTGCCCGAATGATGGAGGGGGGCTCCTCTCATATGACTGCCGGATACTCCAAGCCACTCTGTCATCCACCCGGGAACCGTTACATATCTGATTCATCCTCAACTTCGCCACTTCGTCCACCCTCACTACCCCTCGGCGCCGCAGCCCCGTAAGCTTCCCTTCCAGCCGGAAAATGTATTCTGAGAGCTTTTCCCCTCTTGTCTGCCCCATCTCTTGAAGCTCCGCTAAATGTTGCCAGGGATCCCCTGACAGTCCAAACACTTCCTCCAAAACATCCAAACACTCCAACAGGGAAGCCGAAGGGCATTCTGCTCTCAAATCGCGGACCACATGGGCCGCCCCTCCCCTTTCCACCAATCACTGTCTCTTTTCCTCATCCGAAACTGGCCACACCTCTAACAACTGGGACGTATCCTCAACCCAGGTCTCATATTCATCTTCCCCTTCCAGGGTGGGCCTGGCTCAGAGAAAATTCTCAGCTTCGGGCGGGGCCCCTCAACTCTTCTCGCCAGGGAGGTAATGGCAGCCGCTAACTCGGAGGTCTCAGCCCTAACTGGGGGACGGGGCCTGGTCAAGCCTTCCCACTCCACGCCTCCACCCCTGGCTACTGACACCTCCCCTGGGGCCTCATCTAGCTCCTTCTCCAACACCTCCTCACTTGCGTCCTCCGGGAGGGTGTGGAGACCCCAGGGCCCCACCTCCCCCGGGACATGGACTGTCGCTGGTAGTTCCAACGTCATGATGTCGGCACTCGTCCGCACCAACATCCAGCTGGACTCCAGTTCTTTCCCACACCTTCTAGCTATAAGTTTTACCTGCCCGATACCTTTAATCAGACTCAACCCTCGCACTACTATATCTGCCGGAATGCGAAAATCGACCCCTCTTAACACACACGCATCATTCACCGGTACCTCCTCTAATTCACACCAACTTACAATCTTATCTCGATCCATCTTCGCACCACTTAACGCGACGACTATACAACTTTACCGAAAGTCCAGATCCAGATCCCAGACGAGCCCCCACTTGTAGTGTTCAGTTATATTGGTTCATATATGTCTAGGGGAAATCCCACCCAGCACCTGCCTCAACACTCTCCACAGGGTCGGTTGCTGCCCGAATCAAGCACAAACATCCGTCATCAGCCAGCACACCCGGTAACTTTTAACAAGTACACTTTATAGATATTACTAATTCTATGACATTAATATAAATTCGATACAGAAAGGAAAGTAACGAAAAAAAAGGCGCCAACACTTATCAAAGTCCAAGTTCTTCGCGCGCAACCGTTGGAGCTCAATCGAATCCGGACGACCACCTGAATCCTGTCGACTCACGGCTCGGAACCACCCGAAGTGATCGACCAGAGCCCCTCTGCATGTCCGCGGTCCTCCCCGTCTCTCCTCCGACTCCCCTCCAAAAAACCCCATCCACAGTCATATGATACAGCATTATCACCCGAAAACAAAACGATACATGACCACCCATTGGTTAATAGCACCCTGCTATCTATAATAACCCAAGCAACTGTCTAGTTAGAGACTTTCTCAGCATTCCCCAGTATAACGTAACAAAGAAGCCATTTTAAATTTAACAAAAAAGAAAGACCCCATATACTAGGTTAACTCTTAGAACACTTTTTAAACAATGGAACAACATGAGAAATACGCCAATCCTCCGGCACCATCCCCGTTTCTAATGATATTTGAAATATTTCTGTCAGAGCCCCTGCTATTTCCACACTAACTTCTCTCAAGGTCCTAGGGAATATCCTATCAGGACCTGGAGACTTAACCACTTTTACATTCCTTAAAAGCGCCAGTACTTGCTTTTCTTTAATCATCATAGTTTCCATAACTTCCCTATCTGTTTCCCTTACTTTACACAATTCAATATCCTTCTCCTTAGTGAATACCGAAGAAAAGACATTGTTTAAAATCTCCCCCATCTCTTTTGGCTCCACACATAGCTGACCATTCTGATTCTCTAATTGACCAATTTTATCCCTCACTATCCTTTTGCTGTTAACATAATTCTAGAAACCCCTTGGATTTATTTTCACCTTACTTGCCAAAGCAACCTTGTATCTTCTTTGAGCTTTCCTAACTTCTTTCTTAAGATGCTTTTTACATTCTTTATATTCCTCGAGCACCTCCTTTACTCCATGCTGCCTATATCTATTGTAGATATCTCTCTTTCTCTGAACCAAGTTTCCAATATCCCTTGAAAACCATGGCTCTCTCAAATTTTTAACATTTCCTTTCAACCTAACAGGAACATAAAGATTCTGTACCCTCAAAATTTCACCTTTAAATGACCTCCATTTCTCTATTACATCCTTCCCATAAAACAAATTGTCCCAATCCACTCCTTCTAAATCCTTTCTCCTTGAATTTGGCCTTTTCTCCTTGGAGCGACGGAAGATAAGTGGTATATAAGATGATGAGAGGCATTGATCGTGTGGATAGCCAGAGGCTTTTTCCCAGTGCTGAAATGGCTAACATGAGAGGGCACAATTTTAAGGTGCTTGGAAGTAGGCACAGAGAAGATGTCAGGGATAATTTTTTTTACGCAGAGAGTGGTGTGAAATAGGCTGCCAGTGATGGTGGCAGAGGCGGATATGATAGGGTTTTTTGAGAAGTCCCTAGATAAGTGCATGGAGCTTAGAAAAATAGAGGGCTATGTGTAACCCTAGGTAATTTCTAAAGTAGTTACATGTTCAGCACAATATTGTAGGCCTGTAAGGTACTTCAGCTTTTCTACGTGTCTATGTTTGTATAAAGGGTTTGAAATTCTATATCAGTATCAGGGTTATTACCATTCCTGGCTCTTTCATCATGGCAGCTTCGTCTGCCTTCTCTAGATTCCATGACTGGTGGCTTTGGCACTCAAAGACTATTTCCATGCGACATAGGTCTCACAGATGAAGGGAGGCTGGGTTATTCAATAGGTTTCTTGTTTTCAGCAAAGAAACGAGACACACTGGTCAGACAGAAGTAGCAGTTTGTGACATGATCCTTTTGGGACAGCGAACGGCATTGACTTCCGAGTACCTCTGAGCAAAACTCTAAGATCAACAGCGTATGTTGTGCAATAAATGTGAAGAGTCCAAACATTGTCTTGGTCACCAATTTTACACCCAAAGTAGAGCTCATAGGCTTTCTTAAGAAGAGGAGCTATGCTCCATTTTTGAGACTTAAGTGTATACTCGCCACATATATAACAGAAAGTATCATGGCTGTTGCAACATTGGCGAGGCATTTTTCCATCATAAATACTCTGAAAATACAATTACTTTATTATAATGTACACACAATATGATCACAAACTGATATACATGTAAATGCCATGGATAAAACTGTGTGTGTATGTGTATGTGTGTGTGTGTGTGTGTGTGTGTGTGTGTGTGTGTGTGTGTGTGTGTGTGTGTGTGTGTGAAGCTTTTATAGCCTTTCTAAAATCTGGGTCTTGCCATGTAACATCTGCCCTGCCTAAGTATGCCCTGGCATGCCTGGACAAGATAGAAAACTTTTCAGCTTACATTGTGGGCAGCATTTTAATTGACTTCAATTAGAATTGAAATAACAAATATAGGCAATTTTTAAAAATGGAGTGTAATATGGAAATTTCTTTGTGATTTTCATGATCAGCAATCCAATATCCGTATAAGATACTTCCAAATGTATTCAAGAAACAAAATCTCTGTTGTCCAGTGTAATCATTTGAGTCAGTTTTGAGCAGAACACTGGGCTGGAGCATGAATCAAGGAAATACAGCTCCCTTTTGTTGCTGGACCAGTATGAGTCAACTTTAAGACAGTTTCCTTTAAAAATACTCTAAAAGATTTTGTGAAATTGCTTGGTAGATTTCTACAATTAAAGTTGCATTTTTATATGTTTTATTAAAATTACAGTCATTAATAGCTGCTTTACCTTGACAGTATTATTTGATAATTTGTATTCACTTGAGTTGCATCTTGAAATAATTATCAGCACAATATAAATAATTGTTTAAAGCTATGCAGCTATCAAAATTGTTTTCAATATTCTGTCTGTCTGTCTGTCTATCTCTTCTAAGCCCATTAATGTAGATGCAATTTGCAGGTGCATTTATGACAATGTTAAATGTTACAAGGTGATTCACTAACTAAAAAGGAAAACAGAAAATCCTTTGGATGGATGTTTATCTTTGAGGAGGGATAGAATAAAATGCCAAAACATCCCACAGTTGTCCCATCAGGGATTAACAGCCGTAATCATACAGGTATTGTGTAGTAGACTTTATTACAAACAAGAACCAGCTTTCAAACCATTTTCAGTTGTAACTTAGAAGCAGTAATCAGTTTGAAGTTATGTGGGCTGCATAAACAAACACTGCTGCTTGTGAAAGGTGCATGCTACCAACTTGCAGCAGGACACATTTAAGAGATAGGTATTTGCAGGGTAAGAGAAGAGAGCTCTTTGTCACCTCATTGCTCATTGCCTACCTAGTTTTTTAACTCCGCCAACCTGAATTTCACTCACATGAAACTGAAATTGGATCTCACACTGAAAGAAAAGCTCAAAGGTCATGTGCTCCATGGTGCTTAACACTGCAAGCTTTTGATAGCAGCTGATTCCAGTCAGAGGGTAACAAGGAAAAAAAGGAACAGATGGAATAAGTTGGCAAACAAGAGGATGTCCCTGCTTAACAGCTTCAGTCTCATTCCCTGCTGAGTCAAGGAGGAAGATTATTGACCCCATTGGATGCAACGGTCTCAATCACAGAACTTTTATGAGGAATCTAACTAAAGTTCCAATGGCGAACCAAATGATCCTATTGGCAGTACAATATTAGCATCAATATAGTACAGCAATAATCAATCAGGAGAGGGCAAATGATGTATATAATCCTCTCCTTTCTTATAATGGTTATAATACTTGAATATCAATAGCTTTCCCAATAAGTGACACTCCATTTAAAAAAACCTAGACCTGGCATGAAGTACATTTTCTACAACAGTTCCTCTGCAGATGTGAATCATAGAATGCAAGTCACTAGAGTACGTCTTCCTAAGATTCAAGATTGTTTATTCTTCAGTACACCAAGGTAAAGGAAAACAAAAAAAAAATTGTTACTCCAAATCTGATGCAGCACAAAAAAATACACACTCAATAAGCATAAAGGAACACAAGATATATAAATATAAAAGCAATCCTTATAAAACTGAATGTGTAAGTAAACTTTGAATGTGGGTATATATACTGTACATAAGATTAGATACAGGTGTCCCCCGCTTTTTGAACGTTCGCTTTACGACACCACGCTGTTACGAAAGACCTATTTCGGTTACCTGTTTTCGCTAACAGAAGGTATTTTCACTGTTACGAAAAAAGGCAGCGCGCGCCCCGAGCAGCCAAGCTCCTCCCCCGGAACTGCATTCTAGCTGGCATTGCTTAAACACGTGCCTGTGAGCATCCGTGCTTTATGTCAATTTTTTTTGAGCATCCGTTAGCAAGGTGAGTTCTAAGGTATCATAAAAGCCTAAAGGAGCTCGTAAGGGTGTTACACTTAGCGTAAAACTAGACATAATTAAGCGTTTCAATCGTGATGAACGAAGAAAGGACAAAGTGAGTTTGGCTTGTGGAAGCTGACGAAGATGATGTTGAAGAGGTTTTGGCATCCCATGACCAAGAGCTGATAGATGAAGAGCTGAAGCAATTGGAAGAGGAAAGGATGACAATCGAAACCGAATGCGGTAGTGAACAGACCGAAAGTGAAGTAATCCAGGAACTGAACATGAAGCAACTGCGTGAGATTTTCGCTGCAATGATTGCAGAAAAGTACAACTTTAATTTTAGGAGGGTACGTAGGTTTAGGGCATATTTGCAGGATGGTTTGAGTGTTTGCAAAGAACTGTATGATAGAAAAATGCGCGAGGTTAAGCAGTCAAGCATACTGTTCTTTTTCAAGCCTTCCATATCAGCCGCAGCAGACAACGACCTCGACCTTCGACATCAAGGCAGGCAGACATAGAAGAAAATGACCTGCCTGTCCTGATGGAAACAGATAACAATGAGATGACACCCCAGCGTCCCACCACCCCAACCTCCGACGACTCAGCCGAACACACCATCATCAGTGTTCTCGCTGTCTTCCCGATTCCTGTAAGTGATAACACACTGTACATACATTATTTCTACTTTATATAGGGGCTGTATTTTTATGTGTTATTTGGTATGATTTGGCAGCTTCATAGCTTAAAGGTGACTGGAGAGAGTGTTTCTGCCGAGAGCACTTGCGCCGAGTTTCTGCCGAGAGCGCTTGCGTGAGATTTTCGCTACGGTGGACAGTGCAGCAATGATAGTAGGAAAGTATTTCTACTTTATATAGGCTGTGTATTTATCATATCATTCCCTCTTTTACTATATGTTACTGTTATTTTAGGTTTTATGTGTTATTTTGCATGATTTGATAGGTTATATTTTGGGTCTGCGAGCGCTCACAAATTTTTGCCATATAAATAAATGGTAATTGCTTCTTCACTTTACGACATTCCGGTTTACGAACCGTTTCATAGGAACACTCTACCTTCGGATGGCGGGGGAAACCCGTAATATGTAAAACTGATTGTATGTACATAAAGTGCTTGGGGATGGATGAAGGTTGCTGAGGGGCTGTGGAGAGCAGTGGCTGATGTGGATGTAATGGTGGTAGCAAGTGGTGGGATGGGTTAATGGGTGAAGTTGCTGATTAGCTAGACCTCCTGGGAGGAGTAACTGTTTTTGAGTTCAGTGGTCCTGGCATGGATGCTGTGTAGCCTTTTCCCAGATGGGAGTGAGAAAAACAATCTATAAGCAGGGTGGGTGGAATCTTTCATGTCTCTGCTGGTATTTACTCCTGCACCTTTATGATATACAGTATGCCCTGGATAGTGGGTAAGTTGGTGCCAGTGATATACATCTCTACATCTGGCCTTCTCAATGCACATGCGAAGATCAGAACTCTATCTTCTGAATAGGTATTCTCCATTTTCCAAGTCAATATTGAGTACAAACATTTCTGATTCAAATTGCTGTATCAGGAATCATTTTCCAGTTACATTTCTGTAAATGTGATTTACAGCTGTTAAGCCCATCTTTCATCTATTTGTCAGTGTACTTACCTTCTCTGGCACCATTACTCTTTTGTTGGTTAATTCCAATACCACAAAATAGATCATTTAAAGGCAGTTGGGAGGTATTGTGAGGTGCTACTGTGAGATTGGTGCTGCCACTCTACAACTCCAGTTACATGGATGCTGCTTATGAAGAGTTTGTAAGCTCTCCATGTAAGCACGTGAGTTTTTTTTTCCCCCAGGTGCTCCAGTTTCCACATGTATCACAAAAGTCTGCTGACAGGTTAATTGGTGATTTTAATTTGTCCTTGTGTACAC
This sequence comes from Mobula birostris, assembly GCF_030028105.1. Taxonomy (NCBI): domain Eukaryota; kingdom Metazoa; phylum Chordata; class Chondrichthyes; order Myliobatiformes; family Myliobatidae; genus Mobula; species Mobula birostris. The sequence continues at coordinate 139,835,152 of NC_092374.1, read as the reverse complement.
ATGTGCCGAGAGGATCAGTAGAGCTGGTGGGCACATGAAAGAGGATAGCTTAGAGAGAAATACGTCAGGGTTTGAGATTAAGGGGATTGCTTCAAAAGCTGGCCAAAGCTCAGTGGACCACAAGGTCTCCTGTGGCATAAAAAATTGAAGATAAAAAAAGATATAAAGATAAAAAATTTAATAATATGTTCTGAAAACTGATCAAATAACATAAATTCTTCACAAAGTAAGCTGAAGGAAGAGATGTGAATATACCTGGTTCCTCTTCTCCCAGTGTTGGAGCTCCTTCATTGAAGTTAGTACTGCATCCATTACATGAGAACCAGAAATCAGATGCACTGGCTTCTGATACTCACCCATTTCAAAGATCCATATTGCAATTAGTATAATCTAGAAGTCAAAAAGAGGTTGATCCATGCATACAATCTTGGATCTAAGCCAACTATCAAGTACATGATTCAGATCAAATTTTGTTATCTCCTTCCATTGGCAAGACTTTTCTTTTCTTTACAGCCTTTGCTGTTCCTCAGGACCTGCCCACAAACAGCATTTTTCCTAGTTCTGATGAAAAGCCTCTGACTTTGAGTTATATCTTCTCATATTTGTACAAAATTCAATTTTTTTGGAAGTCAAGCAGGAAGTGTACGGAGGACAGCTTTGTCGAGCAGTTCTGCTCCTTCCGCCACAAACAGAACTTCTCTGTGGCAAAACATTTTAATTCTGATTCCCATTCCTGCTCTGACAATCAGTCCATAACCTCCCCTTGTGCCAAGATGAGGCCACACTCATGATGGAGTAGCAACACATATTCCGTCTGAGTAGCCTCCAACCTGATGGCATAAATATCAATTTCTCATTTCAGTAAAAAACTTTCTATTCCCTTCCCTCTTCCATTCCTGACTCTGACCTTTCACCTCTTCTCACCTGCCTATCACTTCCCCTTGAGTTCCCCCCCACCTTCCTTTTCTCCCATGGTCCACTCCTCTCTTATCAGATTTCCTGCTCAGTCCTTTCTTTCTTTTTTTTTCAATCTTTTTATTCGGTTTCAAAAATAAACATAACAATAATACTAATGATACATAAAGATCGGGATAACAATAATAACAGTTAACATATACAAGCACAAATTCCAAGTAGTTTCGGGCCGGAACCCTTGGTCAGGACTGAAGAGGGAAGGGGAAGAGGCCCTATAAAGAAGGTGAGGGAAGGGTGGGAAGGAGAAGGCTGGTAGGTTCCAGGTGAAAAACCAGTAAGGGGAAAGATAAAGGGGTGGGGGGAGGGGAAGCAGGGAGTTGATAGGCAGGAAAGGTGAAGAACACGGGAAAACACAATGAGTAGTAGAAGGAGGCGGAACCATGAGGGAGGTGATAGGCAGCTGAGGGAGGAGGTAGAGTGACATAGGGATAGAGGAAGAGAGGAGGAGGGAATTACCGGAAGTTGGAGAATCCTATGTTCATACCAAGGGGCTGGAGACTACCTAGATGGTATATGAGGTGTTGCTCCTCCAACCTGAGTTTAGCCTCATCATGGCAGTAGAGGAGGTCATGTATGGACATATCTGAATGGGAGTGGGAAGCAGAGAAGTGGGTGGCTACTGGGAGATCCTGTCTGTTGTGGCAGACGGAGCGGAGGTGCTCGACGAAGCGGTCACCCAATCTGTGTCAGGTTTCACCGATGCAGAGGAGGCCGCACCAGGAGCACTGTATGCAATAGATAACCCCTACAGACTCACAAGTGAAGTGTTGCCTCACTTGGAAGGACTGTTTGGGGCCCTGAATGGTGGCAAGAGAGGAGGTGTAGGGAATGGTGGCCCTTTGTTTTCCATAGGAAAAAAGCTTGGTCAATTCTAGATGGTTGAAAGAAAAAATCAGATATAATAGAACTTGACAGGATAAATTTGTTCAATCCAAAGAATTTACGAAATTGAAACCATTTATGTATTGCATAATGTGGGCTTTGAATTTCATCCAATTCTTGTGTCCAAAACATTAAATGTCAAATGTTAATTGCCCAGTAGTAAAATCTAAGATTCAGCAAAGCCAATCCACCTTTTTTTTTGATTTCTGTAAATATTTCTTACTTAACCTGGGATTTCTATTCTGCCATATATATGAAGAAATTTTAGAAGCAATAATATCAAAAAAAGATTTAGGGATAAAAATTGATACAAAAATTTAGGTAAAATAATCATCTTAATAGTATTAATTCGACCAATCAAAGATAAAGACAAAGGGGACCATTTAGTAAACAGTTGTTTAACATGATCGATTAAGGGTAAGAAATTAATTTTAAAAAGATCCTTGTGCTTCTTAGTAATTTTAACACCCAAATAAGTAAAATAATCAGTAACTAATCTAAATGGTGTTTGTCTATAAATTGGAATTTGCATATTTAATGGGAAAAGCACACTCTTATTAAGATACAATTTATAACCAGAGAAACTACTGAACTGAGCAAATAACGTTATTACTGCAGGGATGGATTTCTCTGGGTTAGAGATATATAGTAACAGGTCATCTGCATATAGTGATACTTTATGTGTCCCATTCCCACAAATAATGCCAAATATATTAGGTGAGTCACGAATAGCAATTGCTAAAGGCTCCAGGGCAATATCAAAAAGTAAGGGACTTAAAGGACAGCCCTGCCTAGTACCTCGAAAAAGCCTAAAAAACGGGGATCTCTGATTATTGGTAAATACAGCAGCCAGAAGTGTATGATATATCAATTGAATCCAGGATATAAATTTTGAGGTGAAATTAAATTTCTCAAGTATATCAAATAAATATTCCCATTCAAGTCTGTCAAATGCAACTCGACATCAAGCGAAATAACACATTCTGAGGTTTTAACTGAAGTAGTGTATACAATGTTCAATATCCTCCTAACATTAAAATGTGAGTAACGATTTTAATAAATCCTGTCTGCTCTTCGGAGACAGATTGTGATAGTACCTTCTCTATTCTAATTGCTAACATTTTAGAAACGATTTTAGAATCCACATTCAACAAAGATATAGGTCTATATGATGCACATTCAGTGGGATCTTTAACTTTTTTTTAGAAGTTAATGAGTTTAGATGCTTCATAAAAGGATTGTGGTAATTTACCTACAGATAAGGCATCTTTAAAAATTCTACATAACAAAGGAGAAATTACATCTGAAAAAAAATTATAAAATTCAACTGTATACCCATCCGGGCCAGGTGCTTTACCAGAATCCATTGAAAGATTTGCTTTCCTTATTTCCTCTTCAGTAATAGGAATTTCAGAATATTTAGTTTCCTTAAAAATTCATGCATTACGGTAGAATCATCAGGAAATTCTGATTGATATAAATTGGTATAAAATTCTTAAAAAGCTTTATTAATATCATCATGGTCAATCGTCAAATTACCACCCCATCTACGAACTTTATTAATCTGATGTTTCGCCAAAGCAGCTTTCAATTGATTAGCCAATAATTTGCCCGACTTATCACCATGTATGTAAAATTGACTCTTAGTTTTAAGTAATTGATTTTCAATCGGAGCTGTTAATAACAAACTATGTTGCATCTGAAGTTCAACTCTCTCTTTGTAAAATTTCAAGTTAGGAGCAATGGAATGTTTTTTTTATCAATTTCTTTAATATAATCAACCAACGTACGTATTTCACTATTATTATGTTTTTTCACTCCAGCTGAGTATGAAATAATTTGCCCGCGAATATATGCTTTAAAGGTATCCCATAATATCCCACTGGAAATTTCTTCCATTAAGTTAGATGAAAAGAAAAATGCAATCTGTTCTTTAATAAAATTATCAAAATTTAAATCTTGAAGCAAAGTAGTATTGAACCGCTATTGTCTGGTACTAAAAATTGCATCTCTAAACTTAATTGATAATTTCAAAGGCGCATGATCGGAACTGGTGATTGTATCATACTCACAGGTAGTGACAAATGAAACTAATCGAGAGCCAATAAAAAAGTAATCGATTCTAGAATAATTATGATATATGTGAGAAAAGAAAGAGAACCCTTTCTCATTAGGATATAGAAATCTCCCAACATCTTAAATTCCCCAGTCAACTAAAAAGGAATTAATAAAAATAGCAGATTTGTTTGGAAAAGGCTGTTTGGGCGTAGACCTATCCATCATAGGATTTAAACAACAATTAAAATCACCGCCCATTATTAACATATATTCATTTAAATTAGGAAGAGATACAAATAAGTGTTTAAAATAATTGATAATTGATACTTGGTACATAAATATTAACCAAAACTACTGTTTGGTTATAAAGTAAACCAGTAATTAATGGAAGTCTACCATATGGGTTTGAAAGTACATCATAATAAACAAATGAAATCGAAGAATCTAAAAAATGGAAACACCTATCACTTTGGTCAATGAGTTTGAATGAAACTGTTAATCTTTCCAAAACCTAAAAAAATGCTGATTATCCTCCTTCCTCACATGAGTCTCCTGCTCAAAAATAATCTGAGCATTCAATCGCTGAAAAACTTTAAAGATCTTCTTCCGTTTAATTGGATGATTCAGACCATTCGTGTTCCATGAAACAAAGTTAATAATATTATCCATTTTCCTTAAATAAACCACATGGCAAGCAAAGGGTTAACCAAATTGTACAGGAAACTCATGAATCAGGAAGAGGAACAAAAGTTTAAAGAGGAGCTGGAAGTTACGACAATACAGACATTTTTGTAGCTTCAAGTCAGCCCAAGTGAAAAAAAAAGTAAGACTATCCCCTCCTCCTCTCACAAAGCCCAGAAACCTAGCCAATAGGCAGCTAGTATACTAACTAAGAACTGCCCAATCCCTATCTCTCTGATGGCAAATCTCCAATTATAAAAAATAAAATAGAATAAACCACCCATAGTCTAAACATTACAAGTGGACTGCCAAACATAGTTGGATGAAAAAAAAAACAATCCTTTAGCAACCATTTTAAAAGATCTGGTCTTAAGAAATAAAGCAGAGTACAATCTTAATATTTCAAAAAAAATCAAATAATCAGCATGTCAAAGTATTAATAATTTTCTAAAACAGAAATTTTAAAAATAAAAGAAAAATAAAATAGTTAAGGAAAAGAAAAGGAATGTTAACATAGAACAGATATAAGCGAAAACAAAATACCAGAAAACTCAGCCCAAGGCCAAAGCTCTATGAACGTAAAATGTCCAAATCTATATGCTGGTTATGAACTAATAAACCAGGTGTATATGAACTCAAAAGAATGGTTCTCAGTCCTGAAGAAGGGTTTTGGCCCAAAACATCAACTGCTTATTCATTTCATAGATGCTCCCTGACTTGCTGAGTTCCTCCTGCATTTTGTGTGCGTCACCAAGTGATTAGGATGAGGGGGTCCTCACTTTGCATGCTTCCATGAACAATGGAAGGAAAATGCTGGAGATGTGCAATGACAACCAACAATGCCCAGGTACAACTATTAAAATGTTTATTTACACTTGAGTGCATATAACATCCACAGACCACTTTTAAAGAAGTAGGCTTTCTTGATGACCGTTCAGTTTAAGGTATCTCTGAGAGCAGCTTCAAGGCCATTACAATGAACCTGACCTGGCAAGTTATTTACCCACATTCTGTGTGCCACAGTTCCTGAGGTGATGTTGGATTGTGCATAAATAAGCACTTGGTAAGGGCCAATAAAAAGACGTTAAGTTTAGGCGGAGCGACAATTGTGGGATTGGCCATTTGGTGAGCAGCCTAGTGTTAGAGTGGGGAGCTCAGGCTTTGGCTGATAGAGGCTTTGACGATGAGAGGTGAAGGCTGTAGTTAGATGTTTTCATTTTTTTTTTCTTTCTTTTTTATTGTGTAGTTAGAGTTGTGAGAATGCCAGGCAGAAAAGTGGAATGCTCCTCTTGTGGGACGTGGGACGGCAGGGAGACCTCCAGTGTCCCTGATAACTGTACCTGCAGAAGTGCACCCAACTGCAACTTCTTTCAGACCCTGTTAATGAACTGGAGCTGGAACCGAATGAACTCCAAATTATTCAGGAGGCTGATCGACAGGACATTCTGAACCTGATCTGAGTGGTCAGACTGAGGATGGGTAGTTGGTATACAAGTAGATACAGTGTGAAGTGAGACTGTGAGCAAGGGCTGGAAGTTGATAGGGCAAAATCGCAGATAATGGGATAGGTTGAAGTGTAACATGAGGGCAAAATCCACAAGGGTGATGAATACAGGAATGAAGGTGTTATATTTGAATGCACGCAGTATATGGAATAAAGTAGATGATCTTGTAGCACAGTTAGAGGTTGGTAAGAGTAGATATAGCATTTTGTGAGAAGTGGTTGAAAGAAGATCATAGTTGGTAGCTTACACAGGATACACATTGTATCAAAAAGAATGGCAAGTAGACAGAGGTAACCATTTCCTTCCCTCACAATGATTCTTTGCCAAATCACATAACCCAACCAATTTATGTCCAAACTCTGTACAATCACACCTGAACTCCAAACTGATTATTGATCCTGATTACAACCATCCTATCACTGATCTCCACCCATGACTGGTGATTGCAGAACCCTTACTCAACCACAGTCACCTAACTGATCTTTGCAGTCCCATTCTCATCCGAGCACCTTGCCACCTCTCCTAGTTTCCTGTTTTGCTGCATCAAATGCACTGTGTCTCACAAACTAATACGTGTTTCCTTTTAACTGCTTATTGCATTTAGCTTCCAAAAAAACTCCAGATCTCTTGTCTTGCTTGCTGAATTACAACTGCACATCCTGACTGGAACTTTTATTAAATTACGAAAAAAAAATCAGTATTTTTAAATCTGTGATAACATTCTGTCACTTGAGATTGAGAGATTACAGTATTCTTAAAATAACTAAAATTAGGATACCCTTCTTTTCTCTATGTTCAGAGCTGAATCTTGTCTATGACTTACGACTTTCTTGAGGTCAAATTAGAAACAGCTTCTAGCTACTGGCCTGGCCATTCTTTGCTGACTGCATTGTCTTTGTGGTTGAGAAGTCATACTATTAATAATTATTTTGCTTCAATAAACCAATTCATCCCCCTTGATCTTGTTTTACATTTCCCACTGCCCTTCTGCTGGCCTGAGGTAACAGAATTTAATTTCCCATGCTCTTTTTCTCTGTAGTTTTGGTGTCCATTAATTGACACATTTTTAATGTTACAAAATCATAATTTGGATTACATTTAAGGTGGCTAAACACAATTCCAGTAATGACAATAGGCAATTGTCATTTGTTTCAATAGGATTTCAGATAAGAAGCTGAAAATGCACATTACAACAGTGGGAAAATGAAAACCCGAAAAACTTCTGAACCAATCAGCCCTGCTTAGCTGCTCTTACACAATGTCAACCCCATAGTTACATAAAATGTCATGTGTCATAGAGTACGTAAACAGCAATGTATGCACATTACCATTTCCATATATCTGCTTAAGACATTAAAACTATATCTATTTTACAACAATATCATGAATTCAGGACTATGGATAATCAGAAGAACAGGAGGCTAGTTGTTGCTATCCATCTATCTATTATCTATTCATCTCTCTCTCTCATACTCTCTTCCCCTCTATCTATCTATCTATCTATCTGTCTTCATGGCTTATTCATTTACAGGTCAGGTTTCTCATGTTACGTACCCCGTAACTGGGTTGCCAAACCAGCAGAAATGGACCACTTTGTTGGAGTCTAGATTACTGGAACTAAGAAAGTTTTATTAAAGAAGTAAGTAACACAGTACTCTAATAGTAAGGATATGAATGCAACAGATTAGCAATGATAAAACACACATGTACACAGAACTAGAGTAATACGAATCAAACAAGCTATATTGCAGTCTAGGGGTAAAATGATCAGTTTCAAGTGACGCAGAGTTCAGTTCAGCTTAGTACAGTTCGCAGTAATTGCTGTTGTGCCATTGGAGAGAGAGAGATAATATGCAAATTCTGATTCACACAGACCTTTGTTCTTCGCAGTTAGCTTTTGGGCGAACCCTTTTAATGTCTTCTGTGGTCACCAACTGTGACCCCTCCATTCCGGATACGACCGTTCTTGCGTGGTGAACCTGGCACCCAGGCAAGGGCGGACACACACACCAGGTTCCCGCCGATCGTACCCTTTTCACCCTGTGCGTCTATGGTCGGTTCCCGCAACCAGACCTCCAAACTCCCAGCAACTTGTGGGGGCACACCGCTTTTCCAGGGTCTCGTTATCTTTTGATCTCGTGGTGTCTGTCGTGCCTTAGCGAACCTGTTCCTTTTATCCCCCTGCTGGAGTATCGCTTGTCCATCAAACTTCAAACAGTTCATGTTCAAAGCAACTGGTCTGTCAATACTCGGAACTGTGTATCTTTTTGTTAATCTCTCTCCTCTCTCATTAACATTTTGAACGCTTCTCCATTGTCTCCCTTGTCTCTCTCAACAGCATCAATCTTCTGATAACTTGGTTCGTTGTCACACTCACAAGACTGGTTAATTGTCACATGTACTCAGGTAGTGTAAAACTTTGTATTCCATTACTTCAGAATACAGCTATCCAACCTGTTGCTATAGTAAAGTAGGGTCACTCACTCTGCCTGCAGGATTACTACACACATTAAACTTAATAAATATTGTAATTTGGAAAACTCCAAAACATAAATAAATTCTACTCAATAAAGTGACATTTCATTTACAGAACAGAGGATTTTTTTTGGGAAGTAGGATGAGATTAAAGTTGTCTTTACCGGTTCATTATAACAGTCATGTATGAGATTAACCTGGCCAGTTCCAATCCAGAAAAACACTTCTCAGTTCTATTGTTATAAAGCCCATCCTCAAGTACAAGGTGCTTGATCGTTAATGGCATTCCGGCTGGTATCCCAAGGAATTAATTTAATCTAATTTATAGGAGCAGATATTAAGATCATTTATATTTAATTTATATTAATATTTATATTATGTTATTTATACTTAATTTATATTAAGATCAGATTGACCATTTGTTAACATCCTTGCTGATTTTAAGATCCAGTTAAGTAAATGAAATATAATATGGATGTGCCTGGATTTGGAAGCACCATCTTCATAGACTGATAAATGATTGCAAAATAAGTGACAACATCTGTGAGAGAAAAACTGAAGTTTTGGCAATAATGAACTTCAGTTTTGAGATCAAAAATACTTCACAAAGACAATAGTAAACATCAAAATAAGAATTGTGAGAGATGTTATCTACCAAAAAGGACACATGCAGTTTGTCTCACCTCAACCCTGAACTGATAACAACCTATAGATTCAATTTCAAGGACTCTACAACTCTTGTTTTCAGTAGTATACTTAGTTGTTCTTTTTATCATTATTATTAATATTAACTATTTTATGTTTGTACAGATTGTCTTCTTTTGAACATTGGTTGTTTGTCAGTCTCTGTTGGTGTAGTTTTATCATTGAGTTTCTGTATTCTACTATGAATGCCTGCAAGAAAATGAATCTCCAGGTAGTATGTGATGACATATGCATAGTTCAATAATAAATTTACTTTGAACTTTGAACATAAGTTTGAAGGATGCTTTTAAGGAGAGAACAAAGGGATTATAGTGCATTCAGACAGTACAGCACCAGAAGAACTCATTGTCAATGACAACTTATGCTTTGAGAGAGTAGAAGCCTTCCTTTCATGAGATGCTCCAGGTTGTAGAGATTGAGGCACCAGACATTGTGCAATCTACCTTAGCCTGAACTTTACAGAATATCAAAAGCTGACAAGTCCTTGTCCTTTGAAAGACAAATCTTTGTAGCTGAAGGGAGAGTAATGTAACATTGCCATGGTGAGCAGCAAGATGTGAAACATAGCACAGATAGACCTCCAATGCTGGAATTATACTGTAGGTAAATGTTTCTGACTGGTGTTCTGCCTCTAAATCGTTGCCTGTATCTCATATGACTACCTGGAGAGAAATTGTTTTTTGGAGTGATTAAGATGTGGGTGTTTATTCCTGTACCTTCTGTATGGATTGAATCTTCAAACAAGAGCTCCTGTCTGCCTCCTCTTTCAAGTTCTCTTACTGTTCCTGTGGCCCCTGCACATCTAGCCTAAAGCTCTTACTCAAATTGCTTACATGGATTTTTTCACATAAGTAGTCGTTGTAAATTGTTTCCACAGTCAAACTTCTCAACTGTACTCAGCTAGAGTGTTTGTGGCAACAGAAGTATTCTGTGAAGCAGCAAAATACTTCAAAGTACTTGTCAGCAATGTACAGAAGTTTGATATTTCAGGGTACATGACCTATCAAACAATCATGATGCTTTTAAACACACTTGATATAGAGATCTGCCCAAATAAAAGACATTCCTTGGACAGAAATCTTCCAAGTTACTTCTAAAATGTTCAGAAGTGATGCTTGACAACTAAATTAATTGGATGCACACCTGATGCAGAAATGTCATACTTGTAAGATAGAAAAGGCCTTCTGCATTCCCGGAATAGTGTTATACAACTTAGATATTATTGTAATGTCATTTCACTCCAGGGTAAACTCACTGTCTGCTATGGAAACCTTTTGACTTTTTCATTCAACATTCAAAAATAACTGACAAAGCAGATTAGAAAGTGGATGTGAAAGACACAGGGCTGGAAATTCCACTATGAGCAGGTATATTGTGGGTCCTTCTATAAACTGTAACTGATGTTATTTGTGCAGTTTCAGCAATAGAATCAGAATCAGATTTAATATCCCTGGCTTTTGTCACAAAATTTGTTAACTTAACGGCAGCAGCACGATGAAGTACATGATAAATGAATATAGAGAAAAAATCTGAGTTATGTTAAGGATATATATGTCTATTAAATGGTTAAGTTGAAATAAGTAGTGGAAAAAGACAGAAATAAAAAGGTAGTGAGATAGTGTTCTTGGGTTCAATGACCATTTGGAAATCAGGTGGTGGGGGGCAAAGTGAAGGAGTTCTTCCTGATTTGCTGAGTCCGTACTTTCAGGCTTCTGTTCCTCCTCCCTGAGAGTAACAATGTGAAGAGGGCATGTCCTGGGTAGTCGGGTCCTTAATAATGTACACTGCCTTCCTAGGGCACCGCTCCTTGAAGGTATCTTCAACACTATGGAGGCTGGTACCATGATAGAACTGACCAATTTTACAAGTCTCTGCAACTTACTTCGATCTTGTGCAGTAGCTCCCCCCAAACCCACCACCCCATACCAGATGGTGATGCAGCCAGTCAGAATGCTCACCACAGTACATTTGTAGAAGTTTTCAAGTGTTTTAGTTGACAAATCAAATCTCTTCAAACTCCTAATGAAATATAGTTACTGTCTTGCCTTTTTTATAGCTGCATCAATATGTTGCATCCATAGGTTAGATCCTCAGAGATATTGACACCCAAGAACTTGAAATTGCTTACTCTCTCCTTTTCCAATCCCTCTGAGGATTGGTTTGTGTTCCCTCATCTTATTCTGAAGTCTACAATCAGCTCCCGATGTGGCTTTCTATATATTGGCGAGACACGACGCAGACTGGGAGACCGCTTTGCTGAACACCTACGCTCTGTCCGCCAGAGAAAGCAGGATCTCCCAGTGGCCACACATTTTAATTCCACATCCCATTCCCATTCTGACATCTCTATCCATGGCCTCCTCTACTGTAAAGATGAAGCCACACTCAGGTTGGAGGAACAACCCCTTATATTCCGTATGGGTAGCCTCCAACCTGATGGCATGAACATCGACTTTTCTAACTTCTGCTAATGCCCCACCTCCCCCTCGTACCCCATCCGTTATTTATTTATATACACACATTCTTTCTCTCACTCTCCTTTTTTTCCCTCTGTCCCTCTGACTATACCCCTTGCCCATCCTCTGGTTTAACCCCCCCCCCCCGTCTTTCTCCCTGGACCTCCTGTCCCATGATCCTCTCATATCCCCTTTGCCAATCAGCCGTCCAGCTCTTGGCTCCATCCCTCCCCCTCCTGTCTTCTCCTATCATTTTGGATCTCCCCCTCCCCCTCCAACTTTCAAATCCCTTACTCACTCTTCCTTCAGTTAGTCCTGACGAAGGGTCTCGGCCTGAAACGTCGACTGCACCTCTTCCTCGAGATGCTGCCTGGCCTGCTGCGTTCACCAGCAATTTTGATGTGTGTTGCTTAAATTTCCAGCATCTGCAGAATTCCTGTTGTTTGCGAAATTAGTAATCAATTGGTTAATTAAACTAATTATTTCTTAATGTGAACTTGTTTAAAGAAATTTATTTGGTCTTGTCAGTTAAGATGTTCTCCCATTGTAAATATATAATTCTATGGAAACATTTGTTCACACCCAAAATATTGATCCAAACTATGCATTGAAATCACTAAATTTATGTTTAATCATCCCTCTATCTTTGAGTCTGGGTAGATTCCTCCATAAGGTTTGTATGTTTGTTTTTGCGGAAGACAGCTCCATCTCCCTGTGCCTCCTTAGAAGTTAAAGCATAAGTTCCACAAATGGATATTATATTTTAATTTCTGATTTTCACTTAACACCCTTAACATATTGACCTGCCAAACACCCCTCTTCCCTGCATCTCATTCTTAGCAATTGGACTTCTTTCCTTTCCAAAGTACTCCATGGTTCCTTGGAAAGATTAGCACCATTTTTATCTGTTCTTTTGGTTACATCTATAACTTGTTGATCTTCTACTCAGCTAAACTTCTCATCCTATTCAATCGCTTTTCAAGGCCCTTCAACAGTCCCCCTTTCTGTCTCTGTCCCTGTTCTTCTTGCTAGCATCAGTATCTTCCCACACTTTTCACAGTCTCTTTTACTGGCCATCTCAATGTTTCCTATTAATTGTCCCACCAATCTGTAATTCTTTCCTGCCCCCACTCAACCATCACACATAAAAGTTGTTGGTGAACGCAGCAGGCCAGGCAGCATCTCTAGGAAGAGGTGCAGTCGACATTTCACTCAACCATCTTCCTTTTGCTGCAATCTTCTCTCTATCTAATTTCTTAAGATTCTTCTTCAAACCCCTCCCCCAAAACCTTAACCTCCACAACCTCTCCAATCTCTTATCATGAAAGGGAAACTACAGGCAAAATGCAGCTGCATATGTTTGTACATTATTATAAGTACAATGTGAATGATTCCTGTTCTTAAGCCAACAACATTCTTCCCACCTCATGCCAAACTGGGCCATTTTATGTAACGCCTCTTTATAACAAAGAAAAAGAAGTTCAATGAAGAACCGTAACCATAATCATCACATAACCATTTCTTATTCATCATCCATCCCATTCATCAAAACATTTCACCATACAGCTTCATATTAAATAGCCTTTCCACAGATAAACTTCTTTGTTTGTGGTATTTATTTGTTTTGTTGTAAGAAATTATTTGTTTCAAAATATCTGCAATGTTGAAAAGCTATTGATTCCTTTCTTGGATGCAGAAATATTGAAAATTAATGTTTGCGTGCTAGATGAGGAACCATAAAGTCATTTTGTTGCAGTATCCAGTAAACCATTAAATTAAAACTGACCTGAAAGCAATGGTCAGTTAGAAAATAAGTCTAATTATACTTCTTTCCAGAGCATTCTACAGAGATTATTTTATCATTGACGAGACATTCTGCAGAAGGAAATATTTATGCCAACTGTCTTCATTCTTTAATACTGAAAACAATAAAAAGAAGACCATTTAACCCATTCTTATCTGTGTTGGTTCCTGGTGGAAGCAATCTATTCCACAGCTTTGCCATTTGTTTCAAGAACTGAATGTCTGAAGGAAAGTAACTGTTCTTGAACCTGGTGGTAAGAGGCTCAGATTTCTGCACTTCTGCCCCAATGATAGTTGTGAAAAGAGGGCAGAATTCAGATGGTAGGGATCTCTGATGATAGATGTTGCTTTTTTGAGGCAGTGACACTTTAGATGCTACGTGGTGGGGAACGCTGTGCCCCTAATGTATTGGACAGAGTCTCTGCAGCTTCTTACATTCCTGTGCATTTGAATTGCTGTACAAGATTATGATGCATCCAGTCAGGATACTGTCAATAGTACATCAGTAGAAATTTGAACTTGGGCCTCTGTCCCTCCCCTGCAGCTGAATTCTTGACTTTGTCATTGGGAGACCACAGTTAGGGCAAACCAGTAATAACATCTCTTTGCTGACGATCAACCTCAAGGTTGTACCTGCTCTACTCTCTCCACACTCATGACTATGTGTGGCATGACACAGCTCAACTGTCATCCATAAGTGGACTGATAACAACACTGATGGTGAGAAAGAGGCGTACAGGGTGAGATAGATCAGCTGGTTTAGTGATGTTGCAACAACAACCTTGCAAGCAACATCAGCAAAACCACGGAGTTGATTGCAGATTTCAGGAAGAAGAAGCCAGGAGAACACACACTAATTATCTTTGAGGGTGGTGGAAAGTGTGAGCTGTTACGTACCCCGTAACTGGGTTGCCAAACCAGCAGAAACGGACCACTTAGTTGGAGTCTGGATTACTGGAACTAAGAAAGTTTTATTAAAGAAATAAGCAACACAGTACTCTAATCAAAAGGATATAAATGCAACAGGTTAGCAATGATAAAACACACATGTACACAGAACTAGGATAATAGGATCAATCAAGCTCTATCGCAGTCTAGGGGTAAATAATCAGTTTCAAGTGACGCAAAGTTCAGTTCAATTGAGTTCAGTTCAGTTCGCAGTAATCGCTGTTGTGCCGTTGGGGCGGGGAGAAGAGAGAGAGCGAATGAATATGCAAATCAGATTCCAAACAGACATTTGATATTCCTTGTAGTTAGCTTTCGGGCGAGCCCTTTGTAATGTCTTCTGAGGTCACCGACTGTGACCCCTCCATTCCAGATACGATCGTTCTTCTGCGGTGAACCTGGCACCCAGGCAAGGGCGGACACACACACCAGGTTCCCGCCCGACCGTATCTTTCCACCTTGTGCGGCTATGGCTGGTCCTGCGATCAGACCTCCAAAACTCTCACCAACTTGTGGGGGCACACCGCTTCCAGGGTCTCGTTACCTCGTGGTGTCGTGTGTCTGTTGCCTTAGCGAACCTGTCCCTTTTTATCCCACTGCTGGGGTATCGCCTGTCCATCAAACTTCAAACAGTTCAGGGTTCAAAGCCACCAGTCTCTGACAATACTCGGATCTGTGTCTCCTTTTCGTTAATCCCTCTCGTCTCTCTCTTATTAGCATCTTGCACGTTCCCCCATTGTCCTCTTATCGGCATCAATCTTCTGATAACTGGTTTTTTTGTCACAGAGCAGATACAGGTCCCTGTGCATCAACATATCAGAGTATCTATCCTGGGCCCAATATATTAATTCAATCACAAAGAAGGAGTGCCAACTGTGGTTCTTCATTCGGAGTTTGAGGAAATTTGGTATGTCAGCAAAGACTCAAGCAAATTTCAACAGATGCACGGTGGAGATCAATCTGACTGATTGCATCACAGCCCAGGATGGAAGAGGCTGCAGAGGGTTGTAGACTCAACTAGCTCCATCATGGACTCAAGCCTCAAGACAACCGAAGACATCTTCAAAAGACAAACCCACAAAAAGGGGGCATCCATTATTAAGGACCCTCGCCACCTGGGACATGTCATCTCTCATTCTCATTACAATAATCAGGGAGGAGGTCAAGGAGCTTGAAAACCCTCATTCAATGTTTTAGGAAAAGTGTTTATCCTTCTGTCATCAGGTTTCTGAATAGTCCATGAACCCGCGAACACTACCTCAGTGTTCCCCTTTAGCACTGTTACGTTTCATTGTAATGTACGGTTCCTTTGTTATGTCCTGCTGCCACAGAACAATGAATTTCATGACATATGTCACTGATAATAAGCCTGACACTGATTCTAAGTGTTTAATGACAAGCCAAGCCTCCTAAGAGATTAAGGATGCTGGCAAGCTTTCCTTAGGATTGCATCGATGTGCTGGACACAGGATAGGTCATCTGTTGTGTTAATTCCAGGGAATTTAATGCTGCTGACTCTCTCCATTGCTGATCTCCTAATGTAAACTGGTGCAACTTCATCATCCTGGGCCTTATTTGGGCTGTATAACTCTCTGACTCAATGACTTGATTGAGGCAAAAAACATTATGAAGGCATAAATAGGTAAGATAACGAATAGAGGTTTAAACTGAGTGGCAGAAGATTTAAAGGATTACAAGGATATTTCATTCCATCCAGAGGATACTTTGCACTGAAAACTGATGAGGAGGTACTCTCAGAAAGGAGAGTACCTCTCTCAGGAGGTACTCTTCTGGAAGTATTGAGATGAGCAAATGTAATGCCATGGCACAGAAGACAACAAGTATGTTTGGTACGTTGAGGCCCAGCATGGCAATGTGAGCTGCAAGATTAGTTTGGTTGTATGAATTTATGACTTGAGGACTCTAAACCTGAGGATCTGAAGCAATAACTGCTGCATAACACCACCTTAAAAGCATTATTGAACAGAGGAGATTTTTAATAGTGTGTTTCAGCTGCCCAAGTTAGATAAAATAATTCAGAAGCTTCAAAAATATTTACAAGATGTAACAACTTCTGTTTACCACAACTTTCTGAAGCAAGAAGCAGTACAGCACAGAAACAACAAAACATAGGATAAGCAGTAAAACTTCCTTTATTTCTTCATTAGATGTAAGACCTTAAATCCATATCTAATTAGCTATCTGAAAAAATCGGGAATAAGAAACTTGTGAAAAATAGGAAGTCACACAAAGACAAAGATGCATGCATTATTGTATTTTTCTTAAAGTCTGTTCGGAACCTGGAAATGAGTGTTAATTCATGTAAAATACAAAGCTGGAGATCAGTCGTCACATTATCTTTGGTATTCAAATCTGAAATTCACAAGATAAATCATTTTTCTTCTCCATATGAACTCTTTAGCTGTTACATCCTTCTATCTCCCTTCATTTGAAAATCTCAGGGGTGATAAACATATCTGATCCTTTCGATCATAAGTAGAATAAACATATTTTGCGTCAGAAAAGGAAGCTCAGTGCTCTACTTGTCTGGAATTAAAAAGGAATACAGCAGTGAAATGCTTTTCATGAATGCACATGCTCAAACATTTGATGCACCTCATTTACTCATAGTTACTTGACTTTTATCAAAACTGATAAACACAAGATTCACTTTGTAAACATAATGATAAGCACATTGCCCCTTTCATCTGTCTTTGACAAGCGATGCCATTGAAATTGGATGTGTTAGACCTTGTTGGTATCAGCCTATGAGCTGTGTTCTAAAAGATCAGTTGTTAACGAGTTTTCATTGACAGCTTTACAGAGATGAAAGCAGTGCACCTAACCGAATGATATTTTCTATCTGTTTTGGGTTCTTAATGAAAGATATACCTCACCTGTTTAATTAGAACTAATTAAAAGGATCACTGTGCTTGGTTAAATGCAGGCGTATGAAATTTTAATAATTTGGATTGGCTGACAAACTAATGGTGGATAAACAACACACCACAATAAATGAGTAAATTGTAAAACAGTCAGAAATATCTGAGAATTAGAATTTGCTGCAAATCAGTGAATGACTTAGCCTTGGAAAATGTCAGGTAGTCCAAATTTACCAGATTTTCACATTAAATTTGTTGGTTTGTACTTAAAGATCTACCCTTCTGCATGATATTTTTTAATGTATTTCCAAATGATCTTTCAGATTGCAACTAAAGCAATAGCCCAGAATTCATTCCATGGTTGTCAATGACTTTAAAAAACCTGCACTTATCTGGACTTTGAGAACTAATCCAATAGTCTTAATAGTCCAACATGTAATGTTGAGCGTTGAAGTAAAGCGGAGGTTTTCAAGACCATCTGCACAGAGTACAGTACAGGTATGTCCCAATGAGAATAACGAACGAGGTTGGCAAAGAAAGGAAACCTTGGATGTCAAGAGAGGTGGTGAATTTAGTCAAGACAGATGTGAAGACTGAGGCATGCTGACATCAATGCAGATTGAACTTGAAAACAGTCCATCTGATGAGGAATGCAGGTCTTGAATGGAAAAGAAACCCAGGAAGTAAAAAGTATTGCCTTGCTGGGAGGAAGAAAAACAGTATTTTTGCTGCAGCTGATATATGTTACATGCAAAGGTAACAAGTCACATGACATAGAACTAAGGGTTGTGGTGAAATAATATTCTTGTTAATGGAAACATTATGGTTCTGGATATAATTTTGCAATAAGAACAGATAATATTAACCCCTGAGTATAACCTCAAAGATATAAAAATACATATTAATAGTGTGCTTCCATTCTTTTAGATGCACAGTATTAACTGTTCTGGTAGTAGTTAATTCTGTAACTCCAAAATGACAGTAGGAGAGAGCAAAAAACTGATATTTGACTGCAGCAGGAGGAAACTGGAAATCCATAAGCCAGTCCTCATCTGGGGATTGGAGGTGGAGAAGGTCAGTAACTTGAAATTCCTTAGCATTATCATTTCAAAGGATCTGTTCTAGGATCAATTCCTCTACGTTCTGAGAAGCTTGCCAAGATTCAGCATGCCATATAAAACTCTGACAGACTTCTATAGATGCACAGTGGAGAGTATTCTGACTAGTTGAATCATGATCTGGTATGGGAACACCAATGGCCATGAACAGAATGGCCTACAAAACAGCTCCCAGCCCTGGAGGACACCTACAGTTCTCGCTGCCTAAGGAAAGCTACAAGCATCTATAAGGACAATACACACCCATGCAATCATCTGTCTGAACTTCTTCCATCTGACAGACATTATAATATTTTCTATGCCTGCACATCCAGACTGAAAAATAGCTTTCTCCCCACAGCTATAATTGCTCTGAACCAATCAATCAAGCATCATCCATATATTTTTTACATTGCTACTTTAATACTGGTTTTATGGTTGCTGGTTGTAATGGATGGTTACAGGGATTCAAGCTCGATGACCTTTGTCTGGTCAGGGAGAGAGAGGAGTTACAGGCAGATGGTCAAACCGGGCCCACGGGAGGCAGACAAGTGGGTCACGGTTAGGAGGGGGAATGGGAAGAGTCAGGTAATAGAGAGTACCCCAGTGGCTGTGCCCCTTGACAATAGGTACTCCTGTCTGAGTACTGTTGGGGAGGACAGATTACCTGGGGGAAGTGACAGTGGCCGTGCCTCCAGCACAGAGTTCGGCCCTGTAGCTCAGAAGGGTAGGGAAAAGAAGAGGAGGGCAGTTGTAATAGGGAACTCGATAGTAAGGGGGTCAGACAGGCGATTCTGTGGACGCAGTCCAGAGACCCGGATGGTAGTTTACCTCCCTGGTGCCAGGGTCCGGGATATTTCTGATCGCGTCCAAGATATCCTGAAGTGGGAGGGTGAGGAGCCAGAGGTCGTGGTACATATAGGCACCAATGACATAGGTAGGAAAAGGGAAGAGGTCCTGAAAGGAGAATACGGGGAGTTAGGAAGGGAGTTGAGAAAAAGGACCGCAAAGGTAGCAATCCCAGGATTACCTCCTGTGCCACGCGGCAGTGAGAGTAGGAATGGAATGAGGTGGAGGATAAATGCGTAGCTGAGGGATTGGAGCAGGGGGCAGGGATTCAAGTTTTTGCATCATTGGGACCTCTTTTGGCGCAGGTGTGACCTGTACAAAAAGGACAGGTTACACTTGAATCCCAGGGAGACCAATATCCTGGTGGGGAGATTTGCGAGGGCTACCGAGGTGACTTTAAACTAGAATGGTTGCGGGGTGGGAATCAAATTAAAGAGACTAGGAGAGAGGAGGTTAGTTCACAACAGGAGGATGGGAACAAGTGCAGAGAGACAGAGGGGTGTAAAATGAGGATAGAAGCAAAAAGTAGTAAGGTGAAAAGTAAAAGTGGCAGGCCAGCAAATCCAGGGCAAAAATCAAAAAGGGCCACTTTTCAAAATAACTGTATAAGGGCTAAGAGTGTTGTAAAAGCGAGCCTGAAGGTTTGTGTGTCAATGCAAGGAGCATTTGTAACAAGGTGGATAAATTAAAAGTGCAGATTGTTATTAATGAATATGATATAGTTGGGATCACAGAGACATGGCTCCAAAGTGACCAAGGATGGGAGCTCAACATTCAGGGATATTCAATATTCAGGAGGGATAGACATGAAAGAAAAGGAGGTGGGGTAGCATTGCTAGTTAGAGAGGAGATTAACGCAATAGAAAGGAAGGACAATAGCCGGGAGGATGTGGAATCGATACGGATAGAGCTGCATAACACTAAGGGGCAGAAAACACTGGTGAGAGTTTTGTACAGGCCACCTAATAGTAGTAGTGAGGTTGGGGATGGTATTAAACAGGAAATTAGAAATGCGTGCAATAAAGGAACAGCAGTTATAATGGGTGACTTCAATCTACATATAGATTGGGTGAACCAAATTGGTAAGGGTGCTGAGGAAGAGGATTTCTTGGAAGGTATGCGGGATGGTTTTTTGAACCAACATGTCAAAGAACCAACTAGAGAGCAGGCTATTCTAGACTGGGTATTGAGCAATGAGGAAAGGTTAATTAGCAATCTTATCATGAGAGGCCCCTTGGGTAAGAGTGACCATAATAAGGTGAAATTCTTCATTAAGATGGAGAGTGACATAGTTAATTCAGAAACAAAGGTTCTGAACTTAAAGAAGGGTAACGTTGAAGGTATGAGACGTGAATTAGCTAAGATAGACTGGCAAATGACACTTAAAGGGTTGACGGTGGATATGCAATGGCAAGCATTTAAAGATCGCATGGATGAACTACAACAATTGCTCATCCCAGTTTGGCAAAAGAATAAATCAGGGAAGGTAGTGCACCAGTGACTGACAAGGGAAATTAGGGATAGTATCAATTCCAAAGAAGAAGCATACAAATTAGCCAGAAAAAGTGTCTCACCTGAGGATTGGGAGAAATTCAGAGTCCAGCAGAGGAGGACAAAGGGCTTAATTAGGAAAAGGAAAAAATATTGTGAGAGGAAACTGGCAGGGAACATAAAAACGGACTGTAAAAGCTTTTATAGATATGTAAAAAGGAAAAGACTGGTAAAGACAAATGCAGGTCCCCTTACAGACAGAAACAGATGAATTGATTATGGGGAGCAAGGACTTGGCAGACCAATTGAATAACTACTTTGGTTCTGTCTTCACTAAGGAGGACATAAATAATCTTCCGGAAATAGTAGGGGACAGAGGGTCCAGTGAGATGGAGGAACTGAGGGAAATACATGTTAGTAGGGAAGTGGTGTTAGGTAAATTGAAGGGATTAAAGGCAGATAAATCCCCAGGGCCAGATGGTCTGCATGCCAGAGTGCTTAAGGAAGTAGCCCAAGAAATAGTGGATGCATTAGTGATAATTTTTCAAAACTCTTTAGATTCTGGGCTAGTTCCTGAGGATTGGAGGGTGGCTAATGTAACCCCGCTTTTTAAAAAAGGAGGGAGAGAGAAACCAGGGAATTATAGACCAGTTAGCCTAACATCGGTGGTGGGGAAAATGCTAGAGTCAGTTATCAAAGATGTGATAACAGCACATTTGGAAAGCAGTGAAATCATCGGACAAAATCAGCATGGATTTGTGAAAGGAAAATCATGTCTGATGAAGCTCCTCGAATTTTTTGAGGATGTAAGTAGTCGAGTGGATAGGGGAGAACCAGTGGATGTAGTATATTTGGATTTTCAAAAGGCGTTTGACAAAGTCCCACACAGGAGATTAGTGTGCAAACTTAAAGCACACGGTATTGGGGGTAAGGTATTGATGTGGGCAGAAAATTGGTTGGCAGACAGGAGGCAAAGAATGGGAATAAGCGGGACCTTTTCAGAATGGCAGGCAGTGACTAGTGGGGTACCGCAAGGCTCAGTGCTGGGACCCCAGTTGTTTACAATATATATTAATGACTTAGATGAGGGAATTAAATGCAGCATCTCCAAGTTTGCTGATGACACCAAGCTGGTCTGCAGTGTTAGCTGTGAAGAGGATGCTAAGGGGATGCAGGGTGACTTGGATAGGTTAGGTGAGTGGGCAAATTCATGGCAGATGCAATTTAATGTGGATAAATGTGAGGTTATCCACTTTGGTGGCAAAAACAGGAAAACAGATTATTATCTGAATGGTGGCCGATTAGGAAAAGGGGAGGTGCAACGAGACCTGGGTGTCATTATACACCAGTCATTGAAAGTGGGCATGCAGGTACAGCAGGCGGTGAAAAAGGTGAATGGTATGCTGGCATTCATAGCAAGAGGATTCGAGTACAGGAGCAGGGAGGTACTACTGCAGTTGTACAAGGCCTTGGTGAGACCACACCTGGAGTATTGTGTGCAGTTTTAGTCCCCTAATCTAAGGAAAGACATCCTTGCCATCGAGGGAGTACGAAGAAGGTTTACCAGATTGATTCCTGGGATGGCAGGACTTTCATATGATGAAAGACTGGATCAACTAGGCTTATACTCATTGGAATTTAGAAGATTGAGGGGAGATCTTATTGAAATGTATAAAATCCTAAAGGGATTGGACAGGCTAGATGCAGGAAGATTGTTCCCGATGTTGGGGAAGTCCAGAACGAGGGGTCACAGTTTGAGGATAAAGGGGAAGCTTTTTAGGACTGAGATTAGGAAAAACTTCTTCACACAGAGAGTGGTGAATCTGTGGAATTCTCTGCCACAGGAAACAGTTGAGGCCAGTTCATTGGCTATGTTTAAGAGGGAGTTAGATATGGCCCTTGTGGATAAAGGGATCAAGGGGTATGGAGGGAAGGCTGGTGCAGGGTTCTGAGTTGGATGATCAGCCATGATCATACTGAATGGCGGTGCAGGCTCGAAGGGCTGAATGGCCTACTCCTGCACCTATTTTCTATGTTTATAAAACTTGATTTTATTTATTGTTTATTTATTTTGTTTGTTGTTTTATAGCATTGAGTATGGGAGTTGCAAACTCATTTTCACTGTATTGGTGCATGACAAATTGTACTATGCAATGACAATAAAGGTATTTCATTTCATTTCATTTCAAAAAGTAGAAGATACAGGCAAATCCACCACAGGAAAATGCTCCCCACAATTGAGCACATCTACTGTATAAGGAGCACTGCCACCTAAAAAGCAGCATCTGTCATCAAGGACCCCCACCATCCAG
The DNA here is from genome assembly GCF_030028105.1 of Mobula birostris. Lineage (NCBI taxonomy): Eukaryota > Metazoa > Chordata > Chondrichthyes > Myliobatiformes > Myliobatidae > Mobula > Mobula birostris. Next base: position 139,812,036 of record NC_092374.1, on the reverse strand, counting down.
GCAATGCTTCATTCTAACTGCTGTCATGAAGAAGGAAGTACAGAAGCCTTAGGTCCCACACCAGTAAGTTCAGGAACAGTTACTACCGTTCAACCAGCAAGCTCCTGGACCACAATGGATAGCTTCATTCACGTCAGCACTGAACTGACTCCACAAACTATGGCTACACTTTCCAGGACCTTACAACTCATGTTCACAGTGTTATTTTTGACACATTTTTTTTATTATTATTTGTTTTTCTTTTTTGTATTTACATAGGTTATCTTCATTTGCAAATTGGTGACTGACCATTTTTGTTTGTGTGTAGTTTGTAAACTGTAGACATCAGACCATTGCAGTGTTAGACTATTGAATCTGCTCCACCATTCCATAATGGTTGATTTATGATCCTTCTCAACCCTGTTCAGTTGTGTTCTCCCCATAACCTCTGATGTCATGATTAATCAAGAACCTATCAATCTTCATTTTAAATATACCCAATAACTTGGCCTCCACAGCAATTTGTCGCAATGAATTCCACAAATTCACTGCCCTCTGGCTAAAGCAGTTTCTCCCCATCTCTGTTCTAAACAGACATCCATCTCTTCTGAGGCTGTGCCCTCTTGTGATGGACTCTTCCACTATAGGAAACATGCTCTCCACTCTATACAGGCCTTAAATATTCAATAGGTTTCAATGAGACCCCTAATCATTCTTCTAAACACCAGCAAGTACAGGCCAAGAGCTTTCAGATGCTCCTCATATGTTAACTCTTTCATTCCTGGGATCATTCTCAGGAACCTCCTCTGGACCCTCTGCAATGTCAACATATCTTTTCTTAGATAAGGAGCCAAAACTGATCACAATACTGCATGGTCTGACCAATGCCTTAAAAAGCCTCCAAAACTACTGTTGTTGCATGAATGAAATCACCGGAGAGAGAGTTACTGGTAGATACATAGCAGCTTCTTTATTTGATGAAACAAGGTACAGCAGGCATCATACGGAGACGTTTTCTGTGGAAAGGTCTGCTGGCCTAATGTGGGGCTCAATATTTATTTACTAAACACAAAGGACAATTCTATATTTACAAGTATAGAAAATGCTTTCTTTTGAGGCTACATACAAACTTCACACCTTCTGGTTCACATCTATCCCACAGGCGCCAGCAGTGTCTGGACTGGGCTTTTAGGAATCCATTGTTCCAAACTAAACCCACATTACATTTTTTTGATATTTTACATGCTTAACATGAAGGACAATCCATATTTACAAAATATAGATAATGCTGTCTTTGAAACTGCATGTAACCTTCACACGTTCTTTTTCACATCCACCTGGTGAAAAATGATATTGTGTCTGTTAAATAGGGGCTGTGGACAATTCTGCTTTGATGGAGACGGACGTGAAAGCACAGAGGAACATCTGGAGAAATTTCTGAAAAGCTCGTTCACTGCCGTCGTTACTGCACGGTCGGGAATCTTCCAGAGAGAAGGCCTCAAAGTCCCCGGCTTTGCCTGCTGTTGGCGATACTGAGGTCAAATTATTCGGACAGAGATGGTGCTCAGTACTCGGTGTCGGAGAGCTGATTCGGAGGCTCGAAGTTTTCGGATGACTCAGAGACGGATTGTGGTCAGGCATGGCAGGGAGAGTTTTTCTTCCTTTTCCCGTCTGCGTGAGATGTGGGACACTTGAGAGACTTTGAACTTTTACTGTGCTCGTGGACCTCTTCATCAAGTTATGTTATTGTTGCACTGTTGTAACTATATGTTATAATTATGTGGTTTTGTCAGTTTTTTCAGTCTTGGTCTGTCCTGTATTTGTGATATCACACCAGAGGAAATATTGTATCATTTCTTAATGCAAGCATTACTAAATGACAATAAAAGAGGACTGCATGTCTTCATAATCTAAAATCCCACAGGTGCCAGCAACGCCTGGACTGGTATTCACAGCTTTTAGGAAATGCATTGTTACAAACTAAATCCACAGTACATTGTCAAGAAACAGAAGACTGGTGGCCAAAGCCATTTGCTAAATGTAAATGACTTAAATCCAAAAATCACGCTAACAATTACATTTTTGCTTTTATATTCTAGTCCTCTTGATGCTAACATTGCATTTGACTTCTTTACCACTGATTCAACCTGCAAGTTGACCCATAGGAAATCCTGCACAAGAACTACCAAGTCCCTTTGCAACTCTGATTTTTGAATTTTCTCCCCTTTAGAAAATAGTCGGTCGTTATTCCTTTTACCAACGTATGTAATTATATACTTCCCTACTCTATATTCCGCCTGCCAAATCTTTCCAAGTCTTTCAATCTGTCTTAGCTCTTCTGCAGACTCCCCGCTTCCCCAACACTGACCCTCTGTCTATCTTCATTTCATCCTTAACATTTGCCTCAAAGCTATCAATTCTATCATACAAATCACCCACCAATGACTTCAGTTCAGCATTTAACACAATCATTTCTCAGAAACTGATTAGAAAGGTGAGCCTACTGGGCCTGAACACCTCCCTCTGCAACTGGAGTCTAGACTTCCTGACTGGGAGACCTCAGTTAGTCCGAATTGGTAGCAGCATCTCCAACACCATCATACTGAGCATGGGGGTCCTCCAGGGCTGTGTGCTCAGTCCTCTGCTGTTCACTCTGCTGACCCACGACTGTGCTGCAACACACAGCTCGAACCACATCATCAAGTTCGCCGATGACACGACCGTGGTGGGTCTCATCAGCAAGAATGATGAATCAGCATACAGGGTGGAGGTGCTGCGGCTGACACACTGGTGCAGAGCCAACAACCTGTCTCTGAATGTGAACAAAACAAAAGAGATGGTTGTTGACTTCAGGAGGACACGGAGCGACCACTCTCCGCTGAACATCGACGACTCATCCGTAGAGATCGTTAAGAGCACCAAACTTCTTGGTGTACACCTGACAGAGAATTTCACCTGGTCCCTAAACAGCAGCTCCATAGCAAAGAAAGCCCAACAGCGTCTCTACTTTCTGCGAAGGCTGAGAAAAGTCCATCTCCCACCCCCATCCTCACCACATTCTACAGAGGTTGTATTGAGAGCATCCTGAGCAGCTGCATCACGGCCTGGTTCGGAAATTGTACCATCTTGGATTGCAAGATCCTGCAGTGGATAGTGAGGTCAGCTGAGAAGATCATCGGGTCTCTCTTCCCGCCATCACAGACATTTACACCACATGCTGCATCCACAAAGCAAAGAGCATTATGAAGGACCCCACGCACCCCTCATATAAACTCTTCTCCTTCCTGCCATCTGGAAAAAGGCACCAAAGCATCTGGGCTCTCACGACCAGACTATGCAACAGTTTCTTCCCCCAAGCCATCAGACTCCTCAATACCCAGAGCCTGGCTTGACACCAACCTACTGTACCCTCTACTGTGCCTACTGGCTTGTTTATTATTTATTATTATTTATTGTAGTGCCTGCACTGTTTTGTGCACTTATGCAGTCCTGGATAGGTCTGTAGTCTAGTGTAGTTTTTGTGTTTTTTTCTTACGTAGTTCAGTGTAGTTTTTGTATTGTTTCTTGTAGCACCGTGGACCTGGAAAACATTGTCTCATTTTTACTATGTTCTGTCCCAGCAGTTATGGTTGAAATGACAATAAAAAGTGACTTGACTTGACTTGACTTGACTTCTTGCAGGAACCACTGGTCACTGGCAACAAACTCAGAAATGTCCCCTTTATTCTCACTCTTTGCCTTTTGCGAGCCAGCCAATCTTATATACCTGTTGCTATCTTTCCTGTAATACCATGGGCTCTTACTATTATGTTTTGTAGCTTCAAAACATAAAACTATTTCAAAAGAAGACACAGGAGTCCAAAATGTGAATCTAACTTCATGTTCACTTTAAGCAAGGAGTGCACGTATCAGGTGGTAGCATGATGACGTATGGCATTCTCATACAACTGGTAATGAATTATTTGAACAAACAGTAATGCTTATATATATATGTATAAGCAAGCATATATATGCACACACACAAGATTGTTTAAACATTACTTAAATAGTAAATACATAGCTCTCCTCCCTGCTTAACTATAAACTATTAATTAATTATCTATTGAGTTGGAGGTTCTAGTTAAGTATATAGTGTGTGTGCGTATATGTATATATATATATATAGCTACATTTGTCTAAGTAGACAACGGATGCATCCTCGAGGCGCACACCTGAGCGATGAATATGCAGATACTGGGCTGCCCAGACATCAAGATCCCCCCTCTTGCCCTCACGGATGTGGTCCAAAGGAATGAGAGGCAGTACGTTTAGCATCAGCTTGGCTGCAGGAGCTGCCAGGAGGTGACGTGATACGTCATCCAACCGCCTTAGGGGCTCCACTCCGGATTTGTGTAGGGTTTACTCCTTAGCCTTCTCTTCTCCCGAAGGTACCCTCAAAGCAGTGGGATCCGTAACCCTGGATAGGGGCCCAAACCGGGTACTGTCAGCCGGAGCCAGTTGAGCCTGGGACTCATGTAAGACAGGGTCGTCATGCCCTGTAGTAGTGATAGATGGAGACACTACCTACTACCCATTCAATAGATAATGCATATCAGCTATATACACAGTATATTATACAACACAATTATTCACTCTGTTTGGCAGGAGAGGCTTGTGGCTATGAAAACAATCTGATGCCTCCTCCATGGTGGTAGTAGGAATTCATTCAGAGTCTGTAGGAAATGCTTCTATCAGCTCTGGACACCTTTCTTCTCCCTTTTTCTTCTTTAATTTTGTGTGCTTTGATCTAGGAACGGAGCATTTAGTTCACTGAGGTATTTTCTTATTAATCCTTCCATTGCTCCCTTTACCATCTCACCTCTTGGTTTCTTCAGCCACAGCATTATCTGATGAATCCTCTGTATTTGTATCTCCATTGATTCCTTTCTTTTTAGCCTTCCATTCATTCTTTTGGTCTTAGCGTCTACCTTTCCAAGAAGCTTTTTGTCTCCCACTTGAGGTTCATGCAATAACCTTAATGCATACAGAGTAGATTCCGGTTCCTTATATTCACAAAAGCAACTTACCTGAAACTCCTTGAACTTCCTTTCAGGTTAAAACCAAGCCACAGTTCACAAGTAATGTGCCTAATTAACATATCAGAAGCTTCCTGAGATACATACACTACAAAACTATTGTAGTTGGATCAGTGCTTTTATCACTTCTACACTTCCTCTGAGCAGCATGGTCCTTCATTAGTCCAATATGCTTTCCAGCCAGAGGTACAGAGGTTGGCACCTACACCTTTTTGCCCTCTGTTTGACAATGGTTCATGGTGTACAGCATGGAGACAGCTGTGCATTATTAAATACCCTTCTTATTTCACCTTCAATTGGCTTCATTGCAGGGGATGTGGCATGCAAATAGTGGATGTATCTACAATTAAGCTGTAGTTGATTATGCCTCACAACGTTTGTCTTCCAGTTTTATCCTCACACAAGCTCAGTGTGTCTTGTTGGTTGTTGTATTTCACAGTCTTTTCTCCAGTATAACTTCTTAGTTGGATTACTGCAGGCTTCAGTTTAGTATCTTTGAAATACCATTCAAACTCATTTTGTGGAATGGCTGAAACAGCTGAACCAGAGTCCAATTCTATTTTAATTAATTTGCCATTCACTTCTGAGGTAACTCATATTGCATGTCTGTTATCAATTTTCATACTGAAAATCTCAAGGGTCTCAGTCCTGCGTCACTGATTCTTCATCAATAGCTTGCAGATTAGTGCTCGTTTTGACCATAACTTGAGTTTTTATCTGTTAGATATTTAATATTTAAGTAGTATTAGAGTAATCTTGTATATACGTTGGTTAATTAAGCATTCTTGTTAATTTAAATATTTCATGATGGGTTATGCAAAAATGCATGAATTACATATGTCATCATGCTACCATGTGGTACCTCGTGCACCTCAGTTAAAGTAAACTCAAAGTTAGACCCATATTCCTAGACTCCTGTGTCTTCCTTTGGATCAGTTTAATGTTTTGAAGTTAGAAAACATCACATTGGCAATGAGGTTTTTTTTTATGATGAACACAAGTTGACTATGGTCCTGCTGAAGCGCAACAATACGTTTAAACTAAAAGAAATGCAGTGAGGACCAATGAGTAACTATGCAGCCCAGCACCTGCAGGTGGTCAAGTTTTTTGAAAAAGCAGTGCAGCACATGTTCTTCAGAACGGAAGACACAATCGAGTTTAACAAACAAAAACATAAGTGGACAAACCCATACAACGAGCATAAGACAATAAGACAAAGGAGCAGAATTAGGCCATTCAGTCCATTCAGTCTGCTCCATCATGGCTGATCCCAGATTGCACTCAACTCCATACACCTGCCTTCTTGCCATATCTTTTGAAGCCCTGACCAATCAGGAAATAGTCAACTTCAGACTTAAAAATACCCATAGACTTGGCCTCCACTGCAGTCTTTGGCAGAGAATTCCACAGATTCACCACTCTCCTAAAAAAAGTCTTTCTTACCTCTATTCTAAAAGTCGGGCCTCAATATTGAGGTTGCATTCTTTAGTTCTGGATACCTCCACCACAGGAAACATCCTTTCCACATCCATCCTAGCTAGTCCTTTCAACATTCAGTAGGTTTCAATGAGATTTCCTGCATTCTTCTAAATTCCAGTGAGTACAGGCCCAAAGCTGCCAAAGAGTCCTCAAATGTTAACCCCATTATTCCTGGAATCATCCTCTGGAATCTCCTGTGGACATCCTCCAATGACAACACATCCTTTCTGAGATATGGCTCCTTCCCTTTATATTCCATTCCAGTTGAAATAAATGCTAACGTTGCATTTACCTTCTTTACCACAGTCTCAATCTATAAATTAACCTTCTGGGAGTCTTGCACAAGGACTCCTAAGTCCTGCTGCACCTTTGATGTTTGAACCTTCTCTCCATTTAGATAATAGTCAGCATTATTGTTCCTTTTACCAAAATGCATCATCATATATTTCCCAACACTGTATTCCATCTGCCACTTTTTTGCCCATTCTTCCAATTTGTCTAAGTCCTGCTGCAATTGCTTTGCTTCCTCAGCACTACCTACCCCTCCACCGATCTTTGTATCATCTGCAAAACTTTGCCACCAAAGCCATCAATTCCATTATCCAAATCATTGACAAAAAATGTGAAAAGTAACGGTCCCAATATTGACCCTTGAGGAACACCACCAGTCACTGGCAGCCATTCAGAAAAGCCTCCTTTATTCCCACTCACTTCCTCCTGTCTGACAACCATTCACCTGTCTATGCCAGTATCTTTCCTGTAACGCCATATGATTTTATCTTGTTAAGCAGCCTCATGTGTGTCACCTTATCAAACGCCTTCTGAAAATCCAAGTAAATGACATCCACTGTCCACCCTGCTTGTTACTTCCTCGAAGAACTCTAACAGATTTGTCAGGCAAAATTTCCCTTTGTAGAAACCATGGTGACTTTGACTTATTTGATCATTAGTCTCCATGTACCCCAAACCTCATCCTTAATAATAGACTCCAATACTTTCCCAACTACTGACGTTAGACTAACTGGCCCAAAATTTCCTTCCCTTTGCCTGCCTCCCTTCTTAAAGAGTGCAGTGACATTTGCAGTCTTCCAGTCCTCTAGGACAGGGGTTCCCAACCTTTTTTGCACCGTGGACAGGTTTAATATTGACAATATTCTTGCAGACGGGCTGACAGGGGTGGGGGGTGGCGGTGGGATGGGTGGTGTTCAAGTTCAACAGTGCGTGACAAGGGATGAGGAAAGGTGCAGCTGACTCTGACTCATATTGTTCATATTACCAAATCATATTGTTTCCTCGCGGCCGGTAGCATATCTTTGCGGCCCAGTGGTTGGGGACCACTGCTCTAGGACCATGCCAGAATCAAGTGATTCTTGGAAGATCATGACCAATGCATCCGTTACCTTTTCTTCAACTTCTCTCAGGACTCTGGGATGTAGTCCTGCTGGCCCAGGTGACTTATTCACCATAGGACCTTTGAGTTTGCCTTGCACTTTTTCCTTTGTAATAGCAATGGCACTCACTTCTGCTCCCTGACACTCACGGACCTCTGGCACACTGCTAGTGCCTTCCACGGTGAAGACAGATGCAAAGTACTCATTAAGTTCATTTGCCATTTTTTTTGTAATTTATTTTTTATTGAAAATCATCATCAAACAAAACTTTCCATAAGATGTATTTCAGATACTGCACATATATATCATATAGTCTTATTTGTCACAAATCTCCACATAATATTTATCTGAGGTATACACTTATAGAAAGGAGAGGAAAGAAAGAACAATCAAAAGAAGAAAACTATGTACAAAGTAGGGAGCGATTTTTTTAAAACATGTTCATAGACTTGTGAGAATAAAATCAGGCCTATGAGGTGTTATGTAGTTAAACCATTTTTTTCCAGTATGAATAAAATTGCTCCAACTTATGATTAACAGATGCTGTTATCTTCTCCATTTTGTAAATGTCCATTGTAATTTCCATTCATACATTTAAAGTTGGGTTCCCTGTAATAACTATTTCCTGGTAAGGGTCTTTTTACCAGCCACCAGCAGTACATTCATTAAATATTTATCTCTTTTCAACCATTCTTGAGGTATATACCCAAAATATATAGTCTTACTCTCTACGGGTATTTCACATTTAAAGATGTCTTGTAGGGCATTATGTGTCCCACTCCAATAGTCTTTGATAACGGGGCATTCCCAGAAAATATGATAATGGTTTGCATTTTGACTTCCACAATTTCTCCAGCAAACAGGGAGGTTACTGTCATAATGCGATTTCTGAGGGGGTGTAATAAAATATCTTATCAAGTTTTCCCACCCGAACTCCCTCCATTTCTGTGAACTGGTACCCTTCCATTGATACCTCCATATTATTGTCCAGTCTTCCTCAGATATTATTATCCCTCCTTCCTTCTCCCATTTTGTTTTAATGTATGAAGTTGAATGTGTTTTAATATTTGACAAACCCTTATGCACGCTTGAAATGATTTTACTACTGTTGTCTGAATTATATGCTTTTCTAAATAGCTCTATCAGACATGTACTTGCCTTGATTACATTTTTAACTGTCCTATTAACATACTGTCACATCTGTAAATACCGGTAAGAGTCTTGTTTTTCTAATAAGTGTTTCTCTTTGAGCATTTCAAAACTGAACAGTGTTCCTTCTTTCATTATATTGCAAATAGCTGTTATTCCTTTAGCTGTCCAGTCCTTAAATCTAGCATCCAGTGTATTCGGCATAAAATCCAAGTCATATGCACACCATTTAAGAATTACAATGTCTCTCTCTAGTTTATATTCTTTTATAATAGTTTTCCATATTTTAAGAGTCCATTTCACCCACAGGTTATCAATAGTATTTATGTAAATTTGTAGGTTGTCATCAGCCAAAATTGCCAGCATGGGGATGGAAAGTATCCTCTCCTCAATGTTTTTCCATTGAGCGTCATATGATGGGTTGCACCAGCATATCACAGCTCTCAACTGTGCTGTAAAATAATAATCTCTAAGAGAAGGTAGGCCCCATCCCCCCTTTTCCTTGGCTAATTGCAAAGTTTACCTTGCCATATATATCTTGTTAGCATCTTGTCCCATTCATTGAATTGACTTTGGTTAATCTCTGTTGGTAGGATCTGAAAGAGATACAGTAGTCTGGGCAGTATATTCATTTTAGTCAATTCAATCCTTGAACTGAAACCAAGAAAAGGAATTAGGTTCCATCTTGTTATATCTTCCTTAATTTTGTTATATATAGGCTGATACTGCATTCTGATAATTTTGCTAAATCTCTTGGCATAATGATGCCCAAATATTTGACAAAATCTGTTTGCCATGCCCAAGGATACCTACTTTCAATATCTCTTGGTGGGCTATAGTTATATGAAAGTAGTTGGGTTTTATCTATGTTGATCTCGTATCCTCATAATTGTCCATATTGTTCAAAGTACTGCATCAATTTAGGTAAAGAGTATGTTGGTTGCCCTAGAGAGATCAAAATGTCTTCCGTGTAACAGGCCAATTTATGCTCTGTCCCTTTAATAGTAATTCCCCTGATATCTTTATTTTGTCTGATGTATTGAGCTAATGGTTCTAGATATAATGCGAAGTGTAGCTTTGACCATACACAACCCTGTCTCGTGCCCTTTTCTAGGGTAAAACTATTAGATAAATATCCATTGACTTTAATCCTGGCAGTAGGATTGTCGTATAGTGTTTGTATAGTTTTAATAATTGTGTCATGTAGACCAAATCTATGTAAAACTCTGTATAAAAAATTCCAATTAACTGAATCAAATGCCTTTTCAGCATCCACACTTATCACTATTGCTTCAATTTCATTTTTTTATATGATCCATAATGTGAAGTGTCCTTTGTATATTGTCCTGTGTTTGGTGTTGTTGTGTAAAACCTGTCTGATCATTATGTATCAGTGTGCGTAGAAACTCTTCTAATCGTTTGGCCATGATGGAGGTAAATAATCTATATAATTAAGAACAGATATTGGTCTAAGTGACCCACATTCCATTTTATTCTTGCCTTCTTTCGATATAGCTGAGATTATCACCTCCTTCCAGCTGGATGGCATTTGCACTTTTCTTAGAGCCCAGTTCGGTGTGGGGAGTAAAACAGGAATTAACTCACTTCTAAATTGTTTATACCACTCTGCCGTATATCCATCTGATCCTAGTAACTTGCTTAATATAAGCCTACTAATTGTAGTTTTTAGTTCAGCTTCAGTTATGTCAGCAATCATTCTTCTATTTTGTCCTTTGCTTAAAGTGGGTAATTCTAAAGAATTCAGGAAGGTGTCAGTTTGGGTTATGCCTTCCCCTTGAACTTTGGAATATGGAGTTTTGTAAAACAGTTCAAAAGCTTCTTGAATTTCACTTAGCTTATTTTTTATCACTTTTGTTTTTGGATCCCTAAATCTATAAATTGTATCTTCTGCTATCTTTTTTTTCAGTTTCCACGCCAGTATTTTCATAGATTTAGATCCATTTTCATAGTGTCTCTGTTTCAGAAGCATTAATTTTTTTTCTAATTTCTTGTGCAGCCAAACTATTAATTTCATTACTAATTTTTCAAATTTCCTCTAGTGTATCCTGTGCCAAACTCAATTTGTATTTTTTTTCTAGTTCCTTCAGCTTATTTTGTAATTCCTCTAATGTTTTATTCCTTATTTTATTCTTATATGAAGATATCGCTATAATTTTCCCTCTTAAGACAGAGTATCCCATAGAATGCCGGGTGAAACATCTCCATTATCATTGTTGAATTCTAATAAAAGATCAATTTCATTCATAACTTGTTTCTTAAAATAGGGATCACTGAGTAGACTTGAATTTAGTTTCCAAATAGTATTCTTTGGTTGTATGTCAAAATCAACAGATAAATATATAGGTGCATGGCCACTTACACCTATTGTCCCTATTCCACAGGTGTTTATTTTGTTTTTATCTTTTTCAAATGTTATGAAATAGTCTTTTCTTGTATATAAGGAATGGGGGGCAGAATAATGAGTGTAATCTCTTCTGTCGGGAAAAAGATCCCTCCATATGTCAATTAGATCAACATCCTCAAAAAGAGTGTTAACTTTCTTATGTAAGGACTTTGTTTCATAAATTTTTCTGTTGGAAGTGTCTAACTTTGATTGCAATTGTAAATATAAGTCTCCCCCACATATCACGAGACCTTCTGTTTCGGTTACCATAATATTTGTAATTTTCTGGAAGAAATTAATATCACTTCCTGGGGGTGCATATATGTTCAATAAGGTAACTGGATTTCCATCTATATCTCCCCTTACCAGAATATATCTGCCATCCCCTATCTCCCATTCCAAATACTTTTTCAAAATTTAGCTTGCTTGAGATGAGAATAGCAACTCCTCTTTTATGTTGTGATTTATATGAGGAGAAAAGCAAATTAGTGAAGCCCATTCTCTTTAATTTTCTATACTCATTATCACTTAAGTGAGTTTCCTGTAAATATACTACATGGGCATGTTCTTTTTTCATTTTTGATAGAATTTTGCTTTGTTTGATTGGAATTAACAGCCCATTGACATTAAAAGAAATGAATTTTACTTTGTGCTTAGCCATGTGTATTTATCTGTTACCATATCATTGAAATTTGCAGAATATTGTCATGGTCCAGTCTGTGAAATCCACATTCCGGTTAACGGTCTGGTCCGTGGACTCAGGACTCCGGGTCTTCCAGCTTCCTCTTGTTTGGTTGAGTTAATCATAGGCACCTGATTCCCATCTTGGGGTTTGGAATATAAGTGGCTTTGGGAGTGAGTGTGGGCTGCTGGTTTGTCTTGTCAAGTTCCCCTGGGAGCAATCTGCTGGTGGAAGGCTAGAGTGGCCATGTCATCTTTAGGCCATGTTGGAGAACCATTGCTTCATGGAGCCTTGCTGTCGGTAGTGGGAGCTGTCTTTGCGGTATAGATTTGGCTGTTTCCCGGGACAGCTGAATAGCTGCCAGCCAGTCTGAGCTAGGTAGGGATCCGGCTGTTTCTGTAGCCTGCTGAGGTTGCTAGCTGAACTGAGACATGGAGCTACCCTGAAGCAGAGATAGAACTGTCTATTGTTCTTTGGTGTTTGTCTCTTCTTGTTCTCACCTCTGTGGGGTAAGTCAGGCTGTTCTGCCATTGCCCTGTGAGGGGTCCTGTCTTGTCTTGTCCTCACCTCTGTGGGGTAAGTCAGGCCATTTTCCTGTTGCCCTGTGGGGGGATTTGTCTTGTCTTTGCACCTGTTGGGTAAGTCTGGCTGTTCTGCTGTTACCCAACAGGTGGACCTGTTCTGCCTTGGTGTGGAGATAAAGGTGAGTCCTGGCTTGTCTATGGATGAGTCCTGGCTCTGTGTCTGTGTACTGTCCAGCCTCATGTTAGTGTTGAGTTAAAGATGAGTCCTGGCTTTTCAAAGGATAAGTCCTGGCTCTCTGTTGATGTACAGTTCCCAGTCTGTCTCCGAGCTCCAGCCTCTGAGTTATCAGCCTCCAAGTTCAAGAGCCAAGACCCCAGCCTGCCTCCAAGTTCAAGAGCCAAGACCCCAGCCTGCCTCCAAGTTCAAGAGCCAAGACCCCAGCCTTGTCCTGTCCGGTAGCCATGCCATGTCCTTGCCTAGTTCTGGGGTCTGAGCCTGAGGCAAGACCCAGGTCCTGGGTCCTTGTCCAGTCTCTGGCTTGGAGTCCAAGCCCAGGCTCCTAGTTCATAGTTCCTTGTCCAGGTTCCTTGTGTCTAGTCCATGTCATAGCCCAAGTCTGTGTTTTTGTCCCTTCTCCTTGTCTGTATCCTGTCCCATCCCTACTCTAGTTAAGTCCTGTTCCTTGTACTTCAGTGTCTGTATCTTGCATTTGGGTCGGTTCCCAATGCCCCCACTGTGACGGAACAAAACAGCCAGCCATGGACCCAGTGACACAGACACTGGAGATGAATTCTCGCTATCCAGGATTCCCTAATGTCGAAACCTTCCCACCCCCCCCACCCCGCCCCAACCCACCCAAGTTGTCCTTAGTCCTGGAGAGCCTCTTCTGTCGTCCAAAGGCTCCCATAGAAAGGGGGGGTGGTACTGTCATGGTCCAGTCCATGAAATCCACATTCCAGTTCATGGTCCGGTCCGTAGACTCGGGTCTCCGGGTCTTCCAGCTTTTCCTTGTTTGGTTAGTTGATCATAGACACCTGATTCCCATCTTGGGGCCTCAAATATAAGTGGCTTTGGGGGCAAGTGTGGGCTGCTGGTTTGTCTTGTCAAGATCCTCTGGGAGCAAACAGCTGGTGGAAGGCTAGAGTGGCCACTGGTCATCTTTAGGCTGTGTTGGAGAACCATTGCTTCATGGAGCCTTGCTGTTGGTAGTTGGAGCTGCCTTTACAGTATGAATTCGGCTGTTTCCGCGGCCAGCTGAGTGGCTGCCAGCCACTCCAAGCTAGGTAGGGATCCGTAGCCAGCGGAGGTTGCTGGCTGAACTGAGACACGGAACTACCCTGAAGCAGAGATGGAACTGTCTGTCGTTCTTTGGTGTTTCTCTTCTTGTCCTCGCCTCTGTGGGGTAGTGTCAGGCTGTTCTGCCATTGCTCTGCAAAGGGTCCTGTCTTGTCTTGTCTTGTCTTGTCCTTGCCTTTTGGTCTCTAGATGACCCTGGGTTAAGCTAGAGGAAATGACTAGCCGTAGGGGATAGCCCCTCCTACCTGTGAGTTGAGGGGCCCCCGCTGCAGTACCTCTAAAAGTAAGTAAAAAAAAATCTGTCCATTACACAGAAATGATTTTCATGTGTATTCCTCCCATATGTATATTCTCATTTAAGTGGGGAAAAAGGAGTTAATGAATGAAGTAAATTGAGTTATATAAAATCTACATTATAATACATATTTCTTGAGATAGGTATATCACCGTCCATCCTTGCTTCCTTTTAGTTTATCAGCACTTTTAAAGTTAGCGAAACCTTATGGCTCTTCTGGAGGAGGTGAGGGCTGTCTCTGGAGAACCCACAGTCTCCTTCTAATATCCTTCTCTTGTCCTCCTCCCATCTCCTGCTTTCTTGGTTCTCTTACTATTTCCCAAGCAGATCGACATAACTGCTCAGCCAGACTTTCCCTTAGTTTAACCACGTTAACAGGAAATCCTTCGTTGTTCTTGTCTGTAGTTGCCTCTTCCACTGTCTGATATAGCTGTATCTCTCCTTCGTAAAGTACTCTCAGTTTAGCAGGTTACGGAGTTTGGAATTTAATCTTTTGTTGCTTTAATATTCGTTTCACTTCGGAATATTCCTTCTATTTCTGTAGGACCACGGGGTGGTAATCATGATTGAAATATATTAACTTCCTGTTCCAAACAATCCTCATCTTACCCCAGGCCCTTCGTAGAATCTCCGCCTTGCTCTTGAATCGAAGGAATCTAAGTACTATTGAGCTCAGCTTACTTCCTCTGTCTCTGGGAGGCCTTGGAATGAGCGCATGATGCGCTCTCTTAATTTAAATCTCCATAGTCGGGGGAATCTCCAGTGCTTCCCACAGCAATTTTTCTACAAAGTCCATCATAGACAACCCCTCCGCTCCTTCGGGGACATTATAAATCCAGATACTTTTCCATCGCAATCTTCCCTCCTGGTCAAGCAATTTACTTTCCTGTTGATTTAATATTTTTATCATCTTACTTAGTACCTGTTCCACGTTTTGCACGTGATCTTCCACCTTTTCAATTCAAGTCTCTGCCGCCGCTATTTTCTGATTGATGTTGGCGAGCTCTGACTTGATAGCTTTGAGTAGCTGTTTTATATCTTTTTGGACTTCCCTTATCTCTTCCAGAATCCTTATCATATTTGTCGCTTCACCTGAACAAGGCCCCGTGTTAACCTCGCCACCACACACACGTGTAGGAGAGCCGTGCTTTGTACCTCTCTTCCATAGGCTCCACAGTGATGTTTTGTTTTATCTTCATTCTTTTTCCCCATTCTTGTGCCCCTTATCAATTCAGATATTTTGGAAAGATCTTATATTTGATGGATTAATGGGGAAAAATAGGCGTTTTTCTGGATTTAAGCTGCCATTCTGGAAGATGATGTCACCAGAGCCATTTCATTTGCTATTTCTTTGCCCCCCCCTTTACTACCTCACCAACATTATTTTCCAGTGGTCCAATATCAACTCTCACCTCCCTTTTACTCTCTACATAATTGGAAAAACTTTTGGTATCCTGCTTTATATTATTGGCTGGTTTGTCCTCATATTTTATCTTTTTCCTCCTTTTAGCTTTGGTAGTTGCCTTTTGTTGGATTTTAAAAGCTTCCCAATCATCCAACTTCTCACTCACTTTTGTTATCTTGTATGCCATTTCCTTGGCTTTTATGTAACCCTTAACTTCCCTTGTCAGCCTGCTTGGTGGAGCAATATTATCAGCACCGTGCTCTGGAGTGAAGGTTCCCGAGTTCGAATCCAAGTTGGGTTGAGCGTCAAGCTAGCAACTTGTCCTCATAAAAACAAGATTAGCTTGCTACTGAAACACCATCATGACTGTACCTCAATAACTCCACTGCCGAGTTAAGGACTATTCTTCTTCTTTTAACTTCCCTTGTCAGCCGCAGTTGCCTACCACATGTCATTTGAGAACTTTTTCCTCTGTGGGACATATCCTACGCCTTGTGAACTATTCCCAGAAACTTCAACTGCCTCTGCTCTACCGTCATCCTCACCAGTATCCTCTTTCAATCCACCTGGGCAAGCTCCTCTCTCATGCCTCTGTAATTCCCTTTAATCCATTCCAATACTAATATATTGAATTCAAATGAATTGACTTTATTACTTACATCCTTAATACATGAGGAGTAAAAATCTTTACATTTCATCTCCATCTAAATGTTCAATATACAATTTATAGTAATTTATAATAAATAACATGCACAACAGGACAGTCAATATAACATAAGAATACAGTTGTATCAGCATGAATTAATCAGTCTAGTAGTCTGGTGGGAGAAGCTGTCCTGGAGCCTGTTGGTCCTGGCTTTTATGCAGCTGTACCGTTTCCCGGATGGTAGCAGCTGGAACAATTTGTGACTGGGGTGACTCGGGTCCCCAATGGGCCTTCAGGCCGTTTTTACTCACCCATCTATGTAAATGTCCTGAATAGTGGGAAGTTCACATCCAGAGATGTGCTGGGTTGTCTGCACCACTCTCTGTAGAGTCCTGCAATTGAGGGAAGTACAGTTCCCATACAAGACAGTCATGCAACCAGTCAGGATGCGCTCATTGTGCCCCTATAGAAAGTCCTTAGGATTTGGGGGCTCATACCAAACTTTTTCAACTGTCTGAGGTGAAAGGGCGCTGTTGTGCCTTTTCACCATGTAGCCCGTACGTACAGACCATGTGAGATCCTTGGTGAGGTGTATGTCAAGGAACTTAAAACTGTTCACCCTCTCAACCTTTTAATCATAAGTCTGAAGGCAAAACATCTTAATTGTAAAATGTATTGTCAGCAAATTTAATTAGCAGGTTGGAGCTGTGGGTTGTGACAGTCATGGGTATACAAAGAGTAAAGGAGAGGGCTTAGGACACAGCCCTGAGGTTCACCTGTATTGAGCATCAGAGGGGCAAAGGTGAGGGAGCCCACTGGTACTAGTTGTTGGCAATCTGACAGGAGATCCAGGAATTTCCCTCTCTTGTGATCTGACACCAGCCTGATCTTTTCAATCCTGTAGCATACTGAAGTCCCCTATTACAAATCTGTCATTACCTCTATTACATGCCTTTTCCAACTCCCTTTGCAATCTCAACCCAACATCTTAACTTCTATTTGAAGGCCTATATATGATTTCCATAATGGTTTCTTCTATCCTTGCAGTTTTTTAATTTCACCCACAAAGATTCAGCATTGTCTGATCCAATGTCACCTCTTTCTAAAGATGTAATTCCATCTCCTACCAACAGAGCCACACCACCTCCTATGCCTTCCTGCTTGCCCTTTCAATACGAAGTATATTCTTTGATGTTAGGCTCCCAACTATGGCTATCTTTTAGCCACAACTCAGTGATGGCCACAATGTCATATTGACCAATCTCTAATTGCGCTATGAGTTTGTCCACCTTATTCTGAATGCAATGCACATTTAAATACAGCACCTTCAGTCATGTATTCTTCGCCCTTTGAATTTTGCCTCTGTGGTACAATTTAACTCTTTGTTCTGTCTGTATTTGCATCCAATCAGTGACTTGTCCGTCCTTACATTCATGTTACATCCATCACCTACTTGTAAACCTGCTGACTCATCGTCAGCCCTATAATACTGATTCTCATCTCCCTGCCATATTAATTTAAACCACTCCCAACAGCTCAGGTAAACCTGCCAACAAGAATATTGGTCCCTCTCAGATTCAAGTGCTCCCTGTCCCGTTTATAGATGTCCCACCTGCCCTAGATGAGGTCCCAATTATCCAGGAATCTGAATCCCTGCCCCCTGCTCCAATTCTTCAGCCACACATTTATCTGCCACCTCATCTATTCCTATCCTCATTGTCACGTGGCACAGGCAGTAAAGCTGAGATTACTACCTTTGAGGTCCTGCTTCTCAGCTTCTTTCCAAGCTCACTGTATTCTTTTTTCAGGACCACCTCCTTTTTTCTACTTATGTCATTAACACCAATATGTACCATGGTTTCAGGCTGCTCACCCTCCCTTTTCAGAGTATTGTGGATGTGTTCAGAAACATTGCAGACCCTGGTACCTGGGAGACATACTACCATCCGTGTTTCCTTTTTGCATCCACAGAATCACTTATCTGTCCCCCTAACTATAGAGCCTCCTATTACTGCTGCCATCCTCTTCACTTCCCTACCCTTCTGAGCTATATTTCCAGACTCAGTGCCAGAGGCGTGGCCGCTGTTGCTTCCCCCAGCATGTTGGACAGACAAAAATAAATGAACTATACAGAGAACATAAAAACAAAATCATTAAGTTGCAGTTTCAAAAATAGCACTAATCTGCATGCTGTTGATGAAAAATTTGATAATTATCAGAGTGACACAGGATGAGCTAACCTTGAGGTTTACAGTGTGAAAATTAGCAATATACAAACAATATGGCTTACACCAGAAGTGAACAACAAATTAATTAAAATGGAATTGGATATTGGTTTGGCAATTTCAGTCACTTCACAAAATGAGTTCTAAAGGCATTTCAAAGATACCAAAATGAAGCCTGCAGATATCCAGCTAAAAACTTACACTGGAGAAAAGATAACTCCTGTGGGAATAACATCTGTAACTGTGAAATGCAACAACCAATAAGCCATCTTGACCTTGTATGTGCCAAAAACAAAAGAACCGGTGTTATGGGGGTGTGATTGGCTGAGACAACTACTACTTGATTGGCGATCCACCCACCATTTTGTGTGCCACATTCCCTGCAAGAAAGTTAACTAAAAGTTAATTAAGAAAGGCACCTCATGATGCCACCACTGTCTCTATGCCAAACATCATGAATCTTTGCCCAACAGAGGACAAACAGGTGTTGATGCCACCCTCTGTGCCTTTGGTTGGAAAGCCTATTGGACTAATGAAAGACCGTACTGCTCAGAGGAATTAAGAAAGTGATGAAAGCAGTGATCCAACTACAACAGCTTTTGTAGGCAACATATTTGAGAAAGCTCCTGATATGTTAATCAGCAGTTACTTGCAAAATGTGGCATGGTTTGAAGCTAGAAAAGAGTTCAAGGAGCTTCAGGAAAGTTGCAAGCATTTGGCTTTTCTGAGTTTAAGGAATGAGAATCTACTCTATGTGTATTAAGGCTATTGCATGAACTTCAAGTGGGGGAAAAAAAGCTGCTTGTAAAAGTGGACGCAAAGACCAAAGCCCAGTTGAATGAACGGAAGATCAAAAAGAAAGGAGTCAATGGAGATACATAAACAGAGGATACATCAGGTAATGTTGTTCATAGGGAAACCAAAAAAAGAGATCTGATTGTAAAGAGAGCAAAAGAAGGATTAATAAGAGAATGCTCCAGTGAACTACATGTACCTTCCCAAGATCAAGATGCACAAATTAGAAGAAGAAAAAGTAAGGTGAAGGAAGGTGGTTATCTCTGTCAGAACCACTTCATGCATTCTTAGAGTCAACTCCCACAACCACCAAGGTGGAAGTCCCAGAACCTAAGATTGTTTTCACAGCTACAAGTCTCACTTGGCTGCAGAGGGATCCCTGTGATAGGAGAGGCATTATCCCACAAGTTAGATTTGCATTCTGGGTCTCATTTGTCTTTGATTAATTTAATGTGTCGAAATTACGAAACATAACATTATCTTTTTCTCCTCTCTGCAGTTCACTTATTTTTGGCTGCCCGACATGCACTTTGTATGTGTTACGTCATTGTATTGTCTGCAAGTTTTGCCTTTAAACCTGCATTGGACTAGTGCGTGTGAGCTCCTGACACAACGATAACACAGTTTGTTTGTTTGTCCAGGCCAGTTTCTGTTTAAAAGCTGCAATTTTGTTTATGCTCATTTTCATTTCCGTCTGCTGTGTCCATTGAAACAGCAATTTCAACTGCTCTTTTAAATGCAAGTTGTGCTTCAGTTGGCGACATTTTTGAATGCTTTCTTGTAAGAGTCCACAAACTAAATGATATATCAGTGTATCGTTAAGCTATCGTTGAATTGACAATGCCCAGACTATCTCTTTACTTCAGCCACTTACACTGAAATGGACTCCCCTTCTTTTTGATTCTGCCATGTACATACATCTATTGATGCTTCTGGACACATCTTCAGTGATGTTCCTGGAATCATCCGGTGTTTCAAGTCTTTCAACATCATACAACCTCCTCCAGGTGACCCAGCCAGGGCTGATCAGACCCCAGCTTGTGTCCAGATGGCTAGCTACTTATGACTCCATGGCACCCCTCTTTTGAGCCACAGCCATCTGCCTATGAAACCTAAAGCGCTCTGCAGTCAACAGTGGCATTGGTTCTAAATGTCTATGCATTACTTAGACAATATCAAAAAAGCTAATTTCTGCTGGTTTGGTTAGAACAGTTAAATTTCAAAGAAAACCGTATGCCTTTAAACCCAATGCACTCAGCAAAATTGGTATTTGTTTCTCATTGACAATTTCATTTGCTTCAAAATACTGTTCAAGCCATTCAGTATATATAAAATCCAATTATTTATTTTATGATCAAACACATCAATTTTTTGATGTAGTCAGCTATTTCTGCTTTTTTAATGATTACTGTCGTTCTAGTATTCACTCTTTATGAACCCATGAATTCTTCTCTTTTCTGACTTTTTTAATAAAACGATCATGCCTTCCCTTCAGAAGTACATGAATTGTGCTGCTTTTTTAAAAAATACAACTGACTCTGCACCTGCCGGACTGTGTTCTTTACTCACTGTTTCTCACTGCATTTTTTTTAGATTGGATGTCTTACTGCATTTCAACAGGTCTATAGCTGTCATGGGTTTGTTTTAAAAATCCCTCAACACTAATGTTGCTTTGTAATTTCAGAAAATTAAACCAATTCAAAGGACAGGGGACTCTAAAATATTCTATCTTCATGTTCACATTAGGCAAGGTGTGCAAGAATCACATGGTAGCATAATGATATATACATATAAATCATAATGAATTAGTTAGACAAACAAGAATGCTTAATCAACATTTTTATATATATATATACAAGATTCCTGAGATATTACTTAAATATTAAATACACAACACTTACCTTGTTAAGCAGCCTCATGTGCAGCACTTAATTGCAACCACACACACCTGTGTCCTCTGACACTCTCAAATTTCTGACATACTCTTAGTGTCTTCCACAGTAAAGATTGTCACAAACTACTTTTGAAATTCATCTGCCATTTCCCTGCTCCCTATTACTACCTTTCCAGTGTTCTGATATCCACTCTCACTTCATTTACTCTTAATATATCTGAATAGTCTTTATGTATCCTTTTTATATTATTGGCTGGCTTACCTTCATAATTCATCTTTCTCTCCTTCTGGCATTTTTAGTTGCCTTCTGTTGTTTTTTAAAAGCCTCACAACCCTCTAACTTCCCATTAATTACTGCTATATTGTATGGTCTCTCTTTTGCTTTCATACTGTCTTTGACTTCCCTTGTCAACTAAGGTTGCCTCTTCCTCATTTTAGAGCATTTCTTCATCTTTAGGATGTATCTATCTTACACCTACCAAGTTGCCCCCAATTCCAGCCAATTGATTCTATTGCACTTCTTTGTATTTACTGTGAATGCCCTCAAGAAAATGAATCTCAGGGAAGTATATGGTTGCATATGCTGTACGTTCTTGGATAACAAATTTATCTTTAACTTTGAAGTTTTAATACAACAGAAGTGGCAATATAAGGGAGCTGAAACCAAATACACGAAGAAGAAACAACTGAGTAGAGATTGTTGTGTCTGTGCTCATGGGATCCAATAATATCCTCAATAGAAGGCACATTTGTAATTCTTACATTATCCGCCAAAGATCGCTGGTAAAACTGAAGGCAATGAGCATGAAGGGGAAATCACAAGCTGAATTCAGACCCGACACAAAGGAATTTGGTTGTAGTCGGAGATCAATCATCCCAGACACAGGCTAACAATCAACGAGTTCCTAAGGACAATGATATTGGGTCAACATCTTCAGCTTCTAACCAAATACCTTCCTTCCATCATAAGCTTAGATGCTTTTAATGGTTTTCAATTACAATTTTATGCAGAATTCCCAAAAAACTGAAGAAATCAAGCCTTGGTGAAGCAACATACCGTAGTAACCATTTAGACATGGAATAAAAAGTGGCAATAACCTCCCCTTGTCACAGCGGCGGGGCATTGGGAGCAAGGGTGGACCTAAATGCAAGACACATCTTGTGAGATTACTTAAATTTAGTTTATTGTTCGAAACCAGGAGAGCAAGGCAGGAGTAGGAATAGCGAACTGGACAAGGACTGAGACTATGACTAGGCTGGGACCAAGAGTCTGGGCTAGGACTCAGAATCAGCTCCCAGAACTAGAGGAGACATTAAGAAGTGAGGGTATGGACTCCGAGCCAGAGACTGGGCAAGGACCCAGTACCTGGGTCTTGCCTCGGGCTCGGACCCCAGAACCAGGCAAGGACATGACATGGGCTAGGGAGAGGAGGAATATGGGAACACAGAGCCTCAGTCTCGGGAGAGCAGGTACATGGAACCATGGACACATACACAGAACACAGAGTCGGGACTCCTCCTTGGGTACAGGACATAGGGCTGGGACTTGCACACAGAACAGAGAGCCGGGACCCCTCCTTGGGTACAGGACATAGGGCTGGGTCTCATGACCCTCTGCAGGGCAACAGCAAGACGGCCTGACTTACCCCATGGAGGCAAGGACAAGACAAGACACGACTCCCCGCAGGGCAACGGCAAGACGGCCTGACCTACCCCATGGAGGCAAGGACAAGACAAGACACGACTCCCCGCAGGGCAACGGCAAGACGGCCTGACCTACCCCATGGAGGCGAGGACAAGACAAGACCAACACGAATGAACACCGGACAGTACCTATCTAGCTCCAGTGATGCAACCAGACCGAAGTACAGGCGGGGTCTGCAGACGAGGGCAAGAGGGGCAGAGAAGGGATTCAGACAAGGGGGTAGGACAGGAATCACAGACCACCAGGACCAGGACTAGACTCAGAACGGGGAAGCCGCCACCCACCTTGATGAGGAAACTTTGCAGGCTCACTTCGGCGAGGTAACTGGACAGGGTTGCTCCGGTGAGGAAAGGTGAATTACCGGCACTCACTTCGGGCAGAGACAAGGCTTGCTCCGGCCAGATGACATTGGCACGCCGTGATTTTGCAGACGCTCCCACACCGAACGGCTGAAAGCCGGAGACTATAAACTACCAGTTCAGCCGAGAGTTAATTGCCTCTAATCACCAAAGTTGAGGGACACGGGAAAACAGGGAATCAATGATCCGGATCGTAACATAAACAAGATAAATTTAAAGGGACCCCAATCTGGACCATGACACCCCTAAACTAAAATACCAAGAAATAAGCAGAATTATACAAGGTACTCTGAATAATTACTGACAAATCCATTGCTGGGTCTTCCACTATCAACGTTTCAGCAGGAGCTCAACTCGATTAGTTACATAAATACCCAGGTTAGAAGAGCATGTCAGATGCACAACAAAACCTTTATATAATCTACAATGCGCAAGTCAAGAACATAATGGGATGCTTACCACCTATCTCAAGCTCAAAATTCTCAATCCCTCCACCACCAGCTGTTGTATATATGAATTGTGGATATTTACTGAGACCTTGCAGTCCAATTCCAACAGCATTATCTCTACCTCAAAAAGGACAAAAACAGCTGACACAGAGGAAGAGTACCATTTGTGATGTGCTGAGCTGCGTGCACAACTCTCTGCAGAGTGTGTATCACATTGCATTCAAAATCACAACAACAATTGCAGATCAGATATCTGTTGTGGTAGATGCAAGACAATGATCTCATTTCAGAAAGTGATCTATTGGAACGTTAGTGTCTAGTTCGGATACTTCAGAGATAACAAGAGCAGCTTCTTAGTGGGGAAAGATTCCAAAAAGTCAACTGAATTCATGTAGTTGAGTTTACATCTGTCAATAAATTTAATTAATTGTCCAACTAAATACTGCTTCTTCAATCAATTGTATGGGTTTCTTATAAGTGTGTGTAGATTAACTTCAAAAAATAATCAATACACTGTAGTGTAACTCTTGATAGATTGTTGCACACAGATTCTGCAGTTAATTTGTGAGTTATTTTCTTAATAAACGACACTGTTTATAGCTCCATAAAATCTTGTTATCTCTGCTGAAATTTGAATGCAGCGCAGTTATCTAATAAAAATGACTTCAATAGA
The DNA here is from genome assembly GCF_030028105.1 of Mobula birostris. Taxonomy (NCBI): domain Eukaryota; kingdom Metazoa; phylum Chordata; class Chondrichthyes; order Myliobatiformes; family Myliobatidae; genus Mobula; species Mobula birostris. Next base: position 139,787,610 of record NC_092374.1, on the reverse strand, counting down.
TGAATTCTAGTTTTAAATCAGAAGAAAGCTTTTTTATATGATGATATAAAAGATTGAATCCAACACCAGCTACAGTCCCTTAACTCTCCACCTGCTCTGCTATTGAATTATAACTTGTATTTCCCATTACCCAGTTTTGATGCAAAGTCCAAGATCAGAAACATTATTTCCCTTTTCACAGATGCTGTCTGTCCTCCAGAGTGTTTCTGGTTTTTATGTTTTTATATATTTTTTTATTCAGATATTCATCTGCAGGTTTTGTTGACAGCCAGTTGTAATGACTGGGAACATCCCCAAGCTTATTTTTAGGTATCCTGATTCAGAATCAGAATCAGTTTTAATATCACTGATATAGGTTGCGAAATTTGTCAACTTTGATGCAGAAGTACAAGACATACATGATAATCATGAGGAAAAAACTGAATTACAGTAAGTATATATAATAGTTAAATTATATATATATATATATATAGTTATGTTGTGCTAAAACTAGAAATAAAAAAGTAGTGGGGTAGAAGTAGAAGTTTCTCCAGATGTTCCTCCGTACTCTGACGGCTGTCTCCATCAAATCAGAATAGCGCACGGTCCCCTACTTGACAAATAACAGATATCACCACCGAAGTGGCCGTGCGCACTTCTCCTCCTCCCACTGTAACACTCAAACTATTTGGCAATCCAGAACATGATTCAGTTCATGGTTTCAACGTCCTTCAGAAATTGGATGGGAGAGGGGAAGAGTCTGTTCCTGAGTCACTAGCGTGTATTTTTAGGCTCCTACACCTCCTTCCTGTTGGTAACAGTGAGAAGAGAGCATGTCCTCAGTGGTGAGGGTCCTTAATGATGGATGCTGCTTTTCTGAGACACCACTTCTTGAAGATAACCTGGATACTATGGAGGTTAGTGTCCATGATGGAGCTAATTTTAAAACTTTCTGCCGCGTACTTCAATCCTGTGCAGTAGAAACCACCCCCCCCCACCTACCCCTCCACTCACCAGATGGTGATGTAGCCAGACAGAATACCAGACAATGATGCAGCCTGTTAAAATGCTCTCCACGGTACATCTGTATACATTTGCAGTAGGCCAGTGACAAAAAGAAGCATCTTTGGCTGCTAATTCACTTCAGTGGAATTCAAATATCTTTAATCTTTTCTAATAATTCTATAAACATTATGCAGGATATATATTGCAGCACAAAAGTCAGTGGAACTGATTGTCAGTACTGTGTAACAACTGTTCATTGTGTACCTGTTTCCAGAAAATTTCCAGCTGAAAATATCCGAGTTATGGTTCAGAGATGAACATTGGCTTGGGCAACAAGCATTATTCTTTATCAAGTTGGTGTCCACCTGAAAGGACAAATGGGCAAGAGTCTATGTCCAAAATGCCCAATATGTACTCAAGAGCCAGAGTCAGACATCTGCATTCCGTGACCACTTTACTAGGTACCTCCTGTACCTTATAAAGTGGATATTGAGTGGATGGTTGAGCTCTTCTGCTGATGTAGGATTGACATGCTGTGCCATCAGAGAAGCTCTTCTGCACACAACCATTGTAATGCATGGTCATTTGAGTTACTCTCCTTCCTGTCTGCTTGAACCAGTCTGTCCATTCTCCTCTGACCTCTCATTTTAACAAGGCATTTTTACCCACAGAACTGCCGCTCAGTGGATGTGTTTTTTTTTTGCATTATTCCCTGTAAATTCTAGAGACAGTTGTGTATGAAAATCCCAAGAGATCATCAGTTTCAGATATACTCAAACTACCCCATCTGGCACCAACAATCATCCCATGGTCAAAGTCACCTAGATCACATATCTTCCCCATTCTGATGTTTGGGCAGAACAACAACTGAAGCTCTTGACATGTCTGCAACTTTTATGCATTGAGTTGTTGGCACATGATTGGGTGATTAGATATTTACTTTAACGAGCAGTGATATCTAATAAAGTGTAAGTGTTTCTATGGACACATCCTACAGCCTCCAATGCAGGATAAATGATGTATATCTCTCTTGAAAGTCCTGTGTAAGTATATTCATTTCATGCATTAAGTGACAAGAAGAAGATTGGCTCATCATAAAGTGCTGACAGTTCTGGTTTCTATTCCACTAATTTATCCATCATGCACTTCTGAATATCCCAGATGCTACTTTAAAAAGTGAATAGATTCTTAGTATTTTAAGGTATCTTAGTTAACCTATTCACTGTTAACAGCACATTGCATGTCCAAATTTAATACATGAAACCAAAATAACAGTCAATCAAACCAATTATCAACCATTCAAAATCTGCTTGTTGCAAAGTATGGCTTTAAGCTTTGTGGCTGTCATAGTCCAATCCGTGAAGTCCGCATTCCAGTTCACGGTCCGGTCCATCAATCTGTATTCCAGGTTTTCAGGTTTTCCCTTGCCCTGTTGTTTGCCTTAATTGAGGCACATGATTCTGATTTTGGGCTGGCTACATAAATAGCTCCTGGGTTCAGCTTCAGTTGCTGGACTGCTCCCTTTCCTTCACCTTCCACCTGGAGCCTTGCCTGCAATCTTGTCAAGTTCAACACTGGAGTGAGACTGGAGCGAGTCCGGAACCTTGCTGTGTCATGATAAGGAACTGTCTATTGTTGAGTTGGAACTGTCTCTGTGTCCACGCCTTCACTAGGTAGGTCCGGCCGTTTGCCGCTACCTAGTGTTAGGAACCATCTCATCATGTTCAGCATTCTGTGTAGAGCCCCGGCCCCAAGCCCTGTTCACAAGGAAGGGTCCTGGCTCTTTGTTCCATGTACGAATCCTGGCCCTAAGTCCTGATCCCAAGAAGGGGTCCTAGCTCTGTTTTCTATGTCCTTGTGTTCCTGTCTCTCAAGTCTAAGGCTCCGGGTTCCCGTGCTCTAGACGAAGGCTCTGTGTTCCTGTCCTCCCCAAGACCAAGGCTCTGTGTCCTGCGTTCCTGTCATCCTGAGTCCAAGGTTCCAAGGTTCCTGTCGTCCCAAGTCCAAGGCTCGGCTGTTTCGAGTACCAAGTCAAGGTTCAGCTGTTTCGAGTACCAAGTCAAGGCTTTGTGTTCTCATCCCGTCTATGTGCCTCGTCCTGTCCATGTGTTCCCTCGTCTTGACCAAGAGTCTCTCGTTCTGTCCTGTCACTTCGCCTAGTTCCGGAGTCCGAGCCCGAGTCAAGACCCAGGTTCTGCGTCCTTGTCCAGTCTCCGGCTCGGAGTCCAAGCCCAGGCTCCTAGTTACCAGTTCTTTGTCCTGGTCCTGCTTCCCTAGCCAATATCCTAGCCCTCTAGTCAAATCCTGTTCCTAGTACTTCAGTATTTCTGTCGTGCATTTGAGTCTGCTACCAGCAACCCCCCCCCCCCCCATATGACAGTGGCATTTTGGTGCTGATTGACCCATGTGTCACTGTGGAGAAGAAAAACTTAGTCTTTGCCCCTCTGCACAGAAGGCAGTTACCTGCCAGTTTGATAAAGTGCTAGTGATAGCAAAAACTGGTGAAAAATTACTCCATTGTTTTCCATCAGATCATATGAAAATATTGTCACGCTGCAGTCCAATCAGTGTGCTCTCAATCATCAGCTTAGAGATGGAAGCTGTCAATAAGCATCAAGCAACACTCACTAACTAATAACATACTCACTGATGTTCAACTTAAATTTTGCTGAGAATACTCAGCTCCAGATTAGATCAATTGGCATCAAAGAAAACGGACTCCATTAACTATATACTATAAGGTCAACACTGCCCAGAACAAAGCAGTTTGTTTGATTTAAACCTCATCAGCCATTCTAAACATTCATTTCCCTCCCCCCACCATTAGTGCACTGTGGCTTTCACATTACATGTACTGTCTGCAAAATGCACTACTTTGACACACCTAGGCTGCTCTGGAATCTCCTCCCAAAACCCCAATCTACACCACTAATAGAGGCAAAGATTGTACGTACATGGGAACACCAACATCTACAGGTGTTCCTCCAAGTAGCATATCAACCTGAACTGAAAACATATTGCTTGTAATTATAAGTAACTACTGCATCTTGGATCTAAATCCTGGATCTCCGACTATGGGAACATTGGGAACACCTTCACCAGAAGGACTATAGCAATGGAAGAAGGTGGTTTGCCATTATATTTTTCACCACACTTTGGGATGAACAACAAGTGCTCCCAAAATTGAAACCAAAAATATATTAACAGCGGACTTTGAGCAAATAATTGAAAACCATTGTGTTATGAGATGGATTGAGAGAGGACAGCTGTTGTGATTCAGACTTCGTATGATATTCAGAGTTTTATTGGTTTCACATGGTAAGATGAGTCTGGAACTATGTTTTTTACTCCTATGGTGGTGGAGTGCAGGAATTTCATGTCAGTTTAAGGAGTCCTGGCCGAAACAATCAAATTGCATAGAGGAGTTGGGCCTTGTGGCCCAAAGTGTCTGTGCCATTCATGATGCCAATCTAATTCCCTCTTCCCGCATATGGTCTACATCCCCCTATTCATTTGCCTGTCCAAATTAATCGTAAATATTGTTCTTGCATCTGCTTCAATCATCAGCTTTGGCTGTGTGTTCTAGGGTACCCACTACCCCCTGTGGAAAAAATATTGCCTCACAACTCTCCTTTAGGCTTCCTTCCTCTCACCTTTAAGTTATCTGGCACTTCTATCTTGGAAACAAGACTTTTGACTACCAATTCTACTCACACTACTCATAATTGTATGTCTTTTGATCAGATTACCCCTCGTTCTCTGACAAAACAATTCAGGTTTGTCCAATCTCTACTGATAACTTATATTCTCCAGATCAGGCAACTTCCAGGTGAATCTCTTCTGCACCCTCTCCAAAGCCTCCACATCCTGTAATGCAGCAATTAGAACTGCACATAAATGTGCCATAACCAATGATTTGTATGACTGCAACATGACATTATGACTTTGGTACCAATACCCTGACCAATGAAGGCAATTATGCATGTTCTTTCTTTACTGTCCTATCTACTTGTATTGTCATATTCAAGTAGTGATGGACATGCATCCAAAGATCCCTGTACATTAATGCTGCTAATGGTTCTGCCATTTAATGTATACTTTCCTCTTACATTTAACCTCACAAAGTCCAAAACCTCACACTCATCTTGATTACACTCCACCTGCCATTTGGTTTCAAGATGATGCTGGCGAAACACAGTGATGTGTTGCAGCAACACTCACAACATGCTGGAGGAACTCAGCAGGTTGGGAAACGATGAGTCGACATTTCGGGCCGGAACCCTTCATCAGGACTGAAGAGGAAAGGGGCAGAGGCCCTATAAGGAAGGTGGGGGAAGGGTGGGAAGGGGAAGGCTGGTAGGTTCCAGGTGAAAAACCAGTAAGGGGAAAGATAAAGGGGTGGGTGAGGGGAAGCAGGGAGGTGATAGGCAGGAAAGGTGAAGAAGGAATGTTGCAGGCTGCTTACAAAACTTCTAAATATACCTCTTCTGAATTACTCTCACTGTAATCTGCAGCCTGTAATTTCCCTTTAAACAATGCACTTTTGGACTGTTTTAATGAACTAGTGATTTCACAGTCTTCTGAAGATCTCATCGAACTTAACCCTCAAGTATGCAAGTATGGCACCTTCAAACAGACAAAGGTACTTCAGCATGGCTGGAAGGGAGGGAGGAAGAGAATACTCCAAGCTGGACTGAAATGCCAAGTAATAAAATTTCCCCAACCCAACATCTTGTTAGCAAATGTACAGTCACTGGAGAACAAGACTGAGGATCTAAGAGCAAGATTGCTGTATCAGAGAAAATGAGCAATTGCTGTGTTTTGTGTTTCACGGAGACATGGCTCACTCTGGAAATGCCAAATACATTGGTAAGATCAGAAAGCTTCTAGATGCACAGGATGTACCTTGGCAGTCTGAGGTACCCACCTGCTTTCAACCATACCATTACCTAAGAAGAATGTGGTAGCCTGCCCCAATGACTATTGTTCAGTAGCACTTACATCCACTGTTATGAAATGTTTTGAGCAGATGAAACCTGTCAACCCCTGCCTGAGGAGCAACTTGCCTAATGGCACAGCAGATGTCATTTCAGGGGCTCTCCACACAACCCTGGACAGCAAAGATGCATACATCAGCATGTTTTTTAATGACTACAGCTTGACATTCAATACCATCATCACTTCAACACTAATCAATAAGCTTCAAAAACTTGTCCTCAATGCCTCCTTGTGCAATTGGATCCTTGAATTCTCCACTTGCAAACCATAGCCAGTTCAACAGTCAATCTGCCTATTCCACCACTGGTGGTTAGAGCAGCAATGAAGGTCTTTCATCTCTGGTGGTGTTCAGAGCATCCTTCATCATATCAGTTGATTCCTCTCGGTTTTCACTACTGTTCATCTTTCTAGTCCTGGATGGAGACTTGGGAATACCATTGCATTCATATGTAGAAATGTTCTTCGTCGGTTTTCCAGAACAATTTATTTTACCAGTCAGAGTTGTTAGTTTTGAGCTGAACCCCCAAATCTGGAGAACTGGTGGACCTTTCTTCGTCTGGCCTCTGCCATTTGACCTGTTTGGCATGGGTGACCCAACCAAGAGCCAAGGCTGAAAGCCCTGACTCCAGCCAACACATTTCTCTGGGTTATTGAGGCATGCAAGCCTCCAAACTCAATAACCAAGTTGTGGTTCTCTTAGCGGCCACTCAGTTCAGATTAACAACAACATCTCCTCCACAACCTCCATCAGCATAGGTGTACATCAAGGGAGTGTGCTTCGCCTCTGCTCTACACACTTTATACACACTTATGACTGTGAGGCTAAACACAGCTCCAGTACCATACTTGAGTATACTAATGACACCACTGTTGTTGGCCGAATCAAAGATGATGATGAATCAGCATATAAAAGGAAGATTGTAGATCTGGCTGAGCGGTGCCACAACAGCAACCTCTCACTCAATGTCAGCAAGACTAAAGAGCTTATTATTGACTTCAGTGGGAGGAAATCTGAGTTTTATGAGCCAGTCCTCAATGGGAGATCAGAGATGTAGGGGTCAACGGCTTTACATTCCATGATAACATAATTTCAGAGGTTCAGTCCTCAGCCCAGCAAGTAAGTGCAATTACAAAGAAAGCACTTATACTTATTTAGAAGTTTACAAAGAATCGACATGATGTCTAAAGCTTCGACAAACTTCTATACATGTGTGGTGGACAGTATATTAACTCGTTGCATCATGGCCTAGTATGGAAACACCAACGCCTTTGAATGGAAAATTTCACCAACTATAGTAGAATAGCCCATCTTAGGTAAAGCCTTCCCCACCATTGAGCACATATACATGGAGCGCTGTTGCAGGAAAGCAACATCCAACATAATGGATTCCCACCACCCAGGCCATGCTCTATTTTCACCACTGCCATCAGGAAGAAGGTACAAGAGCTTTAGGACTCACACCACCAGTTTTAGGAACAGTTATTACCCTTCAGTCATCAGGATCTTGAAACAAAGCAGATAATTTCACTTAACCCATCATTGATCTATTCCCATACCCTATGGATTTACTTTCAAGGACTCTTCATCTCATGTTCCCAGTAATTATTGCTTATTTATGAATTATTATTGTTATTATTATTATTATTCTCTTTTGTATTTGAACAGTTTGTTATCTTTTGCACATTGGCTGTTTGCCCTTCCTGTTGGGTACGGTCTTTCAGTGATTCTATAATGCATCTTAGATTTACTGTGTATACAATGACCTATATGTACTTTGATAATAAAATGTACTTCGAACTTTAACATTTGAACTTCTGTTACCCATATTTCAATATCCTGCTGAAACCTTTGACAACCTATCTCTGTCACAAGTGCGGAGCACGGGTGGACCCAAGTGCAGGACACAAACACGTTTTGTAGCGTTATCAAAAATAGAGTTTATTAATAGTTACTGGGAAAGCAGGGAAGAAAAGATTGTACAGAGAGACATCAAGGAGTGAATGAAGCAGAAGCGAGAATATGCATGGCTGGAGTTGGGCTCAGATCCTAGACTTAGACTGGGACTCAGGGCCTAGGCTTGGCCTGGGACTTGGGACCTGGACTTGGATTTGGACAGGGACTTGGAACTCGGAACATCAGAACCTGGACTTGGAACTCAGAATATCGGAGCTTGGATTTGGAACTTGGAACATCGAAACACAGAGCCAGGACTCTTCCTTTGATACAGGACACAGAGCCGGGACTCTTCTTAGACTCAGAACACAGAGCGGGTACTCTTCCTCAGATACAGGACACAGGGCCGGAACTCCTCCTTGGATACAGGACACAGAACATGAAGAGACAGTTCCCACTCAAACGGCCGGACCTACCCAGCGGAGGCAAGGACACGAAGAGACAGTTCCCAACTCAGGGTAGCGACAAATGGCCAGACCTACCCTGCAGAGGCGAGGACACAAAGAGACAGTTCCCAACTCAAGATAGTGGCAAACAGCCGGACCTGCCCAGTGGAGATGAGGACACAAAGAGAAAAAAAACACACAATGATGGACAGTTCTTTATCTTAGCAAGAAGTGGCTCAAAGTAACGGCGAGCTCTCAACTCGGCCCCAGAACTACAGTTAGCGGCTCTTGACTCACTCCAACAGGTTAACTTGACGGACCCGCTCCGGCAAAGTGGCATAGCAGGCTTGTTCTGGCGTGGTAACTTGACAGGCTGGCTCCAGCGAGCAGAGGTGACTTACTGACGCTCGCTTTGGGGAGAAAACTTGGCTCGCTCCGGCAAGGTGACTTGCTCGCACTTGCTTCGGTGACATCAGGTGACGGTCTAGCACTGAGCAGCTGTAAGCCCGACACTATATACTGTCCGCTCAGCTGAGAATCAAGTGCCTTTAATTAAAGATCCCAAGCAACACAGGGAAACAATGAATTAAAGGAAAACAAGGAGTCAACATTCCCGATCATGACACAAAGGAAATTTAAAAGGAACCAGGGAATAACTGGTCGCGACCATGACAATCTCACTACCCACAACACAGACAACCTTTGTAGCATCTATATATTAATGAATCCTACCGGTAGCATTTTAGAACACGGAAACATAGAAAACCTACAGCACAGTACAGGCCCTTTGGCCCACAATGCTGTGCCAAACATGTACTTAATTTAGAAATTACCTCGGGTTACCCATAGCCCTCTATTTTTCTAAGCTCCATGTACCTATCCAGGAGTCTCTTAAAAGACCCTATTGTATCCGCCTCCACCACAGTTGTCAGCAGCCCATTCCACACACTCACTGCTCTCTGTGTAAAAAAACTTACCACTGACATCTCCTCTGTACCTACTTCCAAGGACCTTAAAACTGTGCCCTCTCGTGTTAGCCATTTCAGCCCTGGGAAAAAATCTCTGACTATTCACGCGATCATTGCCTCTCATCATCTTATACACCTCTATCAGGTCACCTTCATCCTCCGTTGCTCCAAGGAGAAAAGGCCAAGTTCACTCAACCTATTCTCATAAGGCATGCTCCCCAATCCAGGCAACATCCTCATAAATCTCCTCTGCATCCTTTCTATAGATTCCACATCCTTCCTGCAATGAGGTGAACACAACTGAGCACAGTACTCCAAGTAGGGTCTGACTAGGTTCTATACAGCTGTAACATTACCTTTCAGCTCTTGGACTCAATCCCATGGTTGATGAAAGCCAATGCACCATATGCCTTCTTAACCACAGAGTCAACCTGCGCAGCAGCTTTGAGTGTCCTATGGACACAGGGTCCAAGATCCCTCTGATCCTCCACACTGCCAAGAATCTTACCATTAATACTACATTCTGCCATCATATTTGACCTATCAAAATGAACCACCTCTCACTTATCTGGGTTGAACTCCATCTGACGCTTCTCAGCCAATTTCTGTATCCTATCGATGTCCCACTGTAATCTCTGACAATCCTCCATACTATTCACAACACCTCCAACCATTGTGTCTTCAGAAAACTTACTAACCCATCTCCCCATTTCCTATCCAGAAATCTCTTAAAAGACCCTATCCTATCTGCCTCCAGCACCATCTCTGGCAGCCCATTCCACGCATTCACCATTCACTGTGTAAAAATAATTTGCTCCTGTGTAACATCACCCACTGATGCAGTGTGTCACTGTTTGTGTCCCTCAGGTCAGAATCCTGCTGCTGTTAACGGTCTCCAACGAGATTGTGTCACTCTTTGCTCTCTGGTCAATAGGCGATGCTGGGAGCTTGCTCACATGAACACCCATTTGACACAGGAAATGTCACCATGAAAGGGTGTCTGTAATGAACAGTAGACAACACTGGCAGCTGGAACACATGGTTTTCACAGACCTCTGCTGTCGTGATGCGTTGGCACTGTCACAGCTGCAAGGTGGTTGGCACTTCCTTGCACTCGTACCAAAGTGAGTCTGATGAAAGTAAAGATAGAGTGTTGCCTTTTTCTCAGCTGTGGGCATGTGTGTGTGTGGAGGCCCTGCTCACGGGGCTTACTGAGAGAAAAAAGGAGGAATTATGCACCTCTGCCTTGCTGAGTGTAGACTGTCAGACATTTTAGCAAGCCCCCTCTTGTAATTTACAGGTATATTGCAAAGGCTGTACAAATTAGATCAGCTATTTGTTGCATGAAGAGATCTTTGCAAATAAAACTAGGATGGCAATTTTCAAGGAGGGCCAGCATGTGCTCCATTCGCTCTGAAGGCCTAGCATTCCCCAGGCCGGGTAAGACCAGCAACTGTTCGGCACGCTCGGGCTCTGATAGTCCAACTGTCTGTAAAAGGTGAGATTTCAACGCTCGGTACTCATCCTGTTCAGGTGAATGTTTAAGGAAAGAGATAACACATGGGGAACATTTGATAACTTTGCCCTGTGTTCACAAGAGTTTAGAAGAATAAGGGGTGTGGATCGACCTCATTTAAGCCAATGGTATATTAAAAAGCCTAGATAGAGTGGATGTTATAGACAATAGACAATAGGTGCAGGAGTAGGCCATTCGGCCCTTTGAACTAGCACCGCCATTCACTGTGATTATGGCTGATCATCCACAACCAGTATCAAGTTCCTGCCTTATCCCCATAACCTTTGATTCCGCTATCTTTAAGAGCTCTATCCATCTCTTTCTTGAAAGCATCCAGAGACTTATCCTCCACAACCTTTTGGGGCAGAGCATTTCATACATCTACCACTCTCTGGGTGAAAAAGTTTTTCCTCAACTCCGTTCTGAATGGCCTACCCCTTATTCTTAAACTGTGGCCTCTGGTTGTCAAGAGAAGCATGTCCCTGGTAACGAGAAAGAGATTGTATATGTGATCCAAATATACAATCAAACTCATATCTTAAGAGTCGGTCCAGTTTTCAAAAGGATTCAGAAGTCAAGGCATAAGTCAACAATTATGATCTCATGAGTCTGGATTTGTTCCCAATATCCTTTGAAAATATTTCTGTTGAGCCATCACTAGAGCACAACCCAAGCACCAACCTTTCAAATGCTGCTTTCAAAGCCTTTCATTACTGGATGCCCTTCAACACCAAATAAGAGCACTTTGTGATCTGAATGTGCACTTAATACCCTGCTTCTAAAATGACTGTCTTCAAATACTTGACATTGCAGCAACAGCTATTTTTGTTCTTGAATAAAATGATTCATCCTCATACAATTTTTGGTGCTATGAGGAATTTGTCAAGAGTATCATACCAATGTGCTGCTTAGATAGATTCATGTCTGTGCAGGACAATCAGTGTATTTTGCGAAATGTACACATATTTGTTTTTTTTAGGACCAATGAAACATGTGGAATAGATTATTTAGTGAAATATGTGATAACTAAATTAAAACAACTTACCTTGGACTAAGTTGATTGCTTAATGTTTCCTTTTATTGCTCATCCATTAACCCATTACGTAGCTTTGTCAGACAATGCCCACATTTTGCAGTCCCAGCTCGTTGCTGTGTTAGTATAGAATGGAAATGAGTATCTGGCAGGGTGTAGATTGGATCAAAACCATCTGTCTCAAAAGAGAGTGATAAAAGCATTAGAATGGTTTTATTACCTTGTCATGTTGCAACATCATTCTTAGATTAGAAAGTTCAATCCTTGAATGAAGGTGCCATCACTGTAAGTAGAGGCATTAATCATAGGAACAAAGATAAAATGCTGAGCAGAATTTTCTCTAGAATTTTGATACATTTATTACTTCGCTCTCTTTTCCTTCGGCTCTCACAGTTAAATTATCTTCTTTGGCTCTTTAGTGCAGCACAGTCCTATTCTGTGCCTGACCGTTAGTAATGCCTTCCTGCCTGAAGCCATAATGACAAAAGATTTCAAATCTTTATAGCTGAGTTTGGGTTAAGCTAAATTTTTAAATCTTTTCAAAGTATACACACAAAAGTTCTACAGCAATAAACTATTTAATACAAGTGACTAAGACAATTTTTGAAAGAAATTCTTACTCATATCATTTTAGCAAGAACTTTGGCAGCAGAAATGGTTTTTCACTATGTGACCCAATTACAGAGAACCTGTTAGTGCTTCTTAAGCCTCTCTTTGAAGATCCACAAAATGTCACATGAGTTTTTTTTATCCAGAACACACCACCTTTCTTATTGGCTGAATACAGTATAGAAGGGAGGCAACATTTTTGATATCATATTCACTTAGTTCACAGATCCAGTAAGCTTAGTCTTGGTCCATGAGTTGTGAAATTTCACAACTCTTTGGTAGAAAATATTTCTCTTCAATCCCCACTGACTCCAACCTATCTCTACACCTCCCCCCTCCCCCACCACTCAGCTGCTTCTACTGTCCTCTTGTTGCCAAGCAATTCAGATCTATGTTTCCTAATTGCTCATTCAATGAAGTTGACTACTCACCTAGTCAATACACTTCACAACTTTCACCGCTTCAATTAAATCTTCTCGGTATCATTTTGTTTCCCAAATAATGTACTCAGTCTCGCCAAACTTGTCACTACTCTTAGAATTCTGCCCTGCATCTACTTTGTGCTAGGTTCTTCCTTCTGTTCTGTGATAAACAGCATTTACTAATATGATCTTCAAGGTGACTGGGGCATAAAGGCAAGCATCCTTTATATCCAATAACCTTCTTAACTAACTTAACCACTAATCCCACTGCCATTAGCGATTCAAGGATATGCACTCTATTTCTCTATACTATTTGGTGTCTTTATTTAGTATGGCTATCATTAACTTGAATGAATTCTAATAATCAATGTTGTGCTAACTAATCAATTCATTATTAGCATCTTCCTGCAGCCTAGAACTTTCCACTACACAGCAAAGCTTGGTGTCAATACCCATAACTGAGCACCAGAGAATCCCACTGAATGTAGACTTTGGGGCAATACGACTTGCATTACCATTACCTTTTGCTTTCTGTCACAGTTAAATTTTAATCTGACTTCTCATTTTCTCCTTATATCCATAGGCTTTTACTTACTTGATCAACCGTCCATGTAGGATTTAACCATAGAACCATAGAAACTACAGCACAGAAACAGGCCCTTTGGCCCTTCTTGGCTGTGCCGAACCATTTTCTGCCTAGTCCCACTGACCTGCACACGGACCATATCCCTCCATACACCTCCCATCTATGTATCTGTCCAATTTATTCTTAAATGTTAAAAAAGAACCCGCATTTACCACCTCGTCTGGCAGCTCATTCCCTACTCCCACCACACTCTGTGTAAAGAAGCCCCCCCTAATGTTCCCTTTAAACTTTTCCCCCCTCACCCTTAACCCATGTCCTCTGGTTTTTTTCTCCCCTTGCCTCAGTGGAAAAAGCCTGCTTGCATTCACTCTATCTATACCCATCATAATTTTATATACCTCTATCAAATCTCCCCTCATTCTTCTACGCTCCAGGGATTAACGTCCTAACCTATTCAACCTTTCTCTGTAACTGAGTTTCTCAAGTCCCGGCAACATCCTTGTAAACCTTCTCTGCACTCTTTCAACCTTATTTATATCCTTCCTGTAATTTGGTGACCAAAACTGAACACAATACTCCAGATTCGGCCTCACCAATGCCTTATACAACCTCATCATAACATTCCAGCTCTTATATTCAATACTTCGATTAATAAAGGCCAATGTACCAAAAGCTCTCTTTACGACCCTATCTACCTGTGCCGACACTTTTAGGGAATTTTGTATCTGTATTCCCAGATCCCTCTGTTCCACTGCACTCCTCAGTGCCTTACCATTAACCCTGTATGTTCTACCTTGGTTTGTCCTTCCAACGTGCAATACCTCACACTTGTCAGTATTAAACTCCATCTGCCATTTTTCAGCCCATTTTTCCAGCTGGTCCAAGTCCCCCTGCAGGCTCTGAAAACCTTCCTCACTGTCTACTACACCTCCAATCTTTGTATCATCAGCAAACTTGCTGATCCAATTTACCACATTATCATCCAGATCATTGATATAGATGACAAATAACAATGGACCCAGCACTGATCCCTGTGGCACACCACTAATCACAGGCCTCCACTCAGAGAAGCAATTTTCTACCACCACTCTCTGGCTTCTTCCATCGAGCCAATGTCCAGTCCAATTTACCACCTCTCCATGTATACCTAGCGACTGAATTTTCCTAACTAACCTCCCACGCGGGACCTTGTCAAAGGCCTTACTGAAGTCCATGTAGACAATATCCACTGCCTTCCCTTCATCCACTTTCCTGGTAACCTCCTCGAAAAACTCCAACAGATTGGTCAAACATGACCTACCACGCACAAAGCCATGTTGACTCTCCCTAATAAGCCCCTGTCTATCCAAATGCTTATAGATTCTGTCTCTTAGTACTCCCTCCAATAACTTACCTACTACTGACGTTAAACTCACCGGCCTATAATTTCCCAGATTACTTTTCGATTCTTTTTTAAACAACGGAACAACATGAGCCACTCTCCAATCCTCCGGCACTTCACCCATAGACAGCGACATTTTAAATACTTCTGCCAGGGCCCCCGCAATTTCAACACTAGTCTCCTTCAAGGTCCGAGGGAACACCCTGTCAGGTCCCGGGGATTTATCCACTTTAATTTTCCTCAAGACAGCAAGCACCTCCTCCTTTTCAATCTGTACAGTTTCCATGGTCTCACTACTTGATTCCCTCAATTCCATAGATTTCATGCCAGCTTCCTTAGTAAATACAGACGCAAAAAACCTATTTAAGATCTCCCCCATTTCCTTTGGTTCCGCACAAAGCCGACCACTCTGATCTTCAAGAGGACCAATTTTATCCCTTACAATCATTTTGCTCTTAATATACTTGTAAAAGCTCTTTGGATTATCCTTCACTTTGACTGCCAAGGCAACCTCATGTCTTCTTTTTGCCCTCCTGATTTCTTTCTTAAGTATTTTCTTGCACTTCTTATACTCCTCAAGCACCTGATTTACCCCCTGTTTCCTATACATTTCATACAACTCCCTCTTCTTCTTTATCAGAGTTGCAATATCTCTTGAGAACCAAGGTTCCTTATTCCTATTCAATTTGCCTTTAATCCTGACAGGAACATACAAACTCTGCACTCTCAAAATTTCCCCTTTGAAGGCTTCCCACCTACCAATCACATCTTTGCCAGAGAACAACTTGTCCCAATCCACGCTCTTTAGATCCTTTCCCATTTCTTCAAATTTGGCCTTCTTCCAGTTCAGAACCTCAACCCTAGGACCAGATCTATCCTTGTCCATGATCAAATTGAAACTAATGGCGTTATGATCACTGGAACCAAAGTGCTCCCCTACACAGACTTCCGTCACTTGCCCTAATTTGTTTCCTAACAGGAGATCCAATATTGCATCCCCTCTAGTTGGTCCCTCTATATACTGATTTAGAAAACTTTCCTGAACACACCTTACAAACTCTAAACCATCTAGACCCCTAACAGTATGGGAGTCCCAATCAATGTATGGAAAATTAAAATCCCCTACCACCACAACTTTATGTTTCCTGCAGTTGTCTGCTATTTCTCTGCAGATTTGCTCTTCCAAGTCTCATTGACTATTGGGTGGTCTGTAATACAATCCCACTAATGTGGCCATACCTTTCCTGTTTCTCAGCTCCACCCATAAGGACTCAGTAGACAAGCCCTCTAATCTGTCCTGCCTGAGCACTGCTGTAATATTTTTCCTAACAAGCAATGCTACTCACCCACCTTTCATTCCCCTGCCTCGATCACATCTGAAATATCGGAACCCTGGAATATTAAGCTGCCAGTCCTGCCCCTCCTGTAACCAAGTTTCACTAATTTGATGAACTTACTCCATTTTGCTTTAAATGCTCCACTCCCATTAAGGTTCCTTATTACTATCTCCAAAAATTCGGCAGAGTTTATCAGACGAAGGTGGTCCTTAACAGAGCTGTGCAATGGCCCTTCCTAAAAATTGTGCCTTTTTAAATACTGTCTCTCAGAATTCCTTCAAATAACCTATCCAACACAGATGGTTTTCAGCATGCAGACATTAACAAGGCAAAGTGTCATGAAACCCACGAAGCATGTTGCCCGGCCTGTCACTTCTCAACCTCTGTCACTATATCCAGTCTTCCTTTCTTCGTGTGCCTCTCATCCTGCCTCACCTGGATCGACCTAGCATTTCCCAGCTCTTGCTCCACCTCCGCCCCTCACCACATTAAACTGGCTATCTCCCATGTATCTTTCAGTATGGATGAAGATATGTTGACAGTCTATCTCCCTCCAGACATACTGCCTGAATTCTTCCAGCAGCTTGATTGTTGTAGTGTCGCCACTTACAGATTCAGAAGCCCAGTGGAATTGGCTTACCATACACAGGAGCAATCCCGTGAGGCATGGGAGGAGGAGGAGGGGGCCTGTGAGCAGCAACGCAGCCTCAGGAGCTGTATCCTGCGGACTTGCCCCCAGAATTTTCCAATTGCCTTTTGACAGCTCACTGCTGACATGGGCTCTTGAATTGTAACCATTTCAAATTATACAAACAGGTTGAATTATTTTTAAAAAGTAATACTGTCAAATAAAGATTTGAAAATAGGAGTCTGGATGGCATGCAAAACAAACTTATTATAGTATCTCAGTATTCACTGTATGTGACAATAATAAAACAATTATTGATTACCATTCCTCAAAACTCCAGTGAGTGTAAGCCACCCCTGCTCAGCTGTTCCTTATAAGGGAACCCTTTCCTCTTACTGATAAACCTTTTCTAAACCCTCACATTCAAGTGTTTCATTCATTAAGTAAGGACACCATCTATTAAATTTATCATCTTCAAGGAACTGTGGATTTATCCAAATTGTCCAATCAAAAGCTACTGTGAAATTGTTAAAGTTACTCTGTCCTCTACATAGGGAAGTAGCTTCATAGAAGCGCGCATTGAGAACATTACCGTGATTAAACGCTACACTGCCAGGACAAACCAGGAACCATGGCTGACTGCAGAGGTTCTTGCACTGCTTAGGAATTGAGATTTTCTTGTCAGATTGGGGGACAGGCTTTACTTAGTACATGTACTTTGGATTACTTGACATTAATTTTTATTGTATAATATTTTGGTTTATGTGCTGTGTGTGATCTAAGCATATTTTGTGGGTGCACTGTGGTCCAGAGGAACATTGCTTTTTTGTTGATACAGTCAGATGATAATAAACTTGAGCTTGGACTTCTCCACTGCATTATTGAGAAAAGGTTTAATCAACAGAAGTTTGATTTACTTTTGTTCTTAGATATTGTAATCATGAATGACTCTTCTATCTAATCTTTGAGAGTAATACATCTTAGGCAAACAGAAAGGCTTAATGAAGAGGTAAAGGGAAAATATGACCAAGGCTTTTGATGTGGAATCATGACTGTTTAAAACACAATAGACTTCAAACTATCAATGTGATTTCTATTGAACAGAAGAAGGAGTCTTCCAATCATCATGGAACGGGTACAGAAAGAAAGGTTTAATTTATGTTTTCTCTTCTTTGATCTCGCGAAGTCCAATCCACTTAACAGCTGATGAAGAACATCTGAAGAATTGTCACTACTGTGATGTAGAAAGCATGCAACTCACTCACCGGTCCACTGAATATCTCAGAAGCATTATATCAGAAACCACATAACAAGGTGTGTTTCTCCCTGCTGCTGAAATATCTCTTCCAGTTGTCAGCATTGCAACTGTCTGACATACAACCTGTACCTGCTCTGTGCAAGTACTCACAATCTGTGTAAAAAAGACCAATGCAAATATTTTCAATAAGACCAAGGGATGTTTTATGCAATCACCTCTGTTTTTGAATCGCTGAATGTTGGATCCTTTGTGTCTTTTGAAGCTTCCCTTCCATCCAGATGGCAAACAGAGTGGATGTTTAGTGACACTAAATCTGTTTAGTTCAGTTGTAATTCCACCTTTTACTGCATTTCTTAGGATGCTGGTGATGCATTTTCCCTTTTTGAATAATAATGACCATATATGTAAATATGCATGATATTATTTGTGATGTGTGTGCTAATGTGTGAATTGTGTGCATATGCATATTTTAAGAATAACTTCATAAATTTGACATGCAGTTTAGAGCTATCCCTATTACCCATACATTGCCTTGCACACTCTGCAAGTCACCACGATAAGAAATTACAAATACTTACTTTGAGATGAGGATGGAATTGTAAAATAAAATATATAAGATCACCAGAAGTAGCAAAAATAGTGAGGACATCAATTGACTTAATGCTTTTGCTTTAAGGTGCAGTAATATCCAAGTTTGTTCTGCTGGTGAATTTGACTTGAGCACAGGAGAATTTAAGGCTTTTGCATGGAATTGTCCAATTATCTCTTGGAATTCAAAAAGAGAAACAATTCAAGTTAGCATCCCAAGCCTATTTTAGATTTATCTGGAGCTGTGCATTTTAATAAAGCATTGGAGACCCTCACTTTATACACAGAACAGTTGAAGATGCTTTACAGGGCAGAAATATAGTTGATATCAAACATGAGATCAGAGTTATGTTTATGTAAAATATTGGTTTATAAGGTTGTAAGAAAGCAATTTTGTTGATAGAAGTAGGCTTAGAGGGCTGGCTGGTGCTGCAATGATTTCAGCGCCAGACTCTGGAATGGAGGTTCCCGGGTTCGAACCCAGTCAAGACCGCTCCCGAGTATGCTTTCCATCCGTGTCAGGTTGAGTGTCGAGATCGCAACTCAACCTCATAAATTAGATAAATTAGAGGGAAAAATACTGCGAAATGTCTATGTGAGGAGTGGCGCGCCACAGTCTCTCCCTCTCTCTCTCTCTCTCTCTCTTGCTCCACGCCTTGTAAAGGCATGAAAAAAGACATTGCAACACACCTCAAAGTTGCTGGTGAACGCAGCAGGCCAGGCAGCATCTGTAGGAAGAGGTGCAGTCGACGTTTCAGGCCGAGACCCTTCGTCAGGACCCTTCGTCATTGTCCCACCAACATTGCACACACAGACATACACGCACAGACGCACACACACGCCAAAAAAATAAAAGAAGTAGGCTTAGAAATGTACCTAAACTCAGCAGACCTCCAGTCACTGTGCAACATGAAAACAATTTTATTCAAATAGGAGGTAGAGAGACTGCAGAATTACATTCAACCAGCATGCCCATACACAATGAAAAGCTGCAAACTTAGAAATGAAGCATCGGTTAAGTTAATTAGCAATATTTAAGATGAAGAACTTGAGAAAAATCACAATTTTGGCATTTTTCTGAACAAAATGGCATGAAATAAGTTCACATGCAGCCCCACAGATGATAATACTCATGCAAGTTAATAAATGCACAATACATAGCAAAGTTCAAGTATGTTATGTTGGAAAGTGTATGGTTATGCACTTTGGTAGAAGAAATAGACAGGCAGACTATTATTTAAATGGGGAGAGAATTCAAAGATCTGAGATGCAGCAGGACTTGGGAGTCCTCGTGCAGGATACCCTTAAGGTTAACCTCCAGGTTGAGTCGGTGGTGAAGAAGGCGAATGCAATGTTGGCATTTATTTCTAGAGGAATAGAGTATAGGAGCAGGGATGTGGTGTTGAGGCTCTATAAGGTGCTGGTGAGACCTCACTTGGAGTACTGTATGCAGTTTTGGGCCCTTTATTTAAGAAAGGATGTGCTGATGTTGGAGAGGGTTCGGAGAAGATTCACTAGAATGATTCGGGGAATGAGAGGGTTATCTTATGAGGAACGTTTGACCGCTCTTGGACTGTACTCCTTGGAGTTCAGAAGAATGAGGGGGGACCTCATAGAAACATTTTGAATGTTGAAAGACATGGACAGAGTGGATATGGTAAAGTTGTTTCCCATGGTGGGGGAGTCTAGTACGAGAGGGCATTACTTAAGGATTGAAGGGCACCCATTCAGAACAGAGATGTGAAGAAATTTTTTTAGCCAGAGGGTGGTGAATCTGTGGAATTTGTTGCCACGGGCGGCAGTGGAAGTCAAGTCATTGGGTGTATTTAAGGCAGAGATTGATAGGTGTCTGAGTAGCCAGGGCATCAAAGGTTATGGTGAGAAGGCGGGAGAGTGGGACTAAATGGGAAAATGGATCAGCTCATGATAAAATGGGGGAGCAGATTTGATGGGCCAAATGGGCGACTTCTGCTCCTTTGTCTTATGGTCTTATGGTTATTTAGGACAGCAAAATACAAAGAGCTGACTTCTAAAAATGACAAAGACTTTTAGCTTTTATGTAACACTAGTGCTAACATGGTTCATAAGCTGATGGCAGTAGCCTAAACTGGGAACCTAATAGTAACCCTGAACCCAATGAACAAGAGTGATGCAAAAGCTGAGTTAGGTGGCAACAGCTGCCACCGTGTAGATGATCTCCATCTCAAATATGGCTATTTAGCCAAGTAAAATGCATATATTGTAGAATGCGGACATAAATTTATTATGCAAGGATAGATCCAGGGAATCAAGAGAGAATATCATCTTCCAGTTATGTTCTCAGAACAAGGGAATGTTCTCAGTGGGAAACGATAAGAATGTGGCAGTATCATTCTGCAAATGGAAAACAGCAAGAGGGGAATTTTTAAACTGCATGTAAGTGACCAGCAGCATCAAGAATAAATCAATTATATCAAAGCTAAAATAAGAACAGTTGATCAATATGTCAATGTAATCATCACGAAGCTACTGACTGCTGGTACATTGCCAGAGATTTGTACAGTAAATCAAAAGGTCCTTCATAGTGACATTAACAGAAAGTACGGCCAGTTTCAGTAGCTATTCTGGGCAAATGTAAAACCAGCAGTTAGATTTTCACAATGCTCAGAAAGTAAAGCTACCTAAAATAAAGAAAGGTTTTCACCCTGAAATTTTCACTCTGTTTCTCTTTCCATAGAAGCTGCCTGATTTGCTGAGAAACTACTCCAGTAGTTTTCATATTTAATTTCCAGTGTCGCCTCTATCTCCTTGATGTGTCAAAGAGATTCTAAACCAAGATTTAGTACTCGAGTTACTTAAGCATGCCTGGGTATCACTATAATGGGCTGGGTTAATCTGACCCAACAATTTGAGTGTCCAGGAGATGCAGTAATAAGAATACAACCACAGCAAAATACCTCCAAGAGAACCACAACCTTGCTGTAGGGTTTCTAGGCTTGTGTGCCTCAGTGACCCAGAGAACTATGTTGGATGGAATATAAACTTTATGCTTTGGCTCTTGGTAGGGTCACCCATGCCAAACAGGTCAAAAGGTAGAGGCTGGACTAATAGTGGTCCACCAGTCCTCCAGTTTTGAAGGTTCAGCTCAGGGCTAAAGACCTTGATTAGTAAAACAAAATTGTTATGGAAACAGCAATAAAGATTCCTTCTGCACCTGGTATTCCTGAGTCTTCACCCAGAACTTGCATGACTGACAGTAGTAAAAACCAAAAGCAAGCTACTGTCATGATGAAGGAAGCCCTGAACACCACCAAAGATGGAGGAACTTCATTGCTGCCCTAAACTCAAGCAACGAAATGGACTATAAGTAAGTACAGCAAAATAACTTAAGCCTAATTTATTATCATAAAACAACCAACATGAATAGACCACCCAAAGTACTATGCAGCTAGTCACGAAGGTTTCAGCAAGTCATGAAGATTTTGGGACTCACAATTTTTAGTCACCACTTAATTGTTACTACTGTCAGGGAGCTCCAATTTTGAACTTGTGAAATCACTGGCACTATTCGCGATTTCTAGCCATGGTTGAAGTCCAAAGAATGAATGAAAAATTATTTCATTTATACAAGTTACGCCAGTGCAGAGCAATCGTGAGACAGATGAACTCTTTGTTCTTGCATTAACTCAGTCTGTTTACATATAAGCAATAAGCATAAACCAAGATATACAGACAATGTAACAAACATCCACAGTGTTTAATGATGAACAGACATTCGCACTTCAATGGCTTCTCATTGTTTACTCTACAGACTGACAGATCCCACATGCCAAGAGTTCAGAAAGTGTTAAATTGTCATTTGTCCTGACAGGCATTCGTTCATTGCTTTGGAAAATCTAATATGCCACATCCCACCCCTCATCCTAAAGGGGAGGGGGTGGGATGGGTGCTAACAACATCTTGTTGACAGTTTGGACAGAATGAATAAGATTTACAAACACTACATTGGGATCAGGGATGCCAGAATCAGATTACAATCAATTTGGCACTTTACTTGTTTCACAGAAAAAAGTTGTATGAGGCCAGTCACTCTAGGTTTACAACATTCCCTCATACTTATAAGCCTCCAGTTAGCACATACCACATGATGTGCACCCTTTCCCAAAACAATAGTATCATTTTCACAAATCTCAAGGTTATCAGTGGCTTGTCTGGTCTCAACAGATGTCTCACATCCAAAAAAAGAACAGAAGACAAGCATTAAAACAGAACAAAACAATGTTCTGACAGGAACCTTTAAAAACAAAAGTGGAAAGACAGTTAGAAATGTTTTCATTCTCTCTTTGTCAGTTTACCTTTATCCACACACACAGGATGGGTCTGTCCTCATACCATCACCCAGCAGGTATTTCCTTGTCTGTCAGCTATGATCTCACCCAGCACTGGAGGGAAAGAAGGGTATGTCACAAACATAAATCCCCTTGCAAAACTGAATCAGCTATTTATCAATGTGTTCAGTTGTGTAATCAGGAACAAAAGGAACAGATTGTCCTGTCATTACAAAACCAGGAGTGCCTCATTTCAAAAGGTGGTTGTTCAAATTATACAAAGCACAAGGAAGGACAGGTAACCATCGATATAAGGTCTGGGCAGGAGTCTGGGCAGGAGTAAGTAAACAAATTTGCTGTTTTAATAGGCCATTCATTCATTCAATCAGAATACTGGCCTGAGGATAATAGAGGACATGGAAGACCCACCATAAAACATTAGAGACAGCCCACATTTGTACCCTAGAACCTGAAAAGAGTGAATTATTACCCAAATGTGTTTCATGGGACACACTGTATGCAGAAACAAGATGTCACCATCCCCGAAGGGTGCCATCTTGATTAACTTTACCAGTAGGGATTGCCATCAAAAGTACAATAAGTGTCCACTATAGTGTGGAGGTACTGGAATCGCTTCTGTAAAGGAAGGGGACTGATATAATCTATTTGCTAAATCTGAGCAGCAGCACACCCTCAGTGAATGGCAGCCAAAGGTTGTTTAGAAAGCTGTCCGTCCTTAATTTCCAAGCATAGCCTACAATTCCCTCCTGCGGTATGAGCTATATCAGTGAGAAGCGGCAATCCCTACACCCCCAAATAATCAGAAGACTCTTGGGCTCATGGAGCAATTTGGCAATACTAGTATTTGAGGCTGGGGGCTAGATGTCACCATGTCAACACAAGTAAGTTGTTAACTTTTATCATCAGTGAATCATCTTTCATATTGATGTTGACATGGTAACTGTAATGGTAATCTGCAATGGTAATATGCGATGATCGACTCCAAATGTCCTTCCCTAACTTTGCTGCCCACAGGGGACAACAGTATAATACTGCCTGTTCCATTAGGGTAACTGAACCCTAATGCTAAAGTCCATTAGCAACAGCCCAAGAATTGATACAAATCTAGGCTTCATTAGTTTTCTGTATAATGACAGTATGCACTGATACAAGCTCTACATATTGACTCGACCATCTAAGCTTTCTTTCTTCAGGACTTGTTGGGTGAGAGTGTAAAAGACAGCAACCTTCCAGCAATGATGATCATTCTTCCAGAGGCATCGGTGAACCTAACAGACATTCATTCTGAATAAATGATGATGTGTTGCTGCTGAGCAGGAGTCAGCAGATTAAAAGCAAACACCCCATGCAACAGGCAAGAGTTGGACCAGAGTAACTTCAGCTGTGGGTGATGTAGTCCAAGAGGACTCAGCTATCAGTTCACGTGTTTTACTAATTCTGCCCGGTCCCTTTGATGGCCATACAGAAATATACTATTTCCGCTTGGCAATTGAACTCTGTTCTTCACACCCTACCTTACATATGGAGAGAGAGGAGGCAATCCCCCATCTGTGTTTCAGTCTCTACTAAAGGCCAGAAGCAAGCAAGAAGTTGTTTCTCAAACAAGTATATCTAGTAGCAGCATCAGGAAGCTTTGGGGATCAGAAACCTAGAGGTATATTCTTTACTCCACACTTCTGCCATCATCTTTAACAGAAACCTGCAGTTCAAAGGGAAGACCCTCTCGACGAGGAGTCAGGGGTAAGGTCATAGTGGCAGCCTCCTTTGCAGCCTCAAAAGCTGAAGTCAAGTGGGATATATGGTACCACCAGTATTCCAGAACGCCAACAAAGCTTAAGAATTCTTGTTTTTTCATAGCGGATACTACTTCTAGGACTTTATTTCTCACCTTAAAGGAAATTATCCTTCACCCTTCGTCCACTGTATTCCCAGAAAATAAACAGTTGTAACTGGGCCCTGTGCTTTATCGGGGTTAATTTCCCATCCTCTCGATCACGTAAGGTTAGTCAAAGTACTAAGGACTTTGGAAACCTCCTGTTCAGAGGATCCTTGCATAGCCTATCATCTATATAGTGAGCTACTTTAGTGTTGGGAATAGGATATATTCACACAAGTACCATTCCACCACACTATGCCACATAGTAGGACTCTGGATATATCCCTGTGGAAGCCATGTAAAGGTGTAATGAAGGCTGTTCCATGTAAAATAAAAACAGATCATGGGACTGCTCAGCAATAGGGATGGAGAAGAAAACATTAAACATAAGACCATAAGACAAAGGAGCAGAAGTAGGCCATTCGGCCCATCGAGTCTGCTCCGTCATTTTAACATGAGCTGATCCATTTTATCCTATTTAGTCCCACTGCCCCGCCTTCTCAACATAACCTTTGATGCCCTGGCTACTCAGATACCCATCAATCTCTTCCTTAAATACATCCAATGACTTGGCCTTCACTGCTGCCCGTGGCAACAAATTCCAGAGATTCACCACCCTCTGACTAAAAAAATTTTTTCGCATTTCTGTTCTGAAAGGGCGCCCTTCAATCCTGAAGTCATGCCCTCTCGTACTAGACTCCCCCATCATGGGAAACAACTTTGCCACATCCACTCTGTCCATGCCTTTTAACATTCGAAATGTTTCTATGAGGTCTCCCCTCATTCTTCTAAACTCCAAGGAATACAGTCCAAGAGCGGACAAACGTTCCTCATATGTTAACCCTCTCATTCCCCGAATCATTCTAGTGAATCTTCTCTGTACCCTCTCCAAAGTCAGCACATCCTTTCTTAAATAAGGAGACCAAAACTGCCCACAGTACTCCAAGTGAGGTCTCACCAGCGCCTTATAGAGCCTCAACCTCACATCCCTGCTCCTATACTCTATTCCTCTAGAAATGAATGCCAACATTGCATTCTCCTTCTTCACTACCGACTCAACCTGGAGGTTAACTTTAAGGGAATCCCGTACGAGGACTCCCAAGTCCCGTTGCATCTCAGAACTTTGAATTCTTTCCCCGTTTAAATAATAGTCTGCCCGTTTATTTTTTCTGCCAAAGTGCATAACCATACACTTTCCAACATTGTACTTCATTTGCCACTTCTTTGCCCATTCTTCCAATCTATCCAAGTCTCTCTGCAGACTTTCCGTTTCCTCAGCACTACCGGCCCCTCCACCTATCTTCGTATCATCAGCAAACTTAGCCACTAAGCCATCTATTCCATAATCCAAATCGTTGATGTACAATGTAAAAAGAAGCGGCCCCAACACTGATCCCTGTGGAAAACCACTGGTAACCGGCAGCCAACCAGAATAGGATCCCTTTATTCCCACTCTCTGTTTCCTGACAATCAGCCAATGCTCTATCCACGTATGTAACTTTCCTGTAGTTCTTATCTTGTTAAGCAGCCTCATGTGTGGCACCTTGTCAAAGGCCTTCTGAAAATCCAAATATACAACATCCACTGCATCTCCCTTGTCTAGCCTACTGGTAATTTCCTCAAAAAATTGTAATAGGTTTGTCAGGCAGGATTTTCCTTTAAGGAATCCATGCTGAGTTCTGCCTATCTTGTCATATGCCTCCAGGTACTCTGTAACCTCATCCTTGACAATCGACTCCAACAACTTCCCAACCACCGACGTCAAGCTAACAGGTCTATAATTTCCTTTTTGCTTCCTTGCCCTCTTCTTAAATAGCGGAGTGACATTTGCAATCTTCTAGTCTTCCGGAACCATGCCAGAATCTATTGACTTTTGAAAGGTCATCGCTAATGTCTCCGCAATCTCCACAGCTACTTCCTTCAGAACACGAGGGTGCATTCCATCTGGTCCAGGAGATTTATCAACCTTTAGCCTATTCAGCTTCCTGAGTACTTTTTCTGTCATAATTGTGACTGCGCACACTTCTCTTCCCTGCCACCCTTGAGTGTCCGGTATCCTGCTGTCTTCCTCAGTGAAGACTGATGCAAAACACTTGTTCAGTTCCTCTGCCATCTCTTCATCTCCCATTACAATTTCTCCAGTATCATTTTCTATCGGTCCTATATCTACTCTCACCTGTCTTTTACTCTTTATATACTTGAAAAAGCTTTTAGTATCCTCTTTGATATTATTTGCTAGTTTCCTTTCATAGTTAATCTTCTCTCTCTTAATGACCTTCTTGGTTTCCTTTTGTAAGGTTTTAAAGACTTCCCAATCCTCTGTCTTCCCACTAATTTTTGCTTCCTTGTATGCCCTCTCCTTAGCTTTAACTTTGGCTTTGACTTCTCTTGTCAACCACGGTTGCATCCTTTTTCCACTCAAAAATTTCTTCTTTTTTGGAATATACCTGTCTTGCACATTCCTCATTTCTCGCATAAACTCCAACCACTGCTGCTCTGCCATCTTTCCCGCCAGTGTCTCTTTCCAGTCAACTTTGGCCAGTTTCTCTCTCATGCCACTGTAGTTTCCTTTACTCCACTGAAACACCGACACATCAGATTTTGGCTTCTCTTTTTCTAATTTCACAGTGAACTCAATCATGTTATGATCACTGCCTCCTAAGGGTTCCTTCACCTCAATCTCTCCAATCACCTCCGGTTCATTACACAATACCCAATCCAGTACAGTCGATCCCCTAGTGGGTTCAACAACAAGCTGTTCTAAAAAGCCATCTCGCAGACATTCTACAAATTCACATCAATAAATCATAATATGGCTGGGGCATGGGAATATGATAGAGCTGAGGATGAGCCAGCAGGTTTACAAGTAGATAATGGGTGTTACATGAAAGTAAGGAAAGGCAAGCCAATGATTGGGTACAAATGCAGACAGAGCAAGGAGCTAAATTGTACCACAGAGGCAAAATTCAAAAGGGCGAAGAATGTAGGACTGAAGGTGCTCTATTTATAAGCATGTAGTATTTGGAATAAAGTGGACAAACTCATGGCACAATTAGAGATTGTTTGGTATGACATGAGCATCACTCAGCCATGGTTGGAAGAAGTCATAGTTGGCTTTACATCAAAGGATATACTTTGTACAGTATCAGAAGGACAGGCAGGAGGGCATAGCTGAAGATGTGTCTCTGCTGGTAAGAGATGCGATTGTATCTTTAGGAAGAGGTGATATAGGTTCAGATACTATTGAATCTTTGTTAGTGGAGTTAAGAAGCTGTAAGGGTAAAAAAAACATTATGGGAATCATATATAGGCCTCCAAATAGTAGCCAAGATGTGAGGTTAAGATTGCAAAGGGAGCTAGAAAAGGCATGTAATAAGGGTAATGTCAAAATTGTAACAGGGGACTTTAATATGCAAGAGGATTGGGAAGATCAGGTTGGTGTTGGATCACAAGAGAGGGAATTTGTTGAATGCCTACAAGATAGCTATTTAGAGCAGCTTGTGCTTGAGACTATTTGGAGAAAGGATGGGTGTTGTGTAATTACCCATATCTTATTAAGAGCTTAACATAAAGGAACCCTTAGGAGACAGAGATCATAATATGATTATGTTCATACTACGGTTTGAGAACGAGATGCATAATCATATTTATCAGCATCGCAATGGAATGAAGGGAATTAAACAGGTATGAGAGTGAATGATACTGGTAAGGATGATGGCGGAGCAGAGAAAGCAAAAGTTTTTGGGAGTAGTTCATAAGGTGCCGGATAGATACAGTATGTCCCACAGAAGAAGTTCTCAGATGGCAGTGGTAGGCAACCGTGGCTGACAAGGGAAGTTAAGGACAGCGTAGAAGCCAAGGAAAAGGCATATGAGATAGTAAAACTGATTGGGAAGTTGGATGATTGGGAAGCTTTTAAAATTCAACAAAAGGCAACTAAAAAACCAATTGGAAAAAGGACAAGATGAAATGAGGGCAAACTAACCAATAATATGCCAAAAGTTTATTTCAGTTACATAAAGAGTAAAAGGAAGGTGAGAGCTGATATTGGGCTGCAGGAAAATGATGCTGGTGAGGCAGTAATAGGGGGCAAAGAAATGGTAGATGAACTTAATGAGTACTTTGCATTAGTCTTCACTGTGGAAGACATTAACAGTGAGCCAGAGATTCGTGAGTGTCAGGGAGCAAGAATGAGTGCCATTGCTATTGTAAAGGAAAAAGTGACAGATAAACTTAAGGTGTTAAGTCATCTGGACCAGTTGGACTACATCATACAGTCCGGAGAGAGGTTACTGAAAAAGATAATGGATGCATTGGTCATGATCTTTCAAGAATCATTTGAACCTGGCATGATACTAGAGGATTGGAAGATTACAAGTGTCACTGCACTCTTTAAGAAGGGAGGAAGAGAAAAGAAAGGAAACTATAGGCCACTTAGACTAACCTCAGTGGGAAAGTGTTGGAGTCCATTATTAAGGATGAGGTTTCGGTGTACTTGGAGACTAATGATAAAATAAGTCAAAGTCAGCATGATTTCTGTAAAGGGAACTCTCCTCTGACAAATCCTTTAGAGTTCTTTGAGGAAGTAACAAGCAGGTTGGATGAAGGAGAAGCAGTGGATGTCATTTACTTGGATTTTCTGAAGGCATATGATAAAGTGCCATACATGAGGCTGCTTAACATGATAGAATCCTATGGTGTTACAAGAAAGATACCGGCATAGATAGAGGAATGACAGATTGGCAGGAGGCAGTGAGTTGGAATAAAAAGGCCCTTTTCTAGTTGGCTGCCAGTGACTAGTAGTGTTGCTCAGCTGTCAGGATTGGGGCTATTACTTTTCACGTTGTTTGTCAATGATTTGGATAATGGAACTGATGGCTTTGTGGCAAAGTTTGCAGATGATACAAAGTTAAGTGTGGGGAGGGGTGGTAGGTATTGCTGAGGAAGCAATGGGATTGCAGCAGGACTTAGACAAAGTGGAAGAATGGGACAAAATATGGCAGATGGAGTACAGTGTTGGGAAATGTATGATAATGCATTCTGGTAAAAGGAGTAATAATGGAGACCTGTATCTAAATGGGGAGAAGATTCAAACATCAGAGGTGCAGAGGGACTTAGCATTTCTTGTCCAAGACTCCCAGAAGGTTAATTTACAGGTTGAATCTGTGGTAAAGAAGGCAAATGCAATGTTAGTAGTTACTTGAAGGGGAATAAAATATAAAAGCAATGATATAAGACACTAGTCAGGCCACACTTTGAGCACTGTCTACAGTTTTGGGCCCCATAAAGAATGGGTTGTCATTGGAGCGAGTTCAGAGGAGGTTCACGGGGAATGAAGGGTTTAACATATGAGGATCATTTGGCAACCTTGTGCCTGTACTCATTGGAATTTAGAAGATAGTGGGGGTTCTCATTGAAACCTACTGAATATTGACAGGATTAGATAAGGTACATGTAGAGAGGATGTTTCCTAAGGTGGGGGTATCCAGAACGAGAGGGCTCAGCCTCAAAATTGAAAGGTAACCTTTTAGAACAGAGTTAAGGGGGAATTTTTTTAGCCAGAGAGTATGGTCTGCCACAGACTGTAGTGGAGGGCAGGTCAGTGGGTATACTTAAGCGGAAGTTGATAGTTTCCTGATCAGCCAGGTCACTGAAGGATATGGCAAGAAGGCAGGTTTATGGGGTTGAGTGGGATCCGAGATCAGCCATGATGGAATGGTGGAGCAGACTCAGTGGGCTGAGTAGCCTAATTCTGCTCTTGTTATGGTCTTATAGTCTTAGAATATCTGTTGTCCTGCTAGAAAGGTCCTGAGTCAGGGTCACAACATCTGAAACAGCTGTGGCCAGTGGAAGGACAAACTGATTTAACTGGCGATAATCAATGGTCATGTGCATGAACCATCATGTTTCTGAGGTGGCCAAACAGGGCTATTTTAAAGGGATGAGGTTGGATGAAGAACCCCATGGTTTAGGAAGGACTCGACTGTCCTTTTGATTTCCTCATGCAACCCCTCACCGTCCTCACCAAAATACGATATTGCTTCGCAACTACTAGTTGTGATGACAAGGGTATAAAGACAGATCCCCATTTTGCCTGTCCAAACAGAATGGACACCTTCACCATACCAAAAGCAAATTTATGAAAGAGTATTGTAATAGAGGTTTCTGTTCACAAATCGATTCCCAAAATGTTTTCAGTCCAAGGGACAGACCAAGGAGGTCCCTCACCCATAGCGAGATGGGCTTTTGTTTGTACAGCATCCATAATCAATCACCCATATTCCTTGATGCGAACTAACTCCCTGTATACAGATCTGGATTCCCGTATAATAAAGTAACCTCAGCCCCAGTGTCTATCAGGCGATTCTCTGCTGCTTTTCAGTGTGATCACCACAAAATATTAGGTACGTCTGACCTCAGGTCTCTCTCTGGGATACTGAGAGGTCTGAGCAACAGTAGTGGCCCCAGAGCCCTGGCCAGACCCCTAGGTGACGGGCTGAATAACTTGCCATCCAGACCCCAATTTAATGAAGTTTGGATATAACCGGGCGGATGTCCTACTTTTTAGTAGTAACATTACATTCCAGGCCCTTTGGATTATAGAATGTAGCCTACCTGGTTCACAGTGCACACGGCATAACTCATGAAGATCAGCAGTAGGTAAACTGTTAATGCTTGCCTTATCCAGCCCTGCCTTCAGCAGGGACAAAAATATTTCCTTTTTACTAAGACGGGAAGAGAATTTCTTTGATATCGACTGCTGAGGCTCAGTTGTCGGAGGCTTTGGGGTATTCCTTGTTCTATTCATCATGCGCTCAGAATTCCCATGCTGCTGCCAGGATTTAAAAGCAGCCTTACTCTTCTCCTGCTCCTGCTCTACATCAGACCCTTGAAACTGGGCCAATAGACTGCTAGTTTATGCAACAGTCTGACCCTCAGCTGGCCCTAACAAAGCCAGCAAGAATCCTCACCACCGTGAGGATCCCCATTCCATCAATGGATATACATACCAAGGGAAAAGGGAACGGCCTCACCACTGTTAAAGGCATCAATATCATAACTGGCAGATTGTGCTGTCATATCACGGAAGCATGAAATAGCTTCTGAAGGGAGGTTTCCAGGGACGAGGAGATAGATCCCAGTCCAAAGGGGCAGAATGGTGAGCATTAAGCCAGGACCAATATGTTCATTGTGAATGACATTGACTGAATCAGCTGATGCACATTAAAAAAACAATTGGGAGGCTCCTATATCCCATAGGTGAGTGAGCCATCTGAGTGGGGATTCCACTGGCTGCTGACGCAGCCTTTGGGTTAAATCCGGTAAATTGGTCGCTGTGTCGTTATGAACAGTGGTCTTATGGGCAGCCGCTGGAACTTGAATTTGTGCATCAGCTTCACCATCCCAGTGTTGCTCTTTAACTCTTACATGTCAGTAGCGGTGAGCATTGTTTACATTATTTTGACTACCATACAGATCATCATCATCATAGCAGATATCCCCGCCCCAAGTATGTGGGTTGCAGGATCACAGATCAGACCTTTACAGGATCCACAGACATGCAGCTCCGCAGCATGCAACACTTTCACATTACGATGGCCAATCTACATGCCACAGCAATCTGGTTAGCCCCTGAGCGCTCAGGATGCTCCTGTAAAATTGCGTTTCCCTTCCTCACCACCAACTCAACCTACAAATTAACCTTTAGAGAATCTTGCATGAGGACTCCCAAGTTCTCTTGGGAGTCCTCATGCACCTCAAATTTTTGAATTTTCTCACCACTTAGAAAACAGTCTCTACTTCTGTTTCTTCTAACAATGTACATAACTATACACTTCCTGACACTATATTCCATCTGCCACTTCTTTGTCCATTCTTCTATTCGTGTAAGCCCATCTGTAGCCTCTTTAATTCTTCAACACTTCCTGCCCTACTCGAATCTTTGTATTGTCCATAAACTTGGCCACAAAGCCAACAATCCCTTCATCCTAGTTATTGTCATATAAAGTAAAAGGAAGCGATCCCAACACGGACTTTTGTGGAAAACCACTGGTCACCGGCAGCCAAGTAGGAAAGGCTCCCTGTATTCCCACACATTTCCTGCAACTCCCTGTTCTGGTGTTGCTTCTGCAAACCTGCCATCTCAAGAACTGAGAGGCTCTCACTCTCCTATGAAACAGAGTGAGGGGGTTCAGTCATGTACAGGGATCTTCCTCCGACAGTAGCCTGCAATGAGCAGACACACCACATGCTGTCTCACTGCTTCAGTTGGCGAAATCAGTGAGAAACTGGCCGTTGCCTGACTTCCAACCTCCCAGCCCCGAGAGTGCATGTCTTCCAGGCTGTTCCTTGAAATAGCAAAGCGTTTGGCCACACAGTTAGTCTGAAAACCTATCACTTGTGAAGAACCATAGTTTGAACTGTAGATCACGGACTCCGACCGAACCACAACCATCTTGGAAAGAAATGAAAGACATAAGAGAAGAGAAATAATCTGTTTTGAGGATGAACTGGAAGAAACCGCTTGGATCTGGAGAATCTGTCGGCACTATCTTTCCTCACTCTTCCTTGCTCAGAACATTAACAGCAATCCCAAACCCTCAGAGTTATCTGTCTACCGGAGACCTGATATCACTCGACTTGCTTGTTCACCTCCATATTTTTCTATACCTGTAATGGGCAGGATTAACTAGAACCAAAAATTTGAGTGTCCAGGAGATGTGGTAATAAGCACGTATGCACAACAAGATATCTTTAATCTAATTTACTATCATAAAACAAACAACACCAATAAATCAAACAAAATACAATGTAGCAATTCACAAAGATTTCAGAGCTCACAATTCGTAATTACCACTTGATTCTTTCCACAGTCAGGGGGACTCCGAATTCTGGCTCGTGAAACCACCCTTTGGTCACGGGCACTGATTCTGATTTCCAGCCCTGGTTGCATTCTTAATAATGAATGAAAAAAATCTTTCATTTATACAAGTTCCAGTAGCACAGAGCAACGATGAGACAGACAAACTCTTTGTTCTTGCATTAACTAGTAAGTAACTAGTAAGTAAGTGCGCATGCACCGGTCGTACTCGCAGCCTGTTACAGGCGTTCCAATGAATATTCTTACTTTTTAACTTACGTTATTTTTTGTTTTTTTTCACGGTAACATGTTGAAGCTGCATCCTCTCTAACATGCTGGTAGAGAGAGTTTTATTTGGGTTTTTAGTGCTGGAAATAGTTACATTATGACATGTCTCATTAGCGGGGCAGAAGCATGGTCATATTGTTTATTCCAGGGACCAGCTGCTTGCGCTTATGCTGGTCAGTTTAGCAAACAGAGCGGCGGACACCCCTGCTGAAATCTGGAGGAAAACACACAGAGGATGCAGAGGTGGATCACAAAGGCAAAGAAAGAGGACCGGGTCGAGACAACAGAGACTTATGGAGAACAGCAGTTTGGTGGGTAATAAAATGGACGAGTTCACGGCACTAGCCAGGAGTCAGAGAACATTTCGGGAGTGCAGTGTTATGTGTTTCACTGGAATGGGGCTGCACGAGGACATACCCGATCAAATATTTTCCATGGACGGCTTCTAGACCATTCGGGCTGACCGGAAGTGCACTGAGAGCAGTAAGCGCAAATGATTTGGGTGCTTACTGTTCTGGTTAACAACGGATGGTGCAATCCGGGTCATATTACGATCGAGGAACGTATTTGTAGACAGGATATTGTACTTTTTGCTGATGGACCCCAGCTATATTCCACTGAGATACAACACTGGGCGTCACGGGAGGTTGTTCCTGCCTGTGGCCATCAAACTTTTCAGCTTCTCCCATGGAGGGTCAGACACCCTGAGCTAATAGGCTGGTCCTGGACTTATTTCCATCTGGCATAGTTTGCATTTTGTTGTTTGATTGTTTGTGGTTTTTTGCATTGCTATATTTATGCTCTATTCTTGGTTAGTGTGGCTGTAACAAAACCCAATTTCCCTCGGGATCAATAAAGTATATCTATCTATCTATCTTTCTAACTCATCCTGTTTACATATAAGCAATAAGCTCAAATCCAGACAGACAAATAACTTGACAGATATTCTCAATGTTTACTCACAAACAGATATTGCATTTTTATGGTTACTCTTGTGTACTCTACAGACCAACAGACCCCACATGCTAAGAGGTCAGAAAGAGTTAAATTGTTATTTGACCTGACAGATATTCATTAATTGTTTTAGAAAATTTAATATGCAACGACCACTAATAGTTTCATATTTGATTCACTGCTCCAACTTTTTAACTTCTACTAAATAGCAAGACTCAATCAGGGCTTGGACTGAAATACTACCCATATGAAATGAACTGGCCAAGCTTGGTCCAACAAGGGTGGTAGTCTTCTCTGAGTTCTGTACTCAGGAGCCTCCTGTTTGTGCACTGATCTACTGACACCCATGATGGCCCTTCTTTTAAAGTTTCTTCTGGTCTTCTAGAAAGTTTGCTGATGTATCCCTGCCCAAGATCCTCATGATACTAATATCACTCATTCATAGTAAACAGGACACATTGATTCAATTGTTCCCTTTTCTCTCCTTGGGCCCCATCCAGGTTGCTCATCTATTGCAATTGACATCCCTGTCCGAGTAAACAAAACACCCTGGTTTTCTTAGCCAACCAGAGCGTTTTGTTAATTGTAAGGGGTGCCTATGGTTTTCAGTTTATCAGAATAATCCTTCTGCAAACTGTCCGATCATAAAACACTCCTCTTTTTTAATCCTGCTATTTGAATGGTTAATAGTGGAATAACTTACAATAGCATAGACCAAAGGCTTTGATAGCACAACACTACTTTTTTTACATTGAGACAGGTTAGATGTTGATCCCATATGACCTTCCTTCACAGTATCTTTTTTTCATGGCTCTCAGCATCTTCTTCCAAAGTCTGATGGAATACTTGACATCGTCTCTGGTTGCACAGATTTCCGACACCTACATTGTTATTTCTTTAATTTTCACCTTGTGACAAGAATACACATAGATAAGATGTTAGCTGTCCTGTGTGATCAGCAGTTGGTCTGCCACCTGTCTTCAGGAGAGAAAGAGAGAGATAAGGAAAACAATAGAGCAGGATTTGGAGATGTGTAATAAAGGGGAAGGAGAGCTGTCTAGAGCGGCTCCCCCTTTGAACCCTGAACTGTTTGAAGTGATGGACAGGCGATACCCCAGCAGAGGGATAAAAAGGGACAGGTTCGCTAAGGCAGGACACACACGACACCCGAGGTAACGAGACCCTGGAAGCGGTGCGCCTCTCACAAGTCGGTGGGAAGCTTTTGGACGGCTGATCGCGGGATTAAGCCATAAACGCACAGGGTGGAAAGGCACGATCGGCGGGAACCTGGTGTGTGTCCACTCTTGCCTGGGTGCCAGGTTCAGCTCAGGGGAACGATCGTATCTGGAAACGGAGGGGTCACGGTCGGTGACCTCAGATGACATCACAATGGACTCGCCCGACAGCTGACTGCGAAGGTCTGTGTGTGGAAGCTGTGTTGAATATTCATTTGTTTTGCTCTCTCTCCTCCTCCCCCCACTGTCCATCGCCACGGCAGCGATTACTGCGAACTGAACTTTGTGTCACTTTGAAACTGGTCATTTGCCCCTAGACAACGATAGAGCTTGATTGATCCTGAATTCTGTGTACATGTATGTTTATCATTGCTGAACTGTTGCATTCATTATCCTTTTGATTAGAGTATTGTGTTGCTTGTTTCTTTAATAAAACTTTCTTAGTTCTAGTAATCCAGACTCCAACTGAGTGATCCATTTCTGCTGGTTTGGCAACCCAGTTACGGGGTACGTAACATAAGTGGGGTTCTCGTCCGCGATTTTGAACGCTAAATTTGGGACGGAGTAAATTGATTGGGTTAAAATTCCCGAAAGAAAGAAAAGACAAACAGCAGAAATGGAGGCTGAGGAATTTATAAAGGCGCCGACCTTGGAGGCATTAGAGGATGCCAGGAAATCGGAATTGGTAGCTGTGGCCAAACGGCTGAATCTTGCTAAGGGGAAGTCGACAATGAGGAGAGAGGAGATACACAGAGCTATCGTAGAGCACTATGTATCTAAAGGTGTGTTTCCCCAAGGCGAGCTGGGGGTGGTGTCTATTGAAAAACCTGCCGGAGACGCAGTACAGGTGCAGCTTGAAAAACTGAGACTCGAGCACGAGTTCCGGGTACGGCAGTTGGAGTGGGAAGAGAAAGAGAGGGACAGACAGTTGGAGAGAGAGGAGAAACAGAGGGAAAGGGAATTCGAATTGGAGAAGTTAAGGATTGGGGCAGAGCAGGGTCTCGTGCCGAACCAAAGTGGAGGGTTCCGGGTGACCCAGGAGATTAGGCTGGTTCCCCCATTTGACGATACCGACGTGGATCGGTACTTTCTCCTCTTCGAAAAAGTGGCTATAAGTCAGGACTGGCCGAGGGATAAGTGGGTTGTTTTGCTTCAAAGTGTACTGAAAGGCTTGTTTCTTTAATAAAACTTTCTTAGTTCTAGTAATCCAGACTCCAACTGAGTGATCCATTTCTGCTGGTTTGGCAACCCAGTTACGGGGTACGTAACAACCTTTTAAGGAAATGTTGGCTCAAAAGAAGTTACATTAGATTGGGAAAAAAAAGTGTCAATGTCTAGACAAGCTTCATACTAATATATTTTCTCAGCAATTTGCAAGCCAAAAGTATTCAGCCGCATGTCAATCCAAGTTAAAACAGTTACAAGTGGTAACATATGTGAGGGTTCAATAGAAAATGAATTGTTGAACCTTGAACAACACTACAATTTTGATTCACCAAGCCAGGGAAACTATTTCGCCTTGCAAGAATTGGGTGACCTCAACCAATCTGTGGAATAAGATCAACACACACAAAATGCTGGAGGAACTTAGCAGGTAGGCAGCATCTATGGAAATGAATATCAGTCAACATTTCACGCTGAGACCCTTCATCAGGACTGGAACTGAAGTATACACATCATTTCAAAAATGTTACATTCTGAATTGGTAGCGCACAAAAGCACTTCAGTCTCAAAGGAGTCCATTGCAACCAAGATGATGCTTCAATTGGCATTGCCACTGAAGAGGGAAATTGCTGGATAAATGAAGAGATATTCAGGGTGCCTCTTTAGCATGAGGCTCCAAAAGAACAAGTGAACCACTTTGAAAAACAGGGTGATCTACAGTTCTCAATAGGAAGCGATTCAGCTGGATTTTCAGTATGACATTAGTATAATTATAAGATTCTACAGATTAAGAGAAGCCAAAAGGCTTAGTATGGACTGCTGTTGTGAGATCATTTCAATTGAGCCTGGTGCAGACATACAGAAAGTGAAACAGCACAACTTCTGGAAATAGCTCAGCATTGAGATCTTCTGCTTAGAGAGCTGCCAAATGGATCAAGTTAAACTGACACTGAGTTGAATGTTCCAAGAGACAATTGTGGGTGGCATGACTGCAAAAGCTCCAAAGATGCAATGAGTGATCTCACAGCAGCCGTGAACATGTTGAGACCAGAATGTTACAGGAGAGACTGACAACAGTAATAATGGAATTTCAAGCACTGGAGTTAATCCTAAGGGGAAAAGTCAGAGGATCTATTACTTCAATAGGGACAGCAGGAAAGCAGGTTGGTTCCATTTCTATAACATAGAAACATAAAAACATAGCAAGCCTACAGCGCAATATCAGCTCTTTGGCCCACAAAGATGAGCCGAACATGTCCTTACCTTAGAAATTACCTTGGGTTACCAATAGCCCTCTATTTTTCTAAGCTCCATGTACCTATCCAGGAGTCTCTTAAAAGGCCCTGTCGTATCCGCCTCCACCACCATTGCTGGCAGCCCATTCCACACTCTCACCGCTCTAAGAACTAAAATCTGAAGTCAGGATTCAAGATGTAATTAAAGAGAAGCCATAAAGCAAAAGCCTTAATTTTTACTTATTTTTTATTTTATTTAGAGACACAGTATGGTAACAGGCCAATTCACCCTAATAAGACCCAGCTGCCCAATTTCACCCACGAGACAAATTAATCTACTAACCCGTATGTGTACAGAGTGTCGGAGGAAACCAGAGTACCCGGAGGAAACCCACGCAGTCACAGGGAGAACGTACAAACTGCTTTCAGACAGTGGTGGGCTTTGAACCCGGGTTGCTAGCTCTGTGACAGTGTTGTGCTAACCACTACACTACCATGCCACCTTAGAAACTGTTGTGATTGAATTTCTGACATTTATTTATGTAATAAATTCAAAGTATAACTGCAGCTACTTTGGTGGCTGATAAAAAGTATTAAACTAATAACAGTTGATGTTTAGTAAATATACAATTCAATCTATTTATGGTTATTCATATTTAACGGTACAATTGACTGCACATTGTATAATAATTCTTGATATATTGCTTTCCACAATGTTGTGTTAGGGCAGAGTGATTGTCTTACGTAAAGATTTCATTGGTAGCTCCAGCTGTTATTTGCTTTAATAAGCTGCAAAGAGCCTGCAGGCACTGCAGGGATTGACAGATTTTTTGACACATGCTAATTTGAAGCCCTTGTTTTGGCACTTCATTTACCTTCAACCATGTCTTTGCTACCCGTAGACTAAATCAATAATGTCAAGTCAACCTCCACTTCTCCAGTGGAAGAAAGAATAAAAAAAAGCTTATAACTAGATTGAAAACAGGAAAAAATAGTCATTAGCAGGCTGGTGGTACAGTGAGAAGGAATCAAGTGAAGAACAAAGTTGTGCATCACAAAGTGGTAGAAATTACAACAACAAAACCTGTACCTGAAACTGTTGAAGGTCAGTGATGAAATAGAAAGGTGAGCCGTGCTTCTCAAGATTCAATGGAACATTTAGAAAGGTGGAGGAGATTGGGATCATTGCATGAGTAGAAAGAGGAAATGCATCAGGAGTCTGCGACTCGTTGAAAGATAATATGCAGCTGCAATGAGCAATTAGGAGGGAAAACTTTATGGTAGCCTTTACTTGGAGAGGGTTTGATTACAGAAGAAAGGAAATTTTAGTGCCCTGATGGAACTACATCTGTAGTATCATATATAGTTTCAGTCACTTTAGGTAGAACGCAGTGAAGGTTCACTGAACTATGTTTCAGGGGTGGCAGGCCCATCAAATGTTAAAAGGTACAGAAAGCTGGTGTTATATTATTATAGAATTTAGAATAACAAAAGCTGATATCATACTTGGAGAGAGAATAAGGTCTACTGCTCCTATTTCTTACATTCTTAAGTTTGAGATTGTTGCCCCGTGAACTAATCAGCACAATGACTATATTAGAGAGATGGTTGACAAAAGGTATTTATTCATCACAACCAGCAGACGTTCACCTGGACACACTGTCAGTAGAGTCTTCTGCCCTCAAAATAAGTCAAGTGTTTATACTCCTTAGAACAAAGATAATAACAGGTGATTCAGTACAATTTCAATCGCTACAATGACATGATTTACTTTGATATAATGAGTCTGAGAAATAGTTCCACTGAATTACTGTACATGTTAACAATGGGGGCACTCTGGAACTGAGAAGGCAACTCTGAATGTTCAAACACCTTTGCTGGAACAAAGTAATTCACAAAGATGTTCGATAAGCTTCTGAGAATGGAGAACTCAGGTAGCCAGAATTAGTGCTGTGAAGGCTGGCTCTATATCCCAATTACTGTTAGACAGCAAATATTAACCATTTTTAATGTGCTTGGAGACAAAATAACTCAGCTAGTGCCTGATGCTTGGATTTTATGTCAACCAATTAATCTACACCAGTCGCCCAACATTTGACTAATGAATACAAGACATCTCGTGGTAACATTTGTTTGCAAACCATACACCTTGAGCAGCTGTACTCCTGCTGTGGGGCCAACAGCTTGTGCACTATAGACAGCACCATTTGGGAATAAACATCCTTTTTATTTCAGGATAATTACTATTTCTAACTATAAGACCATAAGATATAGGAGCAGAAGTAGGCCATTCAGCCCATTGAGTCTGCTCCACCATTCAATGATGGGCTGATCCAATTCTTCCAGTCATTCCCACTTTCCTGCCTTCTCCCCACACCCTTTGATGCCCTGGCTAATCAAGAACCTATCTATCTCTGCCTTAAAGGCACCCAATGACATGGCCTCCGCAGCCACTCGTGGCAACAAATTCCACAGATTTATTACCCTCTGACTAAAGTAATTTCTCCGCATCTCTATTCTATATGGATGTCCTTCAATCCTGAAGTCATGCCCTTTTGTCCTAGACTCCCCTACCATGGGAAATAACTTTGCCATATCTAATCTGTTCAGTCTTTTTAACATTTGGAATGTTTCTATGAGCTCCCCCCTCATTCTCCTGAGCTCCAGGGAATACAGCCCAAGAGTTTCCAGATGTTCCTCACACAGTAACCCTTTCATTCCTGGAATCATTCTCATGAATTTTTTCTGAACCCTCTCCAATGTCAGTATATCCTTTCTAAAATAAGGAGCCCAAAACTGCAAACAATACTCCAAGTGTGGTCTCACGAGTGCCTTATAGAGCCTCAACATCATATCACTGCTCTTATATTGTATACCTCTAGAAATGAATGCTAACATTGCATTCACCTTCTTCACCACCGACTCAACCTGGAGGCTAACCTTTAGTGTATCCTGCACAAGGACTCCCAAGTCCCTTTGCATCTCTGCACGTTGAATTATTTCCCCATCTAACTAATAGTCTATCCATTTATTTCTTCCAGCAAAGTGCATGACCATACACTTTCCAACATTTTATTTGATTTGCCACATCTTTGCCCATTCCCCTAAACTATCTAAGTCTGTCTGTAGATTCTCTGTATCCTCAACACTACCCACTCCTCCACCTATCTTTGTATTATCAGCAGATTTAACCACAAATCCGTTAATACCATAGTCCAAATCATTGACATACATCATAAAAAGCAGCGGTCCCAACACCAACCCCTGTAGGACTCCACTGGTATCCGGCAGCCAGCCAGAATAGGATCCCTTTATTCTCACTCTCTGTTTTCTGCCGATCAGCCTATGCTCCACCCAAGCTAGTAACTCCTTTGTAATTCACTATACTTAAACAGGTTTCCTGGAGACTGAGATTACATTACAAGAAGGAAGCATAAAACTGAAAGAAATCCAAGTGAATAGAATCTTTATTATTATTTTCACATCCTTCTATAATCTGTTTCAGAATTTGTCCTCCATGGGTGGCTTCTGAACTTTGAAGATTTCAATGATCTCTCGATTGCTGCAATGCCTTCAGCTGCCAACACTCCAGAAGATGGAAGTACCTCTCAACGTGACTGCCTCTACTTACTTATTCCTTAATGCTCTTTTCTTCCTTAATTTGAAACAGCTCTTAAAATCTACCTCTTTTGGTTACCTGTCCTAAGATCTCCTTAAATGGTTTGGTGTCCAATTTTCTTTGATAACACATTTGTGAAAGTTAGCTGTTACTTTTGGTTATCAAAGCCGAAGTGACTGGAACACTCAGCAGAGCGGGCAGTGTCAAAGGAAGGAGTAACTGACTTAACGTTTCAGTCAAGAAACTGTCGTCAGTCCTGAAAGAGAGGGAAATTAAGTTAATTTCACAGGGCTGATATAAAATCCAAAACAACTGGGAAGATATGCCTGTTTTAGCAGCATTTTATTGCTGTTGTAAGGTTCTCTCATTTATTACAGGTTTATATGTAATAGTCTAATAAGCACTGCCACACTGACTGGATTTGATTCATAAAGATTAGTATGGTATTAGTTATTAGTTATTAGTTATTCTACCTACATCCCTATGCTAATTAAATCACATTTTTTGCACCTGCTTTCTTTTCTTTCTTTACTATTTCTGTCACACTTTATTGGAATTCAGATATTAGTATTAGCATGCGAAAAGCAGAATCAAATATAGCTGTGATGATTGTATGCTCTAGTATCAATTGTTTGGCGACAATTAAGTAAAGTGTGGTGTGTTTACATATTGAGGGAGATTGAGAGAGAAAGAGTGAGAGAGAGAGAGAGGGTAGGGAGAGAGAAGGAGGGAGAGACAGAGAGACACAGAGAGACAGGGAGGGGAGAGAGAGTGTAAGTAGAATAATTCGCATAAAATCAAGAAACAGTCATGAAAAAGATGTTTTAACTACTGACACAGGCTGTAAGCTCAGAATCACTGATTTGCTGAACAATTTTCATGTCCAAGGTTTCTTTTCTATTAACTGCAACAGAGAGGAAAATTATCTGGAGAGTATAATGATCATCAAAGGCTGCTATTGGCTTTCTACTTTGTACAAATGCTAATATACGCCCCTATGCTAATTAAATCACATTTCTGCGCCTGATTTCTTTTCTTTCCTTACCATTTCTGTCACACTTTATTGGAATTCAGACACTGTATATGCTGGATCATTATGTCACAGCTACCGAAGAGACCATAACTAATGAATTTAGCCAGAATCATGGTTAACTTTGAAACACCTACTGGTAGTAATTTTAATAAAATCACAGATAGTGCTTGTCTTTCTTATAGATAACTGGATTGACCTGAAGATGAGATGTTAAACCCTGTCCTCTCAACTGGACACTGAGCATCCAAACTTCAGAGAGTAAGGGAATTCTCTATCTCATCCTTTTAAAAATTATTCCTCAGACAGAAATCACTAGAAAGGGCAAATATTCTGATCATTGATTTACTGCTGTTTGAGAGAACATGCTGTGTGTGCAAATTATCTGCCATCATTTTTATATTACAGAAATGAGTATACTTCAAAATCACTTCATCAACTGTCAAGTGAGTATATCTCTAAACTATTTCATTTGCTGTCAAATGGTTTAGGGCATCCTGTCTGATCAATGGCACCATTTAAGTGCAGTTCTTTTCTCTCTATATTCCATTTCTCTATTTCAGGCTCTGTTGAAAGTGTCCAAATAACTATGTAATATATAATATAGTTTGCTGAAATTTATTAATTCATCAAACTGTGGGAAAAGCTCCCTTCTCTGATAACCAAGGATGCTGAATCTTCCTTGGTCTATACGTCCTCCACTTCATACTGTGAAATAAGCAGAAGTCCAGCTCCAGCTCTCTCCACCTCCTTGATGTTCTAGGATCTCATTCTACAACAGGAGAACGAACTGAACTGGATCTGCTGCTTCCCCCACCCCTCACTATTTCCCATCCCCTTGACCCTCTCTCATGCTATCTCCTTGCCCACCCATCACCTCCCTCTAGTGCTCCTACCTCCACTCCCACCCCCTTTTTCTTTCTTCCATGGCCTTCTGTCTCTTTCACCAATCAACTTCCTAGCTCTTTGCTACATCCCTCCCCCTCCAAGTTTCACCTATCATCTGGTGTTTTTCTCTCTCCCTTCACCTTTCAATTCTACTCCTCAGCTCTTTTTCTCCGGTCCTGCCGAGGGATTTCGGCCCGAAGCATCGACTGTACTTTTTTCCATAGATGCTGCCTGGCCTGCTGAGTTCCTCCAGCATTTGGTGTGTGTTGCTCCTTTACCACTCCGGTTTCCTGAAATGAATGCCTATGAAACAGGGAGATCAGCACTGTTGGAATATCAAGTCACGTCAAGTCAAGTCAAGTCA
The DNA here is from genome assembly GCF_030028105.1 of Mobula birostris. Lineage (NCBI taxonomy): Eukaryota > Metazoa > Chordata > Chondrichthyes > Myliobatiformes > Myliobatidae > Mobula > Mobula birostris. The sequence continues at coordinate 139,743,121 of NC_092374.1, read as the reverse complement.
AGTAAAGTCACTTTTTATTTTCATTTCAACCATAAACTGCTGGTACAGTACACAGTAAAAATGAAACAATGTTCCTCCAGGACCATGGTGCTACATGAAACAACAGAAAACTACACTAGACTAAGTGAGACAACACAAGGCTACACTAGACTACGTAAGACAACACAAAAACTACACTAGACTACAGACCCACACAGGACTACATAAAGTGCACAAAATGGTGCAGGCAGTACAATAAATAATAAACAAAACAATAGGCACAGTAGAGAACAAATTACAATATAATAATAAGTGATGTAGATGTCAGTCTATATGAATTAGCACACACAAAATGCTGCAGCAACCCAACAGGTCAGGCTGCATCTATAGAGAGGAACAAACAGTCAATATTTCAGGCCGAGACTCTTCATCAAGATTTTTTCCAGCATTTTGTGTGCACTGCATCTGCAGAATCTCTTGCGTATGATATGGATGTTAGTTCTGAACCTTTGCATATCAACCATCAAAATTATTTCCCTAACCAAATTGGGATATAAATATGGCTGTATGATGTAGTCTTAGATCCATGTAGAAAGTAGTTCTATTAGTTAGAAATGTAACTGAAACAAAATTACTTATCTCAATACCATGTAAGAGTATCAGCCACAGGCAGTAATTATCATTGCAGCATTGAGGAGAAGATAGTGGTGCTGAATGTTACAACATGGTAGCCTAGTGGTTAGCACAACCAGTGACCCAGATTCAATGCCTGTAAGGGGTTTGTATGTTCTCCCTGTAACCACATGGATTTCCTCTCAGTGCACCGGTTTCCTCCTACAGATGTATTGGTCGGTAGATTAATTAGACATTGTAGATTGTCCCACAATTAGGCTAAGTTTAAATTGAGGGATTGCTGGGTGGCATGGCTTGAAGGACCAAAATACCTTATTCTGCATTGTATCGCAATCAATCAATCAATCAATCAATCATTGGAAACGTGCAGTGCATATTACTCATAAGCATTCTTTATCTTCCTTGACCAGCATTGTTTCCTGGACCACAAATCCTGCAGGTACAATTATATTTACCTTTCCCCACAATTCCATATATCCACTTTTAATCCTTAATTGCTTTGACTCCAATTTAGTTTTACATTTCTATGCATAGGCATCAAATTAAATGATCAAATGATCATTCTTTCCATGGAAAGTGTGGGTTTTCTCTGGGTATTTCAGTTTCCTGCCACAGTCCAAAGACTTACTGGTTTGGAGGTTAATTGATCATTGTAAAATGTCCTGTGATTAAGCTCAGTTAAAATTGAGGGTTAACGGGTGGCATGGCTCAAAATGTTGGAAGGGCCTATTCCATGCTGTATCTCAATAATTGAAATAAAACATATGATTACACTCATTTACAGGTCTGATGCTTCTCTTGTTGCAAAACGGCAGCATAGACCACGAAGGAGATAGACAGAGCCGGAGGCAGCTCCCTGCTCTTTTTGCAATGTTCAGTAGAGAAGGCACTGGACTTCGAGGAGTTTCAATGTCCCCAGACATCAAAGGTGGGAAGTTTTCCATAGTTTGATAAACCAATAAGTATTAGCAAATTATATGATGCGTAGGCATCTGGACTTAATTTTATATTAAAATACTGTATATATGAAATATAACTATCAATACAATAATAGTCCATAGATTGTTAATACTTTGTCAGTGATCATTTATTAAGCAACATTTGAGATGCTGGGCATCTGCATAACACAGTTAAGTCTGAACATTCTCAATAGATGGGCAATATCTGTGGAGAAAGAAAGGGTTAACTTTTTAAATATTACCAGATGTTTCATTGACCCTGATATACCTACTAAATTTTTTGCACTCTAATGCTGACTTATCTGCAGGTGTACTTACAGTGTTTCCTATTTAATTACAGGAATAGTTCACACCTTCTCGCCAAAACAGAGTCTCCTGCAATTAGCAGATTTAGCCAATCTTGAAATTTTCAGAAGGGTTGACTCCACCTTTATCAGACATCGGTGACCAATAGTTAGATTTACTTTAGTGACTTACACTTAACAAGAGAAGAAGAGTTGATGGTAGGAATAGTGGCAGTCATGGGCTTTCAGCCTCCATGAAATCAGAACTTTCCAAAACCTACTCCTGAGGATATCAATTCTATGCTCCATAGTCACCAAACAATAGAAGAAGTGCAATGCCACCATGCTTAGGAGACAGCAGTCTTCTTGTAGGTGTCTGCAAAGCTGAAATGGCTACCACTCTTGAGGCTTTATCTTTCAAATGTGTCAAGTAAATCCATTATTCATTTCTTCATCCTGTTTCCTTGGTAATGTCCACTGTGAGCTGACTGCAGTGATATTTAACCCTTTTCTCCTTCCATTGCTCTGCAGCCACATGTCTGTGGCTTCCTGTTTGTTGTTCTTGCTGGTAATAATTACTGTTGTTCATAAAAGAATCTAAAAGTGAAAATCCATCCCTCCCCTATATATTATATACTGCATACATTGTTGATATATTATAGAGATATGCATATTATATATACTGTATATAATGCAAAGGACATTATTATGTAATTAGATTAGATCAGATTAGATTCAACTTTATTGTCATTGTGCCGAGTACAGATACAAACCCTATGAAATGCATTTAGCATCTGACCAGAGATGCAAAGAATAGTGTTATTTACAAAATAACTGTGAGTAAAAAAAGTGCTGCAGCACACAAATATAAAAGTACTGAGACAGTACAATACGGATGCAATACTGCTTAGCGCTGTGATGAGAGGTTCAGCAGTGTCACAGCCTCAGGGAAGAAACTCTTCCTGTGCCTGCTGGTGTGGGAGTGGAGGCTCCTATAGCACCTACTGGATGGGAGAAGAGTAAAAAGTTCATGGTTAGGGTGAGATGCATCCCTGATAATGCTTTTCGCCCTGCCCAGGCAGCATTTATGGTAGATGTTCTCAATGGTGGGCAATTGGGTGCCGATAAACTGCTGGGCAGTTTTCATCACCCGCTGGAGTGCTTTGCGGTCCGATACGGGACAATGATAGGTTAAGTGAATTTTCAGATGACAATGGATGTTGTAAAAACTTAAAAATATTCTGAAGGATCTTTACAATAAAATGTAATTTGAGTTGTGGAAACGTAATAACCAGGTGGCTGCTTTGCTCTAGTTGGTGTCAGTCTGGAGAGTGTTTGAAAATCCTCATATCTAAACATTTGGTGAAATTTCCATCATATTACTGTAGATCATAGAAAGGCTCTGGTGAGTTACAAAGTGTATCTGTTGTAATATCCCCAAGGTCCATCTTGATTTTGTAGCCAAAGTTTAATTTGGCTTAATTTAATCAAAATTTCAATTTTAATTAATGTTGACTTATGGAATGTAGCAAATATAGAGATCAATTTGCTACTGATTAAAAAAAATGACTGCTATAAGTATTTATTTCTCTGTCTAAAAATCTTTTTGAAGTGAAAGTAGATAAAATTGTCCAGATTGGTAGAATTCTAAATAATGTAAAATGGCATAAATGCACCTAATTTTCTAGCTGGAGTCAACCTCTTTCCTACTATAAGAAGGAATATGCAAAAAATCTTACTACTGGTTTTCTGTCATCAACTGAAAATGCCCAAGGTATTCAATCAATCTATCTGTAATGATAAACTCTAATAATCTCTTGAGCATAATCACTTGGCTGAATGGTCCATCCTTCCTCTGATTTTCATCCTTTATTGGGCTGAAGCGATGGAGTTTAGAATTTTCCTCTCAGAAGGAATGGTTTACAAATGATGAGAACTTTGATTGTCATGACTGTGTGACTGGGCATAGGTCAAATGCCATCTATAAATTAGCCAAAAACAAACTGTTGGCAGAATCTTGGATGGTGATGAGGAGGCATATGGGAGTGAGGTAGATTGGCTGGTTGGCAGGTGTCGCCACAGCAACCTTGCACTCAATGTCAGTAAAACCAAATAACTGTTTGCGGACTTCAGGAAGTTGAAGTTGGGATAACACACCAGTCCTCATCAAGGGGTCAACAGTGGAAAGAGTGAGCAGCTTCTACTTCTTGAGTGTCAACATCTCTGAACTAGAAGAAAATAATTTTAACTAAGACGAAGGTCTTAGTCTAAGTAAGAACTGGATTTCAATTGTAAACAAGGTGGAACAGCAGAAACCTGATTGGATGAGGACTAACCAATCAGGAGGGAAGGACACTGGGGGTATAAATACTACTGGAGTAGACATACCCAGGCATCATCCCTGATGAAGGTGGCAGAGCTTGTCATCAAAACGGTGGTTACACTTGATATCTGTATCTGGCTGGAAGCCCGAGAAGAGTTTATTCTTCACATACATCGGGAAGGCACGAGATACTTTTTCAACAACTCTGAAGTTTTATCATATCCAACATATCCAATCATTACACAGAGCCCAAAGTAATGCCTACATTTCATTAGGAGTTTGAGGAAATTTTGTATGACATCAAAAACTCTAGCAAATTTCTATGGATGAACCATTTTGACTGGTTGCATCACAATCTGGATCAGAAAAAGATGCAGACTATTGAAAACCCAACCATCTCCATCATGGGCACTAGCCTCCCCAACATCAAGGCCATTTTCAACTGGCAATACCTCAAGCAGACAGACCCTCACCATCCAGAACATGCCCTCTTATGTGAAGAAAATAGATATTAATTCAAATAAGAACCAGTCTTCAGTTCTTGATGTGTATTGTAAGTAGCAAGCAGTAAATTGCAGATAAAAGCACAGGTTGGCCCACACACTGAGAGATATGCAAAATAGTGACCATGAGATGTTCGCAAATGAATCAGCCAAACTTTAAGACAATGGGGTTTTGTTAATTGAGATGTCTTAATCCAGGCAACATGGCTAAATTATTTGCATCATTGTGAAAAATTTCAGGTAAATTGTGCACCAGGCTTAACATATCAAACACGGTTACAGGTATAAGTGATCAATATTTGGGATATTTGTGTACTCAAGAGTCAGTCCGCATTTACACTAATCTTGAACATCTGGTTCCCTGTCTTCAGAAGTTTTTAGAAAACTTGTGTCAATTACTTTGGCCCAACAGGGATATTTGAAAACTGCAGATAGGTAATTCAAATGAAGCATTGTCAACTGAAAGTATTGAAGTAAACAATGTCATCACAAGAATTGAAATCGTATTGAACCACTTACTGTTATCTTTGATCTTAAGGGTATAAAAATGTGATGTACATTTGAGTTTGTGAGACTCTAGCTGGAGAGCCTCCAGAAGAATTCCTGCTTGTTGTGATGAATGAAGACTTCTATATCACCAGTGTAAAGGAGATGATTTCTTACAGCTGTGGCCTATCAGGAGGCAGTGCCCTAAAAAGGCAGAAAGATGTGTGGATCACCCACCAAAACAGGCAAAGGCCACAGCGGGACTCTCTCTGTCCAATCTGACAGCCAATCAGATCACAGAGCTGGTGAAAACAGCATCCAGGTCAGACAAATGGCTGCAAAGCCTCCACTGTCTGTAGTGACCATCCACAGATGTACACAAATGGTTTATTGGGGAGCTGGCAATGTGATATGTCAGTGGGCACAGGATCATCAGTGTCAATAACTGACCTACCCTTGCTGAGAACTGGAGAGGCGATTTACATTACCCGTGCAGGGGATTAAACAATGAGGGCAGAGAGAAATCAGGTCCAGGTACTTGAGATTGAGGAAGCGCAGCTTACTGCAAATTTTTGGGTGGGCCCAATCAATATGGGTACTATCCTGGGAATAGACATATTGAACAAGGCAGTTGCTATTATAGACTCAATGATGGGAAAACAAAACGGACAAGACAGAGACAGCAAACACATCTAACCCTCCGGTTCAGCTGGCAGCGTTAGTCTCGGGAAGACAGTCTCTGGTCCCGCCAAGCTTGTGAAATCTGAGCTGCAAAACCTTTTGTTTGTGTGGATGCTGCGTGATCTGTTCCCTGTTACAAATCAGTACCACTAAATAACAAACAGTACATCATATGCAATTAAATGATTTAGCATTATAATTCTTAATTCGACGAAAGGGTTAGTAAAGATTAATAAAAAGAAAAGGGCCCATTTTAATGAAACAGTCAATGTGCACGGTTTCCCTTCTGTTAGTCCTCCATCGGTTTCGCCCAGGCTTCACGACTCCTGGCCCTGCTCCAGGTCCACTCCGTCCTGTGGTCTACGACCTCTCCTTTCTCGCGTCTTCTTTCTTCATCTCTTGCCGGACAAAAGACTCGGATGACCTTGCTCTCAGGCCACAAGAAGAAAAAAACACTCCCTTCATTGGACGGCACACATTCCAAAGCCCCCTTATCTCTAGTCATAACGCGAACATTGCTGCTACAGAAAAACCATTACATTAACAGTGAACCCTTTCCCAGGGTGTTACACAAGTTTGTGGATCACAGAGAGACAGCAACCCTAAGCAAGGATGGGAGTTGGGACAATGTGTGTGAATCATGCCGGAAAGTCATAAGGGTAGGGAGTAAACACAGACAAGAAGTGTTAGAAGTAGTCGTACAGCTGCCTGCAGAGGCAGCAGCAAGTAAAGTGAAGGCACACCAGAAAGAGGAGGTATAAAAGCAGAAAGGAATGAGTGTGCAGATCACAGGGAAAGGACAGCAACAGAAATTGAAAGTGCAGAGAGAGAAACAGCAAATGCCAGTTTAATAAGATTATATGGATTTGGAACAGGCCATTATAACCAGATTAACATGTTGTGGGACCAAGCAAATCAGCAGCAACATATTGCTGATTGAAAAGAGGCAGAAGAAGAGATGATGATTGACCCACAGCCAGGTGACCAAATCAAGATAAGGGAGCTGCCTGAAAAGGTAGGGTTTGCTCCCAGGTGGATAGGACCACAGGTGGTGCTCCTGATAAAGGACATCTGTGTCTGTGTGCAGATCCAACGAGACAGCCAGTGCAAACACTAGACTCAGTTTAAACAGTATGACACCTTCTTGTCATCCTCACAGGCAGAACAAGAGATCAAGTCTACCAAGTAACAATGTCATTACAGAGAATTTAAGATATAAACACCAGCCTGTTGCTTCAGATCAAGATGCTCCTAATGGAAGAGGACCTGTGAATGAAAGAGAATGGGAATGCAGTGTAGAAGACACACAGAGGGTGTGACAGCAAGCTGTAAGTAATGTGTTAAAATCTAATAGTAATGGTACTTTGTAATGATGGCTGGTTCCAGGATTCAGATAGTTAAGTATATAGATCAACGTAAAAAGATATTGTGAAAATGGAGGGAGAAGGATGGGAGTTATGACAGAAATATTACGTTTCACAGCTTTGACGGCAAAGCAGACCGAGGAGAAGAAATTGCACACAGTGTCTGAAGGCAGCCACACCAGCCTAATTGGAGAGTGAACACCAATGAGCCAGGCCTCTTCAGCGGCTGGACCAATGATCAAAATCACATTCTTGGAGGGATGCCACCGGGGTTAAGTTGCTGCAGACATTCAAATAGAGACCACTGCAATCCCTCCTGTAGATCAATCAAAGGGGCTGAGAGGCTTGTCAGATTACTCTGACAATTCACTGACATGACATGCAGTGTGAACTGTTGCCTGTGAACCTGAAACAGAGTTATCTTGTTGGTGCCCCTAGGCATAGAGTAACTACTGACAGCTACTGCTAAATTTTAGCTATCAGATATTGAAGGGGAAAAGATAAGGATATGTAAACTGCAATGGGCCAACAGGGAAGGAGACAACAAGCACATGAGTGACAAAGCTACATTTTATTTGACATTGAAAGGACAAGACTATCCAAGAAGATGATGTGATCAAATTTTTGGACCATTTTATGGCCACCTCAGGTTAGACTTGTAGATTGCCAGTTAGAGACATCATAGATCAGTAATTGGGGAAAGAATCCAAAGGGAAGGACATTTTTGTTGGCCGATTTAATTAGATGCTTCCTGAAGTTAGGGAGTGTTCTCGAGTTATATGAATATAACAGATATTAATTCAAGCAAGAACCAATCTTCAGTTCTCATTTTAAACTGCAAGCAGTAAAGTGAAATTAAAAGCATGGGCTGACCGACAGACTAAGAAACAGTTTGCAATGAGATGCTTGGATATGCATCAGCTAAATGTTAAAACAATGGGGTTGTGTTTTTTGGCCTGAGCAATCCAAATAACTATGTGTTTAAGTAATTTACACCATTGCAAATAAATTCAGGGAAGCCTGCAATTAGTTTGTGCCAACAACACACATCAAAGTTGCTGGTGAACGCAGCAGGCCAGGCAGCATCTCTAGGAAGAGGTACAGTCGACGTTTCAGGCCGAGACCCTTCGTCAGGACTAACTGAAGGAAGAGTTAGTAAGAGATTAGAAAGTGGGAGGGGGAGGGGGAGATCCAAAATGATAGGCGAAGACAGGAGGGGGAAGGATGGAGCCAAGAGTTGGACAGGTGATTGGCAAAGGGGATATGAAAGGATCATGGGACAGGAGGTCCGGGGAGAAAGACGGGGGTGGGGGGAACCCAGAGGATGGGCAAGGGGTATAGTCAGAGGGACAGAGGGAGAAAAAAGAGAGTGAGAGAAAGAATGTGTATATAAAAATAAATAACGGATGGGGTACGAAGGGGAGGTGGGGCATTAGCGGAAGTTAGAGAAGTCAATGTTCATGCGTTCAGGTTGGAGGCTACCCAGACGGAATATAAGGTGTTGTTCCTCTAACCTGAGTGTGGCTTCATCTTTACAGTAGAGGAGGCCGTGGATAGACATGTCAGAATGGGAATGGGATGTGGAATTAAAATGTGTAGCCACTGGGAGATCTTGCTTTCTCTGGCGGACAGAGCGTAGGTGTTCAGTAAAGCCGTCTCCCAGTCTGTGTCGGGTCTCGCCAATATATAAAAGGCCACATCGGGAGCACCGGACGCAGTATATCACCCCAGCCGACTCACAGGTGAAGTGTCGCCTCACCTGGAAGGACTGTCTGGGGCCCTGAATGCTGGTAAGGGAGGAAGTGTAAGGGCATGTGTAGCACTTGTTCCGCCTACAAGAATAAGTGCCAGGAGGGAGATCAGTGGGGAGGGATGGCGGGGACAAATGGACAAGGGAGTGGCGTAGGGAGCGATCCTGCGGAAAGCAGAGAAGGGGGGGGGAAGATGTGCTTAGTGGTAGGATCCCGTTGGAGGTGGCGGAAGTTACGGAGAATAATATTTTGGACCCGGATGCTGGTGGGGTGGTAGGTGAGGACCAGGGGAACCCTATTCCTAGTGGGGTGGCGGGAGGTTGGAATGAGAGCAGATGTGCATGAAATGGGGGAGATGCGTTTGACAGCAGAGTTGATGGTGGAGGAAGGGAAGCCCTTTTCTTTAAAAAAGGAGGACATCTCCCTCGTCCTGGAATGAAAAGCCTCATCCTGAGAGCAGATGCAGCAGAGACAGAGGAATTGCAAGAAGGGGATGGCATTTTTGCAAGAGACAGGGTGAGAAGAAGAACAGTCCAGATTGCTGTGAGAGTCAGTAGGCTTATGGTAGACATCAGTGGATAAGCTGTCTCCAGAGATAGAGTCAGAAAGATCTAGAAAGGAGAGGGAGGTGTCGGAAATGGACCAAGTAAACTTGAGGGCAGAGTGAAAGTTGGAGGCAAAGTTAATAAGGTCAACGAGCTCAGCATGCGTGCAGGAAGCAATGCCAATGCAATCATCGAAGTAGCGAAGGAAAAGTGGGGGACAGATACCAGAATAGGTACGGAACATAGATTTTTCCACAAAGCCAACAAAAAGGCAGGCATAGCTAGGATCATACGGGTGCCCATAGCTACACCTTTAGTTTGGAGGAAGTGGGAGGAGCCAAAGGAGAAATTATTAAGAGTAAGGACTAATTCCGCTAGGCGGAGCACATCTTTCCCTCCCACCCCTCTGCTTTCCACAGGGATCGCTCCCTACACGACTCCCTTGTCCATTCATCCCCACTGATCTCCCTCCTGGCACTTATTCTTGTAAGTGGAGCAAGTGCTACACATGCCCTTACACTTCCTCCCTCACCACCATTCAGAGCCCCAAACAGTCCTTCCAGGTGAGGCGACACTTCACCTGTGAGTCAGCTGGGGTGATATACTGTGTCCGGTGCTCCCGATGTGGCCTCCTATATATTGGCGAGACCCGACACAGACTGGGAGACCGCTTTGCTGAACACCTACGCTCTGTCCACCAGAGAAAGCAGGATCTCCCGGTGGCCACACATTTTAATTCCACATCCCATTCCCATTCTGACATGTCTATCCACGGCCTCCTCTACTGTAAAGGTGAAGTCACTCTCAGGTTGGAGGAACAACACCTTATATTCCGTCTGGGTAGCCTCCAACCTGATGGCATGAACATTGACTTCTCTAACTTCCGCTAATGCCCCACCTCCGCCTCGTACCCCATCCGTTATTTATTTTTATACACACATTCTTTCTCTCACTCTCCTTTTTCTCCCTCTGTCCCTCTGTCTGACTATACCCCTTGCCCATCCTTTGGGTCCCCCCCCCCGCTTTGTCTTTCTCCCCAGACCTCCTGTCCCATGATCCTTTCATATCCCCTTTGCCAATCACCTGTCCAGCTCTTGGTTCCATCCATCCCCCTCCTGTCTTCTCCTATCATTTTGGATCTTCCCCCTTCCCTTCCCACTTTCAAATCTCTTACTAACTCTTCCTTCAATTAGTCCTGACGAAGGGTCTCGGCCTGAAACGTCGACTGTACCTCTTCCTAGAGATGCTGCCTGGCCTGCTGCGTTCACCAGCAACTTTGATATGTGTTGCTTGAATTCCCAGCATATGCAGAAATCCTGTTGTTTGAGTTTGTGCCAGCAAATGTTATTTGAACATTCAGTGGTATCTCCTCTGTAGATATACAACTCAAAGGAAGCATTTTCAATACGAAACATTGAAGTAAACAATGTCAGGGAACTATTGAAATTGTATTGAATTACCTACTGTTATGTTTGAACTTAAGAGCATGAAAATGCAATTTATTTTTGAGTTTGGCAGACTCCACTGCGAGGACCTCCTCAAGAATGCTTGCTTGTTTTGATGAATAAATATATCTATATCACCAGTTTCAGTGTCTCACTGGTGACTTCCTTCACAGTCACAACAATTACTACCATCAAGGAGGAGGTATTGGAGCCTGAAGACATGCACTCTGTGTTTTAGGAATAGCTTCTTCTCCTCCACCATCAGATTTCTGAAAGATCCATGAACCCATGAACACTACCTCACTATTTTGCTCCATTTTTACACTAATTATTTATTTTTATATATTCCTTTTTCTATCCAATAGAATTGTATACGCATTAAGCTGCACTGCTGCCACAACGCAGCTAATTGTGTGGTAGTTTTGCATTCTGCATTGCTTTTACTTTACACCACCTCTGTTGTTAATATGGCTCATATGGATGGATGGTTTGTAAAAGTAATTTTCTCACCATATCTCACATTTGTGACAATAATAAACCAATACCAAAGCCAAAATCTGAAGCAGCTCCTCTGATATTCTCTTTGATGATTGTCAACACATGCTTCTTCATTCACTGTATTTTATATACAGTATATATCTGCTGTAGTTCCTATCAATGGACATGCCTTTTAATTTTATGTTGTCCCTTAACTCCTATATCTTTTTTTTTAATTGTTCTACAGTCTTTTAAACATAAGGATGGGCAATATTCAATTATTTCTATTCTGGCTGGGCAAAGACAATCAAATACTACAAGTCTGTTCTTCCTAAGTGTGCAGGGATTGGATATCACCAGTTTCTATCAGGCATCCTATCTTGAGGCTACTTCATTTACTTGGAATGTTTCAGTGGATCTCACAAAAACTCCCTTGAATCTTCCTTGGCTTCAACTTAGATAAATCTTTCCTTTTTCTCCTGATCATGGCTTTGACCTTTTCTCTACTCATCCACCACCAACAATCTCTTCTGACAATCTTTCAACTCCACCTGATCTCTGCCCATAGATTGGTCTATCATTCACACTGGTCTATTTCCAGATGCACAATTCTACCCATTGGCAAGAAAACCAATCTGGCCAATTGTCAGATGGCCAAGATGCTTCATTATTTTATTCAAATGAGGCACCACAGATGAAATATCCTTAGTCTAGTTCATTTTCCTTCCTGCTGTCAGGATCCCCACGGAAATCAAGGTCCAGTGTCAGTCAACAAGATGACAGTACATTCACTATAAATAGCCTTTTACATATGCAGAAATCTGTCCTGCAAGTCTCCTCTCTACCTTGAATTCCTCATTTCTGTCTTCGCCAGCTGACCTCAGCAGCTGCTGCACCTTATAAATCTCTATACAAATTTTACAGAGGGTATTAACAAAGGACACCCAAGAAACCTTATGCCACAGGATCAGCAGACTTCGCTGTGAACTGTACAAACACAATCAAACAAAAACTGTTGGGAGGAAAGCATAAACCTGCCTCCCCCCCAAAATAATTTAAACAATTTAAATTGAGCTGAAGAGGTTTTCATGCAATTACTTTGAATACATTAATTTTGTTATTTAGACATTATTGAGGGGATGAAAAAGAAAAGAAGCATATTACCAAAACATTACCTACCTTTCTGCAAATTAATAATATTGATGGTTGAATCTAGATATTTAATTGCATATGTACAGTAATACTAGTCATTTTTTAAGGATATTTTCAATTTCTCAGGAAATGTTCCCAATGAAATTATTACAGATGTATTACAACCCAGTCCTGGCTGATTTGACAGAATCTTTGAGAAACCCTGATCCAGGTTTTGCAGACTGCTTCATTGCTAATTTCCACAATAATGAGTTTTCCTCTGGAAGCCTGAGATAATTTTAACTTTGGCTGTAAATGTGAAATAGGCAACCACATGGAGTATTAGCCATCTATTATACATCATTTCTTATTTTTTTTATTTGAAAATTAAGAATAAAATAAAAATAAATGGCAAACTTGACAGAACTCATTGAACATTATGATAGTACACATAATGCTGGAGGAACACAGCAGGCCTGCCAGCGTCTATAGAAAAGAGTAAACATTCAATGTTTTGAACCAAGACCCTTCATCAGGACTGGAAAATAGAGATGAGAAGGAAAGTAAGAAGGGAGAAAGAAGGTGGAGGGAGGAGAGAAAGAAGTACTGGGTAGTATGTGACAGGTGCGAAGAGTCAGAGAGCGGTAGAGATCACAGAGAGGGAGAAATGAGAGTGGGTTTCACTGAACTCACGTCACAAGGGAGCTTTGAACTTCTTCAGGGTGGGCATGCCTAAAAGAAGCTTCACAGCGTAGTACTCCATTAACAAACAAAAGAAGATCTGCAGATGGTGGAAATCAGATTAATACATATAACATTCTGGAGGAACTCAGCAGGTCAGGCAGCTTGCCTTCTCTTGTTTGTGATCATTATGATACTTGCCTGCAATGCACAAACCTTGAAGAGAAATCAAGTAAAGTTAAATAAAAAGTTTTCCATATCATTCTAAACTTGAATCAGAAAACAAAAAATGAATGTAATTAAGTTCACGGAAGCTTATCTTTGTGATTGTACACAACATCAAAAAAAAAACATTTTGGTACATACACCTTTGCAGATTGGTCACAAACTGTGCATGGTGCAAACCTGACCTGTATTTGTTGATCACAGAGATTATCAATCAAAGACAATCCCTCTGGCATGAACAGTTGCTGAGAACACTACAAATCAAAGAATTGTTTTCTACCAAGACAAACAAAGCATCCTGGAACCTGAAGGAATACAAAAAAAAATGTCCTTCTCTTAACTGAAAACAACCAAGGGAAATTTAGAAAAAGTCTGTGTTATTTCTCAGATTTTTCTTTACCTCTATTTGCTACCAGAATGGCTGGGGAATGACAATACATAGTGGAAAAGGTATAAGAACACTCACACCTGTCTACCCACCCATGGGAAAGGCTTTGGGGGTAAAGCCCAAAAAAGATATCGGAACTGGGTTCCCTAAGGCAGTTTGATGTTGTTAACAACTTCCCTCTGGCAACCTCTGCAATGACACTGGTGCCAAGCTGTATCGGCAATTGGCCTTTCCTTGGACTACATCAGTGATGTGGAGAGGGGGAACATGCTGCATGGGCAACAGTCAGTTCTTCAAATCTTCCCACCCAGGCTTGAACTCTGGAGAGGACACAGTCCACCAGAGGCTGCGATCAATGGCTACCTATTACCTACTCAATAGTATTAGTTGGTTTTGTACTATTTTCAATTCTCAATTTGGTAATGAAATATTAATGAAAATGTATGTCTATTATTGAAATTAGTATAGCTAGATCCTACTTTAAAATCTAACAACTAGAGACAAGATAAATTTACTGAAGAGGTTGTCAGGAACAGTGCAGATCATCCTTTTGAAAAGCAAATGTCAATTAAGCTGAGTTAATATGGATTTCTGAATAGGAGAACCACCCAGGTGAAAATCCATCAGCAATATTTCTGCTCAAATTTCCAATTGATTTATACCCTGCAGTATACTTTTATAACATTACCATCCACAACTCCTCCAATCTCACGTCACCTCTAAATGTACTTATCTTACCACCTATATTTTCATCCAAATCATTTAGTATCACAGACTTCTAGTCATAAAATCACCCCTCAACCATTGCACTTTGTTGTATATGAACAACTCAATTTTGTATCCAACTTCCCAATTCAATATGGATCCAATGTGAATTAATCTTCAGGACAAGCCTGCAATGACAGATGCTTTAATAAATCAATGTAGGCATCATCCACTGTCCTACCCTCATCAATCATCTCAAAACACTCAATTGAATTTGTGAGATAGGGCGTCCCTTGCATAAAGTCATACTGAATATCTGTCATGGTCCCATCTGGTAATCCCCCACCTTGCCATTTACCTCAAGATTTGGGCCTCGATCACCTCATTTAGATTCCAATCATTCCCAAGTATCACTAACTACATGCACCTGCTTCCCATCAAACGGCAGGATAAAAACCCTACGACCACAGCAAGAAGCTGCCAGTTTGTTGGTCGACTTTCGTGAGAGCAAACCCTGTTTCCTATTCCTGAGAGCTGTTAGTTCTAAGCTTCGCTTTGTCTCCTGGATATTGACTCCCCGTTCGCTCTGCCTCAGCATCTGTGTCCTGCACTTGGGTTCGTCCCCAGCCACGTCCTTGCAACAATATCCTTATTAAGTCCATGATTATTCATACGTAAATAAATCCTGTCCCAAAGTGTCTTCTCCAATAATTTCCCTAGTACTGATGGAATTTTCACTAGAGCTGTTTGAGGATGGTCAAGGAAGGTTGTATTTGATAAGATCCACGTGAATGTACACAAAGCATTTGATAGGTTCTCATATTAAAAGCAAACTCCTCAAAGGAAAGGTAGACATTTTGATTACAAATGGGCACAGTGAAGTTAGACAAAGATGAATATCAACTGAGTCTTATTAATAAATGTGTGCAGTGGGTTTTGCAGGTACAATGTTGATCAGGCAGGAAAAATGTGCATCAGGCAGGAAAAATGTGTATCAGACAGGATTCAGTGGACTGTTCAGTTGAGAATAAAAGTGATAGAATTCAGCCTGGAGAATGCTTTAAGATTACACATTTGGAGAACATAAACAAAGGAATAACAGGTAATGGTAAGAAACAAAGACATTTAAAGGAAAATTTTGAGGGTATGATGATTTAAAGGAACATTCTGAGGGCAGAATTCCTGCAGATAGCATGGCAGGTGGAGCAAAAGCTTGATAAACTGGTGAAATGTTGGGATTTCCAGGCACCTGGATCAAAGTCAAGGTTGAGTTTTATGACAATAAACTCAACATTGACTTTGATCACAACTTCCTGGGAACCCTGACATTTCAGCATCTGATTTACCAAGTGATGTTTCTTGTTCTGCCTTTAAACTCACTGTGATTTTTTTTTGTTGATAAAATAAATTGCAGATGCTGAAAAATGGTGCAAAAATCAAACTGCTGAAGGAACTCAGCAGGTCAGGCAGTATCTGTGGAAGCAGGTGAGAAATCACTGCTTCAGGTCAACATGCTGCAGCTGGACTGGATGTATAAAGGGGACATAAACAGGCAAAAATGGTGAGATGGAGGGCTATGACAGGATCTGACAAGTGTTAAGTAGATCCAAGTGAGCGGAGGATACAAGTAGAGGGCAACGGAGGCTGGCAGGTCATTTGAAGGCAACAAAGAGCTGCAGAAGATGGTGTGGAACCAGTTAAGGGAGTGATGTTGGACAGATGGGAATGGTTGGTGCAGTAACTAGGGGCCTGTGGTTTAATTGCGTAGATTATCTATAAGCAGATGGAGCCAGATGAGGGAATGGGGAGAAAGCTGGGTAACAGTGGATGAGAGAGGTTGAAGAGAAGGGTGTGTGAAAGGACCTAGATGGTTCAAAACATGAGAGAGAGGCACAAAGGTGGTGTGATGTTCTCAGTTCTCTCCTTCCATTTACCTGGATCATTGAAAATTTTACAGCACTCCATTTGCCTTCAAAAAATTGAAATAAATGTGTGCTGGGATATTAATGGGAATACTTTACAACAGAGGAATGCTGTTTCATTTAGCTGCTTGCATGTGCTAGATTGAATGACAATTATGCAAACCTGAACTTAAATGTAGCATATCTTTCTCCGCAACTTCCATCATCTCCAAAAGGATCCCACACTAAACAAAACTTTACTTTCTATTCCTTTGTGCACCCCCCCCCACTCCTTGCTTTTTACAGGGATCGCTCCCTCCATGATTCCTTTGCCCATTTCATTTCATTCAGGGCTCCAAACAGTCCTTCCAGGTGAGGCAACACTTCAATTGTGAATCTACTGGAGTCTATTGTATCCGGTGATCACGATGTAGCCGCCTCCACACTGGTGAGACATATCATAACATGGGGATCAGTTCTTCAAGCACCTCTGTTCTATCTGCTAAAAGCTGAACCTCATGATGACCAAACATTTTAATTCTGACATCTTCCCCTTTCCTTTCCAGTCCTTAAGAAGAGTCTCTGCCTTTAACGTTAACTAATGTTCTTTTCCATAGATGCTGCCTGACCTGCTGAGTTCCTCCAGCATTTTGTCTAAGTAATTTCAATTTAAGTTGTCCAATATTCTGGAAAACCTACAAGAATGGCACTTCCAAAGTTTCAAATGATGCTAGATGACTACAGTTTTACTGCAAATAATTTGGTGAAGTATAACTTATTTTGGAATATAGGTAATATTGATTGTGAGCACTGATTGTCACCTTCAGGCGATTATCCTTTGAGAATTGTATTATGTGACGACCTGTTTAATAACTGTAACACTCTTGATTCAAAGATGCCAAGAACAGCTTGTGAATGGCCTTTAAAATAAACATGTTTATGTGCTAAAGTACTTTGTTTCTCATGCCCGTCCATTCTACAGTAGTCCCCTTCTCTGCTGCTGTAGTTATTAAACATGAAGAATCTAATGAGCATGAATATTTTATTCTGGTAATTTGGATGTGCAGAATCACAGGCATTAGAATCATGGAAAATTGGCCCATAGTGTTTGTGCTCGTTGAAAAGGGGCTATCTAATTTAGTGGGTCTTGGTCCAATGACCTACAGATCACAGCACTTCAAGTGCATAGCAAATATTATATAGAACATTGCACAATACAGTACATGAACAAGCTTTTAGACCCACCCAGCCTGTGCCAACCATGGTGCCAATCCAGATAATCCCATCTGCCTGCAAACATTCCATAACCCTCCATCCATTACCTCTTCAAGTATTTATCCAGATGTCCTTTAAGCATTCATTTTATAAGTGCTTCTACTACATCACCTGCCAGTATATTTCAGGTACCTATCATTCTGTGTTTAAAAAACTTGCTTCTCATATCTTATTTAATTATTTTCCCCACTCTCCTTAAACTTACCTTCTGGTTTTTCACATTTCTACCCTGGGAAAAAGACTATCTATGTCTCAATTTTATATCTTTCAGCAGGTCATCCCCAGATTCCAGTGATCCAGAGTAATCAACTGAAGTTTGTACAACCTCTGCTCAGAGCTAATACTCTCTAATCAAGGAAACATTCCAGTGGACCTCTTCTGCACTCTATTCAAAGACTCCTCATCCTTTCTATAGTGTGATAAAAAGGAGAGCAACCAATACTGTAGATTTGGCTTAACAGAAGTTTTATACAGCTGCAACATGACTTCCAAATGCTAATACTTAATGCCCTGACCAATTACGCCAAAACTGCCGTGTGTCTTCTTTATATCCTATCCACTTACTCCATATCACCAATTTCAGTGAACTATAGTTTTTCATCTTGAGATCCTTCTTTCACATCAGTACTCCAGAGTTCTGCTATTCATTGTATATGTTCATCTTGCATTTAACCTACTTGTGATTAACTTAGGTCCACGGGACAGGCAACATCCACTGCCCTACCCTTATCAATTATTTTGTCACTTCCTCAAAATACTCAATTATGTTTGTGAGACAAGTTCTACCCAGCACAAAGCCATGCTGACTATCCTTAATAAGTTCATGGTTTTCCAACTGCAAATTAATCCTCTCCCTTATTGGATCTTCTCCAATAATTTCCTTAGCACTGATGGAAGTCTCACCAGCCTTTCGTTTCCTGGATGATTCCTGTTTCCCTTCTTTCACAAAGGAATAACACCAACTATGCTCTTATCTTTTGAGACCATGTCAGTGGCAAAATGGGGTGCAGATATATGCAAATATATTTGTTATGGCCCTAGCAATCTCATCCTTTGATACCCACAATATTTTGGAATAGATTCTTTTAGACCTTGGGGACATATCCCTCTGGCTCTCATGAAGGCTTCCTTTTCGCCAAGCTCAGCTTTCTAAACAAAGGAGCTGAAACTTCAAGAGATCAAAAAGTTGAGTTAAATTCCCAACCAATATTCTTTGTTTAGCCTCTTGTCGTAAACAGGAGTCAGTCTTCAGTTCTTAATGTAAATGATAAGCAGTAATGCATCTGAAGTTAAAAGGGAAACTTTTCAAACAAACAGCACTGGCTATACAACTCAAGATGATAGCCCACGGTGTAAGGCTAATCGCTCATGAGATACAGTATAACACAATGGGATTATATTAATTGGCCTGAATCAAAGCAGACAATGATGGCTAAGTTATTTAGTTCAAGGAAGCTTGCAGATCAGAGAGCTGATTTGTTAATAGTTTAAAGATTATGTACTCTGGGAGTCAGCTTCACAACATTGGTTGTGGGTATCTGCAAGCTCTATCCCCAGAAGTTTTTAGACCACCTGTGAGGAAAGGTAGCAGAAAAAAAATCACATGTGTGTGAAGTTACCAAAGTGGCAGAAATATGGTATCAATTTAAGAAGGCACTAGGACTTTTTAGGAATAGTCCAGGAACTATTCATCAAGAAGGAGGACAGAAAGATGGGGTGAACTAGAATCCAGTCCTCTGCCTTTGATTTCTGCGGTGGATGATTTGTTTGTCTGCAACTTGTGAGTATATCTTTTAGCTTACAGGAATTTTATCTGTATTTTGGAAATCCTTTGTGCTTTAGAATGGTTTGTAATTTGGAAATCTTTTATAAGATTGCAATTCCCTGAGAGTTTTAAACATGTTTTAAGAATTTTGTTTGGATTTAAACCCGTATCATTGAAAATAAATCAACAGTGTTTAAATTGCTTTGATAGCAGGAAGTATCACCTCTTTGGTAAGAAGGGGGGGACCCATCTCTTAAATGGCAGATATTGACAGCTAAACTCACAGTGGAGGATAAACAGGAAAGTGAACTAGTCTTTGAAAATTGGGTGGTTACAGTATTACATCCCATTAGTGAAAGTACCCAGAGCTATCAATATCGGATAAGGCTTAAGACCTTCTTTTGAGCTTAGAACTTCGCAGTCAGCAAACACAATACCATCACACTGCAATTCATACACAGCGCCTTGAGAAGATATTCAGCCGCCACAGTTACTTTCACGTTTTACTGTCTCATTTTCTAAATTTAATATATATTGAAGAAGGATTCCTTGAGCTAATCTACAAAACATTGTGCATCATGTCAAATCAAAAGAAAAATTCCAAAACCTGTCGACAAGTTCCAAAAATATTAAAATCAAACTTGTGAGGCTGAAAAAGTATTCATGCCCTTTGTAATTACTTCACTGACTTTACTCGGGTGCCGTATATTACCCAACAAGCTCACCCAATTTGTTGATGTAGAAAAGTGGAGGATCCCCCTCTCTCTGTGTTATCCCCATCGATCTACTCTCTCTATGGTTCAACAGAATGGGAGATTTTCAACCGACCAAACCAAAATTAAGACAAAAAATCATTCAATGCAAGTCAGGGTAATGATAATAGAGAAGCATAAATTTGGGGAAGAGTACAAGACCATCTCAAAGATACTGAACATAGCTCAGAGCTCAGTGCAGTCCATTGTGAAAAAGTGGAAAAAATAAGAAACCACAGCCACACTGCCTAGGTCAGGCTGCCCCTCTAAACTTAATGAGCAGAAAAGAATGGCATTTGTGAGAGAGGCTACCATGAATCCAGCAGTCACTCTGAAGGAACACATACCTATCCTCATAGAGGGATCAGAAGTGGAGAGAGTGAGCAGTTTCAAGTTCCTGGGTGTCAAGATCTCTGAGGATCTGACCTGGTCCCAACATATCGATGCAGCTATAAAGAAGCCAAGACAGCAATGTTACTTCATTAGGAGTTTGAAGAGATTTGGTATGCAAACAAAAACACTCAAAAGCTTCTGTACATGTACCATGGAGAGCATTCTGACAGGCTGCTTCACCGCCTGGTATGGGGGTGGGGGGGTATTGCTACTGCACAGGACCAAAAGAAGCTGCAGAGAGTTGGAAATTTAGTCAGCTCCATCTTGGGTACTAGCCTACAAAGTACCCAGGATATCTTCAAAGAGTGGTGTCTCAGAAAGGCAGCGTCCATTATTAAGTACCTCCAGCACACAGGGCATGCCCTTTTCTCATTGTTACCATCAGGTAGGAGGTACAGAAGCCTGAAGGCACACACTCAATGATTCAAGAACAGCTTCTTCCCCTCTGCCATCCAATTCCTAAATGGACACGGAATCTGTGAACACTACTTCACTTTTTCAATATATATTATTTCTGCTTTTTTGCACAATTTTAATCTATTCAATTAACATATAATGTAATTGATTTACTTATTTATTCATTATTATTGTTATTTTATTATTTTTCTTCTTTTATATTATGTATTTATATTATTGAACTGCTGCTGCTAAGTTAACAAATTTCATGACACATGCCAGTGATGATAAACCTGATTCTGATTCTGAACTACAGAAGTTGTAATCATTGTTTATATGAACAAGGGGTTGGGGGCTAAATACTTTTACAAGACGCTATCAAAAGAGTAGATTAAATGAGTATCAATTCTTGTGGGAAAATTTAAGTGTAAGGCCATACATAAGTACAAGAAGTGATCTTTCTCAAAGTAATAGGGGCAGGTACTTAGTGATTTAGGTAAATGTAGAACAATTAAAGTCTCATTTAACAAAGCAATGGAGTAGTTATAAAATCATTTCAGTCCAGCACCAGAAGAAGTTGTGGTATATTATAACTTTATAATCCATCATGAGAGGACAGGGAACACAATTAACAATATTGCTGCCTTGAGAAAACAGTCATTGCAACTTTGATTTTTTCCTTGTTTACATAATAATGGACAAAGTTATGTGTGGACTATTAGATACGCATATCTAGTCACTCAAGTTCTAATGCTTGAAAGGCCATTAATGATAACGATACACCTTAGCCAAATACATTTAAACTCAGTTTTTCACAATTCCTGACATTTAATCCTAGAAAACATTCCCTGTCTTAGGTCAATTAGGATCACTACTTTATTTTAAGAATGTGAAATGTCTGAATAATAGTAGAGAGAATGATTTATTTCAGCTTTTATTTCTTTCATCACTTTCCCAGTGGGTCAAAAGTTTACATACTCTTTGTTAGTATTTGGTAGCATTGCCTTTAAATTGTCTAACTTGGGTCAAATGTTTTAGGTAGCCTTCCATAAGCTTCTCACAGTAAGTTGCTGGAATTTTGTTCCATTCCTCCAGACAGAACTGGTGTAACTGAGTCGGGTTTGTAGGCCTCCTTACTCACACACACTTTTTCAGTTCTGCCCACAAGTTTTCTGTTGGATTGAGGTCAGAAAATGATGTCAAGTCTGGTTCATCTTTGGGAGCAATTTCCAAATGCCTGAAGGTACCATGTTCATCTGTACAAACAATAGTACGCAAGTATAAACACCATGGGACCAAACAGCCTTCATACCGCTCAGGAAGGAGACGCATTCTGTCTCCTAGAGATGAACATACTTCAGAGCGAAAAGTGCAAATCAATCCCAGACAACAGCAAAGGACCTTGTGAAGATGCTGGAGGAAACAGGTAGACAAGTATCTATATCCACAGTAAAACGAGACCTATATCGACATAACCTGAAAGGTTGTTCAGCAAGGAAGAAGCCACTGCTCCAAAACTGCCATAAAAAAGCCAGACCACAGTTTGCAAGTACACATGGGGACAAAGATCTTACTTTTTGGTGAAATGTCCTCTGTTCTGATGAAACAAAAATTGAACTGTTTGGCCATAACGACCATCGTAAGGTTTGCAAGCCGAAGAACACTATCTCAACCGTGAAGCATGGGGGTGGCAGCATCATGTTGTGGGGGTGCTTTGCTGCAGGAGGGACTGGTGCACTTCACAAAATAGATGGCATCATGAGGAAGGAAAATTATGTGAATATATTGAAGTAACATCTCAAGACATCAGCCAGGAAGTTAAAGCTTGGTCGCAAATGGGTCTTCCAAAGATGTGGAAACATTGTTTAAGGACAACAAAGTCAAGGTATTGGAGTGGCCATCAGAAAGCCCTGACCTCAATCTGATAGAAAATTTGTGGGCAGAACTGAAAAAACGCGCGTGAGCAAAGAGGCCTACAAACCTGACTCAGTTACACCAGTTCTGTTTGGAGGAATGGAACAAAAGTCCAGCAACTTACTGTGAGAAGCTTGTGGAAGGCTATCCAAAATGTTTGACCCAAGTTAAACAATTTAAAGGCAATGCTACCAAATACGAACAAAGTGTATGTAAACTTCTGACCCACTGGAAAAATGATGAAAGAAATAAAAGCTGAAGTAAATCATTCTCTCTACTATTATTCTGACATTTCACATTCTTAAAATAAAGTAGTGATCCTAACTGACCTAAGACAGGGAATGTTTTCTAGGATTAAATGTCAGGAATTGTGAAAAACTGAGTTTAAATGTATTTGGCTAAGGTGTCTGTAAACTTCTGACTTCAACTGTAAATCTCAAAGAATATTAACAAATTTTGGTTTGTCTGGTATGTTCATATATTGTAAATATGGTATATGCATAGTGGGAACTGTGATATGGAGTCCAGGTCAAGTGAAAATTATTGACCTGATATGCAAATCTGATAACAGTTTACTACTATCGAATTATTAAACACAAACAAAAGTATGCAACCTTTGTATGCAAAGCTAAATAGAATACAGCAAGCCCAAATGGCTCCAATCAGGACATTAATACAGCTGTAGAATTTTCCTCACAGGAAAGCACATGGAACTAGAAACTTACTCAGATACATTTAGTCAGAAGAACATTAAGATTCAAAGATTCAAAGTGCATTTTGTATTGAAGTATGTCTGCAGTATACAACCCTGAGATTCTTCTTCCCACGGACAGCTACAAGAACACACCAAAGAGCATCTCTGAATGCACAATATGTTAAACCTTGAAATGAAGAAGCTATGGCAGCAGAAGACCATGAACATACATTGAGTGGCCATTTTATTAGGTACAAGATGTATACATACATTGATATGGTCAGTGGCCATTAGAAGCCTACTGTTGAAGCACAATTAGCGTTAAAAGAGTAAAAAGTAAGTAGTGCTTATTTGGAAAAGAAAGCACTGGTGATTATCCACTATCCAACCATTTGGAAGCTGTGATCATTCAGCATCTGTTTCACCAGATGAAAGTTGCAACTCCTCAGTCGCTCTGTGTTCCAAGTTCCCATGCTCTGCAGCCATTTCCCAAGGCTCTGGTACCCACACACTCTTCCTTAATGCAAGTTGAAATGAAGACATGAACTATTTCGTTGCAGATGCCATGATCTGATCCAAGTGGAGTTGTAACAGATGGTAATAATAGCAGAGAAATTCTTACAGAACATTACGGAAATATTTCATATACGGTACAACACTTGAATTCAGTAAATACGAAGATGTTGATTATAATATATTTATTTTCCGTGGTATGAAAATAAAGTCAAAGAACTGACCATTTGTTTTACAGTGTGTCAGGATTATAGAATGCATACTCTTAAATCTCTGATGACATTGAAACTAAAAGTTCATTCTGGTGACTCAATATTGATCACTGTGAAAAGTTATTTCTTACTATTAATTGACAACTATGCAAAGTGGTTTTAAGTAACCAGAAACAAGAGAAAATCTGCAGATGCTGGAAATCCAAGCAACACACACATTACAGCTGGGTCGCCTCCAACCTGATGGCGTGAACATTGATTTCTCAAACTTCTGGTAGTCCCAAACCCCGCCACCCCCTTCGTCACCCCTCATTACCATTTCCCTCTCTCGCTTTATCTCCTTACCTACCCATCACCTCCCTTTTCCTACTTCAATAGCCTTTTGTCCTCTCCTATTAGATTCCCCCTTCTCCTGCCCATTATCTCTTTCACCAATCGATTTCCCAACTCTTAACTTCACCCTACCGTGCTCCCCCCACCTTCATCTATTACATTGTGTTTTTTTCTCCCTTCCCCCCACCTTCTAACTCTGACTCCTCACCTTCTTTCTTTTTCTCCAGGCCTGGTGAAGGGGCTCGGCCTGAAATGTCATCAGTACTTTTTTCCATAGATGCTGCCTGGTCTGCTGAGTTCCTTCAACATTGTGTGTGTTGTTTATAAGTAATCAGAATCAGGTTTATTATAGGTTTATTATCATGTGCTCACATGATGTGCAATTTGTTGTTCTATAGCAGCTGTACAGGGAAGAGACATACAATTACTATAAATTACATATGAAGTAAATAGTCCAAAACACAGGGAATGATGATGTAGTGTTTATGAGCCATAAGATATCTGATGACAGAGGGAATAAGCTGTTTGTGAATCATTCAGCTTGAGTCTTCAATATTCCTGGACCTCCTTCCGAATGATAGTAATGAGAAGAGGGCACTTCTCAGATGGTGAGGGTTATTTATGATGGATGGATGTCACATGTTTGAGGCACAACTTTTGAACATATCCTCAAAAGTGAGTTGTGCTTCGTAATGGAGAAGGAGAGGAATCGCAGGCTATTTCAGTTTTATTTTTAAAAAACGGCCAACCAATTGGGAGCGGAGGAGCTGAAGACATTCGGTCAGCTAGCGCACTATAAAAGAAGTTCAGTCTAGCGAAGTGGCCATCGTTGGAGTGGACTGAGTCAGAGTGGGACGGCTTTGGCTCAACAGGCTTCAGCGTAAACAGGCAGAGGTGAGGGTAGGTTCGGAATATCAATCCTGGTTACGACTCTAAACTGCAACTGGTGATGAGGCTCTGATAGGGGACTTTTAGAGCTTTGGGAAAAGTGGAGTTACCCTTTAGTCATTCATTGCTCCCAGGGCCGCTCTGACCCAGAACGGTAGCACCTGCAAGAGTTCCTGCTCAGGATAGGAGTGAAGGCCAACGGCAGATCCGGCACACTCAATAACTGAACTTATGATGGAGAAGGCAGATGAGCTACGAACTCAAATGCCAATGGCTATAGTATAGGCAGATGAACATTTGGGTAGAGAAATGGTGATTTCTTTAGCTCACCCAATGGTAGGCAGTAGCAAACCATCGTTGCTATTTGCTAAGAAAACCATGGTCAAACTCACAAAATGTATCACACAACAACAGCGTTAGTAGGATCTTCAAGACAACTCTGAAGATGCTTTGCTCAGTAGAGTTGATTCTGGCCAGCAGGGGATCCCCGACCTTCATCAAGCTACTGCTCATCAAATTCAGGAAACACGAAAGAAAAATATTGCTACTTAGAATGTAAGAACCCTATATCAAGCAGGAAGATTGGACAATCTGATAAATGAAATGGAAAGACTAAAGATGAACACCATTAGAATTAGTGAAGTTCATTGGATAGGTGCTGGAACATGTCAGATTAGAAATAAAACACTAGTTTATTCTTGTGGAACATCCCATACTAATGGAGTAGGAATTCTTATGGATGAAAACATGGCAAAAAGTATTTTAGGACATTGGGCAATATCGGAAAGAGTGCTCCTTGTTAGATTCAGAGGACAACCATTTGATTCAGCAATTATACAGGTATATGCACCAACAACAGATGGAACAAATGAAGATATGGATAAATTCTATGAAGAGCTTGAAAAAGCAAAGAACAGATGCAAATCTCAAGATATTGTTACTGTCATGGGAGATCTAAATGCTAAAGTAGGACAAGCTGCTGATGGAAATACCATAGGAAAATTTGGACTGGGGAAAGGAATGAAAGAGGTGAGAAATGGGTAGAATGGTGCAAGATAAATAATCAAGTCATTATGAATACCTACTTTAAAAACCATCCAAGATGCTTGTGGACCTGGAAATGTCCAGGTGATAACACTAGAAATCAAATTGACTTTATTACTTATTATTAAGGCATCTTTTAGTCTTGCAAGACCATGGATCTGCACCTGGAAAGTCTTCACTCTCCAAGGCGCAGGTTGTATGGAAGACCAGCAGTTGCCCTGCAAGTCTCCCCTCTCCACGACACCAATGTTGTCCAAGGGAAGGGCATTAGGACCCATACAGCTTGGCACCAGTGTCATCACAGAGCGATGTGTCATTAAGTGCCTTGCTCAAGGACACAACACATTGCCTCGGCTGGGGCTCAAACTCATGACCTTCAGGTTGTTAGTCCAATGCCTTAACCACTTGGCTACGTGCCTACTTTATAACTATAAACCAAAGATTTAGAAACTCAGTGACTCAATGCAAAACAAACCCAGGTGAAGACTGTAATAGTGACCATAACCCAGTAGTATGTCATATAGAAGTAAATTTTAAAAAAACTAAAGAAGCAAAAACCTGAACAATCCCTTGACTACTTGCAATTAATTAAAGAAGAAAACTTAAGACAAAAATTTACAATTGAAGTAAGAAATAGATTTCAAAATCTAAAAATAGAATTTGTTGAAGATGATAGCAATTATGTAGAAATGAAGTTTAACTCTCTGAAGGATGCCTTGGTAGAATCAGCAAAGTCAGTGATTCTTAAAAAAGTAAAAAGCACAAAGAATAAATGGATGACAGATGAAATCAAAAATCTAATGGAAGAAAGGAGACGGAAGAAAGCAAATCCTATAGAATATAAGTCCTTAGATAAAAAAGTTAAAAGCTAATGTCAAAAAGCCAAAGAAAAATGGTTAAACCAGGAATGTGAGCAAATAGAAAGAATCCCTATTACTGATCCAAAAAGGCTTCATCAGCAAAACAAGAATATCTCTGGTAAAAAGCTCCTCCGTTCTTCAGGTGGATGTTTGAAAGCAAAGGACGGTAGCTTAATCATGGAAAAAGATAAGATTATGAACAGATGGACTGAGTATATTCAGGAATTGTTTGAAGACGATCGAGGCAAAAAACCAGAAATTAAGAAAAACATTGAAGGTCCAAGCATTTTAAAATCTGAATTTCGTAATGCAATAAATAAGATGAAGAGAGGAAAGGCAGCAGGTCCTGATGAATTAGTAACAGAACAAATTATCGCCCTTGAAGATTATGGAATTGAAAAGTTTACTGATTGAATCAATGAAATTTATGAGACTGGAATAATACCAGAAGAGATGAAAAAATCAGTATTTATCACTATTCCTAAGAAAGCTGGAGCAATAGAATGTGAATTACATAGGACCATAAGTTTAATGAGTTATATCACCAAGATACTTCTAAGAATGTTGATGACAAGAGCTAAAAGTAGATACAAGCTGAAATTGGCAAAGAACAATGTGGTTTTGTGAAAGTCAAATGTACAAGAAATACCTTATTGATGTTAAGGATACTATCAGAACGGGCTATTCAAGTGCAAAAAGATTTGTTTGTTTATTTTATCGACTACACAAAAGCATTTGATAAAGTAAAGCTCAATAAGTTATTTGAATTATTACAGGAAACTCTAGATCTAGATTCGAAAGACCTCCGCCTAATCAGAAATCTGTACTGGGAACAAACTGCTGCTGTAAGAATAGATGGAGAAGTGAGTCAGTTTACAAAAATCAAGAGAGGCGTTAGACAAGGGTGTGTTTTCTCCCCTGATTTAGTTTATGTGTACAGTGAAACAATATTACAAAAAATAAGAGACATCTTGGGAATCAAATTTGGCAGTGAAAACATCAATAATTTCAGAAATGCGGATGACACTGTCTTAATTGTAAGTACGGAGGAAGAACTACAAAAATTAATTGATATAATTGTTGAAGAAAGTGCAAAAATGTGTCTATCTATCAATTGCAAAAAGACAGAATGTATGGTGATATCCGAAAAGAAGGAGAATCCTTTCTGCAGGCTGAGAATAAATGAGGAAGACATAAAGCATGTGCAGAACTTTTGCTACTTAGGAAGCTGGGTGACATCTGATGGCAGGTGCGACTTGGACATCAAAAGAAGAATAGGGATGACAAAAGACACCTTTACAAGAATGAAGAGTATACTGACCAATACTAAACTAGGCATGATGACTCACCTCAGAGTACTGAAATGTTACGTTTATCCAGTTATGTTATATGGCTCAGAACGTTGGACAAAATCTAGTAACATGAGGAAATGAATTGTAGCAGCAGAGATGTGGTTTTTGAGGAGGATGCAAAGAATATCATGGACGAAACGAATATCTAACGAGGATGTCATGAACAGAGCAAACACAAAAAGAGAAACAATGTATGAGATCATGAAAAGGAAACGTAACTACATTGGACATGTGATTAGGAAAGAGGAGTTAGAATGTATGGTAATTATGGGAAAGATTGAAGGGAAGAAAACAAGAGGAAGACAAAGACAAATGGTGATGAAGACAGCAGCCAGAGAAATGGAAATGAATACCAATGAATTGATCCACTTGACCCAAAACAGGAGTGTGTGAGACATGGCAGTCAAAGCTCAAACTGGGCATGGCACCTGATGATGATGATGATGGTGAATGGAGCTGGTATATTCTACAATCTTTTGCAGCCTTTTGTGATCCTGTATGCTGAAGCCTCCATACCAGGCTGTGATACAACCAGCCAGAATGCTCTCCACTGTACATATCTAAAAATTTGCAAGAGTCTTTGGTGGCATACCAAATCTCCCGATGAAGTAAAGCCACTAGTGAGCCATCTTCATGATTGCATCAATATGTTGGTCCCATGACCAATCCTCAGAGATGCTAACTCTCAGGAAGTTAAAGCTGCCCACCATTTTCACCACTGGCCCCTCAATGGTGCCTGGTGTGTGCTCTCCAACTTCCTCTTCCTGAAGTCCGCAATCAATTCCTCAGTCTTGCGGATGCTGATTGCAAGGTTGTTAATGTGACACTACTCAGCCATCAGAAATTTCACCAAATGGCAGTTGTGTCATTGACAAATTTATAGATGGTGTTTGAGCTGTGCCTGGCCACAAAGTCATCAGTAGAGAGAGAGTAAAGCAGTTGGCTAAACATGAATCCATGATGCATGTGGAGTCAGATATCATCAATTTAAACTATTTCAGAGTGAGTGATTCATAGGAAAGTCTGAATTAGATGCTACAGTACGCCCTCTGTCTCGCCAAACCTCTTCCAGTTTTTTGTCAAGATCATAGCTTATTTTCTATCCCTGCATGATTTGCAAATATTATTCCCAAATCCCTTGATTCCATTTCTATCTATTGGCCTGTAATTTGTATAAGCATTATAAATGCCCCGTCACAACTCTCTGGGCTGGAGAAATTCACTCCCTGAGTGAGGAATATTTTAACTCACCTGAATCCCACTGCGGATCATTGTTGTGTGACAGAAACATTCGTTGGGTGTTATAAAACAAAGCACTGATGTTTCCTGGGATTCTTCTGCTTTACTCTAAGAGAAAAAGGATTATAATGCATATTTATTTATTTATTTAGTGATACAGTGTGGAATAGGCACTTTCAACCTTCCAAGCCACTCTGTTCCAGTCACCCCTGACAAACCCAATTAACCCTAATCTAATCAGGGAACAATTTACAATGACCAATTCATCTACTGGTTCAACATTGGGGTGTAGGAGGAAACTGGAGAATGTGGGTAAGACATGCATTTTATGGGGAGGGCGTACAGATTCCTTACAGATGGTGCCGGAATTGAGCTCCGAACTATCCGAGCTGTAATAGCGTCACACTAACCGTTATGCTACTGTACCACCTAAATTTCTCTCATGAGATTCTATTAAATCTCCTTTGCCTGTTTCCATCCATTCATCAGTCAGCCAGCATTTATCAAGACAGGCTTTAGAGAGATTCACCCCTTTGCCAATCTGCAGAAAGCTATTTTGTCCACAATATTATTGGAATTTAAGCTGAACATATTGTAATGAGCATAACACGGCATATGGGATACAAGTCTCTGAAGCAAGCGTTAAGATAGTTGCATAAGCAGATATTTATAAAGGCATTTTAATATTTCAAAGGTAGAAGGAGATATATCACTGTCAATCTGCTGATTGTATTTGACAACCAAGTCACAAAAGTAGCCAGTTACATGAACATTGAACTGTCCCTCAGTGGCTTTATGGGTTAGAAAGGGTACAGTGGCTTAATGATTATTTTATCAAACAAGTGGCCACATTTCAAACCAAGGACACAAGTTCAATATCATCATTCATCTGGCACGGTCATGGTCATATTTTATAAAATAGAGGCTCAAATTTTCTTCAACGCAAGAGATTCTGAAGATGCTGGAAATGTCGAGTAACACACCCAAAAATGCTGGAGAAACTCAGCAACTTAAGTAACATTTATGGAGGGGAATAAACAGACCCTTCAGGTCTCAGCTCAAAACATTAACACTTTATTCCCCTCCATACATGCTGCCCAGCTTGCTGAGTTTTTTTCAGTGTTTTGTATGTGTTGCTTACACTCGATTCTGCAGCATTTCTCTGTTTATTGGTGCTTCAGTGTCTGTTCTTGCTTTTAGACTACTATTCTCAATGGCACTCAAAGGACTCGATATCTGCAGTGATTGCTATCTGGCTAAGTGCTGGCAGCTGCTTAAAATTCACTGGAAACCCACTGTGGTTTTTGCTACTTCCACAAAATGGAAATGTATGTAAAAGTGCATTTAAGTATTTTCAAAGATTACATTAATAATCCATGGAGCTGAATTTGATTTGGCACATCACACAATGATTACATAATGTGTCAAAAATGGAACAAAAGAATGTGTGTATATATATATATATATATATATATATATATCTGGAGATTAAAATGCTCAATAACGCACCACATAATTGATATGTAGGAATAATATCAATGATCAACATTATACCGCTCTTACAGTGCACAAAATGCATTTTGAAACTTTGTGGCAACTACTTCATATGTAAAAAGATCATGCAGGACACTCAATATCAACAGGCAATATATGCTAGACACTATTGCTAATTTAAAGTATGAACATGCTATGAACAAAATATGAAGCACGTAAAGGTTTAACCTTGGGATAATAGTCCATTCATTCACTGCATAAAGGAACAGGCTAAGTTCACATCTATAATGGAGATCTATAATGTATCTATAATGGAATATGCAGGGCATATTTCCACAGCAGTTCTAAAGGTTCTAGTGTAACTAAGTTGCATTCTACAATAGGTTGGACATATGAAAAGTATTTGCATTGTCGTACAGTATTGCTTGCATTTGACCTTCACAAGCTTCTTTCAGAGAAACTCAAAGCATTCAGTGATTTTTGGCTGCTTTTCTGCCAGTTTAATGCTTTGAGGGCCAGGTATTCCCATGAATTTGTAAGCATGTTATATCCTTTCAAGGATGTATTGAGAACATTCATGTAAGTTTTTTTGTTTTCCCGGACAATGCTTGCCATTTCAGAATTCAGAACAGAGTGCTTGCTTCAGAAGTCTAATGTTAGACATGCTGAAGAAGTGCATCAGCCATTGGAGCTGTTTTAGTGAATCTTAATGTTGAGGAGAGAATGCTGAGAATGGTTCATTTATCCATTCATCCTACTGATGAATATTGGTTATAGAGTCATCAACTGAGGTTCATACGGTAATGCCCTATATCTCCAATGCAGGAGAGCAAGATCTATGCTACTTGGTGGATTCTGAGCTCGCTGCCAGTTTAACAATGTTATTCTACTATTACTTATTTTTTCCCTCAAATGGCTGTACACTGAAGGCAATGGTGGATGATAGTTCATTGCAATATGTTGGCAAGATATAGGAAATTATCAACATTGATGAAGGTCATATAAGATTCAAGATTCAAGATTCAAAGAACTTTATTGGCATTCTAACTGTACATCAGCTCTGCTGGGCAGAATGAGACAGCGTTTCTCAGGAGCAGTGTAATCATAACATAACAAACTCAAGACTAAATAAGAAACATAACAATAAATAGTAAAACACAACAGCCACATGTCAGTTAAAATCAGTTATAAATGTCCAGTGCAAGATAAAAGTGTCCAAAGCAGAGTCAGATGGAGCAGCTATTTAGCAGTCTGACTGCCTGTGGGAGGAAGCTGTTTAGTAGCCTTGTGGTTTTAGTTTTGATGCTCCTGTAACGTTTGCCTGATGGCAGAAGAACGAACAGTTCATGGAGAGGGTGTGAGGGGTCTTTAATGATGTACCGTGTCTTCTGGAGGCATCGACTCTGAAAGAGGTCTTGGACAGAAGGTAGGGAGACCCTAATAACCTTCTCTGCTCCCCTAACCACCCTCTGCAAGGCTTTTTTATCGACAGCACTGCAGCTGGAGTACCAGTTTGTGATGCAAAAGCTCAGCACACTCTCAACCACGCCTCTGTAGAATGTAGTTAAGATGTTAGTGGGGAGTGATGCTTGTTTAAGCTTCCCAGAAAGTGCAATCTCTGCTGGGCCCTTTTCACAATTCCAGTGGTGTTCCTGGACCAGGTAAGATTGTCCGAGATCTGCACCCCAAGGAACTTGATGTTTTCCACTCTCTCCACTGTGGAGCTGCTGATGCTGAGGGGTGTGTGCTCAGGCTGAGACCGTCTGAAATCGACGATCATCTCCTTGGTTTTGGTGACATTAAGCATCAAGTTGTTATCCCTGCGCCAGCTCTCTAGGTGTTTGACCTCCTCCCTGTACATTGTTTCATCATTTTTGCTGATGAGCCCCACCACTGTGGTATCATCTGCAAATTTAATGATCAGGTTCTCCTTGAATCTGGCTGTACAATCATGTGTTAGCAGTGTAAACAGCAATGGGCTAAGCACACAGCCTTGTGGGAATCCAGTGCTCAGTGTGATGGAGTCGGAGATGTTCCTGCCAACACGGACTGACTGTGGTCTCTCTGTCAAGAAATCCAGAATCCAGAGACACATGGCAGTGCTAAGGCCAAGCAGCGACAGTTTCTCCACTAGCCTCTGCGGGATGATGGTATTGAACGCTGAACTGAAATCAATGTACAGGATTCTGGCATAAGTATCTTTGTTGTCCAAGTGAGAGAGAACTGTGTGCAGTGTGGTGGATATTGCATCCTCCGTAGAGCAATTTGGACAATAAGTGAACTGCAGAGGATCCAGTGATGAGGGGAGGCTGACTGTGATATGAGGCTTGACAAGCCGTTCAAAACATTTCATCACTATGGGGGTCAGGGCAACGGGACGGTAATCATTCAGACAGGCTACAACTGATTTCTTTGTTACAGGGATGATTGTGGAGGTTTTGAAGTAATGGACCTGGATTGTTGAGAGGCAACGTTGTATCATAATGAATAAACTCTTCTTGCCAGGTACAGGTATGACTGGGCATGGCTACTCCAGTGGTTTATATACCCCCATCGTCAGTCCCTCCTGATTGGTTAGTCCTCACCCAATCAGGTTTCCTCAGTCCCACCTTGTTTACAATCAAATTCCTGTTCTTACTTAGAGCAAGACCTTGGCTTCTGTCCCAAACCAATATCACATATTTCTCTAGCTTTATTTCACTGGCTTCCTTCACCAGACCACCCAAGAGCCATTGACACGGCACAGTTGTTCTGTGCCATCAAAGTCAATCCAATGACCATTGAAATTGAGAATGCAATATTCTGCTACCGCCAGTTTCTCCGAGTAACTCAAACAAAAACACCTCCTGTTCTCCTTGATGTGGGTTTCCACTGTGTGTCCCACCTTGCTGAAAAATAAAATTCGAGAAGAAGCATTTTAATAGCGATGAAGGTCTCACTCTAAGTAAGAACTGGAATTCAATTGTAAACAAGGTGGGTCAGCAGAAACTTGATTGGATGAGAACTAACCAATCAGGAGGGATGAACGACAGGGATATATATACCTCTGGACTAGACATGCCCAGGCATCATCCCTAACGAAGATAGCAAAGTTTGTCATCGAAACATTGGTTAAAATTGATACCTGTAGCTGACCGGAAGCCCAAGAAGAGTTCATTTAGTCATATACGCTAGATCCTTTGTATGATTACGGCAAGCTAGTGAAGGATATTTGTCTTCCAGAGGTTTAGTAAGAAACCCATCTTCTTAAAATTTTCAGAAAAACATTTTTTGGATTTTGGTTTCCAGTTGCGTAAAAATGTAATCATTATCTATACACTTCAGCAATGACTTGATTTGGTGTGATATTGGTTTGGGACAGAGGCAATGATGTTTTGTCAGGGTAACGAGCAAACTCAAGTGCAAGAATCTCAGGGGATACATCAATTCAAAACAAAACAAGAAATTAACCAATAACACTAACAAGATCTCAGGCAAACTATACAGAATCTTGAAGAACTGAAATTACTCATGATACACGGAAGAACTCAGTCAGAGTTTAACCAGACAAGGATCCCACAACAACCGAGTAAAGAGGGGCCCCCCACCCTCGAAATACACACTGGAGCATGTAGGAATTCAGGATCAGTCAGACAGCCTAGGTGTCCAGACAAAGCAGTAACCACCAAAGGCAACAACTACAATTCAATATATTGAAAATCTGTGCCAACCTAGTTACCCAAAATTGATTAAAAGTGATAAATGCAAAGAGAACTTAACAAACCCCATGATACCAAATGAGACACCTGCAAGACAAAGTGAAAAAGCAGAGTTAGTCCCAAGACAAACAATTAGGCATAGAAGGTAATAAATCCACGGAACACTGCATGCTCATGAAAAGCCAAGAAAAGACAATTCACATGGGAGCTGAAAAGAAATCTTTCCTTTTTTTAAAAAAAACGATCCTTGGTTGTGACAGAGCCTCTGCTTAAAACCACCTTCTGGTGTCTTAGGGTGATCAAGGTGAAGCCAAAAAAATTCAGTAATCAAAACACGATCCAAAATAACCTGGACCAGAACCCAACTCCGGACCATACGCCTCCCAATCAACTAAATGCTGGAACTGCCCCTTAACTTGCTGGGATTCAAGCAACCTGCCGACAGTGTAAGCAGGGTGCTCCATCAATGACTCTTGGAGGAGGGGGTGGTTTAGGAGCAGAGGCTAATGGACTACAGAGTAAGGTTAAGTTTAGAGATGTGAAAGGTAGGGTGGATTCGGAGATATCTGGGAAGCAGTATTCAATAGGTTATGGGATGGTTCCTCTTAACCAGTGGTCCCTGACCTTTTTTGCACCACGAACCAGTTTAATATTGATAATATTCTTGCGGACCGGCCGACCAGGGGTGGGGGGGTGTTAATCATGACGGGAATATATGTGGTAAGTCAACTATAAGTCACTTATAAGTGGCTAATACACTCAATTTTGTTTCTAAAAGGGTTTATCTAATGAATTTAATATTAAACACACAGCGCATATTTTCCTCGCATGAATATAGCGATAAATCAATTATAACAGTGGTCCCCAACCTCCAGGCCGCGGACTGATACATTGCGCGAAGAATGTAGCGGTGCAGCGGTGGCTGGTATACACCCATCACACCTTTAAGAAAAAAGCCGAAATAAACAAGCTAATTAATTAGGTGCCACCCGGCATGTAAATGTCGGCCCAGGTCAGAGGCGACACAATTGGCAATCACCTCTGTTCTGGGCTGACATTTATGTGCCGGGTGGCACCTAATTAATTAGCTTGTTTATTTTGGCTTTTTTCTTAAAGATGTGCTGGGTGCGTTCCGACTACCGCTGCATTCTTTGCGGTAATGTATCGGTCTGCAGCCCGAAGGTTGGGGACCACTGAATTATAAGTCACTTATAAGTCAATAGCATCATAACATTTTAAGTAACATTTGGATATTAATCAAACAGCGCATATTTTCCTCGTATGAACATATAAAATCATTGCAACACACCAATATCGCTGAATCAGTGGGAGCCCTGGGCTAGACGGTCCCATCAAGGGGTGATGGGAGACAGTGATACTCGAAGGGAGTTCCTTATGTCCAGTCTATTCTGCAATTCAACTTCGCAGCGATATGATGTTGGAAATAGAAGGAACATTTTCAGTGCTTTCGTGGCTATCTCAGGATATTCAGTCTTGACTTTGATGCAGAATGCTGGCAGAGATGTTATGTCAAACATACTTTTCAGCCCACCGTCATTTGCAAGCTCGAGGAGTTGATCTTCTTCCCGCGCTGACATGGATGATTTACTGGGGACATACACAAATGGGTCACAGACCCATTCCTTTGTACGTCTTGGGTCATTTGCGTCTTGGGTCACTGATGACCTCTCGTGCGTTCAAGTTCAAGAGTGGGTATGACAGGGAATGAGGAAAGGTGCAACTGACTCTTATCGCTTCATATCGCCAAATCACATCATTTCCTTGCGGCCTGGTAGCACATGCTTTGCAGCCCGGTACCAGTCCGTGGCCTGGTGGTTGGGGACCACTGCTCTTAGCAATCCTAAAGAATCCAATGAAGTGAAGAGCTAGCTTCCACGATTCACTTTTAAGGGGGAGGTCTTGGGTAGAGAGCCAAACCTGCTCACCCATGCGAAAAAGAAGCCAGAGGCCTCCTCCTGTTGGCATGGAATTGTTGCCTCATCGAAGTAAGTTCCAAAGCCCTCTTGGCTTTAAGTTGTCGCTGCTTGCGGTGCTTGACATACTGTTTAGCAGGTGGAATGTCGACTTCCACTTCCTGCTCTGGAAAGAGAGGAGGCTTAAACTCAAATTGACATTCAAAAGGCGACATGTCAAGCCAAGAATGGTGAAGGGTGTTATGAGATATCTCTGCACAACACCTGCTGCAATAAAAGGTTCACAATTTAGTGAGGGGAAAAAAAATTACAAACTTTGGAAAATCGATCAATCACGACTAAAATAAGAGCAAAGCAGTGATAAAATCCAGACAGAGGAGTTGGGACCAGGGGCAAGAGGAAATGGGGAGGGGATGGAGAAGATCCTCAGGAGAAAACAGGAATCTTTCAAATGGGCACAAACGTCACAGGCTTGGACAGATAACTTGACTTCCTTATTAATATCAGGCCACAAATAATGTCTTTTTATAAATTCTCAGGAGTGTGAAATTTGAGGATGGGCTGTTATCTTGTAATAATGCCCACATTTGAGAACCTCTAACCTAAGTGTGAGTGGCACAAAAATATGACCAAGGGGAACATTACTGGGAACTAGAGTACTCCCATTGAGTGCTTGTCTGACTTGGGAATCAATATGCGAAGTGATAAGAGCCAAAAGTTTATTCTACAAAGCTACTTGCCTATCAAATAGGGGATAACAAATTGCTTTGGTAGAGTGTCAGGCTTTAGAGTCTAGAAATCTGAACAATAAGTAATAACCACATTAAAATGGTTAAAAAACAATGTCCAACAGGCTTGTCATGAGTTAAGTCTTTTGGCATTCTGGATACAAGCTAAATTCAGATGATCTGTCCATACAACAGACAGATTCTCAGCTCCTTTCAATTCATGCCACCACTCTTCCAAGGCCAGTTTAGCAGTCAACATCTCCCAGCTATCTATATCACAATTGGACTTGACTGGTGACAACCATTTCAAAAAATAAGCACAAGGATGCAATTTAAAAAAAGATTTGGAGGTGCAACATTGGGACAAGACTGTCCTGACTCCGATGTCGGAATCGTCTGCCTCAGCAACAAAGGGCAGATTGAGGTTGGGTGAACGTATTGTGGGAGCAGTGACAAAACAGTTCTTAAGGTTGTTAAAGGCTGACTCTGCCTCTGCTGTCCAACTGAAACAACCTGACCTTTTCTTGGTAAGATTAATCAGGGGAGCAGCTACGGAGCTGAAGTTCTTAATAAATCTCCTATAAGAGTTAGCAAACCTCAAAAATCTCTGCATCTGGTTGGTCAGTCGGGAGTGAGTCAGTCCCAAATAGCAGGAGTTTTATGCAGATCCGTCGTTAGGTTTCCCCAGGAAATAACACATCCTAAAAAGGAGGCTTCTGGAACATGAAATTCACAGTTCTCCAGCTTGACAAGTAAGTTGTTATCTTCTTAACACTGTAGAATGTGACAGAGATGGGAAACATATTCCTGATAAGAATTTGAAAAAATTGAAAGTATCGTCCAGTACGCAAAGACAAACATGTTTAACCTCTCCCTCGAGGCATCATTTATGAATACCTGAAAAACTGCTGGGGCATTAACAAGACCGAAGGACATAAATAGGTATTCGTAATACCAGGTGGCAGTGTTGAATGTTGTTTTCGATTCATCACCCTGACAAATCTGAATTAAATTGTAGGCAGTTCTGAGATCCAACTTAGTGAAAAATCTGGCCCCTTGCAGTAAATCAAAGGCTGAGTTCTTTAAGGGTAAAGAGTACCAAATTTTAATGGTAATCTTGTAAAGACCCTGATAGTCAATACAGGGTCTCAGGCTGCCAACCTTCTTTGTGACAATGAAGAAACCTCCTCCCCGCAGGGGAAGTCGAGGGCCTGACAAACCTCGCTGTCAATGCCTCTTTGATGTATTTGTCCATAGCCCGTCTCTCAAGGGAAGAACAGCCCTCCTCAGAAAGATCAGGAACCAGGCAATAACTCAATGAGACACAGGCTCATGACATTGGGAGACCAATGAAAAACAAAATATTCTGGCAAGTAGGGGAGCAACCAGTAATAACTTCCCTGGACCAGCCAATCACAGGGACTTGCTGAGACATCCAGGGATACCAAAGAATAAGGAGGATCTCTGTAGAATGAATCAAGTGGAACCTTAATGTTTCACAGTGATTCCTGATCCGAAAGCCTAACAGACTAGAAATGTAACAAACGTTACCTGGCTCAAGAGGCAGTGATGGTGAGGGGATGATCAAGCTTAGAGAAGAGACCCCCCCCCCCATTTGTCATGCCATTCAGAAATCTAAAAAGTCATCTGCTAAACCTGAGTCAACAAACACCCAAATGGGAAATTCCTTTTGATTCCATATCAAATAAGAGGGTAAATGTAACCCCAAGGAAGTACTTATGGGACAAGACCCAGGGACAGTCCTAGATCTCCCCCCAGTAGGATAAGGCCCCAGTTCCCCACAGTATAAAAACTATTTCTTTTTAAATCTTCTGTCACCTTCAGCAACCAAAAGGCGCATCCTGCCCAATGACATGGCTTCCAGGGCATCCAGTGAGTAGATTGGCAAAGGATCGGTAGGAAGAAGAGGTAAGGTTGTTGGAGGGTGAAGGTAGGTAGGATAGACGCTGGGGAACTCCTGACACAACTCTTGCCACCGTTCTGACAGACAGATGTCCAGACGAATGGCTCATCAATTAACCCATTAAGGCCCGGTACAGGATCACAAGCAGTCTGTTCATCTTTAAGGTTGTTGTTGAGCCCTTTGTAGAACATAGCCACAAGAACTTTGCTGCTCCATCCACTCTCTAGAGCCAAATTTCTGAATTCGATTGACTACTCTGCCACACTCCTCGACCCTTGTCTTATGCCAAGAAGTCTCTGAGCCGCCTGCTGCCCACTGATGGTGTGATTAAACACTCTCTTTAGGGTATCAATAAATGGGTCAACAAAGAAGCATGCAGGGTCCTCTCTTTTCCAATTAGCTGTTGCCTATTCAAGAGCTTTACCAGAGAAGAGAGAAATAATGTAAGTCTTTTTACTTCTTTTCATTGGAAATTTACACAGCATCAGTTTGGTCACCAGAGAACACTGGGTTATATACTTGCAGCATGACTCGGGACTCCTGTCAAAGTGCCCCAGAGTAGGCAGGTTTAGTGAGTTGATGGCACTCTCCCCACAAGATCACAGCGACAATGATTCCTGAACTCTCAGATTTTTCTTGATGGCAGAGAGAGACGTGGCAACTTCCTGCAGCTGCTGCTCATGCGGAACTCTACTTTTCCAGATTAGAATGAATGCTGTATCCTGCTGAGTTCAATTTTAGCTTGGTCGTCCTGTCAGGATCACTGTGCATGAATTACAGAGATTTTGGCAATTCAAACAAAACAAAAGATTTATTACAGAAACTAACCAATAAAACTGGAAAGAACTCAGGCAAACTATACTGAGTCTTGAAGAACTGAAATCACTCAGATTGCACAGAAGAACTTGGTCTGAGCTTCAGCAGACAAGGATCCACAATGACCAAGCAAAAAGGTGTTGTTTAGCTGCCCTGAAGTACACCCTGGATCATGCAAGAAGTCAGGACCAATCAGATAGCCCAGGAGTCCAGACAAAGCAATAATCCCCAAAAACAACAACTACAATGCAAGACATTAAAAATCCCATGCAAATTTAGTTACCCCAAATTGAATATAAGTGATAATTACCAAGACAACCCCCATGATACCAAATGAAACACCTGAAACACAAAGTGGAAAAACCAGAGCTGGTCAAAAGACAAACATTTAGACATAGAGGGTAAACAATCCAAGGAACACAGCACACCCACAAGGTGATAATGAGAAAATACAGTCCACATACAAACTGAAAAAAATCTTTTTTTAAAAATGACCCCTGGTGGTGACATGCTGGAAGAGTTGTCTGGCAGATTAACGTCACTCCAGAATCTGGTGTCTGAACGTTCATTTGCATTGCGGTTTGCAAAATTAAAAGCAGAGCTACGGACACATGGAGACATCATCATAAACAAAGTGCTGCAGTAACTTAGCAGGCCAGACAGCATCACTGGAAATGAATAAAGATGATGTTTCTGGCCAAGACCCTCCCTCAGGGCCCTAAACATCGACTGTTCATTCACTTCCATTGTGGCTATGAACACAACACTATTAAAATTTGTAACTTTCCACTGATCCATAATGTCTTGACTAAAAATACATCAAATTCAATTATATGCTACACTCCGTTCTTAAAAGTAACACTGGCTCACTCTTTAAGGGAAATAAACTCATAAAAACCATTAACAATTCAAATATTTTCATTTGTGAAATTATGCAGTCAACTACTTACATCAATTTAATCAACTATAACTTCACTGGATCTCTTATTTCTCATTCACTTTACATTGCACCTGACAGCTTGAAAATATTCACTGAGGCATAATTTATTTCAGTGAATCACTTCTCCAGATATGCTTCATGCACATCTAGTCTCACACTCTTTTCTGCAATTATTGATTCTACCTTAGTCTGAATATGTGGTATTCCACAGACTAGATTCACCATCTTCTCAGAATCACTAATATGCACAAGCTGTCCACATCAAGCTTAACTCACAATCTAATGACTCTTACTGATAGCTACAGTTGTAACAAGTTTGCCATATATTACTGACCACATTAGTTGCAACAATTTCTCTTTTGCTTCTTAAAGCTCCCTGTCATTCTGCCTCTGCTTTCACATCACTCAGCAGCCCAACTCTCATTCTAATTCTCTATGAACACCAGATCTTTCTTCTTTGTTTTCCTAGCTACAAGGTTTGTTAATACAACTCACAAAGTTATTTCTTCTGCCTAGCTTTCTAACTAATTTTAATGCTTTCAGCTCTGTCATGGCAGTGTTCAGCATGCTCTGCTGTTTACTCTGTTATGTTGTGTTGGGCAAGCAGAAGGGTGCTAATGTCATTATAACATTGTACAGAGATTTTGTAATGTTTTGAAGCTGACCATCCATCCAACAAAGAACGTGAAACTTCGGCTGATAAGTGTCCCAGATTGTCATACTTTGCCTTAATATTTTCTGCTGAAGCATTTCACATAAATGTCCAGGGTTATGAACCTTTGAACATTGCTAGGAAATCTATGGTTGGGCAAAAGCCATAGCACAACAATTGGAATATGCAGACCATTTGAGATTGTATACTGTGCTGTCACTTTGGTTGAGGACTGACGGTTAAGAGAATTTTATCATTTGACAGACTTACTGGTAGAGGCAATATGTAGCTATCAAATGAGAGAATATAGTTACCAGATAAGGGTGTAGTCATTTAAAACCCAGGCACAGAGGAATTTCTTGTAGAGTAGATCTCTTGAATTCTCTAACTCTGTTGGCTGTGGAAGTTAGATCACGCAGGGAAATAAATTGGAAGAATATAAATTTGTGAAAGATCAGAAAAAAAGCACAAAGTTCAAAGTAAATGTATTATCAATATACACATATAACATCAAATACAATGCTGAGATTCATTTTCTTGTGAGCATACACAATAAATTCAAGAAACAGAAGAATCAATGAAAGACCCGACCCAACACGATGGACAACAACTGATATGAAAAAGACACAAACTATGCAAACACTGAAAAAAACTAAATAAGCAATAAATATTGAGAACATGAAATCAAGAGTCCTTGATGTACGTTGTTAGTAGTGTTAATCCTATGCCAGTCAGCCACTCCACAGGAGAGGAGTTCACATATTGTACAAGTAGGGTTGTCAATAACATTCAGTTGAGTATCCTGCATGCTGACTCCCTGGTGTGCTCTGTGCTATCCCTCAATACTGAACACAACATGATCTCAGAAGTGGTTGATCATCAATTAATTAGTGCTACAGACTAAGTGAAAACCCCAACAAAAAAGAATTTACAGGAAGACTGTTCCTGTTCACATATATCTATGAAATATATCCGGACACTTTTCAATCTAAACTGCCTATACTAGTTTTCTCCATTAGACATGAGTTGAGAAAGGGCCAGGTTTCCTAGGCTGCACCTGCAAGCTACACCCAAATATGGTCCATCGTAATAATCTGTCGGCCACTAGCCTGGGGAAGAGCTCAGAGACACAGACACAGCAGAGAAGTCAGAGAAGTCAGTCACACTCAGGGAAGGAAAAGAAGACTTCTGTAGTGCAAACAAATAAAATAGTAAACAAACAAACAGAAAATGGTGCAAATATGTGCAGTACCTACATCTGCCTACTTAATAAAGAACCCCCAACCCCTGAGAAATTTGATTTCTCTAAATCAGAGGACTTTGTGAGATGGCTCAGGTGCTTTGAGAAATTTAGAGTTGCAAGCAATCTCACTCAGGCTTCAGACAAGCATGAAGTAAGCACACTGATATACTGCATGGGTGACAAAGCAGATGACACCATGAGTAGATTAGGACTGACAGATGCTCAGAATAAGGAGTACAAAACTGTGCAGGCCAAATTCAAGGAACATTTCACAGGAAAGCAAAATGTGACGTATGAGAGGGCAAGGTTAAACTCTAGTAAACAGGAGCCAGATGAAAGGATAAATGACATTATAACAGCATTGTATGCCATTAGACAAGTGTGCATATGAAATTCTGAGAGATGACCTGTGTTGTGCTGTATTAAATTTTGTAAAAACATTAGATAAAAGTCTAAACAATTCCAAGAAACATTTTAACTCCTTGTGTGCTTACAGCATGTAAGGTATCTTTGCAAGTTAAACACTGTAGGTTTGTTAAATGTTTGCTAATAGTGGCTGGATTCTTTTCTGGCCTCAGGCAGTAGTGGCATGAGAACAAAAAACCAAAGAAATTATTTGTCTCTGCATGCCTCTCAATG
Organism: Mobula birostris; assembly: GCF_030028105.1. NCBI lineage: Eukaryota > Metazoa > Chordata > Chondrichthyes > Myliobatiformes > Myliobatidae > Mobula > Mobula birostris. Next base: position 139,698,962 of record NC_092374.1, on the reverse strand, counting down.
CTTGTGGATTGAACATCTATTTATTGAGGGACCTTTTGCTCAGTTCTTGTGTCTTCACTAGACAGAGGAATCGTAAACAGTTTCTAGCAAGGACCCAAGGTGATTTCACAAATCAGAATTCCGAGTTCCACTGAAACAGCAACAATCAAGTCTCACAACACCCGCAAAAATCAAGTGGAGACTAAGAGTCATGAGCCCTGAAATCTTTGTAACTTACTACATAGTATTTAGCGTGGTTTATTTGTGCTTTCTGTTTTAGATTCAAAGCACATCTATTATCAAAAAATGTATAAGTTATACACCTTGAAATTTGTCTGCTTACAGGCAACCACAAAGCAAAAAACTCGAAAAACCCAATTTAAAAAAAAACTGAAAACCACTGTGCAGAGAAAGGGAAAGGAAAAAAATATGTACGCATCGTGTAAACAATAGAAGCAAGCCAACAGCATCCCAAACAGACTGCATCCCAGATCCACCCCAAGAGCAGCTGGAGTAGGCTGAAGCCTCGGTGACCATTTCATCAAGAAGCAGGGCAGAAATGCACAGCAGCCAGATCAGTTCACAGCCTTGGTGCCGCAGAGAAAGGAATGAATATTGGTGGAAGAACAAATGAAATCTGCCTGACCCCTACCTCCATACATGACACTGGGGCTTCCAGTCCATCTGTGCCGACATTTAAATTGTCCCAACATTGAGTAGTACCACCTTCCAGGACCCCTGATACACTTGGACTGCCTAGCCTGAAGCTGTTCTCGACCTCACCAAATTGGCTAGGCACTGAGAACAATCCAATCTCACACCCGATGTGGAATCTCAACTCCACATCGACTGCTCTCCAAATCACTCACTCCATCTCCAGCAGTGATACGAACTCTGTTTTCTTCTTTGACTCGAAGATGTTGCACCTCACAATGCCCCAGCATGGCTCATTCCCCAAACCAGCCTCGCCTCTGCCTGGTTCCTCACTATCTACAGCGATAGTTCACTACAATTTGCTTCAGAAAAGATTTTATGTAATGTTTTTAGTCGAACCTCTTGCTTTATGATTTACCAGTAAGCTGTTGCACACCTTCGGCCAGCTCTTCCAAAAGGAGCCCACAAAATCAGACCTTACTGGCTTGAAAGAGGCACACTCGCCATACTTGATGGTTTGCTGCTAAAGGGCTCCAGACTCATCATTCCTGCTTCTATGAACATAAAGATCATCAGTCAAATCCACCGAGGACATCAAGGCATCGAAAAATGTTGCTTAAGAGCAAGGCAATCTGTATAGTGGCCCGGACTGAGCATGCAGCTGGAAGATTATGTAAAGCATGCAGAAAACTGTACAAAATCAGACTGAACCTCTGTCCCACAGAATTCCCAAACTGTCCACGGCAAGTTGCAAGCACAGCTATTTCCAAGCTGAAAAGGCACAAATATCTTCTCACTGTGGATTACTACTCATAGAACGTTGAGTAGTCCAAGCCGTCGTCTATATCGCCAGCAGCAGTTATACAGCACCTGAAATCTATATTCGCTCTTCATGATACTTGTATCAGACAACAGTCCACACTTCAGCTGCTCAGAATTCAAAATCTGCTTTGGACCGTGAATTCAAATAGCAGACAAGCAGTCCACAGTACCCACAGGCAAAAAGACAAGTGGAAAGAGCAGTGCAAAAGACCCTTTCAAAGCACTGCCAGCTTATCGCTCCACACTTCTTGTAAATAGCTACAGTCGATCAGAGCTAACCCAATGGGCTGGAGACTGCGAACAAGCATCCCTACCTGTTCTTCCTTCCCTTCTCCAACCAAACTTACCAGACATCGACAAAATGAGAAAATTTGAGACAGCACAGCATGAAAAAACAAAGAGCATGCATGATGTCAGACATAGAACAAAATTTTTGTCCCCACTCAGGAGTGGTGAGGCTGTTTGGGTTTCAGACCAATCCACCAAAAACCAATTGTCCGGTAGCATGCACCATGATCATTTTGATCAGAGCATCAGAAGGTGAAACCAGGCAGAATAAGCATGTGCCCATGTGCCTTCAAAGTCCATGAAAGGTAGAGGAAGAAATAGAATATAGAACATAGAACATAGAATAGAATAGTACAGCACAGTACAGGCCCTTCGGCCCACAATGTTGTGCCGACCCTCAAACCCTGCCTCCCATATAACCCCCCCACCTTAAATTCCTCCATATACCTGTCTAGTAGTCTCTTAAACATCACTAGTGTATCTGCCTCCACCACTGACTCAGGCAGTGCATTCCACACACCGACCACCACTCTCTGAGTAAAAAACCTTCCCCTAATATCCCCCTTGAACTTCCCACCCCTTACCTTAAAGCCATGTCCTCTTGTATTGAGCAGTGGTGCCCTGGGGAAGAGGCGCTGGCTATCCACTCTATCTATTCCTCTTATTATCTTGTACACCTCTATCATGTCTCCTCTCATCCTCCTTCTCTCCAAGAATAAAGCCCTAGCTCCCTTAATCTCTGATCATAATGCATACTCTCTAAACCAGGCAGCATCCTGGTAAATCTCCTCTGTACCCTTTCCAATGCTTCCACATCCTTCCTATAGTGAGGCAACCAGAACTGGACACAATACTCCAGGTGTGGGCTAACCAGAGTTTTACAGAGCTGCATCATTACATCGCGACCCTTAAACTCTATCCCTCGACTTCTGAAAGCTAACACCCCATAAGCTTTCTTAACTACCCTATCCACTTGTGAGGCAATTTTCAGGGATCTGTGGACATGTACCCCGAGATCCCTCTGCTCTTCCACACTACCAAGTATCCTGCCATTTACTTTGTACCCTGCCTTGGAGTTTGTCCTTCCAAAGTGTACCACCTCACACTTCTCCAGGTTGAACTCCATCTGCCACTTCTCAGCCCACTTCTGCATCCTATCAATGTCTCTCTGCAATCTTCGATAATCCTCTACACTATCTACAACACCACCAACCTTTGTGTCGTCTGCAAACTCGCCATCCCACCCTTCTACCCCCACATCCAGGTCGTTAATAAAAATCACAAAAAGTAGAGGTCCCAGAACAGATCCTTGTGGGACACCACTAGTCACAATCCTCCAATCTGAATGTACTCCCTCCACCACGACCCTCTGCCTTCTGCAGGCAAGCCAATTCTAAATCCACCTGGCCAAACTTCCCTGGATCCCTGGATCCCATGCCTTCTGATATGGCTTATGAGGAGACATGATAGAGGTGTACAGATAATAAGAGGAATAGATAGAGTGGATAGCCAGCAACTCTTCCCCAGGGCACCACTGTTCAATACAAAAGGACATGGCTTTAAGAGTGGCATAATCCTTATGAGGAGGACCACTTACTGGAGATGGACGCACCTTTTCAAGAAACTACATCCAGTCCAGCACTTCCAGTAACCTATATCAGATCAGGTTGTTTATCTGTCCCACCACAAAGATAATCTCCATCGCCTAATAGCTTAGGGAAAGTGTTGCCTAAAGAGGCAGAATAATCCTCTCCCTTTGTCAGAGTGTTCAGGTAGTCTACCATGACATCTATTAGAATAATTGCTTTTTAAAAAGTCTTCTATTGTTGAAAGCATTTCACAAATAAGAGACTTCTTGAACAAAAGGAATTATGAAAAAAAGATGAAAACAGAGAGAGAGAGAGAGAGAGAGAGAGAGAGAGGGAGAGGGGAGAGAGAGAGTGAGAGTGAGAAACCGTTAAAAACAAAGAGAGATACAGTTATAATGCTGGCATTTTATTTTTATGTTTATGTAAGGAGCATAAGTTACATGCTATGAGTAAAGTGAACTGAATCACTTTAGTGACAATAATTTCAATGCTGTTCTATGGACAAGAAGTACATAACTAGTTTTTCTATTTTTTAAGAAGGAGAGATGAAGTGGTAGTTAATAGGGTTTTTCCTATGACACTCAGTTAACCATTCCTTCATGGGAGGAGCTCAAGTACTGTATAGAGTTGTCAATGACATTCAGTTGAATAACAAATTAGCCAGAAAAAGTGGCTCACCTGAGGACTGGGAGAAATTCAAAGTCCAACAGAGGAGGACAAAGGGCTTAATTAGGAAGGGGAGAAAAGATTATGAGAGAAAACTGGCAGGGAACATAAAAACTGACTGTAAAAGCTTTTATAGATATGTGAAAAGAAAAAGATTGATTAAGACAAATGACAGAAACAGGTGAATTGATTATGGGGAGTAAGGACATGGCAGACCAATTGAATAACTACTTTGGTTCTGTCTTCACTAAGGAGGACATAAATAATCTTCCGGAAATAGTAGGGGACAGAGGGTCCAGTGAGATGGAGGAACTGAGGGAAATACATGTTAGTAGGGAGGTGGTGTTAGGTAAATTGAAGGGATTAAAGGCAGATAAATCCCTAGGGCCAGATGTTCTGCATCCCAGAGTGCTTAAGGAAGTAGCCCAAGAAATAGTGGATGCATTAGTGATAATTTTTCAAAACTCTTTAGATTCTGGACTAGTTCCTGAGGATTGGAGGGTAGCTAATGTAACCCCACTTTTTAAAAAAGGAGGGAGAGAGAAACCGGGGAATTATAGACCGGTTAACCTGACATCGGTGGTAGGGAAAATGCTAGAGTCAGTTATCAAAGATGTGATAACAGCACATTTGGAAAGCGGTGAAATCATCAGACAAAGTCAGCATGGATTTGTGAACTACTGCAGTTGTACAAGGCCTTGGTGAGACCACACCTGGAGTATTGTGTGCAATTTTGGTCCCCTAATCTGAGGAAAGACATCGTTGTCATAGAGGGAGTACAAAGAAGGTTCACCAGATTGATTCCTGGGATGGCAGGACTTTCATATGATGAAAGACTGAATCGACTAGGCTTATACTCGTTGGAATTTAGAAGATTGAGGGGGGATCTTATTGAAACGTATAGAATTCTAAAGGGATTGGACAGTCTAGATGCAGGAAGATTGATCCCGGTGTTGGGGCATTCCAGAACGAGGGGTCACAGTTTGAGGTTAAGGGGGAAGCCTCTTTAGGAGTGAGATTAGGAGAAACTTCTTCACACAGAGAGTGGTGAATCTGTGGAATTCTCTGCCACAGGAAACACTTGAGGCCAGTTCATTGGCTATATTTAAGAGGGAGTTAGATATGGCCCTTGTGGCTAAAGGGATCAGGGGGTTTGGAGGGAAGGCTGGTACAGAGTACTGAGTTGGATGATCAGCCATGATCATACTGAATGGCGGTACAGGCTCAAAGGGCTGAATGGCCTACTCCTGCAGTTATTTTCTATGTTTCTATGTTTCTATCCTGCATGCTGGCATCCTGGTGTGCTCTGCACTGTCCCTCAATATCAACCGCGACACTGGAAAGTGAGATCATTGATTGTGGGAACAGTTCAGTGATGGAGTGAGTGAACTTGCATGAAATTATCCCCCCTGGTTCAAGAGTCTGATGGTTGAGGGGTAATAACTGTTCCTGGACCTGATAATGTGGGTCTTGAGACTCCTTTGCTTTCTTTCTGGTGGTAATGACGAGAAGAGAGCATTGTGGGGATCCTTGATGATTGATGCTGCTTTCCAGCAGGAAAAAAGTGAAGTATCTAACAGGCACAGAAGGACAATTAGATAGGGTAACCATGATCATATTGAATGGGTCAGTCAGCTTAAAGCACCAAGCAAACTACTATGGTTGTTTTTTTTTATATATATCTTTATGTCTCCAGCACTCCATTGTTGAAATTCATAATCACTGGGGATTATATCATAATGGATTCTGTTTAATTGTCCAATTTCCTATTACCATTCACAAGAAAAACTGACAGGACTGCAGAGGATTGCTCAATATATTATATATTGTTTTTATTCTTTAGAACATGTGTGATCTGTTGTTGTAGCTTCATCAGGTTGGGACCTCAGTTTTCAGTATGCCTGGGGTTGTTTCCCATTAGCCTTTCTGGTGCAGAAAGATCAGAACTTCATTGGTTGTTGAGCTGATAATAATGACAGAATGAGAAAATTGTTACACCATTATAGATTGTGATGGTGAATACTCCCGCTACTGATATGAACCACAGTAGCTCATAGGTAACCATCTTTGTGCCATTGTATTTGTCTTGATTGTAATGTTGCCCTGAGTGTGAAGACAGGTCATTGCCTCCATAAGGGATGTGTGATAGTTAGTTACATCAATATTGTAATGTACAGATGAATGTATCACTATCAATGCCAAGTGGTTAGATTGTCATGGAGTCATAGCACATTACACCATGGATACAAACTTTTCAGTGTAATTCTTCCATTCAACCACATTGTTCGTCTAGCTAGTCCTAATTTCACATATTGGCCCATATCCTTCCAAGCTCCACTGCTTTCTATAATGATGCTATTGTACCACATCATCTGGCAGCTAATTTCAAATATATTCACAACTTTCTGTGTGAAAAAGTTGTCCCTCATGTCTCTTTTAAATATTTCCTGCTCACTCTAATTCTATGCGCCCTAGTTTTGGACTCCCCTACCCTGGAGAAAAGACTGTTACAATTCATCTTATCCATGCCTATCATAATTTTAAACATTCCTGTAAGGTCACCCCTCATTCTCCTACATTCCAGGAAATAAACACCTCTCCCTATTACACAGGCCTTCTGGGCTTAGCAACATCCTCGAACGTTTTTTTTTGCGCCCTTTCCAGTTTCCACTCAAATTTCCTTTAGAAGGGTGATTAAAGTTTGTGCTTTGTTTAAAGCTGTACACAATATTCCAAGTATGGCCTTACCAATGACTTATACAACAGCATAATGTCCTAATTCCTGTACTCCTGACTAATGAAAGCTCCCACATTAAATGTCTTTTTCACCATCCTGTCTACCTGTGATATCACTTTCAATGAACTATGCATGCGTACTCCTAGGTCCCTCTGTTACATCACTCTCCTTCGAGCCCTATTGTTCATAGTATAAGTCCTATGCTGGATCACTCACACTTATCTGCACTGGAATTTCTTTTGCCACTCCTTGGCCCACTTCCCTAATTAATCAAGGTCCCCCTGAGCCTACAAGCTCTCTCAACTCCGTCAATTTTGTGCCATATGCAGACTTACTTATTAAGATTTGTGGACTCACATCCAAATCATTATCATAAATAATAAATAACAGGAGTCCAAACAGTGACCCCTGTGGTGCACCACTAGCTACCAGTCTGTTTTTCCAGAAAATAACCTTCAACCATCACCCTCGGCTTCCTATTCGAGCCAATAGTAAATCCACCTAACCAGCCCTTACTGAATTTCATGGAATCTCTGGTTGTCTGGTTTCATTCTTTCTCTCTTTCAAAATTAAGTTTGTGGTAAACTCAGTGCTACGTTGGGTTATTTGAAGGGTATTTAGAAACAAACTACATTTTTTTTCACTATTTCCAGCTTGACTGTTGACACAACTTTTAATTTCTGAATTGTTGCTGGCAAGTACTGAAAGAAAATTTGATCTGTTGCAAGCACCTGAGCAACACTGACTTGCTTGTCTCTGAAATGATGGTCCACTGTTTATGACCACTAACTAAATGTTGTTGTTAAAATCTCGCTAGAAAAAATATATATTGGAATCTGTAGTACATCATAGTATAAAATAAACTGACTTGTGTCCATTTGTGTTCCTTTCACATGACACAAAAACAAGGCTGTTTCAACGCTACCTGAAAGAAGGCTTGTTTAATGAATAAACTTTTCTTAGGCTTTTGGCTCAGCATAGATATTGATCATAACCACCATTTCAATGACAAACTCTGCCATCTTCTCCAGGGATGATGCCTTCAGGGCTGGTTTAACTTTGTCTGTTGCCAGAGCGTGAAATATCCTTTCTAGAAAAGTGCTCTTTAAGACTCTAATTTAACTCTCACATCTAACCATGCCTTAGTCTGTCCATCACTGGATCCTCGGCAGATCCTGGCATACTGACTCCCCTTTCCAACCTCCTGAGTCGTGATCATTCTCATTATATTGGCGTCTGGACACACTTGCAAAATGACAATTTCCTGTGTGTAACTTAATGCCTGAACTTCCCTACCCTATCCTAGCTCCAGTTCTCCTTCAATTTTATCTATCTGCTATATTCACCAATTCAGTGAACACATTCTGCTTTACAAAGCAGTCAATCATCAAGGGAGAGAACCTGGTTTGCCTTTACATGTGTAAAATCTACAATGCCTAACATCTTTTATTGAATATCCTCACATTAGCTTCTCTCATTGCTAAGCACCACAAAACAGTCTGGTCACAGTGAATAATAAAAACCATCCCCCAAAACATTCCAAGTAAAGGTTTCAAAGGTACATTTACTGTCAGAGAAATGTATACAATATACATCCTGAAATGCTTTTTCTTCGCAACCATCCACAAAAACAGAGGAGTGTCCCAAAGAATGAACAACAGTTAAATGTTAGAACCCCTAAGTCTCCCCAGGTCCCCTCCCTCCCGCACGTAAGTGGCAGCAAGCAACAATCCCTCCCACCCCCCACCAGCAAAAAAAATCATTGGCACCAACCACTGAGCACTCAAGTGTGAGCAAGGCAACAGTAAAGACACACACTTGCAGTTACCCTCTTCACTCTGTATTTGACATACCACAGGCTTTCTCCTAATAAGGGAGAAAGAGGTGTCTCTGTCTTCACAGCGAGGGGGGGACGCAACAAACAATCCACTGGTTTACGATGTTAGGAGTCCATTATGTTGTTTTTTCAAGCTCCGTGCCCAAAGATCTCAAGTCTCTGGGCACACAGCCACAAATATTCTGACTCCCCCAACAACTCAGGGGTCCTCTGCCGTGACACCAACCCTCGATCTGCCCATCTCCAGAGCCTCGAGATCCCAGGCCTCCAAAGCCGAGCGGACTCTTAGGCCAAGCCCTCGGCGTGCTGAACGACAGCCAGTTATGGAATCCTGAGAGCGGGTCCCATTCCCGCAAAGAACCATTATCAGCATGTAACTCCAGGTCATTGTCTTTAAAACAACCCTGAAAGGGAAAATTAGAGATATTAAAGATGGAAATAGAGCTGTTTTTGAAGATGGAAGCAAAGGAATCGCCGTTTAGTGCCATCATCAATCCGCTCCACCTCTGTTAACCTTATTTATCAAATCATGTCATGTACAATACAAACAGCACATTTCATGTCTTCATTTAGAACAGAAGTATATTAATATAAGCTTATATTTCTATGCAGATATCTTCAATGGCCACAGCAAGACTGGTGGAAAGCTACAAGCCTGCAAAGAAAGAAGTGGCAACTGGATTTACAAGACAGTTCTAATTACCTCTACATCTTGAAGCTTTTGTTTCAGTGTGTGTCATCTTAGGAATGAATTATGTTGAACAGCAAAGCAATTGCACTCAGACATCAGTGGGAGTCCCAAGCTCATACCATCATGAGAGGTGAAATGAGGTTTGCTGTCCTTGAAGCAGAGGTCCCTAAGCGTTTTAATGCCATGGATCCATATCATTAACTGAGGGGTCCATGGACCCCAGTTTGGGAAACCCTGCCTTAAGGACACTGCAAACATCCTGAATGGCTACTTTTGTGCTTCAGAGAAAACAGAGTTAGCAGTGAGCAGACATGGCTTATAGGTACCATAAGTGGATGACTTTTATGATTTGGCATTAAAATCAGGACTACATTTTGCATATTTGTGAAGGAATGCTCAATATCCTAGTGGTCAAACATTCATAAGTTTAGAGGTATATTCAAGCTTAGATTTCCAAGTCTATTAAAAGTTCAAAGTTCAAAATAAATTTATTATCAAAACGTATATATGTCAGCATGTACAACCCTGAGAAGATTCATTTTCTTGTGGGCATACTCAATAAATCCAGAATAGAATAATAACCATAATGGAATCAATGTAAGACAATTTGGCTGTTCAACCAAATGACAACACACTGTGCAAATACAAAAGGAAGAAAAAATATTAATAAATAATAAATAAATAAGCAATAATCATTGGGAACATGTGATGAAGAGTCCTTGAAACATAGAAACATAGAAACATAGAAAATAGGTGCAGGAGTAGGCCATTCGGCCCTTCGAGCCTGCACCGCCATTTATTATGATCATAGCTGATCATCCAACTCAGAACCCTGCACCAGCCTTCCCTCCATACCCCCTGATCCCCGTAGCCACAAGGGCCATATCTAACTCCCTCTTAAAAATAGCCAATGAACTGGCCTCAACTGTTTCCTGTGGCAGAGAATTCCACAGATTCACCACTCTCTGTGTGAAGCAGTTTTTCCTAATCTCGGTCCTAAAAGGCTTCTCCTTTATCCTCAAACTGTGACCCCTTGTTCTGGACTTCCCCAACATCGGGAACAATCTTCTTGCATCTAGCCTGTCCAATCCCTTTAGGATTTTATACGTTTCAATCAGATCCCCCCTCAATCTTCTAAATTCCAACGAGTACAAGCCCAGTTCATCCAGTTTTCCTTCAAATGAAAGTCCTGCCATCCCAGGAATCAATCTGGTGAATCTTCTTTGTACTCCCTCTATGGCAAGGATGTCTTTCCTCAGATTAGGGGACCAAACCTGCACACAATACTCCAGGTGTGGTCTCACCAAGGCCTTGTACAACTGCAGTAGTACCTCCCTGCTCCTGTACTCGAATCCTCTCGCTATAAATGCCAGCATACCATTTGCCTTTTTCACCGCCTGCTGTACCTGCATGCCCACTTTCAATGACTGGTGTATAATGACACCCAGGTCTCGTTGCACCTCCCCTTTTCCTAATCGGCCACCATTCAGATAATAATTTGTTTTCCTATTTTTGCCACCAAAGTGGATAATTTCACATTTATCCACATTAAATTGCATCTGCCATGAATTTGCCCACTCACCCAACCTATCCAAGCCACTCTGCATCCTCTTAGCATCCTCCTCACAGCTAACACTGCCACCCAGCTTCGTGTCATCCGCACACTTGGAAATGCTGCATTTAATTCCCTCATTCAAGTCATAAATATATATTGTAAACAACTGGGGTCCCAGCACTGAGCCTTGCGGTACCCCACTAGTCACCGCCTGCCATTCTGAAAAGGTCCCGTTTATTCCCACTCTTTGCTTCCTGTCTGCTAATCAATTCTCTATCCACATCAATACCTTACCCCCAATACCGTGTGCTTTAAGTTTGCACACTAATCTCCTGTGTGGGACCTTGTCAAAAGCCTTTTGAAAATCCAAATATACCACATCCACTGATTCTCCCCTATCCACTCTACTAGTTACATCCTCAAGAAATTCTATGAGATTCGTCAGACAAGATTTTCCTTTCACAAATCCATGCTGACTTTGTCCGATGATTTCACCGCTTTCCAAATGTGCTGTTATCACATCTTTGATAACTGACTCCAGCAGTTTCCCCACCACCGATGTTAGGCTAACTGGTCTATAATTCCCCGGTTTCTCTCTCCCTCCTTTTTTAAAAAGTGGGGTTACATTAGCCACCCTCCAATCCTCAGGAACTAGTCCAGAATCTAGGCCCTGGGGATTTATCTGCCTTCAATCCCTTCAATTTACCTAACACCACTTCCCTACTAACATGTATTTCGCTCAGTTCCTCCATCTCACTGGACCCTCTGTCTCCTACTATTTCTGGAAGATTATTTATGTCCTCCTTAGTGAAGACAGAACCAAAGTAATTATTCAATTGGTCTGCCATGTCCTTGCTCCCCATAATCAATTCACCTGTTTCTGTCTGTAGGGGACCTACATTTGTCCTTACCAGTCTTTTCCTTTTTACATATCTATAAAAGCTTTTACAGTCAGTTTTTATGTTCCCTGCCAGTTTTCTCTCATAATCTTTTTTCCCCTTCCTAATTAAGCCCTTTGTCCTCCTCTGCTGAACTCTGAATTTCTCCCAGTCCTCAGGTAAGCCACTTTTTCTGGCTAATTTGTATGCTTCTTCTTTGGAATTGATACTATCCCTAATTTCTCTTGTCAGCCACGAGTGCACTACCTTCCTTGATTTAAGTGAGTCCATAGCTTGTGGGAACATTTCAGTGATGAGATAAGTGAAGTAGAGTGAAGTTATCCCCTTTAGTTAAAGATCTTGAAGGTTGAGGCATAATAACAGTACTGATTCTGGTGGTCTGAGTCCTGAGCCTCCTGTGTACTTTCTTTCTGATGACAGCAGCGAGGAAGGAGCATGGCCTGGGTGGTGTGGTCCTTGACGATGGGTGCTGCTTTCCCTCAACAACGCTTCGTGTAAATGTGCTCAATGGTGAGGAAGGTTTTACTAGTGATTCACTGGGCCATATCCACTACCTTTTTGTGGGATTTTCCATTCAAGGGCATTGGTGTTTCTGTGCCAAGCTGTTATGCTGCCAGTCAATATACTCTCCACTACCCATCTATAGAAGATCTGATAGTATCTGTTTTCAGTGAAGTGATTGGCAGTTAACACCTGCAGTGTTCCTTTGTGGACTTCTGTGCACTTCAGTTTACCACTGAATATTATGTGACTATTGTAAAGAAATAGTTAACAATGCATTCAAACAATGAGGTATGGTTGAGGTTTACAAAAGTACTAAGTGTGTGAATCAACAAGTATGATAGAAATTGCCTGGGTAAGTTAATGAGATACAATTTACTGAGAAATCCATAGATGCATTCACTGACTTTGATTTCCTATATGAAGAGAGTAAATATTCTGGTCTGTACTAAGCTAGTCCAATTTGCCCACATTTGGCCCATATCCCTATAAGCCTTTCTTCTACATATAAATATCCAAGTACGCCTTTAATGTTGTTACTGAATCTGCCTTAACACAAATGAGAGAAAATTTGCAGATGCTGGAAATCTGAGTAACACACACAAAATGCTGAGTTCTTCCAGCATTTTGTGTGTGTGTTACTGACCCTGCCTTAGTCACTTTCTCTAGCAGTGTATTCCACATACTGACCACCTCAAATATTATACCTCTGTCTCTTATGCTCCAATGAAAACAGACAAAATCTGATCAACCTCTCTCTTTGAGTCCTGGCACCATCTTTGTAAATCTCTTCTGCACCCTTTCCAACTTAATGCTCCAGAGCAGAGTGAACAAAACTTAACACAATATTCCAAACAGGTACAACTTCAACATAACTTCCCAGCTTCTATGCTCTGTGTCCTGACTGATGAAGGCCAGTGTTCCAAAAGCGAGTGACACCACTTTCAGAGGACTATGTACTTGTATTCCTGGAGCCTTTAGCACACACTTCCCAGGGCCCTACCATTGACTGTGAATATCCTACCCCTGATTTGTCTTTCCAAAGTCACTTACCCAGCTGGTCAAGATTCCTCTGTAGATGCTGATAAACATCTACACTGTCAATGACACCACATAGTTCTATGTTATCTGCAAAATTAATAACTATTTCTTTTCCATTTTTATTCAAATTCTTGATACAGATGACAAATGACAATGGTCCTGGCACCAATCCCCCGAGAAACACAAATAGTTATGAGTTCACAACCCAAAACACACCCTCCCACCATCACCCTCTGCTTCCTACCACCAATCCAATTATGTATCTAATCAGCTTGCTCCCTATGGATCTCATGCAATCTAACCTTCCACAATTCCCTACCATATGGAACCTTACCAAAGGTCTTCTTACTGAGGCCCACATAGATTGCATCTACTACCTTGATCTCATTGTCCTTCTTGGTTCTTTCTTAAAAAAAAACATCAAATTTGTGAGGCATGATCTCATATGTTCAAAGGCATGCTGATTATTCCTGATGAACTGCCATCTTTCCAACTCCCTGTATACCTCATTCCTCTGAATTCCCTCTAGGACTTAACATGGCCTATGGATCTATAGTTCTCAAGTTTTTCTTTGCAGCTCTTTTTAAACAACATTAGTCACCCTCCAGTCTTCCAGCACTTTACTTGTTGGAAAATTCTTTCCATGTCAGGTCCACTGTAAAACAAATAGATTTCCATGTCCTTCAATACAAAAAAAACTTGACATCTGATCCTTCCCATGTTGTGTTGTCATTTGTCTTCATCCACATAAAAATGAACATCCACAGATTTCCATTGTATATTCAGACCACTGAAGCACACATCCATTCAACTGTAGAATTAATTGCTCCAGCAAATCACAGGAACATACACTAGGAAGGCTGTGGGAAGAGAAAGTTGAAGAGATGAATGTCCAGAGTCAAAGGCTGAGCAACTGAACTGAGTATAGTAGGAAGCTCAATATCCTCAACAGGTCAAATGAATCTTCAAAGGAATTAAGCCATAATTTAACATGTACCTCTGGAAGAATCAGAGAAAAAAATTGATGAATAATCGAAGGGAAATTTTTGATCTTATCTCTTTCACCTTCAAAGCAAAACATGAAAGTAGCATCTCTCATCTGATTATGCTTTAAATGGGCCCAACTACTGACGCTTTCTTACTGTGGTCCCTTCATTCTAATATCAGGATGAAAAAGGACTAAAGACAAATTCATTCATCAATACAAGAGATTCTGCAGATGCTGCAAATTCATCCACAATTTGGATTCTGTTGTGTATGAAGTAGAGGATCACATTATATCAGACTACTTATGACACACCCTATATTGCAGTGCTTATAGGAGGAAAACAGATACAGCACACTGCCATTGAAATTGTGCATGAATGTTTTACAGGAAAATGAATTCTGGAATTTGCAATAGGTTATGAATGGCAATGAATTTTTAAGGCTATAATCTCTTCATTCCATGGCACATGGACTGTAAACAAGATTTGTTGTACTGGCTAATTTCCTCCTAAGATTGCACCAATGTTTAGGGATTTGTATGCTACCATAAAGACCTATACTGTGCTCCCAACTGTATACCATCTATAATATTGTCTTAAAACAGAAGAGAGCGTCCACTGTGATGTATCATTTCAAAATGCAGAATGAAAAATAGCAGATACGTCAGGAGAGGAGGTTTGCAGAAAATCTGAAATGAGAGACCTAATAGCAAGACATTGTGATACAGTGTTAGACAGGGACATATTAGGAAAAGGAGCCAATAAGTTTCCATTGTTTTGATGCTAATTGATAAAACCAGATGGACTCATTGGTTTGCTAGACAATACAACTTGTAGTTAATGCTTTATTTCTGATGTCCTTTCAAACAAATTCTTTGTCAATTTAGAGAAGACCTTAAAGTTGTAACAATATGAGTACAATTTTTTGGATAATATGAATCATAAATGGTCTCCTTCTTATATTTACATGTGCTCCTCTCACCCGGTCTATGTGATAATGCAAAAACCATTTTGTTTGATGCTTGTTCTGTGTTAGGAAGGCTGAATATAAAGATGGGTGAATGCTTTCGGGGTCTTTGTGTCCAGATGTTGTGGCTTGTTGGTATATTGTTTATTGGATATTATTGCTACAAGCACTGTCTTTTCGTGAGAGCTAGTTGCATTAACGCAAATTTGCTTTATTCTGGATTGAACTACTTAATGTAGTTATTATTGTTTCCAGAGCTACAAGAGCAAATTTGTAGGCTGTTGAGCTACAAAGTTCTAGAACAATACAGCATGGATACAAGATGTTTCGTCCAACCATGTCACGCTGCCTATGGTGTCTAATTAGCTAGTCCCAATTAGCATCATTTGGCTCATATCACTTTAATCCCCACTCCTCCACATACCTATCCAAGTGCTTCTTAAATGGCACTGCTGTACCTGTCTCAACCATTTCGTCTGCCACCTCATCCATATTTTCATTCCTTCTGTTTGGAAAAAGTTGCCCCCCCCCCAGGTCTTTTTTAAATCTTTCACCTCTCACCATAAATCTATAATGCTTAGTTTTGAATTCCCCTTTCCTGGGATAAAGGCTCTTACCATTCACCTTACCTGTGCCTCTCATCATTTTAAACATTTCTGTACGGTGACCCCTCTTAGTCTGATGTTCTGAACAATAAAGACAGAGTCTGGCTAACCTTTCCCTATAACTCATGCCCTCTAGTCTGGTCAATACCTTCATAAGTCTATACTTTATACTTTATTGTCGCTAAACAATTGATACTAGAACGTACAATCATCATAGCGATATTTGATTCTGCGCTTCCCACTCCCTTGAGTACAAATCGATAGTAATTATTAAAAAACTAAATTATAAATCATAAATAGAAAATAGAAAAATGGAAAGTAAGGTAGTGCAAAAAAAACCGAGATGCAGTTCTGGATATTTGGAGGGTATGGCCCAGATCCGGGTCAGGATCTGTTCAGCAGTCTTATCACAATTGGAAAGAAGCTGTTCCTAAATCTGACCATATGAGTCTTCAAGCTCCTGAGCCTTCTCCCGGAGGGAAGGGGGATGAAAAGTGTGTTGGCTGGGTGGGTCGTGTCCTTGATTATCCTGGCAGCACTGCTCCGACAGCGTGCGGTGTAAAGTGAGTCCAAGGACAGAAGATTGGTTTGTGTGATGTGCTGTGCTGTGTCCACGATCTTCTGCAGCTTCTTCCGGTCCTGGACAGGACAACTTCCATGCCAGGTTGTGATGCTTTCTACGGTGCATCTATAAAAATTAGTGAGGGTTTTTGGGGACAGGCCAAATTTTTTTAGTTTTCTCAGGAAGTAAAGGCACTGGTGGGCTTTTTTGGCAGTGGACTCTGCTTGGTTGGACCAAGTCAGGTCATTTGTGATATTGACCCCGAGGAACTTAAAGCTTTTGACCTGTTCCACTTGCGCACCACCGATGTAAATTGAGTTGTGCGGTCCGCTACTCCTTCTGAAGTCAACAACCAATTCCTTCATACTGCACTCTTTCCAGATTAGCCACATCTTTCCTATAATAGGGTGACCAAAACTGTTCACAATACACCAAGTGTGAACATAGAACATAGACAATAGAAATTTACAGCACATTACAGTTCCTTCGGCTCACAATGTTGTACTGACCATGTAAACTGTTCTAGAGACTTTCTAGAATTTCCCTTGCGCATAGTCCCCTATTTTTCTAAGCTCCATGTACCTATCTAAGAGGCTATAAAACGATCCTATTGTATCTGCCTCCACCACCACTGCCGGCAGTGCATTCCACGCACCCACCACTCGCTGTATGGAAAACTTACCCCTGACATTCCCTCGGTACCTATTTCCAAGCACCTTAAAACTACATCCCTTCATGTTAGCAATTTCAGCCTTGGGAAAAAGCCTCTGGCTATCCATATGATCAATGCCCCTCATATCTTATACACCTGGTCACCTCTCATCCTCAGTTGCTCCAAGGAGAAAAGGCCAGGTACACTTACCCTATTCTCATAAGGTACACCCTGCAATCCAGGCAACATCCTTGTAAGTCTCTGCATGCTCTCTCTGTAACGTTCTCGATCTCCAGACTTGAGTGCCTCTGACATGGCTCTCAGCAAGTTCCAGATTTCGTGGTTCATCCAGGGCTTCTGATTGGAGTTAACGCTGAACGATTTCATGGGGACACACTCATCTACAGCTGTTTTAATAAAGTCCGTTACAACCCCGGTGTAGTCATTCGGATCCTCTGACTAGTGCTTGAACATGGCCCAGTCCTCTGACTCAGGGCAAACCTCTAACCGTTTCTCTGCCTCCCACAACCACCTCTTAGTTATCCTGATCTCTGAAGCCTTTCTCTTTAGACTCTATCTATCTGCAGGAAGTAGGAGTACAGCTAAATGATCTGACTTGCCAAAATACAGTCTCAAGAAGGAATGATAGGCATTCCATGTCGTAGTATAGCAATGGTCCCCAACCACTGGGCCGTGGACCGGTACCGGGCCTCAAAGCATGTGCTACCAGGCCGCGAGGAAACGATATGATTTGGTGATATGAAACGATATGAGTCAGATGCACCTTTCCTCATTCCGTCACGCACTGCTGAACTTGAACACCTCCCCCCGCCCCCCCCGCCCCCGGTCGGTTGGTCCGTAAGAATATTGTCAATATTAAACCGGTCCGCGGTGCAAAAAAGGTTGGGGACCCCTGGTCTAGTGCGTTGGGACCTCCTGTGCAGCAAGTTACGTACTGATGATAATTGGGCAGGGTTCTCTTCAAACAGGACTGGTAAAAGTCACCAACTATAGCTTGAAATGCATTGGGATGGGCTGTTTCTTGCCTGCAGCCGACATTCTGCTGTTTCGCAAGTGCTTGCTTATATTTGGCTGCTAGTGGTATATAAACTACAGTCAGGATCATGGATAAGAATTCCTGAGGCAAATAGAATGGTCTACATTTAATCATTAGGCGTTCTAAGTCAGGGGAACAAGAGGTCGACATGTCCCCCCACATCCAAACACCAAAGAGAATTGACCAAAATGTTACCTTTTTCCTTAGCAGAGTTCACAGTTCGATCCATTCTGAAAACCATAAAGCCTGGTCGGATAGCAGAGTCGGGCATGTTCACTGTTAACCACGTCTCAGTGCAACAAACAATTGAGACCTGCCTCTGATACAGCAGCCTTGCCCTGAGATCATTAATCTTATTTTCCAGTGGCTGCACATTTACCAACAAGGTGCTGGGTAGAGGAGGACTCATTCCTCTGTGTTTCATCCTTGTTTGAATTCCACCTCTCTCATCATGTTTCCGGCCCCGGCATTGCCCCTTAAAGGTGCTGTGCTTAACTGCTCTGCTGTAGCTCATTGCTTCTACATCACATTCAATCATCAATCGTGAGATCTGAAGATCTTTGATATAATTTTGTAGCCTATTAATAAGAGAAAATTTACATGCTGCTAATTGTGGTGAAAGTAATTCAAAAGAAATATATTTAATCACTGACCTGCCGAGTTCCACCAGCAGTTTGTGTGTACTGATCAAACCAAAGCTGGAGTATTACATCCATTTATGGTCACTACACTATGAAGAAGATCTGATAAAACAGTTCCAGCACTAAAGGAATGCAACTACAAGATTAGCCTGGAGAAGCTGGAGTTGTTTCTTTTGGAGCAGAGAATGAAATAAGATTAATTGAGGTGTACCAAACTAACTGGTTTAGATATGGCAAATAAAGAGGACAAATTCCATTAGTGAAGAGATTAAGGATGAGAGGACACAGGTTTGATATAATTGATGTGAGCAATAACATTTTCTTGTGATTATCATTGACAGTGATTAATGACACAATCAACCCTATCTCTTTGCAGCCTATCTGGGAAACCCTCACCTGCACACCTATAAGTGACTAGGTCAAAATTGCAATTTAGCAAATGCAGATCAATAAACATCAAAGTGACATATTCGTTAAAATATTGCAAGTGGTTGGAGAAATTATGATGATTAGACCCTATTTCCTTATAAAACCCAGACTACTTTAGAAACCTCTATTCGCTCATGCAACAATTAAAAAATTACCATTTTCTAAAGAGAAATCGGGCAGGCTGTGAGATTTCCTGAAGTATTACCACCCTTTCCATTGCTGCAAAGATCTTCTTAGATCTTTACAGAAGTGTTTGTTCTTTCTTAAAGAAAATAGACTTCCAGAATCCTCATGTGACTTCAGGGCCTTGAGGGCATATGAAAATGGAGAAGGAATGGAAACTCCACTCCCCAAGCCCTTTGTGCGACTTATGAATACTATGACTGATCTCACTATAAGGTCAATTTTGCATTTCTGTCTATGTTGGCTATCTTGTTTATTATGTCTCTACCCACATCTGATTTAATATATTTAAAGCTCAGTTTTGACTGAAGCACCAAACAATCTGCTGATGAACCTCAGGTGTTTGTGCAAAGTTTTGACCTGGACTGGCAGCAATTCCTTTCCTCCTACAAGTGCTGCTCGACCCACTGAATACCTCCACCAGACTGATCCACTGAGTCTGTGTCAACCATCAACCAACCATTTATACTAATAGAGTTATTTAACACTGAAACAGGCACCTTGGCCCAACTGGTTAAGACTGACCATAATTCCTATCTAATCTAATCCCATCTAGCCATGCTTGGCCCACATCTCTCATAACCTTTCTGAACCGTTTATTTGTCCAAGTGCTTTTAGATGTTGTTAATGTACCTGTCTCACCATTTACACTGGCAGTTCATTGCATATACTGTCCACTCCATGGGTAAAAAAGTTTCCCCTCAAGTTTCTATTAAACCTCTCCCCTCTCAACTTAAATCTATGTCCTCTCATCGTTTATGTGCCAATCCTGTGAAAAAACTGTGTAGATTAACCCAATTTACACATTTCCTAATGTTATATACCTCTATAAGATCACCTTCATCCTCCAGCTCTCTAGTGAAGCAAGTCCTCACCTGTTCAACCTCTCTCCATAACACAGTCCTGTCAACATCCTTGCAAATCTTCTCTTCATCTCCCCTCCCACCCGTTTTTTATAAAAAAAGACGTATCATGTCATCGGGCCCTTCCAGCCCAACAAACCCACACTGCCCAATTACACCCATGTGACCAACGCACACATGAATTTTGGAATGTGGGAGAAAACCGGAGCACTCGGAGGACTCAGGGAGAACATACAAACACCTTACAGACAGTGGACAGAATTGAACCTGGGTTACTGTGATAGAATGATACTAACCGCTACACTATCATGCCACCCTTAATGGCTTAATGGCATTTTTCCAATAGCGCATTCCAACACAAATCCCATTTTCTCTATCTCTATACTCCTGACGCCCCCAGATTCTACTCCTCGCCTACACACTGGAGGCTATTTGCCATGGTGTGTCAATTGTCTGGCAATAGGATTGCAGCTCTATGAACAACCAACTTCCTTGTTCACATAAGAAATCATCCTTGACCACAAATGATTGGCAGTTATGATAACAGTTATAATCAGGAAAGAATTACCTGAAAGTCTCG
The DNA here is from genome assembly GCF_030028105.1 of Mobula birostris. NCBI lineage: Eukaryota > Metazoa > Chordata > Chondrichthyes > Myliobatiformes > Myliobatidae > Mobula > Mobula birostris. The sequence goes on along the minus strand of NC_092374.1, from coordinate 139,678,178 downwards.
TGGATACAGATTCAATTCTGGCTTTCAAGTAAAGATGGGGCAATGGACCTAATGTTAGCGTCCCTATAAAGTAAAACAGAGTTGATGTGATGGAAGGCATCCTTCTTCATTGCAATAATTCTATGAATCTACAATTCCTTTTCCTTCACTCTGCCCCATACATAAGATTCCTGCTGGGAATCAATAATATGTACTCTATGTATTGAATTAAATCTTACAATCTTTTACTGTACTTGTAAATCAGTGCAATAAACATTGCATTCCTCTTTAGGATGGTTAAACTAGTCAATGTTCTTATTACAGCTTGTTGTAGCGTGGATAAAATCACCGGAGAGACAGAGTCACTGGTAGATACAAAGCAGCTTCTTCATTCGACACAACAAGGTACAGCAGGCATCTTACAGACAGAGATGCTTTCGGCAGAAAGGTCTGCTAGCTTAAAGTGGGCTCGATATTTATATGCTAAACACAAAGGCAATCGTTACTTAAAAAGTTACAGACAATGCTTAGACAATGCTTCCTTTTGAAGCTACATACAAACATCACACCTTCGGATTTCATCCTTTCCTTCTGACGCCAACATGTCTGGGTTGGTATCCACAGCCTTTAGTTCAATCCACAACACATTTAGTTGGCATTTTACGTGCTAACATAGAAGACAATTAGTATTTATAATGTATAGATAATACTGTCTTTGAAACTACAGTATCTGGTCAAACTATGGCGCCAGAAGCATCTGGTATTCACACCTTTTTAGGAAGTGCATTGTCAAATAGAAGTCTGGTGGCCAAAGACATGTAAGTGTAAACAAATCATCTACCCAAAAAACTCACTCTAACATGCTTATGACATAGTAATTCCTAATTTGTGAATCGTAGGCCAAACTAGGTTGATATTTACAGTTAATCACTGACATAAATGATTTATTCAGATACATAACAAACACAATAGCCAAAAGTACAAAAATAGAAAACGCTGGGAGAAGTCAGACTGTCAAGCACCATCTCTAGAAAGAAAAAAACAAGGAATGTTTCAGGTCAGTGAAAGCATCTGCTGTTTTACGTGTTTTTCAATGATAGCCAAAAATACAACCGGAATTCCCAAAGAGGACCCAGAGAATGCTTAAGCAAGAATCAGAATCACAATCACAATCAGGTTTAATATCACCGGCTTGTGTTGTGAAATTTGTTGTTATATGGAAGCAGTACATTACAATACATAATAAAAATACTATAAATTGCAATAATAAATACACATACAGCGGATTCCAGTTAATTGGAAAACATTGAGAACAGTATATTTTGGTCCATTTAAGTGGCTGACCCAATTAGCAGAAGTTTCATGGAAATAGTTTTAAGAATACAAAAATATACAAACTGTGTACAAAATAGTGTGTTTAAATGAAATTCAAAACAAATTAGAACACTACCGATACTACTGTAGTATTCTAAAACTGTGCATTAGTTCCTAGTACTAAGGTGGAGGAATTCATTTGCATCATGTTCTTTTGACTGTAAACGATCAAAATCATCACAGACACCTAGTGCAGATAATGAACTGCCTTCATTCAATGCTGTTGATGATTGCATCCACCAAATCTTCATTTTCCAGATGATTATTGTTGTCTTCAAATTCTCCATAGCTCCTAGCTTGTTGAAATAGTGAAATCACCTCATTTTCACTCTTGGATGCTTCTGACATCATCAAGCTTGAATGCAGAAACTGCAGTGAACAAAAGAGTTCTGAGTTGACTTTCTGCTTATTTCTCATCAACTACCAGTGACAAAAATTGCTCCTCTTTAAACATAAACACATGCAACTGATTATTTAAAAACTGTTTACTCAAAGCATGGTATTGCATGTAATTGATCAAGTGTATCTGCTGCTAGTTAAAAAATGTTCAGAAACAGTCTCCTGTCCCAATTTAGCAGTATAGTGTCCCAAATAAATGAAGGAAATCCCCGCTATTTCCTTGATTAGTTTTTGTTCTTTTAGAGTTGTCCCAAATAACTGGCTACCCCAATTAACCAATGTCCCATTAACCAGGATCTATTGTATATAAAAAAATTAGAAAGCAAAAAAAAAGAGAAAATAAATATAGTGATGCAGTGTACATGAATTCATTGTCCATTCAGAAATCTGATGGTAGTAGGGAAGAAGTTGGTCCTAATATGTTATTGTGTTGTGTGTGTTCATGTTCCTGTGTCTCCCCCTTTTGGTAGCAATGAGAAGCAGCCATATTCTGAATAATGTTGTTTCTTAATGACAGCCTTTATGAGGACTTGCCTTTTGAAGATGTCTTCCCTGTTGGGGAGTCCAGTGCCCATGAGTTAGCAACGTTCTGCAGCTTTTTCTAATCCTGTAGAGTGGCCCCTGCATACCAGACAGTGATGCAACCAGTTGAAAGGTACAACTGGTTGTATCTACAGTACAGCTGTAGAAATTTGCATGTGTCCTGAGTGACATACCAATTCCTTTCAAACTCCAAATGAAATATAGCCACTGTTGTGCCTTCTTGTAACTGCATGAGTATGTTGGGCTGAGGATAGATCCTCAGAGATGCTGACACTCAAGGATTTGAAACTGCTCACCCTTTCCACTACTGACCCATTGATGAGGACTGGTGTGTGTTCCCTCAACTTCCCCTTCTGAAGTCCATAATCAACTCCTTGGTCTTATTGATGTTGAGCGCAAGATTGTTGTTGCGACACCACTCAACCAGTTGATTTATCTGACTCTTGCACATCTCCTCACACTGTGTGAAATTCTGCCAAAAATAGAAGTGCCATTGGCAAATTTATAGATGGCATTTGAGCAATGCCTAGCAATACTGTCATGGGTGTAGAAAGAGTAGAGCAGGGGCTAAGCACACATCCTTGTCAGTGAAGACGAGATCCTCTTTATGATCTGCACTGACTGTGGTCTCCCCATGAGAAAGTCAAGGATCCAGTTGCAGAGGGACGTCCAGAGGCCCAGGTTTTGAAGCTTGTTGATTAGTACTAAGAGTATGATGGTGTTGAACTCTAAGCACCCTGGCTCAGCATTCCTATTGTCCAGGTGATCCAAGGCCGAGTGGAGAGCCAGTTAGACTGTATCCACTGTAGACCTATAGTGGCAATAAGAAAATTGCGGTGGGCCCAGGTCCCTGCTTAGTTAGGAGCTGATTGTGGCCATGACCAACCTCTCAAAGAACTTGAGTGCAACTGGGTGATGGTTATTGAGGCAGCTCACCCTGTTCTTCTTGGGCACTGGTATGAATGTTGCCCTTTTGAAGCAGGTAGGAACTTTTAATTGTAACAGTGAAAGATTGATGATGTCCTTGAACACTCCAGCCATTTGATTAGTACAGATAATTAGTGCCTTACCAGATGCACCATCAAGACTGAGGTCACGCAAGGGTTCACCTGAAGATGTTCTTACGTTGGTCTCCGAGGAAAAGATTACAGGCTCACCAAATGTTGCAGGGATTTGGACAGGTGTAGTTTTATTCTTTCTTACAAAATGTGCATAAAAGGCATTTAGCTCATCTGGGAATGAAACATCATAGAAATTCATGATGTTACGTTTTGTGTGTAGGAAGTAATGGCCTGCGAACCCTGCCAGAACTGATATGCATCCAACTCCCTCTCTAACTTAAATTGTTTTTGCTCTTAAAATAGCCTTTGATACTTTTTACCTGGACTTCTTAATCTGGCCCTCAGCAGAGAACGAACAGCTTTTGGTTTGAATGTCCTGGTATGTTCTCAAAATCACACACTCAAGACTCAACTGACCTGTCTTTGTGGAAAATAGTGAAGCCATCGGGCTGCTGCGTACATCTGGAACAGTGGGAGTGAATCTTTTTTCAGAAGGCCTTTAACAATGTGCCACATATGAGGCTGCTTATTAAGAGAACATGTTATTCCAAGAAATTTACTGGCATGGTTAGAGCATTGGCTGATTGCTAGGAGGCAGCGAGTGGGAATAAAAGGAACCTTTTCTGGTTGCCTGCCAGAGATTACTGATGTTCCACAGGGGTCGGTGTTGGGACCGCTTCTTCTTATGCTGTATAACAATGATTATCAAAGTGAAGGAGACTGCTCTGAGAGACTTTCTCTTTGCCGATGACTGTGCCCTATATGCTGGCTCGGAGCCAGAGATGAAAATCAATATTGACAAATTCTCCACAGCTTGTGACAACTTTGGACTCACCATCAACATCAAAAAGACCAAAGACATGCACCAGCCTGCCCCTCATGCACCGTACACAGAACCCAAAATCACAGTCAAGGGACAGAGACTACAGGCAGTGGACGAGTTTACTTACCTTGGCAGCACCCTCTCCCGAGCACTAACTATTGATACAGAAGTTAACTGCAGAATAGCAAAGGCAAGTTCTGCTTTCGGTAGACTGCGCTCTCCTGTATGGGAACATCGAGGAATCAGTCCAGCAACAAAACTGAAGGTCTACAGAGCCATGGTACTCACTACTCTCCTGTATGCCTGTGAAACGTAGACTGTGTATCGAAGGCACGCAAGACAGCTCAACCATTTTCTCATGACTTGTCTTCGCAGAATATTAGGCATCAGATGGCAAGACAAAGTACCAGACACTGAAGTTCTCTCTAGGGCAAGTCTGCCATCAGTCCACACACTGCTGATGAGAGCACAGACCCGGTGGGCAGGTCATGTCATCTGCATGCCAGACGAGCGCATACCTAAGCAGTTCCTTTTTGGGGAACTCTCTGCTGGAAGACGCTCACATGGAGGGCAGAAGAAACATTACAAAGACACACTAAAGGCCTCCCTGAAGTCATCTGATATAGACACAACCTCTAGGGAAACACCGGCACAAAACCACCCTACCTGGCGCAGCCTCATCCACAAGCCTATGAAGCAAGGCACATTGCTGAAGCACAACATAAGCGTGAGCTGCGCAAGTCCAGACCCACCAACGCAACAACTGCAGTGCCTACACATGTCTGCCCAACATGTGCCAGGACTTTCTGTGCCCGAATTGGACTGACCAGTCATTTTCAGACACACCGCATCCAATCTCAAAGGGACTAATGATGTCGAGGTCTTCATCGACGACAATGGATGAACCATATATAACAATGATTTAGATGATGGAATAGGTGACTTTGTTGCCCAGTTTACAGATGATCCGAAGATTGATGGAGGGACAGGTAGTATTGACGAAACAGGTAGGATGCAGAGGGACTTAGGCAGATTATGAGAATGGGCAAGAAAGTGGCAAATGAAATACAATGTTGGAAAATGCATGGTCATGCACTTTTGTAGTAAGAAATAAATGTACGGACTATTTTCTAAATGGGGAGGAAATCCAAAAGTCTGAGATGCAAGGGGACTTGGGAGTCCTTGTGCAGAACACCCTAAAGGTTAATTTGCAGCTGAGTTAGTGGTGAGGAAGGCAAATGCAACATTAGCATTCATTTCAAGAGATCTTGAATACAAGATCAGGGAGGTGATGCTGAAGCTTTATAAGGCACTGGTGAGGCCTCACCTTGAGTATTGTGAACAGTTTTGGGCTCCTCATCTAAGAAAAGATGTGCTGGCATTGGAGAAGGTTCAGAGGAGGCTCACGAGGATGATTCCGGGAATGAAAGGGTTATCATATAAGGAAGGTTTGATAGCTCTGGGTCTGTACTTGCTGGAATTAAGAAGCATGGGAGAGGGGGAATCTCATTGAAATCTTTCGAATCTTGAAAGTCTTAGACAGAGTAGATGTGGAAGGGTTTTTTTTTCCATGATGGGGGAGTCTAGCACAAGAGGATACAACCTCAGGATAGAGGGGCTCCCATTTGAAACAGAGATTTGGAGAAATTTCTTTAGCCAGAGGGTAATGAATTTGTGGAATTTGTTATCACAGGCAGCTGTGGAGGCCAGGTCATTGGGTGCACTTAAGGCAGAGTTTGATAGGTTCTTGATTGGACACAGCATCATAGGTCATGGCAAGAAAGCCGGGGAGTGGGGTTGAGGAGTGGAAAAACCGATCAGCCATGATTGAATGGCAGAGCAATCTTGATGGGCCAAAAGGCCTAATTCTGCTCCTATATCTTATGGTCTTGTGACCTTGTGGTTTCCTTGAAGCAAAGTACACAGCAGTCCTTGATGGCCCTCTAGGCATCTGTTAGTCTCGTGAGACCATGGATTTGCGCCTTGGAAGGTTTTGCAGGGTGCAGCCCTGGGCAAGGTTGTATGGAAGACTGGCAGTTGCCCATGCTGCATGTCTCCCCTCTCCATGCCACCGATGTTGTCCAAGGGAAGGGCACTAGGACCGATACAGCTTGGTACTGGTGTCGTCACAGAGCAATGTGTGGTTAAGTGCCCTGCTCAAGGTCACAACACACTGCCTCAGCTGAGGCTCGAACTAGCAACCTTCAGATCACTAGACCGACACCTTAACCACTTGGCCACGCGCCAGCACATGGCCCTCTGGTACTGTAGTATATTAACATTAACTTTTCATTGAATAATATTTAACAAAACTACTAACATTTAACAGTAATTTTTGTTCTAGTACAAATTTAGTAATTAATCAACGTATACCATCTTACTACTTTTAATAATACTGCCGAGAGTTTGGAATACCTGAGGATGAGCAGTGAAAGGACAGTTGAGAAAGCACCTGAACATAATGTTCGGACTCGCTCACAGCTAGCTTACTAGTAAATTGCCTTTCCTGACTGTTTCCCATTATGATAAAGTTTAACATTAATTGTTTACTTTTATAACAAAAGAGAGAGGGTTAGGGAAAGCAAATAAATGCTGAGGCCCAACAAAATAAAAATGTCAGTCTGAGTCACACTTAGGTTCACAACATTGTTGATCAAATGAGACATTACCAAATAGTAACTACAGTCTAATCACAATGATGTGACAGATGTCTAAAACAAAAATCATAGATTTATGCGTTAAGATGCTGAAAGATTAATGCAACACATACAAAGTGCTGGAGGAAATCCTAATAAAGAGTCTCGGCCCGAAACGTTGACCCTTTATTTCTCTACTGATGTGCTGAGTTCTCCCAGGATTTTGTGTTTCTAATACATTCATAGCAGTTGATTTTCAAGCCAAGATTTTGAATAGATTTTGTTTGGATCGGTGCAGGTTGAAAGCACTCTTAGGAACAATTTCCAGTGATAGTTTATTACATAATTATCGGTTAGCTCACATAGAGACTATGACAACATGCAGACAGACAGTCCCTTGACAGTTTCAAAAACCGAATGTAAAATATAATACTGAAACACACACAGGAAATTATGCTGCAATCATTGGATGTTTACTTTCGACTGATAAATATATGCATGCTAGCTACAGTTATTTTTAATTTGGGGAAGCATGGCGCTGTAAAGACTAAATTCAAGTTGACATGCTACCTGGCATATGGTATGGCTGTAACACAATTCACAGTTGATATTTGAGTCGTAAACTGTGAATTTAAGTCTCACTCAGAAGGCTTCAGCAGAATAATGTAGTTAGATACATGCAGTGTAGTAATATTGGTGTATGACAGCTTGTAAGGCTATCTTTCAGAGGAAATATTAAAGCAGGGGTCCACTTGCCCTCTTAATTCAGGGAAAACAATCCGGTTTTTATCCTTCAAACTGCATCACAAATATAGATCATTTTGTCATTTTCACATCTATGCTTTCTGTACACAATGTGGTTGTTGTATTTCCTTCATTACAATAGTAATCACACTTCAAAGAAATTAGGATATAATGCTCCCAGGGATGATATGTCATCTAAACATTTTTCTGCAAGTGCAAGTATATCTTTGTGTCACTATTCCACTTTCACCTTCCTGTCTCATTGGTAGTAACTTATTAACAACATGTTATCCTCCAGAAATTATCCTCATTGTCAAATATTGTCACCTGTTTAACTGAGCCAAGGTCCAATGAGCACATTGAAAGCAATGGTGAATTTCATCATTGATGTCTGCGCTTGCCAAGAGCTGATCCCCAACATTTGGGAAGTAAGCACATTTTCCAGTTTTTATCATGAATTTTTAATCTCAGAAGGCAATGTAGTACAGCAAGGAAGGTTGATAGAGAACTCATGTCGTGTGAATCCTTTCCATCCTCTTGCATCCTTCAGTGAAAAAAAAAATGATAGGGCACATACAGAAGAACTTACTTTTAACTTCAAGCTTTCTTTTCAATGACTGGCTGTCAGATACAGGAGTTCAGCATGACTGGGAGAATGAGCAAAGATCATAGAAAATTGGTCAGAGTACTTGGAATGGAAAAAGGAAGAAAGACTCCCAACAACACACTTTTAGAAAACATTTCTGCCTAAATATCAGCATGGAACAGAATGAAAGTTTGTTCTCCAGTGAAATATCCATCCTCATTGGAATATGCCAACTACCCAGCCACAGATCATAAGGAACCATGCTACAGTCAGCTCACAATTCAGCAATTTCTTTTCTTCATGTTCTACAGGATGGTGAAACATGCTCTTATCCAGGCCAGGAGGTGTGCTTCCCTGGACAAGCGGAAGAAGCTCTGGAACACATGTTGCAGCTACTGTGCACCAATGTTGCAGAAAGAGAACATTCAGAGGCATAGATAACTGTGAAAATCAAATGGTCAATTTGTCCAGGGAAGTAATGAATTATTTAAGTTTTCATAAATATGTATCCATCCAAGGAAGTGGGGACCTTTCTATCAAGCTCCTTGCTTGTGATTTGCAAATGGTAGAAAATGCCCTGCATTTAGGAGGTGAGGTTCTTGTTGCAGAATGCTCAGCATTTGATGCACTCTTACAGCCACACTATCTAAGAGTCTGGGTTTGAGCATGGTGAACTTTATGATGTACCTCTTATTGGGGTTAACTTGATGCAAATGTACTTGCTATTGATCATCCTCACCACATAGGCATACACTACGTTACCTTATTCTGTAAGCTTTGTTGATGATGGTCTGGTTTCTAAATAGAAATTAATCAAATGAATGAATTAAATAGATGCTGACAACATATCCAACAAGATCCTTTGTTGGAACTTCTACTCATGATCCTTCTCTTCCTCGTCCTTGTCTTCTTAAAATGTTTTCTGCTGTGCATATGCAGGCAATGATAGTCTGCCTGATGGATCATTTGTGGAGGGTAAAGCTAGCACTGGCAAAGTAAGAAATTCTCTATGCATTTCCAGAATTATCTAAAACTTTAAAGTGTTGCTAAAAGATTTATTGATGGGCTGCTTGTTGACTACGTCTCATTGTAGGAGCAATTGACTCTTGTTCTTGTAATCAGTGTCAAGAATGTGTTCAGGCATTCACAGGTTACCTTTTATTCCTCAGAAGCACCTCCAGTATTTGTTCTGTATAGTAACATGAAGATGATAAAATTTCTCTCCACTATGAAGTGTCTTGATTCTTATGCATCATTAACAGTTTTAACATACTCCATCAATTAATGTTGATGAATTTCTTAGTGTAGGCATGACATTAGTATTACAGAGAAATGAGATAACCAGCCAGCCATTTTTCACTCTTCTGGCTTGTTCCAACAATAACGCTTCATCCAATTTTCCAAATAATGCTAAAAATATGAGGTGACAACTCTCATTTAAAACTGGAATGGAAAAGATGGCATTAAATGGCATGATGCATGCATCTTCAGATACCCCACAGTCAATTCTTTCCATTTGTTCTTGGTTTGTTCTTCTGTTACATGTAAACCCTTTACTATGAATACCTGTATCTCAGAAGCTGTTTGTTCGCAAAAGTAGGCATCAATGTTGAAATTCACCACCACTCTCAACACCATGAGGTGAATAACAATTATGGTGCTGCAGCCATTATAGAAACTTGGTTGAGAGGAGAGGAGGACTGGCAGCTGAAGATATCTGGATACAGTTTTATCAGATGTGAAAGACAGGTAAGTAAAAGAAGTGAGGAGTTGCACTACTGACTGGAGTGAATGTTAAGGTCTACTTAGAGATAACTTCCGAAGTGCTTATTCAAAGAGGCCACTTGGGTAAGACTCAGTAATAACAAAGATATGACAACTTTGATAGGGTTACAATACTGACCACACAATTGCCAGTGGGAGAAAGCGAACAGATATGCAGACAGATCATGAAAAGATCTAAAAAAAAGATGGTTGCTGTGAGTGATTCTAACTTCCCTGATGTTGACTGGAAGTTCTTTAGTGCCGGGGCCTTGATGGCTCAGAATTTGTTTGGTGCATCCAGGTGAGTTTCTTATCTGTAGAAGTGTACAGTGTTCTGTAGAAATTCACCTTGCTGCCTTCTTGAGAACTTTAAACATCTAATACTTCAAGGGGATTAGAGTTATGGAGATGTCATTCACAGCACTGGCTATGTTCATTTTATAACCGAAGAATTTTTTACTGATTGGAATCCAATTTCTAGACTGACATATCAAGCTTTGCTTGTTTTTCTTCAAAATTGGACCAGCAACTATTTTACATCAGCTTCTGTGAAGTGAACTGCCCATGCATTCCTATTTAAAATCTTCTTCAAAGAACCTGTTCAACATTTTATCTGATTGGGAAGTTCTACATCCAAATCTTTTCCTTACCTGGATTTCCCCTTTCTTGTAAATATTGTCACCCGTTTGTGGGTCAAGTTTATTTAAGCAATGACTCTAGAACCTCAAGGCTAAACTTCATCCCACATCGGTATCCTGGTTGTTTATAATTTATGTCCTGGTACCGCTTTGCAGCAGAAAATCCGGTATTACTGTAGTAAGTTTCACACATACCTTCAAATTTGATATCACTATTATTGACATTAATCTGTTATTAATGTTATTAGCATCATTTCTTAATTGCAGAGAATATTACTGTGAATTGACAACCATTGCTAGCAAGATATTCAATAATATATGTAAGCAGTATCTGATATTTCATTTCATTAATCCTTCAGAATTTTTAATGCAATCTAAATTTAAATATCTGGCTATAGTATGTAGATTGGGATATTATTGGGATTGGCAAAGTAATTAAATATGTTACATGTACTCCAGACCTTGCTATGAATGACTGTTGCAAGAGCAGAATTCAATGTTGAAATTCACCACCACTCTCAACTCTGTGAAATGGATAACAACTATGGTGTTGAAGCCATTAAAGAAACTTAGTTGAGAAAAGAACAGGAGTGGCAGCTTACTGGTATGAAAGAGAGAGATGTAAAAGTGGAGAGTTACCCTGCTGATGAGGTTGAATATTACACATGTACTTTGAAATATTATCTGTGTCAGATGTGCACTGCAAGCACCACCTGGTCCCCACCCAGCTAACAAGAGTCACCTGCCATTCATTTTCCACACATCACCTGCATCCCATTTAAACCCAGCTCTCATCCACAATTTTTGTTCACTCATATGAACCAGTCAACCTCAACCAATTGCTCCTAGCCTTCAGTTATCTTGTTGCGCTAAGTATCCATTTTCTCTTGTGTTTTGGCCCCTTGTATCTTGTTACTTTGTAGTTTATTATTAAAGTGATCTCCCACTGCTAATCGTTCTCACTGCTCTGCGCTTCAGGTCAAGCCTCTTCTATATTTCCTAATAAGATGAATGAACCAATGATTGACCCAACAGAGTACTCTTGCCAAAAGGAAGTCACCCATCGATAGGAGAACATGATGCTGCAGCAGCAGGAAACCATTGTCCATGTGCTTCCCACTCTCAGCCAACTCTCTGGCTTGATTCAGAAATCCTGTGCCGGTCAACCTCCTCCCTTAGAGCCTTTGAACTTCAGTGCCTGAATGCTTTGACAGATTCCCAACGTGGTGCCGCATATTCTTGTCCCAGTGTGTCCTGCATTTCTCTGAATATTACAAACTGAGCCAAAATTGCAGGTGAAGTATCCGATCTTGCTGCCTCCCAACCACTTCCTGGATGGTCAAAAACCCAGCATATCTCAGCAGGAAAATCTTCATATTGCATGCAACTGGGTTTACGGAGACCCAGGTTCCATAGCTTATTGGACAAATGATAGTGTTAAACACTGAGCTACAGTCAACAAACTGCATCTTGACAAAGGTGTTAGCATTGTTCATCCCCCTGAGTAATTGCTATGCTAACTTTCCTCGGGTGTAATATATACTTTACCAACTCACCCAATTTGCTGATGTAGGAAATTGCAGAATGACCTATTTTCAATGAACTCTTCAGATTAGTGTAAATAGCCGGTCTCTCTGCAAGGTCCATTAGTTGATATTCAGCAGACCAAAGCAAAATGAAGACAAAAGGGCATTCAAGGCAAGTCATGGAAATGATAATAGAGAAACACAAATCTGGGAAAAGGTACAAGAACATCTTAAAGGCACAGAACATACCTCGGAGCTCAGTGCAATCTAGTGTGAAAAAGTAGTAAAATTATGAAACTACAGTCACACCGCCAAGGTCAAGCTGCTCTCTAAACTTAGTCACCAAAGAAAAATGACACTTGTAGGACACTGAGTGAGCTGCAGTCGTCAATAGCTGCAATCGCAGATGAAGTTTTTGTCTCCACAATGTCCATGGCCTTACACAAAAAGTGTATTTATGGAAGAGTGGAAAGCAAGAAGACCTAGCTTACAAAAAAACGCATATCCTTGCCCATAAAGACTGCAAAGCATCACTTAGAAGACACTGTAGAGATGTCAAAGAAGGTCTTGAGGTCAGATGAGATTAAAGTGGAAATTTGTGATGTCAGTGTTAAGTGGTACATGCAGCATAAATCTAATACAGTGCATCAGCTAGGTAACATCATCACTAATGTAAAGTATGGTAGAGGTAGCTTCATGCTATGGGAATGCTTTTCCAGAGCAGGGACTGGAAATCTGATCAGGTTTGACGGAAAGATGAATTCTACTAAATACGGAGAGATCCTGACTAAAAACATGCTAGTCTTTGCTAGAAAGCTTAAAATGTGGAGGAAGACAATGACCCAAAGCACACTGCCAGAACAACAATGGAGTGGCTTAAAATGAAGAAAATTTATGCCCTTGAATGGCCCATTCAGGGTCTTTACCTTAACCCAATCGAACATCACTAGCAGAACTTCAAGATTGCTGTCCACTGCTGCTCACCCACTAACTTGGCACAGCTTGAGCTGCAGTTAGGAATGGGTCTCCCTGGTCCCACACCACAGGTTCAAGAACAGTTATTACCCTGCAACCATCAGGCTCCTGAACCAAAATGAATAAGTTCATTCAACACTTCTCTGGACTGGGTCAGATTCTACGACCTACAGACTCACTTCAAGGATTCTTTACAACACATGTTCTCAGTATTTTTTATTTTTGCAAATTGGTTGTTCCTCAGTTTCTGTTCAGTATTTTTTCCATAATATTCAATAGTATTTCTTTTTCCCTGTAAATGCATACAAGTTTATGGTAACTTATCTGTACTTTGATAGTAAATTTTCTTTGACTTTGAAGCACAGTAAAAATAAAAATAATAAATATGAATGTAAAGGAAATGTTTGTAGCAGTGTGCACTGAGACAGGTACTGTACAGAACAACAGGAATCCTGCAGATGCTGGAAATTCAAGCAACACACATCAAAGTTGCTGGTGAACGCAGCAGGCCAGGCAGCATCTCTAGGAAGAGGTGCAGTCGTCGTTTCAGGCCGAGACCCTTCGTCAGGACTAACTGAAGGAAGAGTGAGTAAGGGATTTGCAAGTTGGAGGGGGAGAGGGAGATCCAAAATGATAGGAGAAGACAGGAGGGGGAGAGATGGAGCCAAGAGCTGGACAGGTGATAGACAAAAGGGGATACGAGAGGATCATGGGACAGGAGGTCTGGGAAGAAAGACAAGTGGGGGGGGGACCCAGAGGATGGGCAAGAGGTATATTCAGAGGAACAGAGGGAGAAAAAGGAGAGTGAGAGAAAGAATGTGTGCATAAAAATAAGTAACAGATGGGGTACGAGGGAGAGGTGGGGCCTAGCGGAAGTTAGAGAAGTCGAAGGGTTTAGTTTAGTTTGTCATCATGCTTGGTTCAGACTGACGGGCATTTCCTATGCTGTACTGTTCTACGTTCTATGTACCTTCTTCTCCACCTGGTTCCACCAATCATCTTCCAACCTCTATTTCTCCATCCAAATCCTCCTTGTAATGCTACATATTAGCAGTTGTTCCTCTACCCCCTCAGTCCAGATGCAAGCTCTCAACCTGAGGTATTAACATTCAACTTTCACCTCCACGGCTGCTCGTCCCATAGAGAACTTCTAGCATTCTGTTCTTGTACAAAGTTAAATTAACAAAATAACAGGCGGGAGGAGAAGATGGTGGTGTGACGCAGCTCACAGCGGCCACTCCGGTGGTGATGTCTGTTATCTGTCAAGTAGGGTGCCGTGCACAATCCTGATTTGATGGAGACAGACGTGAGAGCACGGAGGAACATCTGGTGAAACTTCTGAAATGCCTACTTCGCTGCCGCTGCTACTGTGTGATCCAGAATCTCCGGAGGGGAAGACCCCAAGTCCTCGGCTTTGATTGTTGCTCGGCGGCCGGGGTGGGGTCGAAGTGCTCGCTTGGCAGAGGATGGTGCTCGGTGCTCGGTGTCAGAGGGCTGGTCGGAACCTCGAAACTTTCGGACGGACTCAGAGTCCGCTGCAGTCGGGTGCTTCCAATGGTGCTGCATCGGCAAGTTGGCGGCGCTTGGAGATTCATGGCAGGGCGAGTTTCTCCCTTCTACCGTCTGCGTGAGATGACAGGACTTTGAAACTTCTTTTTACCGTGCCCATGGTCTGGTCTTTGTCAAATTACAGTATTGCTTTTCACTGTTGTAACTATATGTTATAATTATATGGTTTTGTGAGTTTTAGTCTTGGTTTGTCCTGTGTTTCTTGTGATATCATTCTGGAGGAACATTGTATAACTTTTAAATGCATGCATTTATAAATGATAATAAATGAAGACTGAATGTCCTCATAATCTAATCTAAAAAATACATATATATCATCATATACAATACTGAGATTCATTTTCCTGCAGGCATACTCAGCAAATCTATAGAATGATAATTATAACAGGATCAATGAAACTGTTCTTGAACCTGGTGGAGTGAGTCCTGAAGTTCTTGTACCTTCTACCTGATGGCAGCTGCTAGAAAAGAGCATGGCCTGGGTGGTGGGCATCTCTGATGATGGAAGCTGCTTTCTTCTGGCAGCATTTCATGATGATGTACTCAATGGTTGGGAGGGCTTTACTCATGATGTACTGGCCTAAGTCCACTACCTTTTGAAGTGTTTTCTTTTCAAAGGCTTTGATGTTTCCATACCAGGCCATGATGGAGCCAGTCGATATACTCTTCACTACGTACATATAGAAGTTTATTTAAGGTTTAGATGTTATGCCAAATCTCCACAGAATCGTAAGGAAATACAGGCACTGCTGTACTTTCTTCACAATTGCACTTATGTACTGGGTCTACGACAGGTCCTCTGAATTAACTGTTTGATGAGTCAGAGGACACACCGCAAGTGAACAGCACACTAATGACATCTCCGTGTATGGTGTAGAAACATTTGAAAATGGATTGCCAAGATCGGAGAACAACTCAGGCCAACCACACTTGAATATGGCATTGGAGCTGTGCTTAGCCACACAGGCATAGATATGAAGTGAGTAAAACAGAGGGCTAAGCACACAGCCCTGCGGCGCACCTTTGCTGATGGAGATCGTGGAGGAGATTTTGTTCCAAGTCCCAGCACCTGTGGTCACTTTTCTCTTCGAAGGAAGAACCTCAATTAAAATAATCCATCCTCAAAACATTGCACTTGCAGGTAGCGAAATGCTTTTGAAATATAGTTGACAAGTGCAGTGAACCTATTTCATATTCCACTGTTCTATGCATGACAAAATAGTTGAACTATATGAGTAGAATAATAGCTGTAGAACTAATTTACTGAACTGAGGAGTGAACTGTTATTTTCCAAAGCAATATCAAGCTGTATAGTATGTGTTATCCAAGTATGTATGTGTAAATCCAAGGCCCTTGTGTGTAATTATGCAGAAAGTATGCTCCTGTAGCAGGAGCATATGAGAAAGAACTGGTTAGTGGATAGACCATCAAGCTATTGGAGTTCAGGACCTGGGGCAGAGGTAGTGATGGTCAGGGCCACTCAGGAGAAATAACTAAATCCTGAAGGCAGCCTATCTCAGAACTTCTAAAGAAAATGAATGCACATTTCTGAGTAGTTGCCAGCTGTTCTCCTTAAATTTGATCTGTTTATTTCATGGCCAAGGTGCAAAAACACACACTGCAAGATATTTCACAGGGGCTCTGTGCGATTTAGGTTGAGGAGTCAAGATGACAATTAGTTTTGCTTCAGTGTTAAGAATCCCATACCATTCCCAGCCCTCATTGCTGGTGGGGTTTGGAACAAGTTGATGTCATTATGATAGAATTTGTTGTTACTATGCCTGGAGAATTGTCTCCATAATATAGCATAGATCACGCAGAAAGTAGACACATATACATTTTATTTAAAACACAGTTTTAAATGTTCCGCGATGTTAAACTTCTTGACTGCTCCTTTTTTGCCAAATGATTTTGAAGAAGAAAATGAACTCTTGGGCATTTGTTTTGTGCTTGAGGGACACCATTCAGGAGTTCATTATCGTGACTTTTCATTTCTTATGCATAATTAGCTCAAATTAGGATGATGCATAGTGTAAATTTTCCTGTTGCTATTGCTATCCTTTTGTTTTACAGATGTCAGTAATTAAGCTATTTATACTTTCTAACTTTAAGCAAAGCATATATTATAATAAGATGATAATTAAAGGAATTTGAACTGTTTTTAAATCAAGAATTTCAATCAAGTGCAAAAGTGATTGTTGGAGTACTACAGTATCTTTTGTCACCTCACAATGACCCTCACTTCAGCCAGAGAAACATTTTCACCGTATATCAAAATAGTCTAATGAACGCAGAGAACATTCAGCAAGTGGAAAGTGAAGCACTTCAGGTCGAAGAACCCTTGTGGGAACTGGAAAAGAAAGCATAAACATTAGTTTTAATTTGCAGAAAAGTGAAGGAATGAAGGTGGCGTAATTGTTAGCGCTACACTTGACCATACAGGTGAATTGCTTTCAGTTCCTGCCACTGCCTGCAAGGAGTTTGTACATTCTCGCTGTGACCATGTGAGTTTCTTCTGGGTGCTCCTGTTTCCTCCCATATTCAAAAGACACAACAGTTGGCAGGTTAATTAGTCATTGTAAATTGTCCCATGATTAGGCTAGGGTTAAATTATGGGTTATGGAGCCTATTCCATGCTGTATCAACATCGATCAATAAGTAAATGTTTCATTGTTTTATTCATGCCAACACACCCCCAACACCACCCCACCATTTTCTATGCAACTTGTTTTTCTCTTTTTTTCTGCCTACTCATGTAGGCACCTCCCTGTCTCCACCCAGCCGACGGGAGTCACCTGCCACTCAATTCCAATTTCATCAACATGCAACCTGGTTAAACTTAGCTCTCATCCACAATCCTTGTTAAACCATGTGAACCAGCCAGCCTCAACCAGTTGCTCGTGGCCTTCAGTATCTTTGTTGCTTTCTGCTAAGTATTTGTTCTCTTGTTTTGTGGCTACTTGTGGCTTATTATTTTGCAGTTTATTATTAAAGCTATTTTATAATGATGGTGCTAAACATCGACTCCTTTGCTTGTATCTTTGGAAGCAGCTCTATTTCCACCTTTGATATCTCCTTTTTTCCTTTTCAAGATTCTTTTGAAGACCCTGACTTGGAGTTATACTCTGACTTTGGTTCTTTGCGGGAATGGGACCTGCTCTCAGGGCCTCACAACCGGCCGCTTATTGATATCCCAAGGAAGTGGCCTGGAAGGCTAGCACGCTTTCAAGGTGCTGGACTTTCATGGCTCTGGAGATGGGCTGATCTTAGGTCAGTGCCGCTGACTGAAACATTGTGGAAAAACATGGAACATCGGAAGCAGTGGGTTTGCTGCCGTGGGTTGTGTGTCTGGAGAGCTGTGCCTTTCTGGGGCCAACTCTCTGGGCACAGAGCTCAGAAAAAGAAACACAACAAACTTTTAACGTCATAAATCGGTGAGTTGTTTGCTATGTCTCCCCTCTAGCTGTGAAACGAGGACACCTCTTTTTCCCTTATTAGGGAGAGAGAGAGCCATATGTGGCGTGTCGAATTACCGGGTGAACGAGTATTCTTTGGGGTACTGCAAGTCTGTGTCTTTACTGATGCTTTGCTGCATGCTTGGGTGCTCGATGGAGGGGCACTGATGCTTTTTCGCTGGTGGGGGGGTGGTCATTGCCTTGCTGCTGCTTGTGCGTGCGAGGAGGGAGCTGGGGGGGGTGTTTGGGATTCTTACATTTTAACTATCATTCATTCTTTGGGGCACTCCTCTGTTTTTGTGGATGTTTGTGAAGAAAAAAGTATTCAGGATATATATTGTATACATTTCTCTGACATTAAATGTACCTTTGAAACCTGTTGCTCACTACTCAATTGTCTCCACTGCTCTGAGTTTGGATCAAGCCTCCCCTACGTTTCCTAACAGGACGAGTGAACCAGCGATTGACCCAGCAGAGTCTGTTTGCCTAAAGGAAGTCTTCTGTCAACATAAGCACACGATCCAGAAGCAGCACTGTCAATAAACTTCCTTCCTTGGAGCTCCAGATTCTGGTGCCCGAATGCTTCGCTGGATCCCCAGTGGATGCCACAACTTCCTATCCCAGTGTGTTCTGCACTTCGTGTAGCAGCCACCTCTGTGTTTTATGGACCGATGCCTTCGTTATCTCTCTCTTGATCGAAAGAGCTGTGATCTGGGCTGCCACTGACTGGGACAATAAGATCCATATTGACAACAGATATAAGGATTTTACCATTGAGATGCACTGTGTTTTTCACCAGATGGGAAGTGGAAGGGAGGTGGTGTATCATACTCTGCCTGTATCAAGGCTCATGCTCAATGCTGGATTACACTGTGGAATTCAGGACCCTTTCGGCGGAGTGCAACTGGAATGTGGAAGCGCTGCTGGCCCATTACTATCGCGGCCCCTCAGAGTGCTTGAAGCAATCTACCTGTGAGATACCCACTGACTTTGAAAGCCTCATCACTCTGGCCCTCCGTATTGACAAGTGTCTTTTGGAACAACCCTCCAAATCATCAGTTAGAAAGCCAATTCCATTTCAGGCTGCAGGACCCTCACTATCAATGTTTCCAGAACCCATACAGTTATGGAGGATTCTGTGTGCAGCTTGGACTCTCTCCCGAGAGTATCTCTTGGCTATTGACAAATGTCCACTCGGGTGTGGGATGGTCTAAGCATGCACATGGCCTGTGCAGATGAGCATTGGAGGGGACTGCAAGTCTATCCAATTCCTCCTGATCGACTCACCCAAAACTGCTCTCATCTTGGGTTACCCCTGGCTGTCAGCCCATGACCCTCACTTTGCCTGATCACCTGATACAGTGGTAAGTTGGGGACCCACCTTCCTGCAACCTAAGTTGTCCTTACCCCATAAATCTGTGGAGACAGTGGAAACTCTTGACATCACCAACCAGCCAAAGGAATACCATAACTTAACCCGTGCTTTCAATAAAATGGAGGACAGCATCCAGCTATCTGAAACCAGACAACTGTGCAATCAACCTGATCCCGGGCTCCTTCCATCCCCAAAGTCACCTGTTCCCCTCTCTCCTCCTGAGACCCAAGCCATGAATGATTATATTACTGAAGCACTACAGCATGGCATCTGTCAAACATTTCAGTTCCCCACCTCCTTCCTGCAGATAATGGGGGTCTATGTCCTTCCATTGACTTCTGTGGATCTAACAAAATCACTATTAAGAACTGCTACCCTCTCCCCTTGATGGATAGTGCATTCAAAACACTCCACGCATCCCAGATCTTCATCAAACTGATCAACGGAATACATACAACCTGATCTAATTCTTCCAGGGGGGGATGAGAGGAATTTATAACACCCACTGCTCACTACGAGTACTCGGTGATGCCTTTCGGACTCTCCAACAGTCCAGCTGTTTTCAAAGCATTCAATAATAATATCTTCTGAGACCTGCTATAGAGGTCTGTGTTCATCTACCTCAATGACATCCTCATCTACTGCAAGACAGCCAAGACCACGTTTGTCACGTCCATTCAGACTGACAGCATTTCCTCGAGAACCAACTCTGCTGCAAGTTAGAGAAATGCCAGTTTCACACCTCACTTATTTCCTTCCTGCATTGTCCTTTCACCCCAAGGCATAACCCTGGACGCAGGGAAAGAGTGTGCTGTTGAATGGCCATGAACGCGCTCCATCAAACAACTATAGTGCTTGGGCTTCTACAGCTTCTATCACGGTTTCATCAGGATCTACAGCCAAATTGCAGCTCCTCTCACCTCCCTCACCAAATCACCTACCTCACGGATAACCAGGTCTGCTACCACGGATCAACAGACCATGCTTTTGAGGAGCTCAAGAGACGCTTCACCACCGCTCTCATTCTCCGCCATCCGAACCCTCCGTATCTTTTGTGGTAGAGATGGGCATAGCTGATGTAAGTGCCAGATCCATTCTATTTTTAAATTAACTGTTTAACATACATATATGCACACACATATATTATATGTACATGTACACACACACATACACACACACACACACACACACACACACATATATATATATATATACATACACACACTTACTGTATTTGATTTACTTTTTTTTCTCCCCTATATGATCATGTATTGCATTATACTGCTGTATCTAAGTTAACAAATTTCATGACAAATGCTGACGATATTAAAACTGATTCTAATTCCTCTCCCAGCGAGGAACAAATGAGAAGAAGCAACCTTGCATCTTCTTCTCATGCAAGTTCAACCCTGCACAGCACCATTTTGGAGACGGGGGGCAACTGCGCATCAAATGGACTTTGGAGGAATGGAGACATTGGCTGGTGAGAAACACCAAACCCTTCCCAGTCTGGACACCGACCACTGGAACCTCATATACATTCAACAGACGTACTAACTCACCCCACGCCAGGCTTGCTGGGCCCTCATCTTTGAGAAATTCAACTTCATGTCCTATTGACCCAGCTTCAAGAACAGCAAAGCAGCCACCCTGTTACAAAAGTTTGATCCACCTGAAACAGATTGTCCCTCAGCCCATCATTCTATCCTCTCAGATCCTTGCCCTGATTGTCTGGGACATTGAGAACTAGATCCACAAGGCCCTACAGAATGAGCCTGCTCTGGCCCACACACTTGGCAACCAGATGTACATGCCGGTGACTGTGCACTCTGAGCCACACTCTCTCTTGGCCATCCAGACCCACGACGGACCCCGGATTTTCTGCGATGCCTGCTCTGGTAGCCCGCTATGATCATAGATGCATGTCAATTCATCGCTGCCTCCCTTCAAAGTGCCCAGTCTATTTCCTCCAAAGAGCTGCTCTCTGGGCTCCTGCGGCCCTTGCTGGTCCCTCGATGCCCGAGCTCCCACATTATTTTGGATTTCATCATGGAATTCCACCTTCTGATGTGTCCACGGTGGTCCTGACAGTGGTGAATCAGTTCACCAAGGCAGCCCACTCATTGCCTTTCTAAACTTCCATCAGCCACTGAGACAGTGGACTTGGTTTTCCCAACATGTAGTTCACCTCCTCAGCTTCACTCAGGGCATTGCATTGGACTGGAGCAAGCAATTAATCGCCCACTTCTGCTCTCTCCTCTACACTTCAGTGAGTTTGTCCTCTGGCTATCATCTGTAGACCAACAGTCAGTCAGGAAGACCCTAGCAGCAAGTGGAGAGGTTTCTGCAATGCTTCACAGCGTCTAACTATTCCACATGGAAGGAGTATCTGCTCTGGATCAAACTGTCACACAACCTACACACCTCATCTGCCACAGATATAACACCCTTTGAAGTGCTCCATGAATACCAGATCCCCATAGATCACCATGGAGGATCTTAAGGTGGAGGTCCCATCTGCAGGGCCCTTGTTTCCGCTGCTGGAATGCTTCAAGGAGGGCATATAGGATTGTCTCAGCTGTCAACTGCGCCTGCTCCCAGCAGGCTAACTGCCATCAGTGCTCAGCCAGACTATTCTAGCCTGGGGACCACGCCTGGCTGTCCATTTAAGATCAGCCCCTGCGCATCCCTGCACACTGACTCCTGCAAGATCCTTCCCTGGTTCAAAGTTTAAGTAAACTGTATCATCAGAATACATACATGTCATCACGTACAACCCTGAGATTCTTTTTCCTGCGGGCATACTCAACAAATCTATAGAACAGTAACTGTAAACAAGCTCCATTAGAAAAGTAGACCAAAGACAACAAGCTATGCAAATGCAAATAGCAATAAAAATTGAGAGCATGAAATAACAAGATAAAGAGTCCTTAAAGTGAGATCATTGGTTGTGGGAATATCTCAACAGATGAGTGTAGTTATCCTCTTTTATTCAAGAGCCTGATGGTTGAGTGATAGTACCTGTTTTTGAACCCGGTGGTGTGAGTCCTGAGGCACTTGTACTTTCTTCCTGATGACAGCAGCAAGGCAAGAGCACAGCCCAGGTGGTGAGGATCTATGGTGATGAATGCTGCTTTCCGATAACAGTATTTCACGCAGATGTGCTCAATGTTTGGGAGGGCTTTACCCGTGATGTATGAGCAGAATTCAGTACCTTTTGTAGGATTTTCTGGTCAAAGGCATTGGTATTCCAATAGCAGGCCATAATGCAGCCAGTCAGTGCACTTTCCACTGAACATCTATAGAAGTTTGTCAAAGTTTTTGATGGCATGCCAAATTGCCACTGACTCCTGAGGAAGTAAAGGTGCAAATTCCAGATTCCATGGTTCCTCCAGCACCTCTGATTGAGGAAGACCCAGACTGTCTATCCTGGGCCCAACATATTAATGCAATCATGAAGAAGGCAAGTCAGTGATTGTACTTCAATAAGAGTTTGATGGGATTTGATATGTCACCAAAGACGAGCAAGTTTCTACAGATGTATGGTTGTATCACAGCCTGGTATGGAGGCTCCGATATGTAGGATCAAAAGTCTCTGCAGGGAGTGGTAGATTCAGCCTGGTCCACCATGGGCACAACTCTCCCAACCAGCAAGGACACCTTCAAAAGGCAATGCCTAAGGAAGGTGGCATTGTCATTAAGCACCCTCACCATCTGATGTATGCCCTGTTCTCATTACCTCCATCAAGGAGGAGGTACAGGAGCCCAAAGAGCCACACTAGGCATTTAAGAACAGCTTCTTGCTCTCCCCATCAGATTTCTGAATGCTCCATGTATATCATGTCAGAATTCCTCTTTTGCACTATTTATTTGTTCATTTAGTTTTGCAACTTATAGTAATGTTTATGTTTTACACTGTACCTCTGCTGAATAACATATTTCATTATGTATATCAATGATAATATACCTGATTCTGTTTCTAATCCTGAAGTAGTTAAACTGGAATCTAGTTCCCTGATTCTGAATGAAAGGAACTGCAAAAGTATGAGGCATGAGTTGGCAATTATGGAATGGAGACCATTACTGATGACAGTGGGTAATATTAAAGAGTGTGTTTATCAATTACAATAATTAATCATTCTGGTAACAAAAACAAGATAAGAAAGCGGGCTCGATCATGGTTTGTGAATCACAAAGAAGCCATGTCAGTGACAGTACTTTTTTGGCTATTTAATATCCTCCTCTTTGGATCTAACTTTATCTGATAATATTAGATCCAAAGAGGAGGATATTAAACTGCCATAAAAAGCAGCAGGCCTGACAACTGGGAACAATTTAGAAAACAGCAAAAGTGGAAAAAGTACAAATTGATTAAAAGGGAGGAACTAGAGTGTGATGTTAAGCTTTCAGGGAACATAATGATTAAACGTAAAAGGTTATGAAGATACAGTTAAAAATGGGAAAAAAAGGAAATGACAGAGCAATTAAGGACATGCCTTTTACAAAAGAGGAACTCGTATGTATGGTAACAAACAATCTAGTAAGATGGAAAAACTAAAGGAAAACAGTATTAACAAAGAAATAGTGCTGTGGAAATTAATTTGGCTGAAGGTTGACTAAAATCCCCAAGGGCCTGATAATTTCTAACCAAGAGCACTAAAGGAAGTGGACCTGGCAGTAGTGGATGCAATGATAATTATGGTCCAATATTGTATGGGTTCTGAACCAGGTTCTACAGCTTTGAGGGTGGCAAATATAACCTAACTGTATAAAATAATAGAACACAGAAGAAACCAAGATTACATATCAGTAGGTCTAACTTAAGTAGTTGACAAAATGCTTGAATCAGTGTGTGTCTGTGCCTGTGTGCATGCAGCTTGTTTTATTATTGATGAATTATTTATTTATTGGGATACAGCATGGTACAGGCCTTTCTGGTCCTTCGGGCCACATTACACAACAATCCTCTGATTTAATCTGACCTTATCATGGGACAATTTAAAATGACCTAGTACTCTACCAACTGGTATGTCTTTGGACTGTGGGAGGAAACTGGAGCACTCGGAGGAAACCCATGTGGTCACTGGAGAATGTACAAACTCTTTGCAGACAGTAGCAAGAATTGAACCTGGGCTGACTGGACTGTGAAGTGTTGAGGAAACCACTACGCTACCACAGTATTTTTGGCTCTGATAGCTTTTGCTGTTTTTGGCTTCCTTAAGTTTTGGTGATCTTGCTGTAAATCCAATGTTCCAGAGAATGTTTCACCTTTTCATTGCAAACAATCAACCACTCTCAGCATATTTACCATCTATTCTTTTGTGCAGCTTGTCACTTCTAATGACCTCAAGTAAAACTTTGGAATAAATTAGAGAAATGGATTATTGGGATGCAAGTGAAGGGGGTGTGGGAAGGCTGGGATGTTGGAGATAAGTTGGAAAACAATCTAACTGATGAAAATCAGGAGGCTGAGTAGACAGAATCATTAGTTTCATCTTGCATTTGCTGTCACTGTAAACTCGGCTAAAATAGTTGATGATGGAAAAAGGAGCTTCATTAAGATTCACAAATCCGTGTCTGATTAAGTATGGAGTTCAATGTTATTCTTAAGGAAAATCATGAATATGTTGCTAGCATCCAATTTACTCCTGGGATTTCGCTTTTAGAACCATTGAAGCTGTGGTTTCCAGGACATTCACCAGACCATGACTGGAATTGAACTTGAAAGAAAGCTACCAGGTTTAAGATTACATCTTTCTGAGATTGTTGCCTTTCTTGGCCTCAGAGATAATAATTGGCTGCTATCATTACCAATTTAAATTGCTCGTAGAAAACCAGATCCAAACTCAGAGTTTATAGTCAACAGGACAATTCTGGGATCTATCTGAATAATACCTCAACAACTTGAGTTTCAGGGATACTGCTGTAAACGATTGCCCATATAATCTCTCAGAACAAGTATTGAACAAACCCTTTACAGAAAGCTACAATCCGGTACTTACTGATGTATTACACTGTCAAGTTGTCAGCTCTCTCAGTTGTTGCTCTGCTCTCAACTTATTTTCATTTATAAGTTTCAGGAGCCTTTGGAACTCATGGAAGAGCAGTGGGCTGTCATGGAAGTTATAGGACCTGAGTCCAAGAGCGAGGAATGACCAGAGATTTGGCTAATTTAAGCGCCAGGCCAGATGAAAGTGTCAGAGTGTCAGGGTCATGGTGGTTCAATTTGCTGCTCTTTGAGATTTACTCGTCTCTGCCCTGAACTGAGTCTGTGGCTTCAGCTAACGGGCTACTTGATTGGCTGCAGTGATGACTGGCTTCATGGTTACGGACTCACTTTTGTGAACTTCGGTTCTGAATGTTATTTACTTACTTTTATTGTTTGCACAATTCATTTTTTTTCTCTCTGAACATTGGGTGTTTGATGGTCTTTTTTGTTTAATGGGTTCTATTGGGTTTCTTTGCTTTGTGGCTGCCTGCAAGGAGACAAATTTCAAGGTTGTATATAGTATACATACTCTGATAATAAATGCACCTTGAACTTTGAACGATTGGGGTTGATATCTGGATTTCCATTAGCCTGTGTTTAGTTAGCAAGTGGATTTTATTCTCTCAAGCATTATTAATTTTGGTTGCTTGAACGCCTCAACTTTCCATGTCCATGTCCATATGGTAGTGAATATTGTAATTCAGTATATGTGTGTATATGTGTGTCTATGTTTATATATCTTCCCATTTTACAGTTTAGTTTGATTGACAGTCCTCTATCATTATAGATCAAGGGCAAAGAGAGAAATAGGGCTCTAGATTTGACTATCATTGTCACTGACATCTTTTGAGACTGTTTAGCATAGAGAAAAGGAGAAATGGGTGACAGAAAATTGGACAGGCAATGAACACAATCACAAAAAAATAGTGATGAAGAGAATGATGTGTGAAGGGCACTGTTGTAGAAAAAGGGAGATGTATGTTTGAAAGATATGAAGGGTTCTATGTTAGAGAAACACAGAAAATGATATCAGGTCATTAGAAAATAATGAGACAGAGCCAGTACAGTTACAGAGTCATAGATTTATACATCATCAAAGCAGGCTCTTCCACTGAACACGCCCATGCCAAACGTGTTGCCTTTCTGAGCTAGTCCAATTGGCTATGCTTAATTCATATCCCTTTAAATCAGAGGTCCACAAACCCCTTGGTTAATGGTAAGGGTCCATGGCATAAAAAGGATGGGAACCCCTGTTCTAAACCTTTCCTGTCCATGTACCTCTCCGACCACCATCTTTTATCTCTTCCAAAAAAGACAGATACTGTGACCAGGTTGCAAAATATATCTACACAGATAAGCTGCAGTTCATAAATCCAGCTATCAAAAGCTCGATACTCCATGTGCAATCATTACAAACAACTAGTATAAAAGGACACACAATTTTATATGCTTGCAAGTTCAGGGTGCTTTTGATGGTCTATTGAAGTCATAGGAACTGAATTTCAGAAACACTGTACAAAGTGCACGTGCAACATACATTTAGCACATATGTGACCCCAATATTTTAAATGCAGTCACTCTCAAAACAAAGTTTCATCCATTGTTTTATTACAAGAGAAAAAAGTAATTTACCATTAAATTATTGAAGTGTGTAGTGAATGTTGACTTATTCATGAAGAAAAAAATAATTTTTCATTTCAAAACTTTTAAGTCCATAAGACAGAGGAGCAGATTAGGCCATTTGTCCCATCAAGTTTACCATTCCATCATGGCTGACTTATCCCTATCAACATCATTGTCCTGGCTTCTCTCTGTAACTTTTGAAACCCGTATTAATCAAAAACCAATCACTTCGGCTTTAAGTATATCCAGTGACTTGAACCCCATAGTCATATGTTGCAATGAATTCTACAGATTCACCACCCTCTGGCTAAAGAAATTCCTCCTTATTTCTGTTTTAAAGGGATCATTCTTCTATTGAAACTGTGCCTTCTGGTCCTAGACTCTCCCATTGTAGGAAACATCCTATTCACATCCATTCTACCTAGGCCTTTCAATATATTTGACGGGTTTCAATGAGATCCCCCCTCATTCTTCTAAACTCCAGTGAGTACAGCTTCAGAGCCACCAAACGCTCCTCAAATGTTAATCCTTTTTTTCATGGAATCATTGTCATGAACCTCCTCTAGACCTCCTTCAATACAATGTCTTGGAGTAAGAGGACATTTGTTTCCTGTGAAACTTAATCAAAATTACGCAGAGTTCAAAGTTAATGTAAATTTATTGTTGAAGTACACGTATGTCACCATATACTGAGGTTTAAATTCAAGTTTAAATTTAATTGCCATTCAACCATGCATGAATACCCATGAAAATAGCCAATCAAAACAGTGTTCTCCAGGTCCAAGGCGGAAAACACAGTACCAACAAACTTACACAGCACAAGGCATCTATGACACATGTAAGATGGCAGTAAAATACAGTCACACAAAGGAATTGGATTTATCTTATTTTAAAACAAATCATGTATTTTCAATTTAAAGACCTGACAAAAGACAAAGAGCATGCTTATTAATCTGTAATAAACATTAGAACACCATGAGAGTCACTGTCTTGCAAACATTTACAGGAAAACAAGACCATAAGACATAGGAGCAGAATTAGCTATTCAACTATTCTGCTCCACCATTTCATCATGGCTGATTCATTTCCCTCTTAACCTCATTCTCCTGCCTTCTCTCCGTAACCTTTCACACCCTGACTAACCAAGAATCTATCAATCTCCACCTTAAAAACCTGGGCTCCACAGTCACCTGTGGCAATGAATTTCATAGGATCACCACCCTCTTGCTAAAGAAATACCTCCTCACATCTGTACGAAATGGACTTCCCTCTATTCTAAGGCTGTGCCCTCTGGTCTTAGACTCCCCCACCAAAGGAAACATCCTCTCCACATCCACTCCATCAAGGCCTTTCAACATTTGATAAGTTTAAAGAGATCCCCTCCCCCTTCTCAGATCTCTCCTCATTCCTCTAAATTCCAGTGAATACAGGCCCAGAGCTGCCAATTGCTCCTCATACGATAACCCTTTCTTTTCCATATTCATTCTCATTAACCTCCTCTGAACTGTTTCCAATGTCAAGACATTCTCTCTTTAATAAGAGACCCAAAACTGTTCACAATACTCCAAGTGAGACCTCACCAGTCCGTTATAAAGCTTCAGCATAACATGCTTGGTTTTATATTTTAGTCCTCTTGAAATGAGCGTTAACCTTGCATTTACCTTGTTCACCACCAACTCAACCTGCAAATTATCATTTAGGAAATCCTGCATGAGGACACCCAAGTTCCTTTGCACCTTAGATTTTTGAATTTTATCCCTGTTCAGAAAATAGTCTGTTTTTTTGTTCCTTCTGACAAAATGCATGACCATACATTTCCTGACCCTGCATACCATCTGCCATTTCTTTGCCTGTTCTCCTAATCTGTCAAAGCCCTTCTGCAGCCTCTCTGTTTCCTCAACACTACCTGACCTTCCACTGATCTTCATATCATCTGCAAACTTGGTCACAATGACATTGAATCCATCATCCAAGTCTTTGATATACAACAGAAAAAGAAGGGGTCCCAATACAGACCCCTGCAGAACACCACTAGTCACTACCGGCCATAGTAGCAAAGAAAAGGCTCCCTTTATTCCCACTATTTGCCTTCTGCAAATCAGCTAATGCTCTATCCTTGCTACTATCTTTCTTGTGATACCATGGGCTCTTATCTTGTTAAGCATCCTCATGCGCAACGTTTTGTCACAGGCCTTCTGACAATCCAACCACACGACATCCACTGATTCTCCTTTGTCTACCCTGCTTGTTATTTCATGAAATAATTCCAACAGATGTGTTAAGAAGATTTTCCCTTAAGGAAACCATGCTGACATTGGCCTATTTTATCACATGCATCCAAGTCCCCAAAATCACATCCTTAACAGAAAATTCCAACATCTTCCCAAGCACTGAGGTAAGACTAACTGGCCTATAATTTATTTTGTTCTGCCTCTCTCCCTTCCTGAAAAGTGGCATTTGCAATTTTCCAGTCCTCTGGAACCATGCCAGAATCTAGTGATTCTTGAAATATCATTACTAATGCCTCCACAATCTCTTCAGCCATCTCTTTCAGAACCCTGGAGTGTAATTTATCTGCAACAAGTGACTTATCTACCTTCAGACCTCCCTCCTTCCCAAGCATCATCTCCCTAGTATTAGCAACTGCACTCGCTTGTTCTCCCTGACACCCTTGAATTTCCAGCATACTGTTAGTGCTTCCACAGTGAAGGCTGATGCAAAATACTTACTCACTTTGTCTGCCAGTTCAATGTTCTCATTATTACTCATCAGCATCATTTTTCAGCAGTTCATTATCTACTCTTGCCTCTCTATTACTCATCTGAAAAATCCTTTCATATTCTCTTTAATATTACCTTCATATTTCATCTTTTCCCTCCCTTATGGCATCTTTGGCTGCCTTCTGTTGGTTTTTAAAAATTTCCCAATCCTCTAACTTCCCACTAATCTTCGCTCTATTATATGCTCTCTCTTTTGCTTAAATGTTGGCTTTGACTTCCTTTGTCAGCCACGATTACATCATCCTGACTTAAGAATTCTTGTTCTTTGTGTTGTATCTATCATGTGACTTCCAAATTGCTCCCAGAAACTCTAGC
Organism: Mobula birostris; assembly: GCF_030028105.1. Taxonomy (NCBI): domain Eukaryota; kingdom Metazoa; phylum Chordata; class Chondrichthyes; order Myliobatiformes; family Myliobatidae; genus Mobula; species Mobula birostris. Next base: position 139,648,024 of record NC_092374.1, on the reverse strand, counting down.
ATTTGTTGCTCTGCTGTCATCCCTGCTAGTGTCCCCTTGCAATCAGCTTTGGCAGGCTCCTTCTCATGTCTCTCAAATTCCCTTTACTCTTCTCCTTCAAATTTCAGGCTGAATTCTATCAATTTATGATCAATGTCTCCTAAGGAGCTTTTACCTTAAACACCCTAATTAGGGCACTTTTACCTTAAGCTCGCTATTCAATTACGGTTTGTTACACAAGACCCAATCCAAAATAGCTGATCCCCTAGTGGGCTCAACCACGAGCTGCTCTAAAAAGCCATCTCATAGGCATTCTAAACACTCTCTCTTGGGATCCAGCACCAAACTGATTTTCCAAATCTACCTGCATATTGAAATCCCCCTTGACTATAGTAACATTGCCTTTTTGACTTGTCTTTTCTACCTTCCATTGTAATTTGTAGCCCATACCCTGTTTACTTTTCAGAGGCCTGTATATAACTCCCATCAGGATCTTTTAACCCTTGCAGTTTTTTAACTGTACCCACAATGATTTTGATCCTATGTCACCTCTTTCTCAGGATTTGATGTAATTTTCACCACAGAGCCACAACACCCCTCTGTTTACCTGCCTGCCCGTTTGATACATTGTGAATCATTGGATGTTAAGCAGCCAAATATAATTTTCTTTTAGCATGACTCAATGATGCCCACAACATCATATCTGCCAATCTCTGATTGTGCTACAAAATCATCCACATTATTCTGCGCTCTGCAACATTCAAATATGGCACCTTCAATCCTGTATTTGTCATCGTTCTCAAGTTTGTCAACCTTTTATACTGTACCTCATCCCACTAACTGCAATTTTGTCTATTCATCTGCCTGTCCTTCGTGATAATCTCACTACATACTGCCTCTTCTTGCATACCAGCTGCCTCATTCTCAGCCCCTTTCAGTGCATTTCCCAGCTCCCTGCCAAATTAACTTAAACCCACCACATTAGTTCTAATGAATATGCTCAAGAGAGTATTGGTCCCCCTTGGGTTCAGGTCTAACCCATCCCTTTCTTTTACAGATTATACGCTCCCCAGGAAAGATCCCAATGATCCAGAAATATGAAATCCTGCATCCTGCACCACTTCCTCAGCCACACATTCCTCTGCTAAATCAACACACACAAAATGCTGGAGGAACACAGTAGGCCAGGCAGCATCTATGAAAAACAGTAAGCAGTCTACGTTTTACATAGAAACATAGAAAATAGGTGCAGGAGTAGGCCATTCGGCCCTTCGAGCCTGCACCGCCATTTATTATGATCATGGCTGATCATCCAACTCAGAACCCCGCCCCAGCCTTCCCTCCATACCCCCTGACCCCCATAGCCACAAGGGTAATATCTAACTCCCTCTTAAATATAGCCAATGAACTGGCCTCAACTGTTTCCTGTGGCAGAGAATTCCACAGATTCACCACTCTCTGTGTGAAGAAGTTTTTCCTAATCTCGGTCCTAAAAGGTTTCCCCTCTATCCTCAAACTGTGGCCCCTCGTTCTGGACTTCCCCAACATCGGGAACAATCTTCTTGCATCTAGCCTGTCCAATCCCTTTAGGATCTTATACGTTTCAATCAGATCCCCCCTCAATCTTCTAAATTCCAACGAGTACAAGCCCAGTTCATCCAGTCTTTCTTCATATGAAAGTCCTGCCATCCCAGGAATCAATCTGGTGAACCTTCTTTTTACTCCCTCTATGGCAAGGATGTCTTTCCTCAGATTAGGGGACCAAAACTGCACACAATACTCCAGGTGTGGTCTCACCAAGGCCTTGTACAACTGCAGTAGTACCTCCCTGCTCCTGTACTCGAATTCCCTCGCTATAAATGCCAGCATACCATTCGCCTTTTTCACTGCCTGCTGTACCTGCATGCCCACTTTCAATGACTGGTGTATAATGACACCCAGGTCTCGTTGCACCTCCCCTTTTCCTAATCGGCCACCATTCAGATAATAATCTGTTTTCCTGTTTTTGCCACCAAAGTGGATAACCTCACATTTATCCACATTAAATTGCATCTGCCATGAATTTGCCCACTCACCCAACCTATCCAAGTCACCCTGCATCCTCTTAGCATCCTCTTCACAGCTAACACTGCCGCCCACCTTCATGTCATCCGCAAACTTGGAGATGCTGCATTTAATTCCCTCGTCTAAGTCATTAATATATATTGGAAACAACTGGGGTCCCAGCACTGAGCCTTGCGGTACCCCACTAGTCACCGCCTGCCATTCTGAAAAGGTCCCGTTTATTCCCACTCTTTGCTTCCTGTCTGCTAACCAACTCTCCACCCACACCAATACCTTACCCCCAATACCATGTGCTTTAAGTTTGCACACTAATCTCCTGTGTGGGACCTTGTCAAAAGCCTTCTGAAAATCCAAATATACCACATCCACTGCTTCTCCCCTATCAACTCTACTAGTTACATCCTCAAAAAATTCTATGAGATTCGTCAGACATGATTTTCCTTTCACAAATCCATGCTGACTTTGTCCGATCATTTCACCGCTTTCCAAATGTGCTGTTATCACATCCTTGATAACTGACTCCAGCAGTTTCCCCACCACCGACATTAGACTAACCGGTCTATAATTCCCCGGTTTCTCTCTCCCTCCTTTTTTAAAAAGTGGAGTTACATTAGCCACCCTCCAATCCTCAGGAACTAGTCCAGAATCTAACGAGTTTTGAAAAATTATCACTAATGCATCCACTATTTCTTGGGCTACTTCCTTAAGCACCCTGGGATGCAGACCATCTGGCCCTGGGGATTTATCTGCCTTCAATCCCTTCAATTTACCTAACACCACTTCCCTACTAACATGTATTTCGCTCAGTTCCTCCATCTCACTGGACCCTCTGTCCCTTACTATTTCTGGAAGATTATTTATGTCCTCCTTAGTGAAGACAGAACCAAAGTAATTATTCAATTGGTCTGCCATGTCCTTGCTCCCCATAATCAATTCACCTGTTTCTGTCTGCAGGGGACCTTCATTTGTCTTTACCAGTCTTCTCCTTTTTACATATCTATAAAAGCTTTTACAGTCCGTTTTTATGTTGCCTGCCAGTTTTCTCTCATAATATTTTTTCCCCTTCCTAATTAAGCCCTTTGTCCTCCTCTGCTGAACTCTGAATTTCTCCCAGTCCTCAGGTGAGCCACTTTTTCTGGCTAATTTGTATGCTTCTTCTTTGGAATTGATACTATCCCTAATTTCTCTTGTCAGCCACGGGTGCACTACCTTCCTTGATTTATTCTTTTGCCAAACTGGGATGAACAATTGTTGTAGTTCATCCATGCAACCTTTAAATGCTTGCCATTGCATATCCACCGTCAATCCTTTAAGTGTCATTTGCCAGTCTATCTTAGCTAATTCACGTCTCATACCTTCAAAGTTACCCCTCTTTAAGTTCAGAACCTTTGTTTCTGAATTAACTATGTCACTCTCCATCTTAATGAAGAATTCCACCATATTATGGTCACTCTTACCCAAGAGGCCTCTCATGACAAGATTGCCAATTAACCCTTCCTCATTGCTCAAAACCCAGTCCAGAATAGCCTGCTCTCTAGTTGGTTCCTCGACATGTTGGTTCAAAAAACCATCCCGCATACATTCCAAGAAATCCTCTTCCTCAGCACCTTTACCAATTTGGTTCAACCAATCTACATGTAGATTGAAGTCACCCATTATAACTGCTATTCCTTTATTGCACACATTTCTAATTTCCTGTTTAATATCATCTCCGACCTCACTACTACTGTTAGGTGGCCTGTACACAACTCCCACCAGCGTCTTCTGCCCCTTAGTGTTACGCAGCTCTACCCATATCGATTCCACATCTTCCCAGCTTATGTCCTTCCTTTCTATTGTGTTAATCTCTTCTTTAACCAGCAACGCCACCCCACCTCCCCTTCCTTCATGTCTATCCCTCCTGAATATTGAATATCCCTGAACGTTGAGCTCCCATCCCTGGTCACCCTGGAGCCATGTCTCTGTGATCCCAACTATATCATAATCATTAATAACAATCTGCACTTTCAATTCATCCATCTTATTACGAATGCTCCTTGCATTGACACACAAAGCCTTCAGGCGCTCTTTTACAACTCTCTTAGCCCTTATACAATTATGCTGAAAAGTGGCCCTTTTTAATGCTTGCCCTGGATTTGCTGGCCTTTTTGCTTCTACCCTCACTTTACACCCCTCTGTCTCTCTGCACTGGTTCCCATCCCCCTGTTGTGAACTAACCTCCTCACGCCTAGCCTCTTTAATTTGATTCCCACCCCCCAATCATTCTAGTTTAAAGTCACCTCAGTAGCCCCCGCTAATCTCCCTGCCAGGATATTGGTCCCCCTAGGATTCAAGTGTAACCCGTCCTTTTTGTACAGGTCACGCCTGAGCCAAAAGAGGTCCCAATGATCCAAAAACTTGAATCCCTGCCCCCTGCTCCAATCCCTCAGCCACGCATTTATCCTCCACCTCATCGCATTCCTACTCTCACTGTTGCATGGCACAGGCAGTAATCCCGAGATTACTACCTTTGCGGTCCTTTTTCTCAACTCCCTTCCTAGCTCCCTATATTCTCCTTTCAGGACCTCATCCCTTTTCCTACCTATGTCATTGGTACCTATATGTACCACGATCTCTGGCTCCTCACCCTCCCACTTCAGGATATCTTGGACACGATCAGAAATATCCCGGACCCTGGCACCAGGGAGGCAAATTACCATCCGGGTCTCTGGACTGCGTCCACAGAATCGCTTATCTGACCCCCTTACTATCGAGTCCCCTATCACAACTGCCCTCCTCTTCCTTGCCCTACCCTTCTGAGCTACAGGGCCAGACTCTGTGCTGGAGGCACGGCCACTGTCGCTTCCCTCGGGTAAGCTGTCCCCCCCCCCAACAGTACTCAAACAGGAGTACCTGTTGTTAAGGGGCACAGCCACCGGGGTACTCCCTATTACCTGAATTTTCCCCTTCCCCCTCCTAACCGTGACCCACTTGTCTGCCTCCCATGGCCCCAGCGTGACCACCTGCCTGCAACTCCTCTCTATCACCTCCTCACTCTCCCTGACCAGACGAAGGTCATCGAGCTGCAGCTCCAGTTCCATAACACGGTCCCTTAGGAGCTGCATCTCGATGCACTTGGCGCAGATGTAGACGTCCGGGAGGCTTGGAGACTCCAGGGCCTCCCACATCCGACACTGAAAACAGCAAACTGCCCTCACACTCATACTGCCTCTCTCCTCAAATAACAACAGAAAATGAATGCCAAAGCTTCCTCACCTGTTTCCGCCTAAGCCCTTTTGGGTCAAGACCCTTCATCAGGGAAGTCCTGATGAAGGGTCCCAGCCCGAATGTCGACTGTACTCTTTTCCATAGATATTGCCTGGCTTGCTGGGTTCCTCCAGCATTTTGTGTGTGCTGCTTGGATTTCCAGCATCTGCAGATTTTCTCTTGCCTCAGCCAAATCATGTTATTTTTACCCTCACTGGCATGTGGCACAGGCAGTATTCCAGAGATTGCTTCCCTGGAGATCCCACTTTTCAGCTTTCTATGTAGCTCCCTAAATTCTCTCTTCAGGAACCCCTCGCTTCTCCTACCTATGCCATTGTTGCAAATATAAGACCATAAGATATGGGAGCAGAACCAGGCCATTCGGCCCATTGAGTCTGCTCCACCTTTCAATCATGGGCTGATCCAATTCTTCCAGTCATCCCCACTCCCCTGCCTTCACCTCATACCCTTTGATGCCCTGGATAATCAAGAACCTATCTATCTCTCCCTTAAATACACCCAATCACTTGGCCTCCACAGCCATTCATAGCAACAAATTCCACATATTTACCACCCTCTGACTAAAGTAATTTCTTCACATCTCAGTTCTAAAAGGACGTCCTTCAATCCTGAAGTCGTGCCCTCTTGTCCTAGAAGCCCCTACCATGGGAAATATCTTTGCCATATCTAATCTGTTCAGGCCTTTTAACATTCTGAATGTTTCTATGAGAACTCCCCTTATTCTCCTGAACTCCCAGGGAATACAGCCCAAAAGCTGCCAGACATTCTTCATATAACTCTTTCATTCCGGGAATCATTCTCGTGAATCTTCTCTGAATCCTCTCCAATGTCAGTTTATCCTTTCTAAAATAAGGACCCCAAAACTGCACACAATACTCCAAGTGTGGTCTCATGAGTGCCTTATAGAGCCTGAACATTGCATCCCCATTCTTATATTTATACCTCTAGAAAGAAACGCCAACATTGAATTCACCTATTTCACAACCAACTCAAACTGAAGGTTAACCTTTAGGGTATCTTGCACAAGGACTCCCAAGTCCTTCTCCATCCCTGCATTTGAATCTTCTCCCCTTCTAAATAATAGTCTGCAAGTTACATCAGGATTGCTGATCAGACATTGCCTTACTTAGGGGTTTAGTCACAAAAAACGAATATCATAAAATATCCATCAGTCTATAGTAAAATGCTTCTTTCTCTCTCAAAGCCTATGAGTTAACTAACAGCAGGAGAAAGCATAGTGCAAATTAACACAAATTTTCTGTTGCTAGTTATATTCCACATGCACCAACTTTCTATGATTGTAGGAGGGTTGAGCGAAATGCAAAGCATTCATTTGACTCACCTGAACATACTGAAGTGTTGCAAAATAAGATATTGCAATTAGGTACTGCCTCTGTGAAAATACATCTTTCTATGTGTAAGCAATCTGTTGATTGTTAAAATATAAAAGGAAAAGTTAAGAAAACTTTTTTGGTTGTACCACAGTGTCACACTAAAATTTCACCTGCAATATTTTCAATATTACTCTCTTTATTGCCTCGAGCAACGGAGATTTTAAAAGCCAATCTCTTGCGGGAAGCATCCTAGGAAGTAACTGTCAGCAAATAAAATATACGTTGTTATTTTCAGATGATATTCAATGGACAAAACGAAAAATAAATGACGGCACTCGAGGGGAAAATTTCTAGCATTTTCACTGTGTGAGGAGATTCTTGTCTCTCAGCAAAAAACAATGTCTTTAACCTTATTTGTCTATAGAACATACCACTATCCTCCATGACCACTCTTGTAGGTTGAACAAGGTACTTTTCCAACTTTATAACTTCTCAAAAAAAAAATAGAATTTTACTCCTCTTCTCTTTCAGGTAATGATTTCAAAATCAGGACAATGCATCGCAGTGATGATGGTGGTAGTAGCATTGCAGAAGTATACCCAATTCCAAGGAGGCTGATTATTATTTTAATAACCATCATTACATTTTATGATCAGCAGTATGTTCATAGTGACATGTGTGAATGAGCTCACAAGCTCTTTTGTTTATTGGTTCAGACATTGCTTTCAATTGATATTTCCTGGTGTGAGCCAGGACACCTTTATAAATTGAGCACTTACTGCCCATTATGCCAATGGCACTTAAGGCAACAATAAAGGTCTTCCACCTCTGTATTACCGTTGCATACAGATATACAAGGATTCTTCACTGCTGTTTCCATAACATTTTTTTACCAGTCAGGGTTGCTGACCCTGAGTTGAAGCACTGAATCCGAGGAACTGGTGGGTCACTCTTTACCTTTTGACCTATTTCACATAGCTGAACAAGGCCTTGACTCCAGTCGACATAGCTCTCCAGGTCAATGATGCATATAAGACGGCAAACGCTACGACAAGGTTATGCAGCATCTCAGGAAGAGGTACAGTCATCACTCCCCCTCCTGTCTTCTCCTATCATTTTGGATCTCCCCCTCCCCCTCCCACTTTCAAATCTCTTACTAGCTCTTCTTTCAGTTAGTCCTGACGAAGGGTCTCGGCCCAAAACGTCGACCGTACCTCTTCCTAGAGATGCTGCCTGGCCTGTTGCATTCACCAGCAACTTTTATGTGTGTTGCTTGAAACTCCAACATCTGCAGATTTCCTCGTGTTGACAAGGTTATGGTCCTCTCAGAAGAAAATAATAATAATATAGCGTCAGTTAACTTTTCAAACACAGTAATTATGAGTTCTGTCCCCCACTTAGTAATTAGATTTTAATAGATTGAACTGAACTTTAAAGATAAGAAAAATTAAGAAAAACTATTTCCAAATGTTTGCATAGCTAATAAAAAAGCTGAAATGCCTTTGAAATCCTAAAGGACTATTGCCCTGCTAGGTCTTGACTTTTCCAATTTATATTGTATCATTTGAGGAAGTAGGAAGCTAGAGATTCAATGCCAGACTCAGTACTGACTGCTTTTGTTTTATATTCAAACAAGATTAACTGTAAATCACAGTTTTTTCTCTATCATTATATATTGCAATGTACTGTTTCCACAAAGGCAACAAGTTTCACAAGCTGATGATATTAAACCTTACATACTGTTCATATTCTATACCTTCACAGTATGGTCCAGGTCAATTTTGACCTGGCCCAAAAATCCCCTCATAACAAGTGTCTAGACCAAATTTTGAACCACAGATCTATTTGAATGTATAAATAGCCTATCTGACATTAATAAATGGGTGATTAATCCTTAATTAATATTTCAGAGATCTAAAATCCATTTCAATAGATATGGGTCAAATTTGACCCAGAACAGCCTCAATGTACATTAATCCTGTTACATAACCGACAACAATGAATATCAATCGAGACAGGTTATGTAAAAACAACCAAACATTTATTAAACACGGATAAACGATAAGGAAAAAAAAACAAACGAAAACTTTAACCGGAAGTTAACAGATATGCAGCCGTTCACCAACTCGCCACTCGGCTCTGGTTCTTAAAGCATTAAATGTGAAAACAATTCTTAAAGCAATACAGTCAAATGTAGTTCTTAAAGCAATAACTTCGAAAGTCCAACAGATTTACACTTTCAATTGGGAGAGGTCTCTCTGAAGAAGGATTTCTTCACAGATGCAACTTTCCTGCTGGTTCTGCCCACAGAATTCATGATGCTGAAAATAAACAGTTTAAATCAACTGACCTTAAATTCCTTTAGAGAGAGAGCACCTTTTTGCATGAACGCCTTGCTCTTTTTGGCAAGAGTTATCTCGATGCAGGTAGCTACTCCTCCAATGAAGCCTCAATAAGGTTGTTCCTTTATTAAACTGCCAAACGATGCCGACTCCTCTCGATCCTTCAATTCTGTACTTCAATAAATTTTTCACTCTCCCTTCTACTGTTTAAATTGGGTAAATCAACACATCTAGCAAAAATTTCCAGTCCAAATAATATGGTATCTTGCAACAGAACGCACAACCATTTTAAAAATGAAACTGCGTCACAAAAACAAGCATGCAACAGAAATGGAGATACAGCACGTTCTACCTGGAAATCTACAAACTAAAAAAAAAACCCACTGCGTCAGCTGGGTTGACCCTTATACAGTCATTGGTCACATGCCATCACATGACCTCACATCGGCAGGAAAATCACATCAGGTGACCTCCAAAAGACCATTACATCATTCTCACAAAAAAAAAACACATCTCCTTGAGCATGTAACAATCCTTAATTAATGTTTCAGAGATCTAAAATCCATTTTAATAGATAACGCGTCAAATTTGAACCAGAACAGCCTCAATATACAAAAAATTGTAGCACCTGTATAAAATTTTTAAATACTTTAATTTTTGCACATTTTAGGTCACTTGGGTCATCAAATTTTGGTTTAAAAATGGCATTCAGGGTGTTTTTACTGCTGTCAAATGTCAAAACGGTTCAAATTTGACCTGAACAATATGTAAGGGTTAAACCTGATTCTGATTCTGATTAATTTTCCTTTCTCTTCACCCACAAGAACATAAATGTTGAAACAAAAAGTTTGCTACTGCACTGTAAATTTTATTTGCGTGTTTACTTCTGATTAAGCAGTATTTTATCTCATTGGTTTGGTGAATGTGGTGCATTTTTGCCTGGCAAAATTTCAAACATGCCAGGAAGCAAGCTCCAATCCATGCTCTTCTGCATTTACTGAGCCACATAGAGCAGTCTGCACAGATCCTCTCTTGCAAGAGGTTAAAAGTACATTGAGAAATGTTATGCATTCATTTAGAAAGGTATTGACATTAAGATACAGAAATTGTTGCTTTTTGAAAGTTGCATTAGGAGTAAGAGCTTAATTTTGAAGTTATGTGGAACTTTGTCAAGTTTCCCTGTGTAATGCTGCATTGAAACCAAAGTTTTTTTCCATGGAAATCTTAACTAATGATGGGCGCTAGCAAGAAGACTAACAGGCATAAACTTTGCAGCACACTACAACACAAGCAATTCTCTTTCAGATACAGTGGAGTGTTCCTACTGAAGATGTGAATGTGACAATGAAGGGTGTGCTCTCTACAAGGAGTTGTCAGATGTAATGTGCAAGGAAAACACTCTAAGTTCAGATTAGTGCATCAATATTTATTAATATTGAAATGACTCAAAAGATACAGGCATTTAATTAGCCCTTCCAGGTCTGAATTACCTCTTATTTAATACATTGTCCTATCCTGCTACTCAATAAGTTAAATCACAAAACTCATTACATAGGCTCAGATACTACCCGGGTGAGGTGGACCAGCCAGATTCACTTTGATTTGTTGTGATCTTCTCTGAGTTCCAAACCCAAGATCCTCTTTCTGTGGAGATAGAAGAGAAACTGTAGATGCTGGAAATCTGGAGCTGCAGGATTTCAGCAGGTCAGATGGCATCTAGGGAGGGCGGGTGACCAGTGGACATTTCAAGGTAATACCCTTTACCTGTGCTAATTAAGGCTCTCGGCCTGAAACATTGGCTGTTCAATTCCTTCCATAGATGTTGTCTGTGCTGCTGAGTTCCTCCAGCATTTTGTGTGTGCTCTTTCTTCTGGGATATCTGCTCAGGATTGTGGTTGCTGATGTAGTCAATGTTGTTTCTTTTATATGTTTTTTCACCAATATTCTTAAACCCCAGCTGAGTTAATCAGACACAGGAATGTGGATGTGATTGGTCCTGACAGTTCTCTTTTGTAGATGTCAGAATCTAGTCCCACCTACACATTTCACTGTGTTAACCTAGGCTTCCAATTGTCCATTACTACCATAGTGATAATAAGCCCTTCTCCCTGCCTTTGATTCCACTATAAAAGCATGTATCATAGCAGTTAGCATGACACTACTACAGCACCAGGGACCTTAGTTCAGTTCCACCATGTCTGTAATGATGTTATGTCAGTGACCATGTAAGATTCCTCCACATGGTCCACTTTTGTCCCACATCCCAATGACATAACGATTAGCAGGTGAATTGCTCACATGGATGTAATTGGGCATCACAGGCTCATTGCCCAGAGGGGCCTGCTTCTGTGATGTACAGATATAATAAATACAATAAACTCATGTTTCAGAATTTCTCACCTCACTCTAGCCCAGTCATTTCCAGTAACTTTCACAACAGCTCCCAATTCGCAATTGTGTGATCTGTCAATAAATATTGACAGCACACTTCCAGTTAAGCTATTGTCATTTCTATTTGCATTCTCAGAGATCTTTACAGACCATTTACTTCTGTGTACCCCTGTTCACAAAAAAAACACTGCTCATCCTTTTGTTCTGGGATGCTTGTTTCTAATCTTTTTGTTTTCTCACAATAGCTATGTAAATTATTTATTTATTTATCCATCATCTTTTGCAGAGATTTAACTGCTTGCAATGTCGAGGGGTTTCCACACGATCAAGGGCAAGTGGACTCTCTGGTGAAGAATAGTGACAGCAGGAGATCTTTTGTGTGCAAGGAAGGTATAGTGACCTTACAAAGTATAGTCTGGCACCTTTAGCAGGTGGACTTTGTAAAATACAATCTCTGAATGCCCTTGGCAATCTCTAGTGTTCTGACTATTCCAATGGACTCAAGGAAAAGAAAATGAAGTCTTAATTTTGGGTGTTGAGTCACCTTGCAAATACAACAATGAACAGCAATTCAAAGTTGAATTATTAACCAAGTATATATAACTCAGTGACTTGCAGGCATACTCAATAAATCCGTAGAGGAATAACCATAACAAAATCAATGAAATGTAGCACCACCTTGGGTTTTCAACCAATGTGCAAAAGACAACATAAGGCAAATTCAAAAAGAAAGAAAGAATAATAAATAAATAAATAAATAAATAAGCAATAAGTATTGAGAACATGAGATAAAGGGTCCTTGAAAGTGAGTCCATAGGCCCATGGGATGTTCCAGAGATATACCTGAATCCCAGACAAGGCAGGTATGTGAAGTGTATTCTGGTCGGAGAAGGTCACAGATCACAGCAAGCACAAAAAATTCATTTTGAGTATTGTTCTTTAAATAGCAGGTCATTGGGAGAAATATGATTAGTAAAATGAGGTGGATATGTGAGTAAATAAGAAATAATCTTTCTGAATAGTTAAGTTGAAGAATTTTCTGTAGATTAACTTTGCCTATTGCGATATTGTCAATACCACTTTAGAGTGTTTTCTGCCAAATATAGAAATGGCTTGGAGAATGAAAAGAAATGTTGAAAAAGTGAGACATAAATGCCCTGACAGATACTAAGACAGTCAGAAATATCCACAAAATTGATCTGGAAAACTGATTTTCAACTTTACTTCTATAGGGCGATGATTTACTTGAAAGTTTGATTCATATACTGTACTTCAATTCTGATGTACATCTGGAGTTGTGGATTATCACATTAGTCTGGATGTCACTTCTGACATGTTACATTGAAACTCAGAGGAGGATCAATATGTTTCACTGAACTCTTGGGCAGTTTGTAGTTCCACTAACATCACTAACATCAGTACTGGTGTATTCCTCCTAATTTTAGGATCACAAGTGAGGTTCAGATTACAGGAACATAATTTACCTCAACAAGTCACTGCACCAAATGCCTCAGGATGACAGAAAATTCCAACCAGCTGGAATTAAATCCTCTGCTAAATCAACTTGGTACTTATGTGTTAACAATGATGCCAAAGTCCCCATCACTCACAAGTGTCAGGCATTTTATTCAAGGCTTAGTGGGATACATTGATTTGTTTGGTAGCATGGATGATTTTCATCAATTGATGCAGTAATATCAGTCAAAGAAAGTTGGTATTTGTAGTATTGGCTCCCGTGTGATTAAGGCATGACCAGATCACCCACCCAGCTTATTCATCAACTGTGAGGGCTTCCATTCTATCAACATGATGCTGTTGTGTAAATACAAAACTCTCCATATGAAGGTGTGTGCCAGAGTCCCAGGCAGCTGGTGGAAAGGAGAAAGGCCATAGAGTCACAGCCATAAAGTGGTACAGTACAGAACTGTCTTTCACCCAGCATGTCCTTGACAACCATTTGCCAATTTGCATCCATATCCCTCTATGCCTTGCCTACTTCAGTGCCTTAAACATCTCCTCTGGTAGTGTATCTAGATACAACCACTCTCTGTGTGTAAAATGTTCCACCTCAGAACCCCTTTAATTCTCCTTCTTCATACTTTAAACTTTTGCTTTGGCACCCCCACCCCCACAGAAAAGATTCCGACTACCTATCCTATTCACTCATAGATCTATATAATTAACAAGTCTCCTCTTAGTCTTCTTTACTCCATAAAATGCCATCACTGCCCCTCCATTCTCTCCCTATTACTAAATTCCTCCAATCTGAACAATATTCTGGTAAAACTCCACTACAGACTCACCAGCACAACCACATCCTCCTTATAGTGTGGTGACCAGTTCTACACACAATCCTCCAAGTGTGGCTGAAGTTGAGTTTTGTTAAATTACAAGAAGATATCTCAGCTATTATACTCTATATCCTGGCCTATGTAGACAAGTATGCCATTTAACTTTATCATCAGCCTCTCTGTCTGCCTTACCACTTTCAGTAAACTATGGATTTATATGCCAACTTCTCTTTGTTAACATTCCTTAGGACCCATCCATTTACTGTATATTTTCCAACTTTATTTGACTTCCTTGAATGCATCGCCTCATATGTGTCAGGTTTAAATACCGTCTGACATTGCTCTATCCAACACGAGAAGATCTGCAGATGCTCAAATTCCAAGGCAACACGCACAAAATGCTGGAGGAACTCAGCAGGCCAGGCAGCATCTACGGAGAAAAATTAAGGGTTTCAGGCCAAGACCCTTCAGCAGGACTCCAACACTTCCTTCTGATTTACATCCTGTTGTAGCCTCAGAAAACCAGGTGAAGCCTATTGTCACATGGGAAAGTGCCCTAAGATGGGAAGTTGTTGGTGAAGATAGAAGAATGGACTTGGAAGTCACAAAGGGTGTGATTCCTGCAAAATTATAAAAGGAGAGGGGATTGAAATATGCACCTGGTGGTAGGATTTTGCTGGAGCAAGCTGAAATTGCATAGGATAAACAGTTAAGTTCAAATCAAAGGGTGTATGGTAAGTATAAAGACTGGGGTAATTCTCTTGTTGTCGTGTATAGGTGGAAGAGGGATGAAAATGGAGTTGATGAAAATTGATGAAGACTCTATCCGTGTTGGCAGAGAGGAAGTTACAGTTCAGGAAGAAGGAAGATATTTCAGAGGCACCTGAAAATTTTGTCTTTGGAACAAATACAACATAGACAGAGGACCTTAGAGAATGGAAGCTAATCCTCATATGAGGAAGGATGGGAAGCAGATCAGACAAGGTAGAAATGTTGATTGGGGCTGTCTGTAATCCTCTGGTGAATGTTTGTGGTTAACCATGAGTCCTTAGTCCATAAGACATAGGAGCAGAATTAAGACATATGGCCTATCAAGTCTACTGCTTCATTCTGTCATGGTTGATATATTATTGCTCTCAAGCTCTAGATGATAAAAATTAGGGATTTAGAAAGTACTGTTGATGAAATACTGGTGATTCATTGCACTGCCTTTTGTAGAGGCTTGTACTGAAGCTCTGTTGCATTGATGGACCAGATATTGGACATCAGTGATGGTGCATTGGTGGTAAACAAGCCTGCGTCTTTGTCAAAGATAGTACTCGGTTTTTGATTGTTGCAATAGCTGTATTTATTCATAGCAATAGGAAGTACTGAAGAACACTCTTGTCTAGTGGATTGTAATTGGAAAAGTGAGTCAGATAATTCTCATCTTCTGATTTGCTTTTGTCACACAGGTTTTTAATGTAGTGGTCCAGGTAAGTTTCTGGTCAGTGGTCTGATTATAAAGAGTATATTTGAAGAAGACATTGACATCCATTTGTATGCCATGAATGACATAAAGATTAATTTGAATGCCATGTACCAGACCGTGCCTGAATGCTCATGCAACATGTGCACAGGTCTATGTTACAGATTATTTAGAATTTATGGAAATCATACATCCATCCCACAACGTGAAGGAGTAAAAATCTTTGTGTTATAACTCTGTTACAATGTACAGGCATGTAAATTTAAAAGTTTAATGGCTTGTAGAAAGAAGCTGTTCCATAGCCTATTGGTGCCAGCTTTAATTCTATAGTAGTGTTTGCCGGACAGAAGCAGCTGAAATAGTTTATGGTTAGGATGACTGGTGTCCCTGATGATCTTCCAGTCCTTCTTTCTGCTCCTGCTGCTATAAACCTCCTCAATGGACGGAAGTTCACATCCACAGGTGTGCTGGGTTGTGCATACCATTCTCTGCAGAGGCCAGTGATCAAGGTTGGTGGAGTTCCCATACCAGGTGGTGTGGCAGTCAGTCAGGCTGCTCTCAGTGATTCCCCTGTAGAAGATCTTGAGGATTTGGGGGTCCATGCTGACCCTCCTCAGTTGCCTGAGGTGGAAGAGATGCTGTTGCAATTTTTTTTTGCCATGAAGCCGGTGTGTATAGTGCAGGTGAGATCATTGTGATGTGTATACCAAGGAACTTGAAACTACTCACCCTCTCAACTGCAGACTCACTGGTTGATCAGGCTGAGTCTGTCTCCGTTCCTCTTGTAATCCACAATCAGCTATTTTGTTTTTTTGGACATTGAAGAAGAGGTTTTTATCTTAGCACCACTGTGTCAGGGTGTCAACCTCTCAGCTGTAGTCTGTCTCATCACTGCTAGAAATAAGGCCAGTTCTAATGAAGAATCTGTGAATGAAACTGTACATTGGGTAACATAGGCAGACCATGAAGGGAAGGTAAGTAAGGAAGCACTTATATGTTGTTACTTCTGGCACTTTGCAACTGCCCCAGTCTTACTTTGTAAGTGTAAAATTAATCAAAGTACTATTTTTCTTTTCCATTCTTTCATTGCCCTCTCTTCACAACACACCCAAAATGTTGTTGGAACTCAGCAGGCCAGGCACCATCTATGGAAAGGAGTACAGTCCTGCTGGAGGGTCTTGGCTCGAGATGTTTCATCATCTCTTTCCCATAGATGTTGCCTGGCCTGCTGAGTTCCTCCAGCATTTGTTTGTGCTGCTTGGATTTCCAACATCTGAGATTTTCTCTTGTTTGTAATTACCCTCTCTTCGGTTAATTTTTCCTTGCTTCATTTTGTTAAATTTTCTCTGCCTCATTTATTTTAGTGACAATTCACAAGTTGTATAGCCTGGGTTCACTCTGTTGTTTACACACAGAGACCTCCTGGAGGGCACATGCTGCATCATAGCAAGAAAAGTCTGGGGGCAGCTGGAAGGCTCATGAATGAGCTGAGTGAGAACCAGAGAATGAATGGAATTCAGATTAGGATGTGAGGCACGGGTGCTGAGAGGGAACTTGGGGTGAGAGTGCAGATGTAGCGCTGGTGTGAGAAAACTGGCATTAATTTACAAGATAGTCTTGCGTGCAAGAGAGTTTGCTGAGAGCAATAACAAGTCCACATTTTTACTGAAGAAATGCATGAAGAAACAATGAAGATTTCCGGTTACTGATTTGAATTAAATACAGTTAATATCTCTGTGTGGAGTAATGGTAGACTTTGGTACAATCTTTGCCTCCGTCTTTCCACCCCCACTTCCAATACAACTCTTTGTGGCTCACATTTCTCACAAAGGCGAGGCATAACACAGCATCTTTGTCATTGAAAACTTTACTGAAAAAAATAACTTATTTAAAAAGATTTAAGCACACACAGAAATTAAAGATGTGATGAATTAAGTTATTGGGTGAAATATTTAAAGTAGCATTTTATGTATTAAGATTGGTAAAGTAATATTTGTTCATGGAATTTGCAGTGGCATAGCTCAAATGATGATTTTATTATTTTTGTTATTATATATTCCTTAATAATAAAGAAATTCAAGTGCCAGTATAATCCTCTGAAATGGAAACAAGTTATTGGTGGGTGTGTCTTGAACCATAATGTCATCAGTATGCATGATGACTGGTCTTATAAACTCCATTCTTGCCAATGAGATTAGCATGTTTCAAGATTGGTGAGAGTAAGAGTTTCCTCTGAGGTTGGTTGATGCACTTCTGTAAGTGGCATTACAAAGGAGGTACAGCAGCACCTCTACTTTCTTAGAAGTTTGCGCATGTAACACTGGTTCTGTCGGCTGTGTAAGTCCAGGGAAGGCAATCTCTGGCCCCACCAAACGTGTAAGATTGAGGTGCAAAACCTCCTGTTGGTGTGGGTGCTGCGTGATTTGTTACCCTGTTACAAATCAGTACCACAAAATAACAGACAATACACCTATACAATTAAACGATTTAGCTTTCTTTACTAAACAGTTAGTAAAAAAAAACAAAAAGAAAAGGGCCCATTTTAATGAAGCTGTCTAATGTGCACAAGTTGCAGCTCATGGTTTCCCTTTTATCAATCCTTCATCGAATTCCCCGGGCTTCCTCGACTCCTGGCCCCACTCCAAGTCCACACTTTTCTGGTGTCTACGACCTCTCCTTTCTGGTGTCTTCTCTTTCCATCTGCCGCTGAACAAAAGACCCAGATCACCTCGGTGCGAGGCATACAGCATGAAAGCACACTCCCTTCATTGGACGGCTCACATTCCAAAGCACCTATTATCTCTAACCATAACCCAAACACTGCTTCTACAGAAAGACCATTACATTAGCAGTGAAACCTTTGTCAAGATGTTAAACGCAGGTTCCTTACTTAATCTAAAGCTTCGATAAATTTCCATAGGTGTGAGGTGGAGTATGTATTGATGGTTGCAATATGGCCTGGTATAGATAACACAAATGCCCTTGAATGGAAAAATCCTACAAAAGCTAGTAAATACAGCCCAGCCCATCACAAGTAAAAGCCTCCACACCATTGAGGCTTTTATTTACAGTGAGCTCTCTCACAGGAAAGCAGCATCAATCATCAAGGACACCCACCATCCAGGTCATGCTCCCATCTCACAGCAGCCATCAGGAAGGAGATACGAGAGCCTCAATGTCAGACCACCAGGTTCAGGAACAGTTATTACCCCTCAGTCATCAGGCTCTTGAACTAGAGGGATAACTTCACTCAGCTCAGCACAGAACTGATTCTACAACCTATGGACTCACTTACAAGGACCCTACAACTCATCTTATCAATATTTTTTGCTTTTTTTTTTCTTTTATTTTTGTATTTGAATTTTGAGGTATAGTCTGATTAGTGATAGTTAGCTGGACTTTGTGAGAGGCAGGTCATACCTCATGAGCCGGATTTGAATTCTTTAAGGATATGGCAAAATACATTGATAAAGTTAGAGCAGTGGAAATGATGTATATGGATATTAGTAAGGTAATTGATAAGATTCTCCAGGGTAGGCTCATTCAGATGGTCAGGAGCCATGGGATCAGGTAAACTTGGGCTGTGTGGACTCAGAAGTGGCTTGCCCATAGAATGCAGAGGGTAGATGTAGATGAAGCATATTCAGCCTGAGAACTGTGGTGTTCAAAGTGGATCTGTTCTGGGAAACCCGCTTTCTGGGGTTTTCATAAATGACTTTTATAAGAAAGTGGAAGGCTGGTTTAGTAACTGTGCAGATTACATGAAGGTTGGTACTGTATTACTGTGGACAGTGCAGAAGGTTGTCGTAGGTTACAACAAGATGTAGAGTTTAATCCAGAGAAGTATGAAGTGGAAGGTCAAAATTGAAGGCAGGATATAGGATTAATAGGAGGCTCTGAGTAGTGTGGAGGAACAGAGGGATCCTATGATCCATGTCCATAGATCCCTCAAAGATGCTGCTCAAGTTGATAGTGTGGTTATGAAGGCATATGTTGAGTTGGTGTTTATTAATCAGGGGACTGATTTCAAGAGCCGCAAGGTGACGTTGCAGCTCTATAAAACTCTGTTAGACCGCACTTGGAGAATTATGATCAGTTCTAGTTGCCTTACTATAGACAACATTAGAGAGACTGCAGAGAAGATGTACCAAAATGCTGCCTGGATTAGAGAGCATGTCTTATGAGAATATGTTGAGAGAACTAAGGCATATCTCTTTGGAATGAAAGAGGATGAGAGGTGAATTGATAGAGGTATACAAGATAACAAAAGGCAGTAACAGAGTGGACAGCCAGAGACTTTTTTTTCCCCCAGGGTGGAAATGGCAAATACCAAAGTGTATCTTTTAAGGAGATTGGAGGAACACAAAGGGCAGATGTCAGAGGTAGGATTTTTTCACTCAGAGGGTCATGGGAACATGGTACATGCCTCCACAGGCGCTTTAGAGACTCTTACATAGGCAAACAGATAAATGGAAAATGTGAGAGGGGAAGTTTAGATTGAGCTTAGAGCAGATGAAGAGTTCGGCACAACATCATAGGTCAAAGGGCATATACTGTGCTGTTCTGTTCTATGTTCTATTTTCAATGATTTATGTTCTCTGACAGGTCTGCACCATACAGTTTAATGTAATTTCCCCAGTGTCGTGTTACCTCCCCTCCTGTGGATATTGGCTTAGCCTGGCAGAATGAGAGGCCTCCTGCAAAAGGTGGTTATAGTAATTTTGCACTTAAACCCCCTGACATGGTACTTCTTAACCAAGGCTGTAATATAATATTCTCCCTCTGCTCAATCAATTCCAAAGGAAAGAAATTAAAGAAATCAAACTTCAAACACAGATAAGACAAAACAAGACTCTATGCTTGCACTTTCCTTTCATGAAAACTTTAGCAAAAAAACTGAAAAGCGCAGAATAAAAAGTTGATTTCCACACGTTCCAAAGAATGAAGGAAAATATGGTTGGGTGGAGCATCCTGCAAATCTATTTCAAGTACGGTAGCAGCACCTTTCACTTAGCCACATTTTATACTCCTGGGGAACAAGACAAATATTTTAAGTATCTTCCAACACAGATTTAACATTCTTCACTCAGTCACTTGCTCGCACATTCTCTCTTTTTCCCTCTCAAGTGAACTGACAAGTAGTCATACATCAAAACACACAGACCATTCTGAGACTTCAAACAAAATAAAATTTTTATTCGAAGATCCAAACACAATCTCACTCATCTTAAGGAAATCCTGACATCACTGACACATGAGCTCAAATTGAATGTCTGGACCAGTCAGTTTTGTTTGTCTGGATCTTCCTTGTAACTGAGATCAGCTTGGAGAACCTCCAGGATTGTTAGCTCCCTATTCTGAGGAGATGCTTAGTCATACTATCTGTTTTTGTACCTTCAGCAACTGCAGCACTCTGGTGCTTTTTTTCACTTTTGACTTGCTCTTTCATTCCAGAGAGCACCACAGTGACATAGTGAGTAGAGCTACTGCCTCCCTACTCCAGAAACCCAGGTTCAATTTTGATCTCAGTACTGTCTGCATGTAGTTTGTAACATTGCTCCATGACACCATGGGTTTCCTTCCACAGCCCAAAGACATGTGGTTTTGGTAATGCCACTGTAAATTGATCCTAGTGCGCTTTTAAAATCTATGATTGCTGTCTGCTCTGGACAGTTGATAGCTCAATGCAAAAGATCAGAATAGCCATTAAAATAAAACTAACACTTCATACAGAAGTTTGAAGCAGAGAAATATGTATTGTAAATTTCTGGATCCCTGCAGGAGAAAAGGTTAGAAATATTTTCTGGTCTTGATTAAATGTATTCTGTTGCCAAAGTGGATCATTTGAAAGCATAATATGATTTTGCCTTCTTCAGAGAGAAAAGCCCTGGAAGTAAATGGCTTGCAATCCTGTTGAAATAATGCATAGGTTTGGAAACACTCATAATTACACTTCCTACACTGAATTTGAAAGTCAAAAGACAAACATCCTTCATCATATTTCTGTTCCATCTTGTGTGATGTAATCAAATATTATTGTTACAATGACTTTTAGTACTTTTATTGCATTTTTGTATTATATATCTAGACTAGAGATCCTATGTGATGCTTTCTTTTTGCTTATTGCAACATGTTTTTCATTTTGGTGATTAGCTTGTAAGGTTCCAAAAGAACACATAATCATTAATTAGCAGTAC
Source organism: Mobula birostris (assembly GCF_030028105.1). Lineage (NCBI taxonomy): Eukaryota > Metazoa > Chordata > Chondrichthyes > Myliobatiformes > Myliobatidae > Mobula > Mobula birostris. The sequence goes on along the minus strand of NC_092374.1, from coordinate 139,626,691 downwards.
ATTTTGTCTTATGGATTCAAGATTTTTCTGGATCAATTGTTTCTTTTATTGCATTTTTTTCACTTTAGTTTCTTTAACTATACTTGCTTGAATTTGGCGTTAATTAATTGCAGTACAGAGTAACACTATCTACATTGTCTGTCAAAACTAACAAAAGTCATTGAGCTCATCTGGAAGTGAAACCTTGTTGTCATTTATGTCGCTTGGTTTTACTTTACTTGTAGTGACAGCATTCAAGCTCTGAACAGCTGTCAAGCATCCTTCCGTGATTCATGTTTGGACCGGAGAGACCAATTAGCACGTGACATGGCTTTGTGGAGGTAGTATCTGAATCTGTTGTATTTTACTTGGATGCCAGTGTGTGTGAGTTGAAGAGGAACATAAACCTGTTGTACTTGCCTTTAGAAATATATCCCTGTTAGAAATATACTAGAAATATAGTATTAGAACTTAGAAATATATCCCCATACATTCATTATCACCAAATCTAACCCTCAGCCCAATTATAGCATAACAGTATCTTCCCAAGAAGGATAGCAGAGTTCAAGAATGCAACTCAACGGCAAATAGGCATGAACAATAAATATTGGCCTAATTACTGTTGTCAACATGTCAACAATGAATAAACAAAAGCATACTTTATGATCAAATGCATAAATTTCTCTGAATGTCTCAAGGTAGAATCTTTAAAAGTTTGGGAAAAAGTTCAAAGCTAGTTGAAAATCTGTCAGAAGTGCTTTTTAAAACTTTCATGATTTGTATATAATAGTTCCTGTGCATCACCCTCTAATTTTGATGTCTGTACTGAGCTAACATCAAATATAAGACAGAGAGTGAACAATTTCATCTAAGTTAGATCAATATAAATCTGTAAAGCTGTAAAACTCTTTGAAGGACTGAAACTCCCTTTTCATTTATGAAGTACTATGTTAATTGACACCATTGTTACTACTTCTTACTCAGAGTTTGTTGTTGATTAAGGTATTTCTGCATCCTGAAAATAATATTTATTGAATTTTATATCATGTTTCACACTTTCTGAAAATGAGCTTGAAAAAAAGTTTAGAAGAGCTTGTAACTTCTTTAAAAAAAGTGATTGAAACTGAAGTACATTTCACAACTAAAGTGATTTATGTTATTGTTATTTAAATTTGTTCAGTTAAATATCCCTGGAAAAATATGTTAATTTTGCTGCTAATCCGTTAGTGACCATTTTAAAGTGTATGTTTAAAATATGGATCAGATTATTAAATAAATAATTTAAAATACTGGAAGTTCTTGCTGAATAACAAAATTCTAATTGAATTTTTAGGAGAGCAGAAAATTTGATCATTGATCTTTACACTTCGAGTAATTAGCAATGCCATGTTGGTATGATGGATGGTTTAATGAACTACATCAAATGAGATTAAATGTCATTAGGAAGTTCACATGAGTATTTATAATGGCGGGCTTTCTTAATTTGAAAATTAGATGAAGTGTTTTTGGAAGATCTAGCAATTAACCAATGTGCCTAATGAATGCATTGGGGCATTATGTAAACTAAACTGCAATAAATCTTATGCAACAATTTATCCTAGTATTTTCTGTATAATTAAAAAGATCATTGTCATATAAGATTTGTGTAGGAAATTTGATTGAGGTAGACTCCTCATTATACTAATCAAAGTTCAGCAAATCAAAAGCTTTCATATTGCACTATAAGTAAAAATCTCCCAACAGTGAGAAAGCATCATCACAAATCTCACTTATTGCCACATTATTTGATACGATACTCCCTTCAGCGCTGAAGACTCTAATTCATTAAACTATCTCATGTTGACTACCAGATACTGTGGCATTTTAAGACATTGACAAAAGTTAGCTGTATCCAAGTCAACCCCTTATATGTCAATTAACTAATTAATACAGTTATCTGCCAAGGTTATGAATGGTTTTATTGTACTATTATTGTCAATGCATGATGATACAAATAATGAATTAATTATGAATCTTCCTTGCTTCCTTCATGTTAGAACGATAGGATGTATTTACATGTCAAACTTTCATTGATCAATATTGGCCCATGTCCTACTGGATAATTTTTCATTGATAACAAATGCACAAATTAGCTATCAAGCTGAAGTGATTAAGAAATATGTTATGAGTTGCAAACTTCCAGAAGACCCTAGGGATCTGACACTTTTCTGCTATTTGTTTCACCCAAATGGCACAGTGTCTTCACCCTGCCAGTAATTATCAGAATGTTCTGGATTTGAAAGTTAATTGCTCATTAAATTCACCACAGAAGCTTAGTTGGAAATTAATGCTGCAAATACATTTTAGAACATGATCACTGTTAATGTAATGCCATTCAACTGTCCAATCTCACTCCAAAATACCATTAGTTTACTATGTATATATAAGATTTTGCTTTTTTCAATCAAAGAGTGCATAATAAAATCTAACAACATGGTTCATAAAATTCCTTACTTCAGGAAGTTTATGCCAATTGTCACTTACATTGTTTTTTTTATTTTTGTTTTGTTTTTGAACTAAATTTTATTATTAAACTTATACAGTAGATTATATATTGAGGGAACAAGAGATTGGTTTTAAATATTGAAGTTCAAAGTCAAAGTTCAAAGCAAATTTATTATCAAAGTACGTATACGTCACCATATACAACCCTGAGATTCATCGGTTGATGATAGTGGGTTTGCCACGAGATACACTATTTCAAATTAGCCCATCAACCATGCTTATAGCAATAAAACCTAGATATTTTGTATCTTCACCAGCAAACTTTAAAAGCAGCCAATAATCTATCACTCAACCATTAAAATTCTACTATGAACAGGATTTCAAAGATCTCCTAGTAATACTATACACAAGAGCTTAATAAGTCTGGTATATGACCAGCCACCAAATAACACATTGCTCCAGGAAAACCAAGCTGTCAACTAATGCTTCAACTTGGAAAATGAGTCCGACATATTCAGACATATTCAGCTTCTTGCTTCTGTAACTCGACAATCAACATCTTCATCAGCAGACTTCAGTCAGTGAAGATTGATAACAACATCTCCTACTCACTGATCAGTAACATAGGTACACTTTAAGTCTGGGTGCTTAGCCCCCTGTCCTTCTCTTTATTCTCTCTCTCTCTCTTTCATATTAAGAAAATGAAAATTCAAGAATATGCCCAAATTTCACATTATATGTCAATGATTCAGATGACAAAATGGATGGCTTTGTGACAACATTTGCAGACAATACAAAGATATGTGGAGTTGCAAGAGTGCTGAGGAAGTGGGGTGTCTTCAGAATGACAGACAAGTTGGGAGAATAGGTAAAGAAGAGGCAGATGGAATAAAGTGCAGGGAAGTATATGGTCATACACTCTGGTAGAAGAAGTAAAGTGTGGACTATTTTCTACACAGGGGAAGCAAATAGAAAATCAGAGGTTCAAAGTGACGTGGGAATGCTTGGTCCAGGATTACCTAATGGTTACCTTGCATGCAGAGTTGGTGGTAAGGAAGGTAAATGCAATGTTAGCATTAATTTCAAGAGTACTAGAATATAAGAGCAAGGATGTGATGCTGAGACTTTATAAGACATTGGTTAGGTTGCACTTGGAATATTGTGAGCAGTTTTGGGCCACCTATCTAAGAAAAGAAATGCTGTCATTGGAGTGGATTCAAAGGAGGTTTACGAGAATGATTCTGGGAACTAAAAGGTTAACATATGAGGAGCATTTGATGGATCTAGGTTTGTACTCACTGGAACTTAGAAAAATGAGAGGTGAATATTGTTGAAACCCATCAAATATTGGAAGGCTTAGATAAGGTGGATGTGGAGAGGGTATTTCCTGTAGTGGGTGAATCTGGGACCAGAGAGCACTGCCTCAGAATAGAGGAACATCCATTTAGAACAGAAATCAGGAGGAATTTCTTTAGTTAGAGGGCGGTGAATCTGTGGAATACATTGTCACATTCAGCTGTGGAGGCTAAGTCACTGAGTATATTTAAAAATAGGTTCTTAATTAATCAGGGATTCTAAGGTTACAGGAGAAAGACAGGAGAGTGGGTTTTAGTGAAATAATAAATCAGCCATGATGGAATGATGGAGCAGACTAGAGTGGCTGAGTGGTCTGATTCAGCTCCTATGTCTTCTGGTCTAATGGTAACCCCTACCTCAAAGATTATCTGAATCAGCTTCAGTTAACCTACTGCCACAACATCTCAACAGCAGATGCAATTTTTCTGGCTCCTCATTCTGTGCTTGATCATCTGGACAAGAGGAACTCATATGTCAACCTGTTGTTCATCAGCTACAACTTGGCTTTCAGCACGATTATCCCAAACAAACTCGTTGTCAAGCTTCAAGACCCGGCCCCTGTATCTCACTCTGCAAAAGGATACTCAATATCTTCATCAGCAGACTTCAGTCAGTGAGGATGGACAACATCTTCTCATCACTGATCATCAACGCTGGTGCACTTTAAGGCAGAGTCCCTCTCCCACTCCATCTCCCCCTCTCTCTCTCATTAAGACAACCAAATTCAAGATTATGTCCCAATCTTTTTCCCAAAACATCAACTTCAAATCCCCAATTTGATTACACACTAATCATCAATTTTGCAGTACAGGTAGCCCCCGTTTTCCGAATGTTCGCTTTATGACACCCCGCTGTTACAAAAGACCTACATTAGTTACCTGTTTTCGCTAACAGAAGGTGTTTTCACTGTTGCGAAAAAAGGCAGCGTGCACCCGAGCAGCCAAGCTCCTCCCCCGGAACTGCATTCCAGCCGCCATTGCTTAAATACGTGCTTTATCTCGATTTATTTTGGCCATCCGTTAGCAAGATGAGTTCTAAGGTATCGGAAAAGCCTAAAAGAGCTTGTAAGGGTGTTACACTTAGCATAAAGCTAGACATAATTAAGCGTTTCAATCGTGGTGAACGAAATAAGGACGTTGTCCACGCGTTGAACTTGCTTGCATCCACCATTCGCACTATTTATACGCAGAGAGAAAGAACTTTGAAAGCTGCCGATGTTACTGTTAGTTCTGCTCACAGCAAAGTGGTCTCCCTTATTTGGCATTGAATAATGGATAAAATGGAATGCCTATTGCTTGAGTGGATTGATGGGTGTACAAAGGGTGTTCCGTTAAGTTTTCTTATACTTAAGGAGAAATCAGTCAGACTTTTTAATAAGCTGAAACAGAAAGCACTGGACGATGGTGATGAATGTGTTGTGAAAGCGGAATTTAAGGGTAGTCATGGGTGGTTTGATTGGTTTCTGAGGCGAGGGCAGCTTCACGGTTTAACGTTTACCGGAGAGAGTGCTTCGGCTAATGCTGAAGCTGCCAAAAAGTTGCCAGCAGAACTGAAGAAAATAATTACAGAAAGTGGTTATTTGTATAAGCAAGTGTTTAACTGTGACAAAACTGCAATTTACTGGAGTCTTCCTGATTCCCGTAAGTGAAACTACACTGTACATACATTATTTCTATTTTATATAGGCTGTGTATTTTTCTGTGTTATTTAGTATGATTTGGCAGCTTCATTGCTTGAAGGTTACTAGAGAGAGTGTTTCTGCTGAGAGCGCTTCCATGAGATTTTCACTGCACTAGACAGTGCTGTAGAAACGTATTTCTACTTTATATAGGCTGTGTATTTATCATATCATTCCTGCTTTTACTATATGTTACTGTTATTTTAGGTTTTATGTGTTATTTGGCATGATTTTGTGGGTTATTTTTTGGGTCTGGGAATGCTCAAAAATTTTTCTCATATTAATAAATGGTAACTGCTTCTTCACTTTACGACATTCCGGCTTACGAACCGTTTCATAGGAACGCTCTACCTTCGGATAGCGGGGGAAACCTGTGTCACTAATTTCTCACTCTCTCTTGAATGTGGGAATCTCAAATATAGAATAGAAACACAGATATTTTTAACATTTTGACCAGGTTTCCACAGAGCTGGTGTGGAATCTGGGCCTTTCTCTTTACTTATTAATTCCAAAGGAAAGAAACAAAAAAACATTAATTTAAATCACAAGTAAAACAAAGCCGAAATTCATGCATGAAATTTTCTTCCCCCAGTATCTTCGAAAATAACTGAGAATGATTGCCGTGATCGTTGTACAGCGGATCTATATCATCTCACTTTTACAGTTCATTCTTCTTTGCATTGGTCTCAACGCTCTCCCTCTTTGTGTTTCCTGATTGTTTGTCTTTTCCTCTGCCCAATGCATTGTTCAGTTGCGAATTGTGACTGTTTATCTCTCAGCTCTTGACACTCAAACTCTCTTCAAGTTAGGCTGCAGCTGACCAAAATGTTTCTGAAGTCTGCAATGATAATCCAACATGTTGATCAGCTAAGAGTATAAATCAATAAGAACTGAAAAGTTTTGTTACATATTTGACAAAGAATAACTTGGGTATTTTGCAATTTTCTACAGATGTACCATGGAGAGCTTTCTAACTGGCTGCATCACCGTGTTGTGGAGCAGAGGGAAGGGTGGAGTCGCTGCATAGGATCAAGATGAGCTGCAGAAATTTATAATCTTAAATCAGCTGCACCATGAGCACTAGCCTTTACAGCACCCAGGACATTTACAAGGAGCAGCATCTATCATTAAGAACCCCGTCACTCAGGAAATGGCCTCTACTCATGGTTGCCGTCAGGGAGGAAGTACAGGAACCTGCAGGCACACACTCAATGTTTCAGAAATATATATATATACAGTCTTTTACAGCAATTCACAGATTTTATTATTTTATATTGCAGTGTACTGCTGCAACAAAACAACAAATTTTACAACATATGTCAGTGATATAAAACCTAATTCTGATTCTGATTCTGATTGCGTGATGGCAGTGAGGTTAAAATTTACAAATGTTACAAGAAAGCCTCTTTTGAAAGAAATTGAAATAATTGATAATTGGGTGATACAGGTGTGAGGATTAACAAGTCCCTCAAAAAGTCATTAAACTTCTAGTAACCCTGTACTCATCTATCTGGTACTTGACTCCTGGTGTTAATCACTATTACCATTTCCACTGTTAGTATGAATTTAGACCAACTTGTCAGTTGTACAATTCATGCAATATCATTTTCCTTTCTTATCAACATAAATGGTATCTTAAATGCACAATGTATGGCTCTTTCTTTTGGAATAACCTCCCTGTGACTAGGAACACATTGAGCTTTATATAAACTTAAACATTATTATTCAAAAGGATATTCTGCTGACATCACCAGGAGTGACTGAGCATCTTCTGAGCTGATTGTAGGATGGCACAAAAGCCTGAATACTATACCCTACAAAAAGTGTTCCATTCACCACTTAACTACCAACACATTCAGATTGTAAACAGTTTTACTTGTTGAGGTTGTCATGCCAGAATATACTTTATACTTTATACTTTATTGTCGCCAAATAATTAATACTAGAACGTACAACCATCACTGTGATATTTGATTCTACGCTTCCCACTCCCTGGATTACAAATATTAAATATTAAAAATAGTAAAATTTAGTAAATATTAAAAATTTAAATTATAAATCATAAATAGAAAATAGAAAAATGGAAAGTAAGATAGTGCAAAAAAAAACGAGAGGCAGGTCCGCAAATTTGGAGGGTACAGCCCAGATCCGGGTCAGGATCCATTCAGCAGTCTTATCACAGTTGGAAAGAAGCTGTTCCCAAATCTGGCCATACGAGTCTTCAAGCTCCTGAGTCTTCTCCCGGAGGGAAGAGAGACGAAAAGTGTGTTGGCTGGGTGGGTTGTGTGCTTGATTATCCTGGCAGCACTGCTCCGTCAGTGTGCAGTGTAAAGTGAGTCCATGGACGGAAGATTGGTTTGTGTGATGTGCAGCGCCATGTTCACGATCGTCTGCAGCTTCTTTCGGTCTTAGACAGGACAACTTCCATACCAGGTTGTGATGCACCCTAGAAGAATGCTTTCTACGGTGCATCTATAAAAATTAGTGAGGGTTTTAGAGGACAGGCCAAATTTCTTTAGTTTTCTCAGGAAGTAAAGGCACTGGTGGGCCTTCTTGGCAGTGAACTCTGCTTGGTTGGACAAGTCAGGTCATTTGTGATATTGACCCCGAGGAACTTAAAGCTTTTGACCTGTTCCACTTGCGCACCACCGATGTAAATTGGGTCATGCGGTCCGCTACTCCTTCTGAAGTCAGCAACCAATTCCTTCGTCTTGCTGACATTGTGGGATAGGTTATTGTCTTCGCACCATGCCACCAGGTTCTTAGTTTCCTCTCTGTACTCAAACTCATCATTACCCGAGATATGGCCTACAATTGTTGTGTCATCAGCAAACTTACATATTGAGTTTGATGGAAACTTGGCTACACAATCATGGGTGTACAGTGAGTACAGCAGGGGGCTGAGTACACAGCCTTGTGGGGTACTGGTATTTTTAAAGCCTGGGTCCTGTCTCTGAGGAAATTGAAGATCCAGCTGCAGATCTGAGTGCTAAGGCCCAGGTTCCGGAGCTTAAGAATCAGTTTATTTGGAATGATGGTATTAAAGGCAGAGCTGTAGTCAATGAAAAGGCGCTTTACGTATGTATCTTTATTCTCCAGGTGTTCTAAGGAGGAATGTAGGGCCAGAGAGATGGCATCTGCCGTTGACCTATTGCTCCGGTAGGCAAATTGCAAAGCGTCGAGGTTGACCGGTAGGCTGTGGTTGATGTTTGCCATAACCAATCTCTCAAAGCACTACATAGCAATTGATGTCAGAGCCACAGGTCGATAGTCATTCAGGCATGCCACTTTGCTCTTCTTCGGCACTGGGATTACCGTTGCCTTCTTAAAACACGAGAAGATCTTAGACTGAAGCAAGGAGCAGTTGAAGATGTCAGCAAACACTCCAGCTAGCTCGCTTGCGCAGGCCCGGAGAACCCATCCTGGGACACCATCTGGGCCCGTCGCCTTCCTTGGACTTATCTTCAGGAAGGCCCTTCTAATGTCCTCCCCGGTGACGATGAATCTCGATGCCACTGGGTCTGGTTCATCCGGAGGGAGCGGGACGCTCCTCTTCTGTTCGAATCTTGCGTAGAATACGTTAAGTTCATCAGGAAGAGAAGCGCCACAGTTATTGATATTCGCAGCCTTTTCTTTGCACCCAGTGATCTCATTTAGAGTCTGCCATAGTCTACTGGCATCCCTCTGGTTAGCCTGGGCTTCCAACTTGGCTCGATATTGCCCCTTGGCACCCTTAATGGCTTTCCGGAGTTCACAACTGGATTCCGTGTAGTGACTGGTATCCCCGGACCCAAAAGCCGCAGCTCTAGCCTTCAAAAGGGATTTGACCTCATAATTCATCCAAGTTTTCCAGTTAGGGGATACCCGGATCGTCTTGTGAGACACACAGTCCTCTGTGCATTTCCAAATAAATTCTGTGACAGCTGAGGCATACTCATTGAGGTTAGCTGCCGAATCCTTGAATACTAACTAGTCCACCGATGCAAAGCAGTCATGGAGGACTTCATTCGTTTCCTCCGTCCAAATCGACACTACTTTTGACACCGTGACCTCCCGCTTTTTCTGTTTGTAAACCAGGAGGAGGAGTACGGCCTGATGGTCCAATTTCCAAAGAGAGGTCGTGGGACGGAACGGTAGGCATCCTTGTCTGCTGTGTAGCAGTGGTCAAGTACATTCGGGCCTCTAGTGGGGCAGGAGACATGTTGGTATAACTTTGGCAGCGCCTTTCTGAGGTTGGCCTGGTTAAAGTCCCGGCTGTAATGAGCAAAGCATCCGGATACCTGGTCTCAAGTTCACTGATGTTTGCATACAGTATGTTCAAAGCACTCTCCACGTCTGCCTGGGGGGGAATGTAGACCGCTGTCAGTATGACCGAGGTGAATTCCCGTGGCAGATAGTAGGGACAACACTTCACCGACAGATGTTCCAGGTCTGGGCTACAGGAGCTTGTCAGTGCCACTGTGTCCGAGCACCACGCAGTGTTGATCGGTAGGCAGACACCATCTCCCCTCATCTTGCCCGATGACGCCGTGCAGTCCATCCGATGGATTGAAAATCCCTCCAGTCAGATGGCACAGGCGGGGTGGCAGGGGAGAGCCAGGTCTCGGTGAAACAGAATACACAGCAGTTCTGCATCTCCCTGCAGTAGGTGAGTCTCCCTTTAAGATCATCCACCTTGTCCACTATGGCTTGCACATTAGCTAATAGGATGGTGGGCATAGGGACCTCGAAGCCCTTCAGCTTCAATCTGACCAGCAGCCCAGCTCTTTTCCCACGCTTCCTCGGTAAATACTGCATCTTTCAAGGTTTCCATCCATGCAGTGTGTTGTTGTCAGCTCTTTGAGGTAGGTGAACACGTCCCGCGGGGATCGATCGGCGGGTTGCGTCGTCGGGCGCTCCGGGTCGGGCTGAGTGACGGGGGAGGCTACGCTGCTACTTCCAGCTGCTGGGGGCCTGGGCTGTTGATTGGGTCGGGCCCCGAAGCCGACACCTAATCCCAGGTGGCCAGGCTCCTGGCTGAAACGAGTCCGTAAGCTGAGTCACGGTTGCGGAGGCCTCCGCTCCAGCCGAGCCTCGGGCTCGATTTCCGAGGTTGGCGGCGGAGGCCTCACTTCATTTATCATTGATAAGCTCATATAGCTGGAAGACAAATCTATTGCATTAGCTAAAAAATGATTCCTTGTCATAGACTTTCATGTCTGATGTTGAAATGTCATTTACTCGTGGTACCTTCTTAGTCACTATTAAATGAGATCCAGCATTTGGAGACGGTTCTACCTCCAGAGCAGTTGGGATCTCCAAGGTAACCCAGTCTGCAGTTACATGACAAATATGGAGGATCAAATTCAGGAGCCACTCATCCACGTTACAACACTTAAACAACTCACAGCACTGAGGAATACCTCCTGGATATGTTATAAAACGACAGCAAAGAAGATGAAGATATTGCATAATATGGTAACAAAAATATTCTTTAGAAACAAAACTCATTGGATAACTTAATTATAGTTAAGATTTAAACTTTTTTTTCATCAAAAATAACCTACCCTAAATACTATAATTAACACTAATTTAATCATGCACATAACTGAACATGTTCCCATACACATTGTATACTATATTTATGCAGTCTAGTTATTATAGAAGCTGAAGACGTTTACTTCTGGCTGCCTGCTTGAACTGAAATTACTGGGCTATGCCACCATTTTGGCAACCACATTGATTTAAAACTGAAATGGCCATGCTTCCAGAGATGACAGAGGAATTTAAGGGAACCACAAAAATTCACCATAGAAACAGGTTGCCAAAATAAAATAAATCACTCTTTTTCAAATACTTCTCTCAGCAGCATGTTACAACTTCTTATTTAACTTTAGAAACTGAAATTCAATCCTTTATAGTTATGAAACATCTTCATTGTTTTATCCTTTATCAGGCAACTTCACGCCAAGCTATCAACCCATTCTTCACAGATTGCATATTTAAATACATGGTGCTCCAGTAGTAGCTCTATATATCTGGATTTCAAAATTGCAGTCAATGAATTAAGCAAGAAATTTAATACTTATTTTGGAAATACAGCAGGGTACTAAAAAGGCAGCACTCACAACACGCTGGAGGAACTCAGCAGGTCGGGCAGCATCCGTGGAAACGATCAGTCAACGTTTCGAGCCAGAACACTTCGTCAGGACTGTAGAGGCAAGGGGCAGAGGGCCTGTAAGGAAGGTGGGGGGAGGGTGGGAAGGAGAAGGCTGGTAGGTTCCAGGTGAAAAACCAGTAAGGGGAAAGATAAAAGGGTGGGGGAGGGGAAGCAGGGAGGTGATAGGCAGGAAAGGTGAAGGAGGAATAGGGGAAAACACAATGGGTAGTAGAAGGCGGCAGAACCATGAGGGAGGTGATAGGCAGGAAAGGTAAAGAAGGAATGGGGAAAACACAATGGGTAGTAGAAGGAGGAGAGCACCTCTGCTCCATCCACCATAACAGACAGGATCTCCCAGTTACCACCCACTTCAACTCTGCTTCCCATTCCCATTCAAATATATCCATACATGGCCTCCTCTACTGCCATGATGAGGCTAAACTCAAATTGGAGGAGTAACACCTCATATACTGTCTAGGTAGTCTCCAGCCCCTTGGTATGAACATAGAATTCTCCAACTTCTGGTAATTCCCTCCCCTTCCCTTCCCCTATCCCTATGGTCACTCTGCCCCCTCCCCCAGCTGCCTACCACCTCCCTCATGGTTCCGCCTCCTTCTACTACCTATTGTGTTTTCCCCTATTCCTTCTTCACCTTTCCTGCCTATCACCTCGCTGCTTCCCCTCCCCCACCTCTTTATCTTTCCCCTTACTAGTTTTTCACCTGGAACCTACCAGCCTTCTCCTTCCCACCCTCCCCCCACCTTCTTTATAGGGCCTCTGCCCCTTCCCTCTACAGTCCTGACGAAGGGTTCCGGCCCGAAACGTTGACTGATCGTTTCCACGGATACTGCCCAACCTGCTGAGTTCCTCCGGCGATTTGTGAGTGTTGTTTTGACCCCAGCATTGGCAGAGTATTTTGTGTTTACTAAAAAGGCAGTTTACCATACAAAGTCAAGCATCCATAGAAACCATAGAAACTACAGCACAGAAACAGGCCTTTTGGGCCTTCTTGGCTGTGCCAAACCATTTTCTGCCTAGTCCCACTGATCTGCACACAGACCATATCCCTCCATACACCTCCCATCCATGTATCTGTCCAATTTATTGTTAAATGTTAAAAAAGAACCCGCATTTACCATCTCGTCTGGCAGCTCATTCCATACTCCCACCACTCTCTGTGTGAAGAAGCCCCCCCTCATGTTCCCTTTAAACTTTTCCCCCCTCACCCTTAACCCATGTCCTCTGGTTTTTTTCTCCCCTTGCCTCTGTGGAAAAAGCCTGCTTGCATTCACTTTATCTATACCCATCATAATTTTATATACCTCTATCAAATCTCCCCTCATTCTTCTACACTCCAGGGAATAAAGTCCTAACCTATTCAACCTTTCTCTGTAACTGAGTTTCTCAAGTCCTGGCAACATCCTTGTAAACCTTCTCTGCACTCTTTCAACCTTATTAATATCCTTCCTGTATTTTGGTGACCAAAACTGAACACAATACTCCAGATTCGGCCTCACCAATGCCTTATACAACCTCATCATAACATTCCAGCTCTTATACTTAAAACTTTGATTAATAAAGGCCAATGTACCAAAAGCTCTCTTTACAACCCTATCTAGCTGTGATGCTACTTTTAGGGAATTTTGTATCCGTATTCCCAGATCCCTCTGTTCCACTGCACTCCTCAGTGCCTTACCATTAACCCTGTATGTTCTACCTTGGTTTGCCCTTCCAACGTGCAATACCTCACACTTGTCTGTATTAAACTCCATCTGCTATTTTTCAGCCCATTTTTCCAGCTGGTCCAAGTCCCTCTGCAGGCTCTGAAAACCTTCCTCACTGTCTGCTACACCTCCAATCTTTGTATCATCAGCAAATTTGCTGATCCAATTTGCTGATCCAGTTATAAGTCTGTAGCACCTGTGTTATCCTTTAATATTTATGATACAAAATGGATGACTATTCCACTAGATTAAGGCCATTTGATTTATGGATCAGTAGCTGAAGCATGCAGTCACCAGGACAACACAAGTTCAGAAGCCACCACATTGTCACAACCAGGCTGGGAGAATTATTGCAGCTAGAAGGATATTATTATTCTTTGACATTTGAAGAGAATCTTTCTGCAATAGGATTTTGACAGGTGAAGATACAAGTTAGATGGACATAAAAGAACAGGAAACTTAAAATAAATACATATCAGTTATGAAAAAAACACTTTTTCTACCTTAGATAATGAAGAAATCAGATGGTCATATCTTAGACTACTTACCAGCAGGCTGATGGCATATTCACAGCAAAAATATACTCTATACAAAAAAAACAAGCGTGATAACGCTGGAGATAAAGATACACAACTAAATATCTCAGAAATAGTTCAAACGGAATTAACTTTAGGAGACGATATAACAGATAAATTGAGAGATAATTCAAAGAAAAGCACACAGGGCAATTTCCTGAATTTTTGCTCATATTCCCTCTGGCTAGTTAGAGTAAGAACAAAACCCCTTTGGTCACCAATTTCCACTCTAACACCTCCAACAGATTATTTTCTGTAATTTATTCCACGGTCAATAAAATGCCGCCACCAGATATATCAATCTCTCCCCTCCACTTTCAGGATTTCCTGGTTCATTCCTTAACATTCATCAGGATCAACTCCCTCCTTGTGTCATACATCATGTAACTGCAGGAGAACTCCCTCTTTGTACCACACATCCGTGTAACAGCAGGAGAACTCTCTCCTTGTACCATCCACTGTGTAATGGCAGGATAACTCCCTCCTTTGCCACCCAACCATGTAACTGCAGGAGATTCAACACATGCTATTTTACTCCTACCTTCAAATCATTCAGCAACTTAAACTTTTTTTACAGACAAAGCAGCAATTCACCTGCACTGTTTCCAATTCAGTTTACTATGTTCATGGTACGACTTTCTCTACATTAGAGAAACTAAATGCACATTGGGTGTCTACTCTGCAGAACACCTTTTAAGATCTGTAAAGGTAACTCTGAGCTTCTCTTGCCCCTACAACTTTAATTGTCCATGTCACCTCCACTTTGATATATATACAAACAAATGGACATACGTAGATATTGGAAACTGGAGAAGACCACTTGGCACTTCAAAAGTGTTCCATAACTTAGTAAAATCATAACTGATTTGATTGTAACTTCAGCTCCACACTTGTGTCTACCCAGGGTAATTTTTTACCTCATTGTTTATCAGAAATGTACCTCTTACTTTCTCTGGCTGACAAATATTCACCGATTGTTTTCACTGCCCCCTATGGACAAGAGCTCCAAAGTCTCATGGCATTCTAGAGAGAGAGAGAAAAAAAATCATCTCATCACTATTTTAAATGAGAAATATTTATTTTTAATACATAGTTCTAGATTCTTCCATAATAAGAAGCACACTTTGCACATTCACCCTGTCAATACTCTTCAAGATCTTATCAACACCTTCCTCCCACTTTTCTAACCTCCGGTGGAGTCTACCCTGTCCATTCTTCCCTAGTCAGACAACCCTTCCATTCCATGTATTAGTCTAATCACCATTCCCCTAACTACTACCAGTGCAATAGCAACTCACTCTTAATAAGACGATTAATACTGTGCACAATATTCGAGGTGTAGTCTAATCATTGTCAAATAGAACGGAAATATAACCTTCCTACTTTTCACTCAATTTTCCAAGCAATAAACAGTGAGGTTCTATGAGCTTTCCTAAATGATTCCAGTAATTATGCAATTTATAAATTATGCAATGATATCCGTATCCATTTAATGTCACTGTTCGCAAACACTCGCATTTTAGGTAATATGCTTCTTTTATTCATTTTCCCTTCCAAAATAGGCAATTTAACTTTTTCCCATTTTACACCACTTTCCAGATATTTATCAGATATTGAATGCTTACCAGATACCAGTTACTTAACTTGGTCATAAACTTCCTTTGCCTTCTTCACAACTTAATTTCATACCTATCTGTAGATCATCAAGAAATTTGATGATTCCATCTTTGATGCTTTCATCTACATCATTCACATTAAAGCCGAGGCCACAATACTGATCCCTGCAGCACATTACTTGCTACATCTTGATTTTCAGATTCAAGCATTTCAAGTTGTTGAAAATTTATCTTGTTTCCTATCAGCTCACCAGACCATTTCCCATATTAATAAGCTGCTATGTTCAGTCATCTTATGTAATTGTTGATGCCCTTCCAGATTACGAGCCCTTCAATATCCTGCTGAGCTTTTGATTCCTTTGAACATGTTTCTAAGTTTATTATCATACTACAATCAAACAGTCAGTGTGCTGATGTTTTTATCTTATTAAATCACTGAGACTACAGCCTCAGAAAAAGTCAAGAATTCTCCAATGAGAGTAATGAAATTGAAGGAAAGTTGCAAACGATAGTTCCATAGAAACAAAGAAACATAGAAAACATACAGCACAATACAAGCCCTTTGGCCCACAATTCTGTGCCGAACATGTACTTACTTTAGAAATTATGGAAGAATACCCATACCCTCTATTTTTCTAAGTTCCATGTACCTATCCAGGAGTCTCTTAAAAGACCCTATCATCGCTGGCAGCCAATTCCACACACTCACCACTCTCTGCGTAGAAAACTTACCCCTGACATCTCCTCTGTACCAACTTCCAAGCACCTTAAGACTGTGCCCTCTTGTGTTAGCCATTTCAGCCATGGGAAAAAGCCTCTGACTATCCACACGATCAATGCCTCTCATCATTTTATACAATTCCATCAGGTCACCTCTCATCCTCCGTCGCTCCAAGGAGAAAGGGCTGAGTTCACTCAACCTGTTCTCATAAGGCATGCTCCCCAATCCAGGCAACATCCTTGTAAATCTCCTCTGCACACTTTCTATAGTTTCCATATCCTTCCTGTAGTGAGGTGACCAGAACTGAGCACAGTACTCCAAGTGGGGTCTGACCAGGGTCCTATATAGCTGTAACATTACCTCTCAGCTCTTAAACTCAATCCCACGGTTGATGAAGGCCAACGCACCATATGCCTTCTTAACCACAGAGTCAACCTGCGCAGCAGCTTTGAGTGTCCTATGGACTCGGACCCCATGATCCCTCTAATCCTCCACACTGTCAAGAGTCTTACCATTAATACTGTATTCTGCCATCATATTTGACCTACCAAAATAAACCACCTCACACTTATCTGGGTTGAACTCCATCTGTCACTTCTCAGCCCAGTTTTGCATCCTATCAATGTC
Organism: Mobula birostris; assembly: GCF_030028105.1. Classification (NCBI taxonomy): domain Eukaryota; kingdom Metazoa; phylum Chordata; class Chondrichthyes; order Myliobatiformes; family Myliobatidae; genus Mobula; species Mobula birostris. The sequence goes on along the minus strand of NC_092374.1, from coordinate 139,609,792 downwards.
CCGCTGTAACCTCTGACAGCCTCTACACTATCCACAACACCCCCAAACTTTGTGTCATCAGCAAATTTACTAACATATCCCTCCACTTCCTCATCCAGGTCATTTATAAAAATCATGAAGAGAAGAGGTTCCAGAACAGAGCCCTGAGGCACACCACTGGTCACCAACCTCCGTGCAGAATATGACCCATCTATAACCACACTGCCTTCTGTGGGCAAGCTAATCCTGGATCCACAAAGCAAGGTCCCCTTGGATCCCATGTCTCCTTACTTTCTCAACAAGCCTTGCATGGGGTACTTTGTCAAAAGCCTTGCTGAAATCCATATACACTACACCTACTGCTCTACCTTCATCAACGTGTTTAGCCACATCCTCAAAAAATTCAATCAGGCTTGTAAGGCATGACCTGCCTTTGACAAAGCCATGCTGACTATTCCTAATCATATTATGCCTCTCCAAATGTTCATAAATCCTGCCTCTCAGGATCTTCTTCATCAAATTCCCAACCACTGAAGTAAGACTCACTGGTCTATAATTTCCTGCAGTATCTCTACTCCTTTTCTTGAATAAGGGAACAACATCTGCAACCCTCCAATCCTCCAGAAACTCACCTATCCCCATTGATGATGCAAAGATCATTGCCAGAGGCTCAGCAATTTCCTCTCTTGCCTCCCACAGTACCCTGGGGTGCATCTCGTATGGTCCTCAAGACTTATCCAACTTGATGCTTTCCAAAAGCTCCAGCATATCCTTTTTCTTAATGTCTAAATGCTCAAGCTTTTCAATCCACTGTAAGTCATCCTTACAATTGCCAAGATCCTTTTCTGTAGTGAATACTGAAGCAAAGTATTCATTAAGTACCTCTGCTATATCCTCCAGTTCCACACACACTTTTCCACAGTCACTCTTGATTGGTCCTATTCTCTCATGTCTTATCCTCTTGCTTTTCACATACTTGTATAATACCTTGGGATTTTCTTTAATCCTGCTCACCAAAGCCTCCTCATGGCCCCTTTTGGCTCTCCTAACTTCATTCTTAAGCTCCTTCTTGCTAGCCTTATCATCATCTAGATCTCTATCATTACCTAGTTCTTTGAACCTTTTGTGAGCTTTTCTTTTCTTCTTAACTAGATTTTCAACAGCCTTTGTACACCATGGTTCCTGTGCCCTACCATCCTTTCCCTCTTTCATTGGAATGTACCTATGCAGAACACCACACAAATATTCAGTGAACATTTGCCACATTTTTGCTATCCATTTCCCTGAGAACATCTGTTCCCAATTTGTGCTTCCAAGTTCCTACCTGATAGCTTTGTGTTTCCCCTTACTCCCATTAAATGCTTTCCTTTATCTCATGAAGAAGTAGTTTCATTCTGGACTGCACAGTTTAATTGTAACAGACACCCTTTTAGCACAGATCCTTTTTCACAATACTGTGATCAATCAATCAATTTGGAAAAATACTCTTTCAGTTGCACCACCAACAATTCCATTATTATTCTTGGAGAACTTCACCAACCATTAGGTATTCTTGTGCATGGGCTGTTCACACGGAACACATCAATGTGAAACATTTGTTTTTGACCATTTTTTTAACACAACAACCAGTTGTTCATATAAAGTTGGCTTTAGTTCATTTTGCCAATATACTGTACCTTTTTTGCTCTCTGTAATGGCTTGGCTGCTGGCCACATGGCAATGACTTACTGGATTAATGATCCCAGCATTCTTACATGTAGACCATTCAATCAGCAAAATTCCCATGTTCTTCTGTTCCATATGAATTGGAACTTACCTCTATTGCATCAGGCTTTGATCAATGCATTCATTTTTCTGATTTTATTTGTTCTGTATCAATTTGAACAAGGGTCAAAGCAATGGCTTTGTGTTTAATCTCTTGGATTGCTTCAAGAAACAGTATTCACAATTTCAAGAAACAAGAACTCACAATTTCACTTTATTAGGAGCAGCCCACATTCACCCTTTCTGATCGGTGCAAAACACAAACTTAAACACATCTTGAGAAAAATTACAATATCTTTATCCAATTTATTGACTTGTGGTTATCAACACTGGGCCAATCATTACAGATGAGCTTGAAATTAATTGATTCTGGCAGCATATGAGAAGACCCCACACTCTGCTGGCCTCATGATAGAATCTCAACCTTTATGTATGCAGTTCTAAAGTCTTCAGAATACTCTCATGTCACAGTTGGAAGCTTCTAGAGATATTTTCATTCATACCTATGAGCTAACACCATTACATGCAGACACACAAACACTGAACCTGCTTAATCTGGCAACTCCCTGTCGTGTTGAGAGTATCTCTCCTGGTTGTGCTGTTACTATCACAAGTCTTACTGTTGAATCCACACATTGCTTATCTTGTCCTGTTGTCTGGGGTGTAGGATTGTTACTGCACTGTACAGTGTATGCTGCTGCAGCCTCATTGTATGCAAGGTTTAATGACTTGTGTTTCAAAGGTTTCGAAGTTTTCAAAGATACACTTAATGTCAGAGAATTGTATACAATATACACCCTGAAATGCTTTCTCTTCACAACCATCCATGAGAACAGGAGAGTGCCCCCAAAGAATGAACGACAGTCAAATGTTAGAACCCTTGTCCCTCCCAGCTCCCCTCTCTCCCAAGCAAAAGCAACAACAAGCACCAGCAAAAAGCATCAGCACCCACCACCAGCACTCAAGCATGAGCAAGGCAACAGCAAAGACACAGACTTGCAGTACTCTAAGGACTACTTATTCGCCTGGAATTCGACACACCACAGGCTCTCTCTCTCTCTCTAATTAGGGAGAAAGAGATGTCTCCATTTCACAATGAGAGGGGAGACATAACAAACAACTCGCTGGTTTACGATATTAAAAGTCTGTTGCGTCGCTTTTTCCGAGCTCCGTGCCCAAAGATCACGGGTCTCTGGGCACACAGCCCTGGATCTTCCATCTCCCTGGCACACCGGTCTTCTGCTCGGACACTGACCTCCAATTCCCCCGTCTCCAGAGCCACAAAGATTCAGTCCTCCAAAGATGAGTGGAGCTCTTAGGCCAAGCCCTTGGCATGCCAAATAACGGCCATTCATGAAACCCAGACAGCAGCTCCCATTCTCGCAAAGAACTGTAGTCAACGTGTAACTCCAGGTCAGGGTCTTCAAAAGAACACTAAAAGGGAAATTCAGAGATATTAAAGATGGAAACAGAGCTGTTTTCGAAGATGTAAGCAAAGGAGATGCTGTTAGGTGCCATTAACCCTCCTCAACATTAATTCCTACATTGTTCTATTTCCCTACTACTCTCTTGGTCAATTATCAAACCAAGTTTACAGTGAGATACATTACAATGAAAAACTTGTCTGCAGCATCATCACAGGCATGTAGGTACAGGCAATAACCAAAATATCAATAATATATAAAATTATAAAATACACTGAAAAAAGACCGCAAAAGTAATACAATGCAAAAGAACAAAACAAAGACACAATTGAAGTCAAGACAATGATACTGCGTGTGGTAGTTCATAGTGTTCCGTTGCCAAAGGTAGTTTTGGAATTTTACAGACTGGTTCAAAAAATCCAATGGTTATAGGAAAGTAGCTATTTCTGACCTAATGGTATTTCTTCAGGCTTCTGGGCCTTTGCCTGATCGTAGCATCGAGAAGTGAGGATGACAGATGCCACCTTCTTGAGGCAGCATCTTCTGAAGAGGCTGTCAATGGTGGAGAGTGTTGTGCCGATGATAGACTGGCCTCTGCAATCTTTGGGTTTTATGCGTGTTAGACATGCAGTACAGGGCTTTTGCAACCTTTCACGGTACATTGGACAGTGCACCTACAGATGTTTATTAATCTATGTAATCCGAATTCCCACTTCAACCATCCTCTCTCAGCTGAAATCAACAACACATGTTCATCAGTTTCTTTCATTCCTCACGATATTCCCTTTGCTCTCTCCAGCCCTCCCTTTCCTCTGTAATTTAAAGCCACTTTTTTTTTCTCTAATGAAAGGCTATTGACCAGCCAGTGAAATTACGTTTCACATTGACAGGACAAGATGCACATTCTGATGTATTGCTCACAGAAATTTAAGGAATGATCATTATGCTGTGAAGGATATGAGAAGTGGGGCACAACAGGCAAGTATTGTGAACTAATTTTGATGAGTAAAGCTTTTACATTCCGAAAGCATTGGGCCATTGATTAAAATCCCTTTGATCTTCGGCTGAATGCTGCAATTTCCTCTCCTTCCTATCTATCCTTTTGATACAGGGGGGTGCAGGGACTTCCTCCCGCATGTTCAGGCTCTGAAGTAGAATGGTAACATGTTGATCCTCCACACAAGCATCTAATAGCTGAAATTGGTTTGGTCTCTGAGTTCACTGTTCAACTGCTAAAGGTTGACGGGCGGAACAGATTTTAGTTTGTGGGCAGTAACTGCTTACCCACAGGGACAGTCTGAGAAACTGAACCTATAATAAAACAGCTGGAAAATAATTCTTAAAATGTAACTCAAAGCTGGTTGGAGATTGAGGCCTGCCACATGGATACAAACTTAGCAAAGCCTTTTAGTGCCGATGAAATTAAAATCCTCCTACCACTGGCAAAAATTATTCTGTAAATGGCAGTCATGATTCCTCATATTGTAGCTGTAATGAAATGTTAATCAAATTTTCAGAAATAAATACATCACAAATGAATCTCTCTTAGATTGTGTTTCATAGCAGCTAATTAGAATATGATGTTACTAAAAGATTATTATTTATTCTCCGAAGTTAATTGACCTTGGGAAGGTGGTGAGTTTATTTCTTGGATAAGTACATTCTGTGTATGCAGTTTGGAAAATATAAGACAAACAAGATCTTTAAAGAAACAAAACAACATAACCTGGAAATTTACAGACTAATGGCTTAATTGATTTAACTGCAAACAATCGATTGTCCTACTGTTTATGAACCTCTGGTGCTTTTTAAAATTTTTTATTTCCTGTTCCTCTGTTATGTTAAGTGAACAGTATTTTGTAATATATTTCAACATTTTCAAATAAACAAGTCATTAAAAATATCAAAAAAGATAAGATATCTGATGTTTGAAATGTTTAATTGCTGTGAAGATAAATGAAAAATGTTTACAATACATAGGAAATGCACTGGGTAGAGTGAAACACCAGTTATGCAACATCATGGTTTTTGAGAGGGTGAAGAAAGCTCACTGAAACATGAACAACATTAAATTAAGTGATAAGACTTGAGCAATTACCATTGTTTTCCATGGAGCAATGAAGGTTAAGGGAAGATTAGATGAATGTACTCAAAATCTTGAAGATCATAATAGAAGCAATACAGAAAACGTCTCCAGCAGCAGAAGTAGCTAAGAACACAAATGCAAAGTAATTATTTTGAGATTTTTTGAGGAAATGGAATACATAGCAATTTAAAATGCACAATCATGGTGGCGGACAAGCCACTCGTGAGATTAGCCATGTTTTACTTGTGGACTTACATGTTAAGTGAATTTAAGCAATTTGTTGCAAATTGCAAAGAATGTCTGTCCTATAATAAAACAGCAGTCGGAAGACCACCTTCTGTAAGACAAACAAAGTTGAAAAAGTTCAAAGTTCAAAGTAAAAGTTATTTGCAGAGTACATACATGTCACCACAAACAACACTGAAATTCTTTTTCTGCCGGCATACTTAGCAAATCAGTTTTGGCGCGTGGCCAAGTGGTTAAGGTGTTCATCTCGTGATTCAAAGGTTGCTAGTTCGAGCCTTGGCTGAGGTAGCGTGTGTGTCCTTGAGCAAGGCACTTAACCACACATTGCTCTGCGACGACACCGGTGCAAAGCTGTATGGGTCCTAATGCCCTTCCCTTGTACAACATTGGTGGCGTGGAGAGGGGAGACTTGCAGCATGGGCAACTGCTGGTCTTCCATACAACCTTGCGCAGGCCTGCGCCCTGGAAGCCTTCCAAGGCGCAAATCCATGGTCTCATGAGACTAACGGATGCTATAAACTTAGCAAATCTATAGAACATTAATTGTAAACAGGATCAATGGACAACAAAATGCACAAATGCAAATATAAATAATTAGCAATAAATAACGAGCATGAAATAACAAGATAGAAGAGTCCTTAAATTAGTGTAGTCATCTCCTTTTGTTCAAGAGCTTGATGGTTGAAGCTCTTGGTGTGCAAGTCTTGAGGCTCTTGTACCTTCTACCTGATGACAGCAGCAACAAAAGAGCACGGCCTGGGTGGTGAGGATCTGTAACGATGGATGCTGCTTTTCTATGGGAATATTTCTTGTAGAGATGCTCAATAATTAGGAGGGTTTTAACCATATATACTGGGCTGAATCTACTAGCTTTTGTAGGATTTTCTGCTCAAAGGGATTGGTGTTCCCAGTCAGCACGCTTTCCACCACACATCTATAGAAGTTTGCCAAGGTTTTTGATGACATGCTGAATTTCTGGAAACTCCTGAAGAAGTAGAGGTGTTGTTGTGCTTTCTTCAAGATTATATCTATATGATGGGTCCAGGACAGGTCCTCTGAAATAGTGACACCCTAGAATTTAAAGTTACTGACCCTTTCCACCTCTGATCCTCTGATGAGTACTGCTCATGGACCTCTGATTTCCTTCTCCTGAAGTCTACAATTAGTTCCTTGGTCTTTTTGATATTGAGTGATAGGTTGTTATTATTACACCACTCAGTTAAATTTTTAGGGTCCCTCCTGTATGCTGATTCATCACTGCATTTGATACAGCCCACAACAGTGATGTCATCAGCAAACTTATATATGGTGTTGGAGTTGTACTTAGCCACACCTTCGGTGTAAGGTGACTAGAGCAGGGAGCTAAGTACACATCCCTGCAGTGTTCCTGTACTGATGGAGATTGAGGAGGAAAACGTTTTTACCAGTCTTAACTGACTGGTTTTGCCAAACAAAATCAACTGCACCAATGCAGGCGTGGCAACTTGATTATATTTTGCTATCCGAATGCAACCCACCAAATTGGAAATCCAATTATAAGTGATAATAAATCTTCGTACAGGGTATATGTAATTTGTTTCCACAACTTCTTGTTGTAAGATCTCAATCACCACAGCACTCCAAAAATCTATATTCCCATATGTTGGCACCTCCCGCTTGCATACATGCCAACCGAGGGTAAAGACTTCATTTGTAAAGAATTTCAGGCCACGTGTGAACAAACGGGCATATATTCCAGCTACAACCGAATAACACCATGGAGCAAAGGAATCAGGAGGTTAAGTGAGGCCAGACAAATCTGATTTACTCCAAGGGTAAAAGTAGGCTACACTTGTCCCTGAATTACAATTGTCCATAAACATTTTGCCAATTGTTAAAATAGGAGTTAGCAATAATGTTACACCTTATTTCTTTATGCACAATGTCCACCTATATACACCCCTAATTGGTAATTCAGGCTGAACATCACCACACCCAATTCAATTATTCTCAAGGAACTGAGGGAATTTATGAGAATTGAAGAGAAAACAAAAAAAACTAACAAGAAAATTTGGAGACCACAAAAAGGGAACCGGGTCTAAGAGATGAAATTCCATAAAGATAATGTCAAACCAAGTTTCTGTCCTATTTGGAAACATACCAGGTTACTAACAATAGGACTGTGGTAACCAAAACTGGTGGTAGAAACAATACTGTAAGTTAAACTGTAAGTAAAGCATCAAACCTGCTCCAGCAGGATTTATTCCCCCTAGTATGAGTGGAACCCTTACAGGAGTACGTGGGTACCGATGGGAAGGGGGTAAGGTGTATTGAAAAAATAAAAATGTTCAGATCTGAAAAGCAACAAAAAAAAATTCCTGTTTACTTGAGGACAATCCCATAGATATGTTGCTCAGGGATAATACATTCAGAATGTGTTGTTGTTTTCAGAGAAAGACGGACTCAAGCTCCAGAAATAAATGTTGCTCTTGCTGTATTTTACTTTTAATATTTGTGCATTGTTACATACCAGCAGCAATAGATTATACACTGAGTCAGGGTTTAATGTTAAAACCACTATCTTTATTAGTATCTACTTAAAATATAGTAACTTAAATGAAATAAACAGAAGTTAACAGTGCTATGCATATATATTTGTGTGTATGTGTAGCTCCCAAACTATCAAGCTTAGGAACAATTCTTAAGGTTTTAAGATGGCAAGTTAATAAGATTCAGTAATCGACAAAATTAGTGAGTGAGGAGAGAGATTTGTAATCCACATAGAAGTACGTAGAGAGAAGATGATACGAACAATCACAGTTTTCAAGCTGGTAAACGAAATAACAATCGTCAAAGATCTTGTCCGTTGAGTCGTTCTGAAATCCACTTAGAAATATCCCCGGGTGATGGTCACAGGAATATCATCTTAAAGTGGTTACCACATAACATCAACAACCTTTGGTAAGGGCCAACAAAACTGATACCACAGGATACTCCAACAAATCCACACGTATACATTATATGAAGTGACAGTCACACGTCCGTTGTGCACTGCATGCCGATGATCAACCCAATCTTTTGGGCATTCTCCTCATCTGCCTATCACCTCCTCCTGAGTCCCCTCCTTCTTTCCTTTCTCCCAGATTCCTTCTTCTCTGGTGCTTTACCTTTCCTATCCACCGGGATTCATCAATCACTTTCTAGCTAGTCCTCCTCCCCTCCGCCCACCTTTTTATTTGGGCACCTATCCCTTACTTTCCAGACTTGAAGAAGGGTCTCTGACTGAAACGACAACTGTTAATTTATTTCCATAGATGCTGCATGACCTGCTGAGTTCCTTGAGCATCTTGTGTGCATTGCTTATAATAATGTTGTTCAATGCTGCCTTACTTACCATTTGTTTTTTCACAGACAAAGTCACATTTACTATAGAAATTGTCTCATCTTTAGAAAGCAGTGTATCAGAAAGGCAGCGTCCATTATTAAAGACCTCCAGCACCCAGGGCATACATTTTTCTCACTATTACCATCAGGCAGGAGATACAGAAGCCTGAAGGCACACACTCAGTGATTCAGGAACATCTTCTTCCCCTCCGCCATCCGATTCCTAAATGGACTTTGAAGCTGGTAGACCAACGCTTCTAAATGGGCGATGAGATGATTCCAACAGTCTTTGAGAAGCCTGTGAAGAGCCTAGGTTGGTGCTATAACACATCCCTCAAAGACACTGAGCAGGTAGATCAGCTCAGCAAGGATGCAGTCAGTGGCCTTGAGAGCATCTACAGAACCACACTCCCTGGCAAGTTGAAGCTCTGGTGTATGCAATTTGGGCTCCTTCCATGCCTCACGTGGCTACTAACCCTGTATGAAGTTCCAATCTCGAAGGTGGAAAAGCTGGAGAGACTGATCAGCTCATATGTAAGGAAGTGGCTTGGTCTTCCCAGGTGCCTCAGCAGCATAGGGCTCTACAGGAGCTACCCATTTCCAGTCTTTCAGAGGAGTACAAGAGCGCCAAAGTCAGACTGGAGATGATGTTAACAGAGGCGAGTGATCGATTTGTAGCACAAGCTGTCCACATTTCGGATACTGGGAGGAAATGGACTCCATCAGAAGCAACCGAGCAAGCAAAGGCAGCACTCGAGCATGGGGACATGGTGGGCCGAGTGCAGCAAGGGAGGAGTGGTCTTGGCCTCCAACCTGGAATAAGGCTGCTCTGTCTCAGAGACGCAGGCTCGTGACACAGGAGATAAGTCGGCAGGAGGAGGCGGCAAGGTGCGCAAAGACTGTCACTCAGGCAAGGCAAGGGCAATGGATGAGATGGGAGGGAGTGGAGAAAGAAAGAGCTGGGGGAGATGGGGACATTCAAAGCGAGCTTCACCATCAGGGCTGCCTATAATGTCTTGCCGTCTCCCATGAATCTCAGCCAGTGGTATGGAGAGGACCCCACATGCTCCCTCTGCCCGACTTCAGCAACACTAAAACACATTCTGGTGGGCTGCTAGACCAGCCTTACTCAAGGCCGATACACCTGGCAGCACAAACAGGTGCTACGGTGTCTTGCAGCAGTGCTGGAAAGTCGGCGGATGAGCGTCAACGCTCTCCCTCCCCCTTCATCCTGCTGGCCATTAACAGCATTTGTCTGGGAAGGTGAGGGTCAAGCCAGACTCGATACATCAAGACCAGACACCAGGCGGCTAGTGGGGGGGCATGTAATTGGAAGATGGTGGCAGAATTAGGCCAGAGGCTCTTGTTCCCAACTGAAATCCCGGACACCAACCTCAGACCAGACCTTGTGCCTCACTCCATCTCGTTTACATCACTGAGCTTACAGTGCCCTGGGAGGATGCAGTGGAGGCGTACGAGTGCTAGAAGCTGAGGTATGCTGAGCTTGCAGCCGATGCTCAACAATGTGGCTGGAAAGCAAGGGTCCGACCGGTCGAAGTAGGCTGCAGAGGATTTGTAGCCACATCAACATCAAGGCTACTCCAGGAGTTGGGAGTGCGAGGGAAGACACACCGACAAGCAGTCAAAGACCTCTCCAGAGCTGCTGAAAATGGTAGTCAGTAACTCTGGATGAAGAGAAAGGATTCCATCCGGGCCCGCAAGTGAGTGAAAGGCATCTAGGGGTTGTCGTGGTTTCACAAATGACAAGGAAGCACCGAAGATTCTCCAAGAAATTTTAAACTTTAATTTGCAAAGTAAAGCTGAGGCAGACAGTGAACTAGGCTGCCACTGAATGCCTGTCGATGTTTTCACACAGCATTCTTTATAGCACCCCTTCTGGGTTAACAGCATTAGCCTATCTCTGTAAGTTCACTTTAGCTAATAAATCAATTGCTCTTATCTCTCTTACTTGGCTACATTCATTTTTCTCAAGGGGTTAAAAGTACACAGGTTTCATTCGATGTTTACATCCCAAATACCACAGTAATCCCACACACTCAGTAACAGACACTTAATGCATAGTAAAGGCATGGTCAACATCTGAATAAACAACTGATATGCAACAAAAGTACACTTAAAATAAACACTTAGAAAACAGAGTTAAAATGTTTTCCAATATAATATCTCCTTTGAGACTTACAAAGTCTCACATAGAGAGAGGAAACTATGAGTCCACACACAAAAGCTCAAATAAACTCCAGAATTTACTCCCAAATCTGGGTCAAACAATAATTTCTTGTGCTTAGAACTCGAAGTGTTCTCTCCCTACCTTCCTAGGCCACTGAGCCAAAAACCTATCCCTTCGTGTCTGAGACAGGAAAAAAGACTCAGGAGCCTTTACAGTCTACTGCCACATTATCACTTCCCTCCTGTACATCTTTCATGTTGTGTAAGCTGTAACAGTACATCATCGGTGTTTCTCTTTCCACTGGGCTTGATTCAGCAATTTCCACGAGCATCGGAAAGCGTTTTGTTGTGGCCCGCACTATAAGAGACTTGAGACATGGAAGAAAACAGCACAAAATAATCGCACAGCTTACCAATACAATACCTACAGTTATCGCTATCTTGGTTAGCCATGCTCCCCATCCCCCTAGTTTACTATCTAACCAGTCAAGTAACTGTTGTCCGAACCCTGCATTCTGTCTAACTTCTCTTCCCAGACTTTTCAATTTGTTCATTGCTCTGGTAAATGATCCCTCCGGACTAGTGTTATTTGGTATAAAAGTATAGCACTGTTCTCCAAACGTTACACAAACTTCTTTTTCTGCCAACAGCCAGTCTAACACCTGTCTATTCTGCCACACCACTCTACTAGTTGCATCCAGCTGTTGTCCTAGTGCCTCCAGTGCATCATCGGTGTAGTTAATGAATCTCTGTTGATTATAATATATATAATGTATCCCCTCAATGTTTTTGCTAACCCCTATTATAGGTAAAATCGCTACCCAGCCAGCAGCAATCTCGTTTCTTGCCTTAAAGTCATTAGGTATACCTCTCAGCTGTCCTATACTGTCGACTTGGATCATTGGGTCAGGTTCATATTTTCGCCTCTTCCGCCACAGTGTCTGCTGCTTCGGAGCGTCAAATTGTACTTCAGGGGATACTACAACTTCTTGAATCAGCATAGCCCGTGTACATGTTGTGAGGGGATCCTGGAGTGCCCCTATTAACTGTTTGAAGAGAGAGAGAGAGAGAGAGAGAGAGAGAGAGAGAGAGGGACATTCATCATTGATGGTTTGTTTGGAAAGGAGAGAGAGAGAGAGATGAAGATTAACAGTTGGACTGTCACTTTAAGGCATTGGAAGTAACTTTGGATTTCTACTGAATTTGGAGATGGAGACAGCACCGAGCAGCTCGAAGGTTGCTATGGTGACCAAAGGCAGATTGTTGATGTTACTTTCAAGGACTTGTTGCCTGCTTGCACTCCTTTACAGACAAAGGAAGGAGGGACTCTTTGAATGACAGGTGATGCTCAGCCTGGTGAAATAAATAAGAGGTCAGATGATACAGACCGCAGACACATGATCTGGACACTGAATGAGCATTGTTATGCCCACAGAGAAAGTGGGTTTTGGAGGATCAATCAGGCGGATTGATCCAAGTTGCTATTCCAGTTTGAGGAGAAGGGGTTGACTGGTGGGGAGTTGTCTATGTGTCCACCCTCACCTGGGTGATAGCTCCACCACAGAAGACCGGTCCCCCTGGTTAAAGACACAGTTGGTGACTTGTAAAGGATTTCGGAGGACGACGAGAAGATCAACGGCATCAGCTCACCTGAAGACTCGGCTCACTCTCTCTCTCTCTCTCTCTCTCTCTCTCTCTCTCTCTCTCCATCACTACTCAACTCAATACCACGAACTGAACTTTACTCAACATCGTAAGACTGGACTGTGTCTTTTTACCCCTAGGCTTAAAGAAGCTTGGTTTTCATACATATATTTCCACACTTACTGATGTACGTACTCATATATATAATCATTGCTAACCTGTTTGATTTATCTACATTTATATTACTGTATTGCATAGTTACTAATAAATATTAGTAGTTGTTAGCAATATGAGACTCCAAAGTGTTTTCTATCTCTGCTGGTTCTTTATCCCCGTCGCGGGGTACATGACAATGTACCTACCCAACTAAGGGGAAGCGTAGATCTTAGGCCTTCCTCCATTCCGCGCAACCACCAAGTGTCCGCTAGTAGAATGTTCTGGACATCCAACGCACCTTCAGGTGGAGGGCTACCTACGATGTATCTTCGACCTGGGGTTACATCCCAAGTCTGCATGCAGTTACCCCTAAAATGGCCAACCGATAAAGCACCTGTCCGTGTAAAGCACTCATAATTCAAATGATCCCGCATTATCAATTTTCCCACTGCGGGGGTCTGACTTCTTTTACTAATGGCCCAAGGTCTGCTATAATTACATTTATGGGCGAGCACATTTCGATCGAATTGCGAGGAAGCTTGGGATAGCATACACCAATAAGGGCAATATGGGGTGTTATCAATATATTTCTGATAACAAGGATCCGGCCCGTTACAAATTCCCATGCTGCAAGTCTTGACTACACTTGGACGGTGCCGCGCACACTGCCCCCTCCGCTCCTTTCGCCACTGCGTGCAGGTGGAGGATTTATAAGGCATGGGGGCTACGTGTTGCATGGGCTTTGCCCTGGAGCACAGATAATAATTCTGTCTCCCCATCATTGCTGCTGTGTATTGTGCCCATCGGTACCACTGGCTAGTACATGTCTGCTGCCACTGCAAGAAGGTAACTGTTGCACTCCGCTTACTCCTTTCCTTTAAGGTTTGCGGAGTCCTAACAATCCTATGCCATATCGGCCAAATTAATGGTTTCCAAGTCCGTACAGGGGTTTGTGGGTGTATCATCCCAAAGGGCAAGACTGGTCTATCCCAAGTCATCCTCACTGTCTGAAGGAGTACCACTATCCATAATCCCATCCTGAGGGTCATCAGACCTGCTCTCAAAACCAAAAACTTCCCTTATCATCTGATCAAACTCCTGTGGTACAGTGACAACTTCTTGTTCTTCTTGTCTATCCCCTGTTATCCGTTCCTCTTCACCACTTACCTCGGGCTCCACACCTGACTGTGCCTGCAGGACTGCTCTGGTGCAGTGATCGAGATGGTACCAGGTGGAGCGTCCCTCTACTTGAACTGCGATGGGTGACGCCTTGGTTACCACAAAAGGCCCTTCCCTTCTTGGTTCGTTCCACTTTTCTTCAAAAAGCTCGCACATAAACCTGATCTCCTGGCTTGATTGGTCCTTCCCCTTGCACAATCTCTGGCTCTTTCCGTTTTTCCTGTGCATAGATAGACTTATGTATCACGGTTAGTTGATGCATGTATTGTTTTAGTTCTACTTCACTGGGGCACTGGCATGGGCCTTCCGGTCAGCATTTCATGCGGTGTCGGACACATCACTCGATTAGTTTGCATGCGGTAACTCATTAACGCTAACGGCAGCGCGTCAATCCAGTTGAGTTTAGTACCCGCACAAATTTTATTCAGTTTGGTTTTTAGAGTCCCGTAAATTCTTTCCGCCATGCCCTGCGACTGAGGGTAATACACGCATCCAAACCTCTGCTTTATTCTTAGTGCTTGCAATACTAATTTGACCACATTTTGGATAAATACTGAACCATTGTCTGAGCTGATTTCTTTAGGTATTCCAAATCTTGGGATCACCTCGATTGTCAGGAATTTTACCACTGTTGCTGCCCCTTGATCTTTTGGGGGTACCGTTTCTACCCATCTACTGAATCTGCCAATTACTACTAACATGTATCTTTTCCCTCTTACTGTCCTTATCATATCTACGTAGTCAATCACTAAATGTTTAAATGGCCCTTCGGGCACGGGTATATGACCTATTGGGGTTGTAATTCCTTTCCGAACATTATTCTGTGCACATACCTCGCACTGCAACAGCACATGATCTACTGAAGCCTGTAAATAAGGCGACCAAAAACTATCCTTTTTTATTTTCCTTATCATTCCCCCCCTTGCACAATGATCCATCCCATGCGCATATGCCGAATCAGTATAAATATCTACTTTCTCACCTTCCATCATTTCACACACTGCTGTCAGGGCTTTGATTTCCGCTAATTAGGTGGAACACGGTTGGGGGCAAGCTTCCATTCTAATAGTCTTAAAGCTTGTCTGATCCTGCTGCACTACTGAGAAACCTGCATGATTCCCATCATAATCCCTATAGCAGGAACCATCCACAAACAAAACCTTTTTATCTTCCTCTTCTAGTGGTTCGGATCGTAAATCTGCTCTTAATTTGGCAAATGCCATTGTTTCCCTTACACAGTCATGAGGTTCTCCTTCATGACCCAAGGGGATATAATCAGCTATATTACTGGTAGTACATCTCTGTATAGTTATATCTGGAAATGTCAATAACATCTGATATGCTGCTATTCTGGCTGGTGTCAACATAAATTTACCTCTTTCCAGTAATTCTGTTACCTTATGGTGTGTGTACAGGATCACAGGGTAGCCCATGGTCACGGATGATGCCTTTTCATAGGCATAGTACAATGCTACTAGTCCCTGATAACAGGGTGGGTACCCCTGAGCCACTTCATCCAATCTCGCACTATAGTATGCTATTGGTTGTTTTGTTTTTCTTGTGCCCGTCACTTGTGTTAGAACCACTGCAATATAGCCTTCCTGCCGGTTGGAAACACACAAATGAAAGTCCTTTTCATAGTCAGGCAAAGCTAACGCTGGGGCTGACTGCAATTCCTGTTTAATAGTATTAAATGCTATTTCCACCTCCCTTGTTATCACTGGGTAATGTCCCTTCCCACCTGGGTTCTCTGGGCACCCCTAGCATCTTGCATAGGGGTTCATGGGTCCCCCTGAGCCTGTGGGGGCTGATCCTTGGCTAACCTATGGTTCCCTTCTCATTGGTCCCTGCTGGTACGTGACGGGCCATGACCTGAGTGAACAGTCTCTTCTCATGTGTCCTGGCTGGTTACACCCCCAGCACAGTCTCTCTATCTCTCTCTCTCTCTTGTCTCCTCACTGGCCCTCTTTGTCCATAACCTCTCTGTCCCCCTTCTTGGGATTTCCAGTCCTGTCTGGGCTGCTGTTTAAATTTACTCTGTTCCTGATAGGGCATTCATGGAAATGCTCCTCCAAAGACATTTATTATTGGCATGGGGTTTTCTGGCCCCTGTCTGACAGCGTGACTGGTTCCTCCATACAGTGGTGTTTCATTCATTTCAACAGTTGCACTCAAATCGGGTGCTACTGGCAGCATCTTTTTTCCCTTCTCTTTTTCCTTCTTTTTGAGTTCTTCAAGCTGCATTTGCATTAGCTTTCTTGCACCTCTTCCTGTTGCTCAATCAGCTTCCGTTTGTCTTTCTGATATTTCTCAACCGCTTGGACTATGTGGTCTCTCAATTCTTGAGAGTTTATTGACATCAGTCCGACCACTACCTGCAGTTCAGATTTAACTTGCAGAGGCATTGCATCCAAAACGGTGGTTCGGACAGTATGGTCTTGAACGAGCTGTCTTCCACTTCTTGCTCAGTCTCTAGCCTCCACCTTTTTAGCTGATTTTCTACATAGGCTGCTGGATTCTCAGTGTCCCCCAGCGGATCCCCTTTCAAAGCCTTGGGGTCCACTTTGGGTGGGTAAAGCTTCCTGAGGGCCTGCCATACCTTCTGCCTCACTTGGTCAAAGCTGGTCCCATCAGTCATTGGGCTGAATGCATTTAGTAGTCCAGCCGTTTCCATCAGCTCTTTTAACTTGGAGGTTCCCATCAACCCTATCAGCAATGCCTTCAAATCTCCCATAGCCAATAACCATCCCGTAGTTTCTTCTTCAAAGGCTCTAATCCACTTCTCTGCTCCTTCATGTAAGCTAGGTAGGGTGTTTTTCAGCCCTTCCAAGTCCTGGGAGCCCCAAGGAACATACTGTACTTGTCCTGACCCTTTTACTAACAACGGCATCACTTTTTCCTTCTCTCTCCATATTCTCATTTTCCTCCTCACCCGACTCCTCATATTTTCTTCTTTCCTCCTGGGTCTCCCAGACTTTAAACTACCCTTCCAGTTCTAGTTCTCCTGATAATACAGGACACTGTTTCAGAGATTCCTTCTCGTAATAAGGGGGAGGGGTTTCTACATTTCTCAGGTCTGGGTATAGAGTCGGCTCTCTATTCTGTTTCTCCTGTGGTTTACCAGACTGCTTTTCTTGTTTCTCAGTATCTTCTTTACTTGCTACTGATATTCGTTCTTTCTTTCTCAATCTTTCTCCCTCCAGCCTAAAGAGTTTTAACACTTCTATCTCCTATTTTCTTTTTTCTCTCTTTTCTTGGATTTATCTCTTGGTTTGTGATTTTTAATCAGCGCCTCCATTTCCTCACATAAACTTACATCAAATGTTCCCTCTTTTGGCCACTTCGTAACCAGATTTTTGGTTCTTTTTTCCCATTTTTCTGAAATTTCTGCGATCTTACCTTGACACACCGGGAATATTTTACTCTATTTCTACTGCTGTTCCTTTCCCTGTCATATTGTTCTTCCCCATTTTAAGGTATTCTTAACGTCTCACACCTCGGTAATACTATTTTCTGTAACCTATTTCTCTATCTAACCTTATGGTTTCTTTATACCCGCGTCTAAATTATCTACGTAAGCTATCCTTATCTTCTGTTCTGTTCTGCCCGTGCAGACCCCTTTCTCAGGCGGTATCCGCAGAACTTCCTTTTTGCACCTCATCTATTCAGACCCTTACTTTTCTTAAGGCAGTATTCACAAGGATTTTCTCTTTTACACCTCGCCTATGCAGACCCTTACACTTCTTAAGGCGGTATTCACAAGTATTTTCTGCTTTGCTCCTCGCCTATGCAGACCCTTACACTTCTTAAGGCGGTATTCACAAGTATTTTCTCTTTTACACCTCACCTATGCAGACCCTTACACTTCTTAAGGCGGTATTCACGAGGATTTTCTCTTTAGCACCTCGCCTATGCAGACCCTCACACTTCTTAAGGCGGTATTCACGAGGATTTTCTCTTATTTTCTTTCTTTCCCTGCCTGTTCAGACCTCCGTCTCATATGAAGCGGTATCCACGGAGACTTACCAACACCACGTGGAATTTTTCTTACTTAACTTCTCGTTACCTTATTCATACTCACCCCCCTCACTGCAGTGTTCTTGATTAATCCTCCGAACCTCTTTTTAACACTCAATTCTGCCAGATTCTTTGAATCGGAGAGACCCTTCGGCAGTTGTTTCACACTTCTGAGTGCCCGAGATCTCCCCAAAAACCAACAGAATTCTTAGTTCAAATTGTTGCTAAAAAACACTTACCTTTGTCTGGGTGCACCGTGAATTCTGTTAGCTCTGTGGAGGTCCCCCAGGGACCGGGAATTGCCCTCAATCTGCCGTTTCTCTTCTTCCACGGGTGTCTTCCCCATCCTGCCCGACTACGCCAATTTTGTCATGGTTTTATAAATGACAAGGAAGCGCCGAAGATTCTCCAAGAAATTTTAAACTTTAATTTGCAAAGTAAACCTGAGACAGACAGTGGACTAGGCTCTGTAAGTCTGCCACTGAATGCCCGTCGATGTTTTCACGCTGCATTCTTTATAGCACCCCTTCTGGGTTAACAGCATTAGCATATCTCTGTAAATTCACTTTAGCTAATAAATCAATTACTCTTATCCCTCTTACTTGACGACATTCGTTTTTCTCGAGGGGTTAAAAGTACACAGGTTTCGTTCAATGGTTACATCCCAAATACCATTGTAATCCCACGTACTCAGTAACAGACACTTATGCATAGTAAAGACATGGTCAACACCTGAATAAACACCTGATACGCAATAAAAGCACACTTAAAATAAACACTTAGAAAACAGAGTTAAAATGTTTTCCAATAGGGTGAGCCTGGGACGCCGGGATTCACTGCTGAACCCTCCGGAGGTGTCGTGGGCCTATCAGCGAAACACTGAGGAAAGGGGGCGCCCACTTGATAACCCAGAGGATGCCACCACTCACTTGGCCTCCCCACAGAGTCTAGGCAGCATGTCCCAGGAGTGCAAATAAGGGATATTAACATCTAGTCCTACAGAACATACCTGGACACAACTTCACTTTTTTTAATATACAGTATTTCTGTTTTAGCACATTTTTAATAACCTATTCAATATATGTAATTGATTTACTCTCCTAACAAAGGGTCTTGGCCCAAAACGTCGACTATACCGCTTCCTATTGATGCTGCCAGGCCTACTGTGTTCTACCAGCATTTTGTGTGTGTTGCTTGAATTTCCAGCATCTGCAGATTTTCTCGTATTTACATAATTGATTTGCTTGTTTATTTATTATTATGTTCCTTTTACTATTATTATTATTTTTTCTCTCTCTCTGCTAGATTATGTATTGCATTGAACTGCTGCTGCTAAGTTAACAAATTTCACATCACATGCCGGTGATAATAAACCCGATTCTGCTTCTGATCTGGCTTGGGCACGTCTAAACCTTCATGATTCAGAGAATATTATTTAAGGGGAGCTGTGTGCAATGATGTTTCTATTTTAAATATAACTAAAAGGCCCTTACCTCTTGATAAAATGTGAACTAATACACTGAGAATCTCGCTGTCCAATTAAACCTTCACTCTGATCACATTGTAGATGAAATGAACAAACGTAGAAACATGGGAAGGCAAAGAATCATTTACAGAAATACCCTAACAAAACTGAAATATTCCAGCTAGAAATTTAAGGTAAACTAATAGAGGAATCCCTTGACATGGCTCCTTCTACACTTGAAGAAAAGTACATATACTGTTATGTCACAGAATGGTTTAACTCATGGGAACGTGACACCGAAATCTTCAGACTAGAACTTTGGCCACTATTCCACACATTGTTCAATCTCAAGGTAACAGGACAATCTTCTGGAATTCTGGGCAACGTTCCAAGTGGTTCAGCAAAGCCCTTGATTCGGGTATCTGCATGGGAAGATCAGATGGATGATACAATGATAAAACAGAAGTATTTTCCTCCCTGGTCATCTGAAACTGATAAGTCCAATAAGCTTTTTAAAGATTTTATCCCATAGACTATTGTATCTCACCAGATTTCCTATTTGTCCTTAATCAAACTGTCATGAATATTTCATACTGTGGTGCTCATAACACCTTACAATGAAAATTAGTTCAGAACTATTGGCGATGTTATGAATTCAGATAGACTACGACTATAAGTAAAACAGGGAAACAAGACTATGACAAATTTTAATATTGGAGACCAATTGATCATGCCAAATTTTAGTATTACAGTGATAATATTACTTCCTAAATAATGTATTTGCTAAGTCATTTTTTGCTCATTTATTGTTTTGTTTATTGTTTATTTATTTATTGTTTGTAAGTTTGCGAGGATATGGCATAACATCTCAAACTATGACAAACTTCTATAGAAGTGTAGTGGAGAGCATATTGATTGGCTGCATCACAGCCTGGTATGGAAACACCGATGCCATTGAATAGAAAATTCTACAAAAATACTGGATACGGCCTAGGCGCACCGCCGTTGAGCACACCTACACAGAGTGCCATCGCAGGAAAGCAGCATCCATCAGCAGGGACCCCCACCACTCGGGTCATGGTGTCTTCTCACTGCTGCCATCAGGAAGAAGGAACATGATCTGGCTTCAAGATTCACACCACCAGGATTAGGATCAATTATTACTCCTCAATCATCAGGCTCTTGAACCAAATGAGATACTTCCCACAACTTTACTTGCCCCTTCATTGAAACGTTTCCACAACCTAATGGCTCACTTTCAAGGACTCTTCATCTCATGTTCTCAATATTTGTTGCTTATTTATTTACAATATATTTTTTTCTTTTTGTATTTACACAGTTTGTTGTACTTTACACACTGGTTGAATACACAAGCTGGTGCGGTCTTTCATTGAATCTATTATGGTTATTTTTCTATTATGGATTTATTGAGTATGCCCACAAGAAAATGAATCTCAGCATTATCTATGGTGACATATATGTACTTTAGTAATTCATTTACTTTGAACTTTAACTAGACAATGTTACATACACAGATAAGGTTTCACTTCTTGCTGTCTATTCAGGCACATGGTGTTATCAGCAACAGGAAGAGAGAAAAAAATCAATTAGACCCTAAACAATTTTCAGGCTTTTTCAAAAAAGAAAAATTAGAGTAAAACTGTCTATACAGCCATGCCGTGATGGTGCTCACCCTCATATTAATAACAGTGATGTGATCCTTCACTTCATTCAGAAGATAGAAATTTCTGATGATCAAAGTTGTTGAGAAATACAACCATTGGAAGATCATTCACTTTTAAAGATTTACAACATAAATGTTTCTTGGAGTAATTTGATGATTTAATCTCTGTTGTGTATTTCAAGACAGAATAGAATAGGCATTTGTTAGTCTTGTGAGAGCATGGATTTGAGCCTTGGAAGGTTTCCAGGGCGTAGGCCTGGGCAAGGTTGTATGGAAGACCAGCAGTTGCCCATGCTGCAAGTCTCCCCTCTCCATGCCACCGATGTTGTCCAAGGGAAGGGCACTAGGGTTGATACAGAGCAATGTGTGGTTAAGTGCCTTGCTCAAGGACACAACACGCTGCCTCAGCTGAGGCTCAAACTAGTGACCTTCAGATCACTAGACTGACTTGGTCCAACCAAACAGAGTTCACTGCCAAGAAGGCCCGCCAGCGCCTTTACTTCCTGAGAAAACTAAAGAAATTTGGCCTGTCCCCTAAAACCCTCACTAATTTTTATAGATGCACCGTAGCAAACATTCTTCTAGGGTGCATCACAACCTGGTATGGAAGTTGTCCTGTCCAAGACCAAAAGAGGCTGCAGAAGATCGTGAACACATCACACAAACCAATCTTCCGTCCGTGGACTCACTTTACACCGCACGCTGTCGGGGCAGTGCTGCCAGGATAATCAAGGACACGGCCCACCCAGCTATCAGACTTTCTGTCCCTCTTCCCTCCAGGAGAAGGTTCAGGAGCTTGAAGACTCTTACGGTCAGATTTGGGAACAGCTTCTTTCGAACTGTGATAAGACTGCTGAACGGATCCTGACCCGGATCTGGGCTGTACCCTCCAAATATCCGGACCTGCCGCTCAGTTTTTTTGCACTACCTTACTTCCCATTTTTCTATTTTCTATTTATGACTCATAATTTAAATTTTTAATATTTACTAATTTTTACTATTTTTAATATCTTTAATATTTAATATTTGTAATCCAGGCAGTGTGAAGCGCAGAATCAAATATCGCTGTGGTGATTGGTTCTAATACCAATTGTTTGGCGACAATAAATTATAAAGTAGACCAATACCTTAACCATTTGGCCACGCACCAACACAGAAATGCAAATACAGTTTTAAGGAATGATTTTTGATCGATGCAACATAGAATACTCTAGATTAGAAGGACTTGATGTTTGTCAATAATGGCTAGAACAAGATAGATAGATTCCAAGGGAAATTCCAATATCTCAGTAACATTACAAGTGCACAGATATGCAAATATTAGAAGAGAAGTAAGAAAGAATAAAAAGTAAGTTACCTCAAACAGGAGTGGGGGTCATCACTTTCCCAGCTATAGTTTGGCTCATTATAGAGTCTAATGGTCAAAGGTAAGAATGACTTCATATAGCGCTCTTTGGAGTAACACAGTTGTCTCAGTCTGTTACTAAAAGTGATCCCCTGTTCAACCAAAGTGGCATGCAGAGGGTGAGAAACATTGTCCAGAATTGCCAGGATTTTCCATAGGGTCCTTTGTTTTACCACAGCCTCCAGTGTGTCCAGTTTGACTCCTATTACAGAACCAGCCTTTCAAATCAGTTTATTGAGTCTATTAGCATCACCCGTGTTGATGCCGTTGCCCCAGCACACCACTGCACAGAAGATTTTACTGGTGACAACAGACTGGTAGAACATGTGAAGGAGAGGCCTGCATACTCCAAAGGACCTCAGTATCCTCAGGAAGTAGAGGCGACTCTGACCCTTCTTGTACACTGCCTCTGTGTTGGTGTTCCACTCAAGTCTGTCTTTCAGGTGTTGCCCCAGGTACTTGTAGGTCCTCACCACATTATTATTATTCATTTTATACTTAATGTTACTTGAATACTAGGTATACTTGGTTGATAAAATCCTATGGTTTGACAGAATAGACCAAATAGCCTTGTTCAGTTAAAATTTTCTGGGAAAACACAGAAATTGGAAAAATGTGTCAATTCATCTCAGTTAGGTCAATCCTTAACAAAGTAACGGATGAAGATCTGAACAATTATACCTACAGTCCAGAATCACTAAAACGGAAAGAAACTTACGCAGGTGGTATGTTTGGTGTCAGCATGTTAACTTGCAGCAGATCATTGGGTGTTCACTCCCATGGAAGAGGCATCTTTCTGGGATTTTAGAATCTAATGTATAGACAGAATCCTCAACAGGAGAAATGTACTCTTTCTTACTTTTGTAAGTGTTTCATCTTTATGTATATTATTATGTTGGGAAATGATGTAGCTGATGAATGTAAATATCCTTAACTTAATTGTGAGGTTATTGATCCTTAGGCAAAAGAAGACAACAGTAACTTGTTTACAAGGCTTATTTTCAGGAAACCTGAGTAAAGTTGTGCACCCCTGAGAAAGAGATGAACTATCTTCAGATTAATGAGAGACTCTGAGAGATCTGATCAACTAATGGCAACGGAGGTAAAGGTTCAAATTTGCATCAAGGAAATGACAAGAACTGTTTGTGGGGAAGAAGATTTTAAAGATGAACCATATGGAATTATAATATTGATCATTGATGCATTGTTGTCATGTGTATATGGATGATTATAATGGTGAAATTACTTTGAGGTTTGGGGAAATGTGTGCAGTTGAGGTTGAGGAAATGAACACTCTAAAGAGAGAATCACACAGTAACCCTGCACTGAAAAGTGCTCAATGAGCAATTTGAGCATCGGAGAGCAGAAAGTCTTCTCTAGAAATGGTAACATCCTAGAATGGATAGCGAAGTGATAGTCTGTTCCCAAGAAGAGTCCTGGCAGGAGTCCTGATCTCGAAGCTGATGTTGGTAGGAAGAAGTTCAGTTAGAGATCATCACTCAGCAAGAAGTGGGTGTGATAGATATTGAATTCTTGGTCTCATGTTTGCTAAGCATGCTTTCAAAACAGAGCATCTGCCACTTGTAAGATGAAAATCAAAACAGACTCAAAGGATTGAGTCACCATATCTTATCCCTCTATTTTCTAAATTTCTGTTCTTTAAAGTTTTGAATGGAAAAATCACACATTGATCACCATGATTTTCTAAATGCACCTAATGCCAATATTACTGCCAGATCGCAAAATGTCCTTACAGCCTTGCCTTTTCTAGGTTTTGTATCTTCAGCTTGTTGTCCTAAATTGAAAGATATCAGTTGATTTCAACATATTTCCTGGTGTATACATAATACTACAGAACATCATGGCTGACACGTTCATGGGCAATACTATTAAATTAAAAGACCAATCTCATTCTGATCATGATTGGTATGGCAGAAAATGACATTGGGGTTGCTTTGCTCCAATTTGTTGCTGGATTTTAATTAGGAAGTTATAGTTACGTTGGAAATGGGCCAAGCTCTCGCTATAATTTCATAGAAGTTAAGTGACAATTCAAAAATATGCTCCCCTGCTCTCATTGAAAACCTTGCCAAGGTTTAGGTGATAAATTTCTAACAGCTTTCAAAGGCTTTGGCCAGCTGTACAACAGTGTGAATCTGTATGTGACTTCTATTAACACAGCACCTTGACTTGAGGACCCATCTGCAACAGCCTAGAAAAAAAGGAGAAGGGAGAATAAATCACAAAACAGTTAAGAAATTCAAATTAAAAATAGATATCCAAGAGTCATTTAGTCTCCCTAAAAATATACACAATAGAACAGCAAATACTACAAACCTGAGAGATCATGTATATGAATGTTAGACCTCTCTAGGAAGATAATATCACTGAAACAACTGTAGCATCTCTTGTTAATGAGATGCTGCAGATGCGGACAATAGAGAGCATTGCATACAAAATGCTGGAGGGATACAGCAGATCAGGCAGAATCTATGGAAATGAACAAATAGTCAACATTTCAGGCCGAGTCCTGATGAAGGGTCTTGGCCTGAAACATCAATTCTTTGTTCATTTCCATAGATGGTGCCTGACCTGCCTCTTTCCTCCAGCATTTCGGTGTGTTCTTGTAGCATCCTCTGCATGTATCTGATGCTGTGTACCTATGTATGTGCCTGTAGTGCTGCTGCAAGTAAGTTCTTCATTGCACCTGTGCAACGTATACGTCTGTAAATGAAACACCCTGGTTCCTTGGCTGCGTAAGTCTAGGGAAGACAGCCTTCAGCTCTGCCAAACTCGTGAGATTGAGACACACTCAATCCCACCCCAAACCCCAGTCTGTGTGGATGCTGTGTCATTTACTACCCTGTTACGAATTAATGCCATGGAATAACAGACAGTACACTGCATACAATTAAAGGAATTATGTTTATGAGTCTTAACTAAGGGTTAGTAAAGTATAACAAAAAGAAAAGGGCCCATTCTAATTTAACAGTCAAATGTGCACAAATTGGAGCTCATCTTGAACTTCTCTGTCACTCAGGCCCTCGGTCAACGTGAATGCTCACACCACCTTCCGAACTTCGCTGGCAATTCACCTGGAACAAACGGGTCTCTCACTGGATCGTATGCTGCGAATGGTTCCCCCCGGCGCCTTCTTTCTGCATCTCCTCTCGAACAAAAGCCCCAAGCCCAAGCTTAGTGTCCCTCACCAGAGAAACCGCCCCTTAATCTGACCATCCTAATTGGATGGCACACATTTCTCCTCTCTCTTATCTTCAACAGTAACCCAAACAAGCATAAAAACAGAACAGACTGCTCTTACAGAACTACCAAAATGAAAAATGTATAGCATAACAGTAAAAATATGAACCAGGGCATTACATATATGATAATAAAAGTGACTTTGACTGACTGTAACTTTTCCCACAGCTATTCCTATAATAAAATTCATGCAATACATAGATTTTTATTATCTTTTAGGCCCAAGAAATAAACACATGATCAAATACAATTTCAATAGTCACACACATAGTTCACTTCAGCATGTTGATTGTATGAAACAGTTCCCTGGACAAATGGGAGCATATCTTAAAGGACATGAACATCTTTTAATGAGACAATGTAGTTCACCACAGTACCTGAAAGGTTTAGGGGTTGAGTGCGAGGGGTGTGGGGAACCATATTTTGAGAGTGACTCTTTGGAACCACAAATACCTCAGGTATTGATTAATAAAACAAGTATCTTCTGACCATGTCTGAATTGATAAGTAACAGAACTGAGGCCCTCTGTTGGTCAGGGTCAACCATGGATGTTACATCCAGCCATCTACAGTACATGATATACGAGCCAGCACACAAGCCAGGGCAGTATGATACGAAGAGCAAGCTAATGGCGATGCAGCAGTCTCCCCTTTTCACGCAGCTGATGAATCCAAAGGTAGGACAGAAGCCAAGACAGATTGGCAGCAGCAACATTGCAGGAGCTGCCAGTCAGCGTTGAATGCCCAAAGCCTTCCTCACAAGGGGGAATAGCTGCAAAGCAACAGAGGTTGAGGATCAGAGTTTTCCTTCTCCTAGATGAGCTGTCAACCATGATCTGCCTGAAGCGACTGGATTTAAGGCACCTGTTACCTCACTTTGCCCCTTCCCCAGTCAATAGAAATGGTTCCGCCGAGCTGAGTAGCTGAGCCATACATGAAGACCGTGAGCTGGACTTGGTTGACAGAGGCTATAAGTTAGTGGGAGCTTATCACCACTACCACCCCCAGCTGTAACAACCTTAAGTAGCAGAATAACCAGTCTGGTACCTCATTTGACCTCTTTATGGGTTTGGAGACCCAGGGCCCTCTGATCATGGCACAACACCTGATGCTTGGTTCTAAATCCTCGCCCTTCATCTGCTTTTTCACAGTATCAATGGACACCATGCTTCACTTAGGTTACTCAAGGCTGGAATTTCAATATAGTTGTGAGCTGATGATCTATTTCCCTTTACGCAATAATATTCACCTATGCAAATTTCAGAGAATATTCTGCAGTTATAAAATTATATGGATAACAGGAATTAATAAAAAAAGAGAGCCAGTATTCAAAAACTCCCTGTTTGCAATTTAACTTCTACTGATACTTTCAGGTTTCTGATTGTGTGTTGGATATTTGAGTTCTTTGCAATTGCAACTACTCAAAAGACAGTAAGTACATGCATAGTAACTATGCTATATAACCCTCACTAAAATTTTCTTCTCATTAACATAGTATACCACATTCAAAAGTATAACTTTGGTTCTCCCTCCAATTATGTTCCTGAATTGCTGAGTATTCCCAGTGTTAGCAGCTTTATTAGAAATGAATAGGATAGAAGTCACCTGGTACAATCTTCTCCTCTTCTTTCAATAATGCCATACTATTTTTACATCAGAGAGAGAGCCATCTAAGATATGTGCACAATTGAATGTACACCACTAAAGGACCAAAGAGAGAGTTTTCAAGTATTTTGTTGGATTTAAACAAAATACAAGTCCACCAATATGTTCAGTTTATTAATTTGTCAAAGCTGACAGGATGCCAGAGCCAAGAGTTTGATGCCCCTCTTTGAGCATCTCTGAGAAATGCTACTCCAAGTGCCCTGAATTCCAATTCCAGTTTTGATAGTGATCAACAGCAGACTCTCTCACCATCTGGACTACACTGAAATTGCTGCCAAACAGGCAGATTGTACACCCAGTAATTGTGGTGTATGCAAGGCACTTCTACGTTAAAGGCTCATTCATAAACTATGACAATATGTCATCCAGGAGCATTTAGACCAAGTTTAAATGTTGAATCTATTTCTCTTGCTTTCTTTTTCAACTGTTCTTGCCCACTTGTGTCTAGGGCAAGAAACTCTAATGCAGTTCACTAGCAGCTGGTTGCAATTTTATGTGCTATAGTGTTCAAAGTTAAGAGCAAGCTACAATAAGTGTTCCTTTGATGTCTTTGTGGTGACAAGGCCAAGGATAATTGAAAGTTCCAAATCTCACCACAGTCACAACCAATTTGAACCAAAGAGTTGAAATCATTTGTGAAGTGAGAATAACTGTCATGGTCCCTTCTGGCAATCCCCCACCTTGCTAGTTACCTCAGGAATTGGGCCTCAATCCCCTCATTGAATTTCCAATCATTTCCAGATTCCACTACCTGCACACACCTGCTTTCCATCAGAAAATGCAGGATAAAGACCCTGTGATCACAACAAGCAGCTGCCAGTTTGTTGGTCGACTCTAGTGTGAGTAAACCTTGTTTCCTGATTCCTGAGAACTGTCAGTTCTAAGTTCTGCATCGTTTCCTGGATACTCTACGTGACCCTTGTCTCTGTGTAAAGACTCTCCTGGATACCAGTTCCCCATTCATGGCGGTGCTAACACCTCATGACTCTGCCTCAGTGCCTGTGTCCTGCACTTAGGTTCGTCCTCAGTCTTGTCCTTGCAACAGAATGAACTGGCCCAGCATGAACCCAGCGGACACAGACCCTGTGCAACAGGCCCTCGCCAGCAAGGGCTACTTATTGGTGACCACGACCAACTGCTCAGGGAAGTCATGGAAAACCTTTGTGTGCTATCTGCAAGTGTGAGGAAGGTCTGTGAACAAGTGGACCAGGTATCTGCTTCCCTTACTCTGTCCCCTCCAAGAACCCTGACTGCCCAAATCACACAGCCTGGGAAGGCTACGCCCCTGGGATTGACAACACAATCCCCTCGAGAGCCGTATGTACCCGAGCCGGAACTCTACACTGGGGACCTAGGGAAGTGCCAGGCCTTATTACAATGCTCCCTAGTCTTTGACCTACAGCCATGTACGTACACTACGGATAGATCGAAGATCACGTACATCATGGGGCTGTTACGAGGGGATGCCTTGGCATGGGCCACTGCTATTATGGGATAACCGACCACAGGTTTGTTCCTCCTTCCCCTCCTTCGTCTCAGAAATGAGAAAGGTCTTCAAACAGCCCATTTGCGGTAAGGACCCCGCAAGGTTCGCAGAGCGTAGCGAAGTACTCCATTGAGTTTTGAACCTTAGGGGCCAACTCAGGGTGGAATAATGAGGCCATATGGGAGGTGTTCTGACAGGGACTCTCAGGTAAGATAAAAGATGAACTGACAGCGAGGGATGATGCGGACAGCTTGGACTCTCTGATCTCTCTAGCCACCAGGCTAGATAATCGATTTCGAGAGCATCTGAGAGAAAAGACCAGTCACCCTGCTCCTCAGGTCAGCCCACGTCCCACCATACCATCTTCTACAAGCACTAACCTCTCTCTCCCCTCTATTCCTCACAGAGCTCCCGCTCCAACTGTTCTGGTGAGTCAGACGACACTGCCTTCTGTTCCCCAAATCCGGATGCAGATACCAGCTACCGTGAATTACCAGCAACAGTCCCCGTCCCTATCCGCTTTGGTCGATTCTGGTGCCGAGGGCAATCTGCTGGACGAAGACGTAGCCTCCCAGGCTGGAATACCTCATGAGCCGCTAACTACCGCCCTGGAGGCCCGGGCCCTGGACGGAAAACTGCTGGCTTGGGTGACCCACTGTACGCAGCCCCTGACCTTGATCCTATCCAGCAACCATCGGGAGGAGGTACGATTCAGTCTCATTCATTCACGTCAAGCCCCGGTAGTTCTAGAGTACCCAGGCTGACCCAACACAATCCCCACATTGACTGGTCTACCAGGAGGATAGCCAAATGGAGCCAGTCTTGCCACGCCAACTGTCTGCGGTCAGCCCCATCTCCTAGGGAAGTTACCGTGACCTCCCCTGTCCCAAAATCCCTCGATTTGTCCTGAGTCCCCACAGAATACCATGACCTGGGACAGATGTTCAGTAAACAACGGGCCCTTTCCCTGCCTCTGCACCGCCCATATGATTGTGCCATTGATCTTCTCCCCGAGGCCTCGCTACCCACCAGTCGCCTTTTTAACCTATTCCAACCAGACAGAGAGGCCAGGGAGAAGTACATTAGTGAGTCCCTCATGACGGGCATTATCAGACCTTCATCCTCCCTGGTAGGCGCCGGTTTCTTCTTTGTAGAAAAGAAGGATGGGTCACTTTGTCCTTGTATTGATTACAGAGGCCTAAACAGTATAACAGTTAAAAATAAGAACCCCCTACCCCTCATTATTTCGGCTTTTGAACCACCGCAAGAAGCCACCATCTTCTCAAAGCCGAACCTTCATAATGCCTACCATCTAGTCAGGATGAGGGAGGGGGACAAGTGGAAAACAGTCTTTAATACACCTCTGGGCCACTTCGAATATTTGGTCATGCCGCTTGGCCTCACCAATGCTCCTGCCATTTTTCAAGCCTTAATCAATGATGTACTGAGGGACTTTAATTGGTTCGTATTTGTTAACCTCGATGATATCGGATGCAGGTGTCCCCCGCTTTTCGAACGTTCGCTTTACGAAACCTCACTGTTACGAAAGACCTACATTAGTACGTTAGATCGGAGGCGATGCAATCGGCACTGATCTGGGCTGACAATTACATGCCAGGCGGCACCTAATTAATTAGCATGTTTATTTTGGCTCTTTTCTTAAAGATGTGCTGTGTGCCTCCCGGCTACTGCTGCATGCTTCGCGGATCGGTATCGGTTCGCTGCCCGGAAGGTGGGGGCCAGTGCACCACCCCAACCTGCGACGACTCAGTCTAACACACCATCATCAGTGTGCTCCACGCTGTCCCAATTCCCCTAAGTGATACTACACTGTACATACATTATTTCTACTTTATATCGGCTGTGTATTTTTACGTGTTATTTGGCATGATTTAGCAGCTTCATAGCTTAAAGGTTACTGGAGAGCTCTTGTGCTGTGTTTTTGCCTATGGCACTTGCGTGAGATTTTCGCTACGGTGAACAGTTCAGGCAATGATTGTGGAAAAATATTTCTACTTTATATAAGCTGTGTATTTATCATATCATTCCTGCTTTTACTATATGTTACTGTTATTTTTGGTTTTTATGTCTTATTTGGCATGATTTGGTAGGTTATTTTTGGGTCTGCGAATGCTCACAAAATTTTCCCATATAAATAAATTGTAATTGCTTCTTCCCTTTACGACATTCGGCTTACGAACCGTTTCATAGGAACGCTCTACCTTTGGATGGCAGGGGAAACCTGTATTTTCTAGCACCCCTCAAGAACATATTCACCATGTCCGTCAAGTCATCCAGAGACTGTGGGAAAACCAGTTACTTGCAAAGGCGGAGAAATGTGAGTTCCACATTCCTTCGGTCAGCTTCTTGGGTTATATCATTGAAAGCGGGCAGGTTAAAGCAGACCCCGAGAAGATCCAGGTGTGGAAGAATGGCCTAGGCCCACGACACGCAAGCAACTTCAACAATTCCTGGGATTTGCAAACTTCTAATGCCGATTTATCAGAGACTATGGTCAAGTGGTGGCCCCCCTTACCTGGCTTACCTCCCCTACTACCCCCTTCTGTTGGGACTCTGAAGCTGACTCAGCATTCACTGACCTGAAGAGGCATTTCACCACCGCTCCCATCCTGGTCCATCCAGACCCAGCCCGTCAATTCATTGTTGAGGTGGACGCCTCTGACTCTGGGGTAGGAGCAGTCCTGTCCCAATGATCAAGTTCAGACGAAAAGCTTCACCCCTGAGCCTTCTATGTCTTGGCATGTTCCAAATGTGCCTGGGAAAAGCCTCTCATTGGCCAACTGTGGGTTTACTTCATCCTCTACCTGTCCTTGGTCGTCCCTGGTAGCACATCGCCCTAGACTTCGTCACTGGTCTACCCCTTTCATGTGGAAACACCACCGTACTCACCGTGGTAGACCGGTTAGCCAAGGCCGTGCACTTCATAGCCTTCCCTGAACCCCCTTCCTCTCAAGAAATCGCAGATCTTCTCTTCCGCCACGTCTTCCGCCTCCACGGAATCCCCGTGGACATCATCTCCGATCGAGGTCCCCAGTACGTCTTGCAGGTATGGAAGGCCTCCTGTCAAGCCTTGGGTGCATCGGTCTGCCTGTCATCTGTCTTCCACCCCCAGACGAACGGGCAGACAGAACAGGTCAACCAAGACCTGGAGGTGACGTCAAGTTGTGTAACGGCAAACAACCCGTTGACCTGGAGCGACTACTTCGCGTGGGTTGAGAACGCCCACAACTCTCTGGTGAGCTCTACCACTGGAAGGTCTCCATTCGACTGCTCCCTGGGTATCAACCCCCGCTGTACCCCGCGCAAGAATAGGAGATTGTGGTACCATCGGTTCAGAGCCTTAAGGTTTGGGATGAGACACGCACGGCCCTACTCAGATCAGCAAATCGCAATAAGAAGATGGTCGATCGACACCGGACTCCAGCACCTGAGTACCAACTGGGGCAGATGGTGTGGCTTTCATCCAAGGACATCCCGCTCAAGAATGAACATAGAAAACTCACCCCTCGCTTCCTGGGAGCATTTAAGGTCGAAAGTGTTATCAATCCCGCAGCGGTCCTTCTAAAACTGCCGAGATCTGTACGTATCCACCTGATTTTTCACGTTTCCCAGTTAAAGCCAGTTTGTGTCAGCCCCTTGTATCCCCTGGCTGAGACTCCCCCACCTGCCTGTATCGTCAACAACCATCCAGCATACACCGTCCGACTACTAGATGTGCACCGTCGGGGCAGCGGTTTCCAATACCTGGTAGACTGGGAAGGGTACGGTCCAGGAGAGTGTTCCTGGGTCCCCTGGTCCATCCTGGACCCTTCCCTCATCCAGGACTTTCATCGGGACCATGCAGACAAGCCTGGAGGATTGCCTAGAGTCTCCAGTTGAGGGAGGGGTACTGTCATGGTCCCTTCTGGCAATCCCCCACCTTGCTATTTACCTCAGGAATTGGGCCTCAATCCCCTTGTTGAATTTCCAATCATTCCCAGGTTCCACTAACTATACACACCTGCTTTCCATCAGAAACTGCAGGATAAGACCCTGTGATCAAAACAAGGAGCTGCCAGTTTGTTGGTTGACTCTAGTGTGAGTAAACCTCATTTCCTGGTTCCTGAGAACTGTCAGTTCTAAGTTCCACATTGTTTCCTGGATACTCTATGTGACCCTTGTCTCTGTGTAAAGAATCTCCTGGATACCAGTTCCCCATTTGCAGCTATGCTAACGCCTCACAACTCTGCCTCAATGCCTGTGTCCTGTACTTGGGTTCATCCCCAGCCACGTCCTTCCAACAATAACAGCCATTAACAGCAAGTTAGATATTGGTAAGTATGGAAACAAGGGGGTGGGGGACAATGTAATCATTGGAATTATACTTTATACAAATGAGTATGAATGTGGCGTTAGATATCAAACATCTGAGCCCTAGGATATCATAGTCAAAATTCCTACAAGCCATGTCTTAGACCTGATAATCTTGACCTGTTTCACCAAATACTTTCCTTCAAACATAATATCAGAGTTGTAATATTGGTTGATGATTGCACAATATACAGTGGCAATTCCTCAGTCATTAGCATTTTGAGAAAAGCCTCATTGGGAATTGATATGTTTATGATAGTGGATAATTACTAGCATCACAAGGGCAATGGGAATAGGCAATACATACACGTCTTGCCAGTGATGCTCATATGCCAAGGAAATGAAAATCGCCTCATGTGTAATAGGAGATATTATGAAAGACAAAAATGAATGCTTATGCACTGCAGCATTGCAACTTTGAGTACAAGCCTGCAAGCAGTGGACTAAAGTATAAACTCTATTGTGCTTCATATCCAGTCTTGCCTTCTCAAGGTTGTATGTCTTCACTTTGTGAAGCATGTTGATGCAAGATTCTCCATTCAATTCGAAGTGTGCATTTAAAACATATGGTAGCCTCCAGCCATACAATATTGTGAAAAATTAGTTGTATGAGTTTAGGACTAATATTCAGATGGGAGGATTGGTATTTGGATGTAAAATTACAAATCAGATGTAAATAGTGATAGTGAGGATTATGGATAATTGTGGCAACATCTGTATTTGCAATCAGCAGTCACAATGGTTTTGAGTTGTGAGGGATAGCCAGAGGCAGGGACTGGACAATGGACAAGCTGATGTGTCAGTTATTGTGGAACTGCTGAAAATGGTGGCTAAATCAGCCGGTCAGTTAGTGGGAGGTAGGTTGGGTAAAGGTTGTAACCATAGTAGGTGGAATTTAAAAGAAAGATGAGTAAGGAGCTATCAAATAAAACTTACTGGAGTCATAGTCTAAGTGTTGCTGAGATTTGTTAGTGCACTGAAAACCCAATTGTGCATAAGCAGCCTGCATGCACAAGGAAAAATTATGAAAATAATATCTAGTTTCACATTTCAAGTCGATGCATATCTGGCACCCTCGATGCACTTGTATGACATACACATGAACATCTGTAGGTTTCATGCAATTTTGTTTGTTCTATCACTAAAGATAGATTGCAAAAAGTATTAATTTTTTTAAGCTTCAGAGGCTATTATTAGAGATATGTACTTCTAACTTTGGCCTCTTATACATTATCCTATTTAGGCCCTGATCTCTGATTACCCCTACTGAGAACCTTCACACACAAAAATAGTGAATAATTGATAAGTAAAGTATTTGTTTTACGTAGACAGGAGCACTTTTGTATTCAGACTTTTCATCTATTTCTTTGTTGTGGCTTAACAAAGCAGGTAATAGCCTTCGCCTGAGTTTCTGGAGGAGGAGAAGCAGAGTGACGATTAGGATGAAAAAGCCCCAGTGAGAAGCTTTTTTTGTTTGTGCAGTCAGGGGAAGTGGTGACACTCTGAATTCAGAAGCATCACCAGATATTAGTATGAGGCAATCAGCATTCTAACACAAACTTAATCATGAATTTAATTACTGGCTAATCAATCTCATGTATATGCATCATGTGTTTTAAACTGTCCTATCATGTTTCCTTACTGAACTGTTAGAATGTAGCTCACTGATAACCAAGGTGACTACAAATAGCCTGAAAGGACATCCTTGAATATTACCTGCTTTGGAGTGGTGATAAAGAGTGCTGGTGTTCTCCTGATGGCTACCCATTTCACTTTGATTGTCTCAATGCCTACCCATTTCAATGTGACTGTCCTGATGGCTACCCATTGCATTTCAAGTTCTCCTGGTGGCTACCCATTTCTGCTTGAATTCTCTTTCCTATTCTGACATGTCTGTCCATGGCCGCTTCTACTGCCATGATGAGGCCAAACTCATCAATCACCAAACATGATGAGCTGGAGCTAGTTACCACTTACATTATGGAAAGGATAGGCTTCAAACATTTCACACTGAGCGACGATAAAACTTTGAAGTAGGTCCAGTTTTGTTTTGAAACTCTTTTTATTTTATTAAAAAAAAACCCACGGGAAAACTGTCTACTCCATGGTACTTCAGTGAGTCGTTCACTTATGATGTGTTGGCATAATGACATATGCTGTTCACTTACTTTAACATATAACCCATAATAAATTATGTAAACAAATAGAGTACTTAATCAAATTATGCATTTCAAATATTACCAAAATATTAAATACACAGCAGGTATGATAACAACTTTCAAAAGATACTCGGAAACTTACATGAATAGGAGGGTTTTAGAGGAGCATGGACCAAACGTGGGCAAATGGGACTTACTTGGGACCATTATTGGCACAGAGAAGTTGGGTCAAAGAACCTGATGTCAGGCATTCTTACTCTAAAACTCTAAATTGCAATTGTGCTCTCTTACCTCCTTGATAATTCACGTAAAGTCAGCAAGACTATTAATATCTGAAACATCTCATTGTGCATGCCTATCAGCTTCTAGGTTTACCCATTAAACTCTTCGTATGAGCTCTCTGATGTAAATTCTTGTGCCTTAAGGTTTTTCAACTGAACATTATGCAGAAGGGTAATAAAATGCTGCATTTTCTCTGAGAACTTTGAGACAATGGCTCTAATGTTAACGAGGGAACGCAGTGGTAGCTGGTGGGAGGAAAGAACCCGAAATTGCATGGAAAATGTGGAAATAAATTAAATGGATAGATATCATTGGTATTTTACTTCCTTTCAGTTGGGGTGATGAAGCAGATCTAACCCCACAAACTTCACCAATAGAAGAAGTGAAAGCATCACAGTGGAGGCCAAGTACTCAAACGTTGTCTCCTTGATGCTTGCTGTGTGGCTAAAATCTTTGAGGAAATAGCTGCCCTTTCTTTCAAAAAGAGGAAGACATTTATCTGGGAGAGATTGGAAGATTAGCAGGGAATATAGAAATGGTAACTTGATGTGAGAGTGGAGGCTTTTATTAGTAGCAGAGGTATCTTGTACGTAGAAGGAGCAAAATGGATTTTTTGGTGTTGATCTGAATGTTAACAGACAGAGAATGACCAGGTCACAAGGGATAATATGGTAATGTTACATATTATTACATTCCTACCCATTCTCACTTGTTGGAATTTCCAAAAGAGAGTGCCCAAATAACAAGCATGGATTAAAAATAACAATGTTAAAGTCCAAGATCCTGGACTCCATGCCAAGATGTATGTGCGCATGATCCAGAGACACAGATTTATTCTGCACTAAAACAGACCGCTCACCCTAGCTCTCATCCACCAAAACTCTTTTCTGCACCCTTTTTAACTTAACCATGTCCTTCCTATTGTATGGCAACCAGAATTTCATGTAATATTCCAAAGGTTGTTTCATCAACATCTTGTACAGGTGAAGCATAACTTAAGGTCCTGAGCATAAAATGGTCAAGAGACAATATAGATATGTTCAACTAATACTCTCTAATCCAGGCATCCTAGTGAAATTCTTATGCACCCTCTCAAAAACATTTCTGTTATGGAGCAACATGCTGCACAAAATATTCCAAATGTGTCCTAACCAAAATTATATATAGATGCAACATTATTTCCCAATTTTTACACTTGATGCAATTACTTTATCATCTTGTCTACCAGTGACCCCACTTTCAGGGAAAACCATACTCTGTAACCCTTGATCTTTGATCTGGATCCTGACGTAACCTAAGGCAACTATCTGCACTGTTCAACACGCCATCGATTTTGGTGTTATCTACAAATTTATCAACCATTCTCATCAAGTAGTCAGTATACTGTATATGACAAACAACAAGGGACCTCAAAACAGCTCCCTGCAATCCAATGCTAGTCACATGCCTCCAGTTTGAAAAGCAACTTCCACTACCATCATTGGCTCCTTCCACCAAGCTAATTTTGTATCTAATCGGCAGGCTCAACCTAGATCCCCCCAGGATCCAATCTTCCAGACCAGTCTACAATGCAGGACCTTGTTTAAAAAAAAAAAGCGCTAAATTCCAAGTAGACATTTTCTACTGTCCTGCCATTGTCAATCCTTTTGATCACTTCTACAAAAAAATCAAAGTTGTGAGATATGATTTCACATGCACAAAGTCATGCTGATTACCCTTGCCTTTCTACAAACGTTTGTAAATGCAGATAGAACTTCTAGTGATTCATTAGGTAGTTCATCACAAACTTCACACAGGATATTAGGTTAAGTATAATATCTGATTGTCTCAGTTCCTCTGACGTGTAAATAAGCAAAATGAAAATTATGTCATGAAGTCTCCTCAATAAAACCTTCAATCCACGTGTTTGAAACTGGATTGGTCATGTGTCCAGAAGTGTCTGAATTGATCATGGATTGAATTCTTGTCTATGATTTTAACTTTCCCAGCAGGTTTACCATGTTTTTGAAGTTAAGCAATGACATATAACATAGAACAGTATTACACAGCAACAGAGTCAGAATCAGAATCAGGTTTAATATCATTGGCATATATCATGATATGTAGTTAAATGAAGTAAGTAGTGCAAAAAATAAGAAATAAAGATGTAGTGATGTAGTGTGCATGGGTTCAACATCCATTCAGAAATTGGATAGCAGAGGGGGAAGAAGCTTTTCCTGAATCATTGAGTGTGTGCCTTCAGGCTTCTGTACCTCCTTCCTGATGGTAGCAATGAGGTGAGAGTATGTCCTGTGTGGTGGGTGGTGGGAGTCCTCAATGGATGCAGACTTTCTGAAGCACCACTCATTGAAGATGTCCTGGACACTATGGAGGCTAGAGCCCATGACTAATTTTACAACTCTCTGCAGCTTACTTCAATCCTGTGCAGTAGCTCCGCTACCCCCATACCGGACATTGATGCAGCTGGTTAAAATATTCTCCACGGTAAATCTGTAGAAAATTCTGAGTGTTTTTTGTGACATGCCAAATCTCCTCAAACTGCTCATGAAATATTCCTCTGTCTTGTCTTCTTTATAGCTGCATCGATCTGTTGGGTCCAGGTTAAGTCCTCAGAGACAAGGACACCCAGGAAATTGAAATTACTCACTCTCTCCACTTCTAATCCCTCTATGTGGACTGATGTGCATCCTCTCATATCTTACCCTTTCTAAAGTCTACAATCTGTTCTTTGGTCTTACTGATATTGAGTGCAAGGTTGTTGCTGTGACACCACTCAACCAGCTGGTATATCTCGCTCCTGAATGCCCTCTCGTCATCATCTGGTGCTTTAGCATATCATTTCTATATTGATCACAATCCCAAATTTAACTAAATCTCACCAGCTATCCATGATCCTTAACCATATATTACATGTATATTTAGACTTCCTCAGGAAGCTAAAGAAACTTGGCATGTTCCCTTCAACTTGTGACAATTTTTATCAATGTAACATAGAAAGAATCCAATCTGGATGCATAACGACTTGACATGGCACTGATCTGCACATGAATGCCAGAAACTACAGAGGGTTATGGACACGGCTCAAACATCATGGAAATCAGCTTCCACTCAATGGAGTCTGTCTGTATTTCTCACTGCCTCAGTAAAGCAGACAGCGTAATCAAAACTCCACCCATCAGGGACATTCTCACTTCTCCCTCCCTCCCAATAGGCAGTTCAAAAAGCCTGAAAGCGCATACAACCAGGCTCAAGGATGGTTTTCACTTCACTGTTCTAAGAAGATTGAATAGTTCTCTCGTACGATAAGATGGACCTTCGACCTCACAATCTATCTTGTTATGATCCTGTGCCTTACCTACCTGCACTGTACTTTCTCTGTAGCTGTTGCACTTTGTTCAGCATTCTGTTATTGTTTTACATTGTATGACCCCAATAAACTGTGTAATGAATTGATATGTAGAAACAATATTCAAAACAAGATTTTCTCTGTGAAAATACATGTGAAAATGATAAACAAATTCCAATCCCAGTTAGGGTTCCTAAATGCCATTATCCTATCTGCTTCCACTACCACCCCCTGACAGTCAGTTCTACTCACTCACAACTCTCTGTGTAAAAGCTTGTCCACAGATCTCCTTATAAACTTTCCCCCTCATCTTCAATGCATGCTGCAATGCATGGTTTCATTTTTGGGATTTGAGAATGGTACACTATATATTGGAATATTGATTCTCCTGTTACACAAAGCCTTAGAATCATCTCTTAATCAAACAATTCTTCCTGTATATTTTATTGCAAATACATACTTTGTAGAATTGATTAATAGATTGTGAATGTCAAGCCGCTGGTCATTTTATGGATGTACATTGTAATCATGAAGAAATTGTCAATTTACTCTCTTCCTTGAATACCTGTATTTATAAATGACAAACCAACATAAACAAAGAACTTAATAACCATATTTATGCTTACCTACACAATAATTCTCTGTAGTAATATCTTTGAAGAGAACTTGAGTTACATTTGAATAAAAATAAAAGTAGAGAAAGTGAAGAAAATATATAATAAATATTAGATATTTCCACTCTATATTTCTCTGTCTGTCACAAGGGGGTGCTGGGAACGGACCCAAATGCAAGACACTGACACTGAAGTACAAGGAACAGGACTTGGCTAGAGCAGGGACATGACAGGATTCAGACCAGCAGCATGGAAAAGAATGCAGACTTGGGCTAGGGAAAGCGGGACCAGGACTAGGAACCATGGACTAGGAGACACGGCTTGGACTCAGAGCCTGAGACTGGACAAGGACCCAGAACCAGGGTCTGGCCTGGGGCTCGGACCCCAGAACCAGGCAAGGACATAACTTGGCTGCCGGCTGGGGTCTTGGGTCCTGGGGCTACCTGATCCTCAAGGCTGGGGTTCTTGGGTCCTGGGGCTGCGGAATCCTCGAGGCTGGGTTCTTGGGACCTGGGGCTGCGGGATCCTCGAGGCTGGGGTTCTTGGGACCTGGGGCTGCGGGATCCTCGAGGCTGGGGTTCTTGGGACCTGGGGCTGCGGGATCCTGGAGGCTTGCATTCTTGGAGCTTGGCTGTGGGATCTTTGTCTTGAAATCCGGAGGCTGTTAACTCAGAGGCTGAAGCTGAGAGACAGACTGGGAACTGAACATCAAGATAGAGCCGGGACTTATCCCTCGACAAGCCAGGACTCAGCTTTAACACAACACCAACATGAGACAGGGCAGAACATAGACCTAGGGCCGGGACTTATCCTACAACAAGCCGGGACTCAACTTCATCTCCACACCAAGGTGGGACAGGTCCACCTGTTGGGTAACGGCAGGACAGTCAGACTTACCCAACAGACGCAAAGACAAGACATGTCCCCCTGCAGGTCAACGGCAAGGCGGCCTGACTTACCCCACAGAGGCGAGGACAAGAGAAGACATGACCCCCCGTGGAGCAACGGCAGAACAGCCTGATTTACCCCACGGAGGCAAGGACAAGAAGAGACAAACACCAAAGAACAACAGACAGTTCCATCTCTGCTCCAGCTCATTTCAGCTGACTTTTAAACTTCCTCTAAGATTAATCTACCCTTTCCCTACCACATAGCCCTTCCTTTATCATTCATGCATGTGCCTATCTAAGAATTTCTTAAATATCCCTAATATATCTGCCTCTACCACCACCCATGATAGCTTGTTCCACACACCTAGCAACCTTTGTGTTAAAACCTACCTCTGATAGTCCCCTTATACTTTACTTGAAACCCTTCAAAGTTACGCCACCTTGTATTAGCTATTTCTGCCCTGAGAAAAAGTTTCTTGCTCTCCATTCTATCTATGTGTCTTATAATTTTTTTTACATCTCTTTCAATTCACCTCCCATCCTCCTACAGGAAAATCCCAAGATCACTCAACCTATCATTATAAGCCATTCTCTCTAATCCAGGCAGTATCCTAGTAAATCTTCTTTATGCCCTCTATTATGCCTCCACATCCTTCCTAGAATGAATAACCTGAAGTGAAAACAATACTCCAGGTTTGGTCTAACCAGAGTTTAACAGAGCTGCAAAATTACTTTGTGGTTCTTGCACTCAGTACCCTGATGAATGAAGACTAACACGGCATATGCCTTCTCAGTCACCTCATTTACTACTGCAGGAACTTTGAGAGATCTATAAACGTGGACCCTAAGGTCCTTCTGTTCCTCCACAATGCTACAAATCCTGCCATTGCCCTGCACTCTGCCTTCAATTTTGACTTTCCAAAGTGTATCACTTCCATCTCAGCCCAGCTTTGTATCCAATAAATGTTCCATTGTAATCTATATCTACCTTCTACATAATCCACATCACCACCAATCTTTCTGTCATTTACAAACTTACTTAACCACCCTTCCACTTCTTCATCCAAGTCATCTATAAAAATGAAAATAACAGATCCTTGCGGAACACCACTGGTCACACACCTCCAGGTAAAATATGCTTCATCTACTACCACCACTGCCTTTTGTGGGCAAGCCATTTCTGAATAAGCCTACTGCAGGGAACATTGTCAAGTACTTTATTAAAAACCCATGTATACCACATCCACTAGTCTATCTTCACCCATGTGCTATGTCACATCCTTAAAGAATTTTTTAATCAGGCTCATGAGGCATGACACAGCACCCATCAACTACACTGACTTTCTCTTATTAGACCATATTTCACCAAATGCTTGTAAATCCTGTCTCTAAGAATCCTCTCCAATATTTTGCCCACTCACTAGTCTTTCATTCTAGGGTTATCCCTATTACCTTTCTTGGACAAAGAAATAACAGGCAGTGAAGAAAGCTAATGGCGTGCTGGCCTTCATAACAAGGGGAATTGAGTATAGGAGCAAAGAGGTCCTTCTGCAGCTGTACAGGGCCCCGGTAAGACCACACCTGGAGTATTGTGTGCAGTTTTGGTCACTGGGCTTGTATACTCTGGAATTTAGAAGGCTGAGAGGGGATCTTATTGAAACATATAAGATTATTAAGTGATTGGACATGCTGAAGGCAGGAAGCATGTTCCTTCTGATGGGTGAGTCCAGAACCAGAGGCCACAGTTTAAGAATAAGGGGTAGGCCATTTAGAATGGAGTTGAGGAAAAACTTTTTCACCCAGAGAGTGGTGGATGTATGGAATGCTCTGCCCCAGAAGGCAGTGGAGGCCAAGTCTCTGGATGCTTTCAAGAAAGAGATGGATAGAGCTCCTCAAGTTAGCGGAATCAAAGGTTATGGGGATAAGGCAGGAACTGGATACTGATTATGGATGATCAGCCATGATCACAGTGAATGGCGGTGCTGGCTCAAAGGGCTGAATGGCCTACTCCTGCACCTATTGTCTATTGTTTAATCTTCTGATACTACTCCTATGGTCAGCGACAATGCAAAGATCATTGCCAAAGGTGCAGCAGTCTCTTCCCTAGTTTCCTCTAGTAACTTGGGCTGTATCCCAACCTGCACTGGGGACTTAACTATCTTAATGTATTTTTCAGAAGTTCCTGCGCATCCTCTCTCTTGATGTCCACATGATCCAGCATATCACTTTGTTACAACCTGTCCTCTGCAATTTATCCACTCACTTTCCTGCCTAATAGCATTATAATTCACCAGCTGGCTTGCTTATATATTATGGCAGGAACCCTTCCTAGACTCAACCTAACAAACTTCAGTACATCTGAAGCTTTTGCGCTGAGGAGGTGCCAATGAATATGAGGGAAGTTGAAGACTGCATGACAACAAACCTTTTACTTTTGCATTTTCCAAAATCTGCCTCCCGATCTGCTCCTCAATATCTCTGTTCCTATTGAGGGGGCTTTACAATACCATAAATAGAGTTTTTTATTCTGTTCCTGTTTCTGACTAGTAGACAATCCACAAAGTTCTCCCTTCTGCAGCTGTGATACTACTCTTGATTAGCAATGCCTCCCCCCCCCCACCTCTTTTACTTTGCTCCTTGTTGGTTTTGAAACATCTAACTCACAGAACATCCAACAGCCTTCCCTGCCTGTGTAACAGCCAAGCCTCTGTAATGGTCATAATATTGTATTTCCATATATTGGTCCATGCTCTAAGTTCATCACCCTTGTTCCTAATACATCTTGCACTTTTCAACCCATTCAACTGACTGTCATTACCTCCTGTCCACCGCCTATCATTCCTCTCAGTCTCTTTACATGCTACATCTACTTCTACACCAACTGCTCCATCCTCTGACCTATCAATCTGGTTCCCAGCCCCCTGTCAAACTAGGTTATCTCCATACACCTCTAGCTGTTCAGACGTAACCTCGTACAGGTCACCCCTTCCCCAGAAGAGATCCCAATCATTCACAAATCTGAAACCTGCCCTCTGCACCAGTTCTTCAGCCACACATTCAACTGCTATATTATCACATCCTTACCCTCACAGACACAGGGCACAGGCATCAATCCAGAGATTACTACCCTTGTGGTCATACTTTACAGCTTTCTACCTAATTCCCTATCTTCTCCCTTCAGGACCTCATCCTTTTTGCTACCAATATTCCTGGTACAATATGTAACATGATTTCTGACTGCTCACACACCCAACCCCACCCCTTAAGAATGCTATGGAC
This sequence comes from Mobula birostris, assembly GCF_030028105.1. Lineage (NCBI taxonomy): Eukaryota > Metazoa > Chordata > Chondrichthyes > Myliobatiformes > Myliobatidae > Mobula > Mobula birostris. The sequence continues at coordinate 139,565,841 of NC_092374.1, read as the reverse complement.
CTGATCTACAATGTCTGTGACCCTGGCAACTGAGAGGCAATATATCTTCCGGGAGTCTATTCATGTCAACAAAATTTCCTGTCTTTATGCCCTATGAACACTGCTTTCCACTTCTCTCTCGTACCAGTCTCAGTGCCAGTGACTCGGTCGCTGCAGCTTTCCCTCGGCAGTCTGAAACCTCCGCCCCCACCCCCCACCACCCCAGCAACAGTATCCAAAGTAGTATACTTGTTATTAGGGGGGATGACCCCAAGAGCATTCTGCACTATCTTCTTATTCCCTTTCCCTCTCCAGAGTCTTACCCAGCTACCTGTCTCCTGCAACCTTTCTGTGACTATCTCACTATAGAGCCTATCTTTCATTTCCTCATTCTCCTGATTAAGCTGAAGATCATTCATCTCCAGCTCCAGTTCTCTAACATGGTCTGTAAGAACCTGCAGCCAGATTCACTTCTTGCAGATGTAGTAATCTTGGAGACTTGTTGCCTCCCAGATGTCCAAAATCCTGCATAAGGAACACATCACTGACCTGGGTCCCATTCTCACTACTCTAGATGGCTACTATAAAGAAAAGAAGTGGAAACTTGATAGAAATGTTGACCTAGTCTCTGCCTCTTCTCACTAAAGCCTCTTGCACCAAACCCACTGTCCCCCACTCTAACTCTGTTCCGTTTACACAATGACTGGTTCACTTTAACCTAAGTTTTTTTTTATTGGCCCTAGCCAAGTGCAAAGTGACATAACACATTCCAATCTCCACGGAAAATCCCAACAGACCCCACTAGTTTCTAAATCTAGTGTTTATATCTACAACTATCAATTGTCGTGCTCTGCAAAAAGTTCTCAGCTCATTTTTTTAAAAAATCTGGTGCTGAAATTCACAAAAAAAAGCATTAGCATAGTAGAAACACATCACAATCAGATGGAAATCATTAACCATGGGAAGCACACAGTAAATACACTTTCTGATGGGTGCTGTGCTCTAATTTCTTGAATATCTGAGTGATGGGTTTTCTACATCTATTTTACTGCATTATCTTTTACTGCAGCAGAAAGATGATTCATGAAAAGACTACAGATGTTCTTGTGCATTCAGAATTTGGTCGTACTGATAACTGGAAAAAAGATCCAGCAAATTGCAATGTTTAGTGCTCTTGGTACATTAGAAAAGACAGGAATTGGAATCTGTCCTACTATTTATCGTGTTGTTGGTACGTATTCTTATTATACGTACCTTCAGCAGTGTAAACTGCCATCAGGTTTTAGGCTCCACAGGCAGAATATGATGTGTTACCCTGTCCACCACAAAAAGCATAATCTCCTGGTGGCCAACCAATTGAATTTGCATTCCTATTCCCATGCTGACATGTCTATCTATGAACTTCTCTATTGCTATGATAAGGCCAAACTCAGTTTGAAGGAACAACACCTCATATTCCGCCTGGGTAGCCTTCAACCTGTTGTCACGAACATTGATTTGGCCTGCTTCTGGTAATCTCCCCCTCTCCCGCTCTATTTTCCTATTCCCCATTCTGTACACCCTCTTACCGCTTCTCTTCTCCTCACCTGTCCATCACATCCCTCTGCTCTCGTCCTCCTTCCCTTTCTTGCATGTCCCACTGTTCTCTCCTATCAGATTCCTTCTTCTTCAGCTTTTATCTCTTCCCTGTATCGCCACCAAGTGTCTTACTTTATTCGACCCTCTCTCTCACCTGGTCTCACCTATCACTAAGCAGCTTGTATTTCTTCCCCTTCCCCCCACTGCTTATTCTAGCTTCAACTCCCTCCCTTTCCAGTCCTAATATTCTATTCCCCTCCATAGATGATGCCGAACCTGCTGAGTTCCTCCAGCATTTTTTGTGTTTGCCATTATTTTAAGTCTCATCAATTAATCATTTGTTTGTTATGTTTCCCCTCTTGCTGTGAAATGGGGACACCTATTTTTCTCTTATTAGGAAGAGAGAGAGCCTGCGGTATGTTGAATTACCAGATAAACAAATAGTTCTTGGGGTACTTCAAGTCTGTGTCTTTATTGATGCTTGCTGTATGCTTGAGTGCTCAGTGGAGGGTGCTGATTTTTTTTGCTGGTGGGGGTGGGTAGGGGTCATTGCCTTGCTGCTGCTTGTGTTTGGGAGGGAGAGCCGGGGAGAGCTTTGTGGGTTCTAATGTTTTAACTGTCATTCATTCTTTTGGGCACTCCTCTGTTTTCGTGGACGTTTGTGAAGAAAAAGAATTTCAGGATGTATATTGAATATACTTCTCTCACATTAAATATACCTATTGAAACCTATTAATCTTTAATCCAGGCAACTACATTATTAATACAGTAAACGTTTCTGTAATGGTACTTTTAATCTTAAAGAAAAATGCAAGCATTATAATTCTTGGAAGCATGCTTCTAGAAAGAAGGAAGAATAACTGAAATACATTTCCTTGATTAATTAACATACAGAGTTAACAGTAATATCTGTGTTTTTGTTATCAATTAGTTTAACTATTCGCTGACAAATTATGTAATAAATACCATGCACTGTATTGCTATTTCGGATCAATGTTTATTGACATTACTGTTGATTATGGGATCCAATTGTTCTTCAGTCGAACAATAATTTCAGAGCAAGCCTCAAAGGAGGCTAGAATGCAGAGGCAGAAGCTACTGTCGTCAGATGATGGTAACTTCACATTTTAACTGTCAATTAGCTTGTGGTGGATGGTCACCTTGTTCACAATTGCTGGGTTGTTGCTTGGCATATGAAAGTATAATTACACTGATACCTTACCCAACATGTGCTTTCAGGCACAAAAGTGCAAATGAATCTATTCTGAAAGCAATCATTATACTATTATAAATATGCAGATGCATTATTTGCATTATTTTTTCATCTATGAGTACTAATTGAGTGTTTCATTGAGGTTAAACATAGAACATTGCAACTTTATTTATGAAACAGTGATCATACAATGAGATATAATGTAAACTGACAAATCTGAAGTCACAAATACATTTGAGCTTCAGAAGGAAGAAGGGCTAAAATTGAAGAACTGCAGCTAGGAGGATGAGCTCAGCTGTGGGACACATTACTGAGGAACTTGGTCAGATTGTGACTTCCTTTTTGAAGAAGAAATCTGAGATTAACTGTCTTTACTGCTGATTCCAATTGAAGGAAACCTGGCCACAACAGTTTTAGTGAACTTTATCACAAATATCGCAGCAGTATTTCGGAGAATTACAGTATCTAGATTAGCAGTGCAGTCGCTCACTGAGGAGTTTTGTATTTAGTGTCATCCCCTGCAATAGAAAAATGCTTCAAGAGAAGAGGAGGCAGGCAAGTAATTGATCTTGAATCTCTTCTTCAAAAAGGAAGAGTCACAGCCTGTCAGCTGCCTCATTCCCCCAGATGAAGCCTCTTCCACTTCACCTCCTACTCTGATGTGACAGTGAGTTCATTTCTCTCAGTTTAGATAACACCTAATATTGGATCATATTGTAGTCTTACTGCTTAATAAATAATCTACAATAACTGGTTTATCCTCAATAAAACTAATTTATTGCTTATACGTAATAAAGAAACACATTTCCATAATTGTTGACCGCATTTTACAGCTGATTTATGTAACCCTCTCATGCTCAAGAACACACCCTGAAAGTAATTGAAGTAGCAATGTATATCTGATTCAAGTATTGTGACTAATGACTGTGAGGAATCAATAGAGTAGAATCTGGATTATTTTAGAAATCTTGTATATATACAAGTACTTAGATGACCTGAACAAGGTTAGACAAGCACAGAGAAAAAAAAACTATGAATATGATTGTATTACACAGTCAATGTAACCTGTGGTCCAGCAAGCAAAATGAAGGATTCAGCTTCAGGTGATTGGGAGGCTGTGATGATGTGAGTATAGTGTTCACAGATGATCCTCATTCTATTGATCATCCATCCTCCTCAGAATTTCACTGCCTTTGTGGAACATGAGATTACTGTCATCCCTCAACAAGTCAATATTTTTCCTCTTCATAAACTGACGTAAAAGAATCTAAAAAGGTATTTCTGTGAGCTATCTGGAAGATCTCGGTTGAGGAAGTGTTGTACCCGATTGTTTTAATCTTCCCTGACCAGGGGAAGCATCATTGCAACATTAACCCAGGCAAATCTGCTCATAATCTGATATATCTCAAGATCCTTCAGATCTTGAATGTTTCATGGTTTCTTCAGAATCTGATGTGTTTTAATTAGATCAAAGTGTAAAGACTCAGTTTCTCAAAGTGCAGAGAATGAGTGTTGTGTGAGCAATATGAAAAAAAATCCATTATTTGGAAGAAGCATGATCAACAAAAAATAAATAACGATTGAATCAAAGTTCAAAATAAATTTATTATCAAAGTCAAAGTACAAAAATGTCATCATATGCAACACAGAGATTCATTTCCTGTGGGCATACTCAACAACCTATAGAATAGTAACTATCGCAGGGTAAGTGGCTAGAATAAACACCGCCTCAGGAAGGACCTGGACCCACTGCAATTTGCCTATCACCACAGTAGTTTACAGCAGATGTGATCTCAATGGCTGTCCATGCAGCTTTGGATCATGTGGACAATGCAAATACCTACATCTGGATGCTGTTTACTGACTATAGCTCAGCATTTGCCACCATCATTCCTATAGTCCTAATTGAAAAGCTGCAGAACAGAGGCCTCTGTACCTCCCTCTGCAACTGGATCTTCAACTTCCTAACCAGAAGACCACAGTCTGTGCAGACTGGAAATAACATCTCCACCTCACTGACAGTTAACACTGGTGCTCCACAAGGACATGTACTTAGCTCACTGATCCACTCTCTGCACTCCCATGACTGTATGGCTAGGCACAACTCAAACGCCATCTATAAACTTGCTGATGATACCACCATTGTTGGTAGAGTTTCAGATGGTGACGAAAGGCTGTACGAGAGTGAGACACACCAGTTAGTTGAGCGGTGTCACAGCAACAATCTTGCACCCAATGTCAGCAAGACCAAAGAACTGATTGTGGACTTCAGGAAGGGTAAGACAAGGGAACATGAATCAATCCTCATGGAGGGATCAGAAGTGGAGAGAGTGGGCAATTTCAGGTTCCTGGTTGTCAATATCTCTGACGACCTAACCAGATGCAATGCAGTGATGCAGCTTAAGAGAGGCAAGACAGCAGCTATATTTCATTTGGAGTTTGAGGAGATCTGGTTTGTTAACTAAAAAGCTTGAAAATGTCTACAAATGCACTGTGGAGAGCATTCTGACTGGCAGTATCACCACCTGGTATGGGGTATCTGGCTACTGCACAAGATTGAAATAAGTTGCAGAAACTTGTAAATTCAGTCAGCGCTAAGAATGGATATAAGCTTCCAGGTCATACCCTCTTCACATTGTTATTACCAAAAAGGAGGTACAAAAGCCTAAAGGCACACACTCAGCGATTCAGGAACAGCTTCTTCCCTTCTGCCATCCGATTCCTAAATGGACACTGAACCCACGAACACTACCTCAACACTCTTTTATTTCTGTTATTTTGCACTACTTACATTAATTTAACCATTTTATAGGCATATATGTACTTCATGTAACCTAGTTTTTTCCTCTTTATTTATTTATCATCTATTTCATTGTACTGCTGCTGTAAAGTTAACAAATTTTCACTACATGTGCTGATGTATTAAATCTGATTCTGATCATCTGATCAATGAAAGATCAACCAGAATGCAGAAGACAACAAACTGTGCAAATGCAAATGTAAATAAATAGCAATAAGTAACGAGAACATGAGATAACAAAATAAAGGGTCTTTAAAGTGAGATCATAGGTTGTGGGAACATTTGTATGGATGGGCAATTGTGTGAAGTTATCCCTTTTTTTTCAAGAGCCTGATGGTTGTGGGGTAGTAACTGTTCTTGAACCTGGTGGTGCAAGTCCTGAGGCTCTTGCACTTTCTACTTGTTTTTAGCAGCAAGAAAAGTGCATGGCCTGGATGACAGGATCTCTGACTGATCTAATGATATGAGGACAGAAAGAGTTGCACAGAGCTCATTGCCTTGGACAACCACAAAATAAAGAAAAAGAGTATCGGAACGTCATTGATATAGTTTGAGAGATCAGTATATTGATCTACTGGAAACTGTATGATTCCAGGCCCATAAATGCATGCAGTGTTATAATAAATGGCTCACTAAAAACTCAAGAACAAATCCCAGCTGTTTGCAAGAAAGATTGCATGATATCAGCACACCAGCAACTTACGCATTTTGTTGACATAAAAAACAATAAATAGTTTCAAGAATGCCCTGAGTCATCATACGTTTGGGTTGGAAGATCTAGACTGTAAGTAGGACTTTAACAGATTTGCTAGAATATGATAAGAAGGACAGGGCAGAAGCTCAAGGACATTGAGAGTGATATCATTGACCAAGATATTTTTAGGATAATGAGTATGTTACTTCTGACAACTATCAGATTTTAGTATCATTGTATACAAGCTCTGTTTACATTCATCATTAACATTAGAATTGGAAGAGAAGAAATAATATGAAGATGCTTTATTTGTTGTATTGTTTAAAGATTTCAAATAATATGAAAATCAAAGAGTATTTTTTAATCTTTGAGGTGAAAGTCAATGTTAGCTGTTTTAATCTGACTATACACTGTGAGAGTATTAATCAACATTTTAAAATCATCAGACAAGGGAATGACATGGCTGATCCATGATCTCTACATATTTATTTTCACGTTCGGTTTTGACTCTGCTATAAATTGTGCCCGGAGTCACAAGCCTTAATACTGGGAGCGCTGACACACAAATGAAAGGCCACAAAGATTTTGCTGCATGTCCAGTGAAGTATTGCATTCCTCAACCAGACAAGTCAAACAATGTTTTGTCAGAATTTTGAAAGCTATAAGGCGAAAGGGAAAAAGCTCAAATTAGCAGCAATTCTCTGAAAACATATGGAGGAACCTGGAATACCCTCCAGCTTTCATTGATGCAACAGGATCACACCAAGCTACAAATAAAAAAAATCCTTTACTTCAATCAATAAGCCATTCCCCCAAGAATAACAATTGATTGACAATTATTTCTGTATTTATTATCAGTATTGCACATGCTCCAGTAGAGGTTTGTACAGTCCAATCAGGAGGAAAAGTAACTCAATTAAATCATAAAAAAACGCTCGAATTTAACCCACAAAGGCTCACATTGGTATCCGTGGAGAATTTCAAGACAATTAATTGTAGTATTTCAGGCAGAAAACATTACTTGCTGCCAGCAAGAAGCACACTCAATTAAATTCAAGCTTGTTAAGTAGCAGCGAGTTTTTCTCAGCAATTGATAAGTTAGATGAAGTTAGAGGCAAAGGACTGATTCCTGAGCAAGTACTCCTCATGTTAACGTTTTCCTTTTGCCAGAGGAGAGATGGAACAATTATTCAGCCACCTGGCTGATTCTCCCAGGTGGCTGTTGAAGAAAATCTTGAAGCTTTCAAAGTTGAAAAATGTGTTAACATGTTAAGTTGTATCATTTTTCAATTAAGTTAAATTAGAGCTCCATCTATGTGGATTATTGGGTAAAGCAGGGGAAAATTGAGTATTATCTTTTCATGATGTTACTTGACAGAACTAGTGCAAACTGTTGGACTTTGTGTTTCTTCTATATTATTGTTAGGGACTTACTGATGTTCTGTCTATTAACATCAGTTATTCTGATCAAATATTACAATGTGTTTGGCTAGTTAGGTGTATTTGTTTAACTTGATTTTATTCTAAATAGGAACAACTTCTTTTGTAAAAAACAGGCAAATTAATAAGGATAATACTTTTTGCAAATCAATACACATGGAGATCACAATGAAAAGGACAGAACCATACATTCTATCATGTCTCACTTTAAATTAAATTTCAACTCCATTTATTGTAAATGCATCGACTACACAAAAAAAAATATGCCATCTGGCTACTGAATAACATATCTTAGAATGACCTAAGGCCTTCTGCTGTAAAGTGTGACAGCTTTCATGGTTATTTCCAAAAGGTAAAATGCAGAACAAAAAGAAATCTATTCTAGTATTTTGCATAATGGAAGTTCAACTCAATGTCATAACTTTGCCTTTGCAAAAGTATCCATGCGTCATGATGCCAATTAACTAGCTGAGTGATTCATCAAAAAGGCTGTATAGATGCGGAGTAAATGAGCATGGTGGCCCAAAGATTCAAGCATCCATTGAAATGTGTGCTTGTGTGGTAGTGTACATGAATACAGGGAGTATTTTCCTACCAAATCAATGGTAAACACTGTTCTTAATCCAATTAATTTTGAAGGAATTTCACATAAATGTATCATCAGATTTAGGGCATCACTGCGATTACATATAATAACCATGAAAAACTCTGAGACACCCAACTTACAAAAATTCAATATCATGACATGGTGAGAGTTCTTAAATCAAAAGCTCCCCATGAGAACTAAAGTTAATGGGCCTCAATCATACTGGCAAAACTAGGTGGCAGGTTAAGATGAGAATGGGCACTGTATTTGACTGACAGATAAATGTTCTTTGAATGATAAAGAAGTTGGATTCTTGGAGCAAGCATTAAAATGACAGGGGCATCCTTCATAGAAAGGAGAACGTAGTTTGTCAGAAGAAGAGATCAGTAGAGTGTAGCAGGAGTAGAGCAGCAGAATGCAGTTAGGGAAAACGGATTGGGGGAGATGTTGTGGAGGGATGAAGATCAGGGGTGATATGTCTTTTGGAAGTCCATCAAGATTGTTTGGTGACTGGACAGGTAAGAAAAAGGATTGGGAATGCCCAGTGAGGGAAATTATTTTCCAGAGCAAGACAATTGGGAGGAGAAGAGCAATGAAATTGTTATGTGGAGGGATGACTAGAGAGGATGTACTGCAAGAGGAGGATTGGGAGTATCTCAGATAGACTGCTGTGTGGTGCACAGGTTGTGGAAGCAACACAAATGGTAATTACTGAGGAGGAAGACCTAAGTTAGAAGGCACTGCAAGATAACTTGCCATGTAAGCGTGGGCCACATAAACTAACACTAATCACATGCTTCACAACCTGCATCTCCCTGTTAAGAAATGCTTCAAAGTGTGAGGTTAGCACTGTTTGGAAGCGATGTCCGCATAGAATAATATTTCATAGCTATCATCAAAATAAGCTTTCCAACTTTCTGATGTCATTGCATGTGACTAGTACACTTTCTTTTGTATGTGCAAGAAGGAACGGTATTAAAAACCGGGAAATGGTACTATCAATGCACCAAGCAATCATTCCTGTTTAACTTTCCTCACACAACGCAGGTGGCTGTTGCATTATTAAGAAGACCCACTCTGGATCAACACATGGAACTTCGTCTTGTGGGCCATAAGATGATTATCCTGACAGCTATGTTTACAATTATTATAGTACAATTAATAAATGGGAACTCTTGTGAATTCACCTGCCACTCTGATAAGGCATATCTACATATAAGTTTAGAGAATGATATTTTTATTGGACTCACCATGACAGGAGCATGCCAATATGGCTGACAGACACATTAAATCAAGGCAGTTCTACAGTATTCTCTCACTGCTGAAACCTCATGGGGCATTGGTCAAAGTGCTGAGCCAATTATATTGAAATGCAAAATCAAACAGCCAGCATTTCTTGAAGAGTGTGGAGATTGCCAGTCGGAAGGTGGTGAGTAAACCTAATGGGTGGAATGCAATCATCACTGTGAAGGCTGGATTCCCCAAGATTTTTGAAGTGGATATTATAAATGACAATGGATGATCACTTACATGAAACATAACTATGATCTCATAGTTTGATGTGATAAGATGTATGAAGATGCAAATGCTGGAATTTATTCATAGCATTATCCATTAAATATGTTCATGTTTCTACAAAATAAGGAAAAGGCCAGATGGTTTTCTTTCTTATAATGCTGGGAAGTATTCTATATCTGTTTCTATGTCTGATTGCATATTATAATTGCAATCATTTTTAACCTTTATTAATCAAGGAGATACAATCACAGTCAATGCAAATTATGTTAAATGTTAAATATTAAGCTGATGCAATTTCTCTCCACAATTTCCCACAAGATGTAACACCTTTCTCTACCCATCTCACCACTTCTTTATTAATTCATTTTTCAGAACGTTGGCATAACTGTCTCTTTACTTCCCATGCAGAACTGGTGTTGATCTTTTTTGAACTGCTGAAGGCCCTATGGTGAAGTCATTCCCATAACCAGAAATGTCGCTGGGAAGAGACTTCAGGAATAAATTCCAATATAATAAATGAAAGGTAGTATACCAATGAAGCTGTATGAAACTCAGAATGAACTGCACACAATGTGTTGATTCTGTATGGCTACCACCATTAAATCTCCTATTGGTAGAGATGCCAGGTTTTGGAGTGCTGATGGAGTAGTCCATTCTGAGGACTGAATATTTGGCTGCTATTGTTCATCATTAGAGGCTGGAGTGGTGAATGGACTAACAGTTGTAGGCCAGAAAGGACAGTCTACAAATCAGTGAATTCAAATGAGTCGAGGACAGTGGAAGCAGACAGACTAATTGTCTTTGTTCTTGCCGCGAGCTTGGACATGGGGGCTGCCATTTTGTGAAGACACTCTGTTTGTGAGCTTGAAGTGCTTGGCTTGATCAATGTTTTAAAGAAGACACAATGATGCTCCAGGTATTTTGTTGGACTAGGGACAATTTCCAGATAAGAAGTTACAGTATTTGTGAGATGTTCTTTGTTTGAATATTACATACAGGTATGTGAATGCTGCCTACCTGAAGTGGTTCGAGCTCATTGAGAACAAAGAGCCATAAATTATCGACTGTCACTTGCTGGGAAGAGGGCAATAAATGGATGCTGGTTTGGCACAGAGCCAATAACAAGATATTAAAGGTCATGACCTCTGACCAATGACACTGGAATATTTGAATTGATAAAGAATGTACATATATTTGGACACTTTGTGTGTCCTGGCAGCAGTAACTTTGAAGAATAGCCATTGCAGATACAAGTTTGACTGACCCTGAGTGGAACATGTGGAGAGTGGATCAGAACTACGAGGAATGCCTGGCCAGTGTAGACTCCTTTGCCCAGGTAATACCTTTGCTATTCTTTGACTATTTGGGAAAGTCAGGGAAAGTTAGTAAGTGTGCACACAAGGTAGTTAGTGTATGAATTCATATACTTGTTAGATTAGACCAGGGATCCCCAACCTTTTTTGCACTGCGGACCGGTTCAATATTGATAATATTCTTGCGGAATGGCTGACCTGGGGGAGTGGGGTAGGGTTGCCAACAGACAAGAGTAGCAGTCAAGTACGTTGTGTTTACCCCGAGAAAGACTACAATGACCATGAAGCCTTGCGCGGGCCCTAGTGCGCATGCATGACTTGCACATGCATGTACGAGCCGATTTTTTTCTACAAATCGTTTTTGGCAATTCTGTTCGGTTGGGGGTGTTAATCACGAGCGGAATATAGGTGATAAGTGGCTAATACACTCAATTTTGTTTCTAAAAGATTTTATCTAACGAATTTAATATTAAACACACAGTGCATGTTTTCCTTGCATGAATATAATGATAAGTTAATTATCAGGGGAGGACAGGGGAGCTTGAAGTAAGTGTTGAACGAACTTCCAGTAGAAATGGTAGAGGCAGGTTCGATAATATCATTTAAAGAAAAATTGGATAGGTATATGGACAGGAAAGGAATGGAGGGTTATGGGTTGAGTGCAGGTTGGTGGGACTAGGTGGGAGTAGCGTTCGGCATGGACTAGAAGAGCAGAGATGGCCTGTTTCCGTGTTGTAATTGATATATGGTTATATAAGTCACTTAGAAGTCAATAGCATCATAACATTTTAAGTAACATTTGGATATTAAACACACAGCACATATTTTCCCCATATGAACATATAAAATCATTGCAACACACCAATATCGCTGAATCAGTGGGAGTCCTGGGCTTGTTTCCCTGCAAAAACATGGTGCCATCGAGGGGTGATGGGAGACAGCGATACTCGAACGGGATTCCTTATGTCCAGTCTATTCCGCAATTCAGTCTTCGTTGCATTCATTACAGAGATATGTTAGAAATGGAAGCAACATTTTCAGTGCTTTCGTGGCTATGTCAGGATATTCAGCCTTGACTTTGATCCGGAATGCCGGCAAAGATGTTATGTCAAATGTACTTTTCAGCCCGCTGTCATTTGAAAGCTCGAGGAGTTGATCTCCTTCCTGCGTTGACATGGATGATGCGTGGGTAATGACCTTGCGCACATTCAAGTTCAACAGTGTGTGACAGGGAATGAGGAAAGGTGCAGCTGACTCATATCGCCAAATCGTATCGTTTCCTCACAGCCCGGTAGCACATGCTTTGTGGCCCGGTGGTTTGGGGACCACTGGATTAGACAATAAAGGTGCTTGTCGGTAAATACAGCTTCTCTCTTTGTGCCTCGTTGATCATTGTTATAAGGTGTGATTCTTATAACACAATTAATTGACTACTTCATCCTAGACGATGTTAGACTTCTTGAATATAAGACCATTAAGGCCATAAGATATTATGAAATAATATATATTATATAATATTGCTGGAGTTGCATTCATTTTGTCAATAGAAAATATTACAACATAGTCCCAATATGCACTTGAGATGGCGATAATCAAAATCAGAATCAGGTTTATTATCACCGGCATGTGTCGCGAAATTTGTTAACTTAGCAGCATCAGTTCAATGCAATACATAATCTAGAAGAAGAGGGAAATAATAATAATAATAATAAATAAATAAGTATATCAATTACAGTATACATATAATGAATAGATTAAAAATCGTGCAAAAACCAGAAATAGTATATATATATTTTAAAAATCAGGTAATGTTCAAGGGTTCAATGTCCATTTGGGAATCAGATGGCAGAGGGGAAGAAGCTGTTAATGAATCACTGAGTGTGTGCCTTCAGGTTTCTGTACCTCCTACCTGATGGTGACAGGAACAGGAATTTGTCTCCATGAAGTTTGTGTACTGGTCATTCCTGTCAATGGAAGATGTAAAGAAAGCAAGCTGAATAGTGAGGATGAAGAGCTATAGGTTCATGTAGGACAACTCACCAGCTATCATGGACCAATCTTCCAGCTACTTCTTTCAAAAAAAAAAGAAACTGGAAAATCACAGCAGGCCACAAGGCAGATCAGAATGAATCTTTGTTCTGAGGAAGTTCTCAACACATTCTGATGAAGATCTCTGTTTTCATACTTTTTGTTATTTATTTCATACTTCTACAGATTTTTATTGACTTACATTTGTTATCTCTGTTTGAGAGAATGATAACAGAATATCCTGCAAAAGAGAGAACTCTCATCAGGCCCTGATGCTGCACCTGACAGAGTAATGAAAACCTGTGCTGACCAACTGACTGGAGTGTTCAAAGACATCGTCAACCTGTCACTGCTGCTCCCCTTTGAAGTTTCAAAAGGGCAGCAATCATACCAGTGCTCAAGAAGAGAAAGTTAAGCTGCCTCAACTGCTATTGAACATTAGAACTCACATCGGCTGTGGTGAATTGCTTTGAAGAGTTAGTCATGGCTAGAATTATCTCTTGCCTTAGCAAGGACATGGACCCATTGCTATTTGTCTGCTGCCACAACAAGTCTACAGTAGATGCAATTTCATTAACTCTCCACTCCATCATTGACCACCTAGAAAACAGCAAAACATATATTAGATACTTATTTCCATTACAGCTGTGTTCAACACCACCTTACACTCAGTACTAACCGAAAAGCTTCAAAAACCTAGCCCTCAGTACCTTCCTCTGCAACTGGATTCTTGACTTCAATAGTACAGTCAGTGTGAAATGATAACATCTCCCTCTCAATCAACACAGGGACACATCAAGAATGAGTGATTATCCTACTGTTCTACTTACTCTACATTCGTAACTGTGTGGATAGGTACCACTCAAACACCATTCATAAAGTCAGCAATGACGCTACTGTTGTTGGAAGAATCTCTGATGGCGACAGAGTGGGATGCAGGAGTGAGATGAGCTGGTTTACTGGTGTAGTAACAACAATCTAGCACTTAACATCAACAAGAATTGAATTTCAGGAAGTGGAAATCAGGAGAACACATACATCCTCATTAGAGATCAGCAGTGGAAAGGGAGAGCAGATTTAAGTTTGTAGGTACCATCACCTCAGAAAATCTGTCCTGGCCTCAACACACTGATGTAATCATGAAGGCATGCCATCAGCTCTATTTCGTTGGAAATTTGAAACAGCAAAGACTTGAAAAATTCTGCTGGTATATAGTGGAAAGCACTCTGACTGGTGGCATCACACCCTAGTATGGGCACTCCAAAGCACGAGGTCACAGGAGGCTGCAGAGGGTTGTAGATACAGCCAGTTCTATTATAGGCACAGCCCTCACTGCCATCAAGGACATCTTCAAGAAGCGGTGCTTTAAGAAGGCAGCATCTATCCTTCAATATCCGGGACATACCCTCTTCTCATTACTACATCAGCAGGGAGATATAGGAGCCTAAAGTCCCACATTCAATGTTTTAAAAAACAATTTCTCCCCTTGACCATCAGATTTCTGAGTGGTCTATGAACCTATGAATACCACTCCACTATTTGTCTTTTCTATGACTTATTTATTTCATAACTTATAATAACTTTATATATTGGTCTGTATTGCTGCTGCAAGACAAAAAGTTTCATGATATACTATGCCAGTGGTAATAAACCAACAACTGGAGGAAGAGGAGTTGCCTGATGGGTCAGGCAAGCAGAGCAGTGAGGTGATACGTTCTGTCCTCATTTTACCTATTTATTGTATTGATTCAAATTTATCAATTTCGTCTTGAATGCTTTTCATCCAACCCTCCCCGCTGCCTTTGCTTCTTTAATCTGGCCAAATATCATTAGGGTACTGAAAAAATACTGGTAATCATTATCTCCAAGTTCACTAGAATGATGATGAAAACTCCTGACTCATTATGCGAAATATTTTCAGTAATTTCTGTTTCTGTTAATGATTCATAACCTATCCCCAGATCTGTAAACCCTATACTTCTCATACCATAACCACTTGGTTCTCAGCCACTGCCACACTGAAGCTCAACATAAGCTCATGAAATCAGATTCTGCTTAACTCCTACTTTCACTTATCTATTTACCACACTCGATTGCCTGGCATTACAATACATGACCAACCTAAGATTGAAACTTGAAACTTAAAGCGAAGAGCATGTACTTCCCACCTACTGATGTAAACAGAGGCATGTGCATTACCCACTTCCTGAAAACAATAATCAGCTCTTTTGTTGGTCGAGATGATTGAGTGCTTCAAGTTCCTAATAGCTTGAAATGGTCCAGCCACATATTTACCATCATCAAGAAAGCACACCAGCACAACTACTTCTTCAGGAAGTTAAAAATATTTGGCATATCCCTGGTGACCTTGACCATTAAAAGCATCTGATCCAAATGTATCACAGCTTGAATGACAACTGCCCGGCCGATGACCACAAGAAACTACAGAGAGTTATGGACACTGCTCAGCACATTACAGAAACCAGCCTTCCTTCTCGAGTCCGTCTCCTCTTCCTGCTGGTTTGGTAAGGCAGGTAACATAATGAAATACCCCCACTCACCCTAGATGCTCTCTGTATTCCCCCTGTCATCAGACAGAAGATACAAATGCCTGAAACAACATACCACCAGGCTCAGGACAGTTTCTCTCCCACTGTTATAAAATTATTGAATGATCCCCTTGTATGATAAGATGGACCCCTGACCTCAAAATTCATTTTGACCTTCCTCTTTATTATCTACCTGCACTACACTGTAACACTTTATTATGCACTCTGTTATTGTTTTCCCTTCTACTATCTGTATGGATGGCATGGAAAACAAATTTTCACTATACCTTGGAACATGTGATAATAATAAGCCAATTTATCAATTTATCAGTTTTCTTTTTTTTATCTCATAATCTCTTCACCCTTCTACATTATTCTTCATTTTCTCTTCCACCCCAAACCTTGTTGAGCCTCCTTTCCCATTTCTCAGCTTCATTACTGAAATAAATTGTGTCAGTACTATAAAAGACGCATTAGAATAGCTCATAATTCCAAAGTGCACTACATCATTCTTTAAAACAAAGGCTAATTTTTGAAATCAGCAACAATGAAGTTCACACAATGTGTTATAAATCACTGTGTAAAAAAAAATGAGAGACTTCTCTCAAACTCATGGAATGTGAACCAGTAAAGTGATTAACTGTTATGTTCTGTAACTCCAACAGTTAATAAATTTTAATTGAACCCAAGAAGATTATCTACCTGTTGAACCATAGCAAAATATTTAATTTAAAAGACACAGTGAGAACTAGCTGAGTTAAAACAGTGCAGCATGTGTTTCTTTGGGAAGGGACAGTGGCGTTCATGTCAATAAAAAAAGGCAGAGAACAGACGAATTCACGTGTTCAAAACAGTGATTCTTGGGTGATAATAACTATATTTTTTTAAAGCTAAAAATGGACAAGTTTATGGATTCAAAACAGTGATTAGTGGGTGATAATCATAAATTTAAAAAAAAAGGTTGGCTACATTGGAAAAATAGATATGTTCGATTACACGAGCAAACTGGATATTGTATATTGAGCAAACTGAGCAGTACTTTGAAACAAATGAAATAGCCAATGAAAAGTGAGTGCCAGTTTTGCTGAGTGCATTGTGTGGAAGAGCAGGAAGTTTACTAAGAAGTTTAACCGCTCCAACCAAACCAGCCAAAATGAGCTTTGCTGATATGTATGTAATTCAGGACAAGTTAGAGATGAAGTCATTGTTGATTGCAGAATGTTTTATGTTTCATAAGCAGAATCAAAAGGGAAGGGGAGTCCATTACAGTGATGTGGCTGAATTGAAGAGATTATCTGAGCATTGTCAGATTCATGATAGACTTAATGATGCAATGCAAAATTGTTTAGTTTATGGAATCTTGCAAAAAAAATCAAAAATGGTTCATAATTGAAGTACAACTCACATTTAAAACAGCAGTTGAAATTGCTGTATCAATGGAAACAGGAGACTAACATGCAATTCAGTTGCAGCCAGGAATGAAAGTGAATGTGAACAAAATTGCAATGCCTAAACAGAAAACAAACCTGGCCAAACAAATTGTAATACTCTTGTGATAGGGGCTCAGATATACAAGACCAGTGAAGGTTTAAAGGTGAAACTTGCAAAAATGTAACAAAGTGGTACACATATAAAGAGTATGTCAAGCAGACAAAAATAAAGGGACTACACAGGGAAAAGAAAAAGATTAAAAAGTCAAGTTGCAGTTTCAGAAAGAGCACTAATCCATATGCCATTGATGAAAAAAATGATAATGATGATAGTGACACAGGACTGGGTAGCCTTGGGATTTATAATGAGAAAACTTACATGAGACGAGCAATATAGCTTACACCAGAAATGAACATCAAATTAATTAAAATGGAATTGGACACTGGCTGGGCTGTTTCCAACATTCCACAAAATGATGTTGCTAAGGTAATAACTGAAGCCTGCAGATATCCAAATAAGAACTTATATTGGAGAAAAGATAATTCCTGTGAGAATGACATTTTTGTAACAGTGAAATACAACAACCAACAAGTCACATTAGGCTTGTATGTGGTAAAAACAGGAGCACTAGCGTTGTTGGGCCATGACTGGCTGAGACAACTACAACTTGGTTGTAGATCCATCCACCATTTGCATGCCACATCCCCTGTAATAGAGTCAACTGAAAGTGAATTAACAACGTTACTGGATGATACCACAGCAATGTTCAAGGATGGTATTGGAAAATTCAAGCATATCAAGGATACAATAGTTTCAAATGAAAATGCCACATCCATGTTTTATAAAGCCTGCCTGGTTCCTTATACATCTGTGATAAAATAGCCAGTGAGCTAGATTGCATGGAGGCTGAAGGAATTCTTTCCAAGTTTGAGTGGAGCACATGGGCAATGCCAGTCATCCCAGTAGCCAAGAAGAATGGGTCTGTCTGGATCTGTGGTGATTTTAAGGTCACCATCAATCCAGTACTGCAAGTAGATCAATGCCCTCTTTTTCTTTGCAAACTTTTCTTGAAGAAAACACTTCAGCAAAGAGGACTTAGCTGTGGTCTCCCAACAGATGGACATGGAAAAAGAGTCCAATGTATGTCTCATCATAAGCACTCACAAAGGGCTTTCTCACTTGTAATAGGTTTATTTTGGAGTAGCATCTGCACCTGCACTCTGGCGGAAAGCTATGAATCAGGTGCTGCAAGGCTTTTCAGGCACTCAATATTACCTGGATGACATCATTGTTACCAGTAAGGATGACAAGGTTTATCTCTTAAATCTCAAGACAGTGTTAAAAAGATTAGAAAATTTTGGGCTCAGAGCAGAATGCAAAAAGTGTGAATTCTTAAACCAAGCATCACTCACTGGTTGCACCATTGGCATGCAGGAATTATACAAGTGTGCAAAGAAAATTCAAGCAGTGGTGGATGTCCCAAAGACTAAGAATATGTCACAGTTGTGGTCACAGGTTTTAACAATTACTATAACAGGTTCATGCCAAACCTGGCTACTGTACTCCACCCCTCGAACTCATTAGGGGTGAAGATATGGCAATGGGCAAAGCAGTGTGAGGTGGCTTTCAAAAAGGTAAAGGAAATGGTGACATCAGACACTGTACTCACACAATATGATCCATGTCATC
Organism: Mobula birostris; assembly: GCF_030028105.1. Classification (NCBI taxonomy): domain Eukaryota; kingdom Metazoa; phylum Chordata; class Chondrichthyes; order Myliobatiformes; family Myliobatidae; genus Mobula; species Mobula birostris. The sequence goes on along the minus strand of NC_092374.1, from coordinate 139,547,023 downwards.
CAATGAAGCTTGCCTGTGATGCCTTGCCATATAGTATATGTACTGACATGTCACATGTTATGAGTAATGAAAGTGGAAGCCCCATAGCATTTGCATTATTTTCGCCTACCGCTGCAAAGAAAAATTATGCACAGATAGACAGAGAGACCTTGAGTCTGGTTTGGCATGTAAAATGTTCTATCCTCGTTACTGATCATCAACTACTAGCGTCCATTTTCAATGCATAGAAGTGTGTTCCACTAACAGCAGCAGCATAAATGCAGAGATGCGCTCTATTTCTTGGAGCTCACAATTACAAGGTCTAATTCAAAAGGACAATGAATCATGGAAACGCTGATGAATTATCCCATTTACCCTTGGAAAAGGAATACATCAAATTTTTCCAAAAGGGGACACTCCTCTTGACGCATTCTCCCTAATACAAATCAAAGGCTCCTTATTAAGAAGAGGTGATCCAAAGGAAAACCAGAAAAGAACCCACACCGTCACAAGTTTACATGGCCACCCAAAATGGCCGGAATGTGCAACAGAAACTATAGTTTGCTCATCTTTACCAGTGCCGCGATGAGCTTGCCCGTGATGCAGATCAAGCAGCTTGCCATGCACTGTTCGGGATGCCAATATGTCCAGAAGAAAGGTGTCCAGAGGTATCAGTTCCACTTACTACAGTCCGAGAGTCAACTTCTACAACCACCATGGATGAGGCCCCATAACCTGAAACTGTTTCGCATCCACAAGTCTCAGCTGCTAAGCAGAATGATCTCTCTGATTGAAGGTTCAAATATTCAAAGTAGAATTGTTATTGAGGAATGTACAGTATAAATTATACAACTATGAGATGTGTTTGCTCACAGGTAGCCACAAAGCATGACATCCGAAAGAACCCAATTATAAAAAATAGAATAAAAATAAATATAAAAGACCAACACTCAAAGTGCAAAAGAAAAAAAAACACAAATCATGCAAACAATTAAAGTGAACAACGATCTAAACCTGTCATGGTCCGGATCGGGGTCCCTTTAAATTTACCTTGTTTATGTTATGATCCGGACCATTGATTCCCTGTTTTCCCATGTCCCTCGACTTGGGTGATTAGAGGCAATTAACGCTTGGCTGAACCGGTAGTTTATAGTCTCCGGCTTTCAGCCGTTCGGCACGGGAGCGTCTGCAAAGTCATCCAAGGTACGGTGTGCTGATGTCAACTGGCCGAAGCAAGCCTAGTCTCTGCCAAAGCGAGTGCCGGTAATTCACTTCTCCTCACCGGGGCAACCCAGTCCAGTTACCTTGCCAAAGCGAGCCTGTGAAGTTTCCTCACCGAGGTGGGTCTGTCAGTTAACCCGCCGGAGGGAATCAAGAACCGTTGTCTACTGTTCCTGGGCTGAGTCGAGAGCTCGCCACTACCCGAGGCTCCAAGTCAAGTCCTGGTTCCAGCGGCATTCAAGTTCCAAGTCAAGTCCTGGCTCTGGCGGCATTCAAGCACCAAGTCAAGTCCTGGCCCTGGCGGTCTGTGATTCCTGTCCTACCACCTTGTCTGAATCCCTTCTCTGCCCCTCTCGCCTCTAGCCCTCGTCTGCAGCCCCTGCCTGCACTTCAGTCTAGTTCCATCACCGGAGCTAGATAGGTGCCGTCTGATGTTCATTCGTGTTGGTCTTGTCTTGTCTTGTCCTCGCCTCCGTGAGGTAGGTCAGGCTGTCTTGCCATTGCCCCGCGGAGGGTCATGAGTCCCGGCCCTATGTCCTGTACCCAAGGAGGGGTCCCGACTCTGTGTTCTATGTATGTGTCCATGGTTCCATGTACCTGCTTCCCGAGACCGAGGCTCTGTGTTCCCATGTTCCTCCTCTCCCTAGCCCATGTCATGTCCTTGCCTGGTTCTGGGATCTGAACCCGAGGCAAGACCCAGGTACTAGGTCCTTGCCCAGTCTCTGGCTCGGAGTCGATACCCCAGCCTCTTCATGTCTCCCCTTGCTCTGGGAGCTGATTCCGAATCCAAGTCCAGACCCTTCGTCCCAGCCTAGTCTCAGTCCTGAGTCCTTGTCCAGTTCGCTATTTCCTGCTCCTGCCTTGCTCTCCTGGTATCGAACAATAAACTAAATCTAAGTAACCTCACAATATGTGTCTTGCATTTGGATCTACCCTTGCTCCCAATGCCCCTGCCATTGTGACAAAACCAATATTCAGGAAAGACATTATCTTATCCTCATCGCCACTGTTATGTTTTGGAGTTACAAAATTGTTAACAATTTGAAGTTCTTTGGATCACAGAACTAATTTCCTGATTACTAGAAGCTGAACACAAGAAACAATGCACTTGCTATTGCAACAGGAGGATAAATTTCCAAAGAAGGATTATCATTATACAGAACTCTTATCATTATAATTCTTATCCCTATCATTTGTGTTATCTTCCTAATTTCCTCTCTACTGCACTTTAGTTCAAAATTAAAGTTTAAAACTATACATGCAGAGCAGCCTTTCATGTGCTGGCAATTTAGGTCCTTATTTAGATAACTTAATTTTGTGAGATTACTCAAGCAATGAGTTTTAGATTCCAACCACTCTCTGGTTGGAAGTATTTTTCCTCAAATCCACTCTAATTCTTGTATCACTTATACTTAAACAATTCCCTCCAGATTTCTTACAAATTTCCCCAGCACACAGTCTTAACAAAATTGTGCCTATTCCCATTCCTGCACTAACAATTGAAAGAAAAAGAATTAGTAACCTAAAAGCGAAATACTTCTAATGCTAGACATCTGAAATAGGAAATGAGCGAGAAAATGATCAGGCAACATCTGAGGGAATTGAAGTAATTAATCTGGAAATGACAAATACAGATCCACCAGTACAAGTGGGATCTCCTGGTGGCCGTCCATTTCAATTCTACTTCTCATTTCCATTGCAACATGTCAGTCCACGGCCTCCTCTACTGCCACCATGACGCCACACCCAGGTGAGTGGAGCAACACCTTATATTCTGTCAGGGTAGCCTCCAACATGATGGCATGAACATCAATTTCTTGAACTTCTGGTAATTGCTCTCCCCCTCATCATTCCCATTCCCGCTTCCTTCTCTCAACTTATCTCCTTACCTGCCCTCACCTTCCTCTGGTGCTCCTCCCTTTTCCCGTTGTTCCACAGTCTCCTATCCCCTCCTATCAGATCCCACTCCCCCTTCTCCAGCCTTTTACCTCTCTCAGCAATCAACTTCCCAGCTATGTCCTACTACCCTGTCCATCTTCCTCCCCTCCTCCCACCTTCTTACTCTGACTTTTAATCTTTTATTCCAGTCGTAATGAAGGGTCTTCACCTGAAATGTTAACTGTTTACTGTTTTCCATAGATGCTGTCTGGCCTGCTGAGTTCCTCCAGCATTTGTGTATGGTACTTGGATTTTCAGCATCTGCAGATTTCCCCTTCCTTATGACAAATACTAAGTTGTGACTTTTTAGCAGTTAAGTCAAGTGTTTGATCATTGACACAAATACATTTATTCACAGGTGCGATGAAAAACTGACCTGCAGCACCATCATGGGCACATAGCATCAGATAAGCAGCATTCACAAGAAAAACATAAATTAAACACAAATTATGCACGTTTACATGAAATAACACAAGTCGATCAAAATAATCCTTTTTACTGCAAAATGGACATAGTGTTACTGAACTGCTGTGTTCAACATTTTGCTAATTGGTTCAAGTACAGAATAGTTGAAAGGAAGTAGCTGTTCTTGATCCTAGTGGTGTAGGACTTCAAGCCTGATGTTAAAGGATGGGGTGGCCTGGGTGATAGAAATCATTGAGTAGTGGTAATAGTTTTAAATACATCTTTAAGAAGTTAGTGTACACCATGAAACTGGGGTACTTCTGTATTGTCGAGAATTACTGAACTCTGTACTTCCATTGAAAGATTTTCCTTTTCTTATTGTTTATACAAGTCTCTCTTCTCCCTGGTTGTCCATTGAAATCCAATGATGATGTCCACTCTTTCAACGGTGAGATCTTTGATGACTATACACTCCTATCCAGGACCCACAAGCTCTATTGCAGGTGGGACATGTATATGTGGTAGTGGTGGCAACCATGGCTGCATTTCTCCTGGCTCTCTTCTGCTGTCTTCTGGTTGTTCTTTCCATCTCCAGAATACGAACTCCATCCCTACACAGCTGTCGCCAAGTGGTACAGTCAGCAGCAACATCCTCCAGGTCCTCGGGTCTGATCCTGCACTTCCTTAAAGCATTCTTCATCTGATCTTTATAGTGCTTCTTCGGCCCTCCAGCTGAGCGTTGACCATGATGTAGCTGGTCGTATAACACTCTGCGGGGTAGCTGACATGGGGGCATCCTTATCACGTGCCCCAGCCGCTGCAGCTGACGCTGGGTGATCATGGCCTCAATACTTCTGCAGTTTGTCTTTACAAGTATTTCAGTGTGAGGCACCCGCTCACACCAGGTAATTCCCAGGATGCGCTGGAGACAGCTTATGTGGAAGCGCTCCAAGGACTTGATGTGACGGCTGTAGGTTACCCAAGCTTCACAGCTATGAAGGAGGGTGGTGACACAGACCGCTTGGTATACGGTGACCTTTGTGGAGGGACGAAGGCTCCTGTTCTGAAAGACTCTACGCCGAAGTCTCCCAAAGGCAGCTGATGCCTGTTTAATGCGGCTCTGGATGTCGTTGTCAATGCTGCTATCCTCAGAAAGAATGCTCCCCAGATATCTGAAAGATGGCACTACTGACAGTTTTTCATCACCAACAGTGAAGGCAGGTAGAGTGGGTGGGACGCTGGTACTCCATTGGCAAACCACTTCTGTCTTGGTGGTATTGACAGTCAGCCCCATCCTGCTGTACGCTCTCACCGCCACAACAAGGACAGTCTGAAGATGCTCCGGAGTATGGGCCACAAGAGCACAGTCGTTTGTATACTGCAGCTCCAGGACCCAATCTTTACGGAGTTTGGTGGTTGCGTGGAGCCTCCTGATGTCAAAGAGGTTGCCATCTAATCTGACGTCTTCTGCCACATGGTTGCTGTCTTCAATCTCGTTGTGGAGAAGCTTGGTAACACACAAGAGGAAGGTGTTAAAGAGCACTGGCGCTAGTACACACCCCTGCCTCACCCTTGTGTGTACAAGGAAGGGCTTGGACTCTTGTCCTCCTATGGTCACCCGAGCAGTCATCCCATCGTGGAACTGGTGGAGGATGTTAACAAATTTATTGGGACAGCCAAACCGAAGGAGAACATCCCATAAGAGTTCTCTTTGCACAGTGTTGAATGCTTTGGAGAGGTTGACAAAGGCCATAAACAGGTCCTGATGTTGTTCCCGGCACTTTTCCTGAACCTGCCGGGCTGTAAAGATCATGTCGATCGTACTTCTGTTCTTCCTAAATCCACACTGCGATCCAGGCAGCAGTGACTCGGTGATGTTGCTAATGGGTCTCTGAAGCATCTCCTTACCCAGGACCTTCCCAGCAACAGAAAGGGGTGATATGCCCCTACTATTGCCACAGACTTGTACAAGTACGACAGTAAAAAGTTACAGACACCACTGGTGACACCACTATTGCTTGCCGAATCAAAGGTGGGGATGAATCAGCAATATAGGAGGGAGGTTGAAACTTTGGCTGAGCACAACACAATCTCTCGCTTAACATCAGAAAAACAAAAGAGCTGATTATTGACTACAGGACCATAAGACAAAGGAGCAGAAGTCGGCCATTCGGCCCATCGAGTCTGCTCCACCATTTTATCATCAGCTGATCCATTCTCCCATTTAGTCCCACTCCCCCACCTTCTCACCATAACCTCTGATGCCCTGACCACTCAGATACCTATCAATGTCTGCCTTAAATACACCCAATGACTTGGCCTCCACTGCCGCTCGTGGCAACAAATTCCATAGATTCACCACCCTCTGACTAAAAAAATTTCTTCACATTTCTGTTCTGAATGGGTGCTCTTCAATCCTTAAGTCATGTTTAAGGTGGGCAAAAGCGAAGGTCCATGGACCAGACTTCAACAGAGGATCAGAGGTAGAGAGGGCCAATAACTTTAAATTATTTGGAGATTGAGATAGGGCTGGGACAGGTGGTGCAACAGAACTGAGCCTAGGCTGCAACTGTGACAAGAGTGTTCATCATTTTGCACTGCATCTCATCTTTGATGTGTGTAACACTTGAACATTAGAATTAATGATTGCATTATAGAATTATTGGGGTTTTTTTTGGAAATGATATACTTATTTGTACTCAATACGTCTAGAAGAGAATGAGATCTGTTCACAGAGAGTAGATCACTCATACTATGTTGTAGGATTTGTAGCATGACATCTGTGTTAACTGGAGTTTATTTTACATTAGCTTGCTATAAACCCTTCAGTACTGATGGAATGATTCTGTCAATCATAAAATTACTTCAGAAAATCTTGCTTCAAATTCAGGCTCATTCACAAAAAGAGCAGTATTATCATAAATATCCTGTTTCCTGAACAAATATATTGTAATCAGTAAATCAAGAGGGATATCACAAGTTGTAATAAATTCAGCAAGTACCAAAACTGATATTTTAGATTTTTATGAATAAACAATTTAGGTATTATATTGAAGAGCGATAACCGTTTTACAGTCTCCATTCATTCCTCAAAGTGTGCTAGTTCATACTTTTAGGAATTAGTACCTCAGCATCTGCAGATTATTTTGTGTTTAGGAATTAGTATGTTGTTAAAAGCCTACTGGTAATGACAGTGTTTAACTATCAATACAGTGTGTCAATACCAAACGAGTAATCTAATGATATTTCAATGGCAAGGCAGATATGATTATGTCCTTTACATAAAGCTCCTGCTGCTGCTTATGCAAATGGAGCTGGGAGGGAGGGAGAAGGAGAGGTAAGGGCGGGGGGCTATGGTGCATCATTCATTCTTTAGGGTTTCTTGTTTTATGGATGTCTGTGAAGTGTACAAATTTCAGTTTGTATACTTTCTCTGATTTAAATGAACCTTTGAATGAACCTTTGCCAAAACAATGTAATTCATACAATGATGTTTAAATATTCACATTGTATGCTCATCTCCTCTGTACCTGCATTTGTTTTACATTAACAAGTACAAGCAACATGATCCACAACAAGGAAATCTACATTCTTTTCTTCAGAACTGAAAGGCATGCTCATAAATGACAGAAGAAATACTAAAGTAGATAACTTGAACATTATTCCACAGCCACTGTTTCATATTTGTGTCTTAGTTAGGACCAAGGGTAATATACTGCATATCCAAAAATTATTGTTCTGCCCCTGATGTTCAAATGTGTGCTTCAAATGTGCAAAATATTTAGGCTGTTTGTGCACAATAATAAAATTGATCCTGTGTGATAATGTCACAGTTCAACTTATGCTTCAGCTTATCTTTGGATCATTTTAACACATTTATTAAGTTTTGACAGGAAATTTAAAAATAAGGGTTTCATATTTTGTTGCATTTGTCATGTTGGAATGCTATATAATGTTGCATAGATTATAGTTAGAATGTGTCTTTGTATTTGACACGGCTAACAAGGAAAGTGAAAGCTATTGTAAAAGCAAAAGAAAGGGCACACAACAAAGCAAAAGTTAGTGGGAAGATAGTGGGATTGGGAAGTTTTTAAACACCTACAGAGAGCAACTAAAAACAATCTTTAGAAGGGAAAAGATGAAATATGAAAGCAAGCTAGCAAATAATATCAAAGTGGATAGTAAAAGTTTTTTTCAAGTATGTTAAAAATAAAAGAGAAGTGAGAGTGGATATAGCACCACTAGAAAATGAGGCAGGAAAAATAATAACGAGGGACAAGGAGATGGAAAATGAACTAAATGAGCATTTTGTATCAGATCAGTCTTCACTGTGGAAGACACTAGCAGTATGCCTAATGTTGTAGTTGTGAAGGAAGAGAGGAGGGTGCAGTTACTATTACAAGAGCGAAGATGCTCAAAAAGCTAAAAGATCCAAAGATACATAAGTCACCTGGGCCAGATGAACCGCACTCTAGGGTTCTGAAAGAGGTAACATTAGAGATTGTGGTGGCATTAGAAATGATCTTTCAAAAATCATTGGACTCTGGCATGGTGCCAGAGGACTGGAAAATTGCAAATGTCACTCCACTCTTTATTCAGACTGGAAAAGGTCAAGATTCAAGTGACTGGAGAGGCTGAGATTGTGAGAATGAGAACAGGTAAAGATAAAAAATTTTTTTTTTTGGGAGGAAAGCAACTGCAATTCCATGGCAAGAGAGATGATAGTGGAAATACAAAGCAGGTTGTAATAAAATAAGTTAAGACACAAAATATAGGTCTCTAGGAAATATGAATGGGGAAAATACATCATTACAACTGCTGAAATCTGAAAAGTTGGATTATTAAAATGGTAACGATGAGGTCTACAATTATCATTAGAGATTTGAACAGTTGGATTATTACCACCTAATCAGAGAAGATTAAAAGAAAAACAATCAAAGTAGCTTGATAAATTGGAATAGAAAAAAAGCCTTTTCCTCTGGAAAGTTATATAGAATCATCAGTTTGCAATTTTTAATAAGAAAATAATGAGAAATTTAGACAGATGGTTATTGTTTGTTGTGAGTCTGCAGGACAGAAGGATATGTACATATTTTAAACAAAGGAAGATATAACCTGAGACACAAAAGCTTCTGCAGATTCTAGAAACCTTGAGTAACACACACAAAAATTTGGAGGAACTCAGCAAGTCAGGCAGCATCTATGGAGGGAGATAAATAGCCGATACTTGGGGCCAAGATCCTTCCACATGTAATATTTCTTTCCTTAACTTAAAATTCAAATATTCTTTATCAGAATAGGGAGTAAATGAGATCCCAAACTTATAAAATTGAGTTTCAATTTTCCATATTCCTTGTAGTGGAGCAATTCTTCCCTTGTCATTAGAAATTTACCAGCAGAAGCATCATGGGAGTGAAAAGCTGAAGGGTGATATTGTCAAATATAGTATTTATGAATGAATCATTTTTTTCCCTTGACTGAGGAACAATGATTACAATGTACAGCAAAAAGTTTAGTTTGTCTATAAGTTAACCTATATGTCGAGCTGCATGAATACAACAAAGTTACAGAAAACAAAACTAAAGAATAAAAACTTTTAAAAATTAGGAAGTAAGAACGATATTTTGATAGAGGAAAATAAATTTCACCTTTTCTGCCACTCATGGAGAGTGGCAGGGTAACTGGCAACCCACAACACTACCGTAAAATGAAAAAGATCATTAAAACCTATGCCTGTCTTCTGTTGTCATTCAAGCAGATGGAATTAAGACCAGTATTAATCTGGTTGAATACAGAAATTTCTTCCTTTCTGATCAAAGTCAAATAATTAAATCGAAAGGGCATAATATGCCAATTACTAAAAGACCAAATTAAAAAAGTATTTGAAATAACCCAAGCCTAACATTAGATATTCATATAATGATGGGGCTGGGAATTCAAATCTATAAGGAACTAATGAGGCCCTCAGGGAAAATAATGCAGAGTTATAGATCATCGTGCTGCCTAGAGGAAAAAAAGTTGGTTTAGAAACTTACCAAAACTCTCTTTAGAGGAATAAATACTTCTTCCAAATTCTTACCCCATAACAAATCCGGAAAATATTTTCTTCCCTCTCCATAAAAGTGCATGCACCATTCATTGCCTTATTTAGAATATATCTCTAGGTTTACTTTTTTGCCACAATGAGTTTCATAATGAAGCTTTATCAAAAATGAAAGATGCTAGTGGCTCTTTCCTCTACATTGTTCAGTTGTAGAACAGTTCGTAAAACAAAGAAGGAGGAGTATAGGCCCCTTTCACACAAGTCAATAAATGGGTGATTGTGTGAGCTTCTAGGTGGCAAGAAATCAAAAGGTCATGAGGACTTTGAGAGAGATGATCTATGATAACAGCATTAACATATTAAGATAATAAAAAAGCTCTTTTTTTCAGAATCTGAAGATTTGCAGTTTGATGTTTACCTGCAAGATCTGCAGTATTTTTTACTTTGTCATGAGAATTGTCCTCTTGAAAGAACCTTGACTGGTAGCAACATCAGAAACAGGAATGCAAGAAAGTGCAGAGAGTATATTCTTCCTCAACATTGGTAGTATCTATGGGGAGTCAACATCTATCATCAATGATCGCCGCCACCCTAGATATGCTATCGTTTTGCAACCTCCATCAGACAGGAGGTACAAAAGCCTGAAGCCCCACACCACCCAGTTCAAGAACAGCTACTTACTTAATCCATTTGATTCATGAACTTACCAGCAAAGCCCTAATCGCTACAGTTTAGCAGCAATATGACCACTTTGACCACTTTGAACTAAAGTAGATTTCTTTTTGTCCTAAGTGTGTTCTTCATTATAAAACTTGAGCATAATTCCTGTTTAATGTATATTTTTATTGTAAATTATACTTAAATAATATCAGTGTGTGATGCTGCTGCAGGTTAAGTTTTTCATTTCACCTGTGCTCATACTTTTGTATATGACAATAAACTGAACTTCGACTTAGACTTCGGCAAACAAAATAAATAATGTCCAATAATAGCAGCAAGATGCCTGGATGGATTATATTTATGACAGAAGCTCTGGTGGAGTCAACCATGAGGTAGAAAGACAAACTTACAGAATATAGAATCACGAGAGTCAGTAGATCAGGTCAGAGTGAGGTATCCTGAAGTAACAGTTAATAATTGATGGGAATTGAGTCTTTGACCTGATGGTGATAACGATCTTGTTTAGTCTGAGAAATGGGAATCTTCACAGAATCAAAAACAGAATTAGTATCAGGTTTAATATCAGTGTCATATGATATGAAATTTGTTTCTTTTGGGGCTGCAATACAATGCAATACATAATAATAGAAAAAAACATGAATTACAGTACACGTGTGTGTGTGTGTGTATGTACTGTACATATATATTTTTTCTGTGTATATATATATATAAAGTAGTTAAGTAAATAGTTCAAAAAATTCAGAAATCAGATGGCAGAGAGCAAGAAGCTCCTCCTAAATTGTTGAGTGTGTGCATTTAGGCTCCTGTATCTCCTTCCTGATGGTAGCAAATGAGAACAGGGCATGTCCTGGGTTACAGAGGTCCTCAATGATGGATGCCACCTTTTTAAGGCATTTCTCCTTGAAGTAAGTAATCAGTAGTAAGCAGTTTAGAATAGTCTGTAATTTGTTTGAACAATGTGAGGAAGACGATTCACTAGAATGCTGAAGCAATGGACTTACCATTGGATAAAATGGAAGATGAACAGGTTAGCGTGGGATATTATAGAGTGTCCATTTCAATTGAGTAAAATTATATTACTGCAATAAATGAACTGATGGAAAGGTGTTTTGTTTACCAAGCTTCTGTTTATGGATTTATTACATTGAGTGAATCAATTCTGCATTGAATTTGATAGTTTAATGGGCAATTGTGTTGCCATGTGGACTGACTCATGCATTGTATATATTCCACAAGTGACAATGCACTTGCTCTGAGGTTCCAGAGCAAAGTAGCTGAAGCATACAAAGAGAGGCTGATCACAGTTAGGAGCAAAGTATTAATATTGAATACAATGTAGTGAGGGAAAATCAAAGACGGTGGTTACAACTTTAAATGGCTCAGAAGAGAGAAACAGATATCTTCAGTAGCCATCAGAAGCCAAATTTGAAGTTCAGGTAAAAACTTCAAGTGTGAGGCAAAAAAGATGCATTGGCATAAAGGTGTGATGTCTCAACAAGGATTCACAGTTGAAAAAATATTACTGAGATTAATGCATTTGACTTACTTACTTACTTACTGCCCATTATGTCATTGGTGTTTAGGGTAGCAATGAAGGTCCTTCATCTTGGGCAGTGTTCAGGGCTTTCTTCATCATATCAGTAGCTTCCTCTCAGTTTCACCACTGTCAGTCATGCAAGTCCCTGGTGGAGACTCAGGAATACCATCACACTCAGATGTAGAAGGATTCTTCATTGCTGTTTCCATAACAATTTTGTTTTAGCAGTTAGGGCTGTTAGCTCTGAGCTTAACTCCTGTACCTGGAGGACCAGTGGACCATTCTTAGGCTGGCCTCTACCCTTTGACCTGTTTGGCATGGGTGACTCTGCCAAGAGCCAAAGCATAAAGCCTTGACTCCAGCCAACATAGGTCATTGAGGCACACAAGCCTCCAAACCCTGACAAGGATGTGGTTCCCTTGGAAGTTTGTGCAGTTGAGAACATAACGAAAGTAGTACATAGTCTCAATCAAATTAGTAACAGAAAATGTATATGTGAGATTGTGTATAACACCAGGCCTCCCTGAGGTCCAATATCTTTCAGTCTCTCAAGCGACAATTGTATTACAAGATGTGTAATTCATTATACATGAAGTGTACTAGAGAGATTTTATTTTTGGGATTATTAGTACTGGCAATAAAACTGTTGTGTTTTTAAGATTAATTTAGAGTTCAGAATTTGTAGTAGAGATGGCTAGAACGTAAACAAATGTATGTTTAATTAAATTTCAAATTTATAAATGTATATTATGTTTAAAGAAATTAGTTAATTTTGTAAAATATACGGTTCTATGGAACTAATGGAATAATTCAGTATGTGCACATTTGTTGTTGGTATGAATGTATTATTTGTTTTAAAAGAGAAATATCATATGTATTGAGTAAGAATGTGTCTTCAAGAACCATACAGTATGTGTTATAAAATATGCTTTTTGATACACTGATGCACCAGCCAATGCAATTCTTTAAAATCCACTTTTTATGACTGCTCATTTAGCTTTTCTATTCTTATTTCTCATTTCACAGAAATACATACAAGCCTACACATACAACATCCAGCATTTGTATTCGATATTTGTCAAAGGAAAAAAGATTTTGTTTTCAATAGCTGCCAGATGTAGCTACATGTTTGCTTTAACAAAAGAGTCTAAAGCCATATATCATAGGTCCTGGTTGTGATTTCAGGACTCTGCCCCTAAAGAAATTGGAATGAAAAGTACTTATGAAGACGTGTACATACATACAGAGAACAAATTGTAATAAATGCGTGCTGTGGAAAAAAAAGAGTAGACAGAGTAGGAGAAGCACAGAAGTGTGCTTTCAGAATTACTGAGCGAGATCCAGAGATACTTTGGAAAGAATACATGGTTCTTCTATTCTTTAAAACTCAACAGTGTGATCTAACCTTTGGGGTTGATTTAGATGACTTAAATATAAATTATTACTGGATTTCTTCTCAACCCAATCAAAAATCTCCTCAGCATCCATTTTGTGTAACTTGGAATACAATTTCATTATATCTGATTATGTAGTGAGATATAGTAACTGAGAATACTGTAAAGAGTGTCACTATCATTATTTTTTTCCACAGAACAATGATGAGAAATAACCAAAAATTTTACGTGGATATCAACATCTAGCATCACATTTAGAAAGTGAATGATATGTCTCAAGTGAAAATGAACTGAACCTGCTTTTGATTTTTCAACTAAGCTTCGTGGGGGATAAATGTAACATTGTCATGAAGGGCAATGTCACATCATCAGTATGCAAAATAATAGGAAAAAACGATGGAAGCTCATAATGATTCCCATAGTTTTTGTCACGATTGAAATATAAAAGCAATGATTCTCAGGGGCAGAATTGTTGTTTGTGTTCAAAGTAGCTCAGTATGGGAAGAATACGTAAATGCTCTAAATCACTACTTCATCGACTCGATTCCCCCTCCCACCCACTGATCTCACTCCTGGCACTTACAGTACACCCGCAAGCATGGCAAATGCTACATCTGCCCCTACACCTCCTCCCTCATTAACATTCAGTGCCCCAAACAATCCTTACAGGTGAGAAAACACCTCACCTTTGAGTCTGTCAGCATCATCTAATTCATCCAGTGCTCTCGGTGTGGCCCCCTCTGTATTTGGAATTTTTAAAAATGGAATGAAAATTCAGTGGTGTAGCAAATTCTATGTTCGGTTCCATCAGATTAATTACTTTCTGGACAATTAAACGTATGGAATATAACTCATAGTTTAAGTAAATATTAGATCAAAATATTTGCTCAAATATCATACTGGCCCTGAAACTCAATTTTATAAGTTTGGAATCTCATTTACTCCCTCCTCTGATAAAGAATACTTGAATTTTATGTTAAGGAAAGAAATATTACTTGTGGAAGGGTCTTGGCCCAAAGTTTATATCCCTCCATATGTGCTGCCTGACTTACTGAGTTCCTCCAACTTACTGTGTGTGTTAGTGCATGGTGCAGAAACAATACCAGCTTGTCATTGCTGCTGGGTTCAGTTCAGACTGAGCAGCTCTGTAAAAGCACCAGCTAAAAGACTGCAGCAGCTCAATAATAGAGTGCACAAGCAACATCTTGGAGAAACTAAGCGCTATTTTTCCAATGCCATCACAAATCGGAGAACAGCATGAGGCAATACTATGTGAGTATCATTGATAAAACCAATGTTAGTTGTACCTCCTTTGCTGTTTTCTGCAGAATGTAGCAGGTAATTCATCTTGTGTTGGAATGGTGTGTGTTAAAGCTTCACTGGTTTCCTTCACTGGGACCACTGGTCCCAGTGAAGGAAACCAGTCCTGAAGTCTACAATCAGTTCCTTGGTTTTGCTGACATTGAGTGAGAGATTGTCTTTATGACACCTATCATCTTTTCTTGCACATCTTCACTTGAAAATTCACCAGCCATTTAAAAGCCCTTGCTAAGGCCATAAAACCATAAACCATAAGATATAGGAGTAGAATTAGGCCATTCAGCACATCAAGTCTTCATCAGCATTCCATCATGGATGATTTATTATCCCACTCAGACCCATTCTCCTGCAATCTCCCTGTAACCTTTGATACCCTGATTAATATAAAACCTATCAACCCCCATGTTAAATATACCCAATGACTTAGCCTACTCAGCCATCTGTGGCAATGAATTCCACAGATTCACCACCCTCTGGCTAGTGAAATTTCTCCTCACCTCTGTTCTAACTGCATGTTCCTCTATCCTGAGGTTGTGCCCTCTGGTCCTAGACTCCTCTACTATAATACATATTTTCTCCACATCCACACCATCTAAAACTTTCAATATTCACTAAGTTTCAATAAGATCCCTCCTTATTCTTCTAAACTCCATCATGTATAAGCCCAGAGGCATCAAACGCTCTTCATAGGTTAACCCTTTTCTTCCTGGGATCATTCTAGTGAATCTCCTCTGGAACCTCTGCAATGCTATCACATCTTTTCTTAGATAAGAGGCCAAAAACAGCTCACTATACTCCAAGTGTAGACTGAACAATGCCTTCTAAAACCACAGCATTACATCCTTCCTTTTGTATTCTAATCCTCTTGAAATACATACTAACATTGCATTTGCCTTCCTCACCATTGACTCAACGCTGAAGTTAATCTTTAGGGAATACTGCATGAGTATTCCCAAGTCCCTCTGCACCACTGATTTTTAAAAAATTTTCTGCCTTTTTTTCTTTTACCAAAATTCATGACCATGCACTTCCCTCTACTCCAGTATATTCCAACTGCCACTTCTTTGTTCGTTCTCCCAATCTATCTAAGTCCTTCTGCTGACACCCAACTTTCTCAACACTACCTGTTCCTTGACTTGTCTTCGTAATATCCACAAACTTGGCCACAAAGCCATCAATTCCTTCACCCAGATCATTAATATATAATGTGAAAAGAAGCGGTCCCAACTCTGACCCCTGTGGCACATTACTCGTCATCAGCAGCCAACCAGCAAAGTCCCCCTTTATTCCCACTCTACTTGCTGTCAGTCAGTCAATCTTCTATGCATGCGAATATTTTTCCTGTAATACCATGGGCTCTTAACTTAGTAGCAGCCTCATGCCACATACTTTGTGAAAGGCCTATTAAATATCCAAATAAACAATATTCATTGACTCTTTGTTCTCTATCCTACCTGTTATTTCCTCAAATAGTTCCAACAGATGTATCAGCTAGATTTCTGGTTAAGGAAACCAGGCTGACTTTGGTTTATTTTGTCATGTGGCTCCATGTACTCCAAAACCTCAACCTTGATAATAGGCTAGAACATCTTTCCAACCATTAAAGTCAGGCCACCTGGCCTATAATCTCCTTTCTTCTGTTCCCCCTCCTTCTTAAAGAGTGGAGTGACATTTACAATTTTCCACTCCTCTGGAACCATCCTTGAAAGATGATTACTCCTCATGCTGACTGGGATATAGTCCATTTGGTCCAGGTGATTTATCTACCTTCACACTTTCCAGGTTCCCAAGCACCTTCTCCTTGGTATTAGCAACAACACTCACTTCTGTCCCCTGACACTCTTGCATTTCTGGCACATTGCTGGTGTATTGCACAGTGAAGACTGATGCAAAGTACTTATTAAGTTTGTCCACTATTTCTTTGTTCCCCATTACTACTTCTCCAGTGTCATTTTCCAGCGGCCAAATATCCAATATAATCTCTCCTTTACTCTTTAAAAATTTGATAAAAACCTTTTGTATCCTCTTTTATAATATTGGCTAGATTACCATATTTCATCTTTTCTCTTTTTTGGCTACTGTTGCCTTCTGTTGTTTTTTAATAGCTTCCCAGTCCTCTTACCTTCCCAATAATTTTTGCTATATTTTATGCCCTCTCATTTACTTTTATGCTGTTTTGACTACCCTTGTCAGGCAGATTGCCTCATTCTCCCTTTAGAATACTTCTTCATCTTTGGATTTATCTTTCCTGTCCATTCCAAATGGCTCCTAGAAACTCCAGCCATTGCTGCTCTGCCGTCATCCTTGCTGGTGTCCCCTTCCAATCAACTTTGGCCAGTTCATGCCTTTGTAACATCGATGTATTGCTTGTCTAATCTTATGTGATTGGTTGCCACATTTTATTTGAGAAAAATCTCATTATGTAGTACAACATCAGGTGCTAGGGGCCATCAGAAGCTTTCATTATCGAAAGGAGGCAGTGAACAGAAAACATACACACTTCTGGAGGTAAGCTTTGTTTAAAAAATTAGCACTATGTACAAAATATTTCCATGACTAAGCACAAATCAAAATCCCAACATTTTGTTTTAAGTTTCAAATCTTAGTTATCAATGAAAAACCCAATTCTTTTTTAGTTAGAATCAGTATGATTCATTAGAATAAATTTTATTACTCTAATTTCTCTGACTACTTATATCTAGAGTTATTCCCTATTTAAAGGTTTACAGACTAACATTTGTCTTTCTATTTATCCCTAGCTAGTTAGGGAACTAATTGAGTTCCTATTTTTAAGTATTATGGCTAACTCCAATTTCAGGTCAGTATGTCTATAAATTCAACTTCAACCACAAATGTGTATGTGTACGTACACACACACACACACACACACACACACACACACACACACACACACACACACACACACACACACACACACACACACACACTTCTCCAACATCACAACTTCTAAGCAAACTAAATCTCTTTCAGTCATTTGTCAAAGTTGTTGCAAAAATAATCAGTTCTTTCAGAAAATTAAATGAGAAATAAACTTATACATCCAAATATATTAAATCCTCTATGTCTCGAAACATTCTGTTCCCGCGCTGGTTCTTCAACCTTGGGTGACCCACCATCTTGTTTCTTGGTTTGTTGGATGAAGTGGTGGTCATTCATGGAAAGTCGATTCACAATACTTAAACAAAAAAAACCTGACCTGTGTACAACAGGATTACAGTCTGTAAGTTTTTATACACATTCTATTTTCCATTTCAAATTAACTCAATATCACATTGCCATTCCCAAACAATTAGAACACTACTGAACATATTACACACAGAAATTATACACTCTGTGTATTACTTCAGCAATTCCCTTCGTATGATTTAACAGAACTAATTCCTAATTACACGGTAGAGATCTTAGACACCACTCTCTGTTGATATCGTCTTGCTATAGCTGGTGCTCATTATAGCCACAGCTTCAATGAACCTTTTATCAATGTTGCCTCTCCTCCAGGTGTTTCACCCTAAGGATTTCCAGTCAGTAGGGTAGAGGTACTAACTACTAATTCTACTTTTAACAGTTTCTATCTTTAGCTAGTTTCTAAAGTGTGCTGCATCTCCATTGCTTGTCCATGCCTGCGTCAGCCACACTTGGTTTGCACAGCCATTTTTTTTCTCCTTTTTTTTTCAAATTTGGTAAATCTCATTTTCATCCTTCCACATGTGGAACTTTCTAACATTATATCTTTGGGTTTAATTTAATTAATCTGGGTTACACCTCCGCATTTTCCTTTACTTCATTGTAATGCTGATAGTCATAGTCATAGTCATACTTTATTGATCCCTGGGGGAAATTGGTTTTCATTACAGTTGCACCTTAAATAATAAATAGTCATAGAACCATAAATAGTTAAATAGTAATATTTAAATTATGCCAGTAAATTATGAAATAAGTCCAGGACCAGCCTATCGGCACAGGGTGGCTGACCTTCCCAGGGAGGAGTTGTAAAGTTTGATAGCCACAGGCAGGAATGACATCCTATGACGCTCTGTGCTACATCTCGGAGGAATGAGTCTCTGGCTGAATGTACTCCTGTGCCCACCCAGTACATTATGTAGTGGATGGGAGACATTGACCAAGATGGCATGCAACTTGGACAGCATCCTCTTTTCATACACCATCGTGAGAGAGTCCAGTTCCATCCCCACAACATCACTGGCCTTACAAATAAGTTTGTTGATTCTGTTGGTGTCTGCTACCCTCAGCCTGCTGCCCCAGCACACAACAGCAAACATGATAGCACTGGCCACCACAGACTCATAGAACATCCTCAGCATCATCCGGCAGATGTTAAAGGACCTCAGTCTCCTCAGGAAGTAGAGACGGCTCTGACCCTTCTTGTAGACAGCCTCAGTGTTCTTTGACCAGTCCAGTTTATTGTCAATTCGGATCCCCAGGTATTTATAATCCTCCACCATGTCCACTCTGACCCCCTGGATGGAAACAGCGGTCATCGGTACCTTAGCTCTCCTCAGGTCTACCACCAACTCCTTAGACTTTTTCACATTAAGCTGCAGATAATTCTGCTCACACCATGTGACGAAGTTTCCTACAGTAGCCCTGTACTCAACCTCATCTCCCTTGATGGTGCATCCAACTATGGCAGAGTCATCCGAAAACTTCTGAAGATGACAAGACTCTGTGCAGTAGTTGAAGTCCGAGGTGTAAATGGTGAAGAGAAAGGGAGACAAGACAGTTCCCTGTGGAGCCCCAGTGCTTCTGAGCACTCTGTCGGACACACAGTGTTGCAAGTACACGTACTGTGGTCTGCCAGTCAGGTAATCAAGAATCCATGACACCAGGAAAGCATCCACCTGCATCGCTGTCAGCTTCTCCCCCAACAGAGCAGGGCGGATGGTGTTAAACACACTGGAGAAGTTAAAAAACATGACCCTCACAGTGCTCGCTGGCTTGACCAGGTGGGCGTAGACACAGTTCAGCAGGTAGACGATGGCATCCTCAACTCCTAGTCGGGGCTGGTAGGCGAACTGGAGGGGATCCAAGTGTGGCCTGACCATAGGCCGGAGCAGCTCCAGAACAAGTCTCTCCAGGGTCTTCATGATGTGGGAGGTCAATGCCACCGGTCTATAGTCATTGAGGCCGCTGGGGTGCGGCGTCTTCGGCACAGGGGCGGGGCAGGACATTTTCCACAGCGCAGGAACCCTCGGGAGCCTCAGGCTCAGGTTGAGTACATGGCGAAGTACTCCACATAGCTGAGGGGCACAGGCTTTGAGCACCCAGGTACTGACACCATCTGACATACATCTGACTTTAGCTTCTCCTTCTCAAATTCCAGGGTGATGTCTATCATATTATGATCTCTGCTTCCTTAGGCTTCCATTACTTTAGGCTCCCTAATCAAATCTGGGTCAATCATAACACCCAATTGAGAAATGTCATTACCCTAGTGGGCTCAACCACAAAAGCCATCTCATATGTATTCTACAAATTCCCTCTCTTGGAATCCATCACCAACCGGATTTTCTCAATCTACCTGTATGTTAAAATCCCCCATGATTATCACAACATTGCCCTGTTTATGTGCCTTTTCTATCTCCCATTGTAGTTTGTCACCCACATTCTGGCTGCTGTTCAGAGGCCTGTACATAATTCCCATCAGGACTATTTTACCCTTGCAGCTTCTTAAGCCTACCCAGAAGAACTCTACATCTTCTGATCCCATGTCACCTCCTTCTAAGGACTTGATTTCATATTTTACCATCTGAACTACCCTACCCCTCTGCCTACCTGCCTATCCTTTTGATACAATGTGTATCCTTGGATGTTAAGCTCCCAACTATGATCTTTTTCAGCCACAACTCAGCAATGCCTACAACATCATACCTGCCAACCTTTAAATGCGCTACCTTATTCCATATTCAATTTTACCTTATTCCTGTTACAATTTTACTTATTGCACTGACCACCATTTTCTCCGTCACCTGCCTGTCCTTCCGCACAGTCTCACTACTTACTGCACCAACTTGTATACCCATTGACCCATCCTCAGCCCTATCACTCTAGTAAATTAGTTTGCACCCTCCTGAACAGTGCTAACAAACTTGCCCGCAAGGATATTGGTCCTCTTCGCGTTCAGATATAATCTGTCCGTTTTGTACAGGTTATCTCTTCCTCAGAAGAGATCAATAATCCAGGAATTCAAAATTCTGTCCCCCTACACCAATTCTTCAGCCACGCATTCATCTGCCAAATCATCCTATTCTTACTGATGTGTGGTACAGACAGACAATCCAGAGATTACTATTGTTTTGAAGTCCTGTTTTTCAGCTTTCTACCAAAATCGCCTATATTCTCTCTTCAGGACTTCATCGCATTTCCTAGCTATGTCATTGGCATCAATATGTACCACAACTTCTGTCTGTTCACCCTCTCCCTTTAGAATACAGTGGACCCAATCTGAGGCATCCCTGACCCTGGCACTGAGGAGGCAACATATCATCCAAGTGGCTCTCTCACATCCACAGAATCTACTGTCTGCACCTCTCATTGTGGAATCCCCTATCACCATTACATTCTTCTTATCTCCCCTTTCTCTTCAGTATCTCAGGGACAGACTCAGTTCCGGACATCAGATCACTGCAGCTCCCCCCAGTAGGTCAACCCCCCCAACCCCCCACCCCAAAAGATTCCAAAGCAGCATATTATTATTGAGGGGAACAGCCACAGAGCTACTCTGTACTGGATGCCTGTTCCCTTTCCCTCTCCTGATAGTCATCCAGGTATTTGCCTCTTAGGGCTGACTACCTTCATGTAGCTCCTATCTATCATTCTTCCGTATGAGCCTAAGTTCATCCAACTGCAGCTCCAGTTCCTTAACACAGTCTTTAAGAAGCTCTAGCTTGGTGCACTTTGTGCAGGTGTACAGTAGTTACCAGGCAGATTAGAGGTCTTCCAAAGTTCCCACATCAAGGAACATATCACAAACACTGGACTCATTCTCACCACACTAGCTATGTACTAACAGAAAAGAAAAATTTAATTTAAGCCTCCAATTGTGCTTGCCCAGGCTTCTTCTCACATAAACTTATTGAGTCAAAGTTTGATCACTCTAGCACTGTCTACTCACACAATGGCTGCTCCCACTACACCTTGTTTCTTTTTACTTGGATCTGCTGGGTGCCTAATTGATTGTTATGATTGCAACCCGCTGAAATTTCCTGAAAGCACCCAACACTTTTTAAAGTTTGTGCTGCCTCACCATTGGACAGCCTCTTAAATTCTTTTCAGTATAAGATGTTAAAATGGTATTCTGCAGTGAAAAACCTTATTAAAATAAAAGGTTATAGTCATTTTGATATAAGAATCAAAGTTACAATGTCCTTCATTTTATTTCTAACTTGAAGTAGATCAGGATCTGTTCAGTGCTCCATTTTGATGAGGATCCCAATGAACAGAACTTCCAGGGACTGACCAGATTACGGGTTTCTTGTTTGGTGTCACATCTGCTGTTTGACACAGTTTTTAACATCAGGGAAGCATAACTCAGAACTGCATTTCACGTGATTAAGCACAATTATAGCAGTTACAAAGGATTACATTATTTGTTGAGGTATCATAACCCTTTATAGCTACTGATATTGAAAAGTTCAATTCAATTACATATTCACAATAGGAAACCATCTAGCTGGAGAAAATGGAAAAAAAACAATCTTCTCAGCACAGTCTCTATGTCAGTGAACTCAGCTAAGCCCACATTGACACGAAATGGCGTGTATAAACAGCCAACTTATGCATATTCATATTTCTAAAAGCTCCTTTGGATATGATAAGTCTATTTTACAACAGTATTGTGAAATTTTCATCCTTGTGAACATTCTAAAACCGCAGGAGGTCTGATGCGTGTCTCTATCTCTTTCTATCACTGTCACTAAGCTTCACAGTCTGCATAATCACAGAGTTTATGATCTCCTAACTATACTGGGACACAGTACTTTCAGTCAGTTGCAAGAACTAAGAAGCACACAGACCTTCATGCTAAATAGCTGCCTGCACAGCAGTCCATATGGTTTTCCAGTCATGTTAATGGAGATGCAGTTATTCACACTTCCTCAAGACTTATTACACATGTACGGCCTCATAGTGAAGTTGGCACTGCATTTCCATTCAGGCTTATAATAGCTTTAATGTCAAACTTAAGCTGTATATTAAAATAAGATTCATCTTCTTTCCAATGGTTACAACGGTTGTCTGTTCAAAAGACAAACTCAGTCCTATGATACACAAACACCTTCAATGTATTCTACGAACTGACACATCAGAGATCCATAGTTAATTCTAACATCTGTGCTCTATGTGTTGAGCTTATACAATCTCTGTGCAGGTTTGCTCCGGATACTCTGCGCTTCCTCCCACATCCAAAAGAAACAGCTGATTTCCCACTCTAGGTTGCCTCTTAGAGTGGGAAAATGGTAAAAAAAAAACAAAAACAGGAAGACAAGTGAGACAGAATAATTTACAGAGTCATTGAGCACAAGGCAAGATAGAATGACTTTGCTTGGAGCTGGATGACTGAAAGCACTGAATAATAGCCTTCTGTGTTGAAATTAGTACGTGCAATACATTCCTGTGGAATACCACTTGCCATGCCGAGCAGTAAGAGAAAAGCTCACCCTACAACTACCCCTATTTTCTATGGGCAAGCTAATTCTGAATCCAAACTACAAAGTTGCCTTGGATCCTATGTATCTTAATCTTCTGAATCAAGCTATCATGAGGTACCTTATCAACTGCCATGTGGATTACATCCACTGCCCTACCCTCATTGTTTCCTCAAAAAATTCAATCAGATTTGTAAGACATGAACAGAAGACCAATAGACTATCCCTAGACATGAACAGACTGTATTAATTAGGCTGATCCAAATGTCCATAAGTCCTATTCCTAGGAATCCTCTCCAATATCTTCCCTACCACTGATGTGTGGTTCACCAGCCTATAATTTCCTGTATTATCCCTTGTTTCTTTATTGAACAAAAGAACATCATTAGATCTATAGACTGCCTATGAGGTGGCTTTTTAGAGTAGATTGTTGTTGAGCCCACTAGGGGAAAGACAAATTTAGATTGGGAGATGTTTAATGAACTAGGTTTGAATGGGGAGCTTAAGGTAGAGGAACCCTTTGGAGACAGTGATCGTAATACGATAGAATTCATCCTGCAGTCAAATCAAGTCAGATGTATCAGTATTACAGTGGACGAAAGAGAATTACAGTGGCATGAGAAGGAGCTGAACAAAGTTAACTGGAAGGGAACGCTAGCAGGATAATGACAGAACAGCAATGGCTTGAGTTTCTGGGTGGAATTCAGAAGGCACCGAATATATACATCACAAAAATGAAGAAATAAGAGATGATGAAGCAACTGTGGAGCAAGAATAAAACTCTCCCCACTTTGAGGGAAGTCAAAGGCAGCATAAAAGGGAAACAGGGTACATATTGTAGCAAAAATTAGTGGAAAATTAGATAATTGGGAAGTGCTTAAAAACTAGCAAAAAGCAACTAAAAAAGCCATAAGGAGAGAAACTGATGAAATACAAATGCAAGCTAGCCAATAATATAAAAGAGGATACCAGAAGTTTTTCTTAGATATATAAAGAGTAAGAGAGCTTAGAGTAGAGATCGAACCATTGGAAAATGACACTGGAGAGGTAGTAATGGAGGACAAAGAAATGGCAAACAAACTTAATTATTTTGCATTAGTCTACACTGTGAAAGATGTAGCAGCATGTCAGAAATTCGTGACTGCCAGAGGCAAAATATTATGCATCAAATCACAATATGAAGATAGATGTTGTTATTCAATCCAGCTGTTTCAAGCAGTCAATTTCAGGCAGTCCATTATGTAGCCATGATCTACACAGTGATACAAGATATTCTGCAGATGCTGGAAATTTTGAGTAGCATACACACAAAATGCTGGAGGAACTCTTGTAAGTCAGGCAGCATCTATAAAGTAGAATAAACAGTTGATGTATTTGGCCTCGACCTTGCATCAGAATCTCTCCATAGATGCTGCAGAATCTCTTGCATTTGTAATTTGCTGCTGCATTGTGAAGTCTCATTGAGGTATGCTGATCCTGAAGAACTTTAAATCTTCTCTTCATAGAGAGTTCAGTTAGACAAACCCATCAGTGATCTCAACACAATGAGTTTTAATTTGGAATCAGCTTTGAAGTTTTGGTACTTATCAGTGGCTCCAAAATGAGTTGTTCACAAAGACCTAGTAATAACTGTAGCAAGGAATTTATACAAAGTAAGCAGAATCTCTGGCTTCCATAATTTTGATGTTATTAAGCAACATAACAGGCCAGGCACAGGCAGCAACCAATAAGTAACGAGAAAATTTTCTCATATTCCTTAAACTGAGATATTCTCATCAATTAAAATTGAAAAGTGAAACATTGTGAACAAACACCATTCAAAATGTCAAAATAAAATCTATATGGCAAAGTTTGACACTCTTACGTAAAGTTATTCCATTGAGTTCATTTAAATTGTTCAACTGCAATTCTAATTTAGTAAAATGTTGAAATCTAGTTACGCATTAAGTAGAAGATTTTTAAAGGTTTTTACGGTGAATGGTGAATTGATGAAATTTGAAATCCGTGTCAATTCAGTAGTTTAAAATTTCCCATCTTTGAGAACCACCAGCATTCCTTCGGCAGGGGAAAGATATGTTGAACGAAACAGCAGAGGATCAATTCATGCCTATTTGTGAGGCAATATGCATACAACAAATTAAATTTACCAGATTAGATTCCACTATGAATCATTTTTAGGAAAAAAGATCCAAAAGACCATAAGATATTGGAGCAAAGTTAGTTAATTGAGCCAATTGACTCTGCCCTGCCATTCAATCATGGATGATTTTTCTCATGCCTTCTCCCCATTACCTTTAACCCTCCTTACCAATGAACCTATCAATGTCTACCTTAAATACCCAAGTTGGGAGATTTAACTGGGTGACTCCAGGCACAATCTCTGCTAGGATTTCTGAGATTACATATCATTAGTAACTTCGATCTCCTTCCAATGAATTTAGAGCTATAACTTCAGAAAATAAATAGCTCTTGGTAGGTAAATAGTTACTTACAAGAGAAAATCTGCAGATTCTGGAAGTCCAAGCAACACAAGCAAAATGCTGGAGAAACTCAGCAGGTCGGGCAGCATCTATGGAGAAAAGTACAGTTGACGTTTCGGGCCGAAACCCTTCAGCAGGACTGAAGAAAGAAAGCTGAGAAGGTACAGTGGGTGTATAGGCATTTTTAATACTTGGGTAAAGAACCTCTAAGAAATTTTAAATGTAGCAAATGGCTGGAAACTGGGCTACTGTGGCTTGTATGAATCTGACCACCTCAAATAATTCAAACGCTGGGAAATTCAGTGCCATTGGGACTTACTGCCACAGACACTGGTTGTGTTCCTGCTTCCAGATGGGAAGTCTGATTGCAACAAACAGCAAATAATATTGATTATATTCTTTAAAATTTTTAGTTCTGAATACATTACTCATCTGATAGAGGGGAAAACAGAGAATTGCTCCTCAGAGTTTCCAAGAATTAGGCCTCTTGGTCAAACACTTTCTAATCCTTTATTCAACCTTGCTTGACAAGTGGGCTTTGACTTCAGATACAGTGATTTTGTTCCAAGACATATTGAAGGCACAGAGGAACCACAGGAAAGATTAATACATTTTTACACATGAAAACGAATCCAAACTAAGACCTTCAACTATATTGAGCACTAATTTTAAGAGCTCAACTGAAACTGGGAGATCTTCTTCAACTCAGTCACTAATAAATCTGCAAGAATCTCTTGAAATAGGCATTTTACTTTTGGGAGCATTCTTACTGTCAAACAGAACAGAGTATGTAATACAAAGTATGTATTATTCTTCCAGTGAACTAAATCCATGCACAAAATTCATTTTTCTAGGTGAATCAACATGGGATGGGAAGTGATCTCTGATGTCTCCATCATGCATATACAACGTGAAGTTTAATGTGAAGTTTAGCAGCAGGAGCTCTTTAAAGATATCACTTGATTCTGACCCACTCTAGTAGCAGCATACCAATGCTATATAGTTTCAAATGTCATGTTGAATGTTGAAGACCGCAGATTTTGGCCAGTAAATAAAGTTAAAGTGTTGTAGATCGATACAACATGGATAGAGGCCCTTTAACCCAGTGAGTCCATGCCAATCATGGTATGAATCCAGGTAATTCCAATTTCATACATTCAAGCCATATCTCTCTGAGCCCCACCACTCGATGTACCTATCCAGGTGATTCTTCAATTATAGTATTATAACGTCCTCAGCACCATCATCTGGCAGCTCATTCCATACACTTACCATCCTCTGCATGAAGAAGTTGCCCCTTTGGTCCCTTTAAATTTTTCCACTCTTACCCTACATCTAAGCCCCATGTTTTTGGTCTCCCCTACTCTGGGTAAAAGACTGTTACTATCCACCTTATCCATGCCTCTAATAATTCTAAACATTCCTCCAAGGTCCCCACACATTCTCCTATGTTCCAAGGAATAAAGACATAGGCTGGCCAATCTCTCCCTGTAACTGATTATTTCCAGTCCTAGCACCATGCCTGTGCATCTTTTCTGTACATTTTTCCAATTTTACCACACCCTTCCTATACCATGGTGCCCAAAACGGCACAGTATTTGAGATGCATCCTCAGCAACTGCTTAATTCAAGTGCACCTTAATGTCCCAGTTCCTCTGCCCAGTGCCCTGACTGATGAAGGCCAGCATGGTAAGCACCTTTATCATTACCCTGCCTATCTGTGATGCCACTCACAAAGCACTAACCGCTTGTACTCCTAAGCCCCTATGTTCCCTTACAACCTGAGTCTCTTCCATTCATAGTACAAGGTCTAATCTGGTTTGATTTTCCAACATGCATCACCTCATTTATCTGTATTGAAACCCGTTTGTCACTCCTCAGCTCATTTCTCTAAATTATCGATATGTCCCTATAATCTATGATAACCTTCTTTACAAACAACAGCACCTCCTAATTTTGTGTATTCTGCAAACTGACTGATCAAGCCTTGTACATTTGCATTCAAATCATTTGTATATTGAATGAAATTTAAGGACCCCAACACCAAGCTGTGTGGCACGCCACGGCCTTCATCAACCATGGAATTGAATTTAGGAGCTGAGAGGTAATGTTGCAGCTATATAGGACCCTGCTCAGACCCCACTTGGAGTACTGTGCTTATTTCTGGTCGCCTCACTACAGGAAGGATGTGGAAGCCATAGAAAGGGTGCAGAGGAGATTTACAAGGATATTGCCCGGATTGGGGAGCATGCCTTATGAGAATACGTTGAGTGAACTCGGCCTTTTCTCCTTGGAGCGATGGAGGATGAGAGGTGACCTGATAGAGGTGTATAAGATGATGAGAGGCATTGATCATGTGGATAATCAGTGGCTTTTTCCCAGGGCTGAAATGGTTGCCACAAGAGGACACAGGTTTAAGGTGCTGGGGAGTAGGTACAGAGGAGATGTCAGGGGTAAGTTTTTTACTCAGAGAGTAGTGAGTGCATGGAATGGGCTACCTGCAATGGTGGTGGAGGCGGATATGATAGAGTCTTTAAAGAGACTTTTGGATAGGTACATGGACCTTAGAAAATAGAGGGCTATAGGTAAGCCTAGTAATTTGTAAGGTAGGGACATGTTCGGCACAATTTTGAGGGCCAAAGGGCCTGTATTGTGCCGTAGGTTTTCTATGTTTCTATGTTTCTACCACCAGAATCTGGTCTCCATTCCAAGCAGCAACCTTCAAACACCACCCTCTGCTACCTAGTTCTGAGCCAATTTTCAATCCACTACTTAGCCCTCCCTTGATTCTGGGGGACCTGACTATCCAGACCAGCTTCTGTGTAGGACTTGTTAAAGTTTAAATAAACAACACCAACTGCTCAGCCATCATCTACCTCTAGCTACCTCTTCAAAAGACTCTAAAAGGCACACCAAGCACAGCCTTCAATGCACAAAGCCATGCTGTCTCCTCCTGAACAGACACTGCCAAACCAGTTGCTGGCAGATCCTGTCTCTCATAATTTCCTTCAATATCTCTCACACTTCTGAAGTTAGGTTTCCTTGGCTTGTCCTTGCTCCCCTTCTTACACTACTGAAAAATGATGACCACCTTCCCATCTTCAGGAACTTCACCAGTGACTAATGATAAAACAAATATCTCCACAAGGGCCTCCATAATTTCTTCCCTATCATCCCACAACATCAGAGATTGTTTTTGGTCAGGCCTTGGAGATTTATCCACCTTAATGTGCAGAGAGGCTGCACAAATATCTGCTTCCTAGTAATATGAAGGTCTTGCAAAACACCCTCACTTGTTTCTTATGTCTCTT
Source organism: Mobula birostris (assembly GCF_030028105.1). Taxonomy (NCBI): domain Eukaryota; kingdom Metazoa; phylum Chordata; class Chondrichthyes; order Myliobatiformes; family Myliobatidae; genus Mobula; species Mobula birostris. The sequence continues at coordinate 139,518,030 of NC_092374.1, read as the reverse complement.
GAGCAAACATCATTTTCTCTTCAGAGCTGATCTCTATGAAGACCTACTCTCTCCCTAGCAATCCTCTTACTTTTTATATAGCTTTCGAATCACTTGGAATTTTCCTTAAACTTACCTGCCAGATCCATCTCATACTCTCTTTGTTGCCCTCCTGAATTTCCTCTTGAATATTCTTAATCTATTATAGTCATCAAGGCATTTAGTTGACCCCGAGTTCCTAAACCCAATGTATGCATTCTTCTTGTTCTTGACCAGAGCCTCAATATCCCTCAGCAGCCAGAGGTATCTAAACTTCCCAGGTTTACCCTTCACCCCAAAAGAGCATGCTGCCCCTGGACCTTGATATCACTCTTTCAAGCCTCCCAGTTGATATTCATTCTTTTCCCTCCAAACAGGCTCACCCAATTGCTGTCTGCTAGATCCCATACTCCCGTTAAACTCAATGGGGCCACCACTTCCATGGTCATTTTAAATTCACCAGTCATGTTATCTGAATTCCAATCAACCTTCCCTGAAGCTTATCCAGAAAACATTTTATGTGTTGTGTAACGTAAAAATGTATTGTGGGGTGTGAATTGGAAAAACAACGAGCAGTCCTGAAAATTTGCAAGCCCAGTACCTCATTACCAGATTAACAATTTTATTATAATAATTCTTCACCTTTCCTAAGATGATGTTTGACTTACTGTTTCCAGAATTTTCTATTTGTTCTGAAACATTCATAACAAATATATGGTTATTTATTGTCAATCAACAGTACCAGTAACCTCTTATGGGTCTTCTGCAGGTTGCTACCGCCTGATTTATTAGCTCCCAATATATATGGATGAGTGTTTTGAAGACCAGTGGGTTGCATGACATTAGATTTGCCAGCTGCTGCAGGGCAGCAGGTATTATCTCCCTGGTAGGAATGGGATATTTCATTTGCCTTCACCTTCACCCAACCTGAATCAGCGATAATTGGGAGATGGAACTATCTGAGCAATATTGAGAAGGCTGAGCAGGCTCACTCAGTCACACCCTGAGTCAGTGAGGCCAGCTGATGGCTATTCTTCCTGTATCTGCTCATTCTCCCATCTCAGCTGTTTTTATGATCCTCTCCAACACGGTTATTCCTCATTTATGACTAACAAGCAACTCAGGTTGAGAACAGCCCTCAGTAACAGGCTGGTCTCTTCTGTTTTGGAATCGTTGCTGCACGAAAATAAAATGTTATTTTGTAAATTAAAATGAAAGTTGAAAAAAATGGCACCGAGCTGTAAGAAAAATGGAGGGCAATGCAGGAGGATAGAGTTAGATTAATCTTGCAGTAAGTTAAAAAGTCAGCACAACATTATGTGCCGAAGAGCCTATACTGTGCTGTACTGTCCTAGTTTTAATGTTGTTTCCCAACAACACAAAAAAGATAATAATCCACAAATAATTAAAGAACTTTATGAGGCTTTTGAATATTGCAAATATAACAAGAAAATCTAATGTAATTTATAATGCATTTTTTTGTTTTCCAGAAATTAAAATTTTCTCGAACTGAATAAATGTTAGAGGATGTGCAAAGTGCTCTAAATTATGCATCCAATTTCCCATAAAAGTAGTGATTTAAACTAGGCTATTCTTAAAATAATATGTTGGTTTGTATTGAAAAATCTATTTTTATAATGCATATTAGTAATAAACAGAACTATCCTTTTTATGAAATGCTCATTATATTGTGTGTTATCATGCAAAACCTTTCAAAGTACATTTATTATCAAAGTATGTATGCTATATACGAGCTTAAGATTCATCTCCTAATAGGCAGCCATGAAACAAAGGAACCCAATGGAATCTATTAAAACAAAAGAAAACTGTCAAACATCCACTGTGCAGAGAGAGAAGAAACACCAAATAGAGCAGACAATAAAAGAGAGCAAACAGCATTCAGAACAGAAGTTAACAAAACCAAGTAATGCTGCAGCTGATCCAGAAGTCCACTAGTTGCAGACCACAGCCTCAGTCCAGCACAGAGATGAGCAAACCATGCGGAGCAGTGCGCCGAACTGGCCCATCCCTCGCCTCGACCCAAACACCCTGATCATTTCAATCTAGCCCCTGCTTAAACTAATTCTCGGGTCATTCCTGGTTCCAAAGGTAGTCATAGCCGGAGGGTGGTAGTGGGGAACGAACTCCCACTGCTAAACCAATGCTCTTCATGGCGTGTGTCTCAAACAGCCTCTGACAACCAACTCCAACTCCTGGCCTTCACGTGTGGCATAGTTCTTATGCCCGGCGGAGCTGTTCTCACTGAAGGGGCAAAGGTGGGCCACTGGTGCCTTAAAACCAGTTGCTCCGGGCAGATGGGGCTTGTTAACTACAGATGGTAGCTCATCTAGGAGAAGGAAACTCCGATTTCAAACCTCTGCTGCCTTGCTGCAATATCCGCTCACAGGAAAAGCTTTGGGAATAAACCCCAAGGAAAAATCCGGAGTCGGACTCCTGAAGGCGGTTGACTGCTGTACCCAGCACTGGCACTCCTGTGATGCTGCTGGCACCAAACAGTATCGACTTTCGTCGTTCCTTTGGACCCGTCATCAGCATGGAGAGGAGGGTCCCACTGCATGGCTAAAGAGGGATTTCCATAACAACTCTGCTCTGTCTTGCACCCTGGAGAGACCACTCCAGCTTTGCTTTATAGTGTCGGACAAACATGGGAAACAGCGGTTACCGGTTATAAGTCATAATGCTTGATGGGCGTAGAGCTTGGCGCCAGGGGTTGTTTCCGATGGTGGGAGAGACCATCTTGTTTCACTGGACAGTTACCGCCCGCCTCAGGCTGGGCAGCCCCCAGCCAATAAGGTGCTGTCCCACCAGAGTCAGTCTTCCTCATTGGGTACATGGGGACAATGGATTATTCCACAAAGAGCTGACTGTAACTACTGCACCAGACAAGAAAGAAAACAAATCGAATAAGACAACACCCCTTAAGTTGGGATGTTGGAATGTTCACACAGTGATGACTGGACTTGACCAAGACCTCAAGGATATCGAAGATGCATGTAAAACAGCGGTCATTAGCAATGAGTTACTGAGGCTCAAGGTAAATATAGCTACCCTACAAGAAACATGTTTGGTGGATTCAGGTACACTGAAGGAAAGGGACTACACATTTTTCTCGCAGGGAAAGAACCATGATGAGCCCCGTGAGCATGGATTGGTTTTGCCATTAGGAGCTCCTTGTTGCAAATGGTGGAGCCACCAGAAAAAGGATCGGAATGACTTATGACTCTCAGCCTACACATCTGTCATGCAGTCATGGCCCAGTATCTCTCATCAGTGTGTATGCCTCTACCTTGAACTCCACCCCTGAGACAAAAGACATGTTCTACGACAAATTAGAAGCTGTTGCCAGGAATATTCCCAGTGATGAGCACCTCGTTTAAGTGACAATGGACAATGTCTCCTGGAGTTCTGCTCCTATCATAGCCTGCCTGTAGCTAACTTCTACTTTAAACAATGTCGCAGTACAAGGTCTCTTGGCGACATCCATGTTCTAAACACTGGCACCAACTAGACATGATCACCACCAGGCGCTCTTACATCAACTCTGTACTAATCACCCTCTCATACCACAGTGCAGACTGCGATATGGATCATGCTTTAGTAAGCTGCAAGATCAAACTACATCCAAAGAAAATCCACCACTCCAAACAAACTGGAAAACCTCGCATCAACACAACAGAGATGAAACAGTCAGAAAAGGTTGACCAGTTTGACACGTCAGTACAGGGTGCTATGACTACCTCATTACAAGGAGATACTGCAACAGAACAATGGTCATACCTTCGCAACACCATCCATGAATCAGCACTCACTATCTTTGGAAGAAAGACCACAAAGAGCAGTGACTGGTTTGAGGCAAAATCCAACATCATTACTCCTGTCATCGAAGCCAAGCGTGCAGCTCTCACAGAGTATAAGCATTCACTATCTGACCAAACACTCCAGGCACTTCGATCTGCTAGAAGCAAAGTGCAACAGACTGCAATGCAGTGCGCAAATGAGTTCTGGCTCCAGCTCAGTGAGGACAGTCAGACAGCAGCTGTGACAGGCAACATCAAATCCATGTATGATGGCATCAGAAAAGCCCTTGGCCTATCGCAGAGCAAGACAGCATCCCTGAAGACATCCAGCAGTGAAATAATCACCGATAAAAGCAAACAGATGGAACGCTGGGTAGAACACTACTCTGAGCTCTACTCAAGGTAAAATGTTGTTGTTAGCTCAGCCATTGATGCCATTTATTGTCTACCAGTCAAGGATGAACTCGACTCTTAACCAACCATTAAGGACCTCAGCAAAGCAATTGACAGTCTGGCTCCAGGGAAAGCTCCTGGCAATGATGGGATTCCTCCAGACCCGATCAAACACTGCAAAAGCTCACTCCTCCAACCTTTACACAAGGTCCTCCGTCAATGCTAGAAGGAAGGAGCCATACCACAGGATATGCACAACTCCAAAATCGTCACTTTGTAGAAGAACAAGGGTGATAGGAGCGACTGCAACAACTACAGGGGTATCTCCCTCCTGAGTATTGTTGACAAAGTGTTTGCTCATGTAACTCTGGCACATCTGCAAACTCTGGCAGAACGGGTCTACCCTGAGTCCCAATGTGGATTTTGTGCAAGGAGCTCAACTGTCGACATGATTTTCTCACTCCGTCAAATCCAGGAGAAGTGCAGGTAACAACAGAAACCCCTCTACGTCGCTTTCATCAACTTGACCAAGGCACTCGACCTTGTCAGCAGGGATGGACTCTTTCAGATTCTCCTCAAGATCGGCTGTCCCCCAAAACTCCTAAGTATCATCAAGTCATTCCATGATGACATGAGGGCTACTGTTCAGTACTTTGGCAGCTCATTAGAACCCTTCGCTAATCATAGTGGAGTCAAACAAGGATGCGTGTTGGCCCCAATATTATTTGGCATCTTCTTCTCGTTGCTATTGAAGCATGCGTTTGGGACGTTGACAGAAGGCATCTACATGCACACCAGGTCTGATGGGCGGCTGTTCAACCCTGCGCGCCTGAGAGCAACAGCAAAGGTGTGAAAGATCTTAATACATGGCATGCTCTTTGCCGATGACGCTGCTATAACCTCGCACACCAAACAGCAACTACAAACTCTCATGGACCACTTCTCTAAGGCATGCAAGGACTTCGGGCTTACCATCAGCCTAAAGAAAACAAATGTCCTTGCCCAGAACGTAGTGGAGACACCAGTCATTACCATTGACAATTACGATCTAGAAGTGGTCCACGAGTTCACATACTTGGGGTCAACCAGTAGCGACACTCTCTCCCTCGATGCTGAAATCAATAGGCGTATCGGCAAAGCAGCATTGATCCTTGCTCGACTCTCCTCACGGGTCAGGGAGAATCCGAAACTTGTTGCAAAGACCAAGACTGCTGTGTACAATGCATGCGTTATCAGCACCCTCCTGTATGATAGTGAGATTCGGACCATCTACTCCAAGCAGGAGAGGAAACTCAATAGTTTTCACCTGAGCAGCCTTCGCCGCATCCTCAGCATCACCTGGAGAGACAAAGTTCCAAACTCTGAGGTCCTCTCCCGTGCTGGATTTCCCACAATGCTCACGCTTTTAAGACAGCGCAGACACGCTGGCTGGGCCATGTCCGTCGTATGAAGGATGGTAGACTGCCAAAGCATATCCTCTATGGAGAACCATCAACAGGCAAGAGGAACATTGGTAGACCCCAGCTTCGCTTCAAGGACCTCTGCAAGTGTGACATGAAAGCCTTAAAAATCAACACAGAGTGCTGGGACGACACAGCAGATGACCGCAACAAATGGCGAGGTATTCTTCAGCAACACCTAGAGCAAGGGGAAAGAGTGATCCTGAGTCAGTTTGAAGAGCGGAGAGCTAAACAGAGAGCACAGTGGACAGCGGACAACAACTCCACAACGCCCTACACGTGCAGCAACTGTGGCAGAGTCTGCCATTCCAGGATCGGCCTCAATAGCCACAGTCAACGCTGCTTGACAAACCAGTGACTACCGGAGGCGCATTACCCATAGTCGACCATGACTGACGGAAACCACACGCACCCTCGTTCTCGGACTCAGGTGCTGCTACTTCGATATGCTCTCAGACTTGGGCTCCTCTGCCTTGATTCGGCCAGTATCTGACCTTCTCAATTCAGCTCAGTACTTAAATCAAATCTCGATTATTTTCTTGCTCTCAGGCCCGGCCTTGACTCTGCCTCACCTCGACTCAACTGCAGCAAATGGCCTCCAAGTCCACTCCAGCAACTCTGACCTGAATATGTTGCAACTACCCTGCCCCTCCGAGACCCCAGCCCACAACACTAAAAATGCTAGGTCATATGGGCGATTCAAAAGTGCAACTCCAACAGGGAAACCACGGGCCACTGTTTGCAGTAATTATTTACCAGAAATAAAGAGCGATTATCGAAGTACTTAGTTGTTTTCTCTGTTTCATTGGCCTCCAGAAAGTAGTTGCAGAGCTTCATCAGCCCCATCGTAAACCAGAAAACTTTTGTGAGATTCCTTCATACACTGAATATCAAAATGAATAAATTTTGACATGTTGATGATAAGTAAAAGAACAATTGAGAAACGTCTTCAGTATTATAACCAAGTACCCAACTATGACTTGTGAATGTATACAAATTTCAATATCTCAATAAACTTAATTTTAAAGTTAAGAGGTAATCAGGATTTCCTGATTAAGTTACAGCATTTTAGAGCTTTTGTGGTTGTGGTGATATCATGTGTCACGTGTAAGAATGTGATTGGACAGAGTTCAGAGCATGCCCAGAAATGACAGAATGATCAAGAAACTTGTATATTAAAAACATGGTTGCTGTTGCTGTTGTAAATAAAAATTCTAGCTTTAGTTCTTTCAGAATATGGTTTGTTCTTAGTAACCCACAGTACGTATAAAGAACCCAACATGGTGTCAGAAGTCAGTCTGGAAGAATAATACAGAAAAGGGAGAATCGAAGATAATTGGAAAAAAAAGAGTGTGCGAACTGTTTGGTGTGCTAACAGTTTTACAAATGGAAGGGTTGAAACCTCCAAAACCACTTCAGCTGACTGGGAATGTAGCTGATAACAGGAAAAGATTTAAACAGCGTTTTGAAATTTATTTATCGGCGATCGGAGCAAACGAAAAATCGAAAGAAACGCAAGCTGCAATTCTACTCCATGTAATAGGGGACGACACAATTGAGGTATATTACCATTTTACTTTTGAAAATGGATAGAATTTAAATCTCAAAGCGATAATGGACATATTTGACAGATTTTGAATACCGAAGCGCAATGCGACATATGAGCGATACAAATTTTTCAAATGTCAGCAGAGACCTGGTCAAATGTTTGATCAATTTGTCACGGAGTTGAGACACCACAGTAAAACCTGCGAGTTTGCAGAGCTCACAGACTCTCCCATTAAAGACAGAGTTGATTGTGGCATTCTGGATAATGGACTGAGAGAAAACTGTTAAGAGAACAAGACATCGACTTGGAAGAGGCTTTGGCACTCTAGAAAGCTTCGGAGACAGTGATGTCGCAGGCAAAAGAGCTTTTCATTGAGAGCTGCTTTCATATTAGAAAAAATAATGAAGTGACAACGAAACCGACAGAGAGCAAGATGTCATCTGAAAGAAAAAAACTTTGTGATCGCTGTGGGCAGCAGCACTGACCAAAAAAGTGTCCAGTGTATCCGAAAATGTGCAACAACTGTGGCAAGAGTAATCATTTTTCACGCTGTTGCAGAAGCAGAAAAGAAATAAAACATGTAAATGCAGTGCTTGAAAATGAATGTGAGGGGTTTTATATAGATGTGCTTTGTGAAAATAAACAAAGTAAGAATGACTGGGCTATTCCATTACAAGTGAACCAAAACAATATTCTGTTTAAACTTGATACTGGAGCACAAGTAAATGTTCTTGCAGAATCTGAGTTTAATGCATTAAAGCCAAGACCAAAGTTACATCAGACAAATATAAAAGTGACTGGGTATTCAGGTACAGACGTTCCAGTTAAAGGTACATGTGTGGCAAAAGTATCACACAAAAATAGTGTGCACATGCTTTCATTTGTGGTTGTGCCAAAAAATGTACAGTCAACACTTGGTTTATCTGCCTGTGAGAGACTGAATTTGGTGAAAAGAGGATTAGTCCTGGACAGTGACACAGAGTCAGAATACAGTGACTTGATTAAAGAGTATGAGGACTTGTTCAAAGGGTTTGGTTGTCTTCCAGGAGAGCACACGATTAAAATTGACAACACAGTGCCACCCGTGGTATATCCATGTAGCAAACTGCCTTTTGCATTCCGTGATCAACTGAAAACAGAACTTGACAGAATGGAGCAGTTAGGAGTTACACAAAAAAGTGATGAACCGACTGAATGGGTCAATTCGCTTGTTATTGTTGATAAGAAAAATGGAAAACTGAGGATTTGCTTAGATCCAAGAGACTTGAGTTGAGCCATTAAAAGAGAGCATTTCAAATTGCCTACTCGTGAAGAAATTATGTCACAGTTTGCTAATGCAAAGTGCTTTAGTAAATTAGATGCATCCTCTGGATTCTGGCAACTTAAACTAGATGAACTAAGTTTAAAGTTGTGTACCTTTAACACTCATTTTGCCAGATACCGTTTTCTTTGGCCTCTGTTCGGAATTGTATTAGCTACTGAAGTGTACCATAAACCATTCAGATGTTATATGAATTAAATGGTAATAATGGGCAAAAGAGCCCCACCTTTTCTCAAAGTCAAATTTAGGATCAAAAGTTCGACTTCTAATTTTTTCCAAACTAAGACATAACATCACCTGAGAGAACCATTGTATCAAAGTGGGAGCAGAGGCATCTTTCCATTTTAATAAAATAGTCCTTCTAGCCAATAATGTGACAAATGCAATTACGTATTGGTCTGATATAGAAATACCGTGAATATATTGAGGAATTATACCAAACAAAACTGTCAATTTATTAGGTTGTAAATTGATTTTTAAAGCTTTAGAAATTGTAGAAAAAATAGATTTCCAAAATTGTTTCAATACAGAACACGACCAAAACATATGTGTTAATGTCGTTATCTCAGTTTTGCATCTATCACACTGACTACTTACATTAGGAAATATTTTAGACAACCTCTCTTTTGTCAAATAATAACGATGTACAATTTTAAATTGAATTAGAGAATGACTGGCACAAATCGAAGAAGAGTTAACCAGCTTCAAAATTCGCAACTAATTCTCTGTTAGCAAGGTCATGTTAAGCTCTCTTTCCCAATCTTGCTTAATCTTAAGTAAAGGATAGTTATCCTGTTGTAATAGTAAATTATAAATTTTCCCAATAAAACCTCTCACTAAAGGGTTCATTTTTAAAATATTGTCTAACAGGTCTGAGTCTTGAATATATAGAAAATTGCTTAAATATTCTTGTAAGAAATGTCTAACCTGAAGATATTTTTAAAAAATGTGAGTATGAGAGAGAGTATTTAGTTACTAAATTCTCAAAGGACATCAATCGGCCTTCTTGAAACAAGACCATAAAGGAAAAAGTTCCGATATTCCTCCAAAGAGAAAAGGTAGGACCACTAAGTGAAGGTTTAAATAAATAGTTTCGATAAATTAAACTAAAAAGGTTAAATTTTTTAAGATTAAAAAATTTACGAAACTGGTACCAGATTCGTAATGATTGATTAATCATAGGATTTATATTTAAAATAGAAATTTTGCCTAATTGTACAGGTAAAGGAGCTCCTAATAACGAAGTTAAATGAAATTTTTTCACAATTTTCAATTCCAAATCAACCCAAGATGGTTGTTCCTTTTTATCGGTCCAATAAAACCAACAACATGCATAACGTATATTAACCGCCCAATAATACATTCTTAGATTAGGCAAAGACCTCTATCCTTTTTTAATTTTTGTAAATGACATTTTCCAATTCTTGGTCTTTTATTATTCCAAACAAAAGTTGAAATAATAGAGTCAACCTGATCAAAAAACTTCTTAGTTAGAAAAATAGGAATGTTTTGAAATACATATAAAAATTTCGGTAAAATCATCATTTTAACTACATGAATTCGACCTGCTAACGAAAGTGTAAGTGGATTCCATCTAGAAAAAATTGCTTCATAAAATCCACTAAGGGAACTAAATTAACTCTATAAAGGTCTCCATAATTTTTAGTGATGATAATACCTAAATATTTAAAAGAATCCGTAACTTTTAGAGGAATGACATCATATATAGAAGCAGAATCATTAAAGGAAATAATTCACTTTTATGCAGGTTTAATTTATGTCCTGAAAACAATCTAAATTCATTTGATAATTTCAATAAACTAGGAATAGATTCTTCCGGATTCGAAACATAAACCAAAAGATCATCCGCATAAAGGGAGATCTTATGAATAGTCCCATTTATAGAAATTCCTTGAATATTTTTAGGTTCACAAAGTGCAATAGCCAAAGGTTCCAACATCAAATTAAATAACAGAGGACTTAATGGACATCCTTGTCTCGTACCCCGGGAAAGTTGGAAAAAGAGGGATCTACAGTTATTAGTGATAACAGTGACCATAGGGGTTTTATATATCAATCTAATCCATTTATTAAAATTAGTACCAAAGCTAAATTTCTCTAAGACTTTAAATAGATATTTCCATTCAACTCTATCAAATGCCTTTTCAGCATCTAGAGAAACAACACATTGGGGGGTCTTAGAGAGGGATGAGTATATAATATTTAACAATCTCCGAGTGTTAGAAAAAGAATAACGGCCTTTTATAAAACTTGTTTGATCCTGAGAAATAATTTTAGCTAGTATATTCTACATCCGATTAGCCATTATTTTTGAAAGAAATTTGGCATCCACATTTAATAATGAAATAGGTCTATACGAAGCACGATCAGTAGGGTCTTTATCTTTCTTAAGAATTAAAGAAATAGAAGCTTCATAAAATGTGGAAGGTAACTCTCCTAGCAGAAAAGAATCTTTAAGCATTTCCAACATATAAGGAGTAAGCAAATCTTCAAATTTTTTATAAAATCCTACAGTAAAACCATCCAATCCAGGAGGTTTACCAGATTGCATTGAAAGAATAGCTTTCTGAATTTCTCTTTCAGTAAAAGGAGCATCAAGAATTTGCTGATCTTCAACAGATATTCTAGGAAAATCAATCTTTTGTAAAAAGGCATACATATTAGAACGGTCAGTTGGAAACTGAGATTTATAGAGTTCACTGTAATAGTCTTGAAAAATGTTATTAATATCTTCATAATTACAAGCTAAACTACCATCTCCCTTACCAATTTTTAAAATTTGTCTTTTAGCTCTAACTACTTTAAGTTGAGATGCTAATAGCTTGTTACTTTTATCTCCAAACATATAAAATTGACTTTTTAATTTAAGCAAATATCTTTCAATAGGATAAGTTAATAGTAAATTATATTGTGATTGAAGTTCAACCCTTTGTTTAAATAAATCAACATTAGGAGAAACTGCATGAATGTTATCTAGGTCTTTAATTAGTTTTGAAATACTATCTAACTCTATTTTTGTCTGTTTCTTGAGTTTAGCCAAATAGAATATTACCTGACCTCGCAAATACGCTTCAGTGTATCCCATATAATCAATTTCAAGACATCTCCCGTATTATTAAGAGGAAAGAAATCTTTTATCTGAATCTCTATAAATTTAACAAAGTCCGAACTTTGTAATAAATTTTCTGGAAAGCGCCAAGGCAAGTTTACATTACTAACATCATTTAACATTTAACTCAAAAGTTAAGCTTAAAGGCGCATGATCCGAGATAGCAATAGCATCATATTCACATTTCTGGACTTTAGACAAAAATCGGAAATCGGCTATAAAATAATCAATTCTCGAATATTTATTTTGAACATGTGAGTAAAAAGAATAATCTCCGTCATTAGGATGTACATTTCTCCAGATTTCTGTCAAACCATAATCAATTAAAAAGGAATTAATAAGTGTTGCTGAACGACTCAGAAGCTGCTGATTGGTTGAACTCTTGTCAATCAAAGGGTTTAAACAACAGTTGAAGTCACCTCCCATCAGCAGCATATATTCATTTAAGTCTGGTAATAAACCAAATACATTTTTAAAAAAAGAAGTATCATCTACAATTAGGCCCATATAGATTAACCAGGACAATTTTTCAATTACAAATTGTTCCTTTAATAATTAAAAATCTACTATTATTATCTGAGACAATGTCTTTTTGAATAAATGAAATATTAGATTTAATAAAAATAGATACTCCCTTAGTTTTATTTTGACAAGTAGCATGGTATTGAAGGTCCTTCCATGTTTTAAAAAATCTATTTTGATCACCCGTTCTCATATGCGTTTCTTGTTTTTTTTTATTTTTTATTTTTATTGAAGGAATGACACAATACAGAATATATAATGGATTACATTTTCCTCCATTTTGCTTTAATATCGTACCCCCAAAACAAACCTCCCCCCACCCGCCCTGCCCGAACATATCGTGGCAGCTAATATATTTACAACACAACAATTCACAAATACAAGTACGGACATTTCACAACCATACCCCCACACTACTTCAAGACGACGGCTCACACACATCTGCAACATGTCAGATCCAAAATACACTCATATTTACAATTCATCAACCACCCTGTGAGGTAAATTATAGGCGTGTTAAATGGGAGGCAACTTCCCAAATACAATCAAATGCCCTCAATTAGTAGGTAATTCCTTAAGACTCCCAAAATATGATAAGAAAGGTCCCCATTTCGAATAGAACTTTTTCACAGACCCCCTCAAAGTGAATTTAATCTTTTCTAATTTCAGAAAAAACATTATGTCCTCTAACCAAGCAGCAGCAGTTGGGGGAGTGGCAGATTTCCAAACCAGCAAAATTCTCCTACGGGCCAATAGCGATGTAAATGCAATGATATCCGACTGGCTTGCATTTAAACCCAAATCATCATCTGCCACACCAAATACAGCTATAAGCGGGCAAGGTCTCAGTGACACCCCCAAAATCTCACTGATAATTTTAAAAACCAGTGCCCAATAGTCATCAAGCCGAGGGCATGACCAAAATGCATGTACTAAACCAGCCGGAGAGAAGGAGCACCTGTCACAGCCAGCGTCTGTCCCAGGGTATATGTCTGCAAGTCTGGCTTTACTTAAATGTACCCTGTGTAAAACTTTAAATTGTATGAGCCCCAGTCTAGCACATGATGATGAGAAATGAACCCTATTCAATACTTTTGCCCAATATTCTTCCGCCAGATCCATACCGAGGTCATCCTCCCACCTACTCTTAGTTTTGTTTAGATCTTGAACTCCCAAAGACATCAGCTGAGAGTATAGTTCAGAGATCAGCCTTTATTGTTAAAGCTAAGAGTGAGTTTTTCCCATAACATAGCAGGTGGTAGATCAGGAAAAGAGGGAAATTTTTCCTTGACAAAGTGGCGAATCTGCAGGTATTTAAAAAAATGATTATGCGGAAGGCCATACTTACCGCGTAGGTTATCAAAACTATCAAATATGTTATCAGTATACAAATCTTTAATGCGCATAAGACCGTTCAAACCCCATTGTCTGAAAGCTGAATCGAATGTGGAGGGAGGAAATAAATGGTTTTTTATGAATGGGGCCCAAAACTGAAGCTGATATGAACTTATAGAGGCAGCGAAATTGATTAAAAATTTTGAGGGTGGAGAGCACGACCGAGTTAGATGTGAATTGAGAGGATTTCAGTGGTAAGGAAGAATACACCAAACCTGGGAGAGACGAGGAGTGGCAAGACCGTGACTCAAGCAGGCACCAGATTATATCTGGCTGGTGGAGCCAAAATAATACTTTTTGAATGTTCGATGCCCAGTAATAATGAATAAAGCTGGGAAGACCAATTCCACTTATGTCACAACCTCTTTGGAGAGTGTGCTTATTAACCCTTGGGACCTTATTTTCCCAAATAAAGGAGGTTATAGCTTGGTTGACTGATTTAAAAATAACTTAGATAAGAAAACTGGCAAACACTGAAACAAATAAAGAAATCTAGGAAGTTTGGTCATTTTCACTGACTGAATTCTCCCAGCCATAGTAAGGGGTAAACTGCACCACCTCTCGAAATCAGCCTTCATTTGGCTAACCTGAGGCCTGTAGTTAGCTTCAAACAGAGACGTAAAAGAGCGAGTAATATGTATTCCAAGGTATACAAAACCATCTTGCGATAAAGGAAAAGGCAAAGATTCCTGTCGGATCTGTAGGGCCAAGTTATTAATGGGAAAGCATTTTCTCTTTTGAAAGTTCAGTTTATAGCCAGAGAAGGCTCCAAATTGACCTAATAATGATACAATAGCAGGACTACTACCTACAGGGTTGCTAACATAAAGTAAAAGGTCATCAGCATATAGGGAAACACAGTGTTCTCTGTCCCCTTTTCTAACACCTTGAAATAATGTAGTTGACTTAAGTGCAATAGAAAGAGGCTCAATTGCAATTGCAAAAAGAAGAGGGGACAATGGGCAGCCTTGGCGAGTGCCACGTGTTAATGAGAAATAGTCAGATGGAAAATAATTTGTCTGTATACATGCTAAAGGCGAGTGGTACAATAGCTTAACCCAAGCTATAAATATTCTGCCAAATCCAAATTTCTCCAAAACACTAAACAAGTATACCCACTCCACTCTATCAAATGCCTTCTCCACATCCAAGGAGATAACAACCTCCGGACTTGGAGAATCACTAGGTGAATAAACCACATCAGCCAGTCGACAGATATTAAAAAAAGAATAGCGATTTTTAATAAAACCTGTTTGATCATCTGAAATTATCTTGGGAAGGGGACGTTTTAAACGGCATCCAAGCACTTTAGCCAAAATTTTCACATCCACATTCAAAAGTGAGATGGGGCGATATGATCCACATTGAGTCAGGTCCTTGTCCTTTTTAAGAAGTAGTGAAATAGCTGCCTGTGAAAGAGAAGGGGGTGAGGAGCCGTTCTCCAAAGATTCCTGAAACACTTCTAGAAGGACCGGTATGAGCTTATCCTTAAATTTCTTATAAAATTCTATCGGATAACCATCAGGACCTGGGCACTTACCACTCTGCATAGCCATAATGGCATTATTAATCTTTTCCTGCCCAAGAGCCCGATCTAGGTTCTCCACCTCCTCTGGTTCAAGAGTTGGTACTTCCAAATTATCTAAAAAACATTCCATATTTGTTTTATCTAAGGGGAACTCTGAGGCATACAGAGAGGAATAAAAAGTTGCAAAGATGTTATTAATCTCTTTTGGATTGCTTGTCAAGTTTTGGTGCATGTCTCTTACCTGGGGAATAAGTCGTGATGCAGCTTGACGTTTCAACTGATGAGCCATAAGCCAGCTCGCCTTGTCACCACATTCATAATAGAGGCCACGTGTCTTAAAAATTAACTGTTCTGATAGGTTGGTAGATAGAAGATTAAACTTCGCTTGCAAATCAACCCGGCTTTTATATAATTCTGCAGTGGGTGCCTCAGAGTATTTTCTATCCAGGTCCAAAATAGATTGCAATAACACTTGCATTTCCTTCCTACACTCTTTATTGGCATGTGAAGTATAAGATATTATTTGACCCCTCAAGTAAGCTTTTAAAGTTTCCCAAAGTAAAGAGTACGTTATCAACTCAGTTTTGTTAGTCTCGAAGAATGTGTCAATGTTGGCCGATATATAACTACAAAATTTCTCATTAGAAAGCAAAAGGGGGTTAAGTCTCCACAGAGGCCATTCTCTAACGTTTAAAGAAAAACATAGGTCCAGTTTCACGGGCGAGTGATCAGATATAACTATAGCAGTGTATTCAATTTGTCTAATCATTGGTATCAAGGAGTTATCTATAAAGAAATAGTCTAGCCTGGAATAGGAGTGGTGAACATGAGAAGAGAAAGAGAATTGCCTAACTGATGGATTCAAAAATCTCCAAGGATCCATATAACCATTTTGTTGCATAAACATCGAGAAGGCCTTTGCCATACCAGAGAATGTTTCCCTAGGGCAAGACCTATCAAGCAATGGGTCAATAGCACAGTTCAAATCTCCGGAAAAGATTAGCTTATGTGTATTCAGGTTAGGTATTAATGAAGAAACCTTATTTGCAAATTGGACATTGTCCCAATTAGGAGCATAAACATTTACCAAAATAACAGGTATCTGAAAGAGAGAGCCAGAGACTATAATAAAGCAACCATTAGGGTCACTGATTACATCAGATGGTGTGAACTGCATTCTATTGGTGATTAATATTGCCACCCCCTGGACCTACTATTAAATCTGGAATGAAAAACCTGACTAATCCATGCTTTACGAAGTCTATTATGGTCTTTCACTCTTAAATGTGTCTCTTGTAGAAATAGTATATCTGCTTTTAATTGTTTCAGATGAGAGAAAACTTTAGCTCTTTTAACCGGACCATTGAGCCCCCTTACATTCCAAGAAATAAACCTCACAGGGTGGCCTCCATCAGCAGCACGCACGTTAACCATATCAAAAGACACACGGGGCCTACAATCCAAAACAGTGCAAGGGCATAAGTTGCACACAATAACACACAATAAAAAGAAAGTCTGATCAATCCGTAACACACAAAAGAATAAACTGCCATGGTAATCCCCCAAATCACTCCCCCCACCCCTTTACACAAACAACAAAAAAACCCAATTAACCCCCAAAACCTAGATCTACCTCCCCAATTGAGGATGATCGCAGGCAGTACCCAACAAAAAACTTCCAAGGCGTTCCCCATACAGCCCAACTTTCAACCTAATCTAGGGTGGCTCCCCTCCTCAAAATGTATCCTATCACTTATACAACCTTTAATATAACATATAGGCTAAAGGTGACACAGGTCAAGCTAAGCATTAAAAACAAAAAAAACACTAGACAACTAGTGATACAAATCTGAAATATTCACATTTTGCTGGTTGAAAGTTTTTGTTAATCAGTTTCGGCAGCACAGCAGTTCGACCCAATCGCGTTCCACAAATTAAACTGGAAAAAATGAACAAAGAAGTGGATTATGAAAATTAACGGTTTGCCTCAGCATGAGGCTCCTTCAATGCTGCATGAATAACCTAAAAAAAAAGTCATTGCTCCTCTCGTTCTTCTTCTCCCCAGTGCGAATGGTAAAACTCTTTGGCCGCCTCTGGTGTATGGAAATAATGCTTTTCACCTTCATGCACGACCCGGAGCTGGGCAGAATACAAGAGGCCAAACCTGACCCCTTTCCCGTAAAGCAGGGATTTCACCTCCTTGAAAACTGCTCGTTTTCTCCCCAGCTCTGCACTAAAATCTTCATAAAAAAACACGCGGTGTCCGCGGAAATACAGCTCCTGCTTCCGTCTATTGACGATGCGTTGCTTATCTTGAAAGGAGTGAAAGCAAACCAGGAACGTTCTTGGTCTCGTTTGCTTGGCTCCAGAGACACCAGATGGTTTACGTTCGACTCAGTGAGCACGCGAAAGTACGAGAGGCCTTGGGAAAAAATTTGTCCCCAGCACTTCGTCAAAAAACTCGGTCATAAATTTGACAGGGTCCAAATCTTCCAATTTTTCAGGAATGCCGACCACTCTCAAATTGGATTTCTGCGACCGATTTTCGAGGTCATCTAGCTTTCCCTTCAGAAATGCATTTTCGCTCTGCAACGCTGCAATGGCGGCTTCGGCGCTCACCAGTTGGTCACTGTAATCATTCAGGCTGTCTTCAACCTCACGAATGCGTTCGTCATGCGACTCGTAAGAAGACATAATTTGTTCCGTGGTAGCATTCACTGGTGATAAAGCATCTTCAAGTTCTCTTTTTACAGCCGAATGCACCACTTGCGTCACGTCAGAAATAAGTACTAAATGAAGCCTCTCCAAGTCATCGGGTAGCGCAGGTCCGGGTCCAGGTCCAGCAGCGTGCACCGGCGCCATTACTGTAACATCAGCCTTCTTGCTTGAGGCTTCGCTATCTTTTTCCCCAGTTTAACTTCAAAGGTACATTCTACTTGCCATTTCAATGTCCAGCTATGTCCCGCGTTGTTCACAATGGTAGATATTCAGTTATCTCGAGCATACAGCAAAGATAAACAGGTAGATTTTCAATAAAAATTCGGGAGCCACACTCACATGCACTGACTCACTCCATATTCAACCCCGGAAGTCCTGATATGCGTTTCTTGAACAAAAATTGTATCAGGCTGGAATCGATTAATAACTTTAAAAGTTTTCCTTGGCTTAATAGGGTGATTTCAGCCACGAACATTCCAACTAATAATGTTTATCTGTTTAAGTACCATTAGATATTATTCTTAAACACAATACACGTATACCATCACGGGCTAATCAAGGATGTTGGTGATGAATATAATCAAATAGAAAACACATGCTCCAGAACTCCATAATGGGAAAAGATACAGGAAGTGTGTGTGAAAAAAATAAAATCCCACAATAAACCCCAAAATAAAAAACTACCCTCAAACTTCCCACCATCCCCAAAGAAGGAAATCCAACAAAAGAGAGAAAACACCGCAACACATCCCCAAGAAGAAAAGCATGAGAACAGAGTTCCGCGTGCCACTCAAATTAAATAATGATTAGTTTTTTTTTCTCCCAATTCACTCCTCCCCCTTACAAAGAAAATACGTAACCTTAAGCTAAGAAAGCCCAGTAAAGAAGGAAAAGATGTTTATACTTAATCATTGAAAATAAACTGCGGAATGTGAAAAAAGTCTCCAAAGGCACCAAAGCAATACTATTAACCCAAACAGTTTAATCTCTAAAGAGAGAAAAGCAGCGCCATTATTCCTTAACTTACTACCTTATTTAACAAAAGAACTAAAGCTAATTATCTATTACTAAACACTCCATAATATAAGAAAAAAGTCTATATAAACTGTAAGCAAACTATCACTTAATTAATAAAGAAAAAGAAGAATAGAAACAGATAATCAAACCAGTTCACAATCTATCTGCTATATTAATTCACTCCGTATACTAAACAGTCTTCAAAAAAAAGTCATTCTTTAGTCAAACCAAGAAGATCACCTCTTCTTTAAGTAATCCATCGATCAAAGGATATCTTCAGCATACCGAAATCTTCAAAGCCTGTCTTCTTTCAGAAAATTATTCAGAAACTCTAATATCCTTCATACATCAGCCGATTCCACAATAGAGTTGACAAAATCCGATGCCGCTTGGGTATCCAAGAAGACACGAGGGGTAGAATCTTTAGGAAATAACTTTAATCTTGCTGGATATCTCAGGGATGGAAAAAGTCTTTTTGCGTGAGCGATCTTCATGACTGATATGAATTTAATCTGTTGCTCCATAACTTCCCGTGGATAATCTTCATAAAAACGGATCTCAGAACCGTTAAATTTAAAAACTTTCTGTTTTCTTGCACATTTTATGATTTGGTCTTTAACTTTAAAGTGAAGAAATTTGACTAAAATTGGTCGAGCTTTATCTGACGAAGTGAAAATTCTGTGAGCTCTTTCAATATCGGGAGGCTGAGATAGAATATCTAGGAACAGAGATTGAAACAGATTGGCAAAATAACCAATAAATTCCCATTCTCGGAGCCTTCTTGAAGACCCACAATACGAATGTTATTCCTATGCAATCTTGCATCTAAATCGACAATTTTGCGTTGAGCCTGTTCCAATCGGGTTGAAGTATCCACAATCTGACGTTTTGATTCTTTAAACTCAGTATTCAAGGAAACAATATTTTCCTTGATAGTCTGTAAACTCTGTCGGAACAACTTCAACTCAGAAGTGTTATTGTCCATTTTGTTATCGAGACCCATCAATGCACATTCCAAATGCTTAGCCCAGACAGGCATATCTTCTGATTTTTCTTTCGAAGTTTTTCCCTTTCTATTGCTGGGTTCAAAAGGCTGTTTTCCATTTCTTAAAGGATACAACATAATGACCATTATTTCCCTCCAAGATCCAAAAAATAAAAGTTGAATAATTCAAAGTTTAGACTGGGGAAAAGGAGGAATTAAAGGCAGCCAAAAAATTTATGTATTACTCCATTGAGCTACAGGTGGAAGTTCCCGATTATCTATTAACAACAGATTACTACACAACAGATTACTACTCATTGTATCCTGAAGTGTGTGGTTTGAGCAGAACAAAAGCAGAGAACATAATTACATGCATGAAATCAGTTTTTTCCAAACATGGTGTACCTGATGAAGTTTTCACAGACAATGGTCCACAATTCAATGGTGTATGTATGAGACATTTTGCTCATGAATAAGGCTTTGTTCATACAACATCTAGTCCATTTTTCCCTCAGTCCAATGGATTGGTTGAGAAGTCAGTAGGAATTATCAAGAAACTGATGCACAAAGCAAAATATAGTGGAGGTGATTTTTATAAAGCTTTGTCAGCCTATCGTAGTACTCCACTTCAATGTGGATTTTCACCTGATCAGCTCTTGATGGAACACTGTTTGAGATCCATTCTGCCAATAGATGAGAGCCCTCTGAGAACAGAGGGAGGTGAACAAGTGAGAAGATGGAAAGATGGACACAAAGCAAAGCAGAAAACATACTTTGACAGATGTTCTCGTCCATTACCTGAACTGCACCAAGGAGATGAAGTAAGGATACAAGACAAAGTGAACACATGGACACAGAAAGCTACAGTACTTGAAGAAGTACAACCCAGATCATACATGGTCCAAACAGAAGAAGAAGCAGTGTTAAGAAGAAATTGCAAAGGCCTCAAGAAAGAGCCAACTTCAGAGTTTTATACTTTATACTTTACTTTATACTTTATTGTCACCAAACAATTGATACTAGAATGTACAATCATCACAGCGATATTTGATTCTGCGCTTCACACTCCCTAGATTACAAATATTAAATATTAAAAATAGTAAAATAAGTAAATATTAAAAATTTAAATTATAAATCATAAATAGAAAATAGAAAAATGGAAAGTAAGGTTGTGCAAAACAAATGAGAGGCAGGTCCGGATATTTGGAGAGTACAGCCCAGATTCGGGTCAGGATCCGTTCAGCGGTCTTATCACAGTTGGAAAGAAGCTGTTCCCAAATCCGGCCGTATGAGTCTTCAAGCTCCTAAGCCTTCTCCCGGAGGGAAGAGGGACGAAAAGTGTGTTGGCTGAGTGGGTCTTGTCCTTGATTATCCTGGCAGCACTGCTCCGACAGCGTGCAGTGTAAAGTGAGTCCACGGACGGAAGATCGGTTTGTGTGATGTGCTGCGCCATGTTCACGATCTTCTGCAGCTTCTTTCGGTCTTGGACAGGACAACTTCCATACCAGGTTGTTTTGCACCCTAGAAGAATGCTTTCTACGGTGCATCTATAAAAATTAGTGAGGGTTATAGGGGACAGGCCAAATTTCTTTAGTTTTCTCAGGAAGTAAAGGCACTGGTGGGCCTTCTTAGCAGTGAACTCTGCTTGCTTGGACAAGTCAGCTCATTTGTGATATTGACCCCGAGGAACTTAAGGCTTTTGACCTGTTCCACTTGCGCACCACCGATGTAAATTGGGTCATGCGGTCCGCTACTCCTTCTGAAGTCAACAACCAATTCCCTCATCTTGCTGACGTTGAGGCATAGGTTATTTTCTTCACACCATGCCACCAGGTTCTTAGTTTCCTCTCTGTACTCAAACTCTTCATTACCCGAGATATGGCCTACAATTGTTGTGTCATCAGCAAACTGAAAATCACAACGAAACACAAGAACTGTGTGAACCACTTAGAAGGTCTACTCGTGTTCAGAACCCCCCAGAGAAACTGATAAAGACATGTTAAATTATCCATTTGTTCTGGTTAATGTTGTTAATTGATTTTTCTTTTTAAGAAAAGGAAGATGTGGTGTTATCACGTGTCACGTGTAAGAACGTGATTGGACAGAGTTCGGAGCATGCGCAGAAATGACAGAATGCTGTTCAAAACATGGTTGCTGTTGCTGTTGTAAATAAAAGTTCTAGTTTTAATTTTTCCAGAATATGGTTTGTTCTTAGTAACCCACAGTACATATAAAGAATACAACAGTGGGCATATCTGATTTCATTCTTATATACAGTATATAAAAGACAGATTATGTGCCTCAGCAAGATCTATAAGTTCTTTATTTTCTGAATTTGCTGAAGTTTCCACTTGGATTTAATAGCTCAGTGTAGAGTAATCTTTCCAACCAAGCAGACAAAATAAATTCTAGAAGCTATGGCATCATTTTAATATTCAGTTGCTAAAAACACAGTTTTTGTGCAAATCTTATCCCTTTTTTAATATTCTGAAATAATGTAAGTGCATATTTTAATTATGAAAATGGTCATAAAATTTCACTGCTATAATTTTAATAGTTTGGCAAGTAAATTAACATGCTGAAAAGTATGCTGTATAAGTTTCATAATCCCATTTTTTGCATAAAATAATATTATTTTGGTTACAATTTGGCACAGAAAATCCTATTAATCTTATTCTTGTATTTCTGCCTTGGTGGAATAATAGAATCAAAAAAAAAGAGAAAATTTGAATTTGTTACTACTTGAAATGCAGATGACTGTGGTTAATTGGAACGTATCATAACCAATGTATTTTGGCTCAATTAAGCGATTGCCCCAATTAGCTAAAGCTTCATGGAAATAGTTAAAAAGGTATAATAAAGAGAAACTAAGTAACAAATTAGTCATAATCATAGTCATACTTTATTGATCCCGAGGGAAATTGGGTTTCGTTACAGTTGCACCAACAAAGAATAGAGTATAGATATAGCAATATAAAACCATAAATAATTAAATAATAATATGTAAATTATGCCAGGAAATAAGTCCAGGACCAGCCTATTGGCTCAGGGTGTCTGACCCTCCAAGGGAGGAGTTGTGAAGTTTGATGGCCACAGGCAGGAATGACTTCCTATCACGCTCAGTGTTGCAAATTGTGTTTATATGAAAAGAAGAACAAATTAGAACACTACCTATACCACTGCAGTACTATAAAATTGTATTAGTTCCTAATATTTATTGAAGGAGGAATTCATCCACATTGCATACTTTTGACTGTAAATGAATAAAATCAATGTAGACACGTAGTGCAGAGAATGGACTGCTTTCATACAACGCTGTCAATGATTGCATCCTCAAATCTTCATTTTCATTGTAACATTCAATTATTTGTCATTTCTAACTTGAGGTAGCAAAATTGTTTCATTTTTTTTGTCCTGGTCATGTCTGGAATCACCAAGCCTGAATACTTGAAACCATGTTAAGCAAAATAGTTTTACTTGTCTTACTACTTATTTTTCGCTAACTATCAGTGACAAGAACTGCTGCTTTTGAGCACAACTCATGCAACTGATGCTATTTAAAATCTGTCTGCTCAAAGTAGTGTTGTGTCCAACAGCATTGCAACTGTATGTGACTGATGCTAGTTCGAAACTGTTCGCCAACAATCTCCTGCCCCAATTAAGCAGCATAGCATCCCAAAAAAATGGAGTGAATCCCAACTATTATCTCGATTAATTTTTGTTCAAGTTTTGTGGCAAATAAGTGGCAACCCAATTAACCAATGGCCCAGTTTACCAAAATCCACTGCTATAAGATTTCAGTATTTAGATTACCTTGATTAAACCTGAGTAAGTACTCACTTCAAAGTTGCTGGTGAACGCAGCAGGCCAGGCAACATCTCTAGGAAGAGGTACAGTCGACGTTTCAGGCCGAGACCCTTCGCCAGTCCTGACGAAGGGTCTTGGCCTGAAACGTCGACTGTACCTCTTCCTAGAGATGCTGCCTGGCCTGCTGCGTTCACCAGCAACTTTGATGTATGTTGCTTGAATTTTCAGCAACTGCAGAATTTCTGTTGTTTAAGTACTCACTTCACTTTTTTGAGATTCTGTGGTCCAAAAGTTCAAATGGTTTGCCTTGAAATAGAACTTTTATTGAAATGAAACGTGCTAAGTTCATTCATCGGGTCATTGTCAATAGGAATTGATGGGTGGCCAATGAGGTGCTTGTACTGAAACTTATTCAAAGGTATTTCTAAGCAAAGGAAAAATTAAAACAGCAAGGTGTCAATGTTTTGAGAATAAGTCCCAGATTTCAGGGCTCCAGAAAGTAAAGGCACATCTCCATTTTTCTGGTCAAGGTGGCACCTGTGTGCAGCGCTCCTTTGGTCAGATAGATCGTGAAATCATATATTTCACTTCTTTACGACTTTTACTTTTTTTTTGCCTTGAATACGATTCTGGAACTGTTGGAGTCTGTGATTTGCAGTTTGAATATAGTTTGGATGTTTCAGTGCTCAGCAGTCTCCAAGAAGATTCCAGGAGGCAGAGGCAGCATGAGGGAACCTCGTGCAAGAAGGCTGTGAGCTGATGTTCGACTCCATTTCGTTGATTAAAGCTTCCATTGTCTGCCGATAAAAGTGACGAGAGAGATTGAAATGCCAGTTGCCTGCTTTTTTATCAACAAGGGTTTGCTCTGCTGCCGGACAGAAAAGACTGCCTTTTTATCGCTGTTGACATCACTCTGCTACGGAAAGAGAGCGTGTTGCCCAGGTTTTCTGCATTTTGGATATGGGCTTGGACTATGGACTTTTTTCCCCTAGTCTTATGGTTTTTTTTATTCTATGTTTTTCACTCAATCTTTCTCATTTTTTTGCGTGCAGGAGAGGAGGATTTGGGGGTTGATGTGCCTGTTCTGTGTTCGTTCATTTTTTTTGTGCGAGGAGAATGGATCTGGCGGTTGATGATTGTGATGCCATTCTTTTCTTTCTTGGTATCTTGGCTCTACGAAGAAGAATTTCAGAGTTGTATACTCTGATAATAAATGAACCTTTGAGCTATTTTCTCAGGGTAGCCCTTCAAACTGCTTTCATTTCCTATGTTTTTCAGAACAACATGATCATTGGTTTAATATTAAATTTAGTTATTAAGTAACTGGCTATTGAAAGGATCAATACTATCTTAAGTTACTTTCCATAAGTTTGTATCATGTTACTTACAGCTAGAGTATTGGCCACACTTAATAAAAATTCTTCTCAACATCTCCTCAGTGACAATCAATTGAAGATGGATGCTTAGTCCGCTGCTCTACTCTCTCTACATCCATGCTTGTGTGGCTTACCACAACTCAATCTTGATCTATAAATTCTCTGATGAAGCCACTGTCATTGGTGAAAACAACAATAACAGCAAGGAACGAGGAGACACGCAGGAATGAGATACATCAGTTGGTTGAGTGATGCCGGAACAATTTTTCACTCAATGTCATCAAGATTAAGAAATTGATTGTGGACTTCTTGAAGGAAGAGTTAGGAGAATCCACACTAATCCTCATTGAGCAATCAGTAGTGGAAAGCAACTTAGAGTTCCTGGGCAAGAATATCTAAGGATCTATCTAGGTCCAGCAGTGTCTTTACTTGGTTAAGAGTTTGAGAGGTTTGGTATGTCAGCAACAGCTCTTTCAAATTTCTATCAATGTTTAGTGTAGAGCTTTCTGATTGGTTGCATCACAGCTCAGTACAGAGACTCCAATTTCGAGGATCCTGAGAATCTACAGAGGGGTTTTAGCCTCAGCCAGATCCACTACAGGCATAATCCTCCTCTCCATCTTCAGGAGGTGGTGCCTCAGGGAGGCAGCGTTAATTCATCACTCTTCTCAGTATAGTTAATATAAATTTAGGGCTCTCAGTAATACTAGACGGACTGTTAACTGTTAATCGCTTACTGCCAAAATAGCTTCTCTGAGGTGTTATATTAAAATGGCTTCCTGTACTGTTAAGTGCTGAGCAAGGGGTTCTCTGTAACAGCAATGTTTGGTTTATACAATGTGATAATGGAAACTGTATTCATTTGTTAGCCGATGGAAGTCATGTTCTGTTATCTTGCATATGTGTGCTGAGTTGAGGAGCGCGGGCTTTCTTGGGAGGCAAGCAGAGAGGACGGACGTGTGAGGAATGGACAGCAGCTCCAGGGTGGCGGATACCGGGCCTTGGGGGTTCGGAAGGTGGCCGGAGTCTCGGAAGGACGTTGTGGATGGAATCGGAGGCGTGAGCTCCAACGTATTAAAATACTACGTGCACAAGACTGATAAGTTACTTATGTGGCTCCTTTTCTTTCAGTTGTTGCTACTAACCCATCACCAAAAATTTGCTATAAAGTATGATTCTTTACTCGCACTTTGTGTATTGTTGCAAATTTGTGTTGTGCCTGATCATTGAGTGACTCACACCTTATCCGCACCAAAGCATTTGCACTGTTTGGCGGGGTCGACGGCTATTCACCCTAGGCAACGGGAGTCAGTGGGGCAAAGGCCGTTACATAAATGAGGTGACTGAAGACCCACATTCAATGATTCAGAAACAGCTTCTTCCCCTTTGCCATCAGATATATGAACTGTCCATGTGTGTATCAACACTAGTTTATTATGAAGGGTCCTGTTGAAAAGGGTCTCAGACCAAAACATCTACTCTTTATTCCTCTCTATAGATAGAGCCTGACCTGCTCAGTTCCTCTAGCATTTTGTGTGTGTTACTCTGGATTTCCAGCATCTCCAGAATCTCTTGTGTTTATGACTACATCATTATTCCTTTTTTCAGTTCTATTTATTCATCTTAATAATTTACTATATGGTTTTCTGTCATATATCAGTCATAACAAATCTGATTTTGATCCTGAACTGTACAAATAAAATGTCATTTTCCCATGCATAAATATGTCAAGATTGGAAAGACAAAGACTTGACACTGAAGAAAGCAACATGAACAAAATCATTTATCTTGTCATTATCATATTTCAGTTTTCTTGGCATTTTCTGAGTGAAAATTTGTTCTTTTCCTACCTTGGTCTGGGACACTTTGGAATATTTTGCAAGTCATTCTTTTGCATATGTTCTATTATACAGCATGCTTACATTGGTTCAGAGAAAATGTTATCTTTATAAGGAGGCAAATTAATTTTAACAGGAATATAATGGCTAAACTAACCAGTACACTTGCAAGCATTTGTTGGGAGCGATGTTCTAAAGTCATAGTGAACAGCACCTGGAGCCACCAGGGGCAGATGTCTACATAAACTCCCTCACAGAGAGAAAGGCATGGATGAGTGACAGGATCACCAGGTTTCCTATGTGGTACTCAGCATTCTGGACTGTGGGAAGCATGTGTACTTCCATCACTAACACTCACAATTGTAGATGAGCCATTATGTTATTGTGGTCTGGCCTCTGAGGACATGTGATTGTTTGTAGATATTATTTGGGTTGCTACAGGGCTGTACGGTATATACTCGTTTAGGTTATCTCTACAGCTATATGTTTGGAAGAGCGTGTGTTTATACGTATGTAAAAGAAAACTTTTGTATAAAAGCTTAAGAGGAAATTAAGAGCATGTAACATTCTATATAGCTGGAATATAGCAGAATATTATGAATTCAGTGACATAAGGCAAAATCTTGTGGATGTGGTATTTTGTTTCTCTCCATATGTCTGGTTTGATCTTGAAACTGGCATGGAAGTCTTGCCAGAGAGAACAAGGTGGCAGGCACAGCCGGAGCAGCATGGTGCACAAATAGCAGAGCAACTGAAAAAAAGAGAGAGGTGAGGAGAATAGTGAGATAGAGTGCTAGCAGAAGTGGACAAATACAAGGAGCCTTTGGTTAGAAAGAG
This sequence comes from Mobula birostris, assembly GCF_030028105.1. Lineage (NCBI taxonomy): Eukaryota > Metazoa > Chordata > Chondrichthyes > Myliobatiformes > Myliobatidae > Mobula > Mobula birostris. The sequence continues at coordinate 139,490,318 of NC_092374.1, read as the reverse complement.
ACAGATAAGAAGCAGGTAGAAGGAATAGGACAGTTTAAGGACAAGAGATAAGGAAAGTCTGAGAAATAATGGGAACAGGGCCCAGAGATGGAGACGCAATGTTATCAGCCATGACAATGACCAAAAGTGAAAATGATGAGGTGGATTGGGAAATGCTGGACTGGCGGGTTTTCAAGTGAGAATGCCTTTACCAGTTATGTAAGAGAGGGAATACCCAGCACAGCCTAAAGCAGGTGTTTTATGCAATGGACCCTTACCACTAACTGAGGGGTCCCTGGACCCCAGGTTGAATAAAACTTTGCCTAAAGGGATGTTGCCTATTAAGCACAATGGTGCACAAATTACATTAGGGTTTTACTATCTGAGGCGTAATCACTAACATGGGAGAATAACACGCACCTTTGCTGGAATTCCAGAGTCCAACATTCCGGAGGTTGGTCTCCTGCTTCCGGCGTGCTGCTGAGAACAGGGAGCTGGATATTGGTGTTGGTATTGGTATTGGCTTATTATTGTCACATGTACCGAAACACAGTGAAAACTTGCATTGCGTAGTGTTCGTTCAGATTAAATCCTTACCCTGTTTACTGAGGTAGAATAAAGTAAAACAATTACAGTACAGATTAAAGTGCAAAAACTACCAGGAAAGTGTAGCACAGGTAAATGAAAAAAAGTGCAAGATAATACTGATGTAGATTGAGAGGCCAAGAGTCCTTTTTATAGTACAAGATGGCCTTTCAAGAGTCTGATAACAGTGGGATAGAACCATAGAATGATGGGAAGGTTGATTGACTTTAATCTAGTGGGAGATCTAAATCTGCAAAATTAACTGGGTCACAAAGTCAATCTGAATTTACAGGTTGGTGATTCTATGGTAGATAAGAGTTATTGATCACAAAGCACTGTCCATTTATCAGCGATTGAACCTTTAACATAAGTATGACCCCGAGGAAGGAGAAACGATAGAGAGGCTGACTGAATGGAGCCTTGGTTTCCTGCCCCTACCTTACCTGAAGGCGACATTCAAAGCTTCTTTGAAGTGTTTAACAGAGGCCCTTGTACAAGCAATTGGTCAAGCCAAGAGAAGTTTCTGGACCTAGGAGTAGGCAAGCCAGACCAGTGATAACTCCACCCTGGTGATCTGAAGAGAAAAACCTTGAAAGCAGCCTGAAAAGTCAGTGAAAGCCTACTTTGGAGATTCCAACCAAGAAATCAAAGATGGCACCACCATTCTTAAAGATTGGACTCCAGCAATCCAGCAAAGATGTCAGTTATTCTCCCAAGTTAGTGATTTGCCTCAGGTAGATAGTTAAAGCCTAATGTAACTATTTTATGATTAAGTATGTATGTTTTGCATGTCTGTTTGTATGAATGTGTGTGTTCTTCAATGTATGTCTATGTACCTGTCTATGTGTGTCTCTGACAGATGTTGGAAATCTGGAGCAGCACACACGTAGCACTAGAGGAACTCAATGAATCAGGCAACATCTATAAAAGGAAATGGACAGTCAACATTGCAGTTCCAGAAGCTTCATAAGGACCCTGTGTGTGTCTCTGAGTGTTACTGCCAGTGTCTGTGATGATGTATTTCTGTGTGTATGTGTGTAAGTAAAATGCCATTTGCACTGGACAAACTTGTGTCTATTTGCATCAAAAGTATAAAGAACTTTAAAGGGGTGTTGGTCAAAGTGCTCAGAAAGTGAAACAGCAACACCACCTCTTGAGATCAAATGATGACTCAGCCGGCCCCTCACACTCACTATCACTCACTATCCCCTTTGCCTTAGGGGAGAAGCAGAACATTCTGACCGGGCTACTCCCACTCAAAATTGCCTTGTTTTGGCATAAATTAGAAGAGGTGATAGAAATAGAACAGGTGCACCTAACCGACCAACCTCTTTTGTTTAAAGTGAAATGCCTAAAAATCATGGGACAATGCAGTCGAGAATGTAGAAGATGGTACACAGACAACTAGTAGAATACAAGTAATGAGAAGAGATACCACAGATTAATGGAGTAGGTGAGAAAGTGACTGAGGGAAGATAAAATGAATTGGGAAACAATAATGTCAGTAGTTCAGAAGGTCAATGTCTGACCATGGACTATGCTAAACTGAAATATTAAATATCTGAGGAAAATGCAGGGGCAGAATATCCAGATTAGAATGATAAAATTTTCCTGAAAATGCTCAGGAAAGATCAAACTCAGCTCACTAGGAATTATAGGTCCTCCTACTCTGCGAAGTGCCCTTTGCTGGGGAGACAGAAGAAAGAAGAGCGGTCACATGGTGGCTTCCGAGGAGGTAATCAAGATGTGAGTGCGGAGAACATACACTCAGTGGCTACTTTGAGGTACACCTGTATATTTGCTCATCAATACAAATGTTCTAATCAGCCAATCATGGGGCAGCAACTCAATGTATAAAAGCACACATACGTGTTCAATAGATTCTGTGGTGTTAAGGCCAATGAACAGAATGTGGAAGAAATATGATCGTGGAAAGATTGTCGATGCCAGACAGGGTGGTTTGAGTATCTCAGAAACTGCTGATATCCTAGGGTAATCACGCATAGCAGTGTCTGGAGTTTACAGGGAATGGTGCAAAAAACAAATAAAGATCCAGTGAGCGGCAGTTCTGCGGGCAAAAATGCCTTGTTAAGGAGATAGGTCAGAGGAGAACGGAGAGACTGGTTCAAGCTGACAGAAAGACAACAGTAATTCAATAACCGTACATTACAACAGCAGTATGCAAAAGAGCATCTCTGAATGCACAATAAATTGAACCTTGAAGCAGATAGTCTGCAGCAGCAGAAATTAACTAACATAACACTCAGTGGCCACTTTGTTCGGTACAGGAGGTAACTAACAAAGTGGCCACTGAGTATATTTCTATACCACTAACCAGTAGTGAGGAAATATCGCACACGACATATGATATGTGACCAATGTGGCCTCCTCTGGCAACATAGGACAGTATGCATTCAAGGGAGGAAGGTGTGACAGTAAGTCAAAAATGTAGTCAGAAATAACAGTGAATCCAAAATCTCCCATCCCACCAGTACCTTTTCTGCGAAAACCAACTGATTACCAGATCATAGAATCAGTAAAGACAGAATTCATGTGACAAATAGCTGGCGACAGTCCCATTCGTCAACACTGCTCCCTGGTGATACAAATGCACACAAATGTATTATCAGGGAGCAGTAAGCTAATATATCAGTGAGTACAGGGACTCCAACCACCCTTACCAAAGACTAAAAAGTCTATCCACATAATAAACACAGGATGAAAAATGAAGGCAGAGAGAAGCAAGTCTCTGATGATTTCAGCGAGGAGGAAGGTGCCTTCCGATTGGGTATTAAAACAATGCTTAAAAAAATGAAGGTTCAAAGAACAAAATTCAAAGTACATTTATTTTCAAAGTACAAGGTACAAATATGTCACCATATACAATCCTGAGATTCATTTTCTTGTGGGCTTACTCAATAAAATGCAATAATCCTCATAAAATCATTGAAAGACAGTTCAGGACAGAGAACAGCCAATGTGTAAATAAAACAACAATCTGTGCAAATACAAAAAGGAAATAATAATAATAAATCAATTAGTAAGAAATAGAGAACATAAGATGAAGAGTCATAGAAACATAGAAAACCTACATCACAATACAGGCCCTTAAGCCCATAATGCTGTGCCTAACATGTACTTACTTTAGAAATTACCTAGGGTTACCCACGGCCCTCTATGTTTCTAAAGAAATTACCTAGGGTTACCCACGGCCCTCCACGTACCCATCTAGGAGTCTCTTAAAAGACCCTATCATATCTGCTTCCACCACCATTGCCAGCAGCCCATACCACACACTCACCACTCTCTGCGTAAAAAACTTATCCCTGACATCTCCTCTGTACCTGCTTCCAAGAACCTTAAAACTGTGCCCTCTCCTGCTAGCCATTTCAGCCCTGGGAAAAAGCCTCTGACTATCCACACAATCAATGCCTCTCATCATCTTATACACCTCTATCAGGTCACCTCTCATCCTCCATCGCTCCAAGGAGAAAAGGCCGAGTTCACTCAAACTACCCTTATAAGGCATGCTCCCCAATCCGGGCAACATCCTTGTAAATCTCCTCTGCACCCTTTCTATAGTTCCCACATCCTTCCTGTAGTGAGAATCAGAATCAGAATTGAAATCAGGTTTATTATCAATAGCACGTGACATGAAATTTGTTAACTTAGCAGCAGCAGTTCAATGCAATACATAATCTAGCCAAGAGAGAGAAAAGAAAAAAATAATATAAATAAAATGTAGTAATAAATAAACAAGTAAATCAATTACATATATTGAATAGATTTTAAAAATGTGTAACCTCCGACAGCCCTCCACACAATTCACAACATCCCCAACCTTTGTGTCATCAGCGAATTTACTAACCCATCCCTCCGCTTCCTCATGTAGGTCATTTATAACAATCACTAAGAGAAGGGGTACCAGAAGGGGTCCTGTTTCTAATTTCCTCCCACAGAGACTCAGTAGACAATCCCTCCACGACTACTTCCTTTTCTGCAGCAGTGCTACGCCCCCAACTCTTTTGCCTCCCTCCCTGTCCTTTCTGAAGCATCTAAAGCCTGGCACTCTAAGTGACTATTTCTGTCCCTGAGACATCCAAGTCTCTGTAATAGAATAGAACATAGAACATAGAATGGTACAGCGCAGCACAGGCCCTTTGGTCCACAATGTTGTGCCGACCCTCAAACCCTGCCTCCCATATAAGCCCCCAACTTAAATTCCACCATATACCTGTCTGGTAGTCTCTTAAACTTCACTAGTGTATCTGCCTCCACCACTGACTCAGGCAGTGCATTCCACGCACCAACCACTCTCTGAGTAAAAAACCTTCCTCTAATATCCCCCTTGAACTTCCCAACCCTTACCTTAAAGCCATGTCCCCTTGTATTGAGCAGTGGTGTGCTGGGGAAGAGACGCTGGCTATACACTCTATCTATTCCTCTTATTATCTTGTACACCTCTATCATGTCTCCGCTCATCCTCCTTCTCTGCAAAGAGTAAAGCCCTAGCTCCCTTAATCTCTGATCATAATGCATACTCTCTAAACCAGGCAGCATCCTGGTAAGTCTCCTCTGTACCTTTCCCAATGCTTCCACATCCTTCCTATAGTGAGGCGACCAGAATTGGACACAGTACTCCAAGTGTGGCCTAACCAGAATTTATAGTTTTATGTAATGGCCACAACATCATAGCTCCAGGTACTGATCCATGCTCTAAGCTCATCCACTTTGTTCATGATGCTTCTTGCATTAAAATTAACCTTTCTCAAATCTTCCGTCTGAGCACATCCCTTCTCTATCACCTGCCTATCATCCCTCTCACACTGTCAACAAGCTTTCTCTATTTATGAACCAACCTCCCCTTCCTCCGTCTCTTCAGTTCAGTTCCCACCCTCAGCAATTCTAGTTTAAACTCTCCCCAGTAGCCTCAGCAAAAGTCCCTGCCAGGATATTGGTCCCCCTTGGATTCAAGTGTAACCCTTTTTGTTTTGTACAGGCCACGCCTGCCCCAAAAGAGGTTCCAGTGATCCAGAAATCCGAATCACTGCCCCCACTCCAATCGCTCAGCCACGCATTCATCCTCCTCCTCATTCTATTCCTAGACTCACTGTTGTGTGGCACAGGCATTAATCCAGAGATTACTGCCTTTGAGGTCCTGCTTCTCAACTTTCTTTCTATCTCCCTGTAGTCTGTTTTCAGGACCTCCTCCCTTTTCCTGCCTATGTTGTTGGTACCAATATGTACTTTGACCTTTGGCTGTTCTCCTTCTCACTTCAGAATATCATGGACGCAATCAGAAACATCCCAGATCCTGGCACCTGGGGGCAAACTACCATCTGAGTTTCTTTCCTGTGTCCACAGAATCACCTGTCTGACCCCCTAACTATAGAGACCCCTATTACTACTGCCTTCTTCCGTTCCCTACCCTTCTGAGACACAGGGCTAGACTCTGTGCCAGAGGCATGGCCACTGTCGCTTCCCCCAGGTAGGCCATCCCCCACAATAGTACTCAAACAGGAGTACTTATTGTTAAGGGGGACAGCCACTGGGCTACTCTCTAGTATCTGACTCTTGCCATTCCCTCTCTTGACTGTTATCCACTTATCTGTCCCACAAGGCCCCCGTGTGACTATTTGCCTATAGCTCCTCTCTGTCACCTCCTCACTTTCCCTGACCAGACGAAGGTCATTGAGCTACATCTCCAGTTACCTAACCTGGTCTCTAAGGAGCTGCAGCTCGATGCACCTGGCACAGATATGGCTGTCCGGGAGGCTGGGAGGCTCCCGGACATCCCACATCTGACACCCAGTGCAGAGCATCAGCCTCACAGACATACTTCCTATTTCTATTCTACTCTAGTAACATACCTCGCCTCAACCCTTTATCTTCGAAGCCCCATTGAGCCAAAGCCCTCTTACTCTGCCTACCTCTATTCCATCATCCTTTCCTCCAACGCCTGCTCTATAAAGCTGTCTTCCTTTTAAACTTTACCCGCTGGCCTAAATCGCTGACATCCATATGCTTGCTAAATCATGCCTCAATCAAACCACTGAAGAAAAAACTGACTTCATTTTAAACTCTTCCCTCTGGTCTAACTTGTTGAAAGTGTGTCCATAGGTTATAGGAACAGTTCAGTGACAGAGCATGTGAAGTCAAGTGAAGTTGAGTTCATAATGGCTATTTTCCATACTAAACTGCTGAACTAACAATGTATTTGTAATTTTTGAAGTTATATTTAATCTCACCCTATTATCTTTGTACTTAATGGATATAAGTATCTGTATATTTTGGGTGTGTAGTGTTTCGTAATTTGGTGACCCCTATGTATTTGCTTCTGTTAATTAAAGATCTGTTATATCTGCAGTTCTCGACCGGATCTTTCAGCTACAGTGATTAATAGAACAAATGCTCTATACATTCCTAGGTGACTGCATCACGGTCTGGTATGGAAACATCAATATCCAATAATGGGAAAGTCTACAGGAAGAGGTGGGCATAGCCCAGTCTATCACAGGCAAAACCTTCCCAAATAGAGTGCTACCACAAAGACCCCTGCAATCTAGGATGTGGACACATGGAACAAACTACCTAGTTGTGTCGTTGAGAGTAGTAGCTTAGGGACTTTCAGATTTAAACTCGATAGTTATTTCAACACTTTATGTGAATAGGAATTTGGCAAGCTTTTTTGGGCTGAATGGCCTGTTAATATCAAAAACTTTCTAATGTTCTAAAAACAGAGAAACAGAGGAATCATGAAAATGACAAAAGCAGTGGTCCAGTTCTAACAGTTTTTGTAGGCAACGTATCTGAGAAAGCTTCTGATATGTTAATCAGGCAGTTACTTGCAAAATGTAACTTGGTTTTAAGTTGGAAGAGAGTTCAAGAAACTAGAGGAAAGTTGCAAGCATTCAGCTTTTGTGAGTATGAAGAACCAGAATTTGCTCTGCATACATTAAGGTTTTTGGATGAAATTCAAGTGGGAGGCAAAAAGCTGCTTATAAAAGTAAACACAAAGACCAAAGCCCAGCTGAGTGAATGCAAAACCAAAAAGAAAGGTGTCAAGGGAGATACAAATATAGAGGACTTGTCAGATGATTTTGTGGATGGACGCTACCTTTTTGAGGCATCGCTCCTTAAAGATGTCCTGGATGCCATGGAAGATAGTGCTCATGATGAAGCTAAGTTTTCAACTCTCTGCAGTTTACTTCAATCCTGCGCAGTTGCCCCCCCCCCATACCAGACAGTGATGTAGCCAGTTAGAATTTGCTCCTTGATACATCTGTAGAAATTTGAGTGTGTTTTTGGTGACATACTAAATCTCCTCAAACTCTGATCAAATATAACCACTACATTGCCTTCTTTATTGCTGCATCAATATATTAGGTCCAGGTTAGATCATCAGAGATATTGTTACCCAGTAACTTGAAATTGCTCACTCTTTCCACTTCTGACCCCTCTAAGAGGACTGGTGTGTCTACTTCTGATCTGTCTCTGAGGACTGGTGCATGTTCCCTTGTCTTACCCTTTCTGAAGTTCACAATCAGTTCTTTGGTCTTAATGACATTGAGTGTAAGGTTGTTGCTGCAATACCACACAATTAGTTGGTATATCTCACTCCTTTATGCCCTCTCATCGCCATCTGAAATTCTGCCAACAATGATTGGATTTCAGCAAATCTATAGATGGCATTTGAACTGTACCTAGCCACACAGTCATAGGTGTGGAGAGGGTAGAGCAGTGGGCAAAGCACACATCCCTGAGATGCGCCAGTGTTGATTGTCAGCAAGGTGGAGATGTTATTTCCAATCCGCACAGCTTGTGGTCCTCCATTTAGGAAATGGAGGATCCAGTCGCAGAGGGAACGGAAGTAGTAGAAGTTCAATTGTAACATGTAAGAGAAATTTGGATAGATATGTGAATGAAACCCATATGGACGGTTATGGTATCAGTCTAGGTGGATGGGACTAGGCAGGAAACCAGGCTGGCATTGACGAGAGTGGTCGAAGGACCTGTTTCTATGCTGCACTGCTCTTTGACTCTATAAATAAACAGGGAGAGGGGATGTTGTGTCAGAGAAAGAAACAGCATTTGTTTTTAATGAGAACCTGGAAATCAATGGCTGTCAAAAGCAATTGCATTCTGTTACATCCAGTATATAAGGTAAGAAAGAAGAAAGGGGGGAGGTTAAAAAAAAGACAAAGTTTAAAGAAACCATATTTACTCCAGTGGCATTTGTTACCTTGATTCTCAAGTTGACATAATCACATTTTAGTCCAGAGTGCAATGAACATAGTGCTACGTTCTATATCCTCTGAGGGATCCCTGATCATGAATGAACTTTTCCCGAAGTAGATTGGCAGACCACTTCACCGAGTACCTCTGCTTCATCTGCTAGAAAAAGCGGGATCTCCTGGTAGCCACACAATTCAATCCTACTTCCCATTCTGACATGTCAGTCCCTGGCCACCTCTACTGTCGCAATGAGGCCATACTCAGTTCGGAGGAGCAACATCTTACATTCCGTCAGGATAGCCTCCAAACTGATGGCATGAACGTTTATTTCTTGAACTTTCTGTAATTCCCCCCGCCCCCACACACACTTTCAAACGTGCAGATTCAAAAGGGGGAAAGCTGTATACATATATCTATTGATGCTTCTGGACACATCTTCAGTGATGTTCCTGGAATCATCGGGTGTTTCGGGTCTTTCAACATCATACAACCTCCTCCAGGTGACCCAGCTGGAGCTGATCAGACCCCAGCTTGTGTCCAGATGGCTAGCTACTTATGACTCCATGGCTCCCCTCCTTTGAGCCACAGCCATCTTGAGGCCCTCTCTGCCACATCGGTGGTACTGCAGATGGCTCTCCTCTTCCTCTCTCCCTCGATGCCCAAAATGCTGAAGGCTCTAACTAAAGAACGGGCTACGAATCCCCTACAACCGTTCAGCTGTGATACTGACAATAATTGTTGTCATGGCTTGCAGCTTCCTATCAAACTTTCCCTTTGCCGTTGCCTCCAGAATTTGGTTAACATCTTCATCAAGTGAAGTCATGTTAGCTGCAGGCCATTTGATCCACCTCCTGTTAGACTTCATGTTCGAGGGATTAGTTTGGAACTCTTGGAGGTTCCGGGCACTATGGGGTGACTCCAGGCCTGGCCCCTCCTCGTCTCACCAGGTTGGACACCTGCGCGTCATGCTGCTCCTGCTCCCGCCAAACACTTCATCCTCGCTTGGTGGATCTTCAAGCCATGATCGTTCTTGCAGATTTTGCCACATGCACACTGCTTCCTCATCATCGTTTGTTCATTGCCTGGGTCTGATTTCGTTGTGTCCATCCGACTGGGGTTCTCATCCTCCCCCCTCTCGGGCACGTCTGGGGGTATTTTTCCCTTAGATTCTTTGTAACTTTTGTGGGGGTCCTCCTCTCAGAGGACACAGTTTGGGTTGCCAGCCCGTTCTGCCCCGGTTGCCATCTCTCCAGGCTGTCACTGACTCTCCAGTCGTCACCACTCTTTACGCGGTTGTCACCCAGTCTTTCCTGGTTGTCACTGATGAACTCAGGGTGTAAGCTGTGTACATACATCTATTGATGCTTCTGGACACGGCTATGAATCCCCTACAACCGTTCAGCTGCGATACTGACAATAATTGTTGTCATTGGCTTGCAGCTTCCTATCAACCCCTCCCTTTGCCTTTGCCTCCAGAATTTGGTTAACATCTTCATCAAACTGCTTCCACAGTGAAGTCATGTTAGCTGCAGGCCATTTGATCCATATACAAGGGGTGATTGATAAGTTTGTGGCCTAAGGTAGAAAGAGTCAATTTTGGAAAATCTAGCACATTTATTTTTCAACATAGTCCCGTCCTACATGTACACACTTAGTCCAATGGTCGTGGAGCATTAAGATCCGTTCTTTGTAGAAGTGGCCCACAGCAGGGGTGATTTATAAGTTTGTGGCCTAAGGTAGAAGAAGATGAGTTATACAGCTCGCGTTACATGCATGTGCAGTTCAACTCTTTGAGTAAAAATGCAGAAAGTTTGAAGTTAATAACTCATCTCCTTCTACCATAGGCCATGGACTTATCAATCACCCCTGCTGTGGACCACTTTCTGGAGGTCCAAGACATCGACTTCTACAAAGAAGGGATCCGTATGCTCCACGACCACTGGACTAAGTGTGTAAATAAAGGAAAAATAAATGTGCTTTTTTTTCTAAAATTAACTCCTTCTACCTTAGGCCACAAACTTATCAATCACGCCTTGTATATCTCCTCTTCCTTCCCTTTCTTCCATTATCTTCTACCTTATCCTATCATATTCCCCCCTCCTCCAGCCCTTTACCTCTTTCACAGACAACTTACCAGCTCTTTTTTTCACTTCTCACCCCTATTTTATATGGCTATAAAACAGCTTATTAGTGATTTTAGTTAAGTTTTAGAATATATCAAAAAATTAATATTAATCAGTTACCACCAAATTTAGGAACAAAAGCAGTTCAGGACAAAAATTGTATCTGGAAAATAAAACAAAAGACATGTTGAAATCTTGAAATCAAGACAGAAAATGCTGGATACACCTAATAGTCAGGCAGCAAATATGGATAGAGAAAGGCTTTGGGTTAGAGACCACGCAAGTATTTGCATCATTTTCTGATTTTAATTTTACAAATATGCATCCTCAGCTAAATCTTCACTTATAATAAAAAAGGCAAATAATTAAACCAGATTTTTTTACAATTACTTTCAGCACAACAGCCTTACCTAACTCACTAAAAGAAGAAATCATTAGATATATTACCTTTCCACGTGTCACTTAGAAATTTAATCTTATCATCTTTGCACTATAAACATAGACTATGTGGTTACTAATTCTCTTTGAATTTTCTCTTCTAATTTTTGATTTTGTAAAAAAAATTGCAAACAAAAAATTCTGCTATTCAAATCTTTTTTGATCACAAACTAGTCATTTGTATTTGCAACAGATCATGACATATCTTCAATATTTCAATATTCAGATTTTTTCATGCTGGTGAACTTAGATTATTTATTTGTTTATTTTAGACCTGGCCTATATTTGGTGCTTGTCTGTCAGGTAGATAGAATGGTGAACTGGAATGAGAGAAGGAAAGAAGAAAGGAAGAAGAAATGGAATATAAAGGAAGATACATATGTAGCGCATTTCGTGGCCCCAGGAACCCAAGAACTGCTGTTGTCACCATTATAATTTAGGAATTTTAGTAGCCAACTTGTTCACAGGAATGTCCTACAAACAATAATAGTTGGGTAATCTGTTCCAGTAATGTTGTTCAAACAATAAGGAATCATAACATCTGGAAAACCTTGTTTGCTTTTGATTAAATAGCATTCTGGGATCTTTTATGTGAACATGGGAAATCTGGAGGATCCGATTTTTAAAAACTTTGTTTGTATACCCTTAATAATGCAATGAATTGTGAATTGTTCTTTCTCCCAAGTATTTCTCTTTGGTGTAGAATATTAGTTCGCCACATATCCCATATCCTTACCTGAAATTTGAAATAGTCTCTGAGTAATAAAAAATAACTGTTCAGTGTTCAACTTGTAATCAGTAAGATAGAAAGCTAAATGGTTTTATAAGTTGAAATTCAAACTGAGTATCATTGCTTTGGGAAAAAAAAGACTTATTTACTGTAGACAACAGGAATTCTACAGATGCTAGAAATTCAAGCAACACACATCAAAGTTGCTGGTGAACGCAGCAGGCCAGGCAGCATCTGTAGGAAGAGGTGCAGTCGACGTTTCAGGCCGAGACCCTTCGTCAGGACTAACTGAAGGAAGAGTGAGTAAGAGATTTGAAAGTTGGAGGGAGAGGGGGAGATCCAAAATGATAGGAGAAGACAGGAGGGGGAGGGATAGAGCCAAGAGCTGGGCAGGTGATAGGCAAAAGGGGATACAAGAGGATCATGGGACAGGAGGTCCGGGAAGAAAGACAAGGGGGGGGGGACACAGAGGATGGGCAAGAGGTATATTCAGAGGAACAGAGGGAGAAAAAGGAGAGTGAGAGAAAGAATGTGTGCATAAAAATGAGTAACAGATGGGGTACGAGGGGGAGGTGGGGCCTAGCGGAAGTTAGAGAAGTCGATGTTCATGCCATCAGGTTGGAGGCTACCCAGACGGAATATAAGGTGTTGTTCCTCCAACCTGAGCGTGGCTTCATCTTTACAGTAGAGGAGGCCGTGGATGGACATGTCAGAATGAGAATGGGATGTGGAATTAAAATGTGTGGCCACTGGGAGATCCTGCTTTCTCTGGCGGACAGAGCGTAGATGTTCAGCAAAGCGGTCTCCCAGTCTGCATCGGGTCTCGCCAATATATAAAAGGCCACATCGGGAGCACCGGACGCAGTATATCACCCCAGTCGACTCACAGGTGAAGTGTTGCCTCACCTGGAAGGACTGTTTGGGACCCTGAATGGTGGTAAGTGAGGAAGTGTAAGGGCATGTGTAGCACTTGTTCCGCTTACACGGATAAGTGCCAGGAGGGAGATCAGTGGGGAGGGATGAGGGGGACGAATGGACAAGGGAGTTGTGTAGGGAGCGATTCCTGCGGAATGCAGGGGGGGGGGGGAGGGAAAGATGTGCTTAGTGGTGGGATTATTTACTGTAGCAGTGGTTTTAACTACCGCTGATAAATTTTTCTTATGTCCCAGAACTAATATGGGGTTAATCTGTAATCCTCAGAAGTTTCTTAGATCATGGTAAATTATTCAGAAACAATACAGATAAAATAATATGGTACCAACATCTATCATCCAGAAATATCTTCTAGCATCCTTGGACATCCTTTTACTTTAAATGAGCTTTCAGTGATTTCCATATGTTTGAATGGTAATGACAAAATTTACCACTTTCAGAATGAACAGTGTATGCATGTATTCCATTAGTGTTTGAAAATGCATAATGCATTCTGGATATATCAGCATAATTATTCAGTTCCCACTTTGAACTGAACCAAAACATCACTGTAAGCATTTTAAGGATCCATTATACAGCTTTTGTTGATCTAAGTTTTACCTATCGGGACAAAATGATCAGCAATTTTTGTACTTAGTTGAGCAAAATAAAACCTGACAGATTTAAAACAATTTCCACAAGATGACGCAATTTTCACAGCATTTAAACTTTAATTACTTGTTTTATCAATAACTTTATCATGCACGGTTGTTTTCAAATGCATCTTAGTGTTTCAGGTTGAGTTCAAAATGTTAATTTCCTTTACAGGATCTTATTTTAGAGTCTTCCTTGATTACTCCTTCAGAAATATATTTGCAACCATGCTCTTGCCTTCTGTTTGTCAACTTAACACGGAGACTCCCTGAATGGAAAACAGATTTTCAAGGACGAGTTCCGGCTCATGATCAATATTTGAAAACTAAAATGGCCATACCAATAACAAAGGAAAACTTTCTTTGGCATTGAATTTAAGATGTTAAGCTTCAAACTGGTGTGGATTTATTCACTTCAATAAGAAAGCTGCTGAATTCCCAATGTGTGGAGTGGTGTGAAAGCTTTATTGATAGAATTGAATGAAAATAATGTTATCAAGATATGAACAGATGGCCAGATAACAGATTTTCAGGACTAACCTGTGACTTACACTACATTATGGTATTTAAGTGCACAATTTGTTATTTTTTAGATATTGGCTGAGATATTTAGTTATAATGTGTAATGTGTTTCAACACTTAAAGTGATGATGATTCACTTCGGAGCATAAATTGATTCACACTACTTTCCATGTTAGCTGATGCAGTAAGACCTGTTTTGCATACAAACTGAAAGTTCACCATTAGGCCTCCTTCATCAGTTCCACCAGCTGCATCAGGATCCCACCACCAGTCATAGCTTCTCCCTCTGTACCCCTTCTGCTTTCCACAGGAACCATTTTCTTCATGACTTCCTGGTTCACTCATCCTCCTACCCATTCTCCCTGTCACCGGGTATCTTACCCTGTAACTGTAGGAGATGGAATGATTGAACTTAAACCACCTCTCTCACTACTATCTAAAGACCTAAGGAGCCCTACCAAGTTAGGCAAAAAAAAATGGAAATCACCACTGGAACATTATCTACCACATTTGATGCTATTAATATGGGCCTTACATTGTGAGACCTAGTGTACAACAGGTGAAAACTTTGTGAGCACATGCTCTGTGCCCCAATGGACATTTTGAACTACAGGTTGCATGTCATTTCAACTCCCCTTCCCACTCCTACTCCAATCTATCTGTTCTTCGCCTTCTCCACTGCCACATGGAGGCTAAACATAGACTTAAAGAATAGTGCTTCATATTCTGTTGGGTTGTTCACAGCTCAATGGTATGGACATTGAGTTCTCCAACTTCTCATTGCCCACAGCCCCAGGGCTCCTTTCTCTTTCTTTTTGATCTACCCAATTTTCACTCCCTTTTCTAACCTCCTGCAGACTACCCAGCCAATTTTGTCCTCCTTTCCTATCTGCTTCCATTTTCCCATCATATCTTCCATGTCTGGATTAATTTATCACCTTCCTTACTTAACAAATTCTATTATCCACAGCATCTTGTGTTTCCACATATCACCGACCAGCTCCTGATTGTACATCTACACTCCTTTCCCTCACCCCCACCCGCTTTCCTTTTTTTTCCCCTTGTGTATCTCTATCTTTTACACCATCTTCTGTCTCTCAATGCCACTACTATCCTCTCCTTCCCCAGCTGGCTTCACCCATCGATCACTCTCTCTTTAACTCCACCTATTACCTGCTAGCCTGTCTCATCTTCTCTCTCCCTCCCTGACCCATTTGCACACTGGCTATCTCACCTCTACCCTCTCACTTCTGATGCAGAGTCTTGACCCAAAACGTCGGCCATCCCTTTGCCTCCACAGGTGCTGCCGGACATGGTGAATTCCTCCAACATATTGTATTTTTTTTTTGCTCAAGATGGCAGCATCTGATATTTCTTGTGTTTTTGTACTTATAGGTATTTCAGGATTAAAAGCAGAGTGTTTAAAAAGAACTGCAATTAGTTTTGAAGAAAACATTGTACAGCAAGTACAGTTACTAGGGTTCAGCCCTTCTCATGAAGAAGTAAGTACTGTGCTAGTTAGCAGAGATGGTTTGCATAAAGGCTGAAGAGGTACCCTGAAGACCAGGCCAATCTTATTCTTATTCATTCTGAAGCTGTGTATGTTGCTACTCCAGTTCACTTTCCGATCAATAGCAACACCTACAATACTGATGGTGGAGGTTTCCGTGACAGTAAGGCCATTTTCTATAAGAGGGTGATATGTGTATTTTCTCGTTTTGACTGGAAGAAGAAATAAGTGGAGGTTGAGGTAATTGGCTTCCCTGGGGAGGTTTATTCAGCTGGGGTATCCTGGGAGCTAGTCCACCATTCAAAGGAAGGTTGTGTGTGGGAACTAAAGTCTTGTAAGGAATTGTTACTAACCTGCCACAGCTGTAGTTGCAGATCCGTGCCGGGCTGCTTTGCCTGTGGCATTCAAGATTGCTAATGTTCTTGCAGTCCAAAGCAGAAGACTTTTGAAAGATTCACCAGTTTACATTGTATCACAGAAAATGGATGGGTATAGAGATTTCTATTCCAGCAAAACAGAATTTAATCATTTCCTTTGGGTAGAGTGCAGAGTGAGGCTTCATCATTGGCATAGGGATCCACCATTAATGGTCTAATTATATAATCCAGAACCCTGTCAGAAACATTTCTCTTCCCTAATGTATGAATCAGATGAGGTTACACGGAGAAAAACCTCATGTTTAAAGAAAGCATCTGGGATATTCTTCGATACTTTCATATTGTAACATAATCATGCTACCATGCGTAAACAACGTCCATATGCTGGCAGAGAAAGTCCATTCCCTGCACTTCTGCTTCCCAATACCGATTAAAGTCACAATCACAAAAACTACTGTAAGTACTCTTACAATGAGGAACATCCAGTCATCATAGATATAATGAAGATTATCAGTGCAAGCTGAAGAAAAGATGCAAATGCCCAAATTGGTCAGATAATGTTTTTCAATTCATCCTTGACAGCCTCTCTCGCCTTGCTTGGGATTACTCTTTGCATCCTGACATACAATCATTTTTCAGATCAATAAGGTTCAAAATCTTACTGATGGCAAATGTTGGCATTTCAAGGCTGTTGACATCATCCAAGAATATCACATGCTAAATAAAAAGTGTTATTGGCACAAAAGTCGCTGTGAAAAATAGGAGACAATTTTACCAATGGGTGCAAACAAAGCCAGCAATATGCCCCAAGATGTTCTACTCTGAAAAGAATCAAAATGCTAATCTGTATGTATAAATTTCTAGGCTGAGCAACACACAAAAGATACTGGAGGAACCCTGCCAAAAGGTTTCAGCCCGAAACATCGACTGTACTCTTTTCCTGGATGCTGCCTGGCCTGCTGGGTTCCTCCAGTATTTTGTGTGTACGTTGCTCGGATTTCCCGCATCTGCACATTTTCGCTTGTTTGTGATTAAATTTCTAGTCTGTCTCTTTTCACTCAGTCAGGAGGAAGAACCTTGGTGCTGCTGAGCTCTTTGTACAGTATATAAATCTGTTTTTGTTTTACTTTCATTTGCCTTTGCCAGCTTTCTACACAATGCATCCCCAGTGGCTATTGCCAAACTGGTGATAAGTTGTTAACATGAAGTGGTGATTTCCTTGATGGTTGGTCTCGAACAGCTCTGGGCAATAAAAAGGGTTGGCTTCATATTATAATACATTGTCCTGACTAGCTTCTTTCTGAGCCACTGGCTGACAAAAAGTCAAAATGACTGCGGAGGGGGTAGCAATGATGCCATTCAAAAAAAAACAGATAATTTGTCTTCCAGTGAGACATTTCCATATCCCAGCAAATAAAGTAGCATTTCGGATAACAAATTGTTGGAGTAAACCTTCCATTACTACTTTAGTGCTAAGCTGCCAGCCCATGAACATCAGGGTTGAGGATCTTACTTGTCGAAGATCTTCTTGAGAATGAGATTAATAACACACTCACTCATGTTGATCTCCAATAAGAAATACTGACGCAAGCCTCATGGGTATTGTGAAGAACTAACTCTGCATTCTCTCATGCTCTCCACATGTTTAATTATAAATTATGACACTACCTTCCAGGCATGAGTATAAGTATGTTTGAATTGCTCCACAGGCATTTTATCAGAAGCACAGAAGATCTAAAGATAAACTCACAGTCATCTTTAAACTTGCAGTGATTTTTCGTTCTCCTTGATTTTCTATCAAAAGGGAATTGTACCGTATAGGACATGGAAATATTGCAACTTTCTTTCCAATATATTGGGCAGCTGCCTTTTGGTTGATATGACACTCAAGCGATTATAAAAGTTTCCTTGTGAATGATTCTATACCAGAAAATCGAAAGGAACATCCTCAATGTCCCAGTCAATAATCAATAACATTTCTGAAACATGCCAGCTCTTTTCATACTGCTGTTTGTAGAAACTGGTTATGTAGGAAATAGTCTCAGCAGTAAAATTATTTTGATAGCTACAGATGAGCTGAGACATGTGCTGTATGTGCTGTAAAATGGAGAATGATACAGTTTTGTATCACTCTCTAAGTGATGTAAAATGTGCCAAATAGTTAAATCTTTTGTTTCTTTCTTGTGTTCCCTGCAAGCTGGAAGATTCTCTTGCAGACGGTTTGAAAATTAGTTCCAAGCAATCTTTTGAAGAAGTTAAAGAAATCTGAAGCATCTTGGTAAACTGTGCAAGATGAGGCAGAGCTGAAATAATGTGGACAAGAAGGCAAAGTCATTGTGAGGACAATAGTTTTTGTCACTTGTGTGAATGCCAGAGAAAATGAAGTGAAGATTGAATTTTCTGCAGGAAAGATATAGAAAACTAAGAGAGGGAATTATTGACAGTGATGCGGCTAGAGCAGAGTGATAAACTCAAAGGGAAAAGGAGGAAGAATTAGTTAGTAGCACTGATGTAGCAATAAATTTCTTCTTGCACTACAGATTCAGGACCATATAAGTTGTTTTGCCAAATTGTATACAATATTAGGACATAAAAAGAGGTTATTGATCAAATTGTGAGCATGCCAGTTTTTTTTTTGAGAAGACCTCCATTTCATTTCCATACCCTGTAACCCTATAAATTAGGCCTTTTCTAATGCAAGTGTATCTGTCCCTTTGAAACTTCTTGTCAAGTATAATACTAACATCCTTTCAAGTTATTTATTAATAATCCTAGCAGAACTCAAATTGAAATACATTCTATTTATTTTCCCAATTACTGTCACACTTGCTGGAAGCACTTGCCTTGCCTTACTTGTTCTATCAAAATTCACGTGAGTTAAAAATGTTTTTAATAGATTTCTGCTTTTTCAGATCTGTGGAGAAAGATCTCAGTTTTTCTGATCTGTGGAGAAAGATCTCAGTTTCTGCAATCATTCCACATAACTGGCCCTCGTTCTAGGTGACCTCCTGTGAACCTGCATACAGCTTTATTCCAGTTTTGTCCTTTCCTGCCGACTCATTGGTTTCAGCACCTGTCACACTTCAGAAGGGAAGAGGATTTTCAGTTTCCTGAATAGCATAGGTTCGTCAGAGAATTCAGAGTGCCCTGATGAAATTATTCTGGCTGCTTATTCGGAAAGTTTCTTCTATTAGATTATAAAAACTACACCTGCCTTTTAAGAGGCTTGTCTTAAAGGGAAGGTGTACTTCTCCTTTTAGAAAAACACATCCTCTAGACTATCCAATTTATGACTTATTTACAGTAATATACCCCGACCACATATTTAAAAAAAACTAGACTTCCTGGACTAGCCAGACGAAGATTGCCTTCACATAGTACCTACTGACATACAAAAGTTAGGGCACCCCGGTCAAAATTTCTGTTACTGTGAATAGCTAAGCGAGTAAAAGATGAACTGATTTCCAAAAGGCATAAAGTTAAAGATGACAGGTTTCTTTAAAATTTTAAGCAAGAAATCTCTTTTATTTCTATCTTTTACAGTTTCAAAATAACGAAAAAGGAAAAGGTCCCGAAGCAAAAGTTTGGGCACCCTGCATGGTCAGTACTTAGTAGCACCCCCTCTGGCAAGTATCACAGCTAGTAAACACTTTCTGTAGCCAGCTAAGAGTCTTTAAATTCTTGTTTGGGGAATTTTCACCCATTCTTCCTTGCAAAAGGCTTCTAGTTCTGTGAGATTCTTGTGCCATCTGGCACGCACTGCTCTTTTGAGGTCTAGCCACAGATTCTCGATGATGTTTAGGTCAGGGGACTGTGAGGACCATGGCAAAACCTTCAGCTTGTGCCTGTTGAGGTAGTCCATTGTGGATTTTGAGGTGCGTTCAGGTTCATTATCCCGTTGTAGAAGCCTCTTTTCATCTTCATCCTCTTCATCTTCAGCTTTTTAACAGACGGTGTGATATTTGCTTCCAGAATTTGCTGGTATTTAGACCATAAGACAAAGGAGCAGAAGTCGGCCATTCGGCCCATTGAGTCTGCTCTGCCATTTTATCATGAGCTGATCCATTCTCCCGTTTAGTCCCACTCCCCCACCTTCTCATCATAACCCTTGATGCCCTGGGTACTCAGATACCTATCAATCTCTGCTTTAAATACACCCAATGACTTGGCTTCCACTGCCATCCGTGGCAACAAATTCCATAGATTCACCACCGTCTGGCTAAAAAAATTTCTTCGCATCTCTGTTCTCAATGGGTGCCCTTCAATCTTTAAGTCATGCCCTCTCATACTAGACTCCCCCATCATGGGAAGCAACTTTGCCACGTCCATCCTGTCCATGCCGTTCAACATTCGAAATGTTTCTATGAGGTCTCCCCTCATTCCTCTAAACTCCAAGGAATACAGTCCAAGAGCGGACAAATGTTGCTCATATGTTAACCCTGTTAATTGAGTTCATTCTTCCCTCCACCAGTAAATGTTCCCCATGTGACTGACTGCAACACAAGCCCAAAGCATGATCAATCCACCCCGTGCTTAACAGTTGGAGAGGGGTTCTTTTCATGAAATTCTGCACCCTTTTTTCTCCAAACGTACCTTTCCTCATTGCGGCCAAAAAATTCTATTCAAGAGGTTCAAAGGAACATCTAAACAAACCTAATGCATTTTGGAAACAATTCCTGTGGACTGATGAAGTTAAAATAGAACATCATCGAGAATCTGTGGCTAGACCTCAAAAGAGCACTGCCATGCAGGGTGCCCAAACTTACGCTTCAGGCCCTTTTCCTTTTTTGTTATTTTGAAACTGAAAGAGATGGAAAAAAAAGTTTTCTTGCTTAAAATATTAAAGAAATGTGTTATTTTTAACTTTATGCCTTTTGGAAATCAGTTCATCTTTTATTCGCTTAGCTATTCACAGTAACAGAATTTTTTGACCAGAGGTGCCCAAACTTTTGCATGCCACTGTATATTCCACCAAAAATAAGCTATAATTAACTCTTATAAACATTCTTGTTTGAATTTTTGCTGACTGTGGAAACAGCTGGAAAATGAGCACTTTGAAAAATTCATTCCAAGTCACTTCAAAAATCTCCGCAAGGCATTTGCTTGTATGGTTGATTTCAAGATCTGAAAAGAAGCAAGCTGATAAAAACAATAATCACAGCCAAGCAAAATTTACACTTAATTCAAAAAGCTGTCAATTAGGTGCATATCTGAAGGAATGCTTGAATAATGCTGATTTTCCCTCAAGGAAACTGCTCAACAATAACTGTCCTGTCTTATCAATATTATGTTGAGCTGGGAAGTGATTTTTGTGATTATACATCCTGTGCATTCATAAATAAATTGTGATTGAGGCAGCAGCAAATTAACAACTGGAGAAAATATTGAATTGGGGGGAAAAATGGTATAGTCAAAGGATTGTGCAGGTAAACAAATAGTGATCAGGTATAAATTAACCTGGCAAAGTAGGAAGCTGATGTGAGATAGATAGATTTTAGATGCAAAATCAAAATGGATGACTTAAGGCACTGTGAAGGTTGATTAAAATGAAACAAAACAAATCAGAGATTACAATGCTGCAAAGCTTCAAATAAAAACAGGACAACCAAGGAGTACAGATTATCATCAGGAGTATACTGTAGATTGCATTATCAGGATGTATAAAATAGGATCAGAACTGCAAATTCAGAAAGTGAATAGGAGGCTACAAGATTGAATCTACAGTCTGGATTTTAAAAGTAACATTGACAAAAATGTAGCTAAAGGAATGTTTGAATACTATTTTTAAAGAAAAGTTTAGCTTTATTTGGCACATCTACAGTGAAATGCGTAAAATCAAGTCAGCAAGAACTGTGTTGGGGAAGCCCACAAAGGTTGCCACACTTCCAGTGCCAACGTAGTATGTCCACACTAATCCTCTCTCACCAACCTTAACCGTACAGCTTTGGACTGTGGGAGGAAACCATAGTATCTGGAGGAAATCATAGTAGCTGGAGGAAACACATGCAGTCACAGGGAGAACATAAAAACTCCTCATCGACAGCAGAAGGAGCCAAACCGTTTGCTTTTTGCTACTGTCTATAAGGAGTTTTTACAGCTCTTACTGCTGGTGCATCAAATAAGAAAGAAGGAATTTAACCATAAAAGTTAAGATAGGGCAGATAAATTAATAAAATGGATTGTAATGAGGTGGTACAGTGGTGAAGTGGTTAGTGTAATGCTATTACAGCATTAATGACCAAGGTTCAACTCCGCCACAGTCTGTAAGGAGTTTGTACATTCTCAATGTGGCAGTGTGGTCTTCCACCATGTGCTCCAGTCCCCCACCCCCATATTCCAGTGAAGAGGCAGCTTCAGTGAAGAAAAATGTTAAAGGCAGCTGTAAAAATGTAATGTATAGTGAAATTATATGAAAATTGTAGTGTTCTCGTGCAGTGTGTTGAAACTCTGACTAAACACTAAGTTAAACTGGAGCCAATGAAGACAGGGTTGTAGTAAGGTTAACCATTTACTGCTCACTCTTCCACATTAACGTTGTATGGTGAAAACTGTTGATAAAAACATGCAAACATATACAGTGTCTGTTTCATTCTGGAGACCAGGCGCGCTCTCTTCTTTTAGCGAGTATCTCCAGCTGTCCTGAGAAGCGGGCGAGGGGGTTGCGACAAACCATCACCAGACTCGAGCCCACCCCGCATTTGAAATTGAAAAGCCGGCACGTGCGCCGCCCCAACCGCTGCTTCCTTAACAGAAACCGCGTTAATATTTTTACATCAAGTACGTTCTTATAAACTTACAGCGTTACTTCTATAATGTTTCTTTGTGGGTAGAAATGGAGCTCTTCACAATTATGCTGCATGCATGGTACTCACCTTCACACCTTCTCCGAACCGGAAGTTACACACAAGACGTGGCAAAACCGGAGGTGACGTCATCATACCGCGATATACCATAGACAATGAATTTACCTTTGTTAAACTGTAAGTTAATTATCAACCTTTAACTTTAACTAGAAAATAGTTACACACAAATCATTTAAAACGTAGACTCAACAAAGTCAAATAAATGCCTTAAGGGCAACACAAAAATATCTAGAGTATATTGGTTTCTTCTTCTAACAGGACTGTGAAACTTCACATGATCTTACTTAGAGCATCCAGGGAATACATGATCTTTTGTAGTAGTTGACTCACCAAGCTGAAGCACAATACATATGTTATTTAAGTGATAGAGATTTCTTGGGTTAACGACACCCCATTAACCTTGAGTAACAGTCTTTCATATGAAGTAATATTACCAAGTATAATCCACCATACTACTTGGTCTTTAAGAATAAAAGAATGAACAAGATTCCTGTAAGTTGTAAGTTAATACATCAATAATGACCTTACCAGTTTAATTAGTTTTAAGGACATGTGCACACATATGCTAACGATACTATTATAATATTGCAGGTTCTTAATATTCTGACTTCCCTTTACCTATCTCTCTACTTCATCCTGGCTTGTTCTAAAGGATTACACCCGCAGCGATCTTCTTACGGCTTTGGTCATTATTTGTTGTTTATGCGCTAACATCTGAGAAGACATGTTTATTCCTTTGGATCCTTTTGGAGAAATTGTGAATTCACCTCTTTTACTGGTTTCAGTAGTTCCGTTTAACATCAGAGAAATGTATGCAATATAGAGCCTGAAATTTTTGTTCTTCGCAGATATCCATGTAAACAGAAGCGTGCTCCACAGAATGGGTGACAGTAAAACTGTTAGAACTCCAAAGACCCCACTCCCCCTCCTACGCACTGGCAGCAGCAAAGCAACGACCCTCCCCAACCCCAACGCACTTCTGCAAAAAAGCCTCCACCCACCATGCAAGCAACAACAGAGCCCCCAATAAAGACCATGATCTGCAGTACAATCATTTACCTGTCAATTTGACATGCCACAGGCTCTCCCTCTCGCCCTAACAAAGGAAAAAAGAGATGTCCCCTTTCACAGTGAGAGGTGTAATATTGATGTGACTTGGACACCGCTGTAGATGGAACAACCATGTTTATTCAACAGACTTCCATTTTTTACCTCTCTACGTCCTGACATCATACGCATTCTGACGCTACGAGTACTCACACAATACATTACATCCCCCTGCTCAAGATTTTTTTACAACACTGTGAATTACCAAAACAATGCCTCTAGGTATGCCCTTCTTACAGTGCAACATAAACACTAAAAACAATCTTAACTTCTTGTACTGTATTCTGCATTGTATCTTACAATACTAACAGCAGTGTATTTTCTTTTACTAACATAGACTAATAAACCTTTTATTTCACACCTTGGAACCTATGACATGTGTGACTTTGCCTCAAACTGTGTGAGACTGTATGTATGTTTAGTCTCTGTATCTAGCTGGAAGTTTGACTTGTCTCTCAGACTGTGTGTGATACAGCTGTGACTGTGCTTGTCCTTCATCCGTGCCAGTCTCTCGAGTGACCTCTGTGTCTTTGCGGTCTGCATCACTCTTGGTGTTGTTTGCTTCCATGTCTGTTTATGTGGCAATGTCCTGTGCATCTGTACGTGGAAACTCCCTCTTTAAATGTCCAGTATTTCTGCATTTCCTTTGGAACATCTTTTCTTTCTGTTGGCCATCCATTCATTGTAATGTCTCTTAGCATTTGCATTTCAGAGTCATCTGCAGTGGCTTTCCTGAACATGTTCAACTTCTCCTCAGAGATAGGTAGCTGAGGTGCAACCCAGTTGACCTCCAGCTCTCTTCCTAGCAACCCTTCCTTTTGCTCTTTGAGGTAAGCACGGCTCAAAGCATCAGCGATGTACAGTTCTTTACTTCTACAGAAGAACTTTGCACTAAAAGGGAAATCTGTTCTAGAGCAGAAACAGGTCAAGATATGTCTTGATGAAGAGTATGTCAACAAACCAGGATACATCAATAATAAAAACACTGAAGAGACGACCAAGCACAAGACCAAAGGTGTTGGACGCACAATTAAAACAAATGAGGAGATTCCAACACTCAGTGACAGTCAATATGAAAAGCTCTTCCAGTCTGTTATAGACAAGACTAGAGGAATGCATAGCTAGTTGTAAGAAGCATGAAATGCAATGCTTTTGGGACAGTGGACTACTCCTTACCAGTGAGAACATCGAACCCTTTATAAACACTGAACCCTCCATAGAGATGCAGGGAGTTTGGTAAGTAAAGACCAGAGCAAAGGACAAGAAAATTAACAAATTGTCTCGGAAAAATAAAATTATCACCGATAAGATGAGGCAAGTGAAGCTAAAAAGGAAGGAAGAAAGCATAAACGAAAAGGCCAGCCAAAGAAAATTATCCCACTTCTGACACCCATGTAATATTGATGTGACTCAGACACTGCTGTAGATTGAACAACCACGTTTATTCAACAGACTTCCATTTTTTACTTCTCTATGTCCTTTCGTCATACGCACTCTGATGCTACGAATACTCACTCAATACATTACAAGAGGGAGGACATAACAAAACAACTCACTGATTTATGGTGTTAGAAGTGTGTTGCATAGTTTTTTTTCCTGAGCTCTCCACCCAGAGAATCAGCAACAATCCCTTCCCTTCCAATGAACGAGAGAGAGAGAGAGAGAGAGAGAGCACAATTCGCAAGTACAGAGCTGTTTTCTCCCACGAAGCTTCATTTGGGTGCACTACCTTAGAATCAGCCTGTTCACAGGGCCCTGAAACCTCAGAACGCTGAAGTCATGCTCGTCTTCGAGGCCGCATCTTTAGGATATCAAAAAGTGGCCAGTTCTGAGCCCCTGAGGGTGGGTCCCACGACCAAAGTCGGAGTGTAACTCCAGATCAAGGTCTTCAACACAACCCCATCCACCTTGAAAAGGAAGAGCAGGGACATCAAAGGAAGAAATTAAGCTGTTTTCATTGATGAACACGAAACAGTCACCATTAAGTGCCATCGTAACTCTGCCTCGCCTATGCCAATCAGTATTACAGATCGGACTCACATCCATATCTTTTCTTGTGGGGCTCCCCTTCAATTCTTTTCTTATGAGGCTTTGTCTTAAGAATTTTATTTCTGTTTCTCCTTTGGCTTATATTTCTACCAAAAGTAGTTCTGCTTTGCTTGAGCATTTACACATTCAGCTGACTTCCCAGTGGTGTTCCAGCCCGTACAATGAGGTGTACACACAAGAAAACAGAAGCAGTAATAGGTCACCGAGACATTCAAATCAATCCATCATTCTTCACTACATTGTACTGAATCAGAGGTTGAGCAAGTAGTACTGATGGGAGGGTAAACCTGCCCATTTGCTCATTGTCCTTCTGTGCTTCACTGAATATGAACATACACAAAGTGACAAACCTCATACAGTCCCTGTCCAATACTGTCTGCTTATGAGGATAGTGTGCCGCAATTACTTCCAGATGAATATTCTTGTCACCCTGAGCAACACTACACCTCATTTCTCCTAGCATTCTCAATCTTTCTCTTGAGCATGAGCTCATTACTCACAGGAAGTAGCTCTTACATAACATCCCATCCCATTCCTGAGCAATCTATTGCAAATGAATACTCATTACAATAAAATTATAATTTTTTCTAATGATAGTTTTAAATTTGCCACCTTCTCTGTCACCATTTGTGATATAAATGCTAATAGTTGCATACTCTTACATGTCTCCATTTCTGCTTTGACCCTCTGTTTTATTTACATACTTGTTTTTCTACATGTGTGACATGCATGGAGAGTAACTTTCAATATCTGTATTTTTTTCTGCCTGCATTTTTAAGTTTGTGCAACATCTAACGAAGTCCCTACTAGCACCACCTTGATTGAAGCAGTTCCCTCTCAGATCCCCCTTAAGTATATCATCTTAAGTATATCATCAGAGGGTGGTTAGGGGAGCAGAGAAGGTTATTGGGGTCTCCCTACCTTCTGTCCAAGACCTCTTTCAGAGTCGATGCCTCCAGAAGACACGATACATCATTAAAGACTCCTCACACCCTCTTCATGAACTGTTTGTTCTTCTGCCATCAGGCAAACGTTACAGGAGCATCAAAACTAAAACCACAAGGCTACTAAACAGCTTCCTCCCGCTGGCAATCAGACTGCTAAATAGCTGCTCTACCTGACTCTACTTCGGACACTTTTAACTTGCACTGGACACTTATAACTTGATTTTAACTGACATGTGGCTGTTGTGTTTTACTATTTATTGTTATGTTTATTATTTAGTGCTGCAGTTGTTATGTTATGATTGCACTGCTTCTGGGAAATGCTGTCTCATTCTGCCCTACAGAGCTGATGTACGGTTAGAATGACAATAAAGTTTTTTGAATCTTGAATCTTGAATCTTTCACCCTCAGCCTATGACCTCTAGTTCTACTCTCACCCAACATGAAAGGGAATAAGCCTGCATTCATTCAGTCTATCTATATCCATCATAACTTTGTATATATCTATAAGAACTCCCTTTATTCTCTTGCTCTCCAAGAAATAAAGTGCTAACTTATTCAAATTATCCCTTTAACTCAGGACCTGGGACCTGAATTATAGAAATTGTAGTTCTGACTGGATAAAATTAATTTTGAGTGATCTTCCTATTCGTAATAGAACAGCTATTTCTTTAAAACCCATGGTTTATTGGTCTTTCAGGCTCTCACGATAAGGGTTTCCCTCGGAAACGGTCTTAAGATCTCTTGTGTCCAGGTTCTGATGAAGAAGGTATGGTTTATCCAATTATTATTGGCCATTTACCATGAAGGTTTAAATCTACACCTTGAATTGGACAAAAATCTTACACATTTTTAATGGCTTTTCCATCTGCCTAGCTACAGGACTTCTCATGGAGTTATTGATAGTCGCACAGCCCTACAGCACAAAAACAGGCCTTTTAGCCCATCGAATCCATGCCAAACTATCATTCTGCCTAGTCACATTGATGTGCACCTACACCAAAGCCTTTCATACCTTTCCCATTCATGTACTTAGCCAAATTTCTCTTAAATGTTGAAATCAAGCATATATCACCACTTCCATCAGCAGCTCGTTTTACACTCAGACCACCTTCTAAGTGAAGTTCCCCTCATGCTCCCCTTAAATATTTCACCTTTCACCATTAACATATGACCTCTAATTCTAGTCTCTTCCAATCTCTGTGGAAAAAGCCTGCTTGTATTTAACCTGCCTACACCTCACATAATTTTATATACCCTTAACAAATCTCCCCTGATTCTCCTTCATTCTAGGGAATAAAGTTCTTACCTGTTCAACCTTTCTCTATAGATAGAGTCATAGCGTCTCCAAAAGAAAGGCCTGAATATTTCAGTTTGTTTTTTTTTGCGGTTCTCAGTCACCTCACACACCAGAACATTGCTTAACAATGGATCCCAGAACATTCCAATATTAATTCTCATACTGTATCCTCAAATCAGAATGTGATCTCCAATTGTCCCTTACACGTGGGTCACATGCCACCCCCCCCCCCCCCCCAGGAGGGCCAGAGGGCCATACGAGATTTCCCAGGAGCCACAAGTAAAAAACAAGAATCTGGGGACCACAGGAATTTCTGAATTGGCCATGAAAAGTTTACCATTTTAGTGAAATATTACTAAAATACATAAATAAAAAAGAAATGAATATATGTAATGTAATTAAAACCCTGAATGAAATATGCTAGATAATGCAAATCAGGCAGCAAAATAAAATATAATAATTCTTATAACCCCTTAAAACATAAATACTGACTTTATATTAGAATTCCCACTGCTGCCTGCGAGGAGTTTGTACGTTCTCCCCATGACCACACAGGCTTTCTCCGGATGCTCTGGTTTCCTCCCACAGTCCAAAACAAATGTACAGATTGGTAGGTTAATTGGTCATATCATTAGGCTCGGATTAACTTGGGGGATTGCTGGACAGCACAGTTTGATAGGCCAGAAGGACTTACTCCATGATAAATGTCAGTAAAATAAACAAAATTAGTACAGCTGACCCAAAAAACACCTTCATCTACTAACGTCAGACTATGAAGGGTGGAGGCCACAGATGTAAATAAAATGTCACAAGGGAGCTATGAGCAAAATAAGTGTGAGAACAACCGTGTAACACCCTGGGAAATGTTTCAATGCTAACGTAATGGTCTTTCTTTAGAAGCAGTGTTTGGGTTATGGTTAGAGATCAAATGTGCTTTAGAACATGAGCTGCATCCTGTGTGCGGCGGGAGATGAAGAGAGAAGACGCTGGAGAGAGCTAGGATATGATCCAGTGGAGAGATTGTGATTCAATGGAGCCAGGTGCCGAGATTGACTGAGGACTGGTGAATTGAGCTCCAGCTGTGCACGTTTGACTGTTTAATTATAATGGGCCCCTTTTTGTTTTTCCTTTCTTTTCTTTACTAACCCTTCAGTTAAGATTCATAAATACAATTCCTTTAATGGGATGCAGTGTGCTGTCTGTTGTTTCTTGGCACTGAGTTGTAACAGGGTTGCAGATTACACAACATTCACACAAACCAGGGTTTATGGTGGGAGAGCTGTCTCAACCTCACAGGTTTGGTGGGACCTGAGTGTGTCTTCCTTAGACTTATGCAGCCAAGGAAACAAAGGGATTTCAATTGTCTTACAGCATTATGTTACGTACCAAATTTGTAAATTTGAAATATATTGATGGTTTGAGGTTGAAGTGTCTACTAAAGTTTAGAACTAATTTATCGAGTGAAATGTACTTTGTAGTATCTAAAAACTTACTACGTAGTAAAATTGTCTCACCCACTTACTAATAATGTGGTGTTATTTCACTTGTGGTTCATTACCTTTTGCTTCTCAGAAGTATCACTTTTAACCTCAGCATTACTCTGTTTTGATGAAGATATCCAGTTTCACATGTCTTACAATGTTTAACAAATACCCAATGTACCTCATCTGTGTTGCTTCAGCCATCTTAGAATCCTTCTAAATATACTTTCTACTTCAGAATTGAGGAATTACCATTCTGTTTTAATTCATTGAATCACTGTGTACCAGTGTATCACTATCAGAATCAGAATCAGGTTTATTATCACCGGCATGTGACGTGAAATTTGTTAACTTAGCAGCAGCAGTTCAATGCAATACATAATATAGCAGAGAGAAAAAAATAATAATAAAGTAAAATAATAACAATAATAAATTAACAAGTAAATCAATTACAGTATACATATATTGAATAGATTTTAAAAAGTGCAAAAACAGAAATACTGTATATTAAAGAAAAAAGTGAGGTAGTGTCCAAAGATTCAATGTCCATTTAGGAATCGGATGGCAGAGGGGAAGAAGCTGTTCCTGAATCGCTGAGTGTGTGCCTTCAGGCTTCTGTACCTCCTACCTGATGGTAACAGTGAGAAAGGGGCATGCCCTGGGTGCTGGAGGTCGTTAACAATGGATGTTGCCTTTCTGAGACACCGCTCCCTGAAGATGTCCTGGGTACTTTGTAGGCTAATACCCAAGATGGAGCCAACTAGATTTACTACCTTCTGCAGCTTCTTCCGATCCTGTGCAGTAGCCCCTCCATACCAGACAGTGATGCAGCCTGTCAGAATGCTCTCCACAGTACAACTATAGAAGTTTTTGAGTGTATTTGTTGACATGCTAAATCTCTTCAAACTCCTAATAAAGTATAGCTGCTGTCTTGTCTTCTTTATAAATACACCGATATGTTAGGACCAGGTTAGATCCTCAGAGATCTTGACACTCAGGAACGTGAAACTGCTCACTCTCTCCACTTCTGATCCCTCTATGAGAATTGGTATGTGTTCCTTCGTCTTACCCCTCCTGGAGTCCACAATTAGCTCTTTCATCTTACTGACGTTGAGTGCCAGGTTGTTGCTGCGGCACCATTCCACTAGTTGGCATATCTCACTCCTGTACACCCTCTCATCACCACCTGAGATTCTACCAACAATGGTTGTATCGTCAGCAAATTTATAGATGGTATTTGAGCTATGCCTAGCCACACAGTCATGTGTATATAAAGAGTAGAGCAGTGGGCTAAGCACACACCCCTGAGGTACTCCAGTGTTGATCGTCAGCGAGGAGGATATGTTATCACCAGTCCACACAGACTGTGATATAGGTTGTGATATGATGATATTAATTCTCATAGTAGGCATTTGTTCTTGTCCCTGCTTAATGTACTAGGTTCTCCTTGACATTGTACCATGGAGTATTGGAGAATATTCCCCAGAACATTAATGGAACACGTATGTGTTGTGACAGTTGACCTTAAAGTAGGGATTCACAAGTTGGCGTCCAGGGATCCTTTGCTTAATGTTATTGATCCATGGCATAAAAAGGATTGGGAACCCCAGTTCTAAACAGAATGAAAGTAGGATACATAAATGTTCCTTATTACATGGCATGGATTCCTAAGATAGGAACAAGCTCTCCGACCTTGTAGTGACAGTCATATTATCTTCACTTACCCTACAATGTCAAAGGAAATATGTCTTTTGACACATGCCATGCATTTCAGGCTGTTAAAAAGATCCAGGTGGATGCAGTAGAGAGTCAAGCTCTCAAAGTTGTGGAAATAGAAATACTTAACTGTGAAAACATTTTATTGGATTGGGATATAACACTATTGTCCATAAGGAAAGAGAAAAGTAATCAACATGCTACAGAATGCAGGAATTTGCCCTAGTAATGGCAATGCCTTGATTCCATGCACAAAATTATTAAGGATTGTTGCAACACTGATCAGTTTTCATTTTGACATCAGAGTGCAGAAGTTCCAGCTAGTTGTTCAGCTGCACATTACCAACTCCAAGGCTTTGGAATCAAGTGCTAGAAAGAAGGTAAAATCTCCAGTTTTAGCTTAAAGGACAGAAGAGATGAAACATGCAGTGAGAATAGAATTGATGCAAATCCATCCCACACAGTGTGCAACAGGTTGGAGGGCCAATAAATGTAATTGATTTACTTCATAACCCCATTTCTGCTCAAGAACATTGATCTATCTAGCATCCAGTATCTGTCAGAGGAAAGCAGGCTGCTTATTAATTGTTGAAAAACTATGTTTAGGATAGAGACAGCGCCTGACCCTGATCTATCAATGTGGATTGGAGGTTTAATCCATCAGTTTACCAAGTGGGTAAAACACAGCAAAATGAGCTTAGGCAATGACTAAATTGACTAGAAGCAATATATTGAAGGAGACTCAACTGAAGGTACTCTCATCATAGGGGTCTGTGAACTGCTCTGATCAATATATTTCCAAGGGAGTTTTCAGAGTGCAAGCTTTCTGAATGGCATATTTCTTGTAAGCCAATTTTCCTTAAAACTGTAGTCAAAGGAAATCTGCAGAAAGAGTGGAAGCAACAAAAACAACTACAATGGTAATCTCAAGAAAATTATAAGCAACAGGCTAACCAACTTGAGGGCAACAGATGAAAAAGGTGCTTGTTTTACAATTGAACTATTCCAGGTCACCATTACATCAGACCACAACATATAGAAGCAGAATTAGGCTATTCGGCCCAAGGAGTCTGCTTTGCCATTCCATTATGGCTTATTTATTATCCCTCTTAACCCCATTCTGCTGCCTTCATCCCATTTCTTTTGATGCCTTTACTAATCAAGAAGCTATGAACCTTTGCTTTAAATATACCCAATGTCTTGATCTCCATGGCCACCTGTGGCTAAAGGAAATTCTCCTCATCACTATCCTAAAGTGATGTCCTTGTATTCTGAGGCTGTGCCCCCTAGTCTTGGATTTAGAAAAGGAACATCCTTTCTATATCCACTCTATCTAAGCCTTTCAGAATTCGAGAGGTTTCAATAAGATCTCCACCTTCTTCTAAACTCCAGTGAATACAGGCCAGATTCATCAAATGAATTCATACATTAACCCTTTCTTCCCTGGGATCATTCTCACATTCTCACAAACCTCCGCTAAACCCTCTCCAATGCCAGCACATCCTTTCTTCAATAAAGGGCCCAAAACTGCTCACAATACTCCAAGCACATTCTCAACATCCCATAGACTCAATCTTACCTTGTTATTACTCAAAACATATGTCCTGTCTGGTTAATATCACTTTGACTGAAATATATTGAATCTGGAATCTGCACATTACAAGATAGTTTTGTCAGTGTCTATCAAGGCCACAATCAGTTTTAGAATTTTGCATCAGCACTTTCCAAATTAATGCAAGTAAGTTAATCACATTTCTCAGTCTGGAGTGAGCAGCTGCATCTTGTTGATGAAAAAAAGTATTTGGCCACATAAATTAAGAATTCATCTCAGTCCTGGATTCCAGTATTGGAAATGATCAGAGAGAAAGAACAAATGGTAGAAGAGATGAAGAGACGAAGGATGAAAGGGCTGCACGTCTCCAGAATGACAAAAACAGGCAGAGAAGGAGGAGAGAGGAAGAGGCAGAGGAGAAAAGGAAAGATCAACTCTTGAATATGCGGCACAGAGTAATTATTGCGAGAGTTGCTGAAGAGGACAATGGCTGCTTTCGACGACAATACCTCGACAGAGAAAGGGCAAGGCAAAAATGCACGACTCGCATGCCGTCACATTTCTGCTGATGTTAGTTCAATGACCAGAGTATGCCCTCAGTGTCATGCCTTCCTATTGTGACAAGAATACACATAGATTACGATGTTAGCTGTCCTGTGCTGGCACCAGTGGGATCAGCAGTTGGTCTGCCACCTGTCTTCAGGAGAGAGAGAGAGATAAGGAGAACAATGGAGCAGCATTTGGAGATGTTAATGAAGGGACGGGAGAGTCTAACGGAAGGAGAGCTGTCAAGATCGGCTCCCCCTTTGAACCCTAAGCTGTTTGAAGTGATGGACCGGCGATACCCCAACAGGGGGATAAAAAGGGACAGGTTCGCTAAGGCAGCACACACACGACACCCCGAGGTAACGAGACCCTGGAAGCAATGCGTCTCTCACAAGTCGGTGGGAAGTTTTGGACGGCTGGTCGCGGGATCAAGCCATAGATGCTCAGGGTGGAAAGGCACGATCGGCGGGAACCTGGCGTGTGTGCACTCTTGCCTGGGTGCCGGGTTCACCGCAGAGAAACGATCGTGTCTGGAAACAGAGGGGTCACGGTCGGTGACCTCAGATGACATCACAAAGGACTCGCCTGAAAGCTGACTGTGAAGCTCTGTGTGGAAGCCGTTTTGAATATTCATTCGTTTTGCTCTCTCTTTCCTTCTCTCCACTGTCCATCGCCACGGCAGCGATTACTGCGAACTGAACTGAACTAAATTGAACTGAACTTTGCGTCAGTTTGAAACTGGTCATTTACCCCTAGACAATGATAGAGCTTGATTGATCCTGTTATCTTAATTCTGTGTACATGTGTGTTTATCATTGCTGAACTGTTGCATTTATTATCCTTTTGATTAGAGTACTGTGTTGCTTGTTTCTTTAATAAAACTTTCTTAGTTCTAGTAATCCAGACTCCAACTGAGTGATCCATTTCTGCTGGTTTGGCAACCCAGTTACGGGGTATGTAACACTATTCACTGGAGAAACCGCACATTTCTGCTGTATGAAGGGAAAGGTCAGGATAGGCAATTTGCAGCCTCTACCTAATGTACTCAATTTGTACAGCAATGATGAACCTATTGCAGACGAGTTCAGGAAGAACATCAGAACATTGCCTCTTCCAATTGACATCTTTTGGTGCCAAAGAAGTCATTCCAACTAGGAATCGATGGAATCCTTCTGTGATTGTTCAAGGCCAAATCCATCATTACATTGGACATTTAATTCCAGACAACACACAGCAAGTCCAATTCCTTCAAATTTACTTCATAGATATATAATGTTCATTCTGCTCACATATTTGTCTTGCTATGCATCTTCTTTAATAAGCTGAGTTTCTCTTCTTTAATTTCCAAATCAAAGAGATAGCAATAGTATTCAGGAAAATTTAATGTTCATACTGGTCACATCAGACTGCACTATCCTTCTCTCAAGGGCGCCCCAATGGGTCACCCCATTGTCTAGTAATATATAAAGTTAAAGAATAGCTTGCAAGGGAACTGACAACAGAAGTGACCACCTCAAGAGCAGGTGTCACTTATTTCAACATGAAGAATTAAACAATTTGCTGAGGAACTCACTGGGTCAAGCAGCATCGGTGAGGCAAAGGAATCATCATTGTTTCCAGTGAGAGCCTACATCAGAATCCTGCATTATTTTTCCCGCTACAGATGCTTCTCAATCCACTGGGTTCCTCTTGCAGTTTATTCTTTTTGCTACATGTTCCAGCACCTGCACTCATTTATGGTAGCATGAAGAACATTCCTCCAACTCAGGAGAATTTCCTTCAGTTAGCCTCTTTCCCTTGTGTTTGGTTCAGAGCCTGCAATGATCTTGACAATTCATTGCCATGTCAGAAATTTCAGCTCAATGCTTTCAGAAGTACAGGATTTCAGATTTACCTTTTCAAATTCAGATGTGGTGTTTTGTGACCACTCAGGCATATTCAGTTAGCTTCAGACCATGAATATGCTTGACCCTTTCTTTTTTGATGTATTATATTCTGTGTTTTTCTCTCTTTTGCTGTTTGTGCAATTTGTTTTTTTTTTCCAAGTGGGAAGCGTTGAGAATTTTCTTTGAATGGCTTCCTTTGTTTTCTTTGTTTCATGGTTGTCTGTGGGAAGGTGAATCTTAGGATTCTATGTTGCATACATACTTTGATAATCAATGTTCTTCGATTCTTTGTATCTATATTGTGTCACAGAGCTGGGGATCTAGTTCAGGTTACTATATGTGAATGTTCACCCATTACTGTATAATTTTATGGCAATTCTTGCACTACCATTTTATCAGTGAGGACTTGTAAATCTTGGAATTCTTGTAATCTTTGACTTGTAAATCTTTTACATCTTATTTTTAAGGAAACTTATTTTTTATTCTTTCTTACCTCTCTTCTAATATTTGTATACTGTGCACTTGTAATGTTACTGTGATACTGTAAATTCCTTTGGGATCAACAATATATCTACTGCATCTATCTGTCTTTTTCCATTACATTGAAACAAACCTACTCCAATTTTGATGTATGGTCTGGTATAGGGTGCGGTGTAAGCAGCTCTGCTTTCTGCTTTAGTCTGTAAATAAGACATATCTCACATGAAGCAATGGTCTGGCTGATATCTTGTTTATTCTTGGCCTGCACTTCACTTCACAAGCTTTTTGTTTATATTTCTCCTCACTAAGACACTCTTCATGTACCTTTTGGAGTATTTCCTTGCGAAGCGACACTGGAATCACAAACCTGTTTCCTTTGAAGACTATATCTTCCAATACTGACAGTTCAACTCTGCATGCTCGATAATCCGGAATACAGATTGGACAGTCGTTCTTAGTTGCTGGTCATCCCTTCTGTATTGACTCTTTGAGTATTTTTATCATTTCATCCATCCCTGCTGCTGTCCTGATTTCCTCTGCTCTATCGGGAGATCTGGAATAGAAGTGACTATCATGTCAACATAGCCCTGTATATCAGCATTAATCTCTCGGTTACTCTTTTTCTTCTTGTTGACTGCTTGCAACAATGCATCATCAGCAAATATAAGTTTTCCCGGTGTGTAGGTCATTTCCACGTCATATTTCTGCAGCCTTATCAATATGCACTGTATTCTCATGGGACAGTCATTCAATAATTAGAACCATTGGTTTATGGTCTGTCTCCACTTCAAAAGCTTGTTCATTGATATACCGATGAAATCTTTTGCATGCATATATGCTAGTGAAAAGCTCTTCCTCTACCTGTGAATAGTGGCTTCTGCACTTGTTAAAACTCTTGACGCATAGGCCCCAGGTTGCCATGTGTCATCATGCTGCTGCAGTAGTGCTGCTGCAGTAGTACTGCTCCAAAGCCATACCAAATTACATTAGCCAAGATCCTAATACACCTTTCCGGATCATAAAACTTCAGTGAGGGCTCTTCAGTTATGACTTTTTTTCAGCATCTGGAAACACTCTTCTTGTTGGAGAGATCAAATCAACTCATTTCACTACTCAAAGGTGCTGACACAGGGATGAACTTCACCAGGTAAGTCACCATCCCCAGGAAATGTTTCACCCCCTCTTTGGTTTGGGGCCTTTCCATGTTCTCAATGGCTGATGTTTTTCTTGGGTTAGATTTCACTTCCTCTTCCAATATGACATCTCCTATGAAAGTCTGTGTCTTAACACCAAACTCACTTTTCTCTTAGACCCTTCAGTTAGTCCTGACGAAGGGTCTCGGCCCGAAATGTCAACTGTACCTCTTCCTAAAGATGCTGCCTGGCCTGCTGCATTCACCAGCAACTTTGATGTGTGTTGCTTGAATTTCCAGCATCTGCAGAATTCCTCATGTTCACTTTTCTCTTTATTTTATTTCAAATTGACATTCTATGTCACATCAAGCACCTGTCTCAGTCATGCATCATGTTCTTCCTTGGTGGACCCCAGAAGTGATGTCATCCATCATGGTCTCAATGCCAGGTATGCCCTCAAAGATCAGGTTCACAGTTTTATGCTAAATTTCTAGTGTGGACGGGATCCCAAGGTAACCAAAGAAAGCAATATCTACCCTCTAGTGTGTTAAAAGTACACAGTCGCAAACTTGCCTCAAGTTTCATTTGCCAAAACTCAGACAATACATCATTTGCTAAGGCACTTGGCACCTGCAAACTGGGACATGATCTCCTCCCATGTTGGCAATTTCAAATGCTCTCTCTTGATGGCTTTATTGAGATCTCTTGGGTTTATACATATTCACAATGCTCCATTTTTCTTCAGCACAAAGACCAGGGAGCTCATCTAGTCTGTTGGTTCCTCACTTTTCTGAAGGACGTTTATCCATTCCATCTATGCTAGTTCTTGTTTAAGTTTGTCTCTAAGTGCAAACTGAATTTTCCTGCATGCATGGACAACAGAAGCCACCATCTCATCTACACGGATTTTGTGTGTACTGGGTATACACAAACCCCTCAAAGACATTTACATACTCTTCCATGAGTATAATGAAGACATCTTTAGTCTGTGAAGTCAAGACAAAGATCCCTTACAACAGGTTGATCTTTTCACAAGCACTCAGATCTAATATTGGCTGTACTCTCTTTTCTTATCAATAGCTGTCCCTTTAAGTGCTGTCCTTTGTGCTTGAAGGTCACTATACAGCCTTCTTTAACTGGAACATTCTCTGCAGTATAGTCAGTCACTTTCAATTTCACTGGGTAAATCTTGTTCTTTACTTTAAGAGTCTTGTAATCATCCATTTATAAAAATTCTGGCGTAAGCTTAAATTGAATTACTATCTCATTCACAGACACTGGAACAATCCATTCTGTCTTACCAGCACCAGAAGTCTGTAGAGAATCTACAAAGACGTCCTCCATTTCTTCAGTAACCACATTCTCCTTTCTCTTGGTAGCCCCAGCTTTGCAGCACCTTGCGAAATGATTCTTCTTCGCACAATTACAGGACTTTCCATAAGCAGGGCATGTTATTGTGATGTGCCAACTTCCACATTTGCTGTATTTGCTGTTTGAGCCTACCTCTGCCTCTGCTGACGCTTTGGAAAATGCCTTGTGTTCTGCCTGCCACTCCGTTTTCACAACGTGCACTGTTATTTCTGCCCTGTGCAGCTCCTTAGCTTGTGCTCATGTGGTCTTCACTGCCCTATACATATCCACAGCTTTTTCTAGCATCAAACCTTTTCATAGAGCTGCCTTTATCTGAGCCCATTAGCTGGGATTCCACAAACTATTCTGTCTCTGACTAGTGAGTCTCTCGAAACTCCAAACTCACAGGACTTACTCAGTGTGTGAATCTCATCTGAGTATTGGTCAAAGCTAACACCTTGTTTCTGGGCACAGGAAAATAACTTACGTCTTCCAAACTTGATGTTTTTACTTGGGACAAAATTCTCCTCAAATTTTGTCATCAGAGTGTCCAATGTCACCGCTGTTTCATCAATTTGAAATCTATTGTAGCTGTGCAAAGAATCTGCACCAATTATTTACAATTTTTCCTCCGCCCCGTCAGCTCAGCTCACTGGTAAATATATATTGAATCACTGTTTGAAGTGTTTCCAGTTATCAGCTAGATTGCTGGTAAACTGCATAGATGCAGGAGGACTTAGCTTATCCATAACAGATTTTTTCGGGCTTCTCTTCCCTGAATCTCTTGGTGAGCTGCGAGACAGCATGCTCTCTTGCCAGCAGCTTCTCTCCATTGGAATCTAATAGTCTCTTTCTTACTCTCTCGCAATATTCAGTTACACTTTGTACTTAGACCTCATGCCGATTGCTGACACCATGTTATGTTTATTCTTGACAAAAAGACAAGTTTGCGTGGGTAAAAAACTAACACATTTATTTGGACACTCTAGATGCTATAGCTATTAGTTCCACAATTTTGCACATGCTCCCAGTTCATCCACGTCACTACCGGATCCTGGTGAACTGCCCGCATTGCACACTGAAAACTGTTTTTTATTATGTACACACTTAATAACACATATCCTGCATAATTTTACTTCCCTCTACTGCCCTCACTGTGCGCCTGTGCACACCCACGCAGTGAACTAAACAACTTCCCAAAAATCACTCAAGGTAGAAGCTTTCTCAAGATTTTCAGTAAGATCTCTGTATTGTGAAACTGCAGAGAGTTAACTAAAATATGTATTAAATTCAATACAGAATTGTTACATTCCTGAACATACTAAAGCTGTTGATTTTTCTCACAACTGGTGTTAACCAAGGTAATATACATGCTGTATGCAGTATGTCATAATTGTGCAGTGTAAACAAGAATAAACTCGTGATGCAAAGATAAACTCAAACACAATGTTTCCTTTAAAATATATCTACTAAATATTTACCAATATTACCAACAACTTGCAGGTAAGATTCACAGATATTGCTGTTTCAAGGGAAAATAAAGAGTGGATGAAGATGATTGTCTTCAGATCAAATCAAAATTAATCTGTTCAGGAATTTATACGAAAAGCAGGTGATATGTCACTTCTGAAAAGAATTGCCTCCCAATCTAGTCATCATTAGTTCCAAATTCTAACTGTCAGTTTGTATCTCCTGAAGTCCATTGCCATACACACAGTTTAGTAAAGACTACCTCAATTCAGCCACTGTTTTATTCGGTTCTTAACCATAACTTAAACTGTGATTCTTCAAGAAATCTTAACTTTCTTTCTTGATCCCACACTACTTTGGGAACTATTCTCCCTGCCATGAATATGTTATGTTGTAACATATAAAAGACTAGATGCTAAATTTCATCATTTAGTTTACCAATTTGCATGTCTCCAAACAATACCTTTACATGAAATCAATCAGAATGGTGTCTGCCAAAACTAAATCAGTGTTGCAAGAAAAGATGGCATAACCTTTACTGGTTTGGAGAACATCGAACAAAACATTCATATTCCTTTAGGTTACTGCACTGAATTAGAATACTAATTATAAACAGTCATGCACAGAGTTTGAAGACTCCTATATTATTCAGAAAATTGTGCCTGCTTTTCTGCAACCAGTTTATCAATTTATGAGAGTTTTTAAACCAACACAGGGACTGTCTTTCAGTTTCATTCTTGAATGTCACTTTATCTGCAGCACAGCAAAAATAGGGAATCTGGATTCACAGAAATAAGATGAATCAAATTGTAAAAGTGGTATTACCGCATTAACAAAGCCAGATATTCTGAACCACGATCACCCAACCTTCTCCAAAACTTTGATTTTTAAATTGATTCTCCTGTGCTCTGTCACTGTTCAATCAGCTCCTTCCCACTATCATTTGGAAAAGGAGATAAACTTACCATCTCAGCTATAAAAGTCTCGATAATCCACTCATTACGGAGAGCATTTCCTTCCAGAAAACGTATTTCTCTAACATGTCTCTGAGAGAAGCCACATTATCTTTTTCTTAGCATCAAAGCGCTGTGCAGGTTTAATGCTGATTCATTGGCAGTGACTGTTCAAAATGTGAGTGAGATATTTGAATTATTCTTAATTGTTGCTTTACAGAGATTTGGTTTTCTAAAATGGTATCTCCAACTTTACTTGCCCTACCATTGGTGAACATCTGGCCTAATATTAAACAGCTAACTAAAATTATTTTGGTTATTTTTTTGGATAAAACATTGCAATCTAAAAAGAAGTAAGTATCATAAATAAGAGGGGAATAGAGGCAATATACTTAATATTTTTATACGAATCCTGGGAAAAACAGAAAATCAAAGGCTCCCATAACTTACATAAACCATGAATATATCAGCAATCATTACTATGTGAGACAATTAAATGTTTCACACAGTATGTTAATAAACAAAGAATATCGAAACTAATATTTAATTTAGTCACATCCTGCTGAATAAATCAGTGACAAGAAAGTAACTCAGATGCATATTTTGATGCATATGTTACATTAATATTAATAATACGAAAAGAAAAAATACATAATATTCTGAAAATCCTGACCATGAATCTATGAACACATTGTTGTCTCTTGCATTTAAAGTAAAATATTAAATAGCAACAGACACCTTTGTTCACAAAATTATTCCAAGATTGAATGGCTGTCTATGTGAAGAGCATCTGAAGGCTCTTGACTTGTATCTGCAGGAATTCAGGTGAATGAGGGGTGACCTCAGTGAATGAGGGGTGAAAGGTCTTGACAGAGTGGATGTGAAGAGGCATTTCCTATGATGGGAGAGTCTAAGACCAGTGGACACAGCCTCAGAATAGAGGGGCGTCCTTTTAGAATGGAGATGAGGAGGAATTTCATTCACCAAGAAGTGCTGATTCTGTGGAATTCTTTGCCACAGGCAGCTGTGGAGGCCAAGCCTCTGTGTATATTTAAGGCAGAAGTTGATAGATTCTTGATTGGTCAGGACATGAAGGGATATGGGAAGAAGGCTGTAGATTGGAGCTGAGAGGAAGATTGGATCAGTCATGATGAAATGATGGAGCAGACCCAATGAGCCAAATGGCCTAATTCTGCTCCTATATCTTATAGTCTTATAGTCTTACCTTACTTTTTATAAATCATTCCTGAAATGCTGTAATTCTTACACTGTAAATTTCTCTTTTGCATACACATACACATTAAATGCTCTTGTGTCACCAGAAGGTGAAAGGCAATATATCCTATTATTTAAAAGTTTAAATTTGTCTGTTTTCTGAAGAAAAAAATTCATACAAATGGATTAACATTTATTTGTTCCACCATTTGCATCAGGGAGAAAATGTTCAGATGCCTTAGTTTATTTCTGATTTCTGTTCATCTGTCTTTACTCTTGCCATTATCAAGGGCATGTA
This sequence comes from Mobula birostris, assembly GCF_030028105.1. NCBI lineage: Eukaryota > Metazoa > Chordata > Chondrichthyes > Myliobatiformes > Myliobatidae > Mobula > Mobula birostris. The sequence goes on along the minus strand of NC_092374.1, from coordinate 139,447,911 downwards.
TTTTCCTTTTGATGTTGGTACAGACAAGATCAGAAAAACTTGAAAAGTGATGGAATGATGGCTTGTCTTTGTTTTAAAATGTGCACCAGCTTTTCATGAGATAGTTCTGACTTAAGTAATTAAATTGATTTGAATAGGATTAGTTCAGTATGAAAATGTTGCTCCAATTCTGTGGTATAAAATACAAATACTTTTAAAGAATACTACTGAATGTCAGTTATGTCCAACATGCTGTGTTCAAATAGTATACCAGAATCAGAATCAGGTTTAATATCACTGGCAAATGTCAGGTTTTTTTTGTGGCAACAATACAAAGCAAAACATAATAATAGAGAAAAAACACAAATTACCGTGAATATATATACATATATATATAAATAATAGTCAAATTAAACTAGTGCACAAATAGAAATAAAAAAAATATCGAGGTAGTGTTCATGGGTTCAATGTCCATTCAGCAATCAGATGACAGAGGGGAAGAAGTTATTCCTGAATCCCTGAGTGTGTGCCTTTGGGCTTATGTACCTCCCTCCTGATAGTAGCAATGACAATAAGGCATGACCTGGGTCATGGGCATTGTTAATGATGGATGCCATCTTTTTGAGGCATCGCTCTTTAAAGATGTCCTGGATACTACGAAGGTTAGTGTCCATAGTCATTTGAACAAATGATTTGCTGGGCATCAACATGTCAAATCAAAAGCAAGTTTTCTGGCTTCTTTCAAATAAGTTAAACTGTATTTTGAATTTGTTTACAAGTTAAATAATTTTGATAATTCTGTGAAACAGTTTTAGGTGAGATTTTTGCACCATTTTTGTAATTATGGAATTGGGGTGCCACTGAAGAACCAAGTGACTAAGGTTCCTAGACTGTGACATTCACGTAGTAGCTGTTTATTTTAAACCTGTTGAAAAATTGTGTCCCAAAGTTGTGCCAAAAATGTTATTTTCTATCACACATTGCTTGAGGGCAAACAGCTTCCAGTTGGTATCACATGGGTAGTTTGTAACATGTGTCAGGCTTTTTGGTGAGTGTGCTGAACTGTATTATAGACCTGAGCTGGGCTTTTAGAAAATTTGCATAATTGTTCCAGCATATTTAGAGCAGATTGCAGAGCATTAAAAATGACTGTCTGTTCCTCCATCTCTTTAAATTGTTTGCTCTGTGGACTGATTACTATATGTCATGGAGATATAATTCCTCACTGGGAAATGGTATTTCAATCTTTTATAAGCTGATCTCTCTCTCTCTAGGAATATAAAATTGCATTAATAAGCTTTGCCAAATGTAAAGCCATTATAAGATTACGGTTGCTGGTGCTAAAATATTAGTTTGCTCAAGCTGCTGTTGCTTCGTACACTATAATTGTTGTATCCGATCTATTATGAGCCATTCTTGCAGTATCAACGCCTGACACTTTGTCATTACTCAGACATCTTCTCCTCCTCTCCCCTGTACTACATGAACATAGTGATAGTTTAAAACAACCATCTCTCCATATCTGCATACTGACGTTCAAAATCCTTAAATTCTCACAAATCTCCAGGGTCTCTCCTAACATATTTAATTATTTTTTGTCACATTTTGTCTCCAAGCATTTAACTGTTCATTTTCTACTTGTTCAGCTAATAAGAATTTAGAACAGAACATAGAACAGTACAGGGCAGGAACAGGCCCTTGACCCTATAATGCCCATGTCAAACACATTGCAAAATGAAACTAATTATTTATTGCTGTAAAAGAACCTTATCCTTCCATTCCCTGCCTGCTTATGTATTTATCTACCTGCCTCTTGAACACCACGATTGTCTCAGGATCCACCACTACGCCTGGCAGCCCATTCCAGACACCCACCACAAACTTGCACCATACATCTCCTTTAATCTTTCTCCTGTCATCTTAAATCATGCCCTTTAGTATTCAACAATTCCATCCTGGGAAAAGGATGCTGGCTCGTTACTCTCTCAAAGTCTCACAGAATCTTATAAAAAATTCCCAGATTTCTCCTCAGTCTCTGATGCTCCACAGAAAACAACCCAAAGTGTGTCCAACCTTCCTGATAACTCATATTCTCTGATCCAGTCAGCATCCACACAAACCTCTTCTGTAATTGATCAATATCTTGTTGTACACTTGGATAGTCCTCGACACAGATATATATATATATATAAAAAATTCTGATTAATTGGGACATTTCAGGACCAGTACATTTTGGCCCAATTAAGCAGCAGCTGCACCAATTAGCTTAAGTTTCATGGCAATAGTTGAAAAGTTATTTAAAAAGAACTACATTTCAACTGAGTAACAAATTATATATTTAAATGAGATATAGAACACTTTAGAAAAATACCAGTACCACTGGTGGTTGTCCATCATATCCAACAATGACAAGAAACCTGTGCAGGAGAGTTTATAAAGTGGAAAAGTTTTGTTGCACTGGGGAAATCCCACTCTCCCAACCTCGGAAGTCCAGGCCCAGTGGGGGAGAGCTGATGTCACTGGGATCTTCCCTGGTTGCATTGGATTACCATGACTTATTCTGTGCCTTATCTTGTCCTTTGCTTTCCACGTGGCATTGCAGAACAGCCTCCCTGGTCATTGGCTCTCACATCCACCCAGTCCAACGGAGCTAATTTAGCATGCTAGGACAGGCATGTCCCTGTCTCACTGGGCTGTGGGACCTGTCGGCTAAGCTCACCTGGTCTAGCCCACCTGTCAAAGTGGTGTACTATACCGGGTGTGGCCACTGTTGCATGCAAACAGCTACTTGGAGTCACAGGTGAGAGCTGAATGTTCGGTAGGAACCAAAGGTAATATTCAAGATGATTGTCAATACCTTCAAATCTTTTGTATACCCAGCTTGCTGAAGTAGTGAAATAATTTCATTTTCACTCCCTGCCTGAATGCTTGAAACCTCAGTGAGCAAAACAGTTCTGAATTGTCTTACTGCTATTTCTTAATAACTATCAGTGACAGAAATCTCTGCTTTTTTAACACAAATACACAGAGATATTTTTAGATATCTAAAAACTGTTCGCTCTAAGCACAGTGATGTGTCTAATGGCCACACAAAGTATACGTGACTGATGCTAGTTAGAAATTGTTCGGCAGTAGTGTCCTGTCCCAATTAAGTGTCATAGTGTCCCAAATAAATGAAAGGAATCCAGACTATTTTCTTGATTAGTTTTGTTCTTTAAGGGTTATCCCAAATAAGTGGCTGCCCCAATTAACCGGAATCCATTGTAGTTCAGCACGGACTGGATGGGCCAAAGGGCTCTTTCTGTGCTGTAGTGTTCTGTGATTCTGTGACTCTATACTGTAATATTTGCTTAGTTGTTATGGATATCAAACCATTTGCTATTGGTTTGAGCACTTGAAAGAAAATTTGCTTCTGTTTAGGTATTTTCTTTGATGCTACTTTTAGTGGATACGGTGTTATGGCTTGATCCTTTTAGGATTACTATGCCCCAGTTCTCAAAAGCACTGGGCTCGCAGTCGTATGTGCCATTTATTCCAGTTTGATCCATTCTTATAACATTATTTAGGGAATTTTCGGTACCATACAGTCCTTTGATATTTCTGGTTCTATGTACATTTTTCCCACATGACCTTTATCATTTGAGAGTATTCTGAATTATTTTGTAAGTTAGTATTAAGCCAGGTCATTATCCCAGATAATTCAATGTAACATTTTACATAAAATCTTTTTTCCTGTTTTCCATCTGATGATGCTGATTATACTCTTTAGAGGTTTAGAGAATATTCTGACTTCAGTTGCTCTCCTCAGATAGTAACAGTTGATGGACATCAATCAGATTCAGTTTTTATAATCTTGTTTCATTTGATTCTGAAAGGAAACACCATTTCCATTGTTATTTTTCTCTGTAGAAATAAAACAAATTAGAATATTGTTCTCAGTTGGGCCCTTTTACAAGACTTACATGGAAAAAATATTTGTTTATAAATTTTCCAATTGATTTTAGAGCATAAGTGACTCATTTGATCATATTCATAATCAACCTATTTGTCTTTGTTGTCTCTTTTAGGGCTTATATAATTTCATCTGATTGATTTGAAATTACTTCATCTTCTTGTATAATTATACAATATAAATTATATTTTATATAGTTCTCATAATGCAGGAGATCATTCAGCCCATTGAGCCTATGTCAGTTCCCAGAATTTTTCCATCAGTCCCAATTTGTCATTTCCTTGCCCTCTATCTCATCAACAACCACCTGCAACCTCATTCCTCACCCTCCCTCTCCTGTTACCTACGTATATTTTGGTTCATTTGTAGTATCCAATTTATTCTTTCAGAGCAAGACAAAATCAGAACTCCTGCAAGAAAGCAAAGTGGTCACAGGGAAAACATAAAAACTTGACATAAGTCAAAGTTGAGCTCATTGTCTTATGCACATGTACGTGTGTGCACAGGCGCAATGAAAAGCTTGCAGCAGCATCACCAGCACACAGCAATATATATAAGCATCATTCACAAAAAGCATCAATTAAACATGAATTATACACCTTTAACAAGGAAGAACACATATAGAACATTTGAGTGCAAAGTGCTTGAAATGCTTAGCATCGCTTAACTGGAATGATGAGGTTTTGCTAGTTGTTTGAGGAACTAAATGGCTGAAGGAAAGTGGCTGTTATTGAACGTAGTACCAGAAGTCACAATTAAACCCAGATTTATGGAACCATCAGGTAGGAGTGTTAACTGCTTTACCACTATACCATTGAGCTTTTAGAGTGATGGAGCCATTGAGAGAGTATTCGCAAAGTCTCATCAAACACCCATTACACTAATCCTACATCAATCCCAAATTTTACTCTTCCTATATAACCATTAACTTCCACCAGGTTCTCCCATTCACCTAAGCAGTGGAGTCAATTTTACAGTGAATAAGTGATATACCTATTAACCTTGGTACACGGGAGGAAATGAGAGTACCTGAAGGGAAGTAGCGTGGTCTCAGGAAGAATGTGCAGACTCCATACAGATGCCACTCGAGATTACAATTGAACTCTGGCACTCTTTGACAGCAACTCTACTAGCTTCACTACTGTGCTGATCAAATATTAGACCAGCTTATTGCACTATATTGCATGTTCCATAGTACAAACACTTATACCTGCACATAATTCCTCTCCATCCAGTCATGCCCAAGTCCCATTAACTTTTGCTTGTGTGGTTCCAAATTCATTAAACAACTTAATGTTATGAACAAATATTCTCTGTAGCTTGTTTATAAATCTCCTCTAGTTACTGTTTCATCCTCCTACACTTTTCCTGAGTTATTACATTTTTCTGACTTTCGGAGTGGGTACATATCCTCTTGTATAGGAAGTACTTCTCTTCATGCTAATAGTGTCACCTTATGACATTTTTCTTGAATTCGTCTGATCCTTTTCTAACTAAATTGTATCTTTTTATCCTTTCAAACATGCACTTCACAATCCCTGAAGACTAGATTTACATGTTCAATACTCAATGGTTTTCAAAGGTTGCTCATGTGTAAGGTAATGATTCCTTGAGATATTCTTTTACATTTTAGTCAACATTGTTTAATTACAAGTTCAGTAGAATCTTGCTGCAGGTTTAGCTAGAGAAAAAAGGATCTAATGCCTGTACATCATCAGAATAGTTCAATTGTCTGATATTTTCTCTCAGCAGATAAAGGGTTGATGTCCACTTCCTGGGTGTTTATACAGATGATCATTGTCCCATGCCTAACTCCCAACTGAGGAGCGTCATTGTACAATGTCTAATTCTCAACAGAGTTTAAAAGCCATTATCCATTCTCCAGTTTCTTAGTCCTGATGTAGATAGGGAATCATTGTTTGTTGTCTGATACTCAAGCACAGAGGCAGGGGACTCATTGATTAACATCTGAGTCATAACCTGTGTCCATGATCTTATCTCTTTGTCCTAACAGAGACAAAAGGCCAGTACTTCTAGAATTGTGTCCTAATCCTAACAGACAGAACAATCCTAATACCTGAATCCAGACAGAAGAAACCATTGTCCAACCTCCAGATTTTGTGGAAGGGATTTGACCAATATCTTACACATTGTGCTTTCCTCCTTTCCCCAATTTTCCTCATTTCCAGAAAATGCTTACATCACATTCAGGAGGGAACCAGAAGCAGGAAAATATGTTTTCATTCAATGGGATAGGAAAGTAAAGCAATGGGAAGCAAGAAACCTCTTGTCCATTGCAATTAGAAGCTTTTCTTCAATGCTGTATACCTTTAATGAACATAAGTTTAAAGAGAGCAGCAACTATGAGAATTATCATGGCTGCGCGAAGTAAATGGTTATCAAAAGATACTCCAAAAAAAAGAACAAGTGAGCAAGACAGATAAGATTTTCAGTTATCAGTCATATTGACATATAGTAGTCCTAAGGATTTCAATCTTCCTCTTAATAGCAGAAGCACAGTATGCACACAGTAAGGAATTGAATGACATTCTTAGGGTCTCATTCTAAAATGAAAGGTTATGGAACCTACAAGAGCTAATGTAATGCTAGCATTAGATCTAAGGTGAGGAGACAACATTAAACAAAGAAGATATTCAGAATCTAGTGTTCATGACATTCTGATACTCGAAGATGTAGTGGTAGAAAACAAAGTGAATCCAGGTAAAAGATCAATTCTAGTTGCTATTTCAACAGAATAGCAACATGTAAAATGATCTTGAAAACAGTAAATGCAGAATGAAGGTCAAAAGTTTCAAGGTGATAATCTATTGATATATTATTGCCAGTATCTGCAGGTCATGGTCTCTCCCTCTCCCCATTTCACTTGTTGTTCTCCGAGGAAGATGCTAGTGTACATACTGTTTCTCTCTCCCTCTTGCTCAATGCTGCCAGAAGATAGTGCTAGAGTCCTGATTTCTGAGCAAGATTTAATAGACGTGGTTTGTGGGTTGAACTCTGTAGTTCACGTTATGCTGTGGTTCTGGTTTCTTCTGCTCCTTTTTTTGTTGTTATTTTGTGTGATTTTGATCAGGGTTGTCTGGCTCAGTGGCCTGAAGATAACATATGACACAGTGTTAGATTGGGTTGAAATGAACTGGATTGAAGATGCCTGGACTCTTCCGATCACTTTGGTAGTTTGGTGTTTTATATTCTGTGTTTTTCACTCTTTTTTCACCATTTGCATTACAGTATTTGACTTTTTTTTTGGTGTGTTGGGTGTTTTCTTTGAATGGGTTCCATGCTGTTTCTTTGTTTTGTGGCTGTCTGTGGGAAGGTGAATCTCAGGGAGATATACCGCATACATACTTTGATCACAAAAGTACCCTGAATCTTGACTTTGGAACTAATGTCAAAATTAATGTTCATTAAAAAGAATGGGGATAGTTTGAATTACCAGCACAATATTTAAAAACATTGATGAAAGAGGAATCATGTAGTACTTTGAAAAGTTCATGAAAGGAATTGTCAGGTCTCTAAACAAAATTAAGCTGTGATATACCTGGAAATGTAAAGGTTTTAAAAGAGTTCATGAGGAAAATAACTGGAGAACATTAAACCAATCTTCAAGTAAATTCCAAATGAACAAAAGGTATAAAGAGAAATCAATCCATTGAGCTGAATTACGTGGAATACAGAACAGTGGAGCATCTGAAACCATGATGTTCATGGCGATCACAGTGTCAATTTAAACTAATTCTGTCTATCTACACAGGATTTATATCTCTCTGTTCACTGCTTGTTCATGTGCCTGTCTAAATGTCTCGTACTTGCTCTACCTGTTCATGATAGTCATAGTCATACTTTATTGATCCCGGTGGAAATTGGCTTTCGTTACAGTTGCACCATAAATAATAAATAGTAATAGTAATACTACTATTAGTAAATAGTAAATAGTAATAGTCATGGAAATAATAAATAGTAATAGAATAGTAATAGAAAAATAGTAATTAACAGTTAAATAGTAATATGTAAATTACGCCAGTAAGTTATGAAATAAGTCCAGGACCAGCCTATCAGCACAGGGTGTCTGACCCTCCAAGAGAGGAGTTGTAAAGTTTGATGGCCACAGGCAGGAATGACTTCCTATGATGCTCTGTGCTGCATCTCGGAGGAATGAGTCTCTGGCTGAATGTACTCCTGTGCCCACCCGGTACATTATGTAGTGGATGGGAGACATTGATCAAGATGGCATGCAACTTAGACAGCATCCTCTTATCAGACACCACCGTCAGAGAGTTCATCTGGCAGAGTGTACCCCCTCACCTTTGCCCTCCAACATTTGACTCTGCTGAGTCTATCATTGGCTGTCATAAATTCCCATGCTTTTATCATGTCACCCCCTGGCTGCTGTTGCTCCTGAGAAAATGATTCAAATGTGTCCAATTTTTTCTTATAGCTATTACTCTCTAATCCAGGTACATCCTGGTGAACCTTTTCTACATCCTTTCCAAAGCCCCCCACATTCTTCTTGTAAAGCAGCAATGAATTGCACATAATACTATAAACTGTTTTCTATGGCCCAATCCAATCCAATAAATCTCCAGGGATCCCGTATCACTTTATCTTCTCAATCAGCCTACCATGAAGGACCTTGTCAAAAGCTTTTCGAAAGTCCATGAATACAACATCCACTTCCTACACTCACCTTTGTTACATCCGCAATAAACCATAAAATTGTAAGACATGACCTTTCCTGCATGAGACCAGTCTGACTATCCCTAATAAGTCTGATTTTCCTAAACATATGAAGATCCTATCCTCAAGAATCTTCTCCAATAATTTTATTGGTTGTGGTTACCCTCCAGATATCAGTGTATACACATTGAGTGGGAAACAATCTGATGTTGATATATCTGACCTTTCATCTATGTTGACTTTTTCTTCTGTGCTGAATTCATCATTGAGCCCATCAGTTAAGCACGTATATGATGAAAAGAGAGTGTGGTTGTAGGGTTAGCTAGAATAGGAAACCCAATAACAATCAGTTAAATTGGTGATTGGCCCTATGGAAAAAAACAAGGGCAAGTATGTACTTGAGATATTTTAATATTATTATTCACTTGATAATATTTGACTCTTCATTTCTCAATATTTAGATTCAATGTATCGTTCAAAAAATTCAGATGTATTTAAACCTTTTCATGGCATTTTCATTCTAACTATTTACTAATTATTCAGAAGTCTTTAACAAAAGACTTGAAAAAGAATTTCAGGATGTATATTGTATACTTTTCTCTGACATTAAATGTACCCATTGAAACCTATTGAAGTCCTGTCCTAGCTGAGGCATTGGAACATCAACTAGACAGTCAGCCAAACTCCACTCAAAAATGATATAAGAGTGAAGATATAGACTCTTAGCTCCTTAGTTTTATTGCAGACTCAATGGCATGACATTGTGAATAAGGAATGAAATTGAAAAACAACAATATACAGATCTGTCACCACATTGTTCCATTCACACAGGTAAATATATACAGGTAAATAAACAGTTAGTGAAGTTTCCCAAGGGCAAGTATCTTAGGATTCCAACAAGTAAGTACTACGGGTAAATAGTATGTTAAAACCATTAGCATTTAGGTTAGTGTCTAATAAACTCAAAAATAACATTCTTTTTCAGCAAAGTCTTATTGATGCCTTAAGATTAACTTCGAAACAATATAACATCAACTTAAAAGCAATGCTTCTGCTGGAGGACAACAGGATGGCCTTAGATAGAAACTTCTTCAGCTCTTAACACAAACCTCAGGCCTTCTGCCAGCCAATGTGCTCCTCCTACTTACTACTTCCTGACTGCACCGAAAGTGACCTTAGCAGCGATCTGAAACTGGTCATTTCAAAATAAAAGCTGAATGTGCTTAAGCACATAGAAAAACATAAATGAATTGCCCTAAGAGCAGAACACTCCTCGCCTGACCTTTGTGAGGTCACTATTAAATACGTTGCTATGATGTTTAACATCTGTCTTCTTTGGGAAATGGAAAGCAATGAGTTCAGCACAAAAAGTGGCTTCCTAGATAAGGTGACTGAGTTGCTGAGGGTGAGTCTCAGAATGATGATACAGTCACAGATTAGTGACCTTCAGTGAAAGGAAATAAGGTTGCCCAGGCACAAGGTGTAACATAGGATACACTTCCTTTCCTGTTATATTTTTAAACAAGTATGGTTAAACAAGGTTAGCAGCTCATTTTTTATTAGGTATTTTTAAAATATTTTCAAATTAGAAGTAAAAAATGACTGAAAGGCATTAAACAAAATATACCAGATATGAGAACAGGTAGGATGTATATTCAAAACTGGTACTTTTCCTCACCTTTTCTCACTTTTCCTCCGCAAGTTGGCAGGTACCGGCATTCCTCATTTCCTCACAGGTACTTCAACAAGGTCATTCTCACAAATATTGCCAATAAAGGCAACAAGCTGCTTTCTCATCTCTGCTTTTCTTTTCAGAGTTCACTGTAGGTAGATGAGATGGGTAAGAGACTTTACCCGATTGTTGGATAAGCACTGCTGAGGAACTCTAAAAGGGACAGGAGTAGCACAACTATTTGTCACATCCATGTAGACTTCCTTGTACACTCTTTTCAGGAAAATTGTATTTTTGATGGATGGGCGGATTTATTGACAGACTTTGTCTGGTTGAACACAATTTGTCCAAGTGTCTCCTCTGTTACCCTGCTAAGCATGGACAGACTGTTGTGTCACTCCCCACTGTGACTGACTTTCTCCTTCAGCTGCATGAAGCCGTTGCAGGGGACGAGAATAGAAGAACAGCCATTCTCCAGCACACTAGTCTTCGATGTGCCCACACTTAACATAAGAAATAGGAGCAGGAGTCAGCCATCTGGCCCATCGAGCTTCCTCCGCCATTCAACAAGATCATGGCTGATCTGGCCATGGGCTCATCTCCATCTACCTGCCTTTTCCCCATAACCCTTAATTCCCCTACACTGCAAAAATCTATCCAGTAAATATGTCTTAAATATATTTACTGAGGTAGCCTCCACTGCTTCATTGGGCAGAGAATTCCACAGATTCACCACTCTCTGGGAAAAGCAGTTCCTCCTCATCTCTATCCTGAATCTACTCCACTAAATCTTGAGGCTATATCCCTTGGTTCTAGTCTCATCTACCAGTGGAAACAACCTTCCTGTCTCTTTCTTATCTATCCCTTTCATAATTTTATATATTTCTTCTGAACTCCAGCAAGTACAGTCCCAGGTGACTTAATCTCTCTCACTTGGCCGATGTGCATCTCCCAAGCACACACCTGTCACTAGCACCCAGCCCAGATCCACACTCTGTGTGAAAGGGGTATCATGTGGTCAATTGTCCTGCTGCTTGACTCTATGCACTCTAACGATGTCTCTCCCGAGCAAAGTGAAGATCTCTGCACTGGGGTCCAGCACCGGAATATGTGCTGCCTCACTTGTCAGATATGGATGGTGAAGAGCTGTATCTGGCGTTGGTATTTCAGAGCAATTATTGAGTATCTCGTTGCACTCAGTTAGTGACAAAAGAGAAAATCTGACCTTACCATTGAGTGATTCAACCTGGAGCTCTCTGTCTTCCTCTCAAATGTCTCGATCGTACCAGCACAGGTTCTGAGTGAGTTGACTGGCTTTTAACATCGACAAGCTCAAAGAAATCTGACCTGGCCAATGAGTGGTTACTTTGGTTGTCGAGTATGACGTATAGGCTGATAGCTCCTTCGAGCTAGCCTTGAGGGAAAACACTAACAGGACAGATCCCTGAGCAAGACCTAGCTACTTGCTCTGGATCACAAACTCACAAACTTGCTGCATTGGGAGTTAACAGCAGCGTTGATAAGAGGGTTCCATTTTTCCACCCATCATTGTCTGATAAATACATTGAAGTCTTGAGGGCTTGAGGTGCCGGATGTGGGTGAACGGCTGCGCTATTGGTGAGTGTTATCACACACAATGGTGTCGAAATAGTTGTTGTGATGCATCTAGTATGGTAGTGTACTGATTAGTGCTTGTCGCTCTCACTTTCGGCTTCCATCGCTGGCTAGCAGACTTGCGAAAGGGAGAGCTGAATGTGTACGTCTCTCTCTGTTAATACATAGTGTCTCCAACAGCAAGCCTTGTGTAGTGCCTCCTCACTGATGACACATGGAAACTAAACTCCTTTCAGACTCAGGCTGGACTACAGAGGACGAGGAGGAGGTCTGGTCCCTGCACACATAGCACGCAGGCCCACCAGTGTGTGGACACGCCCTGGTGCTCGCGAACCAGATCCCCAGCTATGTGGGCTTGTGGGCAGCCTCAGGGGAGACGAAGGCTATGGGAGTAAACCCAGACAGCAAATCTGGAGTGGAGTCCCTAAGCTGGCTGGATATCATTGAAGACTCTTCTGGCAGCTTCTGCAGCCAAGCTGGTACCAAACATATTGCTTCATAAGCTTTCTTTTGGACTACATTGGTGAGGCCGAGAGGGGGATCTTGATGCTTGGGCATCTTAGAATCTCCATACCTTCTGCCCCGGCTTGTGATAATGATATTCATCTCCCATTGTCCTTCAAGACAGATGCATGACAACCAACCTACTATCACACTCTGTGCACTTCACAGTGGCTTTGCAGTCAATGCTTTGCCAACTGAGTCACTGAGACACAGCACTTAAAGCAAATTCCATTATCTTTGAGAAAGTCCTTTCTTTCTTTCATTGAGAGTCTTTACTGTAAAGCTTCTGCATTTCCTGAGAAGGTGTGGCTTGTTATGAATGAGACAGTTCTTCTCTGGCCTATTGCTCGTTTTATAGAGGCGCCCACATGCAAATCCTTGGCTGAAGGGATCTCTGTGTTGCGGACAGATATGCAGCTCCTTGTGTCATGATTCTTAAAGGTAGATCAGTCTGATTTCCCTGGTGCACTGCTGCTACCTGGAACAGTGAAGGTGGGGTCATTTCTTTTGCATGCCTCATGGCAGATGAACCTGACAAAGTAATCGAATGGAGGAAAATAACCACCGTTTTCTTTCTTGAACCTCAAGCCAGTGGATATCAATTTTTCCTGGAGTCCACCGGAAGGGTTTCTCTACTATGAATCCAACATCACAAGCAGTGCCCAGGTAGGTCAAACCCAGCAAGTGCTCTTGCTCTTAGCACACTGAAGTTTTATAAGAAGGTCTCCCATTTCCTTTTACTGGATATGGTATTTGACAGAAGTTCTAGGAAAATCATCTAACTTCCTAAAGATTCCTCAATAATTTCTTGTGTGGTGTAACACTCCTGAGCCCTTCCCAGGCCTACTCTAGAGTTGTGACAGGGTTACTTACATGCACTGAGCATATCCTCTTGACATACTCACTGGGTTCCTTGTCAAGCCACTTTGTCGGTAGCTCAAACACTTCTGTCACTGTGAGGCCCATCTCCCTCGTGGCATTGTTGAATGATGACTGCCCCATTCTGTAGCTCTCAGGTGTGTCATCAAACTGGTAAAGGGCTGTGCTCACCAAGTAACCGCAAGTCAGATATCGTACAAAGTGTTCTGTTGCAGGTGCCAGGTTGGTGGAAGCTGCCTCATTCTGGGGACATACAATGGATGTACTGTTCAGTGGCTCACTGTGGGTGTAGTGAGCTGTTATAGTATCCATCTGTTGCTTATTCTCCCTGTGGTGGGCATTTGTATTGGACTCTTTGGGAAGCAATTTGAAGGTAATGATAAATATACTGTAAGCAAACAACTGCACGATGAGGCCACACTCATGATGGAGGAGCAACAGCTTACATTCTGTCTGGGTAGTCTCCAACCTGGTGGCATGGACGTCAATTTCTGGAAATTCCAGTAATGCACCTCCCCCCGCCCCACCATTCCCATTTCCCTCTCTTGCCCTATCTCCTTACCTGCCCATCACCTCTTTCTGGTGCTCCACTCCCTTCCCTTTCTTCCATGGCCTTCTGTCCTCTCCTATCAGATTCCCCCTTCTCCAGCTGTTTGTCTCTTTCACTAATCATCTTCCCAACTCCTTACTTCACCACTCCCCCTCTCCTGGTTTCACTTATCACCGTCCCCTCCACACTTTCTTACTCTGACTTCATCTCTTTATTCCAGTCCTGCTGAAGGGTCTCAGCCCGAAACGTTGACTGTTTACTCTTTTCTGGAGATGCTGCCTGGCCTGCTGAGTTCCTCCAGCATTTTGAATGTATTACTGTATCATCAGCAACGGATGGCTTCTCAGTTCTGTCAAGTTGTCTTTATGAGTCAAGTTCTGAAGGAGATTGCCAGAGAATAAAGCTGGCAACAGTAAATGTTGAAATTGGGAAATGGCAGGAAAAGCTGTTTGGTTCTGTGACATGTGAAGTTGAAACTGTGCTTTCACAAATTCGCCTGTACCTTCTGCAATATCTTTTTCTGTCACTGCTGTGCTGATCCTTTCCTGCTTCATTGCTCCCTCTTGGTGAAGGGTAAGTACCCTTAGTTTGTCCTCTAATTTTGCCTCTTCTTATTGCCATTCAACTTCTTTCATATTAATCTTTGTCTCCTCCTCTGCCTCAGCACGCGCCCTTGTTGCTGCACAAGCTGATGAGCCTGATGCACAGGAACTCCTACAGCTGGATATGGAAACATTATCTTCTTGTTTCTGTTCCAAGAAGTAGTTTTTTAGATGTTAGGAGGTTTTACCTGTAGCTGCATTTGTTGAAGCACCAGTGATCTCGCTTTTCTCTGTACTGCCCTTACTAAGGTATTGTAACATCATCTAGACAGTCAGCCAAACTCCATTCAAAAATGACATGAGAGTCAGGGTATAGGCTTCTAGCTCATTGGTTTTACTGCAGAGTCAATGACATGGCACAGTGAACAAGGAGTGAAACTGAAAAACCATAAAATACAGTGCAGTTACTGCATTGTTCCATTCACACAAGTAAATATAGACAGGTAAGTAAAAAGTTAGTTAAATTTCCTACAGGTAAATATTATTGGATTCTGACAAGTAAACACTACAGGTAAATAGCATGTGTAAACCATTAGCATCTAGCTTAGTGTCTAATAAACTCAAAAATAACACTCTATGTCAGGAAAATCTTATTGATGCATTAAATTACTTCTAAACAATAACATCAAGTAATAAACAATGCATTTGCTGAGGAAATAATAGGATGGATTTGGATAGAAACTTCTTTAGCTCCTAACATAAACCTTTAGCCTTCCACCAGCCAATGTGCTTTCCTATTTACTACTTCCTGACTCTACAGGATGTGACCTAATACAGACCAGAAGCTGCTCATTTCAAAATAAAAGCTGTATGTGTTTAATCACATAGAAAAGCATAAACAAATTGCTTGAAGGGCAGAACAAGCAGCCTTTTTAACAAAGGTGTTCAGCTGCAGAAACTGAGAATGACATGCCACTTGGATGCTGCTCATCGTACAAGCTGGTGATGCCAAAATAGACATTAGCAAGGCCTTTGAGAAGATCCCACATGATATTCCGGTCTGGAAGGTTCAGTCACATGGAATGAAGGGTAGGTTAGACAATTAGATGCAAAATTCTTTGGCTGGTAGTGGAGGATTGCTTTTCTGATTGAAGGGATTGTGACCAGTTGTGTGCTGTTGGGATTTGTGCAGGACCTAGTGTTGTTTGTCATCTATATTAATGAATTGTACGAGAATGTAGTGACATTGTTAATAAGTTTGTGGATGACACCAAAATCAATGGTATAGTGGACACTGAAGGATGTTATCTAAGAGTACAGCAGCATTTAGATCCACCGGGAAAGTAGGCCAAGGAATGGCAGGTGGAATTTAACTTGAAGAAGTGCAAAGTGTTGCTTTTTAGGCATGAAAAAAACCAGGACAGCTCAAGCACAGCAAATGGCAGGGCCCTCAAGGATGCTGTAGATTGAAGAGACTTGGCGTGTAGGTACATAATTCCCTGAAAGTAGGGACACAACAGGTAGGTAGAATGTTACATTACCACTGAATGTTACGTGAAGTTCTGGTCTAGTTAAAGGAAGGATGCCTTTAGGCTGAAAAGGATGCAGAGAAGATTCAAGAGTGTGTTATCAAGATGAGAAGTCTTGAGTTATAAAAAGAGACTGGAAATACATATTTTCCATGGAGTGATGGAAGCAGCGGAGTGACCTTGTGGAGGTATATAAAATCATGATGCATCTGGATAAGGATGACAGTGATGGTCTTTTCCTAGGGTCGAGAAGTCTTAAGCTAGACCATAAAAGCATTTAAAGGGGAACGGAGGGGCAACTTTTCCCCACAGAGAGCAGTGGGTGTATGGAACAATCTGCCAAAGGCCATGGTAAAGGAGGGATCATTTACAATGTTCAAAGCACATTTGGGCAGGTATATAGAAAGCAAAGATTTAAAGAGTTATGGGTAAAATGCAAACAACTGATGCTAACTTAGTCTGCATGGATGGGCTGCACCAAAGAATCTGTTTCTGTACTGTGTAACTCTTGGCTCCATGACTCTGACATTCCCATCATTTGAAAAATCTATCAACCTGGCCCTTCCAATTAGAATATTTAGATGGATTTTTTGAAAAGGATTCACAAATGGATCAAGGAACACACACTCAGGAGTGAATGGGTTTGTTTTGACAAGGTTTCTTAACATTGAGTAACTTAGGCACATGACTCTGCCAACTTTCATTCCAGGATTCTGATTGAGTTATCTCAAATGATTCCAAATCAGCTTTAGATATTTTTTCATAGTATACTGTTCTCAAGGCCAATCCCAGCACATAGCAAAATGGTGAAGAGACCCTTTAGGTAAAAGGGACAGGAAACAAACTTTGAGGATTGATGAGTAGGTATTTCAAATGATTAAGAAAATTCTATCTGAGGGAATGAGCTATTCTAACACAGTCCACATCTGTAATTAATGGAAGGTTACAGTTGAATTTTATTGCATTTGTTTAATTACTTAGTAGATAATATTATGTCTATTTGTTTTTCAGGATGACGTTTGGCACTGTCCACATTTAGCTTCTCCAAACCAATGGAGCAGATTTACATACATTGAAATAGAATCGGATAAAAGATGTTTGGCAGGCAACAGGCAGCAGTGAAAAGACTGACATCTGCTGGTAGCTCATTATCAGTGAAATGTCAAGAGGAGTGATTAGGAGTGATAAATAATATGCTGTAAAGAATCACTATCAGATTTGAAGTTACAGGAAAAAGGTATTCTGAAATACTCTTTGAACAAGCCTAATACTCCGGAAATCTTTGGTCCATGACCATCAACGCTGAGAAGTAGCTTTTGGAATGACATTGAAAGCCTTATATCTGTGTATTAGGAACACAGAGAGGACCAAACTATCTATGAGCCTACCTCAATAGTTACTTCCTGCACCATCTACAGAAGAATCTGTAGTTCTATATTGGAACCATCTGCCATCTGAGAAAACAAAAAAAGTCCAGTTGGAACCAAATCATCTTTAAATAGAAGACAGAGAATAGATAATATCATAAGGTTAATATGACATTGTTGTTGACAATGTCACTCAGAGTTCAAAACTGTAGACTTGTTCTAACTGGAGATTAGACCTTTGTTCAGCACAAGTAAATACAAAGGAGAAAGCAGTGGAAGGATGTCTCCTCTCCTGGATCCACATATTATTCACTAGCTCATGCTCCACCCCTTCATTTCACCTTTTCATATTGGCTATCTCCCCAATTCAGATGAAGCATCTTGACCCAAAATGTTGACTCACCATTTCCTTCCTCTGGAGATGCCTGACCTTCTGAGCTTTTATTTAACTCACAATAGATCATATTTTATACCCTTTAGCTATAAAGAAAACAACAGTGATTATATATGATTTAAAGATTACAATGCATAGATTATACATATTTTCCACAAGAACATATAGGATTCTACATTAAAATGTATGTTTCTTGTTCTTAGTTGAATATCACCAGTTGGAACTTTGTGTGATCCAGAGCTGACAACACAGAGCCTCTTTATCACTGTCACAATGGGGTGAAATACTTTAGCTCAAAATATCAGGTGTCTGATCTCAATAACTATTCCTTCATCTATTGTCTTTCTATATCAATGGATGTGTCTCTTTCCTTTCAGTGCAGTGGAGTACTGTGACAAGTACACAGATCAATGGTAGATGTGAGCAACGATTGAGAATGTCAGATTTACTTTGTCTCAATATTTAAATGATATCTTTATAAGACCATAAGACCAAAACACATAGGAGCAGAATTAGGCCATTTGGCCCATCAAGCCTGTTTTGCCCTTTCATCATGGCTGATCAATCTCCCCCTCAGCCCCAATCTCCTGTCTTCTCCCCATATCTCCGTATCCCTTTATGTAGGTGTCCTTTGGGATATCAAATATTTTATTGTAAGTTTCCAAAGCTTAAGTGGTCTCCTGCTGTAGGCTGGTATCTGATCCCTTAGCAAAGAGTGATGTTTGTTAAGGCAATTGTCTTTGTAATTTCAAAACTGAGTACTCCTTGTAGTTTGCGGTTGCATTTAAAAGCTGGTTCTTGATTGTATTAATGTATTAATTAAATCAATGGTCACCATGCTTTATCATTCTGATCATGGCATAGGACTCCCAAATATTGCCAGATGATGAATGCCAACTGACACATATCCAAGCAGATCTGAACAATCCTTAGGTAATGAAATGTCAAGTATAGCTTCTATTATGACACAAACTCATCTGCACCAGCTTCCAAGGCTCAGATGTCTAACTTACTAGAGTATGACTAGCTACCATGGCTTCTTTAAAGATCTAGGATTGTCTCACTAATTGGCAATCAAGGTTTGGGCACCCAGGATTGAACACATAAGGAGCATCTAAACTGAGGTTTGTTGCTCAATCGCAAGCCTACTCGTGATTTGGTCTAGTGTTTGTTTGATGCTCCGATTCTTGGTCCAATTTGAAACCGAATTTCGATCCTAGCCTCGGATATGCCAGCATTTGGCTCCAGGCCAACCACATCAAGGACTCTCATCACAGTTTTATGCAGGAATTGTGCAGTCACAGGATACAGCAGGGAACGACAGCAGGGTCAGCTTGGATTTCAAGTGTCTCTTTCTTTGGAGTTCCTTGGGATTAAGCATGACCTACTTCCACTCTGAGTTCTGAGGTAGCTACTGAAGTAAATATGGGAACCACAGACTCTTCCACAGCAGGAGCAGGTTGTAGGTCCGCTATTTCAATCACTTCCAGAGCTTCTGTGTGCTCCCAATGCATAGCTTCTAAACGTTGAATAGCATCCCAAGTGCTCCCCCTCCACTCTGAGCAGTCATGCCTAAACGCTCCCAGGAATTACCGGAGATGTTGCATTCCTTTCAGCAGGCTTTGAGCATATCCCTGACTCCTTTCCTCTGTCTCCTAGTAATCTCTTTTCATAACAGAGTTTGGAATCACATGTCTATTTGAGAAGGCTGATGTTTGACATGCAAATCGCATTGTTTGCCCATAATAACAGAGTGAGTGAAATTAGGGCCTCACTTCCAGATTTGATGACCAAGGAAAAGATTTTTAGATTAGTCATGTGAATTTGAAGACTTTGCAAAGACAGCATAGGTGGTATTTTTCCAATGTATTAAGCTTCCTGCTTTAGGTAGTCCAGGACTCAAAAAATATTCAACAGGGCTGGGATGACTGCTTTCCAGGAGACAATCAAGCTTGTACTGTTTGGAGGTCCTGATCTTTAAATACCCTTTTGTTCCCTTGAGGAAAGGCCATGCTAGGGCAAAACAATCTGATAAATGGCATTAATCGTTTAGACCAAAAAAGTGCTAAACAAGGATTATCAGCATCTCCAAAAATATGGGTGCTAACTACTTATCTAAACATCTTTTCAAATCTTTTTATTATTGTTATCCAAAATTAACATGGGTATATCGAAGTAAGCAACGCTTACAATGTCTGAAGAAAAATAACATTATTTTAAAGATTGAAAAAATTTTGGTTATAGTAAAAAAAACCTACTAAGCAAGAAAAAGTGAGGGAAAACCCCATTAGGTGTTCAACCCCAGAGCCAAGCATCATACAAAAAGCTTCTAAAGATAAACATCAAACCGCCAGCAAGAAAAAAAAAGTACCAAAAATTTACAATTAGATGGTGGAGGAAATTTATCAATTAACTCAAATGATAATAACAAGCAAATGCACCCCATCTTTTCTCAAAATCAAATATAGGTTCAAAGGTTCGACTTCTAATTTTCTCCAAACTAGGACATAACATCACTTGAGAGAACCATTGTGACAAAGTGGAAGCTGATGTATCCTTCCACTTCAACAAAATGGCCCTCCTAGCTATCAATGTAACAAATGCAATTACATGTTGGTTAGGCACAGAGATACCACGGATATTTTGAGGAATTATTTCAAAAAGCACAGTTAATTTGTTAGGTTGTAAATTAATTTTAAGTGCTTTAGAAATTGTCGAAAAAACTGACTTCCAGAACTGTTCCAGTATAGAACAAGACCAAAACATGTGTGTCAGTGTGGCTATCTCAGTTTTACATCTATCGCAATAACTATCAACATTAGGAAATATTTTAGACAGTCTCTCCTTCGACAAATGGTAATGATGTACAATTTTAAACTGAATCAGTGAATGACTAGCACAGATCGAAGCAGAGTTAACCAGCTTCAGAATCTGCGTCCAATCCTCCGTCATAAAAGTCAAATTGAGTTCCTTTTCCCAATCTTGTTTAATCTTAAATAAAGGATGCTTATCCCATTGTAATAATAAATTATAAATTCTTCCAATAGAACCTTTCATCGAAGGGTTCATACACATAATAGTATCTAACAGGTCAGCATCCAATATATAAGGAAAATTACCTAAATATTTTTGTAAAAAATGTCTAACTTGAAGGCATTGTAAAAAGTGTGAGTATGAAAGAGAATATTTATCAACTAATTGTTCAAAAGACATCAATCTATCTTCTTTAAATAAATCCAAAAAAGAATTAATACCTTTATTTTTCCAAAGTAAAGAAGTTGGATCACTCAAAGCAGGGTTAAAAAAAGTAATTTCGATAAATTAAACTACAAAGTTTAAATTTTTTAAGATTAAAGAATTGCGGACCTGGAGCCAAATTTGTAAAAAATGCTTAATCACAGGGTATAAGTTTAAATTAGCAACTTTAGCTAATTGTATAGGTAAAGCAACTCCCAATAATGAGTTTAAAGAAAACTGTTTCACAGCTTTCAATTCCAGGTCTAGCCAAATTGGCCAATCATTTTTATCAACCCAGTATAAACAAAAGGACATGTATTGCACATTAACAACCCAGTAATACATTCCTGGATTAGGCAAAGCAAGACCTCCATCCTTTTTCAACTTTTGTAAGTGATATTTACTAATTCTTGGTCTTTTATTATTCCAAATAAAAGATAAAATAATAGAATCAATCCAATGAAAAAACTTTTTAGTCAAAAAAACAGGGATATTCTGAAATAAATATAAAATTTTTGGTAAAATCATCATTTTGACTATATGGATACAACCGAGAAGTGAAAATGTAAGTGGACTCCACCTACTAAACAAATACTTCATAGAGTCTACCAAGGGAACAAAATTGGCTTTATAAAGATCCTTATATTTTTTAGTGATTATAACACCAAAATATCTAAAAGAATCTGTGTCTTTGAAAGGAGTATTATCACATATAGAGACAGATTCATTTAAAGGAAACAATTCACTTTTACTAAAATTTATTGTACATCCTGAAAAATCTCCAAATTCATTGAATAATCTGAGCAAAGCAGGAATAGATTCCTCGGGATTAGATATATAAACCAATAAATCATCAGCGTAAAGAGAAATCTTATGAATGATCTCATTCACAAAAATCCCATGAATATTTTTAGCTTCACAAAGAGCAATAGCAAGGGGTTCTGATATTAAATTAAATAACAAAGGATTTAATGGACAACCTTGTCTTGTCCCCTGTGAAAGCTGAGAAAAAGGAGACCTGCAGTTGATAGTGAGAACAGTAGCAATAGAAGCTTTATATATCATTCTAATCCAATCATTAGAATTAATACCAAAGCCAAATTTCTCTAAAACATTAAATAAATATTTCCATTTGACTCGATCAAATGCTTTTTCAGCATCCAAAGAGATGACGCATTGTGGAGTTTTAAAAGAGGACAAATATATAATGTTAAATAGTCTCCGATCATTTGAAAAAGAATAACAACCCTTTATAAAGCCTGTTTGATCTTTAAAAATAATTTTACCCAAAATATTCTCCAACCGATTGGCCATTTTCTTTGACAGAATCTTAGCATCAACATTCAGTAATGAAATAGGTCTATATGAGGCACAGTCAGTAGGATCTTTATCCTTATTTAAGAATTAAGGAAATAGAAGCCTCATAGAAAGTAGAGGGTAAATCACCTTTCACCAAAGAATCCTTAAACATTTCCAACATATATGGACAAAGCCACTTTCCAAATTTTTTATAAAATTCTACAGGATAGCCATCAAGTCCAGGGGCCTTAACAGATTGCATTGAAAAAGTAGCTTTATGAATTTCAGCTTCAGTAATTTGGGCATCAAGAGTTTTTTGATCCTCAACAGAAATTTTAGGAAAAGCAATCTTTCGTAAGGAAGCATTCATTTCAAAAGAATCTACTAGACATTGAGATTTATAAAGTCCACTATAAAAATCTTGAAAAATTTTATTAATATCTTCATATTCTCAAGCCAGGGTACCATCTTTCCTACGAATTTTCAAAATTTGCCTTTTGACTCTAGCCGTTTTTAATTAAGATATGAACAGTTTGTTATTTTTATCTCCAAACATATAAAAATGGCCCTTTAACTTAAGCAAATAGCTTTCAATGGGATGAGTTAGTAATAGGTTATATTGTGATTGGAGTTCCACCCTGTGTTTGAATATATCAATATTAAGGGAAATTGCATAAATATTATCTAAGTCTTTAATTTGTTTTGAAATCTTATCTAATTCTGCTTTGGTCTGTTTTTTAAGCTTAGCTGAATAAGAAATGATCTGACCACCTAAAAATGCTTCAAACATATCCCATATAATTAACTCGGACGTACCACATATATCATTAAAAAGAAAGAATTCTTTTACCTGGGTTTCACTGAATCTGACAAAGTCAGAGTTTTTCAATAATGTCTGAGACGTGCACCATGCTGGACGAGCAAGAGTGACATTATCAAATTCAAATGACAGACTCAAAAGTGCATGATTAGATATAGCAATAGCGTCATATTCACAATTTTTAACACAAGGCAAGAAGCAGGGATTGATTATATTATAATAGATCCTTGAATATTTTTTATAAACATATGAAAAGAAAGAATATTCTCTGTTATCAGGGTGCAAATACCTCCATAATTCGATCAATCCAAAATCGGTCAAAAAGGAGTTAACAAGTGATGCGGAGCAATTTGGAGGTGGCTGATTGGTTGAGCTCTTGTCAATCAAAGGATTTAAACAACAGTTAAAATCCCCACCCGTTATCAACATATATTCATTTAAATCAGGCAGTAAAGCAAATACCTTTTTAAAAAAAGGATCATCTAAGTTAGGACCGTACATATTAACCGAAACAACTTTTCTGTTATAGATCAAAGTTGCTGGTGAACGCAGCAGGCCAGGCAGCATCTCAAGGAAGAGGTACAGTCGACGTTTCAGGCCGAGACCCTTCGTCAGGACTAACTGAAGGAAGAGTGAGTAAGAGATTTGAAAGTTGGAGGGGAAGGGGGAGATCCAAAATGATAGGAGAAGACAGGAGGGGGAGGGATGGAGCCAAGAGCTGGACAGGTGATAGGCAAAAGGGGTACGAGAGGATCATGGGACAGGAGGTCCGGGAAGAAAGACAAGGGGTGGGGGGAGGGGAACCCAGAGGATGGGCAAGGGGTATATTCAGAGGGACAGAGGGAGAAAAAGGAGGATGAGAGAAAGAGTGTGTGTATAAAAATAAATAACAGATGGGGTACGAGGGGGAGGTGGGGCATTAGCGGAAGTTAGAGAAGTCGATGTTCACACTCAGGTTGGAGGAACAACACCTTATATTCCATCTGGGTAGCCTCCAACCTGATGGCATGACGAAGGGTCTCGGCCTGAAACGTCGACTGTACCTCTTCCTAGAGATGCTGCCTGGCCTGCTGCGTTCACCAGCAACTTTGATGTGTGTTGCTTGAATTTCCAGCATCTGCAGAATTCTTGTTGTTTCTGTTACAGATCTCTCCTTTAACAATTAAAAATCTACCATTAGAAGCTGACTCAATATCCTCTTGAGTAAATATATTGGATTTCATAAAGATGGACACGCCTTTAGTTTTACTCTGAGAAGTGGAGTGAAACTGCAAACCCCTCCACCATCCAAAAAAAATCTATTTTGATCTCCTGCCCTGAAATGTGTCTCTTGAGCAAAAATTATATCAGGTCGGAATCAGTCAATAATTTTAAAAGTCTTTTTTTGTTTGATAGGATGATTCCAACCACATACATTCCAAATTACTACACTAAGCTCTTTAAATACCATACTATAATTTTATTCTATTTTACACATGCGCAGAGCACATACTAATACAGGATGATCAAAAATGGCAGCGATGAAGAATACAACCACATAGAGAACACGCATGCTCCAGAACCACCCAATGGGAAAAAGCTCCTAACTCTAACCCCACCTTCCTCCCCACAAAGCCCAAGAAAAGGCAAGCAATCTATGATAGAGTATGAAGCCAGGGACCACTCTGTCTGTAGAGAAAAAAAAATTTAAAGGATTTTCTTTCCCTCCCCCAGTTGGAAAAAACCTGACTGACCTTGTAAGAAAAACAATAAAGTCTCAACAAAGGAAGGTATTTACATTCCAGCATCTATTAAACAAGAAAGAAGCAAAATAATGTTATCACTTAAAAAGAAAAACCAGTGCCATTTTTAATTTAACATTAAATCCCTAAAAAAAACTTTGAATTTGGTTATAAGACACTAAAATAAAGCAGAAAAAAATTTAATAGCATATTTAACCCAAAAAAACATCAGACCAGATATTAGGTTAAAGAAACAAGTCCCTTTATCTTCTTTTCTCAGTTGAATGTCCGAGTAACAACTTAAGCATTCATACTTGAACCATAGATCTTCTTTCCAAGGAAAAACCAATAATATGCAATCATGAACAAATCTCCTTATCTTGTGGAATATCCAAGAAACCTTCATAAATCTTCTTTCCGAAATGCCAATAATACACAGATAACCAAACAACCTTTCAGATAGTTCATTCGGTAGCAGCGTCGGTAGTGGCAGTGGGTATAGTTTGAATGAACTCCAGTGCAGCTTTTGGATCAAAAAATGTGCGAGGAGGAGAGTTAGGAGGAAAGACTTTAATTCTTGTCAGGTAACGCAAAAAAGGAAACAGTTTCTTATCATATGCCCGTTTCATTACCAGAGCAAATCTTAATCTTTGCTCCATTACCTCCTTCGGATAATCCTCATAAAAACGGATCTCAGATTCCTTAAATCTAAAAACCCTCCATTTTCTTGCCTGTCACATTATTTGACCTTTAGTTTTAAAGTGATGAAAACAAACCAAAACGGATCTTGTTTTATTTGGATCTTTAAATTTTGAAGTAAGGGCTCTGTGTGCTCTTTCTATCGTAGGTGGCTGTGATAATATGGTAGAAAATAATAATACCAAAGTAAGCAGTTAAATCTCCATCTTCAGCTCCTTCTTGCAGCCCAACGATTCGTATATTCCTTCAACGAGACCTAGTTTCCAGGTCTATAATCTTATTTTGATATCTTTCCAAACGAGTTGTAGCTTCAAACAATTTTTGCTCAGTTATTTTCAATTCCTCTTCATGTGTAATAACTTGAGTTTCCAAGTCTTTAAGTTTTCCCAGAAATGACTTCATTTCATTACTATTCTTTTCCAGTTGGTCTTTAATTGACCCATTCTGATCTTTAATTGAATTCAGTGTCCAAGCAATATCTCTAGCCCATGGTGGCATTTCTTCAGATCTTTCCTTTTGCATCTTTCCTTTCACATTACCTTTATCACTAGGTTCAGACAAGTTCTTTCCACTCCTCGTAGACATAGGCATATTGTTCCCCCTCAAGAATCAGCAAATAAAAATTTTAAGTTCGAAGTTTAAACTAGGGGGAGAGAAAACAAAACTAAGACTAGCACAGAGTTGCTGCTACTCCATTTGCAGACAGGCACGGTCTCCCTACTTATCTAAACATCTAATGACATTACTTGCCAAGTTCCCAGCCATCAACACCTGGGTACTCACAAATGCTTAAGACTTGAAAATGAACTAGTCCAGCCAAATAAAACTTCTTCAGTTCTGAACAAGGGGTACATCTCAGATGCCTTGGAGTGGAAAGTTTCATTTTAGAATGCAGTGGAAATTGAAATACTGGAATGGATCTGAAACTGACAGAACAGAATGGTATCCTTACAACAGGCAGGGTGTAGGTGTAGTCCAGTCGGCTAGTTGACAGCAAGAGCTTATGGTAACTATTGTTTACAGTGAGAGTCAGTTAGTTTACAATAACTATTGGTGGACAGTCAGTCTCCTGAGAGAGAGAATGGGGACAGTGGTGTTAAATTTGACAGCAGAGTAGAAGTTGGTAACAAAATTGATGAAATTATCAAGTTCTGCTTGGACTTAGCCAGATAAAACATTTGGCTGCAAGAGCAAATATGTGTTGAACATTATATGGTGATCAACATCCTTAGAACCTTAGACATGAGTCAGAAGCATGATGGCATTCTCAAATTTGCCTGGAATTTGCAGCTTCGGCCCCCAAGACTTTAGTCTGCTTGACTGGTATGTCATTCACCTTCCCAAACATTCATCTCCTCCAATACCTATGAACAGCAATGTGAACACTTCAGCTGGTCTGACAGGGTCCCCTAAACTCACAACCACTCTATCAGGAAAAACATGGGAAGCAGGTGCATAAAAGGTCATCATTTGCATATTCTCCTCTAAATTTTACACCATTCCTGAAAACATCTGCATTCCTTTGTCAACACTTGGAATTTCCAACCCATCTTCAGCAGAAGCATTTCAGTATTTGGGAGGTGGGTTAAGAAAAAACAGCTGGAGATATTTAGGGTTGGGCCATAAATTCTGACTTACCAATAATGCTCACTTTCTAAAACATTAATTAAATTTAATTACGTTTTAGAATGTTCATGCATTTTCTGGAATAGCTTGGGATATTAATTATTTTGAGGCAATGCTGCAGACCAATGGCTTTAACATTCTCTGCAAGTAAAGGACAGCTCAGTCATTTAAAAGTAGAGGAGTTGGAGTATAAAGTATGATTAACTCATCATGATGCAGGTGTGGCAATTCTGTCTCATTCCTCCTCACTCAGCTTGGAACATCTAGTGGTCAAATATCATCCATTTTATCTACTGGGGGGGTTTCTGCCATCATCCTGATAGCAGTGTACCTTCCACTTCAGACCAATATCAGCAGACACTGGAGGAGCTGAGCACTGCGATCTGCAGTCAGAAACAGTGCACGCGGATGCCTTCATGTCAACCTGGCCAGCTTGAAGAAGTCTCTGAACAATTACCACCAACATATCACTTGTGGAGCCAGAGGAGCCAACGCACTTGCCCACTGTTATACCACCATGAAGAACACTTACCATGCCATCCCGTGCCCACACTTTGGAAAGTCCAATGACCTAGTTGTACTTCTACTCCCAGTGTATAGGCAAAGACTAAAGATCACAGCACCAGGGTGAGGACCAAGAAGGTATGATCAAAGGAGACAGAGACACGTTTACAGGACTACTTTGAATTAGTGGACTGAACAATAGTCAGGAAATTATCTTTGAATCTAAATGAATACATTACAGTTCTTATCAACTATATCAAGACCTGTGTGGATGAGGATGTGCCTATGAGAACACACTGGCCATATCATACCAGCAGCTGTGGATGAACCAGGAGATTTGTAGTCTGCTGAGAGTGAGATCTGTGACATTCAAGATTGGTGATTCAAAACTATCCAAGAAGTTCAGATGCAACCTATGGAATGCTATTTTAAGAGTGGGAAAACAACTTCAATCGAAGTTGGAGATGCAATCCATTGTACGTCAGCTCTGGCAGGGTTTGCAGGTCATTACTTCCTACAAAGCAAAACCTAACATCATGAATGTCTGTGATGTTTTGAAAGGGAGAATAAGACTACAGTTATGTGAGTCTCTGCAGCATCTAGTGACCCTGTGAACTTTGCCTCAAAGGATGATGTCAGAATATCTTTCAAGAGGGCGTACCCTTTCAAGGTTTCAGGCCTTGATATTGTACTTGGTCTTCTTCTTCTTCACGTGCCTTGCGAGCTACACGCTTGGGCGATCATGGCTTTCCACTTCGAACGATCCCTCGCAGCGTCAATGATATCTCGCACACTTGGATATGTTAGTTCTTTCACAGTGTTCATATATTTTATTCTTTGCCTTCCTCTTCTCTGTTTCCCAGGCATACGGCCTTGTAATGTAGGGCATTCTATTTCTCCCTTTCTGATGACATGGCCCAGGAATTTAAGTTTCCTCTCATTTAATGTTCTTATTAAAGATCTTCTTGTATGGGCACGTTGGAGTACTGTCTCATTAGTTACTCTATCTCTATATGATATTTTCAGCATTCTTCTAAGAAACCACATTTTGTTGCTTCTAAGTTTCTTTGGAGTTCTGGTGTTATAGTCCATGTTTCAGAAGCATACAGCAAGATTGACCAGTTGTAACATTTTAGTAGCCTAAGCCTTCGTGTCATAGAAATGAGTCTGTTGGTAAAAATGGGTTTCATTTTTTGGAAGTTGGTTTTGGCAATAGCAATTCTTCTTTTTATTTCTACTTTACTTCTAGCATCTTGTGATACAAAACTACCAAGGTAATTAAAGCTGGTCTTTTGTTCAATCTCTTGGTTACCGATGTACAATTGGCAGTTGGGAGTATCCTGTTGTTTTGATATTACCATACATTTGTGTTTTTTTTTAAAACAGTTGATGGTTAGACCAAAATCTGCACTTGTTTGTACTACTTTGTCTAGGAGGATTTGTAGGTCTTCTGCAACACTTGCTATTAGGGTAGTATCATCTGTATATCTTATATTGTTGATGTTAACACCTCCAATTTTTATCCCATCTAGGTCTCCTATTTCTCTGAGAATCATTTCACTATAGATATTAAATAATTCCGGTGAGGCAACGCATCCCTGTCTAACTCCTCTTTGAACTTTAGTCCAACTGCTTATATTATCATCAATTTTTAGCACCGCCCTTTGATTCCAATATAAATTTTGAAGCAGTTGTTGGTCCCTTCCATCAATGTTTAGTTTAGCAAGAATTTGAAATAATTTTCCACATTGCACATCGTCGAATGCTTTAGTGAAATCAATAAAACATAAAAAGACATCATTTTGATACTCAATTTTCCTTTCTGAAAGCATTCGTAGTATGAAAATTGCATTCCTAGTTCCTCTATCCTCAATAAAAACATATTGCAGTTTAGAAGTTTCTGGTCTGAACTTGCTTTTAATTCGGCTTAGAATAATTCTCAACGAAATCTTTATTATGTGACTCATAAGACTGATGGTTCTATAATTTTTGCAGTCTATAGTTCCAGGAATTTTTAGCAGAGTTACAAATACTGATTTCAAGAGATCATCAGGCAAAACACCAGACTCATATGTGCCATTAAAGAGTTGAAAAAGAATATCTATGCCCAGATCTTCTAGGGCTTGTCTCATTTCCACTGAAATTTCATCAGGTCCAGTGGCTTTACCAGGTTTCATGATTTTCATTGTTTTAGTTATTTCTTCTTTGGTAATAGGTGGGCCAGAATTAGGGTATTTAATATCTGGAGGTTCCCCTCTATTATCTTCAAAAAGCTGCTCTATATATTGAATCCACCTCTCACATACTTTATCTGGATCTGTTAGTATGGATCCGTGTGATCTTATGCGGGATGCATCCTGTACAGGAGGTTTTCTTAATTCCAGTAATTTCCTTAAATTTTCTTGTGCATTTCTTTGCTGTTGTTAATATGGCCTTCTACTTCATTGCATTTTTGATTCAGCCATTCTTCCTTTGCAATATTGCACAATTGTCTGATCTGTTTGTCTAGCTCTCTGTATTGTTCTTCATTATTCCTCACTAACCTTCTTTGTTCCATCAGATCTAGAATTTCTTGGGTTATTCACCCCATGTTGGTGTGTTGGATTTCTTGTACTGGGATTATCTCCTCTGCTGATTGCTGTATAGCATATTTAAATCTGTCTCAAATAGGTGTTGTTACGTTTTCGTTGAGGTGTTCTTCTATAGCTGTTTTGAATTGTTGCTTAAGTATGCTATCATTTTTAAGTTCTCTCAACATATACTTCTTTCTCTTTTTTTCCACGTTTCAGATTCTTTAATTTTGTTTTGATGGTAGCTATTACTGGATGGTGATATGAACCACAGTCTGCTCCTGGGTAGGCTTTAGAATTTGTGATATTATTTCTGAACCGTTCATTGATGGTAATGAAATCTATTTGATTCCCTGTTCTATCTCCAGGGCTAATCAAAGTACACAATCTATGTGGATGTTTTTTATATCAAGTATTGGTAATCACTTGGTTGTTTCTGACACCCAATCAGTAAACCTTTCTCCATTTTCATTTAATCCAAAAGGTCCTATGATGTTATCAACCCTTTCCTGTCCGACTTTGGAGCTAAAATCTCCCATGACTAGTTTTATATCCTGAGATTTACTTTGCTCATAAGCACTGTCGAGCTCTTCATAAAACGTGTTGATATCCTCTTCATCCGCATCATTTGTTGGCACATAGTCTTGGATTGCGCTAATGTTAAAAGGGTTACCCCCTTAATTTAACTAAAAGCAGCTGGTCGGATATCGCCCAATATCCCATAAGACATTTTGATACTTACTTGTTTAAAATATTTCCAACTCCATACATATGCTGTTGACGTCTAGAATACATTATCAGAGAACTATTCTTAATGAATTTGCCACTGTCGATCCATCTAATTTCTGACAGGCTTAAGGGCCTAAGATATCAACTTCCAACCTTTTCATTTCATTTAACGCGCTGTCCAACTTTCCTTTCTGGTGAAGTGTCCGGATGTTCCATGTTGCTACCCTTAGCCTTTCCCTATTGCTTACAGTCTCTGGATGACGGTCTGGTGTCACCTGCAGCCCATGACTACCCCGACCGAGCGAGGTGTTGTTCTGTTGATTAGAATCAACCCCGTTCATGCTGTTGTCTGGTTTCCTTCTTTTGTTTCTTTCCATGATTGACGAGGCAGAAATTTCAAAAGTGGTTTACCGTTGCCTTCTGTTGCTGCAGTGCTCATCTAACTAGAGCATTTGACCTCTACTGGTGTTCCATTTGGGAATCATACACTAGACGTCGCCCAACCTTTGCTGTTGTTGTACAAAGACAATCCTCCACCAAAGCTTGGGGTGTATGGGTGGCTGGGTCCTGACTAAATATCAGGAAATGCCAATAGTGATTGTATAGCTTCTCCCACCCAAGACAACTCCGCCTTCACGTAGGACTTAGGTCCGGGTTCACCCTGTCTCGCTGAAGGAGCTCTATCTATGGCGAATGTTTGACACCAGAAAAATAACTAAACATTGGTGGTGGCGTCACCTAAAATCACTGAAGTCTCTGACAGCAGGGAGATGGATTCCAAGCTTTGGTGGAGGATTGTCTTTGTACAACAACAGCAAAGTGTACTTGGTAGGGCTCTGAAAACCTGTGGCAACCAACCAGCATCAGCTCCCAGAAACTCTCTTCAAAAGGTGATGCCACAAAAAGGTGGCATCCATCACTGAGAACACCCATCACCCAGAACATACCCTCGTCTCATTGCTACCAACAAGCTGGTGGTATCGGAGCCTGAAGACATACACTAAATGTTTCAGAAGCAGTTTATTCCCCTTCACCATCAGGAGTCCGAATGGACAATGAACCTATGAACATTGTCTCACTATTTCTGCTGTCTTTTTGCCCTACTTGGTGGCACAGTGGCATCAGCGCTGGACTTAAGGACGAATGGTCCGGAGTTCGAATCCAGCCAGCCGGCTCCCCTGCACGCTTTCCATCCATGCTGGTTTACAAGCTGGTGATCTGTTTGGAAACTCACCCGGCAGAAGGCAATGGCAAACCACTGCTGTAACTTGCCTCGTACACGATTCCCCACTACGTCAGAGAGGCGTGGAGGGAAATCGTCCACTAACCGGAGAAACTCCGGGTGCAACATATCTTTCCTTTTATATATATTTAATATAATTTATAGTTTTTATTGTTACATTTTGCAATGTACTGCTGTTGCAAAACAACAAATTTCATGACATATCTAATTCTCATTCCAATTCTGACATCTTTGTGTGGGAATTTTCTTCTGGATTTGTCTGAGTGAAAATGAGATTCACATTATTATTTTGTGATTATTAAAGAACAGTGGCTTTTAGTTCTTCTCAATCAGTTCATTTTCAAATTTTCAAAAGGTTTATACATGTAATTGCAGAATTATTATACAGCAGTGTGAAGCTTCAGACTCTGTGAGGATCCTCATTACCACACTTCAATGAATACATTTTTTTTCATTTATAGAATTTCAGAATTAAGGGCTCAGTCGGTTTTCATGGGCCATTCGTAATTGCCCTGGAGCTGAGTTTTTGATTGTAATTGTTCTCGCACAGCTGGCCATGCCTTGGTTGCCAAGGCTCTCGATGTCTGAGATAACTCAACAACATTAAGCATTATAACAATGTCTTGTTGCAGCAAAGCATGCCAAGAACATTTCAAATGAAAATTATTTCTGAAATGTTGACTACAGAGCCATAGAAAGGTACAGCACAGAAACAGGTCCTTTGGCCCATCAAGTCCATACACGTAAACTGCTTACTCACTTCAACTTGCACCAGGACCGTAGCCCTCCATGCCCCTACCATCCATGTACCTACCCAAACTTCTCTTAAACGTTGAAATCGATCTTGCATGCACTACTTATGCTGGCAGCTTATTCCACACTCTCACGACCTTCTGAGTGAAGAAGTTTTCCCTTATGTTCTCCTTAAACTTTTCACCTTTCACCCTTAACCCATGACCTCAGTGAAAAAAGCCTGCTTGCAATTACCCTAGCTATACCCTTCATAATTTTGTATACCTCTATCAAATCTCCTCTCAAGCTTTTAAATTCAAAGGATTAAATTACTAACCTATTCAATCTTTCCTTATAACTTGGGTCCTCCAGAACCAGCAACATCCTTATAAATTTTTTCAATACTCTTTCAAACCAATTTACATCTTTCCTGTCAGTAGATAAACAAAACTGCACTCAATACTCCAAATTAGTCCTCACCAACATCTTAGACAACTTCAGCATAACAATCTGTCTCCTATACTCAATACATTGATTTATGAAGGCCAATGTTTGGCTTTATCGTCAAAGCCATAAAGTTTTCTTATGATTCTACCTACCTGTGACACCTTTGTTTTACTACACTCCTCAGAGCACTACCACTCAGACTGTAAGACCTACCCTGTTTGGTCCTATAGAGTGCAGAACCACCCGCTTGTCTGGATTGAATTACATCTGCCAATTTCAGCCCATTTTTCCAGCTGGTCCAGATCCTCACTGTCCACTACACCCCCAATCTTGGATTCATCTTCAAATTTGCTGATCCAGTTAACCACATTATCATCCAGATCATTGATATAGATGACAAACCATATCAATGATCTGGATCAGACCTCCAGTCAGAGAGGCAACCATCTACTACCACCCTCTGGTTTCTCCCACAAAGCCAATGTCTAATCCAATTTACTACCTCACCTTGAATGCTGAGTGACTGAACCTTCTTGACCAACCTCCCATGAAGGTCCTTGTCAAATACCTTGCTAAACTCCATGTAGACGACATCCAATGCCTTGTCTTCATTGACTTATCTTCAAAAAACTCGATAAGTTTGGTAGACATAACTTCCCACGCATAAAGCCATGCAAACTATCCATAATCAGTCCGTTTCTGTTACAGTAACATTGCTTAGTCTCTCCACTTCATCTCACCACAGGATAAGGAAATTAATTTTTTTTGTCATTTACTAAAAATGTTTAGTCAAGACTTTTGCACAGCCAACAATAATTTATATCTGGATTTTATAAATCTAGCTGGGCAGGAAGAGACATCAGTCTCACCAAACCTACTTATCATTTAAGTAAATTACTCAATCTCTTTCTCATTTTGTAAGAAATTTCTAAACATGTATCAAATATAGTGGCTGGCAGGTATTTATTTTATTCTCCATTGATAATTTATATATTTGACTTGTGTGCTCATCACTAATGCATCCAGTAGAAAATAACTTCAAGCCAAACAAGTAAATATATACCTAGAAATATGTTTCTCTCTGATATATGCTTGATAAGAAAGTTATTGTTTTGTCATGTGAGAATTTAGCTCATGTGCCCCTTACCAGGCACATCATGATCCCATAACCATAAAATGAAAATTCATTGAATTTTCCTTCAGTTTCAAGATACAATAGATTCTGTTAAATTGGGGCAAATCAGGATCTGTACATTTTGGCCCAATTAAGTGGCTGCCCCAATTACCTGCAGTTTCATGGAAATAGTTAAAAAGGTACAAAGAAACCCACACAAAATACAGAATAAATTAGAACACTCCCATGCACAATAGTGCTATGGGGTGCCACGGGAGTGTAGTGCTTAGCACCATATGAGTGTAGTGTTTAGTGCCACGCGAGTGTGGCATTTAGCACCATATGAGTGTAGTGTTTAGTGCCACGCGAGTGTGGCATTTAGCACCATGGGAATGTAGTGTTTAGTGCCACGCGAGTGTGGCATTTAGCACCACACTATCACAGCTCTTTGCTCCAAGAAAAACAGACTCAGCTTCTCAATTCTAGCTTTATACCTGGAATTCCTCATCCAATGATACGGTCTTTTCCGTATTCTCTACAGGGTCTTCTCATCCCATCAATAAGATGAGAATTAGCTACTCTCCAGTTGAAGCCTGGCTAGTATTTTGAACTAGTTTAGTGTAATTTCTTAGTACTCTTCGTCTCTATTAACGAATGCCTGGGAAACATACGGATTCTGAACCACTTAACATTCCTAGCCACTTACAAAAAATTACACACTGGAACATTTCAAGTCTCTTCTGTTTATGCACTTTCATTATTACTGCCCCACACCTCTATTCTTTCTGCCAAAATATGTCACTTCACACTTCTCTGAATTAAATCTCATTTGTTAGTTGTTTGTCTGACATCTGCCTATTCTCAACTTCCAGACCTGTCATCCCTCACTTCTTCCTTATCCACATATTGCCTACTGGATCCATCACTCACTCACCATCTCCTCCTCTCTTTTCCATAAAATGTAAGCTATCTTCCCTCTCCATTCTCAGTCCTGATACAGGGTCTTGATCTAAAAAGTCAACAATTCTCATAATGCCAGCCACCCTGAGTTCCTCCAGCAATTTGTTTTCTCGACCCAGATTCCAGAACCTGCAGTGTCTTATTTCACCAGTATACCATTGCCTTTGCCGAGCAGAAAAATAACAATTTCTTTGTTTCACTCTGCTGGCAGTTTTCCCTGCATGTGGGGAGGACTGGGTTATTAAAGCAAGCCGTTCTGTAACTTTCATCCAAGCTGCCTAAGCAGCATCAGATGCATGACATCTAAACCTGATAGCTATTTTACTTTAAGCATAGACAACCTTTCTAGCACCTTCTTCCTATCAGTTTTCACCCTGCCTGTTTTCCCTATTATCTTTTCTTTGCTATATAAGTATGAAGCAAGAACAAAAAGCAGTGCAGGAGGATTAAACGTTTTTACTAAGTTATGTTAATCACTAGTATACGTTGGGCAACTCACAGTGCAGGAATAATGAACCAAACCCACCGAGATGAAACCATGTACCATCGAAATCCCGCACAAGAAGTAACAGGCCAGATCAATTCACTACATGCATCTCTAGACTATCTCCCGATGGCAGGCTATGGAGCATGCTTTGTCCCAGGACAAACTGTGCTTTTCAGACATAACGCTCTCCTGAGTTCCCCCATCGTAGACTTCAACAATCAATGCTTGGATAAACATTGTTTCTTTGAATTTGCCTGGGGGAATATCTTTGTTCTTGCATTCCTGCATCGCTAGGATCAATCTTGTATTGAAATTATCTTTGTTTTTATCGGGGGTCTGGCCTGGCTGTGAGAACCTAATGTCTGCCATGAGAACATTGAACTGCATCCTCCAAATGTTGTCCAAAGCTTTAAACACTTCTGTCAGTTTGGATTCGAGCTGTAGGTGCAGAGCATCTAAATATTTCTGACTGAATTCTCCCAAGTGCATGCAAGCTGTTTCCTCACTGCAACAAGGTTTCACCTTCTTTTCTCCAGTCCTGATGAAGTGTCTCAGTCTGAAATATCGACTGTACTTTTTTCCATAGGTGCTGCCTGGACCGTCGAGTTTCTCCTGCATTTTGTGTGTGTTGCTCAGGTATCAGAGATTGGCTTTGCCGTAGCTGTGGCCTAAAATGGATTGGGTACTTGGAGGAGAGAGGCCATGCTTGTTTTGATCCTTGTCTTCAACTGCTACGTTTGCACAGAGCAAGAATGATAACAGGGCAGTAGGATTCAACAGTTTTACTGAGTCATATTAGCCACTGTACATGCTGGGCAACTCACAGTGTGGGAGCCACAAACCATACCCACCATGACAAAACCGTGCACCCTTGAAGACACATACAAAAAGAGAGGGCCTCCCACACATATGAGGCCCAGTTAATACACCCCATGATCAGTCAGCAGAACGTACGTGCCCACTTGCCACATTCTCACAATCGATCTGATATGGTTCTGCTCAAGGACACACTTGAGAAGGAGCAAAAGAGAATATGAAATGGTAACAGACCTAACCAGCTACCGTCCACCATCACTCTCTTCCATCTGATGGAACTGGTCCTCACACTCAACAATTTCTGTTTTGGCTCCTCGCTCTTTCTCCAAAACCAAGATGTAACCATAGGCCCTTCCATGGGCGCCAGCTATGCCTGCCTTTCCATTGGCTATGTGGAACAGTCCATACATCAATCTACAGTGGTGATGATCCCCAACTCTTTCAGTGCTACATTGCTGACTGCTTTGGTGTTGCTTCTTGCACCCATGCTGAACTTATCGATTTTATTAGCTTTGCCTCCAATTTCCTCCCTGCCCTTAAATTTACTTCATCTATCCCTGACGTCTTTCTTCCCTGGCCGCCAGTGGCACAATGACGTCAGCGCTGGACTCCGGAGTGAAGGCTTCTGAGTTCGAATCCAAGTCAGGCCACCCCACCCCGAGCACGCTTTCCATCCGTGCCACGTTGAGCATCAAGCTA
Organism: Mobula birostris; assembly: GCF_030028105.1. Classification (NCBI taxonomy): domain Eukaryota; kingdom Metazoa; phylum Chordata; class Chondrichthyes; order Myliobatiformes; family Myliobatidae; genus Mobula; species Mobula birostris. Next base: position 139,410,531 of record NC_092374.1, on the reverse strand, counting down.
GCCATTCGGTCTCGTTTAAAAAAAAGGGTCGAGTCAGGAACATTCATATCGTGACCCGGTTAATCCAAAAGGAGACCAATACTGACACCACGCGCCAGACAAGAATGGCTGACTGTCTGGTGCGAAAAAAAAATCTTTCATCCTTTTCTGAATCTCTCTGACTGCATCTCTGGAAACAGATTGTCTATTGATATCTTTTAAAAACCTACTGATGCTCACAGCTATCTTGACTATATCTCATCCCACCATGCAACTTGCAAAAGTACTTTTCTCAGTTCCTCAGTCTCTGCCACATTTGTATTCAAGGTGAGGATTTCCATTCCAGAACATTTCAGGTGTCCTCTATTGATGCTGCCTTCACCCATATCTCCTCCATTTCCTGGATATCCCCCTTTCCCTTACTTTCCTATCAGATTGCCAGCAGGTGGTAAGAGTGGACACCGTCACCTCTGCCCCTCTGACTCAACACAGGAGCCCCTCAGGGCTATGTTCTAAGCCACCTCCTTTACTCTCTGTATAGCCATGACAGCGTTGCCACCCACAGCTCTAATCTGCTAATTAAATTTTCCGATGATACTACATTGATTGGGCTAATCTCAAATAATAATGAGGCAGCCTACAGAGAGGAAGTTATCACACTGACAAAGTGGTGTCAAGAAAACAACCACCCCCTCCATGTCGCAAAAACAAAGGAGCTGGTTGTGGACTACAGGAGGAAAGGAAACAGGCTAACCCCTATTGACATCAATGGATCTGGGGTTGAGAGGGTCAACAGCTTTAAGTTCCTCGGCATACACATCACCAAGGATCTCATGCGGTCTGTACGTACCGGCTGTGTGGTGAAAAAGGCACAACAGCGCCTCTTTCACCTCAGACAGTTGAAGAAGATTGACATGAGTCTCCAAATCCTAAGGTCTTTCTACAGGGGCACAATTGAGAGTATCCTGGTTGCATTACTATCTGGTATGGGAACTGTAATTCCCTCAATCTCAGGACTCCACAGAGAGTGGATCAGACAGTCCAGCGCATCTGTAGATGTGAACTTCCTACTATTCAGGATATTTACAGAGACAGGTGCATAAAAAGGGCCCAAAGGATCATTGGTGACCCAAGTCACCCCAACCACAAACTGTTCCAGCTGCTACCATCTGGGAAATGTTATCGCAGCATAAAGCCAGGACCAACATGCTCCGGGACAGCTTCTTCCACCAGGCCATCAGGCTGATTAATTCACACTGATACAATTGTATTTCTTTGCTATTTTGACTGTCCATTTGTACATGCTATTTATTACAAAGTACTATAAATTGAACATTGCACATTTAGACGGAGACGTAATGTAAGGATTTTTACTCCTCATGTATGTGAAGGATGTAAGAAATAAAGTCAATTCAATTTATAAGTTCCTGCATTCAGCACATAATTCTCCATAACTTCCGCCATCTCTAATGGGTTCCTACCCCTAAACACTACTTCCCCTTTACCTTGCACTTTCTGCTTTTCACTGGGATTGCTCTTTCCTTGTCTCCCTTGTCCATTCCTACCTCCCCACTGATCTTCCTCCTGGCACTTAGCCCTGTCAGCAGGACAAGTGCATCACCTGCCCCTTCACCAAAATTCAGGGCCCCAACAGTCCTTCCTGGTGAAGCAACGGTTCACCTGCAAGTTTGTTGGGGATCATCAACTGTATCCAGTGCTCCTAATGTGGCCTCCTTTACTGCCATGAGATGCGACATAGATTGGGAGACGAATTCATCGAGCACCTTTGCTCTGTTCACCACGAAAGGCAGGATCTCCCAGTGGCTACTCATTTTAATTCTACTTCCCATTCCCATTCCAAAATCTTGACCCATCACCTCCTCTTTTACCATTTCCCATTCTGGCTCGCCTCTAACCCTTTTGCTTCTCCTCACTTGCCTATCACCTCCCTCTATTGCCCATCTTTTGTCCCTTCCTCCCCTGATCCTCTCTCCTCATCTATCTGATTCCTTCTAATTCAGTCCTTTTCCTTTTCAGGGTGTCTTCAAAAGGGTGAACTCATGGGGGAGCAATTCAATAGATACAGTTAAATATTCCCGTCTCAGCCTGCTACAGCTGAGAATTACAACTACATCCACAGTCCATACAGTTAATAAAGGTGTTTTAGGCAATTGAATAATCTATTGCTGGTTAAAACTGTCAGAAATAATGCTGACTGTAGCTGTAAGATCCTCACTAGGAGGACAGCTCATCAGAAACACAGCTGTTACTTGCAGCTGCTAGAGTATTTTAAAAAAAGTTTTCGACTACCATTACCGACTACCTTGCTGGCAAACATACAGTCTCTGGTAAATAAAATCAATGATCACAGAGCCAGGGTGCTCCATCAGAGAGACACTTGGACAGCGTGCATCTTCTGCTTCACAGAATCCTTGTTAACCCCTTCCATACTGGACATAGTGACTTGGATTGACGGGGTTACTATACACTATCAACAATGGGCTGTTGAGCCTCTCAGAAGCAGAGATGGCGGTGTATGCCTCATGATCAACTCCTCGTGATATCCCCATTTTGCTCAGCAGACCTGGAATATCATGCAATTAAGTGTGGTCTATTCAACCTGCAGCAGGAAATTTTAATTACCTTTTTGGTAGCAGTGTACATTCCACCTCAGACCAATATCAGACAGGCTCTAGATGACCTGAACAAGGGGATCAACATGCATGAGACAGCACACCATGATGTTGTCACCATCATTTTGGGGGAGTTTTAACCAGGCCAGCTTGAAAAAGTCACTTAATAATTATTACCAACAAATCATCTGTAGTACCAGAGGAAACAACATATTGGACCACTGTTACACCACCATCAAGAATGCTTACTGTGCTATTCCATGCCCACACTTCGGAAAGTCTGATCACCTAGCTGTACTTTTACTCCCTGAATATAGGCAGAGACTGAAGACTGCAGCACCAGTAATGAGGACCAAGAAGGTTTGGACAAGGGAAGCACAAGAGCGCTTACTGGACTGCTTTGGATCGGTGGACTGGACAGTACTCAGGAATTCATCTTTGAATCTGAATATGTAAGCCGTAGTTGTTACTGACTGCATTAAAACCTATATGGATGAGTGTGTGCCTTCGAAAACTAGCTGTACATTCCTAAGTCAAAAGTCATGGATGAACCAGGAGGTTTGCCATCTGCTGAGGGCTAATCTGTGGCATTTAAGTCTGGTGACCTATGTCTGTACAAGAAAACCTGGTATGACTTGTAGAGGGCTAGTTCAAGAGTGAAGAAACAATTCCTAGTGAGGTTAGAGGCAACACCGGTGGCACAACAACTCTGGCAGGGTTTGCAAGATATTACTTCCTACAAAGCGAAATCCAATAGAATGAATGGCAGTGATGGTCCACTACCAGATGAGCTCAACATCTTCTGTACCAGCTTTTAAAGGGAGAATACAACTGTGAAGATCCTTGCTGCATCTGGTGATCTTGTGATCTCTGACATGGAGTCTGATAACAGGCTGTCTTTCAGGAGGGTGAACTCTCATAAGACAGCAGGCTCCAATGGGGTGCCTGGTCAGGCTCTGAAAAATAGTGCCAACCAACTGGCAGGTGTATTCGAGGACATTTTCAACCTCTCACTGCTATGATCAGAAGTTCTCACCTGCTTCAAAAGGGAAACAATTATACCAATGCCTAAGAAGAGTTATGTGAGCTACCTTAATGACTATCGTCCAGTAGCAGTCAGATTTTGAGATGGTGCTCAAGGCCAGAATCAACTCTTGCCTAGGCAAGGACCTGGACCCCTGTGATTTGCCTATTGCCTCAATAGGTCTATGGCAGATGCAATCTCAGTGGCTCTTCATATGGACTTATCACCTGGACAATATAAACACCTACATCAGGATGCTGTTCATTGGCTACAGATCAGGGTTTAATACCATCATTCCGAACATTGCTGATTGATAGGCCACAGACTTGGGCCTCTGTACCTCCCTCTACAATGGGATCCTTGACTTCCTAACCGGAAGACAACAATCTGTGCAGATTGGTGATAATATCTCCTCCTTGCTGATGATCAACACTGATGAGCCTCAGGGATGTCTGCTTCATCGACTGCTCTACTCCCTCTATACCCATGACAGTGTGGCTAGGCATAGCTCAAATGCCATCTATAGATTTATGGATGATGCAACCATTGTTGGCAGAACCTCAGATGGAGATGAGAGGGCGTACAGAGATGAGATATACCAGCTGGTTGAGTGGTATCGCAGCAACAACCTTGCACTCAACATCAGTAAGACCAAAGAGTTGATTGTGGACTTCAGAAAGGGTAGGACGAGGGAACATGAAACAATCCTGGTCGAGATATCAGAAGTGGAAACTGTGAGCAATTTCAAGTTCCTGGATGTCAAGAGCTCTGAAGATCTAACTTGGTCCCAACATAAGGATACAGCTATAAAGAAGGCAAGGCAGAGGCCATATTTCATCAGGAGTTTGAGTAGTTTTACGTTTGTCAGTAAAGACATGTAAAACTTCTACAGATATACCCTGGAGAGCATTCTGACAGGCTGCATCACTGGGAGGGCTACTGCACAGGATCTACAGAAAATTGTCAAATTAGTCAGCTCCATCTTGGGTACTAGCCTCTGTAGTATCCAAAACATCTTCAAGGAGTAATGTCTCAGAAAGGCAGCATTCATTATTAAGGGCCCCCATCCCTGAGAACATGCCCTCTTTTCAGTGTTGCCATCAGGAAGGAGGTACAGAAGACTGAAGGCACACAGCCTGTACCTTCAGAAACAGCTTCTTCCCCTCTGCCATCTGATTCCTAATCGGACATTGAACCCATGAAAACACCATGACTCTGCATATTTCTGTTTATGCACTATTTATAATTTCACTATTTAATTTACATATAGGTACTTACTACAATTTATTTATTCATCTATCTATATTATTCATGTCTTGCATTGTATTGCTGCCACAAATTTAATAAATTTCATGACATATGCCTGTAATATTAAACCTGGTTCTAATTCTGATCCTTTTCCGTACATCAGCTTCTTGTATCCTCCCTCCCCCAGCTACCCACCTTCCCCCTCATTTGACTTTACCTTTCACCCGTCAGCTTGTACTTCTTCCACTCACCCCACCTTCTTATTCTGGCTATTTCCCTTTCTTTTCCAGTCCTGATGAAGTGTCTTGACACAACATATCAACTGTTCATTCCTCTCTATAGTATGCTGCCTGACCTGCTGAGTTTCTCCAGCATTTTGTATGTGTTGCTCTGGATTTCCAGCATTTTCAGAATCTTTTCTGTTTATGAAAAAATGAGAACTTTCTCAGGTTTAGTATCTTCATTTTCATTTCCTTTTCTCCTGTCAGCAAATTTACAACTTCACAAAATATAAGATATAAAACAGCATGTTCAGATTGCCTAGAGGTACATTTTGATGCAACATTTAGATTCTTCTGCTTAGAGCTCTGAAAGAAATATAGTAAGTGATAGATATTCAAATACACCAATATTATTGCCAATTTCAAAATGGAACTAGAGCAACACACAAAATTCTGGAGGGGCTGAGCAAGTCAGGCAGCATCTATGGAGAGAAATAAACAGACTTTTCATGAGGACTCATCATATCTCAGCCTGAAATGTTGTTTATATATTCCCTTCCATGGACGTTGCCTCACTTGCTGAGTTCCTCCAGCATTTTGGGTGTGTTGCTTAAAATTTCCGATACCTATAGGATCGCTTGTGTTCAGGACAAAGCTGTGACTGATTAGGGAACAAATAGCTGAGACAGCTGAACCATTGGCTGTGCAGTGGATGAAGAACACACACCTCCATCCCCGAACAATACTTGCCTCTACTCTTGAATTCTCAGGAATCTATTCTCACAGAATGAATTAGGAAGGAAGACTGCCATCTAAGCAAAATTATCTACAGGTAGAATACATCCATATGAAATATCTTGCAATATTTATTGAGGAATATACAGTATACAATGGTCAGATGAACCATTTTCTCCATTATTGCTTCTCAAGGAAAAGATGGCATATTTTCTTCTGAAGATGTGGCCATACAAAATAAAATGTATTTTAATATCATTAATGCTCTGAATACTAACATAGAAATGATGCATGCTGTAGATTCAAAAGAAACAGTGTTAGTTCTGAGAATCAATATCAGCTCAGGAATTGTTCAGCAGATTTAACATTGGTTCCCAGAACAGAAATTGATTCTGTGTTGGCATTGGATTTCAGAATTGACACTGCTCATTCATATTAACATCAAAATTAAACAGAAATAAATATTAAAAAATGGTTTTTGTTCCAATAGTACAGAAAGTGACAGGACAGGTGACCCTACACTTATATTCGCCATGCAATGTTAAGTCACTAATTGCACTGACATTTTAATATTTCCTCAGGATAGTGACATATTAATGCAGAAATCATACAGATTTAATTTCACTTTTTTGTTTAGTTTTATTTTAGTCATTTAGTTCTCTTTTGCATTCTCTACTGCTCTTTGTTTTACTTCTTTTAATCCATTTTAGCTTTAGGAGAATTATTTCAAATGACCTCCCTGCAATCCCAAGTGACATTCAGTATAAGCTAGCTACCTGTTTTCTCAAGGGCCAGACACCAAAAAAGAATGAACTGAAAATAAATGTCAAAGCAAAGAAGATCTGCACTCCACAGGTCATCCAGATGACTCCTTCGATAACCTTATTTATGTCAGAAATTTCATAGTTGACTTGCATTAATTATTTTAGACAAGCTGCCTTCTGTGTGGACACTGCGTGTCGCATGTTACTGTAGCGACATAATAATCATGATAATTGTTCTGAGCTTTTAATGCTTCTCTCCTGCTATACCACCACCTCACCCATAATTTTACAATGATAACATAATTCTTTGAAGTATAAAGATTAAACTCGAGAGCAAAACCTGTTTTTATATTAAAGTGCAACTTCAATTGATGATAGAACTGCAGCTATTATTATGTTTCGGGACTGCAATATTAATAAACAGCTCATTCAAGGGAAAAGTACTGAGAGTTACCATGAGACATTTTCATTTCAGGAATGAGGATAATACAAAATGATTTCTTATATCAACAGCCTGACAAATAAGTAACTGCAGTGAGGAGGAAATAATCTTTATTATTATGATGTGAAAAAATTACGGATGAGGAAATTGAAGCTAACTTAACTGCATAAACAAATACTTATCCCAAGAATGTGCACATTTCAGTGAAAGCCTCCTTCTAGGTTTTCAGAACTATTCCTACACTTAATTGGATACTATCAAAGTACCTGTGATACCCAAGTTCCATACTCAATGCCAGGAAGTTTGTGTGGGCATTTGGGCATCTCCTGAGGATTCCACAGACAGGCATTAGTTCACTGAACACCAGACAGCTCATTACAGTTCTCAGGTCACTCATTAGAAGGGATACAATTGGATGTGAATCTTAGTGGTGATTAATATTGAAGTAGGGATGGCAGTGAACGGATCTTGATAACAATTTGCGACGGCTGATCTTTGACAATGGGCTAGATGCTTAACTGGTGACTGTAGTCAGATAGGAATGGATTTCTGTTCCTCCCAGAAACTCATGTTAAAAATTTATTTTTCACTTGTTCAGTTTTTGGGATGCAGGAGCCATTGGCAATGCCAGCATTTGGAAATCTCTAAATGTCATTATGAAAACAGTGATAGGAAGGCTACTTGAAATGTTGTAGTCCGTCTAGTGAAGGCATCAACTAGGTGTTGATTGTCTCCAGACATAGACCAAATATCAGTGAGAGAGTGGCAATTTATTTCCAGGCTGTAATGATGTATGATTTTGAGGGGGACCTTCAGATGCCAATATTCCCATATGTTTCCTAGTAATCTCTTTCTTGAAGGTAAATACTACAAACTTGGGAGGCATTGTTAAAGAGTCAAGTTGTTTAAATTTAAGGAAGATATCATACTTTCCAGCCATAGTGTCAGAGTGATAAGATGCTGGATAGGATGCCAACCAATCAGATCCCACCATCCTGAATGATGATCAGCATTCTAAATGCTGTCAGAGAAGAATACTACTCTTGTGAGTTCTTTGTAGTTTGTGGAAAGACTTTTGAATGTCAGGAGGTGAGTCTCTCACCTCAGGATACCAACCGGTGAAGTCTTCTTGCAACTATATTATTTATGCGGCACATCCAGTTGAATTCCCAGTCTATAGTCACCACCATGATGTTGGTGGTGGGAGAATCTGAATTATCATGTCACTGAAAGTCAAAAATTAACACTTTTGTTGGAGATACTATCTAAAAAGATGCACTGGCATTGGAAAAGATCCAGAGGAGGTTCACAAGAATGATTCTGGGAATAAAGGGGTTAATGTATGAGGAGTATTTGATGGCTCTGGGCCTGTACTCACTGGAGTCTCATTGAAACCCAAAGAATATTGAAAACCCTAAACAGAGTGGATGTGGAGAGGATATTTTCTATAGTGGAAAAGTCTATACCAGAGTGCACGGCCTCAGAATAGAGGGATGTCCATTTAGAACAGAGATGAGGAGAAATCCCTTTAGCCAGAAGGTAGTGGATCTGTGGAATTTCTTGCCATACATGGCTGTGGAGGCCAAGTCATTGGTTATATTTGAAACAGAGGTTGATATGTTCTTGATTAGTCAGGGCATTAAAGGGAGACAGCAAGGGTATGAGGTTGAGAGGGATAATAAATCAGAATCGGCATGTGTCATGAAATCAGCCATGATGAAATGGCGGAGCAGACTCGATAGGTCGAATGGCCCAATATTGCTCCAATGTCTTATAGTCTTAGGTCCTATTTTTCCTAGAACTGTGTAATATGAGTATCACTTGCCACAAAATAGTCTGTGCATGAATGTTGTATAGGTCTTAGGAACATTGAAACATAGAAAAGCCTACAACCCAATACAGGCCCTTCAGCCCACAATGCTGTGCTGAATATGTACTTACTTTACAAATTACCTCGGGTTACCCATCATCATCATCATCATCATCAGGTGCCATGCCTAGTTTGAGCTTTGATTGCCATGGCCCTCTATTTTTCTGAGCTCCATATACCTATTTAGGAATCTCTTAAAAGACCCTATCGTATCCGCCTCCACCACCAGCGCTGGCAGCCCATTCCACGCACTCACCACTCTGTGCGTGAACAACTTACCCCGACATCTCCTCTGTACTTACTTCTAAGCACCTCAAAATTGACACTTTTGTTGGAGATACTAGCTAAAAAGATGTGCTGGGATTGGAAAAGGTCCAGAGGCAGTACACAAGAATGATTCTGGGAATGAAGGGGTTAATGTATGAGGAGTATTTGATGGCTCTGGGCCTGTACTCACTGGAGTCTCATTGAAACCCAAAGAATATTGAAAACCCTACACAGAGTGAATGTGGAGAGGGTATTTTCTATAGTGGTAAGGTCTATACCAGAGCGCAAGGCCTCAGGATAGATATATAACATGCGTATTTTCATGTTAGTCATTTCAGCCCCGGGAAAAGGCCTCTGACTATCCACACGATCATGATGTGTCTTGCTGCAAGCTTCATTTTCTGAGGAGTTGAGAATGGAATGGATATCACTGGTAAAATTAACCATCCATTTTGATATGTGTGAGGTCTCATCCAGCTATTGAAGTGCCCTTGATACCGATTGACCATAGCATTATCACAACTGCTGGATTCCTGAAGATATAATCTTGATTTCAGAGAACATATGCTTTTAGTCACCCAGGATAAAATAACCTCTCCTCCCAGTGAACCTATTCTGGATTTTCAGCATGGTCTGTAGATCCTTTCTTAAAGGGGATTAAAACTCCAGCCGTGTCTTCATCAGCACCCTATATAATTTAACAATACTTCTCTATTTTTAAACTCCGTGCCTCTGAAAATAAAAACCAATATTCTGCCGTTTGCCTTCTAACCATTTGCTACGCCTACTTGCTAGCTTCTTTATAATATGTGCCTAAGGACAACAAATAGCTGTACTTTGTTCCTCAGTAATCCACCTCATTTAGATAAAAATCTGCCTTTGTGGTCTTTTACTGAAACACATGACTTCACATTTACCCTCATTAAACACAATTTGTCAAGTTCAGAATCAAGATTATTATAACAATATATGACATGATTTTTGTTTTTCAGCAACAGTAGTGCAGAGACCTGAAGTTACTATAATTTACAAAATAACTACTGTATATAATGCAAAAATAGGAATAATGAAATAGTGTTTGTGGGTTCATGAACTCTACAGAAATCTGTTGGTAGGGGAAGGAGCTGATGAGTTTTTGCCTACTTATTTAATCTATCAATATCTATCAGTTGCAGAATGCCAATGATTTCATCAAAATGTGTCTTCCCACCTATATTTGTGTCATCAGCATATTCAGAAACCTTACAAGCTTGTTAATATATGGTTATTATAAATCATGAATAATTGAGGACCAATAGCTTTCAGCCTGGTAAAGAACTGTTCCTTTTAACTTACTGTCTTCTATACAAGAACTAATCTTCAATCAATGTTAACATACTTCCCCTAATGCTCTAGCCATTTATGTAGGCACTTGTCAACTGTCTTTTGAAAATCTACATACAGATATCTACAGGACCCACTTCACTAAGACACTTGGTTATATCCTTGAAAAACTTATCAAATATGGTGTACCTTTCATAAAACTATGTTTACTTGGCTTGATTACATTAACTTTCCCAAACTATCTAGTTAGGTCTTTACTTTCAAAATTGGAATACTGTTCCGCAGCGGGCTGTGGATGATCAGTCACTATGTTCAAACTAGATAGTGAATTTTAATTTAACTGACAGACTATACTCACTGGCATACTCCCAAGCACAAGAAATTCTGAAGATGTTGGAACTCCAGAGTAACACGTACAAAATGCTGTAGGAACTCAGCAGGGCAGGCAGCACCTTTAGAAATGTCAGGATGCTGGAGCAGGGATCCAATCGCAGACCCAGTACTGTGCACACAGCAATATTAACTGAGTAACAAATCCCAAGGTGAAAACAAGTCTGCACCAAAGTTCAGGCAGAAATCAAAACATTCAAAGAAATCCAAAAACCAGGATCGGGAAACAGGCAGAGTCAATATTCAGACTGTGAGAGTACAAATACAAATGCTGGAAAGGCTCAAGAAAATTTACTGGCACAATCTAACAATAAATAGGTGGAAACACAGAACGGAAATACACTGAGCAATAAACAGAGGCAGATGATAGGTGGAGCACAATGAGACACAGGTGGCAGCAAAACAGGTAATAATGAGAAGCAGATGAGAGACGGAGTACTCAGTAACACAGGGGCCTGAGTAGAGCAGGAGCGGGGACAGGAGCACATGGCAATACAAAACCACCGACTGACAGCTAGGGGGAAACACACAAAAAGAGAGTTCAACTGGAGGTACTGACAAGAAAGGAATAAACAGCCAGAATTTTGGGCTGAGACCCTTCATCAGGACTGGAAAGGTGAGAGAAAGAAGTCAGAATAAGTAGATAGGGGGAGGGAAAGGAGTACTAGCTAGAAGGTAATAGGTGAAGCCAGGTGGGTGGGGGAGTGTGGAAGAAGTAAGAAGATGGAAGGTGATAGGTGGAAAAAGTAAACAACTGAAGAAGAAAGAATCTGATAGGAGAAGAATGTGGACTAAGGGAGGGGCACCGGGTGGAAGTGATAGGCAGGTAAGGAGATGAGAAAAGGTAAGAGGGAACCCAGACAGTGGGAAAAATTACCTGAAGTTAGAGAAATTGAAATTCGTGCCACTAGCTTTGGAGGCTGCCCAAACAGAATATGAGGTGTTGCTCCTAGAACCTGAGAGTGGCCTTATTGTGGCAGTAGAGGAGGCAATGGACTGATATTATGGAATGGGAACCACTATTATTTCTCATGTCTTATGTCTATCATGATAAAGTGATGATAATTTCTGCACTGGAAATGCACTCACCGGGCCGGCTGGTAGCGCAACGACACTGGGGCCAGACCTGGGAGTGGAGGTTCCCGGGTTTGAAACTCGTTGGGTCCGCCCCCAAGCACGCTTTCCATCCATGCCGGGTTGAGTGTCGAGACCGCAACTCGACCTCGTAAAACAAAGGAAAAATACTGCAGAAATGTCTGTGTGAGAAGTGGCGCGCCACACAGTCTCTCTCTCGCTCTGCGCCTTGGAAAAAGCCACGAAGAATCCATCATCACGGACACATGCACATACGCGGACACACACGCACAGACTCGCACGCACACAGGCACACGCAAAAAAAAAGGGAAATGCACTTGCCAATAGATTAATGATATCAGCTTTAGAATTAGAAACATTAAGAATGGACTTCACAAGTTTGCGTGACATGTTTGAATGGTCCTTTGAATCATTCTGTTTTATAGGATGCATGAATTCAGAACAAGCAATAAATAAAATTCTTAGGAAGAATCAATGAACGGCTGAAGTACAAATGGTTGCAATTCAATTTCACTAGGCAGTGCTTGAAAATTGATGTCAATCCATGTGTGTTCCACATAACAAGAGGGTGCTGTGTGCAAATCTACCTTGCAATCTAAATTGTTCATTCTAATTTTCTATCTAGTCTGATTCTCATCAATAAACTGTTTTAGCATGCTCCTCAAAAAAAGCTCATTTTTTATTGTATGGCCTTGAAAACCCTTTTGCATTTTGAACATAGAAGGGCAATGAAGTGGGGGAATGAAAAAAAATAAAATTAGAAATTTAGGATCAGCAAAAGGGGCAAAAAAAGTCATTACATGGACTTTCCTCAGGCTGAAGAGCTGAAAATCAGCACAGAAGATTTAGTATAAAGACTGACGGAATAAGCTAGACTATACTTCAGAGCCACTTACAGATGACAGTGCACAAAGTGACACAATGGGAATTCTGGCTGTAAATAATTCATTGCAACTCTCCATTTTAAAAGCCAGACTGTCCTTGTAGCTTTTGCTTTTCAATAAGCTCCATTTCTCTTTTTATCTCAGATCTGTTCACAGAATGAGAAGGATCAAAATCTTTCTAACGCAGTAGCTATGACGTGCTTTTATATTACTTACACAGCCAAAATATGCTTATTATTTGGTATTAGAAGAAATAAGTTCCATTTAAAGTACTGCCCATTTGTAACCAAGAGGTCTTCCATTTAAATTTCTGGCTAAGCATTTTATTTAAAAGCTTAAAATGTAATGCTTTATAAATAAAACTGTTTTAGAGTGTTTTCGGCTACCCTTTAAAAAATAAAACAATGATTAAAAAATTATACAGAATAGACACACATGCAAAGCTTAATATTTGGGAGAGCTTGGGCAAACTAATCTCCTTATTTAAAAAAGAATGTAAGTATATCAGAAAATGCTCAGAGGAATTTCTGATGCACTAAATTTCTTCCTTAATAACTAGAATAACTTAGTTGCCTGATAAGGAAATGCCAGATGGGTTTTGCTTGTACCTGCCGAAGGTTAGAATGAAAAATAATTTGAATAAAACAGGTAATCCCTTCAGGAATCTTGACAGAGTGAATGCTGAGACAGGACCTTTTTTCTTTATGGAGAATATAAAAATAAGGCTCTCTGCTTTAAAATAAGGTATTACCCAATTTATGGCAATAAGGTATCTTATTTCATATCAGAAGATTGTATGTCTTTGGAACTTACTTCAAAGGTCTGTGGAAAAATGCACTTCTTAAGGTAGATTTAGTTAGATTCTTGATAAGCAATTCAAAGCAAGGATGGTTTACTCAACCTCCCATTCAATCAATACTGTATCTTGGAACTGGAATTGGACTTGGAAGTGATTTATTATTGCCACTGGTATGGAAACTTGTTTTGTAAAATACTGTTCATACACATCAATTCATTACACTTCAGGGTCCGAGTAACTTACTTCTGCTCCAAATTTGTATGTATATTTGTTTGTAAAATAATATTAAGTCAGTAACTTAGCATAGTTACAGGTTCTAAAAAGCCACATCTTTCTTTTGAAATCTAACATTAAACATATTCTCAAGGAAGAGGCAATAATAAAAATTGGCCCCATGCAAAAAGCACAACAAGGTCACTTTCTTAATATTATAATGTGATTGCATGTATTGTGATGAAGTTCTGTCCACTCTAAAAACAGACTGAACATGGTGAGGTGTGAGTTTGGATAAATCTGACATTGTTTATTTTATATCATTCATAGGCACCATCATCGTGCGTGACATTCATTTCTCAATAGTGACTGAATAGCTTTCATTCACAGTCCTCCGGACTACTAATCACACACGAACTAAATTGTTCTTGTTGTCCTGCCCTCCCATTCCATCTGTGAATAATGACTGTGTCAGCAGCAGGTAGGTTCACTTTGTAAGTATATTTGCAGAAAACTCTAATTGTAGATATCAGTGCTTGACAAGGGCATGAAGCACAATTATATTGGGGATGAGAAAGAGTGGTGGTGATGTGGCTTCTGCAAGTCTTCCCCAGCCACCACGTCTCTGACCTCACCTCCCACTCTGTCTTATTCTGCTGAATAGCAGTTGTCATGAAAACAAGTCTGACAGAGAATGGAGGCAAGGGAGTGTCCAGGAGAGTGCCTCATCCAGATCACCACCCTTGTGTGTGGCTGCATCAGGCCACGCATAAATCAAAATACATACGTAGGCTCCAATGTCACTATGTGCTGAGGTTCCAGCTCTCCCTGGTGTAACAAATGATAGTTCTGACCCCATTGCCACACAACATACCTATCACCTGAACACTACCACCCTTTCAGTCCTTTGTAGAAAAGTTCTTACAAACACCTTTGACCACAAATCCATAAAGCAGTGATCAGCATGGGTGTCCTATGGTTCCTGCGGGGCTCTATGTATACGTAGGTCATTCCCTGAGCAAACTGTACAAATTATCTGACAAAATGCTCCTTTGCCAAGGTTCACCAACAAATAACTAGACCTTGCTTGGCTGATAGTGAGAGGATTCTTCCCAATTATATCCTTCCTGTGTTATGAAAATATCACCCTAATGCACACTCCGTTCAGGGTGGCTGCAGTGAAGATGAGAGAGTCATTCCCCACTTTTCATAATTAAGACTTCATAGGGAGGATGCAAGAATCCCCGCTGGCACAAGTGTGCAGTTAAGGCCCAAGTGCAGAGAGAGAGACACTGAAGAGGATGAACAGTTCACTGACCTTTACTAAGAACTGTACAGGAAAAGGAAAAGCAATAAACACTAGGCCAACATTAACTGAAACTCTTAGACTGAAAGGAAACTCCAACATAGTGGCTCAGAAGTAGTAACTTATTACTAAATGCATACCGTGTCTTTACAGCATCAATCTTGATAGGAGACTTCTTTTCTAGACAAAGGTAAGCAGAGAGTGTAGATATTGCTGTACTTTTGATCAAGTCTCAGCAAAACTGGAACAAGAGGAAGGGAGTTAAATGAATTGAATTGAATTGAATTGACTTTATTACTTACATCCTAGTAAAAATCTTCACCTTACGTCTCCGTCTAAAAGTGCAATCTGCAATTTATAGTAATTTGTAATAAATAGTATGTGCAACAGGACAGTCAATATAGCATAGAATTATAATTGTATCAGCCTGAATTAATCAGTCTGATGGCCTGGTGGAAGAAGTTGTCCCGGAGCCTGTTGGTCCTGGCTTTTATGCAGAGGTGCCATTTCCCAGATGATAGTGGCTGGAATAGTATTCGGGCCCTTTTTACGCAACTGTCTCTGTAAATGTCCTGAATAGTGGGAAGTTCACATCTACAAATGTGCTGGGCTGTCCGCACCATTCTCTGCAGAGTCCTGTGATTGAGGAAAGTACAATTCCCATACCAGGCAGTGATACAGCCAGTCAGGATGCTCTCAATTGTGCTCCTGTAGAAAGTCCTTAGGAATTAGGGACTCATGTGAACCTCTTCAACCATTTGAGGTGAAAGAGGTGCTGTTGAGACTTTTTCACCACATAGTTGGTGCGTCCAGACCACGTGAGATCCTCAGTGATGTGTATGCCAAGGAACTTTAAGGTGTTTACCCTCTCAACCCTAGATCCATTGATGTCAATGGGATGAGCCTGTCTCCATTCCTCCTGTAATCCACAACCAGCTCCTTTGTTTTTGCTGTGTTGAGGGAGAGGTTGTTTTCTTGACCCAACTGTGTCAGGATGATGACTTCCTCTCTGAGGGCTGCTTTGTTATTATTTCAGATTAGGCGAATCAATGTTGTATTGTCAGCAAATTTAATTAGCAGTTTGGAGCTGTGGATGGTGAAACAGTCATGGGGTCACAGAGAGTAAAGGAGGAGGCTTAGGACACAGTCCTGAGGGACACATTTGTTGAGGGTCAGAGGAGCAGAGCTGAGGAAGCCCACTCTTACCACCTGCCAGTGAACTGATAGGAAGTCCAGAATCGAGCCACACAAGGCATGGTGAAGGCTGAGGTCTCCACAATGCCACCATAATGAAACACTAATTGGCTGGAAGATGCATCTCACAAGTGTAATTGCCAAACACGTTCCACAGCTCGCCTGCAAGAGCATGCAGACCTATGGCAGAGTCCATGGGTCAAGTCCTGTATATGATGATTGCTTGGCTACTCATAAGCAATCATCATATACAGGACTTGACCTAAATGCTGTCCACAGACACACAAGGATAGACATCAGGTGTTGTCAGAAATCATTAGCTCTGTGAAAGACAATTTTTGGTCTGCTCATAACTTGTTGGTCTTCCAGATTTCCATAAGGGAATGTTGGCAACTGGCACATTCCAGGCTGCAGGAAAAAGAGCTGAGAAATGCACTGAATGTTGGTGTAGCCAATGCAAAAGCTCTCCAGGGAAGGACCACAATCTAGGATCCTCCCAAACATCCAACACAGAGGGGCTGAATTGAACAAGGAATGACCTAACACCTCAGGGGAGCTAAATCAGAGATTCTGTTTTTTAAAGCTACTGAATGTAAAATAACACTAAGAATGTATAAGATTTTGTGTTGTAATTTGATTTGTTTTTTTATTTTATTATGAATAAAGTTTACTTTTGAAATAATAGAACAATTAACATAGGATGAGTCCTTTATGGCATTCATTCACTTCCCAGAAGCCAACATAGGAAAGAGCTGGCAGTGCAAGTTCTGGATGAAGAACCAAATTATTTATTTATGTAATGATAAAGTGCAGAAACAGGCCATCCCAGCCCAATGAGCACACACGACCCAATTACATGGATGTGACCAATGAACCTTCTGCTTTGAATGGATTTAGAACTGGCACACCCAGAGGAAACCCACGTAGTCAATCCTCACAGACAGTGGCACTGTAAGGTATTAGACTAATCACTACTCTACCACCCTGTGCTATTTAAAAGTTAATTAGACCAATGTTTTTTGTAGGTTTGGTGATTGGGTATTACAACTAACCACTAACAAGAGCAAAGGAGGGTGAATTCCAATTGCTAGGCATAAAGCTAGAAGTTCATTCACAGAATTCTGAAGGAACTATGTCTATCCAGTTAAAAATGGGTTAACCAGGAGGTGAAAAATTTTGCAAACATTTCTGATAATTTAGGTGAACGGCAGGTATTTCATTTCTTTTACTGGTGGTTTTTCAATCTCTTTAGCATTTGTTTTCCAATATAAGATGTCTACAAACAACATCATAGCAGTGAAACCTGCAAAGTTTGAGATTTTCATTGGCCAGTCCAGGTCTATCTCTTCCCCTTAGGGCAGCCATTTGCTTGTCAGAAGATAGTACATCATTTCTTCAGTGCTGAAAGACTGTTGCTTGCATTGTGGTCTGTCCTTTATGGAAATGGATGTAAAATATTTCACTTGTTAATCAAAATGGTGACGAGTGAAATAACTTATCCATCTCTATAGATAACAGCAAGCTAATCAGTAATATTAATTTCAAAATTGTGTTACACAAACACTGCTATCTGTGAATTTTGCAATTTATGTCCTTGCTCTATTCCAAGCTCTGTTGCAGAAAGAGATTACAAGATGGACAAAAGTAATGATAAAGCAAGATCCATAATGTGTATCTTCTAACAATTACTCTCCAACATTTGGAAATAAAACTGGTAAGATTCCTAGAAATTGAAAACAGCTTTACCTTCAAGTGATCTTATCTGTTGCAATGGTACAACTAACCAATCTTCCAGTAACAGGACAGGGCATATCAGCAGCAAACAAACCAGAATACAATGTAGATAGTCAGTAGGATCATGCACAGAAGAAGAAGAAAAAAATATAAATTAGGTAGTGTCTTAATATGATATACATACTCATAGTTGGTGCAGGCAATTATGAAACCAGAAATGCATAGTGCCACACACACAAAATGCTGGAGGAACTTAGCAGGTCAGGTAACATCTATGAAAATGGATAAACAGGTGACCTTTTGGGCTGAGGCTTTGTCATTCATGTAGATATCTACTTTGCTTCTGGCAATCTTCCTCAAATATAAATTATTAACCTAAATACTCTAATAATTTTGACACAGTTCATGGTTAAAGTTTGAACCTGAGAAGGAGGTTTCAGAAGATTATTTAAATTCTTCGCTCATGGGTGTGTTTGCCACTGGCAAGGCCAATATTTATCACACATTCCTAATTACCATCAGAACGTGGAGAATTGAGAATATGATCATGAGAAAGCAATATCCACCTCTTCCAATTATTCTTCTATGAGCAATAATATTTCATCATTGCCTACCGAAAGTGAACCACTATCCCAGCAGGATCATTCTAAATAAATGGACTTCACATCATCCAATTGTGCAAGATAAGTATAGCAAATGAGATACAGTGGATTCTAGTTAATTAGACCATCAGTTTATCAGGGCAGCCACTTATTTGGGACAAATCTGAATGAACAAAAACTAATTGAAAAGACAGCCAGGATTCGCTTCATTTAATTGCAGCAGGTAAACAGTTTCTCAGTAGCATCAATATTGTGCACATCTTGTGTCTTAGACACCACACTGTGCTCAGAGTGAAAAGTTTTAAAATAGTATTACTTGCATGTTTGTGTTCAAAAAGCAGTGACTTTTGTCACTGATAGTTGAAAAGTAATAAACAGTAAGACAATTCAAACATGAGAAAATCTGCAGATGCTGGAAATTCAAGCAACACACAACAAAGTTGCTGGTGGAACGCAGCAGGCCAGACAGCATCTCTAGGAAGAGGTACAGTCGACGTTTCAGGCCGAGACCCTTCGTCAGGACTAACTGAAAGAAGAGCTAGTAAGAGATTTGAAAATGGGAGGGGGAGGGGGAGATCCAAAATGATAGGAGAAGACAGGAGGGAGAGGGATGGAGCCAAGAGCTGGACAGATGATTGGCAAAAGGGATATGAGAGGATCATGGGACAGGAGGCCAAGGGAGAAAGAAAAGGGGGAGGGGGGATAAAACCCAGAGGATGGGCAAGGGGTACAGTGAGAGGGACAAAGGGAGAAAAAGGGATGAGAGAAAAAGCAAAAGAATGTGTGCACATAAATAAATAACAGATGGGGTGCGAGGGTATCCTCTCATACCCCTTTTGCCAATCAGCTGTCCAGCTGAAGACAATTCAAAACTGTTTTGCTCACTGCAGTTTCAAGCATTCAGGCTTAGAGATGCCAGAAATGGCTGGAACTGAAAATGAATTAATTTCACTACTTCAACAAACTATGAAAAATTTAAATGTATCAACAATCATTTTGAATGATACAATAAAAATGAAGCTTTGGAGGATGTAATCATCAAAAGCACGGTTTGAATATAGTCTACTATCTGCACCACGTGTCAGCGCTGATTTGATTCATTTACAGTCAATTAAAAGAACACTGAATGAATTCCTCCATCAATAACTATTAAGAACTAATGCACGGTTTTATAGTACTGTAGCAGTTTTGGTAGTGTTCTAATTTATTTTGTATTTAATTTAAATGCATAATTTGTTACACCGTTAAACAGTAGTTTGCCTCTCTAATACCTTTTTAACTATTTCCTTGAAACTTCAGCTAATTAGTGCAGCCATTAATTGAGCCAAAATAAATCATAATTTAATTAATGAGTATAGTGGATTCCAGTTCGTTGCAACACATTGGGACATTGGAATCCACTGTACACATTAATTGAATTATGATATATTTTGTGCAATAATACTTGTAACACTACTTGATTATCCATAAGAGATTTCACTTCCCTTGTTGCTTAGTGAAGCAAACTTTGTTTTTCATTTAACTGGTTAATAAAACAATGTGAAATAAGCTATTCCTGTAATTCCTGAACAACAGGAATTCTGCAGATGCTGGAAATTCAAGCAACACACATAAAATTGCTGGTGAACGCAGCAGACCAAGCAGCATCTCTAGGAAGAGGTGCAGTCGACGGTTCAGGCCGAGACCCTTCGTCAGGACTAACTGAAGGAACAGTGAGTAAGAGATTTGAAAGTTGGAGGGGGAGGGGGAGATCCAAAATGATAGGAGAAGACAGGAGGGGGAGGGATGGAGCCAAGAGCTGGACAGGTGATTGGCAAAAGGGATACGAGAGGATCATGGGACAGGAGGTCCTGAATTCCTGAATCATTTACGCTTTTTGCAACAGTCTTCACTGTGGAAGACACTAGTAGTATGTCAGATGTTTGAGAGTGTCAGAGAAGAAGTACATGCAGTTGCTATGACGGGGAAGATGGTGCTTGGGAAACTGAAAGTTCTGATAGTAGATAAGTCACCTGGATCTGATGGACTACACCCTAGGATTTTAAAAATGGTGGCTGAAGAGACTGTGGAGATATTTCTAATGATCTTTCAAGAAACAGTACGTTCTGGCATGGTTCCGGAAGACTGGAAATTGCAAATGTCATTCCACACTTCAAGAAGGGAAGGAGGTAGAAGAAAGGAAATTATTCGCCAGTTAGCCTGACCTCAGTAGTTGGGAAGATATTGGAGTCGATTGTTAAGGATGTAGTTTCAGAGTACTTGGAGGCACATGATAAAATAGGCTGTAGTCAGCATAGTTTCGTCAAGGGAAAATCTTGCCTGCAAATCTGTTGGAATTCTTTAAGAAATAACAAGCAGGGTAGGCAAAGGAGAATCAATAGATGTTGTATACTTGGGTTTTAAAAATGTTTTTAACAAGGTTGAGGTCTGGACTCTGACTTGGCCACTCCAGGACATTAACTTTGTTGTTTTTAAGCCATTCCTGTGTAGCTTTGGCTTTCTGCTTGAGGTCATTGTCTTGCTGGAAAACAAATCTTCTCCTAAGTCGCAGTTCTCTTGCAGACTACATCAGATTTTTCTCCAGAATTTCCTTGCATTTTGCTGCATTCATTTTACTCTCTACCTTCACGAGCCTTCCAGGGTCTGCTGCAGTGAAGCATCACCAAAGCAAAATGCAGCCATCACCATGCTTCATAGTAGGGATGGCGTGTTTTTGATGATGTGCGGTGTTTGGCTTACACCAAACATTGTGTTTAGTCCGATGGCCAAAAGGTTCAATTTTGGTTTCATCAGGCCACAGAACCTTCTTCCAGCTGACTTCAGAGTCTCCCACATGCCTTCTGGCAAACTCTAGCCAAGATTTCATTTAAGTTTTTTCAACAGTGGCTTTTTTTTTGCCTCTCTGTCATAAAGCAGCGACTGATGAAGCAGGCGGGCAACAGTTGTTATATGCACAGTCTCTCCCATCTCAGCCATGAAGCTTGTAACTCCTCCAGAATTGTCATACGTCTCTTAGTGGCAACCCTCACTAGTCCCCTTCTTGCATGGTCACTCAGCTGTTGAGGACAGTCTGCTCTAGGCAGATTTATAGCTGTGCCATATTCTTTCCATTTCTTGATAACTGACTTAAACATACTCCAAGGGATATTTAGTGATTTAAAAATTTGCTTGTATCCATCTTCTGACTTGCGCTTTTCAATAACCTATTTGCAAAGTTGCATGGAGTGCTCTTTTGTCTTGATGGTGTCATTTTTGCCAGGATAATGACTCTCCAACAGTTGGACCTTCCAGATACAGGTGCATTTTTACTACAATGAACTGAGACACCTTGACTGCACACAAGTCTCCAAAGACAGATCTGCATTTAACTAATTATATGATTTCTAAAACCAATTGACTGCACCAGTGATGATTGGGTGTCATATTAAAGGGGGGTGAATACTTATGCAATCAATTATTTTGTGTTTTATATTTGTAATTAATTTCGATCACTTTGTAGAGATCTGTTTTCACATTGACAAGAAAGAGTCTTTTTCTGTTGCTCATTGTCAAAAGAGCCAAATTGAATCCACTGTGACTCAATGCTGTAAAAAAAAATGAAAACTTCCCAAGGAGTGGCGTTGAATACTTTTTATAGGCACTGTAGTCAAGGAAATCTCAACATCGGTCTGGGGAATTTTCTGATGAAATCTGGGTCATTCAAATTCAAACGTCCGAAATTTTTCCAAGTCGTATTTCACTGTACATGATTTCAGCATTAGTCACACTTTTTTTAACATTGCCTTGCGATTTCTTTTTGAATTTAGTACAATAAAATCTTTTCTTTATTTATCCACACTGAGTGAATTTATGAACCTATAATTCATGTGTGGTGATGTTATATATTTAAAACATAAATAATAGAAATTTCCTGCAACTTCCTTTATTTTGCATAATATTTTTCATGACATTGTTGAATGACATTAGGGATTTATTGCTCATTTAAATATGAGCTCAAATAAGATCAGGGTGAAGTTGATCAATTGGATTGTATTGCAGGTCGTACTTCACTAATCCGACTACCTGTAATCTGGTTCCTTCAATAATCTGGCACTGATTATGCTTAATGTGATCCTTCTGTAATTCGGCATTTTCACTAATCCGGCACTCCTCAGGTCCCAATGGTGCCAGATTAGTGAAGGTCGACTTGTATCATCCTCTGAATATGATCAAACAATCTATTTTGGAAAGGAAAATTATCTGTAATAAGTTGAACTGTGAACTGAGCTCCATCTACAAATCATATATGGCCATGATGTTGTCCCAGTATCAAACTATGTGCATAGATCTCGATTTCTTTGATGTTTACAAACTTATCAATACCCACAAAGATTTGAAATTACTTCTGGCACGTTATTCTTGCATCAATAAACATGACGTCCTTGAAATAATAATTAGCAAATATTGACAGGAAATTCAACAGAACTTGGCATCCTGAGGACATTATATGATAATACTCAAGAAAGTCAAATATGATAAGATCATAAATCCCTTTGATAATGTTAAAAAGCTGACTGCATATAGGTGAAACATTTATGAAATTAAGTTTTGAGAAAACAAGGATAAATATTCAATATTTAATTAGTTGACATTCAATAACATAATTAATATATTTGCTCAATATTAATTAAGACCATTTAAGGCTAGAAATCCATTTAAGCAATTTTACAATGAAAATTTGTACAGTCATAATATAGGAAATTTGAAAAAAATCGATATTCTAAATTCTAAATTGTAGTTTAACTGTTATTGTCTGGCAACTTCAAGAAATCGGGAGGTTGTGGAAGATAAAGAGGAAGATTTGGACCAAAAGCTGTATTCCACCAAGCTGGAAAATGGCTGAAGGATGCTTTGTTCCCAAGGAAGAAGATTCCTCCACAGTCACCCAGTTTAGGACAATCTCCCTCCTCAGCGTAGAGTGCAAAATGCTCTTCTTGGTGCTTGCAAGAAGGTGGACCTCTTACTTACTAGAGAACTATTATATCAACATATCCATCCAGAAAGGTGGCACCTGGGTTTTTCTGGGTACCTTGAACATATCTCAATAATCAGCCAATTGATCCACGAGGCCATGCAGAAAGAAGGTGACCTAACAGTCATCTGGTTAGACCTAGCGGATCAATTCCACACGTCCTCATCCACGTTAGCTTGGACAAATACCATATCCCGCCAGTAATCCAAGACATGATCACCAGCTACGTAGGAGGATTCAAACTACACTTCACTTCAGCCCACTTTACAAGCAGGTGACAAGAAATCAAAAAAGGAAATTGCAGCTGGCTGTACCATCTCCCCCTTCTTGATTTTCATGGGGATGAACCTCATAACAGCAGCAGCAGACATAACCAGAGACCCAGTGTTGGAGCCTGGCATCTGACAACCTGCAATATGGGGGTTCATGGATGATATCACAGTGACCACTGTAACCCATGTCCAAGCAAGATGGCTTTTGGAAAGCCTGGACAATGTAGCTACCTGGGCTAGGATGACCTTCAAGGGCAGGAAGTCCAGATGCATGGTGATCAAATATGACAAGATTAACAGCAAATTCAGTCTTCAAGTACAAGGAGAAATCATTCCATCCATAGACGAAAACCCAGAAAGATATCTTGGAAAGTGGTTTAACGCAGCAGTGATGGACAGCGCCAACATCACTGACACTGTAAAGCAGACAAAAGAGTGGCTGAAGAAGATTGACAAAACCAAACTTCCCGGTAAACTTAAGATATGGCTGTACCAACATGGTCTTCTACCAAGGCTGCTCTGGCTTTTCACAGTGTACGAGTTCTCCATGACCACTGTAGAAGGCATCAAGAGGAGAATCAACAAGCACCTGTGGAGGTAGCTAGGGATCTCCCCCCCGCCAAGGTTTTCTTCAGTTGGGCTCTACATAAGATCAGGCCAGCTGCAGCTGCCGTTGTCATCAGTAGTGGAGGAGTTCGAAGTGGGAAAGGTAGGTTTGAGTTAGTACTGAAGGGCTCCGATGACAAGCTAATAAACCAAGCAGGAGTCACAACAAGATCGGAACAAAGGTGGGCCACCATCTCAGCCATTGACCAGGCAGTGAGCTCCCTGCAATTGAGAGACATCATTGTCAAACCATGCCTGTGATGGCAATGCCTCAGCTCAGCACACTTTCAACGACGAGGAGATAAAAGTCCAAGGGATAGGCGTGACATGGTCCAGGAAGAGGTACGGAACTGCAAGGCCGAAAGGCAGGTACTGGCTGTTCCTTGTGGAGATTGGCTAGTGAGTGTTCCCAGCAAGGTCGGCTTAGAGGATGAAAAGAGCAAGAACAAAGCATCTCACAGGATGGGGGAGGAAGCAGAAAAAGCTTCTTGCTGGATATGGAGCAGGCAAGAGGAGTTGAGCTGTAAGTCAGGAGCAAATGGGCAGTGACTTGAGCACCTCTATTGACCCGCCAACTGGAGAGTGTAGTGGTTAAGGGTTGAAACACTCTATGAAGGTTGGGCACCACCTGACGACACCTGCTCCTGACCAAAGGCCACGGTTACCTCATTAGGAAACTGAAGAAAGCACCCCAGTATATGATGCCAGCAAGTCATTCAATCGCATACCATTGACCCCAATGACCTCTGAATTATACTGCGCAAAAAAGTACGATACTGCCCATCTCATAGAAGACCAAAAAGAAACTTGGTAAAGCAAACAACAGCTGGAAAAATAAACACTAGAGCATCATTTGCCTACGATTATTTGGTCAATTAACTTGAAAATGCCACTGAATTTCCACTGAAGCACGTTGAATACTATGACTGATGTCTCAGCGTCACAGAGCCGAAGGTTATGCCCCAAACATATGACTGAATCAGACGGGAAGGTGGATGAGTGGTGGGGTGATGCACCTTCAAGTAACCTCTCTGGAACTGGATTGTATTGAATACCATGACAGTGGGCCTCAAAATCAGGCCTCATTTTTGACCACTTTGCACATGTAAAAGCATGCACAATATATTCTAGTTCCAGCTTGATAAATTTTCCTCATTTTGCATATGACAAAAGGGCAAAGAGAGATCATGATGAACAATAATCTGTTCAGAGGTGTTTCTGTTGTAATTCTGAAGGAGATGTTGAATGTTCAGCTTTGTTAGTTGCTAAGGATCCTTATCTGCTAATACTGTAAAATTGAGAGGCAAGCTGACCATGATTTTCATCAAAAGTGATTCCCAATATTAGTATATTTTGAAGTTATATATGATATACTATGAGAGGTGATTGATAAGTTCATGGCCTAAAGTAGAATGAGTCAATTTTAGAAAACCTAGCACATTTATTTTTCCTACATTTACACACTTAGTCCAGTGGTTGTGGAGCATACGAATCCCTTCTTTGTAGAAGTCAGCATCTTGGACCTCCAGAAGTGGTTCATAGCATGGGGTGATTGATAAGTTCGTTGCCTAAGGTAGAAGGAGATGAGTTATTAACTTCAAACTTTCTGCATTTTCACTCAAAGAGTTGAACTGTACGTGCATTTAACGAGAGCTGTATAACTCATCTCCTTCTACATTAGGCCACAAACTTATCTATCACCCCTGTTGTGGACCATCTGGAGGTCCAAGACACTCCTGTTTCATGCACATGTAGTCCTACTCCTTGAGTGATAATGCAGAAAGTTTGAATATCTAACCTCCTTCTTCCTTAGGCCACAAACTTATCAATCACCCCTACTGTGGACCTCTTCTACAAAGAAGGGACCCGTATGCTCCATGACCGCTGGACTAAGTGTGTACATGTAGGAGGGGACTATGTTGCTATGTTGAAAAATAAATGTGCTAGGTTTTCTAAAATTGATTCCTTCTACCTTAGGCCACAAACTTACCAATCACCCCTTGTAAGTGGTAGGGTAGAGATAAGTCTCTACTGAAGGTGTAAGACACTCATTCCCTCTGCTAGCCCGCAGGTCACCCTTGGGTAAGATGTAGCACCTGCACATAGCCCCCATACCAAACAACCCCCCCACCCCCACCGAACAGGGTCACATGAAGCTATGGGAGCAAGTGGTAAATGGTCATATAAGCAGCTAGTGCATATCTCAATGTTTGGTTATGTGACTACTGATGCCAGCCACAGAATATCTGAAGAGTATTGATAATGCCTGGGGTCACCCGTCTTGTGAAAGCACTGCCTAGAAGAAAAAAAATTGCCAAGAACAATGGAAATACCATGAGTCCTGATGAAGGGTCTCGGCCTGAAACGTCGACTGCACCTCTTCCTACAGATGCTGCCTGGCCTGCTGCGTTCACCAGCAACTTTGATGTGTGTTGCTTGAATTTCCAGCATCTGCAGAATTCCTGTTGTTTGAAATACCATGATTGCCCATATCATACAACGTGACACATAATGAACAAACGGATATGGGGATATAAAATATATTAGGTAGGCTTTTTCTGGAGCTACTGTAGAAGTTTGAACCTGAGCTGACTGGTACTAGTGGATGTAGCTACAAATTGGCCAGAAGGGTTCCCAATAGTGATCATTGTTGATGTGTTGTGAAGCCTCTTCTCAAGGACTGTTTTCCAGAACACTTAGTGAGTGACAATGGTCCACCATTAGTTGTAGAACAGTTTCAGTCATTCCTGAAAATGAATGGAATGAGACATATTACATCTGTACTGTACCACCCAGCTACAAATAGCTTGGCGAGAAGGTTTGTCCAGAGTCTAAAGAATGCACTGTGAGCAACATAAGCAGAACACACTACACTGAATCAGAAGCTCGCCAATATCCTCCTTGCATATCACATTGCCAAACACTCCACAATGAACAACTCATTAGCTATGCTGCTCCCTGGGCCGTCCCTTGCACTCACACTTGGATCTGCACAAACCCAATCTCAGGAAGAGTATGCAGGACAAACTGCTGAGACAAATTGAGGGCTCCTGCAACAAAGAGGTTTGACATTTCACTCTTGAACAAGCAGTCCTGGTGAGGGACTACAGAGGTGATCAAAAGTGGATACTTGTGAAAGTTTAGGGACAGAACTGGACCACTCTCTTACACAGTGGAGATTGCCTCTGATGCCACCTGGAGATGACACATCAATCAGTTGAGAAGAGCAGAATCAATTGTTAGTGAAGAAAGGTGTACAGAGATCTCAGAACCACTTCCTGCAGTCCCAGAGTCAACTCCTGCAACCACCACAGGGGAGGCCCAAGAACCTGAGATTGTTTGACGCCCATTGTTTGCCAAGTAGAATAACCACCTTTGTCAGGAAAACTGTTATGCCACAAGAGTAAGAAATCCTCCACAGTGATTCAATCTTTAAGCCTGAATAGGACAATTTAAAATTTACTATGCTGTGGAGGTCTATGTAGTAATTGTATTATATAGAATACTGGAATATGTATGTACTGTATGTATGTATGTAGTTAATTTAAGATGCATTCTATATTGAGTTGAAATTTAAAGCTAAGCAGAGAGGAGTGTTCTGCATTTAATATTGCAATAATATTTGAGAAAGCATTTGTTTAAGCATTATTTTTGTTTACATAATTCATTACAGGTTATATGTAAATGTACATAAATGAAAAGCACCTTACTAAAGTAAAAACTAAGCATACACGAGTTATCTTGCACTACCATGATTCTTTTTCGATTTGTGTTATGCTTTGGAGTAACAAACCATAACAGGGAACATTTTAAAACAGTATGTAGATAGACCAATGTGGAAATGAGTATTACTGGATCTTATCTTGGGAAATGTAGGCAAACAGATTGTAGGAGTGTCAGTGAAGGAGCATTCTGGAGGTTGCGACCATAGCTCCATATATTTCAAGCTAGTTATGAAAAAAATAGGGGTAGACCAGGAATAAAGGTCTTAAACTGAGGGAAGGCCAATTTCATTAAAATAAGTCTAGTCATTGTGCTACAGGAAATAAATTCTATGACTGGAATAGGTGCTAAGGAGACTTAACAAGATGGGCCTGCATTGGTGCATTTCTGTTATAAGGAGAAACTGGACAGTCTTGGTCCATTTTCCCTAGAGTGGGGAGATTAAGAAGGGACTTGATTGAGGTATAAAAATAATGAGGGCTAAAAATATGGGAGACTGCAGAAAACCTTTCCCTGTATCTGAACTGAATATAAAAGGAGGGCATAGATTTAGGATAAGGGTTATGAGCATCAGAAAGAACCTTAAAGTGACATTTTTTTTTAGTAACAGGGAGAGAGATGAATACAATGACTGCACTGCCTGAGAGAACTATGAAGCAAAGTACCGATAGCATTTAAAATACAGGTAGACAGGCGGTGAAACTGAATGGCCTGTTTCCATGATGTGTATGCAAACAGAGGCACTTAGTGTCCACTGTGAAACATACACCTGTACGTAGAAAACCTACAGTACAATACAGACCCTTCAGCCCACAATGCTGTACCAAACATGTATTTACTTTAGTAATTACCTAGGGTTACCCATAGCCCTCTGTTTATCTAAGCTCCACGTACCTATCCAGGAGTCTCTTAAAAGACCCTATTGTATCCGCCTCCACCACCATCGCCGGCAGCCCATTCCACACACTCACCACTCTCTACATAAAAAACTTACCCTTGACATCTCCCCTGTATCCGCTTCCAAGCACCTTAAAACTGTGCCCTCTCATGTTAGCCATTCCAGCCCTGGGAAAAAACCTCTAACTATCCACACAATCAATGTCTCTCATTATCTTATACATCTCTATCAGGTCACTTCTCATCCTCTGTCACTCCAAGGAGAAAAGGCCAAGTTCCTGCATCTAGCCTGTCCAAAACCTTTAGGATTTTGTAAGTTTCAATAAGATCCCCCCCTCAATCTTCTAAATTCCAGCGAGTATAATCGTAGTCGATCCAGTCTTTCATCATATGAAAGTCCTGCCATCCCAGGAATCAATCTGGTGAACCTTCTTTGTACTCCCTCTATGGCAAGAATGTCTTTCCTCAGATTAGGGGACCAAAACTTCACACAATACACAAGGCCTTCGTGAGACCACGCCTGGGGTATTGCATGCAGTTTCTGCCACAAGAAACAGTTGAGGCCAGTTCATTGGCTATATTTAAGAGGGAGTTAGATATGGCCCTTGCGGCTAAAGGGATTAGGGGTATGGAGGGAAGGCTGGGGCGGGGTTCTGAGTTGGATGATCAGCCATGATCATACTGAATGGCGGTGCAGGCTCAAAGGGCCGAATGGCCTACTCCTGCACCTACTTTCTATGTTTCTATGTTTCACTCAACCTATTCTCATAAGGCATGCTCCCAAATCCAGGCAACATCCTTGTAAGTCTCCTCTGCACCTTTTCTATAGTTTCCACATCCTTCCTGTAGTGAGGTGACCAGAAATGAGCACAGTATTCCAAGTGGGGTATGACCAGGCTCATACTCACAAATCAATCTCACAGTTGATGCGTAATCTGAGCTGTGACTGAGTTGGAATGGCAAGTAGTAGAGGTGGAATGGAAGAGCAGGATATAAGGGAAGAAACTATAGATAGGTAGGAAAAGTGGGAATAAAGGAGAAAATGATAATGATGATAGAGAACAATGATTGACTTGAAGGATGATGACAGAAAAGGAAATTAAAGTAATGTTTAAGTTTAAAGAAGGGAGTGAAGTAAAGATGTTGAGTCCGATAGCACTGACTGACAATCTAAAGAAGGTAATAGGAGGTACAAGTATGGTAAACATTCTGCATAAAGGAGCACCACACACAAAATGCTGGAGGAACTCAGCAGGCCAGGCAGCGCCTAAGGAAAAGAGTACAGTTGATGTTTTGGGATGAGACCCTTTGAACTGCCTCAGGGTCTCGGCCCGATACATCATCTGTACTCTTTTCCATAGACACTGCCTCACCTGCTGAGTTCCTCCATCATTTTTTATGTATTGCTTGGATTTCCAGCATCTTCAGATTTTCTCTTGTATGTGAAGGATCACCGTTGGTTGCTTGTAAAATTTCAGACCAGAGGGACACAGCAATGGAGGTACTAAATTTTGGACAAAGAGGTTATAGAAAAGACAGTGTTAGGGAAAAAATGGTGTTAAAGGGGTGATAATGAAATTACCAATTGGAGAAAACTTAGAGGAACTAAAGAAAAAGATTAAGGGAGGATTGGTGACTGAAATTTTAAAAAAAATTGAAAACAATGAAGAATGGAGAAAAGGTTGGTCCACATCTGTTATGTTAATATTTCAGGATTCAACCTTACCAGAAAAAGTAACAATTGGATTTGTGTGCTCTAGTGGAAAAGCCTATGTTCCTCCACCGCTGATGTGTTATTATATATATCTCATAAATATGGGCATGTAGTAACGGTATGTAAAGGAAGGCAGAGATGTGGTAGATGCGGAAGAGAGCATCTGTATGAACAGTGCAGACAAGATGAACTGGTAAACTGTTGTCATTGTGGTGGGGTCCATACAGTAACCTATGGGGGTTTGAATTTAGAAAAAAAAGCAATGGACCTATGTGAGGGATTTTGCTGAGAAACCAGATTTGATATGTGTGCAAGAAACATGGCATAACTCAACACTAGACTTCATAATTAATGATCATGATAGTGCAAGAACTGACAGAGTTAATGGACAAGGAGGTGTGTGTGCAACTTTTGTTAAAAGGAGATTACAATATAGCGTACTAAAAAAAAGAACCAGAGTAAACTGTAATCAAACTATGGACAAAGGAAGGTGAAATTAAAATCATTACTATCTATAATCCTTGTAAAAAATTAGAAATCAGTTTACTGAAGCAAATTGGTACACAGAAATAGAGTATGATGTGAGGATTATAATGCACAGAACACATTGTTGTGGGAGCATGGTGACATTAATGGAGCAGTGACAGAAGAACTCATGGAAAGGGAACATCTAGTATGTACAAGTATAAATGTTGGAAGTGGGACAAGAGTAAATTTTAATGCAGGATCTGAATCAGCAATTGATTTAACTTTAGTTACGACACCTTTAGCAGGAAAGTGTTGATGGGAGGTTTTGAAAGAAACAACAATAGACAGTGATCATTACCCTGTGTTATATTGAATAAGAGCAGAAATTGTGATACATCGGGAAAGTATGCTGGAGTGCTAGCTATTTAAAAAGACTGATTGGGAAAAATTTAAAGAAATAAATGATTAGGAATTGCAGAATGTTGAAATCAATCAGGATGTGGATTTTTTATGTGATAAGATTGTTGAAGTGATAATGACAGCAGCAACAGTAAGTATACCAAGGAAATGGAATAGAGCTAAAAAGAAAATGGTGCCATGGTGGACAAACGACTGTGGGGAAGCAATTGGACATCATCATCGAGCATTTAGAATGTTATAGAGAACACACAATTTTCCAAAATTAATTGCATATAAAAAGAAATTACTTTATGTGCAGAAATAGGACTTATACCTCTCTTTGATGTAAATGGTTAGGATCTTTTTATTTGGGGTATGTCCTTCCTGCCATGAGACATACACAGACTTTATCTTTGCATTTAAAGTCTGGGCGTAAATGAAACAAACAGGATCATTGTTACTTTTACATCATATCACATCATTTTTATTCCCATTTTATGATATTGCAAAAAAATAAGAGAGATTAAAAACATAAGGGAGGTGTTTTTAATTTCTCTTATACTCCATGCAACATCAGCAATGACACTTGGGAGAAGTAACATCAGCCTTGGAAAAAATAACAGCAGAAACAATTGCCATGTGTAAAATGGTTCTTCAAACTCGTATGGCATTAGATCTTCTCTTAACAGTAAAGGAGTGTCATACTTACATACCTAACGAGTCTGAAGACAGAACTAATTTGACTGATCATATTCAGAGAGATGCAGCTAAAATACATCAGTCTGATGGATAGGATCTCTTTGATTGGGTTAATTTAAGCGTCGGAAGCTGGGATTACTCAATATTACAAGTCATAATATTTATCCTGATATGTCTGATCATAATTTACATCTTTTTTACTTGTATAAGGGTGATCATTAATAGAGCAGTTCAGACTCATGTAAGTGAGCCTACTTACAAAGACAATCTACCTAACATTGATATAATCCTATCAACCCTTTGATATTTCCATAATTTAGGTAATTTTGATTATTTTATACTTAACATAGATACCACAGTTTTTCTACCTCTGAATTTCTAGATGTAATGATTCTAAATATGTGATTTAGAATCAAGAGGGGAATATTGTATTAGGCTATATCAGTGTTATTTTCTTTGCAGTTTAACTTATGCTTGTTTGTATTTTTATGTAATTAACTATGTATATGCGATTTTCCGTGTGCTTCCTAGTAGTCATAGATCTTCTCAATTCTGTCTTGAGTATTGCATTATTTGAATAGGGATTATCTGATTGGTTACCTCTTATCTACAAAATTTGAATGGAATGTCTGTTATCTATGGAAATTCAATGGAATTAGCAAACTGGTATGAGAAGACCAGAGCGCATTGGCTCACACACCTTTTCTTTGCTCTCTTTCCTGTCGCATCTTCTTTCTTGATATTTTCCTTCCTCAATCCCTTTGTTTTCTTAGTGCTTAATAAACGACTGTGAATAACAAATTTTATGCCTCGTTCTTGACTTCTGAAGAATCTCTGATCAAAAACTTCAGAATCTAGGAACTGTGAACATATACTCAGTGGCCACTTTATTATGTACCTCCTATTCTTAATAAAGTGGCCAATTGAGCATAAATTGGCTGTGTATGCCATTCAACTCCTTACTTTATTCCAACTATCCACACTTTCTCTCAAGGAATAGCATACTATTTTTTTCAATTATATGAACTACAAGATCCTGAGAAGCTTATAGCTGAGAAAGACTGTGGTTGATCGTGCAAGAAAAATATTATTAGTTTCCATCTCTATCCATCCCATGAGAAAATCTACATTCTAAAAAAGGATAGCTAAAGGCATTCAGCTGGTGTTGCAGTTTGAAAAGGAATGTCGAGACTGAGATGAAACCAGGTGCCACTTGGCCAAATGCCTGTGCATTAGTTCTACTGGTTAATGTGACATTTACTACAGCTTTAATTAACATGTTCTTCGTCTATTCATTTCCATTTCAAATACGAATCTACTTAATATATTTCAGCTTGTCTGCTTTCCTTAGTCATCCCACAGAATAAAACATTTTTTCTTCTCTGCTGGAAGCCAATTTGACTTTTCACACACCTTGAGTTTCCTGACCACAGTCATCCAAAGCAGTTAAATGCAATCTCATCAATTATGTATCTTTATCTTCATGGTGCCTCTTATTACATTCACAGTGGGATGCTCAGAATATGTAATTGTACATTCTAGAGCATTGACTCAATTCTTACCATTCAGATAATCTAACTTAGTCATAGTCCCAAAGGAGATGGTGGCAAGAGGAAAAGCATATCAACAAAACTATCAGTATTTCAATTTCAACTTTAGTTATATGCATGGAAACGTGATCAGCATATAACAACTACTTATATTGTGAATTAT
The DNA here is from genome assembly GCF_030028105.1 of Mobula birostris. NCBI lineage: Eukaryota > Metazoa > Chordata > Chondrichthyes > Myliobatiformes > Myliobatidae > Mobula > Mobula birostris. Next base: position 139,376,306 of record NC_092374.1, on the reverse strand, counting down.
GCTGTATTTCCTTTTAGTCCATTATGCATTGCCTTCCTTCAGTCCTTCTCATTACAAATTCATTTCCTATTACTTCATATTAATTCATCTTAGTCTTACTGTAAGCATTAAAACTGTAATGCAGCTGCATAAATATGTGATTTTCCCAACCTGTTGGCAGAAAGGCACGTACCCTAACCATAACCATACCATCTATATGAGCTCCGTTAGTTCAAAGTTCAAGTTCAAAGTACATTTACTATCAAAGTGTGTACAAATAATACAACCTTGAGATTTGTCTGCTTACAGGCGGCCACAAAACAAGAAATCCGAAAGAACCCAATTTTAAAAAAAGGCAAACACGCAATGCACTGAGAGGGAGAAGAAGAAACACAAATCGTGTAAACAATTAAAGAAAGCAACAGCATTCAGAACTAAAGTGAGTCCATAGACCAAAAGCCGAGAGCAGCTGGAGCAGGCCCATAACGTCAGCCTCAGTTCATCGCACAGCCGGGCAGATCATTGAGAAGCTCACAGACAGGAAGACCGGAGCAGCTGGAGCAGGACACAGCCTCTGGCTCAGCACCGTGGAGAGTGGAGTAAACGTTGTGGAGCAGTGAGAAGTACCAGCCGACCCTGACATAATCACATAATTAGCTCATAAACCTTAATAATTGTTCTAACCAGAAAACTTGAGTTTAAAGTTAACCAGTAATCTAGCATAACCACCATATCTGGAAGTAAATTCTGAGCTTCAGTAAAACCAGATTTCTGCACTGGAGTACCATATCTAGCCTTTATCAAATCACAATCTATCAAAAACAAGCTTTCCTCCATTGGCCCTGTCAGTTCTTCCTAATAGTTTGAAGACATTCCATCAATTCACAAAAGTCTCTGGATCACAGTGCTAGCTTGCATTGTAAGTTAACTTTTGGAGTTCAGCTCAATTTATATTACCCAAGGACTGCTGCCCAAAACTGCTCATTTTACTGGTCTTTCTGATGCGTTTTATTTTTTGTTTTTGTCGAGAACTTGATATATCTATGTTGTAGCTTACATTTTCTCCTCCTCCTTCCCCACGGTCAAATTACTCAGTGGCTTATCAATTTGGCTGTTTCAACTGAATGATGAGATGGTGACACCAGTAAAGCGCAACAGATACTAACAGCTCTTCTATCAAATAGAGCAGGATCATTGAGAGCAGCATAAGCAGAAACACAGCTTCAGCACATCAGAGGTACGCACACTGACACTGCAGTGTGCCATTCACAATATGCTTGAGGTCCACATGAAGTTCTGTGTCGTACTTTTAACAATCCTGTTGCTCTGTAGCTTCTCTTTGACTTTGCATGACAGTTCTAGAAAAGGTTGCATGCCAGAATGAAGGCGGTATGACTACTCCTATGATACAAATTAATGACTTTAATTTTACAATAAATGCAAAAATAAATCTGCAGATTATTCAGATTTTAAAAAATCAGAGAATGTGAAAAATATTTAACTCATCAGCCAGCATACGTGGAAAGAGAAACACGGCTAACTTTTCAGGTAGAAGATTGCTCATCAGAATGGTGTGACAAAATGCTGACTTTGTTTTACTTTCCACAAATGTTACCTGACTTTCAGGTCACTTTGGTTATGACAGCATACCAGCCAAACCTTGAAATTATTGATATTCTTTTACATGAGTAGGTCTTAGAGTTTACAATGCATTTTTAACGATGGCACTCAGCCACGGGGAAGCCTGCAAGTGTCACAGTGCTAAGTACAGAACTTTCTCCACCTTCTGTGTGGGAAAGGAAAATGGATTTAATTATCTTCAATGAATAATAGAACTCTCTCCACTGTTCAACAATATTTACAAAGCTTGCTCTCAGCCACGAAAAAATAACTTCCTTGACTGGAATTTCACAACCATACTTAGTTACACTTTCAGCAACTCCTAAATCATAGGCCATAAGACCATAAGACATAGCAGCAGAATTAGGACATTTGGTCCATCGAGTCTTCTCTACCATTCAATCACGCCTAATCCGCTTTTTCTCCACTCCTCAGCCCTCCTCCCCGGTCTTCACCCCATAACTTTTGATAACATGTCCTATCAAGAACCTATCAATCTCCACCTTAAATACATCCAATGACCTGGCCTCCACAGCTGCCTATAGTAACAAATCCCACAAATTCACCACCCTTTGTATAAAGAAATTGCTCTGCATCTGTGTTTTAAATAGATGCCCTTCTATCCTGAGGCCATGCCCTCTTGTTCTAGACTCCCCCACCATGGGAAACATTCTTTTCACATCTACTCTGTCCAGGGCTTTCAATATTCTAAAGTCTTCAATGAAATCCCCCCTCATCCTTTTAAATTCCAGAAAGTAAAGGCCCAGAGTCATCAAATGTCCCTCATATGATAATTCTTTCATTCCCAGAATCATCCTTGTGAACCTCCTCTGAACCCTCTCCAATGCCAGCACATCTTTTCCTAAATAAGGAGCCCAAACCTTTTCACAATACTCAAAGTGAGGCTTCACCAGTGCCCTATAAATCCTCAGCATCACATCCCTGCTCTCATATTCTAGACCTTGTGAAATGAATGCTAACATTGCATTTGCTTTCCTCATCACCGACTCAACCTGCAAGTTAACCTCTAGGGTGTCCTGCACAAGGACTCCCAAGTTCCTTTGCATCTCAGATTTTTGGATTTTCTTCCCATTTAGAAAATAGTCTGCACATTTACTTCTTCTACCAAAGTGCACGACCATGTATTTCCCAACATTATATTTCATTTGCCACTTCCTTGACCATTCTTCTAATCTGAAGTCCTTCTGCATTCTACCTGTTTCGTCAACACTACCTGCCCCTCCACCAATCATCGTATCATCTGAAAACTTGGCAACAAAGCCATCTATTGCATCATCTAAATCATTTATATACGGCATAAAAAAAGCAGTCCCAACACTGACCCCTGTGGAACACCACTATTCACTGGCAGCCAACCGGAAAAGGATCCTTTTATTCCCACTTGCTGCCTCCTACCAATGAGCCAATCATCTAACCATGCCAGTAACTTTCCCATAATACCATGGGCTCTTAACTTGGTATGCAGCCTCATGTGTGGCACCTTGTCAAAGACTTTCCGTAAATCCAAATATACTACATCCAGTACATCCCCTTTATCTATCCTACTTGTAATCACCTCAAACAATTCCAACAGGCTCACCGGGCAAGATTTTCCCTTGAAACCACGCTGATTTTATCCTATCTTGTCCTGAGTCACCAAGTACACCATAACCTCACCTTTAACAATTGACTCCAACATCTTCTCAACCACCGAGATCAAGCTGACTGGTCTATAATTTCCTTTCTGCTGCCTTCCTCCTTTCTTAAATCTCTAACCTCTACCAAAGAGAATGACTAGTTGATAGGACAAGTGAACCAAACATGTAGGTTCTTCTTTCAGTCCTTCACCATCCTGACATGGAAATATATCAAAGATGCATCATTGCTGGCTCCCACTTCCCCCACAACTCCCCCCCTCTCCCTCCCCTCTCCTCCCCTTCAAGCCACTTATCATCTTTCATTGCTCCAAAGAGGAAAGCCCTAGCTTGCTCAACCTATGACATACCGATGTGCTGGTAAATCTTCTCAGCAACTTCTCTAAAGCTTCCTCCTAATGCTATAATGAGGTGCCTTTAATTTGTGGCATAAATAACTAAATATTGTCTAGGTCACTTGCAGACATGAGCTGCTTCATCTGCTGAGAAGTTGCATGTCAACTTATTTTCTTCATCATGCTCTATTTCCCCAGGCTCTGCCACACCAGTCCCTGTGAGTTTAGAAACTTTAAAGAATCCTGAAAGAACAATATAATTATAAAATCCAAGTGACAATTGCTATAAATCATTCAGCAACAACCCATAGTTGTTATTCATTCCTGCTGACAATGTTGCATTAATATATGTAAGAATAAAAGTGGAATGTTGAAGGGAGTCTTGGGCTCAAAGGCACAATAATTCCATGTGGCTTTGGTTATTTTCCTCACTCATTTGATATTCAGTGCTATTCAAATCACAAGTTTGAACACATGTTGTGGATGCCACTTGGAAAAAATCTTGTTGCCGCTGATATCCATATTTGCATAAAGTGAAGGCAAGTTTGCAACCAATATGCATATTTACAAATATAGCATCAACCATATATCATCTATGACTGAAGATGCTTTGAGCCAAATCTTGCTGAATGGAGCTATGTACTGCCTATTGCTGTATGACTTCCAAAGTACGGACAGCATTAGAATCAAGGTCTTTCCACGGTATGCAATAGATGGTGTGCACCAATAACCTACATCCGGGGGGAGGGAACTAAAACCTGCCTGAAGACTACCTGATGGACTACTGATAGCTTCTGCTCAATGTTGAGTGGAGCGACAGTACAGAATGTGGCTTAGAACTTTGGACCACCTGCTCCTATTCAGAATATTTGTGAGAACAATTATCTAGTCATTAATGCATTCCATCCATTTATCTTACTGAAAGTCATTCATAGCTACAACCTTAAAGTGCAAAGGCTGATTCTTGTATCTTTACAATAGTACACACAACCCTATGCAGGTTGATGGATTCATGATTGGTCAGAGCATGAAGGGTGATAAGGCAGGAAATTGGGACTGGGAGGAAAATGTGGATTAGCCATGATGAAATGGCAGAGCAGACTCAATGGGCCAAAAGGCCCTATTATGCTCCTATGTCTTATGGTCCTATGGACTTATGGGTTTTCTGCTGCAGTTAAGAATAATTTATTACTGTGAATTACTTGAATAATGGAAAGTAAAATTAAAGATAATTTTGAAAACATACTGCAAATTGACTTCAGTGCAGGATTTTCAGTAAAAAATTAGTAATAATTAGCTGAAGTAAAATCAAACAACATACTGTATGGAAGAATGATATTTTCAGTAACACTTTCTTATCATACTTGCAAAACTAATTTGTCACCAGTGCTACAAATATTTACTAAAATGGTTCATTCCTTGTATATTTTTTACAAGCTGAGTTTCTATTAAATAAAAATGTTTGTATTGTTAACAGATTTTCATATTCATATCTAACTCAATCACACAAACTGCGTTGTTTTGTGATGTTAAACCTCAATAGGTTTTTGGGACATGAAAGTTGACAACAAGAGAGTTTGAGGCATAATGACCATTAAGTATGAATTAATAAGGAGGTAAACTGTTTTTTGTCAGAATGGAAAAAATGAGGTAAAGAGTTTTCCCTGTACTTTAGGGACCAATTAAATCTTAAGACTTCATAAAGGTTGCAAGAAAATTACTAGGAATTGACGTTTGAAGCTGTTATTCTTGAAAAGGTAGGATCAGGTTAGGACTGTTTTTCAATGCTCTGCAATATACTGTACTTATGGTTGGATAGCTTTTACCAATTTACTGTCTTCCAGTTGGGTGGTGGGGTGGAGATGCGTCTCTATCAAAGGAGGTGTAAGGAGGTCCTTCCCTCTGCAAGCCTGCAAGTTACTCTTGGGCAAGGTGCAGCACCTGCTTAGTCCCCAAATCAGGATCACATGAAGCCATGGAAGCAGGTGGTAGATGGTTTTATGAGCATCTGGTGCATATACAAGTTCTGGTTATACAACCACTGACATCAGACAGACAATATCTGACAATGGCTGCGGTCACCCATCTTGTGAAGATACTGCCCAGAAAAAGGCAATAGCAAACCAGTTCTGTAGCAAAATTTGCCAAGACAGTCTTGTTTACTATGATGGCTTACGCCATACATCACGGCACATAATGATGATGATGAATAAGGTAATAGTTTGTTCAGAACTGATTGGATTGTATCAGAGGAACAAACATAAAAGCATATGTGGCAAACTTTTCCATCATTGATGTCTGATAGGGTCTGAAAAAAGCAGTGCCTGAACCTTCACAAAATCAGAAGACAAATCCGTATAACTACACACAGTGTTAATCTATGAGATTCCACTATATTGTATTTTCTTCTCTTTTCTACCTACAAAAACAAAAGAAGATCATAGTCATAGAGAAGTATAGCGCAGAAAAAGCCTTTCAGCCCATCTAGTGCATGCCAGCAGCTCATTCCACACTCCCATGACCCTCATGTTCCCCTTAAACTTTTCACCTTCAACCCATATCTTTAATATCTTTAATGAAAGTGGCAAGTATTTGATTTTTTTTCCAGTCCTGATGAAGGGTTGATGGTACTCTTTTCCATAGATGCTGCCTGGCTTGTTGAGTTCCTCCAGCATTTTGGGTATGATGCTAGTGTTTGATCTACAGTACTTTTTCAGTAGAAAATAAATACAGGTTTGTTGATGATGCACCTGTAATTTTATAACCACAATTACAGTAAACCAGGTACAAAAGTATTAACGTTAAAGCAAGAAGATAGGTTGACCTTCAAATACATAGCTGGAAAGCGGTTCATTGATTTGAGATTTTTTATATGTCATACACATTAGTCATCTAAAGCATTAAGCTACTCCATGTATTGAACTATGGAGTTCAGCCAAAAAAAGGCAAAATGCTAAAAGATATTCATCGATCTTCATAATACTTTAATCATTGTATAACATATTATTTGCTTCTCTTTTTGATTTAACTAATAAGTGTTTCTCAAATATGTTAGATCTGGGTATTTACCATGCCAGGTATTTAGCAAAGTAGTCATTCTCTGAGCTAATAATTTACATTAATTTTGAAAATTATTTTTTCTTTGATTTGTAAATCATATACTCTTTGACAATAGATGCCATGGATGTTCCCAGACTCACTGGAATTTTTTTTACTTTGAACAAATAATGCCTTTATCCAGTGAAGCCTTGTATGAATATGTAACAAAGTTGATTTACATATCTTTGAAAGGAATGCATTGTTTCTGTGCAAGTGAAGCACAAGAAATTTATGCAAAGCCTTTCACTAAATGATATAGATGTCAAGAAAAGACATGAAAAAGGAAACAATAAAAGAAACTTCAACCTATCATAGACAGTTTTTCCCAATGCTTGCAACAATATCCAACAGTATCTATGAACAGAGCATATGTTGATAAATTATTCTAACTATGAAGCTACTTTTGAGTAAAGAAACCTTTCATAATACTAATGGACCAAATTGAGCTGCAGTACAGCTGTCTCCTCTAACTCATCTTAGACTTCAACACCACTTGGCAAAAAATAGAAGTATTTTGGAAGTTGCTGCATCAGTTGTCTTGCTTAGGTCTAGCCCAGATTTATTGGCATGATTATCATCCAATGTGCAGGAGGCTAACACAATTGCTGTTCAGCCTTACAGCTAAAATCTTTAAGGTATTGACCCTTTAACAACTTGTTCCTACTTTTCAACACTGGCTCCAGACACAACTCTGGAAAGTATGGACTACTTCCCATATCTTGAGAAAAGAGACACTGAACCCCTTGCAGCTTCTATCTGTTCAGAGCAGAGCCGACGTCATACCAGGCTGAGATGCACCCTATTAGGATACTTTCTTACCCACACAGTCCCCACACAGCTCTTAGTGTAGAAAGAGCAGAGTAGTGGGTAGAGTAGTGGGCTAAGTACATATCCTTAATAGCCAGTAAGGAAGAGGTGTTATGACTGATCTGTACAGTCTGCGGTCTCCTGATGAGAAAGTCGAGAATCCAGTTGCAGAAGAAGTATGGAGGTCCAGGATTAAAAGCTTGATGATTAGTACTAAGTGATAATTGTATTGAATATTGAGCTGTAATCAATAAACAGGAGAATGGCCTTTGCATGGTTTGATGTTCTCTAGATGCTCCAAGACAGTCAAGATTACGTCTGCTGTCAGCCTGCAGTGAGTCCAGATTTTTCTACCTATAACTTCCACCAATAATGTTAAATCCTTGTTAAAGGAAATTAAGTGGCTTATTTTATCTATCCTCTTCACAAAGTTACACACTGGTATCCCATATAATGATACTTCACCGAGAACTGTAATTTTCTGTAAGGCTTGAATGTTAGAAGGCCTGAACAGATTAGATATGGCAAAGTTTCTTCCCATGGTAGGGGAGTCTAGGACAAGAGGACACGACTTCAGGATTGAAGGACGCCCATTTAGAACAGAGATACGGAGAAATTATTTTAGCCAGTGGGTGGTAAATCCGTGGAATTTGTTGCCACGAGCAGCTGTGGAGGCCAAGTCATTGGGTGCATTTAAGGCAGAGAGAGATAGGTTCTTGATTAGCCAGGGCATCAAAGGGTATGGAGAGGAGGCAGAGGAGTGGGAATGACTGGAAGAATTGGATCAGCCCATGAATGAATGGCAGAGAAGACTCGATGGACCAAATGGCCTATGTCTGCTCCTATACCTTATGGTCTTATGGTCTAAATGATTTTTCAATCCTCTGATCCTCTGGTCCATAACCACTCACACAGTTCTGTCCCTCTCACACTTTTCACAAAATCTGTGCACAACTGTGCTAGGGACATGGGTATGACACAGCAAAGAACTTAAGAGCACCATACTGAAAATTTTGGAGGAACTCAGCAAGTCAGGCAGCATCAATGGAAAGATAAACAGTCAACGTTTTGGGCCAAGACCCTTCTCCAGGACTGAAAAGGAAGGGGGAACATCAGAGTAAAAAGCTGGGGTGAGGAGAAAGAGGAAGCTAATAGGTGAAGTCAGGTGGGTGGGAAAAGTAAAGAGCTGGAGAAGAAGGAATCTGATAGGGGAGCACAGAGGACCATAGGGGAAGGCAAATTAAAGGCCATTCATTACTGGTTCCCATTACAGCACAACTATCAGTAATACATCTCTCTCTTTATACATAATATACAGTAACTCATGCTAGTGTTGACTTAATTAACACTCACTTTCTGATAACTTCACATTTTGATTAATGATTTGGACATAGATGTACAGCACAAAGCACAGCTTCCAATTTTTCTGATAACACAATTGGAAGTTCAGCACTCAGGCCGACAGGGTGGTGAGGAAGATGTTTGGCACACTGTCCTTCATCCATCAGGGCTCAAGTATAGGAGTTGAGACATAATGTTACAATTGTAAAGAATCTAAATCAGTACCAGGTTTATTATCGCTGACATATGAAAAGACACAGAAGAAGAGGCAAAGGATAATAGTGTCTACCTCAGTGTTTAAAAAGAAACAATTGGAATTAAAGGCAGCATATATTGAATTAAATGTACCCTGAATTAATCTAGGAAGAGTTTAGGGAAATATTTCCCTTGCACTGTAGATTGACATGAGTGTCATACAAAAGACAGACTATAGCGTTAATAAATATGGTGTATTCCAGTTAATCGGGACACACTGGGACTAGTAAATTTTGGCCCAATTAAGTGATGGCCCCAACTAGCCAAAGTTTCAAGGAAATAGTTAAAGGGGTATGAAAAAAAGACAAATTACCATTTAACTGTCTTACAAATTATGTATTTAAATGAAATACAGAGCAAATTAGAATACTACCAGTACTACTACAATACTATAAAACTGTGTATTAGTTCCTACTCATTATTGACAGACTATTTCACCCAGTGTACATTGTGTGTTCTTTTGATTGACTGTAAATGAAAAAATATCAGCATAGAAACCTAGAGCAAATAATGGACTGCCTTCATACAATGCTTTAATAACTGCATCCTCCAAATCTTCATTTTCATTATAACATGGAAGGTGATTGTCGTTATCTTCAAATTCATCATGGTTCCTAACTTATTGAAGTTTCATCTTCACTTCTGGCCATTTCTGGCATCTCCAAGCCTCAATTCTTGAAACCACAGTAAGCAAAATAATTCTGTATTGTCTTAATACTTATTTCCTGCCAACTATCTCTGACGAAAATCACTGCTTTTTGAACAGAAACGCATGTAACTGACACCATTTAAAAACTGATCTCTTTAAACACAGTGTAGTGTCCAGCGGCCGCACAAGTGCAAGCTACCCTGATTAAACAATGGCCCAATTAACTGAACTCCACTGTGCAGAGAACACCTGCATAATGTGTTTCAAAGTATTCTGGAATAGCCCTAGACAGGGATGCCATCTTAATAAATGTTATAGTAAATGTGTTGCAAGCCATGTTAAAGGAAATGAATTCTGATCCTTGCGTGGGCTGAGAAGAGTTAAGTAAAATTGTGAGTGCTTTTACAATATTGCCACAGGCAATTTCAACATCAAAGGATTAGAATTGTTAAGGAAAATGATAACAAAATTCTTGTGAGCACAGGAGGTTGCCCAGATAGTCCACTCTAACCTCTGGATAATATTGTATACTGTTTAAATGTATTGCAACAGATGCCCTTTACCATTTGAATATTAATTTATAGTTCTGAAATATACTTAACTAAAAGTTGAAGGTACAAAGTTCAAAGTAAATTTTATTATCAAAGAACATATATGTCACAATATACAACATTGAGATTAATTTGCCTTTGTGCATACTCAGCAAATCTATAGGATAGTAACTGTAACACTTGCTTTGCCTAGTGGCATGATCTCAGGGTGTTAACCCCCTGCCCAGCCAAACCTTTGAACTCTCGTTTGGGTGAATGCTGTGCGATGTGTCCCCTGTTTCAAATCAGTACCCCATAATGATAAGCCATACACAGGATGCGGTTAAATAATTAAGATTTTATAATTCTTACTTGAACTATGGGTTTAGTAGAGAACCAAAATATAAAATAAAAAAAAGGCTCTGCTATATCTTTATTCAGTCTGTGCACAAGTAATTCGTTGGAGCTCATGCAATATCCACTTTCCACCATTCGATCTCCTCCAAACTCCGCTGGGTCCCCAACCCTCACTCAGGGGTTCGCTCCGCTCACCGGTCACAGCATCTCTTCCGATGCATCTTCTCTCTTCTTCCCCATGGCGTGTTCTTCCCAAATCCTGTGCAAACAACAGTTTACAGCCACACAAGGAAGAATAATATCTATCCCAATTGGTTAACTAATGAATACAAGTCCCGTTATCAGTAATTATAACCCAAACATGCCGCTACAGAGAACCCCTTACCTCAGCAGTTAACATTATAAAGAAGCCATTTTATTATAACACTGCAGAGAAGCCATTTTATTAGCCTTAGCAAGTAACATGAAAGAAGAAACCTCTTACACTCTCCCCCCACCAAATTTAGTCATGTCCCCATGACGTTCATATAACTCGCCAACCCTTCCTGCAAACCCACCAGGTACAAAAACAGTGACATCGCTCCCCAAACAGTAGACCTTATGCCCTGTTCCACAGGCGCTACATAGGCCAACCTATCTGGGAATCTCCTAATCCTCTGAGACCTCCGTACCCCCTCATCTAACCCATCAGGCTCAAACACTACCGGGAGTAGTTTGGGTCTGCTTACCAAATCCTCTCTTAATCCATCACTCCAGCTCCCTGCAACTCGGAGCCCCCTATCTCGTGTCCAGGCCTCGCCTCCTTTCCTTTAGGGTCCTGCTGCAGCCCTGGCTGCCAACAGATAACCCACCCCACTACACCTGACTCAGTGGAAGAAGGGCTAAAAGTCTCTTCCTCAATCAAGGGGAAGTTAGCAAAAGGCAGCAGGTACCACACATAGAGCTCATCATCCTTCGAATCTGTATTCTTCTCCATTTCCTCCACCAGTAGCTGCTGTTTGGTTTTCTTCAAACTGGAGCACTTGGCCTGGGCTGCCTCTGCAGCCTCTTCAGCCTCCTACAATCGAGGCATCAGCTTCTTCTTGGACTCCTCCAGTTCAGTGGTCCCTGAACTTATCTCCAGCTCTTAATGACTTCTTTCTGTTCAACTTCCAGTATTCCCATTTCAGTTAGGCTGTCAATGATCATCTTCAGATCTCCTTCAAGCTTCTGCTCCCCTCTTCCGAGATCTGTCCACCATTGCTTTACCCCCTCTGAGTTGTATTCTGATTCCCCTCTTGGTGCTCTCTGTTCTCTGTTGGCTCTAGTCAGACAGCTTCCTTTGCATTCGCCAACGTGCAAGTCTTTCAACTCGTTCTGGATCAATTTCTCCTGTTTCTGTTTGGAATTCGGTTTCTCCATCTCCAGTTCAAATTTGGTCACTCAGCTCCTCCACCACCATCATGTGTTCCAACGCCAGGAAATTCAATTGGTGTGTTGGGTAATTTCTCCAATCATAACCACAATATTCCACAAATGAACGCAGAACACTCATGATTTGCGTCCTTCTCCAGATCTGGCACTCGTCCAAAGAAAGGTTTACTTTGTTAACCCCTACTCGCCTCATTTCATAGTCTTCCAAGGTGAATACCAATGCTAGGAGATCATCCAAGTACATCAAAACTCCACACAAGTTCACATCCCCCATGGTCTTCTCCATGCCCCACGGGAAGGTTGCACGGGCTCCAGGTATGCCCTGGGGCATCTTTTAGGACTGGAAGAATCACAGGGGACCTATAATGGCCGTCTTCTCCTTGTCAGCCTCACTCATCGGGATCTGATAATATCCACTCCTCAAATCCAGCACACTAAACCACTTCGCACCACTCAGACAGACCAGCGTGAAATCGACCCTCGGGACCGCATACTGGTCATGGGACAGTGCGCCTGTTCAGAGTCCTATAATCCACACACACGCTGCCTGAATCCTCCACGTCTGCAGGGGACAGTCGCTGTGCCCTCTCTCTCACCGAGGTGTCTTCAGCGGTCAACTCCCGTGCCCCCCCCCCCCCGTGGTATGTCAGAGCATCCACTAAGAGGGTCTCACCCTCAGATACTTCCCCCGGGCCGTACCACCATCGGCTCCCGTTTAAATTTGGTACCATCCCAATGCTGCTACATACGTCCTCACAAGCAGCTCGAAACACTGGGTGCACAGACAATGCCCCCAAACAGCTCTCACTCGCCTCCTCCTGGCAGGCCCCCATGCGCCTCCTCACCAGCGGGGTGTTGGTCCCCTCCAGAATCGAAACACTGCCCGTCTCAACAGTGTCCAGACACATCAGCATTAATGATTCATGAACCTCAGATACCCCCACCTGGGCCTCCAAGAACTCCAATTTCACTGACCAATAACCATCGCCTGGATAATCACCAGCACTGGTACCCCGAAGTTCCAGTGCCCTGAAGGTTATCAAGGGCAGCTATTTCAGAAACCAGTTGTAAAATGAACTGTACAGCAACTCGACTGGCGACTCAGTGTTGAGCATGGCTTTGGCATAGCTTCCATCCCTCCTTAAAAGACCCACTGAAGTGCGGTCCCACTAAGCCTTCAGGAATAGGGTCTTTTCCTCTCGGGAGTTTCTTGGTACCTTGCTGGGAATGTGTTCCCCCAAGGGACACCAGGCAGTTCCCCCACTGAATCTCCTCTAAGTTTCCTGACACCTCTCTGATCAGCTGAATGACCACCCCCCACCCCGCACTGCAACCAACTTAGCTATTTCTCTAGCCAAAAAAAATACTCTGAAAGCCTTCCCCATTCTCCCGACTCATGTTTGGAAACTCCACCCGAAGCTGCAATTTTCCCCAGTTGAACCAAACGCCTTTTCCCGCGCTTGCCAAATACTGGCAGCTGTCACTATGGGGTCATTGATCCTGACAGTTCTAACAACATCAGCAGCCTGCCTATCCAAACTTCCAACCAATCCCTGTTGCTTTCCCTCGGCCGAGTACTGCCACTCAACTAACAACTGAGAGGTCCGCTCCACCCACACCTCCGCTCCTTTAGGGGCGGACATTATTCCAAAAACTGGGCAAAGCCTGCCATAGCTGGAACATTCCGACCACTCTCTCCCCTCACTCCTGACAGTACGTACAGCCCATGGCCCCACCTCACCTGGGGCACCAATAGACATTGGCAGTCCCACCACCGTGACGTCAGTGCTAGCCTGACCTAGAACAAAGAGCGCCATTTTGATCAGACATTCATGCCACACTTCCAACATCGCCCTCAGCTTTACTCAAACTCCGAAATCGAATGAACAATTCCTCCTGGATACGAATATCCACCGCACTGAACCCATTACTAACCACAACCCCACAGAGGCACATGTTACTAACTGCAATCCCACAGAGATACAGCAGCACTGATTTAAACAGGGCAATCACACAGCCTTCCACAAAATCAAATCCCGGATGAGCCCCCAAAATGTAATACTCGCTTTGCCTAGTGGGATGATCTTGGGGTGATAACCCCCTGCCCGGTCAAACCTTAGAACTCTCGTTTGGGTGAATGCTGTGCGATGTATCCCCTGTTTCAAATCAGTACCCAGCCGTACACAGGATGCGGTTAAATAATTAAGATTTTATCATTCTTACTTGAACTATGGGTTTAGTAGAGAACAAAAATACAAAATTTAAAAAAAGGCTACACTATATCTTTATTTAATCTGTGCACAAGTAATTCGTTGGAGCTCATGCAATATCCACTTTCCACCATTCAATCTCCTCCGAACTCCGATGGGTCCCGAACCCCACCTCAGGGTTCGCTCTGCTCACCGGGTCACAGCATCTCTTCCGATGTGTCTTCTCTCTTCTTCCCCATGGCGCGTTCTGCCCAAATCCCACGCAAACAACAGCTTACAGACACACAAGAAAGAATAACATCTATACCAGTTGGTCAGCAAATGAATACAAGTCCCATTATCAGTAATTATAACCCAAACATGGTGCTACAGAGAACCGCTTACCTCAGCAGTTAACATTACAAAGCCATTTTATTATAATACTACAGAGAAGCCACTTTACTAGCTTTAGCAAGTAACATGAAAGAAGAAACCACTTACATAATCATAACAGGATCAATGAAAGATCAACAAGAGTGTAGAAGACAATAAACTGTGCAAATGCCAATATAAATAAATAGCAATAAATAATGAGAACATGAGATAATGAGATAGAGAGTCCTTAAAGTGAGATCATTGACCGTGGGAACATTTCAATGATGGACCAGTGAGTGCAGTTATCCCCTTTTATTTAAGAGCCTGATGGTTGTGGGACAGTAACTGTTCTTGAACTTCGTAGTGTAAGTCCTGAGGCTCTTCTACCTTCTATCTGTTGGCAGCAGCAAGAAGAGAGCGTGACCAGGATGGTGAGGATCTCTGATGATGGGTGCTGCTTTCCTATGACAGTGTTTCATGTAGATGTGTTCAGTGGTTGATAGGACTCTACCTGTGATGGACTGTGCCGAATCCACTCCTTTTTGTAGGATTTCCCATTCAAAGGCACTGGTTTTTCCATACCAGGCCATGATACAGCGAATGAATATACTCTCCACTTCACATCTATGGAAGTTTGGCAAAGTTTTAGCTGTCATGTCGAGTCTCCACGGACTCCTAAGAAAGCTGCCATGCTTTCCTCACAATTGCACTTGTGTACTGGATCTAGAACAGGTCCTCTGAAATAGTAACACCATGGAATTCAAAGTTGCTGAACCTCTCCACCTCTGATCTTCGGATGAGGACTGGCTCATGGACTTCTGGTTTCTCTTTCCTGACATCTGTCATCAGTTCCTTGGTTTGCTGACATTGAGTGAGAGATTATTGGTATGGCAGCACTCAGCCTAATTTTCAATCTCCCTCCTGTATGCTCATTCATCACTATTGTAGCCTGGATGAAATCACTTGAGATACAAAGCAGCTTCTTTATTCAACACAAGGTACAGCAGGCATCATACGGATGGAGATGCTTTCGGTAGAAAGGACTGCTAGCCCAATGTGGGCTAGATATTTATATGCTAAACACAAATGCAATTGCTACTCAAAAAGTTATAGACAATGCACATGTAGCCCCCTGGCCAGCCTCAGGGTCGCTCGGCTCGCTGTCGTCTAGGGAAACAGCCCTCGGTCCCACCAAACTGGGTAATTAGTTTGTGTGGATGCTGTGTGATGTACCCCACCCCGCCCAAATAACAGACAATACACTAGATACGATTAAATGATTTACAGTTTATAGATATTACTGGAACTATATAATTAATACAGAATAAAATATAAGAGGAAAATAACAGGTGCCACACTTATCAAAGTTAAATTTCTTCATGCACAAACCTTTGGAGCTCAGGACCCTTCTTCTTCACCCTGCGACCCCTCGGACCACCTCGACCGGCTGCCTGGGATCAACAACGGTGGTCGACCAGACGCTCCACACGAGTCCGTCTCCGTCTCCTCTCCTCGCCGAACGCCCTGCTCGGGGTCCGACCCCGTTAGCAGACTCACAGCACCTGGTCCATCCTCTATCTCTCTCTCCCACCTTCTGCCCCAAAAACCCGCGCATACAATATCTTACAGACACACCAAAAGCATAACAACTATCCCAATTGGTTCGTAACATCTTCTTATCAGTAACGTGATCCAAACAAACTGCTGGCGGGAGGACTTTCTCAGCAGTTAACATAACAAAGAAGCCCGTTCAATTATAACATAACGAAGAAGCCATTTTAATTAGACTACACAGTGACATATAAAAAAAAAACCCTTACACATAGAAAATGCTTCCTATTGAAGCTACATACAAAATATTACATCGTCTAACTCCATCCTTTCCTTCCAACGCCAACATGTCTGGGTTGGTATCCACATCCTTTAGGAATGCAATTAAATCCACAATACATTTATTTGGCAAAAGGGATATGAGGCTCATGGGACAGGAGACTTAGGGAGAAGGAAAAGGGGGAGGGGGAAAGAGCTCAGAGGATGGGCAAGGGGTATAGTGAGAGGGACAGAGGGAGAAAAAGGAGAGAGAGAAAAAGAATGTGTGTATATAAATAAATACCGGATAGGGTAAGAGGGGGAGGTGGGGCATTAGCAAAAGTTAGAGAAGTCAATGTTCATGCCATCAGGTTGGAGGCTACCCAGATGGAACATAAGGTGTTGTTCCTTCAACCTGAGTGTATGACTAAGATCTCTCTCTCTCTCTCTCTCTCTCTCTCTCTCTCTCTCTCTCTCTCTCTCTCACTGGGAGAGAGCTGATCTAAGATACCGAGGTGCTGGCTTGTGTGCTGTAGTTTTGATGGATCAAGAATTCTTTGTGGCTTCTGTTGTTGCTTGGTGTTGGTTCTTCTACTGCCACAGGTCAGGGGGTAAGGAGGGTCAATGCTTTTGCTGTTGCTTGTGCGAAGGAAGCGGAGGGTGCTTCAAAGTTTTAATCACCCTATCATTCATTGTATGGGGTTTCCTGCTTTGTGGATGTCTGTGAAGAGTACGGATTTTGGGTTGTTTATTGTGTACATCATCTGATATTAAGTGAACCTTTGAAAGTTTGATATTAGGGAATAATCGCTGAGTGACCACAAAGAATGTGAAAACATTGAGTACAAATCACCAGGAAAGGATGAGTCAGCCGAAAGATGGGAGATATCTGAGTGAGTATAAGGACCAAGAGATTGTAGAGCAGAAAGAATGGGAGAAGGCTAAGTATAAAGAGCAGAAGGTCACTCAGTATAATGCATAGGTGATAAGATGACTGAGAGTGAAGAGTGGGAGATATATTGAGAGAGCACAAGGAACCAAAGTTTCCTAAGCGATTGAGAGATTTGGTAATAGATTATAAAAGAATGGAGATCCCTGTGCACACCAGTCAGGGCACAGAAGTGAGCACAGTTGCTAACTCGGGAGAACATGCTCGGGAAACTGTAAGATCTGAAGATAGGTAAGTCGCCTGGACCAACTGGGCTACAACCAGGGTTCTGAAAGAGGTGGCTGAAGAGATTGTGGAGGCACTAGAAATGATCTTTCAAGAATCAATAGATTCTGGCAAGGTTCGGGAGGACTGAAAAATTGCAAATGTCACTCCACTCCTCAAGAAGAGCGGCAATCAAAAGAAAGGGAATTACAGGCCAGTTAACCTGCCCTCAGTGATTAGGAAGATATTTGAATCGATTGTTAAGGATGTAGTTTCAGGTACTTGGAGGTACATGATTAAACTAGTCCAAATTTAGAAGGACTTAGAGAGATTAGGAGAATGAGCAAACAATGGCTGATGGAATATGATGTGGGAAGTGTATGGTCATGCACTTTATTTGAAAGAATAAAAGTATACACTATTTTTTAAGCAAGTAGAATTTTCCAAAATCTGAGGTACAAGGGGATTTGGGAGACCTCATGAAGGATTCCCTAAACATTAATTTTCAGGTTGAATCAGTGGTAAAGAAAGCAAATGTGATGTTAGCATTCATTTCAAGATGACTAGAATATAAAAACAAGGATGTAATGCTGAGAATTTATAGAGCACTGGTGAGGCCTCACATTGAGTATTATAAGCAGTTTTGGGCCCTTTATCTAAGAAAGGATGTGCTGACATTTGGGAGAGTTCAAAGGAGGTTCACAAAAGATGATTCTTGGAATGAAAGGCTTAATGTATGAGGAGTGATTGATGGTTCTGGGTCTGTACTTGCTGTAATTTAGAAGAATGAAGAGGAATCTCATGGAACCCTATCAAATATTGAAAGGCCTCGATAGAGTGTACGTGGAGAGGTTGCTTCTAATGGCAGGGAAGTCTAGTACCAGAAGGAACAGCCTTGGAATACAGGGACATCCATTTAGAATGGAGATCAGGAGGAATTGCTTTAGACCGAGAGTGGTGAATCTGTGGAAATCGTTACCACATGCAGTTGTGGAGGCCAGCTCATTGGGTGTATTTAAGCCTGATAGCTTCTTGATTAGTCAGGGCCTGAAAGGTTATGGGGAAAAGTCAGGAGAATGGGTTGAGAGGGAAGTGGATCAGCCATGATGTGATGGTAGAGTAGAATCGACGGACCAAATGGCCTAATTCTGCTCCTATGTCTTATGGTTTTACGGTGTAACATGTTAACTCCTTCGAAATATGAATCAACTTGATGAACTTGTTTGGAATATTGACAATTATTACAATAGGCAAGAGGTATAAAAATCTTGTAACTGGGTGTTTGTACAATCACAGCTACTGTTCCCTATACAGTTTTCGTTTCCCCTATAAACAAGAAGTATAAATGTATTGGAGGTGATTTAGAATATATTCATTATATTGTTTCCTTCAATAATTGATTTGTGAGATAATGTTTAGATAGTAGGTTCTACATTTACTGGAGTTTCCGGAAAATAAGAGGTGAGTGTTGAAATACATGAGTTTCTGAGAAGGCTTGAGAGGGCAGATGCTTAGAAGAAATGCTTCCTTTTGGGGTAAATTATAACTAAGAAAAAGAAGTTTCAGATTAAGGAGTTATCCTGTAAGGTAGAAATAAGAAGAAATTCGTTTGTTCAGTTAGTATTTAGAACTCTCTGCCCAGAGAACTGTTGGGACTGAATCATAGAAACATCAGAAAATAGGAGCAGGGGTCCTTCAAGCATGTTTCATCATGGCTGGTCTGCCCCAGGCCTCAACTCTTCTTCTGTGGCAGTTTCCCTTCATCTGGAATCCTCACGTCTTTATCTCTCTCCTCTTTGCACACTTCCAATGATATACCTTTGAGTTTTTCTGAGATTCACTACCCTCTGCCAAAGGAAATCTTCTAATCACATCAGTCTTAAATGACCAATCCTCGTGTCTTGTAATTTGAATTATTATATCTATTCAAGGATTACTTTTGGATACTTCTGTTGGTGGTTCAAATTTTGTAGAAGCAGGAGTATGGAATTGAGACTGAGATCTGCTCAGCCATGATCTAATTAGAAAATAGAAGAGCTCAGTGCTGGAATGGGCCTTAGAAGGAGGCAGTAAGCAGAGCAATGAAGATTCATCAAGTGCATACCAGGAAGATGACGAGGGAGTGGTGGAGCAAAAAATGACAATGAACAACAAAGGGATGAGGAGGTGGCAACTGGAGCAGCAAAAACACAAGGAAGTAGAAAGGAGTTGGAAAGTGGAACAATAATGAAAGTACAGCTATACAATGTCAGAGGGTTAGTAGGTTGAAGACACTGACTGCAGCAGAGGGGAGATAGTAGATCATGTATATGTGGAACATTGAGAAGTAGGTAGAGGAAAAACAAAAGGGCTGGAAGGAGATCAAGGTCAGAAAACAACAAGACCAAGAACATATAAGGGAGAAATTTAAGATTTACTCAAATAGCATTGAAAGCTTCCAGAAGATTGGATAGAAAAATAAGGATTTCTTGAAGACAGAGGCTTGAATTTGTGTTTAATGTGCAAGAAAAAATACTGCACCATAGATAAAATGAAACTTCAAATTGGCATTATAATACCAAGTATCCTACTTATAATTTTCCTTTTACATGACAATTACACAAAACAAAACAAAGCAGATTTAGGACTGGCCAGTTTCCAGCTAGACATCTTTCATAAGGACAAAATGAATTCAGAAGTGTACTGTGAAAAGCAACAAAATTCCTTCATTAATTAACATAACATTTTGGGTTTTCACATAGAAGTTTTTATGAAAGACAGCGTCATGCTAAAACTTCAAATTAAAAAAGGTAGTCTGAATCACATTCAATTCCATGTCAGTTCCAGATTTATACCGGCTAAAAGATGGCACAAAAATCCTTATGTACTTCTCAGTGGCAACAAGTATAACAAGTGCAAATGGTGTGCTGTCATAGAATAATTGGCATCTGTAATGAGAATCATGGGGAAAGTTGCAGTAACAGGGAGAAAAAGTTTAAAGTGTAAAAGTAACTGATGGAGCTTGCCATCACATCAGCGGTAAATAAATCACCAATAAAATTAATAATTTGGGTTTGAAATTCAATAAATTGGTTGCCATTTTAACAGATGGTGCACCTTCAATGAGGGGTGAACAAACATAAATGAATGACCGAAGATTCTTAGCAATTCCTGCATGATCAAAAAGATCAGCTCAGACAGAATCTCTGCGTTATCTAGTGTAAAATCTACATGGCAAAGATTTTTGTTCTACAAGTGTATGTTGTTGATTTCACAAAATCATATGGACTCAGCCACCATCAATTTTCAATATACTTAGGGGAAACTGATGTTTAGTAAGTGTGATTTGGGGTGGTAGATCTGCCCCTCATCATAAAACAGTTATGCAATAATGGTATAAAGATTTTCAAGAAGTCTTGATAATCGAGGAACAGGTTTTGTTTGTGAGTTGAATGAGTAGATGATCTGTCATCATCTAAAGATAGTATTTAGAAAGTATAAAACAAATTAAAACAATTCCAGGAATATTAAAACTGAAATACAAAAAAAATCAGGAAGAATCCACCTGCAAAGGTCTTGAGATTATGAGTCTTCAATGTGTAAACCAGAGACCAATCCATTCCAATCATTGGGGTCTACAGGAAACATCAGGTTTCTCTTAAATGGTGGATAATAAGATGGATAGTGAAACAATCATGAATCATCTTTGACAATTTCTCAGATTCAAGGATGACTTACTTCTGCTTCATCTCTGTAGGTTCTGATGGGGCTGATGAGGACAAAGCATGATCTGCAGATGTTACCCCAGCTGGACCAAGAGGTGCTGGATAGAAGAACCTGAAGTTGTGTGGAATGTGATGTATTTCTTTCACTTTTTGTTCCACGGCACTTCTCAAAGCTAACAAAGGAAAGTGAGGTTCTCTGTTCCATCCTATTTACTCCATTTCTATTTTCGTGTGGTCATAAACTATGGATTCCATGAGTAACTGGGATGTTATACTTTACAAAGCATGGATGGTGCCATTTGATATTTTTAATAAGTATGTGTAGTATTTATCCTTCTTGTTGGTTCCAATGTTGTCAAGCTGAGGAGTGGTAGTGGGGACAAGCTCCCACTACCTAACATTTCTCCTCACGGCATGTGCCTCAAAAAGCCTCTGACAACCAAGTCCAACTCCTGGCCTTCTCGTGTGGCTTAGCCTCTAAGTCCGGTGGAACTGTTTCTACTGACAAGAGAAAGGGCGAAGGTGGGTCCCGGTGCCTTAAAACCAGTGCATCGGGTAGATGGAGCTCGTCAGCCTGGGAAGGCAGTCCATCTAAGAGAGGGAAAATTCTGATTTCAAACCTCCGCTGCCTCGTGGCCATACCCACTCAAAGGAAAGGCTTCGGGTGTAAACCCTGAGGACAAATCTGGAGCTGGAGTCCCTAAGGCATCTCTGTCAACTCCGGCGACAACACTGGTGCCAAGCCGTATCGGCCCTTACTCTTCCCTTGGACAACATCGGTGTCATGGAGGGGGAGACTTGCTGCATGGGCGACTGCCGGTCTTCCATGCAACCTTGCCCAGGCCTGCGCCCTGGAGAGGACACTCCAGCATCGACTGAAGCAAGACTTTCTAGGCGCAGATCCATGGTCTGGCGAGACTATTGGATATCTTTCTTGTCTATCCATAACTAATCTGATTTACCTGCCCAAAAAAAATGTTATTCAGAATGACTGCCAATCCATTCCCTCAAAGATTCTGTGAAGCTAACTTGGTTGTACACTTCTTTTTTATTACTTGCAAGCTTTCATGAGACGTTCCTTGTTTCTTCTCCCACCATATGAACCAGAAAAGAGTGTTGATTTTCTGCCTGTATGCAACTTCCCCCGATCCAAGTAAACTGCTGGTCTTCCAACCAGGAACAGTTCACTGCTATTCAGCATTAGTGAGATTCCTGACATCATTAGCTTGCTGCCCTTATCAAGCACAGAGATGTGAAGCAAACAAAGGTCTTTTCTTACAGAGCAGCAAGGGGAAATCCTTAAGAAGATTACTCTTGCCTACAAGCAGTGAGATGCGCTCATGTACAGCTGGAACAGAAAAATATTGCACATGAGCAGATCACTCTCCTACAGTGTTAAGTGGATGGTATTTGTGATATCATCTCCCTTCTTCAAAAGCAGTGAGGTGCCTGTTACTTCAGACTCTTTTTCTATAATAGGCACAATCCTCTTAAACTGAGTAGAGATGACTCAGGGAAGAATTGAAGAGACCAGGGACCAGACTTCAACATTTCCGAAATCGTCAGCTACCTCTGCTATCCTCTGGCGCTTGAAAATCTTCATAGTAACTAAAGTGAAAAAAAATTGTTTGAATTGTTGCCTTCAATTATTTCAAATCACCATTTTATTATGCCTATAAATATCACAGTAGCTACATGATCTGAGTCAAATATTTCTGATAGATCCTCATGATCAGCTGAAGTGAAAACCAATTTACACTGTCCTTAGACTTCAGTACTTAGTGAACCAAAGGTCTGAGATACTTAATATATTTCAAGGACATGGTGTTTAATATACAGACATGGTGAATTCATTGCACTACTATGATCTGTACATTGATCATGTATCAACAGAACACCATTTACAAATGATCGGCAGTTTTAATTGTGATGCATGGGAAGATAAATACTACGGTAACTACTACTGCCTTGCTGAATCCACGCAGAAACAGGCATAATCATTGCATAATTTAAACTTGGAATCTGAGACAGCAGTGTTACTTATTTTCATGAAAATATCATGTTAATTTCTGATGTCAAATTAAGCTTTTGCCTTTCAGTTCTTAGTTCACAGCGTAATGTAATTCAATATATTTTTCATCTTTCAAAGACTAATATCAGAACTGCCAGTAGTTGACAAGGAATTAGGCTAATCTTTGGAACTGCTTTAAAAAATGTAAGAATTATGCTAGACGGGTTTCCTTAAGTTAACAGATTTCAAAACCTAGCATGACATTCTGCCAATGTAAAAGAAAGACTTATGACTTCAGATGCTTCATTTTCTCCCTTTCGTATTGTGTTCTAGATAGCATTAATATAACTTTATCTGACTGAAGTCTTTCTATGAGGGGCTGAAAATTGTGTGGAAGGCTCCAGCAGAAAGTATTGCATCTCCCTCACTGCTGTGATGTATCTGTATGTGTTCGGCTTTATTCTTGTGCGATCTTCAATGCTAAATGCATTGATTTTTTTCTAAATGTCAATAGTGATTCTTTCTCTAGGGAGAAGCCAGAAAGTGGTAGGAGGTGGTTGGTTCTCTGACTGGAGGCCCGTGATCAATGGTGTGCCACAGGGATTGGTGTTGGATCTCTTGTTGCTTGTCATCTTTATCAATGGTCTATATGATAATGTGTTAAACAGAATCAGCAAATTTGTGGATCACACCTAGACTGGCAACATAGTGGACCGCGAGGAAGGTTATCAAAGGTTATCACTGGGGTCTGGACCAGCTGGAAAAATGGTCTGAAAAATAGCAGATGGAAGATAATGCAGACAGGTGTGAGATATTGCATTTTGAGAGGACAAAACAGGACAGGACTACACAGTGAAAGGCAGGGCACCTCGGAATCTGGTAGAACAGAAGGAACTGGGAATTCAGATCCATAATTCCTTACAGGTATCACAATTTGATAGTGTCATCTAGGTGTTGCAGATACAAACGTAGATAGGGCCATAAAAAGTGTTTTTGTCACATTGGCCTTCATAGCTCAGGGCATTGAGTACAGGAGCTGGGATACTATGTTGAAGTTGTATAAGACAAGGTTGGACACTCAGGTTGGAGGAACAACACCCTATATTCTGTCTGGGTAGCCTCCAACCTGATGGCATGAACATCGACTTCTCTAACTTCTGCTAATGCCCCACCTCCCCCTCGTACCCCATCCATTATTTATTTTTATACACACATTCTTTCTCTCACTCTCCTTTTTCTCCCTCTGTCCCTCTCACTATACCCCTTGCCCATCCCCTGGGTCCCCCCCCCATTCTTGTCTTTCTCACCGGACCTCCTGTCCCATGATCCTCTCGTATCCCCTTTGCCAATCACCTGTCCAGCTCTTGGCTCCATCCCTCCCCCTCCCATCTTCTCCTATCATTTTGTATCTCCCCCTCCCCCTCCCCCTCCCCCTCCCACTTTCAAATCTCTTACTAACTCTTCCTTCAGTTAGTCCTGACGAAGGATCTCGGCCTGAAACGTCGTCTGTACCTCTTCCTAGAGGAGCTGCCTGGCCTGCTGCGTTCACCAGCAACTTTGATGTGTGTTGCTTGAATTTCCAGCATCTGCAGAATTCCTATTGTTTGCGTAAGTAAATATCATTGTTCACTTTTCCTCAAAAAGACTGGAATCAAGCTAATGCGAAAACATTGACCAGTCACACATGCTGATCTGTAAAATGATTCTGTTTCACAGTGAGCAAAGTGAGTGCGGCATTTGCAACATCATTTGCAAAACATCAGTGACAGGAGGATAATAACTAGGGACACAGAACACGCTGCTTTTCAGGGTGTCCATGTAATTGCCAAATATTCATAAATTGCAATGGATTTGCAAAGAAGATTACTGTGGATAATAGCCTTATGATCTTACACATCTTGGAATCCATTCTAATAACAGAACCAGAGTAAGAGACTCACTAGGGCAGTTGGAATATTTATATAAAGTTAATGACATTTGAATACCTAGTTATGGCAATAATGTATTAATTTTCAGCGCAGACAGGTTCATGAACAATATTTCCCTGTTAAACTTCCTATTCACTCAGAAATTTAAATTTCAGATTAGTATTAAGTAACTTCTATACATTTAATGTCCTGAATTTAGTAGCTAATTATTATCCTTTAACAACTCCTAGCTGTTCATTCCTAAATTCCTTAAAATCTTAAGATTAACTTTTCCACTGGACATGTGTTTGCAAAGCGCTACTTCTTATATAATATTTCAGAGTTCACTTTTGTGTTGTGTTCTCTGGAGCAATGGAATTCAAAGCTGTAATTTGTACAGAATTTTTCTGGATCTTTATGGTCCAGATTTTCCATTTTGGATTTAGTCAGTAATTTCGATCTAACTGTGCCTGAAACTGAGCTAGTTTTGCAAAGGATATTTTTGCTTAGATTTTGATGCAAACATATTTGTATATTGATAAAATCCATGAATAGTTGCAATTAGCCTGAATGTTAGAAGATATTTGTAATAAATAATTAACTGAAATGCCTTCCTTTCTAAGATTAAGAGTGATTATCAAGTGTGATTTTCTTTGGGTGAGCCAGGTTCATTTCTGATCTTTGGTATTATCTGTGGGTATTTATCTGTTCTCTGTGTGACCATTTTGGCTTTCTCCCGAATACTCTGGTTTCCTTTCACAAATTAAAGCCATGAAGGTTGGTAGTTTACTTGGTTGCCATAACTTGTTGTATGTGAGTAGTGGAACGTACAGGGAGTTAGCGGGAATATGAGGAAAAAAAGCTTAAAGAACAAAATAGTGAGTTGGGGGGCAAGGAATGGGATTGTGCTGTGAGCCAGCATAGACTTCAAGGGCCAAAATAGCCTTTTTCATATTGTATAGAAATAACATTAATTACTACAGTTGTAGACAGGTTTATGGTGAAACATAAGGGTCTTCATCAAAGGTCCTGTTCATAAACTGTGAATTAGCTAATTTTAATTAATTGAATATCAGTAGTGCATTATACAAACCTAATTTTGTTTGTCAGATTCAAAAAATTCTATTATTTCCTGAAATACTTCAAAGGTGCCTAGTAGAACCCTTGCAGAGCCATCTTAAGTCTAAGACAGTTCTCGAGTTTTCATTGAGAAGTGCAATTACCAGAAAAACGCAAAATCTGATCTGAAGAATGATCTCGCAAACACGAAGAAATCTGCAGATGCTGGAAGTTCAAGCAACACACATAAAAATTGCTGGTGAAGGCAGCAGGCCAGGCAACATCTATAGGAAGAGGTACAGTCGACGTTTCGGCCCAAAACGTCGACTGTACCTCTTCCTATAGATGCTGCCTGGCCTGCTGCATTCACCTGAAGAATGATCTGACCAGTTTTATGAGCATAACTGTCTTCTAATAGATTGCTATCTAAACTATACCAGCTAGTTGATCTGTGATCTTTGGTCCTGGTTCACCAGATTGTAGGCAAATTGCAGTGCAATTATCATTGCCCTCCAATTAAAATGTGTGGTCCAATTTTAATGTTGACTCTGAATACTTTGCTAATCAGTATTCAACTCAGACAGACGAAGTTTGATTTTGGAGCAGAAGTCATTTTCTGGCTGAATCAACTTCACTGCAAGCGTATTTTACGTTAATTAGGGACTCTTAGGCCATAAAATAGGACAGTCTGTTATTACTTTTGGTGATACATTTGCTAATTTGCTTTCAATTTCAATAGCAGATTGCAAAAATAAAGATTCCGGTGGAAACTGACAAGCTAGATTGCTTGCAATGCTGCTTTGCATATCATATTGGAAGCAGTTAGTCCAGGGATCCTGCATTATGGGGTTGGGGGATATTTTACCCGATGTATTGCTGTTGATAGGAATATTACAACATTTGACTATGATTGAAAAGTAATTTCACAATATTTGTAATCCCGTTTAGACTGCACCTGTCTAAAAGAGGCCCAATGTTTTCCATGTTGTCACAGTTAGCATCTACGGAATAATGTGAAGACATTCAGTATTAGAGAATATAGACATAATTTCAAACCTAAGACAGAAGGCAATTCACCAAATCCATTTTGATATAAATTCATCTCCCAGTTCCTACACATTACTTGCATGCTTAATTTTTTTTGTTATTCATTTCAATATGCACAACATTTAAAGAATATATAGAAGCAGTAAGTGCTGGAAGTATTCTGATTGCCTGTCTGTCTTTTCTTTTTGTGGAAGTGTCATTTAAAGAGGTTAGTATCAATGGTAAAATATCATGAATGAATTAACTGCTCATCTATTATTATCACCAACAGTAATTTAATCTTTAATATTTTAGAATCAGAAAATGTTTGAAATGCAAAGCTGGCTGATCTGCATTTAAATGAGGAAATGGCAGATTAATCTCTCATTCTGATCCTTTGTCAGAACTTCCGACTGAGGATTTGCTTCAATGAATTCATTCACTCTAGTTCTTAGTGAAGCCACATAGAATTATAAGTTGCTTATTTAAGTAGTTCGTTAGGTTTGCAGGAATCCAAATCAGTTCCATTTATTTCTGGGCTATCATAGTCCCATGAAAAGAGAGGACAGGTTTTGTAATATATGTAAGCGTGCAATGGTTGGTGGAGTTGAAATCTGAAAAATGCTTCAATTTATATCTTAATATCATTCACTTTAGGTTAGAATCCTTCTTTTTCACACACACACACACACACACACACACACACACACACACACACACACACACGCACACACACACAGAAATCAGGATAAAGCTTTCAGTACAACACTTACAAAAATAGTTTGTCCATTTATCTTTCCAGGCATGCTTGTCTGTAACAAGTACATTGTGCTTTGAGCATGAGGCTCAAGAGGGTGACCTTTCTCCTGAAAAACATTAATGCAACCGGACCTCAGCACCGATAAAACAAATGATGACTTGAATGTCCCAGGTATGCAAGCATTTATTGGACCTTCTACACGATTCGTTCCTCATGGATCCATCCAGATGTACCTACCTGCGTGTCTGCCACCCACCTATTGGTATATGCAGACATTGTGACTGTAATCTTATTATGTTTATATCATTGCAATCTCTTTGAGGAAGTACTACCCAAGCAGTCCCATTGTGCCTCCCCTCCCTCTCTCTACCATTGACAAAAACCTTAGCTAGATCTGTCACATGAAGAGCTTAACTACAAGAACAGCTCAAGTCTGGCTGTCCTATGGTAAGTAACCCATCTGATTGCCCAAAGATTTTCCAAGATTTAAAAAGCAGAAGTGGGATGGAATATTTTTCAGTTTATCAGGATGAATGCAACTGTAACAATACTTTCAAGCCTCAGTCAATGTGACTATTGATAGAGAGCATTAATAGTTGCATTAAGGCTGTTATTTCTCTAAGGACTATGTCAAAAAGCTGCAAGACTATTTATATGTAGTTGCAAAAGGGGAGTCTTTAAGGATTATTTGAATAAACAGATATGCCTTGTATATTTGTCAGCACCTTCTGCAAGTAAACTTTATTACATGTCCAGAATTAACAGAAAACATACTTCATACAATCATCATTCAAGTCAAAGCAAATTGATAGATTTACAAACAGACAAGATGACCAAGAGGTTAAAGGAATGGATTGCCAATCAGTTCTTTTTGGCGTGCATGGGTTTGAATCTTATCTTCATCATAAGTTGTTGCTATGGGTAATAGGGTGTTATTAATGCTTCATGTGCTACAGTAGCATAGTGGTTAATGTGATGCTATTATAGCTCAGGGCATTCTGGAGTTTGGGGTTCAATTCCGGTGTCGTCTGTAAGGACTTTGTGTGTTCTCACCATAAAACGCATTGGTTTCCTCTGGGTGCTCCAGCTTCCTCCCACAGTCCAAAGAGTTAGTTGGTTAATTGATCATTATAAATCGTCCAGTGATTAAGCTGGTATTAAATGGGTGGGTTGCTGGGCAGCACAGCTCATTGGCCTAGAAGTGTCCGTTCCACACTGCAATTCTGAATAAATAAAATAAGAATAAATGAATTTGCAGGCAGTGGCGGTAATGCACCATTAAGCTGGATGGCAACCGCCGTAAAACAAGATACAGACAGAACTTGCAGGCAACGTTGACTCTCTCCACTACTGATGCATTGTCACTCCAGTATGACCATTTACCAAATATTCTGTAGCAACTTTTCAAGGGTTCATTGACAGCAATACCCAATTCTATGACCCTAGCAGCCTGATGTTCAAGGATAGCAGAAACTTCTGAACACTATACATGAAGGGAAAGACTTTGATCATGAAAGGTAGGGCCTTGGGGAATGTTGTAGAATAGAGAAACCTTGAAGTCCAAGTACGTAGTTCCCTGAAAGCATTTTCCCTGAAAATCACACTGTCTACCTGAAAAAAATATAGGTAGGCATGGTGGTGAAAAAAATACTTTTGGAACACTGGATTGATTGGCTGTTGAATATAGAAGTTGTGATATTATGTTGCATTTGTACAAGACATTGGCGAAACTGCATTAGGAATACAGTGTTGTGTTCAGTTTTGGTCATGCTGTTATAGGGATGATTCTATTAATCTGAAAAGGACATAGAATATTACAGCACGTTACAGACCCTTTGGCCTACAGTGTTGTGCTGACTTTTAAACCTACTCTAAAATCAATCTAACCCTTCCCTCTCCTCCATAACCCTTCATTTTTCTATGTGCCTATTTAAGAGTTTAATAAATACCTCTAACGTATTTGCCTCCACCATCACCTCTAGCAGGGCATTTCATGCACCTGCCATGCTCTGTGTAAAGAACTTACCTCTGATATCCCTCCTATACTTTCCTCCAAGCATTTTAAAATGATGCCCCTTTTATTAGCCATTTCTGCCCTGTGAAAATGTCTTTGGTTATCCGCCATATCTATGCCTTTTATCATCCTGTACACCTCTATCAAATCATCTCTCATCCTCCTCCACTCCAAAGAGAAAAGTCCTTGCTCACTTTAACTAACATCATGAGACATGCTCTCTAATCCAAGCAGCATCCTGGTAAATCTCCTCAGCATGTTCTCCAAAGCTCCACACCTTTCTAATAATGAGGCAACCAGAACTGAAC
The DNA here is from genome assembly GCF_030028105.1 of Mobula birostris. Taxonomy (NCBI): domain Eukaryota; kingdom Metazoa; phylum Chordata; class Chondrichthyes; order Myliobatiformes; family Myliobatidae; genus Mobula; species Mobula birostris. Next base: position 139,345,951 of record NC_092374.1, on the reverse strand, counting down.
ACAATATTCTAAGTGTAGTCAAACCAGGGTTTTATAGAGCTGTAACATTACCTTGGGGCTTTTGAACTTAATCTGCTGTCTGATAAAGGCCAACAAACCGTACGTCTTCTTAACAACTCTATGGATTTCTGTGGCAATTTAGAGAGAACTATGAACATAGATCCCAAGATACCTCTGTTCCTCCACACTACAATGAAATTCTGGCAGTAACCCAGTATTCTGCCTTCAAATTCAACCTTCCAAAATGAATACCTTCACACCATTCTAGATTGAACTCCATCTGCTGCTTTTCAGGCCAGCTCTCTAGCCTGTCAATGTCCTGTGCAACCTATAACAACCCTCCACACTGTCCACAACTCCAGCAGCCATTACGTCACCAGCAAACTCAATAATCTACCCTTCCACTTCCTCATCCAATTCATTTATAAAAATCTCAAATAGCAGAAATCCCAGAACAGGCCCCTATGGAACACCACTGGTCAACGTCCTGCAGGCAAAATATTCTCTGTTCACCTCTGCCTTTCATGGGTGGGCCAATTCTGAACCCACACAGTTGAGTTTCCCTGGATCCCATGCCTCCTGACATTGTGCATGACAATACCATGGGGAACATTATCAAACCCCTTACTAAAATCCATATACATCACATCCACTGCTCCACTTTCATCAAAGGGTGCTAAGGACATTCTTAAGGATGGTACCAGAACATAAGAGGTTATGGAGAGAGGTATGGCAGGTTGGAACTTTTTTCACTGAAACATTGGAGAATGAATGGTGATCTTAGAGAGGTGTATTAAGTCATTGGAGATATGTATAGATAAGGTGAATATACACAGTCTCTTCCCTAGAGTTGGGGAATCAAAAACTAGGGGGCAGAGATTTAAAATGAGAGGGGAAGAGATTTTGTAGGAACCTAAGAGGCAATATTGTCACCCAGAAAGTGATCAGTATATGCAATGAGCTTCATATATTGACCCAATGAAATCCTGTGAAGGATCATGGCCAGAAACATTGACTGTTTATTTCTCCTTGATGTTGCCTGACCACCTGGGCTCCTCCAGCACCTTGTGTGTGTTCCTCATTATTCCTTGTATCTGTGGAATCCCTGGTGTATATAGACTGAGCTCTCAAGAGAAGTGATTAAGACAGATACATCAACAGAATTAGAAAGGTACTTGGATAGGAGCATAAGTATTAAAGATTTAGAAGGTTATGGGCCAAACATGGGAAAATGGGGCCAGCTTAGATGGGAATGCTGGTTGGCAAGGATTAGCTGAGCCAGCTGTGCTGTATGAATCCATGACTTCCCTCATGTCATGCACCATCCTGACTTGGAAGAACAGTGGATTTAGTTAATTGGGACACATCAGGACCAGTACATTTTGGCTGCATCAATTAGCTCAAATGCAAATGTTCAAAGGTTCATTTATTATCAAAGTATACAACTCTGTAATTCTTCAATTCTCCAGGTAGCCATGAAACCAAGAAAGAAAAGAATGGCAGTATCATCATCAACCCACAAATCCATCTTCCCCCACACACAAAAACTGAGCCAAATGAATGAGGCACATCAATCCCAAATCCCTCCTCCTGCACAAAAACACAAACAAAACCTGAACAGGTACATTAACCCCCAAATCCAAATCCCCCACCCTGCACAAAAAAAACAGAATATTGGTCAAATAAACACAGAATATAAAAACAATAAGACTGAAAATAGAGCCTATAGTCCAAAGTACACATCCAAAGCACAGAAAAAACCTGGACAATACACTCCAACAGTTCTAGAATCACATTCAAAACGCAAAGCAACCATAAAAGTGATAAAAGCAGTGAAAAAAGATGGCTTCATGATCTATCCAGAAGATGCCACCTTGACCGGAAATATTTGATGGAAATAGCTAAAAAGGCATAAAAAAGACTAAGTACTGCTTAACTGAATAAGAAATTATATATTTAAGTGAAATGCAGAACAAATTAGAACAATACCAATAGGACTACAGTACTATAAAACTGTATATTAGTTCTCCAAGCCTGAATATTTGAAACCACAGTGAGAGAAATGGTTCTGAATTGTCTTTCTGCTTATTTCTCACCAAGTATCAGTGACAAAGATCAATACTTTTTAAGCAGAAACACACAAAACTGATGCTATTTAAAAACTATTCACTCTAAGCCCTGTATAGTGTCTAATGACCACTTCAGTGCACGTGACTGACGCAAGTGAGAAACTGTTTGACAGCAGTCACCTATCATAATTAAGCAGCATAATGTCCCAAATCAAAAAAGGGAATCCTGGATAGTTTTTTTTTATTAGTTTTTGTTGTTTAAGAGTTGTCTCAAATAAGCAGCTGCTCTGATTAACTAATGACACAATTATCCTGAATCAACTATATGTCATTGTCCTTTTGATTGTGCTGTGTCACTGGAAATTTCTTCCTAACTGTTCAGTTAGATTAACGTTACCACAAAGGCAACCAGTGTGATTCTAAACAGAAGAGATTCAGTAGATGCTGGAAATCTAAAGCAAAACACACAAAACACTGAAGGAACTCTGCCAGTCAGGCAGCATCCAAGAGAAGAATGAACAGTTGATTTTCAGGCTGAAATCCTTCATCAGAACTGGAAAGGAAAGGGATGAAAGCCAGAATAAGAAGGTGGGGTAGGGGAAGGAGTGAAAAATGGGAAAGGATAGGTGCAATGAGGTGGAGATGAGGGTGGGTGGGTGGCGGAGGAGAATGAATTAAGAAACTGCAAGATGATAGGTTAAAGAAGTAAAAGGCCGAAGCAGAAGTAATATACGAGGAGAGGACAGTGGATCATGGAATAAAGGGAAGAAGGAGGGAAACCAGAATTAAGAATGGAAAAAAGGGAGAAGAAGGAAGGAATTGCCAGGAGTTAGAGAAGTTGATCTTCATGCTCCCCAGCCTGAGTTTAGTCTCATCATGGCAGCAGAGGAAGCCAAAGCCAGACATTTCAGAATGGTAATAGGATGTCAAATAGAGATGGATAACCATCAGGAAATCCTGTTTTTCATGGCATAAAGAGCAAAGGTACTTGACAAAACAGTCCCCCAATCTGTATCAGGTCTCACTAATGTATAGGAGGGTAGATTGGAAGCACTGGGTACAATAGATGACTCTGACAGACTCACAGGAGAAGTGTTATTACACTTGAAGAACTGTTTGGGGTCTTAAATGATAGTAAAAGGGGAGGTGTAGGACAGGTATAGCACACGTCACATGAGTGGATCATTACAGGGGGATATCAGCGTAGAAAGATGAGTGAACAAGAGAGATGAGGGGTGAGGAGGGAGGGAGAGAAAGATGTTCTTCGTGATGAGATCACATTGGCAATGGTGGAGATTAGAGAGAATAATGTGCTGGACGTGGGTGCTCCTGGAGGGAAGGGGGAACCCAATCCTGTTTATGGCAGTGGGAGTTCGGGTGAGTGCAGAAGTACAGAAAATGGAGGAAATGTGGGTAAGGGCAGCACTGGTGGTGGTGGAAGGGAAACCCCATTCTTTGAAAAAGAGGACATCTTAGATGTTCTAAAATGGAAAGCCTCATCCTGAGAACAGATGCGGCCAGAGACAGAGGATATGAAAGAAGGGTATAGCATTTTTACAAGTGACAAGGGGGTAAGAGGCATAGTCAAGATGAATGAGAGTCAGTAAGTGTGTACACTATATTACAGGAGAGTCTATCTCCAGAAATAGAAATAGAGAGATCAATTACAGAAAAAGAAGTGTTTGAGATGGACCAAGTAAATTCAAGGGCAGGGTAAAGTTTGGAAGAAAATTTCTGAATTGTTCTTTTGCAGTCTTGAAGGATCTCGAAAATAATGTTCACTTTGTAAAGTAGCACAAGCACCCTCTTAATCACACAGAGATGTCTATTAATGGAATACATAAAAAATCTCCCATTCCATCTTGCACAATTATATATAGAATTATTTATAGAATTATAATGGATGATAAATGCTGACTTACTGTCGATGGCCACATTCTGTGAAAGAATTAAAAAGAACACAGAAGGAGAGCGTGTGAAGCTTAACATGCATGTAATTGTCATTAGGGAAAATGGTAACACAATCGATTAGGACCAAAGTTAGTGTCTTAACTTAAACAAACTGGTAAAGCGGTCATGAAAATAGATGAACCGTGCATTGGCTTTCAGAATCTGGGCATCATTGACGTGGCTGACAGTTATTGTTTACCACTACATACTCTTAAAGAGGTAGTGGTGAGACATATTCTTGAATCACTGCAGTTCTAGTAAAGATGCTCCCACACTGCTATCAGGGTGTCCCAGGATTTCACAATGTGTGTTTGATATGCTGAGGCTTTCCAAAATAGGCTCTTTTGTTATTTTCATTGCTTCCATTCTTCCAAATTTGTAGATTATTTGGACTGAGATGCCTCAAATTTATTTGCATCTTGCCTTATAACTCTATTCCATTTGCTTGACTCAGGCTCACCACACTGAAAAATGGTTATTGCATTTGATTGCCTCAATACAAAGAAATAATGAAGAGAACTACAAGGAATAAATATATATACTTTAAAGGCAAGGAGCAATACATCCTAGCATCACTGGACACAGGAGAAATCAAAGCAAATTTTTGTTTTTAAATTTTGTAATTGTGATTAAGTAATTAAAAACTCCAACAAATATTTTTTCATGAGATCAACACTGTCAAACATTCATTACCTGAGTAAAGTAGCACCTCAAGATGTATCGCACAATTTCTAACTGTTGCACAGTCTAATTTTGGGACCTACAGTAATTCAGTACTTAAATTATCTCCTGAATGAAGCATTGAAATTGCTCTCCTCCCAGCATTTTTCACTTGAAGTTGAGTTAAACTTGTAGTTCATGTTTCCAGAAAAATTCCAAGGATGCATGCAGCAAAAATATCAGATCTTATCTCACAACTTCCTCCAAGAAGACCACAACCTGGTCATGGTTTGCAGGCATGTGTACCACAATGACCTGGAGAGTTATGTTGACTAGAGTCAGTGCTTTATGACCATAAGACCAATAGAGAAGCAGAATTAGGCCATTTGCCCCAATGAGTCTGCTCCACCATTTCATTATGGCTGATCCACTTTTCCTCAGCCACAATCTCCTGCCTTCCCCCCATATCCCTTCATGCCCTGACCAATCAAGAATCTATCAACCTCTGCCTTAAATATACATAAAGACTTGACCTCCACAGCTGCCTGTGGTGATGAATTCCACAGATACACTACTCGCTGGCTAAAGAACTTCCTCCTTATCTCTGTTCTAAAACAACACCCCTCTATACTGAGGCTGTGTCCTCTGGTCTTAGACACTCCCACGAAAGGAAACATCCTCTCCATATCCTCTCTTTCAAGGCCTTTCAGTATTCGGTTTACTCAGAGGATGGACACAGGATGTATAGAAGTGAGACAAAAGGTCATCAACTTCATGGACCCCATACAGATTAGAAGAGGTGGCCCCAAACATGAGAAAATCTACTGATGCTGAAAATCCAAAGTCATACACTCAAAATGCTGAAGGAACTCAGCAGGTCAGGCAGCATCCACAGAAAAGAACAAACAGCCAGTGCCTCAGGCCAAGACCCCCACCAGTGCCGATGAAGGGTCTTGGCCCACAAGTGTCTCCTCCATAGACACTTCCTGGCTCTCTGAGTTCCTCCTGAACCTCATGTTACAGAGGGTGAAATATTTGCTGTCTTGAGGCAGATTATTACCTTTACACCCTTTATTCTGCTTCTCTTTCCTCAAACCCTCTCTATATGTTAGATCTGGCTTTACTCCATGCACTTCTTTCACAGCTCTATCGCTCCGGGTCCTATCCCCCTTGCAAATTAGTTTAAACCCTCCCGAATCATGCTAGCAAACCTACCTGCAAGGATATTGCTCCCCCTCGAGTTCAGGTGCAACCCATCCAATCTGTACAGGTCCCACCTTCCCCAGAAGAGATCCCAATGATCCAAAAATCTGAAACCCTGCTCCCATCAGTATCCCAATGATCCAAAAATCTGAAACCCTGCTCCCATCAGTATCGGTCTCTCGAGTGACCTCTGTGTCTTTGCGGTCTGCGTCACTCCTGGTGTCGTCTGTTTCCATGTCTGTATATGTGGAAATGTCCTGTACATATGTACGCGGAAACACTCTCTCGCCTGAGTTCAGCAGATGCTTCCTGTTCCTCCTGTAGACTCTTCCATCCGGTGTGAAAACTATGAAGGATCTTGGTTGCTGATGTCTGTTCACAACCACAGCTGGTTGCCAAGTGTCCGCTCTCTGTATTCTGACATTTTCACCTGTATGCAGATCTGGCAACTGTCTTGTATGTCTGTCATAGTAGCTCTCTTGTTTTATTTGCATGTACTTTTGCTTGTCATGTACTTGAGCATTACCTTCAGGAGTCAGTAGAGTTGTGGATGTTGGCAGTTTGGACTTCAGACGACGTCCCAGCAACAGCTGCGCAGGAGAGAACCCCACATCCTCAATCGGTGTGTTGCGGTATTCAAGCAGAGCAGTGTAAGGGTCATCGTTGCTACTATGTGCCTTCTTGAGCATGTTTCTGACAGTTTGTACAGTTCTCTCTGCTTATCCATTAGACTGAGCGTGCCCTGGACTGGAAGTAACATGTTGAAATTCCCAGCTTTCTGAGAACCCTCTGAACTCACCACTGGCATATTGTGGACCATTGTCACTAACAATATCTGGAATACCATGTCTTGTGAATGTTGACTTCATTGCGGTAATGACACCTCGACTGGATGTGTCACTTAACTTGGTGATCTCCGGATATTTTGAATAGTAGACCACAGAAAGCATATATTCTGCACCTTTGTAGTGAAAGAAATCTGTGCCAATCTTCTTCCATGGTCTTCCTGGTAGTGGGTGGGGAAGCAGAGGCTCTCTTGGATTGCTGTTTTTGTTTTCATTACAGACAGCACACTGAGACACAATGTCTTCTATCTGAGTTGACATGCCTGGCCAATAGAGAATGTCCCTTGCTCTTTCTTTACATTTCACTATCCCCAGGTGTGACTCATGAATTCTGCTGAGCATTTCCTGTCTCATTTGTTTTGGTACGATGAGTTTTGCCATTTTGAACATTAGTCCTGATGCATAGCTGATTTCCTCTTTAAATGTCCAGTATTTCTGCATTTCCTTTGGAACATCTTTTCTTTTTGTTGGCCATCCATTCATCGTAATGTCTCTTAGCATTTACATTTCAGGATCATCTGCAGTGGCTTTCCTGAGCATATTCAACTTCTTCTCAGAGATGGGTAGCTGAGGTGTAACCCAGTTGACCTCCAGCTCTCATCCTAGCAGCTCTTCCTTTTGCTCTTTGAGGTAAGCATGGCTCAAAGCATCAGCAATGTACAGTTCTTTTCCTAGCTTATAGGTGACTATGAGAGTGTACCTCTGTAGCCTGAGAAGCATCCTTTGCAGCCTCATAGGAGCTTGGTGGAGTGGCTTTTTGAAGATGCTCTCAAATGGTTTGTGATCACTCGCAACCTGGATTTCTATGCCCTATAAATATTGGTGGAACTTCTCACACCCATAAACTATGGCAAGCAATTCCTTCTCAATCTGAGCATATCGGCGTTGACAGTCTGTAAGTGCTCGAGATCCATACGCCACAGGCCTCCCATCCTGCAGTATAACAGATCCTATACCCTCCGAACTGGCATCCACAGACATCATCACCGGTTTATTGACATCATAGAACTTGAGTGCTGGTGCATTGGTAACCAACTGCTTCAATGTGTCAAAACTTTTCTTTTGTTCGTCTTCCCAATGCCATTCAGTGTTGCTCTCTAGTAGCTTTCGGAGTGGAGCGCTGACCTCTGATAAGTTGGGAATGAATTTGGCAAGGTACTGTATCATGCCCATGAACCTCAATAGTTCTTGCTTGTCTTCGGGTGGTGGTAGCTGTACCACAGCTCTGACCTTTTCATCATCCGGTTTTAGCCCATCAGCGCTGAGTACATGACCTATGTATTTGATCTCTGTAGTTCTGATCTTACATTTATTTTTGTTCAGTTTTAAGTTGTACACACGTGCTCTCTCCAGGAGCTTCCTCAGTCTCTGATCATGTTCCTCAATTGTGTCACCTCATATCAGCAAATCATCAGTGATGTTGACCACCCCGTCCAGGCCTTCAGTCATTTGTGCCACGGATCTCTGGAATACCTCTGATGCAGAAGAAATCCCAAAGGGTAGATGCAGGAAGCGATATCTCCCTATGGGCGTGTTGAACTTTATTCATCCAGCTTGATCTACCAGAAACCTTGATTTGCATCTAATACTGAAAAGTATTTCTCATCAGGCATGCGGAAGACAATCTCTTCAACCGTGAGCAGTGGATAGTGCTCTCTTTTGATGACTTAGTTGAGATCTTGTGGATCCATGCAAATCCTTGTCTTTTCTTCTGTGACCACTTCACTATACTATTCACCCAGTCGGTTGGTTCTATTTGTCTTGTTTTGACTCCCATCTGTTCCACTCTGTGTAGCTCCTCCACTACTTGATCCCTGAGAGCTACTGGAATCTTCCTCGGGGCATGCACGACTGGTGCAATAGTTGGATCAACCTGGATATGGTGTTTCCCTGATAAACATCCTAATCCAGAAAACAAGTCATCAGAGTCTTTGAGAATGTCATTTTCTTTTTCAACACCATAGATTCACTTCACCAGGCCTAGCTTTGTGCATGTTGCTTTGCCCAGTATTGCTGGAACATGTTGCCGTACTATTTCAAACTCGATCTTGTATTTTTGACCTTTGTACACACGGGTGAGTGCTTTTTTGCCCAGTGGTGCCGTCTTGTGGCTGAAATAGGCAACAAGCTTGCAGGTGGATTTTTTCAGTCTTCCTCTGAAGTCCAGTGAGTTGAATGTTTCTGCTGACATTACATTGCACTTTGCCCTAGTGTCAAGCTTAAATGTCACATTCCTCCTGTTTATTATCAGATCTTGAGTCCAATCGTCTTCATCCTCCATCTCTGCATTGTCAATATTCTTGATGCGTACCTCCTGTTCCACTTCAGCTGTGCCAATTTTCCACAGCATGCATTTTCCTTGTGTGCTCCTTCGATTTGCACATCGTTGCAAAGTGATTTCTTTTCTGGTATAACTTGCATGTCTGACCAAAGGCTGGACATTTTCTGTATCCATGTTTATAACCACATCTGTTGCAGTTAATTTCTTTTTAATCATCCTGTGGAGCTGGCTTTGTCCTACTCTTGTCAGATTTCACAGTTTCTTCTATTTTCGATTTCTTCTCCCCCCCCCCCCAACAGGTTTCACAGTTTTTATTTTGTGCACTTCAATCTCTTCATTGAGCACTTTAACCTGACTTGATGTGATCTTGCTGGCACGGCAAACATCAATCACCTTTTCTAATGTAAGATCTGCCTCTCTCAATAGCCTGCCTCTCACTCGATCATCTTGTATGCCGCATACAATCCTTCCACGTATTAAAGAGTCATGCAGTTGTCCGAACTCACAGTCTTTTGCTTGCTCTTCAAATCTGTTACATAAGCGTCTATGGTCTCTATTGGCCCTTGAACCCTCGTGAAAAACTTGTGTCGAATGTACGGTAGGTTTTTTCTCGGTTCGCAGTAATCTTGAAGCTTTTTCTTCAACAATTTTGTCTTGCTCATCATCTTGGAAGACAAACGTATTGCAAACCTTTATTGCCTCTGCTCCCACCACATGCAGAAACGTACCACATTGCACTTTCTCCGTCTTTTCAGCTACACCAGTAGCGGTGCAGAACAGGTCAAACTTCTGGATCCATATTTTCCAGTTCTCAGCAAGATTACCTTGTAGGCTTAAACTTGACGGCGGCTGTAACTGTGACATCTTTTACGTGTCTTCTCTTCCTTTTTTTCGTGATTTCTTCTGACACCATTTAATATTGATGTGATTCGGACACTGATGTAGATTGAACAACCACGTTTATTCAACAGACTTCCATTTTACTTCTCCCTGTCCTGAAGTCATATGCACTCTGACTCTACGAATACTCATATAATACATTACAGGGAGGGGAACTGGTGGGATGAATGTATGGGTGATGAGCAGATTGAGAGGGTGAGAGAGGGGATGGAGGTAGAGTAATGGGGGCCAGTGACTCAGAGAATAAAGGAAGGGACAGAGGGGAATAGATATCAGAGCCTAAAGAAATCATTATTCATGCTGTCTTACTGGAGGCCACCAAAGTGGAATATGAGGTTCTGTTCCTCTAATCTGTGTTTAGACTTGATTCAGTGGTGAAGGAAGCCATATTGGTGTGGAAATGGGAAGTGGAATTAAACTTGCTAGCTACTGGAGTATGCTGGCTGGGTACACCAGATACAGCAAAGGTGTTCGATAAATCAGTACCCAATTGGTATTAGGTCTCACTGATGAAGGGGAGACTGCTATAGGAGTACGAGATGCAATAAATGGCACTGACAGACTGGCAGCTGAAATGCCATCTCCTCTGGAAGAACTGGACAGGGCCCTGAATAATGTTAAAAGAGGAGGATTAGTGGCAGATGTAACATGTTTGTCTGGTGGCAGATTGATGGGGGTCCACCAGGCACGAATCCTACTCCAGGCACCGATCTCACTGCAGGCACATTGCTATCATCCACCTGCTCGTGTTCCACCCCTTCCTCCCTCCATTTTTATACTAGTCATCTCCTCTCTTTCTTTCCAGTTCTGATGAAGGGTCATAGCCCATTGGAGAGACCACACTTGGAAGATTGTCTGCCATTCTTGTCAGCTAGCTACAGGCAGGATGCCATAAAACTGCAGAGTAGAATCACGAGGTCTGGAGGCTTCAGTCCTATGGAGCACAGGGGGCTGAGAGGTTAATAAAATCATGGGAGGAATTGTCTGGTCACAGTCCTTTTCACAGGACAGGTGAGTCTAAGACTAGAGAACATAGATCTAAGGTCAGAAGGAAAGTATTTAAAGGGTTTCTGTGTGTTGGAATCTTAATACAGGAAGAGGTAGATACGTGGAGCAAGCTGTCAGAGTAATTACATGTTTAAAGGGCCTTTAGACAGGTATATTTGTAAGAAGGATATGAGTCAAATGCAGGTAAATGGGCCGACCTCAGTAATTAAGATGGTTGGAATGGATGAGTTGGCCCAAAGGGCTGCCTCGGTGCTGAAGGACTCTATGACTCCCTGATTGAATATGCAAACTCTTCGACTCTGAGGGTGAATGAAGAGTTTCCATTGTTTCAACCAATGAGTTCTAAGCGAGCTAATCCTACAGAAGAATTTTCGCCAACAATAAATACTCAACAACAGTGACTGATTCATAAGCTCTTACCTTTGGCAAACATTTCCCAGATAATTTTCAAAATGTCTTACAAAAATGTCCGTTCTCACTGACTCTATGCCAGCTCTCAAAGTCTACCGCCCAGTCCCTTTCACCCTCTTATTTCCCTGTCATCTATTCCCTTTCCCAGCAACACTCACCACCAATTCTCTTGCCACTTAGCAAGGCCACTAGAAATTTATGGTAGCTACTTAACCTATCATAATATGTTCAGGATGAGGGAGCAACTCGTGCAGTCACAGCAACACACACAGAATGCAGTAGGAGATCAGCAGGTCACGTGCTGAGTTTCTCCAGCATTTTGTGTGTGTTGCTTGGATTTCCAGCATCTGCAGGCTTTCTCATCTTCATGTAGTCACAGTTATTGTGTGCAATCTTCGCACTGAGTATGCCCAAGGTCAAGTTCAAACCCGAGTTACTGGAGCTGTGAGACAGCTGTTGTCACTACTGCACCATTATAGCATTCACTTAAAGCCAAGGTGATAGCCTAAATGTCAGTGATAATGAGGTATGTAACAGGTGTCTGCCTGTAAGGATCTCCTTGACAACTGCTGGAAGACTTATCTAATATCCTCTATTCAGGTTAAAAACAGTGAAGTCACTATATGGAGCTGGGGAGAAGAGTACTTTTTGGAAGCCAATTTGTGGAGATTATTACAGATTTCAAGGTGTTCTGCAAACAGTTCTTCAGTCAGCGTGCCGTACTCTATAAATTGGTGTGAATGGAGTGCATTCTGAAAACTGCTGAGCAGATGTCAGCCTTTCCAATTGCTCATTTAAAGATTTCCCCTCGGGAGCCACAGACCTGAGGTCAATGCAATTAAACCACTAATGAGAACGAAAGAATGGAAATGTACAAACAGGCTGGCTATAAATCAAGATACCTTGGCAGATGTGAAGACAGAATTGTTATATCATGGCATTAGCTAATTTTCCTCTTAAAACATGATCCAGTTTACCTCTCCATTGAAAAGTATAAACAACATCCTCTTGACTCTTCAGTTACACTACTATTGTTATTATCCATTTGCCTGAGAAGACATTTTACCTTGTACCATGGTTCTGATTCCTAACACAGAGAAACATGGTTGATATTAGAAACATAGAAAATAGGTGCAGGAGTAGGCCATTCGGCCCTTCGAGCCTGCACCGCCATTCATTATGATCATGGCCGATCATCCAACTCAGAACCCCGCCCCAGCCTTCCCTCCATACCCCCTGACCCCCATAGCCACAAGGGCCATATCTAACTCCCTCTTAAATATAGCCAATGAACTGGCCTCAACTGTTTCCTGTGGCAGAGAATTCCACAGATTCACCACTCTCTGTGTGAAGAAGTTTTTCCTAATCTCGGTTTCCCCTCTATCCTCAAACTGTGACCCCTCGTTCTGGACTTCCCCAACATCGGGAACAATCTTCCTGCATCTAGCCTGTCCAATCCCTTTAGGATCTTATACGTTTCAATCAGATCCCCCCTCAATCTTCTAAATTCCAACGAGTACAAGCCCAGTTCATCCAGTCTTTCTTCATATGAAAGTCCTGCCATCCCAGGAATCAATCTGGTGAACCTTCTTTGTACTCCCTCTATGGCAAGGATGCCTTTCCTCAGATTAGGGGACCAAAACTGCACACAATACTCCAGGTGTGGTCTCACCAAGGCCTTGTACAACTGCAGTAGTACCTCCCTGCTCCTGTACTCGAATCCTCTCACTATAAATGCCAGCATACCATTCGCCTTTTTCACCACCTGCTGTACCTGCATGCCCACTTTCAATGACTGGTGTATAATGACACCCAGGTCTCGTTGCACCTCCCCTTTTCCTAATCGGCCACCATTCAGATAATAATCTGTTTTCCTATTTTTGCCACCAAAGTGGATAACTTCACATTTATCCACATTAAATTGCATCTGCCATGAATTTGCCCACTCACCCAACCTATCCAAGTCACCCTGCATCCTCTTAGCATCCTCCTCACAGCTAACACTGCCACCCAGCTTCGTGACATCCGCAAACTTGGAGATGCTGCATTTAATTCCCTCATCCAAGTCATTAATATATATTGTAAACAACTGGGGTCCCAGCACTGAGCCTTGCGGTACCCCACTAGTCCCCGCCTGCCATTCTGAAAAGGTCCCGTTTATTCCCACTCTTTGCTTCCTGTCTGCTAACCAACTCTCCACCCACACCAATACCTTACCCCCAATACCGTGTGCTTTAAGTTTGCACACTAATCTCCTGTGTGGGACCTTGTCAAAAGCCTTCTGAAAATCCAAATATACCACATCCACTGGTTCTCCCCTATCCACTCTACCAGTTACATCCTCAAAAAATCCTATGAGATTCGTCAGACATGATTTTCCTTTCACAAATCCATGCTGACTTTGTCCGATCATTTCACTGCTTTCCAAATGTGCTGTTATCACATCCTTGATAACTGACTCCAGCAGTTTCCCCACCACCGACGTTAGGCTAACCGGTCTATAATTCCCCAGTTTCTCTCTCCCTCCTTTTTTAAAAAGTGGAGTTACATTAGCCACCCTCCAATCCTCAGGAACTAGTCCAGAATCTAACGAGTTTTGAAAAATTATCACTAATGCATCCACTATTTCTTAGGCTACTTCCTTAAGCACCCTGGTATGCAGACCATCTGGCCCTGGGGATTTATCTGCCTTCAATCCCTTCAATTTACCTAACACCACTTCCCTACTAACATGTATTTCGCTCAGTTCCTCCATCTCACTGGACCCTCTGTCCCCTACTATTTCTGGAAGATTATTTATGTCCTCCTTAGTGAAGACAGGACCAAAGTAATTACTCAATTGGTCTGCCATGTCCTTGACTCCCCATAATCAATTCACCTGTTTCTGTCTGCAGGGGACCTACATTTGTCTTTACCAGTCTTTTCCTTTTTACATATCTATAAAAGCTTTTACAGTCCGTTTTTATGTTTCCTGCCAGTTTTCTCTCATAATCTTTTTTTCCCTTCCTAATTAAGCCCTTTGTCCTCCTCTGCTGAACTCTGAATTTCTCCCAGTCCTCAGGTGAGCCACTTCCTCTGGCTAATTTGTATGCTTCTTCTTTGGAATTGATACTATCCCTAATTTCTCTTGTCAGCCACGGGTGCACTACGTTCCTTGATTTATTCTTTTGCCAAACTGGGATGAACAATTGTTGTAGTTCATCCATGCAACCTTTAAATGCTTGCCATTGCATATCCACCGTCAATCCTTTAAGTGTCATTTGCCAGTCTATCTTAGCTAATTCACGTCTCATACCTTCAAAGTTACCCCTCTTTAAGTTCAGAACCTTTGTTTCTGAATTTACTATGTCACTCTCCATCTTAATGAAGAATTCCACCATATTATGGTCACTCTTACCCAAGGGGCCTCTCACGACAAGATTGCTAATTAACCCTTCCTCATTGCTCAAAACCCAGTCTAGAATAGCCTGCTGTCTAGTTGGTTCCTCGACATGTTGGTTCAAAAAACCATCCCGCATACATTCCAAGAAATCCTCTTCCTCAGCACCTTTACCAATTTGGTTCACTCAATCTACATGTAGATTGAAGTCACCTATTATAACTGCTGTTCCTTTATTGCACACATTTCTAATTTCCTGTTTAATACCATCTCCGACCTCACTACTACTGTTAGGTGGCCTGTACACAACTCCCACCAGCGTCTTCTGCCCCTTAGTGTTACGCAGCTCTACCCATATCGATTCCACATCTTCCCGGCTTATGTCCTTCCTTTCTATTGCGTTAATCTCTTCTTTAACCAGCAACGCCACCCCACCTCCCCTTCCTTCATGTCTATCCCTCCTGAATATTGAATATCCCTGAACATTGTTTTGAGAAGTTCATTTATATTCCTGTGCATTAATTCCTTATATGTTCATCTTGTTAATGGTAATTTCACTAGACAACAAGTTTTTTGGAAGTGTTGCTTCCTCAGATTTTTAAAAATTTTTCTTCATGGTAGACCCCTTGAAACTGAACACAAGTATAATTGCAGACTACTTGTATCACATAGAAATCTGGATAACCAAGAAACTAACTTTTATTGAATATAATGTACTTAATTGCATAATCATGCTGACACTTTGTAATAGTTCAACTAAGCTAAAAATGTTTTGTTAATGATTTTCATTTGTACTCAGTGTCTGAGGTTTCTCGCTTAAGTGTCCAACAATAATCAGCCAACATTGATGGATTTCAGTTGCCCCGGCGCTGTTTCTCCATGTCCTGGTGAAACATCCCACCATGCTCATCACTGACAGTGCCAAGCTTTCCAGGAAAGTCATCTAAATGAATCCATAGTGACATGTTGCACTTCACAGTCTTCTATGCTTCAAGCATGTTGTCAACTAGCAACACATAATTTGGTACTCTGAAATTGCCAAGAAAATTTTCAACAACATCCTTGACTGCCTTCCATGCATTTTTCTTTGATCCCACTAGAAATTCTTTGAATTGTCTGTGATTGATAACCTGGTTGATCCATGGACCAACAAAAATGCCTTCCTTAATCTTGGCATCAGTTATTCTGACGAACTACAAATTAAAATAACAAATTAGGAGGAGGAGAAGATGGCAACACAACAGCAGCGTGCGCGGCCTCTCCAGGAAATGATATCTGTAATTTGTCAAGTAGAGTACCGTGCACAATTCTGATTTGATGGAGACAGATGTGAGAGTACAGAAGAACATCTGGAGCAACTTCTGATATGCCCACTTCGCTGTCGCTGCTACTGTGTGGTCCAGAATCTCTGGAGTAGCAGGCCCCAAATCCGTGGCTTTGCTTGCCTCAGCGACCAGGACAAGGTCGAAGGCACTCAGCAGAGGATGGCGCTCAGGAGGCTGTATCAGAGGGGCTGGTCAGAGGCTCGAAGTTTTCGGACGGATGGACTCAGGGTCGGCTGTGGTCGGCTGCTTCCAAGGCATCGGCAAGTTGACGGTGCCTGGAGGTTTATGGCAGGGAGTTTCTCCCTTTTGCCACCTGGTATCGAGGACCCGGGAGTCAATCGACTCGGGGACTTCGAAACTTTTTTTTACCGTGCCCATGGTTTGTTCTTCATCTAATTATGGTATTGCTTTGCACTGTTGTAACTATAAGTTATAATTATGTGGTTCTGTCAGTGTTAGCCTTTGGATTGTCCTGTTTTCTGTGATATCACTCTGGAGAAACATTGTATCATTTCTTAATGCATGTATGTATTTCTAAATGACAATAAACGAAGACCGAATGTTCTCATAATCTAAAAAAAATCACAAATTTCAAAAAAATGGTCCATGATGGGGTCACGTCATGGTGATTTTTACGATCAGCAGCCCAACATACATAAGATACAACCAAAAGTACTTAGGAAGCAAAATCATTGTTGTTCAGTGTCATAATGTCTGTAGATCATACCAGGGACATTGTGATCACCTTAGAAGAACTCCTAGTTTTGCGACGAACGAGCAAACCCAAATGCAGGACACAGGCACCAAGACTGAGTTAGTATGCAGACACAGGTATGAGCGTTGAACAGCAAACAGAACTGAGTGCAGGAAAGCAGGAAGCAGGCAGAACTTATCTTGACACGGAACGTAGAAAAGAAAGCAGCAGACAAAACTTTTCTTAGCATAGAGAGATTGGAGTTACACAAGTAAACCTCAGTGCTGAAGTAAAACTTAGAATACTTATCTTGACACGGAGAGACTGAGTTTCACAGGTAAATCTCGGTACTGAAGCAAAACTTAGAACACACAATCCTAGGCGGCTGGGAAACGTTAAATACCACACTGGCAAAACCAACAACCTGGCAGCTAGTGGGTGCAAAGTCGGGGTTCTTATGCTGCAGGTCTTGTTGAAAATCAGGTGTGTTGCCATCAAAGGAAGTTAGGAGAAAATGGGGAATTAACGGTTGGAACCATGGCACAATCAAAGGGAATCGGGAGAAAATAGTGAATTAACGGTCAGGACCGTGACTATAACCCCCCTCAATGGGAGTCTCCAGGTGAACCACCAGGCTTGTCCGGATTGTCATGATGTAGATCTCGGATGAGGGAAGGGTCCAAGATGAAGGAGCGGGGAATCCAGGTGCACTCCGCAGGACTGTATCCCTCCCAGTCGACCATGTACTGGAGACCCCTGCCTCAGCGGCACACAGTATTCACCGGACGGTGTAAGCTGGGTAGTCGTTGATGATCCGGGTGGGTGGAGGAGGTTCAGCAGGAGGGCACAAAGGGCTGACAGACGCAGGTTTCAGTTGGGACACATGGAACGTGGGATGAATGTGCATAAATCTGGGCAGTTTGAGTTTGACACCGAGGGGTTGATGATGCTCTCAATTTCGAATGGTCCAAGAAAACGAGGGGCGAGTTTCTTGAGGGATGTCTATTGAAGAGAGCCAAACCTTCTGACCAGGCTGACAGTTGGGCGCAGGAATTCGATGGTGATCGGCAATCCTCCGGTTGCGGTCAGCTGAGCGGAGCAGGGCCGAGCGTGCATCCCTCCAGACCTTGCGGCACCAGCGGAGATGGGCCTGAACAGAAGGCACAGCGATGTCATCTTCATGTGCAGGAAACAGAGTGGGTTGATAACCGAGGGA
This sequence comes from Mobula birostris, assembly GCF_030028105.1. Taxonomy (NCBI): domain Eukaryota; kingdom Metazoa; phylum Chordata; class Chondrichthyes; order Myliobatiformes; family Myliobatidae; genus Mobula; species Mobula birostris. The sequence goes on along the minus strand of NC_092374.1, from coordinate 139,328,010 downwards.
GCATTCGAATGGAGACATTCCGGTGGTGGTGCTGGCCAGAGAGTTGTAAGCGTACTCCACCCAAGTGAGATGGGTTCTCCAGGATGACGGATTATTGGCAGATATGCAGCGCAGTGCTGCTTCCAAATCTTGGTTTGCTCGTTCCGTTTGACCGTTAGTCTGTGGATGGAAACCGGAAGACAGACTTACTGAGGCTCCAAGGGCTTGACAGAAGGATCTCCAGAGTTCAGAGATGTATTGGGGGCCCTGGTCAGAAACAATGTCAGAGGGAATTTCACGAAGGCGGAAGACGTGTTGGACAAGGAGGTAGGCTGTTTCATGGGCAGTAGGGAGTTTCAGAAGGGCTATGAAGTGCACGGGTTTGGAGAAATGGTCCACCACGGTGAGTACAGCAGTGTTACCATGTGAAGGGGGTAGTCCAGTAATGAAATCCAGAGCAATGTGGGACCAAGGGCGGCTTGGGACAGGTAGGGGATGAAGCAACCCAGCAGGTGGTCGGTGGGAGTCTTTTCTGTGGGCACACAAAGAACAGGCAGAGACGAAGGAACGAGTGTCAGCATCCATGGTGGGCCACCAGAAATGTCGCTTCAGAAAGGATAGAGTTTGATCAATTCCGAGATGGCAGGCGAAACGAGAAGTGTGCCCCCACTGGAGAACCTGAGACCGATCAGAATCAGGCACGAAGAGGCGACTGGGGGGTTCCATTGTCTGGGTCTGTAGGTTGAGTCTGTTGGGCCTCTTTGTCTATGGATTCAATCTCCCAGGTGAGGGCAGCCACAACACAGGATGGTGGAAGGATGGTCTCGGGGTTGGGAAGGCCCTCCTCAGAGATGTATTGACGAGAAAGAGCATCAGGCTTCCCGTTCTTGGAGCCAGGACGATAGGTGAGGGTGAATCTGAAATGGCCAAAAAATAGTGCCCAACGGGCTTGGCAGAAGTTAAGGCATTTAGCTGTTCGGATGTATGCCAGATTCTTATGGTCTGAACAGACGATGAATGGATGTTCAGCTCCCTGCAGCCAGTGGCTCCACTCCTCCAAGGTGAGCTTGACGGCCAGAAACTCCTGGTTCCCAACATCGTAGTTCCGTTTGGCGGGGGATAGCCAGACAGTAAAGAAGACACAGGGTTGGAGCTTTTGGTCTGGGCTGGAGCGTTGGGAGAGGACTGCTCCCATCCCAGAGTTGGAGGCATCGACTTCCACAATGAATTCGCAAGACGGGTCTGGTTGGACCAGGATGGGAGCAGAGGTGAAACACCTCTTCAGCTCTGAGAAGGATGAGTCCACTTCGGGGGTCCAGTGAAAAGGGGTCGCAGGAGAGGTGAGTCGAGTGAGGGGCGCTGCCACCCGGCTGTAATCCCTGATCAAGCGACGGTAGAAGTTTGCGAACCCCAGAAATCGCTGGAGTTGTTTGACCGTAGTGAATTTTGGCCACTCTGCCACCACCCGGATATTTTCGGGATTCACCCTCACTTGCCTGCTCTCAATTATGTACCCCAGGAAACTGACAGAATGGGCATGGAACTCGCACTTCTCTGCCTTAACGAATACCTTGTTCTCCAAAAACCGCTGAAGAACCTAACGGACGTGGTGGGTGTGTTCCTGAAGGCTACAGGAGAAGATTAGAATGTCGTTCAAATAAAGGAAAATGAAACGGTTAATAAGATCCCTAAGGACATTGTTTACCAGGGCTTGGAAGATGGCGGGGGCATTGGTGAGACCAAACAGCATGACCAGATATTTGAAATGACCAAGGGGGCTGTAAAAGCCATTTTCCATTCATCTCCCTCCCTTATCTTGACCAGGCGATAGGCATTCCGCAGGTCCAACTTAGAGAAAATTGTGGCTCCGTGAAGGGGTTCAAAAGCAGAGTTGATAAGGGGCAGGGGATACTTATTCTTTATGGTATGCTGTTCAGGCCCTGGTAGTCAATGCAGGGGTGCAGTGAGCCATTTTTCTTCCCCACAAAGAAGAAACCTGCACCTACAGGGGAAGATGAGGGTCAGATAATGCCAGTTCTGAGAGAGTCATTTATGTAAGCCTCCATAGCTTTTCTTTCTGGGCAGGACAGGTTGTACAGCCGACTGGTGGGTAGGGAGGTTCTGGGCAGAAGGTCAATTGCGCAATCGTAAGGACAATATGGAGGCAGAGAAAGAGCCCGTTGTTTGCTAAACACTTCTCCCAGGTCGTGATACTCTACTGGAACCTTGGATAAATCAGGAGGTTCCAAGGCGGACAAGGTCGTGGTGACCTCCACTGAGGAAAGGACTGATTGTAGACAAGTGGAATGGCAGAACAAACTCCAGCTGACTATCTTCCCAGTGGACCAGTCGATGTGGGGGTTATGACGGCTTAACCAGGGGTAACCAAGAACTATAGGGGCTTGAGGAGAGGAAATTAAATTGAATCGTACCTGTTCCCGATGGTTTCCGGAGAGAAGGAGAGGCAGAGGTTCTGTGCAGTGTGTGACTCGGGCCGGGAGTCTACCGTCCAGTGCCTGGGCTTCCAGGGGGTACTCAATGGCTCATAAGGAATTCCGGCTTGAAAGACTAAGTTTTCATCCAAAAAGTTTCCCTCAGCACCGGAGTCCACTAGTGCTAACAGAGGCAGGGACTGTTGGTTGTAACACAGAGTGGCTTGAAGCTGCATTCGGGGTCGGGGGACGAAAGGGAATGTTGTCTGGCTCACCAGGGTCCCCCTTTCTACTGGTTACTTCCCTTTTGGCCGAAGGGGGCAGGTAGGAAGGAAGCCGAACTGGCCGCAATATAGACACTCACCCGCTCTCTATCGCCGGAGTCGTTCAGCGGGAGGAAGGCGGTTCCGTCCCAGCTGCATGGGTTCCTCTCCCGGGACAGTGGAAACAACCGGGCTGGGAGCTACTCCAGGAGCAGGGGGAGGAGAGAGGATTGTTCTGGCGGGAGGCGGTAATGAGTGCCAAACAGTGACCAAAGATGGTGGATGACCAGTTCTTTCTCTATGACGTTCTCGGAAGCGATTGTCTAACCTGGTGGCTAGGGAGATCAGGGAATCCAGGCTGTTGGTGTCATCTCTTGCGGCCAACTCGTCTTTCACCATGTCACTGAGGCCATTCCGAAATACCCCTTGAAGTGCCTCATCGTTCCACCCCGAGTTGGCCACTAATGTCTGAACTCCACGGAATATTCGGCAACACTGCGTGAGCCCTGGTGAAGAATGAGTAGACGCTTGGCAGCATCTCTGCCACGGATGGGGTGGTCAAAGGTCTTTCTCATTTCCGCCATAAAGGTGGTGAAGGAAGAGCAGATATCCGGTTGGTTATCCCAAACAGCTGCGGCCCACGCTAATGCACTTCCCCGCAACAACCCCATCATATAAGCAATCTTTGATTTATCGGTGGACTACATAGACGACTGCTGTTCGAACACCAAGGAGCACTGAAGAAGGAAGGGCCGGCACTTCCCCAAATCTCCAGCATAGTGCTCCCATTCACGTGTGGCTCTCTTGGTGGGGGTGTTACTGACACGTACGGGGTTGCCGCTACAGGCTGTCTGGGCTGGTTAGACAGGGTTCCAGGAGAGGGTTGAGTAAAATGAGTGGATACACGGTCCACCTGGTCACCGATCTGCGTGACATAAGCAGACAGGGAACGGAGGTTCTCCATGACCTCCCGGAGAAGTTGGTCGTGCTGTCCCAGTAGGGAACCCTGGCTGGCGAAGGCTTGTTGAAGGATATTCGTGTTCGCTGGGTCCATCGTGGCTAGATCGTTCTGTTGCAACGAACAAGACGAGCCCAAACGCAGGACATAGGCACTGAAATTGAGTTAGGATGCAGACGTGGGCATGAGTGTTGAACGGCAAACAGGAGGGAGTTCAGAAAAGCAGGAGGTTGGCAGAAATTATCTTGACATGGAGCGTAGAAAGGAAAGCGGCAGACAAAACTTTTCTTAGCACAGAGAGATGGAGTTTACACAGGTAAATCTCAGTGCTGAAGTAAGAATACTTATCTTGACACGGAGAGACTGAGTTTCACAGGTAAACCTCGGAACTGGAGTAGAACTTAGAACACACAATCCTAAGCGGCTGGGAAATGTTAATTACCACACTGGCAAAACCAACAATCTGGCAACCAGTGGGTGCAAAGCCACGGTTCTTATGCTGCAGGTCTTGATGAAAACCAGGTGTGTCGCCATCAAAGGAAATAAGGAAAAAATGGGGAATTAATGGTTGGGACCGTGACACTTCGTTGATAATTAATTCTATCAGAGATTTTTAAAGCACTACAAAGCTAACACAAATAAACAGGAACAAAAAGAAATAATTGGTAAATACCTGGTCAGGTTATGATATTATTATAATAATAATAATAACAGTAATAATAAATACTTTATTGATCCTGAGTGGTAAATCCTTTCATTTTGGCAGCAACATTTAAAAACACACTTAATGTGCAGACTTAAGTAATAATGAAGTACAGAATAATAATACACACAAAAAGAATTTACCTATGTGCAATAATTTGCAATAATGTGTAATAATAATTTACGACATAATAAAACAGAGACCATTGTACTATGATGTGTGTTCTCTTGTCACACAGAGATGAACTGTTGTATATGCTTATTGCATTTGGTAGGAAAGATTTTCTGTAACGATTCTTGTGACAGAGGAGCTGAATGAGTCTGTTCGAAAAGGTGCTTCAGTACTTATTCAGTAGATCATGGAGAGGATGTACCAGATTGTCCATAATGGATAACAGTTTGTTTCATGATCTCCTATCTTAAAAGTGTTGAGATTGTCGCCAAGGATGGATCCAGTCTTTTTAATGAGACAAGAGTGTAAAATTTAAATAGTACAATTCAATCTGCCCTAAATGCAGGCAATTGTTAAAAGCTACAGTATATTGCTTTGGAAGTTGCTGAAGAAAGTAATGTCTAGTAAAAAAGATTGTCTGCATATGGCTAGCATGCAAAAAAAAAACTTTATGGAAATGATAACATACATATCATAAAGTAAAACAATATAAAGTTAGAAGCAGGAATTGCCAGTAGCTGTCATTCGTGGACATAGAGAGATTGGACTGGCATTGATGGAGTCAGGGTAGTGATAGACACTTGCTGTTGGGGTATTCAAGGGAAGAAAGTAGAACTTATTGTTATGGTTTCTAGTGCATGAATAACACTTAGTATTGGGAAGGATAGGGTGCAAGACTGGCATTTAGCTTTGCTCTGATGATGGAAGTCACCAATGCTTGAATTTGGAGGGATCAGACAAATGACTAACATTTATTATTAGGACATCAGGTAAAGACTGTATCTTGGTGTTAGGGATATAGGAGGAGACATTAACGTCTGACATTGGAGAATAAAGTACAAGTTGAATGTTAGATTTTTCTAGGATTCAAGAACTTGGTTTTGGCAGGATCAAGGAGGATCTCAGGGAACATCCTGACTCATGGTGCAGGGAAGAACATCAACAATTAGTGTTGGTGAGTCAAGGGAGAGAGAGGTATTTGGTTGTGGGGTTGTGAGGAATTAGGCACTGCAGTAGCGTGATTGTTAGCATGACACTATTACAGCTCGGAAAGTCAGAGTTCAAAGTTCCATTACAGTACCATCTGCATAGAGTTTGGATGTTCTCTCCGTGACTGCATGGGTTTCCTCCGGATGCTCCTGTTTTCTCCCACAATCCAAAGACATACTGGTTAGTATGTTAATTGGTCATTTTAAATTGTCCTGTGATTAGGCTGGTGTTGAATGGGTGGATTGGTGAGCGACGTGGTTCATTGGGCCAGAAGGACCTGTTACACACTGTATCTGTAAATACGTAAACAAATAAATAGACCAACACACAGCGGTATTTGTTAAGGTATCAGTATCATGACTGGAAGAAAACAGCATTTTTCACGGGTAGGTATGAAAAAATTGGATCAGCAGCACATTTCAGGGCAAAGATTGAATTAGGACCAGCCACTCCAGAGCAGTGGAATTGTTGGGTCAGTGGATGGATTGGAAAAGTGATGGGCCCTTCACACTATTGCACGGGTCTGATGCCCAAAACTGAAATTAAGGTATGTACTGCCAGAAACCCAATCCATTAAGATGCTATCACAAACAAAAGAAAATATGCAGATGCTGGAAATCCAAGTAACACACACAAAAAGCTGGAGAAACTCAGCAGGCCAGGCAGCATCTGTGTCTAGCTTCTGAGCTGCTGAAGGATCTCAGCCCAAAACATCGACTGTACTCTTTTCATAGATACTGCCTGGCCTACTGAGTTCCTCCAGCATTCTCTGTGTGTTCTATTGAGATGCTAATTTGGATATGCTGTTCCAATAGTGTTCCAACTGTGCCACACCCAGAATATTGAGATTTATGTTCTATGTAATCCCCCAAAAACGAGCTTTGGAAAGGGTATAATATTAGCTGTGCACATCTGATATGGAGATTGCAAGATTAAGCTACACAAGGAAGAGCCAGTTGAATTTTTCAAATGACAACTGGTAATGGTTATTGTTTTTTTTTCTGGAAAAATAATTTGTTTCCATTTGAGTGTAATTGGCACGTTATGCAGTTGAACTATTAGGGATCAAACTTATATTCTAAAAAGACAGTGCAGTAGATCTTACATAAAGTGTTAAATACCTGTTCAGATCTTTCAACACATGCCTCACCAGGTAATCATTTGTTTTTTCAAAAATTGACTTTTCTTCATAATTTAGCAATATATAATAGAATAAAAGATGCAAAATTTACTTATTTGGTCACTGCATTCAGTAGTGTTCATTATTTTTTAAAAATTCGTAAGACCATAACCACTCATATGGTCCCTTCCACTTTTAAGAGGTGCTTACCCACTTAACCAAGCTCAGAAAAAGTAGCAGAAGGAGACTTCTCTGTGGTCCTACCTTACAGAGTCTTTACCCGTTGGCTGCACCAAGCTTCAGTGCATTCCTCAACACATACACCTGCAGCCTGGAATGTGCCAGTCAGCAGCATTCCTTCACAGAAATCTCACTGTGCTGGAAGGTTTTGGAAGCTGAAAGAACAAATTTATTAACTTCCAGCAGCACTTGATGCCTGTTTAATTGTATCCCACAAGGACTGCCCAAAGACCATGGGAGTTCTCTGTTGTGCAGCTGCTGGAGATAAACCAATACAAGGACACTTGTGTCCTTCCTTCTCCTTGCCAGCTTAGTTAGTCCACTGTCTGTGAATAGTTGTGTGTCCCTTCCCCACCACAACCATCCTGAGCATTGAGAGCACTGAGGATAAAATGTCATCTGTACAGAAAGGATCTAACTGTGAGGGCACCCCTCACTGCCAGCCAAGTGATTTCCTAGTGTTTGTTGGTGAGTTCCAGTGATGAGATATTCTGCAACATGGGATGGACAGCTTGCTCAGAGAACCACCCCCAAAATGCATCCACAGAGCTCCTGTCCCACAGTGTCTGCAAGTTATTTCATGCCAACCACTGACTGTTCAACTTGTAGTCAAAGGTACTTTCGTGGAAGAAATCTTCCACAAAGGACCCTCTTGCAGCAACCACAGAGGACAGGTAGAACGTCAGCACATGGTGATGCTTTGTGCCCACACACTTTGGATCTACACACAGCCTGATGCAGTCACAGGCAAAGGTGGTCATTACAATGAGGGTAACATTGGGTACACTTTACCCCCGTTCTCCAAGGACTTGTGCATTGTCAACAACTGGATATGCACCATCTTGGACTCCCAGATGAACAGAAGGGCAGTATCATTACCAAGGCAAAGGAGCAGAGAGCAGGTCACAATTGGACCATGTAGAGCTGCCCTTAGAGCACATTGCATCCAATGGCCAAGTTATTGATGATTATCACAAAATGCCATTTTCACAAGCCCGGCTTTAGTTTCACTTTCACAATGCATTCTAGATAATTATTGTTACATGCCATGCAATGTCCCATTCAAATCAATAGTTGATTTGCTTGATTAGATTATATTTGCCTGTTCCAAGGTATGAAAGATGTGTGGCTGTTCCACCTTTTTTTTTGTAGCTTCTCAGGGACCAAGTCTACTTGTCAATCAGTCCCTTGTACTGTGATTTATAGACATATGTACCTTGCATTGAATTAAGATACATTTATCACTGTGAAATAAGTAGGTATCTTTGGCAAAAGATGTGGCCTTTTGGTGATTAAATAGGCAATAAGGGTGTTAACATTTATGGGTATTGCTCTTATTAAAAGCTGTATTTATGTGTTTGTTATATTTACACATGGGTCTTCCAGAAGAGAATTCTATGTAGAATATTTATAAAGACATGAAAGTATGATTCTTCCTTTTCCTCAGAATTGAGATTCCATCTATCTCAATAAGAATTTAAAAGTCATTGGCTTTAAAGATTGCATTTTGTGAATAGATTTTTATCAGACGAGCAAACTGAGCTGTTAGATTTCCTTTCTCAGCAGAGGAACTTCACCCTGACATGTCAGAAACAGCTTTCAGGCTGCAGGTACTGTAAAATGCAGGAGGTCACAAAATAGGATTGCAGTATTCTCCCTGGTTCAGGGATTCAAGCTTCAGTTGACTATACAGGAGTTACTTTACAGATGACTCACACAATTCTCTGTCTGAACCATGCACCCAAGCTACCCCCTGAACATGCAGCTGGTGTGTGAGCACGGCTTTGTGCCACACCTCATGCTGTGTCAGTGCAACTCACATTGAACCACTGTGTCAAAATGAAACATGGCAAATGCTAGAACAGTGACGACTTTGTTCTGTAGGTAGTTTCTCCTGAATTGAGACCAGACTCATCTGGAGGGAAAAACTAATCAAGATTCACAAAGCAGCAGAAACCAGAAATCATCATAAAAGTTGATTGAACAACAAACACCAGAAATAATATGACATAAGAGGGAAATACATTGGCACAGCTAGTCGAGCTGCTGCTCTGCAACTCCAGTGACTTCTTTACTCCCAACCTCTGATGGTGTCTACGTCGATACACTTCTCCATGACCTGAGTGCTCCAGCTTCCTCACATTCCCAAAAATAAGGATGGTAGCTTAATTAGCCACTGTAAAAGTGTCCCTAGATAAGTGTAAGGAGTCTCAGCACGTCCTCGCCGTAAAAGGCAAGGTTTTCCTCTGGTTTCCTCCCACAGTCCAAAGACGTAGCAGGTAGGTTAACTGGTCATTGCAACTTGTCCCATGATTACGTTGATTGGATTTGTCGGAGGTTGCTGGGGTAGTGTGGCTCGAAGGGCTGGAAGGGCCTACTTTGCGCTGTATCTCAACAAATAAATCATAAATAAATATTTTTGACTCTGTGACTAAGATATTGCACAAAATTATGAAAAGGTAAAATGTAAAATACTACATATCATAATATAAGCATCATATGCAAAAGTAACTTAATCCGATCCATACACAATTTAAGTGTCATACTTGGACAATTTTCTCTTTTCAAGGAGTTCAAATCTGTTCCTTAAATGATCTTTAAATGCTACTTATATTTTATGGATAATTTTAGGCATATCTAAGCCTGCGAGTCAACCACACACACACACACACACACACACACACACACACACACACACACACACACACACACACGCGCACAGGAAAATGTCTGAGTTTCCTTTCTCTGTTATAGGCTATTTGAAAGGTTCAGCACTAAAACAAGATGCCCTTCAAAACATTGGATCAGAGTTTCAATCTGTATTTGTTGATTTTGATTTGCCATGAGCAATGCACTCTTTATGAAATGCACATCTGGAGAACTTGCTTTAGTAGGTCTTATATGAGAAATACAGTTTGCTGCATGGTCATTTGACTGAGTAGAGAATAGTTGGGTGGCAGGCAAGGAATTTTATTCTTCTGCTGGGTGGGACGAAATGGTAGATTGAGGTCTGAGAAAAAGAGCAAGATTGTAAAGCTGGAGTTATTTTCTGAGGAACAGAGCTTGCAAGCAGATTTGATAAGATCATGAAGGCAGCACAGTTAGAGATAATATGTCTCCCTTTGACAGAGAAGTCGAGAAGTAGAATTAGAAAAGAAAAAATAAAGGCAAACAGCTTATAAACAAAATGATGAAGAAAAAAATACAGGTTGCAAGTTTGGGTCTGGAATGTACAACTATGTGTAGTAGTGGATATAGATTCAATTGAGTCCAAAAGTGAGCTGAAGATGTTTCTGAAAGGAAAGAATTTTCAGGCTATGATTAGGGTGCGAAATGAAGTCAATTGTTTGTAACATCCATGCTGTGACCATTCTGTCATATTGCAAACTCTGTAGAATTAACAGAACATCAGGAAATGATAAAGATAGTAAAGTACCTGAATAGAAAAACAAAAGAATAACTGAAAATATATGAAAATGCTCATCATGATGAGTTGTGAGTGCAATAAAGTTTCTAGGAATTTTAATCAACTGAGTTGGCTGAATAATCTGCTGTACCTGTGGCAACAAAACTAAAGGAGTTAGTTGAGAAATAGTCTGATAAAGATATTGGACAGACCTGAAAAAGATGAAAAAAAATCCTCAATATTCACACATGCCACTGACACAGTACACTGAAATACATTGCAGACATTCTTTCAAACACTCTGTCAACAGGGTACTTTAAAGTAAACTATGCATAATGCTATTAAACTGTGCTGATGTGTCAAGGCAGCATGAAATATTCAGAGAGTCATATTTGTCTCCTCAGCTAAAAGTACACATTCAAGTAGGAACACAACTGCATGGATGAACTCAATTAGCAAAGCTGTCCCTGTCCTTTGAAGGTGAGATCATTCCCCTGAAAGAAGTGCATGATGGAGGAAAGGTCAGAAATTCTGGAAATACTCAGCAAATTAGGCAGCATCTATGGAAGGATCATCTTTTGGTTGGTTCTGTTGGATAATTTACCTGTGGAATAAGTTCAGTTCATATTTTTTCATGTTAATTCATGTTTTTCAACTGTAGCAACCTCTGTCTCTTCACCATTTTGTTGCTTATTTCCGTGCGGGTGTACAAAATAACTTATTACCCTCCATCACCTTATGCATAAGTATTTGTGCCAACAATGTATGGTTTGGAACTTTCTGGGCTCAACCTATTGATGAAACTCTTTATCACTGTTGAGAATATTTTGCCCACAATCAGCCCATTAGAAACTTTTTGTGGATACCGAGCCTCCATGGTTAGAAAGATGCGAAAGAACATTCAAGGAAACAAAGAGACTAATGACATCAGATGAACTCCTCACCCATTATGACCCATCTCATCCCATTAGACTGGCGTGTGATGTATTCTCTTATGGCATTGGAGCTGTTTTGTCACACACTATGAAAGATGGATCTGAACGCCCAATTGCATTTGCTTCAAGATCACTGACGAGTGCAGAATGCACCACCACTATCTTCTCAGACATACGTTTAATCTAGTGACAGACCATCAGCCCCTTGTGTCCATTTTCAATCCCAGGAAGGAAATCCCAGTGGTGACTGCTACCCAGTTGCAACACTGGGTGCTGTTCCTAGGAGCCCGCTCTGATGACATAGAGTTCAAGGGTAAGGATGCGGAAGGTGTTTGATAAGTTGTTGTAAAGTAAGGGTGCATGGAGTTGGTGGCAATGTGTTAACATGGCTAGAGGATTGGTTAACCAATAGAGGCAGAGAATTAGGATTTAATAAGGCAATTTGGCCCATCACATCTGCTCTGCCATTTCATCATGGCTGATTCATTTCCTGCTCAACCCTATTCTCCTGCCTTCTCCCATAACCTCTCATGCCCTGACTAATCAAGAACCTCCACCTTAAATGCACTCAATGACTTAGCCTCCACATCCACCTCTGGCAATGAATTGCACAGGTTCACCACCCTCTGGCTGAAGAAATTTCTACTCATCTCCATTCTAAATGGACGTCCCTCTATTCTGAGGTTTAGCTCTCTTGTCCTGGATTCCCCACCTTTCAGAAACATCCTCTCCACATCCATTCTATCTAGGCCTTTCAACATTCTATAGGTTTCAATGCGATTCCCCCATCATTCTTCTAAATTTCAATGAGTACAGGCCCAGAGCCATCAAGTGCTCCTCATATGCTATGCCTTTCAATCCCAGAATCATTTTTGTGAGTGTCCTTTGAACCCTCTTAAGTTTCAGCACATCCTTTCTCAGATAAGGGGGCCTAAACTGCTAACAATACTCCAAGTGAGACCTCACCTGTCTCTTATAGATCCTCAGCATTGCGTTCATGTTTTCATATCTTAGTCCTCTCAAAACAAATGCTAACATTGCATTTGCCTTCCTCACCACCACCTGAAACTGCAAGTTAACCTTCAGGAAATCCTGCACAAGGACTCCCAAGTCCTTTTGCACCTTGGATTTTTGAATTTTCTCCCCATTTGAAAATAGTCTACACATTTATTCCTTCTACCAAAGTGCATGACCATGCACTTCCAAACACTGTATTCCATCTGCCACTTCTTTGCCTATTCTCTCAATCTGTCTAATTCCTTTAGCAGCCTCCCTTCTTTCTCAGCACCACTTGTCCCTCCACCTATCTTCATATTGTCCGCAACCCTGGCCACATGGCAAATCACTGTCATGCAAATTATTAACATACAATGTAAAAAGATCCAACCCTTGCAGAACTCCACTAGTCACTGGCAACCAACCAGAAAAGTCTCCCTTTATTTGCACTCCTTTCCTCCTACAAATCAGCCAATCCTCTATTCACACTAGTATTTTTGCTGTAATACCATGTGCTCTTATCTTGCTAAGCAGCCTCATGTTTGGCACCTTATCAAAGGCCTTCTGAAAATCCAAGTACACAACATCCACCTATTCTCCTTTGTCTAACCTGCTTGTTATTTCTTCAACGGATTCCAACAGATTTGCCAGGCAAGGTTTTCCCTTAAGACAACCATGTTGACTTTGGCTCATTTTATCATGTGCTTCCAAGTACCCCGAAATCTCATCCTTAACAATTGATTCAACATCTTCCCAACCACAGAGGTCAGGCTAACAGGTCTATACCTTCCTTTTTACTGCCTCTCTCCCTTCCATAAGTGTGAAGTGATATTTTCCAGTCTTCCTGAACCATATCAGAATCTAGTGATTCTTGAAAGATTATTACTAATGCCTCCACAATCTGTTCAGCTACCTCTTTCAGAACTCCGGGGTGTAGTCCATCTGGTCCAGGTGACTTACCTACCTTCAGAACTTTCAGCTTCGCAAGTAGTTTCTCCCTAGTAATAACAAATGCACTCACTTCACCCCTGACACGCTTGAATTTCTAGCATACTGCTAGTTTCTTCCACAGTGAGGACTGATGCAAACTACTTATTAATTTCATCTGCCTTTTCTTTGTCCCCTATTATGACCTCTGTAGCAACAATTTCCAGCAGTCCAATATCTACTCTTGGCTCTCTTCTACTCTTTACATATCTGAAAAAAAACTATTGGTATCCTCTTTGCTATTATTGGCAAGCTTGCAGTCATATTTCATCTCTTCTCTCCTTATGGTTATTTAGTTGCCTTCTGTTGGTTTTTAAAAGCTTCCCAATCCTTTAACTCCCCACTCATTTTTGCACTATTATATGCCCTCTCTTTTGCTTTTATGTTGGCTTTGATAAACCTTGTCAGCCATGGTTTTGTCATCCGACGTTTAGAATACTTCTTCTTTGGGATGTATCTATCCTGAGCTATTTGAATTGCTCCCAGCACTCCAACCATTACTGCTCTGCTATCATCCCTGCTACAGTCCCCTTCCAAACAACTTTGACCAGCTCTTCCATCATGCCTCTCTAATTCCCTTTACTCCACTATAACATTGATACATTTGACTTTAGCTTCTCCCTTTCAAATTGCAGGGTGAATTCTATCACATTACAATCACTGTCTCCTAAGGGCTCCTTACCTTAAGCTCCCTAATCAAATCCAGTTCATTACACAACACTCAATCCAGAATAGCTGATCCCTTAGTGGGATCAACCACAACCTACTCTAAAAAGCCATCTCATAGGCATTCTATAAATTCTTTGTCTTGGAATCCAAAATCAGGACCAACCTAATTGTTCCCGTCTACCTGAAAATTGAAATCCCCTTCAACTAACGTAATATTGTCCTTTAGAGGTACATTTTCTGTCTCCCACTGTAATTTGTAGACCACATCCTGGCTCCAGTTCAAAGGCCTGTATATAACTCCCATCAGAGCCTTTTTATACTTGCAGTTTCTTCTACATCTTCTGATCCTATGTCACTTCTTTCTAAGGTTTTGATTTCAATCTTTACCAACAGAGTTATGCTATCCCATCTCCCTACATACCTGTGCTTTTGATGCATGTGTATCCTTGGTTGTTAATCTCCCAACTATAACCTTTTCTCGGCCACAACTCTGTGATGCCCACAATGTCATATCTGCCAATCTAACTGTGGTACGAGAACACCTACCTTATTCTGTATACTGCATGCATTCAAATATAACACCTTCTTTGCTGGTGTTTCACCCTTTTCAATTTTGTCCTCCTGTTACACTGCAACACATTCCACTGACTGTAATTTTGTCCTATCATCTGCCTGTCCTTCCTGATGGTCTCTATTTGTACACCAACTATCTCATCCTAGCCCAATCCTTCAGATTCCCAACCCCCTGCCAAATTAGTTTAAACTCTCCCAGAGTAAGAGGGCTGCGAGTGAATGGCTGATTTTCGAAGCCAAGGTAGTTTTTACCACTTGAGGTAAAAGAGAGGTAAGACTGTGCAGACGTGTGATGTCAGCCAGTAGAGCATGAAAAGTTTAAAAAGGCAAGGAATCTTCAACAGTTTTTGATTCGGAGCAAGAAGGCTGTGAGTGAATGGTTGATTTTCGAAGCCAAGGCAGTTTTTACTACTCGGGGTAAAAGAGAGGCAAGACTGCGCAGATGCGGGACGTCAGCCAGTAGAGCGCAAAAGGTTTAAAAAGAAGACCGCCATATCCAGCGGGTAGCAGAGTGAGAGGCAGCAGAGTGATAGGGCTTAGGAGGTAACGGGACGAGGCGAGATATGTTTACCTGCGTTAATTGCGGAAAGGAGGAAATATGTGTGTGAGACCAGTTTTCTGTGCTCGATGTCAGATGTGGCAGGCCCTGGAGTCTCCCAGCCTCCCGGACGGCCATATCTGCACCAGGTGTGTTGAGCTGCAGCAACTAAGGGAGCAAGTTAGAGAACTGGAGATGCAGCTCAATGATCTTCGTCTGGTCAGGCACTGTTAATCAGAGAGATAGTGCCACGACTGCAGAAAAGGTGGACGTCATGGAGGGATTGTCTATGGAGACTCTGTGGATGGAGATTAGGAACAGGAAGGAGTCAACAACTTTAATTGGTGTTTTTTATAGGCCACCCAATAGTAACAGGGATATCGAGCAGCAGATAGGGAAACAGATCCTGGAAAGGTGTAATAATAACAGAGTTGTCATGATGGGAGATTTTAATTTCCCACCTATCGATTGGCATCTCCCTAGAGCAAGCAATTTAAATTGGGTAGAGTTTTTTAGGTGTGTTCAGGAGGGTTTCTTGACACAATATGTAGATAAGCCTACAAGAGGAGAGGCTGTTCTTGATTTGGTATTGGGAAATGAACCTGGTCAGGTGTCAGATCTCTCAGTGGGAGAGCATTTTGGAGATAGTGATCATAATTCTATCTCCTTTACGATAGAATTGGAGAGAGATAGGAACAGACTAGTTAGAAAAGCATTTAATTGGAGTAAGGGGAATTGGAGTAAGCATTTAATTGGATTAAGAGGCTAAATTGGAAGCTTAAATTGGAAACAGATGTCCTCAGGGAAAAGTACGGAAGAAATGTGGCAAATGTTCAGGGGATATTTGCGTGGAGTTCTGCATAGGTACGTTCCAATGAGACAGGGAAGTTATGGTAGGGTACTGGAACCGTGGTGTACAAAGGCTGTAATAAATCTAGTCAAGAAGAAAAGAAGAGCTTACAAAAGGTTCAGAGAGCTAGCTAATGTTAGAGATCTAGAAGATTATAAAGCTAATAGGAAGGAGCTTAAGAAGGAAATTAGGAGAGCCAGAAGGGGCCATGAGAAGGCCTTGGCAGGCAGGATTAAGGAAAACCCCAAAGCATTCTACAAGTATGTGAAGAGCAAGAGGATAAGACGTGAAAGAATAGGACCTATCAAGTGTGACAGTGGGAAAGTATGTATGGAACCAGAGGAAATAGCAGAGGTACTTAATGAATACTTTACTTCAGTATTCACTATGGAAAAGGATTTTGGCGACTATAGTGATGACTTGCAGCGGACTGAAAAGTTTGAGCATGTAGATATTAAGAAAGAGGATGTGCTGGAGCTTTTGGAAAGCATCAAGTTGGATAATTCGCTGGGGCCGGATGAGATGTACCCCAGGCTACTGTGGGAGGCAAGGGAGGAAATTGCTGAGCCTCTGGAGATGATCTTTTCATCATCAATGGGGACGGGTGAGGCTCCAGAGGATTGGAGGGTTGCGGATGTTGTTCCTTTATTCAAGAAAGAGAGTAGAGATAGCCCAGGAAATTATAGACCAGTGAGTCTTACTTCAGTGGTTGGTAAGTTGATGGAGAAGATCCTGAGAGGCAGGATTTATGAAAATTTGGAGAGGTATAATATGATTAGGAATAGTCAGCATGGCTTTGTCAAAGGCAGGTCGTGCCTTACAAGCCTGATTGAATTTTTTGAAGATGTGACTAAACACATTGATGAAGGAAGAGCAGTAGATGCAGTGTATATGGATTTCAGCAAGGAATTTGATAAGGTACCCCATTCAAAGCTTATTGAGAAAGTTAGGAGGCATGGGATCTCAGGGGACATTGCTTTGTGAACCCAGAAATTGCTTGCCCACAGAAGGCAAAGAGTGGTTGTAGCCAGGTCATATTCTGCATGGAGATCAGTCACCAGTGGTCTGCCTCAGGGATCTGTTCTGGGACCCTTACTCTTTGTGATTTTTATAAATGACCTGGATGAGGAAGTGAAGGGATGGGTTAGTAAACTTGCTGATGACACAAAGGTTGGAGGTGTTGTGGATATTGTGGAGGGCTGTCAGAGGTTACAGCGGGACATAGATAGGATACAAAACTGGGCTGAGAAGTGGCAGATGGAGTTCAACCCAGATAAGTGTGAAGAGGCTTATTTTGGTAGGTCAAATATGACGGCAGAATATAGTATTAATGGTAAAACTCTGGGCAGTGTGGAGGATCAGAGGGATCTTGGAGTCCGAGTCCATAGAATGCTCAAAGCAGCTGCGCAGGTTGACTCTGTGATTAAGAAGGCGTACAGTGTATTGGCCTTCATCAATCATGGAATTGAATTTAGGAGCAGAGAGGTAATGTTGCAGTTATATAGGACCCTGGTCAGATCCCACTTGAAGTATTGTGCTCAATTCTGGTCGCCTCACTACAGGAAGGATGTGGAAACCATAGAAAGGGTGCAGATGAGGTTTACAAGGATGTTGCCTGGATTGGGGAGCATGCCTTATGAGAATAGGTTGAGCGAACTCGGCCGTTTCTCCTTGGAGCGACGGAGGATGAGAGGTGACCTGATAGAGGTGTATAAGATGATGAGAGGCATTGATCGTGTGGATAGTCAGAGGCCTTTTCCCAGGGCTGAAATGGTTGCCACAAGAGGATAGAGGTTTAACATGCTGGGGAGTAGGTACATGGAGATGTCAGGGGTAAGTTTTTTTACTCAGAGATTGGTAAGTGCCTGGAACAGGCTGCGGGCGACAGTGGTGGAGGTGGATCTGATAAGGTCTTTTAAAAGACTTTTAGATAAGTACATGGAGCTTAGAAAAATAGAGGGCTCTAGGTAAGCCTAGTAATTTCTAAGGTAGGGACATGTTCGGCACAACTCTGTGGGCCGAAGGGCCTGTATTGTGCTGTAGGTTTTCTATGTTCCTATGTTTCTATGTTTCTAATAATTCTGGCAAATACTTCCGTGAAGATATTGGTTCTTCTTGAGATCAGGTGTAATCCATTCATTTTGTACAGGTCATATCTTCCCCAAAAGAGATCCCAGTAGTCCAGAAATCTGAACCCTACCGTAATTGATTTCTGAGGAGATAATTTTCTCTGGATTCTGTGGCTGGTTTGGGATGACTTAGCTTTTTCTATTAGCCCTCAGAGTTAAATGTTTTATTTTAAACAGGAGAAAATCTGCAGATTCTGGAAATCAAAGTAATACACACAAAATGCTGGAGGACTCAGCAGGCCAGGCAGCATCTATGCAAATGAGTAAACAGCCGATGTTTCAGGCTGAGATCTTCATCAGGACTGGATCTTTACTCTTTTCTATAGATGGTGCCTGGGCTGTTGAATTCATCCAGAATTTTGTGTAAATGTATTATTTAATCATTTTCTCTGGGCTTCCAACATGAGGGGAGATCTATTAAGCAGGAAAATCAGCCAGAAGAGAAAGATAAATAAGACTTAGTTGCCAATTAAGTTTGAGATATTGCTTTCAACTCTAAATTTTTCAGTCTTAAACTGAATATTAAGCTTTGTAATGTTATGTTCACTTCCTTGCACAGTTTTCCTTACTACAAGATCATTACTTAATTCTGCCTCAACATACAAAGCTCTATTGTTGGATTCTGGCGTTTTAATCCAAGGTTCCTTTCGAAACCTATGAAGGGGCACAGAACTTATTGCTTCATGGTTGTTTTATTAAGAGTTGAGAAAACAAAGCGAAATTGAAATAGACAGTGATGGAAGTCTACTGGTTATGAGAGACAAAGGAACAAGGATACACCTTACATCAACAATTAATTTTGTACTACAGAGATAAAATAACCTTTCAAATTTGTAGATAAGAGACAACCAATTGGAAAGTACTCATTTGAATACTGCAGTACCAATTTAACCAATGAGAAAGCACTTACTCACTTAATACAGAACAAAGAAGCTTCCAGAGCTTTCCAGAATTACACTTTTCTCCTGTCTGTATCAGTGCATTGAATGGCTGCAGCATTGTAGCAATGTTTGGGAAAAACCAATGATAGTAGTGTACCAGGCCCAGGTATGACCAGAGTTGTGACACATTTTTTGGTTTGGTTCCCTGTAGTAATGTTTTCAGAAATGCTTTCATCCTCTTACTAGTTCCTTTTGTAAAATCTAAATCTTTCAACTATTACCAGCAGTTTAGAGCTCAAGTGATTTTGTAAAATTGTAACAATTTCACTGAACATCTTGCTTGCTGGATTTTTAGGAGTTACTGTTGCATAACAGCCTGTGTGCTTTAGTACTGATTAAGCTGAGAATCATGGCAGGCTTTCTTTTCCTCAACCACGTCGTTTGCATTGCAATACAGTTCAACCCTCTCAATATATGATTCCCAGTCCTCATTAGCACTATCAAATTCATCAAATTCCCTGACTAAAGCCAGCATCACATTACTTTTACTTTACCTTTGCTAGTTGTGTGTCTTTCACTGCATACCATGTAGTTACTCAGATGTCCCTTTGTTAGCGTCCATGTTGGGCCCGTACTGTTTAACTCTTTCCTCTCAGTGAAGTTGGTGATATTCGCTAACTTTCGGGTTCGTGCTTGTTGCCAATTTGTTGTGTCTGTACAACTACATATCAATTAAATAAAAACACTCACATGGAGAGAGAGGTTAACTGGTGTATTCACATTGCTGTGAGAGAGAGAGAGAGTGTGCATGCATAGACAACAGATCAATGTGCATGGGTAGTTATCAGTCCATAATCAGAGCTAAGGGAGTCATTGCTCAAAAAGAAATAGATCTATACATTACACTTTCTGTAAGCACTGAGAATAGGATCTTCTTTGATGGATGTGTATGTGTCTTCTGGGGTAGAGAGACTGACAGTTGCCTTGGGTTAATTAATAATAGACAGTACCCAATAGTGCCCCTACTTGGGCTCTCATCACATGAGCAGTTCACCAGTTTAATTTAACACAAGTCCTTCAGTTTAATGATGTTTTAGAAGGTAATAATTCAGCCTTGCAGATGGGAACTCTTAAATCACAAAAGCAGCTATATGCTCACAATCCTGGATGAATCTCAGAAGTGATAGGATTCACCTAAATTGCCTAGTTGATGGTGGGAATTCTGATGAGTGATGACATCACTTCCTGCTCAAATTACAATGAGATGTTGTCTTATGTGGAAGAATAGAGAAGCATTGGTCAATTTCTTTACAGGAAAGATTTGGTGTTATCTTCAAAATTCAAATGATTAACAACTTTCATCAGCATGAAAAGCAGGTGCCAGTCCATTTAATTTCAAGCGCCCTGCATCCTTACCATCAGCATGCCCACTAACCCATCACTTTTGTATTGAATGAAGCTCGACTCCTGGCTACTCAACTATTGCACTTTAAAGTTATTTTTCACAAATAAGAGCCCCTTCATATTTATGCAACACACATCAAAGTTGCTGGTGAACGCAGCAGGCCAGGCAGCATCTCTAGGAAGAGGTACAGTCGACGTTTCAGGCCGAGACCCTTCGTCAGGACTAACTGAAGGAAGAGTTAGTAAGAGATTTGAAAGTGGGAGGGGGAGGTGGAGATCCAAAATGATAGGAGAAGACAGGAGGGAGAGGGATGGAGCCAAGAGCAGCACAGGTGATTGGCAAAGGGGATATGAGAGGATCATGGGACTAGAGGCCCAGGGAGAAGGAAAAGGCGGGGGGGGAACCAGAGGATGGGCAAGGGGTATAGTCAGCGGGACAGAGGGAGAAAAAGGAGAGTGAGAGAAAGAATGTGTGTATAAAAATAAATAACGGATGGGGTGCGAGGGGGAGGTGGGGCATTAGCGGAAGTTAGAGAAGTCAATGTTCATGCCATCAGGTTGGAGGCTTCCCAGACGGAATATAAGGTGTTGTTCCTCCAACCTGAGTGTGGCTTCATCTTTACAGTAGAGGAGGCCGTGGATAGACATGTCAGAATGGGAATGGGATGTGGAATTAAAATGTGTGGCTGCTGGGAGATCCTGCTTTCTCTGGCGGACAGAGCGTAGATGTTCAGCAAAGCGGTCTCCTAGTCTGTGTCGGGTCTCGCCAATATATAGAAGGCCACATCGGGAGCACTGGACGCAGTATATCACCCCAGCCAACTCACAGTTGAAGTGTTGCCTCACCTGGAAGGACTGTCTGGGGCCCTGAATGGTGGTAAGGGAGGAAGTGTAAGGGCATGTGTAGCACTTGTTCCGCTTACACAGATAAGTGCCAGGAGGGAGATCAGTGGGGAGGGATGGGGGGACGAATGGACAAGGGAGATTTTCTATTCCTTACATTATCATTATCTTCTTTAATTTGTGGTTACTGATTGTACCTGTACAATTCGTGGAACATTTAAACTTTTTCTCTCTTTGCCTTACAACTATTGGAAAGACTTATTTATTTGAACTAGTTGGCCTAAGCTTTGGTCACCATTACCTCCAACATTATCTCCAATTCCACCTGACTGCAAATATTTTTGTAAGCATTTGATTTCTTCCTAATACTTTCAAGGTTATAATTTCAAATTTATTTTGTTGACCAGAAGAAAACTATAATCTACAAATCAGTGAATCCAAATGAATTAAGGAGAGTGGAAGCAGACAGACCAATTGCCATTGTTCTTGCCATGAGAAGGAAGCTGCCATTTTATGAAGAAACTCTGTGTTCTCCATTTTGTGAGATGAAGTGACTTGGCTTGATTAGTGTTTTAAAGTAGATTTTAAAGTGATGCTCCAGGTAAGGTGATGGACCAGAGAATATTTCCAAGTAAGAAGTTATTTGTGAGGAGTTCTTTAATATAAAATTACATGCAGGTTTGTGCATGTTGGAGTCTGTGTCCGCCCCGAGATTTTTGAACTGTTTGCTGATTGAGAACAAAGAACCATTAATTACCAGTTGTCACTTGCTGGAAAGAGGACAATAAATGAATGCTGGCTTGGAGTAGAACCAATAATATGGTGTTAAAGGTTAATCACGTGACCTATAGCCAATGACACTGGAATGTAACATTTGAATTGTTTTGGAATGAGTATAAAACAGTGACGGTGGTGGAGGTGGAAATGACAGGGCCTTTTAAGAGACTCCTGGATAGGTACATGGAGCTTAGAAAAATAGAAGGCTATGGGTAATCCTAGGTAATTTCTAAAGTAAGTACATGTTCGGCACAGCTTTGTGGGCCGAAGGGCCTTTATTGTGCTGTAGGTTTTCTATGTTTCTAAAAGCAGAGGGTTTCAGATACCAGGCAGTAATGAATCTTTGAGACCCACCATCGTGGAAGTGAGGTGCTCCACAGACATGGAGATTCAAAACAGAAGGATGAGGGGCATATGGCCAGCTGAAACTTCTTTTCAACTGTTATTATCTTTACTATTCTTTGCCTGCTCGTGGAGGGTCAGGAAAACTTAGTAGGTGTGCAAACAGATATTTAATTGTATAAGTTAACATGTTTTTCCATTGAAACAATAAAGGTGCCTGTTAATATTTTTTTCCCTATCTGCTTCCCTAATCAGTATTACTAGGGGTAGATCCTTGTAACAATTTGTCACATGTTCATCAAAACTTACATTGGAATGCAATATTTGCATAAACAACCAACATACTCTAGGGCAGGGTTCCCAACCTATTTTAGGCCATGGACCAATACCATTAAACAAGGGGGCCGTGGACCACAAGTTGGGAACCTATGTTTTAGGGAGTGTTGGGGGCAACACCACAGGCATTGCCACACATTCATAGATTTGCTCCAATAAATTTAGAAATAAAGTCTGTTGATCAGGAAGAAGGAACTAATATATGAAGAAAAGGTAAAATGATTGATGAGCAAATACACAAAACAAAGAAGTTTGACTTATCAGGACTTGAACTGGAAATTGTTGAAGCTTGTTAAAATATGTTGTTTAACTCCCAGAATCTCCAGAGAAACACCTTAAATGCTTATTTCAGAAGTTATGGTTGGCAAGCAGACAAAAACAGACATCTAACATACTCCAGTTTGGAGGCTGAAGTGCTGATGATTAACTTCAAATGAAATTGATATGCTTTCATATACTTAATAATTGATGTTTTGTCAAAATAACAATAAAATTAATGGACTGTATGGAATATTAGGCATTTGATACTAACTTTTGTATTCCTGTCATGACTGTAACATACTACAAATATACCTTAAAGCAATCAATTGTAAAGGTTGAGCAAGAATAAAATTCTGAGACCAGTCAAGTATTCTATTTTAAGACTTCATTTCCACCGCTGCAAGAATTGGAAATTGCTGATCGCTATTGATTTTATTTTTGAACCAAGGAAATGAATGATAAGAAATTTAAAAATTGCATTTCTGCCATGCAATTGGATTACCGCATTTTCAAAACATTTAATATTTCAGCTTATAAACTTAGCATGGTTTTACTGATATATTATTACTAACATGCTCTCTGCAAAAGTTGTAGATTGAGTTAAGCTGAGACCCTGTGACAGATAATAATGAAAATCACAAAGGTTTTCATGTTTGATCTGAAGAGTTACACATTCCTGTGAGCTGTATTATGGAATTATACCTTAGAATTACATTGGGATGTACAAAAACACATCAAACAGTCAGAGTGGCAGATATACAAACATTCTGCTCATGGCAAAACAATTCTGACCCTCTGTAACGCACCAGGTAATGTCTTTTCTTCATATAATCTGCTTAAGCGGAGGGCAAAATAAGTAGGGGTCTGTGTTAGAGTGAAGTCTTGGGATTGGGATGGGGAGAGGTGTTGCAGATTGCAAGCAAAGATGGAGCGAGAAGTGGCTGCATAGGATTAATGCCAGGTGTAAGGTCAGGAGTAGGATTGGTGAATTGGAGAACTGTGATTACTGGCACAGAAGTGAAAGTTGGCAGTAAGAGCTATGAATGTTGGGAGGGATGGGATCACAGGTCGGAGGTGGTGTTGGGTAGAGAGATCAGTGGGTGAGGGCTGATCAGGCAAGGGTCATAAATTGGAGGGTCATTTCCATAAAATACATTTGTATCTCAAAAACAAAGAGGGCAAGTAAAAACCTTAGAGAAAAGACCTAGCAACACACACAAAATGCTGGTGGAACACAGCAGGCCAGGCAGCATCTATAGGAAGAAGCACAGTCGAGGCCCTTTGTTAGGACTAACTGAAAGAAGAGATAGTAAGAGATTTGAAAGTGGGAGGGGGAGGGGGAGATCTTAAATGATAGGAAAAGACAGGATGGGGAGGGATGGAGCTAAGAGCTGGAAAGTTGATTGACAAAAGGGATACAAGGCTGGAGAAGGGAGAGGATCATGGGATGAGAGGCCTAGGGAGAAACAAAGGGGGAAGGGAGCACCAGGGGAAGATGGAGAGAAGACAAGGAGTTACTGCGAGAGGGACAGAGAGAGAGAAGGGGGGGGGGGAGGAATAAATAAATAAATAAATAAATAAATAAATAGATAGATAGATAGATAGATAAATAAATAATGGATGGGGTAAGAAGTGGGGGAGAGGCATTAACAGAAGTTAGAGAAGTCAGTGTTCATGCCATCAGTTTGGAGGCTCCTCAAACAAAATATAAGGTGTTGTTCCTCCTATTTGGGGGAAAAAGATCTATTTGGGTCAGCAAGTAATTAAGAAGACAAACAATACTATGGTCTTCACTGCAAGAAGATTCGAATATGAGTGAAATAAAAGCAAATTGTTGGAAAAACTCAGCAAGGTCAGGCAGCTTCTATGGAAATAGAAACAGTTAGCTGAGGCGTTCATCAGAGAGAAAGAAATTATTCTAAGTATCAGGAAATGTAGGCCAGGGCAAAGGCAGAAGAAAGGAAATTTCTCCAATAGATTGAAAGACTATGGCTATAAAGGTGCAGTTAAGCTCCTTTGCGAAATGTGTTGTTGATGTTATGAGGTCTGTGCAATGTTATATCACTTGGTCTACCGAGATATGTACAGCAGGCCAGATTATACAAACGAAAGAAACAGAAGAAAGGGACGATAGGCAGGAATGGTCATTCCTGATACAAATATGATGAAAAAGTAAGTTATCTAAAGTCAGGGAGGGAGAGTTTGACGTTGAATCCTGTAGGCTGAAACAAGCCTACATTGAGCCTCACTGTGTCAATAGGCCAGAGACAGAGAGATTAGAGTGGAGGTGAAGTGGTGAGTTAAAGCTTTAGACAGCTAGAAGTTCTGGGTCATTAGAATTTTATTCCTCCATCCACAGCAGTGATCCAGAGGAGAGATAACTCAGATTAGATCTTCATTGTCCAGAATTTAGAAGACTGGGACTCAATCTCGTCAAGACATACTATTTCCTTTTACAGCTTTTGTCTGGTATATGAAATGATGATATTTCCCCGGCTGGGGCAGTGAGCAGGTTGGAGAATGCTGATGGTGTGGGGAATACAGTGCAGGTTGTACTAGGATCAGGGGTCCTTCCAGGAAGATTAGAAGAAATTTCTTCACTCAAATGCTCAAATATCTTTGGAGCTCTCTGTCTAAGATCTGTAAAGGCTTGGTTAGTAAGTATATTCAAGGCAAAGGTTAATTGATTGTTGGTTACTAAGGAAATCAAATATAGTGCCAGATAATCTAATGTAAATGATCAGTGCCTAACTACAGAATCATGAAGAAGGTGTGAAGGGCTCAATGCTTTGCTCCTGATTCTGCTTCTTATGTTGTGGCCCTGAGGTCTGCTAATGAAAGTAACTATTAAAATGCATCTGCATTGGTTCCAGAGGCAAATGAGAAGACAGCTTCTCCATGAGTGGTATGCAGTCTATTCAGAGCTGGCATCCAGACACACATTGGATATTGACATTTGCGTGTCCAGGGGCCTTTCTACATCATGAATCTGACACAAAAAATCCTGAACAAAACCATGGAATTCAAGATTCATAAGGATTTTGTAGTGTAGAAAATCATAGCCCTGTGTAATCCAATTTTTCAGCATGCAAGCTTTGACTTCTACAGTTTACAAAATTGTTTGCCATTTTCAAGTTTTAACTCCCAATAGAACAAAAAGATATTGTGATATTAATCTTGAGAAGCATAAATCTGATAAAATGATCATGATACAGATTTTTCAGACTATAAATGAAGTGCAGTGACACAATTTAATTGCATTATCCATCATAATATTACAAAACATTCAAGAAAAATTGTGTTACAACGTGTTATGAGGCTATCGAGGAACAACATTCCCAGATGTTGCAGGCAAGCTAGCTGCCTAAAAGCTTCCTGAGGGTGTAATAATGTTGGAGTTTCAAAGCTTTAGTTGTGTTTTTTTAGATATGAGCATTGAACCACACAGTGGAATTTTATATGCATTTCTAATTTCATATGTAACTTGGAATTAAGTAGCAATTTCAGTGTTCTATTTACATTTAATAAATTACCATTAGTGCTCAGATAATCAAGGAAGCAAAGAAAATCTTTCCACAACATAATCAATGTTTATTGACTGATTTTCAGTTAGCTAAAGGGTGCAAGGTATATTTAAGATGTTTTCATCCATTGAAAAACAGGTGGGAATGATTCCTGAGAGCAATATGATGAAAGCTATTTATGTTTGTTTAAGAAGACATATTTAACATTTTTCTGATGAAATTTTAGGAGCAATTTTAAGTGCATAGGTGAGCGATAGAAAGTTTCATATGATTGCATCAGATTACATAGGACATATGGCACAACTCTCGTGTGCATGCCAGCAATTGCAGTATTCTACAGCCAAGCTTCCCCATCTTTCCTCATTTAAGCTTATCCATCCAAGCCTTTATTCCTCCTTCATGTGCCTGTTCAACCATCTGAACTACTCACCTCAACCCTCCCTGTGGCAGCAAGTTCTATTTACCCCTATTTGGAACACCCAGTTACATTTCTTCGGTTAATGTTGCAACATCATGCTTTTTCTCACAAGCGGGACCATGGTAGCTCTAGCTGGTAAATGGGTTTAGTTTTATCATGTGTATCAAGGTACAGTGTCTGGAATGCCATCCACCCTGATTATTTCATTACACTAATGCCTTAAGATAGTAGAAGGAAACTAGAACACCCGCCTGAACACAATAAATACCGACCACTGAAAACTCGCCATTTACAGACCTTTGGGCTATCGGAGTCTGAGTGCTCCAGTGACTCTCCTTGCTCGGCCTCGGAGTCGCTAAGCCATTGGAGCTAATGAACCACATGCTGTCTCTCTTGAGAGATCACTATGCTTGTTTTACTTTTAAAGAACTCTTCATGCAGCAAATGCCTGATCAAGTTTGCATAACGCTTGCTAATGCACCCGTGAAGGATTATAGGGAGCTTGCTAAAATAACTGATAGTCCACACTCAGCCAGGCAGTGGTGCATCATTCCTCCTCCTTTCCATGTCTCAATAAGCCCAGTCAGCAAGGCCTCCAACATAAAGATGCCCATGGCCACAAAGCTGACAACAGTGGCTCTGTGTTTTTACCGTGCTCGCTTTGGTGCGAATGCTAGGAAGTGCTGGCCACCTTGCAGCTTCGACAGTGCCAGCACATTGGGATATCAGAGACCTGCAAACACTGTGGGACCCAGCTGTCAGGGAAGTTCAATGCAGACGCTTTTTCGGGGCAATGTTCCTGGGTGACATGGGTGCTCAAGTGAGTGTGCTGCCAGCCTTGCTATTGATCAGAAGGCAAAGCATGACAAAATCTCACTGGAGGCTGCCAAAAGCAGCAAGATACAGACTTGTGGTTCACGATGGATGATGTTCTGCTTCAGCTGGCGATGTTACACATGGGACTTATTCCTGGCTAAAATGGCTGAATTCACCGCTCCTCAGTAGACAGCGGCACCTTGCTCCATTGAATCACGATCCCCCACCATGTCGAATCATACAACCGGCTCTCTCCAGCATCTTCTCTCTTTATCTCCCACCAAACAAAGACCCCAGCTCACACCAATGCCAGGCACACAAAAAAAACTCACTCCCCTGATTCACATTCCAAAGCACTCATTATCTCTAACCATAACCCAAGTACTACTTCTACAGAAAGACCGTTATGTTAGCAGTGAAACCTTTATCAGGGCATTACACTTTCATGCCCTAACAATCACGGATCTATCAACCCCTGCCTTAAATATACATCAAAACTTGGCCTACACAGCTGCCTCTGGCAATGAATTCCACAGATTCACCTCTCTCTGGCTAAAGAAATTCCTCCTCATTTCTGTTCTGAAAGGATGCCCCTTGGTTCTGAAGCTGTGTCCTCTGATCTTAGACTCTCCCACCATAACAAATCTTCTATCCACATCCACTCTATCAAAGTCTTCCACCATTCGATAGGTTTCAATGAGGTCACCCCTCAATCTTCTGAATTCTCGTGAATACAGGCCCAGAGCCATCAAATACTCCTCATCTGACAATTGTAAGCAGTTCTGGTTTCCTTATTGCTGGAAGAATGTAGAGGCTTTGTGGAGGAATCAGAAAAGGTTCAGTAGGATTTTGCCTGGATTAAAGAGTATTAGCTATAAGGAGAGCTTGGACGAACTTGGATTATTTTCTGCTGAGCACTGGAGATAGAGGGGAGATCTGCTAGAAGTTTAGAAATTATGAAAGTCATAGATAGGATGGAAAATCAGAGTCATTTTCCAGGGTGGACATATTAAATACTAGAGGGCATTGGTTTAACATGAGAGAGGAAAAACTTAAGGGAGTTGTATGAGGCAATTTATTTTTACAGTAGAGAACTGTAAATGTCTGGAACGTGTTGCCTGTGTGGATCATTTGTAGGCAGATGGGATGTTTAATTTGGCTTAGACATTAGGCTGGGGTGTCTGTTCCTGCGCTGTACTATTCTAAACTCAATGCTCTATCACCACTCTCTTCTATTTTCATATCTACACTTCCTGTGCTCCTCCAGGCTTTCTGCTACATTAATCTCTCAGATTCTCACTTAAGCTTCCATTTTGTCACATGTTACTTTCTCAGTATCTTGTCTTCCCTAGGGTGCTAGATTTGACTAACTGTACATACACTCACACTCCTGACCCCAAGCAGCAGTCCCCATACAGTAACTAAGGAAGGTGAAGGACCTATTATGGTTACCTAGGTATAGAGTCAAAGAGTTGGACAAGGTTCGTTACACCCGCCTACTCAGATGAGGGAGGTGATGCTGATATTGTAGTTGCATAGGATGAGGGTCAAATATTGCTTGAGATATGCATAGCAAGAGAGGAAGTATTAAGGAATTAGCATACTTGAACCTGAATTAATTGTCAGGAAAGATAAAACATTTTTTAGGCTATTGAAGGATGCAAGAAGGAATATGGCAAAGAATCTACCTACATTTTTTTGATCTCCCTGATCTACTGGAATAATTCCAGCATGGATTGAAAACTTGTTCCACTGATAACTTAGGACCATTCTTCCATTGTTTTAGATGGGAGGTTTATACTTTGGTGGTGAATGATTATTGGAATTTTTTCCAAAAGACAAAGTAAGCTTTCTGTAAAGCTAGCAGAACAGGTTGAAAATGTGATTACAAAGGTTTAAAAGATGCTTTATGTTACTACCCAAGGCACAGAATGTAAGTATTGTGACATCATTCTACTAGACTACAACACTAGACAGAGTAAAGCTTGTGCAACTTAATAGGTGTGTTGGACATCAGATTCATCTGATGATGCCTGGTCTGGAATTCTTTTTTCATTGTTGTGAGGAGTGTTTGTAAAAGTTAGGTTGTTTCACTGTCACCAGAAGAACCGCAGCAGTTCACGATAGCCACCACCCTCACTTTCTCTGGATCAATTAAGGACGGGCATTTAATGCTAGTGTTGCCAGGCATGCCCAGAGCCCAAACTAATGAATAAATCAAGAAGAATGTTCTTCAAACCTACATAGATATAGACCAATTAGCAGGAAACTGGTGAGCAATAACCTGGAGGGATTTATGATCAAAGTTTTTTTTCAACATTTAACATGTAATGATAATGAAGCAGCGAAGATGCATTTGATGTGTAAATGAGATTCAGTGCAGAATTACAGATGAACGTTGCAGTATTGGACAAGTAAAAATCATTGAAATAAATAGGATGGAATGCCAGTCAAGGAATAGGTTGGAATAGCTGAAGAATAAAGTTAAAATTAATGATTTTTGCAGTGTTTTTTTTACAATATGTAGCGGGGTCACAAGTAGAATTTTGATTGACTTTTCTGGTGCTGGTGACTTCAGAGATCAGAAATATTTGGGAAGCAACGAGACAAAGACAGCTGAAGATGACATAAGGGTGGAAGTGAATGTGAAAGGTGGGATTAACGGAAGTGCAGGACTGAAGGAAGCAAGAAGAAATAAAGTGCAGTATAGATTTAAATTACATAAGGTGAGAAAGTCATTCCACGCATGTTCAGGGAGAAGAGGGAAGAATTTTTGGCGTTCATTGTTCTTACATATTTTCATTCCTTCTTACCACAAGGTTGTTCTTCATCTTCAACAAACCTCCTGTTGGATTAGAATTTATCTACAAGACCACAGAAGCAAATTCAATTTATTGTTCCTACACAAGAAGCAAGATCAATCCACCCTCAGCCAATGAGCTACAGCATGTGGGGAAGAGTGGCTTTTGCACACACTGAGTTCCTCTTCCAAGTCATTCTCAACTCTTTCACTGAAACATTTGAGAGGAACGTATTTACACTCAACAGCCACAAGGCTCTACCATTTTACCTCATTGCACAACATGAAACTCCAACAATGAAAAATTCATAGCATCAATTAATTTGATCAGGAAGAAGATAGTACCAATGAACAACACCATTAATAGCGCTATCCTCAAGACAGTTCATCAAGCAATTCCTTTCACTTCTTTTACATGTTCTTTTTTATTTCAGCTGTGGTTCTGCTACTGTTGGAGCCTGTTATCTACATTCTGGTGGTGTGCTGTTGGGCCAATTGGGTGCTTTGCTGTCTCTGAGATTGTTCCATGAAGCTGGGACCAAAGTGGGCTGCATGGAGGGCAGGAAGCCAGGAGACGGGGCGTAGGCCCATGATCGATTCCATCTCTCACTGATATCACAGATTAAAGTGCCGAGAAAGATTGAAATCATCAAGGTGGGTGTTGAGGCAAGCGAGTGTTCAGCGCAGTCTATCAGCCTCTCACTCGCTGCAGCAGGAGAAAGTGCCTGCGTGTGGTGGTCTCTCACTCTCTCTCGCTCACTGCTCCCAAGAGGAGGTCCTTACGTTCGAGTGATCTCTCTTTCTCTCTCTCCCCC
Source organism: Mobula birostris (assembly GCF_030028105.1). Taxonomy (NCBI): domain Eukaryota; kingdom Metazoa; phylum Chordata; class Chondrichthyes; order Myliobatiformes; family Myliobatidae; genus Mobula; species Mobula birostris. Next base: position 139,296,854 of record NC_092374.1, on the reverse strand, counting down.
GAAGCTGTCAGTGGATGGTGCCGTAGCAAGTTTTAATTGGTGTAGAATGTAGATTTGGACTCTAGTTCTGTTTTTATGGTGCATTCTAGTTTCTAGTTCTAGTTCTGGCCACTCTTGTCTGTTACTACTGTAATCCTCAGGTTCGGCCGGCAGCATTAGTCCAGGGGAAGACAGTCTCCAGTCCCGCCAAACTTGTGAAATCACGTTTGTGTGGATGCTACATGATGTTTTCCCCTGTTATATATCAGTACCACAGAATAACGAACAGTACACCATATGCAATTAAATGATTTAGCTTTATAATTCTTAATTTGACTAGAGGGTTAGTAAAGAAAAAAAGAAAAGGGTCCCATTTTAATGAAACAGTCTAATGTGCAGATTGGACCTCACTGTTTTCCTATCTGTTAGTCCTCCATCGATTTCCCCCAGACGTCGTTGATTCCTGGCCCCATCCAAGTCCACTCCGTCCTGTAGTCTATGACCTCTCCGTTCTGGCATCTTCGCTCTCCATCTCCCGCCAAACAAAAGCCCATGAATACCTCGCTCTCAGGTACACAAGAAAGAAACAACACTCCTCTCATTGGATAGCGCACATTCCAAAGCCCCTGTTACCTCTAGTTATAACCCAAACACTGCTGCTACAAAGAAACTATTACATTTGCATTGAACCATTTCCCAGAGCATTACACGCTTCCCCCCACCAAATTTAGTCATGCCCCCGTGACTTTGAGATAATTTGCCAACCCTTCCTGCAAAGTATGAAGTCCAACCCAGTGACATAGCTCCCCACAATGGTAGGGCCCACACTCTGTTCCCCCAGTGCTACATAGGCCAGCTTCATCCCTTGCAGGGTCCCGCTGCAACCCAGGCTGTCCACAGATAGACACCCCCCCCCCCCCCAGTTTCACCTGACTCAGCATGAGAAGGGTTGGGAGCCTCTTCCTCCATCAGTGGGGAGTTAGCAACAGGCAGCATAAACCACACATCCATGTCCTCATCCTCCGAATCAGTATCCCACTCAGGGGCGGGGCCCTGGCTAATCTCTCCAGCTGCTGGTCCTGCAGTCATTCCACATCTCCCATAACACTTCAGCCACCGTGGACACCCCCTGGTCCTTGGTAGGGAAAGCCTGCTCATATCCAGTGTAGTGATCCGTGATGAGTAAGATATTCTTCATGTTGCTGGCATCTGACTCTATTGACAGGAAATCCATACACACTAGGTGCAGGGGCCCCGCACTCCGCAAGTGGGACAAGGGAACTGCCTGTGTAGGCAGCATCTTCCGTCGTATGCGTTTGCATGACTTGCAGTATTCCTCAACCTCCAGCTTCATTTGGGGCCAGTAGAACTGGTCTCTGAGCAATCCATAGATCTTTTTTTTACTTCCAGATGTCCAGAATCATCATAAAGTGATTTCAACACACTCCTCCGATACTTCTCAGGCAGAGCCAGCTGGGAACGCCGAAGTTGATCTGGAGGTGACGTGACCCGGTATAGGACCTGGTTCCTGTACTCCAACCTGGGCCGTTCTCACAGTAATGGAGGCACCGACACATGTTCTGTTTTCTCCGCCTGAGCCATGTCCCCCTTTTTGACCACTGACCAAATCATACCAATGCCCGGGTCATCTCACTGAGCAGCTACCACTCCTCCAGGACTCAATTCCGGTAAGTGACTTGTTTGGGGTCGGCTGGGGTGATATACTGCGTCCGGTGCTCCCGATGCGGCCTTCTATATATTGGCGAGACCCAACGCAGGCTGGGAGACCGTTTCGCTGAACACCTACGCTCTGTCTGCCAGAGAAAGCAGGATCTCCGAGTGGCCACACATTTTAATTCCACATCCCATTCTCATTCTGCTATGTCTATCCACGGCCTCCTCTACTGTCAAGATTGAAGCCACACTCAGGTTGGAGGAACAACACCTTATATTCCGTTTGGGTAGCCTCCAACCTGATGGCATGAACATTGACTTCTCTAACTTCCGCTAATGCCCCACCTCCCCTTCGTACCCCATCCGTTAGTTATTTATTTATTTCCCCCTTTTTCCCTCTTTTTTCTCCCTCTGTCCCTCTCAATATAACTCCTTGCCCACCTTCTGGGTTTCCCCCCACCTTTCTTTCTCCCTAGGCCTCCCGTCCCATGATCCTCTCCCTTCTCCAGCCTCGTATCCCTTTTGCCAATCAACTTTCCAGCTCTTAGCTCCATCCCTCCCCCTCTTGTCCTCTCCTATCATTTCGGATCTCCCCGCCCCCCTCCCACTTTCAAATCTCTTACTATCTCTTCTTTCAGTTAGTCCTGACAAAGGGTCTCGGCCCGAAACGTCAACTGTACCTCTTCCTAGGGATGCTGCCTGGCCTGCTGCATTCACCAGCATTTTTTGCGTGTGTTGTTTGAATTTCCAGCATCTGCAGATTTCCTCGTGTTTGTGTCTTCAGAACGGTCAGGTTACAGGAAACTTGTGGAATGGTGTCATCAGAAGTTTCCAATTGATCTACCGCTCGATCCTGCCTTGCTTTTCCTCTTCCTTCACCGTGATGGCAAACTGACACACAGCTTTCACCCCCAGGGCAGGAACGCCCTCCCACTCCTCATCCCTGTCCAGCCCTTCATGTACATGTCAGGACAAAGCATTAGCATCAACATTCCTGCTTTCTGGCCGGTACTTCAGGCTGAAATCAAAGGCAGACAATGCCGCCAACCATGGATTGGCATCTAATTTTGCCAAGCTCAGGATATAAGTTAGGGGATTGTTGTCCGTCATCACCTCAAACTTGGCACCATAGAGGTAGTCACTCAGCTTATCCACCACAGTCCATTTTAATGCCAGAAACTCCAACTTGTGCATGGGATAGTTTTTCTCAGAGGGCGACAGACTCCAGCTTACAAACGCAACAGATCTCTGCCCTCTCTGCTGTCATCCGTATGCAGCACATAAGGCAATCGGGAGTCTGCAAAAGCCAGCACCAGCGCCTGAGTCAGCATCTCCTTCTGCGGCTAAAAGATCTCTTCACATTTCACATCCCACCTCAGTCCAAAAGGCTCAGAAGGGCTATGGTACTCTTTACCCTCCTCTCCTTTTGTCCTCCTCCCTTTCTGCCCCAAGGAAGGGTAACCACACAGAAGCTGATTCAACAGGTGACTCACTTTCACATAGCTCTTCACAAACCTCCGATAGTAATCACAAAACCCGAAGAATGAGCGCAGAGCGCTCACAGTCTGAGAGTTTGGCCAGGTGGTCACTGCCTCTATCTGTATCTACTCCATCCCATGAAACTAGGTACCCAACATACCTAACAGATGTCTTGCAGAACTGGCACTTGTCCAGGGAAAGTTTTAACCCTTCAGTTTTCAGGCTGCCCAGCACCTTCAGTAGCCTCGCTTCATGTTCTTCCAAGGTGGACCCAAACACTATGAGGTCATCCAGATACACCAATACCTCAAGTAAGTTCATATCCCCCGCCATCTTCTCCATGACCCACTGGAAGTTTGTAGCGGCTCCCGATATACCCTGGAGTATCCTTTCGAACTAGAAGAATCTAGTAAATACATAAATACATAAATACACATAAATACTGTCTTCTCTTTGTCAGCCTCACTCATGAGGATCTGGTAATATCCACTCTTCAAGTCCAGCACACTGAACCACTTCGCACCACTCAGACAGACCAGTGCGTCTTCGACCCTCGGGATTGTATACTGGTCGGGGTCGGTACGCCTATTCAGAGTCCTATAGTCCACACACATCCCTACCTTCCCATTCTTCTTTCTGGCCACCACTATTAGGATGCATAGGGGCTTTAGGACTCAGTGATGATCCCAGCTTCCTTCAACTTACACAAATGCTGCTGAACATCTTCCACCTCTGCAGGGACCAGTCGCCATGACCTCTCTCTGAACAGGACAGCTTCGGTCACCCGGATAGTGTGACAAGACGAGTGATCTTGGAACAACCTACATCAAACTCATCAGAGGAAAAGGCACCTTCCAGCTTCAATATCTTCTCTACCAACCTCCTTTTCCAATCCGCAGGTACCGGTGAGTCCCCCAAGTTGAATGACTCAGTGGTCAACTTTCCCCCTTTTTCCATTAGTTTTTCCCTGGCTTGTCTCACAGAAACACTAGACATTACCGTCACTGGGAAAAGATATGCCAGGGCATCCCCTGCTTGAAGGTGACTTCTCTCTTCATAGTGTTCCTGACAATCACTACCATCCTGTTCGCCCGTACATCTGGGGGCTTCTGCAGCTCGGGCCTCACCAGTACCCCTGCAGGCACTTCCGACTCCTCTTCATGGTCTTCCAGAGCAACCACCAAGAGGGTCTCACCCTGGGGCATTCTGGGAAACTGGGGGTTTCCCATTACTCTTGCTACTTCCCCGGGCCATAACACAATTGGTTTGGACTGGATGAACCACACAGTCTCTCGTCTAAACTCCTTATTCAGCCCACTGAAGCCACGCAGCTCAAACCATCAAGTGAAGCTCTCTCCAGCTTTCTCCTTGCAGGCTCCCAAGAGCCTCCTCAGAATAGGTATGTTGGTCCCCACAAGAATTGAAACGCCTCCCCTCTCAACAGGGTCTGGACGGACTAGCACTAATGTATCAAGGGCCTCAGCCATTTCCACATAGGCCTCCAAAAACTCCAGCCTCACTGATGGCATCTTCTCTCTTCATCTTCCGCTGAACAAAAGCCCGCAAATACCTCCTCTCAGACACACAAGAAAGAAACAACACTCCCCTCATTGGATGCCACACATTCCAAAGCCTCTGTTATCTCTCGTCATAACCCAAACACTACTGATACAGAGAAACCATTATATTAGGAGTAAACCCTTTCCCAGGGTGTTACACTACTTTTGGACGATTTTTGAATTGGGACAGTCTGCAGATAATGAACTCCAATCTGAATGGAACTGAAATATGCCTTTTGATTTTATGTTTTGTATTCTATTTTTTTGCTATTCTTTTGTTGCCATTTGCCCATTTTTTGCATGTGAGGGGAGGGCGATTGGATGTTAGGTATTTTTCTTTGAATGGGTTAGTTCCATGGCTCTTCTGTATTTCGTGACTCTCTGTGGGAAAGAAAACTGTCAGGATTGTACACTGAGTACATACTTTGATAATAAATCTATTTTGAATCATGAACAGCTTCCAATTATGTGAACTCTCAGCAAAAGCAAGCATTGATGATGAAACTCACCATCACCTTAACAGTTTCGGCACAGTCTTTGGCCAACTGAAGAAAATGCCATTAGGATATCAAGACACCGAACACAAGCTATATACAGCAGTGGTAGTTTCCACTTTCCTATATGCTTTTGATACTTGGACTACCAATGGACATCTGAAAACATTGGAGAGATACCACCAATCATGCCTTACAAAATATTCCAATTCTCAATTAAGATTAGCTTAATTTGTCACATGCTCAAGTTCAAGTTTATTGTCATCTGACTGTACATATACAGTATAAAATAACCGAACAAAACAACGTTGGTCCAGACCATGCTGCACCCACAATACATAGCACATAGAACAAAATACTATCACACATACTGTAAGCTACTACAATATTATGCAAAGTGCATATAAAGTGTGCAGTACTGGTCAACAGTGAATAACTTACTTGCCAGTGATGGAACTTCAGTGGTGGCAGGGTATTCATTAATTTCACAGCCGGGAAGAAGATGTTATCTAGTCTGGCAGTCCTAGTTCTAATGCTTCTGTACCTCCTCCCTGATGGTAGGGGATGAAAGAGATAGTGGGATGGGTGGTTGGGATCCTCATGAACACTTTGGTCCCTTTGTTAACAATGCTCTTGGTAAATGTCACAAATAGGGGAAGGGAGATCCTAGAGATCCTCTCGGTGGCAGATCAAAACATCAAAGCATACAATCAAATGCATCATTTGCATCAAGTCAAATCAACAAGGATTGTGCTGGAAGCAGCCCATATCTGTTGCCATGCTTCCAGCACCAACATAAGACATGCCCGTAATTTACTAACCCTAGCTGAGTGTCTTTGGAATGTGGGTAGAAACCAGAGAGAATAAACAACTCTATGCCAAGGCTCTATCTCAGGCCGGCATTCTCAGAGTTGAGCTACAATTTATTCTGGCATGGCTCCATTGGACAGGACCCTTTATTTGTAGGCACTATACGTAACTCACAAAGCTCCATCAGCCAAAAGCAGAACTTCTGGGTGGCCAAACATGGAATGATTCCCATTCCAAAATGTCAGTCCATGGCTCCTCTTGTGCCAAGAGGTGGCCACCCTCAGGATGGAGGAGCAACACCTAATGTTCTGTCAGGGTAGCCTTCAACCTGATGGCATGAATATTGATTTATCCTTCTGGTAAAAAAAATTAATAATTCCCTGCCAGTTCCCTCTTCCTCTATTCCCCACTCATATGCTGCCTATCCCTTTCCCCTGGGTCCACTCCACCTTCCATTTCCCCTATCGTCCACTCTGCTTTTCTATCTGATTCCTTCTTCTTCGTCCTTTTACCTTTTCCACCCACCTGACTTCCCCATCACCTTCCAGCAACCCTCCTTCCCCTCTCCCTACATTTTTATTCTGGCACCTTCCCCCTTCCATTTCAGTCCTGAAGAAGGGTCTCAGCCCAAATAATCAACTGTGTATTCATTTCCATAGATGCTGCCTGATCTGCTGAGTTCCTCCAGCATCTTGTGTGTTTTGATCTGCATTTCTTGCATCCACAGACTTTCTCATGTTTATGATTTTATTCTGTGCTCTAGAACTGGAAGATATTACCAAGTGGAAAGAGAAAAAGATTCAAACATATGGCAATATTGGGCTTTATTATCACCATATGGGAGATCACAGACAGATAAGAGCTGGGATAAGAAGGATAATTAAACTGATTGGTAACTGAAAGCTAGGGATTGCAAAGTAGACTGACTCAAATTGATCTGAAAGCAGTCACCATATGTGTGTTTTTTCTCTCTCCATTGTCAAGGAGACCACATGGAAAACACAAAATTCAACACACTATATTGGAAGAGGTATGAGTGAATAAATGGGCCATTTGAAGATGGGAAATGCTAAGGCTGAATATCAGGAGTTTCATCTCTTATGGTTCAAATGGTAAGTGGATCATCTGAGCAATTCTGTCCTCACCCTATCTAGGATACTTTCTTTATCCATTTCCTTCATCTCCCACTTTCTCTGCAATTAAAATGCACCTTCTTATTTTAACAATTCTAATAAATGGTCTTTGATCTAATATATTGTTTGGAATGTGTTTCTGTTCACACAAAATGCTGCCTGGTCTGTTGTATATTGTCAGCAATTCCTGTTTGATATCAGATTTCTATTAGCTGCAGTTTTGTTTTATTTACCTATTGAGAAAGTGCAGCTGAGCCACTCCAAAATTCATCTTATGATTCTGGATATATCTGTTCTTGGATTGATTGCAGTGTGGTTATCTGTTAGGACCTACGATATCTGTGTGAAGGTCCCTAGGACTTCTCAAACATAGTTCTTCTCTGATAAAACTTTATATGTCGTCTGATGACTCCGATTCAACAGGAACTACACAGTTTCCACAGCATCTGAACTGCCCTGTCAAGACAATAAGAATCTGTGTGGAGATGTTTAATTGCTCTGTCAGTGAACACCAGGATGAGATGGATGAGGGTGACAGTGTGATCCAATAATTAATTAGCTAATAAATACTAAAACTTTGTTGGATGGAAAACATCACCACAATTCAAACAGTTCCACAGGTACCTGTTGAGCATAATCTAACAGAAAGATCAATACCAAGGTAACAGAAACACAAGAAAGACTGCAGATTCTGGAATGGAGCAATACACACAAAAATTGCTGGAGGAACTCAATAGATCAGGCAGCACCTATGGGGGGAAATGAACAGTAGAAACATCAGGACCAGAAAGTAAAAGGGCAGGAGCCACAATAAGCGAGGAGAGGGAAGTTTGCAGAAGCAGATAGTACCTTGCCAAAATTATCAAAAGTTTCTGGCATATCTGAGAAGAGGAAAACATGCATGTCACCTTAGAGGCATCGAAGTACTGATGGATCACATTCAAGAAGTCATATTGTCATATCTGTTTAGAATCCTCTAAGATGTCTGACACTGCAAAAGTTATTGTAGGTATCTTCCTCAACTCTTTCTTCCCCTATGCCAAAGATTATTTCCTGGGATTGCAGTATGAGTTCTGCCCATCTAATGGACGTGGCTGAAGTACATGACAACTCCAAGAGATATTCAGAGAGCAACATCAATCATGTCTTATTGTTCACTTCATAAAAGCCGTAGACTCTATTAATTGAGAGCATCCTTCATAAATTTGTTTTTATTTAATATTTACCATGTGATGGTAAAGAAGCTATTACCTTAACTAATTGGTGCAGGTCCTCCCCAGGTTATGTTGGTACTCCGTTCCTGTGAACTATTCAAAACCCAAGGATGTCTGCAGCCCTGCAGCAGCCAGCAAATCCATCCTGCTGGACTCCTAAGTGGGCATTTGTATGTATGGACTACACGTAAGTTAGACATTTGTATGTATGGACTACACCTAAGTTAGATATTTGTATGTATGGACTACCCATAAGTTAGACATTTGTATGCTGGAGAGAACAATTCTCAGTGCCGACCCATATCAAAAAAGGCTGCATCATTGTCCTTATAATTTTTCCAGCTAGTTTTTTTCATTGCAGTGCCACAATTCACCTGCAACAATCTTTCTACTGGAATGGAATTAATCTGCTGGCCACATGGAAAACTATTCAGTGTTTTCTCACCTCCTGAACAGAGGTCATACAAAGCTGCAGCATGAGATGGTCCTTAAAGTGGAATGTTGACTGTGCATTGTTCAATATCAATTGCATCTCCTCAGCATATAAAATATCCAATGCTTGCATGCAGCAAGATCTGGATCACACTCAAACATGGGCTAAGTGACAAGTAACATATGTGCCATACGAGTGCCAGGCATCCATCATCTCCAACAATAGAAAGTGTAAACAACCATTCTTCATATGAAGAAGAATTACCATGGCTGATGCATCACCATCACAATCCTGGGGGTCACAATTGACCAGAAACACAATGGACCACCCAGGTAAACACTATATCTACAAAGTTGCTCAGAGGCTAAGTATTCTGCAGTAATTTTCCTCTTAATACCCCAAATCATCCACACTATTACAAGATACGGATATATCACAAGTGTGATAGAATGCTCTCCACTTGGTGGAATAATTGAACCTTTATAAGACCTGAGAAACTAAACTAAAGTCCACTATTTGTATTAGATAATCAATGGTCAAGCAAAACCTGATCGGACTAAAAATTAGTGAAAACAATGGAAAAGGTGGTGAGCTTGAATTTCATCTGAAAAATTTCAAGTACCCAATGGCTTGCATCCCAGCATTTTGAACTAAGTTTCTGAAGCTCCTGAAATTGCTGCTGTAGATGGAGGGTACCAAATGTGACCTTGCTGTTTAAGAAAAAGAGGTAAACCAAAAATTACTGTTCTGTTCATAGTTTAACATTAACAGGCGGGAAATGATAGAATGTAAAATGAAAACCAGAATAACTAAACACAATGCTAAAAAGAAATGAAAAGTCAACTGCATTCTCATTTGAAATGTAATCCTCTGCTCTAGAATTTTATACACAGAAATACTTCTGCACAAAATTTCCCCAGGAAACATTTCAAGCTGAGTAGCTTTCATCAAAACTCAGATATGGTATGCATTTCACAAGGGCGGTAACATCAGAGACTTGCATGATTTATCATTCTGCTATCCCTGCATTACATTAACATAATCCGATAGATCGGTAAATGCTAATTAAATAAGTTCTTGACATGCAATCATATCAGCCACTATATGCCAAACACTCAATAAGATAAAAATGAACATGTCTGTAATGACAATTGAGTTATCTGTTTACTTAGCAGGCAATGCTATAAATATTTCATGAACAAACCGAAGGACATACCAGGAATTTTCACATATGATGCATACCCAGGAGATTCTTGGCTGGAAATGTCAAGCAAATTAAGTGACAGTACATTTTATTGTCAATTTGACAGAAGTATGGATGATTTGGATGGAAAATCGAACTACGACATTGAGGCCATTAAAGAAACCTGGTTGTCACAGGGGCAGGAGTGGCTGCTGAAAGGTCTGGGCTTCGATGTTTCAAAAAGGACAGGGGGAGAGGTAAAAGAGGTGGGACAGTGGCAATACAGGCGCAGAAAGGGAGGATATTGTGATGGTTTTCCAATGTGTCAAGGTGGTTGGAAGTCAGAGGCAAGAAGGGAGAAATCACTTTACTGGTGGTATTCTATTATAGGACCTCAATTTAACAGAGCCACTGAGGAGCAGATTGACAGGCATATTATAGAAAGCTGCAAAGTTAACAGGACATTTGTTACTCTTGGTGACTTCAGCTCCCCTAATATTGATTCATGAACCGAATTGTATGCACTCCGCAAGGCTAGCTTCAAGAATACTCTTGCCCCTCAGAGTGTCTGAAAGGAAGTGTTCATGAGTGGAAGAGGGTAACAATTCTTGGCTGTTATGTGACTCAGCCCTCTATAATCAATGCATGGCCGCAGGCTTCCATTCTTTTTCTGTACGAAGAAGAAGCCTGTGCCAGCTGGTGGGATGGACGACCAAATGAATCCCATGACAAGAGGCTTCTTTATATACTCCTCCATAGCGCTTCACTCCAGGCCTGAGAGCACGCAGAGGGCAAGTACCAGGCAGTAAATGTACAGCACAGTCATAGGGTCAGTGTGGTGGAAGAGTCAAGACCTTTCCCTTGCTGAAGACCTCTTCCAAATATTTGTAGGTGGAAGGGATTTCATCTGGCTTGGGTGTTGCAACTGACTCCCAAACTTCCTCTGAGGATAACTTACAAGCTCCTTAGGTAGTGAGGGTGATTTCCCTAGAATTAGACTTAGCTGCTAGAGTTCCAGGCTGCTGGGGCATCTCCTTGGCTTGCTCCTGAACTAGAGATTTCCTTTCGGTGCACCCGCAATTAGACAGTGTTAGGACTCGCGCAGTCCAGTTGGCCTGAGTCAGCTTGTTTGCCCTTGAAGGCAGGACTGGGTGTCCCAAAAGCTCCAGGTTTCCCTGAACAAATGTCTGCCCCCTTGTTGGCCGCTGGTCTCGGGAGTCAGGACACCAAGCCAAAAGCATACCTCCTTGCAGCGACTGGCCCATGCGGTGATGCTCCCCTTCTTCCAGTTCTCGGAAGGGCTATGCTGGGAGAGCCAAGGGTGCCAAAGGATCAGGGGAATGTGAGCAGAGATGATGATATAGAATCTAGTGTCCTCCTCATGTTCCTCTAACCTTCATGTCTGCTGAAGGAACTGCCTGGAACCTAGTTGGCGGCCGTCCAGGGCTGTTGCGGGTATGGACCGGCTCAACTCCAGCAGCACTATGTTGAGCCGAGAGGTGGTCCCCAAGTCAAGGAAATTACCAGCTGCCCCAGAGACCACAAAAGCATTCATCTCCTGTTGCTTCTTAGCCCAGGAGATCTCTGCCTTCAGCGTGATGCCAGAATACATAGAGATTGGGAGTAGTGGCTGCTGCCATCACAGTCCTCCCAATACTGGATGGTCTTAGCAGTTCTCCTGACGGCAGCAGCTTCAGACATTCGGCCTGCAGGTGACCTTGCTGCTTCCCTGCAGTAATAGGAACGACCTCGACTCCGACGCTGGAACCTCTCATTGGCAGAGAATATTGTTCATCTGATTTGCATGGACTTGGCAGGGGACAGGATGGTCATTGTATGAGGTAGGGGAGTGGAACTGTAATGCACTGAGCCTGGCTCGGGCTAGCCTTCTTTAACCAGTTGAGGTAGTCCCACTTTTGCTCTGCCAGGCAATAATTGAGGCGGATGGACTGATCAATCAGAGCCTCTAAGTCCTCTACCAGCTCTCCCAAGGAAAGGGGATGCTTCAGTTCATCTCAGAGTCCATGGCTGTACAGAAGGGCCAAGTCCTCCCTGTTCCAGCCACTCTCTTGGGCGAAAGTCCAAAAGTCAACAGCATAGTCGGCTGCTGACCGACTGCCCTGACGCATCTTCATCAGATGGTCCAAGGCTCGGTTTGCTGTGGTGGATTGGTGGAACACCCTTCTAATGGAGACCATGAATTACACTGAATTCGAGCAAATCTACAATTTTCACTCTCATTGTGCGATGGCTCAGGCCAGGGTTCTCCCGGTCAGGAGGGGGGTCATGAAGGTCATCTTTCCTGAGGCAAAATTTGCTGATGATATGAAGATAGGTGGAGAGATAGGTAGTGCTGAAGAAGCAATGTGATTGCAGCAGAATTTAGACAAATTGGAAGAATGGACAAAGAAGTTGCAGATGGAATACAGTGTTGGGAAATGTACGATAACGTGTCTTTGGTAAAAGGAACAATAGTGCAGGCTATTACCTAAATGGGGAGAAGGTTCAAATATCGGAAGTGCAGAGGAACTTAGGAGTCCTCGTACTGCACTCCAAGATTAATTTACAAGTTGAGTCTGTGGTAAAGAAGGCAAATGCAATGTTGGCATTTATTTCAAGGGGAGTAGAATATAAAAGCGAGGAGATAATGCTGAGGCTTTATAAGACACTAGTCAGGCTGCACTAGGGATATTGTCAACAGCTTTGGGCCCATAGTGTCCTGAGTTGCATATATTTCAATGCAAGAATTACTGTAGGAAGGGCGGTTAATAGTGCTGAAGATGTAGTAGCTGGTTTACAAACAGAGGCAATGTGTAGTGAGGAGAGGCTGTTGATGGGGCAAAATTGCAGTCAACAAGATGAGTTGCAACGTAAAACGTGGGCAAAATCGAAAAGGGTGAATAGAGGAATGAAGGTGTTATATTTGAATGTGCGCAATATATTGAATAAGGTAAGTGAATTTGCAGCACAGTTGCTGATTGGCAGGTATGATGTTGTAGGCATCTCTAAATCATGGCTGAAAGATTATAGCTGGGAGCTTTATGTCCAAGGATACACATAATGTCGAAAGGGCAGGCAGGAAGGCAGTAGGGGGGCAGCTTTGCTCTATCGGTGAAAAATGAAATCAAATCATTAGAAAGAGGTGCTTTCTAATTAGGCTTGGAAGAAGTTGAATCATTGTGACTACAGCAAAAGAAATGCAAAGACAAAAACACCCCGATGGGAGTTCAATAGATTCAATAGGTACATTTAATGTCAGAGAAATGTATAAAATATACATCCTGAAATTCTTTTTCTTTGCAAATATCCACAAAAACGGAGGAGTGCCCCTGAAAATGAATGACAGTTAAGTGTTAGAACCCCAAAGCACCCCCAGCTCCCCCTCCCATGCACAAGCAGTAGCAAGGCAATGACACCCTCCCCCCATCCCACCAGTGAAAAAAGCATCGGTGCCCTCCACTGAGCACTCAAGCGTGCAGCACAGCATCAATAAAGACACAGACTTACAGTACCGCAAAGAGTACTCGTTCACCCAGTAATTCGACATACCTCAGGCTCTCTCTCTCTCTCCCTAATAAGGGAAAAAGAGGTATTCCTGTTTCACAGTGAGAGGGGAGACATAACAAATAACTCATTGATTTATGATGTTAAAAGTCTATTGTGTTGCTTTTTCCAAGCTCTGTGCCCTGAGAATCGGCCCCAAGGCTCAGGTCTCTGGACACACAGCCCACAGCAGCTAACCCACTGCTCCTGATGTTCCATGTTCTCCTGCGATGCCTCAATCGGGGCACCAGCCTTGAATCAGCCCGTCTCCGGAGCTATGAACATCTGGCACCCTGAAGGTGCACTAGTCATCCAGGCCGCATCCTTGGGATATTAAAAAGTGGCCAGTTGTGAGGCCATGAGTTGAGGTCCCATTCCCACAAAGAACTGAAGTCAGACTGTAATTCCAGGTCAGGGTCTTCAAAAGAACCTTGAAAAGGGAAAAAAGAGATATCAAAGGTAGACACAGAGCTGTTTTCAAAGATGCAAGCAAAGGAGTTACCGTTTAGCACCATCTTGACTCTGCTCAATCCTCAGACCCCCCAAACAGTAGTAAGGATATTGCCTACAAATTACAACAGGAGATAGAAGACGCAAGCCAAATGGACAATCTTATAATAGTCATGGAGGAATTCAATATGTCGGTAGATTGGAAAAACCAAGTTGGTACTGAATTCCTCCAAGCTGGGGTAATTTCGAGAGTGCCTACAAGATAGCTTTTTAGAATAGCTCATAGTTCAACCCACTAAGTGATCAACTATTCTAGACTGGGTGTTGTGCTATGAACTGGAATTAATTAGAGAGCTTAAGGTAAAAGAACCCAGAGAGACAAGTGATCATAATATGATCAAATTCACGCTGAAATTTGAAAAGGAGAAGCTAAATTCAGATGTATTAGTATTACAATAGAGTAAAGGGGATTACAGATGCATGAGAGGGGAGTTGGCCAGAATTGATTGGAAAAGAACACCGGCAGGAATGACAGCAGAGGAGCAATGGCTGGAATTTCTGGAAGCAATTCAGAAGGCACAGGATATATACATCCCAAAGAGGAAGAAGTACTCTGAAGGAAAGATAACACAACCATGATTAACAAGAGAAATCAAAGCCGACATAAAAGCCAAAGAGAGAGTATATAATGGAGCAAAAATTAGTGGGAAGTTAGAGGATTGGGAAGTTTTTAAAAACCAACAAAAATCAACGAAAGAAGTCATTAAGAAGGTAAAGATGGAATACAAAAGTAAGCTAGCCAATAATATTAACGAGGATACCAAAAGGTTCTTCAGATACATAAAGTGTAAAAGAGAAGCGAGAGTGGATAACAGACTGCTGGAAAACGATGCTGGAGAGGTAGTAATGGGGGACAATGAAATGGCAGATGAACTGAATAACCACTTTCTGCCAATCTTTACTGTGGAAGACACTAGTAGTATGGTTGAAGTTCCAGGTGTCAGGGGTCATGAAGTATGTCAAATTACCATTACAAGAGAGAAGGTTCTTGGGAAACTGAAAGGTCTGAAGTCACCTGGACCAGATGGTGTACACTCCAGGGTTCTGAAAGAGGTGACTGAAGAGATTATAGATTAATTATTAATGATCTTAGACCATAAGATATAGGAACAGAAGTAGGCCATTTGGCCCATTGAGTCTGCTCCACCATTAAATCATGGGCTGACCTAATTCTTCCAGTCATCCCCACTCCCCTACTCTTTGATGCCCTGGCTAATCAAGAATCTATTTACCTCTGTCTCAAATGCAGCCAATGACTTTGAGTCCACAGCCACTCATGGTAACAAATTCCACAGAATTACCACCCTCTGACTAAAGTAATTTCTCCGCATCTCTGTTCTAATTGGACATCCTTCAATCCTGAAGTCGTGCCCACTTGTTCTAGACTCCCCTACCATGGGAAATGACTTTGCCATATCTAATCTGTTCAGGCCTTTTAACATTCAAATTTTTCTATGAGATCCCCCCCTCATTCTCCTGAAATCCAGAGAATACAGCCCAAGAGCTGCCAGATGTTCCTCACACAGTAACCCTTTCATTCCTGGAATCATTATCCTGAATCTTCTCTGAACCCTCTCCAATGTCAGTATATCCTTTCTAAAATAAGGACCCCAAAACTGCACACAATACTCCAAGTGTGGTCTCACGAGTGCCTTATAAACCTCAACATCACATCCCTGCTCTTATATTCTTTACCTCTAGAAATAAATGCCAAAATTGCATTTGCCTTCTTCACCACCGACTCAAACTAGAGATTGACCTTCAGGGTATCCTGCACAAGGACTCCCAAGTCCCTTTGCATCTCTGCATTTTGAATTCTCTCCCCATCTAAATAATAGTCTGCCTGTTTATTTCTTCCACCAAAGTGCATGACCATACACTTTCCAATATTGTATTTCATTTGCCACTTCTTTGCCCATTCCCCCAAACTATCTAAGCTTCTCTGCAAGCTCTCTGTTTCCTCAACACTACCTGCTCCTCCACCTATCTTTGTGTCATCAACAGATTTGGCCACAAATCCATTAATCCCAAAATCCAAATCATTGACATCCATCGTAAAAAGCTGCAGTCCCAATGCCAACCCCTCTGGAACTCCACTGGTAACCAGCAGCCAGCCAAAATAGAATCCCTTTATTCCCACTCTCTGTTTTCTGCCAATCAGGCAATGCTCCACCCATGCTAGTAACACCCCTGTAATTCCCTGGGCTCTTATCGTGCTCAGTAGCCTCATGTGCGGCACCTGTCAAAGGCCTTCTGAAAATCCAAGAACACCTTATCTACAACATCTCCTTTGTCTACCCTGCTTGTGATTTCCTCAAAAAATTGCAGTAGGTTAGTCAAGCAGGATTTTCCTTTCAGGAAACCATGCTGACTTTGGCCTATCTTGTCATGTGCCTCCAGGTACTCCGTAATCTCATCCCTAGCTATCGATTCCAACAACTTCCCAACCACTGATGTCAGGCTAACAGGTCTATAGTTTCCTCTCTGCTGCCTCCCACCCTTCTTAAATAGCGGAGTAACATTTGCAATTTTCCAGTCATCTGGTACAATACCAGAACCTATCAATTCTTGAAAGACCATTGTTAATGCCTTTCAAGAATCACTAGATTTGGAACGGTTCCAGAAGACAGGACATTTTCAGAGTCACCCCACTCTTTAAGAAGGGAGGGAAGCAGAAGAAAGGAAACTACAGGCCTGCTAGTCTGACCTTAGTGGTTAGGAAGACGTTGGAGTTGGAGGTCTCAGGATACTTAGAGGCACATGATAAAATACGCTGTTGTTGGCACAGTTTCCTTAAGGGAAAATCTTGACTGACAAATGTGATGGAATTCTTTGAAGAAATAACAAGCAGAATAGACAACGGAAAAGCGGTTGATGTTGTGTACTTGGATTTTCAGAAGGCCTTAGACAGGTGCCACACATGAGGCTGCTTAACAAGCTATGAGCCCATGGTATTACAGTAAAGATTATAGCATGGATAAAGCAGTGGGTGATTGGCAGGAGGCAAACAGTGTGAATAAAGGAAGCCTTTTCTGGTTGGCTGCTAGTGAATTAGTGGGTGTGCTGTGTTGGGTCCCATTCTTTTTATGTTATATGTCAATGATTTGATGATAGAATTGATGGTTTTTTTGCAAATTTTGCAGACAATACGAAGATAGGTGGAGGGGCAGGTATATTTGAGGAAGTAGAGAGGCTAAAGAAGGACTTAGACAGATTATGAGAATGGGCAAAGAAAAGGCAGATGGAATAGAATGTTGGATGGTGATGCACTTTGGTAGAAGTAATGAAAGTGTTGGCTATTTTCTAAATAGAGAGAAAATATAAAAAATCTGATGTGCAAAGAGACTTGGTTGTCCCTGTGCAGTATTCCCTAAAGGTTAATTTGCAGGTTGAGTCTGTGGTGAGAAAGGCAAATGTGATGTTGGCATTCATTTCAAGAGGACTAGAATATAAAAGCAAGGATGTAGTTTTGAGACTTTATAAAGCACTGGTGAGGCCTCACTTGGAGTATTGTGAAGAGTTTTGGGTCTCTTACCTTAGAAAGGATGTGCAGAAACTGGAGAGGGTTCAAAGCAGTTTTGCTAAAATGATTCCAGGATTGAATGGCTTGTCATATGTACAGCGTTTGATGAGTCTGGTCCTGTATTCACTAGAATTCTGAACAATGAGGGGTGATCTCATTGAAACCTATTGAATGGTGAAAGGCCTTGACAGAGTGGATGTGGAGAGGGTGTTTCCTATGGTGGGAGAGTCTAAGACCAGAGGATACAGCCTCAGAATAGAGGGTTGTCCTTTTAGAAAGGAGATAAGGAGGAATGTCCTTGGCCAGAGATCTTTGTCACTGGTAGCAGTGGAGGCAAAATATTTATATATATTTAAGGCAGAGGTTGATAGATTCTTGATTGGTCAAGACATGAAAGGATATAGCGAGAAGGCAGGAGATTAGGACAGGGAGGAAACTGGTTCAGCCATGATGAAATAGCAGAGCAGACTCGATGGGCCAAATGATGCCTTTCTGCTCCTATCTCTAATGGTTTTATATACAGCCCTTCGAACAGTAGCCAGGATGTGGGGTACAAACTACAATGGGAGAGAAAAAAGGCAAGTAAAAACAGCAATGTTACAATAATTATGGGTGATCTCAACATACAGGTAGACTGGAAAAAGTAGGCTGGTGCTGGGTCACAAGAGATGGAAGTTGTAGATTGTTTTTTAGAGATACTTGTGGTTGAACCCACCAGAGAAAAACATAATTCTGGATTAGATGTTATGTAATGGACCAGATTTGATTAGGCAGTTTAAGATAAAGGAACCCTTAGAAGGCAGTGATCACAATATGATAAAATTCACCCTGCAGTTTGACGGAGCGGCTAAAATCAGATGTAACAGTATTACAAAAGAGAATTACAGAAGCATGAGAGAGGAGCTGGCTAAAGATGGTTGGATGGGGTCACTAGTCATAGTCATAGTCATACTTTATTGATCCTGGGGGAAATTAGTTTCCTTTACAGTTGCACCATAAATAATAAATAGTAATAGAACCATAAATAGTTAAATAGTAATATGTAAATTATGCCAGTAAATTATGAAATAAGTCCAAGACCAGCCTATTGGCTCAGGGTGTCTGACCCTCCAAGGGAGGAGTTGTAAAGTTTGATGGCCACAGGCAGGAATGACTTCCTATGGCGCTCTGTGCTGCATCTTGGAGGAATGAGTCTCTGGCCGAATGTACTCCTGTGCCCACCCAGTACATTATGTAGTGGATGGGAGACATTGTCCAAGATGGCATGCAACTTAGATAGCATCCTCTTTTCAGACATCACCGTCAGAGAGTCCAGTTCCATCCCCACAACATCACTGGCCTTACGAATGAGTGCTACCCTCAGCCTGCTGCCCCAGTACACAACAGCAAACGTTATAGCACTGGCCACCACAGATTCATAGAACATCCTCAGCATCGTCCGGCAGATGTTAAAGGACCTCAGTCTCTTCAGGAAATAGAGGCGGCTCTGACCCTTCTTGTAGACAGCCTCAGTGTTCTTTGACCAGTCCAGTTTATTGTCAATTCGTATCCCCAGGTATTTGTAATCCTCCACCATGTCCACACTAACCCCCTGGATAGAAACAGGGGTCACCGGTACCTTAGCTCTCCTCAGGTCTACCACCAGCTCCTTAGGCTTTTTCACATTAAGCTGCAGATAATTCTGCTCACACCATGTGACAAAGTTTCCTACCGTAACCCTGTACTCAGCCTCATCTCCCTTGCTGATGAATCCAACTATGGCAGAGTCATCAGAAAACTTCTGAAGATGACAAGACTCCGTGCAGTAGTTGAAGCCCGAGGTGTAAATGGTGAAGAGAAAGGGAGACAAGACAGTCCCCTGTGGATCCCACTAGCAGCGATGACAACAGAACAGCAATGATTGGTGTTTCTAGGAGTAATTCGGAAGGTTCAAGGTAGAAAGATCCCAAAAAGGAAGTATTGTAAAGAGAGGATGATGTAACCATGACTCACAAGGGAGGTCAAAGACATCATGAAAGCAAAAATGAGGGCATAAAATATAGCTTAAATTGGTGGGAAGTTAGAAGATTGAAATGCTTTTAAAAAACAAAAGAAGTGAACTAAAAAGCAATAAGGAGAGAAAAGATGAAATATAAATTTAAGATATACAAAAGAGGATACCTAATGCTTTTTCAGATATATAAACCATAAAAGGGAAGTGGAAGTGGAAGTGGAAAATAATGCTAGGGAGGTAGCAATGGGAGGAAAAAAATGGTGGAAGAACTGAGTAGTAAGTTTTCATTGTGGAAGGTACCAGCAGTATGCCAGAAATTGAAGAGTGGCAGGGACAAAAGTGAGAGTAGATGCTATAACTAAGGAGAAGGTCCTTGGAAGTTGAAAGGTCTGAAGATAAATAAATCACCTGGACCAGATGGACTCCACCCCACAGCTCTGAAAGAGGTCACTGAGGAGATTGTGGAGGCATTATTTATGATCTTTCTAGAATCAGTAGGTTTTGGAAGGGCTCCAGAGCAGTGGAAAATTGCAAATGTCACTCTTCACTTTAGGAAGGGAAGGAGGAAAAAGAAAGTAAAGTATAGGCCAGTTAACCTGACCTCAGTATTTATTGGAGCCCATTATTAAGGTTGAGGGTTTGCAATACTTGGAAGAACATGATAAAATAGGCCAAAGTCAGCATGGTTTCCTGAAGGGGAAATCTTGCTAACAAATCTGTTTGGAACTCTTTGAGGAAATAACAAGCAGGATAGACAAATGAGAGCTGATGGGATATTGTTTATAATGATTTTCAGAAGGCTTTTGACAAGGAGCCACACATAAGGAGACTGGACATGGTAAGAGCCAATGGAATTATGGGGAAAATACTACTATAGATAGAAAATAGGTGAATTGGCAGGAGGCAAAGAATGGAAATAAAAGGGGCCTTTGCTGGTTGGCGACTGGTGGCTATTGGCACCCCCACCACCCAGACCGCACTCTCTTCTCACTGCTGCCATCAGAAAGGAGGTACACAAGCTTTAGTTCCTATACCACCAGTTTCAGGAACAGTTATTTCCCATCAACCATCAGGCACTTGAACCAGAGGGGTAACTTCAATCAGCTTCACTCACCCCAACACTGAACTGATTCCACAACATATGGATTCATTTTCAAGGACTCTACAACTCATGTTCTCAATATTTGTTGCTTATTTATTTGTTATTAGCATCTTAGGTATTTTTCTCATTTTGTATTTACAGAGTTTGTTGTCTTTTACACATTGATTGTTTATCTATCTTTGTTATATGTGCTTTTTAATTGATTCCATTGTGTTTCTTAGTATTTACTATGAATGTCTGCATGTATATGGTGACATATATGCATTTTGATAATAAATCTGCTTTGAACTTTGAAATAGTAGTGTTCCATAGGGATGGCTGGTGGGACTGCATCTTTTCACATTATATGTCAAGGATTTGGATGACAGAATTAACACCTTTTTGGTTAATTTTGCAGATAATACAAAGATAGGTGGAGTGGCAGGAGGTGTTGAGGAAGCAGGGAGCCTTCAGAAGGACAGACAGATTAGAAGACTGGGTACAAAGTGGCAGGTGGAATATTCTGTAGGGAATTGTATGGTCATATACTTTGGTAGAAGGAATAAAGGCACTTTCTGAATGGGGAGAAAACCTGCAACCGGAGAATCATCGGGACTTGGCAGTCTTTGTGCAGGATTCCCTGAAGGTTAACCTGCAGGTTGAGTTGGTGGTAAGGAAGCCAAATCCAAGGTTAGCATTTATCTTGAGAGGATTAGAATATAAAAGAAAGAATGTAATGCTGAGACTTTATCAGCTTTGGTCAGATCGCACTTGGAAGATTGTAAGCAGTTTTTTTATCTGAGAAAAGATGTGCTGGTATTGGAGATGGTCCAGAGGAGGTTAATAAGAATGATTCCAGGAACGAAAAGGCTAACATATCAGGAGTGTGTGATGGATCTGGGCCTGTACTCACTGGATTTTTAGAAGAATGTGGTTGGCGGCTGGTGGGGGGGATCTCATTAAAACTTATCGAAAATATATTGAAAAACCCAGATATAGTGGATTTGGACAGGATGTTTTCAGAGGGCACAGCCTTATAATACAGCAAGGGCTTCCAACCAATATATACTGTAATGTCCCAACATGTACATTTATGAGAGAACATCCATATCTGTTTTTTCTATGCTCGAAGGTACTGTATTAAGCTGTTTAACAGGGCTGTAAAGCTGTCTCAGTTATGCTCATATACCAACAGCAAATGAATGTGAAAGTATTAATATGAACCCCATTTCATATAATGCCATTATACCTACCAAGCCTCCTTGTCCCTGATTTTAATCTCTCCCGAAATAATGTTCAAATTCTATTACATTATGATCATTTTCCCCGTATTTCTCTTGACAACAGGATTAACAATTAACATTCCTTGTTACACAGAACAAGATACAGGTTACTTTTCTTTTCCCACAAATTGGATTTCTACTGATCTACAAAAACATCTTATGTAATTCCATGAATTCATTCCGCTCTCCATCATGATCTGTAAAGCCAATATTGTACTTATGCTTGGTGAAATATCAAGGAACAAGAGGGGATCTCATAAGAAGTCATGAATCTCTAACTTAGACAGAGTAGATACTGCGAGGTTGTCCTCGATTGGTGCAAAATCCAGGATCATATTTTATAGTCTCAGAATACCAAGTTCATTATTTTGAACAGAAATCATGAAAATTGTCTTCACATACAGAATTTCCTACTGCAGAATACAATGGGGACTATCATTAAAATACTTTAAAATGAAGATAGTCATGAATGTGAAATAGATTGAAGGATATAGAACAGGGAGTACTTCAGTGAATGATCAGTGAAGATTGTATTGAATAGATCAAAAGATAGATTGGCCTATCCCGTTCCTTTTCTGTTTGCTTTGATGGGCAGGATTTGCATCTATTTTGTCTATATGGCACATTAAAACTTTAATCATGTGAATCAGCTCTGTATGAAGTATTCTCAACATTTAGCATTAAAATCCATCATCGAGCAAAGTTGCTTCAGCTATGGTAAGTCAGAATCAGAATCAGGTTATTTGTCACCGGCATGTGACATGAAATTTGTTAACTTAGCGCCAGCAGTTCAATGCAATACGTAATCTAGCAGGGAGAGAAAATAATAATAATAAATAAAAAAAAACATAATAATAAATAAACAAGTAAATCAATTATGTATATTGAATAGATCATTTTAAAAATGAGCAGAACAGAAATACTGTATACTAAAAAAGCGAGGTAGCGTCCAAAGCTTCAAAGTCCATTCAGGAATCGGATGGCAGAGGGGAAGAAGCTGTTCCTGAATCAATGAGTGTGTGCCTTCAGACTTCTGTATCTCCTACCTGATGGTAACAGTGAGAAATGGGCATGCCCTGGGTGTTGGAGGTCTTTAATAATGGACGCTGCCTTTCTGAGACACCACTCCCTGAAGATGTCCTGGGTACTTTGTAGGCTAGTGCCCAAGATGGAGCTGACTAGATTTACAACCTTCTGATTATTACAAGATTATTCACTGAATGGGCTCAAAGCAAAGAATGATGATTTTGTTGATATTAAGTGAATTAAGTAATGCAGGGAGATACAGGAAAATTCCATGGAAAGGAAAGATCAACCATGATCTTATTTAATGACAAAGCGGAACAAGAAGCCAAAAGACCAAATGACATACTCTTGCTTCTATTTCTTCTGTCTCTGGGAAGGGATGTCAATAATTCCAATGGCAGATTGCTGGAACAGTGTGAAATTCTTATCTCTCCTGCAAAAAGTCATATGAAATATCAAAGTGTACCTGTTTGAATCTGACAGCTGAAATTGGACTTTCCTCCACAACTCTAATATTCAGAGTATCTTCCGACATGCTTGTTGGGAAGTGAGATGTTAGCCAGAAGAAGGTCCAAGACTGTTACACTTGAGCTGCACAATTACAGCTGGAAAGATGTGGAAAATTGCACACAGAAGCTCTCTTGCTCACAGGGTGTCAAAGGTTATGGGGAGAAGCATGTAAGTAGGATTGAGAAGGATAATAAGTCAGCCCTGACAGAATGGCAGAACAGACTCAATGGGCCAAATGACCAAACTCTACTCCTATGGCCTGGTATATCCCAAATCTCATGATGTTCTTGGGTATCCATAGGCTTCTCATTGTGTTCCTTAGTCTCAACTGGTAATACTAATTTCTGCATCAGAATTTTTTGATTTCCAATTCTCATTCCAAAGGCATGCATAAAACCTTATCTGGTACTTTAACATAGTATTGCCAGAGTGCTGCTCTGTCTATTGTTCCAGCACCAGTTCAAAGAAAAGAGCAGAAATTACCCTTTCACCACTGCAGGAAGATAATGGCAATTGGCTCCTGTTGCAACACTCACCCATTTTGATTCATCTCAGTACTGACAGATTCCAGTGCACCCTTGCATTTAGTGCCTTTCAGCTCACCTCTCACCCTCATTTATAAGTATTTCAGGGACATGTAACGATTGGGTTGACTGGTCCTATTTTTTGGTTGCCATGGTTGCTCTGAGTGCTTTGCTTTTTAAAAGTACACTTTTTAGTGTTTTTCTTTCATCCATTTAATCAAACAATTATTCCTAGAGCATATCCTTTGTTTTTAACTGTGATCTATGCATATAAATTGCAGATTGTAAGGTCAGAAATTTGTAGGAACAATTCTGATATGAAACAGTAATGGCTGTCAACTGAAATTTCGCTTCAGTTGAAATGTTCTCAAATTAAGTTCTTTAGTTTGCATTGATTTTTCTAATACGAAACAAATGTTTTGTTCTGGAATACTTGCTTACTGATGCCTTCTGCAAAATGGACCTGTTGATTTCCTATTAAAGTAGTGGGGATGTGTTCTAAATTTGATTTAAATATCCAATGCTTGTATTGGTGGTCATTAGACATTTGTGCTTTCAAGCCATTATATTCCTCTACTTCTTGCTTCTGCATCAATGTATTCATATCAATCTTGTACAATTAGAACCAATTCCTTCCTTGTTTTCAGCACATTCTTTGATAAATAAATCAAAATCTAAGATGAGAATAACATCAAACGTGACTTTTTTCAATACCTTTAACAAAATACTTTCCTTTTCTGAAGTTGTAGTTGGCTGCAAAAAGAATTACCTTCAGATATTATCCAATATAAGATGTAAGCTATATTTTGATTAAATTAACCAGTTGCTATTTTATCGTAATCTGGTTTTTGCATCTGCACAACCTTAAAAAGAATCCTTTGAAGGAGAAGAATTTCTTCTTTATAACCATAACAAATGCATCTGGCATAAGAGAAAATGAAAAGGAAGCAATCAGTTTTCTGACGGCTTTGGTTATAAGTCAGTCTAGTATTGATGAGTGGAAAACCAACCAATGAATGCCATGATTAGAACCCACCAAACTCAAGCATGAATGAGAATGAAATAATTCTAATTAATATTTTTATTATATTAATTTTTTCTCTTATACCAAACCTAAAATAGAGTCACTAACAATTGGCATTCAGAGAATTAGAGTAGTTGTAATAAAGAATTTCTATTTGAAAAGTAGTGCATTTTACATATTCTTTTTGATGTGTTTTTCAAAGATCTCATAACTTTTGACATGACATCCTTATTAGAAGTTTGTTTAATAGCGTATCCTCTTTTAAGCTGCCCAGTTGTTAATTGACAATAGGTGAAAAAGGGCAAAATTAGGGCTTAATGAGCTATTATAAAAGAATATAATTAAAAATTTAATATTAAGAAATATATCTCCTTTCTTAAAAATAGGAAAATAAACATCCAGATTTAATTATTGTGACACAGAATGCAAAATACTTTTTATACTATGCAAGAGTGTATTTCTATAAGATCAACCATAACAACGCAACTTGAAAGTTAATGAATAAAACAAAGCAAAAGAAGAAGACATGGTTGACACAAGCAACCCCAGCTTTACTAATTGTATTTAGTAGGACATTTTTAGCCTCCCGTTATGCTGTTCCTTATCGTGGTGGGGAGGTCTGTGTGCCTTAATGATCCTGGGAGCTATACCAGCTGGGACTTGAGTCCCTGGTAGGTTCAAACTTGCTGGGCAGGTTCCAGGTGAAGGGCCAGATGAATACAGCACCTGGTTCTCCAGGTTGTGGGTTGGGCGTAGGGCCAGCAATCCTACCCTGTAAAATCTTTGCCACTACAGAAACCAAAACAAGGAAATTTGTTGATGCTGGTGAGAGGAGTGATGCAGAACTGGGAACAGAAATTATGATGGACTGAGATCAAAACCACCAGGACATTTCCGGACTAAGAGCTTAATAGTTTCACCCAAAGAAACTATCTATATTGGATGCTGGAATGTTCGAACTTTACATCAAACTGGAAAGCTTGCACAGACTATCAAAGAGATGCATAACTACCAAATACAGATGCTTAGAAACAAGAAACACATTGGACAGATTCTGGAAAGCGACCCCTAGCATCTGGCGATACAATCATTTGGTCAGGTCGCAAGGACAACCACCATTTACAAGGTGTGGCACTCATCATGGTTAAGGATGCCTCGAGGGCCTTATTAGAATGGAACCTCATCTATGAAAGACTTCTGTATGTTCGTTTAAACTCTAAGTTTGCTAAACTGTCCATAATTGTAGTATATGCATCTACTGAGGATGCGGAACAAGAAATTAAAGATGAGTTTTATAACAACCTTCAAGCTGCCGTGGAAAAGATCCAAAACACAATGTGCTCATTATAATGGGGGATCTTAATGCAAGAGTTGGCAGTGAAAACAGCAATTGTGAAAGTACTATTGGAAGGCATGGTGATGGAGTCACAAATGACAATGGTGAAAGGCTTTGTGACTTTTGTGAAATGAACCATCTTACAGTAGGAGGCACCATTTTCCAGCATAGAGATATCCATAAACTTATGTGGAAATCCTCAGATGGAAAACAGAGAGTCAGATTGACCATATCATTATCAACAACAAATGGAAGAGATCATTCAACAATGTTCGGGTAAAAAGGCTAGCAGATGATAGCAGCAATCACCATCTCCTTGCAGCAAAAGTGAAACTAAAATTGAGGAAAGTGAGAATGGGCTTAGGCAGAGGCCAATGCTTTGATTCCAGCAAACTTCAAAACTTTGAAATACAGAGAAAATTTACGCTCAAACTTACAAACAGATTTAGCATACTTGGCAAAGATACTGACATGACAATCCTCGACTTTAATAATGTGATGAAGGAGACTAGTAAAGAGATCCTGGGATACCAAAAGAAATGGAAAGAAGAATGGATAAGTGAGACAGCCTGGATGAAAATAACGAGAAGGAAAGAAACCAAGAAAAGAATATTGAGTACAACTTCCCGTTGCCTGAAGGAAAGACTTGCTGAATATGCCGAGAATGACAAGGATGTTAAACGAAGCTGCAGAAAGGACACGCGGCAGTACTTTGAGACGCTTGCCTCAAAAGCTGAAGAAGCTGCAAAAAATATGGATATGAGAACATTACACAAAATAACCAAGTGCATGAAGGGGAGCTATGGAAATAAGCATGATATAGCTATAAAAGCAAAGGATGGCAATATTATCGAAAGCGAGAAAGGAATAACCACCAGATGGAAAGAACATTTTAAAGCAGTTTTGAATAGACCAACACCTCAAGAAACCCTTGAGATTTGTGAGAGTAATGAAGACCTTGATATCTCCACAGAACCACCTACAGTTGAAGAAGTCCAGTAACTATCAAGAAAATGAAGTCAGTAAAGGCACCCGGAGAAGATGAGATAAGTGCAAAAATGCTTAAGGGAGGTGGCAGAGAAATGTGCTGTGTGCTGTGTCAAATCTTTAACACCATCTGGAAAAGTGAAGAAATGCCGGAGGAGTGCAAAACTGGACTTACTGTAAAACTGCCAATGAAAGAGGATTTAAGTATATGCGACAACTGGAGAGGTGTTATACTCCTCTCAATTACAAGCAAAGTTTTCAGTCTTATCTTGTTAAATCGGCTCTCAGAGGTTGTGGAAGATATCATCTGGAAAGGACAAGCTGGCTTTAGAAAAGATCAATCTTGGATAGGCCATATATTCGTACTAAGACAAATTCTCGAACAATCTGCAGAGTGGAACAACAATCTTTATGTACTATTTGTGGACTTCAAAAAAACATTTGACAGTATCCACCGAGAAACACTCTGGAAAATTTTAAGAAGATACAGATTTCCCCAAAAATTTGTAAACATTATCCAAATGATGTACAGTGACTTTCAGTGCAAGGTGATTTGTGGAAAGCAACTGACAGAAAGCTTCAGGGTATGCACAGGAGTTAAACAGGGATGTATACTATCACCTTTTTTCTTCTTTTTAGCAATGGATTGGCTTATAAGGGAAACAATCACTAAAAAGAAATGGGGTATTCAATGGACACTTACCTCAACACTTGAAGATCTAGTTTTTGATGATGATATCATTCTGCTAGCGAGTCGTCATTGTGACATTCAGGAGAAATCAGACAGACTTACATCATATGCATCGCAACTTGGGATGAACATTCAAGTGAGAAAAACAAAGATCATGAAGATGAACGCTTCCAACCTCCAACCAGTAATCATAAATAATCAGCAAGTGGAAGAGGTAGATGAGTTCACGTACCTTGGGAGTAAAGTCAGCACTGATGGAGATAATGGTAAGGATGTATTAGCAAGACTCTCTAAAGCAAATCAAGCTTTTGGCAGCTTCAATGCAGTTTGGAAATCCACACAACTCAAACTTAACACCAAAATCAGATTTTTTAAAAGCAATGTCCTAAGCATGCTACTTTATGAAAGTGGATGTTGGGAGGTGATGAAAGACATCTGAAAAAGACTTGACACATTCCAAACAAAATGTCTAAGATATATCAAGAAGATCTTCTGGCCTGAGAAAATCAGAAACCAAGACTTGCTTACATCTTGCAATATGAAATCAATCTCAGTTTGTGTGAAAAAAGATGATGAAGATGGCTGGGACATGTAATGAGAATGCCAAATGATCAACTAGCAAAAATAGCACTACGGTGGACCCCACAGGGAAACGAAGTAGAGGCAGGCCCAAAATGACGTGGCGAAGATCTGTGGAAGCAGAACTGAAAGAAATAGGTATGAATTGGGTAACAGCGAGCAGCAGAGCAAAAGACCGGCAGAAATGGAAGATCCTTGTGGAGGCCCCATGTGCTACCTAGGCACTAAAGGTTCAGACGACGACGAGGACATTTTAGAGGACACGCAAAAGCCAACATTAGTACTGTAGTTCTAAAGTCTCAAATAGGTTAGATCCAACAAGAATGATGGATTATCACTAAAAGACAAATTTAGATCAGGTGGAATTCAGACAATTCTCATTTTATACTCAGTCCCTCAAAACAAGATGTTCACAACATAACAATTAATTATTTTCAATAGCAAACTTCATTGATTCAGATTATTGACCCTCACTTTTTCACTGCCTGTACTGTATTTAGTGAAGAATTAATTGCTCCTGGATGGGGATTTCATATCAGTTCAATAAACTGGATACCAGTTCAATAAAAATTACTTCTAGATTACTATACCCAAATAAACTCCATGGTATATCAATAAATGAAGTTAATCAAGCAAAAACATAAAGTTGGTCCTAAAGTTAGGTACCTAAACTAGGGGAAGGCAAATTTCGATAGTGTAAGACAAGATCTGAAAGATAGTCATTAAGAGCACTTGCTGGGGCTGGTGAGGAATAACATCTGATAAGTGGATGACATTTAAACACAACGTAGTATAAGTTCAGAGTCATTATATCCCTACAAGAGTAGGATGCAATGAAAGACTGGAAAACACTGTCTAATGAAGGACGTTGAAGATTTAGTCAAGGAGAAGAAGCATGTGTGCTGTATATCAGGTATAGAGAATGGTTATCAGATGAGTCATTTGAGTATTACAGAGGTTATAGGAGAAAACATATGAAAGAAATTAGGTGAGCAAAATGCAGCCATGAAATGAGCATAGAAAGTAGGAACAAGTGGAATCCTAAAATCTTTCATGAGTATATTAGAAGGAAAATAATCACTAAGGATGAAATATATTCCTTCAGAGTTCAGAGGGGTAATCTATGTAGGGAGCCAGGAGATATGAGCAAGATCACAAATGAATACTCTTCCATATTCACAATGGAGAAGGACATGGAGGCAGGAGAGTTAAGGGGGGGAAGTGGGTACCCTTACATTATGCAGCATGCCTGTATCAGTAAGGAGGAAGTGCTAGAAACATTAGATCACGTTAGGATGGCTATATCAACAAGGTGAGATGTGATCTATCTTGGAATGCTAAAGGAAGCAAGAGAGGAGATTGCTGAAGCTCTAATGAATGTTCTTGAATCTTCAGTAGCTACAGATGATGTAGCAGGAACTTGAGGATAGCTAATGGAGATACAAGAGACTGCATATCCTGAAATCAGAAGCAAAAACTGTTGGAAGAATTCAGCGATTGAAGAAGTATCTGTGGAAGCAAAGGGATGATTGATGTTTTGGTTCACGACTCTAAATTAGGACTGAGAGTATAGAGAGAAGATAGCTAGCTCAAACTTCAAGGTAAATTTATTATCAAATTACATACAGTATACTGTATGTCACCATACACAGAGGCTGATGGGTGATAGGTGGAAACATAAGAAAAGGAAAAATCAATTTGGCAAATGGAGCTCAATGGGGGAGGAAAGGAGGTGGCTAAAGATAGGTGTTAGAAGATAATAGGTAGAGCTGGATAAGAAGGATTGATGGGTAGATGGAACCAGGTAGAGGAAGTGAACTGAATGAGAAGAAATCAGAGAGAAAGGTATAACCCAGGGAGCAACCTATGAGCTGCTCTTCTTTTACATTGTATTTGCTCTCACCATGGCAATTGAATAGTACAAGGACAGATGTGTTACTGTGGGAATAGGAAAGGGAGTTGAAATGACATGCAACAAGAAGATGGCCATTGGGCCATTGCAGATAGAACATAGGTGCTCTGCAAAACTAATTCCAGCCTTGACAGCATGGAGGAGAGCACATCACAGGCACCAAATGCAATAGACCTTGTTGGAAGAGTCCTCCCTTAATGTTTCCCTCACCACTGCCTTCACAGAAACAGCTTGCCCCTCTGAGTTCTTCCAGCAATTAATTTTTCGCTAACGTTGTTCTGTTCTTCCAAATTAGGATAAGCCTGGAACATACAAACCTAGCATCAGTCATAGGGAGAGGGAAGATACTGTTGGATAGGACTGATGTTCACTTGAGAATGCAGTGACTGATTAGTAAGTGTTAGCACAGTTTTGTGCAGGAAGGATCATGTCTGAAATATATAACTGAGTTTTTTGAGGAGGTAACCAAGAAGGCAGGGCATTAGGAGTTATCTGTATGTACTTTAGTAAAGCTTTTGATAAAGTCCCACATAATAGTCTAGTCCAAAACTTTAAGACAAATGGAATCCCAGCATGCTGGATCCACATCCACAAACACAAAATGCTGGAGGAACTCAGCAGGCCAGGCAGCATCTATGAAAATGAATAAACAATTGACGTTTTGGGAGGAAGAAGTACAAGGTGGCAGGTGATAGGTGAAACTGAGAGAAGATGAAGAAGCTGGGAAGTTGATGTGTGAAAGAGATAAAGGCCTGGAGAAGGGGAAATCTGATGGGAGAGGACAGAATACCATGGAAGAAAGGGAAGAAGAGGAGCACCAGAAGGATTCGATGGGCAGGCAAGGAGATTAGGTGAGAGAGGGAAACAGGAATGGGGAATGGTGAAGGGGGGTCAATTACTGGAAGTTCAAGAAATCGATGTTCATGCCATCAGGTTGGAGACTACCCAGTCAGAGTATGAGGTGTTGCTCCTTCAACCTGAGTTGGCCTCATTGTGGCAGTAGAGCGAGCCATGGAATGACATGTCTGAATGGAAATGGGAAGTAGAATTGAAATGGGTGGCCACCGGGAGATCCGGATTTCTGTGGTGGATGGAGCAAAGGTGCTGGACAAAATTGGCTCCCGATCTACATTGGGTCTCATCGATCCAAAACTGGCTGGACAATAGCAAGCAGAAGGTAATGGTAGGTGCTTTCTGACTGGAAATATGTAACAGGTGGCGTACCACAGGTATCAACAAATTGACCTTTGTTATTTGTAATATAAATAAATGACTTGGATGAGAACTTAAGTTGCCTGATCAGCACACTTGCAGTCAACATGACAATTGGTGGAGTTGTAGATAGCAAAGAAAGTTGTTTAAAGATTCACTGGTACATAAATCAGCTGGGAAGTTGGACAGAGTGATAAAAGATGGAATTTAATTCAGAGAACTGTGAGGTAATGCATTGTAGGAACTTAAATATGTGCAGAACATACAGAGTAAATGGTAGAGACCAAGGAGCATTGATACATAGAGCAACGTTGGGATACAATTCCACAGCTTGCTGAAAGTAGCGAAGCAGGTGAATAGGGTAGTGAAAAAGCCTGCTGTCATAGACTACAACACTGAGTATAAGAGTTGGGATGTTGTGTCGTGGTTGTACAAAACATTGTTGAGACCACAATTAGAGTATTGCGTGTTGTTCTGGTCACAGTAATAATACAGGAATGATATGGCAGCAGAGAGAGTGTGCAGAAGAGATTCACAAGGATGTTGTCTGGAATGAAGGGTTTTAGTTACAAAAAACTTGGATAGGTTAGATTTATTCTCACTGAAATGTAGGAAGTGAGTAATGACCTTACAGAGATTTATAGAATTATGAGGGGCATGGATGGGATGGATAGTCCGAATCTTTTTCCCAGGTTAGGGAATCTTCTAAACTAAAGTGCTCATGATTAAGATGAGATAGTGGATATTTGAAGGAAATCTGAGGGAATCTTTTTTTCCCTGTAGATGGTAGTGAATATTTGGATATAATGGATTCCTGTCTACCTCCAGTTCTGCTTTGTCCCCATACTTATGAATATCTATGAACCACTGACTTCAATTCCCCTTTAAGGAGCAGAGAGATGATGGGAGGTGGACAATACAAATACCAATAAGTTATATGGATGAACCGTCTATAGATTGTCTATTGTTATGGGGCTTAAAGGAATTGAAAACAAACTAGTTTGGTAGCACTGTAGCTTGTGAACAATCATTGACATAGCTCACCATTAATTTTGTTAGGACCATATTCTAGCTCTCTTGGAAAACATCTTTCAAAGAATTCAAGTTTTTACAACTTCACGTCATTATGAATAACTTCCAAAATTCATTTTGTTGTTTTATTTTACAACAGAAGAAAGACATTGATAAAATATTAGAATTTGAAATCCATGAATAAATAAAATCACAAAGTATGCTTCATCTTATTCCCTTGATTATCAATTGGATTTGTCTTCCTTCTTGGCCGAAAATAAAAGATTTCAAAAAAAAAGGAGCCAAGTTTCAATTGTTTACTATCTCCACTTTACCAATTCCTTCTGTTATCCATGAAGCTGAGGCAAACTTTAAGAGGTACATTTTCTGTACGTAATTTGGGTTCTTTCCTCTCCTTGATGCCACATGCATTAAATGCTACTGACTCTAGGAAATGTGACTTTGACTTTGCTCTCCCATCAGTTTCATTCCATTAGTGATTTCCCTGTACCCCATCGTCTTTCACATGCTGATCAATTTCACTCCGATTTTCCTGGCACCAATGTACACTTGTCACGTAACTTATTTTCAAGATGGGCAGAGAAACTGGAGTACCCAACTGAACCCTGGAAGTTCTCAGGCAGAACATAGAAACTCCACTGAGATTAGATTAGATTATGAGGGCACGCAGTCCTCTTTTATTGTCATTTAGTAATGCATGCATTAAAAAATGATACAATATTCCTCTGGTGTGATATCACAGAAACACAGGACAGACCAAGATTGAAAAACTGACAAAAACCACATAATTATTACACATAGTTACAACAGTGCAAACAATACCGTAACTTGATGAAGAACAGGCCATGAGCATGGTAAAAAAGTTCAAAGTCTCTTGAAAGTCCCACATCTTATGCAGACAGGAGAAGGAAGAAAACTCTCCTTGCCATACCCGACCACAGTCTGACTCTAAGTTGTCCGAAAACTTCAAGCTCCGACTAGCCCTCCAACACCGAGCACCAAGCACTGTTTCTGGCGAGCGCTTCGACCCCAGCC
This sequence comes from Mobula birostris, assembly GCF_030028105.1. Classification (NCBI taxonomy): domain Eukaryota; kingdom Metazoa; phylum Chordata; class Chondrichthyes; order Myliobatiformes; family Myliobatidae; genus Mobula; species Mobula birostris. The sequence goes on along the minus strand of NC_092374.1, from coordinate 139,263,095 downwards.
CCAGCAGCCACCAGTAGGCAAAACCGAGGATTTTGAGGCCTTCCCTCCGGAGATTCTCAATCGCACAGTAGCAGCAGCAGCGAACCAGGCATTTCAGAAGTTACTCCAGATATTCCTCCATGCTCTCATGGCTGTCTCCATCAAATCAGAATTGTGCACGGTACCCTATATAACAAATAGGATATCATTTCACCGGAGAGGCTACGCATGCTGCATCGCGCCGCCATCTTCTCCTCCCGCCCAACGGCCAGGATCAGGATCAAACTCATCCCATTGAAGGTGTGCAGTAGTGATAACTGCTGTGCCATTAAACCACCTCAATGCTTCACTCTGGGCTTGTTACAATCACAACATCCTTAGCTTTTACGCAACAGGGTTGTTTCAGTCAGCCAATGAAGACAGCAGTAGTGACTGCCAATTCATCCAAGCATTGAGGCATTATCTATATTATGAACAAACTGTTTGTTGGCACAAGCAATTTTGCCTCCTTCCTCTTGGTTAAGCAGTAATGACATGACGATTACATCTCATGCAACATAACTTGCACTCCAGGTCAATGTCATTATTTGCTTTAATAGGAGTGTTTTGCATTCTTTCAATCACTAGCTGAATTGTTCCGGTCATCAATGAACAGTTGGAGTTAATAGTTTCCTGACAACTCCACAATGCGCTGGCCTTAAACTTTATTGACTCCAAAAATTTCCAAAGAATCCAGCGGGGAAAGGGATAAGAGCCACCTGATCTGTTCTTCATATCCATATTCCACCTGAAAGATACTCAAATAAATGGATTGGTTGGCAGACAATATGGAATATCAGCTCCACCAAGGGATGCTTCCAGCTGAAATCAATCAATAGCATGAAGGAAAATATCAGTAATTATGGAGATACAAGAGACTGCAGATGCTGGAATCTGAAGAAACACGCATTCTGCTGGAAGAATTCAACAGGTCGAGCTGCCTCAGTAGGAGAAATTAAATTGTCAATGCTTCAGGTTGAAACAACCTAAGGAAACTATGAACTGAGGTAACGAAGTCACATTTCTGCATTTCATTTCCCATCTGTCATTCGCTCAGATTGTCAATATTTTACAGGAAACTTTTTATATGTTCCTCTGTACTCACAGTCATAGATAAGATATGATATAGGAGCAGAATTAGGCCAAGTCTGCTTAGCCATTTCATCATAGTAGGTCAATTTTCCCTCTCAGCCCCAACTGCCTGCCTTTTCCCTGTATCCCTTCATGGCCTGACTCCCTAGCAAAATCCCACTATGCAAACTTGGAAATAAATCATTTGGTCCCCTCAGCCAGATCATTGGTATGTATTGTGAATATCTAGGACCACACCACTGCCCCGATGTACCCCATTAGCCAATTAAAAATTGATATGATTACTCTCATTCTGCTTTCTGTCCAAGAAGATACCTAATCAACCAATCATGTGACAACTCAATGTACAGAAGCATGAAGACTTGGTCAAGAGGTTCAGTTGTTGTTCAGACCAACCATCAGAATGGGGACGAAATTTGATCTAATTAATGACTTTAATCATAGGATGATTGCTGGTGCCAGACCGGGGTCTTTGAGCCGACCTCCTTGATTTTCACACACAACAGTCTCTAGAGTTTACGGAGAATGATAAAAAAAAAATGCGAAAAAGAAATCCAATGAGTGGAAGTTCTGTGGGTGAAAACACCTTGTTAATGAGAGGGGCCAGAAGAGAATGGCCAGACTGGTTCATACTGACAGGTAGGTGACAGTAACTCAAGTAACCATGCATTATAAGAGTGGTGTGCTGAAGAGCTCCTCTGAATGCACAGCACCTCGAACCTTGAAGTGGATGATCCGCGGCAGCAAAAGAACATGAACATACACTCAGTGACTACTTTATTAGGTGCAGGGGATACCTAATAAAATGGCCACAGAGGGTACATCTCAGTCCGAATTGTTGTTACACCTAAGTCCATGTGCTCTAACTGTGTTGCCCAAACACCTGTGTGAAACATTGTTGGAGGCCTCCTATATATCCAATGCACTATGCTCCCATGTCCAAAATACTTCAGCAGATAAGTTAGGCACAATTTTTCTTTAATAGGTCCTTACTAACTCTGCATAATCCTATTGTCTTTTTCAGGTATTCAGTATTGCACCTTTTATTATGGATTCCAATAATTTCCCTCCACATTCAACTATTTTGGTCACTCTTCCCTAAAGACCTACAGTATTCACAACAAAATTATCAATTAACCTTTTATCATTAGTTTATGTTTATATTTTTTTTCAGAAAAAACCTCCTGTCATCCCCCTTATGTCCCACTTTTAGTATCTGATCTACTGCAGATCAACTGTTATAACGTTAGAAGGGTGAACGTTTAAGGTAGCTTGATGACATCTCAGACTGAAGGCATGCTTTGGGAGCACAATTCTAGGGTAATGTATTTGGTGGAAACGTACATAATTCACAAACACTAACATTGCGTTGGGGTTCACCTTAAGAGGCCGGTCTGACGTGAAGGTGTGTTCCATGAAGTTCTGTTACCACACTTTTTATGTCCAGTGTTTGGAGTACAATAAATGAGTTGTTATGGTTTTTCTTAAACATAAAATGCCTCACATCCTTTTATTTGCAAGAATCTACTTTGGTGACCCTGATGCTCTAGGAGGATTCCAAAACTATTGAACATGTCAGCCAATGAGGTCGCTTTGAAACTGCCAGAGTTTTGGGAACAAAATGCCGTTGCTTGGTTTGTACAAGCCGAGGCCCAATTCATGCTGTGAGAAACCACTGTCGATGACACAAAATGTTGCTATGTGGGAACAACGCTCAGCAACTCCACGGTTGTGAAAGTTGTGAGTCTACTAGAATACCCACCTAAATACCAGTCGCTGAAAACCAACCTTCTACAGACTTTTGGACTATCGGAGTCTGAGTGCACCAAAGAGTTACTCTCTTTGCTCAGCCTCGGTGATGTTAAGCCATCGGAGCTAATGGACCACAATCAGTCTCTTGTGGTCTATTACCATCCTTGTTTTATTTTTAGAGAACTCTTCATACACCAAATGCCTGATTAAGTTCACATAGCCCTCGGTGATCCACCCGTGAAGGACTATAGGGAGCTTGCTATAAAGGCTGATAGTCTACACTCAGCCAGGCAGTGGTGCATAATTCCTCCTCTTTACCCTGCCTCACTAAGCCCAGCCAGCAAGGCCTCCAACATAAGCACGTGAAACAGACTACTAACTAATGCTGTGAAGCAGACTACACCAGAAAGTGCCAACCACCTTACAGCTTCAACAGTGCCAGCATATCAGGACATCAGAGGTCTGTGGACGTCGACCGTTCACTACAGACACCCTCTCAGGGTGATTCTTCCTGGGTGACATGGGTACTCAAGCATTCCTATTGATGAAAAGGCAAAGAGCAACAAAACCTCACTGGAGGTTTTCCACCAATGGCAGAAAGATCCAGTCTTACCGGACACGACGGGTAACGCTCTGCTTCTGTGGGCGAGGTTGCACATGGTACTTCATCCTAGCTAAAATGGCTAGACCTCTGCTCATTGCAGATTTCCAGTGAGCCCAAGGACTGTTAGTCAAGCTTCAGAACTGCTGGCTTGTGAGTGTCAAGGAATTTGTGTCATAACCCAGCTCCCCCAGTAACTTCCCCACAACACCTCTGTCAAGCACATGCACCACCTCATCGGAGTTTACTCAACTACTGGGTGATTCCCCAAACCTCACCATGCCCACATTCTCCACTACAATTACAAAACATAGGGCTGAACACCACATTCTCATAATTGACCCACAAGTCCATGCCCGGGTGCATAGACTGGACCCAGAATACCTGACAACCGTGAATGCTGAGTTTGCAAACATGAAAAAATTTGGCATTCTGTACCAGTTGAATAGCCCTTGGGCTTTGCTCCTTGGGTCCCTAAGTTCAATAGTGGTTGCTGAACGATGCTGCCACCCTTGATCATTACCCAATCCCATAAATTCCAGACTTTTCTGCATGTTTAGCCAGAAAGTTAATTTTTTTCCAAAGGTGATTTAGTTAGATGCTACCATCAGGTGCCTGTGTGCTCAGAAGACATTCCCAAAACAGTTTTGATAAACCCATTTGGCCTCTTTAAGTTTGTGCACATGCCATTTGGGCTGAAAAATGCAGCACAGGCTTTCCAATGACTGATGCAGTCTGTATTAAGAGACTTATATTTTCTTTTTGTTTACCTGGATAACATAGTTGTCACCAGTGCATCCAATATCGCATCTTTGCACACTTTTCAAGCACTAAACCAACATGGGTTGATAATTAACCCTGCTAAATATCAGTTTGGGTTGTCAACCATTGACCTACTCAGCCATTACATCTCTGCAAAGCCTCTCCAGTCAAAAGCAGCCGCTGTTATGGATTTCCTTCAGCCCCACACTACTAAAAACACTACAGTTTTTAGATGAACTTCTATCACTGTTTCGTTCCGCAAGCTGCTGAAATTATGCTCCCACTCGATAGTGCATTTAAAGACAATACCCCTATTCAGGTGCTTGATTGGTCAGCAGACATGATCAGGGCTTTTGATGATACTAAGGGAGCTCTTTCCAATGTAACCCTACTGGCACATCTGCTACCCGATGCTCCCATAGCAATTATTACTGATGCTTGCTGTGGTTGTGGTGCATGAACAATTGGTTGGAGGCGTGCGGCAGCCACTCGCTTTCTTCAGCCGGCAGTTCTGTCTCCTCAAAAGGAAGTACAGTACATTTCACCATGAGCTTCTCGGTTTCAATCTGGCTGTCAGCCATGTTTGTTTTCTTCTAGAGGGATGCTATTGACCACAAACCCATCATGCTTGCGATGGCCAAGATATCAGACCCTCGGTCTTCACAGTAGTAACATCACCTGGCTTAAATATCCGAGTTCACAACTGATATACAACCTATCAAGGGGGAAATAATGCTGTGGCTGATTGCCTGTCATGGACAGTCATTGAGGCCTTACACATAGGGGTTGATAATGCCAGCATTGCAACCAACTAAGCTACTGACCTAGAGGTTCAGTCTTACCGAGCAGCAGACACAGGCCTGTGGTTGGCTGACATTAAGTTCGGGGAAGCTAGGATTTCTTTTCTGTGCGATGTCTCAACTGGTTGCCCTTACCCCATAGTGCCTGCAAACCAGAGGTGGACTTTTTAAAATTTCATACATAGCCTTCCGCATCTGGGCCGGGAAGGTCTCACAGAAACTGTTCATACTAAAGTTTGTGTGGCACAGCCTCAGAAAGGACAGGTGTGATTGGACTGCAACCTGTGTGCACTGCCAGTGGGCATAAATTAACCATCATGTCCAGGTGCCATGGCACCTTTTGAGGTCCCTGAGCGACAGCTTGACCACATAAATGTGGACCTGTTAGTCCTCTTCCCTACTCCCATGGCTTCATGCACTTACTTACTATGGTGGATCGTACCACCAGATGGCCAGAGATCATCCCCCTAGCATCGACGATGGCCACAGACATATCTCACATGGTCATCAGCACCTGGGTTGTTCGGCTAGGCACCCCATATCCATATCAGACTATTGCACTGTGATGGCCCAGAGCCTCAGTGTTAGGCTATATCACACCATGGTGTATCACCACAGTCTGATGGTCAATGAGAGTGGTTTCACCGATCCTTAAAGGCTGCTCTCAGGGCTTCCCTGACAAAGGAGTGTTGGCATAATTGCCTCCTGTGGGTGCTGCTGGGGCTCAAAACACCTCCAAAGGAGGACCCGTAGTCGTCTGCGGCTGAGCTGATATACAGGCAGCTGTCATGGGTGCCATGTGATTTCATTCCTGAGGCCACGTCTGCCTGGTTGGGCTCACAACAGCATTCCATCCTCCTCAGTAAATTCAATTATTTTGTACCTATTCCTACCTCCCATCATGGAGTACAGCACTCCTAGGTTCCTGCTGACTTACATTCCGCTTCGTTTGTTTTCGTCTGCCATGAAACACCCAACATTCCACAACCTGGAATGGCGAGAAAAGACTCCTCTCATAGGTAGGAGAGGTAAACCTGAATGTGTTTTGGTAGATCGCCTTAAACCCACCCACCAGCATTTGGAGGAGTCCACTACCATGCCCCTGCCATCATGACATGGCCGTGAGTGCGTCAGCACACCTCTGGATGAGCCAGAGAGACCAGCTGTTCCTCCACCCATGGAACATAGGACCCGAGCTGAGCGGCTTGCCCGAGTGGACAGGCTCACAATGCTGGTTTTAGTGAATTCTGGGGGGAGGGGAGCCTGTGTAGGGTAATGTAATTGGTGTAAACGTATAATAATTCACAGCCACTGACATTGGGTTGGGGTTCACTTTAAGTAGCTGGTCTGATGTGATGATGTAATTACCTAAAGTTCTGTTACCACACATTTTGTGTTCAGGGTTTGTAGTACAATAAATGAGTTGATAAGGTTTTTCTTAAACATAAAACACTGTTTCATTTACAAAAGCCAACACATTGATTATTCTATCTTTTCTATTGATTTTTGATTGTGAATAAATTGTCTTCAGGATACTGCTCCAGTTTAAGATAACCTGGCACACTGGGAGTGTGTCCGACAGCTCGCCTCAGCGTTCCTAATGGCCAGCACTACTTAATGTTCTTGTCTTAAAGTGTGTTTGTGGAATTCTGGTGAGATGTTAAAGTTCATTTGTTGTTACATTTTAGCTCAGGTTGTACAGTTATTCACTTGTGTGTTTGTAGGTCACCCTGACTGTAACCAGGGTGTGTGATCATCACCTCCCCCGTCTGTATGAGTCTGAATTGGTTCTCGCCGAGCAATGGCGCTCTGTCCATTATTCGGCTTGTCACAATAAAAAACATCTTTTGAGATAAACAAGTTCTTCTCATCTGTCATCATGGACTGAATGCTCACCTCACTGGTGTCAGGAGTGGGATTGGAAACTGGTGGCAAAATTGAAGAGCTGTGACGTCAGCTGGACCCGGGGAGTAAGTCGAAGAACCCAGTGGTATGCCAGCCCCGCATCTCTGGACCAGGCTCTCGAAGACAGGACAGCAACCTGGAGGGAAAGCCTGTGAACTGAGCATCATGTCTTCCCAGGGAACCCGATGAGGCGAGTGTACCCAGACAACCCAACCCCGGGTACATGGTGCAGCACATCACCTGCCTACATTATGGCCCACACCAGGTAACCCAAGACAGGACAGGCAACGCTGCAGGTACCACTGACGCCACTAGAGAAATTGGAGGACCAATGGGCCTCAGCAGTTCATGCTACAAGGTCCACCCTGAAGTTTCACAGATACAATGGTACCAGCCACCTGGAGCCTTTTTTTTGGTGCGAGTCAAACTTGCCACACGCCACAGCAGTTAGAGCCCCAGCGAGACTGTGGTGAACCTTGCTCTGATGCTGAAGGGGGATGCCCTGTGGACCCTCCTCAACTTAAACCCAGCTGAGCGGTGTGACTATAGGGCCCTCATAGTGGCACTGGAGTGGCACTTCGGGCAGACACCACTGGAGGAAGCAATGAAGGAAGAACTTGGCAGCAGGGAGCAGCATGTGGAAGAAGGCCTGGGGGTGTTCACGGTAGATCTCCGCCACTGTGCTCGGCATGGCTATCCCCAGTTCCTTCCTGCGGCCCAGGAAGAGCTTGCCCTCCGTGCCTTTGTAAAGCCACTGACACTGGAGCGCCTTTGGCAGCATGTTTGCCTGATATCATCATCATCGCTGGACGAAGCGTCGGCTTAGGCAGAGAGGGCAGTAGCAATTTTAGACCCCCCCCCCCAAGCGTTCCAGCGTCACCTCGCATGCCAAGAGCCTGTGCTTGTGTCACCGAGGCAGAGGAGGAAACTAATGAGGTGGAACCCATGCAACAGGACCAACTAGTGCCATGCTGCTCCCACCACGTGCCACAGTGCGACCTCTGCCACCGGAGCAATGAGGCAGACCATTTGGCCTGGGACTGCCCCGCACCAACACCACGCCAAGGCCCAGCGCAGTCATCGGGATATGCCAAGTGGGCGGCGCTGCCCGAGAACAAGCAGCATCCCTCTCTGGGTGGGTCATTTGGGTGAAGAGCAAGGCTTATAATTGGACGGTGTGGTGGAGGGCATTAAATGTCATGAACACATGATCAACCATCAGCATCTTCTGTCCCGTTGTCCCCCACAACACAGACCAGCCGTCCCCGCCTGGGTGGGCAAAGATGGCACTTCAGCTGACTGCAGTCACCGGCTACTGTATGGTGATGAGAGGGGAGAGGTGGCTGTGCATCGCAGTGGGGAAAAGCAGTGGAGCACGAGGTTTGGTTAGCTGATATCTGGGACTCCTGCATCATTGGCTTCGACCTGCTTTCGCGCTGGTGGGGGCCCGTGTGGATGTGCTGAGGGGGCAGCACTCTACCTCGCCGCTGGTACAAGGAAGCTCCAGGAAGCAGACCAAGCGGGCACAGCAACAACCACCACCGACCTCACAGCAGCCCGCAGCAGTCCAACACAACACAGCAGAGCTAGGGCCAGGCAACGATGGTGACACTTCAGGTGACAGCTGGCAGCGAGGTAGACTTCCCTAACATTGACTATCAGCTGCAGTGCAGTGAGCAGGAGAACGATCCTGTGCTGGCCTGATTGAGGGGATGGCTGAGCGTGGGATGACGGCTGGAATGGGCAGGGGCCTCTGGAGACCAAAGCCCTATACTCTCAGTGGGGAACGATGGAGATGTGCGATAGGCTGCTGTTCTGGCCATGGAGGTGGAAGTTTATTAATGGCAAAAAACATCTCCTGCAGCTGGTGGTCCCCCGGAGGCTCCACACCGTTGTGCTGCAGTCGGTGCACGGGCTGGGGCGGGGTGGAGGGTGGCCATTTCGTAATCACAAAGACGTTGAGAAAGGTGCATGAATGCTTCTATTGGCCAGGCTACAGGAGCTGTTCGTGCACTACTGAAATGCTCGAATGTCCCAGAAGGGGCCGGACCACCAGTCTGGGGAACCAATGCAGCAATAACTGGTAGGAGCACCAGTATGCGTCTCCTGCCTCACCTAGATGATGGGACTATCTCCCAAGCTTGGAAATCACTGGAAAGGGCCAGGAAAAGTGTTCCACCGTATCTCCGATGTGGTAACCCAGGTGTGGTTGCCTGAGCAGTGGAAGGCAGTCATGCTACACTGGGATCAGCTGGCACCCTTGGCCACTACCAACCCAGTGAACCGGAAGGAAGGAAATGATACTCTGTGTGCCCTGCCTCTTATTTCACCAAACAGTGCCTCCCCTTTGGGGTTGCCATGGACGGCAGATCCCTCAGGTGGGAGCAGTGTGGCGTTCCAAGAGCTTAGTCAACAGCTCGCCCCAGCACTGTGGGACTATGGTGAGATGTTCAAGTTCATTCATTGTTACATTTTAACTCGGTTATACAGTTGTTTGTTTGTGTGTTTGTGGGTCACTCTGACTGTAACTAGGGTGTGCAGTTGTCTTTCCTCCTATCTGTAGGTGACTGAGTTGGTTCTCACCAAGCCATGGCGCTCTGTCTGTTATTGTGCTTGCCGCAATAAAAACAGCAGTTGATATAAGCAAGCTCTTCAGCTCTTCTCGTCTATCATCATGGACTAAATGCTCACACAATATAGAAAATTCCCAATTCTCTGTATTGGCTGAATCATCAGGTCACTGTAATTCTGATATTTTTCTCTGGATTCTAATTAAAGCATCAGGGAGAAGTGCTGATAATGAGGATGGGAGGGGGTATGGTGAAGAGCAGATCATCGGATTCCATTATAATCATAGCAGCACCAAAGACTTCAATGACTCTGCTTTCTTCCTTGGTTCTGTAGACATATATATGCAAGTGTTACCTTAAATGAAAGAGTTTGCATGATATTGGGAAATGGTTATAAAAGACAGCAACTCCCTTTATAGTGCTACTGTTTCTGTTATCAATTTACATCTCCCTCTCTGAGATGCTGTATTCAATAAATTTAGAAAACTGTGTATTCTTTGTCTATGTCTGACATTCAGACTAGATCCTACATGTGAACATGAAGCCAATGTTTGCTTTGATCCTTTCATTACCATTTATTTTGAGATATTGGTGAATATCTTTAAAAAAGTTAATCATGATATACTGCATAATTAAAAGTAAAAATGTGTAATACTGTATTGCAAATATTTGTGGCAGACCTGAAGATACAGAGAATTTAAATGGCAGTGAAGTGAGCTATAAAAAACTCAAAGATATAGAAAAAGATTATCAGAATAAATTTGCAAGAAATATAAAAAGATTGTAACAGATTTAACAAGTATATAAAAATGAATAGCTAAGATAAAAATGATCCCAGAGGATGGCACCAGAATTAATAATGAAGCACTCATTTAATATGTCCATAACCCCTTTAAGCCTCTACATCTTCCTCTGTATTCACAATATCACCTAGTTTTGTACCATCAGTAGGTCTAATATTTGGTTACCTCAACCAGATGGTCAATCTGGATGATCAAGAGCTAGTGCTGATGCAACAATTCTTGCAGTCTTAGCCTGACACCCTAAGAGAACTGCTCTTTTCTTTCTGTTAGCCGATTCTCATTCTATGTCAGCATTTGACACACAATTGTGTGTGTGTTCGTTCCAAACCTTGTTGACCAATCTCCTGTACAGGATCTTTTGAATGTACCTTATGGATTTTGAGCTGTTGATCATGAAAATCACCATGAAATTTCCCTATCACACACCATTTTTTCAAATTGTCTATATTTGTTATTTCAATTCATAATTTTTTTTAGATTATGAAGACACGTAGTCCTCTTTTATTGTCATTTAGTAATGCATGCATTAAGAAATGATACGTTATTTCCTCCGGTGTGATATCACAAAACACAGGACAGACCAAGACTAAAAACACTAACAAAACCACATAAATATAACATATAGTTACAACAGCGCACAATACCATAACTTGATGAAGAAGTCCATGAACACAGTAAAGTTCAAAGTTTCTCAAATGTCCCACATCTCACGCAGACGGGAGAAGGAAGAAAAACTCTCCCTGCCATGCCGACCACAATCCGACTCTGAGTCATCCGAAAACTTCGAGCTCTGATCAGCTCTCCGACACCGAGTACTGAGCGCCATCTCTGTCCGAACGATTCGACCCCCTTCTCGGTCGCCAAAAGTAGGCAAGGCCGGGGATTTTGAGGCCTACCCTCTGAAAGATTCCCGACCACACAGTAACGACAGCAGCGAACGGGCGCTTCCAAATTTCTCCAGATGTTCCTCTGTGCTTTCACGTCCATTCTCCATCAAATCAGACTTGTCCACGGCCCCTATTTAACAGATACGACATCATTTTTCACCGGAGGGCTGCGTGCAAGTCAATGTTGTCCATAATACAAGCTGAAAAGTTTTCTATCTACTGTGAACTCATTATAATAAAATAATTGTATTTTGAAGAGCATTTGTGATAGCAAAATGTCTCAGAAATGGTGCTTTACCCATGATACTTCCTGTTATATTTGTGCGAGTATACACTTAAATCTAAAAGATGGACCATGACCGCTCTTAATAAGAAAGCCTATGAGCTCTACTGTGGGTGTAAAATTGGTAACCAAGACAAAGCCTGGGAGGTAACCAGAAGCCAATGCCGTTCACTGTCCCAATGATATGGCAAGAGCAGAAGGATCATGTGACAAACTGCTGCTTCCGTCTGACCAGTGTGTCTGGTTACTGTGCTAAAAATAAGAAACGAGTCCAGAATGGAAACCAACACTGATACTGATACAGATTTTGAACTCTTCACGTTGAGTAAGCCTCATTTGATAATTCAATCTGAGTTTAATGACCTGGTCAGAGACTTGTGCTTGTCAAAGACAAAAGCAGAATTGCTGGGTTCAAGACTGCAAGAATAGAATCTGCAGTCACCAGCCACAAAATGTTCTGTGAAGGATTTCGATACTCAAGGCAGATGTTTCCCAACATAACTTATGCCAAGATTAAGGCATTTTTGTTGGTCCACAAATCAAAAAGATCACAAATGACAGGCAATTCAAAGAACTTCTAGTGGGATCAGAGAAATTCACATGGAAGGCATTCAAGGACGTTGTTGAAATTTTTCTTGGGAACTGCAGAGCTGCAAACTACATGCAGCTGGTTGACAACATGCTTCAGGCATACAAAACCATGAAGTGCAACATGTCACTAAAGTTTCATTTTCTGCATTCCCATTTAGACTTCTTTCTTGCAAATCTTGGCACTGTCAGCGATGAGCTTGGTGAAAGGTTTCACTAGGACATTGCATCATGGAGAAACGGTATCAGGGCAACTGGAATCCCTCAGAGCTGGCTGATTATTGTTGGATACAGTCATTAAGTACAAACAAAAATCATCAACAAAACATTTTTAGCTTAGTTGAACTATTACAAAGCATCAGCACCATTATGCAATTAAATGCCTAATATTCAAGGAAAGTTAATTTCTCGTTTCTCCAAATTCCTGCTTGATACAAGTACCTAAAATTATATTTGTGTTCAGCTTCAAGCAGTCTATCATAACCAAAAATAAATAAGTCTGAAGAAGCAACACCTTCAAAAAACTTTGCCATCCAGTGTATTTAGCTGGTTCCTTTATAAGACTACTAGGAGGTATAAAATAATAGTTATATAGACTCGAATTGAAATAGTACCTGGAATATTCCATGCAAGTTGGTTTTCCTCACATAGAAAAGAAGATCCCTTTGATCCCGTTCTACTTACTGATCAGTATCTTCTCCATGTTAACCTGTACGAGGGGTGATTGATAAGTTCATGGCCTAAGGTAGACGACGTCAATTTTAGAAAACCTAGCACATTTATTTTTCAACATAGTCCCCTCCTACATTTACACACTTAGTCCAGCGGTCATGGCGCATACGGATCCCTTCTTTGTAGAAGTGGTCCACTGCAGGGGTGATTGCTAAGTCCGTGGCCGAAGGTAGAAGGAGATGATTTATTAACCTTAAACTTTCTGCATTATCACTCAAAGAGTTGAACTGCACCTGCATGTAACAAGAGCATCTTGAACATCCAGGTGGTCCACTGCAGGGGTGATTGATAAGTTTGTGGCCTAAGGTAGAAGGAGATGAGTTATACCACTCTGGTTACATGCACGTGCAGTTCAACTCTTTGACTGATAATGCAGAATGTTTGAAGTTTTAAACTCATCGCCTACCGTAGGCCACAAACTTATCAATCACCCCTGCTGTAGGCCACTTTTGGAGATCCAAGACACCGACTTCTACAAAGAAGGGATCCATATGCTCCATGAACGCTAGACTAAGTGTGTAAATGTAGGAAAATTAAATGTGCTAGGTTTTCTAAAATTGACTCCTTCTACCTTATCAATCTCATATCTCATTGTTTTCAATTTTGAGGCAATAACATACAAGTATAATTAAAGATTCGTAAACACTGTAGATACGATATCGTAAGGTAAGCACAAAGGCATAGATATGACTGACAACTGCAAATTATCTCTCATATAGGCAGGTTGTAGCAGAGTCAATTTAAAGTGAACAGATTGTAGGAAAGTAATTGGTGGAGTTTGATGAGCAAGTCAAATGCAATGTTAGCATTCATTTTGAGAGTACTAGAACATAAAAGCAAGCATGTAATGTTGAGACTTTATAAAGCACTGATGAGGCCTCACTTGGAGTATTGCGAGCAGTTTTGGATCCTTTATCTAAGAAAGGATGTGCTGACTTTGGAGAAGGTTCAAAGGAAGTTTTCAGAAATCATTCTGGGATTGAAAGTCTTATCATACAAAAATTGTTTGATGTCTCTAGGGCAGCATTCACTGAAATTCAGAAGAATGAGGGGTGATTTCATTGAAACCTATCGAATATTGAAAGGCCTCAATAATATGGAGAGGATGTTTCCTATAGTGAGGGACTCGAAGAACAGAAGATACAGCCTCAGAATATAGGAGCATCCTTTTGGAATGGAGATGAAAAGGAATTTCTTTGGCCAGGCAGTGGTGAATCTGTGGAATACATTGCCACAGGTGGTGGTGGAGGCCAAGTCATTGTGCGTGTTTAAGGCAGAAGTTGATAGATTTATGATCAGTCAGGGCACGAAGGGATATGAGGAGAAAGCAGGACATTGAGACTGTGAGGGAAAATGGATCAGCCATGACAACTTAGTGGAGCAGACTCAATGGACCAAATGGCCTAATTCTGTTCATATATCTTATGGTCTTATAGGCTTATGGAATGGGATTGACAGGAATGCTCTCAGAACATAATTGATTCCATGGGTTGAATGGTCTCCTGCATGAGTAAAAATTTAAAACATGTTTGAAAAGTTGTTCATATGAATGAGTGCTGCGGATTTCTGTAGGGCAGGAATGGCACTGTCAAATAATGCCAAATGCATTATATTATGAAATATTAATTCTAATTTTCAATAATGCCAGTGCCTGCTTCCCTCAATCTTTATCAGACTAAAGGACATTTCCAGATGATTAGTGCAACATCTGTTCATTCAGTTGGCACGTACTCTACTACTAAACAGCAATTTCATCCAGACTCTGATTTGAAGCAGTGCAATCGATCTGGAGACTTGCCTGCTGAATGCTGATTTAATGTAATCAGATGTTCGGTGACAGTCAGCCACTCCAAAATGTTACATGCACTAACATTGCTTTATAATATGATTCTTTCTATGTTTTTCCTGTTTAGGGTTCCAAACTGATGCTCTAATATGTCTTTCTTGGTTTTATTGCTCAAACTACAAATATAAACAATATACTCTAACTTGCTTCTGGCAATGCATTCTAAAAGAAGACATGATAAATTGAACCTCTCTAATTGCTGCTTTCTAAGTATTACAAAAGTAATGGAAATTGGCATTATCATCAATATAAGTACTAATCTATGACCTACTCAATGTTGCTCAGTTTGGATTTGTTGGGTTCACTGGTTTCAGGTCTCAGTACCATCAAGGTCTCAGCAAAGGACAGAAGAGCTCAGTCCCACAGTGTGCATGTGTATGACCTCAAGGTATTATTTCATGAGTGTCACATCTAAGTGCCTATTTAAAACTGAAGTTAATATCAATCAGAGAAGATACCCCATTTGTTGGAGGTACACCTAGAAAAAACAGAAAAATAGTTAAATTTGTTGAAGATCAATAATTTCAGCCTGAAGAAATCACTACAGGAGTTTTTCAGGACAACTTCAGAGTTCAGATGCTTCATAAATGATTTTGCACATTTGAACGGACACGTAATCTAAAAATTTTTACTCCTCATGTATATGAAGGATGTAGGTAATAAAGTCAATTCCATTCAATTACATTCAGAAGTCTCAAGTGGATGAGGCATCGCTGCTTTCTCCTGAGATCATCAGCTTCACAGAACCTAATTCTTAGCCAATCCGATTTTTTTTAAATGACAGAGGATTGATCAAGCAAAGGACCAGACAACACCCAAATGCACATGAAATAATTGCACATTTCGTGCTTTAGCAAACTGTTAAATCATAGTTCTAAGACAACCTTCCACCCAATCAGGTACATTCTGTTTACTGGAATTATTAACAAAGAAAACCTACAGCACAATACAGGCCCTTTGCCCCACAATGCTGTACTGAACATGTACTTACTTTAGAAATTACCTAGGGTTACCCATAGCCCTCTATTTTTCTAAGTACCATGTCTATCCAGGAGTCTCTTAAAAGACCCTATTGTATCCGCCTCCACCATAGTCGCTGGCAGCCCATTCCAGACTGGGTGGAACTTCCTTGAGGGTTTATGGATATGAAAGCTAGACACCGACATGGGACAAGAACGGGAAGCAACAATCATAGACATAAGAGGTACTGCAGATGTTGGACATCTAGAGCAATACACATAATGTGCTGGAGGAGCGCAGCAGGTCAGGCAGCATCCCTGGATAAGAATAAATCATTGATGTTTCAAGCTGAGACCTTTCATCAGGATGGAACAATTTCATTTTTTTCAGCAAACACACATTTCAGTAGTTAATTTAGAAGTTACTTGGTTTGTCACAGCATCCTGTGATATGAAGCTTAGTCAATATTGGGTCAACATAGTTTACTATGATTCAAAGTGCATTCTTTCTGCATGCTTGGCTACAGGAGACCATCTCCAAGTGATTTTCCATTCCATCTATCATCCACCTTTTTCATATGATCAACTGGGATATTCCTATTAGTGGGTAAATGCCCATCTTTCTGTTCTCCACACCGTACACTACTGTACATTAATGACATATATCAATGATTGCTACCAGGCTTGGGTATTCACTGGTACCATTTTCAGATCAAATAAGCCCAATTAACATCAATCTACTGACAGCAGGTGTGGATACCATAGCTTCTTTAATTCCCCATCCAGTAATAATCTTAATTAAATAGAATGTGCTCAGTTTACAACATTATTATATCAGTTCCCATACGCACAGTTAAAAGTTTAGTTTCCCACTGTGTGGCTGATAGATGCCTTTCACATATTGGATCTGCTACCGTTAACAGAACCATATGCTGCCAGTTAATATTCCCATTGGTTTATTGCAACAATACCACATTTGATTGATAAAATCCATTACAGCACCATTTCCTTTCTTACAACCTGTGCCTTACACTTCTTTATTCCCATCCCAGTTTGAAATTGTGAATTCCTACTATGGCCATATTTGATACAAAGAGTTTCCACTCCCATGCCTGCCAAATTATTCATTATAAATCCTCCCAGAACAGTAAATTAACATTGACCAATTAGTTACTTACGCATTACTGTATGGAATATCCTGAATCTATCAGCTATTCTGTACTCTTCTTTTATAAACAGGTTGGTCAATTAAGTGCATTCCTAGCCACAAGACAGAACAGTGCGCATGGTATACACTCGGTGGCCACTTTATTAGATACCTCTTGTACCTACCGAGTGTATGTTCATGGTTTTCTGCTGCTGTAGCCCATCCACTTCAAGGTTTGAGGAGCTGTGCATTCCGAGAGGTTCTTCTGCACACTACTATTGAAAGGTGTGGTTATTTAAGTTACAGTCACCATCTTGTCAGCTTGAAGCAGTCTGACCATTCTCCTCTAACTGCTCTCATTAGCAAGGTGTTTTTGCCCACAAAACTGCTGTAATTTTTGTTCTTTGCACCATTCTCTGTAAACTCTGGAGACTGTCATGTGTGAAAATCTCAAGAGATCAGCAGTTTGAGATATCCAAACCACCCCACGTTGCACTAGCAATCATTCCATGATCGAAGTTCCTTAGATTTCTTCCCCATTCTGATAGTTGGTCGGAACAATAACTGAACCTCATGGCTTTATGCATTGAGCTGCTACTACATGATTGGCTCATTAGATAATTGCATTAATGAGCAGGTGCATAGCTGTAGCTGAAAAAAATGTGGCCACTGAATGTTGTTGAATTGCCAAAAATAATTTAGTGAGCTACCATCTTAGCAATACTGCAATATACCCCATCTAAAGTTCTGATCCAATTACCTGACCTTGACCACTGGAGTGTTGTTTGTTCAGTTCAATGACTTTCATATCTTCTTGCAATGTATGAAGGAAAATGTGCAAACCTCATGTGGATCTTGTGTGCGGTTGAATTTTAAAGCAGCAGATCTATTCAAAACATTGTCATATACTGTATGGGACATCAGGCTGTGGTACTTTAACAATTGCCACATGCTGTGTAAGTTGGTCTGGCTGATTTTCAGCTTCCTTCCAGGAATTACATGAAAGGGTGGAAAAATGGTAAATGTGCAGACATTCTGAGGTAATAAATTGCTGATCCCACTACATCATAGTCCTTCTTACAGGCTGCAATTAATGAACAAGTAGAAACTACCAGAGATGAGTGATTCCCAGAAATCAAATCCAAGCAAAAACAAAAGTTCAAGGTCAATTTATTATCAAAGTATATACATGTCACCATATACAACTCTGAGATTCACTTTCTTGCAGGCATTACAGGAAACAAAATAGAATCAATGAAAGACTACCCTCAAAAGGATAAACAAACAATCAATGTGCAAAAGACGATGAAATGTGCAAATACAAAAATAAATGATAATAATGAAAATAAATAAATAAACAATGAATATTGAGAACATGAGATGAAGTGTCCTTGAAAGTGAGTTCATAGGTTGTGGGAATAGTTCAGAGATAGAGTAAGTGATGTTGAGTGAAGTTATCCCCTCTGGTTCAAGGAACTGATGGTTGAGGAATAATAACTGCTCCTGAACCTGGTGGTTTGGGACCTGTGGCTCCAGTACCTCCTTTCTGCTGGCAGTATTGAGAAGAGAGCATGGATTGGATGGTGGGGTGCTAGATGATAGATGCTGCTTTCCTATGACAGCACCCCATTTACTGTAGATGTGCTCAATGGTAGGGAGGGCTGAACCTTATTCACTACTTTTTGGAGGATTTTCCTTTCAAGGGCATTTGTGTTTCCATACCAGGTCCTGGTGCAACCAATCAATATACTCTTCACCACACATCTACAGATATTTGTCTAAGTTTTAGATGACATGCTGAACCTTTGTAAACATCTAAGGAAGTAGTGCTGGCAATCTGTCAGTCTCCACAGCATTAATCAAAATTGCTACACATTGGGGCCCAAAGCCCTGAAAACAGGCATCTGAGCTCCTCTCAAAACAGTAAAAGCTAGGAATTCTTGGTGTAATTGCTCATGCTATGTTTTTTTTTACAAAATCAAGTGCCGGCAGATGAAAGTACTCTAACAACACAGTACAAAGACTAGACACGTTCTTCTACATCATTCTCTGGCCCATCTCTCCAATACATCAAACTGATTTTTTGAAGTTCTGTTCCATTTCTGTCCTGCTCAATTTTTCATGAAAGTTCAAGGAGCCATTTTTCATTTTGGTTAAGGGAGGTAACTGAGATTAACACTTTTCAAAGAGATTATATTTTATGGATGAATTTAGATTTCTCCAATGATAGTAAATGCATCTGCATAACTGTCACAGATAATTGGCAATTTAACTGCTTAAGAAGTGTGAAAGGAGCATTTCTCCAGCTTTCAGTCATTATCAGTCAAGGATAAGGATATTATATTATTTTCTACTGATAAAAATGATTTAAGCCACTTCTAAGTACAGCCTTTGTTATTTTAAAATGTGCCTCAAGTTTGTGGTCAATATCAGTAGTTCCTTAAAAATCTATGTCAGCAAAATTAAAGATATTCTAACAATCGAAGTACAAGTTCTGGCAGTCTATTGCAATCTTTGTTGCTTTATAGATTTATGCAGCGCTACAAGTTTTTAGGATTTGCTGCATATGAAGAACTACACAATTGTATACAAAATTTTAAGATTTTCGTCCAATATGATGTAATAATTTGTATGTCATATTAAATTTCATAATGATGCCAATGAATAGCAACTTCTTTGTTTTTACTTTTATACTCCCCTTATGCTCAGAATGATTTTGTGGTGACCATTATGTTAATACCAGGCTGCATTTGCTGCCCACTTTCTGAATGCTGTTATTTTCAAGAGTATATTCTGTACTTCCTAATTTGATATTTTTTAAGTTAAATCTGTGCATTTTTAAAGTGTGTTGCTCATAACATTCACACAGGTCAATCAAAAACCTTAGCAATTAACATAACTATGTACTATAAAGCAAATAAATTACACACAGATCTTTAAACAGAAGAACAACAACTACATCTACAGGCATTACTCTGTTATTGGCAATCTGGGAGTTCAGTTTTCCTGAATAATCTAGCCCTCACGCTCAATAAACCTGAACCCTCCACCAATGGGAGCATTTTCAATCTCCTTTCTCTTCCTTTACCTTTCATAATCTAAATGCCTCTATTAGATCTCCCAGCAATCTACATTGATCCAAAGACAGCAGCTCAAGCTTCGCCAATCCCTCCACATCACTAAAGACCCTAAACTTTGCATTGATTCCAATGTACCCTGGACAAATCTGATCACACTCTGAAATTGGTCTTTTACACTGGAAATGTCCACATCTCTTTCTGAGACGATCCTAGACTGTTTTAGGGACATAAGATAGTGAGGGCAAATAACTAGTCAATAGGGACCAATGAACCATTCACAATTCAGTTTTTGCAATGAAACGTGTATGTTAATGCAACAGGGCTGCTTCCTTTGAGAATTAATCACTGTGGGGACCCCTGTTTCCACAGTGCAGTGCGGTCCAGAGGAACACTTGGGGGGGGGAGCGGGGGCGGGGGGGGGGGGATAGGATTAGTATTCAGGTAGGGATGGAAGAATTACTCTAGTACCAGGCTACAGATGTGTGCAGCTAGTTTTTAAGCTGACTGCTTTACAACCCCCTAGTTCTTGCATGGATAGCACAAATTGCCTTTTCCAACATTTACTCTATAGGCAAGTTACTCACAGTGAAATTAGGACAAAGGCAGAGAAGGAAAAGAGGAATTATAAAGTTGTTAGAAGCAGGATATTCATTGTTTGAGTCCACAGTTAATACCTTAGATATAGCAGATATAGATGCTTTGGATGAAGTTAAAGGGGATGATAAGTCAAAATTATGATGACCTGGGACAAACTAGTTAGAGAAGTAAACTGCAGAAGTGAGATGGTAATTATACAATTATTGCAGCCATTTAAGGACACAACTAATGGGTTATTGATGAAGTGAACAATGATTCCTGTCATCATGAAAAAAGTGCTACTTCTGTAACATTTCGGCGCCAAGCTCTTGTCGGTAGTCGGGACAAACTTTCTATATTTAGAAGGCCAGAGCGTCCCAGACTAGAAAGGACATCTGGCAACCAGCTGAAAGCGTGGGTGAGCAAAGGTGATTCAAGATCTCACACTGACTGATCATGCCCCAAAAGACTGAGAAAAATCAGAGGAGCCCACTGTATGATACAGCAGTCCTCAGCATTCCCCAACATGGTGACAATTAAAGCACACTCTCATTGGAGTGCATAATGTCAGAAAATACCATGAGGGAAATTGGATATCACTAAGCACCTCCGGCCAATACAATCGAGTTGCACAAGTCTGATGTGGGGGTAAATTTAATGCAAAAGGGATTCATTGGGCACATCCAGAGGGGATTGTGTGTGGCTGAATTGATTGTGATTTTGCTACGCATGATAATTGTTCCCTGTTCATATTGCCTTTTAATAATGAAACCTTCTTGAAATATACTTTGGTGAGCAACATCTACAACCTAACAATATCAGTAAGAGTATATTACAAGGGGTAGTTCCAATGCAGCCTGATTGGCTATAATGTGGCAATCTGTGTCACATTTATGATTGGAGAGCATACCTTGCCTCAGCCACTTGCAGAGGAGATGCTGGAGTTGGAGCTTACCATTTATGGTGGTGACACAGACGAAGGATTGTTCAATTCTGTAGCCACAAACTACCAGACATTGCACACTTTATTGCTGATTGGGAAAAGATCACCTGGGAGAATAAGCGACCCATTAAGAAATGAGATGCACTGTCAAAAAATATAATGGATTATTAGCACAAGGCCAAAGTGGCTCCAGAAAACACTCCCTTTGGGAAAGTATTTGGAATTGGGGTTTGAATGTACAATTCCATCCCTGGATTTGACTTCCATGGCTGGTGTACAGCTGATTGTTTTAATGACCATTATCATCTTAATGTGCAGGTAAAGCATTGGTGTTTGGGGAATAGTCATTTAGTTAGCATTCTATTAGGAATCTAATATTTAGAACTGTTATAGGAGAAAGCACAGTGAGGGCTAATAATTAGTACATAGAGATGTAGATTGTGCTAATGTGGTAATAGGGATCCACAGACAAAAGTAGAGACATGGAATGCAATAGCTAGGACCCCCAAGTTTCAGGAATTCACTAAATTGTGTTACAGCTTGCACCCATTCTTGCAATAGAAAATTAGATTTACTGCTAGACAGGAGGAGGATAATTTTATTCTGTAATCAGGGCCTAATTTGCTACTTAATTAACTCCTCCTGTAGCCAACAATCTGTTATTAAAATGTAGTTGTAGTCAACTGAGTTTTATCTAAAGCTTGACCAAATTCATGCTCAGGTAGATCAGTGCTGGCTAGTCTCCTGGTACGCATCAGCTTTTAATAAATCGCCTGTTATTTTGAACACCAGCTCTTTGTGATCTTTCAGTTTGCTCTGACATAGATCTCATCTCCCATTTAATTTCCCATTAATAACACTGGACAACAAGCAGTTTGCTTCCTGAATTCCTTTGGGTGTATCCTATGGATTTTGGGCTGCTGATCATGAAAATCATCATGAAATTTCCCTACAATGCACCATTTTTTAAAAAAATCCCTATATTTGTTACTTCAATTCATAATTCATGTCAATTAAAATGTTTCCCAAGTTTTCTATCATGTCCAGGTTTTAGAAAGACTATAAAAGCATCAGGCACACATTGTTCTATGCTTTGCATTTACAAGTATATCAGTTTGCAATCCTGTTAGTGTGCATAATTTACCCACATATCATACTGTGAGTACTCATTATAATACAGTACTGGTAGTTTAGGTATATTTGTAAGAGCAAAATGTCTCACCAATGTTGCAACAGCTGTGAAACTTTATATTTTTGACAAGAATACACTTAAATTTTAAATACAGTTCGTGACTCCTCTTATTAAGAAAGCCTATGAGCTCTACTTTGGGTGTAAAATTGGTGACCAAGATAAAGCCTAGCCTCCTCATATTTTTTGCACAACATGCGTTTTTGATATTAGAGCTTGGCTCAGGGGTACTCTGAAGTCAATGCAGTTTGCTATGCCCATGATATGGCTAGAGCAGAAGGATCATGTGACAGATTGCTACTTCTGTCTGACCAGTGTGTCTGGTTTCTCTATTAAAAACAAGAAATCAATTGAATGCCCCAATCTTCCTTCAGCCATGAGACCTGAGCCGCATGACAATAGTCTTCCAGTACCAAAGCCACCAGAGACATGGAGTCTAGAGGAAGCAAATTAAGATGCCATGATACACAAGCCAGGGATAAAAAATAACAGTGATACTGATACAGATTTTGAACTCTTTATGTAGAGTGAGCCTCATCTGATATCTCAGTCTGAGTTAAATGACCTTGTCAGAGACTTGTGTTTGTCAATGGCAAAAGCAGAATTACTGCATTCAAGACTGCAAGGTTGGAATCTACGGTCAACAGGCACAAAAATTTCCCTGAAGGATTTTGATATTTGAGACAGATGTTTTAGAGAATAGCTGTTGCCAAGATTAAGGAAAGCATTTTTGTTGGTCCCCAAATCAAACCAGTCATTAATGACAGGCAATTCAAAGAACTTCTAGTGCGACTGGAGAAAATCACATGGAAGGCATTTAAGCATGTTCTTGAAAATTTTCCTGGCACCTACAGTGCACCAAACTACTTGTATGCTTCAAGCATATAAAACTATGAAGTGCAACAAGTTACTAAAGATTAATTTTCTGCACTCCCATTTAGACTTTTTCCCTGCATATCTTCTCACTGTCAATGATGAGTATAGTGAAAGGTTTTACTAGGACTTTTCAGTCATGGAGAAATGGTATCAACACAACTGGAATCCATCAATACTGGCTGATTATTATTGGACGCTTCAGCGAGAAAGCTCAGACAGTGAGTACAAATGAAAAACATCAACAAAACATTTTTAGCTTAGTTGAACTGTTGCAAAGTGTCAGCACTGTTATGCAATTAAACATATTATTTTCAATGAATTTCCCATGTCAAAGATGTCTAAATCTAGAATGCAAATGTTTAAGTGAGAAGGAGAAGGTTTAAAGGAAATCGGAGGAACAATTTTTCACAAAAAGTACTTGGCATCTGGAATCAGTTTTCTGAGAAGGGTGGCAGAGACAGGAAGAGTAACCACTTTTAAGAGGAAACTTGAATGAGAAAAACCAAGAAGAACATAAATTAATTCAGGAAAGTGAGATCGGTATAGATAGGCATGATGGTCGGCATAAATGCAGTGATCAATGGTCATGTTCCTTTGCTGTAAAATTCTACATGATTCTTTAACTCTAAGTTCAGTTAAGCTTCCATTCTCACTGGATCAAAATTGCTTTGATTAGGAAAATTCTGCTGAGCACATTTTAGAACTTTTCCCATACACTTTACCTCTATTATTATTGCTTTTCCATTCCATGTTAAGATTGTTCAAATCATTCATTATCAATTTTGCATGTCTCCATAATTTTCTTAAAGATTTGCTCTTCAATATTTTTCTCTCTAGTTGGCAGCCTGAAGAATAGACCTAGCTTCTTTTTAACTTTTTAAAATTGCTTTTATTTTATTTAGAGATACAGCATGTGACAGGCCATTATGGCACAAAGAGCAAGCACTGCCCATTTACACCCATGCAACAAATTAACCTGCTAACCAATACTTCTTTGAAATTTAGATGTGGTGACAAGGAGAATGAACATACTGCCTATAGACTATGGCGGAATTGAACTTAGGTCATTGGCACTGCCGCTATGTACACTAACTGCTATGCTGCCATCCTGCCCAATTTTTAGCACTTTTTTAAAAAACTCTGTAACATAAAGATTCTATTCCAGATCATTCTTGGAAATTATCTTGCTCCCCTGCACTCTAATATTGTCCTTAATCAATACCAATAATTCTGCTCTTTTCTTTCCTAATTATCTTACCTGATCACCCTGTATACAGAAACGTTAGAAGCCTTTACTGCCCCTTTTTAGCCAAATCTGTGCTACTGCCATGGCATTGCTATGGTAATCACTTACAGTTCTTCCAACATCTTTAAAATGGTCCTTGTGTTTATCCATATATATCCTGAAACTTTCTTAGACCTGCTCATATTTTTCTTTGACTATTCCAGTCAAAAGTATTCCTATTTCTTGTCTAGTGCTATCTCGGTTTCCTTTTCCTTTTTGCATCATTTATCTCCTTTTCAATATTATGTTCCTGTATCCAATTCCCTGTCAAATCTTTTTAAACTTTTCTTCAAGCCTACAGTACAGGCCTTTTGGTCCACAATGTCAAACCAACCTTCTAACCTATTCTAATATCAATCTCACCCTTCACTCTTATATAGTCCATTTTTCAACTGGCATACACCTATCTAAGAGTTTCCTAAATGCCCCTAATGTTGCTGCCTCTACCACCACCCCTGGCAGGGTGTTCCATGCACTCACCACTCTTTGTGTAAAAAATTTACCTCTGACATTCCCTCCCTTATACTTTCTTCCAATCACCTTTAAATTATGCCCCTTGCTATTAGCCACCAGATTCCTGACCTCTAGAATGTTCTGCAGTTGTTCAGTCCTTAACCCTAGCAACAGGAAGGCAATCATATCCTCAACTACAGAAATGACTCTCTGTTCCACACAATTTTTGAGTCCCTTATAAAGATTTTTCTTTGGACCTTCTCCCCACTATTCAGTTGAGCCACCATGGTGGGATATTTTGGTCTTACTGCATTTGACTGGGGAAGCAACTCTTCCATCAGTACTCAGTACTGAATGCTGACTAGAAAGAAAGATGCACTCACAGATCCAAATTCTCTTTTTTATCTGTCTGGTGATCACCCATCCACTCCCTGCCAGATAATCCTCAACCCCTACCAGCTTGACAATCATTTGACGAGAGAGAGGAACAGCCATCTCCTGTAATATGAAACACACATAGAAGGATCATAATAATGTCAGCTATCACTCAAGCTTCTTTGGTTGACAATTATTATAATATGTGTAGTCATCCAGGAGAAATACATCATTTAGAGCTCCAATATGGGATAGGATATTCTTTTTATCTGCTTCTATTCATTAGACTTATTCACTCAATAGATAAACAGACTACATAAAACATTCTATCTTGAATTACATACTCCTTTCCTTACTCTGATCAAACATTTTAACTTCTGCACTTTATATTTAAACTAAATATTTGCTGGGTCTCAGTTTCCTGTATTCCTTCTACTTACAATGTTGCCGTTTTCCATGATGATTGACTCGTCAGGATTCTATTTCCCCTGCCCATTGTATTCAGTTTCCCACATTCCTTTTTAAATCACCACGGCGTTGTTCCCCATTCTCCTTTTACTCAGATGGTACCTTTCCTGATTCCCTCCAACCTTACCTTTTCAATTCACAAGGATTCTGTTTCTCTTGCTCTGACACTGGGGACTATGCTTCCTACGCTTCCTTTACTCATTCAGACTCTGTTTTCATTCACCAGAGCTCTGATCATTTTACTCACCAGTTCTGTTTCTTACACCCACTCTGTACTCATTGGGAGTTTATGTACTCTGAGGGCCTCTCATTCCACAGATATTTCCATAAGATCATAACATATAGGAGCAGAATTAGGCCACTTGGCCCATTGAGCCTGCTCTGCAATGTTCAACACCATTTTTTTAATTCACTTAGACCATTTCCTCCAATCCTTTAGCTCATCAGAAGGTTTACTTCCAGCCTTCCTCTTTAATACACCAGGGTTCTGTTTCTCACCATTCTTTTATTCATTGGAATTTTTTCTCTCAGACTCCACTTTAGTCTTATCCAACCACAAGACCTTCTTTCACATCTTTACATTATCTTCTAAGTGAAGCTTTGCAAAGTTTTTAAGGGGAAGGATATGCCCTTTTTTTAGTTAGGTCTTCTTCCTTGCTGCTTTTTCATGAATAACCTTTTTGGTCAAAGCTTTAGAGATTGTGGAATGATGAACTTTGTTTCCATTTGCAGATAATGACTTCTGCAGCTCATTCAAAGTGACTGTTGGCGTCACAATAGCCTCTCTTACAAGTCCCATTCTTCTCCGCCAACTAAGTTTAGAGGGGCAGCCTGATCAAGGCAGAGTGGCTATGTCTTTATTTTTTTCCCCTTTTTCACAACGGACTGCATTGAGCTCTGAGGGATGTTCAGTGCCTTAGAGATCATCTCGTACCTTGCCTCAGATTTGTGCTTTTCTATTACCATTTCACTGTTTTGCCTTGAATGTTCTTCTGTCTTCATTTTGGTTTGATCTGTTGAAAATCTACCATGCTGTTGGACATTACACAGAAAGCGGGTATTTTATTCAGGAGAATCTTCAATTTTCTACAACAACAATTTGGGTGAGTTGGTAAAGTAATATTTCACCTGAGGAAAGTTTGCATAGTAATCACAAAGGGAATGAATTCTTTTTCAGCCTCACAGTTTTGGTTTTAAGTTTTTAGGAAATTATAGACAGGCTTTGGAATTTTTTTTTTGGTTTGACATGATGCACAATGTTTTGTAGCTTAGCTGAAAAACATCTAACATCAATATACTTTAAATTTTGGAAACAAGACAGTAAAATGTGAAAATAGTTGTGGAGGCTGAATACTTTTTCAAGGCACTGTATTCTACTGTAGATACTGTAAATTACCTATTTACTTAAAGAGTTATTAGGGCAGGATTTGGGATACAAGCATCCAAAAGGCCTAAGAATGCATTGAAAAATAATTATTTTCTATGGCTTGAAATTACAGCCTCGACACAAGACTCCACGTAACAGTTTAATGTTTCCTATCCCTACGTCCACTGTTTTATACATAATTGTAATTAGCTACTAGAGCTATTTTTGACTTTATTGTAATTTCATTAAGTAATTTAATTTTACAACAATGCAAAGCAGCTTGGATTAGGAAGTTTTCATGAATTTCCTCAACAACCTTAAACATGAAATGACAGGGAACTACAGGCCAGTGAGCATGACTTCAATTGTAGGGAAGTTACTGGAGGGAATTCCGATGGACAGGATCTACTGCTATTTGAATATTGTCAAGGCTGATCAGAAATAGTCAGTATGGTTTTGTGCATGGGAGGTCATGTCTGACAAATCTTTTAAAGTTTTTCAAAGACATAACTATGGGGAAAGGTGAAGGTCAGGTATTGACTGTGGTCAATATGCATTTTCACAAAGGCCTTTGACAAGGACCAATTTGGCACATGAATCTGGAAGGTTAGGTCACATGGAAGTCAGAGGGAGCTAACGAGGTGGATTCAGAATTGAGTCAATGATATGAAGCAGAGGGTTATGATTGGAGTTCAACTCTCTTACTAGAAGTCTGTAAATTGAGGGATCCTTAAGGGTCATTGTTGGCACCTCTGTTATTCATTGTTTATGCAAATAACTTTCATATGAATGTATCTGGCGTGATCAGCAAGCTTGCTGATGGTGCTAAATGAGAGAGCCATGTTGATAGTGAAGCAGGTAACAATGAATTACATTTCATTGCATTCATCATTTACAGAGATGGGCTGAGAAATGCCGAATGGGTTTTAACTTAGATAAACATTAGGTGATGTACCTTGTACATTCAAGCCAGAGTAAGAACAATACAGTGAATTGCAGGGCACTAACAAGTGTTGTGAAACAAAGGGGGTATAAGTGCACAGTTCTCTGAAAGAGGCCACACAAGTAGACAGGGTGGTGAAGAAGGTGTCTAGCATGTTGGCCTTCCTCAGTTAGGACAATGAGGTTAGGAATATGGATGTTATGTTGCAGTTATGTAAGTAATTGGTGAGGCCGGAATTGGAAATTGTGTACAATTTTTGGTCATCCTCTTATAGAAAGACATTGTCAAGTTGCAGAGTGTGAAAAACACATTTGTGAGAAACCTGCCCGCACTTGATGGCCTGAGTTATAAGGATGGACAGCCAAAATGGACCTTAGCTATCCAGACCCCAGAGAAGCTTATAAAATCATAAAGGATACGGATATGGGGGATGGTCATAGTCTTTTCCCAGAGGTGGTGAGCTCAGAACTAGAAGGCACAAACATAAGATAAGAGAAAAGAGTTGGAAAAGAGACCTGAAAGGTATCCTCTTTGGAGGTGGTAGTGGGTATCTGCAATGAGCTGCCAGAAAAAGTGCCGGGCTGGATACAATTTCAGCATCTGAGAGGCACTTGGATTGGTACATAGAGGGGAGGGGTGGGGCTTGGAGAATTATAGGCCATATGCGGCCAATTGGGATTAGAGGTGACGATGCTGTGGTTGACATGGAGCAGTTGGGCTGAAGGGCTTGTTTCTGCGCTGTATTAATCTGTGACTCTGTGACTCTAATTCACATGTGCAACCGGAAGTGTTTATAATGATCATCCTTTAATCTGCTTTGTGAAGCATGACTCGTGCGGCTCTGTCAAATCAAAATTCAAAGGTCAAAGTAAACTTAGTATCAAAATATAACTATACTAACCTGAGATTCATTTTCTTACAGTCATTTATAGAAAAAAAGAAAATCAATAGAATCTACAAAAAAAAACCTATGCATGAACAGATAATCAATGTGCAAAAGAAGACAAATTGCAGAAAACATAATACTGTGAACACAAATTGTAAATTCCTTGAAAGTGAGTCTGTAAATTGTATAATTAGTTCAGGGTGGTGATGATTGAAGTTATCCACACCGGTTCAGGAGCCTGATATTTGTAGGGTTCTAACTGTTCCTATATGATGGTATGTGATCTGAAGCTCCTGTGCCTCCTGCCTGATGCTGGTAGTGAGAAGAGGGTATGATAGGAGCCTTTGATGTTGGATACTGCTTTGTACTGGCAGAGTTCCATGTAAATATATTCAATTGCAGTAACTCCACAAATTTAATGAATTACCATTTTGGAAATATCTGTTGCTGGATTGGATAAGGCAGACACATAGGTGTATTCTTCAAATATTACTTGTTCTTGAATGTCAGGAAATTATTGAGGAAATAGAAATGGTGGGCAATGAAACTATGGACTGAATGCATCCTCCTACGTCATAAGAAAATGTGCAAAAATGTGAAAAATATGAGAATTGCTCTATTAATAATTGGAACAATTTGCGTTCATATTTCCACATCTCAAAAAGCTTACCTCATCATTCAAACACGAGACACTAACAGATAATGGAACTTTAGTGACTCCTAATGGTACATTGTGTAACCACAGCTTCATTCTTATTTTTCCCAGATTTGATAGATGTATGTACACAGCTTACCTTCAATATACGATCATCTAAATGATGCATGTTAAAAGTGGGAGCCTCATATGGTCTATGTGATTTAATGAATAAACATTTTAGCCTTAACTTCCTTCATATTTCTGATTTAAATGCATGCAGCTAGTTTACTGTTCATTGATTTCAGTTCCATAAATTAGTGATTTGCAGAAGTAATGTCTAAATCTCTTGAGCTCTACATCTGCTGAGTATTTCACCTCCATAAGCTGTTGCCTATTAAATGAGTCATCGCTTCTAATGACACTTCAATGTGAACTTTCTGCAAACATACTTGTACAGAGGCCACACTTAACTTATGACCTGATATTCAGATGCATCAGGAAACCTTTTTCTGAGTATTACATTGTATTTTCCAGTTTTTTTTCTTTTATGCATTCTGACTAAGAATGAACAGAATTTTCTGATGTACTTTATGTATTTTTACAACACAAAGTTGCAATTAAAATGAGAATCTTCCTCAGCTGTAGATTTTTAAACAAGTTCTATTGTACCATCATGGTTATACAAGTATGTTCTGAGATTTAATCTTATGTGAAAATTGATCTGAAGCATAATCTTGGATTTATCACGCAATTTCTTTTTGGGTCTTTGATGTAACTTACATGCTGAGAATCTGAAGCACCAGATCATCCATGGTAGCACCATTTGGCAAGGGCACCCACATGGATACAGGCTTTTTCAACAACTTTAGTGTAGGTTTGATGCTAATGAGGCTCTAAGCCGTGCAGTCCAACATCAGTCACCATCTACAGATGGTCTACTCTAAGTGACAACCTACAGTCTTCTTCTTTAGGCCCCAACATGTTCGCTATGACTCGGTCTCGTGGCCAATTACATACCTTACCACGATATTACAATGGATCTGATCCTCAAGTTGTGGATCATCCCCTACCTGGTATCCTGAGAGCTCCATATAGCTGTTCCCCCATAGACTTCCTCACATAATCCATAACTCTGGTTTTAGCAGAGCGAGCAGGGGAAAGGGTTTGGGAGTGCTAAGCAACACACACAAACTGCTGGAAGAACTCAGCAGGTCAGGCAGCATCCATGGAAATGAATAACCAGTCAACATTTCAGGCCAGGACCCTTTTTGAGGACTGAAAAGGAAGGGGGAAGATGACAGAATAAAAAGGTGGGGGGGAGGGGGAGAGGCGAAGGAGGATAGCTAGAAAATGATAGGTGAAGCCAGGTGGGTTGAAAAGATGAAAGGCTGCGAGTGTTAACCTTGGAAGGCTTATTCTATTGCATATGATGTACAAAGAATTCTGTAGTGGCGAGCCATCAGCTAAACAACTACACTTCATGTGTTTGATGTGCATTTTTTGGTTGTGAAGAACTTCTGGATACTTTTGCCAAATGTATGTGAATGAGCTTAGCATATTCTTTGGACTTTGATAGATTACATTAATTTCTGACAATTTATTCTGTTTTATGTTAGAGCATTCAAAAGATATCAGATGATTCCCATCCTTTTTTATTTTCAAAATGCCTTAAAATATTTACAGGCAAAGGGAAATGGCTGCAAATCTTCTCTTCTCATTGTGATTCTGAATAACTCCTCACCTCTCGCCATAGATTTTTTCTCAGATGCCTGCTCCTGGCTGTACTTGAAGACCAATTAAAATATTATGCAAAAGAACATCGCAGAACTTCACACAGAAAATTGCTCTAATGAAGCTTAATCCAGCTCAGGGAAAATGTTGTCAATACTGCTTTCTGAATTGTTGCTTCAGCTACAGCCATCATGTATCAGTCAAGTGCTTACGGAACATTGCTAGCTCTGTAACAGGAACCTGTGAACACCTCCAGAGACATGAACACTGAATGGAAACTGACAGGGTGAGTTCTACAGTGGCATCAATGTTGATCTCTGCAGAGGAAATTGGTTCTGGTAACTCAAGTTGTTTAGGTCAATGGTGATAGCAATCTGAAGTCTTCCACAGGCAC
Source organism: Mobula birostris (assembly GCF_030028105.1). Classification (NCBI taxonomy): domain Eukaryota; kingdom Metazoa; phylum Chordata; class Chondrichthyes; order Myliobatiformes; family Myliobatidae; genus Mobula; species Mobula birostris. Next base: position 139,231,148 of record NC_092374.1, on the reverse strand, counting down.
AGCTCCAGCAAACTGAACTTAGGTTGCCCCACATGCAGAGGTCAAGACCATTGTGACCTTCACCTTTCATGGTGTATCTCTGCCATATCTCACAGTGCAGTTAAGCTAGAATACTGATCCTCCCTACATGAAATCAAGAGACTTTCAACAACTGATACTCCTTAATTGATGAATATCACAATTTACAAATTTTAATAATAAATTATTTGTCTTTTCAGGGTATGTAACCTTCACTTATAAGGTTTCTTTTTCCACCATAACAAGTAATTCCTAATGTGAAGGAGAAAGAGAGATTACATCAACAATACCAATTGCTAGCACAACGTTTTACAGTATCAGCGACACGAGTTCAATTCTCACCGCTGCCTGTAAGGAGTTTGTACGTTCTCCCCGCGACCTCGTAGATTTCCTCCGGGTGCTCCGGTTTCCTTCCACAGTCCAAAGACATACTAGTTGATAGGATAACTGGTCATTGTAAATTCTCATGTGATTAGGCTAGGATTAAATTGGGGGATTGCTAGGCAGTGCGGCTCGAAGTAGAAAGGGCTGTATTTCAATCAATCAATCAATTAATCAATTAAATTAAAACAAGATTACTGTCCATTAGCCTTCCAGATGCACAAAAATAAGCACTATTTAAGTAGACTATTGATATACAGTAAATATTTCTTGAAATAAACTGCAGCCTATTGATACTAATGACGATTAGCACAATTGACTATTCAAAATAAACATCAGTTGATGCAACACAATGTTACCATGATAGCCCATCATGTGTGACTAAGATTACAGATCACAAAATAGAGATAGAGAAGGAAGGTTTAGGGAAGTGGTGAGACAACTGGAATCAAAGACATGTGCTCCTGAATTTGATGATGATCCAGAAAAATATAAGATTTGGAGAACATAAGTTGGGTGTTAGATCTTCTGAAAGGGTCAATATCAGCAAGACCAGTTATGGTTGGTGGATTTTTTTCAGCAAACATCCAATCCAGCATAATATTCATTTGACATGGAGGCATTGAGAGCAGATATTGTGCAGTTTCTAAAGGAGCTGAAACAAACCAACTGCAAAAGTGGATGATCTCCTAAGCAATGTTTCACATAGATGAAGTGGGGATCCTTAGTAATAGGATGGCCTCATCCATGTTTATTTTGAGAGATGAGAAAACTGCTCCAGCTTACAAGACAATGAAAGGTCATCTTACACTTCTCCTTTAGGTGATGCCGAGGGTAACTGTAAGCTTAATTCTCTCTGTAAGATCATAAGATATAGGAGCAGAATTAGGCTATTTGGCCCATTGAGTCTGTTCTGCCATTTCATCATCGCAGATCCATTTCTCCTCTCAGTCCCAATCTCCTGTCTTTTCCCCATATCCTTCCATGTCCTGACCAATGAAGAATCTATCAAATTCTTCCTTAAATATGCGTAAAGACTTGCCCTCCACAGATACCTGTGGCAAAGAATTCTGCAGATTCAGCACTGTCTGGCTGAGGAAATCCTTCTACATCTCCGTTCTAAAAGGACACCTCTCTATTCTGAGGCTGTGTCCTCTAGTCTTAGACTCTCCTACAATAGGAAACATCCTCTCCACATCCACTCTATCAAGGCCTTTCACCATTCAACAGATTTCACTGAGGTCATCCCTCATTCTTCTGAATTCTAGTGACTACAGACCTGGAGCTGTCAAACACCCTTGACAAACCATTCAATCCTGAAATCATTTTCGTGAACAACAGGAATTCTGCAGATGCTGGAAATTCAAGCAACACACATCAAAGTTGCTGGTGAACGCAGCAGGCCAGGCAGCATCTCTAGGAAGAGGTACCCTTTGAACTCTCTTCAGTTTCAGCACATTCTTTCTAAGATAAGGAGCCCAAGACTACTCACAATACTCTAAGTGAGACCTCACCAGTGCTTTATGAAGTCTCAACATTACATCCTTGCTTTTATATTCTAGCCCTCTTCAAATGAATGCTAACATAGTATTGCCTTCCTCACCACAGGCTCAACCTGCAAATTAACTTTAGGGAATCTTGCACAAGCACTCCCAAGTCCCTTTGTGCTTCTGCTTTTTGTATTTTCTCTCCATTTAGAAAATAGTCAATCCTTTCATTTCTTACGAATGAAGTGCATGACTATACACTTCCCGATACTGTATTCCATTCACCACTTCTTTGCCCATTCTCCTAATCTGTCTGTCCTTCTGTAACCTACTTACTTCCTTAAGACTATCTACCCTTTCACCTATCTCATAAAGATCTGCAAACTTTGCAACAAAGCCATCAATTCCATCATCTAAATCATTGAAATATAACGTAAAATGATTTATTCCCAACACCGACCACTGTGGAACCAGCAGCCAACCTGAAAAGGCTCCCTTTATTCCCACTCTTTGCCTCCTGCCAATCCTCCACTGCCTTATCCACGCTAGAACTTTTCCATTGGCTTGCTGCTTATTAAGCAGGCTCATGTGTGGCACCTTGTCAAAGGCTTTCTGATAACCGAAATACACAACATCAACAGACTCTCCTTCGTCTATCTTGTTTGTCATTTAATCAAAGACTTACAATGTATTTGTCAGGCAAGATTTTTCCTTGAGGAAACCTTGCTGACTATGGCTTATTTTATCATGTGCCTCCAAGTACACTGAGACCTCATCCTTAATAATCGACTCCAACATCTTCTCAACCACTGAGGTCAGGCTAACTGGCCTTTAGTTTCCTTTCTTCTGTCTCTCGCCCTTCTTGAAGAGTGGAGTGACATTTGCAATTTTCCAGTCTTCTGCAACCATACCCGAATCTTGTGATTCTTCAAAGATCGTTACTAATGGCACCACAATCTCTTCTGTCAGCTCTTCCAGAACCCTGGGGTGTACACCATCTGGTCCAGGTGACTTATCTACCTTCAGACCTTTCAGTTCCCCAAAAACCTTCTCTCTATTAATGGTAAATTCACACACGTCATGACCCCTGATACTTGGAACTTCCCCCAAACTGCTAGTGTCTTCCACGATGAAGACTGATGTAAAATAATTATTCAGTTCATCTGCCATTTCTTTGTTCTCTCACGGCCCCAGTTCTGGCTAACTCCTCTCTCATGCCTCTGTAAATTCCTTTACTCCACTGTAATACTGATAGATCTGACTTTAGCTTCTCTTCAAAATTCAGGGTGAATTTGATCACTTTCCCCTCAGGGTTCTTTTACCTTAAGATCTCTAATCAATTCAAGTTCATTACACAACACCCAATCTAGAATAGCTGAGCCCCTAGTAGGCTGAACCACCAGCTGTTCTAAATAGCCATCTCGTGGGCATTCTAGAAATTTCCCCTCTTGAAATCCAGCTCCAACCTGATTTTCCCAATCTACCTGCATATTGAAGTCCCTCCTGGCTGTTGTAACATTGTCCTTTTGGCATGCATTTTCTGTCTCCCATTGTAATTTGTCAACCACATCCTTACTACTGTTTGGGGGTCCGTATACAACTCTCTTAATTTGCCATTCAGAGGATGTGCAAAGACACCTTCAAATGTCAACCTTCCAGTGGTGTGATGACTTAACAAAACTGCATTCCTTCCTCCACTATCAAACTGTATTATGCTGGAAATAATCTGGGTCAGTTTCAATGAAAGCCATAAACACCCAGTTTTTGTTGAAGACATAGTTGACATAATCCAAGTCATGTTTTAGGTTCCAGTGTCCATGGACCAGGAAGTTACTGTGGTCAGCATTCATTACCTTTAATGTCCAAAAATAATCAATAACTGTTGCAAGAAATCCGGAAGAGCTCCAATATCATGATAATTATTGATACTAAGTACTTCTTGCAATGATGTAAGTCATGCTGGAATGAATGGTATATCATATCAAGTGTGTATGCATGGTTCCCATGGGTTTACAGTGTTTGATGACATAGACCAGTATAACTGGGAAGAATTATTGGAATCTCATGACATAAAGGTCACAATCAGGACTAGTTAGACGAGCAACAAAGATCAAGAGAGGAACAAAGATCCACAATACAACACCATCATCGAAACAGCTCACCATGAAGACACTTTCAGAGGCATTCTGCCACATCTGGAAAGTGACACCCATCTTCAAAAATGACCTCATAATTGTACTCGACATTAGGTTTGGCCTATTAGAGAAATGGGTTATGAAGGGGTGCCTGATGTTCAACTTCTGGTTACCTTTCATAACACAAAGATGCCCTGAAAGTGCCTGCCTGCACCAGTCTAGGGAGGTTTCCTCCAGGATCACCCAAGCGAGTTTCTGAATGTGGCTGTCCTATCGGAAACTTAGGACTTTGTCTGTTTCACTGAGTGAATTGCCTGAAAGGGTATGTTTTATATATTTTATTAAATTTGCTTAAGGTGCGATGTCAATAAATCAATATTTTATTAATCAAACACTTGCAGAATTAAGGTAATCGGCCCATTGAGTCTGCACTGCCATTCCATCATGACTGATTTATTTTCCCTCTCAACCCCATTCTTTTGCCTTCTTCTCATAATCCTTGATACCCTTAGTAATCAAGAACCTATCAAACTCCTCTTTATATATACCCAATGACTTTGCCTCCACAGCCATCTGTGGCAACAAACCCCAGAGATTCATTACCCTCTGTTCTAAAGTGTCGTCCTTGTATTCTGAGGCTGTGCTCTCCCATCCTAGACTCCCCCACTATAGGAAGCATATATTTTTAAATAGTTATTTTTGAAATAAATTTGTGAGTTGTGGATCACAACCAGAAACTGATAGAAATGAACTTTTTGATTTATGAATTTTTAACGGAATGAAAGTTTTTGACTGGAACTTAACCTTTCCTGTAAATGAGAAGGATGGGTGGGGGTGCAAGCTAGTGTTATTACATTTATTCTGCAGAGAATGAGGCTGAGAAGAGCCTGGAAATTTACTACTTCCAGTCTCTCCACTGTTCTGTTCGTTGTGCTTCAGGCTCCCCTTCATAACACAAACCTCAAAGAGCAACACCATGGTTGTCCTTGAGAATATCTACTTTAAGGTCAATGCCGATAAGTGTGTATGACTCACTTATTCATAGGCAATCCACCTTGCCTATCATACTCCATTCCCCAAGAGGTGGTACCAGTCAAGGAAGGTTGTCCCTCTTTCCATGACTTATGACTTCTGTTGTATTCCAGAGAGTGCAGCTGTCACTATATTATGAGCCAACCGAGTGAAGGATTCTTCTTAAAATAAAATTTGTCTGCCTGCACCAATCTGGGGAAATTTCCTCCACTATTCACCCAGGGGAGGTTCTTACTTAGATAAAACCAAGAATTGTGCAGCTCAGGCAGCCGTTAAGGAAAAAGAAACAAAGTTAATGTTTCAGGTCAAGGACACTTCATCTGAACAGTTTTGTACTTTGTTTTGTTCACTGCAGCAGGTACTAGAGGATGAATCCTTCTGAATACAGTTCTTCAAAGGTTCTGCACTGATTACTCCCTCTATTGTTATTTGGCAAGCATCTATAATGGTAGCACACAGCACTGTGAATCTTCATCTCCAGTGAATTTCACAAGGAGAAGCTCCTGAGTGATTGTATTCTTGACTGTAGAGAAGTGTTCAACAAGAACCTGCAAATCTAGACAAAATCAGCTTTTGCCTATAGATGTAGCGCTACTGTGCTCCCAAAACAAATAATGTACATAAAGGGCACATTCTGTACTTCTTTACTTTCCAAAATTAGATTGTTTTGCAGTGCAGTTGTGTAACTTTCATAGTGTTGGTAGAACATAATACAACACTCCCTTAAACCTGATAGAGGAGAGCAGGATGATAAGAGACATACGAGGGGTGATTGATCAGTTCGTGCCTAAGGTTGAAGGAGTCAATTCTGGAAAACCTAAAACATTTATTTTTCAATGTAGTCCCCTCCTACATGTACACACTTAGTCCAGCGGTCATGGAGCATACGGATCCCTTCTTTGTAGAAGTGGTCCTCAGCAGGGGTGATTGATAAGTTCGTGGCCTAAGGTAGAAGGAGATGAGTTATACAGCTCTCGTTACATACACGTGCAGTTCAACTCTTTGAGTGATAATGCAGAAAGTTTGAAGTTAATAACTCATCTCCTTCTACCATAGGTCATGAACTTATCAATCACCCCTGCTGTGGACCACTGGAGGACCAAGATGCCGACTTCTACAAAGAAGGGATCCGTATGCTCCATGACTGCTGGACTAAGTGTGTAAACGTAGGAAAAATAAATGTGCTAGGTTTTCTAAAATTGACTCCTTCTACCTTAGGCCACAAACTTATCAATCACCCCTCATAGCTAGAAGTAGATAGCAAAAGACCTTTTCCCAGGTGGAAAAGGGATATCATGTTAAGGTGATTGGAGGAAATCATGGTAGGGGGCGGGCGCGGGATGTCAGAGCTAAGTTCTTTACACAGAGAGTGGTTAGTGTGTGCCTACCAAGGGGGTGGTATAGGCAGATACAATAGTGGCATTTATGAAACTCTTAGATAGGCACATGGGTGATAGAAGAAAAATGGAGGACTGCGTAGGAGGGAAGGTTTAGATAGATCTTGTTGTCCATCGGGATTTTGTGGCAAGATACAGAAATAAATTGCCAGGCCTTTTTTCTGTGCAGGCCCTGCTGCTGCTCAGGTTAGGCCAGGTTGGGGACCCAGCTGGATTCAAACTCAGGACCTTCCGCCTCGACGTCCAGCGCTGATGCCACTACACCGCCGCCCAGCTCATCGATCTTGGTGTCGTTTAAAGGGTCAGCACAACATCGTAGGTCAAAGGGCTTGTCCTGTGCTGTAGTGTTCTGTGTTCTATATTCTATGTTCATTGTTCGTGCAATTATTGGCAATCACTTATCTGTCCCCACTGCCTACAGACAAAGAGCATGGTTTCATTGCAACACACATAATGGTTGCTGGTGAACGCAGCAGGCCAGGCAGCATCTCTAGGAAGAGGTGCAGTCGACGTTTCAGGCCAAGACCCTTCGTCAAGACTAACTGAAGGAAGAGTGAGTAAGGGATTTGAAAGTGGGAGGGGGAGGGGGAGATCCAAAATGATAGGAGAAGACAGGAGGGGGAGGGATGGAGCCAAGAGGGGACAGTTGATTGGCAAAAGGGATATGAGAGGATCATGGGACAGGAGGCCCAGGGAGAAGGAAAAGGGGGAGGGGGGGAAACCAGAGAATGGGCAAGGGGTATAGTGAGGGGGACAGAGGGAGAAAAAGGAGAGAGAGAAAAAGAATGTATGTATATAAATAAATCACAGATGGGGTACGAGGGGGAGGTGGGGCATTAGCAGAAGTTTCAGAAGTCAATATTCATGCCAACAGGTTGGAGGCTCCATCCCTCCCCCTCCTGTCTTCTCCTATCATTTTGGATCTCCCCCTCCCCCTCCCACTTTCAAATCTCTTACTAGCTCTTCTTTCAGTTAGTCCTGACAAAGAGTCTCGGCCCAAAACGTCGACTGTACCTCTTCCTAGAGATGCTGCCTGGCCTACTGTGTTCACCAGCAACTTTGATGTGTGTTGCTTGAAATTCCAGCATCTGCAGATTTCCTCGTGTTTGTGGTTTCATTGCAATTGGTCACGTCAATGATTCTTTAAAATTCCAATTAAATATATTCTTGAAGATGCTTGAGGTCACTTGTACTCATGGATGGACAAGTAATTGAAATTCCCATTTGCTGCAGTAGCCAATGGGACAAATCATGGCTGAATCTTTGAGGGTCAAATGTTCACCTCACCATAACTAGGCATTCAGGAAGCTGTACTCTTTACTCTTCTGTGTTCTATGAAGCATCTACCATGTCTCTCCTCAGAACAAGAACATCGGTTTCTTCATTACGAAAGTAAATATTAAAAATGATTTTGTTCATTGATTTCTGTTATTCCTCCACATGTCTTTGTTCAAAATACATTTATTACCACATATGTATAAATTGTACAACCTTGAAATTCATCTGCTTACAGGCAGCCACAAAGCAAGAAACCTGAAAGAACCCAATTAAAAAAAATAAAGACCAGAGGCTCAGTGAAAGAGGAAAAGCACAAAAGATGCAAACAATAGAAATGAGCAACAGCATTCTGAACCAAATTGAGTCCTCAGATCCAAATCTCTGGAGCAGCAGAGAGTAGGCCCAAAGCCTCGGTCTCAGTTCATCATATTAGCAGACCGAAGCTTACTGACACAATGCACAGCAGCCAGGGTTATTTCACAGCCTCAGCGGGAAATCAGCCTGACCCTCAACTCCAATCCCAACACCCTGCTTTGCAAGGCAAAATCTAGGCTCCCCCTCCAATCAGCTTCACCTCCCCTCGTCTATTCGTTGTTTGTGGTGATAGTTTACCATAATTTACTTCATAAAAGGTATTATTAACAATGTTTTAATATTAATAATGCTTTCACTGACCTCAAATAAATGAGTGATGGATGAAAATTAATATGAAAATTGTTGGTGCTTCACTAAACCCTGGAACATCTGGACAGCAAAGATGCATACACCAGGATGCACTTTATCAACTACAGCTCAACTTTCAACACTATCAGCCTCTTAAAACTAGTCAATAAACTTCAAGTCTTTGGTCTCAATACCTCCTTCTGCATTTGGATACTTGATTTCTTTACTTGCAGACCCCAGTCAGCACAGATTGGCAACAATATCTCTGTCACAATCTCCAGCAGCATAATTTCAACACAAGGCTGTATGCCTAGCCCGCTGCTCTACTTGCTTTACACTTCTGGCTCTGTGGCTAAGCACAGCTCCAACGCATATCTAAGTCTGTCGTAGGCCAAACTAAAAATGGGGATGATTCAGTATATAAGAAGGCGATTAAAAATTTGACTGAGTGTGCCATAACAGCAATTTTTTACCCAAAGTCAGCGAGACCAAGAAGTTGAATATTGACTTCACGAGGAGGAAACCGGAGGTCCATGAGCTTGTCCTCATCGGGAGATCAGAGGTGTCAAGGGTCAGTGTTATATTCGTTCTTGATAAGAGATATAAATTTCCATGGGTTTTCAAACACTAGCACATTTATTAACAATCATGACTTCTAGCTCCACCCTTTGGCATGCACTCCCCAGTTCACCAACATCACCTCCAGTTACTCCAAACCACCTGCATTGCACACTGGGAACTGAACTGAAGCTCTTTATTATGTACACACACAATGACACATCTTCCCCTTTGAAAAAAACAAACACAATGCTATGTCCTCATAAACGTGCAAGAAATAATAATGCTTTCCAACAAAGATATTTACATTAATTTCAATTGGAATGAACAAATACAGTTCCCCATTTACTCTACCACTCTCAATCCACCTCTGTAGTGGCTTAATGTGTCATGGTCTGGATCGGGGTCCCTTTAAATTTACCTTGTTTACGTTACGATCCAGACTGTTGATTCCCTGTTTTCCCGTTTTCCTCGACTTTGGTGATGAGAGGCAATTAACACTCGGCTGAACCGGTAGTTTATAATCACTGGCTTTCAGCCGTTCAGTGCGGGAGCGTCTGCAAAGTCTGCAAAGTCACGGCGTGCCAATGTCATCTGGCCGGAGCAAGCCTTGTCTCCGCCCGAAGCGAGTGCCGGTAATTCGCCTCTCCTCACCGGAACAACCCTGTCCAGTTACCTCCCCGAAGTGAGCCTGCAAAGTTTCCTCATCAAGGTGGGTCCGTCAGTTAACCCGTCAGAGAGCATCAAGAGCCGCTGTCTACTGTTCCCGGGTCGAGTCGAGAGCTCGGCACTACCCGGAGGTTCCAAGCACCACGTCCCAGTTCTGGCGGCATTCAAGTACCACGTCCACGTCCTGGCCCTGGCAGCATTCAAGTACCACGTTCACGTCCTGGCCCTGGCGGCATTCAAGTACCACGACCACCTCCTGGCTCCGGTGGCATTCAAGTACCCAGTCCACGTCCTAGCCCTGGCGGCATTCAAGTACCATGTCAAGTCCTGCCCTAGCGGCTTCCAGTTCTGAGTCTAGTCTTGGCCCTGGCGGTCTGTGATTCCTGTCCTACCCCCTTGTCTGAATCCCTTCTCTGCCTCTCTCACCTCTAGCTCTCGTCTTCGGTCTAGTTCCATCACTGGAGCTAGATAGGTACTGTCTGGTGTTCATTCATGTTGGTCTTGTCTTGTCTTGTCCTTGCCTCCGTGGGGTAAGTCAGGCCGTCTTGCCGTTGCCCCGAGGGGGTCATGTCTTCTCGTGTCTTGTCCTCGCCTCCGTGGGGGTAAGTCAGGCGTCATGAGTTCCGGCCCTATGTCCCGTACCCAAGGAGGGGTCCTGGCTCTCTGTTCTGTGTGCGAGTCCTGGCCCTATGTCCTGTACCCAAGGAGGGGTCCCAACACTGTGTTCTGTGTCTGTGTCCATGGTTCCATGTACCTGCTCTCCCGAGACCGAGGTTCTGTGTTCCCATGTTCCTCCTCTCCCTAGCCCATGTCATGTCCATGCCTGGTTCTAGGGTCCAAGCCCGAGGCAAGACCCAGGTACTGGGTCCTTGCCCAGTCTCGGGCTCGGAGTCCATACCCTAGCCTCTTCATGTCTCCTCTAGTTCTGGGAGCTGATTCCGAGTCCTAGTCCAGACCCTTGGTTCCAGCCTAGTCATAGTGCTCAGTCCTTGTTCAGTTTGCTATTCCTACTCCTGCCTTGCTCTCCTGGTTTTGAACAATAAACTAAATTTAAGTAACCTCACAAGATTTGTCTTGCATTTGGGTCCACCCTTGCTCCCTATGCCCCCACCATTGTGACATAATGATCCCTTTTGGATTGCTACTTATTTCCACAAATGTATCGATTTCACTTTCTGTGTTAATACAAGTGTCCTTTTGAGAATTCTAATCTATGTATTCATATCTTCACATCCTTCTGCCAAGATCTATCTGTTATTCTCCATTCTTGTTTTCGCTGTGTGACCGCAATTCACCTCACATGCCTCACAATGGAGCCCTGAACTACATCCATGTGATCAGTGAATCTTTGCACAAGTTCCAACTAAGTGTGTGTCAATCCATCGAGCTGCTTCTGTTGGCTGCATATCATAGATAGCAACTCCACCTGTCAGTTTTTGGTTGAACTGGTGCTGTTGTTCTGACATTGGGGATTGTGTGGTCTCCTAAACTTCCTTTTTTATTTTTCTTCCTCAAATTTGACAAGGATCATGTTGATATTTTTGATTTCCAGTTAACTGGAAGTCGATGAAAGACAGATTTTGACCCAAAGCTTCATGATGTGGAAATAAGATTGGTGACTCTATCATGATCACTCTGTTCAACACTGGCATCCTGACTGTCATGATGGTGTAGCTGGGCAGAATGTATATGGCTTGTCATATGAAGGATGTTTGATGGTTCTAGGCCTATATTCACTAGAATTCAGAAAAATGAAGGGTGACCTCATGCAAACCTATTGAATGGTGAAAGGCCTTGATAGAGGGCATGTGGAGAGGGTGTTTTCTATGGTGGGAGAGTCTAAGTCCAGAGAACACAGCCTCAGAATAGAGCAACATCCTTTTAGAATGGAGATGAAGAGGAATTTCTTCAGCCAGTAATTGGTGAGTCTGTGGAATTCTTTGTCACAGACATCGGAGGATGCCGAGTCTTTATGTATATTTATGCCGAAGTTGATAGATTCTTGATTGGTCAGGGCATAATGGAATACAGGGAGAAGACAGGAGAACGGAGCTGAGAGGAAAATTGGATCTGCCATGATGAAATGGTGGAGCAGACTCAATGGTTCAATTGGCCTAATTCTGCTCCTATAGCTTATGGTTTTATGGTTTTATGGTCTTATGGTCTTAAATATATTTCCTGGAGCAGGCTTTCTCTGAGCCTGTTATCTGGGATTCCACAAACTATTTTGTCTCTGATTAGTGAGTCTCTCAAATCTCCAAACTCACAGAACTTTCTCAGTATGCGAAGCTCACCTAAGTATTGGTCAAAGCTAACACCTCATTTTTGTCCACAAGAAAAGAATTTATAGCTTTCAAGTGTGATGTTTTTACTTGGGACAAAATATCCCTTCAATTTTGTCATCAGAATGTCCGATTTAAAATCTGTCTCATCAATTTGAAAGCTGTTGTAAATATCCAAAGCATCGGCACCAATTGCGTATAGAAAGATAAATGCTTTCAATTTTTCCTCCACGCCTCCGGCTCAACTCATGGCTAAATATATATTGAACCGCTGCCTGAAGTGTTTCCAGTTATCAGCTAAATTGCCGGTACGTTGCATAGCTATGGGAGGACTTAGGTTATCCACTGAGGGGATTTTTAGGCTTTCACCTCAATTTATTGGTGAACTTCAAGACTGAATGCTCTCTTGCCAACAGCTTCTCTTCGTTGGAACCTAGCATCTCTTTCTTGGAAACTCACAGATAAGCTTCATATTGAGATCTCATGCTGACTTCTGAGACCACGTTATGTTTGTCCTTGATAAAAGACAAACTTTGCATGGGTTTTCAAACACTAGCACATTTATTAACAATCATTGCTTCTAGCTCCACCCTTCAACACACACCTCGGTATACCAATGTCACCTCCAGATCCCCCCAAATCACCTGCCTTGTACACTGAGAACTGAAGTTCTTTATGTACACACGTAACAACTCATTCAGCAACTTTAAATTCCTCGGTGTTACCATTTCAGAGGATCTGTCCTAGGCCCAACTGCAATTATAAAAAAAGCATGACATTGCCTCTGTGTCCTTAAAAGTTTGCAAAAATTCAGCATAATATCTTCGGCTTTGAAAAACTTCAATAGATGTGTGATGGAAAGCATACTAACTGACTGCATCACAGCCTGGTATGGAAACACCAATGCCTTTGAATGGAAAGTCCTGCAAAAAGTACTGGATATGGCTCAGTCAATAATGGGTAAAGCACTCCATTGAGCATATTTACATGGAGCAATGTCGGAGGAAAGCAGCATCATTCTGTTTCCTGCTGTCAGTTTTGTCGACAGCGTTCAGGACAACGTTAGCACCTGGCAAGAGTTTGGCAGGAAAATGCACAGGAAATCTCGGACCGGAATCTGAATGTTGTATTCCCAGGTCAGGGGAGAGGGATTTGTATCCCAGACCCAGGCTGATCCGTAAGCAGTCTCTGCAGCCACATATTGGCATAAGACTGTAACGTTTCGTCATATTGGTTCGTATATGTCTAGGGGAAATCCCACCCAGCACCTGCCTCAACACTCCCCACAGGGTCGGTTGCCGCTCGAATCAAGCCCAAACATCAATCATCAGCCAGCACACCCAGTAAATTTTAACAAGTACACTTTATAGATATTATTAATTCTATGACATTAATATAAATTTGATACAGAAAGGAAAGTAATGAAAAAAAAGGCGCCAACACTTTATCAAAGTTCAAGTTCTTAGCGCGCAACCGTTGGAGCTCAATCGAATCCGGACGACCACCCGAATCCTGTCGACTCACGGCTCAAGACCACCCGAAGTGATCAACCGCAGCCTCTCCGCACGTCCGCGGTCCTCCCCGTCTCTCCTCCGACTCCCCGCCAAAAACCCCCGTTCCCAGTCATATGAGACAGCATTGTATCCGAAAACAAAACGATACATGACCACCCATTGGTTAATAGCACCCTGCTATCTATAATAACCCAAGCAACTGTCTAGTTAGAGACTTTCTCAGCATTCCCCAGTATAACATAACAAAAGAAGCAAATTAAATTTATCAAAAAAGAAAGACCCCGTACAAGACCATAAAACTTGTTGGCAGAGTTTGGCCATTTAGCCCGTTGAGTCTGCTCCGCCATCTGGTCATAGTTGGTTTGTTTTCCCTTTCAGCCCCATTCTCCCGCCTTCTCCCTGTGCCCTTTGGAGCCCTTACTAATCACCAATCTGGACCCAAGTTCAGGAACAGCTGTTGTCCCGCAGCCATCGGGCTCCTGGCCCTGCGTGGATAACTTCACTCGGCACGGAGCTGATTCCACAACCTGTGGACTTCCTTTTTCAGTGACTCTGCAGCTCCTGCTCTCAGAATGTCACACAGAAAGCCCATCTGCGGTGTTATAGTAGAATCACAGCATAACACACAATCCATTGCACCACATGAGCCAGTGTGATGGAACCATGAAGAGGGTATCAGCATTCCTGCTGTGGTGCAGATGCATTTTAGCCAATGACTTTGTTTAAACTTAAGCACTAACAGCAGAGTTAGAGCAAAGAGTAATGTAGCAAGGGATAACCATGAATTACTGATAAATCTATAGGTATTTGTTGATTTTTTTAATTAATGGTGATCCCATTCGAATGCACTTTCCTTTAACATTCAATAGGTCAAAACATATCATAAGCTGAATTAGATATTACTGAAAAATTACATAGAAGTCTTGATGCACAAACCAGTAAACCAACTTTATTCTGTCTGCTTGTTCGCAGTTATCCTGAATTTTGTTTGTTAGGTGCACTCATGAGGAAGATCTGTGCTCATTGACATCAACCTGCAGGTCACATAAAGAGGCATAATGGATTTTAGTGAGAGCTTGCAGGCAATCTCTCACTGAATATGATCTGAGAAACCTTGAGAGGAATAGCACTACAGATTTAAATGTTGCATTGGAAGTTCTGATGCAGAAAGTGAAACGCAGACATGTGGTCCAGATATCAAAGTAAAGGTAAGGAAAGCCAATGCATGCAGTGGTCATTGCTAGGAGGTAAACAACAAGGACCATCATGCAGGTATCAAAAATGTTTTAATGGTTTCACTCCAGCTGTACTTTACCAACTGCACCACTAACCTCAGATACGGTTCAGTTCTTCCTATTTCTCACTTGAGACTCTCATATCTAATCATATCACTTAAAAGGAAAACTCAAGCACTGCTAAAAGCTTTACGTTCACATGTCACACTTGGCCACACTGCCAGTGAATCAGTCATGATACACACATTACTCAGAGACATAGCTCAACGCTCGTTCGCGCAAGCTTCTCACTTGTAATCAGGAGGACAGCTGCTAGTCAGTGAGAGACAGATGTTACTGAGATCTGCAGAGGACAGAGCCTGTGATCATTGCAGTGGCTGTGCTGAGGACTTCAAAAGCAAACATGCCCAGAGTTCTCCCTGTAATCCATTCTCCCAACATTTCCTTCAATTGTACCACCTGCCTACACCTGGCACCTCTGAGCAACTTGCACATATTTGGGACATGGGAGAATACTGAAGCATCTAGAGGAAACACACAGTCACACAGAGAATGAGCAAACAACATCAGAGGCAGATCATTGGGGCTTTTAGGCAACCGTCCTACTAGCTGTGCCACTGTATTAGCCCTGAATCCACCCCCGCTCCCCTGGTCTTTGATAAGACATCTTGGGAGGACTGAGAAAACACAGAAGTAAAATTACACTGTCACTGGATTTACCAGTTTAAGCACTAATCAGGCACTGATACTGCTAAAGATAGATGTAAACATGGGTCTATGTGCTTGAATGGCTTGCATCCAAGGCAAAAGAAAAGGGTAGAATACACATCAGAATCCACAGCCATAATGCGATGTTTAATTGAAAGCTAGTTTAATGCCATAGATATGTTTGGTGCTATAGAAGCATTGGTAACCAAAAATGCGCTCTATAACAGATTCCAAAATATGAAAATGAGACATTTGACTGGCAGACTGACCTCTAATTTATTCCTGGTATTTTCAGTTCATGACTGACAAACTTCATAAATAACAGAAAGCAGAGTACTGAGTTGCTGAACAAAGACCCCCAAGAAATGGCGCTTAGGAGTAGGTACAGAGGAAATGTCAGGGGTAAGTTTTTTTACTCAGAGAGTGGTAAGTGCATGGAATGGGCTGCCGGCAACGGTGGTGGAGGCGGATATGATAGGGTCTTTTAAGAGACTTTTGAATAGGTACATGGAGCTCAGAAAAATAGAGGGCTATGAGTACCCCTAGTAATTTCTGAGGTAGGGACATGTTCAGCACAACTTTGTGGGCCAAAGGGCCTGTATTGTGCTGTAGGTTTTCTATATTACCATGTTTCTAAAACAATAATTCTTTCTGAAATTTGATGAAATCAGAATAAAGTTGTCCCTAAAGCCGCAAGAAATATTTTGGTCAACCAATTCTGTTCCTTTCATCTCATTCTATCCAGAAATATAATGAGATAAACAGGTCCATTTATCTCCTCTTATTAATTTCACAAGTATCCACATTTACCTTGGCTTCAGGCAGTAATCTGCTATTATATCCATCAACTTCATAAGAAAAAGGAAACCGCATCAAATCCAGAACCCCAAAGCAATTTTATGTAATTATTTGAGGAGGTAAAAAAAACTTAATGTCAATGAAAGAAATGGCTTAGTCACTTTGCTGTGGGATATAGTTAATGAGAAAAGCCATTATTATTTATAGGCAGCAAGTATGAAAATCATCTTCAATTTTTGTAGGAACATATTCAAATGAAATCCTTCAAAGTTGATTAAAGCCAAAGTAAAATATGGAAAAGTTGATTAAAAAGGAATCAATTTAGAGTGTTTAAATAACTTAGAATTTGTCTAAAATCCCTTTGGCTGAATCTTCTGTGCCCTTTTAACATTGGCGATAGGAATGAGAACAGAATCTTCACTCAAAGATATAAGAGATCATTATGGTGAACTTAAAAATATATTAAAAATAGTCATTATAGAATTCAAAAAGGTCGTTCATGATTAACTAAAATTATTGAATTCTCTGAAAAGTAAGACAAAGATTATGCAAAAGTATTTTAGCAGAGAAGGCATGTATAGATTTTCAAAAAACTTTTGGTAAAATGACTAAGAGTATTGTTACGAAAATACACATAAATTAAGTTGTTTGCTGGCCTGGGTTAGCATCAGTGGCATCAGCAAGTGATCTGCCACCTGTCCTCAGGGGAAGGAGAGATAAGGAACAATGGAGCAGCATCTGGAGATGTGTAATGAAGGGACGGGAGAGAGAGCTGTCTGGAGTGGCTCCCCCTTTGAACCCTGAACTGTTTGAAGTGATGGACAGGCGATACCCCAGCAGGGGGATAAAAAGGGACAGGTTCGCTAAGGCAGGACACACACGACACCTGAGGTAACGAGACCCTGGAAGCGGTGCGCCTCTCACGAGTCGGTGGGAAGTACCGGACCTTAAACGCACAGGGTGGAAAGGTACGATCAGCGGGAACCCGGTGTGTGTCCGCCTTTGCTTGGGTGCCGTGTTCACTGCAGAGGATCGACCGCATCTGGAGGAGGTCACAGTCGGTGACCTCAGGTAACATCACAAAGGACCCGCCCGGAAGCTGCTTGTGAGCAATATCGCCGGTCTATGAGTGGAAGCCGTGTCTGAACGATCAGTCGTTCCTGTTCTCTCTCTCTCTCCCCCCACGTTGTCCATCGCCATGGCAACGATTACTGCGAACTGAACTACTAAATTGGACTGAACTTTGTGTCACTTTGAAATTGGTCATTTATCCCTAGACAACGATAGAGCTTGATTGATGCTGTTATCTTAATTTTGTGCACATGTGTGTTTATCATTGCTGAACTGCTGCATTTATTATCCTTTCGATTACTGTGTTGCTTGTTTCTTTAATAAAACTTTCTTAGTTCTAGTAACCCAGACTCCAACTGAGTGATCCATTTCTGCTGGTTTGGCAACCCAGTTACGGGGTACGTAACAGTATAATCACTCAGAACAAATAGAATCATGGGACAACAAATAGATTGCAAGGCAGCTGCAAAAGAGAAAACACAAAGTGAGACAGACATATGGAAGTTTGTGTTTTCCCCCCAAGGATAAGTTGTAGACCCAATGTGGAACACAATTTACAAACGCAGCATACTCAAATAACCAGAAGTAAAATTTCAAGATTTACAAATGTCACTGAATTAATGGTAAGATTAATCCGGTAAGTCTGTAAAAATGCTGGAAGACAAAAATAAACTCGTAGAATAATTGACATGAGAACATTAGAAATAAAGTGTAGTGTTTAGCACAACGCTTTACGGTACGGGCAACCCGAGTTCAATTCCCAACGCTGCCTGTAAGAAGTTTATACTTTCTCCCTGTGACCATGAGGGTTTCATCTGGGTGCTCCAGTGCCCTCCCACAGTCCAACGACATAGTGGTTGGTAGG
This sequence comes from Mobula birostris, assembly GCF_030028105.1. NCBI lineage: Eukaryota > Metazoa > Chordata > Chondrichthyes > Myliobatiformes > Myliobatidae > Mobula > Mobula birostris. The sequence continues at coordinate 139,213,057 of NC_092374.1, read as the reverse complement.
TTAATTGATGATTGTAAATTGTCCCGCGATTAGGCTGAATTAAATTGAAGGATTCCTGGGTGACATGGTTCGAAGGGCCGGAAGGGCCTAACTTCACACTGTATCTCATAAATAAATAAATAAACAAACAAACAAACAAATATATTTAAGTAAATAAATATACCTTTTACCTACTCATGATTGCTTTACCAATTAGTGGGGTCATGTCTATCTTCCTCCAATAAACACCAACAGAAAGTGCTGTACATACTCCCACGCGTCAAGCAACATCTATGAATCAAGGAACAAAAATAATACCTCAGTTTAATAAAGCTTGCAGCAGACAATGGAGTATGGAATACAGGGAGGTAGGTGGGGAGTGATCCTTTGGGAGGAGCATGTGGGTGACGGGCAGATGTAGAAGGAGAGCTTGAGGAAATACATATGGCGATGGGGGCCAGTTGGATCAGGAGGAGCGAGAGCAGTGAAAAAAAATGAGGAAATGGGACAGAGGGAGAGCAGTTGCAAGAAGAATCAGAATTTGATGTTCATGTTGACAGGACAGAGACTTTACTGAAGTAATCTGAGGTACCTTTCCTCTAATTTTCATTTGGCATTAACCTGGCAGTGGAAAAGAACATGGACAGTCAATGTAGGAATGGAAAATTAAATTGAAATGGATGGTCGTCAGGAGATCCTAGCCTGCATGGTGAATGAACTAGAGGTGCTGCAAGACATAAGAATTCAGGATTCTTCAGCATTTTCCCGAGTGTTTGTAACTACGAGCTAGTTAACCACAACTGCCACAATCTCAGACAAAAACTTAATGAACTTCCTTCTCTTATAGAGTAAACGATGTACAGCCAGACAGGGCAGTAGTTAACTGATGCTGAGGGTTGCAGCTGCATACCATTGCACTGTTGGGGAAATGGATTCATTGCACTGTCAGGGAAATGGAATCAAAGAAAGACTGCCCAACTAGGGCATTCAACCACTGTACAAATGCGAAAAGAAGAAACAATACTAATACATAAATAAGCAATAAATATCAAGAACATGAGATGTAGGGTCCTTAAAAGTGAGTCCACTGGTTGTGGGAACATATCAATGATGTGGCAAATGAAGTTGAGTGAAGTTATCTCCTTTGTTTCAAGATTCTGGTGGTTGCGGGATAATAACTGCTCCTGAACCTGATGGTGTAGGTCCTGAGGCTCTTATACCTTCTTCCTGAAGTGAGAAGTGAGAAGGGAGCATGTCCTGGGGGCTGGAAAGTACCCGATAATGGACCAAACACGAGGAAACCTGCAGATGCTGGAATTTCAAGCAACACACATAAAAGTTGTTGGTGAACGCAGCAGGTCAGGCAGTAATGATAGGAGAAGACTACCAGTTCGCCTATCATTTTTGATCTCCCCATCCCCCTCCCACTTTCAAATCTCTGACTAGCTCTTCTTTCAGTTAGTCCTGACAAAGGGTCTCAGCCCAAAACGTCGACTGTACCTCTTCCTAGAGATGCTGCCTGGCCTGCTGCGTTCACCAGCAATTTTTATGTGTGTTCCCTGATAATGGATGCTGCTTTCCTGCAACGGTGCTTCATGGAGATCTGCTCAGTGGTTGGGAGGGCTTTGCCCATCATTGACTAGGCTGTATCCAGTATTTTTTATAGGATTTTCCATTCAAGGACATTGCTGTTTCCATACCAGCTTTAAGATGGTGCTGCTGAACATGGACAACAGTATACTGGTGGTTCATAAAGCAAGAAATGCAAATAAGTGCTTTATTAATGATACCTTTTTCAATGGAAAATCTGGTATACGATCACTGCAAACAATGAAGAAACAAGTGAAGGCAAACTGACTCGAGGGTCGAGGCATGCGGCTGCGATACAAAGTCAGAGTGAGGTCGATGGATGTTCAAGGAGAAGTGGTCAGGAAAAGGTAGAGGCGTGTTCAAGACAGAGAGGAACAGAGCTGAGAAAAGTCAAAGTGGAGGAGTTTCGGAGCCCATCCACCTAAGCTGAGAGCGAGGTCTGATCGATCGAAGCACCGGGCCGATTTGGAAAGGTCAGGTGTGGGCAGGAAGGTGGCAATGGAGTCCAAGCCCAGAGTATATCGATGTGGTGGTGCCTGGGTCCTAGTGCAGGGGACAACCTGATGTTTCGGATGATTTAAACAGCAGACTAGGTGGATTGAAAAGGCATGTTGTTGGGACCGGAGCCGAGGGTCAGTCAGGTTCTGCTCGCTTACTCCATTCTCCATGGCACTGAGGCTGTGGAACTGCTCCAGCTGCTCTGGGCCTCATGTCTGCAAGCTCCACCATGTTCTGCTCCACTAGGATGAAGCTATGGCCAGCTCCAGCTGCTCCGGACTTCGTGTCTACGGACTCACTTTGTTCTGAATGCTGTTACTTGCTTTTATTATTTAGATGATTTGTGTTTTTTTTTCTCTTTCTGCACACTGGGGGGGCTTGTTGATCTTTTTTTAATGGGTTCTCTCATGTTTTGTGGATGACTGTAAGGAGAAAAACCTCAAGGTTGCACAATTTAAACATACTTTGTTAATAAATGTACTTTGAACATTGATGCAGCCAGTCAGTATATTCTCCACTATATATCTATAGAAGTTAGTCGAAGTTTTATATGTCATGCCAAATCTCTGCAAACTCCTAAGGCAGCTTTCTTTGTAATTGCACTTATGTGTAGGACAGGTCCTCTGAAATAATAACACCCAGGAATTTAAAGCTGCTCACCCTCTCCACCTCTGCTCCTCTGATGATGACTGGCTCATGGATCTCTGGTTCCCTTCTCCTGAAGTCAACAATCAGCTCCTTGGTCATGCTGGCACTGAGTGAGAGATTGGTGTTATGACCAACCAGATTTTCAATCTCTCTCCTATACGCTGATTCATCACCTCCTTTGATTCAGCCTATGACAGAGGTGTAATCAGTAAACTTGAATATAGCATTGGAGCCCTGCTTAGCCGCACAGTCATAAATATAAAGTGAGTAGATCAGGGGGCTGAGCACACAGCCCTGTGGTGCACCTTCCTGATGGAGATTGTGGAGAGGATATTGTTGCCAATCTGAGCTGACTAGGGTCTGCAAGTGAGGAAATCCAGGATTCAATTGCATAAAGTTGTGTGAGAAGCCAAGGTTTTGGAGCTTATTGATTAGCTTTGGGGGGATGAGGGTATTGAATGCTGAGCTGTAGTCATGTTCAAGTTCCAACATCGAAATTAATGTGCATGTAATCCTAACTGGCAAAGCAGTCTTCACACAAAGGATAAGGGCACCAACAAGCAGTACAGGCAGATTCCTCTGCACTCGCTTCTGTATTTTTTATTGCAATTACAAATTAATTCTGAGGTTTCTGTCCAATTACCAGCATGGAAATAATAATTCCCTTATATAACTTTTTTTTTAAGTTCCATATGAGCTAAGTTTGTTTGAAACTCAGTTCTCAGAGATACTTTATTAGAGACACTTTAAAGTTTATTGCAGTTAATTTATTTGTGGTAATATTAAAAATGTACATTAAACATATAGAGCCCATAAAAAGTATTCATTCCACCCCCCCCCCCGGAAGTTTTCATGTTTTATTGTTTTACCATATTGAATCACAGTGGATTTAATTTGACTTTTTGACACTGATCAACAAAAAAAGATTATTTCATGTCAATGTGAAAACAGATCTCTACAAAGTGATCTAAATTAATTACAAGTATAAAACGCAAAATAAGTATTCATGCCCTTCAAGTCAGTATTTAGTAGATGCACCTTTGGCAGCAATTACAGCCTGGAGTCTGTGTGGATAGGACTCTATCAGCTTTCCCCATCTGCACACTGCAATTTTTCCCCATTCTTTAAAAAACTACTCAAGCTCTGTCAGATTGAATGAGGATTGTGAATGAACAGTGCGTTTTGAGGATAGCCACACATTTTCAATTGGATTGAGGTCTGGATTCTGACTTAGCCACTCCCGGACATTAACTTTGTTGTTTGTAGCTTTGGCTTTATGCTTGGGGTCACTATCTTCCTGGAAATCAAATCTTCTCCGAAGTGGCAGTTCTGTTTTCACTTTGACGACAAAAGAGTCTTTTTCTGTTGATCGGTGTCAAAAAAGCCAAATTAAATCCACTGTGATTTAATGTTGTAAAACAATAAAACATGAAAACATCTGGAAGGTGAATACCTTTTATAAGCACGGTATGTTAAAAATGTGGGATATGACCTTTAATTTTACCAAAGAAAAAATGGCAGTTTAGCACAAGAGTGTTTATTAGGTGCATCAAAATCAAACTTACAAAAATTAGTGAAAATTACCGAAAACAATGGAAAAAAGTCAATATTTATGAATTATATCTACAAGGAAACGCAATAATAACTCTGTATTTATTCTTGTCCAGTGTGAACTCCTGGCAGCTCCTATCTCTCTCTCAGACTGAGGGTGATGAGCTCCTTCTATTAGGCACTAAGACATACCATCTTTAATTACCAACAAATTTAATTTAAGATTACACATAGATTAGAATATGATGCAACCCACAATGTCGTTACAATCATATTATAAAATAAGCAGAAGTATAAACACTAAGTGCGGTATACAAACAATATATGCACATTTACATAACTCCATTACTGAAGAAATGGAATATTCCACCATATATGGTGGGAAAGGCTCCATAAAGCCAAACAGAGAACATCAGCTTGGTTTAGGACCCAGAGGACTCCATGTGACTGCTGGGAGACAACAGCGTGAAACAGCAGAACGCTCAATACACTCACACATTAACAGTTAAGTAGAAGTAAAGAAACTAAACTAAAGTTTGGTGTCTGACTCTGAATGAGTGGAGCAATGTGGAGGGAAAACAGTGGGTTAATTGTGAGAATATACCAGGGAAAACATTTTTATGTGCGGTGTGTGAGTTATATAAACTGTGTTGTGCACCTTGGTCCGGAAGAATGTTGCTTCGCTTGGCTGTATGCATGTATATGGTTGAATGATAATACACTTGAACTTGATACCTCATTCCAGATCCTTCATGCTTATGAATGTATATATGGATACCATTTTGTAAGAATAGTGACGTCAGTTTCCAATACAGCAGGATTCATATCATTTTCAATAAAATGCATACAAAAGGCTCATGAACAGCACAGACCCCAACTACTGGAGCATGTTGTGATGTCTCTCAAAAGACCTCACCCTATTTGTTTCATTTTTAGAACATCTTGGGTTTTTTTTTATTCGTCCATGGTGATCAAATTCATCCTCCACGAGCCTCATCTACAGATATCCACATAACCTTGGTGTCATTTTCAAATCTCTCCACTACTCTCAGTATCTCCACAGCCAACATCATCTCCCAATCAACCCATCCATCTTTCATCCTCTTAACACCTTCTCAGCCCTTTATACTTCAGTCATTGCCCCATGCCCTCATTGTCCTGAATCTTTTCACTATACTTAACAGACTTCTCCCAAAAATGGCCATCCCTAGCGGTACAATTAGAAAACAGCAATGTTCATTGTCCCTCTCCTCTCACTACTCAGCAATACACTTCCTCTGTGAGGTTCTCTCTCTGCAATGGTGAGCGATCATGAAGGAAAACCTTTGGTCATGTCTTGATGAAAGTAAGGCCCATTTTTACTGCACCTAAAGAACATTGCAACTTTGCAACAAATTGTCTCTCAAATTCTTATCCAGCACTTATTCAAATGCTTATCTAATTCCTTTGTGAAACCATAACTGCATGTGCTCCTCTTTCACAGAAAAATCCAGGTCATCATTGCTGCCAGTCTACTATGAAGCATGGTGCTTGCACCCTTACATCTGCTTCTAAAAGTCAGTATCTCTTAAGCTTGGTTAATCACTTTCTTCACCTGTCTTATTATCTTCAACTACTCATATCAAGAAGTCACAAGCTCAGTTTGAACAACCCTTTTGAAATAGTTCAATTTTTTGTATCTTCCCATCAAAATATATAACTTCACACATCTACAGCCCATTCCAACATTATCTTCCTCATTCATGACTTGAACTTTGAAAAGTAGAAAATGAACTCTGACATATTAAGTCTACCCATAGGTTCAATGACAGTTTGCTGGAAGCCATGTTCGTGTATAAAGGCCTTCAAGAGACATTCATTACATCCTAAGCAGATGAGGCAGTTGTCACAATAGTGAGAAAAAGTATTCAAAATAATGCATACAGAGCCTCACCGATATATATGTTTATTGTGAACCCTTACCTCCACCACAGCAACTTAAGCAAAAGAGGAAAAAAAGGATATTTTTCCCCATTGAACTCTTAGCAAATGCTTATTCATGGGATTTATAGAGCATGACATTAGAATTACAATCATCTATTTGTTGTGAGCTACACTGACTTATAATTATTGTAGAATATATGAGATCCTGAGCAAAACAGTAATTCCACTTTAAAAATACTTAATTGAATGCAAAACCCTTTGAGATGTCCTGAAAATGGTATGAAAAAATCCTTCATTAATGCAGCCCTTTTATTTTCAGTGCTTTAGGGAAATCAGCACTCCCGGAGCAGGGTGAAGAGGTAAGTGGAATGAAATCTCTGGCCTCTCTTTCTAAGGCCCTGCCAGAGTAATTTCTAGCATTTCTCCCCTTTACCCTAATTGAGCCTGAAAGTGAGGTAAACCCTACATAAGCAAAAAGAAATGAAATTTGAAGTTTTTGTTCTTGCCCTGATTCTGCTGGGCTCAGGAATCAACTCCAGTTCCTCAAACTCTACTCTTACCAAACACGCCCTGAATTACCTCAAACTCTTCTCTTACCAAACACACCCTGAATTACCTCAAACTCTACTCTTACCAAACATGCCCTGAATTACCTCAAACTCTACTCTTACCAAACATGCTCTGAATTACTTCAAACTCTACTCTTATCAAACATGCCCTGAATTACTTCAAACTCTACTCTTATCAAACACGCCCTGAATTACTTCAAACTCTACTTTTATCAAACACGCCCTGAATTACCTCAAACTCTACTCTTATCAAACACGCCCTGAATTACCTCAAATTCTACTCTTACCAAACACGCCCTGAATTACCTCAAACTCTACTCTTACCAAACACGCCCTGAATTACCTCAGACTCTACTCTTACCAAACACGCCCTGAATTACCTCAAACCTTCTGCCAATGTTCTTAGAAATTTAGGTTTGTATATTCAAGAAAATATAGCTATTATTTTATCAGGTGATGTTTTGAAACATTATTTTTTCTTTATCTATTTATTATTTCACAGGCCCAGTGAAGATCTGATAGGGCCTGGAATGAGGTTTGCATCCACCAAAGGCATTTATGATACTGGAATCCATGTTTGTATTATAAAGCTCCGGACAGTGTAGTTAGTTGGACCTGCTTGTGTAAATCATGAGTCAGAGGTAGGATTTTGAAATTCATTTCTCTTCTGTACTGTGTCAGATGGGCACCATTCATCACTATGCCAGCATATCTTTTCCAGTGATATCAAACTCAGCCCCATTTTTTTCTTGAACATGCCAATGCTGGCGGTCGAGTCTTCACAGAAGGCAAGTGCACTTGAAGTTTCATAAACAGAAAAGTATTAATCATGGAAAAAGATTTAGGATAATAAGGCTGTTTCGACTGGTACAGAACATATTAAAAGATTTAATAATGATTTTTGAAACTGCCAAGTAATTTGAAAGGGTGAATGACAAGATTACTCCCTAGGATTGAAGATGTAAAATTGAAGATATACAATAAATGTGAAATTTTCATTAAGAGAATGTGGAGAATAAATATAAGTAATATCTTTTTACAAAAAAGTTATTACTTATCAATCTTCTACACCATAGAATGATAATCATTTACACCAGAGGAAAATGTTGAGCTTTTAGGAGAATGTTGGATGACTAGATATATTTTATGCAGATTTTGAGCTGCAACAGAAATTAGAACCTGAATACTTTCCTTCTGAAGGAAGTTTCTACATTGTGTGGCCACTCTAAGAGGTACCTACCATACCTAATAAAGTGGCCACTGAGTGCATGCTCATAGTCTTGTGTTGCTGTAGCCCATCCACTTCAAGGTTCAATGTGCTGAGCATTCATAAATGCTCTTCTGCCACCACCGTGGTAACATGTGGTTACTTGGGTTGCTGTCACATTCCTGTCAGCCTGAACTAGTCTGGTCATTACCTTCTGATCCCTTTCATTAGCGAGGCATATTTATCCACAGAACTGCCCCCTACTGGATGATTTTTGCTTTTCCCACCATTCCCTATAAACTCTTGAGATTGCTGTGTGTGAAAATCCCAGGAATTCAGCAGCTTCTGAGATACTCAAACAACCCCGTCTGGCACCAACAATCATTCCATGGTCAAAGTCACTTAGGTCACATTTCTTCCCCATTCTGATGTTTGGTCTGAACAACAACTGAAGCTCTTGACCATATCTGCATGCTTTCATGCATTGAGTTGCAGCCATATGATTGACTGATTAGCTAATTCGATTACCGAGCAGGTGTGCAGGTGTACTTAATAAATTGGCCACTGAGTGTAGTTTCATTGCCTTTATTTCCTCCTACAGAATAAAGCCTACTGAAAAAAGTGAGCTTCTTATGAGAAAAATTATGAAAGCAGTGTGTAATTGGTGATTAAATTTCCACATGGTACTCCTTGTTTGCAAAAGGAGCCACATGCTGGATTTTCTCCACTGCCCAAACTTGTTCCCTTAGTTCCTGCCCACTTTCACTTACCTGGACGTGAAGCCAAAGTGCTGACTCCCCACACTCAAAAGGCATCTCATGAGCTACAGTAACATCTCAGTAACAATCAGGCGCCCGCTGAGTGTTTTGATAATGCTGAAAACAAGACTGACAATAGGTGTCACGTGTTCTATGAAGGCTTTCAAAACTGCGTAACAGTTTTCCAATTTTTCTGTAGTGCAGACACTTAAAACTTGAAGGATAAGTGCAAAATTATGGTATACTTGAAAGCAGAATATATACTTTAAGATACTCTGAGAAAGAAATTATTAAAAAGCACATTAAATAAATAATGTTAAATTACAATTCCATGATAATTTTGATTCTATAATGTGGTCTGTTTCACTGAGGATCAACTACAGTAACAAAATAAATAGAAAACAAATAATTGAACTGAATTGCCTTTTTCCATCTATCTGCAACAGAGATCTCCATTCACATACAAGGGCTGCTGATCTTACACCAGGTTTGGACAACATGGAATCAACATCATAGAATCTTAAACTTAAGTCCCTGTCTTATCCTTTAAGATCTGATACTTAAATAAAACTTAAACCATTGACAGCAGGATGCCATTCTCAATTACTATCACCTGTCACATTTCACCGGAGGTTAGATAATCCTCTTTCCAAACCAACCATTAATATCAAAACTCACTCACTGATGCAAGATATGAGCCCCTTCACAGCACTCATAACAAGTGATAGAGCAAAATAGATGTTGAAGGATTTATTTTGCTTTGGAAGGTTTTTTACTTTCTAGCCACTAAATTATTATATTAAAAATTGACATTCCTTAAGATTGTAATTTATCCCCAGTATTGACCTAATGAGCACCTTGATAAAAGAGTGTCCCTGTAAAATTAAATAGAGAAATAATGTATAATTCCCTATTGCAACCTAATAGGTGCTAATATTTACAAACTGGGAAAGAAATTAGAGTTCTTGCAGACAGAACAAAGTGATTTGAAATCATTCGGCATCTGTTCACAGCTACAGTTTTCCATGCTGCATTTGTTTACTGGTGCTCTGATGGCATGAACAGTCTGCAGTTACATACTTCAACGAAAGAATGGTGACCGCCATGCTGTTGCTTGCTGGTTGTGGACGGCTGGGAGCAGGGAGAGGGATGTCATAAGTAGGCTTTCAAAATCAGACCCTGATGTCAAGAGCAGAAGCAGTCGATTACTTAACTTGCTTCAAAGGGGTATGCATGTTTTTTTAAGGTGCTTTATACTGTCGATAATTCTTTGCAGCCATATTCACAGACAATGCCATTTTCAATTAACAATTCAACAAAATTCTGTAAAAGTGAACTGCCTTGAAGACAGGAGACTTAACGTTGGAAGAAGAAAGATTATATGCATACTTTATATATGTGCGTGCATGCGTGTGTGTGTGTGTGTGTGTGTGTGTGTGTGTGTGTGTGTGTGTGTGTGTGTGTGTTAGTTACAAGCAGAAAAGACAATGTTAAAGTCGTTCACTTTCTTTGAAAATATAACTCTAATGTTATTGCTTCCCTTCTTTCATCAGAATCAGGTTTAATAACACTGGCATATGCTGTAAAATTCGATAACTTTATGGCAGCAGTACAATGCAATACATGATAAATAAATATAGAGAAAAAATAGTAGTGTTGATGGGCTCAATGTCCATTTAGGAATCAGGTGGCATAGGGGAAGAAGCTGTTCCTGAATCATTGAGTGTGTGTCTTCAGGCTTCTGTACCTGCTTTCTCATGGTAGCAATGAGAAGTGGGCATGTTCTGGGTGGTGGATGTTCTTAATGATGGACACCGCCTTCCTAAAGCACCACTCCTTGAAGATGTCTTGGATACTACAAAAGCTTGTACCCATGATGGAGCAGAATAGTTTTACAAAATTCTACAACTTACTTCAATCTTGTGCTGTAGCCAACCCCCCCTCCCACCCCCATATCTGACGATAACACACAACTACCACTCATTCATCAAGAACGAAAAATGCAGGATGGCCAGTTTCATGAGATGTCACATGCTCAGTTAATCAGGCATGTCATCTGTGTAAAGGCAGAAGGCATAGGAAGCGGTTCAAAACTTCTATAAGTGATTTCCAGCTGATCAAATGAAGGAGGAACTCCCTGTCAGGTCCAAAAGAAAACTAAAGGTCCCAGACTCCCCTCTTCGATTGCAAATAATTACTATTATACCTTTCACCATTCACCCAATTCCAGGGGTCTGATCTCATGAGTAATTCGCCATAAATCTCTCCAGCTCCAGTCTCTCCAACAAATCCATTTTATTAGACTGTGTGGGGCTTAAACAAATCTTACAGGTTGATGTGCAAGACCTCACAAGCGGTACAAAGTTGACACACACACACACACACACACACACACACAAACAAACCCACGCTAACACCTTGTCCCCAGTTAAGCTTGGGTTTTGTAACTTTTTTAAGATAACTTTTATGAGACACACTCTGTTAACATAAGGTGTAGTAAAACAATCTAATCGCGTGAAGGAATACGTGCTTTATCTGACTGTTGTCAAACTCTTCTGTGGTACTATTCAGATATAATAAGCATTTTTTAATATTCAGAAAGACATTGCTTCAAGACTTCAACAGTCTGTTTGAATAAGGCACACAATTCCATGACTAAGGGGTTTTTAAACAACATAACAATAAACTAGAAGCTGCAATGATAAAGAAAGCTAGTATGGTAGGGGTGGGAGATGGTTAACCATTGCTGTAACTCTCTTACACACTATCTCTGAAAAATAAAGGAATGGAAGAATTTTCTGACCTTCAATACAGAAAAAACATTGAATGCTGAGCTATGTGTTGATGAAGCCATTACACTGTCCTACACAAATTCAGTTATGTTTGGTTGCAATGACTGCCCAGGGTGCAGTACGCTCTGATTTGTATTAAAGCTGAAACTTCTCTTTGAGTAAAATCTCCAAGGTCACAACTGAAGAATTAATGTGTAATTGAAACTGAAAGAGTGGTTAAGGGACCTCCTTGCAATGCAGAGATCTATGGTGGCATTTGTTTACTGAATTGCTGAAGAATTAACAGAAGAAAAAAAATAGAAATTTATTTTACAGAGACTTTATCCTTATTGAATGTATTATCTGTTGTTGAGGAAATGTATTCATACTTATAAGTCACAGAATTCTGATTGTGAAAGTTGGCTGTGATACAGAGTTGGTTTGTTTCCACTAATATTGAATAATAAATTAATTCCAAAGCTCATGAAAAGAGAAGACAAATCATTTTCATTCTATGAAAACTACTTGCCCTCAGATGCTGGGGAATCACAACAAAGTTAGGTCTAAATCTAATTCTGTGCGTGTGTATACACACACACACACATCTTATTGTGTTCCAATGGGTAACAAATTCAATCTTTAAATATTTATTTTAAACTTTCTTGAAACTGTAATCCCATTTAAAAAGTATAGTTGAGATTATTTATCATTCAAGTTTAAATGCATTAGGATTAATAATTAAGTATAAGGGATTCAGACTCAGTTGTCACTTTTAAATACCAACTCAAAACCTATTTATTTAACATTGCTTTTAACTAACATCATTTTGTCTTTATCTTTTGTATTTGCACTTTATCCCATTGTAAAGCAATCTGAACTACATACTTGTAAGAAAAGTGCTCTATAAATAAAGTTATTATTGTTATCATGTAGTTCAAATACAAAGAGTAAATTTTGAAGTTCTCTGTGTGACAAAAATGATCATCATGAACATAATCATAGGTTACTGTCCCATTGGCATTTCCATCATCAGTCTGATTTTTTAAAAAATCCCCACTGAACCATTAGAATAGCTTATCCCAGCTTTATGCAAGTCAAATCTAATTTCACTCGAAAGCTACTTCCTGCATTCTCCCCCTGTAACAATGGAAAACAAAGAGTAACACAAATTATGCAGTTTACAGCTACAAAGAACCTTCCCAGTCTTTCAGAATAAAAAGGGCATACATTATCACTGATCGCTAATGCAGAAAAATGGCTTGAAATGCATTCTGACATAAAATGCATGTTTCAGTTAGTCCAAATGTCAAAATGGAGAAACACTTTAATGAAACAATTGCTTGAAAGAAAAGTTAAAAAAAAATTGAAAGTCTTCAGAATCTGGACACTCAGTTGTATATTAAAATACATAGGCTCAAAGGATATGGAAAATTAGTTGTGTTTTACTTGATCTAAATGCTGTCAGGGTACTTCTGGTGTGGGAATCTAGAAATCAGTCTCAGTAAAATAATATTAAGAATTAACAAACACAAGAACATCTACAGATGCTAGAAATCCAAAGCAACACACAAAATGTTGGAGGAACTCAGCAGGCCAGGCAACATCTATGGAATAGAGTAAACAGTTAACATTTAGGGCCAAAACCCTTTATCAGGATAAATTAAGTTTCAGATAATAAGCTAGAGGCATGGTAAAGGTAATTAGCTACCATGTTGGCTAATTGAAGAACATACCCTTGCACTGCACAGAGAATTAAACAAAATTGGGGCAGCATGGTAGTGTAGCGGTTAGCACAAAAATTTATAGTACCAGTGACCTGGATTCAATTTCACCGCTGTCTGTAACAAGTTTGTACAATCTCCCCGTGATTGTGTGGGTTTCCTCCAGGTCTTCCAGTTTCCGCCCCCACTCCAAAGACGTACCAGTTGATAGCTTATCTGGTCATTGTAAATTTTCCCATGATAAGGCTTGGATTAAAATCAGGGAATTACACGGCAGCCTGGCTCAAAGGGCTGGAAGGGCCTTCATGCTGTATCTCAATGAATGAATAAAATGTTAAAATATTAACAAAACTAAGATCATTCTCAGAATGATAAAGAGTGACAGCTTCCAGATCCTGCAACAGTATGCAGTCCATTGCAGTGTTGAAATAGGGTTGAAATAGATATAGACAAAAAGCCACGGGATGAATGGAAGAAAAACTTAAAGCTCATTTTGGTCATCACAATTCCACATGCAAATTCATATTGGGAAACTACATTACATTCCGATGCAGGTCCTGTGAAAAGCTAAATAACGGATGATAACTGATAGAAAAGCACCCTCAATTCCATCTCTTGTTCTTACAAGGAGCAACAACAAGAAAAAAAACAAAACGAGAAATAAATATTGGAAGTTGAGAAATACCACCAAATTCAACTAGGCTGATCCATCCTCTATTACCGGCCATAAGCCATTACTACCAATATTGGGTTCCAAATTAGAAATAACTACTCCAGGAGCATGAAGAATGCAAAGACATCACAGCAAGATTATACTATTGAGCATAACAAAAAGAACATAATTGTAAGTGTTCTCCTGTCCCTATTGCATAAGATCTCTTAATATTTGAAATGAAAATGGGGTGAACAAATAAAATGCAGTTAGTGTGGGCTTTTTGGTAATTGTGTCTGATGGTGCAGTCAAAATGCAGAAATATCAAGTTGTAAAGAGGTTGACGAATAAGGATGTAACAAGCATAGAGATAAGGAATTGAAGTTTTTACACAGTCATCACAGTTTGTTGTGATGTGAGCAACAGAGGACATTCAATAGGATCTGACCTGTACAAAAAGGATGGGTTACACTTGAATCCTAGGGGGACCAATATCCTGGCGGGGAGATTTGGAAAGGCTACTGAGGTGACTTTAAACTAGAATGGTTGGGGGATGGGAATCAAATTAAAGAGACTAGGAGAGAGGAGGTTAGTTCACAACAGGGGGATAGGAACAAGTGCAGAGAGACAGAAGGGTGTAAAATGATGGTAGAAGCAAAAAGTAGTAAGGAGAAAAGTAAAAGTGGCAGGATGGCAAATTCAGGGCAAAAATCAAAAAAGGCCACTTTTCAACATAATTGTATAAGGGCTAAGAGTGTTATAAAAGCAAGCCTGAAGGCTTTGTGTGTCAATGAAAGAAGCATTTGTAACAAGGTGGATGAATTAAAAGTGCAGATTATTATTAATGAATATGATATAGTTGGGATCACAGAGACATGGCTCCAGGGTGACCAAGGATGGGAGCTCAACATTCAGTGATATTCAATAGTCAGGAGGGATAGACATGAAAGAAAAGGAGGTGGGGTAGCATTGCTGGTTAGAGAGGAGATTAACGCAATAGAAAGGAAGGACATTAGCCAGGAGGATGTGGAATCGATATGGATAGAGCTGCATAACACTAAGGGGCAGAAAACGCTGGTGGGAGTTGTGTACAGGCCACCTAACAGTAGTAGTGAGGTTGGGGATGGTATTAAACAGGAAATTAGAAATGCCTGCAATAAAGGAACAGCAGTTATAATGAGTGACTTCAATCTACATATAGATTGGGTGAACCAAATTGGTAAGGGTGCTGAGGAAGAGGATTCCTTGGAATGTATGCAGGATGGTTTTTTGAACCAACATGTGGAAGAACCAACTAGAGAGCAGGCTATTCTAGACTGGGTATTGAGCAATGAGGAAGGGTTAATTAGCAATCTTGTCGTGAGAGGTCCCTTGGGTAAGAGTGACCATAATATGGTGGAATTCTTCATTAAGATGGAGAGTGACATAGTTAATTCAGAAACAAAGGTTCTGAACTTAAAAAAGGGTAACTTTGAAGGTATGAGACATGAATTAGCTAAGATGGACTGGCAAATGACACTTAAAGGGTTGACGGTGGATATGCAATGGCAAGCATTTAAAGATCACATGGATGAACTACAACAATTGTTCATCCCAGTTTGGCAAAAGAATAAATCACGGAAGGTAGTGCACCCGTGGCTGACAAGGAAATTAGGGATAGTATCAATTCCAAAGAAGAAACATGCAAATTAGCCAGAAAAAGTGGCTCACCTGAGGACTGGGAGAAATTCAAAGTCCAGCAGAGGAGGACAAAGGGCTTAATTAGGAAAGGGAAAAAAGATTATGAGAGAAAACTGACAAGGAACATAAAAACTGACTGTAAAAGCTTTTATAGATATGTGAAAAGAAAAAGATTGGTTAAGACAAATGTAGGTCCCCTACAGACAGAGACAGGTGAATTGATTGTGGGGAGCAAGGACATGGCAGACCAATTGAATAACTACTTTGGTTCTGTCTTCACTAAGGAGGACATAAATAATCTTCCGGAAATAGTAGGGGACAGAGGGTCCAGTGAGATGGAGGAACTGAGGGAAATACATGTTAGTAGGGAAGTGGTGTTAGGTAAATTGAAGGGATTAAAGGCGGATAAATCCCCAGGGCCAGATGGTCTGCATCTCAGAGTGCTTAAGGAAGTAGCCCAAGAAATAGTGGATGCATTAGTGATAATTTTTCAAAACTCTTTAGATTCTGCACTAGTTCCTGAGGATTGGAGGGTGGCTAATGTAATCCCGCTTTTTAAAAAAGGAAGGAAAGAGAAACTGGGGAATTATAGACCGGTTAGCCTCGGTGGTGGGGAAAATGCTAGAGTCAGTTATCAAAGATGTGATAACAGCACATTTGGAAAGTGATGAAATCATTGGACAAAGTCAGCATGGATTTGTGAAAGGAAAATCATGTCTGACGAATCTCAGAATTTTTTGAGGATGTAACTAGTAGAGTGGATAGGGGAGAACCAGTGGATGTAGTATATTTGGATTTTCAAAAGGCTTTTGACAAGGTCCCACACAGGAGTTTAGTGTGCAAACTTAAAGCACATGGTATTGAGGGTAAGGTATTGATGTGGACAGAGAATTGGCTGGCAGACAGGAAGCAAAGAGTGGGAATAAACGTGACCCTTTCAGAATGGCAGGCAGTGACTAGTGGGGTACCGCAAAGCTCAGTGCTGGGACCCCAGTTGTTTCCAATATATATTAATGACTTAGACGAGGGAATTAAATGCAGTATCTCCAAGTTTGCGGATGACATGAAGGTGGGCGGCAGTGTTAGCTGTGAAGAGGATGCTAAGAGGATGCAGGGTGACTTGGATAGGTTAGGTGAGTGGGCAAATTCATGGCAGATGCAATTTAATGTGGATAAATGTGAGGTTATCCACTTTGGTGGCAAAAACAGGAAAACAGATTATTATTTGAATGGTGGCCAATTAGGAAAAGGGGAGGTGCAATGAGACCTGGGTGTCATTATACACCAGTCATTGAAAGAGAGCATGCAGGTACAGCAGGTGGTGAAAAAGGCGAATGGTATGCTGGCATTCATAGCAAGAGGATTCGAGTACAGGAGCAGGGAGGTACTACTGCAGTTGTACAAGGCCTTGGTGAGACCACACCTGGAGTATTGTGTGCAGTTTTGGTCCCCTAATCTGAGGAAAGACATCCTTGCCATAGAGGGAGTACAAAGAAGGTTCACCAGATTGATTCCTGGGATGGCAGGACTTTCATATGATGAAAGACTAGATGGACTAGGCTTATAGTCGTTGGAATTTAGAAGATTGAGGGGGGATCTTATTGAAACATATAAAATCCTAAAGGGATTGGACATGCTAGATGCAGGAAGATTGTTCCCGATGTTGGGGAAGTCCAGAATCAGGGGTCACAGTTTGAGGATAAAGGGGAAGCCTTTTAGGACCGAGATTAGGAAAAACTTCTTCACACAGAGAGTGGTGAATCTGTGGAATTCTCTGCCACAGGAAACAGTTGAGGCCAATTCATTGGCTATATTTAAGAGGGAGTTAGATATGGCCCTTGTGGCTAAAGGGATCAGGGGGTATGGAGGGAAGGCTGGTACAGGGTTCTGAGTTGGATGATCAGCCATGATCATACTGAGTGGCGGTGCAGGCTTGAAGGGCCGAATGGCCTACTCCTGTACCTATTTTCTATGGGTTTTTTTCTGTCATAGATTGGTAAAGTTTGTTACTTAGAGAGAAAAGATTTTGGCTGAACACAAAGGAATAGATTGCAAAAAAACTGTTCATTTTCCCTGTCGGGATGGTGACCTCAAATTACTGCTGAGCAAATGTAGGATATGAAGAAACTACCAAACACTTTGAATTCAGTATCAAATATCTTTTCAGAGAGTCCATTTACATCATTGTGGAAAACAGCAACAAATTCATGATCCTGAAGCTACTCAAGATAGACCGAAGTGAAGCACAGCTTAGTGATAACATACAATAGATAAAGTGAGGGAAATATATACATGTCACAGTTTAAATGGAGCACTCTTTTCCTAAGATTGCCTTCAGCTTTAGTCTCCCCTCTTTGCAAACTTCATGACAGAATGTTATCAAACATATTCCCATTCCTTAATCTTATCTGACTTCAAGAGGAGAAGTTGAAATCTCTCACTGGATAGATAAAAAATCTCTCACTAAAAGGTATTCCATGAATATTAAAAACTCAGCATGGAACTCTGCTTGGACCTATTTATTGCTGAAGAACAGGACAATTTGGACTCTTCTATAGGGTATTCACCTGCAGTACTACTGGTGAAGAAAATATTGAGAACGTGAAAAATACCGTGTTAAAACCATATTTGGTTTCTTAGTATAAAATCAACAAGAGTTGGTTCTAAACATCACCATGACAGAAGGAATGCAATAAAACAGTGCTCTTCATCTTGTTAGTCTCTCCACATACTTGAGTTATTGTGAGTAGGAAATAAAAAGCACAGCAGAGGCTGTCAAAATGGAAACGAGATTTTAGATTGATAGAATCCAGAGTATTCATGTAAATCAGATGACTTACACTGTGGCCATACTTGTAGAAAGAATAAACTTAACTCATGATAATGCAACATGAAGTAAAATTTATATCCTCAAATGTTGTGTGGAACTAGGGAGCCTTTAAATAAAGTTTTGAAGCATGTTTAGTTCTCTGAATTCAATTAGTGGATGTCCAAGGACCTAAACATGACCTCCTAAACCCCAATATAGTGGCAAGCATGATTCAACTTAAATTCATCCCCAAAGTCTTTAGAGATGTTAACATTCAAATCATTGAAGTAAACCCGTCATCAGATTTTTCAAAATGCTGAAAAGTATTGTTATTTCCCATGTAAGGACTGTGCTGTAACAATGGTCAAACCATTATAAGGGATGCCTACCCAGAAAAGGATAGCAAAGAAATTCACTGATACAAGTGTGAAAAGGAAAATTGTTCACAGACTGAATATTGCAAGAGGCACTCAGTGCCTAGAAAATAGAGCACACTATTAAATCAAACAGTGCAAAATTTACAGAAGAGTACATTTGTTCATAACAACATGGATACTTACATTATATCATTTTTCTTTGTTTAAATACATACTTATTAAAATGTTTATTTTATGATCCGTTTTAAAATACCTTTTAACACTATTACTACTTGCCAACTAATCTGTTTCCAATATAATTTTGGGGATTACTATATGATCTACAAATCTTGCTATCTATGGTTTGAGCTGAAATCCTGAGAAAAAAAGCTAACGGCTGGAAAAACTCAGCAGCTCAGGCAGCATCGGTGGAAGCAAGGGGATGGTCAAAGTCTCAGGTTGAAACCCTGTAGCAGGACTGAGAAAGCAGAGAAGGGATAGACAGTATAAAGAATTCAGGGGACGGTTAAGGAAGAAGCTGGCAAGTGACAGGTGGATCCAGGTCCAGGTAAGGAGAGCTTGATTGCAGATCAGAATCAGAATCAGATTTAATACCACCAGCAGTGTTAAAGAATGGAATACATGATAGATATAGAAAAAATATAGTTGGGGCCAGATGTGAGAGAGAGGGATGCAGACAGCAACAGAGGCTAGGAGATGATTGCTGAAAAGGCTGCAGTTTGTGAAATCCAGTAAGAAAGAAGATAATAGGGAAGGATATAGGCCAGATGGCTGTTACATTAAGTTACTTCAAAGCATTAAACTAAGCCAAAGGATGACCCAGGTGTCCGAAATGTAAGTCTAACTTTATCTTTTACTTTAAGCAAGGCACGCACGTATCACATGGTAGCATGATGACATATGCAATTCATGTATTTATACATGTAACCTATAATGAATTATTGAACTGAACAAGAATGCTTAAACAAACTATATATACAAGTTTACTCAAATATTACTGAAATATTAAATATACAAAACTCCTCCCTGCTTAGCTCCAACTCAATAGAGAATGTCTCTCAACTATATACACACTATATTATATTATACAACTATTATATACAGACATCCACAACATAGTAAATTTTAAATTAGTCCATTCAGGCTTAAAGACTTAATTGCTGTGGATGATTTCTTACTCTTGTAGGATAACATCTTTCCTGTCAAACGGAATCCCTCTGTTTGACAGAAGAGACTTGTGGCTGTGAAAACAATTTCAGATTCTGGGGCCTCCTCCATGGTGGTTGTAGGATTTGACTCTGAGACTGCAGGAAGTGGTTCTGGCAGCTCTGAACATATCTCTTCTCCTTCCCTTTTCTTCTTCTAGTTGTGCATCTCAATTTTGGGAAGGTGCATTTAGTTCGCTGGAATATTCACTTATTACTTCTTCTATTGCCCCCTTTATGATCTGATCAACCCTCTTGGTTTCCTCATCTACAACATCTGATGAATCCTTTGTTTTTGTATCTCTATTGACTCCTTTCTTTCTAGCCTTCCATTCGTTCAGATGGGCTTTGGTCTTTGCATCTACTTATATACATCGCTTTAGGTCTCCCACTTGAAGTTCATGCAATAACATTAATGCATCCAGAGTATCTTCTGGTTCTTTTATATTCACAAAAGCCGAATGCTTGCAAATTTCGTGCAGCTCCTTTAACTATCTTCCAGCTTAAAACCAAGCCATATTTCACAAGTAACTGCCTGATTAACATACCTAAAGCTTTCTCGGATATGTTATCCACAAAAACTGTTGTAGTCAGACAACTGCTTTCATTATTTTCTCACTTTCTCTGTGCAGCATGGTCCTTCTTGGTCCAATATGCTTTCCAACCAAAGGCATAGAGGTTGGCACCAACACTTGTTTTGCCCTCTGTTGGACAATGATTCATGGCGCACAGCATGGAAACAGCTTTGGCATCATCCAGTACCATTCTTAATTCACTATCAGATGGTTTCATTGCAGGGGACGTGGCATGCAAATGGTGGATAGATCTCCAAACAAGTTGCGGTTGTCTGAGCTAATCATGCCCCCCCCACAATGCTGGTCCTCCTGTTTTACTACATACAAGCTCAATGTGGCTCGTTGCTTGTTGTATTTCACTGTTATGAATGTCATTCCCACAAGAATTATATTTTCTCCAATATAAGTTAGATAGCCATAGGCTTCAGTTTAGCATCTTTGAAATGCTGTTCAAAATCATTTTGTGGAATGACAGAAATTGCCAAACCAGTGTCCAATTCTAGTTGAATTAATTTGTGATTTGTTCCTGGTATAAGCCATATTGCCTGTCTATTGTTAGTTTTCACATGGTAAATCTTAAGGGTACTCAGTCCTGTGTCACTCTCATCAGTATCAGATTTTTCATCAATATCATACAGTTTAGTGCTCTTTTTGAAAATGCAACTTTTTTCTTCTCTGTGCTGTTCTTTTATTTCTGTCTTCCTGGCATACTCTTTGTATGTGTCCTACATCATTGCATTTTCTACAAATTTCACCTTTAAATATGCAGCTGTCTGGTGTATGTGAGCCCCTGCCACAATGGTAACACAATTTGGGCTGCCAGGCCAGTTTCTGTTTAGATACTGCAATTTTGTTCACTCTTACTTACATCCTTGACTGCAACTTAATTGTGTCTCTGCCCGTTGTTTCCATTGATATAGTAATTTCAACTGCTCTTTTAAACATAAGTTGTGCTTCAGTTAGGAGCCATTTTTGAATGCTATTTTCAAAAATTCCACAAATATAACAATCCCTCAGTGCATTATTAAGCCCATCATTGATTTGACAATCCTCAGCCAATATCTTCAATTCAGCCATTCATGGCAAAATGGACTTCCCTTCCTTTTGATTTCACTTATGAAACCTAAAGTGTTCTGCAATCAACAATGTTTTTGGTTCTAAGTGTTCCTGCATTACTTTCCTGACATCAGAAAAGCTTATTTCTGCTGGTTTGGTTGAAGCAGTTCAACTTCAAAGCAAATTGTATGCCTTTTAATCCGATGTACTCCGCAAAATTGGTACTCCTTTCTCATTGGCTATTTCATTTG
The DNA here is from genome assembly GCF_030028105.1 of Mobula birostris. Taxonomy (NCBI): domain Eukaryota; kingdom Metazoa; phylum Chordata; class Chondrichthyes; order Myliobatiformes; family Myliobatidae; genus Mobula; species Mobula birostris. The sequence goes on along the minus strand of NC_092374.1, from coordinate 139,191,237 downwards.
CTTGAAAATACTCTTTAATTAGCTCAGTATATATGAACCAGTTGTCCATTAAGCAATCAAACTTGTCAATCTTTCTGATGTAGCCAGCCATTTCTGCTCTTTTTTGTGATTATTATTACCCAGTACTCACTGTTTATGAACCCTGAATTCTTTCATTTTCTGCCCTTTTTTTTAAGTTGACTGTCTCTGCATGCACAGGGCTGTTTTTATTTTAACTCACCATTCCCCACAGCGATACAACAGACCGGCAGCCATGTCAAAGGTTTCAAAGGTACATTTAATGTCAGAGAAATGTATTCAATATACACCTGAAAATCTTTTTCTTCGCAACCATCCACAAAAACAGAGGAGTGGTCCAAAGAATGAATAACACTTTAATGTTAGAACCGCAAAGTCCCCCACCCAGCTCCCCTCCCTCCTGTGCATAAGTGGGAGCAAGCAACATGTTGGGTTCATTTTAAACATAGCTCATCACTACTGTTACGTTTTGTAACTTCAAAGCATTCAACTTTGTGTTTTACTTTAGGAGAAGCATGCACATATCACATGGGAGCATGATGACGTTTGCAATTAATGTGCCTTTACATTTAAACATAATTAATTATAATTATAATTAACCATAATTAATTAAGTGGGTAGATGGGGTAACGAGAGCGGAAGTTATAGAGAAGGCAGAGTGTGTGGTTGGGCAGATGGAAAGACGTGGCTAAGAAGAGACCGGGTGGAGGGAGTGTTTTGGAAATAAGAGGATGAGTGAGAGGACCTGAGTGGATTAGAAGGAGAGTGAAGGGAACAGAAATGGTGTGGGTGACTGGAAATTGAAGAATTCAGTATTCATACACCATTGTCACTTGTAGACAACCCAGGTAGAATATGAGGAGCTGATCCCTAAACTACTGGGTATTTGTTCTACTCTGAGGTTGGGGTTCTGAATGTAGCAGGTGGTATTTTCAAGTGATAGCCTATTTTTAAGGTGTAGTTATTTCAGATATGAGGAATTGCTGAAGAACAGGTATGCAAATTAGTGTCACATCAAGTAACTGGAGTTGTCTGTGTCCTTGCTACCAGGCATTTTCAATAGCAGAAGTAGGTGCCATCATTCCACTCATCTGTGAGAGTAATTGTCTTCAGTCACAACCTTGGTATCTACCCAGCAAGTTAGAGAAAATCAAAATAATTGTGGCTCTATGTCTCTTCATATCTTCCTCCTTCCAGGCATGGCTTTGTTGTGAGTCACGAGGAATTTTGTGGCAGCGCTTGTTCTGCCCTCACCCCCCGGTGTCTCAGTTATGTTGTAATAGACCTTAGCACAATGAAGGATTTTATTGCTCAGCTCTTGGATGATTTTCCCAGTATTACTATACTTTAGTTCTAAATACAGGTGCCATTCCTTCCAGTAAATTCACTCACTTTCTTCAGTCACAGTCTGTTGTAACTGTGACTGAGGATTAAAGCTGGCGGATGCAAAAGGTCTTTCCTCAACGCAAGCAGGTCTTCTGGAAAGTCTATTTCTCTTCTCCCCACACTCAACAGTATAGTTATGATTTATACTTCATGAACGCAACGACGACAATCAATAATTACCGACAGTTTTAATGGCTAAGATTACCTATTTCAATTTCACGTTTAGAGTATAAACAGATATCTCTGCAGCATTACATATTTCCAACTAACAGAAGCTTTGTCAGGGGGATTCTGACACAAAACACCAGATACCCAAAAAATGCTACTTAGTTACAGTGTCGTTGGATGGCTCACTGGATATACAGACAGCCAGAATATTAAGTGACAAAATAGACATGTTCTGAACTGGGTATTAAGAAGCAGAAATATGTCTTTAACAATGTTTTAATGCAGGAAATGGCCACTTAATACCTCCTTATCTCCTTGTGAGGGCTTTAATGAAGGCTAGTTAACATGAACATCCATTTAGAACAGGAGTTCCCAACCTTTTTTATGCCATAGACTGATACCATTAAGCAGGGTGTCTATGAACCCCAGTTGGGAGCCTTCATTTAGAATGTCCTACATCTGATGACTGCTTTTGATAACCTTGAAGTATCTGTGGAAGTTAAATTGTGAACAGTTTTGTTTTGAAGATTGGTTCTAATTTGTATTAATGTATGTTATCCACATAATTTCATAATTTCTGAATAATCTAGAAAAGGGACAATGCTTAAACTGTTCATTTGCCATCACTGAATTTTTGGAATTTTCAGAACTTATTTTCTAAAAGACTGCTTCGTGATTACCACTGTTAATGCTGTGTCTCTGACCTATTTTACACAAACGACTCAGTCAAAAGTTAACCACAATCTCTCAAAGATCCTCTAATAAATTCTGAACAAAGACTATCATGCAGAGGTCTATAGGAACAGCATTTGCTGAAACATTATAGTTACAGTCAAATGTTCAATATCTCATTTTCACTTTCCCTTGATTATATTTAGTTGTTTTTTTTTAAATGTAACTTTACAGCAGATAATAAGATATCTTCTGCATTGCCTTTATATTATTTCATAAATTCCTAACAATCTTGAATAGCAGAGAAATGTGCAATATATCTTCCACTTCCACAACCATCAAATATATCAGTTTTTTCTCCTTATCTAAGCCTGAAGCACTTCTAAACTTTTTAAATCAACCAGTGGCTTACTGAATCAAACATATCTGTGTAAAGAAGCAATTTCACTGTGCTTTCAGAATCTACTCACTCGGAGATAATGACATTTCCAGTTATTTTTTGTTTAATGCTTGGCTGTTTTTCAGTTCCCTATTGATCCCTTAATAAGCAGAAGCCACCTCTAGCATGACATGTTCTGAGCTATTTTTAAGAAGAAAAATGTTCATTGGTTATAAAGTTGATCTTGCAGATTTGCCCTGTAAACACATCAATGCCACATACTGATCACTAGATTAGAAAGATGTTGGCCTTGCAATTCTTCTATATTATAAAATGTGCACAAAAAACGTTATACCTTAGCTTTAGTCATAAGTGAGCTAATTTATTATGTATATAATGTTTAATGCATTATATACATAAGAATTGTGAATCCTTTAGCTTATGGGAATTATGGTAATGTAGTGGTTACAATGCCAGAAACACAGGGTCAATTCCCTCCCCTGCCTGTAAGGATTTTGTACCTTCTCCCCCTGACCACATGGGTTTCCTCCAAGTGCTCCACTGTTCTCCCACAGCCCAAAGATGTACCAGCTGGTAGGTTAATAGGTCACTGTAAATTGTCCCGTGACTAGGCCCTGAATAAATTCTGTGCTTGCTGGGCAGAGTGTCTCAAAGGGCTGGAAGGGCCGATTCTGGATAAAATCAATAAACATCAATAATTATGTCAATTATGGGAAGACATATTTCACCAGTATCAAAATTTCCTGAGTAGCATAAACTTTTGAGCCTGATCTTCCAATATGGTCAGATATCTTAAATGAATTATTTTCACTGAAAGTGGGAAATGCCACTTCAAGAAATGGGGCCAATTTATGTGGCTTTGCCTTTTCTTGAGAAGTGGATGATGTATTGAATAGCTCGTGCCTTGATGAGACGGCATCCTTAAAGAAAGAAGGAGTCTCTGTGAAACCTAAGTCATCGCAACTATCAATGAGAAATCCAGGATTTGCTTTGTAGGTAGAATTTGCAAACGTAGTTAAGGCAGGATGAAATTATTCAGTTGACACTGAAATATGACTTCATCCTTTTGTAAAGTCTGACTCCTGCATTCAAGGCCTTTGTTATTTCTAAAGCATGTCCTTATGCCACACATCGTGTACTGCTCTCCTTGTGTGTGAAGCAGCATATACACAATTCACCAGTACGCCTAACTCTACTCAACTGAAGATGGGAGTCAAGATACAGCATCCAGCTCTGAATGCTTTATTTGAGCAGCACTCTCATTATAATTGAGCCACAGTAAAACAGAGAACCAACCAGAAAAATATCATAAGTATATACTGATGCAAACTTATCACAATTAAGTCACACATTCATAAGAAATTAGGAATATATGAGGCTAGACTTACATGTAAAATACCCAAAATTATACACACATGAGTAAGCAAAGTTTTAAAGTATGCGAGAAGATTAATATCATGTAAGCATTCATTAAATTACAAAAGCTAATCAAACACTATACCAATAATTGGGAATAATTTTTACATAACATTAACAAACAATATTGCTGATAGCGTTTTTCTTTATGAACTAAACCAAAACTTACAGACAACAAATTACAATGGCACAAACAAAGGAAAGACAACACAAGTTTATGTAAATGTACTTCAATCCAACTGAAAACTCCGCCGAAACAAAATGGCTGCTCTCCTCATGTGGTCCAACTGAGTTTTCAATTTAAAGGTGGCCATGCCATCAGAATAAAAGTTATTAGGGCTATATTTCGAAATAAAAGCCTGAACACATTGCAATAGCAATGCCAGTTCTGGATTGCAAATCAGCTGTGATCACTGCTGTATGTCCAGGAGTACTTGGTGCATAATTGCATCAAAAGCACAAATTGCTTTGAGATAATTAGACACAGTGCACTCTGAACAGAGGAATCAATTCACTCTGGCCTTATCAAAATTTCCACTGATGCACAAAAATGCCTAATCCTTTATCCTGCATTAAATCAGCATTCCATTTATTTATTTCTATGCAGCACAAGAGAGGAACAATGGAGAGTTTCAGTTTTCTGCCCTGCTATGAAACTTGCTGGAATTAAACAAGGCAAGGCTTCAGCAAATGAATCCTATGAACTCAGACTAATTCAAATGCTGGTGGATCATTTCTGCAAAGCACTTCAAGAGGCACCAGCCTGGTGAAGGACAATATTTGCATCTTTTGCTGCAGTATGATACTGTTGTCAAACTAAAAACAGAAAATGCTATAAAATGGAGCAGCTCAGGCAGCATCTGAGGAAAGGCATATTTCAAGGTGAAGACCAATTATCAGAATGTGTTTACTGAAACCCCTCGAAATCCCCACAATCATATAACCCCCAGGATCATAAGATTTTGTTAAAATTCTGAGATCAGAATGCATATAGAATGATCATTTCCTAGAATTAAGTGAGAGCTTTTATTTTCCCACTCAAATCTGAGAAAATTATGGATGCATTTTGTGTCATTGAAATATGGCTCTAACATTAGATAGACATCATCAAAGCCTCACAGATTATTAGTTGGAAGCTTTAGCTGAGAAGTAGGTTTTTATATGTTACAGCCTGTTGTAATAGCAATACAAAAAATGTTGTCCAGTTATTATTGTGTAATGCTTTCTGGTATATTTGTTAATATAAAATATCCATGAATTTAGAATATTCATGAATTGTTTTAGTGGAAGAAGCCACAGAACAAATATCAGTTCAAATCTCATACAGTTCAGAGTCGTTACTTCATTTGTTATAGTAGGAGCAACAAAAGTTCTATTAGAAAAGTTAATTTCCAAAGCTATCACCTACCATTTCAGCCTAAGCAATTTTGCCAAATGACATACCATTTTTCTTTGCACCATCTAGTTTTCTGGGAATTACTATTCATGAAAGTGTGGGAATTACAAATGGACAAATTAGTGAAAAAACACTTAAATCAGCCATGTGATGTTTCTTGCCCATTATGGTCATATAATTAGTCCATTTATCTCAAATCAGTTAATGCCTCTGATGAAGTAGTACTGTACATACATAAGCTCACAGCACTGTGATAAACTTTTGTTCAGGGATATTCTCAATAGTAAGTTCCAGGCTAAAATCTCATCATTGTATAGATGGTTCATTTGTGTAGTTCCACAGAAAATGCGAATTGTTAATCCGGAATAAAATGGATCTACCTATCACAATTTCTGTACCAGGAAAATCTTTCACAGTATTTTAATGGCTGGGCAGCAAATTGGAAAGGTACCTCTGATAAGGCATAAATGCAGATTGGGTGAGTGGACATGACATGTATCATAGCCAGAGGAATTCTGTAATAGAAATTACAACCTTACTAAACAATAAAAATCTCTAACGGGAACTTAGCCATATTTCTGGTTACATCAGTTCATCTAGCTTCTCAAGAGAACGTTGCTTATTTTTTAACTGATCAACTGATATTTTTCAATTGTTTTGCAATGCCCAGTCACAAATTGTTATGGACAAAATGGTAACAGAAGGAAGTCCCCATTTTTAATTATGGTGAAGCCCAGGATATGAGTACCAAAGGCAAGGCATCATCTTCAACAAATAGTAGCAACGAAATGATGCACCATGGCTTCCTCAGGCTCTAGTTGTCATAGTTGCAAACATCCTGCTAACGTGATTCACTCCCTGTGACATCAAGAAATGATTGTTGTTCATTTTAAATATGTCAAAAGGAAAATGCTTCAACCCCAATTGATTTTGAATACCTTTCACCCTGGTGGATATTCAGAGAAGTCTCTTCAATCATGTTTGCTGTTCACTTGCAAGTTGCCTAACCTGCGTGAGCCTGAGCCTTCCTTTTTTGTAATGGATGACATTGAGATTAAAATGCCCTTTTACACATCATTTGCTTCATTCTGTCCTTATGATTTGGTTATTTGTAAATTCATGAGGTAATCATCTTAGTGAATTAGTCCAATATCATCACGGGTTTGTCTTCTGCTTCATTTTCAACTACCAGCACAAGAATTTATTGATGGGGCAATACTGAGTTAATCAGTATTCTGGAATAGTTGGTGATAATACTTTCAAAGGCTGTTGGGAACAAAGCCCAACTTGGTGGAAACAGTTGTTAATTACGTCTCGATTTGTAATTCTAATTGATAACTGCATCACATGATTCAGTGAAAACAGTGTACAGTTAAATTCCAATAGTCACGTGTTATTGTGTGGTCCAATTTCATGACTTAATATACTGTCCATTCTGCCTCTGTATAATGATCTCCTCCAGCATGGCTTTCAACTTTTATTGTGAAGGAAGCTTTGTCAATATGAGACAACTGATCTTGAAAATAGTACACAATGCAATTAAAATGCAACAGTAACTCTCAGCAGTGGATATGTCAGATGATAAATGGGAAGACAATCGAACAGAGTGAATAAGTTGGACTGCTTTAACCCTGTTGAAGCTGTAGTCATCCAGTTACATAAAGAATTCATTCTGTAAACCAGACGTGCTTGTAGATGCTGAGAGGAAACTGAAATTTCAGAGTTAAGCATGTCATAACCAAGTACACACCCTCGATGAATCCACAGCAGCTAAGTGCCTGATAAAGTAAATCAGTTTTGTTTAATGGCGACCTCCCAGCATGTTTACTGAATTGGGCTCACAGTGACAACACTGATCGTTATCTCCAATATGTTGCTTAGAGGTCTATGCCTTTCATTGTAGCTTCACCCTGTGATTGTATTGGGTTTGCTGACTGCGAAGTTCTAATCTCAAACTAAGCCCTCAAGCCCTATCGGACATAAATAACCACGGGTACTCTCACTACAGGGAGTTTATACTGTAACTACCCAATCTTCAAAGTCTAACTTGCTCTCCTATTTATTCTCTATTGTCAGTTAAGCTTCAAATACCCACTATTCAAGCAATGGGTCCCCTCTCCATACCAAGGAGAATATATTTCCAGCTAACAAAGTATTTTAAAAAACAGTTCATTTGTTTACAGTGCTACACCTTTAAATCCAAACAACACTTGTAAAACACATTTAAAGCTCACAGAGGGTTTCCATCTTTAATGTTCCCAAATCACAAGTTACTTCCAAAACAAACAAACTATTTGTGAAAGCAAAAAGCACAAAAGGTTTCTTAAACTCAACAGATAAAGAACAAAGCATAAACCATCCCAAAGACACATAGGACAAGGGATTTCCAAAGCACGGGTATAATTCCTATAAACTAAAAAGACATATCAACAAGTTGCAGACAATCAAGTCATCTATCTCCAAAATTGAAACTGAAGGAATGGATTATTGTTCGACCCACGTTTCTTTCATGTTTCTTTAAGATCCATACCCCATTCCTAATAAATTGAACTTCCCTCTACATTTAAGTCCCTTTTCTCCCACGTGTGTGACTTCACATGCATAGTCTAAAAATATTTTTTGGAGGCATGGACTTCAACTAATGCTGTAAAGCTAACCTCTTTGAGCACATAAAATTCTTAAACTGTAAACACTTCAGTTATCGATAGGCGAAAGGATATTATCCATTTATTCTGCAAATCTCCTTGAATGAAGCAGTTTGGAGTCAGCTTGCCTGTTTGAAACAATGCAAATTAAACAATGCATTATCTTATAAAATACTCTGAACAGCCACTAAGCAAGTACAGTGAATTTCAACAGACAGATTGTCTTCTATATTTTCAGATCTGCTCTATACAGGGTGCTTTTTTTAGCTTCAAGCTGATTACTGCTTTCTATTTACATTTTAAGAACTGAAAATTGACTTATTTTTATGGCCAAAAACTAAACTGGAAAGGAAGGCGGAAGGCGTCTGAATAAAAAGGTGGGGGAGGAGAAGGAAGACAAGCTCGATGGTGATAGGTAAGGCCAGGTGAGCGGGAAAGGTGAAAAGGAATCTGATAGGATTTGGAAAGGAGGGGAGACACCAAGGAGAGATGATATTTAGGTGAAAAGAAGAGGTAAGGGGCAAGAGAGGGGAAAAGAAGAAGAGGGTAGGGGGAGGGAACAAAACTTACTAGAAGGAGAAATCGATGTTCATGCCATAAGGTTGGAGGCTACCTAGACAGAAAATTAGACGTTGCTCGTCCACCCGGAGACTGGCCTCATCTCACTAATGTAGAGGAGTCACTTTCGGGAGCACCAGGTACATAGATGATCCCAATAGATCCGCAGGTGAAATTTTGCCTCAACTGCTAGAACTGTTTGATGTGATGTCTGAGGTGGTTAATGGGTTTGCAAATGAGGACAAGAGGCGCTCTATCCCTACTAAGGCAGCAGGAAGATGGGGTGAGTGCAGATGTCCAGGAAATGGAGATGCGGGTGAGGCAGCATCAATGGTGATGGAAGGAAAACTCTGTTTTTTGAAGAAGGATGATATCCCAGATGTCCTGAAAAGGAAAGATGAAGGAACTGAGAAAAAAACAATAACATTTTTACAGAAGATACTGTGGGAAGTGGTGTGGTCAAGGTAGCTGTGGGAATCTGCAGGTTTATAAAAGATGTCAGTAGGCAGTTTATCTCCACAGATGGAAACCATAGAAACTACAGCACAGAAACAGGCCTTTTGGCCCTTCTTGGCTGTGCCGAACCATTTTCTGCTTAGTCCCACTGACCTGCACACGGACCATATCCCTCCATACACCTCCCATCCATGTATCTGTCCAATTTATTCTTAAATGTTACAAAAGAACCCGCATTTACCACCTCGTCTGGCAGCTCATTCCATACTCCCACCACTCTCTGTGTGAAGAAGCCCCCACTAATGTTCCCTTTAAACTTTCCCCCCCCTCACCCTTAACCCATGTCCTCTGGTTTTTTTCTCCCCTTGCCTCAGTGGAAAAAGCCTGCTTGCATTCACTCTATCTATACCCATCATAATTTTATATACCTCTATCAAATCTCCCCTCATTCTTCTACGCTCCAGGGAATAAAGTCCTAACCTATTCAACCTTTCTCTGTAACTGAGTTTCTCAAGTCCCGGCAACATCCTTGTAAACCTTCTCTGCACTCTTTCAACCTTATTTATATCCTTCCTGTAATTTGGTGACCAAAACTGAACACAATACTCCAGGTTCGGCCTCACCAATGCCTTATACAACCTCATCATAACATTCCAGCTCTTATACTCAATACTTCAATTAATAAAGGCCAATGTACCAAAAGCTCTCCTTACAATCCTATCTACCTGTGACGACACTTTTAGGGAATTTTGTATCTGTATTCCCAGATCCCTCTGTTCCACTGCACTCCTCAGTGCCTTACCATTAACCCTGTATGTTCTACGTTGGTTTGTCCTTCCAACGTGCAATACCTCACACTTGTCAGTATTAAACTCCATCTGCCATTTTTCAGCCCATTTTTCCAGCTGGTCCAAGTCCCTCTGCAGGCTCTGAAAACCTTCCTCACTGTCTACTACACCTCCAATCTTTGTATCATCAGCAAACTTGCTGATCCAATTTACCACATTATCATCCAGATCATTGATATAGATGACAAATAACAATGGACCCAGCACTGATCCCTGTGGCACACCACTAGTCACAGGCCTCCACTCAGAGAAGCAATTCTCTACCACCACTCTCTGGCTTCTTCCATCGAGCCAATGTCTAATCCAATTTACCACCTCTCCATGTATACCTAGCGACTGAATTTTCCTAACTAACCTCCCATGCGGGACCTTGTCAAAGGCCTTACTGAAGTCCATGTAGACAATATCCACTGCCTTCCCTTCATCCACTTTCCTGGTAACCTCCTCGAAAAACTCCAACAGATTGGTCAAACATGACCTACCACGCACAAAGCCATGTTGACTCTCCCTAATAAGCCCGTCTATCCAAATGCTTGTAGATTCTGTCTCTTAGTACTCCCTCCAATAACTTACCTACAACTGACGTTAAACTCACCGGCCTATAATTTCCCGGATTATTTTTCGATCCTTTTTTAAACAACGGAACAACATGAGCCACTCTCCAATCCTCCGGCACTTCACCCGTAGACAGCGACATTTTAAATATTTCTGTCAGGGCCCCCGTAATTTCAACACTAGTCTCCTTCAAGGTCCGAGGGAACACTCTGTCAGGTCCCGGGGATTTATCCACTTTAATTTTCCTCAAGACAGCAAGCACCTCCTCCTTTTCAATCTGTACAGTTTCCATGGTCTCACTACTTGATTCCCTCAATTCCATAGATTTCATGCCAGTTTCCTTAGTAAATACAGAGGCAAAAAACCATTTAAGATCTCCCCCATTTCCTTTGGTTCCGCACAAAGCCAACCACCCTGATCTTCAAGAGGACCAATTTTATCCCTTACAATCCTTTCGCTCTTAATATACTTGTAAAAGCTCTTTGAATTATCCTTCACTTTGACTGCCAAGGCAACCTCATGTCTTCTTTTAGCCCTCCTGATTACTTTCTTAAGTACTTTCTTGCACTTCTTATACTCCTCAAGCACCTGATTTACCCCCTGTTTCCTATACATTTCATACAACTCCCTCTTCTTCTTTATCAGAGTTGCAATATCCCTTGAGAACCAACGTTCCTTATTCCTATTCAATTTGCCTTTAATCCTGGCAGGAACATACAAACTCTGCGCTCTCAAAATTTCCCCTTTGAAGGCTTCCCACCTACTAATCACATCTTTGCCAGAGAACAACCTGTCCCAATCCACGCTTTTTAGATCCTTTCTCCTTTCTTCAAATTTGGCCTTCTTCCAGTTCAGAACCTCAACCCTAGGATCAGATCTATCCTTGTCCATGATCAAATTGAAACTAATGGTGTTACGATCACTGGAACCAAAGTGCTCCCCTACACAGACTTCCGTCACTTGCCCTAATTCATTACCTAACAGGAGATCCAATATTGCATCCCCTCTAGTTGGTCCCTCTATATATTGATTTAGAAAACTTTCCTGAACACATTTTACAAACTCTAAACCATCTAGACCCCTAACAGTATGGGAGTCCCAATCAATGTATGGAAAATTAAAATCCCCTACCACCACAACTTTATGTTTCCTGCAGTTGCCTGCTATCTCTCTGCAGATTTGCTCTTCCAAGTCTCGTTGACTATTGGGTGGTCTGTAATACAATCCCACTAATGTGGCCATATCTTTCCTGTTTCTCAGCTCCACCCATAAGGACTCAGTAGACAAGCCCTCTAATCTGTCCTGCCTGAGCACTGCTGTAATATTTTCCCTAACAAGCAATGCTACTCCCCCACCTTTCATTCCTCTGCCTCGATCACATCTGAAACATCGGAACCCTGGAATATTAAGCTGCCAGTCCTGCCCCTCCTGTAGCCAAGTTTCACTAATTGCTACAACATCATAATTCCACGTGTCAATCCACGCCCTCAACTCATCCGCCTTCCCCGCAATACTCCTAACATTGAAATATATACACCTCAGAAGATTTTTACCACCACTGACAACCTTTCTATCAGCGGATTTGCTTAAACCTTCAACATCATTTATTTTCACCCCAGCCACACTGTCAGCTCTGGCACTCTGGTTCCCATCCCCCTGCAAATCTAGTTTAAAGCCTCCCCAATAGCACTAACAAACCTCCCTGAAAGGATATTGGTCCCCCTGTGGTTCAAGTGTAACCCGTCTCTCCTGTACAGGTCCCACCTGCCCCAGAAGAGGTCCCAATGATTCTGAAATCTGAAACCCTGTCCCCTACACCAGTTCCTCAGCCAGTTGTTCCTCCTCCAGAGCATCCTATTCCTACCCTCACTGGCACCTAGCACAGGTAGCAATCCTGAGATTACCACCCTCGAGGTCCTGCTATTCAACTTCCTACCAAGCTCTCTATACTCACTGTCCAGGACCTCTTCACTCTTCCTTGCTATGTCATTGGTACCGATGTGCACCACGACATCTGGCTGGTCACCCTCCCACTTCAGAATGTCATGCAATCGATCAGAGACATCCTTGACCCTGGCACCTGGAAGGCAACAAACCATCCTGGATTCTCTGTCACGACCACAGAACTTTCTATCTGCACCTCTAACTATCGAGTCCCCTATCACTACCGCTCTCCTCTTTCTCCCCCCTCCCTTCTGCGCTGCAGAGCCAGACTCAGTGCCAGAGATCCAGCTACTGCAGCTAGTCCCAGGTAAGTCATCCCCCCCAACAGTATCCAATGCAGTATACTTGTTGTTGAGGTGAATGGCCTCAGGGGAACCCTGCTCTGCCTGCCCTTTCCTCTTCCCTCGCCTGACAGTGACCCAATTTCCTGTCCTCTGCTCCTCTGGCGTAACTACCTCCCTGTAGCTATGATCTATAATCTCCTCACTCTCCCGAATGATCCGCAGGTCATCCAGCTCCTGCTCCAGTCCCCTAACGCGGTTTGTCAGGAGCTGCAGCTGGATGCACTTCTTGCAGGTGTCGTTGTCAGTGCTCATGGAGATGGAGAGATCGAGACAGGGGAGAGAAGTGTCAGAAATAGAGCAAATGAATTTCAGGACAGGATGGAAGTTGGAGCCAAAGTTGATGAATATGACGTCAACTTTAGAACATGAAATAGCATCAATGCAGTCATCAGTATAATGCAGGAAGAGTTGGGGAGCATTACCTGGGAAGTCTTGGAACATGAACTGTTTTACTCGTATCTATACCAACTCCCTGTATCCAGAATCCAAAAGGAATATCGGATAGCACAGCTTTGGTGCTGTACGAGCGATGCTGATTATTTGTGCATGATGTTTTGAGTCTCGAGCACAACCAGTGTTTCACAGCAATGGGTGACTCTCCTATTCCATTCTCTCTCAGCTTCTGCTGCAAATCAGTAGTTAATCTGGCCAATGCTGGAGATGGAACATTCTTCCCCTTCATAAGGTAAATAAAGTCTGAGTGATGCACTAATGGACTCAACACTTACTACACTTACTATCACTCAGATGACTTCATGCACTGGTTTGAATACTTTCAGCTGCAGACTATCTGTTAGTCTGTTGTTTTCCATTGTAAGACTACTGTACCTCCTGTGAAATCAGGCAATGGAATAAAGCATAGTGGGATAGCAAGATAATTCATATTTGCATGGAGAATGAGTTCCATTAGAGATGATAAATTACACTTAAAGTGCTTGTTGAAGAACTAGTAGCATAATGTATCTTGCTGTTATCAAGATGTGTATTGATATACACAAGTACAGTTACCTTGATAATTTTTATTTATTCATATATTTATTTGTTTGTTTATTCCAGCCCTTCAATCCACTCCACCTCAGCAACCCTACAACCCTAATTAACCCTAACCTAATCACAGGACAATTTACAATGACCAATTAAACCAGCCGGTACATCTTTGGACTGTGGGAGGAAACCAGAGCACCTGTGGGAAACTCTCACATCCCACACAGCAGACATACAGAAGCTCTTTGCAGAGCTGTGTCAGAAATGAACTCCAAACATCGGAATGCCTCAAGCTGCAATACCATCGTGTTAACCACTATTCTACTGTGGCGCCCAAGTACTGTATAGTCATTACTCCACTAAATCTTCTAACAATAAGGCCAAAGCTCAATTTTCTGCGGTCGGTCTCTGTCAATGATCCCACCAAATTCATCGAAATACACAAGGGCTTTGCCACTAATTTGGTTACTGGATACGCTGTGTCATCAATTTAATTTAATAAAAATGTATTTCTCTTCTTCACAGAAGATGTACGATAGTCAAGTGTACACTGGTACCCTCCATGACTCTTCTCCACAACACTGGTGACTGCATTAGTGCTGTTTCTTATGGAACTCACCAATTATATTTATTTAACTACAGGCTGCTCACAAATTTGCCTGGACTATCACAAACACTTCTCTCCTTTCTTGTGTCTTTCTTTCTCTATCACAGGACACAATTTACCCACTGATATGTCCTAGAAGCTCATGGATTCTCACAGCTACCTTTGCTATCCTTCCTTCTGCCCTGGTCTCCTACAAGGATGCCATTACTTTTTCTCAGTTTCCCCATTTCCTGATCTCAAGGTGAGACTTACCACTCCAGGACTTTTAAAATACCCTCTTCTTTCCAGAAACATGGCTTTCCGTCTGTCGTAGTTGATTGAGTGCATGTATATTTGGAGGATTTCTTACTCTTATGCGTCTTTCCTGACAAGGGGGAATCACTTTGCTTGGCAGGTGAGACTTGTGTCAGTGAAACAATCTGTTTCTGGGGCCTCTTCTGTGGTCTTTGACTCTGAGAATGCAGGAAGCTATTCTGACAGAGGTAGCCACCTTCTTTCTTCTTCCTTTTGCTTCTAGTTTGTGCATTTTGATCTTGGGAAGATGCATTTAACTCATTGGAGTAATTTCTCCCTGTTTTGTTCTATACTATCCCTCTATTGCTTCCTTTACGATTTGATCTCTCCTCTTGGTTTCCAGAACATCATCTGACGAATCTACTGTTTTTGTATCTCCAAGAAACCCTTTCTTTTTGGCCTTCTATTTATCCAGCTGGACTTTGGTTTTACATCTACTTTTACAAGCAGCTTGTTGTCTCCCACTTGAAGTTCATGCTTCTGGTTCTTGATATTTACATAAGCCAAATGTTTGCAACTTTCCTGAAACTCCTTGAGCACTCTTCCAGTTTAAAACCAAGTCACATTTCACAAGTAACTGCCTGATTAACATATCAGAAGCATTTTTAAATATGTTGCCTACAAAATATGTTGTAGTCAGCCACTGCGTTTGTCACATTCATGCTTCCTCTGAGGTGCATGGTCCTTCATTGGTCCAATATACTTTCTAACCAGAGACACAGCGGTTGGCACCAATTCTTGTCAGTGCTCTTTCAGGCAACAGTCCATGGTGTACTGTATGCTGACAGTTGTGGCGTCATCCAGTAAATTTCTTAATATGCTTCCAGTTGACTTTTTTGTAGGGGATGTGGCATATAGATGGTGGATGCATGGCCGATTAGGTTGTAGCTGTCTCAGCCAATCATGTCTCACAATGTTGATCCTCTTGTTGTTACCGCATATAAGCTTAATGTGACTTGTTGGTTGCTGTATTCATTGCTATGGATATCATTTCCACAGGAGTTATTTTTTCTCCCATGTAAGTTCTTAGTTGGATATCTTCAGGCTTCAGTTTGGTATCTTTGGAATGCCATTCAAGCTCATTTTGTGGAATGACTGACACAGCTAAGCCAGTGTCCAAATCTATTTTAATTAATTTGCTGTTCACTTCTAGTTTAAGCCATATTGTTTGTCTATTGTTAATTTCCATACTGTAAATCTCAAGGGTACACAGTCCTGTGTCACTTCCATCAGATTTTTCATTAATAGGATGCAGATTCATGCTCATTTTGAAACTGCATCTTGCTTTTTTATCTTTTTCTCTTCCCCATGCAGTCCATTTATTTATTTCTGCCAGAAATGCTCTTTGTATGTGTACTACTTTGTAGCATTTTCTACGAGATTCATCTTTAAATCTCGTCTGGTGTATGTGAGTCCCTACCATGACAGTAACACAATTTGTTCAGCCAAGCCAATTTCTGTTTAGAAGTTGCAATTTTGTTCACGCTCACTTTCATTCCTGACTCCCACTCAATTGTATCTCTGTCTGCATTTATATTGATACTGCAATTTCAACTTTTTTTTTAATGTAAGTTGTGCTTCAATTAGGGGCCAATCTTGAATGGTTTCTTGGAAGATTCCACAGACTAAATGATCTCTCAGTGCACCAAACTAACAATGCTCAGTTTCTTCAATTCAGACACAGACACTAAAATGGACTCCCCTTCTTTTTGATTTCATTTATGAAACCTGAAGCATTCTGCAATCAACCATGGCTTTGGTTCTAAATGATCCTGCATTACTTTGATAAAATTAGCAAAGCTGGTTTCTGCTGGTTTGGTTAGAGCAATAAAACTTCGAACCAAACTGTATGCCTTTAAACCCAATGCACTGTGCAAAATTGGTATTTGCTTCACATTGGTTTTCATTTGCTTCAAAATACTATTGAATTTGCTCAGTACATAAAATGTAGTTATCTGTTGTGTAATCAAATATGTCTATCTTTCTGATATAGCCAGCCATTTCTGCTCTTTTTTATGATTATTATCAACCAGTACTCACTGTTTATGAACTTGTGAATTCCTCCATTTACTGCTTTTTTTTAAACTTAACATATTTGCACGTGCTGGGTTGTATTTTTTACTCATTATTCCTTGTTTCTCACTGCATTTTTTTACTTCAAACATCTTGCTACACTTCAAGAGGTCAGTAGCCATCACAGATTCATTTTAAGAATTCTTTACCACCACTGTCATGTTTGTAACTTCCAAACATTAAACTAATTCAAAAGAAGACATGGGAGTCCAAAATGGGTGTCTAAATTTGTGTTTACTTTTAGTGAGGAACCAAAGTATCCCCTCCAGATGTTAGACACATTCATATGTTTCTCCACCAAACTTATTTATAAAGGTCACTGCTCTCAAAATGGCCTCCTCTACATCACTGAGACCAAGCATTGATTGGTGAGCATCGGTTAAACCTTTGTCTTCTGTGACCCCAACCTTCAATCCTTGTTACCTAGACAAAATATATTCCCCCCACCTAGGCTTCATCTGCCCATCACTCACAGAACTATCCACCTGGGTTTCTTCTCCCTCGATTCACCTTTCTTATCCCCTCCCACTCTCCTCTTTTTTTCCATCTACCTTGGCCCTCTTTTATCACTTACAGCCCTGTATCACCCCTGACTCTCACCTTATTCTACCTCTCCTCTACATTTTCAGTCTTGATGCAGAGTCTTGACCCAAAACTATCCCTTTGCCCCCACCGATACTGCTTGACCTGCTGAGTTCCTCCAACAAATTATTTCTTGCTCCATATTGGAAATGACTGCACTGGATGTTTAGATTAACCCACACACACACACACACACCTGCCTCACCCGTGTGTATGAGGGCTCGGACTCTTGTCCTCCTATGGTCACCTGAGCAGTCATCCCATCGTGGAACTGGTGGAGGATGTTAACAAATTTATTGGGACAGACAGACCTAAGGAGGACATCCCATAAGAGCTCTCCTTGCACAGTGAATGCTTTGGAGAGGTCAACAGAGGCCATAAACAGGTCCTGATGTTGCTCCCGGCACTTTTTCTGAAGCTGCTGGGCCGTGAAGATCATGTCAATCGCGCTCCTGTTCTTCCTAAATCCACATTGTGATTCAGGCAGCATTGACTCGGTGATGTTGCTGATGAGTCTCTGAAGCAGCACCTTAGCCAGGACCTTTCCAGCAACTGAAAAGAGTGATATGCCCCTACTATTGCCGCAGATGGCCTTGTCACCCTTGTTCTTATAAATGACAACAATGTTTGCATTTCTCCATTGATGTGGGATGTTCTCATCAGGCCTTGGTGATGTACTGGTAGAGGGTGCACATATACACACATACACAAAATTCTCTTTCTATTGCATTACATTTTGAATTTCTGTAAACCCATAAATTTGGATGTCATTCCCAATGCATCAACTAGCACAACTATTATTTTTGCCAAAGGGACATACTTCTATTTTCTGGGATTTCATAATTGAGCTTCAGAAGGTCTAAAACCATTTGGAGCTGTGCTTTGCATTTTTATTTTCTATTTTAATACTCAGAGTCAGATGACTTAATTGTTCACATCACAACTGAATCATTGTGTTTCTACTTTCAATGCAAGTGAAATAAAGGTGATTTACAGCTGGACTCCATCTTTATTTTAATGACCTCTCCCTCATCTGCACCAGAGTAGGTGTGTGTGTTATACCTATCAGCCATTTCATCTGTCCTTTCACTGTCCTCATGACAACCTTAGCTTAGGGTATTTCTCCCTGCATCATCACCCAGTAAATCAAACCTTCGGGTTAATCTGTACCCTCCATTTTTCAGTAACTCAGCAGGGATATTGTCAGTGCCAGGTGACTTGTTGTTCTTAAGGGGATGGACAGCTGTCTCCAGCGCAACCTAGGAATTACCTGGTGTGAGCGGGTGCCTCACACTGAAATACTTGTAAAGACCAACTGCAGCAGTATTGAGGCCATGATCACCCAGCGTCAGCTGCAGTGGCTGGGGCACGTGATAAGGATGACCCCATGTCAGCTACCCTTTAGAGTGTTATACGGCCAGCTACATCATGGTGGACGCTCGGCTGGAAGGCCGAAGAAATGCTATAAGGATCAGATGAAGAATGCTTTAAGGAAGTGCAGGATCAGACCCGAGGACCTGGAGGATGTTGCTGCTGACCGTACCACTTGGCGACAGCTGTGTAGGGACAGGGTTCGTATTCTGGAGATGGAAAGAACAACCAGAAGACGGCAGAAGAGAACCAGGAGAAATGCAGCCATGGTTGCCACCACTACCATATATACATGTCCCACCTGCAATAGAGCTTGTGGGTCCAGGATAGGAGTGTATAGTCATCAAAGATCGAACCGTTAAAGGAGTGGACGTCATCATCGGATTTCGATAGACAACCAAAGAAGAGAAGAAGAGGAGTGTGTGTGTGTGTGTGTGTGTGTGTGTGTGTGTGTGTGTGTGTGTGTGTGTGTGTGTGTGAGAGAGAGAGAGAGAGAGAGAAGGAAAGACAGACACACAGACAGAGAGACAGAGAGACTGAGAGACAGAGACAGAGATATACAGAGGGTCAGAGAAAGAGAGATCACCAGTTTAATTTGCTACCAATGGCACTGTGCTACAGGAAAAAAAACAAAAGATCAGATATCCGTCTGCATCTCATAAAAAGTAATAATAATGGTTTTAGTCCATATTATGTGTACCCTAAATGGTAGTCTGCATCATCTTAAACACAATAACCAAATTACATTAGTGTGTTCAATGCACCGCAGGACTTTTAAAAAATAATTCAAGTGAATTTCTTATTGCACTGTGTATCTGAAAACATTTTTGTCAAAGTCATAATTAGTAATTCAACAATTTGGTAGGGAATTGTGTTTTTTTTATTCTGTTTGGCTCTGAATATACGTATATTTCAGAAGAAAATCAATTTCAGCTCTTTGCCACTGGGAACGTGAACATTAGGTATGGTTAATGAGGCATAATGAAAACAACAGATGTTTCATTTAGTTCTCCAGAATTGGTACAATTCAATGAAGGAAGTTAAATTAGTTTATGGAGTTTTTTATATATAACATTAAGATTATTAAACATCCATTCATTGTCCAGTATTTTTAAGTAAGTTCTTAGGGAATACAAAATCCACTTTTAGTTTGTATCCATTAATTTAAAAATAACATTAGTAACTAGAAAACTTTCAGAATAAAGTCTTCCTTGTTTATTTACTGGCTTCGAATCAAAAGATTATCATAGTTTGTTCTCGCTGTTATAAACACATGCCTCTTTTCTTTAAGGTTGCAAATGTTGCTTTTACTATTAGATTGAAGCTCGAAATAGATCCTTTCAGAATCAAGTACCATCAAAACTGATACCAGTGCTTAAATAGTTAACATTTATGCAACATGAGAATGGAATGAATTCCTCATCAGAAGAGGGTGGTGAACTCTAGTTTCATCTCAACTTAATTTGTCTATCACTTGCTTGAAAATCAGTCACTAAAATCATTTTGCTAATTATAGTTTTCCATTTGCTAGGTGAGGAAGGTTAGCCCCGAAAAGCTGCCCAAAGATCTTGAGGTAAATGCAGCATCTGCCCTTGTTCTGTGGGGCAGAAACTCTTATCTAATACAATTCTAAATTGTTTAAATCCTTAATAATTTCACAAAATTAATTGCTAATTAAAATAAAATAAATTCTATTAATTATCCATATAATTAGATTGACATTAGAGAAACTTCATAATATAACATAAGAATATAAGAAGTACAAACGCATATAAACCACATAGGAACATAGAAACATAGAAAATAGGTGCAGGAGTAGGCCATTCGGCCCTTCGAGCCTGCACCGCTATTTATTATGATCATGGCTGATCATCCAACTCAGAACACCGCCCCAGCCTTCCCTCCATACCCCCTGACCCCCGTAGCCACAAGGGCCATATCTAACTCCCTCTTAAATATAGCCAATGAACTGGCCCCAACTGTTTCCTGTGGCAGAGAATTCCACAGATTCACCACTCTCTGTGTGAAGAAGTTTTTCCTAATCTCGGTCCTAAAAGGCTTCCCCTCTATCCTCAAACTGTGACCCCTTGTTCTAGACTTCCCCAACATCGGGAACAATCTTCCTGCATCTAGCCTGTCCAATCCCTTTAGGATCTTATACGTTTCAATCAGATCCCCCCTCAATCTTCTAAATTCCAACGAGTACAAGCCCAGTTCATCCAGTCTTTCTTCATATGAAAGTCCTGCCATCCCAGGAATCAATCTGGTGAACCTCTATGGCAAGGATGTCTTTCCTCAGATTAGGGGACCAAAACTGCACACAATACTCCAGGTGTGGTCTCACCAAGGCCTTGTACAACTGCAGTAGTACCTCCCTGCTCCTGTACTCGAATCCTCTCACTATAAATGCCAGCATACCATTCGCCTTTTTCACCGCCTGCTGTACCTGCATGCCCACTTTCAATGACTGGTGTATAATGACACCCAGGTCTCATTGCACCTCCCCTTTTCCTAATCGGCCACCATTCAGATAATAATCTGTTTTCCTATTTTTGCCACCAAAGTGGATAACTTCACATTTATCCACATTAAATTGCATCTGCCATGAATTTGCCCACTCACCCAACCTATCCAAGTCACCCTGCATCCTCTTAGCATCCTCCTCACAGCTAACACTGCCACCCAGCTTCGTGTCATCCGTAAACTTGGAGATGCTGCATTTAATTCCCTCATCCAAGTCATTAATATATATTGTAAACAACTGGGGTCCCAGCACTGAGCCTTGCGGTACCCCACTAGTCACCCCCTGCCATTCTGAAAAGGTCCCGTTTATTCCCACTCTTTGCTTCCTGTCTGCTAACCAACTCTCCACCCACACCAATACCTTACCCCCAATACCGTGTGCTTTAAGTTTGCACACTAATCTCCTGTGTGGGACCTTGTCAAAAGCCTTCTGAAAATCCAAATATACCACATCCACTGGTTCTCCCTATCCACTCTACTAGTTACATCCTCAAAAAATTCTATGAGATTCGTCAGACATGATTTTCCTTTCACAAATCCATGCTGACTTTGTCCGATCATTTCACCGCTTTCCAAATGTGCTGTTATCACATCTTTGATAACTGACTCCAGCAGTTTCCCCACCACCGACGTTAGGCTAACCGGTCTATAATTCCCTGGTTTCTCTCTCCCTCCTTTTTTAAAAAGTGGGGTTACATTAGCCACCCTCCAATCCTCAGGAACTAGTCCAGAATCTAACGAGTTTTGAAAAATTATCACTAATGCATCCACTATTTCTTGGGCTACTTCCTTAAGCACTCTGGGATGCAGACCATCTGGCCCTGAGGATTTATCTGCCTTCAATCCCTTCAATTTACCTAACACCACTTCCCTACTAACATGTATTTCGCTCAGTTCCTCCATCTCACTGGACCTTCTGTCCCCTACTATTTCTGGAAGATTATTTATGTCCTACTTAGTGAAGGCAGAACCAAAGTAATTATTCAATTGGTCTGCCATGTCCTTGCTCCCCATAATCAATTCACCTGTTTCTGTCTGCAGGAATCTGCTGCACCATTCAATAGCACATCTGACTTTGGTTTCACCTCCATTGTCAGGCTTGTTTCCTGGTTGTCCTATGGCCAATTCTCCATCTTTTTTTTACTATGAATATACTTTAGCTTTCCACATCCATCCATCCATCCCTCTATGATCTATCTATCTATCTTATATCGCTATCCAATCTATCTAATCTATTTTATTCATCTATTTTAGCATCCATGTCACAACTTGTTTTCCCATCTGTATTGATATCATCAGCAAATTTGGGTACAATAGATATAATGCTAATCATTGTCAATAATATAGATTGTAAGCATTTAAGAATCCAATTCTGATGCCTGTAACATCTCACTAGTCCAACTTAACCAACCTAAAAAAGGTTTTCATAGAGTATTGAAATAAATTGAGTTTCCATTCTGTTGATGAGCTGATCCTCAATCCATCTAATACATTGCCTGCAATACCAGGAGTACTTACCTTTCATACAGTACTGGCATCAAAACATGGAAATCCAAATATTGCTTTCAGTTTATGTTCATTTGGTCTCCTTTCATACACCATGGGGAAGTAATAGCTGGAATTCATTCTTAATGAAGATGGCATTTTGGAACTCATGATGTAATCTATCTTGAAAACAGATAATAAATAATTATACAATAAGCCAATGAAAACTAGGACTTAAAGCCAGTTGATAAAGTAATCTTATGGTAATTCAGTATATATCGAGCTCACCAGAACGGTATATTTTTGAATGAAAAATAAACTCACAATAATGTTGTGAAAATTATAAAAATGAATTTGACATCCATAGCAGTGAAGAATATTCAACAGTATATTCATAGTGTGCTTGTTTTACATTTGGCCAATTTGCTCTTCCATTGGAATCAAATAAATCTCACCAATTTATCCATAACATCTATAGAAGAGGAATCCAGCAAAATTGATTCCTAGTGGAATCAATTTCTCCAGTGGCAACAGAAGACAAAGCAAAAGATAAAATAAATTATAATATATAATATAAAGATAAGAGAAAATAATGAACATCAATTTCTCTAACTTCTGGTAATTTCTCACCCCCCGCCCCAGCTTTGCTCCTCTTCTATTCCTCATTCTAGCTTCCCCCTTACCCCTTCTCTTCTCTTCACTTGCCCGCCACCTCCCAATAGTACCCATCTTCCTTCCCTTTCTCCCCTGATCCACTGTCCTCTCCAATCACATTCCTTCTTCTACACCTACCCACCCACACACCTTCCCCTCATTTGGTTTCAGCTATAATCTGTCATCTTTAGTCCTTCCCCTCCCCCACCTCTTTATTCTGGCTTCTTCTTCCTCCTTCCTTGTCAGTCTTGATGAGGATCCCGGCCTGAAACGTTGACTGTTTATTCCTCTCCATAAATGCTGCCTGACCTGCTGAGTTCCTTCAGCATTTTGTGTGTGTTGTTCTGGATTTCCAGCATCCACAACATCTTTTTGTGTTTTAGATAGATAATATATCAATAAATATATAAAATGATATACAGGTTAATACTCTGTTTTGATAGATAAACCAATACATACACAGATATTCAATCGGTATCATAGTGCTTGACTTAATTCTACACAAAATAGCCAATGTTTCTTTAAACATGAATGAAGTCCAAATTTTGCATTCACTAAATAAAGCAATGAAAAGCACAAACACTTCATAATTTTGTGATGAGATACTTATATGGTAGTTCTGTGAATGGAACATAAGAAGGCTCAGTCCCCATTGGTTACCTTTTTCTCCTTTGCATATGCAAAATTGTGATGTTTCACCACATCACTTTTCTCCCAAGCAATCTATGAGTATTTATATCTCAGTTAGTTTGCTTACCACTGTGTACATACATCTACTGATGCCTCTGGACACATCTTCAGTGATGTTCCTGGAATCATCGGGTGTTTCGGGTCTTTTAACATCATACACCCTCCTCCAGGTGACCCAGCCGGGGCTGATCAGACCCCAGTTTGCGTCCAGATGGCTAGCTACTTATGACTCCATGGCTCCCCTTTTTTGAGCCACAGCCATCTTGAGGCCCTCTCTGCTGCATCGGTGGTACTGCGGATGTCTCTCCTCTTCCTCTGTCCCTCGATGCCCAAATTGCTGAAGGCTCTCACTAAGGAATGGGTTGCGAATCCCCTACAACCAACCTCCACTGGGAGACACCTCGCTCTCCATCCAGCCTGCTGACAGTTGCTGACCAGTCCTGCATACTTGGAGAGCTTCCTTTCAAAGGCCTCTTCCAAGCTATCTTCCCATGGGACTGTCAGCTCCAGCAGCACCACTTGCTTAGTAGACTCAGACACTAGGACAATTTCTGGTCGCAGGGTGGTGGCTGCGATATGGTTGGGGAACTTCAGCTGCCCTTCGAGATCCACCAACAGCTGCCAGTCCCTTGCAGAGGTCAGGATGCCTGCAGGTGTTCTTTTGGCGGGTATTGGCTGCTCCGCAGCTCTGACAAAGGCAATGGCCTGCTTGGAGGGTTGGGACTGCTTCGCCCACTCAATTCCTGCACTGTTGGCTTCAGCGATGGTCTTCAGGACCTGATCATGCCTCCACCTGTACCGTCCCTCACCAAGTGCCCTTGCACAGCCGCTGAGGATGTGCTCCAGAGTTCCTCACTTGGAGCACAGTGGGCACGCAGATGACTCTGCCAGTTTGATGGGCTTGGAAGCACATCATACACTGCCTGGATGAGAAATTGGATGCAGTGTGGTTCGGTTTTCCAAAGATCAGCCCAGGTCACTTTCCTCTCAACCGCATTCTCCCATCTTGTCCAAGCTCCCTGTTGCTTCATTCCCACCGCCTTGCAGGCTCTCATCTCCTCCACTACTGCTCTCACCTCCTCCTGAACTAGACGACACCTTTCCTTCCCTCTGGTGTCCATTTGGGGAGTTGGAAAGGATCCTAGCCCAGCTCAGCCTCGTGTGACCACTCCCACCAGCCTCCTGTGATGCAGCTTCGCCTCTGCTTCCTCAAGAGCTTCCTCTGCCCTCCACTTCCTGCCAGTACTTACTTGGATCCCTGCTCTAGCCACCTTCGGATCACTTGAGTCCCTACACTGTAGCACTTCTCTGGTTCTTGTTACCTTGAATTCTTCCTCCAAGGATTTGAAGGGCAGTTGCAGTTTGTTGTGGTGTCCATAGAGTGCGATGCTGCTCAGGCTCTTTGGCAGCCCCAGCCATCTCCTGAGGTGGTTGCTAACCCTCCTCTCTAAGGTTTCGACTGTCGAGATTGGAACTGCCTAGACGAGGAGGAGTCACAGGATTCTGGGAAGAGCGCCATGCTGATACACCCAGGCATTAAACTTCCCAGGTAGGCCAGACTTGTCCACAGATTTCAGCCAGCCATCCAACTCGGTGCAGGTCGCCTGGATGGATGTCGAGTCCCTTAAAGAGCTGTCAAAAACTTTGCCTAAGCTCTTGACTGGCTTTTCTGTGATGGTTGAGATGGCTGTGCCTGCGATGCTGAACCGGAACTTGTTCTCCACCTTCCCTTTCCTCAACACCATCGATCTTGATTTGGCAGGTTTGAAACGCATCTGGGCCCACTCCACCAGCTTTTCAAGCCCTTGCAGAATCCTCCGGCAGCCTGGGACTGATTCTGTGGTGACTGTGAGGTCATCCATGAATGCCCTGATAGGTGGTTGCCGTTGAGCGGAATTCATTCTGGGCCCTCTGCACTCTGGTTCAGCAGACTTAGTGAGCATGTTCATGTCTAGGGAGAGAGAACAGTGTCACTGAGATAGTGCACCCTGTAATGATGCCAATCTCCATCTTGTGCCAGGTTGATGTAATTGCTGCTGAAGAGACCCTCATCCTGAAGTTGCTGTAATAATCGGCGATAAGGTCTCTGATTCTGCTGGGGACGTGATATTTGGTCAGTGTGAGCTGCATCAGCTTGTGCAGAATGGAGTCATATGCATTTGCCAGGTCGAACCACAACACAGACAGATTGCCCTTGTTCTCTCTGGCCTCCCTGCTGAGCTATGTCACCACACCGGTATGTTCCAGACAGCCCGGCATCCCTGAAATGCCACCCTTCTGGATTGATGTATCAATATAGGTGTTCTTTTCTAGTTAGGTGCACAGCCAATTGGAAACAGCACTGAAGGAGATCTTCACCTCAACACACAACAGGGAGATGATGCAAAACTGGTCTATCTGGGTGGCATTTTCCTCCTTCGGGATCCACACCCCTTCAGCCACTCTCCACTGTTCTGGGATCTTCCCTCTTCTCCAGAAGATTCTCAGGATCTTCCGCAGATGCAGCAGGAGTTTGGGGCAGTTCTTGTACACTTTGTACGAGGTGTTGCTTGGTCTTGGAGCCGAGCTTGCCCTTGCTTTGCGGACGACCTCTCTGACTTCCTTTAGCTGCAGCTCTGACATGTCCAACTGCACATCCGGTTCGGGTGGGTCTATTAAGATGTTGCACTCTCCCAACTCCTGCTCTCTTTCAGGATCATTATATACCTCCTTCAGATGTTCGTCTATGTCTTCCTGCAAACAGGCCAGTTTCCCACTGCGCTTCTCCCCCAGTAACTCCTTGGTGAACTTGAAGGGGTTGGCGATAAAGGCGGCACAGTTTCGGGCCCTTTCATGATGTCACCTCCAATGCCACTCTGCTCGGCAGAGGACCCTGATCTTCTTTCGTAGTATGCACATCAGCTGGGCCAAGCCAATGCGCTCCTCTTCTTCTGCCTCCTTGTACTGGGACTTCAGCACTTTCATCTCCTGCCTGATGTTGTGAATCCTCAACGCTCTTTGGTTCTTCGAGTATGGTGTTTTGGAGCCTTCCTTCTCCTCTTCTCCGAACCGTTCAGTTGCGATGCTGACAATGATTGTTGTCATGGCTTGTAGCTTCGTATCAACCCCTCCCTTCGCCGTTGCCTCCAGAATTTGGTTGACATCCTCATCAAACTGCTGCAGGCCATTTGATCCACCTCCTGTTAGACTTGATGCTAGAGGGGTTAGTTTGCAACACTTGGAGGTTCCGGGCACTATGGGGTGACTCCGGGACTGGCCCCTCCTTCGTCTCACCAGGTTGGATACCTGCGCGTTGTGCTGCTCCTGCGCCCGCCAAACACTGCATCCTCGCTTGGTGGCTCTTCAAGCCGCGATCGTTCTTGCAGATTTTGCCTCATGCACACTGCTTCCTCATCGTCATTTGTTCATTGCCTGAGTCTGATGTCCTTGTGTCCTTCCCACTGGAGTGCTCATCCTCCCCCGCCCCCTCTCGGGCACCCCCTAGGGGTACCAAAACATTAAGTAGAAAATATTTCATGGTGCCTAATTCTAAACATGGCATTGTGATAACAAAACACCTTAGTATAAATATTTTTTAAAAACTATTTCAAAATTAATGTTGCTAGGTGTCATTTCCTGGGTCAGGGGGCCTCTTGTTTTTGCCAAGCTTAGCTTTTTAAACACAGCATCTGCCTCTTGTAAAGAACAAACAGTTGTAAGTTTAACTTCCACCCAATGTTCATTGTTCAGCTGCTGGTTGAAAATAAAATCTAGTTGAAAATAGGCTCACACTTACTACCAGCAGCTAAACAATGAATATAGTTGGAAGTTTCATTGTTAAATGGAAAGCTGTAATAAGCTTGAAGTTGAAGAAAAAAACAACTTTGCGAACTGTCTATAAAACAGGATGCTTGCCATAGCACCTGGGCTTCCTGCTGAAGTGGTGCAGTACAAGACAATGGTTTACTCAATTGGGCATGTTTCAAACAGACAATGCCGGCTAAGTTGATTAGTTCAAGGAACCGTGCAGACCCAATGGAGACAATTACCTAGCACATCAATAAGTGATCTATTATTAAGTTGGAAGGTTTACGTATTCAAGCAACTTAGCTTCACAGCTCTTTGTGGGTAACTGGGATCTATATCACCAAGAAGCTTTGGGGCCATTTACTTTAGAAGTATCTGAAAGAATATCACAGGTGTGAAGTCACTGAAGTGGCAAAGAAACTGTATAAACGTAGACAGCAGATGGATCAAAGAACATCAAGAAATGCAAAAGCAACATGGGGTGAACTAGAATCCAGTCCTCTGCCTTCAATTTCAGCGATGATTGACTGGTTCATCTGCATCATTGGTATGTCTTTTTAGATTATAGGAATTGTACATGCATTTTGGAAATCCTTTGTGTTTTAGAAATTGTTTATAATTTGGAAATGTTTAAGATAGAAATCTTCTGTGAGTTTTAAGTGTGTTTTAAGAATGTTATTTGGATTTAATTGTGTATCACCGAAAATAAATGGACTGTGTTTAAACTACTTTGTTAGAGTATCTTCTGCTTGGTAGAGAGGGGGAATTCACTACTCAAATAGTGGGTATTAGCAGCTAAATTCACTGTGGAGAAAAAAGGCAACTGAACTTGTCTTTGCAGATTCAGTAGTTACAGGATAACCTCGTGTTAGTGTGGGTACTTGTGGCTATTCATATCAGATCGGGCTTAAGGTCTTTGGCTGAGCATAGAACTTCATAGTCACCAAACCCAGCACCATCACACAGGCCAGAGAAATAAAGATCAATTTGTAAACTAACACTTGAAAAATGGAAATATGTTTGTGGATCAAGGGATAGCTTGTGAGTAAATTGGCACTACTGGAAATGTGCAGTGCTTAGCATGAACATGAATCAGGTTAGATCTAAAAAGGTCAGAACAGAGTGACAAATAATAAAAAATGCAATCAAGAAGTCTTCTCCTGACACATGCATAATAAGCAGGGGGCACAAGGAAAGATTGGGCATTACTAAATGAGTAATTTTTATTCCTCTTTACTAAGAAGGAGAAGCTACTGATGCAATGAAAATAAATTTCAAAATGGGCAGATGAATAAGTGATAATGATGAGACAGACCGCTTGCTCTTGAGTCCCTAAGTGGGCATGGCAAGTATGCTAATTTGCTAAGGGGAGAAAGTGCCTGAGGTTGGATATACTGGCCATAATAGTCCATTTGTCCTTTGAGGGAAATGTGGTGCTGGAGACAACAATATTGCAGAGATTACATAAAATGATGTATTTTGCACATTCCTTAAATGCCCAATTTGGTGTAATCTTTCATTGATTCTATTATGGTTATTATTCTTATCCTGGGAAAAATACACACGCAGGACAACAAATACTTTTTCAAGTCTTTAATTCCTTTATCTGTTTTAGATGTTCTAATGCAGAAAGAGGGTATCAAAATAACAACAACGAAATGGATTAATAAAAGACACAGTTCCCGCTGTTACAATCTCAGTTTAATTTCAGGCCATACCCTTGTTACGTATGCAGTATGAAAACAATAAAACAAAATATACAAAACCAATACAGTAGTGGTAATTCTAAAAAAACAATATAAACAACATTAGAATTCCACCAACCTTGTACCTTATACACAACATAAAAAATATGAATAAATACATCTCATCTTAACTAAGATATATACTCACTTTGGCACACACGTGCTTAACTTCTAAACAAATATATAGGCTAGACCCTGAGACGAGTTCTCCTTGCTCAAGCTACATAAGCAGAAATTAACACATTCACATTACTCTGTTACATTCACATTTGGTCATGTAACAATAGAGAAAGACAAATAAACTTTTACAAGAAATTTTACAATATATTGCCTTGTAGTTGAATTACTAAAAAGACTAACCAAGTAGGCCAATAAGGAAATTCACACAACTACACTATTCCAGCGTTGATTAATTTACTCATGAAAATCTACAGCATCCACATGCAAAACTTGTCAAATTACTGATATTCTAGATTTCCAAACAAGTATAAATGAATTTACACGGATATTATCAAATATTATTCACCTTTCCTCACCAAACCTGGGAAAAGCACTGTGTTGTCTCTAGAATATGGCAACTCTTTGTTCTACTCCACTCGTGCAAAATGACATCACCATTTTCTCTTAAAGGCACAGGCAACTATTTTAGCATTACCAAGGTGAGTACATTAGTACACTTTAACAATAATAAATGACATTCAACAGTCACCTGGTTACATTCTATTATGGGTTTTTTGAGTAGGCCCACAAGAAAATGAATCTGAGGGTTGTATATGGTGACGTTTATGTACTTTGATAACACGTTACCTTTGAACTTTAAGGTAGATTTTCAGTTTAATCTTGATTGTGGGGAAATTGATAAATATGATAATCAGGGATAAAATTAAAAGTAATTTGGAGGAATATGCCTTTGTAGCAGAAAGAATGCATGGATCTACTAAATTGTGTTTAACTAACTTACTAATGAGGTAATATTAGGAACTGATGAGTGTTTGCTGTTCATTAAAAGTTCAAAGGCTGCTTAATAAAATTCACACAATAAGCTTATTAGTAGAACTGAAACACAGGGAATTAAAGTGCCAGAGGCTGCGTGAATGCAAAAATGGCTTAGGGGAAGAAAAACACAGAGCTATGTTGATCAGTTTCTTAGACCGGATGAAGATATGACGTAGCGTTTCAAGAACTGGAGACCTGGGAGATTACATTGCTAGGACTTGGATGTAGAAAGTTGCAATTCAAACTATGTAGCTCACACAAAACTTAGAACTGTGGCAAAACTGAGGTGGATAGCAAAGGATAGAAAAAGGATATGGACCAGCAGGTGGAATGAACAGACACTTAGCAGATGAAATCAAAACAGAGAGATACATATTGTAGGAAGAACAGGGAAAGGTAATGCAGAATCAATGGTACAGTTCCAAACGGGGTGCAGAAACAGTAAAACATGAATGTGCACGTACACAAATCTTGGAAAATATGAAGACAAATTGTGAAGCAGTTATTTTCTAAGTCAAAATCGAGAAGTTGAACTTCCTCAAAAGTCCAATTGCAGTCAGTTCTGTTCTCTGCTGAGCAAGGCAGTAACAGATTCAGAAAGGGTACAGACAAAATTAAATAAAATGACCCGGTGAATAAGAACAATAAGTGATTTGGAATGAGTGGAGAGATTGCAATTCTGTTCCTTCAAGCAGGAGAGGTTAAAAGGAGATGTTTAATTTGAGAAAGATAATGTGGAAGAAATAGAAATTGTTGCCTTTGATGGCAGGTCTGAGAAACAGAGGGCAAACATTTCAAATGATTGGTTAAAAAAACCAAAGGTGAATCAAGGAAAATACCTTCCACTCTGGAATTCACTGCCTGGAAAAAGCAGTGAAAACATGCAATTCTCACTTTCAAAAGAGAAAACGATGGAGAAAAAAATGTACAGCTAAGGCAATCGAACTGAAGAAAGTGAGTTGCTCTTTCAGAGACCCAACAAAGATTCTATGAATAAAATGACCTCCTTCTGTGCTGTGATAATTCTCACCAGAACAGAATAAATTATCATGTTCACTACTATTATTAAACCACAATAAATACTTTTCACACATCTGCCTTCTTGTACCTTAGAGGAGCAATGGCCAGTGCAATGGCAGTGATGTTAGTAATATATTTATAAAATTATATTTTTCATAAATCAAAATAGAATTATGCAGTAATGAAGACATTTAACCAGATGATTAAGTTTTTGATATATTGTATTCAATTTGCATATAATAATGTGTATCTATCATATCAATAAATATATTCATAATTCTTTCAACTTAGGGACATAGGGAGAATGCATGCAAAAGTCACATTTCTAATTAAACTTTAATATTTTATCAAAGCTGAAAATTGTGAAATAATTTCTTGGATGCCTGAAAGCACTCATCTGATATATATCATTAATGACTTTGCACATTCCAACAGATAGCTACATTCTGAAAATGAACAATTCCTGATCAAAAATCAAAAAGGATCTGGAAAGCGCATTGATGTGATATTAAAACAAAAGCAATAAATTATGATGACAACCAAGTGTGAATTTAGGAATATGATTCAAAAATGAAGGAAACAAGGTATGCAAACTGTATTTTATGGTGCTACATTTTGGAGAAATACACATAGAATATGCCTCCTCTACACAGGTGAGACCCGTGATAAATTGTGGGACTGATTCACTGAGTAGCTCTGCTCCATCTGCCAAATGCGGAACTTCCTGGAGGCCGAATATTTTCATGCCTATTCCCATTCCCATGCCAACAATATAGTCCATGGCCTCCTCTGTGCCAAGATGAGGCTACCCTCAGGGTGAAGGAGCCATAGCTGATATTGCATCTGGGTAGCCTCCAACCTGACAGCATGAATATCAATTTCCCCTTCCAGCAAAACTAAAATTTTCCTCCTCATCCCTTTTTCTATTCCCCATTCTGGCCTCTGACCTTTTCTCAGCTGCCTATCATCTTCTCGTAAATACCCTCCTCCTTTCCTTTCTCCTTCACCTATCACCTTCTAGCTATCCTCCTTTCACTTTTGCTACCTTCTATACTCAGGCATCTTCTGCCTTCCATTCCTGTTCCAAAATGTAAATTGTTTGTTCATTTCTATGGAAGCTGCCTGACCTGCTGAGTTAAAGACCATAAGACCATAAGGTATAGGAGTAGAAGTAGGCCATTTGGCCCATCGAGTCTGCTCTACCATTCAATCATGGGCTGTACCAATTCTTCAAGTCATCCCCACTCCCCTGCCTCCTCCCCATACCCCTTGATGCCCCGGCTAATCAAGAACCTCTCTAACTCTGCCTTAAATGCACCCAATGACTTGGCCTCCACAGCCACTCATGGCAACAAATTCCACAGATTTACCACCCTCTGACCAAAGTAATTTCACCCCATCTCTGTTCTAAATGGACGTACTTCAATCGTGAAGTTGTGCCCACTTGGCTTAGACTCCCCTATCATGGGAAATAACTTTGCCATATCTAATCTGTTCAGGCCTTTTAACATTCGGAATGTTTCTATGAGATCCTCTCTCATTCTCATAACCTCTAGGGAATACAGCCCAAGAGCTGCCAGGCATTCCTCATATGGTAGCCCCTTCATTCCTGGAATCATTTTTGTGAATCTTCTCTGAAACTTCTCCAATGTCAGTATACTCTTTCTAAAATAAGGAGCCTAAAACTGCACACAAGGAGTATTGTGTGGTCTCACGAGTGCCTTTTAGAGCCTCAAGATCACATCCTGCTCTTATACCTCTAGAAATGAAAGCCAACATTGCATTTGCCTTCTTCACAACCCACTCAACCTGGAGGTTAACCATTAAGATATCCCGCACAAGGACCCCCAAGTCCCTTTGCATTTCTGCCTTTTGAATTCTCTCCCCATCTAAATAATAGTCTGCTCATTTATTTCTTCTGCCAAAGTACATGACCATGCACTTTCCAACACTGTATTTCATTTGCCACTTCTTTGCCCTTTCCCTAAACTATCTACATCTCTCTGTAGGCTCTCCATTTCTAACACACTACCCGCTCCTCCACTTATCTTTGTATCATCAGCAAACTTAGCCACAAATCCATTAATTCCATAGTCCAAATCGTTGACATACATCGTAAAAATCAGCGGTCCCAACACCGACCTCAGTGGAAGTCCAGTGGTAACTGACAGCCAGCCAGAATAGGATCCCTTTATTTCCACTCTCTGTTTTCTGCCAATCAGCCAATGCTTCACCCATGCTGGTAACTTCCCTGTAATTCCATGGGCTCTTATCTTGCTAGGCAGCCTCATGTGCGGCACTTTGTCAAAGGCTTTCTGAAAATCCAAGTATAGCACATCTACTGCATCTCCTTTGTCTATTCTGCTTGTAATTTCCTCAAAAAATTGCAGTGGGTAAGGAAACCATGCTGGCTTTGGCCTATCTTGTCATGTGCCTCCAGGTATTCCGTAATCTCATCCCTAACTATCGATTCCAACAACTTCCCAACCACTGATGTCAGACTAACAGGTCTATAGTTTCCTTTCTGCTGCCTCCCAACCTTCTTAAATAGCAGAGTAACATTTGCAATTTTCCAGTCATCTGGTACAATGCCAGAATCTATCAATTCTTGAAAGATCATCGTTAATGCCTCCACAACCTCTCCAGCTACTTCCTTCAGAACACGGGGTGCATTCCATCAGGTCCAGGAGATTTACCCACCCTCAAGTCATTAAGCTTCCAGAGCACCTTCTCAGTTGTAATTTTCACTGCACATACTTCACTTCCCTGACACTCTTGAATGTCCGGTATACTGCAGGTGTCTTCCACTGTGAAGACTGATGCAAAATACGCATTCAGTTCCTCTGCTATCTCTGCATCTCTCATTACAACATCTCCAGCATCATTTTCTATTGTTCCTATTCTACCCACAACTATCTTTTACCCTTTATATACTTAAAAAAGCTTTTAGTATCTTCTTTGATATTAGTCGCCAGCTACCATTCATAGTTTATCTTTTCCTTCCTAATGACATTCTCAGTTTCCTTCTGTAAGTTTTTAAAGCTTTCCAATCCTCTGTCTTTCCACTATCTCTGGCTTCCTTGTATGCCCTCTCTTTTGCTTTTACTTTGGCTCTGACTTCACTTTTCAGCCACGGTAGTGTCCTTCTTACATTCGAAAATTTCTTTTTATTTGGAATATATCTGTCTTGCACTTCCTTCATTTTTCGCAGAAACTCCAGCCATTGCTGCTCTGCTGTCCTTCCTGCTAGTGTCCCTTTCCAGTCAACTTTGGCCAGCTCCCCTCTCATTCAACTGTAATTTCCTTTATTCCACTGAAATACCGACACATTGGAATTTCGTTTCTCCTTTTCAAATTTCAAAGTGAACTCGATCAAATTATGATCACTGTTCCCTTAGTGTTCATTAACCTTAAGCTCTCTTATCACCTCTGGATCATTGCACAGCACCCAATCCAGCACAGCCGATTCCCTAGTGGGCTCAACAACAAGCTGTTCCAAAAGGCCATCCCTCAGACATTCTACAAATTCTCTCTCGAGGGTCCAGTACTGACCTAATTTTCACAAACCACTTTCATGTTCAAATCCCCAATGATTATCATGACATTGCCTTCTGACATGCTTTTTCTATCTCCTGCTATAATTTGTAATTCACATCCCAACTGCTGTTTTGAGGCCTGTATGAACTGCCATTAGGGTCATTTAACCCTTGCCATTTCTTAACTCAAACTATTTAGACTCCACACCTTCCGATGCTATGTCATTCATTTCTAATGATTTAATATTATTTCTTATACACAGGGCCACACCACCCCCTCTGTCTAATAACCTATCTTTCCGATACACCATCTATCCTTGGATGTTCAGCTCCCAATGGTAGAGTTCCTTTAGCCACGTTTCAGAGATGGCCACAACGTTGTATTTGCCAATCTGTAGCTGAATTTCAAGATCGGCCATTTTATTTCCTATGTTGCATGCATTGAAATATAACATTTTCAGTCCAGTATTTGTTGCTTTCTGTTTTAACTGCACCACACCTCTATTGCCCTGTAACTCATCCCACTGGCTGTGATTCAGCCTCATCTCCTGCCTGTCTTTTCTATCATCTCTAGCACGCTATCTTTGATTTATTTCTGTTTTCCCCCTTCTTCAGCCCTATCACTCTTGTTCCCATCCCCCTTCCAAATTAGTTTAAACCCTCCTTAACAGCTCTATTAAACCTGTCTGCTAGGATATTGGACCCCTTTGGGTTCAGGTGTAACCCGTCCTTTTTTTCAGGTCATACCTCACCCAAAGGAGGCCCCAATGATAACGGAACGCGATGCCTTGCCCCCTACGCCAGACTCTCAGCCACACATTAATATGCCTGATATGCTATTCTTGCGCTCGTTAGCGCGTGGCACAGGGAGCAATCCTGAGATTACTACCCTGGAGGTTCTGCTTTTCAGCTTCCTACCCAACTCCCTGAATTCTATCCTCAGGACCTCCTCCCTTTTTCTACCAATGTCATTGGTACCAACGTGTACCAAGACTTCTGGCTGTTCACCCTCTCCCTTCAGAATACTCAGCACCGGATCCGAGACATCCTGTACCCTAGCACCTGGGAGGCAACACACCATGTGGGTATCTCTATCAGGCTGACAGAACCTCCTGTCTGTTCCCCTCACTATGGAATCCCCTCTGACTACCACATTCCTCATCTTCTTCTCTCCCGTCTGAACCACAGAACCAGGCTCAGGGCCAGAGACCCGATCCCCCGTGGTTGTCCTCTGTCAGGTCACCCCCTCAACAGCATTCAAAATGAGATAACAATTACCGAGGGGGATGGCCACAGGAGTGCTCTCTACTATCTGAGCTCTCCTCTACCCTTCCCTGACAGTCACCCACTTGTCTAACTCCTGCAGCCTCAGGGTGACTAACTCCTTGTAGCTCCAATCTATCTCTTGCTCACTTTCCCTAATAAGCTGTAGGTCATCAAGCCGCAGCTCCAGATTCCTAACAAGTTCTCTCAGGAGCTGCATCTCGGTGCGCCTGGTGCAGATGTGGCCATCTGGGAGACTGGAAGATTCTCAGGATTCCCACATCTGACACCCAGAGCAAAGCACTAACCCTACAGACATGCTCCCTATTCCTCAAAAAATGCAAGGAAAAAAACAAAGTCCACTTACCCACTTACCTCGCCAAAGCCCGAATGAGCCAAAGCCCTACTACTCTGACGATGACCGCTCCTTTGATGACCACTCCACTAGGCAGTGTCTTCCTTTTATGCCTGAACCTTCCCTGCTCTCCAACACACTATCGGTGCACCAGTTATAGCCCAGTTCCCGCAAAGCTTTCCCCTTTTAAACTTAGCTCCCAGACCCTGTGCACCACCTCCTCTCTTGTAGCCCTCCAACTCATGACTGGTTCCTTCAGAATTTTATGCGTGTTGCTTTGAATCTCCAGCGTCTGCTGAATTTCTTGTGTTTCGATTAGTACAGCACATGAACAGGCCCTTTGTCTCATAATGTCTTTTCCAAACATTTGGCATATTTAATCTAATCCCAATTGCCTGCACACGATTAATAATGCACTATCACTGCCTGTTCATTTGCTTTTCTACATTATTCTTAAATGTTGCTCTCATATCTGCTTCTACCACGACCCTGGGAGTACGTTCCAGGAACCTAGCACTCTCTGTGTAAAAATATACCTACTAAATCTCCTGCAAACTTCACAAAACACACAAAATGCTGGAAGAACTCAATAGGCAAGGTAGCATCTGTGGAAAATAGTAAACAGTTGTCCTTTCAGGCCAAGACCCTTCATCAGGACTGGAAAAAAAGAAAGATGAGAAGTCAGAGTAAGAAGGCGGGGGGAGTGGAGGAAGAAGTACAAGGTGGTAGGTGATAGGTGAAACTGGGAGTGGGGAATGGGTGAAGTAAAGAGCTGGGAACTTGATTGGTGAAAGAGATAAAGGACTAGAGAAGGGGGAATATGCTAGGAGAGGGTAGAGGCCATGGAAGAAAGGGAAGTGGGAAGAGCACCAGAGGAAGGTGATGTTCAGATAAGGAGATAAAGTTAGAGAGGGAAATGGGAATGGGAGAATGGTGAGGTGGCAATTACCAGAAATTTGAGAAATCGATGTTCATATGATCAGATTGAAGGCTACCCAGATGGAAAATAAGGTGTTGCTCCTCCATCACGGCAGTGGAGGGAGCCATGGACTGACATGTCCAAATGGGAATGAGAAGTAGAATTGAAGTGGGTGGCCACTGGGAGATCCCACCTTTTCTGGCGGTCGGAGTGTAAGTGCTCAGCGAAGCAGTCTCCCCGATATACAGGAGTATACACCGGGAACACCAGATACAGTAGATGGCCCTACAAGCTCACAGGTGAAGTATTGCCTCATACAGAAAGACTGTTTATGGCCCTGAATGGTACTGAGGGAAGAGGTATAGGGGCAGGCGTGGCACTTGTTCCAGTTGCAAGGATAAGTATCAGGAGGGAGATCAATGCAGAGGAACAAATGGACAAAGGAGTCATGTAGGGAGCGATCTCTGCAGAAAATGGAAGATATGCTTGATGATGGGATCTTGATGGAGATTCCAGAAGTTATGGAGGATTATGTGCTGGAAGCAGAGACTCGTGGGGTGGTAGGTGAGGAAACGAGGAACATTATCTCAGGTGGGAATTGCAGGAGAATGGGGTGAGGGCAGATGTATGCAAAATGGAAGGGATGCAGGTGAAGATAACATTGATGGTGGAGGAAGGAAAGTCCCTTTCTTTGAAGAAGGAGGACATCTCATTAGTTCTGGAAGAAAAGCCTCGTCCTGAGAACAGATGCGGGAGAGATGGAGGAACTGAGAAAAGGGGATGTCGTTTTTACAAGTGACA
Source organism: Mobula birostris (assembly GCF_030028105.1). NCBI lineage: Eukaryota > Metazoa > Chordata > Chondrichthyes > Myliobatiformes > Myliobatidae > Mobula > Mobula birostris. The sequence continues at coordinate 139,152,747 of NC_092374.1, read as the reverse complement.
GGGTGGGAAGAGGTATGGTCCAGGTAGCTGTAAGAATCAGTGGGTTCCTAAAAGATATCAGTCGATAAACTGTCTCCAGAGATAGAGACAGAGAAATTGATCAAGGGGAGGGAGGTGTCAGAAATGGACCAGGTGAATTTAAGGGCAGGGTGGAAGTTGGAGGGAAAGTTGATGAAGTTAATGAGCTCAGCATGGGTGCAGGAAGCAGGGTCGATATAGCATAGGAAAAGTTGTGATCCTTTAAACCTTCAAAGTTAGAAGCCCTTCAAACTTTCCCCTTCTCAACTTAAACCCATGCCCTCTAAAATTTGTCAATTCCACCTGGGAACAAAGATTCTGACTCTCTACCCTGCATAATTTTCTATTCTTTTACCAGGTCACCCCTCAGCCTTGGACAATCCAAAGAAATCAATCCAAGTTTTTCCAACTTCTAATAATCTCTATATTGCTGTTCCCATAACAATTTTGTTTTACTAGTCAGGGTTGTTAGCCATGAGCTGAGCTCCTCCCCGAATCTGAAGTTCTGGAAGCCCTGAACACTGGCAGAGATGGAGAACCTTTGTCGCTACCCTACATGCCAGTAGTGTAATAGGCAGTAAGTAATAATCTCTAATCCAAGCAACATCCTGGTGAACCACTCTGCACTGCCTCTAAATCTCCCCTCTGCATCCTGTAGTCTGGAAGCTAGAACCGTACACAAAACTCCAGATGTGCTCTACTCAAAGTTTTACACAGCTGCAACATGACTTCCTGACTTTTAAACCTCAACACCACAACCTGTGAAGTCAATGGTGCCTTACCCCTTCTTCAGTATCGTATCAACTTATGTTGCCACTTTCAAGAAGATATAGATTTGCACCCCAAGAATCTAGTGTATTTCAATGCTCATAAAGATCCTGCCAGTTTCATGAAAATGGAGCAAAATTGAAAATCTAAGACTCCCTGCAAATCCAAAAGCTCTATAATTTTTTAATAAACACGCAGGTATTCAGCAGGTCTGGCAGCATCCATGAAGAGGAATAAGGAGTTGACATTTTTGGCCGAAACCTTTCATCAGGACTGGAAACAAAGGGGCATGAAATCAGAATTCTGGCTTCTTCCCCCTTGTTTCCCTTTCTTGATGAAGGGTCCAAGTCTGAAATGTTGACTATTCCTCTCCATCCTGGCCTGCTGAGTTCCTACAGCACTTTGTGTGGTTTGTTCTACAATTTTTATTCTGGTTCCTTTATATGTATCTGACACAATAGCATATCAGAGAACTCAGATGCCTGCAGGGATGTTCAAAACACAGCTATACACAGTATAGGTAATTTTTCATAGTGTATACAGCACAAACCATTTATGAAAAAGCAGATCCTCTGAGGAATCTTTTTACATAACTTAAGGCAGCCTTAAACAACAAATTGAAAATAAATCAGGAATCTCTGCAGGTTAGGTACAGTATGTGCCAATCTCATATAATTATTCCAAGTGGCCATTTCTTCCATGCTTCCTTATCCACTGAGTTCAAGATCTTCACACATCAAACTTAAAGCTCCCTCTGGCTGGACATAACCTCAGTGGGTGACCCGACTGCCACCAACACCAGTTCATGGCATTCCATACCCAACCTAACCACAAATAGCTCCTAACTCACCAGACATCAGTTGTGAACTCAAATAACAATCATGCTCCTGAATACCAAGCCAACATCCCTCCTTGCCCCTAAGGTACCAGAGTGAGTGGCAGCAGAGTGTAGGGCTTTGGCTCAACGGGCTTAGGTGGTAACAGGAAGAGGTGAGAGTGAGGCACCAACTCTTCTTTTCCCCTTGACAAATCGGCCTGGACAGATGGAGGAACAGCAGGGCTCACACAGCTAATGGTACGAGCTAACAGTTTAAAAAGTTCATGTGTTAGGCGAGGTAAGTGGGTGAGTAGACTTATTTATCCTTATTTCATTCCTGTAGAATTAGGTAGCATGTCTGCAGGGTTAGTGCTTTGTTCAGGGTGTCAGATGTGGGAATCCTGGGAGACCTCCAGCCTCCCTGATGGCCACATCTGTGCCAGGTGCACCGAGATGCAGCTCCTCAGAGACCGTGTTAGGGATCTGGAGCTGCAGCTTGATGACCTACTGCTTATTAGGGAAAGTGAACAGGTGATAGACAGGAGCTACAGGGAAGTAGTCATCCCTAGGCTACAGGGGTCAGAAAACTGGGTCACTGTCAGGAGAGGGAAAGGAAATGCCCGGATAGTGGAGCGCACCCCTGTGACTGCCCCCCCTCAGCAACAAGTATATTGTTTTGGATGCTATTGAGCGGGATGACCTATCAGGGGACAGCCATGGTGACCGAGTCTCTGGCACTGAGCCTGGCGCTGTTGTGCAGGAGGGAAGGAGGGAGAAGAGGAATGCGGTAGTCATATGGTATTCCATAGTCAGGGGAACAGACAGGAGATTCTGTGAGCTTTTAGTGTGTTGTTTCCCAGGTGCCAGGGCATGGGATGTCTCAGATCGAGTCCAGAATATTCTGAAGGGAGAGGGCGAGCGGCCAGCTGTTGTGGTACATGTTGATACCAATGACATAGAAAGGAAAAGGGAGGAGGTTCTGAAGAGAGACTTCCGGGAGTTAGGAAGGAAGCTGAGAAGCAGGACCTCCAGGGTATTAATCTCAGGATTGCTACCTGTGCCATGTGCTAGCGAGGGCAAGAATAGTAGGATCAGGCAGATGAATGCATGGCTGAGAGACTGGTGCAGGGGGCAGGGCTTCAGATTCTTGGATCATTAGGATCTCTTCTGGGGGAAGTATGACCTGTTCAAAAAGGATAGGTTACACCTGAACCGGAAGGGGACCAATATCCTGGTGGATAATACATCAGCTTGCATTTATGTACTCTATACCCTCATCATTTTGTATATTGTTATCAAATCTCCCCCCGTTCTTCTACACTCTTGGGGATAAAGTCCTAACCTATTCAATCTTTCCCTAAAACATTCATGTAAATTTCCTCTGTACTCTTTCAATCTTACTGATATCTTTCCTGTAGGTAGGTGACCAGAACTGCACACAATACTCCAAATTAGGCCTCGGCATCAACTTATACAACTTCAACTTAACATCTCAACTCCTGTACTCAATACTTTTATTGATGAAGGCCAATGTGCCAAAAGGTCTCTTTGCAACCCTATCTGCATGTGACACCACTTTCAAGGAATTATGGATCTGTATTCCAAGAACCCTCTATTCTAACACACTCCTCAGTCCCCTACCATTCACCATGTAAATTCTACCCTGGTTTGTCCTCCCAAAGTGCAATACCTTGCATTTGTCTGCATTAAATTCCACCTTTCATTTTTTAGCCCATTTTTCCTTCTGGTCCAGGTCCCTCTACAAGCTTTGATAACCTTCCTCGCTGTACATTACACCCCCAATCTTGGTGTCATCCACAAATTTGCTGATCTATTTTGCCACATAGTCATCCAGATCATTGATATAGATGACAAACAGCATCAGATCCAACAGTAATCCTGCGGCACTCCACTAGTCACAGACCTACTATTCTCTGACTTCTCTTATGAATCTAATGTCCAATCCAATTTACTACTTCATCCGCAATGCCAAGCAACAAACCTTTTTGACCAGCCTCATATGTGGGACCTTGTGAAAAGCCATGGAAACAACATCCACTGCCTTGCCTTCATCAATTTCCTGATAACTTCTTCAAAGTACTTTATAAGGTTGGTTAGACATGATCTATCATGCACAAAGCCATGTTGACCATTCCTAATCAGTACCTGTCCATCCAAATACTCATACGTCCAGACCTTAGAATACATTTCAATAACTTTCCCACTTCTGATGTTATGCTCACCAGCCAACAATTTCCCAGCTTATTCTTTTTTTAAACAACAAAACGACATTAGCCGTCCTCCAATTCTGCATCATCTCTCCTGTTGTTAAGGATACTTTAAATATCTCTGCTTGGGCCCTGAAATTTCTGCACTAGACTACCACATGGTCTGAAGGAACACCCTGATGGGCCCTGGGGATTTATGCACTTTCATTTGCTTCAAGACTATTGTTTATTACTTACAGCTCTGCTTTCAGTACTATAATTCCAAGCAAGCCTCTCTCCAGACAATTAAACCTAAAACTCAACACCTCTTTTTACATCTGGGTCCTTGACTTCCTGTTCAGTAGTAAGGATGGACAGCAAGACCTGCATACAACTATTCTCAGCACAGGTTCTCCACAAGGTTGGGTGCTCAGGACCCTACTCCACTCCCTGTACACTCAGGATTGTATGCCCATCTTCTGCTCTAACTCCATCTGTAAGTTTGCAAATGATACCACCTTGGTGGGTTGTATCTTAAATAATGATGAGACAAAGTTGAAGGAGATAGAGAGCCTAGTGACATGACAGCAATCTTTGCCTTGACTCAGCAAAGCAATAAAATAAATAAATGTGCGCCATCCCATTCCTAAAGTCAGCAATCATCTCCTTCGTTTTGCTGATTCAAGGGAAAAATTGTCACGTCACTAGGCTCTCTATCTCCTTTTGCATTTTGTCTCATCATTATTTCTTTCTTTCTTTGCCAGTCTTTTTTATTAATTTTCAAAATTATAAACATAACAATAATATTAATAAACAGAGAATGGGATTATATTATTGATAGCTAACATTTGCAAATATAAAATTGCTGATAGTACAAGTATATTAGATCTCCCCAACTCTAAATATAATTGAACATGATAAAGGATAAATGGAAAAAAACTAAAAAAAAACAAACTAGAAAAGAAAAAAAATACTCCAAACTAAGCTAAGCAAAACTAGACTAAACTAAACAAAACTAAAACAAAGTCAGGCTAACATATTACATCGGATACAATCATTAGTGTCGTTAGCTCCACTCCTCTATCCATATATTTTTAGTTAAAAAATAAGGATTCGAAAAAGGTCAAACTACATCATATGAAAATGTTGAATAAATGGTCTCCAAGTTTCTTCAAATTTAACCAAAGGATCAGCGGTTCCACTTCTGATTTTCTCTAAATTTAAGCAAGATATAGTTTGAGAAAACCATTGAAATGTAGTAGGAGGATTGACCTCCTTCCAATTCAATAAAATAGATCTTCTAGCCATTAGTGTAAGGAATACAATCATCCGACAGGCTGAAGGGGATAAATAACTATCTTCCATCATTGGTAACCCAACAATTGCAGTCATGGGGTGAGGTTGTAAATCAATACACAAAACTGTAGAAATAATATCAATGATATCTTTCCAATATTTATTCAAAAAAGGGCAAGACCAGAACATATGAGTCAAGGAAGCAACTTCAGAATGACTTCTATCACAAATAGGGCTTATATGAAAATAAAAATGAGTTAATTTATCTTTAGACATATGAGCCCTATGTACCACCTTAAATTGTATCAATGTATGTTTAGTACATAAATAGGATAGGTTAACTAATTGAAAATTTGTTTCCCATTTTTCTGTAGGTAAATGAAGTTAAAGTTTCCTTTCCCATTTAATCTTAATTTTATCAGATATACCAGAATTTCTTTTCATAATCAAATCATAAATGATTGCTATTAAACCCTTCTGATAAGGATGTAAACCTAATTTTTTTTCCTTGATATCAAATGGATATGAAGTTGGAAATGTAGGTAGTTCAGTATTTAAAAAGTTTCTAATTTGTAAATATCTGAAAAAATGAGATCTAGGCAAATCATATTTATTAGATAACTGTTCAAAAAACATAAAATAGCTATCCAAAAATAAATCACGAAAGCTTAATATACCCTTCATTTTGCATACTAAAAAAGCTTGATCAATAACAGATGGTTGAAAGAAAAAGTTAGATATAATAGGGCTTGATAAAATAAATTGGTTCAAACCAAAAAATTTACAAAATTGAAACCATATTTGTAGTGTATGTTTAATTATTGGATTAACCATTTGTTTATTTAAGTTAGAAAGAACAAATGGAAGAGAAGTCCCTAAAATGGAAGTCAGAGAAAACCCTCGTACGGATTTACATTCCAGGTTTACCCATTGTGGCTTAAAGTTATATCCAAATCTTATCTCCAAAATATTAAATATCGAATATTAATTGCTCAATAGTAAAATCTAAAATTCGGCAATGCTAAACCACCAACCTTTTTAGACTTCTGTAAATATTTTTTACTTAATCTAGGATTTTTATTTTGCCATATATATGAAGAAATTTTAGAATCTAAAGTATCAAAAAAGGATTTAGAAATGAAAATTGGTAATGCTTGAAACAAGTATAAAAATTTAGGTAGGACAATCATCTTAATAGCGTTAATTCGACCAAGCATTGATAGAAACAATGGGGACCATTTAATAAACATTGTTTAACTTGTTTAATTAAATGTAAAAAATTACGCTGAAATAAATCCTTATGTTTCTTAGTAATTTTAACACCCAGATAAGTAAAATAATCTTTATAAAATAACCATTCTGAATGGTGAACATCTATAAATTGGAACCTGCATACTTAAAAGGAAGAATTACTAAACTGATCAAGCAGGGATATTACTGCCGGAATAGATTTTTCAGGGTTAGAGGTATATAGTAATAAATCATCAGCATATAGTGATAGCTTATGTATTTCATTCCCCTGGGTGATACCAAATATGTTAGTTGATTCACGAATAGCAATGGCCAAAGGTTCCAAAATAAAATCAAATAACAGTGGACTAAGAGGACGACCTTGCCTGGTGCCACAAAACAACTGAAAAAAAGAGAGATCTTTGATTATTGGTAAGTATCGACGCCAAAGGGGTAAGATATATTAATTTAATCCAATATATAAATATTGGACTAAAATTAAATTTCTCAAGCGTAGTAAATAAATATGTCCATTCAACTCTGTCAAATGCTTTCTCAGCATCTAGTGAAATGACACATTCTGGAATTCTAGATGAAGTGGTATAAGCAATATTCATTAATCTAATACTAAAAAAACAAATCACGCTTTTTAATGAATCCATTCTGATCAACATCATTATTTAAGATACAACTCAATATGGATGGATGCTCCTGTCGACTGCCAATAGCTGATCCTGGTACAACCACATTGATGTCAAGGCATTGAAAGCTCACCAGTGCATCTACTTCCTCAGGAAGCTAAAAAAAAATAGTTTGCATGACCTCTTTGACCCTTCCAAAAGTTTATCATTGTACCATAGAATGCATTCTATTTGAATGCACTATGACTTGGTATGGCACCTGCTCTGCCCACAATCAGCAGAAACTGCAGAGAGTTGTGGACACAGCTTAGCACATCATGGAAACCACTTACCACTTCCCCTCCAGAAAGTCTGGATTTCTTTCATGTACACACCCAGTAGAGGGCAATGCCAGTTCATGTTGCCTTGAGCCTCAGACATGGCAGAACTAATAAGTGGCAGGTTTGGGACTGGGCATTCTTTCACCCACTCTGAACCACCTAACTGCTGTCTTATTAGGGACATCAACCCACTTTTCTGTTAAAAATCACATAAATAATTGGAGGAGTTCTTTTAATTCTCTCTCCTTCATTCAGTAAGTTCATGGCTTATCTTTACCTCGCTGCTACTTTCCCATACTATTCCAATAACAATTGATTATATGAGAAGTAACATCTAAACTTAATGCTGATCTGATCTGCATGTTGAAAAAGCTGCACATTTTGACGAAATACAGTTTTTTAAAGTATTTTATTTGCTGTAACGTGCCCTGTAGCCATAAAAAGCATGATAAAAAAGTAAGCTTCCTTTCCTTTAGGAAAGAATATTAAGCACTTCAGTGCACATTGATTAGATTAAAAGATTAGAGAACAGGATGGTGATTGTGATAATGTAACAGAGAGGGGTGTAAGGGAGAAAGCAGATGGAAGAGTCTGATAGCTCCTATGAGATTTTCAACCATACTGTAATTAATTTGAAAGTGTTTTAAAATATGAAGGATTATCTCGGAAAGGTAACTGTTTTTATACTGTATTCATTCATTCATTCGTTATGTGCTGTGTGGGATGACATAACCTATCATGGTCTTTCCATAAGAGTGATTGTTATTGGGAAATTTTTCTGGTTTGCCATTGCCTTCTTCTGAGCAGTAGCTGAACAAGATGGGTGACCCCAGGCTTTATCAATACTCTTCAGAGATTATCTGCCTGGTGTTAGTGGTCACATAACCAGCACTTGTGATATGCATACGTCCATCCACCACCATAGCCCATGGCTTCATGTGATCCTGATCTGGGGCTAAGCAGATGCTAGATGCTACACCTTGCTTAAGGGTGGCCTGGAGGCTAGCGAAGGAAAGGAATGCCTTTGGTAGAGATATATCTGCACCTCACCAGCCTAAAATTGTATTATACAGCAAAAATCATAAGTGAAGCAATAATTACTTATCATAATCCATATCCCTTCTTAGCTCCCTGTAATCCATCCACTTCCACATCCCTACAACTCCCTCCTGAGCCTCCTACCACCTTCCTACATTAAGGGTTACTTACAGTAGCTATAACTAGCAGATATCAGCAGATCTTTGAGATCTAGCAGAAACCAGAACACTCAAGAGAATCTCACACAGTTATAAAGGACAGGATTATTTCAAAAACTGATCAGAATAGAGGAATTCATAGAGATAGGAAGGTTTGAAGAGATTTAAAATGAAACAGTTTTAAAACTGTGACCTATTTTTACCAAGAACTACAAGGTAGCAAACTCAGAGTTACTGAGTGAAAGTGGCCAGATTTGAGTTATGCATGAACTGGAGTCATCAAATGGAAGTTCAAACAAGTTAACAGATTCTGCATGGTGGCTGTGTTAGGGATTGTTAGTATACATCATCTTTTAGGAGTTGTGAGATGGGGGTAGCAGCAAGTGAATACAAATGGGAATGGGATTCAGTCTTAAACAACAATGGTATTGGTATTTTGAGGACATGGGGACTAGCCGTTAAGTATGAGAGATTCTGATTCTGTACCATTACAAACATGCAGGGTAAGACAATAAACGAAGTTTAACTGACCCCTATTGAAGCTCTTAGGATAAGAACAGGGAAGGCATTAAGTGGCCATCTTCAGCATTAATTCATATCTCTGCCATTTAATACGTAGTTCAAGAAATAATTGTTTTGTCAATTGATATTGTTCCTTTTTGTATAACCAGGGAGCCATTCCATAACCGTGCAATAGAAATATATTCTGAAGTAGAAGTAAATATAGATATTTTGGGTGTTTAGTGTTTTGTGCTTAGTAATCTTCAGACCACTCACCAGTATTTAACTATTCAAAGTTCAAAGATCAAAGTAAATTCAAAATAAATTTATTATCAAAGTACATATATGTCACCATATACAACCCTGACATTCATTTTCTTGTGGGCATTCTCAATAAATCCAAGACACAACAGAATCAATGAAAGACTGCACACAGCAAGATGGATAAATAACTAATGTGCAAAAAACAACCAACTAAGGAAATTCAAAAGAAAAAAATGATAATAGCTGAATGAGAAATAAATATCGAGAATGCAAAATGAAAAGTTCTTGAATGTGAGCCTATAGGTTGTGGCAACAGTTCAGTTTGGAGCAAATGAAGTTGAATGAAGATATCCTAACTGGTTCAAGAACCTGATGGTTGAGGGGTAATAACTTTTCCTGAACCTGGTAGAGTGGGCCTTGAAGCTCCTGTACCTCCTTCTGAATGGCAACATCAAGAAGTGAGCATGGCCTGGGTGTGGGGGTGCTTGGTGCTGCTTTCCTTCGACAACGCTCCATGTAGATGTTCTCAATGGCAGGGATGGCTTCACCCATGATGGACTGGCAATATATTCTCTATTTGTGTTGGATTTTCCATTCGAACATTGGTGATTCCATACCAGGCCATGATGCAACCAATCAATATACTCTCCACCATATATCTATAGAAGTCTGTCAACGTTTTAAATGGCCTGGCAAATCTTCACAAACTTCTAGGAAAGTAGAGGAGCTGCTGTGCTTTCTTCATAATTTGCAGTTACATGCAGTGCCCAGGACAGATCCTTTCTAACTCTGATTCCCCCGATGACGACTGGCTCATGGACCTCTGGTCCTTCCTCCTGAAGTCAATAATCAGCTCCTTAGTCTTGGTGACTTTGAGAAAAGGTCATGGCACCAATCAACCAGATTGTCAATCTCCCTCGCACTTAATTATCACCACCTCTGATTCAGCCTACGAAAGTGGTTCCATCAGAAAGCTTAAAAATGGCATTGAAGCTGGGCTTAGCCCCACAGTCATAAATATAAAGCGAGTAAAGCTGGGAGCTAAGCTCACGGCCTTGTGGTTCACCTGTGCTGATGGAGCTTGTGGAGGAGATGTTGTTGTCAATTCAAACTGACTTGGTCTGCAAGTAAGGAAAATGGGGATCCAATTGCACAAGGAGGTATTGAGGTCAAGGTCTTGGAGCTTATTGATTCGTTTTGAGGGGATGGTAGTATTGAATACCAAGGTGTAATTGATAGAGAACATCCTGTCATGTGCATCTTTGTAGTTCAGATGTTCCAGGATTTAGTGGAGAGACAATAACATAACACCTGCTGTAGACCTGTTGCACCCAGTTGGCAAATTGGAGCAGATCCAAATTGTTTCTCATACAGGAGTTGATTTGTGTCATCACTAACCTCTTAAAACACTTTATCACAGTGGACTTAAGTGCTACTGGATGATAGTCACTGAGGCACATTACCACATTCTTCTTAGGCACCAGTATAACCGAAGTCTACTTGAAGCAAACTTCAGACTGTTGAAGTGAGAGATTAAAGATATTGATGAACACTCCAGCCAGTTCATCAGTATAAATCTTTAGTACTCCACCGTGTATCCCAGCTGGGCTGGATGCTTTCTATGGATTCATCCTTGTGAAGAATGCTCTCAGAAACTGAAGTCACAGGGGCAATGGAAGTTAGTGAATATTCCTCCATGTTTTAATGGTGAAAGTTCAAAATTCAAAGTATATTATCCAAGGTGAGCATAGAAGGCATTTTGCTCATCTAGAAGCAAAGTCTAAGTTGCTTGGTTTGTCTTTGTGGGAGATAATAGCATTCAAGTCCTGCCACAACCGTCAAGCATCCTTCAGTTTAGTCCAGAATTGCCACTTCATCCATGAGATGGCTTTCTGGAGATCGTATCTGGACCTCTTGTATCTTACTTGGTCGCCAGACCTGAATGCCACTGATCTGGCCCTCAACAGATCATAGTTCATCCAGGATTTCTGGACTTATAATTGGGAAAGACTCTGAATGATTTTGTGGGGACACACTCGTCTACAACTGTTCTCAGAGGTATCTGTCAGCTGGGATGTAGCCCATTATAAATATGTAATTCTACAAAGTCTTCTGTCTGCACTCAAAATATTGAAGTGGGTAATTATAACCGTAAACCTGCCTTTATTGCTATTTTTATGATGAAAAACTATGAAACATCACTATACTACAGAGCTTCTCCAGACTTTCCCCAGGAGAGATAAATTCTCCAACATGCCTGATTATCGTAACAATTAAAGACCATTTACACCTAAAGCTCCAGTCTCTGTGGTGGCTCATTTGCAATCACAAGAGGAGTACAAATATTGAAATGGGGCTGGCCAGAACTTACATTCTTCCAAGCCATATGCAAGCTTTCATCTCCCCAAGTTCTTCAATATTTGTAATACAGTAGATGTTCAGATTGGCTTACCTGATTCAAACATTTAGTTGTAAGCAAAATCATAAATTATAAAGGATAGAAATCTGAAACAAAAGCAGAAACACTGAAATAGTCAGCTAACTATTCAATATTTGTGGAGGGAGAAACTAAATACTTCAGGATGATAACCATTCCTCAAACTACTCTATTTAAATTCTCTGAATTGTTTGGAAATTGTTTTCTAACATGGGAACTTCACTCACTGGCAATCCATATTTAGAAACGATTGGAACATTACATGAAGGTAATCATTCTTACCAATCTTAACCGAGTGTTCCTTTGCACTTTGAGCACATAGCATTTAAAAAATGTCCCAAAGCAAATGTATTTTTTTAAAAAATGAGCTTGGGGCATTCTGGAGTTCTGCGATCAATTATGGTGTCTTCTGTAAGGAGTCTCTGTACATTCTCCCTGTGGAACGTGCGTGTTTCCTTCATGTGCTCCAGTTTCCCACCACAGACCGAAGGTAGGTTAATTGGTCGTTGTAAATTGTGCTGTTAGTAAGTTAGGGTCATGAATGTGTTGTTGGAAGTTGCTGAGGCGATGCAAAGGGTCAGAAGGGCCTATTTCATGCAGTATCTCTAAATAAATAAAGAAAGAAAGAAGAATTAAGGAAGAAAAATAAGTTGTCCCAACAATCACTGAAAGATAACATTGACTATAGTTTCAAATGGACTGTCAATCCACAATAGCCCACCTTATCCTTAATGTTTTTGCCTCAGTTCTTTCATTTGGATTGCAAGATATTCCACTTGAAAACTTTTTAAAAGGAAGTGCACAAACATTCAAGTCAAAATTATATGAAAAATGCATTTTAACCATAACAATTATATCATTGCTAGATACGTATTACAATTATCCACTTACAATCCAGAATCTTTTGCACTCAGCCTGAAGATACATAAATAAAGCATTAGAAGATCACAATATTTTACAGAAAATTATAGGTGAATAAAGATGTGAAGGGTTAATTCCAAATTAAACTGGCATAGCTTTCTGAGGAACAAGGGGATCATCAGAAATATCCTCAATTATAAGCATGTAGGCTTCGGCCTTAAAACATGCCAGCCTAAATAAATCTATTTTCAGAATGTTAATGAGGTCTTCTTTTGCAAAATATGCAAGCTGTATATTTTTGTCACAATAAACTCTGTGACCATAAATCCATGTGTCTGATCAAAAACAAAGCTTTTCTCTTCCCAGGGATGATCTGTCTAACACTAGAGAACATTCACTTAATATGACAAAGGGAAATTTCAAAGGAGATGTGCGGGGCAAGATCTTACACAATGAGTGCTGGGTGGGCGGAATGTACTGTCAGAGGTGATAGTAGCAGTGATTACAACAGAGGAACTTTAGAGGATCTTAAATATATGCATGAATATGCAGAGAATGGAGGGATAAGGACCATGTACAGATGATATTAAGACTATAACACCGTAAGACGTCGGAGCAAAATTCGGCCATTCAGCTCATCGAGTCTGTTGCACCATTTCATTATGTCTGATTTATTATCCCTTTCATCCCATCTTCTGCCTTCTCCCCATAACCTTTGACACCCTGATTAATCAGGAACCTATCAACCTCTACCTTATATATATCCAATGAACTGGCCTGTGTAGATGTCTGTGGCAATGAATTCCACAGATTCACAACCCTCTGTCTAAAGATATTTTTCTTCATCTCTGTTCTAAATGGACCGCTTAATTCTGAGCCTGTGGCTTGTGGTCTTAGGCTCCCCCGCTATAGGAAACATCCTCTCCATATCCATTCTATCTACGCCTTCCAATTTTTGATAGTTTCAAACAGATCCCTCCTCATTCTTCTAAATTACAGAAAATACAGACCCAGAGCTATCAACTGCTCCTCGTATGTTCCCATGATCATTCTCATTAACTTCTTCTAGACCCTCTTCAATGCCAGCATATCTTTTCTTAGGCCCAAAACTGCTTAAAATACTGCAAGGGTGGTCTGACCATTACCCCATAAAGCCTCACCATTACATCCTTGCTTTTGAATTCAGGTTCTCTTGAAATGAATGCTAACATTGCATTCGCCTTCCTTAGCACCAATTCAACCTACAAGTTAACATTTAGGGAATGCTGCACGAGGACTCCCAAGTCCCATTGCACCTCTAATTTTTGAATTTTCACTCTTTTAGAAAATGGTCCATGCCTATATTCCTTCTGCAAAGTGCATGACCATGCATTTCTGTACACTGTATTCCATCTGCCACTTCTTTACCATTCCATCTTCTAAGTTCTTCTGTTGATACCTTACTCCCTCAACACTACCTGCCCCTCCACCTATCCTGGTATCGCCTTCACAATTGTCCACAAAGCCATCAATTCCTTCATCCAAATAATTAACATATAACAGCAAAAGAAGTGGTCCCAACACTGAGCCCTGCGGCAGCCAAACAGAAAGCCTCCTTTATTCCCACTTATTGCCTCCTGATAGTCAGCTGATCTTCTATCCATGCTAGTACCATGGGCTTTCGTCTTGTTAAGCAGCTTCATGTGCGGCACCTTGCCAAAAGCCTTCTGAAAATCCAAATAAACAACATTTTCTGACCCTCCTTTGTCAACCTTGTCTTTAATTTACTCAACGACTTCCCCTTGAGAAAACCACATTTTATCATGTGCTTCCAAGTATCCCAAAACCTCATCCTTAGTAATAGACTCCAAAATCTTTCCAACCACTGAAGTCAGGCTAACTGATATATAATTTTGATTCTTCTATCTCCCTTCCTTCTTAAAGAGTGAAGTAGCATTTGCAATTTGTGAGTACTCTGGAACCATTCTAGAATCTAGTGATTCTTGAAAGATAAATATAATGCTTTCACAACCTCATCAGCTACCTTTTTCAAAACCTGGTATGTAGTCCATCTGGTCCAGGTGATTTATCTACCTTCCAACTTTTCAGCATCCCAAACACCTTCTCCCTGGAAATACCAATGACACTTAGTTCTGCCCCCTGATACTCTTACAATTCTGGTATTCTACTAGAGGCTTTCACAGTGAAGACTGATGCAAAATACTTATTAAGTTCATCCACCATTTTCATATCCTACATTACTAATCTCAAGCGTTTTTTTCCAGCCAACCGATATCCACTCTCTTCTTCTTTTTACTTTTTATCTATCTGGAAAAACTTTTTGTATCCTTTTTTATATTGTCGGCCAGCCTACGCTTATCGTTCAATTTTTCTCTTTTTATTACTTATTTAGTTGCCTTCTGATGGTTTTTAAAAGCTTCCCAATCCTCTAACTTCCCACTAATGTTTGCTTTATTATATGCTTTCTCTTTTGCTTTTATGCTGTCCTTGACTTCCCCTGTCAGCCACTGTTTCCTCATTATCCCTTTACAATACTTCTATTTCTTTGGAAAGTATCATACCTGTACATTCCAAATTTCCCCCAGAAACTCTAGCCATTTCATGATGAAACTCTGCATCATCCTTGCTGGTATCTCCTTCAGATGAATTTTGGCCAGTTTCTCACTCATACCTCTGTAATTCCCTTTACCCGACTGTAATACTGATACATATGATTTTAGCTTCTCCCTCTCAAGCTGCAAGGTGAATTCTATCATATTGTGACCACTGTCTCCTAAGGGTTCCTTTACCTTAAGCTCACGAATCAAATCTGGATCAATCCAGAATTGTCATTCCCCTCGTGGGCTCAACCACAAGTTGCTCTAGAAAGCCATCTCATAGGCATTCTACAGATTCCCTTTCTTGGGATCCAGCACCAACCTGATTTTCCCAATCTACCTGCATATTGAAATCCTCCTGATTAGGCCCTTTTTACATCCTTTTCCTGTCTCCCATTCTAATTTGTAGCCCATCCCTGGCTAATGTTCAGAGGTCTGTATGTAACACCCAACAGGGTCGTTTTACCCTTTCTGATTTTAATTCTACCCAGAAGAAACTTACATCCTCCAGTCCAATGTCATCTCTTTCTAAGGAATTGATTTCATTTTTTACCAACAGAGCCACCCCATGCCCTCTGTGTACCTGCCAGCCCTTTCAATATGATGTGTATCCTTGGATTTTTAAGCTCCCAACTATGACCTTCTTTCAGCCACAACTCAGAGATGCCCACAACATTTTATGTGCCAATCTCTAACTGCGCTACAAGATCATCTACCTTATTCAATATACTGCATACATTCATATTTAACACCTTCAGACCTGCATTCATCACCTTTTTAGAACCTGGCCCCCTGTTACGCTTTAACTCATCCTTCTGACTGTAATTTTACCCTATCATCTACCTGTCCATCCTCATAACCTCATTACACACTGCATCGAGTTGAAACCAACTGCTCCATCCTCGGCCCTATCACTCTGGTTCCCATCTCCTTGCTGAATATGCTTCCCAACAGCTCCAGCAAACCTGTCCTTAAGGATATTGGTCACCCTTGGGTTCAGGTGTAACATCTCATTTTTGGACAGGTCATACCTTTCCCAGAAGAGATCCTAACAATCCATAAATCCAAAGCACTGCTCAAAATCTTCAGCCATGCACTCATCTGCCAAATTATCCTATTTTTATCCTCACTGGCGTGTGGCACAGGCACCAATCCAGAGAGTAGTACCATGGAGGTCCTTCTTTTCAGCTTTCTACCTAACTCCCCATATTCTGTCTTCAGGACCTCCTCCCTTTTTCTTTAGTTGTTATCAACACCAATAGGTACCATAATGTCCAGTTGTTCACACTCCCCCTTTAGAATGTTGTGGACCCAACCTGAGACATCCTGCCCCTGGCACCAGGGAGGCAACATACCATTGGGGTGTCTCTTTCATGTCCACAGAAGTTTTCTGTGTCAATTAGTTTGGTACATAAGGGTACAAAACATAGAACATAGAACATAGATAATCTACAGCACATTACAGGCCTTTCGGCCCACAATGTTGTGCCGACCATGTAACCTACTATAGAAACTGCCTAGAATTTCCCTACCGCATAGCCCTCTATTTTTCTAAGCTCTATGTGCCTACCTTAAAAGACTCTACGGTATCTGCCTCTACCACCACTGCTGGCAGTGTATTCCATGCACCCACCACTCTCTGTTCTGTGTTAAAAACTTACCGCTGACAGCTCACCCCCCCCCACCTTAAAGCTATGCTTCCTTGTGTTAGCTATTTCAGCCCTGGGACAAAGCCTCTGGGTATCCACACGATCAATGCCTCTCGTCACCAGCCTTTCCTGTGCTGTATTGTTCTTTCATCTAAAAGGAACTCTGGAAGTTTGAAATCTGAAATATTGACAGTGTCGGAGCCACGTATCAGTTTTCTAGTTGCACTGTATTTTGTGTTGCGTGTTTGTTATGCTGAGTATGGTAATTAGTCACATGGGTGTGGGTGTGGTTTAGTTACGTACTCCTGCTTTGTCTTTAGTTTTTGAGTTGGAGACAGTTAGCGTTAGAGACAGCTGTGCATGATACCTTTTTTGTTGACCACTCAACTTTGTTTAGTATTGCAGTTTTTGTTTCATTAGTTTTATCGTTTCAAGGTTGGTCTGCTAGTTTCTTTATAAAGGATTGAATATATTCTTTAACTTGGAACATTATTTTTATTTTATCTGAAAGCGCGCCTAACAGGATTAACTCCCCATGTTTGGTCTCTAACAACAGGATTGTTTTATTCGAGTAGACATTACAAACAGAAAAAGCAGATCAAGCAGCATCTGTGAAAAGACAAGCATGCAATTGATCTAAAACATTAACTCTGTCATTAAAACCATGATTCACCATTTTACCCGGAGCTACCACTTCACCATCATCATTCATCTGTTCTCTACTGAGGAGCCCTAAATTCTTTCAATGACTGTTTTCAAAATAATTACAGTACTTCTCATTCCTTCCCACAGATATAAATTCAATTTCCTTTCATAAGCACTAATTGGCATAGAACCTATTATTTTCTCAGAGTACCTATTCCAGAAGATGATTTGTATGCATGACCCCAAGAATGAACTTCACCAAACATGAGCATGTAGTGGCAAATCAGGCATGCAGAACTGATCATTTTCTGTAAAAAAAATTGTGCTCAGCTAATGCTTGATTTACATATCTTCAAGCCTGATGCTAAATATTCTAGACTAGATGTGGATAATTGTAATATGTCTCAACCCTACATTTTTTATGGTGAAAACACATTTTTGATATAATTTTGTAATGTTGGAGCTTTTTCATTTTATGTTTTGTACTTTAAAATATTGGAATCACTTAATTAAATTCTCATTCAAAGATACGTTATCAGAAGTAACTAGTTCAAAATTATTCATAAGTTAAACAGTAAAATATCTTTCCTCATATTCTACCTTTTAATAAACAGTCTAATATAATTTTACAAATATCAGAGCATGGTCAAGAATATTCAGATTCAGGATATTTTAATGGACAATCTTTATCAGTTCTGTTGTGCTTTTAATTTTCAATAATATTTGAGTGATCTTGTATACTGGATGTATTATTTGATAAAGAATTCTTGTTCATTTAAGTAATTTATTATGGGTTATATGTAAAAATGATACATGCACGCCTCGCTTAATGTAAGCTTAAAGTAAATACCCATATTTTCAAACTCCTATGAGTTTCTTTGAATTAGTTTAATGCTTTGAAGTTTCTAGACACTAGATACTAGAATACTACAGCACAGTACAGGCCCTTCGGCCCTCGATCTTGTGCCGACCCATATATTCCTTTAAAAAAGTACTAAACCCACACTACCCCGTAACCCTCTATTTTTCTTTCATCCATGTGCCTGTCCAAGAGGCTCTTAAAAGCAACTAATGTTTTAGCCTCCACCACCATCCCTGGCAAGTCATTCTAAGTACCCACAACCCTCTGTGTAAAAAACTTACCCCTGATGTCTCCCCTAAACTTCGTTCCCTTAACTTTGTACATATGCCCTCTGGTGTTTGCTATTCATGCCCTGGGAAACAGTTACTGGCTATCCACCCTATCTATATCTCTCATAATCTTGTAGACCTCCATCAAGTCCCCTCTCATCCTTCTACACTCCAAAGAGAGAAGTCCCAGCTCTGCTAACCTTGCCTCATAAGACTTGTTTTCCAATCCAGGCAACATCCTGGTAATTCTCCACTGCACCCTCTCCATAGCTTCCACATCCTTCCTATAATGAGGTGACCAGAACTGAACACAATACCTTAACTGTGGTCTCACCGGAGATTTGTAGAGTTGCAACATTACCTCTCTTCTCTTGAACTCAATCCCCCTATTAATCAAGCCGAGCATCACATAGGCCTTCTTAACTATCCTATCAACCTGTGCAGCAACCTTGAGGGTTGTATGGATTTGAACCCCAAGGCCCCTCTCTTCATCCACACTCTTAAGTAACCGACCATTAACCCTGTACTCAGCCTTCTGGTTTTGCCCTTCCAAAATGCATCACCTCACACTTATCCAGATTGAGCTCCATCTGCCTCTTTTTCTGTCCAAGTCTGCATCCTGTCTATATCCTCTTGTAACCTTTGACAAGCTACAGCTCCATCCACAACTCCTTCAATCTTCGTGTCATTCGCAAACTTACTCACCCATCCTTCCGCCTCTTCATCCAGGTCATTTATAAAAATCACAAGGAGCAGGGGTCCCAGGACAGATCCTTGCGGCACTCCACTAGTCACCGACCTGCAGGTAAAATACTTTCCTTCCACTACTACCCTCTGCTTTCTTCCTGTAAGCCAATTTTTTATCCAAACAGCCAAGGTTCCACTGATCCCAAGCTTCTTGACTTTCTGGATGAGTCTCTTGTGGGGGACCTTGTCAAATGCCTTGCTAAAATCCATGTAGACCACATCTACCACCCTACCCTCATCAATTTTTCTGTTACCTCTTCAAAAAACTCAATTAGGCTCGTGAGGCACGACCTTCCCTTCACAAAGTCAAGTTGACTATCCTTGAGTAGACTGTACTTCTCCAAATGCTCGTAGATGCTATCCTTAAGAATCCTTTCCAATAGTTTGCAGACCACCGATGTAAGACTCACTGGTCTATAGTTCCCAGGATTCTCCTTATACCTTTTTTAAACAAGGGAACTACATTTGCCATTCTCCAGTCCTCCAGCACCTCTCCTGTAGCCAAGGAGGATTCAAAGATCATAGCTACTGCTCCAGCAATCTCTTCTCTCACTTCCCACAGTAACTTGTGGCCTATCACGTCCGGCCCTGGGGACTAATCAATCTTGATGTTTTTAAGAAGATCCAACACTTCTTCTTCCTTAATCTCCACATTGTCCAGCACACAGGCCTGTTCTATTTCGACCTCGCCCTGATCAAGGCCCTTTTCACTTGTGAATACTGAAGCAAAGTATTCATTTAGGACCACCCCAACCTCCTTCGCCTCCAGGCACATGTTGCCTTCTTTATCGTTTAGCGGGCCCCACCTTAAATGTTACATAACATAACGTTGGTGACGAGGTATTTTTAAAAATAATCTAAGACAGCTAGCAGCTTGTTAGAGCACAGTGAGATGTTCAAGGTAAAAAAAAAACAGTTTAACACAACACAGCACATGGAGAAATGGTCTTCTGAAGGGAAGAGATGATTTTTTTTTAAAGGCCATGGAGAGAAGAATTCAAGGTTCATAAAAAGTGAGTACCTAGTGATAGTAATCATTAAAAAAAAAATCAATTGGCTGGGTACATCGTAAAGAATGAAGAGTTTGATTACACAACAGGCTTACGTATACTGAGCTATTGGAACAGTACTTTGAAGCAAATGGCATAGCCATTGAAAAGCAGGTGCCAGTTTTGCTGTGTGCATTAGGATTAAAGGCATACAGCTTGCTTAAAAGTTTAACTGCTCCAACTAAATCATACGAAATGAGCTTTCCTGATATTGTCAAAGTGATGCTGGAACTCTTAGAATCAAAGCCATTATTGATTGCAGAATGTTTTAGGTTTCATAAGTGGAATTAAAAAGAAGGGGAGTCCATTTCAATGTATGTGGCTGAATTGAAGAGATTGTCTGATCATTGTCAGTTCAGTATTGGGCTTAATGATACCAGAAGAGATTATTTACATTGTGGAATCTTTAAAGAAAGCATTTAAAAACAGCTCCTAATTGAAATACAGCTTACATTCAAATGAGCAATAGAAATCACTATTTCAATGGAAACAGCAGAGACACACAACTGAGTTACAGTCAGAAATGAAAGTAAGCCTGAACAAAATTGCAACATTTAAACAAAAACCAGCCTGGGAAAACAAATAGTGTTACAGTTGTGGCAGGGACTCACGCATACTAAACAAATGCAGATTTAAAGGTGAAACTTACAGAAAATGCAACAAGGTAGGTCATATACAAAGAACATTTGGGGCAGAAAAAGATAAATGGACAACACAGGGAGGAGAAAATGCTGAAGGATCAAAGTGCAGTTTCAAAAAGAACATGAATCTGTACGCTGTTGTTGAAAAATGTGAATAATGATGAGAATGACACAGGACTGTGTAGCCCTGAAATTTATATGTGAAAATAACAATACAAACTGAATGCCAAATTAATTAAAATGCAACCAGACACTGGTTCAGCTGTTCTTGTCATTCCACAAAACAAGTTTGAGAGGCATTTCAAAGATACCAATTGCAGCTTGCAAATATCCAACTAAGAACCTAAACCAGAGAAAGGGTAACTTCTATGGGAATGGTATCTGTAACTGTGAAATACCGTAACCAACAAGCCACATTGAGCTTGTGTGTGGTAAAAAGGGACAGACGAGCATTATGGGATGTGACTGGCTGAGTTAACGTCAACTTGACTGGAGATCCATCCACAATTTGTATGCCACATCCCCTGCAATGAAGTCATATGAAAGTGAATTAAGAAAGGTACCGAATGGTGCAACAACTGTCTTCATGCTGAATACCATGAAACGTTGCTCAACGGAGGACAACCAGGTGTTGGTGCCAATCTCTGTGCCCCTGCTTTGAAAGAGTATTGGACCATGCTGCTCAGAGGAAGCATGAAAATGATGAAAGTAGTGGTTTGACTACAACAGTTTGTGTAGGCAATGTATCTGAGAAAGCTTCTGATATATTAATTAGGCAGTTACTTGCAAAATGTGACTATGTTTTAAGCTGGAAGAGAGTTCAAAGAGCTTCAGGAAAGTTGCAAGTATTTGGCTCCTGTGAGTATAAGGAACCAGACTCTACTCTGTGTGCATTAAGGTTATTGCATGAACTTCAAATGGGAGACAAAAAGCTGCTTGTAAAAGTAAATGCAAAGACCAAAGCCCAGCTGGATGAATGGAAGACCAAAAAGAAAGGGGTCAGTAGAGATATGAAAACAGAGGATTCATTGGAAGATGTCGTGGATGAGGAAACGAAGAAATCAGATTGTAAAAGTTACAATGGAAGGATTAATAAGAGAAAATTCCAGTGAACTGAAGTACCTTCGAAAGATCAAGATGCGCAAACTAGAGGAAGAGAAAGGAAGGAAGAGATGGAGACAGAGAATGTGAATAAGAAAGAGAAGGGTGTGAAAGAGAAGAAGTAAAAGAAAAGGATCGATGTAGGTCCAGAGAGAGAAAAGGAGAAGGAAGGTGCCTTGAGCTGCCAGAGCCACTTTCTGCATCAGAGTCAACACCTATCACTACCATGGAGGAGACCCCAGAACCTCCGCAAATCTCACCTGCCAAGCAGAGGGATCCCTTTTGTCAGGAAAGGGGCAAGGGGTACTCGCATAAGAGTAAGAAATCTTCCACAGCAATTAAATCTTTAAGAATAAGTGGGACAATTTAAAACTTACTATGCTGAGGATGTTTTATATTGTATAATATACTGTGCATATAGTTGAGTTACATTCTATGTTGAGTTGGAGTTTATAGCTAAGCAGAGAGGAGTGTTGTGTATTTAATATTTCAATAATATTTGAGTAATTTTGTGTATATATATATATATTGTTTGATTATTTTTGTTTGATTAAATAATTAATTATGGATTATTTGTAAAAATATGTAAATTGAGTACGTCATCGCTCTACCACATGATACATTTAAAGTAAACTCGAAGCAAACACCTGTATTTTCAGACTCCTGTGAGTTTCTTTGAATTAGTTTAATGGTTTGAAATTACAAAACATAACAAGTTCCTTCCTAGACCTACTGTAAAAAAGCCGCCTTTTAGGGCAGTTCTGACATAATCTTTTAACTAGTTTTAGGAGTTTAATTTTCTGAATACCTGTTAAAGATTTAAACCTGGCAATAAATATAGAAAGCTACAACGGCTGCCAATATCCTGACAAACAATTGAGGGTATGGTGATAAGTAGCCTGAATCAGTTAAATTCCAGCTTTTTATTAACTAATTTCACGAGAAGATGAATGCTTTATAGATGGTTTGGATGATCTTTAGAATATAAAGGATGCTTCATAGCAAATATACCATTATGGATAGTATGAGATCTTCATGAACCATCTTTCAAAAATTTCCATATGCATTTAGCAACTGGGACAAGTAAAAGGATTGTGAGCTTTCATTTTTTGCATTAAAGTAAGTAACAACAATAAAAATGTACTTTTCACAACTTTCGTTTGCTGGAAGAAAGATCTAATTTCTTGTTTGGAAGGTGATTTCATGAAATGCAGTGGGATAGAGATTTAGCATTGCTGCAATCATTTTCAGGTCAAATGAGGGTGCAACAGCAATATATTGCGCAGTTGGAATTGATTTTACAGGCTGCAATACTGGCTTGACATTGGTTTCTAGAATGAGAAATGAGAATAGAGTGTGCAGAAGAAGGAAATGAGAAAGAAATTAAAAAAGATAGCATAGTGGTGCAACCATTAATGCTGCTGCCAAATCGATCCACCAAACCAGGTCTGATCCTGATCTCAAGCATTACATATCTATATAAGCATTAGTGGACTGAAAAGCTTGAGCACGTGGATGTTAAGAAAGCGGATGTGCTGGAGCTTTTGGAAACCATCAAGTTGGATAAGTCACCGGGACCGGACGGGATGTACCCCAAGCTACTGTGGGACACCAGGGAGGGGATTGCTGAGCCTCTGGCAATGATCTTTGCATCATCACTGAGGACAGGAGAGGTTCCAGAGGATTGGAGGGTTGTGCATGTTGTTCCCTTATTCAAGAAAGGAAGTAGAGATAGCCCAGGAAATTATATTCCAGTGAGTCTTACTTCAGTGGTTGGTAAGTTGATGGAGAAGATCTTGAGAGGCAGGATTTATGAACATTTGGAGAGGTATAATACGATTAGGAATAGTCAGCATGGCTTTGTCAAAGACAGGTCATGCCTTATGAGCCCGATTGAACTTTTTGAGGATATGCCTAAACACATTGATGAAGGTAAAGCCGTAGATGTAGAGTACATGGATTTTAGCAAGGCATTTGATCTGATGGCTGAAGGGAAGGAGCTGTTCCTAAAACACTGAGTGTTTGTGTCTTCAGGCTCCTGTACCTCCTCTCTGTTTAGTAATAGGAAGAGGGTGAGGGGGGTCCTTTTTGAGGCATTACCTTTTGAAGATGTCCTCAATGCTGAGGAGGCTAGTGCCCAAAATGGAGTTGCCTGAGTTTGCAACCCTCTGCAGCTTTTTCCAAACCTGTGCAGTTGTCCCTCCATACCAGATGGTGATGCAACTAGTCATAATATTCTCCACTGTAATCTGCAGAAGGCAAGCCTTCTTCATAATTACATCAATATGTTGGGCAATTCAACATAGATTTTCAGAGATGTTGACACCCAGGAACTTGAAAATGCTACTTGAAAAAGGAATAAGACAAAAAGTTAAGGAAGGAATTAAAACTTAACTTCAGGCAATATGGAAGCAAATTGAAAAGTGTGAACACAGGACTGAAAAGCTTAAAGATTAAAGATAGATTTAGTCGTCATATGTATGTCGAAATATACAGTAAAATGCACCATTTGTGTCAACAATCGACACAGTCCAAAGACGTGGAGGGAACCCCACGAGTGTCGCCATGCTTCTGTGCCAACATAGCATGCCCACAACTTACTAACCCTAACCTATACATCTATAGAATGTGGGAGGAAACTGGAGCACCTAGTGAAAGCACATGCACTTACAGAAAGAATGCATAACCTCCTTAAAGTGTTATATTTGAATATGTGTAGTATATGTAACAAGGTAGATGATCTTGTAGCGCAGTTAGAAATGAGCAGATATGACATTGTGGCCATCACTTGTCATGTTTTGCAACTTCAAATTCTAAGCAAAAGAAAAACACGGAAGAGCCAGGGACAACTTGTGTATGTTTAGTATTTAATTTATTGAGATGCATATTTATGACGTGGTGGTGTAATGACATATGCCATTCACGTACTTTCGCAAATAATCCGTAATGAATTATGTAACAACAAAGAATGTTTAATCAAACAATATATTTATAATATAACTCAAATATTAAAATATTAAATACACAACATTCCTCCCTGCTTAGCTATAAACTCCAACACATATAGAATGCATCCCAACTCAAATATGTTGCACATTGTTCTCTGGTCAACCATATATATACAACTCTCTCTCTCTCTCTCTCTCTCTACATATATATATATATATTTATATATATATAATGCAACTACTATATACTATTATATAGACATCCACAGCATAGTAAATTTTAAATACTCCCATTCAAGCCTAAAGATTTCATCACTGGGGAGGATGTCTTACTCTTGTGGAATAATGACTTTCTTGAAAAGGGAGATCACTTGCTTGGCAGGTGAGACTTGTGGCTGTAAAATAATCTCAGGTTCTGGGGCCTCCTCCGTGGTGGTTGTAGGAGTTGACTCTAGAATTGCAAGAAGTGGTTCTGACAGCACTGGACACCTTTCTTCTGGATGTGTTAGCACCCAAAAAGTGCACGGCAAGCTGCTCAATTTGCTGATCTATCCCATGCCAACAGACAAAGCATTGAACTAACACTTTTATTTTGACCACATCTAGATGACTGGCATGAAGCTCCTTCAAAACTTTAGCTCTTAGCTTGGATGGTCCAACACCTATCAATCCCCACATAAGGCAACCCCCATCAAGGGCAAGTTCATCCCAGCACTGGTGGAAATGGGGAAAGTGGGACTTCGGCTGCTGCACATTTCAGCCTGAGACAATATGTGGTCTTTTCTGGTTTTACCTTTGGTTCTTCTTCGGCATAATAGGGAGACTTCCAATTTGCACTGGGGAGAATGTATCAAGAGGAGTGTCTTCTTTTGTGGATTTTTCAGGTATTTCCTTTTCCAAGGGTAAGTGGGACAATCTATCAGTATTTCCATGATTAGTTGTCCACTTGAAATTGAACTTGTAATTGTGTCCTCCAAGAAACAGAGCCCATCTCCGCATTCATGCTGGTGCTGTCAGTGGAACACCCTTCTGTGGATTGAAAATGGACACTAGTGATTGATGATCAGTAACGAGAGTAAACTCTCTCCTATACAAGTACTGTTTGAAACATTTTACACCCCAAATCAGACTTGAAGCCTCTCTGTGAATCCGTGCATATTTTTTCTCTGCATCGGTAAGGGAATGTGATGCAAAGGCTATATGGAGTGCCTTCCATCACTCATAAATGTGACATGACTGCACATGTACTATAAGGTGAGGAGACACAGATAAGCTTTACTGGACAACATGGATTATAACGTGTGAGTACAGTGTTTGACGTCACCATATACTTTGTGTTTCGGAAAGCCACCTCACACTGCTTTGTCTATTGCCATTTCTTCCTGATCTGTAGAAATACATTCAAGGGATGGAGCATAGTAGCCAGGTTTGACAGGAATCTGTTACAGTAATTGACAAATCCTAAAACTGAGACGTGTCCTTTGGTCTTGGGGCATTCACCACTGCTTGAATTTTTTCAGCACACTTGTACGTTAATGGTGTGACCAGAATACCGATGCTTGGCTTAAAGAATTCTCACTTGTTGCATTGTGCTCTGAGCCTATGAACTTCTATTCTTTTTAATTCTTTCTTGAGATTTTGGAGATGTTCCTTGTCATCCCTACCGGTAACAATGGTGTCATCCAGGTAACATTGGGTGCCTGGGTAGCTTTGCAGCACCCAGTCCAGAGCTTTCTGCCGGAGTGTAGGTGCAGACGCTGCTCCAAAAGTAGGGCTATTATAGCCTTAAAGCCCTTTGTGAGTGTTTATGGTGGGAAACACTTTGTAATCTTCTTCCATCTCCATCTGTAGGTAGGCCGCAGCTAATTCCACTTGGTTGAAGTGTCTCCTTCCGGAATGGTTTGCAAAGACATCCTCATCCTGGGTAGAGAGCATTGATCTACTTTCAGTACTTGATGATGGTGACATTAAAATCACCACAAATCCTGACAGGCCCATTCTTCCTGGCTACTGGGACCACTGGCATTGCCCATGGGCTCCACTCAACCTTGGAAATAACTCCTTCAGCTTCCAAGTGACCTAGCTCACTGGCTACTTTATTCTGGATGATATAAGAACAGGATGCCCTTTGTAAAACTTTGATGTAGCATTTTCATTTAACACTATCTTACACTTGATATGTTTGAGTATTCAAATAGCACCAATGAACACGACTGTGGCATTATCCAGTACTTCCTTTAGTTGCTTTCAGTTGACACTATCACTGGGGATATGGAATGTAAATGGTGGATGGATGCCAAGCATGAGGCTGCTTAATAAGATAAAATCCTATGGTGTTACAGGAAAGATACTGGCATGGATAGAGGAATGGCTGACAGGCAGGGGGAAACAAGTGGGAATAAAAGGGGCCTTTTCTGGTTGGCTGCCAGTGACTAGTGGTGTTCCTCAGGAGTCAGTATTGGGACTGCTACTTTCACATTGTTTGTCAGTGATTTAGATAATGAAATTGATGGCTTTGTAGCAAAGTTTACAGATAATACAAAGATAGGTGGAGGGGTAGGCAGTGCTGAGGAAGCAATGCAATTACAGCAGGATTTAGACAAATTGGAAGGATAGGCAAAAAAGTGGGAGATGAAATACAGTGTAGGGGAATGTATGATAATGCATTTTGGTAAAAAGAGACAATGCTGAGGTTTTATAGGATACTCATCAGGCTGCACTCGGAGTATCATCAACAGTTTTGGGCCTCCTATCTCAGAAAGTATGTATTGTCATTGGACAGAGCCGATCAAAGTTCACAAGGATGATTCTGGGAATGAAGGGGTTAATATATGAGGAGCGTTTGGCAGCTTTGCGCATGTATTCACTGGAATTTGGTATAATGTGGGGCAATCTCATTGAAACCTACTGAATGTTGAAAAGACTAGATAGGGTGGATGTGAAGAGGATGTTTCCTATGGTGGGGGTATCCAGAACAAGAGGGCATAATGTCAAAATTGAGAGGCAATCCTTTACAGTAGAAATAAGGAGGAATTATTTTAATCAGAATCTGTGAAATGCTCTGCCACAGACTGCGGTGGAGGCCAAGTCCGTGGGTATATTTAAGCTGGAAGTTGATACGTTTTCTGACCAGTCAGGGCATCAAAGGGTACAGTGAGAAGACAGGTGTATAGAGCTGATTGGGATCCTGGATCAGCCATGATGGAATGGTGGAGCAGACTCAATGGGCTGAATGGCCTAATTCCGCATCTATGCCTTAGGGTCTTATAGTCATATGGATCTCCAATCCAGTTGTGGTTGTCTCAACCAACCACGCCCCCACAATACAAGCCCAATGTGACTTGTTGTTTGTTCTAATTCACTGTTACAAGTGTCAGTCCAACAACAGTTATCTTTTATCCAGTGTAAGTTCTCAATTGAATACCTGTAGGCTTCTGTTTAGTATCTTTGAAATACCGCTTAAATTCATTTTGTGGAATGACTGAAATAAGTGAGCCAGTGTTCAATTCCATTTTAATTATTAATTAATTTGCTATTCACTTCTAGTGTAAGCTGTTTTGCTTGTCTTTTGTAACTTTTCACATTGTAAATCTCAAATCTCCCCAGTCATGTGTCACCCAAAGTTCAAAGTACATTTATTATCAAAGTATGCATAGTTTGTATGCATGTATGTATAGCTTAGTGTTGGCACGTGGCCAAGTGGTT
This sequence comes from Mobula birostris, assembly GCF_030028105.1. Classification (NCBI taxonomy): domain Eukaryota; kingdom Metazoa; phylum Chordata; class Chondrichthyes; order Myliobatiformes; family Myliobatidae; genus Mobula; species Mobula birostris. The sequence goes on along the minus strand of NC_092374.1, from coordinate 139,123,978 downwards.
AAGGCGTCGGTCTAGTGATCTGAAGGTCGCTAGTTCGAGCCTCAGATGAGGCAGCGTGTTGTGTCCTTGAGCAAGGCACTTAACCACACATTGCTCTGCGACAACACCGGTGCTAAGCTGTATCTGCCCTAGTGCCCTTCCCTTGGACAACATCGGTGACGTGGAGAGGGGAGACTTGCAGCATGGGCAACTGCCGGTCTTCCATACAACCTTGCCCAGGCCTATGCCCTGGAAACCTTCCAAGGCACAAATCCATAGTCTCACGAGACTAACGGATGTCTATGTATACTTTATACAGCCTTGAGATTTGTCTCCTTACTGGGAGCCACAAAACAAAGAAATCCAATCGAACCCATTACATCAAAAGAAGACTGTCAAACACCCAATGTGCAGAGAGAAAATAAACAAATTGATCGAACAATAAAAGTAAACATTTAGCTTTCAGAACTGAAGTTCACAAACATGAGTCACAAACACAAATCCAGGCATCACTGCAGCTGATTCAGGAACCCATTAGTTGCAGGCCGCAGCCTCTGTTCAGCACAGAGACGAGTAAACTTCACAGACCAGCAAGCTGAATAGGCCTGTCCTTCACCTCTGATCCTGACACCCCAACCTTTCCAATTCAGCCTCAAGCCCGGGGTGTGCCTCTACCCTGTCTCACCTCCATTCGCCTCCCCTTAGTTCTGTCACATCGATTTGCCACCATGTCTGCCCTAGCAATGGCCAAACATTGGCTTATTCCCCACTCTCCTGCCCAGGCCCCACCATCTCGACTTGGCTTGTACAGACCACGCTGCAACCATCCTGCACCTTCCAGATTTCAGTTCTCCCCACAAAAATGTCAAGCTGTACCAACAGTTCAAAAGCTCAGCTCCAACAGGGAAGCTGCAGGCTATTGCTGGCGGTGATTGTTTACCAGGCAAAGTGTGATTAGTGATGTATTTAGTTGTTTTCTTTTGTTTTATTTGCCACCAGCAAGGTGTCACTGAGCTTTATCAGAGTCATAGAACATAGAACATAGAACATAGAACAGAGAATAGTACAGCACAGTACAGGCCCTTCAGCTCATAATGTTGTGCCAACCCTCAAACCCTGCCTCCCATATAACCCCCCACCTTAAATTCCTCCATATACCTGTCTAGTAGTCTCTTAAACTTCACGAGTGTATCTCCCTCCACCACTGACTCAGGCAGTGCATTCCATGCACCAACCACTCTCTGAGTAAAAAACCTTCATCTAATATCCCCCTTGAACTTCCTACCCCTTACCTTAAAGCCACGTCCTCTTGTATTGAGCAGTGATGCCCTGGGGAAGAAGTGCTGTCTATCCACTCTATCTATTCCTCTTATTATCTTGTACACCTCTATCATGTCTCCTCTCATCCTCCTTCTCTCCAAAGAGTAAAGCCCTAGCTCCCTTAAACTCTGATCATAATGCATACTCTCTAAACCAGGCAGGATCCTGGTAAATCTCCTCTGTACCCTTTCCAAAGCTTCCACATCCTTTTTATTTATATCACAATTCAAATATTCAAATAACTATGAAGCCAAATGGCAGTGTAGATTGTAGTAGCTATGCAAACTTCACTGTGGCATACACTTGTAATGTGCCAGACATTGAAGGGTGTGAAGGAGAAGGTGCTCAAAAAGCTGAAAGACCTAAGGATACATAAGTCACCCAGACCAAATGAACTGCACCCTAGGGTTCTGAAAGAGGTAGCGGCAGAGATTGTGGAGGCATTAGTAATGATCTTTCAAAAATCATTGACTCTAGTATGGTGCCAGAGGACTGGAAAATTGCAAATGTCACTCCAGTCTTTAAGAAAGGAGGAAAGCAGCAGAAAGGAAATTACAGACCAGTTAGCCTGACCTCAATAGTTGGGAAGATGTTAGAGTCAATTGTTAAGGATGAGGTTATGGATTACTTGGTGACACAGGACAAGATAGTACAAAGTCAGCATGGTTTTCTTCAGGGAAAATCTTGCCTGATGAACCTGTTGGAATTCTTTGAGGGGATTACAAGTAAGATGGATAAAGAGGATGCAGTGGATGTTGTATATTTGGACTTCCAGAAAGCTTTTGACAAGGTGCCACACATAAGGCTGCTTACCAGGTTATGAGCCCAGGGTACTACAGGATAGTTACTGGAATGGTTAGAACATTGGCTGATTGGTAGGAGGCAGTGAGTGGGAATGAAAGGATCCTTTTCTGGTTGTCTGCTAGTCACTAGTGGTGTTCCGCAGGGGTCAGTGTTGATATCACTTTTTTTATGCTGTACATCATTGATTTATATGATGGAATAGATGGCTTTGTTGTCAAGTTTGCAGGTGATACAAAGATTGATGTAGGGCAGGTAGTGTTGAGGAAACAGGCTGCAGAAGGACTTAGACAGATTAGGAGAATGGGCAAGAGAGTGGTAAATGAAATAAGATGTTCGAAAATGCATAGTCATGCACTTTAGTATTAGAAATAAATGTGCAGACTACTTTCTGAGTGGGAAGAAAATCCCAAAATCTAACATGCAAAGGGGCTTGAGGGTCCTTGTGCAGAACGCCCTAAAGGTTAACTTGCAGGTAGAGTCGGTAGTGAGGAAGGCAATGTTGGCATTCTTTTCAAGAGGTCTAGAATACAAGAGCAGGATATGATGCTAAGGCTTTATAAGGCTTTGGTGAGACTTCACCTTGAGTATTGTGAACAGTTTTGGGCTTCTCATCTAAGAAAAGATGTGCTGGCATTGGAGAGGATTCAGAAGAGGTTCACAAGGATGATTCCAGGAATGAAAGAGTTATCATACAAGGAACATTTAATGGCTCTGGGTCTGTACTCACTGGAATTTAGAAAGATGATGGGGGAGCATGTCTCATTGAAACCTTTCAAATGTTGAAAGGCCAAGACAGAGTAGATGTGGAAAGGATGTTTCCCATAGTGGGTGAATCTAGGGAAGAGAGCACAGCCTCAGGATAGAGCGAAAACCATTTAAGACGGGAATGTGGAAAATTTCTGTAGCCGGAGGGTGGTGGATTTATGGAATTTTTTTTACCACAGGCAGCTGTGGAAGTCAGGTCTTTGGGTGTATTTAAGGCAAAGCTTGATAGGTTCTTGTTTGGACACTGCATCAAGTGTTATGGGGAGAAGGCCAGGGAGTGGGGCTGAAGAGGGGAAGAAGGATCATCAATGATTGAGTGGTGGAGCAGACTTGATGGGCCAAATGGCCTAATTGTCTCCTCTGTCTGATAGTCTTATGGTCTTATGGTCTAATGAGATATGCAAGGCACTTGCAATGGAATATGCTGCCCCTGATTGTAACTTGGAGACTTCATAAGTTCTGGTGACAGAGAGAGATCTCCAGAGTTAATATTGGAATGCTCAAGTACTTTTCTCTCAGTTTAATAACAGAGAACATAGTATGACATCTTCAAAAGGAACAAACAGGTTGCATTTGGGGTACCATTATCCAGTGGAATCGTTAATAGGAAGATACACTATCAGCTTTTTTAGCTTTATGATCATATAACCTGTTGTGTATTTAATATTTAAGTAATGTCTGAGTAATCTTGTAGATACATTGGGTGATTAAGCATTCTTGTTAGTTTAAATAATTCATTACAAGTTTTATGTATAAATAAATGAATTGCATATGTCATCATGCCACCAGGTGATATATGCATGTCTCGCTTAAAGTAAACTTAGAGTTAGACCCGTATTTCAGACTCACGAGTCTTCCTTTAAGTTAACTTAATGTTTTGAAGTTACAAAACATAACATAACCCACTAACTCTTTAGGGAAATAACGTGAACATCACTTAGGACATGAAATGTTGATATAAATGAAGATTAATTTGTCGTGATCCATTCACTGCATGTACTTTGACAGATTAATGGAATAAAATTCAGCCTTCCTGGCTACAGGAGTTGAGGCTCCTAATAGTTGTGGCTGAACAATTAAATCTACAGTAGAGTGAGACATTATCGTGCAGTCTGTGGAGAGATCACAATACCTCATCCTAAGTAAGATGAACCACTTTAATAGTTTTCTTTCTCACACTATCCTTTAATCAGCCTTTCTCATTAGATGATAAAGGAAGGTTCCAACATCAGTGAGGCATTGAATTTGTGAGTTACCTGCAATTGTAACTACTTTGTTTTTAAACAGACTTAAAAAAATTAAGCAAATGGTTTCATTTCATTAGTCTGATTGTAGCTCATTTCCTAAGGTGGGCTCAAAGGTGCAACAAGTCATTAGCTTATTGTTTTGAAATGGTAAGTTTCAAAGGGTGAATTATTCAGCTAAATGTCAACATCTAATTGTGCCCATTTAGATACCGAGTGTACATATTGGCTAAAAAAAAACCTTTTCCCTTTGTGATTATTGCCGGGATTAACTCAAATGTTTACTTTAACCCCTAACAATTGCTTGAATTTTTTAAAGCAGTAGTTTGGAAAACACTGATTTATAAGAGGCAAACAACAGGAATTCTGCAGATGCTGGAAATTCAAGCAACACACATCAAAGTTGCTGGTGAACGCATCAGGCCAGGCAGCATCTCTAGGAAGAGGTACAGTCGACGTTTCAGGCCGAGACCCTTCGTCAGGACTAACTGAAGGAAGAGTGAGTAAGGGATTTGAAAGTTGGAGGGGGATGGGGAGATCCAAAATGATAGGAGAAGACAGGAGGGGGAGGGATGGAGCCAAGAGCTGGACAGGTGATTGGCAAAAGGGGATACGAGAGGATCATGGGACAGGAGGTCCGGGAAGAAAGACAAGGGGGGGGGACCCAGAGGATGACCTCCTGTCCCATGATCCTCTCGTATCCCCTTTTGCCAATCACCTGTCCAACTCTTGGCTCCATCCCTCCCCCTCCTGTCTTCTCCTATCATTTTGGATCTCCCCCTCCCTCTCCAACTTTCAAATCCCTTACTCACTCTTCCTTCAGTTAGTCCTGACGAAGGGTCTCAGCCTGAAACATCGACTATACCTCTTCCTAGAGATGCTGCCTGGCCTGCTGCGTTCACCAGCAACTTTGATGTTTATAAGAGGCAATCAGTTGAAGCCAGTAGGCTATATTACTGAATTTGAGAAGCCATGATAGTCACAGAGAAATACAGCACAGAAGCAAGTCCTTTGGCACATCGTGTTTGTGCTAAGTTATTATCTTGACTGGTCCCATCGACCTGCACCAGCACCATACCCCTCCATACCCCTTCATTCCATGTTCTTACCCAAATTTCTCTTAAATGTGAAATCAGATCCACACTCACTACTTCCCGGCAGCTTGTTCCAAACTCCCAGCACACATTGAGTGAAAAGGTTCCCCTTTATGTTTCCCTTAAGCATTTCACCTTTCACCCTTAACCCATGACTGCAAATTCTAGACTTACCCAACTTCAGTGAAAAAGCCTACTTGCATTTACCCTAAGTATGCCTCTTATAAATTTGTAGACATTTATGAATTCTCCCTTCATTCTCCTATGCTTCAAAGAATAAAGTCCACACTTATTCAACTTTTCCCTCCAACTCAGGTTCTCAGGCTCCCCCTCTCCATGCAGCTGATAAAACCAAAGGAACAGCAGAGACCAATACAGTTTGGCACCAGCAGCGTCCCAGGGTTACTAGTCAGCGCTAAATTCAATGTAGAAGACCCTTAGGGACATCAGGTCCAGACTCTTCCTTGGAGTATACTCCCAAACCTTTCCCATGAGTGGGTATAGACACAAGGCAGAGGAGGTTTGAGATCAGAGTTTTCCTTCTCCTAGGTGAGCTGCCAAACACGGCTGACGAGGCCTATCTGCCCAAAGTGAATGGTTTTATGATACCAATAACCTGTCTTTGTCCCCTCTCCTGTCAGTAAAAATGGTTCTGCCAGGATTAGTAGCTAAAATACATATGAAGGCCAGGAAGTGGAATTGTTTGTCAGCTGCTTTTTGAAACGCATTCCTTTGGGAGCATTTAACAGGTAATTTGATCTTATTCTTACAACCTGCCCTGACTATTACAGCTTTAAGGAACCCCACCACCACTACTTTATCTTTTCCTGTCAGAGTCACCTTACGTACCATCTCTTCTGTGCCTAATGTCATTGTATGGACACACAATCACTCTATGTATATAAAAAGTTCAAGAAGTTCAAAGTAAAAATTATTATCAAAGTACATACCTGTCACCACGTACACCTCTGAGATTCCTTTTCCTAGTCATAGTCATAGTCATAGTCATACTTTATTGATCCCGGGGGAAATTGGTTTTCGTTACAGTTGCACCATAAATAATAAATAGTAATAGAACCATAAATAGTTAAATAGTAATATGTAAATTATGCCAGTAAATTATGAAATAAGTCCAGGACCAGCCTATCAGCTCAGGGTGTCTGACCCTCCAAGGGAGGAGTTGTAAAGTTTGATGGCCACAGGCAGGAATGACTTCCTATGACGCTCTGTGCTGCATCCCAGAGGAATGAGTCTCTGGCTGAATGTACTCCTGTGCCCAACCAGTACATTATGTAGTGGAGGGGAGACATTGACCAAGATGGCATGCAACTTAGACAGCATCCTCTTTTCAGACACCACCGTGAGAGAGTCCAGTTCCATCCCCACAACATCACTGGCCTTATGAATGAGTTTGTTGAATCTGTTGGTGTCTGCTACCCTCAGCCTGCTGCCCCAGCACACAACAGCAAACATGATAGCACTGGCCACCACAGACTCGTAGAACATCCTCAGCATCGTCCGGCAGATGTTAAAGGACCTCAGTCTCCTGCAGGAATACTTAGCAAATCTATAGAATACTAACTGTAACTAACATCAATGGACAACTAACCGTGCAAATGCAAATATAAATAAATAGCAATAAAGACAGAAGGCATGAAATAATAAGATAAAGAGTCCTTAAAGTGAGACCATTGGCTATGGGAACACCAGAAGTAGAATGAGTGTAGTTATCCTCTTTTGTTCTGATGGCTGAGGGGAAGTAACTGTTCTTGAACCTGGTGGTGCAAGTTCTGAGTCACTTGTACCTTCTACCTGGTGGCAACAGCAAGAAAAAGGCATGGCCTGGCTGGTGAAGATCTTTGGTAATGGATTCTGCTTTTCTACAGCAACATTTCATGTAGATGTGCCTAATGGTTGGGAGGGCTTACCCATGATGTACTGGTTGGAATCCACTATCTTTTGTAAGATTTTCTGTTTAAAGGCATTAACGTTTCTATAGCATGTCATAATGCAGCCAGTCAGCACACTTTTCACCACACATCTATAGAATTTTGCCAAGGTTTTTGATGACATGCTGAATCTCCACAGACTCCTAAAGAAGAAGAGGTGTTGTCATACTTTCTTTGCAATTATATTCATATGTTGGGTCCAGGACATGTTCTCTGAGATAGTTACACCCAGGTATATAAAGTTACTAACCCTCTCTTCCTCCGATCTTTCAATGAGTCATGAACCTCTGGTTTCCCTTTCTGCAGCCTACAATCAGTTCCTTGGTTATTGACATTGAATGAGAGGTTGTTGTCATAACACCACTCAGCCAAATTTTCAATTCCTCTCCTGTATGTCAATTCATCACTACCTTTGATACAGCCCACAACAATGGTGTCATCAGCAAACTTGCATATGGCATTGTGTAAGCTCTGTGTCTATATACTTACATTTATTTTGCTTTTTAAATTATTGTGGTCTTTATTTCATTGTGTTTTTTTGCACTGCATCAGATCAGGATTATTTAGTTCTCCATTACACTTGAGTAGTGGAAATGACATGAATCAATCTTGAATCTTGACAGACTTATTCCTTCACTGTTGCTGTACGTAAATTCTGGAATTCTCTACCTCCTAACATTGTGGAGTAACTTCAGCAGAAGGGCAGCAGTAGTTCAAATAATTGACGCAGCATCACCTTCTCAGGGCCAATTAGGAACAGACAATAAGTGTTGGTCTGGCTGAATATGCCAAGTACTTCAAAGGATCAATGAATCGATAAATAAATTACTGTTTTGAGAAGTACACAGCAAGATATGGTGTGTTCAACTCCTGTTGCCTGGAATAATCAACAGGTTGAGAAGCTGAGATTGACAATGACTGATACCTTTGAAAGAGTGGTCCGTGTTCAGGTTTACGGCTGAAAGTCTGCCCCCAAAAGACTGCAGATACATATCTGCTGAAACTAAAAGCAATTCATTCAGGACAGTCTTCTGCCATTTTTGATGCTTATGGTGATGTGGGTGTTGTGTTAGGACATGATCAGATGTGGTACTCATTAAAATTGAGGCGTTGATTGTTTGTCAAAACTGAAACCCTAGTGATGCAGATATTTACAGCGTGTGTTTTATCTCTCAAACATCTTTACCAGTGAAGTTTTTTCAGAAGAGGCTAGACAAAAGATCCACAAAGGAAACAAAAAAAAGGAACTAGCATAGTGCAATGGTACAATTTATATCAAGATGAAATGCTTCATTAATTGAAAGTTTTGCATGATTGCCTAAGTTAATAAGCTTAAGATAGTCTTTAGAGGTTAATTTTTATTTGGTCAGCACTAGAAAGCATTGAAAAATATCATGTCAATACTCTTATCATGATGTTAATAGTCAGGTGGTACAAACTTTGTTCTTTTTTTTAAATTAGTATATATACAAAGAATTCTCACCAGTGTGAATCATTTGGGATCTCTCAGGACAATATTCACAATTCTACCACCCTCATTCTGCTAACACTGTTGCTATTGCCTGTCAACCAACCAGCTCAGTCTGCTGTCACTCATATCAAGATTGTACAACTTAAATACTGGCCAGTGAAAATGGAAATTATGTCATTTACTTCCTTCTCACATGCCATTTTTCTCACACAATAATCTCTTTTTGGATTATAAATGGCAGGGAGCAGAGCAAACAGAAGAAGCTCCATCATCACTCAAAATAAATCAGTTGGCATCTTTCAAGACAACACTATTCACAGTCCTACCATCTCCATCTGTTAACATTATTCACTGTTACATATACGTGTTAAACCTCTAACCCAATTTACTGTCACTCATGTCAAGATAAGCTGATTTAGTGTCTGGCCACCTAGGTCTAGGTTTACTCAAGGATAACTTTCCTGGGTTTAACAGCTTCCAAGTTAACAACTTGTTTGTGAGTTCCTGTCCACCAATCCCATTGCAGTCATTGGAGAACTACTGCATAGGACTGTGAGGAGCAACAAAGAGACACCTAAAGGTTTACACAATGGGAATGGGATAACATTTGCACATTTTTGCCTTGATTATAATGATGATTTATTTTAACCTTGTATTAATTGATTGGTCTAAAACACATGCCAAGTTGAATATCAAAAGATGAGGGCTGAGTGTAATTTAGAGCAATGGATTTAAGAATAGTTGTTTTCTTTAAGACCAAAAGACTATAAGACATAGAAGCAGAATTAGCCCATTCAGCCCATCGAGTCTCCTCTGCTATTCCATCACAGCTGATCTCTGATCCCTTTCAACCTCATGTTCCTGCCTTCTCCCCATAACTGTTGACACCTGCCAAATAATCAATAACCTTTCACCCTCCTCCTTAATTATACCTAATGTCTTTACTCTAATTCACACATGGAATGAAGGTGTTGCAGACAGGCTACTATTTTCTTCCAAGTAGCCCTTGAAAACATGTTTATTCTGTTGTATATTTAATATTTTAGTAATATTTGAGTAATCTTGTAAATACTGTATATTGTTAGTTTAAATTTTTTTGTCGTTTATATAATTGATTATGGTTGTATGTAAAAATATGTGAATTGCATACGGCATCACATGATACCACATGATACATATGCACCTCACTTAAAGTAAAACACAAAGTTAGACTCACATTTCAGACTCCCACGTCTTCCTTTGAATTAGCTTAACGTTTTGAAGTTACAAAACAATATTGGTGACAAGGTGTTTTTATAACAAACCTGAAATGGCTATCGACCTGTTGAAGGACAGGGAGACGTTCAGACTAAAAAAAGACACAGCAAGGAATGGCAAGTAAAAAGCGCAGCCCAGCATGCTTGGAGATGGTCCGGTTAAAAAAAGCAGCACAGCATGTGTTCTTCAGAAGGAAAAATACAATTGTGGGGTTTTCTTAAGTCAGAAAATGGAAGAATTCACAGGTTCATAAAATGAGTACCAGGTAATAATAATTGTTGTAGCATGAATGAAATCACCAGAGAGAGTTACTGGTAGATACAAAGCAGCTTCTTTATTCAACGAAACAAGGTACAGCAGCAGGCACCATATCATATGGAGACGCTTTCGGTGGAAAGGTCTGCTGGCCCAATGTGGGGCTCTATATTTATTTACTAAACACAAAGGACAAATTGTATTTACAAAGTATAGACAATGCTTTCTGTTGAAGCTACATACAAACTTAACACCTGATTACATTCATCCCACAGGCGCCAGCAGGTCTGGGCTGGTATTCACAATTTTTCGGAAATGTATTGTTACAAATGGACTGGGATTCTGATATCCACAGCTTTTAGGAAATGCATTGTCAGGGAACAGAAGACTGATGGCTGAAGCCATTTACTAAGGTTTAATGACCTAAACCCAAAAATTACTCTAACAATAATCATTAAAAAAAAAGAGCAGACAAGTTTGAATGGCATTTCAAAGGTACCAAACCAGGGCCTGCAGATATCCAACTAAGGACTTGTACTGGAGAAACAATAACTCCTGTGGGAATAACATTAGTGAAAGTGAAATACAACGACCAACAAGCTACGTTGAGGTTGTATGTGGTAAAAATAGGAGAACCAGCCTTGAGGGGATATGATTGGCTGAGACAACTATTACTTGTTTGGAGATCTACCCACCAATTGCATGCCACATCCCCTGCAACAGGGTCAACTGAAAGTGAATAAAGAAAGGTATCTTATGATGCCACAACTATCTCCATGAACTGCTACCCATTACAGGGAAGACAGGCATTGGTGCCAACCTCTGTGCCTCTGGTTGGAAAGCATACAAGGAAGGACCGTGCTGCTCAGAGGAAACATGAAAGTGCCAAAAGCAGTGGTCTGACTACTAGAGTTTTTGTAGCAACGTATCTGGAAAATGTTTCTGATATGTTAAGCAGGCAGATCCTTGCAAAAGTTGGCTTGGGTTATAGCTGGAAGAGAGTTCAAGGAGCTGCAGGAAAGTTGAGTACAAAGAACCAGAATCTACTCTGCATGCATTAAGGTTATTGCATGAACTTCAAGTGGGAGACAAAAAGCTACTTGTAAAAGTACATGCAAAGACCAAAGCCCAGCTGGATGAGTGGAAGGTAAGAAGAAAGAAGTCAGTGAAGATATGAAAACAGAGGATTCATCAGATTATGCTGTAGATGAGGAAACCAAGAGGAGAGACTGGATCATAAAGGGAGCAATAGAAGGATTAATGAAAGAATACTCCAGTGAACTGAATACACCTTCCCAAGATCAAGATGCACACCTTAGAAGAAAAAAAAAGGTAGAAGAAGAAAAGTGGCTACCTCTGTCAGAACTACTTCCTGTAGTCTCAGAGTCCATTCTTACATCCACCACCGAGGAGGCCCCAGAACATGAGATGGTTTTCGCAGCCGCAAGTCTCATCTCCCAAGCACAGTTATCCCCCTTGTCAGGAAATTTGTTATCCCACAAGAGTAAGAAATCCTCCACAGTGATGAAATCTTTAGGCCTGAATGGGACAATTTAAAATTTACTATCCTGTGGATGTCTGTATATAGTAGTTGTATTATATGTGTATAAAGTTGAGATGCATTCTCTATTGAGTTGGAGTTTATAGCTATGCAGGGAAGAGTGTTGTGTTTTTAATATTTTTGTAATATTTGAGTAATTTTGTAAATATATTGTTTGATTAAGCATTCTTTATTGTTTATAATTCATTATGGTTATATGTAAAAATAAGTGAAATGCATATGACATTATGCTATCACATGATACGTGCCCACCTCAGCTTCAAAGTTGAAAGTACATTTATTATCAAAGTATGTACACATTATACAACTTTGAGATTCATCTCCTTACAGGCCACCACAATCAGAGAAACTCTAAAAGAACCCATTTAAGACCATTAACATCCCAATGCCGAGACAGAGAAAAAATTGTGACAATAATAAAATCAGCAAATAGCATTCAGGCTGATGTTTTACAAAAGACATGAAGCCAGGCGTCACTGCAGCTGGAGCAGGCCACAGCCTGAGTTCAGGACAGACCTGAGTAAACATGGCAGAGCAGTGAGCAGAACCAGGCAGAACTGCCCGTACCGTCACGCTGACCTTTTCAATCTGACCCAACACTTAAATTATCCAAACATCGGTTTGTTCCTCGCTCTCGGACAGCTCTGATGCATGGACCCTGCTGCTACAATTTGGCCCGTTCCCATCCTTTCCAATTCTGCCCGGCACTTAAATCAATCAAACACCTGGACTTCCCTCGCTCCCACTTCTGCCTCCACTCTCCATTGTTAGAGGTGATTGTTATTAATAAAGTGTTACTAATGGGATGTTTAGAGGTTTTCTTTTACCGCCAATAAGTAGTCACTGTGCATCATCAGCTCCACCTTAAACAGGAAGAAAGCACACAGTTAGACTCACATTTAGGACTCCCATGTCTTCCTTAGAATTAGTGTAATAATAATAATGGCTCTGTCTGTCTAAGTAGACAATGGATGCGCCCGATTCTCCGGGGTGCAGACCTGGGTGATGAATATGGAGATCCTGAGCTGCCCAGACATCAGGATCCCCCTCTCAGCCTTGTGGATGTGGTCCAAAGGAATGTGAAGCAGTACATTTGGCATCAGCTTGACTGCAGGAGCTGCCGGGAGGTGACGTGATACGTCATCCAGCCGCCTTAGGGGCTCCACTCCGGATTTGTGTAGGGTTTACTCCTTAGCCTTCTCTTCTCCTGAAGATACCCGCAAGGCAGTGGGATCCATAACCCTGGATAGGGGCCCATACCGGGTTCTGTCAGCTGGAGCCAACTGAGCCTGGGACCCGTGTAAGGCAGGGTCGTCACACCCTGTAGTAGTGACATATGGAGACACTACCTACTACCCTCAGAATCAGTGTAATGTTTTGAAATTACTAAACATAACATATTCTAAAACCATACAATATCAACAAAAAAAATACTGAAAATTTGATGCTACTTCACCGAGACACAGAATATCGCTGTTTAACAATGCAGCTTCTGCTACAGTTTATTCCAGAGACATTCTGGACACTGAGATACACAATTCATTTTAACATGGTACTTTTGGAAAAGTCACCAGTAAAATGTGCAAACTGAATAGCTCTCCAACTTCTCATTCATAATGGTTCATTGACAATTTAACTTGACATTCATGAGATAGATTGTAATATAGATCAAACTACATTAAAAGCCTCTGTATGTGAAGCCTTTGACAGATTATTTATCAAAACTTTTTGCAAAAGCAGGAAAATCAAATCTGCCATTTAGTGTCCAGGTTTATATCAATAATTTAGCACAAATATATTAGTCTTCAAATTTCAGTTCAGGAGTTAGCATAATAGGATTTTGGTCCATGCATAGCAGTCAGTCTAATACAAAGAGGACGTATTAGCCTGAAAGCACATTTATATTACAGAAGTCATATTTTTAAACTGAGAAGTCAGTACCTACCATTTCAGGGTCAAATGGTTTTTAGCCTGAAATGCTGTCATTTATTATAATGTAATCTATTGGTGAAAATTTATTAATGTCAATATTACTTGGAATTTACTTTGTTAGTAGATGCAAATAACTTTGAAAATAGGTTTCTTTTGGCTATTGTTTTAACATTGCTCCTATCATGCATTTTTATAACCTTTTTCCACTGTAATTGCAGTTCCATTGTAAACCTTACATTTCTTTATTTTACATTTCAATCTTATAGAAACAATTGTCATGAGAAGCATATCTTGAATTAATTTTGAGTTATTCTTCCGCACGTAACCCTATCAAATTTCCATGTCAAATTTGTAAGTATCCCATATAAGCAGGTTATTAGCACAGAAGAATTGGATGAGAGAGTTTTGTTAAGCCTGTAATCTGCATTCACACATTTGATACGAATAGAAACAGCCATTTCCAGGTTTTTGGAACTAATTAACAAATTAACCATGTAACAATTCACAGTAATTCAGAAAAAAATCGATTGTTTTTGACTTCAGGGAGCCTGTGTGTCTGAGAAATGATTATTTCTAGACAGCTTGCATCAGTAAAAAATTGCAAGATCACTTTGAAAGAACTGTAACCCTTTAACTACCAAGATATCTGAGACTTTCCCACAAAAAACTCTGCCTGGAGAGAAGCTGGGGTTAATAGATACATTTGCCCTCCCCACTCACAACATTATTTCTCAAGAAGAATGCTTGATGAATGCTTCAGCGTGTATTAGCTTACACAGAACTGTAAATTGTATGACATCAGCCTAACCAACATGTTTCTGCCTAACAATAGACTAGAGAGTACGCAAGAAAGTAAGTCCCAGTAACATTATACCATGTACAAATCTTTTATAAGGTGCCTTTCAGACTCAAATATCTCTGAAGCATCAAAGATGAAAATGTAGCTGGTCATTTCAGACACTGTCCTCTCCAGTTCAGCTGTTGAAGATGTTCTGTATTCCTATATATTTTGACCCTTACAGGTTGCTGCCAGGCTTCCCTGTGTGTTATGTACAGAATGTAATGTGAAAAGGCCTTCTGCATAGATGACTTATAAGTAAAATAAACATGTTTCTTTCTCACCTCTCCATGTGTGTTATTCACGGCCACCTGGCTCCCCACCACCACAAACATCACAACTGGTGGCGAGGTGACGATGAGAGGCATTGATCATGTGGATAGTCAGAGGCTTTTTCCCAGCTCTGAAATGGCTAGCATGAGAGGACACAGTTTTAAGGTGCTTGGAAGTAGGTACAGAGGAGATGCCAGGGGTACGTTTTTTACGCAGAGAGTCGTGAGAGCGTGGAATGGGCTGCCGGCAATGGTGGTGGAGGCAGAAACGATAGGGACTTTTAAGAGACTCCTGGACAGGTACATGGAGCTCAGAAAAATAGGCTGTGGGTAACCCTAGGTAATTTCTAAGTTAAGGACATGTTCGGCCCAGTTTTGTGGACCGAAGGGCCTGTATTGTGCTGTAGGTTTTCTATGTTTCTATGAGGTGTGAAGTCTTCAAATGACATTTATTGTTGTGTTCCCTTCAGCAAAAAAAAGTCTGTGCAACACTGAGGCTACGTCCACACTACGCCGGATAATTTTGAAAGCGAAGCTTTTTCTCTTCGTTTTGACCCTCCGTCCACACTGAACCGACATTTTTAGCCCCAGAAAACAGAGATTTTCAGGAACGGTCTCTAGAGTGAATAAATCTGAAAACGCCTAATATCCGTTGCAGTGTGTACAGGGTAACCGGAGCTTTTCAAAACCGCTGTCATGACGTGCCAGAACAAATGGTGGCATCGCGGCATTTCATTGTTTTCTTCTTATTATTCTTATCCTTATTATTACTACTACTTTATTGATTAGAGCATAGAATCATCACAGCGATATTTGATTCTGCATTTCGCAGAACCTAACAATTTCAGAACAGACGACAACGAGACTGAAGCCAGAAGAGTTAGAAATGTACTCACCAAATACTTCGACCCATAGATTACTGGATAAATAAGTATACTCACTTTGCCCTGTTTTCTGTCTTTGCTTGTATGAAGGTAAGGACAGAAAACACCCTCCGCCACCTCCAGTTTAAACTCCATGCAGAATATTTTGGAGGATCAAGAACCAAGAACCAAGAACCAAGGTGGTTTACCTATTTATGCAAGTACTTCTCTGACAATAGATGTGTAACAGCCTAATGCAACATTGTATGGAAATACATGATAACACTGACACAGACATGTTTTATACATTCAATAAGGTGCTTTTTTAATGCAACAGAGTTAGTCAGTTTTTCAATGTTCATCGTCAGCCAGGTCATACTGTCCATGAACTCCCTGTTGATTGCCTCCATACGCTCCAGTATTTGTTTTTTTTTAGTCTTAAGTCCTCCTGCGCGAGAGCCAAGAGCAATTCCTTTTAAGTTTTTCTATTCTGTAACTAGACAAACGTGTACCAAATATACCGTTTCCTCTTTGCTTGTTTTCTGTGTGTCCTGCGCGTGCCCAGTAGGAGGAGATTCGCCCAAATATCTGTCTAATGTGGACGGAGTTATTTTGAAAAATGCTTAGTGTGGACGCCTGTTGTTTTTACTCGAAACCGGCGTTTTAAAAATTATCCGGCGTAGTGTGGACGTAGCCTGAAGGTGTACCTCTGTGTAAAGTGGCTGAGCGAAAAGAAGACGCTGCACGCCATGAGAATCGTAGTAAGTGAACGGCCACAGAAAGTGTAGTGACTGAAGAATGTGAGGGGTGAGACTGATAATGGATGGTTAAATAAAACAAATCAGAGAGGGAGAGAGACAGATAAGACCAGTTAACTTTTCTGGAAAGTGGCTGTGTTTGAAGGTGGCGACAATGCTTTGAAGTATGAAGTTGTATGATGAAAGAACAGAGCAATGGAATTTACGAGGGATGATTGATAAGTTCATGGCCTAAGGTAGAAGGAGTCAACTTTAGAAAACTTAGCACATTTATTTTTCAACATAGTCCCATCCTACATGTACACACCTAGTCCAGCGGTCGTGGAGCACGCGGATCCCTTCTTTGTAGAAGTAGTCCACAGCAGGGGTGATTGATAAGTTTGTGGCATAAGGTAGAAAGAGATGAGTTATACAGCTCTCGTTACATGCATGTGCAGTTTAACTCTTTGAGTGACAATGCAGAAAGTTTAAAGTTAATAACTCATCTCCTTCTACCTTAGGACACAAACTTATCAACCACCCCTGCTGAGGAAAACTTCTGGAAGTCCAGTCTACAAAGAAGGGATTCGTATGCTCCACGACCGCTGGACTAAGTGTGTAAATGTAGGAAAAATAAATGTGCTAGGTTTTCTAAAATTGACTCCTTCTACCTTAGGCTGATCAATAGCATCAGTGCCGGAATTTGGAGCGAAGGCTCCCGAGTTTGAATCATAGTTGGGCCACCCCTCCAAGTACACTTTCCATCTGTGTTGGGTTGGGCGTCGAGCTAGCCAATTGGCCTCGTAAAAAAAAAAAAAGGTCGAGTCAGGAACGTTCATATTGTGACCCGGTTAATCTGAAAGGAGACCAATCCTGACACCACGTGCTAGACAAGAATGGCTGACTGTCTGGTGCAACACGCTAAAAAAAAAACCTAGGCCACGAACTTACCAATCAACCCTTGTATACACTGAAAAATTTGAGTATTTTGCACTGGAAAATCAAGTTTCAGATCATACTTGTGTTCATCTTTTCTGACTGTGATGGATGCAAAAACATTTAATTTGTTACTGTAACCTACTAAGCCTGGTGATAATCCTTATCAGGTCATAGATAAAAGTCTTAAAAAAACACTATTCACTTAAATCTTTGATTATTGCTGAGCGGTTTAGATTTCATAAAAGGAATCAAGAGGGAGGTGAGTCTATTTCACAGATTGTGGTGGTGCTGAAGCAATTGTCTGCATACTGAGATCTTGGGCAGTTGCTGAATGACACGTTATGTGATAGAATCATATATCGTCTGTATGGTGAGGCAATTCAGAAACATTTGCTTACAGAAGACAGACTAACATTACAGAAGGTAATTGAGGTTAGACCATCAATGGAAATGGCAGCTAAAGAAGCACAACTATTAAACACATCTTCCCAAGTTCAGAAAGTTTCTACTGACTTTAAGAATAAGACACCAATTGGCAATCAATGTTACCATTGTGGCAAAACTGTGCACTCAGCAAACAAATGCTTTACTGAACAGGAACCTAAATGGTTTTCTTGGCTTTGAGAACTGAACCACAAAGACAGTTGTCACAAGGTTTCTTGATTTTCTTTGTGCCACAGGAGCCCATCTTGCATATCCAAATTATGCATTGCTAAAGGAGCTAGCCAAGGAACTTGAACGCAGCAGGTCAGGCAGCATCTCTAGGAAGAGGTGCAGTCAACGTTTCAGGCCGAGACCCTTTGTCAGGACCGACGAAGGGTCTTGGCCTGAAACGTCGACTGCACCTCTTCCTAGAGATGCTGCCTGGCCTGCTGCGTTCACCAGCAACTTTTATGTATGTTGCTTGAATTTCCAGCATCTGCAGAATTCCTGTTGTTTGCGTAGCCAAGGAACTTATCACTTTACATGGTATTTAACTGACAATAGTAACCAAGAAAAAAAATGAAGGAAATACTGGAGCAAAAAGCAAAGATTACATTTATGACAGAGTACCAGCAAAATCTGTCAACTTTTGAAAGAAAATGTATAACAAATTAGTAAGCATGCTTTCAGCAGCAATTCAGATAAGATTCTTTCAGCAGGCCTGCGACCAGTGCTCTTGATAGCTTAGTGTGTGGGCAAACCCGCAACTGCAAAGCCTAAAACAACACTAAGCCAAATTAAAATAAATATTGCATGCTAATGAATTGTATATGCAGTATATGCCTGTGAACCACCCTTATTCTGTCAAAGTTACAGAAGATTACTTATAACATGCAATAACTCAGGACTCAGACAAGGAAATGAATTTTTCAAAGTACATCTGCCACTATATTTTTGCTTTCATGATGTGAAGTTTACACCAGTTGCAGGGAAATTGTTGTAGAAAATTATTAGGAATAGGATGTATGAGCATCTGGTGACCCGTGCCCTAATTAGGGAGAGCCAGCATGGCTTTGTGCAGGGCAAGTCGTGTCTTAACAGCTTAATTGAGTTTTTTTGATAAGGTGACAAGAGAGACTAATGAAGGTAAAGCAGTGGATGTTGTCTACTTGGATTTTAGTGAGGCGTTTGACAAAGTCCCTCATGGGATGCTAATACAGAAGATGAGGATGTATGGAGTCTGTGGCGAATTGGCTATCTGGATTTAGAACTGGCTTGCACATAGAAGACAAGAAGGCAGTGGTTGAATACAGCTTTGAGCTGGAGGTTTGTAATCAGTGGTGTTCTGCAGGAATCTGTGCTGGGACCGCTGCTGCTTGTGATGTATATAAATGACTTGGAAGAAAATGTAGATGGGTTGGTTAATAAATTTGTGGATGATACCAAGATTGGTGAAGTTTTGGATAGTGTAGAAGACTGGAAAGGAATATAGCATGATATAAATCAGTTGCAGATACAAACAGAGAAATGGCAGCTGGAGTTTAACACAGTTAAATGTAAGATGTTACACCTTGGTATGACAAATGCACTGAGGCAATACTGGGCAGAGAGAACTTGGAATCCAAGTTCACAGCTCTGTGAAAGTGGCTACACAGGTCAATAGGGTGGTTAAAAGGCTTATGGAATGCTTGCGTTTATTATTGAAGATATTGAGTTCAAAAGTCAAGATGTTACATTGCAACCTTATAGAAGTCTGGTTAGGCTACATCTGGAGTATCGCGTACATTTCTGTTTGCCACCCTATAGGAAAGATGTTGAGGTTTTGGAGAGGGTGCAGAAAAGGTTTACCAGGATTCTGTCTGCCCTTGAGCACATGTACTATCATGAGAGGCTGGACAAACTTGAGTAGTTTTCGCTGAAGCAGCGGAGGCTGAGGGGAGATCCGTTAGAGGTTTATATGATTATGAGAGGCATAGATAGAGTAAACAGGGAGTATCCTTTCTTAGGGGTTGATATGACTAATACCAGAAGACATGCATTGAAGATGAAAATGGGTAGGTTCAAAGGGGACGTGAGCGGTAAGTTTTTTTACTTACAGAGTGGTGAGTGCCTATAATGCATTGTCTGTTATAGTGGTAGAGGCAAATACATCAGCGTCTTTCAAGAGACATTTAGATAGGCACATGAATATGAGAAAGATGGAAAGTTATGGACATTGTGTAGATAGGAGATATTCATTTTTGGGCATTTTCTTTTTAGCTGGTTCAGCATAACATTGTACAATGACAAATTACTGACTGGCGAAGGCATTTGCCCTTGGTTTTGAGAACTAAATGCACATGGTAGTAGTAGCTGTACGTTGTATCCATCCAGTTCCAGTTACGTGATCCATGCTAGAATCTATGCTTTCTCAATCTTCCCAAAGTCCAATTTATTTAACACAAGCTTCCGTTCCTTCTCTTGAAGACATCTTCAGAGTATCTCAGACTTTCCCTGTTGTGGTAATATCTATATCTCTTCCTTTCTCCAGGTAAAGGAAGTTCTTGTGAATGTCCGTTAAGTGCCATGTCATATGACATAGGTTATCATTACCTTTTTATAACCATGATTGTTCTTGGTAAACTTTTCTACAGAAGTGGCTTGCCATTGCCTTCTTCTGGGCAGTGACTTAACAAGACGGGTGACCTCAGCCATTGTCATTACTCCTCAGAGATTTTCTGCCTGGCGTCATTGGTCACATAACCAAGATTTGTGATATCCACCACCTGCTCCCTTGGCTTCACGTGACCCTGTTTGGGGGTCTCCACAGGTGCTACCCCCTGCCCAAGGATGATCTGCAGGCCAGCAGAGAGAAGCAGTGCCTTACACCTCCTTTGGTAGAGACATATCTCCACCCCACCACCCTTCTTGCACCCTTCTTGTGAATAGTCTATTGATTGTTTTGGTGATTTTCTTGTTCTGCATTTTATCATAATTGGAAATATTTTCTTTGCATCTGTTCTATAAAATGCCTTTTAGAAATATCAAGGTCTCTAGTTAACAACCCTCCCAGCCTCCCTTTGCTTTCAGCCAAGTTCTAACTGATAAACCACTCGGAATGGTATTAGCCATCAATGTGTAATTTGTGAAGCATCTGATGGAATTAAGGATTTTGTCAATATTGGTTAAACCTTCTTGAGAAAACATTTCAAAGCCAATGCATTAATCTACCCAGTATAACTATTTCATTTCATAGATTATCAACCTGTTTCAGATTGTCCCCTCCCCCCACCTTTCAAATCTACTCCTCAGCTTTGCTTCAGCATTTTTTCTCCAGTACTGCCAAAGGGTTTCAGCCCGAAACATCGACTATGCTTTTTTTTGTAGATGCTGCCTGGCCTGCTAAGTTCCTCCAGCATTTTGTGTGTGTTGCTCAGACTTCCAGCATCTGCAGATTTTCTCTTGTTTGTGATTTGATTACGGCTCTGCAAAGTCTCTTCCAGGGATGCCTACCTTGAAGAAATTTAAATCTTCCCTTCCACCTGAGTTCATTGAAACTCTTTCTCATTGCTCCCCTGCTGCTCTCCAACTTTTTGACAACATGCTTGCCCAGTCCTGCTATTACAGCCATGTATGCTTTCTGGGAACCTCCCCTCACTCCACCTTTCAACTCTACTCCTCAGCTTTTTCTCTCCAGTCGAAACAGCGACTGTGATTTTTCCATACATGTTGCCTGGCCTGCTGAGTTCTTCCAGCATTTTGTCCATGTTGTTTCAGAATGTGTTTTCATGGTTCTTAGAACGTATCATAACTGAGCATTAAATTAAATGCTGATACCAGCAACAAGCAATCTGTACTCTCAATTCAATGAATATCAATTAAACTCAGGGTTGTATATGGTGACGTATATGTACGTTGATAATATATCTACTTTACTTTGAAATGTGTAAGATTCCATGGTATAATTTGCAGATGATCAAAGGCATTTCCTGAAGGGTTCAGTTTGTTACAAGTGCACGGAGCAAGGACGACAACAAAGTAGAGGATTGAAGGGTTGCAGATGTTGTTCCTTTATTCAAGAAAGGGAGTAGGGAGGGCCCAGGAAATTACAGGCCAGTGAGTCTTACTTCAATGGTTGGCAAGTTGACAGAGAAGATCCTGAGAGGCAGGATTTATGAACATTTGGAGAGGCATAATATGATTAGGAATAGTCAGCATGGCTTTGTCAAAGGCAGGTCGTGCCTTACGAGCCTAATTAAATTTTTTGAGGATGTGACTGAACACATTGATGAAGGTAGAGCTGTAGATGTAGAGTATATGGATTTTAACAAGGCATTTGATAAGGTACCACATGCAAGGCTTATTGAGAAAGTAAGGAGGCATGGGATCCAAGGGGACATTGATTTGTGGATCCACTGGCTTGCCCATGGAAGGCAAAGAGACATTGTAGATGGGTCATATTCTGCATGGAGGCTGGTGACCAGTGGTGTGCCTCATGGATCTGTTCTGGGACCCCTATTCTTTGTTATTTTTATAAATGACCTGGATGAGGAAGTGGAGGGATGGGTTAGTAAATTTGCCGATCACACAAAGATTGAGGGTGTTGTGGATAGTGTGGAGGGCTGTCAGAGGTTACAACGGGACATTGATAGGATGCAAAACTGGGCTAAGAAGTGGCAAATAGAGTTCAACCCAGATAAGTGTGAGGTGGTTCATTTTGGTAGGTCAAATATGGTGGCAGAATATAGTATTAATGGTAAGACTCTTGGCAGCGTGGAGGATCAGAGGGATCTTGGGGTCTGAGTCCATAGGACACTCAAAGCTGCTACGCAGGTTGACTCTGTGGTTAAGAAGGCATACAGTGCATTGGCCGTCATTAATCATGGGATTGAGTTTAAGAGCCGAGAGGTAATGTTGCAGCCATATAGGACACTGGTCAGACCCCACTTGGAGTCTGTCTGTCTGGGTACCATATCCGATGCGGACTTTGGTGACCATGGTTTTCCATATAGATCTATCCTTCGTTTTTTGGATGACTTCCATTTCCTCGGTGTGTAGCCACCTGACTATGCTTTTGATGTACATAAACTGAGGTCTTCCTCTAGGTTTATTCCCCTCAATCTTTCCACAGAGTATGAGATTTTTTAGTTCATCTTTCCACATGATGTGTCCTAAGAATCTGAGTTGTTTTTCTCTTATTGTTGGTATGAGTGATCCAACCGCTTGGGCTCTTCTGAGAACTTCTTCATTTGAAGTGTGCGTGGTTCATGATATTTTTAACATTCTCCAGTAGAACCATAATTCAGCTGCTTCTAGTCTCTTTTCCATTGCTGGAGAAATGGTCCAGCATTCACTTCCATACGTCAGGATAGAATAAATGTAGCACTGCAGTATTCTGTTTTTAGTGTACGTGCTCACCTTTCTGTCTGTTAATATGGTCTTCATCTTTTGGAAAGCTTCTTTCGCCATTGCTATTCTGTATTTGATATCTGTGTTGTCCCTGCCATTACTTGCTATTAGGCTGCCAAGATATTTGAATTTGTTGACTTGTTCGATATTTGTATTTCCGATCTTGATCACACATTGTGGGATGTTTGTCTTTCAGGAGATGACCATGCTTTCTGTCTTCTTGGTGTTGATTGAGAGTACTCCACTTTGAGTACTGTGCTCAATTCCGGTCATCTCACTATAGGAAAGAAATGGAGACCGTAGAAAGGGTGCAGAGGAGATTTACAAGGATGTTGCCTGGATTGGGGAGCATGCCTTATGAGAATAGGTTGAGTGAACTCAGCCTTTACTCCTTGGAGCGACGGAGGATGAGAGGTGACTTGATAGAGGTATACAAGATGATGAGAGGCATTGATCGTGTGGATAGTCAGAGGCTTTTCCCCAGGGCTGAAATGGCTAGCACAAGAGGGCATAGTTTTAAGGTGCTTGGAAGTAGGTACAGAGGAGATGTCAGGGGTAAGTTGTGGTGATTGCGTGGATTGGGCTGCCGGCGGCGGCGGTGGAGGTGGAAACGATAGGGTCTTTTTAGAGACTCCTGGATGGCTAAGTGGAGCTCAGTAAAATAGAGGGCTATGGGTAAAGCCTAGGTAGTTCTAAGGTAGGAACGTGTTCGGCACAGCTTTGTGGGCCGAAGGGGTTTATTGTGCTGTATGTTTTCTATGTGTCTATGTTTCTATGATAAACCTCTTACTGAGTCATGTTAGCCACGGTACATGCAGGGCAAGTTATGGGGCGGGAGCCACAAACCGGGCCCTCTGAGACAAAACTGTGCACACTCTCAAATCCCGAGCAAAAAGATGGAGCTTTCCATGCAATCAGCCAACCACATGCGAACTTGCCACATTCTTGCAATCAATTGATACTGTTCATAGTTATTGCTTGCGTTTTTTTAGAAACTGGTGTGTATATTGACTGCTGCATTGCACTACATTACATTAATGACTGCAGAGCAAAAGAAGTACTTTATTGATTGTAAAGTATTTTAGACACAAAAATCTCCTATGCTAGCGCTAGCAGTGACATTTTAACTCACATCGAAGTAGGCTTTAAATCTCTGTCCTTTGTGTCCTTTATATGCAGGGTAGACTTCCATGCCTTGTACACCATTTGGAATCATTGTGCCTGTCTTATAGCCTTCAATCATGTCCACTATCAAAGACTTAAAAGTTCTGTCACTTGTTTGGAAAATATTGTTAGATTCCATCAGTTAATTTCTGTAACATCGGCTGAATAATTAAAGCTACACTTTAAATTTTATAAGACATCCAGCCATTATTTGTTTGAAAGAATGATAGTGAAGGTCTCATGAATTAAATGCAGAATTTTTAAGTTAGCAGGGTGTTTGTTGGTATGAAAGAGCATTAAATCTTTTGCTTTAGGGGAAGAGCTAGATTTTCTCTACAATGCATGAGAAAAATCAGGGCAATTCTGGGGCTTAAGTAAGACAATGGTAGTTACAATAAGATAAATCTACTCTGACATGAGTAATATTCAATCCATAATTAGTTTAATATTAAATGCCTAGAAGTTATATGTGTAATATTGCCTTTATCAGTGACACATAAAGTATGAAAATTGGCTGTATCTCAATTGCAATGATTTTGGGTTAAATCTTGTTGGTCTGGCCAAGCATTTTCAGTTACAAATCACATTTTTACATAATACATGTGAATACTTTTCCTTTACAGTTGAAAACCTCTGTATTAATCTCAACTTGTAACATGTAAGAAAATTGGGGTGCATGACCCACTGACAAACTGCTGATTAACAAACTCCATGCGAAAAGAAAATCCCCCTGAATTCCCTGTCTCTGCACGCTATCTGTTGAGTTCATATATTTCAGAATTTATATAGACTTGTAGAGATGGTGTTTTCAATAGTAATTTTATTATCCAAAGCAACGAACAATCTGCTGAGAAATGCCATTGAAACCTCAAGAATTGGAACTTTGCCTGGAGCAGATGGGTACTTAAAGGAGTGGCAGAACTGTCAGAACATGTCAATGCTGGACTTGTGTTATAAACACAAGGGATCGAAGCTTTTATCTGCCAGATGCCAAGATTTAATTGCTGGCATAAATAAATAAATGTATTTCATTCTATCACTGAAGGAATAATAAAGACGAGTTGGATTTCAACAAAAATGATGGATGTTACCAACAATCATATAAAGCAACAAATAAAAGCTGAGAGGAGGCTAGTAACAAATCCTCTGAGGAATTTACTGCAGAAGATACTTTTCAAATTAATATATCATGAAAATACTTGTAAGGAAAAGTCAATGCAAACACACAAGACTCAAGTGTCATCAATTCTAATTCTGCAGCTTTTTCTGAGCATGCATCTGCCATTTCAGAATATCACTTTGGGA
This sequence comes from Mobula birostris, assembly GCF_030028105.1. Taxonomy (NCBI): domain Eukaryota; kingdom Metazoa; phylum Chordata; class Chondrichthyes; order Myliobatiformes; family Myliobatidae; genus Mobula; species Mobula birostris. Next base: position 139,098,418 of record NC_092374.1, on the reverse strand, counting down.
AACTAAAGGTGCTTTCAATAACTGCTCTTGTTTGCATCATTTGCAGTAAGTTAAATAAGGCAAATTATAACTAGCCTTCTTGCTTTGACTTAATGTCTGGTGATAAACACACAAGATTCTGCAGATGCTGAAAATCAGGGAACATCTATGAAGGGAATAAGTTGACCAGAGGGAGGAGATGGGAAGGTGTGGAGAAGCAAAGAGGTGAGAGAGGGAACCAGAATGGAAAATGGAAAAGAGAGAATTGGGAGAAACGGAAGCTCTTGCCATCAGGTTGGAAGCTACCTAGATGGAATAAAATGTGTTGCACCTCCAAACTGAGTATGGCTCTCTCTCACCCCTTCTTTTCACCTCCTCACCTCCTTCCTTTGGTGCCATCTTCCTTCCCCTTCTTTGTCCTGTCATATTAGATTCTTTCTTCTCCTGCCCTTAACTGGAGATGGGGAGGTGAAAAGAAGGGGTGAGAGCGAGCCATACTCAGTTTGGAGGTGCAACACATTTTATTCCATCTAGGTAGCCTCCAACCTGATGGCAAGAGCTTCCTTTTCTCCCACTTCTCTCTTTTCCATTTTCCATTCTGGTTCCCTCTCTCACCTCTTTGCTTCTCCATAGCTTCCACCTATCATCTCCCAGCTTCTTACTTCATTCTCCTTCCTCACTCACCTGTTCTCAGCTATCACCCATCAGCCTGTACTCTTTTCCGCCCCCTTCCTTTCGAGTCCTAATGAAGGGTCTTGGACCGAAGCTTCTACTGTTTATTTCCCTCCATAGATGCTGTATCACTTGCTCCATTCCTAGAGCTTTTTGTGAACAAATGGTGATAGTTTGAAATCCAGCACAGAAGCAACGGGCCAATTGAGCTCCACCTATGCTGTAAATTACAATGTGTCAATGAAGATTGTAAGTCTTTTATAGCTAATGCACATTTCCAATAGAACTGGGATTCAGTTGAAGTATGATGAACCCTGTCTAAACCTGCATTTGAACAATGACCACTTAAATAAACTACAACCATATTATGCATCATTGAAACCGTTCTCCAACAAGGAGTCAATGTATCTAAAAGGAGCAGAAAGTTGTCAGATAAGGAAGAAACAAAAACAATAAATGTTCACCTGGGGCAGAGACGTTGCAGGTATCTCAGTCTCAGAGTGTTGAGGTCAGTAACATGGATTGTGTTAATGGGATATTCTGTTACTTTACATATTACTTACAATGGAGGGTTTCTTTTTATTCATTCAGGCTAGTGATTCTCATCGGAGGCAGTTACATGTCCTATGGGGGTGTTAGAGGAAATAGAAGCCACTGGGGGACATTCAAGATTCTTGGAGGGGGCAGTAAGTGGTGCCCTAAGTTGAGGCATGAGACCTGACCAACAGGCACTTCCAAAAAGAAGGATGAGGCACTGGAACACAGGAAGAACCATAGCTCTGCACGTGGCAAGCACTCGTCATCACAATGTGTCTAAAACTCAGCAATCTTATCTGACCTTACCAACCAAACCATCTTTGGGGATTATGAGCCTTTATGTGATTGGTCAATCATGCTAATTGGAATAGTGTAAAGGTAGCTTGCTGAACAACAGCACTATTCCAACTAACATTCAGATTCCAATCTGAATTCTTGTCAATGTAATTTTTACTGTTACGATCATCTTCATCTTCATCTCTCCGTACCTCTGCATGCCGCTACCATCATTCCATCCATGTCAACTCACTGCTATCATCAACATCTGATGGGCATTCCCTGTTTGTGTTAATTTTTAAATTTTAATTTAGCCCCATGGTGGATAAATACGTACGGAACAATCTCTATGAGTCTGAAGGCGGTGAAGCCTTGAATTCTAATCCTGCTAAGAAATAGAAATGATAGAAAGTGCATCAATACAATGTTACATGCATGGAGTACAGTTTTATTCCATTCCCATCAGATCAACAATGCCCTATATGTCTTATCTGTAATACTGTACTATCTAATGAAGCCATTAAACCATCAAGATTTTTGGCAGTGTGACATGTGATGAGGATGTTAGCAGAATTCAAGGTGACTTGGATAGGCTGGGTGAGTGGGCAGAAACTTGGCAGATGGCGTTTAATGTGAATAAGTGTGAGGTCATTCACTTTGGGAGCAAGAACAGGAAGGCAGATTATTATCTGAACGGTGTGGAGTTAGGTAAGGGAGAAATACAAAGAGATCTAGGAGTACTTGTTCATCAGTCTCTGAAGCTGAATGAGCAAGTGCAGCAGGCAGTGAAGAAGGCTAACAGAATGTTGGCCTTTATTACAAAGGGAATTGAGTACAAAAGCAAGGAAATCCTTTTGCATTTGTACAGGGCCCTGGTGAGACCACACCTGGAGTATTGTGTGCAGTTTTGGTCTCCAGGGTTAAGGAAGGACATCCTGGCTGTGGAGGAGGTGCAGCGTAGGTTCACTAGGTTAATTCCTGGGATGTCCGGACTGTCTCACGCAGAGAGCTTAGAGAGACTGGGCTTGTACACACTGGAATTAAGGAGATTGAGGGGGGATCTGATTGAGACATATAAGATTATTAAGGGATTGGACAAGATAGAGGCAGGAAATATGTTCCAGATGCTGGGAGAGTCCAGTACCAGAGGGCATGGTTTAAGAATAAGGGGTAGATCATTTAGGACAGAGTTGAGGAGGAACTTCTTCTCCCAGACAGTTGTGGAGGTGTGGAACGCGCTGCCTCAGGCAGTGGAGGCCAATTCTCTGGCTGCTTTCAAGAAGGAGCTAGATAGGTATCTTATGGATAGGGGAATCAAGGGTTATGGGGACAAGGCAGGAACCGGGTGTTGATAGTAGATGATCAGCCATGATCTCAGAATGGCGGTGCAGGCTCGAAGGGCCAAATGGTCTACTTCTGCACCTATTGTCTATTGTCTATTGTCTGTAAGATTGCAGGAAGACGCTCTAAAAAGGATACTTATGGTATTACTCAGTTCCAGAAGATGAAAGAAGCATTTGAAAAGTATTGCATATTCAAGTTATTTGCCAAGAAAAGCTAAAAAGGACCTTGATAGTGGTCTCATTACTTCTTACAACATTTGCAAAATGATAGCAAAGTGTGGAAAATTTCATACAATTTGTGAAAGGTTAATAATGCCTGCTGTATCACAAGTGCTTACCACCATTCTAAAAATGGATACCAATATTTTAAAAACAATTCCTCTGAGTAATAACTCTGTAGTTCGTTGTATTGATGAAATGAGTGAAGACATTGAGTAGCAACTATGCATCAAGCTACAAAAATCAAAATTTGGCGTATAGCTAGATGAGTCAGCTGTGCGGGACAACAAGTCATTGATAGTGGCATATGTACAGTTTATCAAAAATGGTAAAGGTTATGAAGAGATTCACTCTTGTAAAAAGTTATAAACAAATATCAAAGGAGAATCAATCTATGACAAGCTCAAAACGTATATTGAGGATGGAAGTATTCCAATTAGGGACATGATTTCTTCTGCAACAGATGGAGCGCCATATATGACAGGTCACCATGTTGGTTTCGTGGCATTTATGAAAAAAGAAATTCCAAATCTGGTTGCAATCCATTGTGTAACTTATCATCAATATCTCACAGCCAAAAACTTCAGCTAGTGATTTTTTCAAGCATGACTCTTGTAATATCTGCTGTCAACAAAATTAAAGCTCATCCGTTAAACAGCAGAATATTTAATCAGCAGCAATAAAGAGTTTGAACGCTTGTTTTTTCACACTGAAGTACATTGGCTGTCAAAAGGCTACAGCTTAAAACATTTCTTTGATCTTTTTGACATTGTGGTTGAGGTTTTGCTCAAAGTTGACAGGAGCATGGGAACAAGATTGAACTTCTACGTGGAGTTATGGCATACCTAGTCAATCTATATGACAAAATGAATATTCTAAATATGAAACTGCAGGATGAGAATTTCAGTTTAATCTAGGCAAAAAAGTGCAGCATCCATTTTTATTGGAAAATTGGAAATATATAAGCAAAACACTGGGAGAAAAATGTTCTCACAGTTTCCCTGCATGGAGATCACCATTTCTCTTTCACAGACGTTGATTTGAAAGAGTACTGCTTACACCAGCAACTACTGAAGAAGGATTTTCAGAATTGATTCAAGGATTTGAATGATTTGGAAATTCCAGACAGGGTAATTAACCCATTTCTTTCAAGATGGAAGAACAGGAAGAGAGCTTGCAAGAAGGAATTATCAAAACTCAGAAAGATGAAGAAGAAAAAATGTTTATCAAAAATGTCAGCTTTTGTAGTATGTGTCTGCACTACCATGCAAAGTTTCCTGGTCTTTGCAGAAGAACCTAACTGCTCTTCATTGTATTTTCATCCTCCTACCTTGTTGAAAGAGGCTTCAGTGCAGTGAACCACATACTCACAAAAACAGAAATCCCATGGACATTGTTAAGTGTGGGGACTTAAGGTTTTTGCTGTCACAACTTGAACCAGATATTTCAAAACTTGCTAAAAACCAACAAGCTCAAGGAAAACACTGATATCGAAGCTGCTGTACAGCTCACAGGTACTGTGTAAGCTAGGTTTAAAGATAAATAAAAATTTAAAGCAGAATCATTTTTTCTCATGTTAGCATATGGTAGACATGTTTTTACACTATGGGAGCACCAGAAAGTATACTGTGCCTAGGAGGGTCATTGGCATGTAAGAAGGTATTTTAGGGGGGCATTGGCAAGTATGAAAGTGCTTTGGGGAGCATTGGGCTGAAAAAGGTTGGGAAATACTAATCCAGGGGATATGGGCTTCACAGCCTTGGCTGGTATTTAATAGCTCATCATTAACACCAGAAATTCTGCCGTTGCTGGAAATCCAAAGCACACACATAAAATGCTGGAGGAACTCAGCAGATCAGGCAGCATCTATGGAAATAAATAAACAGTCAATGTTTCTGACCCTTTTTCAGAACTTCATTTCCTCTGATAAGGTGGAAGCAAAGTCCTTGAAGTGTGGGTACACTCACAATGCTGATAGCAGGAGATATGCATAAACTTAAGCACGGACCGGTGAAAGAATGACAATATATTTCTAAGTCAGGATCGTGTGCGGTTTGGGGAACAAATTACAGGTGGTGGTATTCTCATGTTTTTGCTACCCTTGTCTTTCTAGTTGGTATGATTGCGAGTTTCTAAGGTGTTGTCTAAGGACCACTGCTGCAGTGCATCCTGCAGATGATACCAAATGCTGCAACGCTGCTTTGGCGTTAGCTAGATAGCTGCTTATCGTGTGGGCTGTTAGGTCCGGTATGGTGTCAAGCTTCTTGAATGTTGTCCAAGCTGTACTCATCCAGGCAAGTGGTGAGTTTTCTCTCACACTCCTGACATGAGCTGCATAGATGGTGGACAGGCTCTGGGCAGTTGGGAGATAAGTTCCTTACTGCGAGACTCCTGGAGTTTACTGAGAATGGTGCGATAAACAAAAAACATCCAGTGAGCAGCAATTCTGTGTGCAAAAATGCTTCGTTAATGAGAGAGGTTAGAGGAGAAAGGCCACATGGTTTCAAGCTGACAGGAAGGTGACAGTAACTCACACTTAAAACAGTGATGTGCAGAAGAGGAACTCTGAACGCACTCCACATCAAACCTTGAAGTTGATATAGCTGAAAGCCTTGCTGAATGTTTATTATTATTATTATTAAGCATAACATGAAGCAGTTATATTCTACTTCAATGATAAACTTCAGTTTGAAGCATTTGAAAAAATAAGAATACCACTGAATCTTTGGCTCCAATTTTAAAGGAGCATGGAACAATTTTTACAAACTCTCAAACCGAGCAATGCACCTCTGGGTTTCAGATCTCATTTTCATCATGTTTTACCAAAGCAGAGCCAAGTTCTGGATCTCGCCAGCAGAAGAGAGCAAGAAATGAGCAGCAGTAGTTTTGTGCGAACCATCCCAGCAGTCATTTAAATTATGAGTAGGGTTCAGAATGCAATCAATAAAGAAAGGGAAGCCTATTGAGAGGAAAGGCCAAAGCTCCCTTCTAAGTCCAAAGAAGACTATTAACATTAGAAATCTGAAGTAATGATTTGGAACATATGGAATAGGATTCACCTCCCATTACTTCTCTGGATCTCAAACTAAATTTGTAGTTAAAATCATCTGACTTAATGTGCTTATGTATAGGATTCCATTGGAAATATGGCAATGAGTCAGAAGGGCCAGGGTGACTGCCATATCAACATGGTATGATTGCACCATCTTTCTGTAGCAACCATTCACAGCATAGTTCAACTTCAAATTTAAACTTAATTCTGCTTTACACACACACCCTGACAAACTTATGCAAAGGAAAGGCATTCTCCTTGCATAGATTGAAAGAATGAACAGTGTGGAGTAAATTACATTAGATTAGCTTCATTGGGACGTGTACATTGAAACATCAAAACATATAATGAACGACCATCAACAGCCAGCACTGTCCAATGATTGTGCTGGGGGTGCAGCCCATAAGTATCGCGATGCTTCAGGGGGACAAAATAGCAAATCTGTAAATGCAGGTACAGTTAGCCACTCTGCTTAGCTGACATCTAACAATGCTGTTATTTTCTTCTTCATGTAAAGCGGAAATTGCCTCTGCTGCTCAGCATGGAATTGTCTCAAATGATTTGTTTCCATGCCATATCTTTCCCTGATTCTATGAATCCTGGCTTAATAGAAGAATAGAATGAAAAAATTGGACAAAACTGGTGGGGCAGCATGGGAGTGTGGTGGTTCACACAACACTATACAGTACCAGTGATCAGGGTTCAATTCTTGCCACTGCCTGTTTCCTCCCACAGACCAAAGATGCACCGGTTGGTTGGTTAATTGGTTGCTGTAAATTGCACCATGATTAGGCTAGGATTAATTAGGAATTGCTGGCCAGCATGGCTCAAAGAGCCGGAGAGGTCTGTTCTGCACTAAAAAATAAAAGAAGACTTTAGTTATGACAAGTTATATTCAGTATATTTCCTGCTGATCAAAGTAATTGAAAAAGACTAAAAATATGACAATGTGTTATCAAACATGCCAACATAGTCAGAATAAACTAAACTCGATGCCGATGGTGTGGAAAACCCCCTGGAAGCAAGTATCTCAGAGGAAACTGCACTACGTGAATTTGAGGAGCACAATTTCAGAAATTATGAGCAGAAAATAGAGAGTTCATTGAGAAAGGAGTGTAGCCAAATTGACTTCAAGGAAATAAATGTTTCAAGCAGTGATGATAGATTGTACAACAGATAAAAATAGAGTTGTAACTACCAGTAAAGTTAAAATGCCTTATTTTAGCCTTTTTCCTTGCAAACAAAAATATGTGGCCTTCAGAGGTTTAGAGTATATTTTACTCAATTATTCTGTCAGTATGCCCTTAAAATTATTTAATAAAACTCAATTCATTTTATTAGGTAATTAATTTTAATTGGTTGTAAAGCATTATCTTTAAAATAAACTTAGATCAACTAACAAAATTTATGCACAACTGAGTGCATAATTTAGACAATGTCACTCTATAATTGAGACAAAATTGTTTAAATTTCAAAGCAAAACAAACATGGACTGGAAACAAAACAGATTACTGTAACAACCTCAGCTCTCAGGCATTGGTGGTTCCAGTAATCTGATTTGTTTTACTAATTGCCATTGTCGACTCAGGTTTTATGAGCTGAGTAGTAAGTAAAAGTAATGAAACTCCTAAAGCAATTACCAAGTGAAAACCAATAACAGGGAAGTATATCTGAGGGAACCTTTAAAAGGCACCTTTGGTTCAAACAATATTGAAATCCCAGTAACATATAAAAAAAGATGAATAGCAACACCATTATGGTAGTTGGATTGATAGAAGGAGGAAAGACTGGGGTATAAATGACAGCCAAATAACTTCAGAAACACAAGCTCATTTGAAATCTTAAAATACAGTAATACAGCTGCCATATTGGCATTCATTCGAAATTTAAGTCAAATCTCCCAGAGGAGGTAGTCTCATATTGCTTTAGCCTCATACAATAAATATTAGTACATTCAGTAGAACAGTAAATTCTGCTGGTTTGCAAACCAACTCTCCACCCTGTATAGCTCTGCCAAATTACTCAAAAGAACAATTATTGCTTATGACCAAGAATTTAATAAATCACTTAAGGTATAATTACCTTTTCTGCATCATTAGCTTCCTTAAGAAAATTATCTTTCAGATTATAATTGCCATTAACTTAGCTTTAATTGTAGCAACAGAAGTTTACTTGAAAAATTCTGTTAAAAATACAGATAAAGAAAGGTAAGAGACTTAAATAGCCATTGTCACGGTCCAGAAACACTAGCAAAATTGTTAATCATGCATGCAATTAAGACAATATTAGAGGTAGATTATTTCTTGAGGAGGAATAAAGAAAACGTTGGAAGAATTCCATGAGTCAAGCAGCATCTGTGGAAACAAAGGGTGGTTGACGTCGAAGATCCCGCATCACAATCAGGTTTATTATCACCGGTATGTGACGAGAAATTTGTTAACTTAGCAGCAGCAGTTCAATGCAATATATAACATAGAAGGAAAAAAACTAAATAAAATTATAATAATAATAAATACCTAAATCAATTACAGTATATGTACATTGAATAGATTAAAAATTGTGCAAAAACAGAAATACTATGTATTAAAAAAGTGAGGTAGTGTTCAAGGGTTCAATGTCCATTTAGAAATCAGATGGCAGAGGGGAAGAAGCTGTTGCTGAATCGCTGAGTGTGTGCCTTCAGGCTTCTGTATCTCCTACCCAATGGCAAGAGCAAGAAAAGGGCATGCCCTGGGTGCTGGAGGTCCTTAATAATGGATGCTGCTCCTTGAAGATGTCCTGGGTACTTTGTAGATTAATACCCAAGATGGAGCTGACTAAATTTACTATCCTCTGCAGCTTCTTTCAGTCCTGTGCAGTAGCCCTCTCATACCAGATAGCGATGCAGAAATTGTTAATCATGTATGTAATTAAGACAATATTAAAGGTCCACGGTACATCTATAGAAGTTTTTGAGTCTATTTGTTGACATACTAAATCTCTTCAAACTCCTAATGAAGTAAAGCCACTGTCTTGCCTCCTTTATGACTGCATCAATATGTTGGGACCAGGTTAGTTCCTTGGAGATCTTGACACCCAGGAACTTGATATTACTGCACATGATCCTTGCTGATGTAGGGGCTCAACGCAAAATGTTGACTATCTTTTTGCCTCCTCAGATGTTGCTTCACATGTCAATTCTTCCAGAAGTTTGTTTTTGCACCAGATTCTATCACCAGCAGTTTATACCTCTTTGAGGAGGAAGGTTCAGTTGTAACCTATCATACGTATCCTACTAATTACATACATAACTACCAGCATTTTTTGATGTTTAGGGTTTAGTAGCCTCGGCTATGGTTTAGTCAAGTGTATTATGAGGATAGCTTGAGTGAGCTAGGGCATTTCTCTTTGGTGAGAAGGAGGATGTGAGGTAACATGATAGGTGATAAGCAACATAGAAAGAGTGGACAGCCAGTGAATTTTTCCCAGGGAGGAAGTAACTAATAGAGGGGACATAACTTTAAAATACTTGGAGGAAAGTATAGGGAGGATGTCAGAGGCAGGTGTTTTATGGAGATTGGTAGATGTGTGGAATGTGCTACCAGGGGAAGATACATTAGGGACATCTAAAATACTCTTTGATAGGCATATAGAGGGAAAAAATGGAGGGGTTAGATTGATCTTAAGGATTGATTTTAAGGAGTGAAGAGGCAGAGCGGAGTAATGATGGCATTAAACACCAACTCCTTTGCTTGCATCTTCGGAAACAGCTCTATTTCCATCTTTAATATCTTTATTTTTCCCTTTCAGGGTTCTTTGGAAGATCCTGACCTGGAGTTAAATGCTGACTTTGGTTCTTTGCAGGAATGGAACCCACTCTCCGGGTTTCATAACTGGCCGTTGTTGTTCGGCAAGCCAAGGGTTCAACCTGAGAGTCGGGCTCGGATTTGGAAGCCTAGGATCTCGGGGCTCTCGAGACAGGCAGATCGAGGGGCAGTATCATGGCAGGAGACCCGTGTGTTGGCGGGGGAGTCAGGATATCTGCTGTGTGCCCAAAGACCCGAGATCTTTGAGATCTTCTGGCACAGAGCTCGAAAAAGATGACATAACGGACTTTTAACATCATAAACCAGCGAGTTGTTTGTTATGTCTCCCGGCTCGCTGGGAAAATGGAGACACATCCTTCTCCCTTATTAGGGAGAGAGAGAGCCTGTGGTATGTCGTATACTGGGTGGACACCGTAGTCTTTGAAGTACTGCAAGTCTGTGTTTTTGGCGTTGCCTTCCTCACGCTTGAGTTCTCAGTGGCAGGTGCTGATGGTTTTTTTTGCCGGTGGGGGGGAAGGGGGTTTGCTGCTTCCTGATGCTTACGCACGGGAGGGAGGGGAGCTGTGGGGGGGGGGGACATTGGGATTCTAACGTTTAACTGTTGTTCATTCTTTGGGGCACTTCTCTGATTTTGTTGATGCTTGTAAAGAAAAAGCATCTCAGGATGTATATTGTATACATTTCTCTGACATTAAGTTGGACATTTGAACCTTTGAAGGCAGGTTTAAAGATTGGCAGGACATCATGAGCCAAAAGGTTGGTATGGTAATGTACTGTTCTATATAATACATTCAACTCTATGGTGTTACTCTATGGTGCTAACTACTGCCTTGATTATGCTGTTCCCACAGGTGAACCTTGTTCTTTTGAAACATTACTTGAACACACCACCATGTTTATAATGTATCAGCAGACTACCTATTATAATTAAACATAAGAATCCAGGGATAGATGATGAGGTAAGTTGAAGGGCCTTATAAAAGCAGGATAGAAGTTATCATTAACATTAGTGGCAGGTATTTTCTGCCCAATGGGGAGTGGTGGGGCAAAAGGGAAACGACTGGGGTGGGAATGGTCTCTGATTATGTTGGTTGTTTCCCCTGAGGCAGCAGGAATTTTTTGTGATACACTGAGTTGTAATTTCTTGCAATCTTGGGCAGAGGAGCTGCCACAGCAAGCATTTGAAGTTCTACCTATATTGTGACCAAAACGTTGAACGTTTAATGGCTAGCGACATCTGCCTGGTTACATCCTCACCGCCAGCAAAGATGGTAAATGTTTTTCCATTCCATCCTCCGAAGCAAAGTCCCTTGTGATTTGGATGATCTTTGTTCTTCCACTATATTTGAGGATTGCTTTTGTAGTCCATATAATGACGACACTGACACAATGCTGTTGGATTGGGATGTCCAGGTTAATTTGGTGGTTGATAATTAAACCAGCATATCTTTGTGGAGACAAAAGGAGACTGCAGATGCTGGAATAAATGATATGCTGGAGGAACTTGACCTTTTAGGTCAAAAAACTGCATAAAGGTATCTTTGTAATGTGGGAGGAAAATGGTGTCAAAGTTTTCCTTATGCACAGTGCATCCGCAAATGTGGAGATAGAGGAAATTTTATTTTAAGTTCTAATCTGTGGAACATTACTGGCAGGATCACTCATTCTCACCTCAACTCTGGAATTCAGTTCAAAGGACCATTTTCAGACTAAGGCTATTATGGGGTCTGGTAAAAAATGACCCTGCCAAAGTCAAGCAAAGATCTAAATGAAGGGAGGAGAAGATGGCGGTGCGATGCAGCGCACGCAGCTGCTCCGAAATGATATCGTATTTGTTAAATAAGGGCCGTGCACAATCCTGATTTGATGGAGACAGACGTGAGAAGCACGGAGGAACATCTGGAGAAACTTCTGAAATGCCCAGTTCGCTGCTGCTGCTACTGTGCAATTGAGAATCTCCGGAGGGGAAGGCCCCAAATCCTTGGCTTTTCCTGTTGCTGGCGGCCGGGGCGGGGTCGAAGCGCTCAGCGGAGATGGTGCTCGGTGCTCGGTGGTGGAGGGATAGTCGGAGGCTCGAAGTTTTTGGACGGACTCAAGAGTCGGCTGTGGTCGGGTGCTTCCAGGGTGCTGTATCAGCAAGTTTGTGGCACTGGAAGCTCATGGCAAGAAGAGTTTTTCTTCCTTCTACTGTCTGCGTGAGATGATGGGACTTTCGAGAGACTTTGAGACTTTTTTTTTTACCATGCCCATTGGTCTGTTCTTATCAAATTACGGTATTGCTTTGCACTGTTGTCACTATATGTTATAATTATGTGGTCTTTGTCAGTTTTTCAGTCTTGTTTGTCTTGTGTTTCTGTGATATTATTCTGGAGGAACATTGTATCATTTCTTAATGCATGCATTACTAAATGACAATAAAAGAGGACTGCATGCCCTCATAATCTAATCTAATCTAATTGGTGAGCGGACTGATTGAGTGCTTACTACCCGAACCTGAACTCTGTTCTGTGAGGAGGAAGCACCTGAGCAATTTTCCAATGTGTTGGGTGGATCCCAGTATTGTAATTGAACTAGCACATATCAGCCAGAGTGATATCTGTTTCTGGAGGGCTAGTGATCAGTATGGTCATTGTCCAACGCTATACCCTTTGATGTTTTCAGCATGCTTAGCCATGTCTTGATATCATGTGGGGTGATTGAAGACTGACTTTATCATGTGTATTTTCGACAATTTTACAAATTGGGAAAATACACGATATACAGTTCAGCAAATATGAGCGAGAGATATAATAAGTGGCATCATACATGTGAGACACAACACTTTTTTTATTACTTATTGTTCTTTGAAATATGTGCTTCACTTGCAATGCCAATATTTCAAAGCATATCCCAAAACACTATTGCAGTAGTGGTGAATCACTGCAGTCTTTCAATGAAATTTCCTTCCATAATGTTGTTGGCAGGGGAGTTTCAAATGAGTTAAGTATAGCAGCAATGAGAAGATACTAATAAACTTCACTCACTCAGCATTTCTGGATTAGAACAGTTGCAAAAGATTCTGTCTTATCCCTTGACATTCAGATGCCAGGGATGTGCTTAGAGTCTCCTCCTTTCATTAATTGTGCACCACTCTTCATGACTGGTTAATATGGACTGCAGAGCTTTAATCTCATCTGTGAGTTTACTGTTTAGCACATGCATAGTTCCATTTTATTTTAGCTTCGGTAAATTATTTATAAGAGTCGGTTGCATTTCTAGGATGATTATCTGCATTGCTCATTGAAACAGCCCTGACTCAATGGGAATAGTAGAATGAAGATTGTATGGAACCACAAGGTTAAGATTGAAATGATGTAAATTTTTGCTGCTACTCAGTGTCCATTGGCCCTCTTGGATGTATAGTTTCAAACTGCCAGATCTGTCCTGCGTCTATTCCATTAAGCACAATTGAGATAGGATTTATACCATAAGACATAGGAGCAGAATTAAGACATTCGGACCATTGAGTCTGCTCCGCCATTCCATCATGGCTGATCTATTATCCCTCTCAACTCCATTATCTTGCCTTCTCCCCATAACCTTTGATGCCCTGATAAATCAAGAACCTATCAACCTCTGATTTAAGTATGCTCAATGACCTAGCCTCCACAGCCGCGTGTGACAATGAATTCCACAGACTTAACACACTCTGGCTAAAGAAGTTCCTCCTCGTCTCTGTTCTAAATGGACATCCCTCTAGCCTGAGGTTGTACCCTCTGGTCCTCGACTCACCTACTATAGGAAATAAGCTTTCCACATCCACTCAATCTGGATTGTTCAATATTCAATAGGTTTCAGTTAGATTCCCCTCATTCTTCTAAACTCCAGTGAGTACAGACCAAACCATCAAATGTTCCTCATGCATTACCGCTTTCATTCCTTGAATCATTCTCCTGAACCTCCTCTGGACCTCCTCTCCAATGCCAGCACATATTTTCTTAGGTAAGGGGCCTAAAACATCTCACAATACCATTGGCTATAATTAAGTGATGTTATGTGACTTTGAAATTTGATGGGAAAAGTGGTTGGGGTAGGGAATAGGGTTGAATGGGAAATGAGAGCAGTGGTGTTCCTGTATGTCTAGTACCCTTATCCTTGTACACAGTACAAGTCACAGATCTGCACGGTACAGTTGGAATAGCCAGGGAAAATAAATGCCTTAGGCAGCTGGAGTCACTCAGTGCAGAACACAAAGCCTCTGAACCACTATTATGGGAAGAAGCTTTACGTGGTTGGTCTCATCAATTGCAACATCAGCCCAACCCCCACATGCTGTCTTTAAGTTACATAAATTGTTGACGGTGGAGGGTAGGGTTTTGAATCTCAAGATAAGTTGACTTAGGGACAGACATTGCCTGGTGTTTGGCTGGCATAAATGTAACTTGCTTCTCTGTATTACTATGAAGTATTAAGGCAGTGCATACAAAGCCATAAAGTACTAAGGCTGTGTATGGTGTTATCAGAAGGTGGTGGAACAGTGTGCCACATTGTGATGGAGGATGAAATATGGTAAAAAAGATGGGAAGGAATGTAGGATAATGCTAACATATGATTCTGTAGAATATGCTATTGTTGATGTTATTTTTATTTTTTCTCCTTCTCTTTCCTTTGACTTTGAGATATCTTTCAAGGTACCATAGTCCATTCTGGTCCTCTGGTGGAGAACAAAGAGAGGGCAGAGAAAATAGTATAGATTAGTGGGGAGTTAAAAGGTTGGAAGCTTTTAACAGCTAACAGAAGGAAACTGGAAAAACAATAAGGAGGAAAAAGATGAAATATGAAGGTAAGCTAGCCCATAATATAAAAGATGATTCCATGAGTGCCAGTGTTGCTGAGTGTAATAAGTGGAAAAGAAAACAGTTTGCAGAGAAGTTGAACAGCTCCAACCAAACAAGCCAAAATGAGCCTTGCTGATATCATGAACATAATGCAGGGACATTTCAAACCAAAACCATCGTTGATTGCAGTGTGCTTTAGGTTTCATAAGTAGAATCAAAATGAACAGGAGTTCATTTCAGCTTAAATGGCTGAGTTGAGGAAAGGGTCTGAGCATTGCCAGTTCAGTGATGGGCTTAATGATGCACTGAGCGATCATTTAATTTGTGGAATCTTACAAGAAAGCATTCAAAAATGTCTCCTAGTTGAAGCACAACTTAAATTGAAAAGAGCAGTTGAAATCATAGTATCAATGGATACAGCAGCCAGAGAAGCAATTGAGTTGCAGTCAGGAATAAAGGTGATTGTGAACAAAATTGTAACATTTAAACTGAAACATGCCCAGCTGAAAAATTATGTTACTGTTGTGGCAGACCAATGCATGTTGAAGGGCAAACCTTGCAGAAAATGCAAGAAAGTAGGACACATACAAAGAACATGTCAGGCAGACAAAAATAAATAGAAACATTGTTCCTTAAAGAAGGAGGTCATTTCGGAGGTTCTGGAATGGAAAGCCACATCCTGAAAACAGATGCAGCAGATGCAAAGGATCTGAGAAAAGGGAATAGTGTTTTTACAGGAGATAGAATGGGATGAGATATACTCCAGATAACTACGGGGCTTAGTAGGTTTATTAAACATGGCAGGTGTTGAAGAGGCTACCTTGGCATGGTCAAAATGAAAACATTGGCTTGAAGCTTTGTCTGGTGGTTTAGAATAGATCAGTAGATTGATGAATTTGCCAGACATGTCCAGAAGATGCCAAAACAGCACCTCTCCATCCCTGGGAATAGCTTGCATTGCCCTGACAGGGGATTCATGTGGATTTTGCCAGACTGTTAATGGGCACAACTTTCTTGGTAGTAGTGGATACAGCAACAAAGTGTACAGAAGTGTTCCCATTAGCCTCCACTACAGTCTTGCACACTGTTGATGTGTCGAGAAGCCTCTTCTCAGGTACAGATGTTCCTGAACAGTTCATCCATGACAATAGACCACCATTTGTTGTAGAACAGTTTCAGTCAATCCTGACAATGATTTGAATAAAATAAATCTCATCTGCACTATACCACCCAGCTGCAAGTGGTTTGGTGGAAAGGTTTGTCCAAAGTCTAAAGAACACACTGGAGGCTATGTTAGCAGAACACACTGCACTGATACTAAATCAGCAGCTCGCCAATTTCCTTCTTGCAAATCGCAATGCAACACACTCCACAACCAATAACTCACCAGCTGTGTTGTTCCTGGGTCATCCCTTGCACTCACGCTTGGATCTCCCCAAACCCAATCTCAGAAGGAGTATGCAGGGCAAACAGCTGAGACAAATTGAAGGCTCCTCAAACAAGGAAGTTTGGTGTTTCACTCCTGGACAAGCAGTCCTGGCGAGGGACTACAGAGATGATCAACTTTGGGCACGTTGAAAGATTAAGGACAGAACAGGACAACTCTCCTACACAGTGGAGATTGTGTCGGATATCACCTGAAGATGTCACACATCAATCAGTTGAGGGTCAAATATTAGAGATGAAGGGTGTCCAGAACTGTCAGAACCACTTCCTGCAGTCCCAGAGCCAACTCCTACAACCACCGCAGAGGAGGTCCCAGAACCTGAGATTGTTTCACGGCCACAAGTCTCCCCATAACTGTTGATGCCCTTATTAATCACGAACCTATCAACGTCCACTTTAAAGACAATGTCTTGAAAAAGTATTCTTCCACAACTCTTTGTTCACATAAATGAGCATTACAACCAAGGGTTTTGATCAATTTAACTGAGATTTTTTATTTATGAATCACATGCTCCTTTATTCACAGTAGAACCCCCCAAAAACAGGGAAAATAGAACTAACAATTCAAAAACTGAAATGTCAGCATTCAAAAGTATTCACCTTCCTTTACTCAGTACTTACTTAAACCACCTGTCACAGCTACTATAGCCTGGGGCCTTTTTGGATCAGTCTCTAAGTGATGGTGCAGGATTTGCCCATTCCTACTTGCAAAATGGCTGAACCTCTGCCAGGGAGTGGTGGTGGACAGCAATCTTGAGGTCTTGACAGAGATATTCGATGGGGTTAAGTTCAGGACACTGACTGGGCCACTCAAGGACATCAATTTTCTTCACTTGAAGCCACTCCATTATCGCTCTGGTAGTATGCTTTGAGTCGTTGTCCTGATGAAAGATGAACTTCTTCCCCAGGTTAAGATTTCTGGCAGAGGCTAGCAGGTTTTTAACCAGGACACTCTGTATTTAGCAGCATTCACCTTTCCATCAATCCTGACCAGATTTCCAGATCCTGCTGTTGAAAAGCATCCCTATACGTTATAGTAGTGACGGTGTTGCCTAGCTGATGTGCAGTATAGGTATTAGATTTATGCCACCTGTATCACTTAGAGCTGTTCAGTGCCTTTGAAATGGTCTTGTACACTTCCCACATTTGTGTATCTCTATTATCATTTCCCTGACTTGCCTTGAATGCTGCTTTGTCTTCACTTTGGTTTGGTCTGCTGAAAATTGACCACATTATTGGATCTTACAGAGAGAGGGGAGGTATTTGCAATATTCTTATGAATTTAATGAAGACAGGTGATCATCTAATTTTCTACATCAAAAATATGGGTGAGTTGCTGAAGTAACATATTGCTGCTGAGGAAAGTTAGCGTAGCAATTACAAACGGAAGAATACTTCTGCCTCACAATTTTGGTTTTTAATTTTTAGTAGATTGTTGATAGGTTTTGGAATCTTACTTTTGATTTGACATGATACACAATGTTTTGTAGATTAGCTCAAGAAAATCCTACTTCAATATATTTTAAACTTAGATAATGAGACAGTAAGATATGAAAATAGTTGTGAGGTATGAGTACTTGTTTTAAGGCACTACACACAATTTTTTTCTCAGATCAAACAGAATCATTCATTCAAACAATCTTTCACCCTAAGTTGAGAGATAAAGATCTGTTCACTTTAAGGGGCGGTCCACACAATCTCTCTCCTATTATTGAAAGCAAGGCCTTTTTATACACATTCTTTAACAGTGCATAAATGTTCAGTTATCACTTCCTTACCAATCCAGCATGAGAAGATACATAATCAGTGGCTTGTGACAACTTGCCTGCACAATCATCTTGCGCTTACAGACCCCTACTTCCATATGGGATCTTGTGGTCTCATGCCTATCTTTTTGTTCAACTAAAAGCTTCGTTACCATAGTAATGATACCAAGGGAGGCCAGTTATTTCCAATTACTGCTTTGTTCATAGGGGCATTTTGATACATTTGTGCTCTGTTGCATAAACTAGATCTGACATACTTTGTAAGACAAAAACAACTTTCATCTTGCACTATGCTTTCTAAAATGCAAATTAACCATTCGGGCTTTGTTTTTGCGTCCTGCCATTTCAAACTTATGCTCTTTTTCATATAATTCTAAATTCTAATACATGTCCAAATCAACTTTTCTCTTTCCTGTTTCATTCTCTTCCAGAAACCCAGATGCATGAAGTTTCTCACCATTTCCAGTTCTAACACAAAATCTAAACATTATTGTTCATATTGTCCTAGATTTTCACGCACTAAACATGTGAGAAACTTTAATTTTCTCTTGAATAAATCAATAAACATGACAGTGAAATATTTAGTATTATTTTTGTTGTTCTTTATATGTAGATAAGCAACAAGACAAATAGGTTTCTCTTCATTGATTCAGTAAACCTGTCTTGTCTGATTAGCACAACCAATCCCACTCAACCTCCTAACTTAAGGTTATGGCCATCATCATTATCAGCTGTCCCTCAATTTCAAAATTAACTCCTTGAGGATTCACCAATGGGGCCTGGAGTTATGTACTAATCTGATTTCAGATCCAGAGAACTATCTGCAGAAATTACAAGTGTTCCATATGCTCAGGTTTATTTCCCTCCCCAATTTACAATCTTCTTTTAGCTTTAAGGACAATACATTTTTCTTGAAAGCAGACTGAAGCATGAAGGTACTGGTCCTATTGATTTTCACCTCTTTCGAGAACTTGTTTGTTTATTTGTAGAATGCTTTTGATGTATCTTTGTAGACTTTGAGCTCTATAGGTCCTCTCATTGCATGAGAGCTGGGGATGTAAAACTAACTTGGGAGTTGTATATTGGCATGCTCTGTGAAATGATGTATGACTAGTTTTCCATTGTTTCTGCTCCTGTAAACAAATAGTTCTGATGTGAGTAACACATGCCAATCCCATCTCCACAGACATGGATAGACTGAGCTTCCATCCATCCCAGGAGAAACATTAGACAACCTAATGTCCACAATACTGTCATTCAGAAGCTGAAGGTGCATTACATTTCACTTTGTATTTGACTCATCAAGACAGTCACTTGAGAACTAAAAGTGTACAACAAATAGTCTGCAAGTTATCTGTCCTAAATCAAGTTTTTACAGTACCATGGAAGGACTAAGTCTCAAACCAAGCGAAGAGCTAGACCTTCTGGGTGAGTGGCTTGGTGGAGAGTCACTGCAACATGCCAGGGGGGTTAGGGCAATTCATGTTAATAAACTAGCTAAGAGTTTACAAATGCTGTGGTAGAGACTGGAATAAAGCTATGGCTCTCCAGAAGCAATCGAAGAATCTCTCTTTAGTAAACACAATAATTTTACAAAGCTCTCACACAAAGAATCACAGAAGCTACAGGAACTTGCAGATCTATTTTTGGAGCTGCAAGTTGCCAAATAATGATTCTAACCTATTAGGACTGAATTTCTTGGATACGGCAAGAGGAATAAACCCTATAGTGGAGAAACTACCAAACAATATTCAAGAACAGTGGAGAACTGAAGATTTCAAGTACATAATGACACACTCTGCCCACTATCTGCCATTTTCATTTCTTGCGGACTTTATCTGCTACCACACAGAATTGTGAAATAACCCTAGTTTTATGCTCTCAACTTCTGGTGACACCTCATTTAAAGAGAGGTCTCCATCAAAACCATGGGAAACCAAAACCCTATGACAGTCAACAAAACTGAAATAGAAAACTCTCTTATGAACACTGATATAGACAATGGCTTCTCCATAAGAAACCTCATCCCAAAAGACAATGCAAAGGTTTCAGAGATACTTTCTAAAGGAGCACTCAGCATGTTTCAAATGTTGTGCTTCAACAGCACACCAAGCAAAATTTGCTAAGTTATCAAACACTGCACTGAGTGCAGCAGTGACCAGCAGTTATCAGCCCTTCATTCAGTGCCAGCACCTTGGGCTATTACTGGTTCCAACACACCCGCAGCAGAGCAGGGCAAGGCGACAGCTGAGCATCCGTCAGATGTAGCTCCTTCCTCATGCACAGAAGTATGCAGGGAAGGCTT
The DNA here is from genome assembly GCF_030028105.1 of Mobula birostris. NCBI lineage: Eukaryota > Metazoa > Chordata > Chondrichthyes > Myliobatiformes > Myliobatidae > Mobula > Mobula birostris. The sequence goes on along the minus strand of NC_092374.1, from coordinate 139,078,200 downwards.
CCAAGTCAAATCCTTCTCTATTCCATCCAGCCAAACTCTATCCAAAGAAATAAAAGCATGTGTGATATTAGATGATCAGAGCAACATGTCATTGGCAAAATCAATATCCTTTGACATATTTAATATTCAAAGATCTGTTTCCCTGTGCATTCAAAAGACACGTTCTGGAACATCAGAATTTGGCAGAAGCAGAGCCAGTGGATTTGTTGTGGAGTCAATAGAAGGAGAAGTCTGCTTACTCTTACCAACCCTCGTTAAGTACGACCATATTCCCAACAACAGGGATGAAATCACAACTCCTAAAGCTGTACACAATCATTCACACCTTTAGCCCATAGCTGACAAGATTGCCCCACTTGTTTTTTCTGCTGAGATTCTCCTGTTACTTGGCAGACACAGCAACCATGCACATAAGGTATGTGAACAGCGCAATGGTCGGCACAATTCATGTAACAACTCGACCTGGGCCATATCAAAGTGGGTGAAGTTTCCTCCATAGTGCTCATCAGCCAGTGTCAACACATTTAAGGCTAATGTGCTGGAGAACAAGCACCAAAGTCATTTCAGACCCCTGAAGAGTAAAGTCTGATTGAAAGAGAAGATTGTAGGTAAGAAAAGCAATCGCCCCGACATACTTACTTCTGTTCAACCAGATTTAAGTTAGCTAGTCTTCTGTCACTCAGATCATAGATTGGCACTTTCCATCAAACATGATGTCTTCCTTTGAACCACGCACAAAGAGTTTTGCAAAGATGAGTCAAACAGTTGGGTAGCTCCATTTTCTTATCACACTCCACAACAACTCCTACCAAACCAAAAATGGAAAATCATTATTTGGAGTGCATAGAGAGGTTCTTCAGGAACAATCTCGCTCACCTAACTCCTCCACCAGATTCTAACAAAGAAACCTGGCATTTACCCAACTTTCACACACAAAACGCTGGAGGAACTCAGCAGGCCAGGTAGTATGTATGGAAAAAGTACAGTTGACATTTCGGGCTGAGACGTTGACTGTACTTTTTTCCATAGATGCTACCTTGCCTACTGAGTTCCTTCAGCATTTTGTGTGTGTTGCTTGGATTTCCAGCATCTGCAAATTTTCTCTTGTTTGTGATTTGCCCAACTTTGGAGTTTCCACCACTAGAAACCTGCACAAATACAAACTGTCTTTGATTCAAGTGCACAATTCAAAGGCACATCACTGAACAATATACTCTTCCAGGGTCCAGACCTGAATAACAGTCTGCTTGGAGTCCTCGTACACATCAGAACTGATTCCGTCACGGTGATGGCAGATGTTCCACAGCTTCCTAATGACAGAGGATCAATGAGACTACCTCAGATTCTTTGGGTTTTGTGTCCATCAACTATAGAATGAGGCTCTGGAATACCACTTACATGTTCATTTATTTGGTAACTGGTGCTTGCCAGCTGTGGCAATCTCTGGCCTTAAGAGGACAGCTATCGAGTAACAGAATGAATATGGGACTGAAGCACAGAGGTACATAGAAAGGTTTTTCTATGTCAATGATTGTACAGGTCCACAATCCCTTATCCGAAATCCTTGGGGCCAGTTGCATTTTAGAATTCAGAATTTTTCGGATTTCAGAAAATTGATAATTATATTGATAATTAACCTGTTTCAGTGTGGTGGACCTTAGGACCCGGGGGAGCTCCGGACCCACGCACATCTTCCCGTATGCTTTAATTCATCTCTAGATTACTTATAATACCTAATACAATGTAAATGCTATGTAAATAGTTGTTATACTGTATTGTTTAGGGAATAATGACAAGAAAAAAAATCTATACATACAGTCGGCCCTCCTTATCCGCGAGGGATTGGTTCCAGGACCCCTTGCGGATACCAAAAGACGCGGATGCTTAAGTCCCTTATTCAACCTGTCTAAATGTGGTGGACCTTAGGACCCAGCGAAACCCCGGAACTTATTTAACCTGTCTCAGTGCGGTGGACATTAGGACCCGACGGCAGAGCTCTGAACCCGCAGTGTTTCTGTTCACGAAAATAATCACGATCATGATTTAAAATAAAGTGGAAATAATAAAGCGATCGAAAAGAGGTGAAACGCCATCAGTCATTGGAAAAGCATTAGGCTACAGTCGGTCAACGATTGGAACAATTTTAAAGGATACAGTGAGAAAGGCCCTGCCCTGATGAAAGCTACAATTACTACTAAGCAACGCAGTGGTTTAATTATTGGGTTTTTGATCCTCCACATCAACCCGTCACAGATGGAGAGCACACTCGGGAGCGGTCTGTCACTGGATCGAACTCGGAAATTTCTGTTCCCGAGCCCGGCACTGAAACATACATTTCTTAAGTGTTTTATATGCATAGAAAGATATATATACTAAGACAAACGTTTGACTAACTGACGCTAAATAATACCGGATGTACCTGTTCCGACTTGCTTAGTAAGAGAACTTACGAATTTTTTTCGATCCCGACCCATGATAACCTACTCACATCCTCCTGTATACTTTAAATCATCTCAAGATTACTTATAATACCTAATACAATGTAAATGCTATTTAAAGTAGTTGTTATACTGCATTGTTTAGGGAATAATGACAAGAAAAAAAAGTCTGTACATGTTCGAACAACAAGTGCTGGAAGAGCACTTCTGGGATTTCTCGATTCGTGGTTGGTTGAATTTGCGCATGCGGAACTCGCGGATAAGGAGGGCCGACTGTACTCAAACAACGGGTGCTGGAGAGAGAACTTCCGGGTTTTTCCAATCCACGCTCTTTTACAAATACTATTACAGTTTATTTATAGAATAATATACTGATAAATGAAATAGTGGGATAATTATAGACCATAAATACACTAGTACATTTTATTTCCAACAAAATCATTCAATAAAACATAAAAATATACAGCTTCAAAGGAACCAAATCAAACACATGGTAAATGACTTATTGGAATAAATGTAGAACGTAAATACTCTAGGACATATACAGGTTCAAACTAAGCTAAATACGTACAGGTACCTCTAGTGAAGTTGCATTACGTCTGGCAAACAAATCTAGATATTCTACAGGTACCTGATGGGCCAGGAACAGGATTCTCAAGTTATGAAGCAGCACTACAACAGACAACGTTTTTAAAGACTTCTTCAAGCGTCATCTGTCTCATTAACATAGGTTTATGTCTAAGCAATCTCTCTTTAACTGAGTAAACCGCCATAATCTCCTGCTCACTGATAAATGCACATTGTTCAAGGCCAGCAATTAACTGATCACACATTTTCACCATATCGTCATCAGCCGTTGTTAATGTCTTTCTAGGAACGTAGCGCCAGTACAAAGCTGTTTCATCAGCATTGTAAATTTGTTCAGGGCTAAGGTTTTCATCAGATATTATCTTGGCAAATATGTCAATGTAATTTTCAGCTGCTTCATGATCAGCAGAAGCTTTTTCACCACAGATTTTCAGATATTTTACACCATGACGCTTCTCAAATTTCTGCAGCAACCCTCTGAATATTTTCTGCATTATTGATAATGACAGATGCTTCCTTCTCTTTTTCTCATTGTTACCCATAGGGTAACTGCAGTTCTTTTTGACATTTTCACAGTGAAATTAAACACAAAGCCAGCAGTAAATACAAAATACCAGCGAACAGCAAATCCACGTGTAACCAGTACGAGCACTGAGCCACAACTGACGTCTGGCGGCCTCTGCTAGTGCTGCTACGTCACACTTGAGTGACGTCAGCTGTTGGCGCGCCAAGCAAGCCTTGTTAGGACACGCTCCACACTCCACGAAAAAACTTCAGTTTTTGGAGCTTTTCGGATTTCAGAATTTCAGATAAGGGATTGTGGACCCGTATTAAGTTATTTTCTAGTGCAGAAGAAGCAGTCAATGTGCTGAAAACAACATAAGACATGTTGCCACAGTCTAATCTCAGCTGTATTGCATCCAACAGTATTGAGGTCATGCAATGTGCAATGTATGGATCTATTTCTTTTAGAGCAATGACTCCCATAGCACTACATATGGACTGATAACTTAGCTTTGCGCATTGATCTGTTGCCTATGCATGCATTTTGATCAGCTCTCTCTCTCTCTCGCTGCAATTTGAATACACCAGTTAAAGCCACCTCCCACGTGTGTGCTTTTATTTAATTGATATGTAGTAGTACAGACACAAATGAGTACGAACTTGAAAGTCAGTGAATATCAGCAACAGCACTGACAGTTTCATGATACAGTGAGAGGAAAGAGTGAAACAGTATGGAGAAGGCAGTCACAGATGCTAACAAGGGGACACGTGAGAAACTGCATAGTACACAGTGAAAGATGCACAACTGGCAAAGTGAAAGTAACATAACGATGGCTTTGGTTTGGAAAGTTGATGAACTTGATGGTGCTAATGAGAACTGGAATTTGTATATCGAGAGGATTGAACTGTATTATAATGTGAACTACATGGATGAAGAAAAACTTGATGGGTGCTAAAACACACAGGCTTTTATGCAACTTGGTAACCCCTGAAAAGCCAGCAAGCAAGAATTTAATGAAATTGTTACAATTTTACAAAATCACTTGAGCCCTAAACTGCTGGAAATAGCTGAGAGATTTAGATTTAACAAAAGGAACCAGTTAAAAGATGAAAGCTCTTCTGAATATATTGCAGAACTGTGTAAACGTTCCCAATACTATGACTTGAGAGATGGACTTTCTGATGAACTAAGGACAAACCTATATGTGGCATGCATATTCAAAACACTCAAAAGAGGCTACTGTCAGAAAGAGATCTAGCCTTAGAACAGGCCTTGACATTGCAATATTGTTAGAGACTACAACAAAGGATGCAGCAGAACTACAGAAAAAGAGCTTAGAATGTGAAATGCAGAAAATGTCCCTGAATGGTGCAGAAAGCCAAAAATGTTATCAATGTGGCAAATCCTCCAATAATGCTAATGACTGTTGGTTCAAAGGAAAAGTATGCAGAAAGTGTCACAGACAAGGTTACATAGAAAGAGTGTGCAAGTCAGACAGAAAAGCACAACTAAAGAAAAAAAAGCATAGATGATGAAAAGTTTCAAACACAAAACTAAACAAATGCATAAAGTGTGCAGTTTTGGTCCCCTAATCTGAGGAAAGACAACCTTGCCATAGAGGGAGTACAAAGAAGGTTCACCAGATTGATTCCTGGGATGGCAAGACTTTCATATGATGAAAGATTGGATCGACTAGGCTTATACTCATTGGAATTTAGAAGATTGAGAGGGGATCTTATTGAAATGTATAAAATCCTAAAGGGATTGGACAGGCTAGATGCAGGAAGATTGTTCCCGATGATGGGGAAATCCAGAATGAGGGGTCACAGTTTGAGGATAAAGGGGAAGCCTTTTAGGACCAAGATTAGGAAAAACTTCACACAGAGAGTGGTGAATCTGTGGAATTCTCTGCCACAGGAAACAGTTGAGACCAATTCATTGGCTATATTTAAGAGGGAGTTAGATATGGCCCCTGTGACTAAAGGGATCAGGGGGTATGGGGGGAAGGCTGGTACAGGGTTCTGAATTGGATGATCAGCCATGATCATATTGAATGGCGGTGCAGGCTTGAAGGGCCGAATGGCCTACTCCTGCACCTATTTTCTATGTTTCTAAGTGACTAAACATCAGACAACACAGAGTCTTACAAAGGTAAGCTGTCATGCCTAGAACTGCATAGCATTACTAAAGCAGAGCACAAAATTATATGGTTCACAATGGAGGCGTTTGGTGTAAAACGGAAAATGGAGCTGGATACAGTGTCAGCTTTGTCTATAATTTCGGAGACTGACTACAATAGACTGTTTTCTAAGCTACAATTAGAAAACACCTCAGTGATGCTAAAGACCTACACAAATGAAAAGGTATCTTCCAAAGGCAAAAAGAAAGTGAATGTGATGTATGGAGGCCAAATATAGTTAGAGCTTCATGTATTGAAAAGTGGAGGGCCAGCACTTTTCGGGTGAGAATGTCTGAGAAAAATCCAACTAGGCTGACACAAAATCAAAGTTATCAAGGTGTCATCAACAGGCAACTGCAGCCCAAATGGTAGCATTAACAAGAGGCTATCACAGCAGCTTAATGCTATTGAAATGGTGTTTGAGAAATGCATTGGTAAAAAAGACATGAAGACCAGAACTGAACCGGATGAAGCAGCAACATCAGGATTCCATAAAGTGTGTCCAGTGCTTCACGCACTATGTCCTAAAGTGGATGCTGAATTTCAGAACTTGGAGGCATCTGGAATTCTCTCCAAGCTTGTTTGAAGCGATTGGGCCATGCTCATTTTTCCAGTGATCAAGCAAGGGAAGGCTGGAGTTGTTTGCATATTCAGGGACTTCAAAGTGAGCTTCGACCTTGCGCTGTTTACTGTGCAGTATCCCCTGTCATGAATAGTGCCCTGCTACTACCACCGATTTCTCCCAAACATTGCTACAGTGCTGCACCCATTGAACTCACTGCTGCAGACAGGAGCAAAGTGGGAATGGTCAGAAAAATGTGAAAGAGCAGTCAAGAAAACAAAGAGACTGATAACATTAGATCAATTGTTCACCCATCTGATGGTCATGCGATGTGTCCCCTTAAGGCATTGGAGCTGTTTTGTCACACACTATGAAAGATGGATCTGAATGCCCAATTGAATTTGCTTCAAGGTCACTGACAAGCACAGCACACAACTACGGACAGATTGACCAAGAAGCCTTTAGTCTAGTATAGGGAATAAAGAAATTCCACCACTACCTCTATGGTCAAAAGTTAACAGTAGTGACAGATCACCAGCCTCTTGTGTCTATTTTCAGTCCCAGGGAGGGAATTCCAGTGATGACTGTTACGCAGTTACAACGTTAGTCACTATTCATTGGAGCCAACTCTTATGACATAGAGTTCAAGAATACCAAACAACACAGCAATGCTGATGGCTTGTCATATCTTCCACTGTTGGCAACTGAAGAAGAAAAGTCTTCATACTGTGACCCAGCAGAAGTACTGGTGGACCAGTTGCTAGTAACAAATACTGAAATACAAAGAGAAATAAGGAATGACCCAACATTGTCAAAAGTCCTGGACATCGCCATGCAAGGATGGCCAGCTCACGGTAACCCTAGGTTTCCAGAGTTCTCAGATAGACGAGACCAACTGTCAGTCAGTATGTCAAAGAACGCTGGTGTGTGGATTTCTTATTGTGCTTGCCTCTAAACCACATACCAGAATGTTAGAAAATTTGCATGAAGGACATCTAGGAACAGTCAAGAGTCTCACCCCGAGCCACGTGTGGTGGATGGGAATAGATAGACAGATTGAAGACTTGACCAAAAGCTGTACAGGATGACAAATAATTCGAAATGCACCCCCACAGGCACCGATACGTTGATGGGAGCGGCCATTGTCATTACTATAAAGAGTACACATTGATTTTGCTTGGCCGTTCATGGACTCCATGTTTCTGATTGCTATGGATGCTCATTCAAAATGGCCAGTGGTCATATCAGTGAAGTCAACCACCTCAGCAAAGACCTTCTCTGTCCTATCTTCACCAGAAATGGCTTAACAGAACCTACACAATAATTCCAATATCTGCAGACCAAAAGAAGGAAGTCTGCGTCTTCTGTGCTGCATTACCAAAAGCTATTGCTGCTGTTGCATTCTTGAAGGTCACAAACACTGCTAGATATAGTGATGTTGGATTCATCCTGGGCAAGGCAAAGCTTGCCCCCAAACCAGATCTCACCATCCAGAAGCTCCAAGTTCAAAGTAAAATATATTATCTGAGTGCATACAACACTGAGGTTCTTTTCCTGCAGGCATACTTAGCAAGTCTATACAACATTAACTGCAAACTGTAAGTTGTGCTGTGCTTGTTTATATATTGAATGAAATAAGGAGATTCTATGTTTACAGTATGTACATAATAGGATCCAACATATCAGACAATTAGTGTATCAACTACCTAGAGTATTGTGTGCAGTTTTGGTCCCCTAATCTGAGGAAAGACATCCTTGCCATAGAGGGAGTACAAAGAAGGCTCACCAGATTGATTCCTGGGATGACAGGACTTTCATATGAAGAAAGACTGGATGAACTAGGCTTGTACTCGTTGGAATTTAGAAGATTGAGGGGGGATCTGATTGAAACGTATAAAATCCTAAAGGGATTGGACAGGCTAGATGCAGGAAGATTGTTCCCGATGTTGGGGAAGTCCAGAACGAGGGGTCACAGTTTGAGGATAAGGGGGAAGCCTTTTAGGACTGAGATTAGGAAAAACTTCTTCACACAGAGAGTGGTGAATCTGTGGAATTCTCTGCCACAGGAAACAGTTGAGGCCAGTTCATTGGCTATATTTAAGAGGGAGTTAGATATGGCCCTTGTGGCCATGGGGATCAGGGGGTATGGAGGGAAGGCTGGTGCAGGGTTCTGAGTTGGATGATCAGCCATGATCATAATAAATGGCGGTGCAGGCTCGAAGGGCCGAATGGCCTACTCCTGCACCTATTTTCTATGTTTCTATGTTTCTATGTTGTTACTGATCTCAACCAAGCTGATCATGCAACAGACGGCTCCAAGCCATTCAGCAGAAATCTTCCAAATTGGCCAACCCTTCGGCAGATGTAGAAATAAATCCGCAAGTGTCGACCAGCATCACTTATCACTGCTCCCCATTTGACGGCGGATGCATTGAGTGTTTTTCAAGCTGGGAGTAGCTTAGCAGGGAAATTGCCTGGATCTCACATATTGGCCTAGCAGGGAAATTGCCTGGTTCTCACATATTGCTCATTCCTTTACAGGAGTAGCCAAAATCAGCCTTTGCATTGGCTGGCACAATTGTAAAAAATCTTTCCGCATACTGCAACTGAATCTGGCAAAGATTAGAGTCCTTCTTGTTGTTCACTGACAGGTTTATGCAGAGGAATTGCACTGCACTTCAAAACAGGAAACTCACCCCTTAGTCCCTTTTGTAAACTGTGTCGCTTTCTTGACTCAGAAGGGCTGCATGAGTTGGAGGACACATTAAGAAGGCACAGCTCACTTCAGAGAAAACTCGCCCAATTGTCATTCCGGGTAAGCATCATGTCACCTCTCCGCTCATTAAATATTACCACGATCAAGTCTGTCATCAAGGCTGGCAGCTTACTGAACAAGCCATAAAAGCATCAGGTTTCTGGATTGTAGGATGAAAGCAAACGAGCGGTTGCCTGATCTACAGTTGTGCAATATGTCGCAAATTGCCAGGTAGACAGCAGGAATAGGAGATGGTGGACTTGCCAGCAGATCACTAGAGCACTAAACCTGCATTGATGTATGCAGGTTTGGATGTGTTTGACCCATGGTCCACCACTTCAAGGAAAACGTGCAGAGGTCATGCAAATTGTAAGCATTGGGCTGTCATTTTTACATGCATTATTCACATTGAAGAGATCGAATCAATGGACTAACCCAATTTCATCAAAGCCCTCTGACACTTCTTCACAATCAGGGAACCAGTGAAGCAGTTAAGGTCTGACTGTGGCATTAATTTTACCGGAGCCTGCAGGAAACTTTAAATTGATGCCAAAGGCTCCAACAATAACCATATGAATATCTACCAATCCAATCAAGTTTACACATGAATTTTAACATGAAGAACCTGGGTCTTCGAAGCTCACAAATGATATCCTGACAAACTTTGTGGCCGCAGTCACAGCTGTTGTAAACTCCAGACAACTTACTTCAATCCCTGCAGATCCAGAGGAGCCTCATATTTTGACCCTGCTATGTTTCTAAACACAAAATGTTAGCTCTTCTCCTGTTCTGCCAGATCACTTTAATAACCCTGACTTATACAGGCAGCAATGGAGCCAAGTCCAGAGCTTGGCCAGGCCAAAACATTTTGGTTAAAGTGGCAAAGGCAGTACATTGGCAATCTCCACAGACAGCGAAAACGGAGAACTGAGAGGGAGGCCAAATTTACAGGCAGGTGATGTCATCTTACTTCCTATACCTTAAGGCTTTATAAGACACTGGTGAGGCTTCACAGAGTATTGTGAAGAGTTTTCGGTCCCTTATCTAATGTGCTGACATTGGAGAGGGTGCAAAGGAGGTTCACGAAAATGATTCTGAGATTGAAAGGCTATTCATGTGAAGAGCGTATGATGGGTCTAAGCCTGTACTCACTGGAATTCAGAAGAATGAGAGGGCAATCTCATTGAAACCTATCGAATGTTGAAAAGTCTCAATACAGCAGATGTGAAGAGAATGATTCCTCTGATGGGAAAGTCTAAAGACCAATAGACACAGCCTCAGAATAGACAGATGTCCATCTAGAATGGAGACGAGTAGGAATTTCTTTAGCTAGAGAGTGGTGAATCTATGGAATTTGTTACCACAGGTATCTGTAGAGAATGACAGACTCTTGATTAGTAAGGGCATGAAAGGATACAGTGAGAAGGCCGGGAGATTGGGGCTTAGAGGGAAATGGATCAGCCATGATGAAATGGTGGAGCAGACTTGATGGCCCAAAAGGCCTAATTCTGCTCCTCTCATTCATGGTCTTATGGTCTTACTAAAAGACTACCAAGCCAAGAGATACGATTAGTCTTTAGGTTTGGTCACACAAACTTACCCTGTTGAAGATGGGAAAGTTAGAAAACTCAAAGTGAGAAGGGTTAAAGGTGGTGTGGTAAAACAGTTTTCAAATCAATCTCTTGCTGAAGTACTTTGTTAAAAACTTAACTGAAATGATCAGTTGACTTTTAGTTTCAGTAAATAAGCTTGACATCATATGAATATCAGGCAGGGAGTGTTCTAGAGGCACAGTTCACTGTTTTTTATATCATTTTCTGTGCTGTATTTTGAAGGAAATATTATGTGTAAGTTTATTATGTGCCATATTTGCCTTTTTTACACCGCATAGTTATGGTGTTGCCTATTAATATATTCATGCGCATGACAAATCTGTATTGAATTTAATACTTAACTCTCTGCAGTTTCACAGTAAAGAGATCTCATTAAAAACCCCAAAGAAAGTGTCCATCTAGGGTGATTTTTGAGAAGTTGTTTAGCTTGCTACATAGCTGTGCACATTCACACAGTGAGTGCAGTCCATTGATGAAATCACAAAGAAGGCACACCAGGTCAAGTCAAGTCAAATTTATTTATATAAGCACATTTAAAAACAACCCACGTTGACCAAAGTGCTGTGCAGATCAGAGCAGATAGCTAAAATCACAAATACAAGAAACACAGACATAACCAACAAGGCAAACAGCTTATAGGCACAAAAGAAACAACACAAGGGCCTAGGCACAAGCCAAAAATCAGCCACATCAGGGGATTCAAATGCTAGTGAATAAAAGTAAGTTTTGAGCCTGGATTTAAAAGAGTCGATGGAGGGGGCTGATCTGATAGGGAGGGGAATGCTGTTCCACAGTCTAGGGGCTACAATAGCAAAGGCGCGGTCACCCCTGAGCTTAAGTTCAGATCACGGGGCATCCAAGAGCTCCAACCTGGAAGTAGAATAAGGGGTTAGAAGACCTGGAAGTAGAATAAGGAGTTAGAAGGTCTGCGACATAAGGGAGGGCCAGCCAATTTAGGGCTTTTATAAACAAACAGGAGAATCTTAAAATCAATTCTGAACTGTACTGGCAGCCAGTGGAGGAAGGCCAGGATAGGAGTAATATGATCCCTCTTTCGGGCACCTGTCCAGAGCCTGGCAGCGGCATTCTGGACCAGTTGCAGACGGGATAGGGACGACTGACTAATCCCACTATACAGGGAGTTGGAGTAGTCTAAGCGGGAGGATATAAGGGCGTGGATGACTTTCTCGAGATCTTTGAAAGAGAGAAACTGCTTGATTTTGGCAATAGTACAAAGCTGGAAAACAGCTGGCCTTTACTACTGCATTAACTTGCTTGTCAAACTTAAAGGTGCAATCAAATATCACACCAAGGGATTTAACATGGGGTTTGACAAGGGTGGACAAGTTACCAAGACTGCTGGTAATCACTTTGATGGAGTCGGGGGGGGCCAAATAGGATAACTTCAGACTTGCCTTCATTCAGCTGTAAGAAGTTTTGTGCCATCCAACACTTTATGTCCTCAAGGCAGTTCATGCTGCTGGCTAGATTTGACTGGTCATTTAGCTTTAGGGGGAGATAAAGCTGTGTATCTTCAGCATAACAGTGGAAAGAAATGTTGTATTTTTGAAAGATTTGGCCAAGGGGAAGCATATATTGTAAATAGAGAAAAGAGTGGGACCTAGGATGGAGCCTTGTGGGACCCCGCAGGAGAAACTAGCTGGGGGAAAAGAAAATTTGCCTATGTTGACAGAGAGGCTTCTATTTTTGAGGTAGGATGTAAACCAGTTCAAGGCAGTGCCATCAACACCAACCGCGTACTGGAGACAATCTTTTAAAATGGTGTGATCCACAGTATCGAATGCTGCGCTGAGGTCAAGAAGAATTAGGATGGCAGAGTCACCTGAGTCGATAGAGAGGAGCAGGTCATTGTACTCTTTCAGCAGGGCAGACTCTGTGCTATGATAAGCCTTAAAACTTGACTGAAATCTTTCTAGGTAAGGTAGGGTCTAAGTTGGGTTTTTTCAGGAGGGGCTGGACCACGACGCGCTTGAAGCAGGTTGGAACAGTACCAGTGGCCAGGGAGCTGTTGATAATAGAGAGGATGTTGGGACCGGCTATGTCAAAGACATCCTTCAAGAGGGCAGTAGGGACAATGTCAAGGGGACAGGTTGCAGGTTTCACAGTGGGCACAATCTTTATAAGGAAGGGAAGCGTAATGGGTTGGAAGCAGTCCAGTTTAGATGAACAAACCGGTGAGACAGCTAGGTCACGGGTGGGTGGCAGGATATGTTCATTCTAATGTCCTCAACTTTGCTAATGAAGAATTTTAAAACTTATTCGCACTTAGCAGGGGATACATCTAAGCTGATACTAGGGACAGGACAAATGACAGAATTTATGGTACTGAGTAAAACCTTAGGATTATGAGAGTTGTTAGAAATTAGGTCAGAAAAGTATTGTGCTCTCGCAGCTTTAACTGCTTCCTGATATTTGTGAAGATTGTTTCTCAAAATTTCAAAAGAAATTTGAAGCTTATCACGCCTCCACTCTTGTTCAGGTATTCTGCACTCCCTCCTCAGGGCTCTGGTGGTGTGTTTAAGCCAAGGCAAACTTTTAGGCTTAGGCATTTTCAATTTAAGGGGAGCAACAGTATTCAGAATAGAAGAGCAGGTGGTATTAAATAAGGAAGAAAGTTCTTCAGTGCTGAGATGGGGAGGAGAAGCATCAATAGTGCAAGTGTTGGGAGCAGCTAAAAACCTCAGAGAACAGCAGCTATCCATAATTAGGAGTGTGAGATTTGGTATGTCACCAGTTTTCTATAGATATACTGTGGAGACCATCCTGAATGGTTGCATCGGGGCCTGCTATGAAGGCACCAATGCACAAGGTCGAATAAGACTGCAGCGGGTTACAAGCTTAGCTAGCTCCTTCACTGTCATAACCATCTCCACCTATGAGTTATCATCAAAACTCAGACGATTCAGAAACAGCTTCTTTGCCTCTGCAATCAAACTTCTGAATGGTCCATGAACTTACAAAATCTACATCACTATTCCTCCTTTGCACTAACTGTCTAATTATCTATTTATGAATTTATTGTAGCTTACAATAGATTTTACATCTTGCACTGTACTGCTGCCACAAAACAACAAATTTCATGGCATATGTCAGTGATAATAAACCTGATTCTGATTCTGTCCCTTTTATGCCAAGGGATTTAATTTTGCTCACAAATGACACTTGAAGAATAACGTTTATTGATCTAAATTCACTTAGAATGATGTTTACCTGATCAACAGTCAATTAATTCACCAAAAAACTTTAAGGTACCAAAGTATGCCTGCAGTGAATTTGTGAGAAATTAACTTCTAAATGTTAACATGTTATTCTGTAATACCATGTCATTAACTTTAGATTGCTGATTTATCCTTGTACCCATTCTCAGACAAGAGTGTAGTGTTCACACTTTTCACCCTGTAGTAGTTCCCTTTAAGGCAGAGGTTGATAGATTCTTGGTTGGTCAGGGCATGAAGGGATACAGGGAGAAGGCAGGAGATTGGGGCTAAGAGGAAAATTGGATCAGGTATGATGAAACGGCAGAACAGACTCGATGGGCCAAGATGTCCTAATTCTGCTCCTATATCTTATGGTCTTATGGTCTTATTTCAAAAAAAAGCTGCAAATTATCAGCTGTCCATCTAAATTTATGGATGACATAAAAATTGAAGGTGTTATAGAAAGTGAAAAAGGTTGTATAAAATGCAGCAGGATAGAGATACGATGGGAAATTGCATGGAATATTGGCAGATGAAATTTAACCCTGATGAGCGCAAGGTAATTGGGAAGTAACTTAATCATCAGACGACACCGTTAGTGGGAAGGAATTAGTGATGTTGATGAATTTAGGATTGAAATCGTTGTCCTCTGAAAGTGGTAACACAAGTAGATGGGGTGAATGCCTGATCTCACATGCTAAAGCATGGAATATAAAAGTTGGGATGTTGTTTTGTAACTTTACACAAACTCTCTATTGGGAATATTGAATGCAGTTCTGTTTGTCACATAAAATAAAACAGCAGGGAATAGGCGCAGGGATTATAGGTCAGTGCCCAGATTGTTTGATGGGATATGCTGAGATTGACTAGATTAAGCATGCTTCTTCTCATGGTAGATATATCAAAAACAAGAAGGCACAAAATGAGATGAACTGGGGAGATTTTTTTTTAACCAGAGGAGGTGATGGAATAAAATATGACCACTCTACCTAAGAAGCAGTTAGGCAGACTCTTGAAAAGGCAAAGAAGGGATAAAATAATAATGATCCTAATGCAAACTAATGTACACGTTTGTAGTTGGTGTAAATGGGCAAACTGGTCAACATGAGGATGAAAGCCAAAGGACTCACTTTTGCGCTGAATGACTATGTTGCTAATTGGTTCCCTCAATAAGCAATGATGAATTCAAATGAAAATTGAAAACTTCAGAGCAATTACTGTAATTGATTGTAAAATTCTTTAGGACAGCATGTGTCCATGAATATTGCAAGTCTATGTGGGGTGGATTTTAGTCAAAGCAGCTTTTCTTTCAAATATACTTCAGTAAATTCATTACTATATCACTTCTGGACTTCAAAGTGTAAATCTTGAGTTATCCTAAACCACTGTAGAGAAAATTTTTTCCCATTTCTAGTTGAATCATTTGGAAATTGAACTCCAGATTTTTCACCTAATTTAATTTGACATGCCATTTTTTCTTTAATTCTACCAAGAAAAGCTTCCAAATAAAATAAGGTCTGTGGACTTGACCTTTCATACCCTTTTCTTCAGTTTTCAGCTAAGTTAACATTCTGAAGGTGGTGAGGACCTGCCGAAGTTCTGTTAAGTGGCATTCTCTTGTCACGGTATACACTGACAATGGCTGAACGCAGGTGCAGAGGAAAGACACTATCCCACATAGAGAAGGAAACTGGAGATTATACGTAGGAGTTCCAATAGAACATTGGTGGCTCCACCAACTGACAATGCAAGATGAATCATTCTCTAAACAAGAACCCCACAATAAGCGTCAACTCTGAGTCCACTTTAAATAGTCACAGAATGTGAAAAGTCCATGCCAGTCAAAATAAACTTACCAAGATTAAACAGAAAGCACAAGATCTTAACAACTCTAGTAAAAACAACGATTCACAGATTCAAAGAAACATAGAAACATAGAAAACAGGTGCAGGAGTAGGCCATTCGGCCCTTCGAGCCTGCACCGCCATTCAGTATGATCATGGCTGATCATCCAACTCAGAACCCTGTACCTGCCTTCTCTTCATACCCCCGATCCTTTTAGCCACAAGGGCCATATCTAACTCCCTTTTAAATATTGCCAATGAACTGGCCTCAACTGTTTCCTGTGGCAGAGAATTCCACAGATTCACCACTCTCTGAGTGAAGAAGTTTTTCCTCATCTCGGTCCTAAAAGGCTTCCCCTTTATCCTCAAACTGTGACCCCTCGTTCTGGACTTCCCCAACATCGGGAACAATCTTCCTGCATCTAGCCTGTCCAATCCCTTTAGAATTTTAAACGTTTCAATAAGATCCCCCCTCAATCTTCTAAATTCCAACGAGTATAAGCCTAGTCGATCCAGTCTTTCATCACATGAAAGTCCTGCCATCTGGTGAACCTTCTTTGTACTTCCTCTATGGCAAGAATGTCTTTCTTCAGATTCGGGGACCAAAACTGCACACAATACTCCAGGTGTGGTCTCATCAAGGCCTTGTACAACTGCAGTAGTACCTCCCTGCTCCTGTCCTCGAATCCTCTTGCTATGAATGCCAGCATACCATTCGCCTTTTTCACCACCTGCTGTACCTGCATGCCCACTTTCAATGACTGGTGTACAATGACACCCAGGTCTCGTTGCACCTCCCCTTTTCCTAATTGACCACCATTCAGGTAATAATCTGTCTTCCTGTTTTTGGACCAAAGTGGATAACCTTACATTTATCCACATTAAATTGCATCTGCCATGAATTTGCCCACTCACCTAACCTATCCAAGAGGATGCATCCTCTTAGCATCCTCCTCACAGCTAACACTGCCGCCCAGCTTCGTGTCATCAGCAAACTTGGAGATGCTGAATTTAATTCCCTCGTCTAAGTCATTAATATATATTGTAAACAACAGTGGTCTCAGCACTGAGCCTTGCGGTACCCCACTAGTCACTGCCTACCATTCTGAAAAGGTCCTGTTTATTCCGACTCTTTGCTTCCTGTCCGCCAACCAATTCTCTATCCACTTCAATACCACACCCCCAATACCGTGTGCTTTAAGTTTGCACACTAATCTCCTGTGTGGGACCTTGTCAAAAGCCTTTTGAAAATCCAAATATACCACATCCACTGGTTCTCCCCTATCCACTCTACTAGTTACATCCTCAAAAAATTCTATGAGATTCGTCCGACATGATTTTCCTTTCACAAATCTATGCTGACTTTGTCTGATGATTTCACCGCTTTCCAAATGTGCTGTTATCACATCTTTGGTAACTGACTCCAGCAGTTTCCCCACCACATATGTCAGGTTAACCTAACGGTCTATAATTCCCTGTGACCTAGAAACCTTGGAGCCCAATCCACGCAGGCTCAAAGGGCTCATGACACTTTTATCCTCACTCGGCTTCCTTTATTATCACCAGACATATTAGCAAGCATTCACCATCCCCTCTTAGAGCATTGATATTGTCTGGATTCTTTTGGTCTCTGTCATACATGAGATATTCCTTTGTTCTCTCTACCAGCTTTCCACCATCTCTTCCCTCTTGAAAACATGCTTATTTTCTCACTATTCCAGTTAGAATGAAATGTAACCAACCTGAAATGTTAACTCTGCTTCTCCATTTATAGATGTTGCCTGATCTATGGTGAAACTCCAACATTTCCTACCTTTTCAAAGAGAATCCAGTGTGGAACCATGACTGCTCTTTAAGGATATGGTTTAAGGAGAGGAATTGATAAAAAAAAGATTGAAGTGAAAGGAATTCACATAGGGTTTTTGTACAGTTCTTTTTTCCCCAATCTAACACAACAAACAAGACCATTAACCTTTTAGAGTGGAACACAATAATATTACTTTCTCAATGAAGCAAGCTAATCAGGAAATCAAACCTGACCCTTCTGGTTCAAAGATTCAAGGATTCAAAGTACATTTATTATCAAAGAATGTTTAAATTATACAACCTTGAGGATTATTTGCTTACAGGTAGCCACAAAGCTTCGAGTTGGCGGATGGGGCATGTTCAAAGACTTATCCTGGGATCTGAAAGAATACACCATGGTTGTCACAGACTTTATTAAAACAATTGTTTTAATACAATCATTTAGAATCTTCCCCAACCAGAAGCCCTGGATGAGCCATGAAATCTGCAATCTGCTGAGGACAAAATCAGAGGCATTCAAGTCTGATGAGCAAGAAGGTTACAAGAGGTCCAGGTACAATCTCCAAAAACAGACCTCATGGATGGGTGATGTAGGAATTCTGGACTAAACTTGAATCAGCAAAGTCTGCTCGACAGTTGTAGCAGGGCTTGAGTGCCCTGGGGGAACCATCAAAAACTCTCAAGCCCTTGATGATCCTGTGATTTCAGTTTCTCAGGCTGATGTGCAAGCAGCTTTCAGGAGGGTGAACCCACAAAATGCTTTCAGCCCAGTTAGGATGCCAGACCAAGTACTAAAGACCTGTGCTGATCAACTGAGCTGGAGTGTTTACTGAGATTTTTAACCTCTCGCTTTGGCAGTCTGAGGTACCCACCTACTTCAAGCAGACATCAATTATACTGATGCCTAGGAAGAACATGGTAACCTGCCTCAATCACTACCATCCAGTAGCACTTACGTCCACAGTTATTAAGTGCTGTGAGAGATTGATGATGAAACATATCAACTCCTGCCTGAAAAGTGATTTGGCTCAATCCAGTTTTCCTCTCGAAGCAACAGGTCCACAGCAGATGTCACTTCATTGGCTTTTCACTCATCTCTGGAACATCTGGATAGCAAATATGCACTTCATCAACTACAGCTCAGCATTCAATACAAACATCTCCTCAAAACTAATGAATAAGCTCCAAGACACTGGTCTCAATACTTCCTTGTGCAATTGGTTCATCAATTTCCTCACTTGTGGACCCCAGTCAGTTTGAATTGGCAACAACATCTCCTCCATCATCTCCTTCAGTACAGGTGCACAATGAGGCTCAGTCCCTTGCTCTGTTCACTTTACAGTTATGACTGTGTGGCTAAGCACAGCTTTAATACCATATTCAGGTATGATGACAGTATCACTATTGCAGGCCTAATCAAAGGTGGTGATCAAACAACATACAGGAGGGAGATTGAAAATCTGCTTGAGTGGTGTCACAACAACAACCCCTTACTCAATGTCAGCAAGACTATGAGCTGATTATTGATTTCAGGACGTTGAAACCAGAGGTCCATGAGCAAGTCCTCTTTGGAGTATCAGGGGTGGAATGGGTCAGCAACTTTAAATTCCTCAGTCTCATCATTTCAGAAGATCTGTCCTGAGCCCAACATTTAAGTGCAATTATGAATAAAGTACGGCTATGCCTCCACTTCCTTAGGAGTTTGCAAAGGTTTGACAAGACGTCTAAAACTTTGTAAAAATTTCTCTAAACGTGTGGTGGAGAGAGTATTGACTGGCTGCATCACAGCCTGGTATGGAAACACCAATGCTCTTGAACTGAAAATCCTACAAAACATTATGGATGCAGTCCATCATGGATAAAGCTCTCCCAACTATGGAGCACATCTACATGAAGCCTTATTGCAGTAAAGTAGCATCCATCATCAGGGACCCCCACCACCGAGGTCATGCTTTCTTCTCACTGCTGCCATCCAGAAGAAGGTACCTTAGGACTTACACCACCAGGTTCAGGAACAGTTATTACCCCTCAACCATCAGGTTCTTGAACCAAAGGGGAAAACATAACATTTCACTTGCCCCATCATTGAAATGTTCCCACAATCTATGAGCTCAATTTCAAAGATTCTTCATCTCATGTTCTTGGTATTTATTGCTTATTTATTTATATTATTATTATTTCTTTACTTTTGTATTTGCACAAGCTTGTCATATTTTTCACATTGGTTTAACACCCAGTTGGCATGGTCTATCATTGATCCTATTATGGTTATTATTCTATTTTGGAATTATTGAGTATGCCCACACGAAAATGAAACCCAAAGTTGTAAATGGTGGCATATATGTACTTTGATAATAAATTTACTTTGAACTTTAGCTATCACTGTTCAATGTTCTTTGCTTTATTCTTTGACCATCTTTAATCCATGCTTCCAGCTCTTTAACCAAGGGACTCTGGACTAAAATCCAGGAACCTAGTGGAGAATGTCCAAGGGGAAAATGCCAGCTACTCGTGGTATAGTTTTAATGTGAGAGAGGGAATGCTCAGAGGAGATTTAGAATGGATGTTTTTATTACAAGAGTAGCTGATGCCTGTAATATGCTGCCTGGGGAAGAAGAGCAAACAGATACAATTGTTAAGCTTGAGAGGTATCTAGATGATCTAATGAGGGATTATACACTTTATTATGTACAACTGTACACCTGCTCTTTAATGCAAATATCTAATCAGCCAATCATGTGATAGCAATTCAATGCATAAAGGTGTGCAGGCATGGTCAAGAGGTTCAGTTACTGTACAGACCAAACATTAGAATGGGAAAAAAATGTGATCCAAGTGACTTTGATGGTGGAATCTTTGTTGGTGTCAATGGGGGGGGGGGGGGGGGGGGTTGAGTATCTCAGAGATTGCTGACCTCCTGGGATTTTATACACACAACTCTCTCTAGAGTTTACAGAGAATGGTAGAAGAAACAAAAACATCCAGTGAGCAGCAGTTCTGTCGGCAAAAATGCCTTATTAATGAGAGGAGAATGGCCAGCTGGTTCAAGCTGACTGGAAGGTGACATTAACTCAAATAATCGCATGTTACAGCATTGGTGCACAGAAGAGCATCTCTGAACACACATGTTGAACCGTGAAGTATATGAACTACAGCAGCAGAAGACCACAGACATGCACTTGGTGGTGACTTTATTAGGTACAGGAGATACTGAAAGTAGGTCATGCCCAGGCAGGTGTGCAGTTTAAACTGGCATCGTGATGGGTACAGATACAGTGCACAGAAGGGACTTTCCTGGTGCTGCACTGTCTTAGGCAATGTTTTCACACTTTTTAAGGTATCTGTGTTGCTCCAGCCGTATGGCAGTACACTCCAGAAAGGATTTTAGACTTTGCCTTTATCTGATTAACCCACGCACAATGAATATATCAGGACAACTCACAACTCACAGGTCCAGATGTAGGATGATGAGAATGAAGCAGATGTTCAGCAGATGTTGGTGAATAGAGGACCTCTCTGCCTTTATCCAATCTCTTGCCCACACCCACAACACCAGCCATTCGTACTTGTTAGACAAGGCCTCAGTGATGGTTTAATCTTGGACTGTCACTCTTGGCTTCAACTTCAATTAGTTTGACACACAGTATCTTCAAAGAGTATTGCAAGGTTCACCAAGATAAGAAAAGGCAAACGATAAGCCAGTTTCTGCTGAAGGACTGACCAATACGGTGCTGAGAAAGTAATAATAATAAAAATAAAATGAAGGATGAAAGTTAACCTTTCTTAACTTCAATGTAATGTATTTTCAAGTAGCAACTCTGTTCCCATGAATTACGTTCAATGGACAGAGAACACGTTTTGTTTCATTTCTTATTAGCATCAGCAAGCAAAGAATTAATTGTAATCATGTGAATTTGTTAAGGCCTTCTACAATTTTTATCAAATGTATCTCCTAGTATAAATCCAGTGATTGATGTGTGAACAATTGAACAGTTAATATCAGCCATGCAATTGTCAGTCATTATCCTGATGAAGAGTTTTCTTTTCTTCTATGATCATTTGAATATAACTAGCTCTCAGCATAATCTAAAAGCTGCTTAGCTATGTCATGGGACTGGGTATGGAGGAGCAATCGATAGTGCAATCATGCCATGTGTTAAGATGTTCTGCAAAATATTTCATATTTCTGCATTGGTTTTTACTTGCCTGTCATTCAAATGCATACTGAGGCACTGCTGTGACTAGAAATATTAGATACCAGGACAATCAGCAATTTAGAAAATAGGAGCAGCATGGTCTGAGATACTTATTCATACTTGATGTTGATCTCATTAATGCGAATTATTATTAGTCTTATAAGACTGTCTACATCATAACACAACAAACACTTGAAGAGTTGACAAGTTGTTCAGAAGGCTCATTCCAGCAAGTCAGATCACATTGGACTTGATCCAATACTTTCAGGAATTGTGTGAAATAAAGAATCTCAAGGTAGAAATTGATTTCTATAATTGGCTGCCATTTTCGATGAGTTTGAACAGTAATCGCACTGAGCAAATGTGTTCATTGTCTTGCTTCAGTAATGGATCCACAACAAGGATTAGCACTGACTTCATCCATTGAAATTCATAAAATTAATAGCCACCACTGACATTTTTTTCTTCTTAGCAATGTGTTAGGCATAAAACATGCAATTTTAATATTTGGGTTCTCCAAATAATGTGAGGTAAGTTTCTTTTTTATAATTTTTTTTTGCTCAGCATAACAAAACTTCCAATTTTCAGATATTATGGACATACTTTTTACGTATCTGTCACTTAACCCCATTGCCCAGCCCAGCACTACCAACACCACCAAACGTACTGCTAGACATCTATATTCTTGATGAAGAGGGATGAAAAGGTGCTCAGATTTGGCTTCCTAGGGGTTAATGATTCCATCCATTGAACCAATAACTTTCAAAAATATTCACCAATAAAAGTTTCAACTACTGTGAACTGTATTACCATGTCAGGTCTTCTTCTTTACAGGTAGCACACTAACACAGGAGTTCTGCTTGCAGTTTATTGATACCAAATGCCCACCTTTGAGATTCACACCCCCTTTAGGCAAGTTTCTTCAGCTCACAGAATGCCAACATCAAACTTGGGCTGTGTGGTGCAAGGTACAAAGAAGTGTTTTGCTATACCATATCCTCTTCACACTCATCTTCTCTTTGTTGCTCTAAATTGGAAGGCAGTCAGAAAGGATCACAACTGAGCATGAGATAATAAACTGATGAAAAAGTGCATAGCTATATGTCAGAACCTCAGGCACTCTTTGATCACTCAACATCAACAAAAGCAAGGAACTGGTTGCAGACTTAGGAAGCAAAAGTCAGGCCTACGTACGCCAGTCCTCATTAAAGGATCTGTGGTAGAATGTGTGAACAGCTTCAAGTTCTTAGGTATCAATTATCCTGGACCCAGCACAAATATGCAATCATGAAGAAGGCACACCATATTTTGATAATGGATTTGAACTTTGAGTCAGCATATTATTGAGTACTCTGACAAAGCTTTGCAGATGTACAATAGAAAGCATTCTGTCTGGTTGAATCACAGCCTTGTACAGTAACTCCAACATACAGGAACACAGGAGCCTACAGAGAGTGGTGGATTCATCATCAATGAAAGTAACAAAAATAGTTATTTACTTGGGTTGCACATTCTGGCTCTCATCAATGTAAATTGGGATTTTGTTTGGTTTGATGAATGGTGGATTAAAAATGACAATGAAGTTAAAGCAGACTACTTATTTCAGGAGTAGCATAGCATTAATCCTAAAGCATGCTGTACTTGCTGTCCCTCTCTATATTTTTGTATTGGATAGAAAGTCATGTTGAACCACAGCATCTTCACAACTAATTCATGGAATATCTGTGACATTCAGCCGACAGCAACTCATAAAATTCTCAAATGTACATGGTGTTTGTGCTGCTTTATAAATAAATTTCTACCTGTTCACATGAAATGCTGCATATCAATTTAATTATGAATTCATTTCAATTGGTGACAAGAATTTAAAGGCAATATGGTGCTGCTATTAGAGCAACACCCTCACAGTCAATGTGTGACCCAAGCTCAATCCTGACTTCCAGGGTATTCTGGGAAGTTGGCATGTTCTCTCTGTGCCCACACGAGCTTCCTCTGGGTTGTCCAGCATCCATGCATGACGATAGGTTAACTGGCTCCTATAAGTTGCCCCTAATTTGCAGATGAGTGGGAGAATCTGGAGGGAGATGAGGAAAACGTGGGAGAAATAAATGGGTTTAATGTAAATCAGAGCTTAATGTTTGGTAAAGGCTTGGTGGCTGAAAGCCATGTTTCTGTGTTATGCGATTTGAATTTTTCTTTACTTGGGGTTGTTGAAGAATATTAATAACATTCATGTGACATATATCAGGAGAATTTGCAGCCAGAGATTTTTATTTGTGCAGCATTTTCATGTGACCATTGGCATAAAATCTCATTCAGTGGAGATCTCCACCTGATTCAAGAGGAACACAGAGAAGCAAGCTGTCATGGAAAGGGATGAAAACATTGACTGGATTATAACATCCTCCAAATTGAGATCATAAACAAGAGAAAATCTGCAGATGCCGGAAATCCAAGCAACACACACAAAATGCTGGAGAAACTCAGCAGTCAACGTCAACTGTATGCTCTTGCTAGATGTTGCCTGGCCTGCTGAGTTCCTCCAGCATTTTGTGTGTGTTGCTCCAAATTGAGATGCCTTTTTAGGATTAGGTTTAAAACAAGGTCCTTGCTCAACTGCCTGCATCAGATGTCCAGGCAGGTATAACCAAACTTAAGTATCATTCAGCTGGTATATTGAATAAATGGGCATTTTTGCAAGTGGGGGAGATGCTATTGTCATGTGAGCCCAGAAGTAATAATATATGTGAGGATGAAAATCAATAAAATAATCTTCTCCAAAATCGTTTCACAAAATGTTCAAAGTTCACAGTTCAAAGTACATTATGAAATATGTATACTGTATACAGCCTTGATATTCATCTTCTTACATGCAGCCACTAAACAGAGAAACACAACAGAACCCATTAAAACCCCAACACAATAAAGACCATCAAACAACCAACATGTGAAAAAAGAACATATAACACAGTGCATTAAACTCAGAGTCCCCAGAAGTGAGTACACAACTGAGGAGCCTGTTCAGTGCTGAGGCTAGTGAAGCCAGTCCAGAAGCTTGATGATTACAGTGCAACAACTGCTCCAAAACCCGGCAGCGTGGGACCCAAGACTCCTTTACCTGCTGCCCGACGGTAGTAGCATGTAGAGAGGGAGATTGCTCAAAGACAGGCAGACATTGCTGAACACCTATTCATTTCCTGACAATGCTAATCTTGCTTGATGATTTGATCGGCACTGAGCAATGGAGCCGACCACGGGTTCGTCTTCTGTCATCAGCCCTCGAGGCAGTGTCCACCCCCCAGCAACAGCCACCCCAAATGTACCTGCACCCTTAAGAGTCTAGCTTGCCAAATTCCAAAAGTGCCAGATCATTCAGTTGGTTCAAAAGGGCATCAGAAGGTGAACCCTCACAAGGCGTTGTGTCACATTGGTGTAACTGGCAAGATACTGAAAACTTGTGCCAACCAACTGGCAAGAGTGTTCAAAGACATCTTCAACCTCTCATTGCTGCATTCAGAGGTTCTGCCTCCTTCAAAAGGGCATCAAGTATTGCAGTGCCCAAGAAAAGCAGGGTGAACTGCCTCAATGATTGCTGGGCACTCACATCTACTCTGAGGAATCTCCACTGGGCTTTGGACCATCTGAAACAACAATATCTGCGCCAGACTGACGTTTATCAATTACAGAACAGCATTCATCATTATCACCATCATCCTAAAGAACACGGATCAAAAGCTGGGCCACTGTACCTCCCTCTGCAATTAGATTCTTGGCTCACTCATCGGGAGATCACAGTCAGTAAAGATTGGTGATAATACTTCCACCTCAAGGATGTATACTTAACCCACTGCTTTGCTTTCTCTAACTCGTGACTGTGCAGCTAGACAGTTCAAACACTATCTACATCTATCTATCTATTTAACATTCACTCTTATCAGCTGAATTTCAGATGGCATCGAGGAGTCATACAGGAGTGACGCAGAAAGGCTGGTTGAGTGGTATCACAACAACAACCTCGTCCTCAACATCAGCAAGACCAAAGAATTGATTGTGGACTTCTGAAAAGAGAAGTTAGGAGAATATGCAACAACTCTAATTAAGGGGTTAGTGGTGGAAAAGGTTAGCAATTTCAAGTTCCTGGAGGTTAACTTCTCAGGGGATCTATCCCAGGCACAACACATTGATGCAATCATATAAAAGGCATGTCAACAGCTTTACTTTATTTGGAGTTTGAGGATATCTGGTATGTCACCAAAAGCTCTTGCAAAATTTTACAGATGCACTGACAATGAATGAAATTATGTCTAAATTGGATTGAAAACAAAAAGCACCAAACACACAAAATGCTAGAGAAACTCATGTCAGGAAGCATCTATGAAGGGGAATATATAGTCAACATCGCATGCCGGGATCCTTCTTCAGAACTGGAAAGGAAAGAAGCAGAAGACAGAATAAGAAGGTTAAAGGAGAGGGGTAGTACAGGGTGGCAGGTG
This sequence comes from Mobula birostris, assembly GCF_030028105.1. Lineage (NCBI taxonomy): Eukaryota > Metazoa > Chordata > Chondrichthyes > Myliobatiformes > Myliobatidae > Mobula > Mobula birostris. The sequence goes on along the minus strand of NC_092374.1, from coordinate 139,052,003 downwards.
AGATGAGGTAGGGGGAAGGTGAGTGTGGGGAAGTGGGAAGAAGTAAGAGGCTTAGAAGTGATATGTGGAAGAGGTAAAGGACTGAAAAAGAAGTAATCTAATAGCAGATGATAATGGACCATGGATTAAAGGGAAGGAGAAGTGAAACCAAAGGAAAATGATGCGCAGGTGAAGGGAAGGGAAGAGGTGAGAGGGTAATCAGAATGGGGAATGAAGAAAGAGAGAAGTGGGGGGAGAGATTACCAAAAGTTAGAGAAATTAATGTGCATGCATCAGGTTGGATGCTATCCAGACAGAATATGATGAGTTGCTCCTCCATCCTGAGATTGGACTCATCAGCGCATAAGAGGAAACTATGGACAGAGATGTCAGTATGGGAATACTGACATATTTAATTGAAATGGGTGCCCACTGGAGGATGTGGTAGACAGAACCAAGGTGCTCCAAAATGTGGTCCACCAATTTGCATTGGGTCTCACCAATGTAGAGGAGGCCACAGTGGGAGCACCAGATACGAGGGTGATCCCCATTGGACTCCCAGGAGATATGTCATCTCACCTCGACAGACTATTTGGAACATTGAATGGTACTAAAGGAAACAATCCCACTCCTGTTTTTAAACTCACCAGCTTTTACTTCCCTGGCTTGTCCTTGTAGTCCTTCTTAAATAAACCAGGACATTAGCTATTCCCCAGACTTCTCGTAGCTCATCCATGGTCAAGATGATGACACTGCTTGGACCCCTGTAATTTCTTCCCTAGCTTCCCACAATGCCCTACTTGATCAGAACTCCAATGAAGACATCTGAAAACCTTTAGTACTTCCTCTATTCTAACGTGGATATGTTCCAACACGTAACCACTCATTTTCCTCAGTTCCTTAGCTTCCAGGAACGTAACCATGGTAAACATAGAAAAGATATATTCATTTAATGTATTGCCCATCTTCTGGGGCTCCATACTAATGTTTCAGGGACCTTTTCAGATTCAGATTCACTTATTTATCACATGTACATTGAAACATACAGCAAAATGTGTCATTTGAGTTAACAACCAACACAACTTAATGATGTGCCGGGGGCAGCCCACAAGTGTCACCACACATTACAGTATCAATGTAGCATGCCCATAATGCTCAGCAACCGAAACACAAAAAAAGAACACAACAAGCAACAAAACAACGGCAGTAAAATAAAACCCATTCTCCCTGCACCCCACCGCAACAAATGCACACACACGGTCTTTGAAACACAAGAGATTCTGCAGATGCTGTAAATCCAAAGTAACACACACAAAATGCTGGAGGAACTCAGCACACCAAGCAGCATTTATGAAAAGAAATAAACAGTTGATGTTTCACGTCAAGACCCTTGTCTTAGCCCAAAGCATTGATTGTTTATTCCTCTCCATAGATTTCCAACCCCAGGCCAGGCCACCTCCAGTCTCCAGCAGACTCATGAATTTGCAGACACACAGCTTTGTCCATCAGGCCTCAACTTCCCGACTTCCAATCAACGTTTCAGATTTGACCTTCGGTATCGACCCCTGGTCTAGTCGATGACAATGAATCAGGACGCTGGATAAGGACTCCAAATTTTGGGCCTTGAACTCCAGACTCGATGATAAGACCCTGAATTCTAGTCCTCAGAGTCTGGTCATAGCAACTCGCATAGCTATTGGGTCTCTGGCCCTATTTCACCTGTCCATGCTAAACTCCAATCCTGGAAACTGCTGATGACTCGCTGACCTGGGAGTGTGAGCACTAATCCTCGTCCTTGCTGATCTGCCTGCCTGACACCTATCCGTCGATGTCATTCATCACAGCTCCACATCTCTGGCCTTCAAAAATGAAACATGGAGGATGGAGCAGAGGCCTATACTCCGGCCTGATCTCCAACTTTCTTCACATTTCTGTCCCTAAACCTCAATCTGAAACCTAACTCCCATCTCTGTCCCCAAAACTTTCCCTACAAACCTAAAAAATCTGAAAAATAACAAAGCCAAGCCCACAAACTTGATAGAGACCGCATCTTGGTGCCATCTTGACTGGGAAGACTGACTCTTGCCATTGTTATGCTTTTGCTTTTAATATATTTGCATTAACCCTTCATCTGCAGGAAGTGCATCCAACTTCATCCCCTGACTGACCAGATCAAGGTGATGGAACTGGTGTTGGATGTATTCTGGATCATCCAGGAGGATGAAGAAATTATAGATGAGATGAGACTAGGTGGTTATTCCCAGAGACAGGTTTCAGGCAGTAGATGGGTGACCATCGAGAAAGGTAAAGGGAGTAAGCAGTCAGTGCAGGGCTCCCCTGCGGCCATTCCCCTCAGCAACAAGTATACCACTTTGGATACTGCTGGGCGGAGGACCTATCAGGGCACCAAGGCAGCAGCCAGGCTAGTGACACTGTGGTTCTGAGGTTCAGCAGGGAAGAGTAAAGTCAGGCAGTGCAGTAATGATGCAGGACTCGCTAGTTAGGGAGTCAGACGGGAGATTCTGTAGCTGCAAAAGAGACACCAGGATGGCTTGTTGCCTCCTGGGTGCTAGGGATATTGGAGCGGCTGCAAGATATTCTCAAGGGAAGTTTGAACAGCCAGAGGTCATGGTGCATATTGGCACCAACAATATAGGCAAAAAAGGGGAAGAGATCCTACACAATGAGTATATAGAGTTAGGAAAGGCTGAAGAGAAGGACTTCCAAGGTAGTAATTTCTGAATTACTCCCAGTGCCATATGCTAGTGCAGATAGGGATGGGACGATAACACAGGTGAACCAGTGGCTGAGGACATGGTACAGGGGGAAGGCTTTCAAATTCTTGGATCATTGTAATCTTTTATGGGCAAGGGGTGATCTGTACAACAGGGATAGGTTGCACCTGAACTGGAGGGAAATTAATATCCTGGCTGGGAGATTTGCTAATGCTACACAGAAGAGTTTACATTAGTTTTGCAGGGGGCTGGGAAATGAAGACTAGGCCAGTAAGGGAAGGATCAGACAGGAAGGCAGATGGAAGGGCAAGTATTGAAAATGCAAAATCGAAATAACAGGTATGATGGATCAAATAGTTTGAAGTATGTGTATTTTAATGTTAGGAATATTATAATTAAAGGTGAGCAACTTAGGGAGTGCATCAGTACATGGAACTATGATGTTGTGGTAATTACAGAGAATTGGTTAGAATGGGGCAGGAATCTTATATAAAATCTCTTTAGGTTTTCTGAATTGCTCTGATCATCAGAAATATTTTAAAGTAGTTCTTTGGTCTGTGATGATAGCTATGAAAAGGACTTCTAACATTCTTTTGATCTGCCTCCTGAGGCCTAGACTCACCTGCTCCACTTTGCAGAACTGTTTGATATTTTCCTAATATTTTCATATCTTTGGCCAATAGGAGACATGGAAACTAAATTAACTATATTAAATATATTATTTAACAAGGACCTCGAATTGCTTAGCAATTCAAATCCAGGAACAATGAAGTTCAATTTGCTCATTATTGGGAAAAATGTGATGTGTTCTGTCAAGCAAAGAGTCAAACTTGTCATTTCCTTTTAGGAACACACTTAAATCCTAAAGAGCTGTAACTGGTGTTATTATTTCTGCTATTCACTTATTAAGTCTGCTGTGTTCAGAATGCTGAAAAAATGTAAATATAATTTTATTATGTTAGTGCTATTTTGGTGGAAATGTCATAAATTTTAGCAAGTAGGATTGTACTTCAAAGATCAAAACTGTTAAGAACAAAAATTGTCCCGATTTACCCATTTGAAACATCTATTCATAGAAGTATTCTAATAGTCACTTTAAGAATTCAAATAAGCAAGTTTTAAACAATTTACTTGTTAATGACTCAATTTCAGTTTTGTCCACTTTAACATTCTGTGGTGAGATAAAACAGCTCCTGCTCTTCACAATCCTGCATTAAAACCAGGTGAGTTCAATAAAGGAGAACCAATGGATTTTATCAAGACAGTGAAGAAAAAATATTGACCATTTATTCAACCACCATAATGCTAAAGAGAAAAGGACAAGGGAGCAGTATTATTAGGCCAGTCAGCTCATGGAGTCTGCTCTGCCATTTCATCATGGCTGATTCATTATCCTCCTCAACCCCATTCTCCTGCCTTCTCCCTGAAATCTTTGATTCCCTTTCTAAACAAAACTCTATCAACCACCATTTCAAATATACCCAATGACTTGACTTCCGCAGCCATCTGTGGCAATGAATTTCATGGTTTCACCACCCTCTGGTTAAAGAAGTTATTTGTTATCTTTGTTCTAAAGGGACGCGCTTGCATTCTGAGGGTGTGCCCTCTTGTCTTAGAATCGCTCACTATAGAAAACATCCTCTCCATATCCACTCTACCTATGCCTTCCAATATTCAATAGATTTCAATGAGATTCCTCCTTATGCTTCTAAACTCCAGTGAGTACAGGATCGGAACCATCAAACACTCCTCATACATTAACCCTTTCATTCCTGGGATCATTCTCGTGAACCTTCTCTCAACCCTCCACTAGGCAAAAACATCCTTTCTTGGGTAATGGGCCCAAAAGTGCTCACTAAAATCCAAGTGCAGTCTGACCAATGTCTTATAAAGCCTCAGCATTCCATACTTGTTTTTATATTCTCATCTTCTTGAAATGAATGCGAGTATTGCATTTGCCTTCTATACCGCCGACTCAGCCTGCAAGCTAACCTTTTGGGAATCTTGCACGAGGACTCCCAATTCCCTTTGCTCCTCTGATTTCTGAATTTACTTCCCATTTAGAAAATAATCTCTGCCTTTATTGCTTCTTCCAAAATGCATGACTATACACTTCCAACTGCCACTTCTTTGCCCATTCTCCTGATCTGTCGAAATCTTCCTGCCGACTCCCTGTTTCCTCAACACCACCTGCCCCTCAGCCAATCTTTATATCATCTGCAAACTTGGCCACAAAGCCTGTGAAGAGAAACAGAATTAATGTTTGAGTTTAACAACTCTTCATCAGAAGTAAGTGTTCTACAAGCTTCTGCTCAGCTTATGACGAGTCCCTGATCTAAGCAGAACACTCAGTCTGAGATGTGCCTGTTTTGTATTTAATATTTCAATAATATTTGAGTAACCTTGTATATATTTGGTTGATTTAGTACTCTTGTTCGTTTAAATAATTAATTATGGGTTATATGTAAAAATATGCTACCACATGGAATGTGCATGCTTTGCTTAAAGTAAACCTTGAAGCCAAACTCGCATTCACAAACACTTGTGTATTTCTTTGAATTAGTTTAATGCTTTGAAGTTAAAAAACATAACATTGGCAACAAGGTATTTTTAAAATAAATGCGAGATGGCTACCAACTTGCTAACATGGAGCGAGACGTTCAAACTAAAAAGAACACTTCAAGGAACGGCAAAACAGAGCAGCACATGTTCTTCAGAAGGGAAGACACAATCAAGTTTTGAAAAAAAAACACCATAAATGGAAGAATTCAGGGTCATAAAGAGTAAGTACCAGGTGATAAAAATCACGTAAAATAAATCAGAAATGGCTGAATACATCGGGAAGATTGATGAGTTTGATTATACAATGAGTAATTGGCTCATGTATACTAAACTATTGGGACAGATGTTTGTGACATATTTCAGGAATGGTCTGAAAGATTCTTTTCCTTTCTATGTCATGTTTGAGAGAGACACTCAAAAGATTGGGAAGCAAGATGGGATTGGTGTATGCATACATGAATTACTTCACTTTTCCATTTGCTTTGCCACTGACTGAACTTCAGATTACAGAAATGTTACTTTGTGATACCTGACAGAGCAAGAGCTGTATTCTGGGTTAAAGTGTTAGGACAGCACAGAGGCACAGCTGTTAGGGCTGCTGACTCACAGTTCTAATGACACAAGTTCAAACAAGCTATCCTGTCTGTGTAGAGTTTATAAATTCTCCTATTAACTGTGTAGATTTCCTCTGGGTGCCCCAGATTTCTTCCATATCTCAATAGTAAATAGATCAGTCGGTGAATTGACTTCTGTCAATTGCCCCAAGTGTGCATGTGAGTAGCTGATTCTGGAGGGCAGCTGACGGTATTGTGGAGAGAATCGGTTGAAGGAATATTAGTGGGGAATGGAATTGTTCTCTGTACCAGCATAAGGTAGACTTGATGATTCAAAATGTCTTCCTTCTATGTCCTAAGGAAATATGGTAACAAAAATGGGATTAGTGAAAAGTGAGTATGAATGGCTATCCAACAGATTTGACGGCAAAGGCCTATTTCTAAGTTGTATGACTATGACCATACGATATGCTGAATGTAAAACCCAAGTTTCTGGGTTGTGTATTACACCTACATGCATCCCAATTGATTGGAGTTAAACCAACCCTGTATATTTTCACACTGTAAATTAGGGCTCAAAAATCAAGTTAAGAAGGTTAGTTTTCACCTGCTGGTGCTCACAGATGGGGTTTCATCTGCCACCAAGAAAATCAGCAATTCACAGAAAGTAGCAGTGGACTCCACTTCTTTTGAATGCCATGGTGAAAATAATTGTGTCATTGAAAAAAAGGATATTTGTTTTCTTCCGTTACAGAACATTAGATGTAATCATAGTTTAAGTTCTATTAGATTAATTAATCCTTTTTTCTGACTTGTTTGCTACGCTAACTAAAACAATTTTCAGAGCTCATTTCTCCTTCTTACACTAATCTACTTCTACATGTGACTAAATACTGGAAAATTTCCACTACCGAAAGAGCAAGGTTGCTTAGTTAGACTAAATAAATCTTCTGAAATGTTTTGATCAAGCATATTTCCCTGAAGTCTTTGTGCAATTATTTCTTCTTGTTCTTGAGCAATATTTGGAAAGTCAGTTACAAGTGCAATCAGAGATTAATGCACAATCAGCGATTCTCCATCTGCGGTTTTCCATACGTTTCCACTCAGACACATATAATGGTATCCCACAGCATGATTAATCATCTCGTTATCATTTCTGTGATTCTTCAGAGCTCATGGACCTCATGGAGCTTTCTTGTAGAAGCAGAACTTTGTAAGATGCCTGAGGTCTCCAGCAATGTAACTGAAAGGGAATCTGTATAAGTAGTTCCTGGTGCTAGGAAATGACTGAAGATAAGTCTTTTAGCAAAAATCCCTCTTGACAGCTCTTTCTTGAGGGGAAGGGGGCAAGGGTTCCCCTCCTTCACACACCAGTCCACTCCATCTCCAGCCACCCCATTGTAAACCTCAGTCCTCCCAACCCAACCACAACCTCAAGACCCCAGCCTTGACTCCAGATTCTGGTTGATCATCACGCAAACCCTCCCAGGGCCCATCCTCTTCCTGGAGAGCAGTGACGATCATACACTGGCACCACACAAGAAACCCACATTAGCTTCGCCCACCACCGGACACATACAAATATTGTGCTCCCATCTCTTTATTGTGATTATGATGTCCACCCCACACCATGTTCAAAATATCACCTACCATTCCCATCTCACTCTTCCCTCACACCCCTACGTACTGGCTATCTTCACTCAGTCCTGATCCAAGATCATAACACAAAATATTGATGATCTCACTGCCTTCACAAATGCTGCTTGACCTGCTGAATTTCCCCAGGTAAACATAAAATACACCTCACCCTGGTATGGGCTTCTTCCTCTCTTCCTACTTTAGCAGCTTAGTTTTACTCCTAAACCCTGTTTCTGTGTCCTCAATTTTACACTGAGTGCTTGGCAAAATTGACATTAAAGCCCATTGAAAATGATAACTGAAGATGAATTAGAATTTTCCAGTTCCAGGTAACCCACTCCCCCTGTGCTACCAACCTACTTAAAGTCTCTCTCCCTCTGTTTACCATTCCCACTTGCCCACACACACACACACACACACACACACACACACACACACACACACACACACACACACACACACACCTCTTTTCTCGGATTCTTCGTCTCAGAGACCAGGTCACTGTGGCTCACCCCTGGTAGGTCACCCCCTTAACAGTATCTAAAGTTGTATACTTATTATTGAGGGGCTACATGTGTACTCTGCACTGGCTGTGCATTTCCCATCCTGCTGGCAGTCACCCAGTTACCTTCTCCTGCAAACTAGGGCTGACCACCTCCCTGTAGCTCCTGTCTATCACCTCCCCAATCTCCCATATGATCCGAAGGTCATCAAGCTGCAGGTCCGGTTCCTTAATATGTTCGCTCAGGACCTGTAGCTCAGCGAGCCTGGTGCAGATGTCTTTATCTGGGAGACTAGAGGTCGGCACCTAATTAATTAGCTTGTTTATTTTGGCTTTTTTCTTAAAGATGTGCTGGGTGCGTTCTGGCCACCACTGCACTGCTGCATTCTTCGCGGCAATGTATCGGTCCGCAGCCCGGAGGTTGGGAACCACTGTAATTGACTTACCACTATATTCATGTGAGGAAAATATGCGCTGTGTGTTTAATATTAAATTTGTTAGATAAACCCTTTTAGAAATGAAATTGAGTGTATTAGTCACTTATAAGTGACTTATAGTTGACTTATCACCTATATTCCGGTTTTGATTAACACCACCCACCCCACCCCCCAGTCGGCTGGACTGCAAGAATATTGTCAATATTAAACCGGTCCGCGGTGCAAAAACGGTTGGGGACCCCTGTTCTAATGAATCCCTCTTTGTAGATTGCTCACAGTACAACTCAGGGAAACTGCCACAAAGCTCTGCCTTTTAAATCTTGATTGCGGACCTAACTGAAAAGGTAGCTCACTTTACGCACTCTGTTGATTGGTCACAGCATAACTCTTTCCTCTTCTAATCTTCTTCTAATTCTTCTAATCTTCTTGGCTATTAATTAAAACCTTTACTTAGTATCTTCTCATGTAGCACTCCTCATAGCACTTGGCACTTTAAATGTGATTATTGCAGAGCAAAGGGCAGTGAGGATTAAGGGAAAGAGATCATTCTTCATTATGCGCCATGTCATATGACGGAGGTGATCATGGTCTTTCCATGACCATGATTGTGTGTAGCAATCTTTTTTTTACAGAAGCAGTTTGCCATTGCCTTCTTCTGGGTAGTGTTCTTACAAGATGGGTAACCCAGTCATTATCAATACTGTTCAGAGATTGTCTGCCTGGTGTCAGTGGTCACATAACCAGGACTTAAGATATGCACCAGCAGCTCATAATACCAACCACCACCTGCTCCCATGGCTTCACATGACCCTGATTGGGATGGGAGGGCTAGAAAGGTGCTACACCTTGTCCAAGGGTGACCTGCAGGCTAACAGAGGTAAGGAGCACCTTATACTTCCTTTGGTTGAGACGTATCTCCACCCTGCCACCCCAAGAAAGAGATAACAGTACATTAGAAAGTGTAGGTTTCCATGATATTTCAAACACAAGACTTCAGTAATTTAGAGGAGTGTTGCATTCCTGAATGAATGATCACTGAGTGTGGAGCTGAGAAATCAGAGGAATCTGCAGCTGTGCATGGTTGGCAAAGCAGGGAGGCATGAGACATACAGTAAACTTACCAAGGTTTCAAATGACAGAGAAGCTGTCCAAACCAGTAATTAACATGGTGTGTGCATCTCCTCCTAACTCAGTTTAACTGCTTATCTGTACTTCTTTCTAAATGTGGTCAATAATCACTCTGTGATATTACTTTCACTTGCCTTCAAATTGTTCAGGTGTCATATTACTTTTTACCTTTCTCGTTATCATACTCTTGATTCATCCATTCAGTTGCTTTGAATCAAAATAGGAAAGAAAATCATCTTCAGCATTAAGTGACTGGAAATAATATGAAGACGATGCACTCAGGGGCCACTTTCTGTACCAAATAAAGTGGTCACTGAGTGTTTGTTGGTAGTCTGCTGCTGTAGCCCAATCACTTCAATGCCCAAAGTGTTGTGTGTTCAGAGATGCTCTTCTCCAAACCACCGTTGTGACGCAAGCTTATTTGATTTACTGTTGCCTTCCTGTCAGCTTCAACCAGTCTGGCCATTCCCCTCTGGCCTCTCTCATTAACAGAGTGTTTTCACCTACAAAATTAGGTAATGATAGTGATCTAGAAGATTATAAGGCCATGAGAAGGCCTTAGTGGACAGGATTAAGGAAAACCTCAAGGCATTCTACTAGTATGTGAAGAGCAAGAGGATAAGACGTGAGAGAATAGGACCAATCAAGTGTGACAGTGGGAAAGTTTGTATGGAACCGAAGGAGATGGCAGAGGTACTTAATAAACACTTTTCTTCAGTATTCACTACAGAAAAGGATCTTGGTGATTGTAGGGATAACTTGCAGGGGACTGAAAAGCTTCAGCATGTAGGTATTAAGGAAAAGGATGTGCTGGAGCTTTCGGAAAGCATCAAGTTGGGTAAGTCACCAAGACTGAGCGAGATATACCCCAGGCTACCGTGGGAAGTGACGGAGGAGATTGCTGAGCTTCTGGCGATGATCTTTGCATCATCAATGAGGACGGGAGAGGTTCCGGAGGACTGGAGGGTTGCGGATGTTGTTCACTTACTCAAGAAAGGGAATAGGGAAAGACCAGGATATTATAGACCAGTGAGTCTTACTTCAGTGGTTGGTAGGTTGATGGAGAAGATCGTGATTTATGAACATTTGGAGAGGCAAAATATCATTAGGAATAGTCAGCATGGCTTTGTCAAAGGCAGGTCGTGCCTTACAAGCCTGATTGAATTTTTTGAGGATGTGACTAAATACATTGATGAAGGTAGAGCCGTAGATGTAGTGTATATGGATTTTAACAAGACATTTGATAAGGTACCACATGCAAGGCTTATTGAGAAAATAAGAAGGCGTGGGATCCAAGGGGACATTGCTTTGAGGATCCAGAACTGGCTTGCCCACAGAGGGCAATGAGTGGTTGTAGACGGGTCATATTCTGCATCGAGGCCGGTGACCAGTGGTGTGCCTCAGGGATCTGTTCTGGGACCCCTACTCTTTGTGATTTTTATAAATGACCTGGATGAGGAAGTAGAGGGATGGGTTAGTAAATTTGCCGATGACACAAAGGTTGGGGGTATTGTGGATAGTGTGGAGGACTGTCAGAGGTTACAATAGGATAATGATAGGATGCAAAACTGGGCTGAGAAGTGACAGATGGAGTTCAACCCAGATAAGTGTGAGGTGGTTCATTTTGGTAGGTATATGGTAAGACTCTTGGCAGTGTGGAGGATCAGAGGGATCATAGGGTCCGAGTCCATAGGACACTCAAAGCTGCTATGCAGGTTGACTCTGTGGTTAAGAAGGTATACGGTGAGTTGGCCTTCATCAATCATGGGATTGAGTTTAAGAACCAAGAGGTAATGTTGATGAAGGGAGAGCTGTAGAATATCACTGGTAAAAAGCTCCTCTGTTCTTCAGGTGGATGTTTGAAGGCAAAGGATGGTACCATTATCTTGGAAAAAGATGAAATGATGAACAGATGGACTGAGTATATTCAGGAATTGTTTGAAAACAATCGAGGCAAAAAAACAGAAATTAAGAAGAACATTGAAGGTCCAAGTATTTTAAAATTTGAAGTTCGTAATGCAATAAATAAGATGAAGAAAGGAAAGGCAGCAGGTCCTGATGAATTTGTAATAGAACAAATTATCGCCCTTGAAGATTATGGAATTGAAAAACTGACTGATTTAATCAATAACATTTATGAGACTGCAATAATACCAGAAGAGATGAAAAAATCAATATTTATCACTCTTCTTAAGAAACCTGGAGCAATAGAATGTGAATTAAATAGGACTATAAGTTTAATGAGTCATATCACCAAAATACTTCTCAGAATTTTGATGACAAGAGCTAAAAGTAAGATACAAGCTGAAATAGGTAAAGAACAATGTGGTCTTGTGAAAGACAAAGGTACAAGAAATGCGATGTTGATGTTAAGGATAATATCAGAACGAGTTATTCAAGTGCAAGAAGATTTATTTGCTTGTTTTATCAACTATACAGGCACAAAATCATTTGATAAAGTGAAGCACAATAAGTTATTTGAAATATTACAGGAAACTCTAGATCTAGATTTGAAAGACCTCCGCCTAATCAGAAATCTGTACTGGGAACAAACTGCCGCTGTAAGAATAGATGGAGAAGTGAGTCAGTTTACGAAAATGGGTCTGTTTTCTCCCCTGATTTGTTTAATGTATACAGTGAAATAATATTACAAAAAATAAGAGACACCTTGGGAATCAAAGTTGGTGGTGAAAACATCAATAATTTCAGATATGTGGATGACACTGTGTTAATTGCACGTAGGGAGGAAGAACTGCAAAACTGAATTGATATAGTTGTTGAAGAAAGTGCAAAAATAGGTCTATCTATCAATCACAAAAGGACAGAATGTATGGTGATATCCAAAAAGGAGAATCCAGTCTGCAGGCTGAGAATAAATGGGGAAGACATAAAACAAGTACAGAACTTTTGCTACTTAGGAAGCTGGGTGACATCTGATGGCAGGTGCGACATGGACATCAAAAGAAGAATAGGGATGGCAAAAGACACCTTTATGAGAATGAAGAGTATACTGACCAATACTAAACTAGGCATGACAACCCGCCTCAGAGTACTGAAATGTTACATTTATCCAGTTATGTTATATGGCTCAGAATGCTGGACAATATCTAGTATATGAGGAAACGAATTGAAGCAGCAGAGATGTGGTTTTTGAGGAGGATGCAAAGAATATCATGGACAAAACAAATATCTAACGAGGATGTCGAACAGAGCAAGCACAAGAAGAGAAATAATGTATGAGATCATGAAAAAGCAATGTAACTTCATTGGACATGTGATTAGGAAAGAGGAGTTAGAATGCACAATAATTATGGGAAAGATTGAAGGAAGAAGGCAAGAGGAAGACAAAGACAAATGGTGATGGAGACAGCAGCCAGAGAATTGGAAATGAATACCAATGAATTGATCCACTTGACTTGAAACAGGAGTGTGTGAGCCATGGCAGTCAAAGATCAAAATGGGCATTGCACCTGATGCTGATGATGAGAGCCGTAAATGTAGTGTATATAGGTTTCAGCAAGGCATTTGATAAGGTACCCCATACAAAGCTTATTGAGATAGTAAGGAGGCATGGGATCCAAGGGGACATTGCTTTGTGGATCCAGAACTGGCTTTCCCACAGAAGGCAAAGAGTGGTTGTAGACGGGTCATATTCTGCATGGGGGTCGGTGACCAGCGGTGTGCCTCAGGGATCTGCTGTGGGATCCCTACTCTTCGTGATTTTTATAAATGACCTGGATGAGGAAGTGGAGGGATGGGTTAGTAAATTTGTTGACGACGCAAAGTTTAGGGGTGTTGTGGATAGTGTAGAGGGCTGTCAGAGGTTACAGCGGGACATTGATAGGATGCAAAACTGGGCTGAGAAGTGGCAGATGGAGTTCAACCCAGATAAGTGTGAGGTGGTTCATTTTCATAGATCAAATATGATGGTAGAATATAGTGTTAATTGGAAGACTCTTGGCAGTGTGGAGGATCAGAGGGATCTTGGAGTCAGAGTCCATAGGACACTCAAAGCTGCTGCGCAGGTTGACTCTGTGGTTAAGAAAGCCTACGGTGCATTGGCCTTCATCAATCGTGGGATTGAGTTTAAGAGCTGAGAGGTAATGTTGCAGCTCTATAGGACCCTGGTCAGACCCCACTTGGAGTACTGTGCTCAATTCTGGCAGCCTCACGGGAAGGGCGTGGAAACCATAGAAAGGGTACAGAGGAGATTAACAAGGATGTTGCCTGGATTGGGGAGCATGCCTTATGAGAATAGGTTGAGTGAACTCGGCCTTTTCTCCTTGAAGTGACGGAGGATGAGAGGTGACCTGATAGAGGTGTATAAGATAATGAGAGGCATTGATTGTGTGGATAGTCAGAGGCTTTTTCCCAGGGCTGAAATGGCTAGCACGAGAGGGCATAGTTTTAAGGTGATTGGAAGTAGGTACAGAGGAGATGTCAGGGGTAAGTTTTTTTTGTGCAGAGAGTGGTGAGAGCGTGGAATAAGCTGCCGGTGACAGTGGTGGAGGCAGAAATAATACAGTTTTTTAAACAACACCTGGATGGATACATGGAGCTTAGAACAAAAGAGGGCTATGGGTAAGCCTAGGTAGATCTAAGGTAAGGACATGTTCGGCACAGTTTTGTGGGCCGAAGGGTCTGTTTTGTGCTGTAGGTTTTCTATGTTTCTATGTTTCTAAAATTGCCACTCACTGGATTTTTTTTTGTTTCTGTAAGCTCTAGAGACTGTTGTGCATGAAAATCCCAGGTGATCAACAGTTTCTGACTTACTTAAACCACCCCTTATAACACCAACCATTCCATGGTTCAAAGTACTAAGATCACATTTCTTCCATACTCCGATGTTTGGTCTGAACAACAACTGTACCTCTTGACCAAGTCTGTATTAATTTCTGCATTAAGTTGCTATCGCTTGATTGGCTGATTAGGTATTTGCATTAAAGAGCAGGTGTACAGGTCATGGAGTCAAAGTGACACAGAAAAGTACAGCAGAGGAACAGGCTGTTATGTTACTTCTATTTAATCATTCTGTGGGTTAACAACAAAGAATCATATTCTGGAAGAATTAGAGAACTTCTATTTACAGAAATAAACAAACATGTCTTAACCCCGTCACATGCTGATACATTCTGGCAAACCCTGTGCATGCTTAGTGCTCTCCACTCAGGAACTGGCACATCATTGCACGTGATAGCACCACATCTTCCCTTCCTTAAAAAGAAAAAATAAAGAACAACATTAATCAAAGCAGATACATAATTCAACGAGTCTCAATCAGTCTCTCTGTGGGTTTACGAACATAAGTAGACCTCCTAGGTGGTACACATAGATCTTGTGTTTCCTTGTTATTATTTATGTATTTTGTCTTGTCTGCATCCATTAACTGCTTTTATATTCTCCATGTCAGCATTTTCATAAAGCGCATCAATATAAAATTCCTCACGTTCATTTTCAATCACTGCATTTACTTGTTTCATTTCATTTTCCTTCTTTCTACTTCTACAGCAGCATGAAAAATGATTAATCTTACCACAGCTATAGCAAAGTTTGCCATATGTGAAACACTGATTTGAACTGTGTTCCTACTCACAGCGATCACATGATTTTTTATTCGAATGCCATCTTGCTCTCCATCGGTTTTGTCAACGTATTATTATATTTCTTGATTTATTAGTGCTTTTTTACGGTGTTTAAATTGCAATTTTCAACAAAAATCTCTTCAGCCTGCAACTTTACAGTCTCAGAAGCTTTGCAGAGCACGAAAGCTTTTTCAAAATTCAAATCTTGCTCACGCAAAAGCCTTTCTCTCAGGGCATTATCTCAAATGCCACAAACCAGTCTATCTTTAATAAGAGAGTCTGTGAGCAATCCAAACTTGCACACTCTACCATGCTTTCTTAACTCAGTAACATATTGATCAACCATTTCAGCA
Organism: Mobula birostris; assembly: GCF_030028105.1. Lineage (NCBI taxonomy): Eukaryota > Metazoa > Chordata > Chondrichthyes > Myliobatiformes > Myliobatidae > Mobula > Mobula birostris. The sequence goes on along the minus strand of NC_092374.1, from coordinate 139,036,533 downwards.
GCCCTTTGCGCACATGTGAAGAATTTATACCGTTCATATGTTAAGTTATGCTTAGGTATACAAAATACTTCAAATCTGTCCATTATCGACTTTAAATTGGAATTATCTCCATCTTCAAAGACAAAATTATTGTATACCTCTACTGCATCATTTCCGATTACATGGAGCAAAAGCACCGCTATGACTTTGTCCGATTTTTCTTCATAATCGATCGCCGATAAGTACAGTTCAAATTATTGCTTGAATATCCTCCAATTCTCAACTACATTCCCAGTCAGCTGCAATTTTTGTGGGGGTTGTAAAGGTTCCATTTTACTGATTACCATTCAAACTTTTTTCTTCTTTTTTTTCCAATTATCTCCACTTCTCGATTCTCAATTCTCCCGTATTATTCTTTCAGAAGCACTTCTGATGCCATGTTATGTTACTTATATTTAAACATTCCATGGGTTAACAACAAAGAATCATATACTGGAAGAATTAGAGAACTTTTATTTACAGAAGTAAACAAGCACGTCTTAACCCCGCCATGTGCTCATACGTTCTGGCAAACCCCGTGCATGCTCAGTGCTCTTCACTCAGGAACTGGCATATCATTGCATGTGATATCACCACACAGGCTCTTTTGCCCTTCTAGTCAGTGCCAAACGATTTAAATTGCCTACTCTAATAAAGTAGCCACTGAGTGTACATTCAATATTTAACAAGATGCTCAATCCAATAATTATGTGTTTGAAAATAAAGATGATTAATTCCCAGAAAACTGAAAAAAGTTAACCTTGTAAACTTAATCCTGCTTCTTGAAATCCTTGCACCTTCTGGGATATAAACTATGGAGATAGTTTGTTCAGATGAGTGAAGGATTTCAAAACTGTCAGATCTATACCAGTTTTGGTAAAGGTGGCATAGGATTGGAGACATTCTAATGCTTTTTGGTGTATCATAAGACCATAAGACAAAGGAGCAGAAGTTGGCCATTCGGCCCATCGAGTCTGCTCCGCCATTTTATCATGAGCTGATCCATTCTCCCATTTAGTCCCACTCCCCCGCCTTCTCACCATAACCTTTGATGCCCTGGCTACTCAGATGCCTATCAATCTCTGCCTTAAATACACCCAATTACTCGGCCTCCACTGCTGCCCGTGGCAACAAATTCCATTGACTCACCACCCTCTGACTAAAAAAAATTTCTTCGCATTTCTGTTCTGAATAGGCGCCCTTCAATTCTTAAGTCATACCCTCTCGTACTGCCCCATCATGGGAAACAACTTCACCACATCCACTCTGTCCATGCCTTTCAACATTCAAAATGTTTCTATGAGGTCTCCCCTCATTCTTCTAAACTCCAAGGAATACAGTCCAAGAGTGGACAAACGTTCCTCATATGTTAACCCTCTCATTCCTGGAATCATTCTAGTGAATCTTCTCTGTACCCTCTCCAACGTCAACACATCCTTTCTTAAATAGGGAGACCAAAACTGCCCACAGTACTCCAAGTGAGGTCTGACCAGTGCCTTATAGAGCCTCAACATCACATCCCTGCTCCTATACTCTATTCCTCTAGAAATGATTGGCAACATTGCATTTGCCTTCATCACTCCTGACTCAACCTGGAGGTTAACTTTAAGGGTATCCTGTACGAGGACTCCCAAGTCCTGTTGCATCTCCGAACTTTGAATTCTTTCCCCATTTAAATAATAGTCTGCCCATTTATTTTTTCTGCCAAAGTGCATAACCATACACTTTCCAACATTTTACTTCATTTGCCACTTCTCTGCCCATTCTTCCAATCTATCCAAGTCTCTCTGCAGACTCTCCGTTTCCTCAGCACTACCGGCCCCTCCACCTATCTTCGTATCGTCAGCAAACTTAGCCACAAAGCCATCTATTCCATAATCTAAATCGTTGATGTACAATGTAAAAAGAAGCGGCCCCAACACTGATCCCTGCGGAACACCACTGGTAACCGGCAGCCAACCAGAATAGAATCCCTTTATTCCCACTCTCTGTTCCCTGCCAATCAGCCAACGCTCTATCCACATATGTAACTTTCCCGTAATTCCATGGGCTCTTATCTTGTTAAGTAGCCTCATGTGTGGCAACTTGTCAAAGGCCTTCTGAAAATCCAAATATACAACATCCACTGCATCTCCCTTGTCTAGCCTACTGGTAATTTCCTCAAAAAATTGTAATAGGTTTGTCAGGCAGGATTTTCCTTTAAGGAATCCATGCTGAGTTCTGCCTATCTTGTCATATGCCTCCAGGTACTCTGTAACCTCATCCTTGACAATCGACTCCAACAACTTCCCAACCACCGATGTCAAGCTAACAGGTCTATAATTTCCTTTTTGCTTCCTTGCCCCCTTCTTAAATAGCGGAGTGACATTTGCAATCTTCCAGTCCTCCGGAACCATGCCATAATCTATCAACTTTTGAAAGATCATCGCTAATGCCTCCGCAATCTCCACAGCTACTTCCTTCAGAACACGCGGGTGCATTCCTTCTGGTCTGGGTGATTTATCTACCTTTAGACTATTCAGCTTCCTGAGTACTTTCTCTATCGTAATTGTGACCGCGCACACTTCTCTTCCCTGCCACCCTTGAGTGTCCAGTACACTGCTGATGTCTTCCTCAGTGAAGACTGATGCAAAATACTTGTTCAGTTCCTCTGCCATCTCCTTATCTTCCATTACAATTTCTCCAGCATCATTTTCTATCGGTCCTATATCTACTCTCACCTGTCTTTTACTCTTTATATACTTAAAAAAGCTTTTAAAGTTGATAATTTAGTTCCATTTAGTGGTATACTACAATGAGTGCATCCAACTTAAAATGTTTTACTGTAACACAAGTCCTCAACATAACTGTTTTTAGTATTACAAACAGGGATAAATATTGGCAATAAATAGCAATCAAAATCCCAGACAAACTGAATCAACTGGAACCAAGAGTGCAACCTTCTTGACTCACTTTGCCAAAGAGTGTGGGGGCAGGAGAGAGGAGGGAGTAAAGATAACAGAATTTAGTAGGGGGGGCCAAGTGAAGTGAAGAAAAAATGGGGGGAATGTGGAAGAAAAAGTTTGGAAAGAGTGATACAGAGAGTGCAATGAGAGTTGGCAAGTGAAGTAGGAAGAGTGAGGAAAGTGACGAGATGGGGAAAAGAAAGTTTTGGGAAGAAGGGGAAGTTGAGAAAATAGGGATTAAATGTGTGAGAAAGGAGGAGTTGCAAAGGCAGTTAAAGAGGGATTGGGTGAGAAGACAAATGAAATAGATGTGGGTGAGTTGGAGCGATTCATGGGAGGATTGGCAAGTGAAGGAGATAGTGGAACTAAGGGAGAGAAGTAGGAGAAAGAGATGAAGACAGAGAGGATTCTGGAGAAAGGCAGCAAAAAGAGAGTGAGGGAAGTAGGGTGTGTATGTGTGTGTGTGAGAGAGAGAGAGTGTGAGTGTGTGTGAGAGAGTGTGTGTGTGAGAGTGTGTGTGTGTGTGTGTGAGAGGTGTGAGAGTGTGTGAGTGTGTATGTGTGTGTGTGTGAGAGAGAGAGAGTGTGTGTGTGTGTGTGAGAGAGTGTGTGTGAAAAAGTGTATATGTGTGTGAGAGAGTGTGAGTGTGTGTGTGTGTGAGAGTGTGTGAGTGTGTACGTGTGGGGTGTATGAGTGTGTGAGTGTGACAGAGTGTGTGTGAAAAAGTGTATATGTGTGTGAGAGAGTGTGTGTGTGTGAGTGTGTATGTGTGGGGGTGTATGTGTGTGTGAGAGAGAGAGTGTGTGTGAAAAAGTGTATGTGTGTGTGAGAGGTGTGAAAGTGTGTGAGTGTGTATGTGTGAGAGTGTATTAGCGTGTGTGAGAGAAACAGACAGCAAAAGAGAGAGTGACATATTGTACAGTCCACTGAGCAGGTACTTCATGTATTTTCTGATAAGTTTTGTAACTCCAAGGCATAAAACCAATCAAAAGAAAAACAAGGAACCCGGAGAGATGTGTGTAAACTTTATTTTTACTTCTAGCAAGGTGTGCAGTTATGATGTAGTGGTGTGATAACATATGCCATTCATGTACTTTTGTATTTAAGCTGCAATACATTATGTAAACAAAAATGCTTAACCAAACAATATATTTATAATATTACTGAAATATTATTGAAATATTAAGTACACAATTCTCCACCCTGTTTAAGTATAAACTCCAACTTAATGTAGATTGCATCCTAGTACACACACACACACACACACACACACACACACACACACACACGTATGTATAATATAAATACAATATGGTAAACTACAGAATAATAATTTTTAAGTTGTCCATTCAGGCCTGAAGATTGCATTACTGTGGAGGATTTCTTACTCTTGTATGATAATGTCTTTCCTGACAAGGGGGGATCATTCTACTTGGCAGGTGAGACCAGTGGCTTTGAAACAATCTCATCTTCTGAGGCCTCCACCGTGGTGGTTGTAAGAGTTGAATCTGACACTGCAGGAGGCAGTTCTGACAGCTCTGAACACCTTTCTTCTTTGACAATTGACTTTGTTGTCCCCAACTGATCAATAAGTTGTGTTCAGATGACATCAGATGCAGTCTCCACTGCGTAGGACAGTGGTCTTATTCTGTCCCTAATCTTGCCAAGATCATCTCTGTAGACCCTTGCCAGGATTGCTTGTCTAGGAGTGAAACATCAAACCTCCTTGTTTGAGGGCCCTTCAATTTGTCTCAGCTGGTTTTTTTTCCTGCATACACCCTCTGAGATTGGGTTTGAGGAGATCCAAGCATGAATGCAAGGAATGACCCAGGAACAGCACGCTTGGTGATTTGTTGGTTGTGGAGTATGCTGCATTTCAATATGCAAGGAGGTAATTGGCAAGCTACTAATTTAGTGTCAGTGCAGTGTGTTCTGCTGACATAGCTTGCAGCGTGTTCTTCAGACCCTGGACAAACTTTTTTGCCAAGCCATTTGTAGCTGGCTGTTACGATGCAGATGCAATATGTCTTATTTTCAGGTATGACTGAAACTATTCCACAGCAAACTGTGGTCTATGGTCACTGAGTACGTGTTCTGGGACACCAGTCCTGAGAAGAGGCTTCTCAGCACAGCATCAGTGTGCGAGGTTATAGTGGAGGCTATTGGGAAAACTTCCAGCCATCTTGCAGCTGCATCTTCTACTACCAAGCTATTTGTGCCCATGAATGGTCCAGCAAAATCCACATGAATCTTCTGCCAGGGCAACACAGTCTATTGGAGAGGAGGCACTCTGGGCATCTTCTGATCATGTTGACATCCTGAATAGTGCATGGCAAGGCTTGTAAATCCACTCATTTTTTCATGGCCGACAGACAAAGCTGTGAGCAATGATTTCATTTTGACCATGCCCAGATGACTGGTGTACAGCTCCTCCAACACTTCAACCTTCAGCTTGGATGGTACAACAACTCTCAATCCCTACATAAGGCAACCCGTCAAGGGCAAGTTCACCCCAACACTGGTAAAAACAGGGAACGGGAGTTTCTGCTGCACATTCCAGCCATTTTGAGTTGCTATATCAACCTGAGACGGTGTGGAGTCCTTTCTGGTTTCCTTTTGGATCATCTCTGCCGTAATAGGGAGACTTACGAATTGCATTAGGGAGAATATGTCAAGAGGACAGTCCTCGCTCGTAAATTTTTTAGTTATTTCCTATTGATGCATTTAAGGCAAAAGTTGATAAGTTCTCAATTAATTAAGGCATGTAAGGTTACGGGGAGAAGGCAGGAGAATGAAGAAAATGGATCAAATTTGATGAAATCTTAGAGCAAAATTGGCCTAATTTTTGCTCCTACCTCTTATGGTCTTGTGGCATTATGGGACGCTGCATACAAATAGTGAATGGATCTTCAATCAAGTTTCAGTTGTCTCAGCCAATCACAGCCTCACAATGCTGCCTTCCTTTTTTTTAACCACATCCCAGCCCAATGGCTTATTGGCTGTTGAATTTCACTGTTACGAACATCATTCCCACAGGAGTTATCTTTTCTCCAGTATAAGTTCTTAGTTCGATGTATGCAGGCTTCAACTCAGTGTCTTTGAGATGCCATTCAAACTCACTTTGTGGAATGACTGAAACAACTGAACTGGTGTCCAATTCTATTTTAACTAATTTGCCATTCACTTCTACTGTAAGCCACATTTCTTGTCTATTGTTAGTTTTCACATTGTAAATTTCAAGGCTACCCAGTCATGTGTCACCCTCATCATCATCAGATATTTCATCAACAGCATGCACATTAATGTTCTTTTTGCAACTGCAACTTTCACCTTTTTCTCTTCACGTCTAAAATACAGTCCATTTATTTGGTCTGTCCAACATGCTCTTTGATTGTATCCCACTTTGTTGCATTTTCTACAGGTTTTGCTTTTAAACCTCTGTGAGGAGGCGGAGCTAAGTACAAACTATAGCACCCAACAGCAATTCCTTTACTTGCATCTTTAATATCTCTATTTTTCCCTTTCAGGGTTCTTTTGAAGACCCTGACCTGGAGTTACACACTGACTATGGTCCTTTGCGGGAATGGGACCCGCTCTCGGGGTTCCATGACCAGCTGCTATTCGGCATACCAAAGGCTTGGCCTAAGGTCTCAACACGGATTCAGAAGCTTGGGATCTCAAGGAACTGGAGACGGGCGGATCAAGGGTCGATGTCATCACAGGAGATCTGTGTGTCATTGGGGTAGTCGGAACATCTACTGTGTGCCTGGGGACCCAGGATCTTTGCGATCTTTAGGCACTGAGCTCAGAAAAAGTGATGTAACGGGTTTTTAACATCGTAAACCAGCGAGTTGTTTGTTATGTCTCCCTGCTCGTTGTAAAAATGGAGTCATCTCTTTCTCCCTTATTAGGAGAGAGAGAGCCTGCAGCATGTTGAATTATCAGATGAACAATGTAGTCTTTGGGGTAACTGCAAATCTGTGTCTCTGCTCACGCTTGAATGCTGGTAGTGGGTGCGCTTATTTTTGCTGGTGGGGAAGGGGATCGTTGCTCACTGCCGCTTACGCGTGGGAAGAAGGGGAGCTGGGGGGGGACTTAGGGGTTCTAACATTTAACTGTCATTCATTCTTGGGGAACTCCTCTGTTTTTGTGGATGGTTGCGAAAAAAAAAGTATTTCAGGATGAATATTGTATACATTTCTCTGATATTAAATTTAACCTTTGAACCATTGAAACTTTGAAACCTGTTTTGGCTTGGTATATGTGAGCCCCTGCCACAATGGTAACGCAATTTGTTTGGCCAGGGAAGTCTCCATTTAGACGTTGCAATTGTGATCATGCTCATTTTCATTCCTGACTGCAATTCAATTGCGTCATTGGCTGCCGTTTCCAGTGACACAACAATCTCCACCACTCTTTTAAATGTGAGTTGTGCTTCAATTAGGAGCTATTTTTGAATGCTGCCTTCTAAGATTCCACAATCGAAATGATCTCTCAGCGCATCATTAAGGCCTTCATCGAACTGGCAATGCTTGGACAATTTCTTCAATTCAGCCACATACACTGAAATGGATTCCCCTTCCTTTTGATTCCACTTATGAAATCTAAAGCATTCTGCAATGAACAGTGGTTTCAGTTCTAAATGTTCCTGCATTACATTCACAACGTCAGTAAAGTTAATTGCAGCTGGTTTCATTGGAGCAGTAACTGTAAATATCAAACCCACAAAGACTTAGGTGAAAAACAAAGAATGCTTAATCAAACAATATATTTATAATATTACTCAAATAATACTGAATTATTAAATAAACAATATTTTCTATTTATACTTTATTTTAAGACATTTTGAAATAAGATATTTGATCTATTTTTAAGTTTTTGGGTGTTTTGACTGAGGCCTAGAGCTTTATAATACAACAGAGCTTTTCCATAAGATAAATGGGAAATGTCTGTCAATTTATGAATTTTCATTGAAAGCAACTCTCTCCTGGAACACAATGCCCTGTAAAAAAATGAATACATCTATTCAATAGTTTACAAGCTATGTAACAAAAATATATATCACCAAAAATGTTCTAATTTATGTACTATCTCCTAATGTTATTCAAATCCAGAGGAATGTAGTTTGTCTTCCCATAACCACTCAGGATTTATTATTTTATAAAGCAGTGGCAGATAAAGCCAACATCCTGGCATCCAGACCATCTTATTTCATTGTTTCAGATCTCTTCCACCTTAACCTAGTAAAAATGGGATTATGAAATTAATCCTAATCTTTGTCAACTGAAGTAAGAGTAGTAGGAGGAGTTTTGGAATTCTTGAGCAATCATAGAACCTAGTATAGTTCAATGCCTAAGCACAAATTGGCAATCTAGGTGCAAACTGCACTTACCAGTAAAGATATAAGGAACAGAAGCAGAATAAACCAATCATCCCTTGTCATCCCCTGCTCTGCTATTTAATAAGAACATGGCATCCAATATGGGCCTCCCCATTCTTCCTCCATACCATCAGATTCTATTGCAATGCAGTAGTCTATTCTATCTTGAATATATTTAATAAACCCATTCCCTTAATCTCTTTGGTAAAGAATTCCTAAGAGGCATAATTCTCTGAAAGAAGAAATTCTTCTACATCTCTGTGCTAACTGAGTGAAATATTACTTGGAAGCTAAATCCCCTGGTTTCAGAGGAAGCACCTTTTCAGTATCCACACTGTTAATTCCTCTCAGAACCTTAAATGTCTCAATAACTATGCTCACATTCTTTAGAATTCCAGTGTACAAACTATTCAGATACACTTTTTGTTTATGCAAAATTTACACTAACATAAACAGTTAGCATCCTTGGATATGTTTTTCTTTAAATCAAAACTAAATTCTTTATTTTATTTTGTATGATAATCTGGTGCAGTTTAAAGAATATAACTAAAATCATGTTTTAATCAAGGCCTTTTAATCGAAGACAAAAACAGGAAATTTTGCAAGAACTCAGTTAGCCAAACTACAGCTGTCAAAAGAGAAGCTAGTATATTAGCCTCCCTAATAGTTAGTATTCATGTTCTGTAATACGTACTCTGTCTTAACCAATCTCCACATAGGCTTTTGTCTTGTTATTCATTCCTTCTGCCAGCTCTGTTTTGTTCCACTGTTCCCCCCATTTCTGATGAAGGATCCCTCAACCAACTTGTGGACTGGGTTCACCTTCCACAGATGCTACTTAAATTACTAAGTTCTTCCAGTAATTTCTGGTTTTGTTTTAGATTCTAGCACCTGCATTTTTATTTGTTTTCTACTATGGTCATTCTTTTTCAACTTAACCTGATTGAAGGTTACCGAAAATTGATTTTAAAACTATGTGTTGTTTTCATAGCTATGCTGTGATTACCTTCTGGGCTTATTGTTAATATGTATTAACTTTTAAATGTTCCCTATTGAAGCTGTAAAAATAAAAGAAAATAAATTTATTATTAAGGGATGCTATGAAATTAAACTAAATAGACATATATATTACAATAAGTATTCCCAAGGGCTACCACATAGGTCCAATTCCAGGAAGTCAGTGGTTTCATATGCTGTACATTGTGGGGAGAGGCAAATTTGTATGCTGGGCTTGTTTCCAGTAAGATAGTTTTAAAATTAATTCAAAAGTCCATGGAAATCATCCATATTTTTTTAGCCAGAGGGTGGTGAATCTATGGTATTTCTTGCCATGGGCGGCAGTGGAGGCCAAGTCATTGGGTGTATTTAAGGCAGAGATTGATAGGTATCTGAGTAGCCAGGGCATCAAAGGTTATGGTGAGAAGGTGGGGGTGTGGGACTAAATGGGAGAATGGATCAGCTCATGATAAAATGGCGGAGCAGACTTGATGTGCTGAATGGCTGACTTCTGCTCCTTTGTCTTATGGCCTTATATTGATGAAAGTAAACATTGGACCAGTCCAAGTTTTTGCTTGGGTTGGCCAGTCATACAACAAAAGGTCAAAAAGTTTGTGAAAAGGTATTGGAAATGGCAAGAAGGGGATTCAGATACATTAACTTGATTAATATGTAGACAAGATATATGTCAGTCATAAATCTCATTATTTACCAACACTTATTTGAATTTTCTGATATGTAATCCCAAAATTTATTCACTCATTGCATTTTCAAGTTTTTTACAAAGTGCAGCTTTGAAATGTTAGAAAATGCAAGGGGATGGTAATGAATATGGTGAATCTGGCAAATAAGGACCGATAATCTTTAATTATAATTTGCAAAATACAAACACTGGCAGAAAGTAGAATTGAAAACTCCTTCTCAGCGCATTCAGCAAGTCATTCATTTGAGCAGATTTTGAACATAAAATATGAGGAAAGGTCAAAGCTGACGAATAATTTAAATACGTTCTTAAATTTAAGACCAAAGCCCAATAATCAGTTCATCCTCCTGTATAGTTGGACAGAGAAACCAAATTAATATTTCTGGGCAAAGATCTTTTATCAGAATTGAGATGTTAACTTTTCCTCTCTTTCCACAGATGCTGACTGACTTGGTGAATGTTTCCAGAATTTTCTTTTTTTTTTCATTTCATATTCCAGCATTTGTAGTTCTTTTCAGCCTCAGTGATTTTCAGTCATTCTGGGTCTTCTCAAGCATTCTTTTGATGTTGAGGATGTCGATTTTCTAGCCTGATTCTATACGTTCTGAGTTAGCTTTAGAGGACAATAGTGCAGGTTGGCCATGTGGTACTTGAAAGTGCAAAGGGATGTGGTGTTTGACAGGGGATTCACTACTTCTGCCATTTATGCTAGGCTTCAATGTGCTCCCAAAAAAGAGACTCAACATTTTTGATGCCATTCAAAATTCTCCTTCCCCGTATTGAGCAATCATGAGCCAGTGATTTCCACAACTCGGAGAGATGTTAATTTTCTTCAAGGAAAGCTTTCAGTATCTTCATCCTCCTAATAATCTCTTGCCATTATGGAGTGAGCTCCAAGCAGATTACCTTTTACGGACAACTGGTGTCAAGTGTGCTATAAATGCCGGTGATGAACAAGACAATAGGTAAGGCTTGACATTAAAAAGGAATCGGGGATTCTGTAGGTGGGATGTCTAATAAATCAAAAGGACATAAGGAAGTAGTGAAAGGGATAGTGAGGGAGATACTCACAAGCACAGGAAAGGATAAACATTAAAAAACAAATGTATGTAGCAAAGAGTAAATCCAGAGTTAGCAAAAACTGTGAAAACAATTAAAGCTTCAAAGCTCAAAGTAAATTTATTATCTAAGTACATACGTATCATCAGTTACAACCATGAGATTTGTTTTCTTGTGGGCATACACAGTAAATCCAAGAAACGCGGACTGCACAGGACTATCAAATAGCCAATCTGCAAAAGGCGACAAACTGTGGTGCAAATACAAAAGAGAAAGGAAAGAATGAAAGATAGCTAAATAGATAGATAAAGCGATAGATAGATAGATAAATAAATAGATTGCTGGGTAGATAAATAAATAGATGAATGAATGAATGAACAAATAAACAAACAAATAAATAGATGGATGGATGGATGCATAGATAGATGGATAGACAGATAAATAAGTAGATAGATTGATAAATAGATAGATAGATAAATAAGCAATAAATGTTGAGTTCTTGAAAGTGAGTCCACTGGTTGTGGGAACAGTTCAGTGATGGGCTGAGTGAAGTTGAGTGAAGTTATATCCTCTGATTCAAAAGCCTGATGGTTGATGGATAGTTCCTGTTCCTGCCCCATCAGGCTCTTGAACCAGAGGGGGCAACAGGGGGGCTTTGACAGTATTTATTTGAAGGCATGTAGCCGTAGCATTTGCAGTAAGATAGGTGTGTTGAAGGTAGAGAAAGCAACATATAAGTATGATCTTTTATGGAGACGTGGTTGCATACTGACCAAGAGTGGGAACATAATATTCTAGGTTAAACAGTGTTCCAAAAAAATGGGCCAAAAGTGAGAGGATGTAGGTTGTGCTGCGAATCATAGAAGATATCAGGACTGAGTAATGAAGAAACAGTGGATAGCAAAGTAGAATTGATCTGGGTTAAAATTATAAATATCATGAGAAAGAAGATACAGATATTATGCCCCAACATTCAAGCATAGATGGGAAAATATTTCAGGCAAATATGATATGTAGTCAGATTATGGAAAACTGTAAAAGTAACAGGATATTTCCTTTAGTATCAAAGTTTAGGTGGGGCAAACAGAAGTATCCAGTAGCGTTTCTTGACAGATATTCCAACCAGCGTAAGGGTCATACTAGGGTCGTACTATTGGGAAATGAACCTAGACAGATAATCAGTATTTCAGTGGATAGCATTTTGGGAATAGTGATCATAACTCTGTATGTTTTCAGACAGCTATGAATAAGGATAATCTTAAGGCTAGGATACAAGTTGAGATCTTGGGGAAAATTGAAAAACTGGAGAAAGGCTAATTACAACAGTATTAGGTAGAATCTGATGATAGTATGCTGGTAGTAGATGTCACGTGGGAGTGTGTGAAGGCCAGCTGGTCAGAATTTGGTACCAATGTGTTTCTGTGAAGAGAAAGATGAGATGGCAAGGTTTTGGAGCCATGAATACATACACAGGTATACTTCACTGTATATAGTTCACGATTATTTGCACTATTGGTTTGTTTGCTTTTTGATTTTGTACAACAAAAGCTCAGGGAAACAGGCATCAAATTCCCTGTATGTGTCCACATACTTGGCGATAATAAAGGATTCTGATTCTGATGAATGATGAGAGACGTTATAAATTCAGTCAAAGAGGAAAAGGAACATGTATAAGGCATAGAAATCTGAAATCAGACATAATATTGAGGAAGAGTAAAACTGGAAATAGGAGAGAACAAGGATTCAGGAAGGCTGGCAGGAGACATGAAATATCTTGATTAAAGAGGATTTGGGGGCATTTTATACATGCTGTTCTTTAAAAATAAGAGGGTAATAAATGGTAGGAAAAGATAAATGACCTGACATTTTAAGCTGACAAGTAAAGAAGTTTCTTCTCTCAGATGGCTGCGAATCTCTGAAATTCTTTGCCCCAGGGCGTGGTGGAAGCCAGGTCATTAAATACATTTGAGATGGAACGAGACAACTATTTGAAAGATTGAGAAATTGACATAGAATTGAGTCCTGCATAAAGCAGTCATGTTCATATTGAATGGCAAAGCAGGCTTGAGGAGCTTGGTCGTGTACTCCTGCTTCTACTTTCCTCTATTCTTGTGTTCCAGTTGGAAGAGGACACTTGATTTTGCTTATTCTCAGGTAATCAGCCAGTGCTGAAATACAGTGGTATCGGTGAGAATTGGATCTCAAAATGCAGTTACTGAACCAGGCGTCCAGGGATGGTGTTTGTAGTGGCCAAGGTAGTGGAGAACCTTGGTTTTACAGAATTTGCGTATGTATCCCTTTTGTAGATATGCTTCAGTGAATGCATCGAGATATCTTGGACTGCTGTTTCTGAACTTGTACATAGACAATAGTTGCAGCAAATTGATGGAGGTTGAATTCTTTCTCTGTTTATCCTGTAAATTAGCTCCACTCCAACAGGATATTTTCTGGTAATGAAATATAATATGGATAAGCATGAAATATTGATAAATATTAGGCAATGGTGCACATTTGCTTGAGAGCAGTCTGCACTGAAATTGATCAGTTTGCAAACTATCATTTTAATATATTTCTGAGGAAAAGAAAGTTAAAGAGTATTCACAAATCAATGTGGTTTGAGTAAATCAAAAGCTTTTGTAAGATGAGAAAGGGTGCTTGATACTGACCCTTGGACTTATTTTGAGGTTTATACATATTGAAAGTCATGTCCACTGTGTCAGCATATGGAGACCATCCACAATGCAGATCAGGTAGCAGCTTTTCAGACACTAGGAGGAGGTTGAAGAGGGTTCTTCCAATGATTTTTCATGTGATGGGGACCTGTTCAATTATCTCATCATCAAAGTGAGAGAATACAAACACATTTGCATCACTTATACCATAATACCATAACTGGATTGAAAATGTTGTTACACTGAACACCACTGATCCACTCTATCCCCTGCAGCTTGGCCCTAAAACAATAACAGCTGCAGTAACACTGTCACAGAAAATTAATGACGAAGATCACAAGGACCTCACAAAGGAATCTCTTCTCAGACAGCACTTCATAAATGCTTAATAAACAATAATCAACATGAGATACAAATTACCCACAGGGTCAGGAGTGTCCGGAATCCACTATAATTAACATCATGAAACATTTTCAACTTCAGTACAAGAAAACACTTGTAATATTTAAATGAGAATGAGTAAGAGATCTAGGTTTATAAACTCCTCAAAGGCTCAGGAGAAACGTAACAGTTCTACCACCACTTGAAGGCTGTGTCCAACTGCGATGTGCAGAAGTGGAAAAAGAGGAAGAGATTCATCATCTCACTGAAACCATGACATGCATGGATTCTTCAAGGCTGTCTTGAAACTTGCAGCTTAAACGCCCAATGGCCCACCAGCTGAGAGCCATGAATGGAGGTCTGCTTATCATGGGTAAGGAAGTCATCAGCTCCAACTAAAAAGAGCACATTGAAGAACTCATCATGGCACTATCTTTGACATAAATGTCCCTGACTGCATCCCACAGTAAGCTACTCGGCTCAGTCTCACTGCTATCCCAGACCAGCAAGAAGCTGAAAAGGCCAGATGTTAACTGGAAAGTGGCAAGAGCCTCGAACCAAATTAGATCCCTGCTAAAGTTCTAAAATGTTGTGAAGAGGAACTTCAGACACAAATGACCCAACACAACACAAACAAGAGAAAATCTGCAGATGCTGGTTCGCCACAACACTGTGGGCCAAAGGTCTTGTTCCTGTGTTGCACTGTTCAATTTTCTAAGAGTTGTTGATATCTGTATGTTAGACCCAATTTCCAAGGTCAGACTGAACCCATCTGGGTGGGGTAAAAATTAGTCAAGGCTCACAAAGCGACACAAGCTGGAGCTCTTTTAAAATGCTTATGAAAGCTGACTAATATACAAATACAAAAACAACTAATATGATATAAAATGATACATGAAATTACCAAGGTATGATAAGATACTGAAAGAGGAGTTTGTTATCTGATCTGCCATGCTTGCTCCAATATTTTTCAAGACCAGGACTGATCGTTACTTTACTGCTATTTTCCTCCATCATCTTGATTTCCTTCCCTTCCATCAACATTCAGAAATGTATCAATCTCTGATTCAAATGGGAATTTACAACGTATTAAGGTGCATAATTTCAAAGATCTGCCACCCTCTGAGTGAAGAAAATTCTTGTAATTTCATTTCTAAACATCCTAAAGATGCTGATGCTTGCTTTGATGCAGGCCAATTAACAGCTCCCATTGCATCACAGTTGGCAATTCATAGAGAAATGTCTCTTGATCATATCCGTTCACAAACTGTATCTCTAAAGCAGCCTCCTGCTCTCTAGACAGTCCTGTTTATTCATGTATCTGTGCTTTTAACTTCAAACTGACTGCAGTTTTGTAGCTTACATTTTGAAGTAGTTCTTGACGACTGGTTCTCATTTGTACTAATGGCTGATAATTCAATAATTACCTATCATTTTAAATTTGTTCTATTTTTCTGTTTTTTATGTTGAAGTAGATGTTGCCACATTTTTAAATATACTTTGTCTGTCATGTCCCTGCCTGCCTACTCAGCTTGTTCATGTTGTCTTGATGCAATTCTACAGCTTTTACAGAGACTCTACAGATGCACTGTGGAGAGCATTCTCATTGGTTGCATCACTGCCTGGTATGGAGAGGCCACTGCACGGGACCCGAAAAAGCTGCAGAAAGTTGCAAGCTCAGCCAGCATCCGGAACATCGTCAAAAGGTGATGCCTCAAAAAGGTGGCATCCATCATTAAGGACCCCCATCACCCAGGACATGTCCTTTCCTCCATCAAGGTGGAGACACACACTCAAAATTTCAGAAATAGCTTCTTCCCCTCCACCATCAGATTTCTGAACGGACATTAAACCCATGAACACTCCCTCACTAGTTTTTTTAAATCTCTTTTTGCACTACTTATTGAATTTATTTGTTTAAATATACAGTACTTCTTATTGTAATTTATAGTTATTAAAATTACTAATATGTATTTCAATGTACTGCTGCTGAAAAACAACACACTTCATGACATATGCCAGTGATATTGGGAGTCTTGATCATAAGTGGACCGAAACTCCTGAAGACAGGTGGCAGATCAACTAATGATTCCACTGGTGATAGCACAGGACAGATAACATCTTAGTCCACGTGCATTTTGTAACTCTGATTCTGATCCTTCTTCATATCTCTCTCTGTACTCCTAATCCCATTTAGTACACTTTCATACATGAACATCATGTCGTACAGCAAACTTTGAGATATGACATTTGAATCCCATATTGTTGATGCAGATTCTGAACAGCTGGAATCCAAATCTCAGTCCCTGCAGCACACATTGCCTGCCAACCTCATTTATCCCATTCTGCTTTCTGTCTGTTAACCAATCTTTAATCCATGTCAATGTATTGCACCTAATTCATATGTTGGGACCTTGTTGAAAATCTTCCAAAATAGCAATACTCCCACTGATTGTCCTTATCTATTCTATAGTTACATCATCAAAGTAGTTTAGTCAAATGTAATGTTTCTTTCATAAATCCTTTTTCACTCTGCTCAATCCTTTATACTTTTTAAATTGTTCTGTTATTACATCTTCCAGTATTATTATTAGTTGTTTTTCTTCTTTCACCTTTTTTTTAAATAATGGTTCCAGTCTAAAGGAAAAATTCCAGAATCCAGAGAATTTTTGAAAATGATAACCAGCCAACTCAATAGATTGTGTTTGTCATTTTGTTCTTAAATATTTGAAGAAACCTGTACAGTGCATTTTTATGTTTCATGCCAATCCAACCTCATAATATTTTAAGTATTTTTCTTTCTCATTTTGTTGGTTCTTCTTTGCTGAATTTTGAAATGCTCCCAGTCCTTAAGCTAACTGATATTTCTGGCGACTTCACGAGCTTTTGCTTTACTTTTATTACTATTGCTTTAAAACAGATTTTACTTTCTTTTGACATCCATGAATTAATCATTTTTCCTCTTGTGTTTTCTTTTTGCCTTAATGAAATAGCTTTTTTACAATTTATGCATTATTCGTTTAAAGGACATTCATTGTCTTTCCACTGTCAAACCTTTTGATGTAATTTCTCAATCAACTACAGCCAACTGTAGCCAACTCCTATCTCCTTAGTTTGTAAATGAAAAAAACTGCAAACACTGGAAATAGAAAATAAGAACAAATGCTGAAAAAAAACTCAGTGGTTCTGGCAACTTCTGTGGAAAGAGAAGCAGAGTTAACAATGGGATTTGAAAAGTAAGAAGTCAGTTTCAATTTGCAGTGAGGTTGGAGGAGGAACTCTGATAGGTTAACACATTGATATCAAAGCAGTAATGTTCATAGATTAATGAGGGTGAGGATGGAGGAACGTGAAGACTGTAACGTAGATCAGACCTGTTCCAATTTCCTTAGAGATTTATTATCTTAATTTCAGATTGAACTACATCACTTATAATAGATAATTCATCCCCTGAAATCACTTTGTGACAACATTATGACTTTTTCCCTAATGTGGATAAAACAAAATCTAAAACAGCCTTCTCCATTATTGGGTTCTCAGCAAATTGTTCTAGAGAATCACCTTGAGTTTATCCCCACTTTATACTAGTTTGACAACATCCAATCTATATTTCAAGGCACCTCTTTCACCTCAGATGGTTGAGGAAGTTTGGGATGGCCCCCAGATCCTAAGAACTTTCTATGGGGGCACAATTGAGAGCATCCTGGCTGGCTACATCACTGCCTGGTATGGGAACTGTACCGCCCTTAATCGCTGGACTCTGCAGAGAGTGGTGCGGACAGCCTAGCACATCTGTAGTTGTCAACTTCCCATGATTCAGGACATTTACAAAGACAGGTGTGAGAAAAGGGCCTGAAGTATCACTGGGGACCTGAGTCACCCAAACCACAATCTATTCCGGCTGCTACCTTCCAGAAAACAGTACCGCAGCATAAAAGCCAGGACCAACAGGCCCCAGGACAGCTTCTTCAACCAGGCCATCAAACTCATTAACTCACACTGATTTGAGTGTATTTCTATGTTACATTGACTGTTCTATTTATTATAAATTATTATAAATTACTACGATTGCACATTGCACATTTAGAGGGATACGTAATGTAAAGATTTTTACTCCTCATGTATGTGAAGGATGTAAGAAATAAAGTCAATTCAATTCAATAATTACAATATTTCCCCTCCAAATGAAAACTCTAATGTTCTGATTTATGCTGTGCTTAACATATTTGGTGGTCTATGAAAAACTCTTGCCATTGTTTTCTGTTCTTTGTCATTGCTTAATTCAACACAAACGGATACCCATCTTAATAATCTGCCACGCCAAAATTATTTCAGATAACCATTCCTTTAATAATAATGCTACAATATTTTCTTTTCCTTTTTCTCTTTGTTCTTTCTAAGTGTCCAATATTCTTTCTCCCATGGGTATTATATCTATTTGTACCATTGAAGTTACAAGTGTCAATCTGGAATATGGCCTGTATATTCTGTACCTTACATAACTCTCAATGGTATATATTGAGATATGGCCCTCTCTTTCTCCATGGTTGGCCAAGATGCTTGCAGGTTCACTGCAAGTTGTTTTACAATATTCTTATTCTTCAACCCTGAGTGATTTTGAACAGAACCTGCCCTAGCAACCACGCAGAAGGTGGAACAGTTCCATCTGCAGCGTGTAGCATGTTCTTCCAGTGCTACCCGAGTTCCTGTGCTTTATAACTCAGAGGTTATAGCCACCAGGAAGTGATTAGAATAGAAGCATAGAAAACCTACAGCACAAAGCTGTGCCAAACATATCCTTACCTGAGAAATTACCTATGGTTACCCATAGCCCTCTATTTTTCTGAGCTCCATGTACCTGTCCAGGAGTCTCTTAAAAGACCCTATTGTATCCGCCTCCACCCCCGTCACCGGCAGCCCATTCCATGCACTCACCGCTCTCTGTGTAAAAAAACTTGCCCCTAACATCTCCTCTACACCTGCTTCCAAGCACCTTAAACCTGTGCCCTCTCGTGTTAGCCATTTCAGCCCTGGGAAAAAGCCTCTATCGACACGATCAACGCCTCTCATCATTTTGTACACCTCTATCAGGTCACTTTGGATTCCTTTGGATTATACCATCTCTTTAACTGCCTTCTGCAAGACCATGAACCGTTTGATACAGGAATGTCTGATGTCTAGTTGTCAGTACAAAGAACAAAATATTGAGTTTATCTACATTTCGAAAGTTGTTCACAAATGGTTTCTCTTATAAGTATAGTTGCAAGTGCTTATTGAAGACAGATCCAGCTACACCTAATCCACTTTGTTACCTAAGCAATGACATGCAATTTTTGATGACATTATCTCTTAATAGTTTACAGAAAAATAGCTTTTATTTATAAATGCAATACTTTAGGATTTCATTTCAGTTCACAGCCCATTTGAGAGTTTTACCACTGATATTGTCACAACCGGAGGTTGTTTTTAAAAGGGAGATTTTTTTTGTCATTTAAAATGCGAACTGTATTTTCTCTTTTTCTCAGTATTATTTTGTGCGTATGCTTTGTCCTTGGATTGTTTCAGAATTAGAATCAGAATCAGGTTTATTATCACCGGCATGTGTCATGAAATTTGTTAATTTAGCAGCAGCAGTTCAGTGCAATACATAATATAGAAGAAAAAGAAAAAATAAAATTAAAAGAATAATAAATAAATAAATAAATCGGTTATAGTATACGTATAATGAATAGATGTTTACAAATCAAGCAAAAACAGAAATAATATATGTTTAAAAAGTGTGGTAGTGTTCACAGTTTTAATGTCCATTTAGGAATCGGATGGCAGAGGGGAAGAAGCTGTTCCTGAATCGCTGAGTGTGTATCTTCAGATTTCTGTACCTCCTACCTGATGATAACAGTGAGAAAAGGGCATGCCCTGGGTGCTGGAGGTCCTTAATAATGGACACTGCCTTTCTAAGACACCAGTCCTTGAAGATATCCTGGGCACTTTGTAGGCTAGTACCCAAGATGGAGCTGACTAAATTTATGACCCTCTGCAGCTTCTTTTGGTCCTGTGCATTAGCCCCTCCATACCAGACCGTGAAGCAGCCTGTCAGAATGCTCTCCATGGTACATCTATAGAAGTTTTTGAGTGTATTTGTTGACATGCCAAATCTTTTCAAACTCCTAATGAAGTACAGTCACTGTTTTGCTGCCTTCGTAGCTGCATCGATATGTTGGGACCAGGTTAGGTCCTCAGAGATCTTAACACCAAGGAACTTGAAACTGCTCACTCCCTCCACTTCTGATCCCTCTATGAGGATTTGTATGTGTTCCTTCATCTTTTCCTCCCTGAAGTCCACTATCAGCTCTTTCATCTTACTGACGTTGAGTGCATGGTTGTTGCTGCAGCACCACTCCACTAGTTGGCATATCTCACTCATGTATGCCTCTTGTCTCCATCTGAGATTCCACCAACAATGGTTCTATCATTAGTAAATTTATAGATGATATTTGAGCTATAACTATCCACACAGTCATGGGTATAGAGAGGGAAGAGCAGTGGGCTAAACACACACCCCTGAGGTGTACACCGGTGTTGAGCATCAGAAAGGAGGATATATTATCACCAATCTGCACAGATTGTGGACGACCATTAGGAAGTCGAGGATCTGATTGCAGAGGGAGGTACAGAGGTCCAGGTCATGTAACTCCTTGTATGTCTCATTGTTTGCCTTTGCACTAAATCCGTCTTTTTCACTATGTTTTGCAATTGTCTCACTCAGGATGATGGGGATTGTTCAACTTTGTTTTATCTCTTGTATTCATTTTGAGATAATTCAATTAACATGGTAATGTCAATGTCCAGAATTTGTACTTGCTCCATGGTGTATTTCAGTAGGGAATGCCAACCCTTCTTTGTTGGGTCCTTGTGGTACTTTGTTGGGTGAAACTCGGACTGAGTTCTGTGTGTCGTCAGTGATTTCTGTTTGTCAAGATTCAGTACTGTTTGCCTGAGCTCTTGTTAGTTTTCCTAGTCAATTTTTGTAATCTTTATTTTTTTTTAATCGCTGAACTTTCCTTGATTCCTTCCCTTGAGTTTGCTAATGATCCTCACAGACACTGAGTTCCCCACAGCATCTCTGGACTGAGAGCATGGTCAACCTCTGGTTCAACGTGACCTATGGGTTTTTGATGAAGTCAAGACAGTAGGATGAATATGCATTGTGGAAATCTCACTAAGCAATATAAATGTATCTGCTCACCTCCTAGGGCACAAACATCTGCCCACCTGAGCTTTATGTTATTCTAACAGTCCAGGGGCTGTATGGCATTGCTCAGTCAGTTTGTCCAGATAGCTTTCTCTTTTCAACACTCTACCTCTGACAGAGCTTGTGTGCTAATTCTGAGAGCAGAATGGTGGTGCTACTGTCTGACAGCGTCACCAACCCAGGTTAAATCTTTGGGACTGTCTATGTGGAGTTTGCACAGTACCCATGTGACTCCAGTTTCATTCCATATCCTGAAGTTGTGCTTTTTGGTTAATTAGCTGGTAGGTAAGTTATACCTAGTGAAATCAGACATTAGAGGATCAAGGCATGTGGGGATATGGGAGAAACAGTGATGAAGGACAAAAGGGGGAGGAGGAACAGAACTGATGGGATTGCGCTTGATAAAGTTTTAAGGGAACTGGGGGATTCTCAGATTCCTGTAAATAATGGGTTAAGGTAGAGTACCGACTGTGTCTGTGTATTCTGGTTTGTGAATGGCTACAGCATGTTTAAGATGATGTCTCACAGCTGCTTCTTTGGAGTAAGTTAAGGGTCAAAGCTCACACAGATCCACAAAAGACGTCTCCTGATTTTTCACACCTTTTGGTTTTGACAAAAGGCGGTTGCTGATGAAGATAAAACAGGACATTCCTTTCTTAACTAAAGATTCAATTTGGTTGAGCCTCTAAGTTATTAAGTTTTGCTTCATTTGAGTAGCTGGAATGTCTATCGGATTTTTTTTTGTATTGGTGGCCTTATAAATTGTAACAATTCTGGAAGTCGAGCAGTGAACCTGTCTGAACTGCCAGAGGGATGAGAACGCTTCTCCCCCTGATGTCAGGACCAAATTCCCTTGCCATCTGAGCTCAAAGAAATAAACTGGTGAAAAGATAAGTAACGATCTTTTTGTGCTGTGGTTTTTTGGTCCGGCGAATTTAAGTTTACACCCTAAGAACCAGCGTTGACTCAGTTAACTGAATGACCTCTTTCTATGTCATAATATAGTATGATATAAAAAGAGTCTGTAGTTAATCACTGTAAGCCAATTATGTTCGCTGAGACTGTGCAGATGTGGTTGCAAAGGTTTCTCACTGGTTGGATGCAATGTTTTTAACAGAACCACAGAGATGTTTATACTGAAGAATAGAGCAATGAAGTTTCCTGGCTGTCACAGATAACATCAGGACTTGTTACTGAAAGGTAAAGGAACCTGATATTGATACCTTGCCAATGTACTAAATAAGAGATTGTTGAAGGTGAAGGAGGATTCAATCCTGGAAACGAGCTGTCTCCTTTACAGCAGGATCAGGTGGGACAGCATTACTGTACTCAGACTGCCTCATTTCCAGTCTACTTACAATGCATTTTAATGTGTTTGACTGTAAGTAAATGAGGCTTGCAGAAAACCACCTTGTAACTTTCTGTCAGAGCAATTAGTCAACGTAATCTCGACACAGGTATTTCAAGACCACGAAGTGGCTTACTCAACACTTAATACCTCTGTGATCTCAAAAACAGAAAGATAGAAGGAAAAATACCCATCAGATTGGCTCCTTAATTTTAGAGGAATTTGGATGCTGCCCAAAAGGTTTTTTAATAATTTAATTAATTTGTGGAAATATTGACATTTATACAAATGAAAATTGACAGAGATATAGAACAGAAAGCAGCAAAAAATGAAAACTATCTCCAAAGAATAAAACGTGTGGAATAAGTGTAGAGGGAGAAACTGTAGAAATACTTGAGACACAATAGATGTGTGAAAGAGGGGATGGATGTGTAGAATGAATCCATGTGGGAAAATTAAAATGATCCAAATGGTTATTTCATTCTAAATATATTATGATACTTAAGGAAAAATAATGATGCCAGAGTCATGCAGTATTGATGGCAGAATCATGCAGTATTCAATAAGTCATGCCGTATTGATGGAGGGAAATGAACAGTCAACAGTTTCAAGTTGAGACTCTTCATTAAGAACACAAAGAGGGGAGATAGGAGAAGAGCCAGAAGGGGTCATCAGATGGCCTTGGCGAGCAGGATTAAGGAAAACTCCAAGGCATTCTACAATATGTGAAAAGCAAGAGGATAAGACATGAGAGATTAGGACCAATCAAGTGACTGTAAAAGCTTTTATAGATATGTAAAAAGAAAAAGCTTGGTTAAGACAAATGTAGGTCCCTTACAGTCAGAAACAGGTGAATTGATCATGGGGAACAAGGACATGGCCAATCAATTGAATAACTACTTTGGTTCTGTCTTCACTAAGGAGGACATAAATAATCTTCCAGAAATAGTAGGGGACCGAGGGTCCAGTGAGATGGAGGAACTGAGGGAAATACATGTTAGTAGGAAAGTTTTAGGTAAATTGAAGGGATGAAAGGCAGATAAATCCCCAGGGACGAATGGTCTGCATCCCAGAGTGCTTAAGGAAGTAGACCAAGAAATAAAGGATGCATTAGTGACAATTTTTTCAAAACACTTTAGATTCTGGACTAGTTCCTGAGGATTGGAGGGTGGCTAATGTAACTCCACTTTTTAAAAAAGGAGTGAGAGAGAAACCGGGGAATTATAGACTGGTTAGCCTGACATCGGTGGTGGGAAAATGCTGGAGTCAGTTATCAAAGATCTGATAACAGCGCATTTGGAAAGTGGTGAAATCATCGAACAAAGACAGCATGGATTTGTGAAAGGAAAATCATCTCTGACAAATCTCATAGAATTTTTTGAGGATGTAACTAGTAGAGTGGATAGGGGAGAACCAGTGGATGTGGTATATTTGGATTTTCAAAAGGCTTTTGACAAGGTCCCACACAGGAGATTAATGTGCAAACTTAAAGCACACGGTATTGGGGGTATGGTATTGATGTGGATAGAGAATTGGTTGGCAGACAGGAAGCAAAGAGTGGGAATAAACGGGACCTTTTCAGAATGGCAGGCAGTGACTAGTGGGGTACCGCAAGGCTCAGTGCTGGGACCACTGTTGTTTACAATATATATTAATGACTTAGACGAGGGAATTAAATGCAGCATCTCCAAGTTTGCAGAAGGCACGAAGCTGGGTGGCAGTGTTAGCTGTGAGGAGGATGCTAAGAGGGTACAGAGTGACTTGGATAGGTTAGGTGAGTGGGCAAATTCATGGCAGATGCAATTTAATGTGGATAAATGTGAGGTTATCCACTTTGGTGGCAAGAACAGGAAAATGAATGGTGGCCGATTAGAAAAAGGAGAGGTGCAACGAGACCTGGGTGTCATTGTACACCAGTCATTGAAAGTGGGCATGCAGGTACAGCAGGTGGTGAAAAAGGCGAATGGTATGCTGGCATTCATAGCAAGAGGATTCGAGTACAGGAGCAGGGAGATTCTATTGTAGTTGTACAAGGCCTTGGTGAGACCACACCTGGAGTATTGTGTGCAGTTTTGGTCCCCTAATCTGAGGAAAGACATTCTTGCCATAGAGGGAGTACAAAGAAGGTTCACCAGATTGATTCCTGGGATGGCAGGACTTGCATATGATGAAAGACTGTATTGACTAGGCTTATACTCGCTGGAATTTAGAAGATTGAGGGGGGATCTTATTGAAACGTATAAAATTCTAAAGGCATTGGACAGGCTAGATGCAGGAAGATTGTTCCCGATGTTGGGTCAGTCCAAAACGAGGGGTCACAGTTTAAGGATAAAGGGGAAGCCTTTTAGGACCGAGATGAGGAAAAACTTCTTCACACAGAGAGTGGTGAATCTGTGGAATTCTCTGCCACAGGAAACAGTTGAGGCCAGTTTATTGGCTATATTTAAGAGGGAGTTAGATATGGCCCTTGTGGCTAAAGGGATCAGAAGGTATGGAGAGAAGGCAGGTACAGGGTTCTGAGTTGGATGATCAGCCATGACCATACGGAATGGCGGTGCACGCTCGAAGGGCCAAATGGCCTATTCCTGCACCTATTTTCTATGTTTCTATGTTTCTAAGTGTGACAGTGGAAAAGTGTGCATGGAACCAGAGGAGATAGCAGAGGTACTTAATGAATACTTTGCTTCAGTATTCACTATGGAAAAGGACCTTGGCGATTGTAGGGGTGACTTACAGTGATCTGAAAAGCTTGAGCATAAGGACATCAAGAAAGAGGATGTGCTGGAGCTTTTGGAAGCATCAAGCTGGATAAGTTACCAGGATTGGATGAGATATACCCCAGGCTACTGTGGGAGGCGAGGGAGGATATTGCTGAGCCTCTGGCAATGATCTTTGCATCATCAATGGGGACAAGGGAGGTTCCAGAGAATTGGAGGGTTGCAGATGTTGTTCTCTTATTCAAGAAAGGGAGTAGGGATAGCCCAGGAAATTATAGACCAGTGAGTCTTACTTCAGTGGTTGGTAAGTTGATGAAGAAGATCCTGAGAGGCAGGATTTATGGACATTTGGAGAGGCATAATATGATTAGGTATAGTCAGCATGGCTTTGTCAAAGGTAGGTTGTGCCTTACGAGTCTGATTGAATTTTTTGAGATGTGACTAAATACATTGATGAAGGTAGAGCAGTAGATGTAGTATATATGGATTTCAGCAAGGCATTTGATAAGGTACACTATGCAAGGCTTATTGAGAAACTAAGGAGGCACAGGATCCAAGGGGACCTTGCTTCATGGATCCAGAACTGGTTTGCCCACAGAAGGCAAAGAGTGGTTGTAGATGGGTCATAATCTGCATGGAGGTTGGTGAACATGGTGTGCCTCAGGGATCTGTTCTGGAACCCCTTCTCCTCATGACTTTTATAAATGACCTGGATGATGAAGTGGAAGGATGAGGAAGTGGAAGAATGAGTTAGTAAATTTGCTGATGACACAAAGGTTGGGGGTTTTGTAGATAGTGTGGAGGGCTGTCAGAGGTTACAGCGGGACATTGATGGAATGCAAAACTGGGCTAAGAAGTGGCAGATAGAGTTCAACCCAATTAAGTGTGAGGTGGTTCATTTTGGTAGGTCAAATATGATGGCAGAATGTAGTAGTAATGGTAAGACTCTTGGCAGTGTGGAAGATCAAAGGGATCTTGGGGTCCGAGTCCATAGGACACTCAAAGCTGCTGCACAGGTTGACTCTGTGGTTATGCCTTCTTCATCAACCGTGGGATTGTGTTCAAGTGCCAAGAGGTAATGCTATAGCTATATAGGACCCTGGTCAGACCCCACTTGGAGAACTGTGCTCAGTTCTGGCCACCTCACTACAGGAAGGATGTGGAAACTACAGAAAGAGTGCAGAGGAGATTTGCAAGGATGTTGCCAGGATGGGAAAACATGCCTTAGGTTGATTGAACTTGGCGTTTTCTCCTTGGAGCGACGGAGGATGAGAGCTGACCTGATAGAGGTGTATAGGATGATGAGAAGCATTGATCCTGTGGATAGTCAGAAGCTTTTTCCCGGGGCTGAAATGGCTAGCACGAGAGGGAATAGTTTTAAGGTGCTTGGAAGTAGGTACAGAGGAGATGTCAGGAGTACGTTTTTTACTCAGAGTGGTGAGTCCGTGGAATGGGCTGCCGGCAACTGTGCTAGAAGTGGATACCTGGATAGGTACATGGAGCTTAGAAAAATAGAGGGGTATGGGTAACCCTCGGTAATTTCTGAAGTACATGTTCAGCACAGCATTGTGGGCTGAAGGGCCTGTATTGTGTTGTAGGTTTTCTGTTTCTATACCTAGTATAAAAATGTGCGGAGAAGAAGCTGATCTACAACTGGTGGGTGATACGTGGATTCAGCTGAAGGGACGATGGACAGATGAGACTGGGAGAGGGAGAGTAGAAATGGAATATAAAGTTGTAAGTTGATAGGTGGAAGTGACAAAGAATTGAAGATCTGAGTCTGATTGATGAGGATAGTGGATCATGGAATGAAAGGAAGGAGGTCAGGAGGGGAACTGGTGGGAAAAATGTGTGGCTGATGGGTAGATCGAGAAGATAGGAGAGGGGAATAGTGTCTCTATTGGATGATACTTGATGTTTGTCAATTCCTACCTCAAACTAGATGGCTACCCCATTTTATGGAATCACAGCATCAGGCAAGTTTTACAATATGGAATTATGGCAACTGGGCCTTAAGAGCATAACAGCTCCATATAAGAGCATTCTAACTAGACCTATTCCTCTACCCTTTTCTCATAGACCAACAAGTATTTTCCTTCACCAAGTGCTTGCCCAGCTCACTTTGGAATTCTATGACTGAATCCACCTCTATCACTAGCAGCACATTAAGATCCTAAAGAATCTTAGACAGGATTTTCTCCACCTCCTCTTTGTTTTTTTGTACATCATTTGCATTCGGTCTATGCTATCTGGTTCTTTTTCCTGCATCAGTCAAGATAGGTCCCCTCATCTACTCTGCATGTACCCTTTTACAACCATCCTTCAGAATGTCTCACATTCTCTGTTAGCTGGGGCTGAGAGCAACCAAAGCATCTCCAGTCTCTCCATGCAACTCACTCCTTAAAGAGACATCTTCAAAATGCAATGCCTCAAGAAAGCAGCAACCATTACTAAGGACCCTCACCATCCAGGACGTAACTTTTTCTCCTTACTTATATCAGGGAGTAGGTACAGGAACCAGAAGACCCACACTCAACATTTTAGGGACAGCTTCTTCTCCTCTGTCATCAGACTTCTGAATGGTCCATGAACCCATGGACACTACCTTGAATTTCATTTTTTGCACTATTTATTTATCTATTTGTTTGATTTTTTATAACTATGATAATTTTTATTGATGTTTATGTCTTGCACTGTACTTTTGTCACTAAACAACAAATTTCACAACATATGTCAGTGATAATAAGCCTGATCTGATTCTGAGTTTTCCTAATGGAAAAGAGCCGCCACCCTGAATGAAGGCCAGATAGAGAGGTTCATGGGAAATGAGGAGCAGTGGCCTGAGCTAAGAGTCGAGGCCAGGAGCCACTGAAAAGGGTAGCATTTGGGAAAAACAGTCTTTAAGTAGAGTTGGGAGCAATTCTGGAATCAACTTATTAAATCTCTTCTGCATTCTCTCTAAACCGAATGTTCTTCTTAAAGTGTGCCATTCAGAACTTGATACAATGCTCTAGTTGTGTCAAAAAGTTTCAATGTGACTTCTTTGCACTGTTACTCAGACACTCTACCAATAAAAACCAGGATCCCAGGTGCATTTTCTCAACATGCCCTGCCACCTTCACTGGACTATGCAATGACATCCTCAGTTCTCTCCTCTCAATCTTCCAATCAAAATCTCAGCATTATGTTTTATCTGTCGCAAATCTGCCCATTTAACCAGCTTGTCAATAACTCTCTGAATCCATTGCAATTCTCACCACAATCCACTTCATATTCAGGTTTAGAAATTTTTCCCTCTATATCCACTTCCATGTCATTAATGAATTTTAGTCAAAATGTAGGCTATCAATGGCCACTTCAAACACTCCCAGGGAAACCTAGCTCAAATGTGCCCTTAATGCTCTGGAAGTCACACTGACATAACTACAGATATATGTGACTGATATGGAAATAATGTCAGGTGCAAAATGGTGAATCATTCCAGTAAGTGTTGGGTTAAAACCATGGAGTAATATAAAGCAACTTAAATGTTCTGAATCAGAATCTCATTTAATATCACTGGCATATGTTGTGCAGTAGCAGTACAATGCAATACATAATAATAGGAAAAAAACAGTAATTGCAGTATCTATACATATAAATACTTAAGTAAGTAGTGCCTAAAAATAGAAATAAAAGAAGTAATGAGGTAGTACTACAATATGAGAAAATCTGCAGACAGCTGGAAATCCGAGCAACACACACAAAATGCAGGAGGAACTCAGCAGGCCAGGCAGCATCTATTGGGCGAAGACCCTTCTTCAGGTAGCGTTCATAGATTCAATGTCCATTCAGAAATCAGTAGGCAGAGGGGAGGAAGCTGTTCCTGAATCACTGAAAGTATGCCTTTTCGCTTCTGTCTCTCCTTCCTGATGGTAGCATGAGAACAATGCATGGCCAGGATGATTGGGGTCCTTAATGATGGAAACCACATTTTTGAGGCATCACCTCTTGAAGATGCCCTGGAATCTCAAGATGTAACTGAATTCCCAGGCTAGTCTTTTCAACTCCTATCTGTAATAAAAAGAATCAACATCCATATTGATTAGCATCTCTTTAACTCGAAGAGCGGAAGTTGTACACGCATACAGAATGAGTTTAATAACTGTCATCTACCCACAAGGCATTCAGATCTTTTGATTTACTTGATTCTAGAAGAGTTTGAAAACATGCTAATTGTTGGTTTTTTAACAGAACCTTCACCAAAAGAACATTTTTACATTCATACCAAACACCTAACTGCTAGAGGAACTCAATGGAATGAGCAGCATCTGTCGGGGGAGAGAAATTATCAACATTTCAGGTCAAGACCCTGCATCTCAATGTGGAGAGGAAAGATAGATTGTATAAAGAAATGAGGGGTGAGACATGGAAGTGGCGATAGGTGGAATGAGGAGGAATGAAGACTAGTGGGCAGACAGGGTCTGGTAGGGGAGGGGGAGGAGTGAAGTTGGGAGACAGAGGTAGGTAGATGATAGTTGAAAGCACCAAGGGAAAAAACTAGGCAGACGGAGCAATAGACCATAAGACCATAAGAAAACATAGGAGCAGAATTAGGCCATCTGGCCTATCAGATCTGCTGTGCCGTTCAATCATGGCTGATCCTTTTTTCTCTGCTCCTCAACCGCAGTTCCCTGTCTTCTCCCCATAACCTTTGATGCCATGTCCAATCAAGAACCTATCAGTCTCTGCCTTAAATAGACCCAACAACTTGGCCTCCAAAGCTGCATGTGGCAACAAATTCCACAAAATCACCACCCTTTGGCTAAAGGAATTTCTCTGCATCTCTGTTTTGAAAGGGCGCCCCTCTATCCTGAGGCTGTGCCCCCTTGTCCTAGACTCTCCCACCATGGGAAACATCCTTTCCACAACTACTCTGTCTAGGCATTTCTATGAGATTCCCTTCACCCTTCTGAATTCCAGCGAGTACAGACCCCATGCCATCAAATGTTCAGCAAGTTGTGGAGAGAGGTAGGGGAGGGGCAAGGTAACTGTGCTTCAGAGGGCATGTACTTAATGCAAGAGGGTGTAATTTCAAAGGTGAGGGGTGCCTGGAATGCAGTTCCTGGGGTAGTGGTAGAGAGAGAAACATTAGGAATTTTAAGAGACATTTAAGTAGGTACATTAATGTAAGGAAAATGGAAGAATATGGGCACTTTGAAGGCAGAAGTGATTAGTTTAGTGAGACAATTTTATTACTCATCTAACTGGTTTGGCAGAACATTATGGGCCGAATGGCCTGTTCCTGTGCTGTACTAATCTATGTTCTCTATTGGTTTTCTTCTGTGGTTGGTGCTTGATGATCAGCATGGGCATACTGGAGATACAGGGTTGTTTTCCATGCTGTAGGATTTCAAGACCATTTATGAAAATTAAAGTTGTGAATAACAATGGAAAACTTTAATTGCTTCAAAATTTATTTGCTTTTCCAAGCATTAAAATATTTCTGCATGGTGCATCTCAATACCTTACTGTTTAGATTATTGGCCCAGAGCATTTTTATGGCCATGTTTCTATTTGAAATAAACAGCTTGGCTCCCAATGTTCCTGCTTTAATTTTGTGCAAGCACTAAAATCAGGGCATATGGCATTTAGCAATGCTCTAAATGTGGCTAATTCCACCTACAGATATTTCATTTTCTAAATTGTGTCTGAACCTGCCCAGGTAGGGAAAATCAAACAAGGCTCACAAGGTTTCACAATTCAGAATATTTAGATGCAGCTTGTTAAAACCTGGCCACATGCCACACACAAAATAATGCAAATACATGCATCTTAAGTAATATTACATGCAATGTTTCATGAAATTACTGATGGTATGATATAAAATGCTGCAAACTATTACAATCCAATACGACCCGTACCTTACATACTTAACATGGAACATAGAACATAGAATAATACAGCATAGGAACAGACCTTTCAATCCACAATATTCTGCCAAACCAGCTAAAAAGTAATAAAAAAACAACTAATCCCTCCTATTTACTCAATGTCCTTATCTCCCCATCTTCCCTAAAAGCCCCTAATGTATTTGCCTCTACCACCATTCCAGGCATCTGCCTCTCTGAGTAAAAACCTTACCCCTCACATCCCCTTTGAACCTATTCCCTCTCACCTTCAACGTGTGTCCTCTGGTATTAGACATTTCAGCTCTGGGAAACAGATGCTCTCTGTTACAACTCAATGCCTGTGTATCTTTGGTGGACAGGTTGGACTCAGAGTCGAAACAGAGAAAGACTAAGATTATGACCCTCAATCTATAATCTCCTCCTCCCATCAGGGCATATGGCATTGACTTTCCCTGCATTGGCAGATTCACCTACCTGGGCAACATCATTCAGCAGGATGGTGGGTCCAAAGAGACACATGGTGTACTCTCAGCAAAGGTAGAAACATCTTCAGATCAACGAGCAACATATGCAACCAAGTAATATGTCCAATCCAAGGTGAAGCTGCACCAGAGCTGTGTTCTGTCCACACTCTTGCACGGGTCAGAACGTTGGCACAAGATGGAGAACAACCCTGTCAAGCTGTCATCATTCCACACCATGAGCCTCAAGAAGATTCTCCTTATTTTCTGGCTAAGAATGATCTCCAACCTTGTCCTGCTCCTTCAGTGTCACCAAGAGGACATGGCCACAATCATCGTGAAGTAGTGTTAGGGGTGGATTGGGCAAGTGATGAGAAGAGAGGCCAACTCCACCATCAAGACGGTACTTCATTGGATCCCTGAAGGTAGAGGAAGCATAGGAGACAGAAGAACATTTAGTGCCATACTGTAGAGGTAGAAATGAGGACCCTGAACTACACCTGGGGCACAATAGAGAGGATGGCCAAGGAGAGACAGAGATGAAAGACCTTCATGGCTGCCCTAAGCGCCAAAGGTTTAACAGGCAGTAACTAACTCTGGCTGTTCACCCTCCCCCTTGAGAATACCCAGCAGCCGTTCCAATACATCCTGGACCCTAGCACCCGGGAGACTACACACCATCCTGGTGTTTCTTTTGTAGCTGCAGAATCTCCTGTTTGTCCCCCCTAAGTATCAAGTCCCCTATAACTAATGCACTGCCTGACTTTACCCTTCCCTGCTGAGCCTCAGAGCCGGCCACAGTGCCACCAGCCTGGCTGCTGCTGCTGTGCCCCAATGGGTAACCCCCCCAAATAGCATCCAAGGAGGTATGCTTGTTGCTGAGCAGGATGGCCACAGGAAAACCCTGCACTGACTCCTTAATCTCCTTACCTCTCCTGGAGGTCATCCATTTGCTGTCCAAAGCCTGTAGTCTGAGTGTGACCACCTCTACAAATGTATCATCTATCATGTGTCTGGCCTCTCAGATTACCTTGATTACATTCAACTCCAGCTCCAATTCCTTGATCCAGTCAGCTAGGCGCTGAAGTTGGGTGCACTTCCTGCAGATGTAGCCATCAGGGAAACCATAAGGTACCTGAATTTCCACATCATTACAGGAGGGGCATTCTATCTTGACTACTCTGTACACAATAAAAGAAGCTTACTTCTTCTTTTGGTGTATAAGATGATGAGGTGCATTGGTCGTGTGGATAGCCAGAGGCTTTTTTCCAGGGCTGAGATGGCTAACATGAGGGGGCATAGTTTTAAGGTACAATGAAAATGGGTACCGGAGGGACATCAGGGGTAAGTTTTTCACACAGAGAGTGGTGGTGCATGGAATGTACTGCCGGCAGCAGTGGTGGAAGTGGATACGATAGGCTCTTTTAAGAGCCTCTTAGATTGGTACATGAGCTTATAAAAATAGAGGGCTATGCCCTCGGGAAATTCTCTATAGTAGGTTACATGGTTGGTACAACATTGTGGGCCGAAAGGCCTGTAATGTGCTGTAAATTTCTACATTCTATGTTCTATGTTGTTATCTGCGCCTCTGCCTGTTCTCACCAAAGCTTGTTAAACCAAAGCCTTCCAACTCTATTACTGACACACTCCAACAATGGCCACTTGCTTGACCCTAATTTCCTTTTTATATGCTGCTGATTTTAGGCATCTTTCGCCAACATTTAACAGCCCTGCACAGTTAAAAAGACTAATTTTTCTTTTTTCATTCTTTCTCTCTCCTTTCTGCTCCATTGCTTTTCAGATTTCACAAATTGTGCTAATGCCAGAATGCAACTTGTAAAATTAACTATTTCTCTCCTCCCTCAGAAGCTGCTTGAACTGATGAGTTACTCCAGCAGATTGTTGCTTACAAATAGTCACAGAATCTTTGATTGACACAACCATCCCATTTGATTGTATCACACTGATGTCCAACCATTAGCACAATCGCCAATGCTTT
The DNA here is from genome assembly GCF_030028105.1 of Mobula birostris. Lineage (NCBI taxonomy): Eukaryota > Metazoa > Chordata > Chondrichthyes > Myliobatiformes > Myliobatidae > Mobula > Mobula birostris. Next base: position 139,002,711 of record NC_092374.1, on the reverse strand, counting down.
GATGGAGGTACATAAGTTAATCAGGAGTTTAAAAACCTTGTTAATGCATGTTTCTAATATTCACATCTGCAAATCCTGTTGAGAACAGAACTGGACACACTGAAGTTATTCTGTTATTCATGTGTTGCCTCGTTATTTTGGTGACATTGTCACATAGCACTAGTCCAGGCAAAAGTTTATCTTTTAAATAAACACCCACTTCAGGAGTTTATTTTCTTTTATAATCTGTTTGAAAAAATCATCTCTGACACTGGGACCTCACAGCACCTTGGGATAAGAGCTACATTTAACTGTTTCATCATTTCTTTGGTTCACCATGAGGCGTATATCACAAACAAGAGAAAATCTGCAGATGCTGGAAATCCAAGCAACATCGATTTCTTGAACTTCTGGTAATGCCCCACCCACTTTTCTTTCACCATTCCCCATTCCAATTTCCCTCTCTCTTACCTGCCCATCACCTCTCTCTGGCGCTCCTCCCTCTTCCCTTTCTTCTATGACATTCTGTACTCTCCCATTAGATTCCCCCTTCTCCATCCCTTTATCTGTTTCACCAATTGACTTCCCAGTTCTTTATTTTATCCCCTCCTACTCTCCTGGTTTCACCCATCACCTACTACTTGTATTTCTTCCTCCCCTCCCCCCACCTTCTACTCTAACTTCTCATTTTTTTTCTCCAGTCCTGATGAAGGGTCTCGGTCTGAAGCGTTGACTGTTTACTCTTTTCCATAGATGCTGCCTGGATTGCTGAGTTCCTCGAACACTTTGTGTGTGTTGCTTTGGATTTCCAGAATCTGCAGATTTTCTCGTTATTGTTTCAAATCCAGACTTATATAAAATTGCACAAACCTTTCACATCATTATACATTGAAGAATTCTGAAAGTTTACTACTTTAATTTCAAATTCCATTTCCATTCTGAGATGTCTTATACTGGCATGTTGCATGCTCTTTCCCAAACCTAAAGAACAATTACAGCCCAAAACATTAACTGTTTATTCATTTCCGTAGATGCTGCCTGACCTGCTGCGTTCCTCCAGCATTTTGTGTGGGTTGCTCTGGATTTGCAGTATTTTCAGACATGCAGTTTACCATATTTTGCTAGGGGAACATTTGTTTCTCAAGTAAATGCTTGCACTGGGATATTTTGTCAAATGTGGCATTTTATTTAATGTAAAAACAATTATGTTGATTACAAACTTGATGGAGACATAGGTTATTTTACATATTGGAAATCTAAAAATTGCTACTTTGTTCCATCCAATGCTCTTTGAAAAATTCATCCTAGGCAGCCTGGTGGCAACTCTGCAATAATACATTGAACAGTTGAACATTTCATTAAATATTTTGACTCCAATTTGCTTCCATGGTTAAAACCCAACAGGTAAATGCTTCTGTGAAAAAGGGGGCAACTATAATGGAAGGAAGGGAGAGAAATAGTGTTAGAGAGTTCTAGTGAAAGGAAGACAGATAAGCATTTCTGTGGCTGCAAAAGTGACTCTAAGAATATATTGTCTCCCTGGTGCAACAGCCAACATGTCTCAGAGCAGTTGTAGGACATTCTGAAAGAGGAGGGTGTATAGTCAGAGGTCATGGTATATTGAAGTACCAATGGCAAAGTTAGGAGTAGGGATGATGTCCTGTAATTTGAGTTTAGGAAGCTAGGTAGCCAATTACAGAAGAGGTCCTGAAGGGTACAATCTCTGGAACTAATGCATATTGGAATAGAAGGATATGCCAGATGAATGTGTGCCTGAAGGGATAGTGCAAGGGGGGAGGCTTTAGAATCCTGGATCATTGCATTAGATTTTGGGAGCTTCTCTGCAGCTTATAAATAATGAATCATCAGAATCCTCCAGACCCAAATGATCTCAAAGTTGAGTTCTGTGACATCCGAAAAATCAGGAGGAAATAACCTCAGGTGCTCAGTAGTGAGATTGACACCACTGATCTTCCTGGTTTCATCTGTACACTTGTATGCAATGTATAATACATACTTGCAGCAAGGAAAGCTGCATGACCTACATAAATAATCAGAGAGAAGTGACCTGATGGGCTCCGAATTTAGAAAACACGTTCAACAGGTGTGACCAACAGTTCTATTGATATGATACTTTTCACAAAGCAATGTCATTTAAGAAAAGGTCATTTGAAAAAACAAATACCAGATCATATTTTTCACATTTGCTATCTGGCTAACAGCTACGGAGACATATATTTCCACAATATTTTCGTGTCAGACTCCAAACACTGAGGAATTCAAGCTTACTATATCTCAATTCAAAGAACTATCTCCCAGTAACTAATCCAGTGAACCACTGCTGCACTAAATACAACATAATACTGTTCAGGTATTCTATCCTGAGTTGAATACATTGAAACGATATGGGTACTCTAGGCGTGGTTTCATTCAGATGCTAATTAATTGTATTAGGTTTTTCTTCTTATATCCCAATCCCTTTGTGATGAAGGCTAGCATGCAGAAATTGCATATTGTTTATGTGCTTCTTTATACAAGGACACCAATTTCTTTGAAATGTGGGCATTTCTTAGTCTCTAGCCTTTCAAAACAAATTCCACATTTCAACCCTTTCTTCTAAAAGGGATAACTTCAGGTTTCTCCACATCACATACTGTCTTGTTCATGCTCACTCATATCACCTGCCCTTATTTCTTTAAAGCCATTCAGATGCTCTTCACAGCTTAGCTCACCATGTAGCTTTGAGCTTGTAGCAAATGTGGATATGTTAAATCCAGATTCCTTCTGACTTATTGATCTAGGCATTAAAGAGCTGAAGTGCAATCATTGATCTTTGGCACCCACAGTGGTAACATTCCATGATTCTATGTTCTATACTCAGCAACCACTTTATTAGGTGTCGGTGTCTGTCTATCTGTCTGTCTGTCTGTCTGCCTCTCTCTCTCTCTCTCTCTATATATATATATATATATATCTGTATCTTTCTCTTTATCTCCATCTCTATCTATCCCTCTCTATCTCTGTCTCTCTCTCTCTCTGTCTCCTCTTTTGTAAGGTATAATGTTTCTTCTATCTTGAAAACAATTTCAATGCATACATCTAATGCCTCTAATATTTCCTTGTTCCTCACTAAGATTTCTCCCATTTCCTTCTGTAAGGATTGCACAGTAAGTGGAAAAAGAAAATCAGAAGAATCCAGAAAACTATCAATGAACTGTCAAGTGGGGCAGAAAGGTGACAGGTGGAATTCAGTCAGGAGATATCTAATGTTAGATTCTTCTGGAGAGGATGAGTGACTGTTCCGCCATCTTTACACTCATGACCGTGTGCCTAAGCACAGCACAAATATCAATTATAAATTCACCAGTGACACCACTGTTGTTGGTAGAATCTCAGATGGCAACAAGGAAGCAAATAGGAATGAGATAGATTGGATGGTTAAGTGTTATCACAACCACAACTTTGTACTCAATGTCAGCAAGACCAAGGAATGGTTTGTGGACTTCAGGAATGGGAAGTTGAGGGAACATACACCAGCCATGATGAAATGGTGGAGCAAATTTGATGGGCCAAGTGGCCTAATTTTGTTCCTATATCCTTTGATCTTATAGTCTTATATGGTTCTTCCACATGAGGTACTGGCCAATGATCATGTCCAAGAATCTAGATGTTTAAATAGTGATAACTGTAGAAATGTTAATGATGAGTGAGTGGAGAGGAGACACATTTCTTCTGAAGTTGATATGGTTTTGAAGGCATTCAGCTCCAATTGTTGTGATTACATCAGGACATGAGCGTATTTACTTTCTAATATATCCTGGCGGGAAAGTTTAATAGAGCTGTTAGGGAGGGTTTAAACTAATTTGGCAGGGGGATGGGAATCGGAATGACAGAGCGGAGGAAGGGGAAAACAGAAATAAATCTAAGATAGTGAGCAGTAAAGATGTCAGGAAAGACAGGCAGGTGATGGGGCAAATGTGTAGCCATTGGGATGAGTTGCAGTGAAATCAAAGCGAAAAGTACCAAATACTGGTCTTACTTAAATGCATGCAGCATAAAGAATAAGGTGGATGATTTTGTTGTACAGCTACAGATTGGCAGGTATGATATTGTGGCCATCACTGAGATGTGGCTAAAGGATGCGTGTCTCTGGGAGCTGAACATCCAAGGATACATGGTGTATCGGAAGGATAGGAAGTTAGGCAGAGGGGGAGGCATGGCTTTATTGGTAAGAAATGATATTAAATCATTAGAAAGAGGTGATATAGGATCGGAAGGTGCAGAATCTTTATGGGTTGAGCTGAGAAATTACAAGGGTAAAAGGACCCTGATGGCAGTTATTTATAGGTCTCCAGACAGCTGCAGGGATGTGGACTACAAATTACAACAGGAAATAGAAAAGGCTTGTCAGAAGGGCAGTGTTATGATAATTGTGGGGGATTTTAACATGCAAGTGGATTGGGAAAATCAGGTCAGCACTGGATCTCAAGAGAGAGAATTTGTAGAATGTCTGCGAGATGGCTTTTTAGAAGAGCTTGTTGTTGAGCCCACTAGGGGATCGGCTGTACTGGATTGGGTATTGTGTAATGAACCGGAGGTGATTAGAGAGATTGAGGTGAAGGAACCCTTAGGAGGCAGTGATCATAACATGATTCGAGTTCACTGTGAAATTTGAAAAAGTGAAGCCGAAATCTGATGTGTCGGTATTTCAGTGGAGTAAAGGAAATTACAGTGGCATGAAAGAGGAACTGGCCAAAGTTGACTGGCCAAAGACAACAGAGCAGCAGTGGCTGGAGTTTATGCGAGAAGTGAGGAAGGTGCAAGACAGGTATATTCCAGAAAAAAGAAATTTTCAAATGGAAAAAAGATGCAACCGTGGTTGACAAGAGAAGTCAAAGCCAAAGTTAAAGCAAAGAAGAGGGCATACAAGGAAGTAAAAATTAGTGGGAAGACAGAGGATTGGGAAGTTTTTAAAACCTTACAAAAGGAAACTAAGAAGGTCATTAAGAGAGAAAAGATAAACTATGAAAGGAAGCTAGCAAATAATATCAAAGAGGATACTAAAATCTTTTTCAAGTATATAAAGAGTAAAAGACAGGTGAGAGTAGATATAGGACCGATAGAAAATGATGCTGGAGAAATTGTAATGGGAGATAAGGAGATGGCAGAGGAACTGAATGAGTATTTTGCATCAGTCTTCACTGAGGAAGACATCAGCAGTATACCGGACACTCAAGGGTGGCAGGGAAGAGAAGTGTGCGCAGTCACAATTACGACAGAGAAAGTACTCAGGAAGCTGAATAGTCTAAAGGTAGATAAATCTCCTGGACCAGAAGGAATGCACCCGCGTGTTCTGAAGGAAGTGGCTGTGGAGATTGCGGAGGCATTAGCGATGATCTTTCAAAAGTCGATAGATTCTGGCATGGTTCCGGAGGACTGGAAGATTGCAAATGTCACTCCGCTATTTAAGAAGTGGGCAAGGAAGCAAAAAGGAAATTATAGACCTGTTAGCTTGACATTGGTGGTTGGGAAGTTGTTGGAGTCGATCATCAAGGATGAGGTTACAGAGTACCTGGAGGCATATGACAAGGTAGGCAGAACTCAGTGTGGATTCCTTAAAGGAAAGTCCTGCCTAACAAACCTATTACAATTTTTTGAGGAAATTACCAGTAGGCTAGACAAGGGAGATGCAGTGGATGTTGTATATTTGGATTTTCAGAAGGCCTTTGACGAGGTGCCACACATGAGGCTACTTAACAAGATAGGAGCCCATGGAATTATGGGAAAGTTACATACGTGGATAGAGCATTGACTGATTGGCAGGAAACAGAGTGGGAATAAAGAGATCCTATTCTGGTTGGCTGCCGGTTACCAGTGGTGTTCCACAGGGGTCCGTGTTGGGGCTGCTTCTTTTTACATTGTCTGCGGAGAGACTTGGATAGATTGGAAGAATGGGCAAAGAAGTGGCAAATGAAGTACAATGTTGGAAAGTGTATGGTTATGCACTTTGGCAGAAGAAATAAACAGGCAGACTATTATTTAAATGGGGAAAGAATTCAAAGTTCTGAGATGCAACGGGACTTGGGAGTCCTTGTACAGGATACCCTTAAGGTTAACCTCCAGGTTGAGTCGGTAGTGAAGAAGGCAAATGCAATGTTGGCAATCATTTCTAGAGGAATAGAGTATAGGAGCAGGGATGTGATGTTGAGGCTCTATAAGGCGCTGGTGAGACCTCACTTGGAGTACTGTGGGCAGTTTTGGTCTCCTTATTTAAGAAAGGATGTGCTGACGTTGGAGAGGGTACAGAGAAGATTCACTAGAATGATTCGGGGAATGAGAGGGTTAACATATGAGGAACGTTTGTCCGCTCTTGGACTGTATTCCTTGGAGTCTAGAAGGATGAGGGGGGACCTCATAGAAACATTTCGAATGTTGAAAGGCATGGACAGAGTGGATGTGGCAAAGTTGTTTCCCATGATGGGGGAGTCTAGTACGAGAGGGCATGACTTAAGGATTGAAGGGCGCCCATTCAGAACAGAAATGCGAAGGAATTTTTTTTAGCCAGAGGGTGGTGAATCCATGGAATTTGTTGCCACGGGCAGCAGTGGAGGCCAAGTCATTGGGTGTATTTAAGGCAGAGATTGATAGGTATCTGGGTAGCCAGGGTATCAAAGGTTATGGTGAAAAGGCGGGGGAGTGGGACTAAATGGGAGAATGGATCAGCTCATGATAAAATGGCGGAGTAGACTCGATGGGCCGAATGGCCGACTTCTGCTCCTTTGTCTTATGGTCTTATGGTATAATGCTGCTGGGATTCATCGCTTCTGATGACTACTCCAATAACAGGGCTGTCATCCACAAACTTTATCAGTAACTGATGAATCACTGGAGATGCAATCACTGGCATACAGAGAAAATAGGAGAGGGGAGAGACACACCCCTGTAGCACACCAGTGCTGAGTAAGCAGGATGTGGAGATGTGTTTGTCTACTTTTACACACAACCTCAAGTCATGCAGGAAATTTGTGATCACCTGCAGATGGGACCTAATAAAGTGCAAAAAGCTGATTAAAAAAGTGCAATGCAGGTAAAAAAAAAAACAGGTAAGTTGTGAAGCCAAGAGCCCATCTTATTGTACTGGAGGTCCATTCAAGAGTTTGATAACAATAGGATAGAAGCTACCCTTCAGCCCAGTGGTACATGCTTTCAGGCATTTATATCTGGTTTGGTATTTAGTTCCAAAATAACCTTCTGCTCTTACAACTATGCAGACCTACAAACGCAAAGCCTCAGCCTCCTCATTTGATTCTGTCTCGTTTGCAGCCAGGTTCCTAGATTAGTTTCCACCCTGATCCTGTGCAGTCTGTGGTGATTAATAACATCTAAATGGAAACTTCAAACTCTTCCACCATGGACAGGAGAAGTTTGATGAACTTCAGAAGTGTGTGAATAGTTTGTGAAGTGGCATGTTTCCCCCACCATTTACATTGGACTTCTGTATGCTCCTAATGCATGAACTTCACCGTAATTGAAGGGACTTGTTATGGGAGGACATTTGTCTTACTGATGTTCAGGTTAAGGGACATCCTTGTGCTGATATTTTTATTGTTACTGTTCATTCAAAGATTTACAGAACTGTAACGGGAGGAAAGACTGTGGAAGCTTCCACATTCCACAGATTTCAGTCATACAAATCTTCAGAAATTGTTGTTTCAAAAGGTTTCAAAGGTACATTAAATGTCAGAGAAATGTATACAATATACATCCTGAAATGTTTTTTCTTCACAACCATCCATGAAAAGAGGAGTGCCCAGAAAGAATGAATGACAGTTAAATGTTAGAACCCCAAAGTTCCCCCCAGCTCCCCTCCCTCCCACGCATAAGCAGCAGTAAAGCAACAATCCCCCTCCCCCACCAGCATAAAAAACCATTGAGCACTCAAGTGTGCAGCAAAGCAACAGTAAAGACACGGACTTGCAGTACCCCAAAGACTACTCGTTCACCTGGTATTCAACATACCACAGGCTCTCTCTCCCTAATAAGGGGGAAAGAGGTGTCTCTGTTTCTCAGCAAGAGGGGACACATAACAAGCAACTCGCTGGTTTACGAGGTTAAGGGTCTATTGCATTGTTTTTTCTGAGCTCTGTGCCCAAATATCTCGGGTCTCTGGGCACACAGCCAGAGATCTTCCGACGCTCACGACACACCGATTTCCTGCTGGGACACCGACCTTCAACCTGCCCATGTTCAGAGCCCGGGCCTCTGAAGGCGGTTTAAGCTCTTAGGCTGCATCCTTGGCATGTCGAATAGCGGCCAGTCATGAAACCCCAAGAGCGGGTCCCATTCCTTCAAAGAACCGAGGTCAGTGTGTAACTCCAGGTAAGGGTCTTCAAAAGAACCCTGAAAGGGAAAAATCGAGATATTAAAGATGGAAATAGAGCTGTTTCCCAAGATGCAAGCAAAGGAGTCGCCATTTAGGGCCATCGTAACTAAGCTCCACTCTCCTTTTGAGGAAATGTGTTTCAGCATTTCCTGCCAAGTGTGGAGTAGAAAATCTTTACATTGTGTGTAAGGTAGATCAGAAGTTTTGCAGCATTTACTGACTGATTTCCAAAATGCAAGAGTAGTATATTTATGCAAAAATAGTACAAAATACTAGTTAGCCAAAACTAGGAAAGTTTTCATTGTTTTGATAATCATTTTACACCAATTTTTGTAATGTATGGATCTATTTCTTTTAGAGCAATGACTCCCCTGAGCACTATGTATTGATTTGTTGTCTACCCATGTGCATTGTTCTCTCTCTCACTGCAATGTGAATACACCAGTTAAAGCCACCTCCTGTGTGCATGCTTCTATTTTAATTGATACGTAGTTGCAAAGAAACAACAAAAAGCCAAAAATGTTATCAATGTGGCAAATCCTTCCATGATGCAAAGGACTCTTAACAAAGTTTGCAGGGAAGAAGTTTGCAGAAAATGTCACAGACAGGGTCACACAGAGAGATTGTGCAAGTCAGTCAAAAAGCCCAACCAAGGAGAAAACCCACACCAAGTGAAAAGTTTCAAACACAGAACTAAGCAAATACATAAAGCGACCAAAGGTGAAAAAGAATAAGAAACACAGAGTCCGATAAAAGTGAGCTGACATGCCTAGAATGCATAATATTACTGAAACAGATCACCACATTATATAGATCACAATAGATGTGTCTGGTGTAAAACTGGAAATGGAGCTGGGTACAGTGTCAGCTTTGAATGTAAGTTCAGAGGCTGACTACAACAGACTGATTTTGAAGCTACCATTAGAGAAGACCTCAATGATGCTAAAGACCGACGGTGTCTGCCAAAGGCAAACTGAAAGTGAATATGACTTATCGAGGCCATACACAGCAGTTAGAGCTTTATGTATTGAAAAGTGGAGGGTCAGCACTTTAGAATGCTTGAGAAAAATCCATCTAGACCGGCACTCAATCGAAGCACTCAGTGTAGCATCAACAGGTAATGGCAGCCCAAATGGTAGCACTAACCAGAGACTCTCACAGCTGTTTATTACAAAAGAGATGGTGTTTGAGAAGGGTTTGGTAAACTCAAAGGCATGAAGGCCAGAACTGAACTGGATGAGGTAGCAACATCGAGATTCCATAAAGTACGCCCAGTGCCTTATGCACTATGTCCTAATGTGGATGCTGAACTGCAGAGATTGGAGGAGACTGGAATTCTCTCCAAGGTTGAGTGGAGCAATTGGGCCATGCTCATTGTCCCAGTGATCAAGAAAGGGAAGGCCGAAGCCATTCGCATATGTGGACATTTCAAATTGAGCATCAACCCGGTGCTGTGCACTGTGCAGTATCCCCTGCCACAAATAGAAGACATTTTTGCATCTTTGGCAGTTGGGGACAGGTTTTCAAGATTGCCTTGTCACAAACATATCTGCAAATGGAGATTGACAAGTCAAGCAGGAAGTTCCTCACAATCAACACTCACAAGGGACTGTTCCAATATAATCGTCTCGTCTTTGGCGTCACATCAGCTCCAGCAATTTGGTAAAGAGCAATTGACCAAGTGCTCCAAGATATCCCAGGAACATAATGTTACCTTGATGATATTATCGTGACTGGAAAAAATGAAGAGCAGCTCCAGAACCTCAGTAAAGTGCATACCAGGCTGACCATACCAGTATGGTCTGTGTACATGTAAGGAGATTCTCTTTTCTATGTCACTGCATAGTCTATTAAAATGGCTTCTTTGTTATGTTATAATTGAAAGGACTTCTTTGTTATGTTAACTGCTGAGAAAGTCCTCCCGCTAGCAGTTTGTTTGGATCATGTTACTGATAAGAAGGTGTTACAAACCAATTGGGATAGTTGTTATGCTTTCTGTGTGTCTGTAAGATATTGTATGCGTGGGTTTTTGGGTAGAAGATGGGAGAGAGAAAGAGAGAGAGAGAGAGGATGGACCAGGTGCTGTGAGTCCACTAACAGGGTTGGACCCCGAGCAGGAGTCCGAGGTCCAGGGTGTTTGGCGAGGAGAGGAGACGGAGACGGACTCGTGTGGTGCGTCTGGTCGACCACCGTTGTTGGTCCCAGGCGGCCAGTTGAGGTGGTCCGAGGGGTCGCAGGGTGAAGAAGAAGGGTCCTGAGCTCCATTTGTGCACGACGAGATTAAACTTTGATAAGTGTGGCGCCTTTTATTTTCCTTTTATATTTTATTCTCTATTAATTATATAGTTCCAGTAATATCTATATACTGTAAATCCTTTAATCATATCTGTTGTATTGTCTGTTATTTGGGCGGGTACATCACACAGCATCCACACAAACTAATTACCCAGTTTGGCGGGGCCGAGGGCTGTTTCCCTAGACGACGGCGAGCCCAGCGAGCCTGAGGTTGGCCGGGGGACTACATTTGGGGGCTCGTCCGGGATTGGATCTAGTGGTCTGCTGTATGGTTGCCCTGTTTAAATCAGTAATGTGTGTCTCTGTGGGTTATTTGCTGGTTATTGCTGCATGCATGGTGGGTGAGGACTTTGTTCGAGTTCAGACTAGCGTTGACGAGTTGGGGGTGGAACTCCGGGCTGTCCATGCTGTTGGGAAACAGACGAAAGAGTGGTCTGATTCTGAGGTGGTATCTGTGAATAAATGTTCTAGCTCTGGCAGGTTCTGCCTGGCCTTTGGAATAATGTCCACTCCAAGAGGGGCAGAGGCGTGCGAGACGTGGGCGGAGTGGATCTCTCAGTTGTTAGATGAGTGGCAGTGCTCAGTTGAGGGAGAGTGACAGGGATTGGTTGAAAGTTTAAGTAGGCGGGCTGGTGACGGTGTTAGAGCTGTCAGGTTCACTTACACCGTAGTGACAGCTGTCAGTTATTTGAAAGAAGAGGAAAAGTTTTCAGTGTGTCTTCTCTGGCTCGGAGGGCAGCTGAATTGCTTGCAGTGCCAGGGGGATCATTTCAGGGGATCAGCCCCTCCTTCAGTTGTTCAGCTGATCGGAGAGGTGTCGGGAAACTTAGTGGAGGCCTAGTGGGGGAACGGCTTGGGTTCTCAGGGGGAGCACGTTCCCAGCAATGTACTGATGAACTTCCGAAAGGAGCAGGCCCTATTCCTGTAGGCTTAGAGGGACCACACCCCAGGGTGTCGCTATGGATAGCGGGAAGTGATGCTAAAGCTATCCTCGACCCCGGGGCGCAGGTCAAGTTGTTGTACAGTTCGTTTTACAACCGGTGTCTGAAGCATTTACCCTTGACAACCGCAAGGGCACCGGAGATTTTGGGTACCAGTGCCAGTAATTATCCAGAAGATGATGATCGGTTTTTGACCCTGGAATTCATGGGGGCATTGACTGGGCACCCACCATGTCGAGCTGCTTCTGAGGATGTGTTTAGCAGCCTTGAACCGGTACCAAATTTAAACGAGACCCAGCTGTGGTACGGCCTGGAGAAAGTAGCTGAGGGTGAGACCATCTTAGTAGACGCTCTGAACTACCACGAGGGAGGGGAGTTGACCGCTGAAGACACCTCAGTGAGAGAGAGGTTGCGGCAACTGGACCCTGGCGCAGTGGAAGATGGAGGCAGCGTGTGTGCGGATTATGCGACGTGGTTTAATGTGCTGGATCTGAGGAGTGGGTGTTGCCAGATCCTGACGAGTGCGGCTGATGAGCAGAAGACGGCCGTTATTAGTTCCCTAGGATTCTTCCGATCCGAAAAGATGCCAAAGGGCATATCCGGAGCCCCTGCAACCTTCCCGCGGGGCATGAGGAAGACCATGGGGGAAGTGAAGGTGTGTGGAGTTTTGGCGTATGTGGATGACCGCCTAGAGCTTGGATTCGTCTGGGGGGAGTATGAGGCGAGGCGAGTGGCTGAGCCCAGGCGACAGAAGCAAAGTGTCAAATGTGGAGGAGTTTTTGGCCGGAGGAGTTTGGTGCAATGTGAGAAAAATGACCCGACATACCAGTTGAACTTCCTGGTGTTGGAACAGACGGTGGTGGACCTGGGAATGGAAACACAGGTCGTCAATCGGAATGAGACACAGGGGAGAGAGGGGATTTGCACCGCTGAACTGAACGCTTAGAAATGCAGGCCGGAGACGGAGTGCCACTCTTGCGGGACAACCATTGCAGACTTGGAATTCACAATCGTCAAAGTGGAGAAGGAGAAACGTTATTCCGAGCCCACACTGCGGTCATATACTGGTGACTTAATCCAGAAAAGATTGGAAGACTTACAAGTTGGGGAAGATCAAGGAAGTGTTCTGACTAAAGTCAACAGAAAGCCGAGAGCCCAGGGAGGGCGGTTTGACTACACTCCCAAGCAGGTGAAGCAATGGAGGACAGATCTCAGAAAAGGAAGGTGGATGCTTGAAAGGAACCTGAAGATGACTATCGACAGTTTAAATAAAGTGGATAAACTGAAAGTTGACCTGGAAGAAGTCATCAGGAGGAAAAGACTGGAGGCTGAACATCCTTTAACTGCTGCTTTCCAGGTCAGGGTGGAAGAAGCTGGTGGGGTAACTGCGTCCCAGATTGAGATGGCCAGGAAGCATGAGTCAGAACTGCTGAGGCTGTGGCGAGAGTTGAAGGAGTCCACAAAGAAGCTGATGCCTCGACTGCAGGAGGTTGAAGGGTGCTTCAGTTTGAAGAAACTCAACCAGCAGCTACCGAGTGAGGGAATGAGGAAGAATACAGATTCGAAGGATAATGTGCTGGACATGTGGTACATGCTGCCTTTCGCTAACTTCCCCGTGATTGAGGAAGAGACCTTTGGCCCTTCTCCCACTAAGTCAGCTGTAGTGGGGAGGGCTAGCAGTGGCAGTCTGGGTTACAGCCGGACTAGGAAGGAAAGGAAGCGGGGCCCTGGACACAGGACAGGGGGCTCCAAGCTGTACTGGTGGCATGAGTGAGAGAGGAGTTGACAAGTAGACCCGAGGTATCCCTAGTAGTGTCCGAGCCTTTAGGGTTTAGGTGCAGGGGTACGGAGGTCTCGGAGGATTAGGAAGCTCCCAGATAGGTTGGCCTATGTTGCGCCTGTGGACGGGCAGAAGGTCCACTGTTTGGGGAGCAATGTCACTGTGTGTATCTGGATGGGTTTCTGTGTCTGTAGGACTGGTTGGCGAGTTATTTAGAAGTCATGAGAACATGAATTTATTTGGTAGGGGGAGAGTGTAAGGGGGTTTCTTTTTATTATGTCACTGCATAGTCTATTAAAATGGCTTCTTTGTTATGTTATAATTGAAAGGGCTTCTTTGTTAAGTTAACTGCTGAGAAAGTCCTCCCACTAGCAGTTTGTTTGGATCATGTTACTGATAAGAAGGTGTTACGAACCAATTGGGATAGTTGTTATGCTTTCTGTGTGTCTGTAAGATATTGTATGCGCGGGTTTTTGGGCAGAAGGTGGGAGAGAGAGAGAGAGAGGATGGACCAGGTGCTGTGAGTCCGCTAACAGGGTCGGACCCCGAGCAGGAGTCCGAGGTCCAGGGTGTTCGGCGAGGAGAGGAGATGGAGACAGACTCGCGTAGAGTGTCTGGTCGACCACTGTTGTTGGTCCCAGGCAGCCAGTCAAGGTGGTCCGAGGGGTCGCAGGGTGAAGAAGAAGGGTCCTGAGCTCCAACTGTTTGTGCACGAAGAGACTGAACTTTGATAAGTGTGGCGCCTTTTATTTTCCTTTTATATTTTATTCTCTATTAACTATATAGTTCCAGTAATATCTATAAACTGTAAACCATTTAATCGTATCTGGTGTATTCTCTGTTATTTAGGCGGGGTGGGCTACATCACACAGCATCCACACAAACTAATTACCCAGTTTGGCGGGGCTGAGGGCTGTTTCCCTAGACGACAGCGAGCCGAGCGACCCTGAGATTGGCCAGGGGGCTACAGACAAACAGAGAGAAATGTGAATTTTTCAAGAATGAAATCTCATATTGTGGACATGTCATTGACAAGCATGGCTTACATAACTCACAAGAGAAAAATGAAGCAGAGCTACCGGTACCCAAATGGGAAAATGTGTCATAACTCAGCTCATACTTGGCCCTTGTAAATTACTACCACCAGTTTCTCCCAAACATTGCTACAGTGCTGCATCCATTGAATGCACTGTTGCAAAAAGGGGCAAAATGGGAATGGTCAGAAGGATGTGAAAGAGCACTCAAGGAAACAAAGAGACTAATAACATCAGATGAACTGCTCACCCATTATGACCCATCTCTGCCCATCAGACTGGCGTGCAATGCATCCCCTTATGGCAGTGGAGTTATTTTGCATCACTGACGAGCGCAGACACAACTACACACAGATCGACAAAGGGACCCTTAGTCTAGTATGAGGAATGAAGAAGCTCCACCACTACCTCTATGGACAAAAATTTATGCTAGAGACAGATTACCAGCTCCTTGTGTCCATTTTCAATCCCAGGAAGGGAATTCCAGTGATGACTGCTGCCCGGTTACAATGCTGAGCACTGTTCCTAGGAGCCCAATCTTAAGACATAGAGTTCAAGGGTAGCAAACAACACAGCAATGGCTTGTCACGTCTTCCACTATTGGCAACTGCAGAAGAAAATTCTTCACTCTGTGACCTAGCACTCTGTTTCACACAGCATTGATGGACCAGTTGCTGGTAATAAACTTGGAAATACAAAGGGAAACAAGGAATGACCCAACATTGTCTAAAGTCTATGAAATCATCTACAAACCCATAAAGAAGCTGAAATCCCAGTTTATGCGGGTCAAAGATGACCTGGAACTCAGGGCAGTTGGCATTTACAGGATTCCCTGTGAATGGGAGGCAGCGTATATCAGCCATGTGGAAACCTTCAGCAAGGGGCAAAGGAGGTGTATCCGTTTGGATTACCCAGAGAATTAGACGGTAGCAGAACGTTGCATTCACAATGGCCATAGGATTGACTTCAATGGCACAAATCTACTGTGCCCTGCCAATAGCTTTTTTGACTACCTAGTGAAAAAAGCCATTGAAATAAGACTAGAGAGTAAGAGTTTAACAAAGATGAGGTCTCGCTCTAATAAAGAACTGGAATTTGATTGTAAACAAGGTGGGACAGCATAAACCTGATTGGTTGAGGACTAACCAATCAGGAGAGACAGAGGCAGGGGTATATATGCCACCGTACTTGACATGCCTAGGCATCATCCCTGATGAAAATGGCAGAGTTTGTCATCAAAATGTCGGCTAAAGTCAATATCTATACCAACTGGAAGCCCAAGAAGAGTTTATTCATAAATTTTCTGGTGTTTTAAATGTGTTGTGTGCAGTATCAACACTCAAAAAAAGCCTGGAAAAATCATAGAAGTAATCAAAAATACACTAAAAAGAGTGTCATAATATCTTTCAATCAGGATTATGCAATAAGTCTGGACTTGTGTGCTTCCACTCAGAAACAGTACAAGAAAATTCACAACTGTCAAACATTTGCATGCTGATTGTGGGTTAAGGAATTCAGATTATAACATAACACTTCCCAGGGCAAAAAAATCTCTTTACAGACCACCATGGCAACCAACAAAAAGCTGCTGTGAAAATGAAAGAAATTATCAGAAACATCTGACATGGTGAGCTTGTGACACCTTCACCAAATGAAAATCATAAAAACTCCAGATGCTAGAAATCTAAATTTTAAAATAAATCAAATGATGGAAACACTCAGTGGCCAGGCAGTATCTACACAAAATGAAACAGAATCTATGTTTTGGACGCTAGACCCTTCATGAGAACTTGAAGCGAGAAACAAGAAGTCATTTTTCAGTAGCCGAGGTGATGAGGGAAATTAGTAGAAGAAGGGGAATATTTTATTTGTTTTTATTTAGCGATACAGCGTGGAGTAGTCCTTCCAGCCTTTTGACCATGACACTCCAGCAACCCCACAACCCCGGTTCTATGGTAGGGCAAGACCAAATGACGTGAAGTGGTTCATTATGTTTCAGTAGCATACTGGGAGAATCCCAACAGGCTTGACTATATCAATAGAAAGAGAAAAGAATGCATCAAAATAATGACAAGCAGAAATAAATATTTCCAATGTCGATATTAAGAATTATTAAATGGCTTGAAGTTGGAGAACTGGCTATCATGTCCAGAAAGCTGCCTTTGTTCCCAGGCAGAAGGTGAGATTATTTTTTAAATCATGGGGCCTCGTAACAATGCAAGACATCACAAAGCCAGGCATAGAAGTGGGAGAGTGATGGAGAATTAAAGAGGCAGATGACTAGATGCTCAGAGTCACAAATACAGACTGAACACAGATGCTGTGCAAAACAACTACCCCTCCCCCACCCCATCATTTGCCCTGTCAAGTTATTTGCAGCACGTGGACTCAAACCACAATATGGAGCCCTAATGTGGGAGTATATAAAAGATGTATTTGGGGTTGGGGTAACCAGAGGGCCTCGGGGACTGCACTGACCAGCTGGTGGAGGGTTTTTTTACTTAAATCTATCACTTCCCTGTCGCTTGCTGTGGTCCCTGCATGCTTCAAAAAATCAACCATTATACCAATCCCAAAGCAGTCAGCGACACACTATGTGTGGTCAACTAGCTGCAACAAGATCAACCAAAAAGCACTCCATTGAGTAGTCAGGACTGTACAGAACATTATTGGGACACAAATACCAGACATGAAAACTACCATGGAGGAGAAGATGGCAGCGCGACGTAGCGCGTGCGGCCACTCCGGTGAATGATATCTGCAATCTGTCAAGTAGGGTACCGTGCACAATTCTGATTTGATGGAACAGATGTGAGAGCACGCAGGAACATCTGGAGAAACTTCTGAAATGCCTGCTTCACTGCCACTGCTACTGTTTGGTCCGGAATCTCCCGAATCCTCGGCTTTGCTTGTTTTGGCAGCCAGGGGGAGGTTGAAGGCGCTCAGCAGAATATGGCGCTCGAGAGGCTTGAAGTTTTCAAATGGACGGACTCAATGTCAGCTGTTGTCGGGTGCTTCCAATGCATCGGCGGTTGTCGGTGCCTAGGGGTTTATGGCAGGCAGTTTCCCCCTTTTGCCACCTGCTATCAGGGACTCGGGAGTCAACTGGGACTTTGAGACTTTTTTTTACCGTGCCCATGGTCTGTTCTTTATCAAATTATGGTATTGATTTGCACTGCTGTAACTACATGTTATAATTATGTGCTTCTGTCAGTGTTAGTCTTTGGTTTGTCCTGTTTTACTGTGATATCACTCTGAAGGAACATTGTATCATTTCTTAATGTATGCATTTCCAAATGACAATAAACGAGGACTGAGTGTTCTCATAATATACCTTCACATCACAATGTCTATAGTGGGCTTGGAAAATCATGATAGATTCATCCCACCCTAGTGTTCAATCACTTGCCATCCAGCAGGAGATACAGAAAAATCTCTGAACAGACATCCAGACTGAAAAACAGCTTTTTCCCAGGGCTGTCGTGCAACTGAACAAAGCAGCATTTTATAGTTCTTTGTTTTTCATTCCATTGTAACTTAGATGTCATTGTAAATAACTCCGATATTATTTTAAAGTTCATCATTGTGTTTTTAGTGTTCTTGCAAATGAATAGAGTAGCACTGCAATCTCATTGTCCTTAGCAATGGCAATAAAACTTTAACTAACCAACAAACTAGACGAGGTTCCCTTTGAATTAGAAACCAAGACAGTGACACAAGCATCTGCAGATGTTGGAATCTGGAGCAGCAAATAAAGACCATAAGACATAGGAGGAGAATGAGGCCATTTGGCCCATTGAGTCTGCTCCACCATTTCATCATGGCCGATCCATTTTTTTCCCTCAGCCCCAATCACTTGCTTTCTCTCCATGTCCCTTCATGCCCTGACAGATCAAGAATGTATCTTCCTCTACCTCAAATATACATAAAGACTTGGCCCCTACAGCTGCCTGTGGCAGTGAATTCCACAAATTCATCACTCTCCTACTCAAGAAATTCCTCCTTATCTCCATTCTAAAAGAATGTCCCTCTATTCTGAGGCTGGGTGTTCTGATCTTAGATGCTCCCACTATAGGAAACAACCTCTCCACATCCGCTCTATCAAGGCCTTTCACTTCTCGATAGGTTTCAATTATTCACCCCTCATTCTTCTGAATTCTGGTGAATACAGGGCCAGAGCCATCAAGTGTTCTTCATGTGTCAAGCCATTCAATACTGGAGCATTTTTTGTGAACCTCCTTTGAATCCCTCCAGTTTCAGCACATCCTTTCAAAGATAAGGGGCCCAAAACTGCTCACAATACTCCAAGTGAGACCTCACCAGTGCTTTATAAAGTCTCAACATTACATCCTTGATTTTATATTCTGGTCCTCTTGAAAGGAATGCTAACATTTGCCTTCCTCACCACAGTTTCAACCTGCAAATTAACCGTTAGGGAATCCTGCATAAGATTCCCAAGTTCCTTTACGCTTCAGATTTTTGTATTTTCTCTACATTTAGAAAATAGTCAACCCTTTTATTTCTTCTACCAAAGTGCATGACCATACACTTCCCAACACTGTATTCCATCTGCCACTTCTTTGCCCATTCTCCTAATCTATCTAAGTCCTTCTGTAGCCTCTCTACTTCCTCAAAACTACCTGCCCCTCCACCTATCTTCGTATCATCTGCAAACTTTTCAACAAAGCCATCAATTCCATCATCCAAATCATTGACATATAACAAAAAAAAGAAGCGGTCCCAACACAGACCCTGTGGAACACCACTAGTCACTGACAGCCAACCAGAAAGACTCCCTTTATTCCCACACTTTGCCTCCTGCCAATCAGCCACTGCTTTATCCATGCTAGAATCTTTCCTGTAATACCATGGGCACGTAGCTTGTAAAGCAGCCTCATGTGTGGCACCTTGTCAAAGTACACAATGTCAACCAATTCCCCTTTGTCTATCCTGCTTGTTACTTCTTCAAAGAATTCCAACAGATTTGTCAGACAAGATTTTCCCTTGAGGAATCCATGCTGACTATGGCCAATTTTATCATGTGCCTCCAAGTACCCCCAAACTCACTATCTTAACAATCAACTCCAACATCTTCCAAACCACTGCGGTCAGACTAACTATAATTTCCTTTCTTCTGTTTCTCTCCCTTTTTGAAGAGTGGAGTGACATTTGCAATTTTGCAGTCTTCAGGCACCATTCCAGAATCTAGTGATTCTTGAAAGATGATTACTAATGCTTCCACAATCTATTCAACCATCTCTTTCAAAACCCTGGTCTGTACAACATCTGGTCCAGATGACTTATCCACCTTCAGACCTCTCCAAGAACCTTCTTCCTAGTAATAGTAACTTCATACACATGACCCCTGACACCTGGAACTTCAACCTTACTGCTGGCGTCTTCCATAGTGAAGACTGATGCAAAATACTTATTCAGTTTGTCTGCCATTTCCTTGCCCCTATTACAACTTCCCCTGCATCCTTTTCCAGCAAACCAATATACACTCTCAACTCTCTTTTACACTTTAAGGGTCTTTTTACCCTTGCAGTTCCTTAGCTCTATCCACAATGATTCAACACCTTCCGACCCTATGTCACCTCTTTCTAATGACTTGATTTCTCTTTTTTACTAACAGAGCAACACCATCCCCTCTACTTTCCTGCCTATCCTTTCAATACAATCTGTATCCTTGGATACTAAGCTCCCAACTGTAACCTTATCTCAGGCATGATCCAATGATGCCCTACATCATACTGTGCTACAGGTTCATCTACCTTATTCCACATACTGCGCGCATTCAAATATAACACCTTCAATCCTGTATTCACCCTTTTTGATTTTGCCTAACTTTTACAATGTAACTCATTCTGTTGACTGCAATTTTGCCATATTATCAGCCTCTTCTTGCTAGGAGTCGCATTACCCATTCCCTCTGTTGGTAAACCAACTACCTCCTATTCAGCACTATCACTCCAGTTCCCACACCCCTCCCAAATTAGTTTCAACCCACCAGATCAATTCTAGCCAACCTGCCCACAATGATATTGGACCCCTCTTGGATTCAGCTGTAACCCATTCCTCTTGCACAGGTCATACCTTTCCCAGAAGAGATCTCAATGATCCATAAATCTGAACCCCTGCCACTTTCACCAGTTCCTCAGCCAGGCATTCACCTGCCAAATCATCCTATTCTTACCCTCACTAGCACATGACACAGGCAGCAATCCAGAGGTTACTACTCTGAAGATCCAGTTTCTCAGCTTTCTACCTAGCTCTCTAAAATCTCTCTTCAGGACTTGCTCACATTGTCTACCTATGTCATTAGTGCCAATATGTACCGAGACTTCTGGCTGCTCACCCTCACCCTTGAGAATGCCATGGACGTGATCCAAGACATCCCTGATACTGACAGCAGGGAGGCAACATACCATCTGGATGTCACTATCGCTCCCACAGAATCTTGCCTCTGTTCCTCTGAGTAAGGAATTTCCTATCACCACTACAGTCCTCTTCACTTCTCTGATCTTCTGAGCCACAGCATCAGACTCAGTGCCAGAGACCCGGACACTCTGGCTCCCCCCACCCCCAGCTAGGTCATCCCCTCAATAGTAACTAAGATTATATACTTATTATTGAGGAGAACAGCCACATGTATACTCTGAACTGGTTGTGTATTTCCCCTCCTTCTCCTGACAGTCACCTAGTTACCTGTCTCCTGTAACCTAGGGGTCACTACCTCCCTGTAGCTCCTGTCTATCACCTCTTCACTCTCCTGTATGGGTCAAAGGTCCTCAAACTGCAGCTGCGGTTCCTTAATACGCTCTCTCAGAAGCTGCAACTGGACTGAAGGTGTTATATTTAAATGCACGTAGTATACAGAACAAAGTAGATAATCCTGTATGACAGATATTGGAAGGTATGACACTGTGGGCATCGCTGAGTCATGGCTAAAAGAAGATCATATTTGGAATCTTAACATTCAAGCATACACCTCATATCAAAAGGACAGGCAGGAAGGCAGAGCGCATGAGGTGGCTCTGTTGGTAAAAAAATAAAATAAAATCCTTAGAAAGAGGTGACATAGGATCGGAAGATAGAGAATCCTTGTGGGTAGAGTTAAGAGATGGCAGGGGTAAAAAGACCCTGATGGTAGTCATATACAGTCAACCAAACAACAGGCAGGATATGTGGGGCACAAATTACAATGGAAGATAGAAAATGCATGCCAAAAGGGCAATGTTAATGATAATCTTGGGATATTTTAATATGGGAAAATCATGTTGGAGATGGATTCTAAGAGAGGTAAGCTTGGAGGAGGCCTTTGAAAGGAAGCTCTCCAAGTACGCAGGACTGGTCAGCAACTGTCAGCAGGCTGGATGGAGAGCGAGGTGTCTCCCAGTGGAGGTTGGTTGTAGGGGATTCATAGCCCGTTCTTTAGCTAGAGCCTTCAGCATTTTGGGCATCGAGGGAGAGAGGAAGAGAGCCATCCGCAGTACCACCGATGCGGCAGAGAGGGCCTCAAGATGGCTGTGGCTCGAAAGAGGGGAGCCATGGAGTCATAAGTAGCTAGCCATCTGGACACAAGCTGGGGTCTGATCAGCCTCGGCTGGGTCACCTGGAGGAGGTTGTATGATGTTGAAAGACCCGAAACACCCGATGATTCCAGGAACATCACTGAAGATGTGTCCAGAAGCATCAATAGATGTATGTACACAGTAGAAAGCTTACGAAATAGCTTTTTAGAACAGCATGTGGTTGTGCCCACTAAAGCAAAGGTAATCCTGAACTGAGTTTTGAATAATGAACCAGATTTGATTAGGGAGCCTAAGATAAAGGGACTCTTAGGAGACGGGGTTATAATATGATTGAATTCACCCTGCAGTTTGAGAGGAAGAAAATAAAGTTAGATATATCAGAATTACAGTGGAGTAAACTGAATTGCAGAGGCGTGAAAGAGAAGATGGCCAAAGCTGATTGGAAGAAAACACTAGCCGGGATGTTGGCAGAACAGCAAGGATTGGAGTTTTGGGGGGCAATTCAGAAGGAACAGGATAGATACAATCCAAAGTTGAAGTAGTATTCTAAAGGGAGGATGAGGCAATCATGGCTGACAAGGGAAGTCAAAGGCAGCATAAAAGCAAATGAGAAGGCATATAACAAAAATTAGTAGGGATTGAGAAGTTGTTAAAAACCGACAGCAAGCAGCTAAATAAAAACATAAGGAGAAAAAAATGAAATATGATGGTAAGCCAGCCAATAATAAAAAAGACGATACCAGAAGTTTTTTCAGCTGTATAAAGAGTAAAAGAGAGTCGAGAGTGGATATCAAACTGCTGGAAATTGACGCTGTAGAGAAAGTAATGGTGGACAACGAAACAGCAGATAAACTTGTCAAGTATTTGCGTCAGTTTTCACTGTGGAAGACACTAGCAGTATGGCAAAAATTTGGGAGTGTCAGGTGCAGCAGTGAGTATAGTTGCTATTTCTAAGGAGAAGATGCTTGGGAAATTGACAGGTCTGAAGGTAGATAAGTCAGTTAGACCAGTTAGACCACACTACAGGTTTCTGAAAGAGAAAGCTGAAAAGATTGTGGTAGCATTAGTAATCATGTTTCAAGAATCACTAAACTCCGGAACGGTTACAGAGGACTGGAAAATTGCAAATGTCACTCCACTGTTTAAGAAGAGAGGGAAGCAAAAGAAGGAACAAATCTTTTGGAATTCCTTGAGGAAATAGGAGGCAGGATTGACAAAGGAAAATAGTGGGTGTTGTTTACTTGGATTTTCAAACAGGAGTCTGCAGAAGGACTTAAGATACATTGGGAGAATTGCAAAGAAGTGGCAAATGGGATATAATGCAGAGAAATGTATGATTATGCATTTTGGTAGAAGGAATAAGGTGTAGATTAGTTTCTAAATGGGGAGAAAATTAAAAAATCAGAGACATAAAGGGTCTTGGGAGTCCGTGTGCAGGATTTCCTAAAGGTTGACTTGCAGGTTGAGTCGGTGATAAGAAATGCAAATGCAGTATTAGCATTCATTTCAAGAGTTCTAGAATATAGGAGCAAGGATGTAATGCTAAGGCTTTAAAAGGCATTGGTCAGACTGCACTTGGAGTATTGTAAAATGTTTTGGGCCTCATATCTAAGAAAAGATGTGCTGGTTTTGGAGAGGCTTCAGAAGAGGTTCACAAGAATGATTCTGAAAGTGAAAGGGTTAATGTATGAGGAGCATTTGCTGACTCTGGGACCGTACTCACAGAAGTTTAAACGAATGAGGGGGAATCTCATTGAAACCTATTACATATTGAAAGTCCTAGATAGAGTGGATGTAGAAAGGATGTTTCCTGTACTGGGTGAGTCTAGAACCAAAGAGCATAGCATCAGAATAGAGGGACATCCATTTAGAATAGATGAGGAGGAATTTCTATGGCAAATGGACACTGAATCTATGGAATTTATTGCCTTGGACAGCTGTAGAGTTCAACGGATTGAGTATATTTACAGCAGAGGTTGATACATTTTTGATTAGTCAGGACATCAATGGTTACGGAGGGAAGGCAGGAGAATGGGGTTAAGAAGGGTAATGTATCAGCCATGATGGAGTAATGGGGTAGATCTGAGGGACTGAATGGCCTAAATCTGCTCCTATATCTTCTGCTCTTATAGTACTGACCCTCCTGGTCTCCTCCTCCATCTGGCACTAATGCACCGTTTAACATCTTCCTTGGCTCCAATTGTTATGAGTCTTTCTCTATTCATCCACTTATTCATCCCAGATTTTGAAGCCACTGTTAGTAAAGTACTGACTATCTCATGATAATCTTGATGTTTTTCCATGCATCCACACTAAAATGCAATATCACTTTCAGTAATCAAAAGTCTTTTAAGAGATAAAGCCATGATAATTTTAAAGCAGGTTAATTTTAGAAAAAAAAATGGGACCTGTCACAGAGGACACCTTTATTTCATTCAGAATTGCATTCATAGTTCCTAGTCTTGAAAAAATGTCTTCACAATTCTAATCAATTATGTTTTTTAACATCCAGGACTGGAAATTGGATTACATAAAGTGACTGGTCTGTGTATTGTCAGAATTTTGAGGACAAAACTCAACTGCCATGACTTAGTGTGTTTCATATCATATTGAATCTGTGAATTCAGTAGGCAAGGAACTGAGGAGGTAGTTCGTTCCCTTAATCTTTTGTGCCTATCCATATGCATCTAACAGTCTGCATGAGCTATATAAAGAACAAGTCTCAATGGCAGGGTGAACTAAATCATCCCTGTCTGAGTTGGTGCTACTTAATGGATTCATTAATTACTTGCAACTTGTCTCAATTTGACTGGAATATTATTCTTCAAATTTCGATCTAGTTTCTAGAGACAGTTGACAAAATATTGCCTACCATTTCAAAGTAAAAACGGGTTTTAATTATGCTTCCTCTGGGTTTTCAGCATGATCTGAAGAAGACCTCTTTATTAAAAAAAAAAGAGTGCTCTGACCAGGTCAGCAAATAAACTTTACAGAAGCAATTCTCCTATGTTAATCTTTCACAGATTCATAGAAAAGCTAAAGCAGCAAAGAACCATTTAGCCTATCCTAGTGTGTGTTACCCCTGAGCAAGAGCAATTCAGCCAATGGCAAAGCAAAAGACTATGAAGATCAAAAATTATGAAGAGAAATTCCTACTGCATATGACACTGATCAGCTTTTAACCTCATTTCAATGAAAAAGGCATTGGCCAACTATGTTATACATGACTACACAGTCTGATGAGTGGAAAATTACATTTATATCTACATACGGTGAGTCACACAGAGGCATTTCCATCAATCTCCAGGAAAAGCACCCAATAGGAGAAAAAGGTTGCTAGCTTAAAATAGTAAAAGAAACTGGCAATGATTGAGAAATAAGGGTAGAATTGAATTGAATTGAATTGACTTTATTCCTTACATCCTTCATATACATGAGGAGTAAAAATCTTTATGTTACATCGCCATCTAAATGGGCAATGTGCAATTATAGTAATTTATAATAAATATTATGTACAACAGGATAGTCAATGCAACTTAGAAATACAGTTGCATCAGCATGAATTAAGCAGTCCGAAGGCCTGATGGAAGAAGCTGTCCTGGAGCCTGTTGGTCCTGGCTTTTATGCTGTGGTACCATTTCCCAGATGATAGCAGTGGGAGCAGTTTGTGGTTGGGGTGACTCTGGTCTCCAATGATCCTTTGGGCCCTTTTTACACACCTGTCTTTGTAAATGTCCTGAATAGTGCGAAGTTCGCATCTACAGAGGTGCTGAGCTGTCTGCACCACTCTCTGCAGAGTCCTGCAATTGAAGGAAGTACAGTTTCTTTTACTATTTTAAGCTAGCAACCTTTTTCTCCTATTGGGTGCTTTTCCTGGAGATTGATGGAAATGCCTCTGTGTGACTCACCGTATGTATGATATAAATGTAATTTTCCACTCACCAGACTGTGTAGTCATGTATAACATAATTGGCCAATGCCTTTTTCATTGAAATGAGGTTAAAAGCTGATCAGTGTCATATGCAGTAGGAATTTCTCTTCATAATTTTCCCATACCAAGCAGTGATGCAGCCAGTCAGGATGTTCTCAGTTGTGCTCCTATAGAAAGTTCTTAGAATTTGGGGGGGGGGGCCATACCAAACTTCTTCAACCGTCTGAGGTGAAAGAGGTGCTGTTGTGCCTTTTTCACCACACAGCCAGTATGTACAGACCACGTGAGATCCTCAGTGATGTTTATGACAAGGAACTTAAGCTGTTCACCCTCTCAGTCCCGGATCCACTGATATCTATAGGGATGAGCCTGTCTCCATTCCCCCTGTAGTCCACAACCAGCTCCTTTGTTTTTGCGACGTTGAGGAAGAGGTTGTTTTCTTTACACCACTGTGTCAGGGTGATGACTTCCTCTCTGTAAACTGCCTCATTATTATCTGAGATTAGGCCAATCAGTGTAGCATTGTCAGAAAAATTAATTAGTAGATTAGAGAAGAGAAAGATTGGAAAAATCAAGAAATAGCTAAGAGCTGAATGGCATTGTAATTTTGCAGTGCAGTTAAAAACTACCCTAGTGTTCGCTAAGCTTCACATGCTGGGAAAGTGGATAATGGTCGTCCAAAGGACAGTACACATAGCTCAGAATACTCCTATTTTTCCAGTGAGACAATTAAATTATTGTTCAAACTCAATATCCAAAAGTGCTTTCTCACTAATTTTCTAATCTATGTTTATGTCAGTTGAAGAGAAAACAGGGAATAAAATTTATCCTTCACATTCACCAAGCTGTATTTGCACAGAAAATTCTCTAATAAAGTGAATCAAACATCACCCTAATTATCAAAGTACTAACTGCATTCCTTGACAGGGTGATGAGTGTATTGAAGGAATCAATTCCCTTTACCGAGCTGTTGATATAATTAAAAGCCCAAACATTCTAAATGTAAAAGAGGTCCACATTGGTGCACAGAAACATACTGTCTAATGCTACCTGGGAGGCTAAATATTAACTTTTACAGGGAAGGGTAGCTGAAAAAGTCAACAGGAGATGGAACATAGCTGTGCCCAGACACGACCTTTGAGCAAAAAACCAAACACGGTATGTAACAGCTATTCGTCAGGGCGACCATAAGCATAAATGAGTTAATTAATTGTAAGGTACCATCTGTTAATTTCAAAGATCAGTCACCCTTCCACAAAATCAAGAAATTCCCTGTTTTATTTGCAGCACCACATTTCTTTATCTCTTCTTACATCAAGCACAGTCATACAATGCTGGCATAGGATTATGCAGAAAGTGGAGCTCAGAAAAGGCCTTTTCAGCGCAGTTTATCTAAATATTGTTATTTGCATTTTCATTTGCTTGTTCAACCACCCCTTAAGTAAACTTCATTTTAACCATTTCCACAGTCACATGTTCCCTGAATTCCTTATGAGATTTCTTGGTGTGTACTTTATATTGATTGCTGCTGGTTATATTCTTCCCTATTATTGGATTCTCTCTGCATCACTTTCCAAATCTTACTAATTTTAATGGTCTCTTTTAAGTTAGCCCTTCGGAAAAATAATCTAGTACATTTTCATTTTCTGATATCTATACTCTCATAGTCAGAGTCATTATTGCAAAGAAACAGACTTTCAGCCCATCATAACCAGGACTGGTGACATGCGTCAGCTGCTCATACAATTGTCCACCACCTGCTCCCATGACTTCACGTGACCCTGATCAGGGGCTAAGCAGGTGCTACACCTTGCCCAAGGGTGACCTGCAGGCTAGCAGAGGGAAGGAGTGCCTTTCACCTCCTTTGGCAGAGATGTAGCTCCACACCGCCCCCCAACCTATGAAGATGGTAAGTAACTGAATTGATGCAATGGGCAATCTTGCAGTCATGATGGGAGCTTGCAGGAGTCAGTGAGCAGGGGAAGATCTCGGGTGGACAGCCAGACACAGTCCCCAGGCCATAGTAGCCTAGCTGAGTACTGCTGGCAGTTGGCTTGGTGGCAATAGACACAGTTG
This sequence comes from Mobula birostris, assembly GCF_030028105.1. Taxonomy (NCBI): domain Eukaryota; kingdom Metazoa; phylum Chordata; class Chondrichthyes; order Myliobatiformes; family Myliobatidae; genus Mobula; species Mobula birostris. Next base: position 138,974,757 of record NC_092374.1, on the reverse strand, counting down.
GCAGCTAGGATGATCCTGGGTGCCCTCTGCCAAGCATTCGGGTAGTGGTGAACCAGGGCCCTGGTGGACAGGAGCTTCATCGTTGGCTCCTCCGTGGGAGCCATGAAGATCTTCAGAGAATGACATACACATAGCAGAGGAGGTGTGTAGATTGTGGGACAGTTCAGCTGGGAGCAGATCCTTCTTCCATGTGGAAGGGTTAGAGGTGGGGAAGTAGCACAAAAACTTTTCCACTTGCTGATTGGCTCTTACTGACTGACCCTTTGTCTGCAGATGATAGCCAGAGGACAAACTTGCTGAGGTGTGGAGGAGGGAGCAGAAGGCTTGTCAGAAATGGGAGACGAATTGTGGGTCCCAGTCTGACACTATGACCTGAGGGAAACTACATGTTTAAAAACCAGATCCGCCATCTCAGCAGCTGACAGGTTTGTGTAAAAGAACCATTCCACCATTGTCATGATCACTTTGGACCCAGCAGAACATGGCAAATCTGTGATGAACTCTATGGTGATATGGGACCACAGGCGTCAAGGGACAGGTAGAGGCTGCAGGAGCCCAGAGGGCCACTGCTTGGAGGAATTGGACTAGGCACATTGAGGGCAGCCAGCAGCAAACTGACGTACATCTATGATAAAGATGGGCCACCAAAAACAGCATTGCAGAAAATCCAGGGTCCGAAGTGAGACTGGATGTCCAGAGAGGGGGGGTAGGGTGTGGGTGCACTGGACAGCCTCAGAGCACACGGCTGTCAGGAGCGTTGGCCAGAGCAGTGTCACGCCATAGGGCCTGCTGGATCTGATTCCAAAGATCCCAGATGATTCAGGTGCAGATCTGCGAGGATGAAATGATGGGCAGAGAGTTGATCTCCATTTCGGATGAGTCAAACTGTCGTGACAGGGTGTCTGTCTTAGTGTTCTTGGATCCGGGTCGATAAGAGATGGAGTTGAATTGTTCAAAGAAGAGAGCCCAGCAAGCCTGATGTGGGTTGAGTTGGCTAGTCTGTTGAATGTATATGAGTTTCTGGTGATCGATCTAGATCAGCAAGGGCTCAGTGTTCCCATCAGCCAATGTCTCTGTTCCTCCAAGGTCCATTCAATGTCTCCTACTCCATAAAGGTGTTGTGTAGAGTTGAACTTGCATATGAAGAAGGCACAAGGGTATGTCTTCCCATCCAGTCCTTGCTGGGAGAGGATGGCTCCAATGCCCGCAGCAGATGCATCCACCTCGACCACAAAAGTTCCGGAGCAGTTTTGATGGCAGAGCGTGGGAATGATAGCAAAGTATCTCTCTGAAGCTCCTCAAAAGTGTGGTCCGTGGCAGCAGGTCAGGTTATCTGTGGGGTAGGTGATATTGTGAGGGAGGTGAGAGGAGCACAATTTCGCTGCTGTTCCTGATGAAGCGGCAGTAGAAGTTGGAGAAGAACAAGAAGTGCTGTAACTGTTTGAATGGGTGTGGTCAGGGCCATTCAACAACAGCAGACACTTCCCCTAGGTCCATGGTTGTAGCTTGAGGTGAAAGGATGTATCCCAGGAAGGAAATGACAGGGGCATGGAACTGGCATTTCCCTAAGTTTCATTACAATTGGTTCTCAAAGAGACTCTGAAGATCTGAATGGATGTGACACACATGGTCTTGGAGGCTCCTGGAGAAGATGAGGATGTCTTTGATGGAGCTGAGTACATACCAGTGTAGCATTTCTCAGTGGATCTCATTAATGAAAGCTTGAAAAACAGCTAGACTGGTGCAAAGTCCAAAAGGCATCATCAAGTATTCATAAGGGCCAGTAGGTATTATAAATGTCATCTTCCACTCAGACCCCGGCGGATGCCCTCCATAGATCCATTTTGGTGAAGATCTGGGCCCTGTGGAGTGTTTTGAGTGCACTATTCATCAAGGGGAGAGAATAACAGTTCTTAATAGTGATTTTGTTGACTCCATGGTAGTCGATGCAGGAACAGATATCCCCATCTTTCTTTTTGACAAAGAAGAATCCTGCACCGTCTAGGAAATGAGATGGTCAAATGAAGTCTTGTGTCTCAAGTGGGGAGAGGGAGAACAGGCAAACTCAGGGAGGGGTGGTACCAGGAAGGAGGTGGATTGTGCAGTCATGTGGTCTGTGAGGTGGAAAGGCGCTGGCTTTCCTTTTACTGAAGGTAATGGCCAAGTCATAATATTCCTCTGGGAGTCTGATGAGGTCAAGTGTTCCTCCATCTCCACAAATTTATTGGATGAAGTCAGCTGAGAATGCAGGTAAGTGGTCTGGTAGGTGTATTCTCAACTCAGCAGTGAACTGGATGACCAGGTGAAGGGAGGGTTGTGAGCAGAGAGCCAAGAGTAGCACAATATGAGAGGAGTGTTGGGTAAGGAGGAGACGGATTGACTCTCGGTGCACTCTGATGCTCATGTGTACAGGCCGTGTATATGCTCCGACCATCCCAGACCCCAAAGGGCATCCATCAATGGCCATGATGCAGAAGGGGTGAGAGCTGGGCTCAGCAGGGAATCAAAGCTGCACACAGACCTGTACTGAAAGTTGCCCACTGCACTGGAATCCACTAGAGCCTCCTGTGTGCGTAGAGTACAAAGAGAGTCAGTTGGGCTTTGGTGCTGGAACGAGGGGCCTGGGGAGCTTACCGGATTGAATACTCCTCATCTCTACCTGATGATGCCGTTTCCTGGACTTAGTGGACATCTGATGCGTGGGTGATCAGCTGCTCCACAATAAATCCACGTTATAAAAAAGGACTTATCATGCAGAGCAGACTTGATGGGCCAAATGGCCTAATTCTGCTCCTATATCTTATGGTCTTATGGTCTATTCAAGAGTCTGATAACAGTGTACTTGAATCTATCCTTCAGCATGGGGGTACATGCTTCAGGCTTTTTGTACCTGTGGCATAACAAGTTTGGAACTTATTTCCAGAAATAACTTGTACTCCAGAATCAGAATCAGGTTTATTATCACCAGCATGCGTCGTGAAATTTGTTAACTTGGCAGCAGCAGTTCAATGCAATACATAATATAGAAGAAAAAAATAATAATTAATAAGTAAATCAATTACAGTATACATATATTGAATAGGTGAAAAATCATGCAAAAAACAGAAATGATATACATTTAAAACGTGAAGTAGTGTTCAAGGGTTCAATGTCCATTGAGGAATCGGATGGCAGAGGGGAAGAAGCTGTTCTTGAATCGCTGACTGTGTGCCTTCAGGCTTCTGTACCTCCTACCTGATGGTAACAGTGAGAAAAGGGCATGCATGCACTGGGTGCTGGAGGTCCTTAATAATGGATGTTGCCTTTCTGAGACACCGCTCCTTGAAGATGTCCTGGGTACTTTGTAGGCTAGTACCCAAGATGGAACTGACTAAATTTACAACCCTCTGTAGCCTCTTTCGGTCCTGTGCAGTAACCCCCACCCCCATACCAGACAGTGATGCAGCCTACCAGAATGCTCTCCATGGTACAACTATAGAAGTTTCTGAGTGTATTTGTTGACATACCAAATTTCTTCAAACTCCTAATGAAGTACAGTCGCTGTCTTGTCTTCTTTATAACTGCATCGATATGTTGGGACCAGGTTAGGTCCTCAGAGATCTTGACACCCAGGAACTTAAAACTGCTCACTCTCTCCACTTCTGATCCCTCTATGAGGATTGGTATGTGTTCCTTCATCTTACACTTCCTGAAGTCCACAATTAGCTCTTTCATCTTACTGACGTTGAGCGCCAGGTTGTTGCTGCGGCGCCATTCTACCAGTTGGCATATCTCGTTCCTGTAAGCCCCCTTGTCACCATCTGAGATTCTACCAACAATGGTTACATCAGCAGCAAATTTATAGATGATATTTGAGCTATAACTAGCCACACAGTCATAGGTATAGAGAGAGTAGAGCAGTGGGTTAAGCACACACTCCTGAGGTGCACCAGTGTTGATCGTCAGTGAGGAGGAGATGTTATCACCAATCCGCTCAGATTGTGGTCTTTTGGTTCGGAAGTCAAGAACCCAATTGCAGAGGGAAGTACAGAGACCCAGGTTCTGTAACTTCTCAATCAGGATTGTGGGAATGATGGTATTAAATGCTGACCTATAGTCGATGAACAGCATCATGACGTAGCAAGATGAGGCAACAGCATCCATACAACTATGTGGACTACATACCCATAGTTTCACCTCTTTGGTACTGCCTCCTTTGGAACAAGTTTCCTAGACTAAGTATGCCACATTTATTTAATGAGATACAGTATGGACAGGCACTTCCAGCCCTTCCAGCCCCACTGATCAGCACTCTCTGATTTAATGCAGCTTACAATGACCAATTAACCTAACTGGTATGCCTTTGGTCTGTGAGAGGAAACTGGAACATCCAAAGAAAACCCAATCATTCCATGGGGAGAATGTACAGTCTCCTTACAGATAATGTCGGAATTTAACTCCGAACACAGATGCCCTGAATTGCATTAGCGTCACACTAACTGCTACATTACTTGTGGCGCCACCCTGATCCTGTGCAGTCTGAGGTGATTAATGAGCCCAATGTGGAAACTTCAGACTCTTCCACTATGGGCAGAAGAAGTTTGATGGGACAAGTTTGTGAATTGTGTACTTCTTCCATCATTTACACTTAGTGCCTTGTGCTCCTACTGCACCATGGATTTCTGTTACTGGAAGGCAATGCTGCATACGAAAGACAGGTTATTGGAGGAGCTTTGTGTAGCAGATGTTCAGAGTAAGACCCATTCCCCTTGTAGTTTGTATATTGTTGCTGTTTCGTCAATTATTTATAGAACTGTAAGGGGAGGTGAGACTGCGGACACTTCCACATTCTACAGATTCCAGTCGTAATGATAATCAAAAATCTGTGTTTGCTGCATTTCAGCCAAGTGTGGAGTGGAATGTTGTGTGAATGTTTTAAAGATTTTTTTTTAAACTACAATTAATTCACATCTAACTAAAATCTTTTTTTGGAATATTGTTGTTTTCAAAGTGAATTTATAAAATATGCACTTTAAATTTGGATCCCAGTAATGGAAATTATTTAAAGATTTTGTGGGAAAATTTTATTGGTAATGAAAAAGCATGGAATATATTGTGTTAATAATTATACATATTGTTTATAATCTATTCAAAGTCTTCCTTGTGTGGAGGTTTCAACTGTGTTCTGTCCTTGAGGAGGAAATGAAAATGGGATGAAGAGAGTGCCATCTGCTGGACAATTTTTGCACCTTAATTTACTTATTTTTACCTTATTTAGAGATACAGCACAGGAATAGGCCAGTCCAGCCCAATGAGCCATGCAACCAAATTGTACCATGTGACAAATCATCCTATTAACCAGAACTTCTTTGGAAACAGGAGCACCCAGAGGAAACCTACACAATCACAGGAAGAATGTACAAAGTCCTTCCTGACAGTGGCAGAACTGAACCCGTCACTGGTTATGTAACCATTTTGCTACGATGCTGCCCTTCATGAACAGAATTATGAAAGAAATTCTGAAGATTTAAGAGAGGTTTCTGTTTTTTTTAATATTTCCCCCTCATCCCAATCCAGTTATAAACAATAAATAAAAATTATTGCTACAATCATTCCTGCATTCTTACTTGTAGTCTGGCGTACTGACCTCTACCTTGCCGAGGCACAGCGACAACTCGCGGATACCTCCTCTTATTTACCCCTCGATCGTGACCCCACTAAGGAGCACCAGGCCATTGTCTCCCACACCATCACCGACTTTATCCGCTCAGGGGATCTCCCATCCACTGCTATCAACCTTATAGTTCCCACACCCCGCACTTCCCGTTTCTACCTCCTACCCAAGATCCACAAACCTGCCTGTCCTGGCCGACCTATTGCCTCAGCTTGCTCCTGCCCCACCGAATTCATTTCTGCATACCTCGACACTGTTTTATCACCCCTTGTTCAATCCCTTCCGACCTATGTTCGTGACACTTCTCACGCTCTTAAACTTTTCGATGATTTTAAGTTCCCTGGCCCCCACTGCTTTATTTTCACCATGGATGTCCAGTCCTTATATACTTCCATCCCCCATCAGGAAGGTCTCAAAGTTCTACACTTCTTTTTGGATTCCAGACCTAATCAGTTCCCCTCTACCACCACTCTGCTCCGTCTAGCAGAATTAGTCCTTACTCTTAATAATTTCTCCTTTGGCTCCTCCCACTTCCTCCAAACTAAAGGTGTAGCTATGGGAACCCGTATGGGTCCTAGCTATACCTGCCTTTTTGTTGGGTTTGTGGAACAATCTATGTTCCGTGCCTATTCTGGTATCTGTCCCCCACTTTTCTTTCGCTACATCGACGACTGCATTGGCGCTGCTTCCTGCACGCATGCAGAACTCGTTGACTTTATTAACTTTGCCTCCAACTTTCACCCTGCCCTCAAGTTTACCTGGTCCATTTCCGACACCTCCCTCTCCTTTCTAGATCTTTCTGTCTCTGTCTCTGTCGACAGCTTATCCACTGATGTCTACTATAAGCCTATTGACTCTCACAGCTATCTGGACTATTCCTCTTCTCACCCTGTCTCTTGCAAAAACGCCATCCCCTTCTCGCAATTCCTCCGTCTCCGCCGCATCTGCTGTAAGGATGAGGATTTTCATTCTAGGACAAGGGAGATGTCTTCCTTTTTTAAAGAAAGGGGCATCCCTTCCTCCACTATCAACTCTGCTCTTAAACGCATCTCCCCCATTTCACGTACATCTGCTCTCACTCCATCCTCCCGCCACCCCACTAGGAATAGGGTTCCCCTGGTCCTCACCTACCACCCCACCAGCCTCCGGGTCCAACATATTATTCTCCGTAACTTCCGCCACCTCCAACGGGATCCCACCACTAAGCACATCTTTCCCTCCCCCCCTCTCGCTGCATTCCGCAGGAATCGCTCCCTACACAACTCCCTTGTCCATTCGTCCCCCCCATCCCTCCCCACTGATCTCCCTCCTGGCACTTATCCGTGTAAGCGGAACAAGTGCTACACATGCCCTTACACTTCCTCCCTTACCACCATTCAGGGCCCCAAACAGTCCTTCCAGGTGAGGCAACACTTCACCTGTGAGTCGACTGGGGTGATATACTGCGTCCGGTGCTCCCGATGTGGCCTTTTATATATTGGCAAGACCCGACGCAGACTGGGAGACCGCTTTGCTGAACATCTATGCTCTGTCCGCCAGAGAAAGCAGGATCTCCCAGTGGCCACACATTTTAATTCCACATCCCATTCCCATTCTGACATGTCTATCCATGGCCTCCTCTACTGTAAAGATGAAGCCACACTCGGGTTGGAGGAACAACACCTTATATTCCGTCTGGGTAGCCTCCAAGCTGATGGCATGAACATCGACTTCTCTAACTTCCGCTAAGGCCCCACCTCCCCCTCGTACCCCATCTGTTACTTATTTTTATGCACACATTCTTTCTCTCACTCTCCTTTTTCTCCCTCTGTCCCTCAGAATATACCTCTTGCCCATCCTCTGGGTCCCCCCCCCTTGTCTTTCTTCCCGGACCTCCTGTCCCATGATCCTCTCGTATCCCCTTTTGCCTATCACCTGTCCAGCTCTTGGCTCTATCCCTCCCCCTCCTGTCTTCTCCTATCATTTTGGATCTCCCCCTCCCCCTCCAACTTTCAAATCCTTTACGCACTCTTCCTTCAGTTAGTCCTGACGAAGGGTCTCGGTCTGAAACGTCGACTGCACTTCTTCTTACAGATGCTGCTTGGCCTGCTGCGTTCACCAGCAACTTTGATGTGTGTTTCTTACTTTACTTGCTTACTTACTTACTTTATCACATTGCCTGGGGCTTACTTTATCACAAGGGGGCTTACAGGAACCCAGTTTGAAAAGTTAGGGTTTAGGTCTTTAACTTCACTGAAGTCACCATAGGTGGGAGGAGAAGATAGCAGCGTGACACAAGCGCACAGCTCTTCGGTGAAAATGATATTGTATCCGTTAAATAGGGGCCGTGGACAATTGTGATCTGATGGAGACAGATGTGAAAGCACAGAGGAACATCTGGAGAAATTTCGGAAACACCGGTTCACTGTTGATTGGGCGATCAAGAATCTTCCGGAGGGAAGGCCCCAAAATCCCCGGCTTTGCCTGCTACTGGCAACCAAGGCTGAGGTCGAATCATTCGGATAGAGATGGTGCTCAGTACTCGGTGTCGGAGGGCTGATTGGAGGCTCAAAGTTTTCGGACAACTCAGAGTCGGACTGTGGTCGAGCATGGCAGGGAGAGTTTTTTTCCTTCCTCCGTCTGCATGAGATGTGGGATATTCGAGAGACTTTGAACTTTTTTACTGTGCCATGGCCTGTTCTTCATCAAGTTATGGTATTGTTGCACTGTTGAAACTATATGTCATAATTATGTGGTTTTTGTTAGTTTTTCAGTCTTGGTCTGTCCTGTGTTTTTGTGATATCACACCAGAGGAATATTATATGATTTCTTAATGCATGCATTACTAAATGACAATAAAAGAGGACTAGGTGTCCTCATAATCTAATCTAATCTAACCTAATGTTAAACTATTTATATATATAACTGATATCTATGCCACTATCTAATTAATGCTCCATTTGATGGAAAGTCTTGATACTTCTTTATTTTCACCTTAATGCATTTATAGTACCAGGTCCTCATGAGCCTCATTTAGAAATTCATCTTTAGTTTCTTGCATTCATCTGTGTCACGTAATTTTCAGTTCCCCTAAATCACCATTAGCAAGTGAGCAAAGGGGGCAGAAATATTCCTGCACGTATCTTCAACCAATGATTAACGTTGTGTTTGTTATGAGGGAGAGTGCAGAGACACACTGCAGAGGCCAGCCTTGAAAGAGCTTCGACTGAACTTTATTGATAACACTGCTTGCACAGTACGTGAACACCTCTCATGTAGCAGTGACTAACTGAGGGGACTGGGTTTAACCCATTAACTACACCAACATCTCCCGTTCCAAAAAAGAAAACTAGGTATATACTTCTTGTCTATAGAATTGCATTGAAGTTATAGTCACTGAAATTGCACATTTCAGTTCACTTTGCCCGTAGCACAGAACTTATTCTCCTTACATAAGCATAAAAAAGAACTGCCAACATTATAGCTGTCCTTCTCTTTGTTTTTAAGTCTCTCACTCTCTCTGTTTTCTTTCTTTTTTCATGAATTCCTTTTTTTTAAAAAAAACACTCCCACTATGTGAAATGTTTTCAACATTAGAACACTTTTTTTAAAAAAACACTAAATCTAATGGAGGTCAGGGTAGGCTACCTGAACATTTCGGCACAGTAAGAGGAATATTCTGCACTAAGCTATTAGACTATAGAGTATATCTTTATGGTGGGACAGATAAACGACCATATGTCCTATAGGTACCTGGATTTGTCGGAGTGGATGGAGATTCCTGAACAGGTGTATCCACCTTAGGTAAGTGGTCCTTGTCATGGGGATCAGCCATCCTATTTCTTCCACACCTTTAGTAGACTTGAAGGTGTATAATTGCATGCCTGTTCCACCTGACTTCACCTTGTGATGTTCTGATCACAAACGATCATGGCACATGTGTCAGACTGTTGTTCTTTTTGTGAATTTGTCAGAAACCCAGACAGCTTCACCGCTTCTGAGCAGTGACAAAGATTTTGTTCTGTGTCTGAGATCCTGTATTCTCTTCATTTTCTCATGCTGTGTTGTCTCAAATTTTCTCACTTTGTCTAATTCCGATAAGTGAGTTTGGAGAAGGGAAGGAAGAACAGGCAGGCTTGTTCCCAGTCTCCAGCCCATTGACAGCTCTGATGGGCCGTAGCCATTCGTAAAAGGTATGGAGCAATGAGCTAGCAGTGCTTTGTAGGGCTCCTTTTCCTCGGTAAGAGATTCTTAATAGTTTGCACTGCTCCTTCCACTTCTCCATTTGCCTGCAGGTACTGTGGACTGCTTGTCTGGTATTTGAGCTCATAGTCCCCAACAAAGGCTTTGAATTCTGAACAGTTGAATTGTGGACTATTGTCTGAGACAAGTGTCTCTGGTATTCCATGTTGAGCAAATACAGCTTTCAGGTGCTGTATAACTGCTGCTGAGGATGTAGAGGACAGCTTGGACACCTCAACATTCCTTGAGTAGTAATCCACAGTGAGAACATATTTGCCTCCTTTCAGCTTGAAAATGTTGGAGCCTGCAATTTGCCATGGAAACTCTAGGAATTCAGTTTGGCAGAGAGGTTTAGCATGATTTTATGTGCAGTTTTGTACATGCTTCAAAGATTCGAAGGTTCATTTATTATCAAAGCATACAACTCTGAAACTCTTCTTCTCCAGATAGCCACGAAACCAAGAAAGAAAAGACCGGCAGCACGATCATTAACCCCAAATCCCCCCTCCCTGCACGAAAAAAATGAACAGAAATGGAACAGGAACATTGACCCCCCCCAAAACCCCCTACCCTGCACACAAAAAAGAAAACAAGAAAAATCAGATGAAAAACACAGAATACAAAAATAAACCATAAGACTGAAAAAAAGGTCCACAGTCCAAGTTCACATCCAAAATGCAGAAAGCCTGTGCGACATTCTCCCATTCTCACCACTGATAGAAAGACAGTCTCCCCTCTCCATAACAGAGCAATTTCACCAGCAATCAAAAGGCTGTCTCCTGGCATTTCAATCTCCCTCATTGCTTTAATCTGCAAACAATGGAAGTTTTAATCAATGACATGGAGTCCAACATCAGCTCGCAGCCTTGTCACCACAAGGATTGCTCATGCTACCTCTGCCTCATGGAATCTTCCTGGAGACTGCAGAGCACTGAAACACCCAAAAGATCTCTAAACTGCAAATCACAGGTTCCAACAGTTCCAGAGTCATATTCAAGATTAAAAAATGAACTTAAAAGTGAAATATATGTTTTCATGATCTATCTAGAAGAAACCAGCTATCCAAAGCAATGCTTTACATAATCTTCCAGTTGTGCACTCCGATCAGGTCTACTTCATGGATTATCTTGCTCTTAGGTGACATTTTTTGCTGCCTTCACGTCCTTGGTGGATTTGACTAATGACTTTGATGTGCACAGAAGCAGGAGTGCTGAGTCTGAAGCCCGTTAACAGCAAACGGTCAAGAATAGTGAGTCTGCCTCTTTCAAGCAGGTTAGGTCTGAGTTTATGAGGTCCTTTTGGAACAGCTGGCTATTCATTGCATGACCTTGCTACAGATTTAGTCCTTTTTCAACTCAGTGTGAACTATGTCCAGTTTACTCTGTGATGCAGGAAAACTTTCACGTAGCTGAGCTAAGTAGATGTTGGTATCTTCCATGAGGACAGAGTCAGCTTTTGTCCACTCACTTTTGCATGGCATCCTCAACAGGGTGTCCGGTGTTGCACACGATTTGCCGGGGCATGGTCAATGTCATAACAGTATCGCGTAAACCTCATTCTGAATCTTTGCAGATGTGGAGGTAAGTCATCCAAGCGTTTCAAGCTGAGGAGCCGGACAAGTGGTTTGTGGTGTGTTTCAGAGAGGAACTTAGTGCCTATCAAGTAGCAGCTGAAGTGTCAAAAACCCACACATGAGCTAGTATCAGCGTCTCCTTTTTGATTTGAGGGTTAATGTTGACCAGTGTTTATGATGCATATGCCACCAGTTTCCATACATCATTATAGCTTTGCATGAGCACTCCCCCCAAGTCAAAGGGGGAGTGCTCATGCAAAGCTGCAATGGTGCATGGAAATTGGTGTATGGTCTCTGCTGAGAACTTGGTTGCTTTGTTCAGATCAAAGAACACCAGTGCTGGTGGAGAGATAAGCTCTGCTTCAAATGATGAGGACGACTTCTCCTTTGGTGCATCCCAGGTCCAAACATTCTCTGAGAGAGGAAGTCATGTAGTGGCTTTGTTCTCTCTGCCAAATCTGGAATGAATTTTCCCAGCTGGCTTACCATGCCAAGGAAGCTGCAGATCTCTGCTACATTCATAGGTTGCTCCACGTTTCGAGCTCCTGCCAGTTTGTTTGAATCTGGTTGCACTCCCTCTGAGGACAGTTGGTGGCCTAAGATCTTCACCTCCAACTTTGCAAACTTACATTTCTGTGTCTTCAGGGTGATTCTGGCCTGTTTCAGTTTCTCCAAGGTAGCTTCCACTCTTTTGTCACGTTCCTCACTTGAGCCTCTGAAGATTGATATATTGTCCATGTAGCAAACTACTCCTTTCAGTCCCTCCAAAATTTGTTTCATCCTCAACTGAAAGAGTTCAGGGGGTGATGAGATGCCAAAAGGGAGTGTCTTGAATGCATAGCATCCATATGGTGTGATAAAGGTTGTGAGCTTCTGTCACACAGGAGCAAAACAGATCTGTCAGTACCCTGAGTTTGCATCTAGTTTGATTAAGAACTTTGCTCCACGCAGCATACTCAATGTGTGCTCAACAGAGGACAAAATAAACTTCTCCTACCTCACTGCTTTATTCAATTTTGTCAGATCAATACAGGTCCTCACTTTGCCACCTGGCTTGGGAACAGGAACAATGCCCACACACCAGTCAGTAGGTCCATTCACTCTAGTTATGAAGTCAAGTGCTTCCATTCTCTTAAGTTCAGCTTTGACTTTGTTCATCAATGGGACTGGTGTGTGCCTCGCTGTGGTCAGAGAGTACAGTGTCACTCCTGGCCTCAGTTGGATAAGGTACGCTTCTTTCAGCACCCCCAGGCCTGTGAACAACTCTGGGTGCATCTACTGCCACTGACCATTGTTGACCAAATCCAAGCCTGCACTGAGGTTTAGCTTCTCAATGGCACAGCTTCCCAGCAGAGGTGAGAAGAGATTCTGAACAACATTGACATCCTTTATTAACTGTTTCTCATTTTTATAGATGGAAGTAGTAAACATTCCTTTCACACTGAGCTAATGTTGCCCAGCCCCATGAGCACTTGCTTTGTTTAGTTTAGTGTAATGCCTGTTTTCTTCACCAGTTTTGTGAACATTCAGGGATGGCTGTGAAATCTTCCCCAGTCTCCATTTTAAATGCCGCTGCCTGCAACTGACACCTACTACACCAGCCTTGCCTATTTGAATCTAGAGCACCACAGAAAGCTCTCTCTTCATCTGAATCATGGTCTTCTTTAACCTCCTGAAGAACTCTTTCTGAGTGACACTGGCTTTTATAATGGCCAACTCTATTCAATTGTATTAGTGGCATTTCACTTCTTTTGCTGGACAGAGCTCTCTGACATGGAATGGGGACATGCCGTATCTCCTACAGTTAGACATTTACCTGCTCTTTGCTTCACTTATCTGTTTTGTTTGAGATGAACTCTACAATCACTTCTTTCTGTAGTCTTTCTCATTGCACTGTTTTTGTACAGCTTCTAGCTTTTTCTCAGCATCATTTTTGAGCCTGAACTCTTTTTTTCTGAGTATCTGTCGGTCCTCATCCACCCATGATGTCATCTGCTTTGTCACCCATGCAGTATATCTGCGTGATTACTTGATGCTCTTCTGAAGCCAAAGTGAGATTACTTGCAACCAGAAATCTTACAAAGTGCCTGCGCCATTTCTCGATATTGTCACGTGACGGGCAACAATGAATTATCAATTGAGGCAGATTTTATAAAAAACAAACATTTATTAAACTCTGCTCAACAATAGCGAAAAGTATTCAAATGACTAACTTAACCAGAAGTTAACTGCTATACGGCAACTCTGGAGCAGTTCTTAAAAGGGTAAATTTGAAAACAGTTCTTAAAGTGGTAAATTCGAACACAGTCTTAAAATGGTAAATTTGAAAGCCCAAATCATTTACACAGTCAATAAGGAGAGACTTCTCTGGAAACAGATTTCTTCGAAGACGTGACATTACTGCTGATTCTCCAAAGGATTCACGATGAAGGAAATAAAACGGCTTAAAGGAACTGACCTTTTAATAAAACCCTCACTAATTTTTATAGATGCACCATAGAAAGCATTCTTCTAGGGTGCATCACAACCTGGTATGGAAGTTGTCCTGTCCAAGACCAGAAGAAGCTGCAGAAGATCGTGAACACGGAGCAGCACATCACACAAACCAATCTTCCGTCCTTGGACTCACTTTACACCGCATGCTGTCGGAGCAGTGCTGCCAGGATAATCAAGAGCACAACCCACCCAGCCAACACATTTTTCATCCCTCTTCCCTCCAGGAGAAGGCTCAGGAGCTTGAAGACTCGTACGGCCAGATTTGGGAACAGCTTCTTTCCAACTGTGATAAGACTGCTGAACAGATCCTGACCCGGATCTGGGCTGTACCCTCCAAATATGCGGACCTGCCTCTCGGTCTTTTTGCTCTACTTTACTATCCATTTTCTATTTTCTATTTATGATTTATAATTTAAAATTTGAATATTTACTATCAATTTGTACTCCAGAGAGCAGGAAGCGCAGAATCAAGTATCGCTGTGATGATTGTATGTTCTAGTATCAATTGTTTGGCGACAATAAAGTATAAAGTATGAAGTTTTCTGGCAAGTGAACACTGCACAAACTTCCCTGCTCTTGCAGGAGTTATCTCAGATACAGGTCCCTTTTCTGAACGAGGAGTTAATAAGGTCCATCCTTTATAAAACCGCCAAACGACTCCAACTTTATTCAATCCTTCAGGTTCCCGTTCATTAGTAAGGTCTCCACTCTCCAATACTACTGCAAAGGTAAATCAAAAATAAACCAACAAAGCTGGCAGCGATTGGTGAAACTGTCAGCACAACGATTTTACCTTACAATAGAAGGTAAAACTCTGTTTTAAAATGAAACTGCATCATGAAACAAATACACAGCATAACGGAGTAACTAACGAAGCAAACAACAACTCAACTGAAAACTAACTGCGTCACACCAGGGGTCTCCTTTATACCTGTTGAGAACAGTCATGTGACCTCACAGTGGCGGGAAAATTACATCACGTGACCTCCACAAGACCATTACATCATGCTCATAAGACAGTCACAAGATACCCACGGAGTATGTAACAATATCATCTGGTTGAGAGAAATCAAATGTCTCGGGGGAACTTTATTTAGAAACATAGAAACATAGAAAATAGGTGCAGGAGTAGGCCATTCGGCCCTTCGAGCTTGCACCACCATTCAGTATGATCATGGCTAATCATCCAACTAAGAACCCTGTACCAGCCTTCCCTCCATATCCCCGATCCCTTTAGCCACAAGGGCCATATCTAACTCCCTCTTAAATATAGGCAATGAACTGGCCTCAACTGTTTCCTGTGGCAGAGAATTCCACAGATTCACCACTCTCTGTGTGAAGAGGTCTTTCCTAATCTCGGTCCTAAAAGGCTTCCCCCTTATCCTCAAACTGTGACCCCTTGTTCTGGACTTCCCCAACATTGAAAACAATCTTCCTGCATCTAGCCTGTCCAATCCCTTTAGAATTTTATATGTTTCAATCAGATCCCCCCTCAATCTTCTAAATTCCAACCAGTATAAGCCTAGTCGATCCAGCCTTTCATCATATAAAAGTCCTGCCATCCCAGGAATCAATCTGGTGAACCTTCTTTGTACCCCCTCTATGGCAAGGATGTCTTTCCTCAGATTAGGGGACCAAAACTGCACACAATACTCCAGGTGTGGTCTCACCAAGGCCTTGTACAACTGCAGTAGTACCTCCCTGCTCCTGTACTCGAATCCTCTTGCTATGAATGCCAGCATACCATTCGCCTTTTTCACCGCCTGCTGTACCTGCATGCCCACTTTCAATGACTGGTGTATAATGACACCCAGGTCTCATTGCACTTCCCCTTTTCCTAATCGGCCACCATTCAGATAATAATTTGTTTTCCTGTTTTTGCCACCAAAGTGGATAACCTCACAGTTATCCACATTAAATTGCATCTGCCATGAATTTGCCCACTCACCTAACCTATCCAAGTCACCCTGCATCCCCTTAGCATCCTCCTCACAGCTAACACTGCCGCCCAGCTTCGTATCATCTGCAAGCTTGGAGATTCTGCATTTAATTCCCTCACCTAAGTCATTAATATATATTGTAAACAACTGAGGTCCCAGCACTGAGCCTTGCGGTACCCCACTAGTCACTGCCTGCCATTCTGAAAGGGTCCCGTTTATTCCCACTCTTTGCTTCCTGTCTGCTAACCAATTCTCTATCCACATCGATACCTTACCCCCAATACCATGTGCTTTAAGTTTGCACACTAATCTCCTGTGTGGGACCTTGTCAAAAGTTTTTTGAAAATCCAAATATACCACATCCACTGGTTCTCCCCTATCCACTCTACTAGTTACATCCTCAAAAAATTCTGTGAGATTCGTCAGACATGATTTTCCTTTCACAAATCCATGCTCACTTTGTGCGATGATTTCACCACTTTCCAAATGTGCTGTTATCACATCTTTGGTAACTGACTCTAGCATTTTTCCCACCACCGATGTTAGGCTAACCGGTCTATAATTCCCCGGTTTCTCTCTCCCTCCTTTTTTAAAAAGTGGGGTTGCATTAGCCACCCTTCAATCCTCAGGAACTAGTCCAGAATCTAAAGAGTTTTGAAAAATTATCACTAATGCATCCACTATTTCTTGGGCCACTTCCTTAAGCACTCCGGGATGCAGACCATCTGGCCCTGTGGATTTATCTGCCTTTAATCCCTTCAATTTACCTAACACCACTTCCCTACTAACATGTATTTCCTTCAGTTCCTCCATCTCACTGGACCCTATGTCCCCTACTATTTCCGGAAGATTATTTATGTCCTCCTTAGTGAAGAGAGAACCAAAGTAGTTATTCAATTGGTCTGCCATGTCCTTGCTCCCCATAATCAATTCACCTGTTTCTGTCTGTAGGGGACCTACATTTGTCTTAACCAATCTTTCTCTTTTCACATATCTATAAAAGCTTTTACAGTCAGTGTTTATGTTCCCTGCCAGTTTTCTCTCATAATCTTTTTTCCCTTTCCTAATTAAGCCCTCTGTCCTCCTCTGCTGGACTCTGAATTTCTCCCAGTCCTCAGGTGAGCCACTTTTTCTGGCTAATTTGTATGCTTCTTCTTTGGAATTGATACTATCCCTAATTTCCCTCGTCAGCCACAGGAGCACTACCTTCCCTGATTTATTCTTCTGCCAAACTGGGATGAACAATTGTTGTAGTTCATCCATGCGATCTTTAAATGCTTGTCATTGCATATCCACTGTCAACCCTTTAAGTGTCATTTGCCAGTCTATCTTAGCTATTTCACGTCTCATACCTTCAAAGTTACCCTTCTCTAAGTTCAGAACCTTTGTTTCTGAATTAACTATGTCACTCTCCATCCTAATGAAGAATTCCACTATATCATGGTCACTCTTACTCAAGGGGCCTCTCATGACAAGATTGCTAACTAACCCTTGCTCATTGCTCAATACCCAGTCCAGAATGGCCTGCTCTCTAGTTGGTTCTTCCATATGTTGGTTCAAAAAACCATCCCGCATATATTCCAAGAAATTCTCTTCCTCAACACCCTTACCAACTTGGTTCACCAAATCCATATGTAGATTGAAGTTACCCATTATAACTGCTGTTCCTTTATTGCACGCATTTCTAATTTCCTGTTTAATACCATCCCCAACCTCACTACTACTGTTAGGTGGCCTGTACACAACTCCCACCAGCGTTTTCTGCCCCTTAGTGTTATGCAGCTCTACCCATATCGATTCCACATCCTCCCAGCTAATGTCCTTCCTTTTTATTGCGTTAATCTCCTCTCTAACCAGCAATGCTACCCCACCTCCTTTTCTTTCATGTCTATCCCTCCTGAATATTGAATATCCCTGAATGTTGAGCTCCCATCCTTGGTCACCCTGGAGCCATGTCTCTGTGATCCCAACCATATCATATTCATTAATAACAATCTGCACTTTTAATTCATCCACCTTGTTACAAATGCTCCTTGCATTGACACACAAAGCCTTCAGGCTCGCTTTTACAACATTCTAAACCCTTATACAATTATGTTGAAAAGTGGCCCTTTTTGATTTTTGCCCTGGATTTGCCGGCCTGCCACTTTTACTTTTCACCTTACTACCTTTTGCTTCTACCCTCATTTTACACCCCTCTGTCTCTCTGCATTTGTTCCCATCCCCTGTTGTGAACTAACCTCCTCTCTCCTAGTCTCTTTAATTTGATTCCCACCTCCCAACCATTCTAGTTTAAAGTTACCTCAGTAGCCTTTGCAAATCTCCCCGCCAGGATATTGGTCCCCCTAGGATTCAAGTGTAACCCGTCCTTTTTGTACAGGTCACACCTGCGCCAAAAGAGGTCCCAATGATCCATAAACTTGAATCCCTGACCCTGCTCCAATCCCTCAGCCACGCATTTATCCTCCACCTCATCGCATTCCTACTCTCACTGTCACGTAGCACAGGCAGTAATCCCCAGATTACTACCTTTGCGGTCCTTTTTCTCAACTCCCTTCCTAATTCCCTATATTCTCCTTTCAGGACCTCTTCCTTTTTCCTACCTATGTCATTGGTACCTATATGTACCACGACCTCTGGCTCCTCACCCTCCCACTTCAGGATATCTTGGACGCGATCAGAAATATCCCGGATCCTGGCACAAGGGAGGCAAACTACCATCCGGGTCTCTGGACTGCGTCCACAGAATCGCCTAACTGACCCCCTTACTATCGAGTCCCCTATTACTACTGCCCTCCTCTTCCTTTCCCTACCCTTCTGAGCTACAGGGCCGGACTCTGTGCAGGAGGCACAGCCACTGTCTCTTCCCCCAGGTAAGCTGTACCCCCCAACAGTACTCAAACAGGAGTACCTATTGTCAAGGGGCACAGCCACCGGGGTACTCTCTATTACCTGACTCTTCCCCTTCCCCCTCCTAACCGTGACCCACTTGTCTGCCTCCCGTGGCCCCGGCGTCACCACCTGCCTATAACTCCTGTCTATCAACTCCTCACTCTCCCTGACGAGATGAAGGTCATCAAGCTGCAGCTCCAGTTCCCTAATGCGGTCCCTTAGGAGCTGCATCTCGGCGCACCTGGCGCAGATGTGGACGTCCGGGAGGCTTGGAGACTCCAGGGCCTCCCACATCCGGCACCGAGAACAACAAGCTGCCCTCACACTCATACTGCCCCTCTCCTCAAATAACAACAAAAAATGAATACAAAACCTATTTGGTAAGGAGATGTAGATACTGTAGGTATTTGATCCATTTTCCAGTGTGTTTATTTACTATTTTATTCATTTGGACTACAATCATCTTCTTATCTCTCTCTGAGAGACTGACTGACTTCTCGGTTGTGTCTGTGTCTCTGTGCACTCTCCTGAGCTAGCGGCCCATGGATAATTACAATGTATCCACATTTGGGTGCAGCTCAAAGGCTTTGCCTAGCAACCTTGACTAGGTCTCAGCTTAGCCTTGTTGCATACAGTTAGCAACTAGCATAGGCAGTCCAAGCCAATAAGTCCATGGACAACCCACAGATATATGTGAACAAGAACAGACTTACTGCAAATTCCTTCTTGTTGGGGGGGTCTCCTTTGGTCTGTAGCCAGAATTCATCGACAATCAACCACGTCTGATACCATGTTGGGTTCGTTATGAGGGAGAGTGCAGAGAGACTCCCAGAGGCCAGTCTTGCAGGATCTTCAACTGAACTTTATTAATAACTCTGCTTGTGCAATATGTGAACTTCTCCCATGTGGGAATGGCTAACTTAACGGCACAGAGATAACCCATTAACTACCACAACAATTAACACAATGAATTTAAAATTATTGCACAAATAATTTTTATCTAACTGAAATTGCAAATACAAATGTTCAGTTTCAGATTTAAGAGTTACTAGATAAAAGTCTTTTAAGAAGAAGCTTTGGAAAATTTCCTAACTCACAAATATCAAACAAAAATAATAACAAGGAAAAAGGGAATTTCAGCTAAGTTTGACATATTTCTGACCATCTCCTCTGTTGTTATCCATCTGTAATATTAACTCTGTTCTTCTCTCTACACACAGGCATTTCCTAATCTGTTAGACATTTCCAGCAGTCACCTTTTTGTTTTAGTTTTCAGCCACAGCACTGATGTGCATTTCATAGCTTTAACATTCCTCTTCGTTTTCTTTCAATCTAACTGCCTTATTAATATGTTAATTAGACAGAGCTGTAAACATCAGGACCAAATCTGGGCAAACCTGATCACACCCTTTCAACAGGAATTCTGCAGATGCTGGAAATTCAAGCAACACACATCAAAGTTGCTGGTGAACGCAGCAGGCCAGGCAGCATCTCTAGGAAGAGGTACAGTCAACGTTTCAGGCCGAGACCCTTCGTCAGGACTAACTGAAGGAAGAGTGAGTAAGGGATTTGAAAGTTGGAGGGGGAGGGGGAGATCCAAAATGATAGGAGAAGACAGGAGAGGGAGGGATGGAGCCAAGAGCTGGACAGGTGATTGGCAAAAGGGGATACGAGAGGATCATGGGACAGGAGGTCCGGGAAGAAAGACAAGCGGGGGGGGGGGGGACCCAGAGGATGGGCAAGAGGTATATTCAGAGGGACAGAGGGAGAAAAAGGAGAGTGAGAGAAAGAATGTGTGCATAAAAATAAGTAACAGATGGGGTACGAGGGGGAGGTGGGGCCTAACGGAAGTTAGAGAAGTCGATGTTCATGCCATCAGCTTGGAGGCCACCCAGACTGAATATAAGGTGTTGTTCCTCCAACCTGAGTGTGGCTTCATCTTTACAGTAGAGGAGGCCGTGGATAGACATGTCAGAATGGGAATGGGATGTGGAATTAAAATGTGTGGCCACTGGGAGATCCTGCTTTCTCTGGCGGACAGAGCGTAGATGTTCAGCAAAGCGGTCTCCCAGTCTGCGTCGGGTCTCGCCAATATATAAAAGGTCACATCGGGAGCACCGGACGCAGTATATCACCCCAGTTGACTCACAGGTGAAGTGAATCTGGAAGGACTGTTTGGGGCCCTGAATGGTGGTAAGGGAGGAAGTGTAAGGGCATGTGTAGCACTTGTTCCGCTTACACGGATAAGTGCCAGGAGGGAGATCAGTGGGGAGGGATGGGGGGTACGAATGGACAAGGGAGTTGTGCAGGGAGCGATCTCTGCGGAATGCAGAGGGGGGGGGAGGGAAAGATGTGCTTAGTGGTGGGATCCCGTTGGAGGTGGCGGAAGCTGGTGGGGTGGTAGGTGAGGACCAGGGGAACCCTATTCCTAGTGGGGTGGCGGGAGGATGGAGTGAGAGCAGATGTACATGAAATGGGGGAGATGCGTTTAAGAGCAGAGTTGATAGTGGAGGAAGGGAAGCCTCTTTCTTTAAAAAATGAAGACATCTCCCTCGTCCTAGAATGAAAAGCCTCATCCTGAGACCAGATGTGATACGTGATGATTTTTTACCAAATTCTCCCACAAAACAAACAACTGTATTTTAATAATCAATGTGTTTTGCTCCTTATTCGTGTACTCCAAATATTGTGGTGTGTGAAGAGAGTTTCTCTCTGTTTTCCATGACCCACTGTGTCTTATGGTATCTATTGCAAAGTAAATGATGAAACATGCCAGTGATTATTTACCACTCAGAGGTTTGTGAATCTTTAGAATTCTTTACCCAGAGAAAGTAGGTGGCACGGTGCTCGTTGGCAAGGCTGGACCCAAGTGCAGAGAAATGGCAGACTCTGTCACTGTGGGCGCTGGCCACGACTGAACCCAGGAGCAGAGGAAGAGCATTCTCCTGATTAAAAGGCAGAAACAAGAGGTTAGATGTAAGAAAACCAACAGAGCATTGGAGGCACGACCGAGCAATGTCATGAGACAAATCATTCTCCGCAAACACAAGGACTCCACTCCAGTGCTAAACCAGAGTGTCCTTTAAATAATTATAGTATACAGGAAACCTCTGCTAGTCACAAGTAACCTGACAAGATTAACCAGAAAACACCAGGGCTTAACAACTCGAACAATTAGTAAACATAGGTTTGAAGAAAACTAGAAGCTCAATGCTCTACAGCAAGGGCTCACTACAGCAGGTGCTCACTCTTTGACTGCATTCAAGACCAAAATAAATAAGTTCTGGAATCCTGAGAAACCAGGATTCTGATTAGGAAAATGGATTTGAGAAAGGTCAGCTGTACATGTGAATAAGAATGAAAAATTGATATAATTAATCCCAAATAAATTTCAAAATCAAATGACAGAACAGGTTCAAAGGCCACATGGCCTACTTCATCTTACTTTGACTGTTCCCTTCCCTGTCATGTTTTTATCTGGCTTCTCTTAAATGGATCAAGGCTATTCTCTTCACCTACACACTGAAGCAGTTGCTACATGTTTGGTGAGAACAATAGTGATACAGATAACACAGATATCTGGGGCAACACACAAAATGCTGCAGGAAAAGGGTCCAGCAGAATCTATGAAGCAAAATGGATAGTCGATATTTTGGGTCAAGATCCTTCATCAGGACTGGAAGAGGGGGAAATAGCCAATAATAATTGGAGGAGGGAGGGATGGAGCAAGCGCTGACAGGTGATAGGAGAATCCAGGTGAGGGGGGTTGATGGGCAGATGAAGCGGGGGAAGTGTGGGATGAAATAAGAAGCTAGGAGATGACAGGTAGACATGACAAAGGGCTGAAGATGATGTACACAGTTCAGAAGCAGAATGGGCCAGTGCAGATATCTCATAGCTCCAGTGATCCAGGTCTGGTTCAGACCTCCAGTGTGGTTTGTATGAAGACTGCATGTTCTTCCTATTACTTCATGGGATTCCCCTGTGTGATCTGAGTCACCCTCATATCCCAAAGTCATGATGGTCAGTAGTTTAATAGGCTAATGTGAATCAGGAGGGTGTTAATAGAGAAGTTTGAGGCAAAATTTTGCAGAGAAATGATTTGGAGATGAAAGGGCATTGCTCTGATAGTTGGCACAGATTTGATAAAGCTCTGCTGCACTGTTTCCAGTGCCTGCCTACCTATTTATTATATTGAGATTGATCTGCAGTCCAGCCAAGAACCTCTCAGCTTTTCCATTCTCATCCTAATATCATGTGCGGATTATCTTAATGAGCAACTTGGCTCCAGTGCTAGCATTTGTGAAACATAAATTCTGACCTTTTCACTGGTCTGATTAACTGACCTAAAGCCTTAATTTCAGTTTCCTTATTTCCTTTCCTGTAGCCAACTTTCTATCTGTATTCAATGAGCTCTGCAGGTCAGTCAGCATCTATGGAGGGAAGTGGACAGTTGACCTTTCATGACAAGATCTATCACCTGGACTAAACGATAGAGCGGAGAACCCCGTGTAAAAGTGTGAAGTGAAGGGCTGGAGCAAGAGCAACCAACCAATAGGTTCATCAAGTGAGTGAGTGAGTGTCAAAATTAATAGGCAGATATAGGAGGGATGAGTTGGGAGGGTGATAGCTAAGACAACAAAGGACCAAAGTCAATGGAATCTTATGCTTTTTTCTTAATTTGGCAGTGGGATGAAAATTGGAGTGATAGGGCTAAGGACGGAGCAGTTGGTATACAAGGAGATGCAGTATGTAGTGAGACTGTGAGGAAGGTCAGGGAGATGATGGGGCAAAATTGCAATCAGTAGGATGTGTTGAAATGTAACATGGAAGCAAAATTGAAAAGGGGGTTGAAAACAGAACGGAAGGCTTGAGTATACAGAATCATGTAGATGATCTTGTAATATAGTTACAGATGGGCGGGTATGACATTCTGTGCATCACTAAGTCATGGCTGAAGGAAGATCATAGTTGGGAGTTCAAACATCCAAGAATACACAATGCATCAAAAGGACACATAGGTAGGCAGAGGAGGTGGGGTGGCTTGGTTGGCTATAAATTAAATCAAAACCTTAGAAAGAGGTGACATATAGAAAGACAT
Source organism: Mobula birostris (assembly GCF_030028105.1). Taxonomy (NCBI): domain Eukaryota; kingdom Metazoa; phylum Chordata; class Chondrichthyes; order Myliobatiformes; family Myliobatidae; genus Mobula; species Mobula birostris. Next base: position 138,950,881 of record NC_092374.1, on the reverse strand, counting down.
TTGAAAGATATAGACTCCTTATAACCATATATAACCATATAACAATTACCGCACGGAAACAGGCCATCTTGGCCCTTCTAGTCTGTGCCCTTGTGGGTAGAGTTAAGAAACTGAAAGGATTAAAAGATCCTTATAAGAGTTACGTACAGGCCTCTGACAGTAGCCTGTATGTAGGGTACAAATTACAACGGGTGATAGAAAAGGCATGTAAAAAGGCCAATGTTATGATAGTCACAGGGCATTTCAATATGTGTGCAGATTGGGAAAATCAGATTGGTGCTGGATCCCAAGAGAGGGAATTGGTGGAATGCTTACAAGATGACTTTTTAGAGCAGCTCATGGTTGAATCCATTAGGAAAAAGGTAACTCTGGATTCGGTGTATATATGAACCAGGTTTATTAGAGAGCTTAAATTAAAGGAATGCTTAAGAGGGAGTGATCATAAAATGATAGAATTCACCCTGCAGTTTGAGAGGGAGAAGATAAGGTCAGATATATCAGTATTAAAATGGAGTAAAGGGAATTACAGAGGCATGACAGAGGAGCTAGCCAAAGTTGATTAGATGGAGACACTAGCAGAAAAGCAATGGCTGAAGCTTCTGGGTGCAATTTGGCAGGTGCAGGATAGATACATCACAAAAATTTAAAAAAGTATTAAAAAGGGAGGATGATGCAACAGTGACTGACAAGGGAAGTCAAAAGCAGCATTAAAGCAAAAGAGGAGGCATAGCAAAAATTAGTGGGAAGCTAAAAGAATGGTAAGCTGTAAAAAACCAACAGACAACTAGAAAGCCATAAAAAGAGAAAATATGAAATATGAAGCTAAGTTGCCAATAATATAAAAGAGGATACAATTTTCTTTCAGATATATAGAGAAAAAGAGAGTCGAGAGTAGATATCATACTGCTAGAAAATAATGCTGGAGAGATTGTAATGGGGGACAAAGGCATAGCGGATGAACTTAATAAGTATTTTGTGTCAGTCTTCATTGTGGAAGACACCAGCGGTATGCCAGAAATTCAAGAGTGTCAGGGGGTAGAAGTGAGTGTTATTGCTGTAACTCTGGAGAAGGTATTTGGAAAGGTGATAAGTCTGAAGGTAGATAAGTCTCATGGACTAGATGAACTCCACCCCAGGGTTCTGAAAGAGGTAGCTGAAGAGATTGTGGAGTCATTAGTAATGCTCTTTCAAGAATCACTAGATTCTGGAATGGTTTCAGAAGACTGGAAAATTGCAATTGTTACTATACTCTTTAAGAAGAGATAGAGGCAGAAGAAAGGAAATTATAGGCCAGTTAGCCTGACTTCAGTGGTTACAAAGATATTTTGAGTCCATTATTAAGAATGAGATTTCAGGGTACTTGGAGGCACATGTTAAAATAGTTCAAAGACAACATGGTTCACTTAAGGGGAAAACTTGCCTGAAAAACTTGTTTGCGTTTCAGAATTCCTGTTGTTTGCATCTGAAAAAACTGTTCGAATTCTTTGAGGAAATAGCAGGCAGGATAGACAAATGAAAATCAGCAGATTCTCATCTACTGATGAAAATCAGTAGTGGGCATACAGGAGTGAGATATGCCAACTAGCGGAGTGTGCCGCAGCAACAACCTGGCACTCAATGTCATTAACACAGAAGAGCTGATTGTGCACTTCAGGAAGGATGAGACAAAGGAACACATACCAATCCTCATAGAGGTATCATAAGTGGAGGGAGTTTCAAGTTCCTGGGTGTCAAGATCTCTGAGGATCTACGCTGGTCCCAACATATCGATGCAGTTATAAAGAAGGCAACACAGCGGCTATACTTTATTAGGAGTTTGAAGAGATTTGGTATGTCAACAAACACACTCAAAAACCTCTGTAGATATACCGTAGAGAGAATTCTGACAGGCTGTATCACTGTCTGGTATGGAGGGGCTTCTGCTCAGGATCGAAAGAAGCTGCAGAGGGTTGTAAATCTAGTCAGCTCCATCTTGGGTACTAGCCTACAAAGTACCCAGGACATCTTCAAGGAGCAGTGTCTCAGAAAGGTAGCGTCATTTACTAAGGACCTCCAGCACCCAGGGCATGCCCTTTTCTCACTGTTACCATCAGGTAGGAGGTACAGATGCCTAAAGGCACACACTCAGCAATTCAGGATCAGCTTCTTTCCCGCTGCGATCTGATTCCTAAATGGACATTGAACTCCTGGATACTACCTTACTTTTTTTAATATACAGTATTTCTGTTTTTTGCATGATTTTTAATCTATTCAATATATGTATAGTGTAATTGATATACTTAATTTATTATTATTATTTTTTTTTCCCTGCTAAATTATGTATTGCATTGAACTGCTGCTGTTAAGTTAACAAATTTCACATCACATGCCAGTGATAATAAACCTGATTCTGAATTCTGAGATGTTATTTACTTGGATTTTCAGATGGCCTTTGACAAAATGCCACACATGAGGCTGTTTAACAAGATTGGAGTCTATGGTATTACAGGAAAGGTACGAGCACAGATTGACTGACAGGTAGGAGGCAAAGAGTGTGAATAAATGGGATCTTTTCTGGTAGGCTGCTGGTGATTAGAGGTGCTCCACAGGAGCTGGTGTGGTAACTGCTTCTTTTCACATTATATGCTAATGACTTGGATGACAGAATTGATGGCTATGTGGCCAAGTTTGCAGATGATACAAAGTTAGGTGGAAGGGCAGGTAGTGTTGAGGAAGCATGGAGACTGCAGAAGGATTTAGATCAGGAGAGTGGACAAAGAAGTAGCAGATGGAACTGTATAATCATGCTCCTTGACAGAAGGAATAAAGGTGCAGATGTAAATGGGGAGAAAATTCAAAAATCAGAGGTGCAAATGGACTTCGAAATCTTCATGCCAGATCTCCTGAAGTTTAACTTGCAGGCTGAGCTGGTAGAAAGGAAGGCATTAATTTTGAGAGAATTAGAATCAGAATCAGAAACAGATTTATTATCACCGGCATGTGTCTTGAAATTTGTTAACTTAGCAGCAGCAGTTCAATGCGATACGTAATATAGAAGATAGATAAATAAATAAATAAATTACAGTATATGTATATTGGAGATTAAAAATCGTGCAAGAACAGAAATAATATATATTGAAAGAGTGAGGTAGTGTTCACGGGTTCAATGTCCATTTAGGAATCGGATGGCAGAGGGGAAGAAGCTGATCCTGAATTACTGAGTGTGTGCTTTCAGGCTTCTGTATCTCCTATCTGATGGTAACAATGAAAAACGGGCATGCCATGGGTGCTGGGGGTCCTTAATAATAGATGCTGCTTTTCTAAGACACCGCTCCTGGAAAATATCCTGGGTACTTTGTAGGCTAGTACCCAAGATAGAGCTGACAAAATTTACTGTATGACCCTCTGCAGCTTCTTTCAGTCCTATGCAGAACCCACCCACCCCCATACCAGACAGTGATGCAGCCTGTCAGAATGCTCTCCACAGTACATCTTTCATAGAAGTTTTTGAGTGCTTTTGTTGACTTACCAAATTTCTTCAAGCTCCTAGTAAAGTATAGCCGCTGTCTTGCTTCTTTATAGCTGCATCGATATGTTGGGACCAGGTTAGGTCCTCAGGGATCTTCATACCCAGGAACTTGAAACTGGTCACTCTCTCCACTTCTGATCCATCTGTGAGGATTAGTATGTCTTCCTTTATCTTACCCGTCCTGAAGTCCACAATCAGCTCTTTCCTGTTACTGACGTTGAGTGCAAGGTTGTTGTTGCGACACCACTCCACTAATTGGTATATCTCGCTCCCGTACGCCCTCTCATCTCCATCTGAGATTCTACCAACAATGGTTGTATCATCAACAAATTTACAGATGGTACTTGAGCTATGCCTGGCCACACAGTCATCGGTATAGAGAGAGTAGAGCAGTGGGCTAAGCACACACCCCTTAGGTGCATCAGTGTTGATTTTCTTCGAAGAGAAGATATTATTACCAATCCGCACAGATTGTGGTCTTCCGGTTAGGAAGTCGAGGATCTAATTGCAAAGGGAGGTACAGAGGACCAGGTTCTGTACCCTCGCAATCAGGATTGTGGGAATGATGGTGTTAAATATTGAGCTATAGTTGATGAACAGCATCCTGACATAGGTGTTTCTATTGTCCAGGTGGTCTGAGGCCGTGTGAAGAGCCATTGAGATTGCATCTGCCGTTGACCTATTGTGGCGATACGCAAATTGCAATGGATCCAGGTCCTTGCTGAGGCAGGAGTTCAGTCTAGTCATGACCATCCTCTCAAAGCATTTCATCACTGTAGATGTGAGTGCTACTGGGCGATAGTCGTTAAGGCAGCTCGCATTATTCTTTTTAGGAACTGGTATAATTGTTGCCTTTTTGAAGCAGGTGGGAACTTCCGCCCGTAGCAGTGAGAGGATGAAAATGTCCTTGACTACTCCCGCCAGATGGTTGGGACAACTTTTCAGAGCCTTACCAGGTACCCCATCGGGGCCTTGCGAGGGTTCACCTCCTTTAACATCAGCCTCCAAGACAGAGATCACAGGGTCACCAGATGCAGTAGGGATCTTCACAGCTGTAGTTATATGCTCCTTTTCAAAGCAGACATAGAAGGTTTTGAGCTCATCTGGTGGCGAAGCATCACTGCCATTCATGCTGTTGGGTTTTGCCTTGTACAAAGTAATGTCTTGCAAACCCTGCCAGAGCTGTCGTACATCTGATGTCGCCTCCAACCTTGTTCAAAATTGTCTCGTCGCCCTTCAAATAGCCCTCTGCAGATCATACCTGGTTCTGGTACAGGCCTGGGTTGCCAGACTTGAATGCCACAGATCTAGCTTTCAGAAGATGACATGCCTCCTGGTTCATCCACGGCTTTTGGTTTGGGAATGTACAGTAAGTCTTTGTATGCACACACTCATCCACGCACAGGTTTTAACGAAGTCGGTAACAACTGCAGCATACTCATCCAGATTTGAAGATGAATCCCTGAATACAGTCCAGTCCGCTGATTCAAAGTAGTTCTGTGAGCACTCCTGTGCTTCCTTTGTCCCTACCTTCTTAGTCCTCACTACTGGTGTTGTAGTCTTCAGTCTCTGCCTATACTCAGAGAGCAGAAGTACAGCCAGGTAATCAGACTTCCCGAAGTGAGGGCATGGAATAGATTGGTAGGTATTCTTGATGGTGGTGTAACAATGGTACAGTGTGTTGTTTCCTATGGTATTGCAAGTATGAGAATATTAAAGCAAGAATGTAATGCTGAGGTTTAGTAAAGCATTAGTCAGACTGCACTTGGTGTATTGACAGCATTTTTGGGACCCTTATTTAAGAAAGGATGTGCTAGGATTGGAGAGGGTCTGGAGGAAGTTCACAAGAACGATTCCATCAATGTATGAGGAGCAATTGATGGCTCTACATTTATATTCGCTAGAGTTTAGAAGAATGAGGGAGGATCTCGTTGAAACCTAACAAATATTGAAAGGCCAAGATAAGAGTGGGTTGGACAGAATGTTTCCTATAGTGGATGAGTGTAACATTACACAGCACCGTCTCAGATAGAGGGATGTCCATTTAGAACAGAGATGAGGAGGAATTTCTTTACCAGAGATTGGTGCATTGTGGAATTCATAGAACATAGAATGGTACAGCACAATACAGGCCCTTCGGCCCACAATGTTGTGCCGACCCTTAAACCCCGCCTCCCATATAAACTCCCCCCGCCTTAAATTCCTCCATATACCTGTCTAGTAGTCTCTTAAACTTCACTAGTGTATCTGCCTCCACCACTGACTCAGGCAGTGCATTCCACGCACCAACCACTCTCTGAGTAAAAAACCTTCCTCCAATATCCCCTAATAAATTCCTTCCTCTAATAAATTTGTTGTCACAAATGGCTGTGGAGACCCAATAATTGAATATGTTGAAAACGGAGTTTGTAGGTTCTTGATTAGTCAGGAGATCAAGGGTTACAGAGAGAAGGCAGAAGAATAGGGTTGAGAGGGGTAATAAATCAGCCATGATGGAATGGCACAGCAGTCTCAATGGGCCAAATAGCTTTATTCTTCTTCTATATCTTATGGTCTAAATGAAGTTTCTGGATGAATCTCTTAAGTTATCCTCTTTCCTTGTATAGATGTGTATGTGTGTGTACATAGTGGTTCTGCCATTGACTGATCAGGTTCTTTTAACGTACATGAATGCAACCCAACTGCGTCAGAGATACCATTTCCTCCAGAGCAACACATACAAAATGCTGGAGGAACTCAGCAGTTCGAGCAGTATCTATGGAGAGGAATAACAGTTGATTTTGGGGGGCTGAGACCACCTTTCTAAGTATGAATTGTTATCTCAATAACAGCAACACCAATCGTTTCAAAGTAAGTATGACACATCCAATATCTCATTACCCCATTAAATACTGAAGCAAAGTTATTTCCAATATTTCTCCAATCCCTTTGCCAAATCTTACGGATTTATCTTGTATGCCCATAGTAGTATCTGGTGTTTATCAACAATGATAGAGTGCGGATAATCCTACTATAGAGAACACCAATCCTAAAATTACAACTGTTCACTGGATTAACAAACACAAAATGCTGGAGAAACTCTGCAGGTATGTTTTATTGCTCTGGATTTCCAGCACCACATATCGATATCAGATCCTGGGTCACTACAAGACCAAATGTGTTTCAACACTGTGCAGATACCCTAATTTAGCCTTGACCTATTCCAAGATATTGATAACTTAAAATAATTTGTTATTGATTCTTCATTGCAGATAAAATTTCCATCATGTCCTAAAGAAAAATCCCTCCCGCGTAGCTCTGATCTGTAATTCTCTTCAGCTGTTGGTTCTAGCAAGTATTTGTCAGCTAGATTCCAATTTCAACCAGCCACTTTAGGTCACATGATTAACCCAGAGTCCAGAGAACTCCGGTTGCTGGGCCACCTGCAGCATTTTTCATTTACATAAAAATTATTGTTTATGCATATGAATACCCATTCAAACTATATGATTATACTCCACAATTTGACTAAATTACACTCTTTTTCCCTTCAAGAGCAGATCTAAATACCCTAAAAGCCACCAAGAAGTTTAGCATGTGAGTGAGTTATATTGAAACTGAAACTAGACTGATTGTTAATCCTGATACTTACAAGTTAATTTCTATTTGCCTTGTTATTTCATTGATTGATTTGTTATTTTCAGTTTTTTATCAATCTCACTTTAGTGTTCTCCTAAAAAGAGAATGCACTTGAATTAGATCAGATTGTCAGCCAGCAATATGACTAAGTATTGGAGTGAGCGGATAACATAAGAGTCTGATAAATTTACAGCACCTGCTACAACATTAAATAGGAGAGGGGAGTGAAGGTCTCATAAGATATATTGCAAATATTTGAAGGATTAGATTTTTTTAATAATGAAAACACCGCACGTCATATTAATAGGTATGTTATGGTGGTGTGAGTCCTGAGGCTCTTGTACCTTCTACCTGAGGGCAGTAGCAAGAAAAGAGCATGGCCTGGGTAGGAAGATAAAGATTCATGTAGACTATTTTCACAGATCATTCTAATAGCAGCAGTTCAATTTTTCCATAGTGTAGCTACAGAGTACTGAAAGTTTTCTGTTCAACCTTACTTGTTTAAGTATGGGTTATTAAAGGATAATGCTTCTTAAAATTTCTCTTTAATAAACATTTTTAAAAAGATAAGCAACCACTGTTTGCTGTTACTAAATGAACAGTTTGATCAAATTTCTGCTCTTCTTACAAGGTTGCTGATCCATGTTTCTTTAAAATTAGCTCTTCTGTTCACTAACGTTCATCTTGAAGATGACTCTCTCCCAATATAGTGCAATGCAGCGATGAGAGTATTAGATAGAGGAGGGTTTGGGGGAGGGAGTAACTAGAATCAGCTTAACTGCTGGGGAGAAAGGAAGTTTTAAGATGGCATTAAATTTTTATTATAATAGCCCTATACTGCTTTCCATATGGGAGTTTTTGGAAAAGCCAGTTTGAAGAACAGTCGACACACTCTCTAGTTGTACAAAGCATGGTATTTTTATACATTTTAAAAATGAAGTAACATATTTCACCAATATTCAGACATTCAACAATGTCTTTTTCACCAACCCATGCAAAGAAGGTGATTAATCAGTTGTGCCTAACATCTCTGTTCCTGCATGATCCTAATATTTTCTGAATAAGATTCATTCATTGCAAATCTTTAATACTTTACCCAAAAGGATGTAGTCATTCAGTCACTGACAGCAGAAGGATAAGTAAACTGATAAAAGCCTTTCTGGCTGTAACCAAACTGGGAAACAAGTTATTTTCAAAGTTCATGAATAAACTGAACAGGATGAGTTTGATTTGGGACAGATTGTTGAACATCGGGTATGGTACAAGTTTGAAGGAAATGCTACGGAATTGCACATTTTGTAGAATCTATGATGCACTCAAAGGTAGACGTTCTGTGGAAAAAGTAATTTCAAACACCATTTAACATTGTCCGGACTTTGGGGACAGTGATCAAGTAATCACAGAATTGGCACCATTACCCAAGATAAGTTCAGTGTGATAACAAGATGAGACCTAGTTCAACAACATCTTGAGAGAATGACATAATCTCAAGGGGATTGTCATCTATGTGGTAGCACGCAAAATTGGGCTAGTGAGCGCAGATATATACATATCTGCTATAATTGTGATATTAAGAGACATCTATCAGCAGTCTGCTTGGTGGCAATGCAAGGCAGTGGCATTTTCAAGCAAACAAATCGTTAAAAAATTGGAGAAATAGTAGACCAAACATATCAAGCATCATAATCATGAACTAGGTGAAGATGGTGGTGACCAAGATGGATCAAGTAGATTGGCCACAGTCAGTTAGAATTCCACTGAATAATTCCATTAGATATATGTGAAAGAAAAGCAAATTCCAATGGGCATTGATATTATTAATGTTTATCAGTGACGTGTGAACTGGAATTAATGCTACATTGGCCAGACAGTACAGTAAAGCTCACAGTCTTTCATCTTCCTTCATATCTACACTGGGAGTGGATCAAGGGTATGAAAAAATTGTGAGGTTAGAATGAAAATTCGTGAAACGAAATAAAACACCTTTAATTGGTCACAGACAGAACAGTCTATCAAAGATAAAGATAAATAAACAAGAAATCAAGACCATGAAAATGCCATTTTTATTATCAACATTTGTTAACCTCCTCAAAATGTTTCGTAATAAGGTTGGAAGCATCAAGATATGGAAGCCAAGATACATCTGAAAGAAAATGCTACTTCTTGGGTCTTCAATTATCCAAAAATGTAGTACAGAGAAAAATGTTGAGGTGAAGAGAGGCAAGAGTTCTAAAGCTCAAACAAATCACCCTTGATTGTGTGGTACCACCTAAAAAAAAGAACAGATGAGCAAATATCTTCCCATATATTAAAGTTTGTAGAGAGTTATGAATTCAAAATTTAAGAAAGTTCAAACCATTAGAAGATAAATACTTACCATCAGATTATTGCCATATAATGGACTTCCACATGGTGTAGCATCAGCTCTGTGCACTTTCTAGAGGATATTGGATAGTTTTATCGAAGTTCTACCCAGTGCAACCCCCTACCTGAATAACATCCTGATATCTGTTGTTGGACTGTGACTGAATCACAGGAGACTGAAGCTGGTGGATATAAAGAGTCTTTATTTATCACAAACAGATTTCCCGGAAAAATGATTTCTCTGCTCCCCACACTCAACAGTGCAATGTTTTTATCATTTTTAAAAATAAGGACAAAAATAAATGATTAATTACAGTTTTGCCGATATTACAGAATGAATATTTAAAATGGAGACATCACAAAAGGCTATCAAGAAGGCAAATGGGATGTTGGCCTTCATTGCTAGAAGGATTAAATTTAAGAGCAAGGAGGTTCACCAGGTTGATTCCACAGATGAAAGGGTTAGACTATGAGGAGAGACTGTGTCGCCTGGGACTGTACTCCCTGGAATTCAGAAGAATGAGAGGAGATCCTATAGAAACATATAAAATTATGAAGGGAATAGATAAGATAGAGTCAGGAAAGTTGTTTCCACTGATAGGTGAGACTAGAACTCGAAGACATAGACTCAAGATTCGGGGGAGTAGATTTAGGTTGGAGATGAGGAGGAGCTACTTTTCCCAGAGGGTGGTGAATCTGTGGAATTCTCTGCCCAATGAAGCAGTAAATATATTTTAGACAAGGTTGGATAGATTTTTGCATAGTAGGGGAATTAAGGGTTATGGGGAAACGGCAGGTAGGTGGAGAAAAGTCCATGGCCAGATCAACCATGATCTTATTGAATAGCAGAACAGGCTCGATGGGCCAGATGGCCTACTCCTGCTCCTATTTCTTATGTCCTTATGTTCTCCCAGCTATCAACACCTCTTTGAATATTCAAATACCAATGGCCAGTCGAATAGGTTCTGAGCACAAAACACCAGCACCCAAAACATACCACTGCTGTTACAGTGTTGAGAATAGGTCCCTTAGATCTGCAAACAACCATAATGTTAAGTGACAAATTTAATATCCTGAACTGTATATTAAGTAGTTTAAGTATATTAATTGGCATGTTATGATGTGCTCTATTTTTCTGCTCACTCCTTTTTTTTGGTTGCTATTTTGGGGTGATCTTGAAATCAGGGAATCCTGCAGATAATGAACACTAAGCTCAACTGAAACATGCCTTTTGCTTTTGTGTTTTATATTCTGTGTTTTCGTTCATTTTCTTGTTGCTGTTTGCACGATTTATTTTTTTTTACATGAGGGTGGGCAAGGGAGAGGGTTGACATTTTTTCTTTCTTTGAACAGGTTCTATCGTTCTTCTTTGTTTAGTGGCTGTCTGTGAGGAAGACAATCTCAGGGTTGTATCAAACATACTTTGATAAAAATGTACTTTGAATCCTTTGAAGGATGTCTTTAAAAATGTGTTAATACAGGAGATGCCACTTAACACCTTCTCTGATCTCATCCCGAGGGTTTCAATAAGGGTCAATAACATGAGTATTCATTCTAGTCTTCCCCAGTGTAGTTAGAAAAGTACAAAATCAGATTGTTCCGCCCAGTGATTAGTTTCACTTACTTTAATCAGTGAAAGTTAAATTGTGAACAGGTTTTTTTTAAATACTGGCTCTTGCATTAACCAGTTTCTCCCCCCTCCCTATTCCGTAACCTTTGAAAGGGGTCATCAAGCAAGATGAAGTCAGAAAACTAAAAAAAATAAATCTGTAAGATATATGCAACTATTTCAAGGAACAGAAATGTGGTTAAGTAAAGAGAACTTTGCCTTTATTGACTCAGAAACAGTATATCTTGGTTATATGATAGATGATGGAAAACTTTGGCCAGTTGAGGACAAGTTTTTAGTTGGAAGGAACTACTTTAATCCACTTTACAGAGTTAAAAATTGAAATAGTGTGGATACTAATTGATTTACTCAGTTCTAAAGGTTATTTACCTGAAACATTAATTCTGTGTCTCTTCCCACAAAATGCTGCCTGTCTTAGAGCTCTTACTGTTTTTGATTGAGATGAAGTCCTTAGCTATGGACGCTTCCACCCTTCTTTAAGATTTTCGGCCCTCTGCATGAATTGATGAATAAAAAGGGAACTGAGGTCAGGATCTGTGGAGTGATTGCTGTTGAGCATTAAAGCATCCTGTAATCCCCGTTTACTGCTATAATGATAAAGTCTAGGATGAGGTCTCCCCCACCTCAGGGAGCAGCTTGAAAAGCTTTCTACCCACCATCATTGCCTAACTGCAATGGAGCTTGAGGAGAGAATGCTGGCAAGGTAGGGAAAATGGTATACATTTTCAAGAGCGATATTGTCAACTTTTATGGAGCACTGGATAAGTGGCTGGTTGGGCAGTAGCTGATACAGGATCTGTGTCTTTTTTATGTTCTAAACAAGACTAAGGGCTCTATCTGTCTTGGCAAAGGCATTCAGGATAGATTGAAGGTGTTCTTTGGGGTGAGCTGCAATGCTGTTGTCATCTACATTCTGAAGCTCCATGATAGTGGTGGTGTTGACCTTGTTCTTAGCCTTGAACTGATTGAGGTCAAAAAGCCTGTTGTTAGTTCAGTACACAACTGGGATTCCCTGTGGCAGGTCTCAGCCAATGAGGTGAAGGATGCCAGCAATACAGATGGCAAATAGGGTGGGTGCAATGATACAGCCTATTTAACTCCTGTCTCGACAGTGAAGGTTCTGATTCAGCACCACTATTGCTGAGTACTGTGGCTGACATGCCATCATGCAGTAGCATCAGTATTCATAAGTACTTGTCAGGACAGTCATGCCTTGATGGTGTACACCAGAGAGCTAGGCAGTCCACTATATCAAATGTCTTTGTCAAACTGTTGAAAACCAAGTACAAGGGTTGCCTTTGTTCACAGCATTTTTCCTGTAATTGGTGTGCTGTGAAGAGCATGTCTGTGGTACCTATAGGTGGGCAGAAACCACACTGTGATTCCAGAGAACTTCTTCAGGAGTCAATTGACAAGGATAAGTGCAAGCACTTTGCCTGTTGTTGACTGGATGGAGATGCCTCTGTAATTGCTACAATCTGTCTTGTCTCCCTTTTTGAATTTGGTCATCATGAGAGCATCCCTGTGCTGTGGAGAAAGTTGTTCCTTTTCACTGTCCTTCAAGAGCAAAGCTTGTGCTGTATGTGGTGCAGGAGTGCTGCTCCACGTTCCTTAAACATCTCTGCTGGAATCCCATCAAGACCGATGGCTTTGTTGCTCTTCAATCTCTTAATGGCATCATGAACCTCTTTCATACTGGAGATTCTCCCTCATCTTCTCTCACAGGTCTCTGGAGGATTTAGTTAGTTCAGCAGTACTGCCCCAGTCATACACTGCTTTGGTGCACTGAAGAAGCCTCTGTGTCACCACAGCCTGCCAGTCTCTGGATTTCCAGGGCTTTCTCAGCCCATCAAGAATTCTTTAGCTTAAAAGTCCCCTAATGGAATTATCTTAGCCTTCTTGGGGATGCTCAAGAGTGTAGGAGGCCTTTCTTTCATACGCATGTAAGTCCAGATTTGGTACATAAGCACTTATGATGGTTGCCATCTGATTGTTGGGAAGCACCAAATAAATTGGCCATGAGGATCGTCACCTTGTCATGATGGAGAGATAGTTCCTGAGATCTTGAGAGCAATACCATCTGCAGTTTAGTTCCTGGTAGGGTAACCAATGGCAATAAGCTGGGGGGGGGGGGGGGTTCCAGCCAAAGAACAATCCAATGGTGGAGCAGGCAGAAGATGATGGTACATAGCAACATCAGAGAGGTGGAGGAAGGCTCCTGACCCGAATATGACAAAGACCGTATGATGACTGCCTGTGCAGCAGCCTCCCCACATTAAAGAAAGTCACACACAGGCATTTTCCATTAAGGGACTCCAGCCTAACATCCCAGATTAAGTCCTGTCCTGTGGCAATCGACAAGGTGAAGGGGGCAAGATTGCGAGGTCTTGGGGCCCCCAGACACAAGCTGGCACATTGGGCTCCTGAATTGAGGCCGAAAGAAAACTTCAGTAGTTGCACCATGACTAAGCAGCCCTATTTAGAATCCATTCTGCTCACCCCACTCAGGGAAGGGGCTGGAAAAGATGTCCTAAAATAGCCTGCCTTGAAACCTCCTGATTGTATTACTGTGTGCAGAGGGATCACCATGTGTGTCAGAAGCAAAGAAACATGACCTTTGGAGCCTGGAATGTGTGGGCTCTGATCAATTGTGTAACCAGTGATCAGACAAAGAGGAAAACTATGAGCATTGCCAGAGAACTGAAAAGATGTCAGATTGACCTAGTTGCTCTTTCTGAAACCTATCTGGCAGATGTAGGGCAACTTTAGGAGAAGGGTGGTTACACCTTATTCTGGAATGGTAAGGCAGCTGACAAGCCCATGATCCATGGTGTTGCGTTTGCAATAAGAAAACCAGTATGTAGGTCAACTCCCTGAACTTCCTGTGGAGGTCAATGAACATATTAAATTATTGGCTGGATCGTCATTCACTTCCATGAGTTCTAAAAATCTTTTCTTTTCTCCTGATTACAGGTCAAAGGTATTTTTGGCATTAGTGGCTTGCAGGAAATGTAAGTTCATCTACAGTGGGAGGAAATTTGCAGTGGCTGATTAAACTACGAGTACATCTTTGGGACGTGCGAGGAAACCACAGGACTGAGAAAATAACGTGGTCACAAGGAGCATGTACAAACTCACAAAAGCTGCAACCTCCTAAACAAGTTTCTTCTTGTACACTTGAAATGTGCATTTGAAAAGTTTTAGACTATTTGGTTTTAGATATCCCTTTAAAAGCAGTTTGACTTTTAATGTAATATCCTCATTTTAATTGACTACTGTATGTTATTTAGAAAATACTGGCAGTCTGCACCAAGATTAATGGACTCTGCAATTTTCTTCTGATCTCCCAAGGCAATCTCTTGTTGTGCAATAGGTAACAACATCCTGCACCAGCCTGCTTTCTTCAGGTTCTTTATAGTGGCAGTTTACAGCATGTTATTACCTAGTATTTCTCTGAACACTAATATAAACAAATCCCAATGGTTCCAATTTGATAGCATTTTATATATCCCCCAGAACCATTCTACTGAGATATTTCAAACATTTGGAAGTTGATTTTGCCAACACAATAACCCTGCCAAACAAAAGGCATGGAAAACAAAAACAGCGCATTTTGTTGTAAATGGCAATAAGCCATTTCTTCTTCACTGACCACTTGCAGTTGGAGTTGCAAAGACCATAAGGCCATGAGATGTAGGAGCAGAATTAGGCCATTTGGCCTATCGCATCTGCTCCGCCATTCCATCATGGCTGATCCATTTTTCCTCTCAGACCCAGTCTCCCGCCTGCTCCCTGTATTCCTTCACTATGACTTCGTCCGTGCCCTGTCTCGCCCTTCACTTTCCACAGAGTGTTGCAGTACTGCCTTCCTGGCCATTAGGTCTCACTATAGATATAATCCGCCCAGTCCACCAGAGGTGACTTCGCATGCAAGGACAGGCATGTCCCTGTCTCACCAGGGTGTGAGGTCACCAGCTATGCTCACCTGGTTTAGCCCGCTTGTCGACGTGGTGTGGTGGCTGTCAGGTGCAAACATGGAGCCACAGGTGAGAGCTGAGTGTCCGGTGGGGACCATAAGTGAGTGACCTGCCCTGAATGGTTAAGCCCTTTAATTCGAGGTGCTACCCCTCAGCATACACCCCATGAGTGAAGAATACCAGCATGCCAAAAGCCCTCTTCACCAACCTGTGACTCAGCTTTCAGGGAATTATATACCTAAAATCCAATGCATCTCAATTCTACAGCACTCTCCAGGGCTCTACCATTCACTGTATTTAACATTCTGCTTTCAAATGGTTAAGATGGTTAAGAAAACTCACAAACACAAGAAAATCTGTAGATGCTGGAAATCCAAAGTAACACACACAAAATGCTGGAGGAACTCTGCAGGCCAGGCAGCATCTATGGAAAAGAGTAAACAGCTGACATTTTGGGCCAAAACCCTTCATCAGGACTCAAGAAGGGTCTCGGCCCAAAATATTACTGCTTATTCTTTTCCATTGATACTGCCAGGCCTGCAGATTCCTCAAGCATTTTTGTATGTGTTGCTTTGGTTAAGAGAGATATACTTCGGGCTATTTAAAAGGAGTGATTTGGAGCAAAGGAAAGATAGAGGGCTATGGGTAACCCTAGGAAATTTCTACGGTAAGGACATGTTCAGCACAGCTTTGTGGGCTGAAGGGCCGGTATTGTGCTGTAGGTTTTCTGTGTTCTGTGTTTCTAAAGGACACTCAACGTCATCATGCTTGGTGATGGTACAAACATCAGGGTTTATAGCCTCCCGGATGAATTATAAATCAGCACTGATGCACCCAAGGAAATAAATATAAAAATCCTCCATTTGCTTTTGAACATCTGAATATCTCAATAAGAAATACAAGATAAACTACTGGATTTTAATTAAGAAATTAATGAATTTACAGACTTAATAAGAAAAATTATTTTTGAAATAAACACTCATGTGCCACGAACTAGTGGAGGTCTTTTCAGCTTGGTGCAGAGAATGCAAATATTAATGACTTCAGGTGGAGAGTTGTTAAGAATGCAATTAATTTACTTGCCAATTTCCCAGTATACATCATGAATAAACTTGTGAAGCTTGCCAGTGCTACACTGAAACACAGTGACAAAGAAATTAAATTGTTACTAATAAGCAAACCACCATGTTGAAGGATATAGGGTATCCTTCAGCAGATATTTGAGTTTGAAGATATGATTATTTGCTTTTGCTTTCCACATTCCAGGATGTTGATTATTTTCCTGTTTGTCAACATACTAGTTAACACTTGATACATTTTCAAGGGCTGTATTGTTACTCTGGGCACAAATGTCCACTGAGTTTGTGATGATGTTTGAGAAGAAAGGTGAAGATCAATAAATTAGGAGTATTATATCCTGAGATTTCTACAGAATACACTTAAAATGTTTTTCTTGATGAATGGCATGGAACAGCAGATGAAATATATGCCATGACAATTGTTATGCAAAGGAAGCTCCAGAGACAAAATCTGACTAGTTTGAAAATTGAGAGATTTATGAGATAATTGCCTCTGGAAAGATCTGAAAATGGAATGGTATCTGTAGCGAATCTTTTCCACTAAATGATTGCTAGTATAATGTTGTGGGTTACGTTTAACACTTCAACATCAGTCCAGGGAAGAACCCGTCATTTACAGTTCAGTCTACAACTGTAACAACCAGAGAACCAGACACAGATGAGATTCACAGTTCGCTGTGTACTTTCCAAGAAATTAACAGGGCCCAGAGGAAGGGACATAGTACAGTTTGGCAAAACTAGGCTCATGTGCTCATTAGTAAGTGTGACTATTAAAATGGAACTATTTAATGTTTTCAAACATTCAGTACAAAAACATTTAAGCAGCTATTAAATGCAGCTCTACACATTCATCCACTAGAGGGCACTGAAAACAATAGGATAATAACCCAAAGTTGCTGCAGGAGCCTAACTCGGCAGAGTCTCATGGTGAGCCTGTGCCAGTTTTCCTAGTGTGAAAATGGCATCATTTTATACTAATCTGTAATTCTCATACGCAGTACACATTTTCATATATATTGTACATGTGAAAATGGAAGTGATCGACTGAAGCAGTATTGACCTAGTGAGGATAAAACTGAAACTGAAAATCGAAGCTATTTCTATTTTGCACACTTATAACTGGTCACTTTCAGATTTCAAAGTTTAGTTATTTTTGTGACAGGTAAAGGAAAGCAGCATTTGGAGAATGGCCATCTGCCCTGGTAAAAGATCAAGGAAGTTTTCATCCTAAATTATTTCACATAAATTTTATATAAAAGGACAGGTTAAAATTATAAATATTAAATTTTACATAAATATTCATCTATTCAATATACTGAGAGCAGAAAAGTCACTTAACACTTCAAATAAAAAACATAAAAGATTGACTTCTCTAATTAGCTTTCAGTGTCACACAATTGCACACAGAAAACATATACCATAAATTCAGATGTTATAAAAAAAATGGTAATTACAAGTTCAAAGGCTGAGGTGTTGATCAATTTGAAGTAAAACTACATCATAAGATGCTGACAGAAAAGAAAAACAGCAGACATTTAAAGACACAGTAGAGACTGATTTACCGAACTCAACATGCAAGAAGAAATTCACAGCTCCATTTAACATAGATTACATTTACCAAATACTGCACATGAAATGTTAGCTTACATTTTGTAAAGCACATAGTAGTCATTCATTTCTTTTCCAATAGATCCATAAGCACTTTGTTGCTTTATTGTTCATCTACTTATGGTAATGCACAAGTTTTTATAATATGGTAATACATGTCAAACTTCACAGTGAAATTACACTGCCTCAGACTAATTTGTATCCCCAATAATTCTGTTCTAACTATATTTCAAGAAAGTCTTTACTTATGGGTGAGGTTGCACATATGTCCATTCAATTACTAAATATTTAACTTTGGCATACAAGGATAAATATTGTTATTTAGTGTTATCTTATTTACACATAATATTTTAAGAGCTAAATATCATAACCCTGATATTTTCATACAATGGTGGATGCAAACAAAGTTTATCTTCTCACATTTTTATCATGAACATGGCAATTATGAGCAGTGTTCTGTTACTCAGTCCCTCAGTCCCACTCTATCATTTTATAAGAAATGAATGGTCTGTTATGTGCTGTTCTAAATAAAATTGTGGCTGATCTAATAGCGACTTGAAACACAAGAGACCATGGATGGTAGAACTTGGAGCAAAATGAAAATCACCGTGGATCAGGCAGAGAGAAATTTACAGATCTGTAGAGATGACATTTTCAGGATGACATGATTATGAGGACACTCAGTCCCCTTTTATTGTCATTTAGTAATGCATGCATTAAGAAATGATAAAATGTTTTTCCAGAATGATATCACAAAAAACACATGACAAACCGACATAAAAACTAACAAAAACCACATAATTATAACATATAGTTACAACAGTGCAAAGCAATACCATAATTTGATAAGAACAGACTATGGCACAGTAAAAGTCTCAAAATCTCTCGAAAGTCCCATCATCTCACGCAGACGGTAAACCTCCAGCGCTGCCAACTTGCCGGTGCAGCATCCCGGAAGCATCCAACCACAGTCCGACTCCGAGTCTGTCCAAAAAACTCCGAGCCTCCGACCACCTATTCGACACTGAGCACCGAGCATCATCTCTGCCGAGCGCTTCGACCCCGGCCCCGGCAACAGGCGATATGCAAAGCCGAGGATTTGGGGCCTTCGTCTCCGGAGATTCTCGATCGCACAGTAACAGCGGCAGCAAAGCAGGCATTTCAGAAGTTACGCCAGATGTTCCTCTGCGCTTCTCACAGCTGCCTCCATCAAATCCGGATTGTGCATGGCCCCTAGTTACACATACGATATCATTTGGAACGATCGTGCGTGCTGCGTCGCGCCGCCATCTTCTCCTCCCTCCTCCTTCATGTGGACTGAGAGTAGAGGGGAGATAGCCAATATAAAGAGGTAAAGGGAGGGGTATGATAAGAGATGGCAGCAATAAGTGAATCCATGTAAAGAGGGGTGATATGTGGATGTAGGAGGGAAAGATGGAGTTTCAACTTTTCCCTCCTGGCTGCTGTAAGCTAACCATAGGTATAGGTGTGTGTTGGGATAACATGGAGGATGTTAATGATAGATTCAATGGTGTTAATAGACCACAGAAACAAAAAGAGAGAATGGAATTGCTTTGAGAATCAGTAGAAACTCAATATTCTCCTTCTGTGTATTAAAGAGATATGACAAACATGAACCCCAATCACTCATATTGAAAGACACTCACTAATTAAAATATTTTCCACTTCCATAAGACCATAAAATTTAAGAGCAAAATTGGGGAATTTGGTCCATCGAGTAATCTCCACGATTCAATCACAGATGGTTTATTTTACCATCTCACGTCCATTCTCTTGCCTTCTCCCCGTAACCTATAATACTCTTACTAATGAAAAATATATCAACATCCACTTTAAATATATCCAATAACTAATCAGGAGAAGATGGTGGTGTGACGCAGCTCGCAGCAGCCACTCCAGTGGTGATGTCTGTTATTTGTCAAGTAGGGTGCCGTGCACAATCCTGATTTGATGGAGATGGACGTGAGAGCACGGAGGAATATCTGGTGAAACTTCTGAAATGCCTGCTTCGCTGCTGCTGCTGCTGCTGTGTGGTCCAGAATCTCCGGAGGAGAAGGCCCCAAGTCCTTGGCTTTGCTTGTTGCTGGGCGGCCAGGGCGGAGTCCAAGCACTCAGCAGAGGATGGTGCTCCGAGAGGCTGTCAGAGGCTCGAAGTTTTCCGACGAACTCAGAGTCCGCTGCAGTCTGGTGCTTCCAATGGTGCTGCATCGGCAAGTTGGCACGCTTGGAGGTTCATGGCATGGAGAGTTTCTCCCTTCTGCTGCCTGCGTGAGATGATGAGTCTATTGGGCCTTTGAGACTTTTTTACCGTGCCCATGGTCTGCTCTTTATCAAATTATGGTATTGCTTTGCACTGTTGTAACTATATGTTATAATTATGTGGTTTTGTCACTTTTAGTCTTGGTTTGTCCTGTGTTTTCTCGTGACATCATTCTGGAGGAACGTTGTATCATTTTTTAATGCATGCATTTCTAAATGACGATAAATGAGGACTGAGTGTCCTCATAATCTAACTTGGGTGCCACAGCTGTCTGTGGCAATGGATTCCACAGATTCAGCATCCCCTGGCTAAAGAAATTCCTCCTCATCTCTATTCAAAGCGATGTTCTTTTATTCTGAGTTTGTGCCCTCTGGTCCTAGATTCTCCCATTACTGGAAATCATCTTTCCACATCCACTTTATCTAGGCCTTTCAATGTTCAGTAGCTTTCAATGAGATCCCACCCTCATTCTTCTAAACTCCAGCAAGAACAGGCCCAGAGCTATCATTCTCTGGACTCTCACCAACATCAGCAAATACTTCCTTAGATATGGGACCCAGAACTGCTCATTATACTCCAAAGACCATCTGTCCAACGCCTTGTAAAGGCTCAGCATGGCATCCTTGCTTTTTTATTCTAATTTTCTTGAAATGAATGCTAATATTGCATTTGCCTTCTTTATACTGACTCATTCTGTAAATTAACCTTTAGAGAATTCTGCACCAAGACTCCCAAACCCCTCTGTACTTATCATTTCTGAATCTCTCCACTTCAGAAAACAGTCTGTGCTTTTCTTCCTTCTACAAAGTGCATGACCATACACTTCCCTACACTGTATTCAGTCTACCACTTCTTTGCCCATTCTCTCAACCTAGCCATACCTTCTGCAGACTCCCGTGTGAGGGTCACTAACGAACTCAAATGCAGGAATCACGGACACTTCGGCAATTCAAACAAAATTGAAGATTTACTACTGAAATTAACCAGGAAAACTATCAAGAGCTCAGGCAAACTATAACGAATCCTGATGAACGAAGATCACTCATGATACACAGAAGATCTCGGTCAGAGTTTCACGAGACAAGGAACCACACTTACCAAGCAAAGGGGGGTTGGCACGCCCCCCTGAAATACACCCTGGAGCACATAGGAACCCAGTCAGACAACATAGGTGTCCAGATGAAACAATAGCCCCCAAAGACAACAACTATAATACAAGACGTTGAAAATCCTGCACTACTTAAATTATCCCAAATTGAATAAAAGTGTTAACTACAAAGAGAGCTTAACAATCCCCATGATACCAAATGAGACACCTGCAAAACAAAGTGAAAAACCAGAGCTAGTCCAAAGACAAGCAATTAGACATAAGGGTAAACAATCCAAGCGACACTGCAAGGTGACAGTGAGAAAATACAGTCCACATACTGACTGAAAGCAATCTATTTTTTTTAATTTCCCCTGGTTGTGACACCCTGCTTCGTTAGCACTACCAGCCCTCCACCTATTTTTCTATCATCCACAGACTTGGACACAATTCCACCAGTTCCATCACCCAGACACAAAATGCTGAAGGAAGTCAGCAGGTCAGGCAGTATCTATGGAAATGAGTAAGGAGTCGATGTTTTGGGCCGTGACCCTTCATCAAGACTGGAAAGGAAGAAGGAAGAAGACAGAATAAGGTGGTGTGAGGGAGTAAAATCTACCAGATGAAACATGAAGCCAGATGAGGGGGAAAGTAGGTGTGTGATGGAGGGGTGATGAAGTGAGAAGCTGGGAGATGACAGGTGAATACGACGAAGGACTGAAGAAGTAATCTGACAAGAGGGAAGAGTGGACTATAGAGAAAGGGAAGGAGGAGGGGCACCAGAGATAAGTAGGTAAGGAGTATTGAAGGGACAAGAGGGAAACCAGAAAGGGGAATGGAAAATGAGAGTTAGTGAAGGGGGAGAATTTAGCAGAAGTTAGAGAAACCAATGCTCATGCTGTAAGGTCAGAGGCTACATGATAGGATATGAGATGCTGCTCCTCCAATCTGAGAGTGGTCTCATTATGCCAATAGAGGAGGACATGGACCCACTTGTTGGAATGGGAATGGGAATTGGAACTAAAATGGTTGGCCACCAGGAAATCATGCTTGTTATGGACGGTTCTCAACAACATAGTCTCCCAATCTACTCCAGGTCTCAGCGATGCAGCTGATGACCCAACAGACTTGCAGGTGAAATGCTGCCTCACCTGGAAGAACTGCTTGGGTCCATGAATGGTGGTGGAAGGAGGAAGTGAATGAGCAGGTGCCCACTTGTTTGCAGGGTTAAGTACCAAGAGGGGAATCAGAGGAGAGGGACGAATGGACAAGGGAATGATGGTGAGAATGATCCCTGCAGGAAGCGGAGAGTGGGGGTGGGGGAAGGCGAAGGCAAAGACATGTCTCATGGTAGGATTCCATGGCCACTCTCAGGTTCTGCTCAAGATGATTCAGATAAGGACTTCATTGGGGCAACCTACAAATAAAGACTGATAAACATTCACACCCAATGTATGGAGACACTTTTTCCTCACACTAAGTCAGGGAGTTCATCCTTTCCATCACGAAGTAGTTGCTAGCATCATTTTAATAAATCATCCTGCTTTATCTTTATCCTGATGCCTCAGCTAACACCGCAGAATCTCCCAATGTAATCACCCTGATATGGATGCTATGACTTTAGCATGAAAGCTCATATTTTTGCTTTGATGATAATAGAAATTGCTCTAGAAATCCAACAACCATCAGATAATTGAACCATTGACCCATATAACCTTTAATGGATTAGTGGGGTTAGAATGTCATTAATCAAGATCCAATTGCTGCCTTTTCTGCAGTCATTGCAGTCAACTGGTGTAGATTTTTGCCAGGCATCTAAGCCAGTACAGTTCAAAAGCAGATTATGTAGGCCCAGAAATTTACAAGGTCATCCTTTAGAAACATCCTTCTCTTAAAGTAAGCAGCCTTCCATGGTTATGCTGAATATATTGAAGGAGGACTGCGGAGGAACACAAAAGGATTCCTAATTCTTAAGACACATATGAAGAGTATGCAAAAAGGCGATTAACTGTAGTTGTAGTACGTCTGAGCATTTCTGAGCTGAAGCTGTTAAAATAATGCACAATCAGTCAGTGCATGTTAATAGATGAATGCAGATGAGTCAAAACGTCAACAGTCCATTTCCCGCTACAGAACATACCCAACCCATTTCCAGCAGCTCATTTCTCACTCAGGATTAAATTACCTGCAGTCTGTTGTGTCTCTATGTTCACAGATATCTGACAAATGCTTCTTCGACCACTTGATAGCTACGATGATTGAAGAAGCATTCAGGATAAATTATTTTATTCACAAGGTGCAAAATGTAAAAGCAATTTCTGGGCTGTAGGTCAAAGTGAGCGTACTGCATTCAGCTCTGGTCATCACATTACAAGAATGACATGCTCACACTGGAAAGGGCGTATATGAGATTTACAAGATATTATCAAAGGCTGGAGAATTTTATCAATGAGGAGAGTTTGGCTAGGCTAGGAAATGAAGGAAGCTGAGGAGAGCTTTAATTAATCATAGGGTATAAATAGAGTGAACAGGAATGACCTCTATCACAAAAAGGGTCAATAACCAGTGTGCAGTGAATTAAGGCTGAAGAATATAATAAGTATACAAGATTTATACATGTGAAGGCTGGAACTTACTGCTTGAAAGAGTTGTGAACGCAGAAACCTTTCTCATATTTAAAAAGTATCGAGATGACCACTTGAAATGCCCTTCTGAAACAAAAGCCGGGAAGTGGGATTAGTCTAAATAGCATCCTTGCTCGGTAGGGGTATGATAAGTTAAACCGTCCCTTGCCATCTCATATATTTCTATTTTTCATTTATTTGCTGGCTTTATCTGATGCCAGCAATCATTAGATGCCTACGCACTCACAAATACAGCAGAACTCTTTCACAAATATAGCACAAGACATACTTTGTTAGAAATGCGTGCAGCTGTTACAGTTGTCATTTTGCTGGACTCAGAGGCTTTGCATCACTCAACAAATAAGCACTGCCAATCCACTGTCATTTCCAGCATACAATGCTGCATTAAGGTTGCAATTGTTTTTTTTTTCAGATGTCATGCAGAGCTCCCTTATATTTTTATTGCTGAAAACACCCTACTTAGCTCCAGACTGTCAGTCATGGACAAACAGACTTGGTCCAGATAATAAATTTCCAAATCAAAGTTGTTATTGAGCTGGTGATAAGTCCATTACATCGCTAGATGTCCTGTATATCCCGTGACTCTCAAAGAGAGTGCAGTAAGGCTCATGGCCAGATCTCTGTGCTGATTTATTCATTCACAGTGCGCTTGTGTCACAGGCAATGCCTATGTTTGTTCACTGAGCTAAATTGCTTAATTGCCCTTGAGAACGTGCTAGTAAGTTGCTTCCTGAACATTAAGCAGTGCTTTTGCAATGTTAATCGAGCCTTTCCCATTTAATATGGATAGCTTAGTGAACACATGACTAGCTCATTCTGTTGCCCAACATTTTAATTTTGCTTGAGTAAAATGGTGACCACTCTCGTATACAAATGAATTTAGAATTCACTTTAATCCAAAATAACCTTTCATCTTGGCACTGCCTTTTCCATTTTTGTCAGTCAGTTAACCTGCTTCAAATAAGTCCAAAGGACAGCCAGAACATACAAGAATTTTTGCATCCACTTGAAGCACATTAACTCCTATTTTCGTCTGAGGCTCTCTGCCATTCTGTCACTAATAATTAATTACTTACCCTGTTTTGTTCGCAACACTGTGCTGCACATTGAAACACATATTTCCATTACCTTGCTTCTAAAATAATCATAAATATTTCAGCTAGAATTATCATTTACCTGCACAGATAGTAGTAACAGAACTCAAGCAAAATAACATAAAAGATCTTCAAAATTGAAACATAAGGAAAAATACCCAAGGCCACTTGCATGCTTGTTTTTTTTCTTATCACTATTGCTTCACAATTCACTTTGCTCGATGTGGCTCTGTCCAGATTGACAGTGCAAGATTTCAGTGATTCACAAAAGTTCTCTGAATTCCATTGATTTTCTTAGGCAGAGGTACCTGGAGATATAGACCATAGAACCATGAGATATATTCTCAAAAACTTTCAGAAAAAAAAATTGATATTCTTAGTGACTGATAACAGTTGCTATACAGTACTTGCCATTTTCAGTGACTTCACATCAGGTTACTCACAGATGGTGCCATGCAACTGTCTACTCTTTCTTTTTGTAATTAACTCATTTTCTGAATCAATGCGTAAACCTGCACCAAGTTAAATACATCAGCACTTTTCAGATTAAAAACAAAGTTCAAAGTAAATGTACTATCAAAGTACATATAAGTCACCATATACAACACTGAGATTAATTTTCTTCTGGGCATCCTCAATAAATCCATAATAAAATAATAACCATAATAGAATCAATGAAAGACCAAACTAGGTTGAGCATTCAAACAGTGTGAAAAGACAACAAACTCTGTAAATACATTAAGAAAGAAATAACAATAACAAATAAATAAGCGATAAATATCAAGAATATGAGGTGAGGAATCCTTGAAAGTGAGTCCATAGGTTGTGGGAACATTTCAATGATGGACCAAGTGAAGTTGAGTGAAGTTATCCCCTTTAGTACTACTTTTTGTAGGATTTTTCGTTCAAGGGCATTGGTGTTTCCATACCAGTCTGTGACACAGCCAATTCAATATATTCTCCAACGTACATCTATAGAAGTTTGTCATAGTTTGAGACACCATGCCGAATTTTCACAAACTTCTAAGGAAGCAGAGATACTGCCGTGCTTTCTTCATAATTGTACTTACGTGCTGCACCCAGGAAAAGTCCTCAAAAATAATAACACAGAGTAATTTAAAGTTGCTCCCCCTCTCCACCTCTGATCCTTCGATGAAGATTGGCTCATGGACCTCTGGGATACCCCTCGTGAAGCCTATAATCAATTCCTTCCTCTTGCTGACTTTGAGTAAGAGGTTGTTGTTTTGATACTACTCAGCCAGATTTTCAATCTCTCTCCAAAGTGCTAATTCATCACTACCTTTGATTCAGCCTAAGACAGTGGTGTTGTCAACGCATTTGAATATGGCATTGGAGCTGTGCCTAACCACACAGTCATAAGTGTAAATCAAGTAGAGCAGGGGCTAAGCACACAGCATTGTGCTGCGCCTGTGCTAATGGAGATCAAGCAGGAGATGTTCTGCCAATTCAAACTGACTGGAGTCTGTAAGTGAGGAAATCCAGGATCCAATTGCACAAGAAGGTATTGGCACCATGGTCTTGAGACATACTGATTAGTTTTGAACGGGATTGAATGCCGAGCCTGAGCTATAGTTGATAAAGAGCACCTAAGGTTTCGTGTTCTCCCGCGACGCTTCAGACAGGGGCACCAGCCTAGAATCAGCACTTCTCCAGATCCACGAAAATCTGGCACCCTGAAGGCGCACTAGTCTTCCAGGCCACATCCTTGGGATATCAAAAGACAGCCGGTCACAAGGCCCTGAGAGTAGGTCCTATTCCTGCAAAGAATCGAAGGCAGAGTGTAATTCCAGGTCAGGGTCTTCAAACGAACCTTGAAAAGGAAAAAATGAGATATCAAAGATAGAAGTAAAGCTGTTTCCAAAGATGCAAGCAAAGGAGTCGCTGTTTAGCGCCATCATAACTTCACTTTGCATCTTCGACAAAACCACCACATCAGAGCACCACTGAGAGTTTATCATGGAAAACAAACTTCCTCCTTTTGCCATTTCCAAATCAGCAGTTTGGTCCATTCAGTAAATCAAGAAGTTTTGGGTCTGATTGCTGCATCTGACATTCTGGAAGAAAGCCAGATCTCACTCAGACGTTGAATACAACAATCTTTCATTTCCCTCTGATACAGCAATCTTGCTCTCAGGTCCTCAGTTTTGTTCTCCAGCAACTGCACATTTGCTTACAAGATGCTGGGTAGAGGGGTCCTCATCCCTCTGTGTTTCAGCCTGGATTGATGTCCCACTTCCTGCCTCGTCATGGCAATGTACCTTCATCCACTTAAATGTGCCATACCTTCCTGGTCTACTGATTCCTTCAGAAGATCGTGAAATCGGTAGATCATTGAGTTAATTTTAAAGTATGTTGCTTAAAAGGAAAATACATACTACAGATTGTAGTGACAGTAATTCAAAACAAGTAGATTTATTAGTATTGTACATAGCCCGCAGAACGTTACCATGGTTCACTGGTGCCATTTTGGATTCCAAGATGGCACTGGTGAACCATGGTAGACATACATACATCCAGGAGTTCTCCAAAGTAGACCACAAGGCTCAGGTCAGGAGTATGATGGAATACTCCACACTTGCTTGGTTGAGTGCATCTTCAGCAACACTCAACAAGCTCGACACCATACAGAACATAGCAGGATGCTTGATAGATACCACATACACAAACATTCAATTCACTCACTCCACAAATAATACAGTGGCAGCAGTCGCACCATCTGCAGGATGCACTGCTGCAACTCAACAAGAGTCTATAAACAGTACCTAGAATCCCTACAGTCTTAACAAGCTAAAAGGTAACGGAGTGCAAACCATGGAAACGCACCTCCAGGAACTAGATTTTCAAGCCATTCACTGTCTTTTAATCTGCTAAGAATACTTCAGCATTTAAGGTATTTTGAAAGATTCATTATTGACGTACTCACCTTTTTTTGGAATGATATGATGCAGATCAATTTGTCTTGGACATTTGTCAGCTTTTTGTCATTTAGTCATGGAAGCTCCAGATATATCACGGAAATAGATCATTCAGCCCTCCAAAAACACAACAGCCATCAACAACCCATTGACACAAATCCTACATTTTTTTAATCCTCCCCCAATTCTTGTCAATTCCCACCCACCCACCTCTGATTGCACCACTCACTCACACACTAGATGGAATGACAACACTGTATGGGCTGGGGCTGAGGGAATTACAGATGAGTCAAACAAGATCTGAAATAGTCACACAAAGAAAAAGTAACTGTGAATTGAAAAGTGCGAGGTATGAAGCTGGAATGCCTGATTATGTGAATTGATGAATTCAACGCTGAGCCAGGAAGGTGGAATGCTGCTTCAGGGCTTATGTTGGGTTTCACAGAACAGGGTTTAGGGACTGAAGACAGAGAGAAAGGATTTAAAATGAGATTGAGAATTAAAGTGACAGGCTACTGGAAGCTTTGCAAAGCACACCCCAATCAGAATTCAGTTTCCCCAGCTCAGAGAGACCCCATCATGAATATCTATATTGGAAGGATTACAAGTAAACTACATTGTGACCTGGAAATAGCATCTCCAGCCATGATGGCAAACAGAGGTAAAGATGGCGGTGTCTCGCTGATGACAGTTGCACATGGAATTGCTGTGAGATAACGAATGAGCACTGATGAATTTGGGAAAATTATGTTGGTTTTAGTAGGTTGTTGTGATACAGGTTTAAAATAGTGATTTGTTTAAGTTACACTTTTTGAAAATCCCCAAACACACTTTGTTCAATCTCCTAATTTGGTTCATACCAGATTGTTCAGCCCTGTTTGGGTGGCATAGTAGCATAGTGATCAGCTCAATGCTTTACAGTACCAGCGACCAGGGTTCAATTCCCAGCGCTGTCTGTAAGGAGTGTGTACGTTCTTCCCATGACCGTATGGATTTCCTCCAGGTGCTCCTGTTTCATCCCAGAGTCCAAAGACATACCAGTTAATTGGTTATAGTAAATTATCCCGTGATTAGGCTAGGACTGATGTTGTCATTTAAAGTGAAATTGGAGAGACATATGGACAGGAAAGGAATGGAGGGTTATGGGCTGAGTGCAGGTCGGTGGGACTAGGTGAGAGTAAGAGTTCAGCACGGACTAGAAGGGCCGAGATGGCCTGTTTCCGTGCTGTAATTGTTATATGGTTAAATGGTTAAATCAGGGTTCGTGAGCAGTGTGGCTTGAAGGGCCAATTCTGCACTGTATCTCGATAAATAAAATATAAATACTTTAGCATGTGTTGTCCAAGTACTGTGTAATGACTGGGATTCCCTGTTCAGAGCTGTCATCATCACATTGGACCAAGTCCAAGAAGATATGGAGAAGCATTAGAGGAATTAAAAGCAGCATTGTCTATGGTACCTGTTAACACTGCACTGCAGGATCGTCTATAGCTTTGTGATAAATATCAACACATTATTTGTGTACTAATTGCCACAGATAGCATATTCCATTCTCTTATTTTGATTATGGGGCTATTTTGTTGTTTTACATAAGTTATTGAAGCAACTTCAATAAGTTACAACTAGTTAAAAATTGAATCAAATTTCCCCAGACATCTTTTTTTCCTTCTAAGATTGCTCCCCCTTTAGTCCCTTGTCTCTCTGCTGTTAGTTTTTCCTCTCTATCTGATCTTGGATGGTCTAATTCTAGAATGTGGACAATGGCACCTGGTGTGAAATTACAGTACAAGTTGTGGGGATTCATTTATATAAGATAAATAAATACCATAAAACATTGTGAGATGTAGCTTGATCAAATATAAAATTATCTATTATCAAGTTGTCATATGATTAGATTGTATCATACAGTCAAACTTCCCGCTTGTATTTAACTGGACTTGGCGACGATATTTGAACTTAACCTAATTTCATTCATTTCTGATTTTCCACTACCCATGATTAACACAGATCAGCCACTTTACTAACAAGGACCAAAATTCAAATAAGTTCTAACTATATTATAGGAATCCAATGTTAACAATTTTCATGATGTGATGAAGTCCCAAATTATGAGTAGGAACTTAATGAGTTGTTTTTTTTTATTTACCAATTTAATCTTTTTGCTGCCTTGCTCACGTCAAAAAATGTAGCTAAAGAAGGAAACAAAATACGTTCCTATGCAATTCTCACTTAAGGCTACACCTGTCAGCTACTCAGAGGATGAACTGTGCCAGGAAAATATTCCATTTGTTATTATATGTCAGTCAGCAGCAAAGGAATTTAATAACAGTCTATCTGTCAATCATACAAGCAATCTTCAGGTCAGAAAGAATGTTCAATGAACTTACTATGTTTCACCACTGATAAGAAAGTTTCAGTGCATGAATATCTTAGCCATAATATCAACTGTTTAATTCTGTTTGCAGTAGACATTTGCTATTAAAAATACATCAGATATCCAGTTCCAAGATATCCATGCTTATATGATTTTTAATTTTAAACTAATAATGAGATCTCAAAAACAACAATCTTAAGAGAAATCAACTGCATGTATGAAGTCAACTCAAAAATGAAAATTACATATGCATCAGTCTGACATGCACAATAGAACCTGAAGATGTTCTTTTCCTTTCAAACCATATCAGTAATATTATTAGTTATCATATTTTTCTGATATAAATACATAAAATTCTATGTGCTTCCCTTCTGTTTGCATCATCCTTCAATGCACGCAGTTGTTTCAGCTGCTATTCAGCATTCAAATTTTGCGAACTAAGAATAGTAAGATTGAATATTATTTCACCCAACTGTCCTGGTAGGAAACTAACAGGATCGGATTGTCCTCACCCTACTGTTAGCACGAGTTTACACTCCAAGGGAAATAAAAATAGAGTGCTGTTAAAAAGTAGAAAATGTATCTAGATACTTCCCTATATGGGCTCTCCAGTGAATGATACCTGCATTTGTCAAGTAGGATGCCGTGCACAATCCTGACTTGATGGAGACAGACATGAGAAGCACGGAGGAACATCTGGAGAAATTTCTAAAATGCCCACTTCGCTGCCGCTGCTACTGTGCGATCCAGAATCTCCAGAGGGGAAGGTCCCAAATCCTCGGCTTTGCCTGTTGCTTGGTGGTCAGGGCAGAGATAGTGCTCGGTGCTCAGTGTCGGAGGGCTGGTCGGAGGCTCGAAGTTTTCGGACGGACTCAGAGTCGGACTGTGTTCGGGTACTTCCAGGGTGCTGCATTGGCAAGTTTGCGGCACTGAAGGTTCATGGCAGGGAGAGTTTTCTTCCTTCTACTGTCTGCCTGAGATGATGGGACATTCGAGACTTTGAGACTTTTTTTTACCGTGCCCATGGTCTGTTCTTTATCAAATTACGGTATTGCTTTGCACTGTTGTAACTATATGTTATAATTATGTGGCTTTTGTCAGTTATTTAGTCTTGGTCTGTCTTGTGTTTCTATGATATCACACTGGAGGAATATTGTATCATTTCTTAATGCATGCATTACTAAATGACAATAAATGAGGACTGTGTGTCCTCATAATCTAATCTAATCTAATGTTAGAGCTCCAATAATGGACTGTGATCAGTAAAAAGAACATGAAGTAAGAATAGATTCTGAGACAAGGAGACATGCAGGAGTGAGATAGATCAGCTGATTAAGAGTGTTGTCACAACAATCTCGCACTCAATGTCAGTAAGACCAAAGGTTGATGATTGTGGATTTTAGGAAGGGAGATGATAGGAAAACACACACCAGTACTCATTGAGGGGTCAGTGAACAGCTTTAAGTTTCTTAACATCTCAGAGGATTTACCCTGGGCCCAGCAGGTTGATGCAATTACAAAGAAGGCACACCAGTGGCTCTCCTTCACTGGGATTTTGAAGAGAGTTGGTATGTCACCAAAGATAGGTGCACATTTCTACATATGTACAGTAGGGAGCATTCTGACTGGCTGCATAACAGCCTGCTATAGTCTCCAATGTACCGGAATGCAAGAGGCTGCAGAGAGCTGTAGACTCAGCCAGTTCCATCACAGGCACAAGCCTCTCCAGCATTGAGGACATACATCAACAGGTGGTGCTTCAAGAAGGTGCATTCATCACCAAAGACCCTCACCATCCGGACATGTCCACTTGTCATTACCACCATCAGGGAGAAGCTACAGGAGCCTGAATGCCCTCAATGCTTTAAAAACAGCTTTTTACCCTCTGCCATTTGAATCTCTATATGGTCTATGAACCCATGAATGTTACCTCGCTATTCATCTTTTGGGCTATGTATTTTTGTAACGTAGTGATTTTTATGTCTTGCACTGTTCTGCTGCTGCAAAACGACACATTTCATGGCATATGTTTGCATTAATAAACCTGATTCTGATTCTGAATTCTTCTTCACTTGGGAAGAATGTTTTAATTATATAGAAAACCTACAACACAATACAGGCCCTTCAGCTCACAAAGCTGTGCCAAACATGTCCTTATCTGAGAAATTACCGAGGGTTACCCATAGCCCCTTATTTTTCTGAGTTCCATATACCTGTCCAGGAGTCTCTTAAAAGACCCTGTTGTATCCGCCTCCACCACCGTCGCCGGCAGCCCATTCCACTCACCACTCTCTGCGTAAAAAAATTACCCCTGATATCTCCTCTGTACCTACTTCCAAGCACCTTTAAAACTGTGCCCTCTTGTGCTAGCCATTTCTGCTCTGAGGAAAAGCCTCTGACTATCTACACGATCAATATCTCTCATCATCTTATACACCTCTATCAGGTTACCTCTCATCCTCCATCACTGTTCTCATAAGGCATGCTTCCCAATCCAAGCAACATCCTTGTAAATCTCGTCTGCACCCTTTCTATAGTTTCCATATCCTTCCTGTAGTGAGGCGACCAGAACTGAGCACAGTACTTCAAGTGGAGTCTGACCAGGGTCCTATATAGCTGCAACAGTATCTTTCGGCTCCTAAACTCAGTCCCATGATTGATGAAGGCCAATGCTTTCTTAACCATAGAGTCAACCTGTGCAGCAGCCTTGAGCGTCCTGTGAACCCAGACCTCAAGATCCCTCTGATCCTCCACACTGCCAAGAGTCCTACTATTAATACTATATTCTGTTATCATATTTGACCTACCAAATTGAACCACCTCACACTTATCTGGTTGAATTCCATCTGCCACTTCTCAGCCCATTTTTGTATCCTATCAATATCCCGCTGTAACCTCTGACAGCCCTCCACACTATCCACAGCACCTCCAACCTTTGTGCCATCAGCAAATTTACTAACCCATCCCTCCACTTCCTCATCCAGGTCATTTATAAAAATCCGAAGAGTAGGGGTCCCAGAACAGATCTGTGAGGCACACCACTGGTGACCGACCTCCATGCAGAATATGATCCATCTACAACCACTTTTTGCCTTCTGTGGGCAAGCCAGTTCTGGATTCTCAAAACAATTTCTATGAATGATTAAAAAGAATTTTGGAGCATACATGTCCCAGTATTTTTAATTACTTTGGAGTGCAGCCTTACATTGAAATTTGATCTACGTTGGTACATTGGATATATTCAGCATTAAATGCCACTACATCAGGGCTACTGGTACATTGTGCAATGTACTATATATGCATTACCCTGCTGCTAACTAAAGTTATACTTATTGAATTCACTGATGTAAATAGTCAATTTTCAGAGCAAATAAGAGACAAAATACTTCTCTGAAGAATGTCGAGTTTAGAAAAATGAGTAGAACACATCCTTGGAAAAATGTTCATCTGAAAGAGAGTAATGAAAACATTGAATGGAGTAATGGAAACAAGAACTTCAC
The DNA here is from genome assembly GCF_030028105.1 of Mobula birostris. Taxonomy (NCBI): domain Eukaryota; kingdom Metazoa; phylum Chordata; class Chondrichthyes; order Myliobatiformes; family Myliobatidae; genus Mobula; species Mobula birostris. Next base: position 138,917,180 of record NC_092374.1, on the reverse strand, counting down.
CATTATTTTTGAACTACATGGATTCTGTAAATGGAGAGCTTTTTGGATGGATGAATCAAATGTCCTTTCACATGCAATCTTTAAAAATACATTGGAATCAGATTTATGATTCAATTCATCTCAAATATGTCATCCGGAGAGCATAAGAAATTTGCCATTTTAGAAGGAATTTATATTAGGGTGACATTCATCATCAAATTAAAATGTAAGCAACGGCTTACAAAGAGTGAAAAATTGTGAGTAGTACAGCACCAAGGACCATGAAATTCGTAATGTATAGGATTAGGCATTTATTTTTGTTACTTAAAATGCATAGGATTTTACATTTTTTAGTCACTTAAAATGTCACTGTGATGGTAACAGAGATCGTGCACCAAAGCAACAGGACAGGCAAGACTAATGAGAAAAATCACCAGAGGACTAAAACAAAGGACTCTGTGCTGTTGGTTGTTCAAAGGGACATAAATGTTGCTACTCTAAGATCAGCAACTCAGTGAAACACGTATTTTGATCCGTCGGGAATGTGTTGATCTTTCATATCAAGAGACACCTGCAAATTCTCGGTGTGCCTAGGGGAACACTGAAGCTCACTGCAGCCCATTTGCTGGGAAAGAATGGGAACAAAGGGGCTGAACCCTGTGCACCAGATTCTCAACCTCTTTAGGAGTATTTGGTTTCAGGAAACATGAAAGGCATTGACTGTATTTAATTGAAGGAACAATGAATGTAGAGAAACCGAAACAGTGATGCATTGACTGTATTTTTTTTTAAATAAAGCAAGCTCAGGAGGAAGTGTAAATCAGAATGGATGAATTCAATTATCAAATCACATACAAGGAAAATAGAAGATGGATATGATTGGGAAAGAAAAAAAAGAGGTATAAGAGAATGTAAAAATACATATTGAATTTAAAATCACGAACACCAAATTATTCCTGAAGAAATGAGCTGGCACTTCTCTGACTTGCACCAGAAATATTACTGCTATCAGCTAATATTTTGCACAAATACTATTATGAGGGTACTTACATTTGAATTAGTGCAAGTAAGTTTCATCTACAAGGAAAATACAGCAACTTCATAATATTCAATGCATTTCAACAGTGGGACAGGTAATAGGATCCCATGTATACAAAGCAAATTGATGCTGGGCCCAGAGATTAATGTTATGATATTTAACAGTGCAGCTCTTCTTTCTGGAAAGAGCTGTGGCACAGAAGTGCAAATATTATATGGTGACATGAGATGTCAAAGTAACTAAGAATGAAAATAAAAATGCTATGAGGAATAAAATTTTGATAAAATAAACATGTTAACAGGCTATTTACAAAGAAGAACCAGACAGAGAAACAGTAACTAAAATAATGCATTACACACAATTGGATTTTAAAAAGCTAGGAGAATTATTCAAGCCAAAAGCATTAAATTGACTAATGGAACATGTACTAATGGAAAGAGTAGAGAGCAAGACTAAGCTTACACAGTATTAACCAACAACTACTTAAAAACAGACCTAGGCAAAAAAAGGCATAAATTTATTAATCAGCTCCTGGATGCCCCAAGTTCATTACAACTCATGAAACATCTTTGAAGTGTGGTTATTGCTGTAATGTATGAAATTTGTTGCCAATTTTCACATTGCAAGCTTTCACAAACAGCAAAGTGATAATGGTATGAAGGTCTACCTGTAGTTTTCCTCTCTATAGTTAAGAAATTATTTACCTGCATTGGAGGGAATATGGAAAGGTTTCAGTAAGCTGATTTCTTAGATGAAGATGTTAACATACTGTGATGGCTTTGCTGACCGTGACATTCTAAACTCAAAAGAAGACCCTAAGCCCGATCTGATATAGATACCTACGGGCACTCTCACTAAAGGGAGGTCATTCCATAGGTTACCTAATCTTCAAAGACGAGTTCACGTCCTTGTTTAACCTCAATGGCAAGATTCGCAGCTAATACCCACTACTGGAATGGTTGGTTCAACCCTCCCTACAACAGTTTGTTAACTGTTACTTCCAGTTAACAAAGAAGTTTAAACAGTTCAGTTATATTTAGACATATACAGAGGTATGCAAAAGTTTGGGCACCCCTGGTCAAAATTTCTGTTACTGTGAATAGCTTAGCGAGTAAAAGATAAATTGATTTCCAAAAGGCATAAAGTTAAAGATGACACATTTCTTTAATACTTTAAGCAAGAACATTTTTTTCTTTCCATCTTTTACAGTTTCAAAATAACAAAAAAGGAGAAGGGCCCAAAGCAAAAGTCTGGGCACCGCGCATGGCAATACTTAGTAACACCCCCTTTGACAAGTATCACAGCTTGTAAACGCTTTTTGTAGCCAGCTAACAGTCTTTCAATTCTTGTTTGGGGGATTTTTGCCCATTCTTCCTTACAAAAGGCTTCAAGTTCTGTGAGATTCTTGAGCCATCTTGCATGCACTGCTCTTTTGAGGTCTATCCACAGATTCTTGATGACGTTTAGGTCAGGGGACTGTGAGGGCCATGGCAAAACCTTCAGCTTGCACCTCCTGAGGTAGTCCATTGTGGATTTTGAGGTGTGTTTAGGATCATTATCCTGTTGTAGAAGCCATCTTCTTTCATCTTTGGCTTTTTTTTTAATACAGACTGTGTGATGTTTGCTTCCAGAATTTGCTGGTATTTAATTGAATTCATTCTTCTCTCTACCAGTAAATGTTCCCCATGCCACTGGCTGCAACACAAGCCCAAAGCATGATTGATCCACCCCCTTGCTTAACTGTTGGAGAGGGGTTCTTTTCATGAAATTCTGCACCCTTTTTTCTCCAAACATACCTTTGCTCATTGCGGCCAAAAAGTTCTATTCAAAAGGTTCAAAGAACATCTAAGCAAGCCTGATGCATTTTGGAAACAAGTCCTGTGGACTGATGAAGTTAAAATAGAACTCTTTGGCCGCAAGTTACTAACTCATCTCCACCTACCTTAGGCCACGAACTTATCAAACACCCCTGCTGTGGACCACTTCTGGAGGCCCAAGACACCGACCTCTACAAAGAAGGGATCCGTATGCTCCATGACCGCTGGACTAAGTGTGTAAATGTAGGAAAAATAAATGGGCTAGGTTTTCTGAAATTGACTCCTTCTACCTTAGGCCACAAACTTATCAATCACCCCTTGTATATTTTTCTGCCACTGGGATGACTTCACATGGATGTAAATATTTTTCAAATACCTTTTTACATAAACAGTCAAAAGGACTCTGAAGACACAAATCCCAGCTTACTGCAGTAAGTGCTGTGAAGCTGATACTCTGGGCACATGCACCTATCAGCTACTTGCTATGATAGGATTAATCTGGGCTGCAAGCTTCTGTCAGCTAAATAACTTGCCCTTAGTGTCTGGTTTGAGATAATACTAATTAAATAACTCCATAGTCTTACACTGCAGCTCCAGAGAAATCATCTCAAGTGCCGTGAATCAGTATCCTGTGTTCCCTCGACAGTGCTTGCTTAATAAGTTGTCCTTGTTAGCCTCAGACGGATTATTGCTTGTTACTTACATGAAACACTGAAGGGGGGCTCCTGTTTATGACAAGAAGCTGAACAAACAATATTATCTGGAAGTATCTTACTCCAAAACAACACTTTGATCTCCAAAAGTTTGTTTCTATGTTAGATAGCTGATCTCGAGAAAAAAAGAAAGGAAAAGAAAGGTGCCCTGGTCCTGGACAGTAAATATCCATCATACCACCACAATTCCATGCCCCTCCCCGCCGCCCCACCAGCTTGCTAAGCAAATATTTCTAACCCAATTTCGCCCAATCGCCCTATGGAAATTGATTTTGAGATTAGACTCTTGACAAGACTACTCTTGGGACCAGACTATCACACCACCAACTGTTCCTATAGGTTACCAGTACTAGAAGAACTCTCCTTGATCTAATGCTCAGAGAACTCATTTAGTCCTTCCCAATTTACAGTTTCTGTGTGATTTTCTTGTTAGAATATTCATTCTTTGATCTCAGCTGCATACACTTCTGAAACTTCAAAAGATTGTTACCATTATATTTTGTCCATAAATGCACGACAATGACACATCAAAGTTCATATTATCAGTTCACATTAGTCCATCTTCAAGATTTTCTTCTTCAAAACAGTTCTTGCTGTTTCCTTGATGCAAGCTTGGATCACTGTATTTGTCATCATTAACTCATCAAGTCTGCTGGTAATGTTGCAAGAACATGGCTGGGGACGAACCCAAGTTCAGGACACAGATGCTGAGGCAGAGTCATCAGGCGTAGCACCTCCACGAACGGGGAGCCAATATCCAGAAGACGATGCGAAGCTTAGAACTAACAGTTCTTAGGAATAGGAAACAAGGTTTACTCTCACAAGAGTCGACCAATGAAATGGAGGCTTCTTGCTGTGGTCACAGGGCTTTTATCCTGCCGTTTGATGGGAAGCAGGTGCGTGTAGTTAGTGGTACTTGGGAATGATTGAAATCTAAGTGAGGTGATCGAGGCCCAAATCTTGAGGCAAATGGCAAGGTGGGGGATTACCAGAAGGGACCATGACAGTAGCCCCCCCCCCCTCAATGGGAGCCTCCAGATGATCCTCCTGGCCTGTCCGGATGGTCCCAATGAAAATCCTGGATGAGGGAAGGGTCTAGGATGAAGGAGCGGGGGACCCAGGGATGCTCTTCTGGACCGTACCATTCCCAGTCCACCAGATATTGGAGACCCCTGCCCCGACGGCGCACATCTAGTAGTCGTCGGACAGTGTATGCCGGATGGTTGTCGATGATACGGGCAGGTGGGGGAGTCTCCGCAGGGGGACACAGCAGGCTGATGGAAACTGGCTTTAACTGAGACACATGAAAGGTTGGGTGGGTGCGCATGGATCTAGGCAGCTTTAGGCGGACCGCTGTGGGATTGATTACCCTTTCGTCCTTGAATGGTCCCAGGAAGCAAGGGGCAAGTTTTCTACGTTCGTTCTTGAGCAGGATGTCCTTGGAGGCCAGCCACACCATCTGCCCAGGTTGGTGTCCGGCACCGGGATGCGGTGTCGGTCGGCTGTCTTCTTATTTCGATTTGTTGACTTGAGTAGGGCCGTGCGCGTCTCCTCCCAAATCTTAAGGCACCGCTTAATATGGTCCTGAACCAACGATACTGCAATCTCTTCTTCTTGCGCAGGAAACAGTGGGGGTTGGTACCCAAGGGAGCACTCGAACGGAGACCTCCCATTGGCAGAGCTCACCAGAGAGTTGCAGGCGTACTCAGCCCACGGGAGGTGGTCGCTCCAGGTCAATGGGTTGTTTGCCGTTACGCAACGAAGCGTCGCCTCCAGGTCCTGGTTTGCCCATTCCATCTGCCCATTCATCTGGGGGTGGAAGCCGGATGACAGACTGACCGATGCGCCCAAGGCTTGGCAGAAGGCCTTCCATACTTGCGAGACAAACTGGGGACCTCGATCGGAGACGATGTCTGCGGGGATTCCGTGGAGGTGGAAGACATGACGGACGAGAAGATCTGCGGTTTCCTGAGAGGAAGGAGGTTTAGGGAGGGCCACAAAGTGCACCGCCTTAGAGAATCGGTCTACCACAGTGAGGACTGTGGTGTTTCTGCGGGAAGCGGGTAGACCAGTGACGAAGTCTAAGGCGATGTGCGACCAGGGGCGACCAGGGACAGGTAGAGGATGAAGTAGCCCCGCAGGTGGTCAATGAGAGACTTTTCCCCGGGCACAGATGGAACAAGCTGAGACACAAGAACAGGTGTCCCCCTCCATGGACAGCCACCAAAAGTGCTTCCTCAGGAGAGCCAAGGTCCGATCACTCCCGCCGTGGCAGGCGAACCAGGATGTGTGCCCCCATTGGAGAACCTGGGAACTGACGGAGGCGGGCACATACAGACGATCGCCGGGTCCATTGCCCGGGTCGGGGTCATCCTGCTGGGCTTTCTTTACTTTAGCCTCAATCTCCCAAGTGAGGGTGGCAACCACGCAGGAGGGTGGGAGGATAGTCTTGGGACTGGAGGTGTCATCCTTGGAGTCATGCTGGCGGGACAGAGCGTCTGGCTCCTCGTTCTTGGATCCTGGACAGCACACGAGGGAAAACCTGAACCAGCCAAAGAATAATGCCCAACAGGCCTGTCGAGAATTCAGGCGTTTGGCGATCTGGATATATTCAAGGTTCTTATGGGCTGTCCAGACGATGAACAGGTGTTCCGCCCCCTCCAACCAGTGTCTCCATTCTTCCAACACCAGTTTGACCGCCAGTAGCTCCCGGTTCCCCACGTCGTAATTTCGTTCAGCGGGAGACAGTCGGCGAGAGAAGAAGGCACAGGGAGGTAGTTTCTGATCCGGGCCCTCCCGCCCCGGAGTTGGAGGCGTCAACCTCCGCAATGAATTGACAGGAGGGGTCCGGTTGAATCAGAACGGGAGCCAACGTGAAGCGCCTCTTTAGTTCCGCGAATGCTGAGTCCGCCTCGGACTTCCAAAGGAAAGGTGTGGCAGCTGAGGTAAGTCGGGTCAGAGGAGCCGCCACCTGACTGTTGTTTCTGATGAACCGGCGATAGAAGTTCGCAAATCCCAGGAACCGTTGGAGTTGCTTGCGGTCCGTGGGTTTGGGCCACTCGTCATCACCCGGATCTTCTCGGGATCAGCTTTCACCTGTCCGCTCTCGAAGATATAACCTAGGAAGCTGACCGAGGGGACATGGAATTCGCACTTCTCCGCCTTTACGAATAACTTATTCTCCCCCAGTCTCTGCAGGACTTGACAGACATGAAGAATGTGTTGCTGAGGACTGCTGGAAAAGATTAGGATGTCATCCAGATAGATAAACACAAAGCGGTTAATAAAGTCTCTTATTACATTGTTAATGGAGGCTTGAAAGACTGCAGGGCCATTGGTGAGGCCAGAAGGCATGACCAAGTACTCGAAGTGGCCTAAGGGGGTATTGAATGCCGTCGTCCACTCGTCCCCCTCCCGTATTCGGACCAGATGGTAGGCACTTCGTAGGTCCAGCTTCGAGAAGATGGTGGCTCCGTGAAGTGGTTCGAAAGCAGAACTTATCAGAGGCAGTGGGTACTTGTTCTTTATGGTTATATGATATAGGCCTCGGTAGTCGATGCAGGGACGTAGGGAACCATCCTTCTTCCCCACGAAGAAGAACCCTGCACCCACCGGGGAGGATGAGGGTCAGATGATGCCAGCCGTGAGAGATTCACTGATGTAACCCTCCATTGCTTCCCTCTCTGGCCGGGACAAGTTATACAGGCGACTGGTGGGCAGAGGAGCTCCGGGGAGAAGGTTGATAGCACAATCGTATGGTCGGTGTGGAGGCAGGGAAAGGGCGCTTTGTTTACTAAACACGTTTCCCAGGTCGTGGTACTCCGCTGGAACCCTGGACAAGTCAGGGGGTTCAACTGCAGGTGAGGTCGAGGTGGTTTTCACAGGGGAAAGGGCCGACTGCAGACAGGTGGCGTGACAAAACGGACTCCAGCTGGCTGTCCTCCTGGTGGATCAATCAATGCAAGGGTTGTGGCGGCTAAACCATGGGTACCCAAGAACTATTGGGGGTTGAGGGGAGGAGTTCAAGTTAAATTGTACCTGTTCCCGATGGTTCCCCGAGAGAATCAAAGACAGTGGTGGGGTACAGTGAGTGATTCGGGCCAGAAGTCTTCCGTCCAGTGCCCGGGCTTCTGGAGGGGTAGTGAACGGCTCTCGAGGAATTCCGGCCTGGGTTGCTATATCTTCATCCAACAGATTCCCCTCAGCACCGGAGTCTATCAAGGCAGACAAGGACAGGGACTGTTGGTTGTAGCTAACAGTGGCTTGGACTTGCATCCAGGATTGGAGGACAGAAGGGAATGTGGTCTGGCTCACCAGGGTCTCTCTTTCTACTGGTGAGCCCTCCCTTTTGGCCAAAGGGGACAAGTGTCACGAAAATGGCCAGGCTGACCACAGTAGAAACAATCCCCTGCTCTTAATCTCCGGAGCTGCTCGGAGGGAGAAAGACGGCTCCGTCCCAGCTGCATTGGTTCCTCTCCCGGGGTGGTGAAAATGGCCGGGCCGGATGCTATTCTAGGAGTGGGAGGAGGAGAGAGGTTAGGGCTGGGAGTAGATGGTAAGGATTGCCGTGGGGTGGCCAAAGGACGACCGGTTCTCCCCCTCTGTCGTTCTCGGAGTCAGTTGTCCAGCCTGGTGGCTAGGGAGATCAATGAATCCAGGCTGTTAGTATCATCCCTAGCTGCCAACTCGTCCTTTACCTTGTCGCAGAGGCCTTGCCGGAATTCCTCATGGAGTGCCTCATCATTCCAGCCCTTGTCGACCACTAGCGTCCGGAACTCCACGGAGTATTCTGCAACACTACATGGGCCTTGATGGAGGTTCAGTAGCCGCTTAGCGGCATCTGTACCGCAGACGGGATGGTCAAAAATCTTCCTTATTTCTGAGGTGAAGGTGGGGAAGGAACAGCAGGTCTCTGCCTGACTATCCCAAATTGTGGTGGCCCACGCTAAGGCATTTCCTCATAATAACCCCATAATGTAAGCTATTTTAGATCTGTCCGTGGCGTACGTGGATGGCTGCAGCTCGAACACCAGGGAGCATTGTAGCAGAAAAGCCTGGCACTTCCCCAGATCTCTGGCGTAGAGTTCTGGTTCGGGGACGCGTGGCTCCCTTAGCGGACGTGTTGTTGACGCCTCAGCCGTCGCTACCACAGACTGTCTGGGCTGGTCAGACGGAGTTCCCGGAGTCGACGGGGTAAGATGGGTGGATACTCGGACAACCTGTTCACCGACCTTTCTTACGTCTACTGACAGGCAACGGAGGTTTTCCATGACTTCCCAGAGCAGCTGATCGTGCAAGCCCAATAGGGAGCCCTGGCTGGCGAGGGCTTGTTGCAGAGGATTCGTATCCGCTGGGTTCATGTTGGCCAGTTCGTTCTGTTGCATGGACGTGGCTGGGGACGAACCCAAGTGCAGGACACAGATGCTGAGGCAGTCATCAGGCGTAGCACCTCCGTGAACGGGGAGCCAATATCCAGGAGACGATGCGAAGCTTAGAACTAACAGTTCTCAGGAATAGGAAACAAGGTTTACTCTCACAAGAGTTGACCAACGAACTGGCGGCTTCTTGCTGCGGTCACAGGGTTTTCATCCTGCCGTTTGATGGGAAGCAGGTGTGTGTAGTTAGTGGTACTTGGGAATGATTGGAATCTAAATGAGGTTATCGATGCTCAGATCTTGAGGCAAATGGCAAGGTGGGGGATTGCCAGAAGGGACTATGACAGGTCATGTCTTTCACTAAGCTAAAGATAGTTCATTTCTTTCACATAGGAGTTTGCATTCCATTGGATGTGGTGCACAATATAATTCAGGTCTTCTGAAAATAAGTCTTGTAAACAAGTTACTGATTGTGTATTGCTGTCGTCCTTTGCCAAAGGATTTTATGTTTTATTCATCAGTTACATTATTTCACAGTATAATATATATAGAAGATGAAACATTTATAGAGGTAAGGAAGAGCACAGTCCCCCTGTTCAGAATTCTGTCTGTAATTTTGGGCTCTCAAAAAAAGATGTCAGAACATAGACATTGGTAATGTCCCTGCCCTAGGAGTGAAAACCCATTGGTAGGCTATAGCTTTGCATTCTGAAACTAACCATACCATCTACGTAAGATTCTTCCCATTTTGGTGATCCAGACTCTGGGTGTAGTTGGCCAGGCCTTCTCCATTTACTTTGTTAAGGATTCATCCTGACTTGACACATCTTCCCAACTTCTGTCTTTTCCCAGAAAAATTGAACTAAGCAAGGCTACCCAGTAGACCGTAGGATCTTGTCAGCCGAAAATACAGATTGTTCTGGTAACATGAAGTATAACACATACGGCAGTGTTGATAGGCCTAGTGATCCCACTTGTTGTATTGTAGGAATACCACATACACAATATATGCCAATACCCAAATAAGAAGTAAAGCACATTCAAACAGTTCTATTTTGTGACAATATAACACTTTGTAGACCTTGGAGGCCCAAGGATTACATCACTGCTTCCAAAGAAATTACAACAGAATAAGACCATAAGACCATAAGACAAAGGAGCAGAAGTCAGCCATTTGGCCCATTGAGTCTGTTCCGCCATTTTATCATGAGCTGATCCATTCTCCCATTTAGTCCCACTCCCCCGCCTTCTCACCATAACCTCTGATACCCTGGCTACTCAGATACCTATCAATCTCTGCCTTAAATACACCCAATGACTTGGCCTCCACTGCTGCCCGTAGCAACAAATCCCATTGATTCACCACCCTCTGACTAAAAAAATTTCTTTGCATTTCTGTTCTGAATGGGCACCCTTCAATTCTTAAGTCATGCCCTCTCGTACTAGACTCCCCCATCATGGGAAACAACTTTGCCACATCCACTCTGTCCATGCCTTTCAACATTCAAAATGTTTCTATGAGGTCCCCCCTCAGTCTTCTAAACTCCAAGGAATACAGTCCAAGAGTGGACAAATGTTCCTCATAGGTTAACCCTCTCATTCCCAGAATCATTTTAGTGAATCTTTTCTGTACCCTCTCCAACGTCAGCACATCCTTTCTTAAATAAGGAGACCAAAACTGCCCACAGTACTCCAAGTGAGGTCTCACCAGCGCCTTATGGAGTCTCAGCATCACATCCCTGCTCCTATACTCTATTCCTCTAGAAATGAATGCCAACATTGCATTCGCCTTCTTCACTACCGACTCAACCTGGAGGTTAACCTTAAGGGTATCCTGTACAAGGACTCCCAAGTCCCGTTGCATCTCAGAACTTTGAATTCTTTCCCTATTTAAATAACAGTCTGCCCGTTTATTTCTTCTATTTATTTCTTCTGCCAAAATGCATAACCAATAGGTAAAAGACATCAGGAGTATAGCACTCCCTGGGGGCAGCCATCTTTCTCCTCCTGATAAGTCATTTATCATTGTATAACACGGCACACAAGGTATAGTAAGACAGATTGGTTTGCATATAAAACTCAAATGTTTAAACCATGATAGTATAATGTCCTCATTAGCAGTGACCAATATACTTACAAAGTACATTGTACATTGAAGTACACTGAAGTCTTAAGAACCATACTATATAAAAACTTAACCATGATAGAAAGTAAATATGTAATATCCAAATTGGTGGGTGAAAAATGATTGTTGACTCATCATTCTGTGGGATGTGTTATTGGACCAATTATTCAAGACAGACACATCACAAACCCATCAAAATGAGACGACAAACATACGTAAGTATCCGTACGCAATGTTAGTGATCAGGACTACAAAAAGGAGAGGAGGAAGGATAATATGATTAGGGTGGAATCCTGCTCTTCACTTGTCTGGGGTCAAGGGAAAACCAGAGGAATAGCTAAAAGGTGAGTATGAGGCAGGGAACAGCAAATCAGATGTATGAGAGATAATCCAGTGTACTGCAAGTTAGGTATTGGAGTTAGTGGAGTATTAGGAGGGGAGCTGTTATACAAAAGGCAGAAGTCTCCAAAGTTCAGTCCTCGTAGGCTTCAACGTATAACAGAAGGAGCACTATAAAATCATAACTCCAGTGGCTGGAATTGTCCATTGGAAAAATGCAAAAATAAAAAATACATCTTTAACCCATTTCAAAGTATTGCCAATCCACTTGAAAATTATATTCGCTGTTGTAAAAGGTATATTTGCAACGGCTGGATAGATCTTAACTATTGTTTCAGCTTGAGCATTAAGCCAGTCAGGGCATGGTGGTGGTGGGGGGGGGGGGGCAGGTGGTCTGCAAAGGAAACTTGTGAAAGGAGACACCTCACTCGTCTGATTGTGTCAGTTCAGTTATTCAAGTAGTGGATTGAGAAATATACTTTGGATTGGACGGAGTTCCTTCTCGCCATCTGGAGATAACGCTGGAGATAACGCAACATAGATTTGACTAATCAGATTACACCTGGAGTCATTTCCTTTATAAAACATTAAAAAGAGAGTGATCAGGCCAGATTAGACCAATTCCACAGTAAAAGACAGCAGCATGCCTGAGCAACTTTCATCATCAGAAATTTCTACCTCGTGTAAACCAAAGGATCACATCAGAGCTAATAAGCACAGTCAACGCATGGCTCTACAGGCAATTATACTCTTTAACATTTTTGAAAATATCATGAAAATTGTTAATTGCCGAATCGTTTTTTTGCCTGTTGATGATAATACCATGTGACTGAATACATAGCCACAATTGAAGGCTTGTCCATGCACGTAACAATGTCTATTTGGGAAGTGCATTATCAGTGCATCTTTCCATTTTATCCTCCCACGCAAAAACCCACCCGGGGCTTTACTGGAAATTATAAATCCATTTGATGATACAAACCATGAATGAGACCACTGAATGACATAACACTGTGTATACCATTCTTCAGGTATAGAAGGATTCATATCAGGAGATTCCTCTATCAGCTTACGTTCAATATCTGGGCTGGAATCTTGCAATTTTTATTAATCATTTCTGCAAGTGATTCTTTGCCTTCCCATGAATCTATGTTCATTTTATTTGCAATGCAGCCAGAGTGAATATTTAAATTGACGGGAATAATCACTTTGCCAGATGATGATGACGTCGACTCAGGCCTGAGAGGCAAGCATTAAAGGTTCCAGGGGCAAGGATTAGTTCACATATGACCAAGAAGTAAAGGCTATTTAGTGATAATTAAATTAGAATCATCATTGCTCACAGATCTTAATCTAATATAATCTAAGTCATTAAGTTTAGGGTTGCCCAGGCCAGATTAGACCAATTCCACAGTAAATGTAACTTCATCTACTAAAAAAACAAATGGTAAGTAAGGCAGTACTGAACAATATTATAAACACAAATATTAATAATATAGGAAAAGCAACATTTCTTCCTGGAGTTTGAGTCCGTCTTACTCTGAAAACAATAATACATTTTGGGTGTTTTATCCCTGGGCAATGTATCTATGAGATCTTCCTCAAGTGAATAGGAATATTTTTTCATTGCTTTTCAGATCTTATGTTTCATCTTTTCAATGCATTTCATCGCCCTCACCATCAGGGTGTGGAGGTTCTGTGGTGGACCCATGTACTGGTCTTAAAGAAGGGTTCCACTCATTCTGGGGAGATAAATCCTGCTAGAGCAGGTTTAATATGACCTATGGGGAGAGTTTCACTTGCAGTTTAGTTTTCCCTCATGGTCCCAATTACCACATTTCTAACGAGACAAGATGGTTTCCATCTAGAACAGAAACTACGTTCAAAATTATTTTATGGAATTTATTTCATTGGACTGAGTCCCCTTTTTGTGGCATCCAAACTGTCTTGTTGGGTTCTTTTGCCTTCTTTCGTATTCCCATAAACACTCTCAATTTCTTGTGGAAAGTTGTATTGGGTGTAGGCGATGGTTGGCCTGAGTTAGCAACTATGGATGTATTTTGTGGACATTGTACATTAAGAAATAAGGTGTAACATTATTGCTAACTCCTATTTTAACAATTGGCAAAATGTTTATAGACAGTTGCACTTCAGGGACAAGTGTAGCCCACTTTTGGCCTCTAGAGACAACTAGTTTTGCCAGGCCTCACTTAATCTTAATTCCTTCGTTCCACAGTGTCACTTGATTATGGCTGAAATGGGATGCTGTACTCCACCTATATGCCTGTTTGCTCACACATGACCTGAAAGCCTTTATCAATGAAGATCCTCAGGCATCACTTATGCAGGCAGGGTTGCGAGCATACGGGAATATGGAGTTTCGGAGTGCTGTGTTGATTGTGGTCTCGCTACAAGAAGTTATGGGGGTTGTCGACTTTTATTCTGTACAGAAATCAACTATCATAGGAACATACACGCCTATTAGGTATCTGATAAGGTGAGTTGCCTTGGGATGCCGGAAATAAGCCTGTATAATCAATTTCACACATCTGCATTGGTGCCATTGGTTTTGTTTGCCTTATGACTGCACCTTTATTATAGGCCACTCCTTCTTAACAATTTGCAGTAAATCACCTGCAATCACTCAATATGTAAGCCCACCAGTATAACACCACTAATTTCACATCAGTGACTTATTCGCCACCATAATTGTATCCGAATCCCTGGTGGCCTTCTTGAATCAATGCTTCCTGCTTGTGGACAGGAGGTATTTGCTTATCTTTTCAGGGTGGAAAACCCGAACCTTAGCTTCATCATCAACTTCATATTTGTACTGTGTTGGAAATACTTTGGAATTGGATTTAGTAGTATCCAGGAGAATCATTCTGGTTATTTTTTATTTGGCCTTGCTGGCCTTGCGGTCCATCCCAACAGCTTCTTTTGTTTGTTCATCGACTAGTTCATTACCATATCTGTGTAACTGGCCTGCAGTATGTCCTAGGATGTGTAATACCTAATGATCCAGTCGATAATAATTCATCAATATTCTTCCACATGGACAAATGTGGATTCAGTTTACCTCTGTGTTCTCCATCCAATAGTTGACCAGATGGGAAGATGTCTTTCTACCACATTCCAAATATAATTAGTCAGTACATATCCAGACAGGCTCTGTTGTGCTTACTTATTTTAGACATAATTCTAAGGCTTTAGCCTCTACAAATTAAGCAACATGATTCATAAAGGATGCACTTGCAACTCATTTAAATTTAATTTCTGATTGGTAATTGTTATGCTCAGAAAACTTACTTCTGTATGACAGAATTGAGATCTTTTAACACGAATTCCATAGTCTTGATCTGTCAAAATTTTAGTAACAGTCTCAATCTGTATTGAAAGTTCATCCACTGTATCGGCTGTGCAGTATACATCATCCACAATACATAGAAACATAGATAATCTACAGTACAATACAGGACTTTTGGCCCACAATGCTGCGCCGAACATGTACTTACTTAGAAAAAGCCCTCTATTTTTCTCAGCTCCATGTACCTATCCAGGAGTCACTTAAAAGACACTATCGTATCTGCCTCCACCACCGTCGCCAGCAGCCCATTCCATACACTCACCACTCTCCGTGTAAAAAAACTTACCCCTGTCATCTTCTCTGTACCTTCTTCCAAGCACCTTAAAACTGTGTCCTCTCGTGTTAGCCATTTCAGCCCTGGGAAAAAGCCTCTAACTATCCACACAATCAATGCCTCTCATCATCTTATACACCTCTATCAGGTCACCTTTCATCCTCCATCACTCCAAGAAGAAAAAGCCGAGTTCACTCAACCTATTCTCCTAAGGCATGTTCCCCAATCCAGGCAACGTCCTTGTAAATCTCCTCTGTACTCTTTTTATAGTTTCCACATTCTTCCTGTAGTGAGGTGACCAGAACTGAGCACAGTACTCCAAGTGGGGTCTGACCAGGATGCTATAAAGCTGCAACATTACCTCTTGGTTGTTAAACTCAATCCCAAGGTTGATGAAGGCCAATGCACTGTATGCCTTCTTAACCACAGAGTCAACCTACGCAGCAGCTTTGAGTGTCCTATGGACTCGGACCCCAAGATCCCTCTGATCCTCCACACTGTCAAGAGTCTTACCATTAATACTATATTCTTCCATCATATTTGACCTCCTAAAATGAACCACCTCACACTTATCTGGGTTGAACTCCATCTGCCATTTCTCAGCTCAGTTTTGCATCCTATCGATGTCCCACTATAACCTCTGACAGCTCTCCACACAATCCACAACACCCCCAACCTTTGTGTCATCAGCATATTTAATAACCCATCCCTCCACTTCCACATCCAGGTCATTTATAAAAATCATGAACAGAAGTCATCCCAAAACAGTTCCCTGAGGCACACAACTGGTCACCGACCTCCGTGCAGAATATGACCCCTCTGAGCAAGCCAATTTTGGATCCACAAAGCTAAGTCCCCTTGGATCCCATGCATACTTACTTTCTCAATAAGACTTGCATGGGCCACCTTATCAAATGTGTTGCTGAAATCCATATACACTACATCTACTGTTCTACCTTCATCAATCTGTTCAGTCACATCCTCAGAAAATTCAATCAGGCTCATAAGGCACGACCTGCCTTTGACAAAGCCATGCTGACTATTCCTAATCATATTATGCCTGTCCAAATGTTCCTAAATCCTGCCTCTCAGGATCTTCTCCATCAACTTACCAACCACTGAAATAAGACTCATTGGTCTATAATTCCTTGGGCTATCTCTACTCCCTTTCTTGAATAAAGGAACAACATTTGCAATGCTCCAATCCTCCGGAACCTCACCGATCCCCATTGATGATGCAAAGATCATTGCCAGAGGTTCAGCAATCTCCTCCCTCACCTCCCACAGTAGCCTGGGGTATATCTCAGCCGCTCCTGGAGACTTATCCAACTTGATGGTTTCCAAAAGCTTCAACACATTCTCTTTCTTAATGTCTATATGCTCAAGCTTCTCAATCCACTGTAGGTCATCCCTACAATCACCAAGATCCTTTTCCACAGTGAATACTGAAGCAAAGTATTCATTAACTATCTCTGCTATCTCCTTCGGTTCTATACACACTTTTCCACTGTCACACTTGATTAGTCCTATTCTCTCATATCTTATCCTTTTTATTTTCACATATCTGTAGAATGCCTTGGGGTTTTCCTTAGTCCTGCTCGCCGAGGCCTTCTCATGGCCCCTTTTGGCTCTCATAATTTCATTCTTAGGCTCCTTCCCTCTAGCTTTATAGTCTTCCAGATCTCTATCATTACCTAATTTTTTCTGAACCTTTCTTAAGCTTTTCTTTTCTTCTTGACTAGATTTTCAACGGCCTTTGTACACCTCGATTCCTGTACCCTACCATTCTTTCCCTGTCTCATTGGAACGTACCAATGCAGAACGCCACACAAATATCCCCTGAACATTTGCCACATTTCTTCCGTACATTTCCCTGAGAACATTTGATCGCAATTAGTGCCTCTAAGTTCCTGCCTGATATCTTCATATTTCCCCTTACTCCAATTAAACACTTTTCTAACTTGTCTGTTCCTATCCCTCTCCAATGCTATGGTAAAGGAGAAAGAATTGTGATCACCACCTCCAAAATGCTCTCCCACTGAGAGAACTGACACCTGACCAGGTTCATTTCTCAATACCAGATCAAGTACAGTCTCTTCTCTTGTAGACTTATCTACATATTGTGTCAGGAAACCTTCTTGAACACACCTAAAAAACTCCACCCTATCTAATCCCCTTGCTCTAGGGATATGCCAATCAATATTTGGAAAATTAAAATCTCCCACTGTGACAACCCTGTTATTATTACACCTTTCCAGAATCTGTCTCCCTATCTGCTCCTCGATGTCCCTGTTACTATTGGGTGGTCTATAAAAACACCCAGTGGCGTTATTGACCCCTTCCTGTTCCTAACTTCCACCCACAGAGACTAAGTAAACAATCCCTCCATGACTTCTTCCTTTTCTCCAGCCGTGACACTATCTCTGATCTGCACTGCCATGCCCCCACCTCTTTTCCCTCCTCCTTGTCTTTTCCGAAACATCTAAAGCCTGGCACTCTAAGTAACTATTCCTGCCCCTGAGCTATCCAAGTCTCTGTGACGGCCACAATATCATAGCTTCAAGTACTGATCCATGCTCTAAGCTCATCCGCTTTATTCATGACACTTCTTGCATTAAGATAGACACATCTCAAACCATCGGTCTGAGCGCATCCCTTTTCTATCACCTGCCTATCCTCCCTCTCACACTGTCTCCAAGTTTTCTCTATTATGCACCAATATCTGGTATTCCTTGTAGAGTTTGAATGATTCCTGAAGAAATTATCTGTGGACTATTCCATAAACCTTTTGAGAGTCTGGTCCACTGATATTGAAAGACATTAGGTGTTGTAAAAGCTGTGTAAAGGCTGTCACTTTCAAGAATTGGGTGTTACCAGAAGCCATTGGACAGATCTATACAAGTTTTAGATTTTTTTTACCAGACAATCCTTGCAGCATTTGATGTAGTGACTGTTGCTGGGCCAAATTAGGCTCTGTATGTTTATTCAGGATGATGTAGTCAATGACCAACCACCATCAGCCATCAGGATTTGCCAAGCCGAACATGGGCAAGTTAAAGTCGAGAAGGTTCTTTTATCGAAATGCCTTGTTCATAGAAACAGTCTACAGTTTCCTGTAGGGATTGCTTTTTTCTATGATTGGTTATAAGCCACTGTTTCTGGCATGGGAAAGGATTGCATCATAATTTAGTTGGTTCAATATCAGGTATCCCACAGTGGGTATGATGTTGTAGGTATCACATTTGTACAAAATATGTTTCAATTTGACTCTGGTTGTTTACTCCTGTTTTTCAATATGTATGTCTCGTTCATCCAGTGCAGTTGAATTGGCTGTTGGTTTAATTGTAGTATAAGTGCAACAAGAAAGATCTGGTGTTCCTATTAGAAGTACTAGTTTAATACAATCTGGGGCAAACTGCATGCCTACAATTTAAATTTTCCCTGTCGGCTCCCCGGTGTATCGCCTTGAATAATATTAGAGTTTAGCACCGAAATATCTGCACCTGTACCAAAACAGCATGGTCAAATTTTTCCCAAAAATGTGAGCTTTTTCATATGGAAGGCAAGACTGGGTATCCCTGTATTCTATTCGTCACACGGAGCATTTTAAGTCGAATTGTTGCTGAAATTCTTCTGTTCAGTTATTATTACATTAACGTTAGCCTTTGCCTTCTTTACATTTTGTTTTCCCTCAGCTGCAGGGGAGGGAATGTATGTATGGGATTGACCTTGTCCCTTTGTATACTTAGAGGAGTGAAGGGTGAGGCAGGCCTGATGGCATAGGTGCAGTTTCATATTCTTCTGAGTGTTCCCCCTGACCTAGAAGGAGTAGCTTGGTCTAAATCTTTCTTCTGCAAAGGAAGAAGCTGGAGCTAAAGGTAGGGGCCTATACTTAGTGTCCAGCCATCTAGGCTATGGGTGAATATCTCTGCCTGAGGTAGGTGGTCTCCACAGAACTTGTTTAGTTTGTTGATTATGTCTTCCTTGCTGAGGGGCTGGTGTAGAACACTGTAAAAGCAATCAATTTGAGGAATGAGATTGGTTTGATGACTTTGTCACTGACCCTATGTTCCCTTTAGAGGGAAAAGGGGAGAACCATGTGCTGGCACTTTGATGCCTTTGTGCAGGAATGGGCAGTAATCCTGCTACCACCATGTGGGTGTGCAGGATCTCTTCAACAACCTGAAATTGTTCATGTATCAGGTGCTAAGGCCATTCTACATATAGTGCAGAGGGTTTCACTAGGATAAAGAGGTTACATTATAGAATGAACTTCGTCCCAGTTGCCCTTTCCCATCTATTCTATTATCTTATTCACTCAATACAGCACTGAGTCCTCCACAGACATCACCACCACTTATTTGTTTATAAATCCATGCATATATCTAATATGAATTTCCATGCTCACGTGGAAGTGGTACCGAGACAATGGAAAATGATATTAATAAGAACTGCTGAATATTTTGGGGAGCATTACTGGCCCAGAAAGCCTATAACTTCCTGACATTCTGAAGTAGCCACTTCAGGATTCCTTCAGGGTCAGCAGGAGGCATGGCACATACTGCTTGCAAACTCTGAATAGCCAAAGCTTCCAAAACTTGACGGACAGTTTGTACTGCAGAAGCCACTGAGGCTCTCTGTACAGGAACCTGTCCCTGTATTCTTCTTTCATTGTCTATAGACGATCTTTAGTAATTCTAGTGCATGTTCCTAAGCATCAGCTCTCCAGGTTTCATTAGTAACTTTAGGGTTTACTGGTGTGGGTGCTACCTCATGTGTGTCTGGAAGCAATACGCAATATCCCCATACATCTTGAATAAGATATACATCACCATATCTTAATGTGGTTCCCACCCTAATGCTTGGTTTCTATTAAAAATGGGCCAATTTGTTGTCTCTAGGCATGAATTATTGCTACATTGTTGGGATCTGGTACAAATTGTGATGATCTGAGTCTAGCAGGTAGTACAGCAGAATTGGTCTGTCTAATCTGCATCCTACTCAATGTACTACTCCTTCGTCATTCCAGTCTCTGACTTGAAGAATAATATATTCATCATGTTCAATTTAAGCAGCATTAAGGGTATTATGCCATATTTCTGCAAAATTATTAATATATTCATAATATTGACCTGCACAACTGCTAGAACCAGAATGTCAGCCACTTTATAGCACAAGGTGGAGTGTCATAGCACTTATCGAGAGCACTCATTGATATAATGCAATCACACTGGTGCCCATTGTGATGGCATTGGGTTTGCTGACTGTAAAGTTTTTAACACAAATGAAGACTTTAAGCCCTGTCTGATATAGATACCTATGTGTATCCTCTCTGAAGGGAGCCTATACTGCAGCTACCTAATCATCAAATACGAGTTCACTTCCCTGTTTATGCTCCACAGTGAGTTTAGTTGCCAATATCCACTAATTAAGCAGTGGGTCCAACAGAAAAAAAAATGCTTTTGTGTCAAAGTGAAAATAGATCTCTACAAAGTGGTCAAAATTAATTACATATATAAAACACAAAATAATTGATTGCATAAGTATTCTCCCCCTTCAAGTCTGTATTTAGTAGATGAACCTTTGGCAGCAATTATAGCCTTGAGTCTGTGTGGGTAGGTCACTATCAGTTTTGCACATTTGGACACTACAATTTTTGTCCATTCTTCTTTACAAAACTGCTCAAGCTCTGTCAGATTGGATGGGGATCATGAGTGAACTGTCCTTTTCAAGTCCAGTCACAAACTCTCAATTGGATTGAGGTCCGGACCCTGATTTGGTCACTCCAGGACTTTAACTTCGTTGTTTTTAAGCCATTCCAGTGTAGCTTTGGCCTTATGTTTGGGGTTATTGTTATCTTGTAGACTGCATCAGGTTTTCTTCCAGAATCCCTGTATTTTGCCTATTCATTTTACCCTCTACCTCAACAAGCCTTCCAGGCCCTGCTGCAGTGAAGCATCCCTACAGCATGATGCAGCCATCACCATGCTTCTCGATAGGCATGGTATGTTTTTGTTGATGTGCAGTGTTTGGCTTATATCAAACATAATATTCAGTCTGATGGCCAGAAAGCTGAATTTTGGTTTCATCAGACTATAGAACCTTCTCCCAGCTGACTTCAGAGTCTCCCACGTGCCTGTTGGCAAACTCTAGCTGAGATTTCATGTGAGTTTTATTCAACAGTGGCTTTTTCTTTGCTACTCTCCCATAAAGCTGCGACTGACGAAGTACCCGGCAACAGTTGTTGTTTGCGCATTCTCTCCCATCTCAGCCATTGAAGCTTGTAACTCCTCCAGAGTTGTCATAGGTCTCTAGGTGGCCTCCCTCACTCATCCCCTTCTTGCACCATCACTCAGGTTTTGAGAACAGACTGCTCTCGGCAGATTTACAGCTGTGCATTATCCCTTCCATTTTTTGATGATTGACTTAACTGTACTCCGTGGGATATTCAGTGACTCGAAAATTTTCTTATATCCATCTCCTGACTTGTGCTTTTAAATACAGGTTTCTCCCACCATCCGAAGGTAGAGCATTCCTATGAAAAGGTTTGTAAGCCGAAATGTCATAAAGTGAAGAAGCAATTACCATTTACTTATATGGGAAAGTTTTGTGAGCGTTCGCAAAAATAACCTACCAAATCATGCCAAATAACACATAAAACCTAAAATAACAGTAACATATAGTAAAAGCAGGAATAATATGATAAATACACAGCCTACATAAAGTAGAAATACTTCTATACAATGATTGCCTGCACAGATCTCCGTAGCAAAAATCTCACGCAAGCGCTCTTGGCAGAAAATCTTACGCAAGCGCTGTTGGCATAAACGCGCTCTCCAGTAACTTTTAAACTAAGAAGCTGCCAAACCTACCAAATAACACGTAAAAATACACAGCCTATATAAAGTAGAAATAATGTATGTACAGTGTAGTATCACTTACCGGAATTGGGAACACATCGAGCACACTGATGATGGTGTGTTAGACTGAGTCGTCGCAGGCTGGTTGGTGCAGTGGCCCCCACCCTCCAGGCCGCTGATCCGATACATTGCCGCGAAGCATGCAGGGTGTACAGCGGTAGCCGGGAGGCACACATCACATCTTTAAGAAAAAAGCCGAAATAAACATGCTAATTAATTAGGTGCTGCCCGGCACGTAAATGTCGGCGCAGATGAGAGGCAATTGCCGATAGAATCAGCACTGATCTGGGCCAACAATGATGTGCTAGGCGGCACCTAATTAATTAGCATGTTTATTTCGGCTTTTTTCTTAAAGATGTGCTGTGTGCTTCCCGGCTACTGCTGCATTTTCTGCGAATCGATACAGTATCTGTCCGGGGCCCGGGGTTTGGGGTGGTGGGACACGGAGGTGTCATCTCATCATCGATCAGGGCAGGCAGCTCATCTTCTCCTATGACGGCCCGCCTCGACGTCGAAGGTCGAGGTTCGTCGTCTGCTGTGGCTGATGTGGAAGGCTTGCTTGACTGCTGAGCCTCAAGCATTTTTCTATCACACAGTCCTTTGCAAGGACTCAAAACATTCTGCAAATATCCCCTAAACCTATGTACCCTTTCAAAATTAAAGTCGTACTTTATCATTGCAGCGAAAATCTCACGCAGTTGCTTCACGTTCAGTTCCTGGACGGCTTCACTTTCGCTATTGCATTCAGTTTTGATTGTTATCTTTTCCTCTTCCAATTGCATCAGCTCTTCACCTATCAGTTCTTGGTCATGGGATGCCAAAACTTCTTCAACATCATCTTCGTCAGCTTCCACAAGCCAAACTCACTTTGTTCTTGCTTCGTTCACCACGGTCGAAACGCTTAATTGTGTCTAGTTTTACGCTAAGTATAACACCCTTACGAGCTCTTTCAGGCTTTTCCGACACCTTAGAACTCATCTTGCTAACGGCTGCTCAATGCAACGTGTTTAAGCAATGCCGTTCCGAATCCGGGGGAGAGCAGCTGCTCGGGGTGCGCGCTGCCTTTTATCGCGTGCTGATATTTTATCGTGCGCTGCCTTTCTTCGTAACAGTGAAAACACCTTCTGAAAGCGAAAACAGGGTACTAATGTAGGTCTTTCGTAACAGTGAGGTTTCATAAAGTGAACGTTTGAAAAGTGGGGGGCACCTGTAACCTTTTTGCAGAGTGTCTTTTGTCTCCATGGTGTAGTTTTTGCAGGATACTGACTCACCAGCAGTTGGACTTTCCAGAAACAGGTGTATTTTTACTACAATCATTTTGACTGCATACCAATCTCCTAAAACAGATCTCCATTGAATTAATGATGTGACTTCTAAAACCAATTGGCTGCACTAGTTGTGATTTGGTGAGTCATATTAAAGGGGGTGAATACTTATGCAGTCAATTATTTTGTGTTTTATATTTGTAATTAATTTAGATCACTTTGTAGAGATTTGTTTTCACTTTGACATGAGTCTTTTTTGTTGATCAGCATCTAATAAGCCAAATTAAATCCACTGTGATTCAATGTTGCAAAGCAATAAAACATGAAAACTTTCGGGGGGGGGGTGTTGAATACTTTCTATAGGCACTGTATCTATTCATTCTCTCCTATGCACAAAATATTGTAACTGATTTTCTCTTCATCACTTTTGACTTATGGAATTTTTTAAAATACTGCTTTACAGTTTTGCTTTAATTTTCTGGAGGCTTTCACAAAATCACCAGCTATCAATTTATCTTGAAATGGAATTATACAGACATCACAAATATCTTTCACATACTCAGTGCACAAAGTTAATAAAGGTAATTGTTTTTTATTGTCAAGAGTCAAATTTGGCATTCACAATATTTATATGGGATGGAATTTCACACATAGTTGGCACTATATAATGTCTTGCTTTCAGAGATCTGTTTCATTTGAATTGTGGTATGAATTGAGGAATTTTTTACAAATGTAACAAAATAGATAGAAGCAGTTTATTTTTGGATTATGAAACAGTGAGGAGTGGTATGCCGCATTCTGCTGTTTACAATCCACAGTAAAAATTTGGGAGTGCAGATCAAATTCAATATATCTATTTACTAATGATATAACATTCAATCACAGTGTGGGAGAATGCAGACAGACCACAAGGCAGGTAGACAGATGAAGCAAACAAGCAAGGATACAGTTGATGGAATACTATATAGAAAACTATAAGGTCATCCACTTTGGCAGAAGAAAGAGAAAGATGAAGCTTTTTATAAAATATGTAGAGCAGAATCATGGTAACCTTGTACACCATTTGGTCTGGTTTAAAATGCAGCCCTAGTGAGAATGCAAGCTGAATACTGCACCAGTCTAACCTCCATACCT
Source organism: Mobula birostris (assembly GCF_030028105.1). Classification (NCBI taxonomy): domain Eukaryota; kingdom Metazoa; phylum Chordata; class Chondrichthyes; order Myliobatiformes; family Myliobatidae; genus Mobula; species Mobula birostris. The sequence goes on along the minus strand of NC_092374.1, from coordinate 138,892,833 downwards.
TGGGAAGAATATATTTTAGATGGCAAACATTCACCAGTTTGATTCCTGAGATTGATTCTTGTTGTGTAGAGAGAGATTAAACAGACAGGGCCTATCTTGAGTTGGTGGATCTGGGACTTGGTGAGACTAAAGGTTTTCTTTTAGTTGATTTCTTTCACGAGATCTGTAGTTTCATATTTCTGCATACGTTTCCTGATTTCCCTGGCTGGTAAGTACTTCCTGATGTTTTGGTGAGGAATTAACTTGTTTTATGACATAGTTGCTTTGTTGCTTTGGGCAATAATGGTTTTGTCGCTTCCAAGTTCAAGTTATCTCAAGTGCCGCATTGCTTCTTACAATGTCTGGATTCAGGCACAACCTCACTGAGCCACTTGCCATCCAGCGTGAAACACTTGCGCAGACACTGCTTTGCTCATCTTTGATAACTTCCCCAATTTCCTGCAGCAGTGACTATGAAATTGCAATATGCTTTGTCATTTTAACTGTTCACTAGTCTTGGCATCTCCATATTCCCTTGAAAAAGAGTTGGCTATATCAGCTACATGCATACCTCAGTTCAATGAGTGGAGAGTATTTATACTATATGCTTTCATCCTTAATAGTATTCTCTACAACTGCTTTAGTTCTCTATGAATTTTCCACAATGATTCCCAATGGTTTGTGATCACTGTTGAAATATACTGTTATCCTATAACGGAAATTGTGAATCTGCTCAAATCCGAGGAGCATCTTGTCAATTTGCATTAATGCATCTCCATGTCTAATAGAACCCTGCTTGCACAAACTATTGATGACCTTCCCACATGATCATCACTCTGCATCCCAACTCTTTCTGGTATGTAAGCCTCACAATAAATGCTTTGCTCTAACTTTCTCTTGATTCATTTGATACCTTAACTGCTTACCCAGGAACATCCAAACAACACAATTCCATAAGTGGCTCATTAACCTCACTCAGATGGGGTAATAATACCAAACAGGCCTAAAAAATCATTGTAGTCCTGTAATTTTCCCATCTCCTTAGTGCCATGACTTTGACTGGATTTAGTGTATAAAATAAGTGAACTGGATGAAGTAGATAGTGGGAAGCTGTTCCCTTTCGTGGAGAAGCCAAGGATTAGAGGTCATAGATATAAAGCTGACTTCAGTTCTTTGCGAGAATGGGACCCGCTCTCGGGGTGCCACGACTGGCTGTTATCCGACATGCCAAGGGCACGGCCTAAGAGTTTGGCTCACCTTTGGAAGCCTAGGAGAAGGTTGGTATCCCAGACCTGTGTGTTGTGGGAGCTATAAGACCTTTGGCTGTGTGCCCGGAGACCTGAGATCTTTGGGCACAGAGCTCGGAAAAAGCGACACAACAGACTTTTAACATTGTAAACCAGTAAGTTGTTTGTTATGTCTCCCCTCTCACCGTGAAATGGTGACATCTCTTTCTCCCTTATTAAGGAGAGAGAGAACCTATTGTATGTCGAATACCGGGTGAACGTGTAGTCTTTGGAATACTGCAAATTTGTGTCTTTGTTGTTGCTTTTGCTGCATGCTTGAGTGCTCGGTGGCGGGTGCCGATACGTTTTTTTTGCCGGTAGGGAGAGGGGGGATCGTTGCTTGCTGCCACTTACACGCGGGAGGGAGGGGAGCTGGAGGGGACTTTGGGGCTCTAACATTTGACTGTCATTCATTCTTTGGGGCACTCCTCTGTTTTCGTGGATGGTTGCGAAGAAAAAGCATTTCAGGATGTATATTGTATACATTTCTCTGACATTAAATGTACCCTTGAAACCTTTGAAGTGCTAAAAAATTGACTTTAACTGTGTATGACTGGAAACGACATTCTTGCAGATGTGGTGAAGAAGAAAAGCATTGCAGAGCTATGGCAATGGGCTGTTAGAGGGAACTGGAGAGTTGCTCTTGTAAAGAACTGGTATGTAGATGATGGGCCAAACAGCCTTTGTTTATGCTGTAAACATTCAACAATTTTATGATTCAATAACTTACATGTCTAATAATTTATAATGGAGATTTCCTTCATTTTGAATATTTTTTTCCTAATTTAACTTCTGTTTCTTCTTCCTGCATCCATGCAAATTCTTAGCTTTCAGTTATGGTCAAATATTTCTTTCTTCACTGTCTCTTTGTCAACAGTTTTGAACCCAAAATCTCAGAAAGGATGTGTTGTCATTGGAGAGAGTCCAGAGGAGGTTCACGAAGATAATTCTGGGAATGAAGGGGTTAACAAATGAGGAGCCTTTGGTAGCTTTAGGCCTGTACTCACTGGAATTGAGAAGAATTCAGGGGGATCTCATTGATACCTACCATATGTTGAAAGGACTAGAAAAGTGAATGTGAAGAGGATAATTCCTATGATGGGAATATCCAGAACTAGAGAGCATAGCCTCAAAATTGAGGGGCAACCCTTTAGAACAGCAGTAAGAAAGATTTTTTTTTAGCCATGGAGAAGTGAATCTGTGGTCAATTCCACGTCTATCTAAAGAGAAAGTTGATAGTTTCCTGATTGGTCAGGGCATCAAAGGATATGATGAGAAGGTAGATGTATGGGGTTGAGTGGGATGCAGGATCGGCCATGATGAAATAGTAGAGCAGATTTGATGGGTTGAATGGCCTGATTCTGCTCCTATGTCTTATGGTCTCACTTCAGAAGACCAACATTTAATCTATCATATCTTTATTTCACTGAAATTTACAAGTGCTGGATCCTCAGCAGGTCAGGCAGCATCTATGAAGAGTACAGAGTTTAACATTTCAGGCCAGGAGCCTTCTTCAGGACTTTCGTTTTCATAGATGCTGCCTGACCTGCTGAGTTCCCCCAGCATTTTGTGTGCGTTACTTTGGATCTCCAGCATCTGCAGATTTCCTCCAGTTTGAAGTGCTGGATCCGGTCTTTCTGAAATTCCTCTGGAACTATGCAATTCCAAATGGCATTCTTTTCCAATAATACCTGCAAAACTTCTTTCCAACTGTGATAAGACTGCTGAACAGATCCTGACCTGGATCTGGGCCGTACACTCCAAATATCCGGACCTGCCTCTCGGTTTTTTTGCATGACCTTCCTTTCCATTTTTCTATTTTCTATTTATGATTTATAATTTAAATTTTTAATATTTACTATTGATTTGTAATCCAGGGAGCGGGAAGCGCAGAATCAAATATCGCTGTGATGATTGTACGTTATAGCATCAATTGTTTGGCGACAATAAAGTATAAAGTATAAACTAGTGTAGTCACACATATTGAAATTTTCCTCAAGTTCTACATGTCCGTTCCTCCTCTCCAGTGCATTGAATCTTTGTGCTACTCAGGTCTGGGAAAACATCCTCCAAGAACCGGAGGAGAAGATGGTGACGCAACACAGTGCATGTGGCCTTTCCAGTGATGAATATCTGTTATCTGTCAAGTAGGATGCCGTGCACAATTCAGATTTGATGGAGGCAGACGTGAGAGCACGGAGGAACATCTGGTGAAACTTCTGAAATGCCTGTTTCACTGCCGTCGCTACTGTGTGATCCAAAATTTCCGGAGGGGAAGGCCCGGAATCCTCGGCTTTGCCTGTTGCTTGGCGGCCGGGGACGGGGTCGAAGTGCTCAGCAGAGATGGTGCTCGGTGCTTGGTGTCGGAGGCTCGAAGTTTTCAGACGGACTCAGAGTTGGACTGTGGTCGGGTGCTTCAAGGATGCTGCATCGGCAAGTTTGCGGTGCTGGAAGCTCATGGCAGGGAGAGTTTCTCCCTTCTACTGTCTGTATGAGATGTTGGGGCTATCAGGACTTTGAGACTTTTTTTTTACCGTGCCCATGGTCTGCTCTTATCAAATTAAGGTATCGCTTTGCACTGTTGTAACTATATGTTATAATTATGTGGTTTTTGGCAGTTTTAGTCTTGGTCTGCCTTGTGTTTCCGTGATATCATACTGGAGGAACATTGTAATATTTTTTAATGCATGCATTTCTAAATGACAATAAATGAGGACTGAGTGTCCTCATAATCTAATCTAGTCATCATCATAGGATGGCTGTTCCTTTCAAGTTATTTAACATCACTCAGGTTTTGGCAAATTTTAACCTGCCATTTGTCAACAGGCACCACTCCCTCTGTTTTAGTCTGTTTCTCTAACTCAACTTTATGTTTCACCAACAGACACACCAGAACACACCTTAAATGGAATGTCACTACTAATATACAACTTCCTCATGTGGGTGTGACATTTTTGTCCACAATGAAATCCCCATCACCTCTCTCTTGATTCCTAGCATACTTTACCATCGAAGTGCATCTGCTAGCAGTCTTCTTCAAAGACTACATAAAAACCACATGACTCATTGGTTTAAATTAAACTGTCTCTATATTGATCATTTGATTAGGCTCCAGGGTCAAACTTAAATAGCACTGGTTGACTTGGCACAACTAACTTAGTATAAACGTACCTTGTGGGAATTCTTTCCATAGAATTAACTTTGTTTGCTACTCAGTACATTTCTTTTTAATTCAGATACTGAATATGTATCCCTAAATAGCTAACTTCACCCTTACTTTAAAAGAATTTTAAAGTCCTTTCAATGTTTATTGCTTGTAGAAATTGCTTCCTACTTCTCTGATGCATACACTTTCCCATCAGCAATCAGCAAAACTGTTTCCAACCACTCATGCTACTACTATTTCAAACATTTGCTGTATTTTTTCTGTTCTTCTTGCCTTCTTTTCACCCCACCACATAAGCCTCCTTTTATTGGCCACCCAGCGTCTCAAGCCTGGCTGGGGATTTATTTGCCGCCCTGCCTGTTTGCATGTGCTAAATTTAACTCAATCTCAACTTGTAATTATTTCCTCACGCTGGACTATTGGATTTCACATACCCAATATTCAATAAGCAAATCATTAATCTGCAAAATTATAATCTTAGCCCAATCCACACCACAGATACTTTTTAATCAGGGCAACGATCAAGATTTTGAAGGCAGAGTTTCACTGTAGTTTTTCTGATTTGAGGAGTGACCAATCAGCAAGCTGCATTGCATAAAAAGAGCTACTCTTCGGTCAGATTCACGTTCAAAATTTAAAAAGCAGAGCTTTGAGCTAATTTTCTCTGAGTTGAACAATCCACACCAAGGATGGATGAAAAGAGCTACTTTTTAATCAGGGTAGTGATGGAGATTTTGAAGGCCAAGTTTCAGAGCAGTTTTTCTGATTTGAGGAGCAACCAATCAGCAAGAGGGATTCATTAGAAAGGGCCAATAAGAATAATTCAGGTGCAAGCAAAGAGGACTTTCTTTAAACCACCATTCTATTGAGTGTGCCAGTCTTTAGAGTGGTTTTGGCTTATCAGGCTTAGACAATATCAGAGTTGGGTGAGATAGATCGTCTTGTAAGTTACTCTCTGTTCTTATTTGTTCATTCCTCATCTACTAATGCATAGTATAGTGAGAATGGCTCCAGGGCAGTGTTTTGTACTGTGTGGGGCATGTGGGAAGCCTGGGGGATCTCTAGTCTCCCAGATAAACACATCTGCACCAGGTGCACCGAGCTGCAGCTCCTGAGAGAAAGTATTAAAAAACTGGAGCTGCAGCTCAAAGACCTTTGCCTCATACGGGAGAATGAGAAAGTGATAGGAGCTACAGAAAGGTAGTTACTCCTAGCTTGCAGGCAACAGGTAACAGTAACTGTCAGGAGAAAGAGGGGAAATGCACAGCTAGTGCAGAGTAAACCTGTGGCCATTCACCCCAATAATAAGTATATGCATCTAGATACTATTGTGATGGACAACCTACCAGGGAGCGCCATAGTGACTGGATTTCTGACATAGAGGCTGGTGCTGTGACTCAGAAAAGCAAAGAGGTAAAGAGGACTGCAGCATTGAAAGGAGTTTCTGTCGTCAAAAAAGCAGAGACAAGGTTCTGTGGGCATGATAGACACACCCAGATGGTAGGTTGCCTCTCTGGTGCCAGGATCAGGTATGTCTTGGATCAACTCCATAGAATTCTCAAGAGTGAGGGTGAGCAGCCAGAACTCTTGGTACATATTGGCACCAATGACACAGGTAGAGAAGGTGAGGAGGTCCTGAAGAGATATTTTAGGGATCTAGGTAGAAACCTGAGAAACAGGACCTCCAGGGTAGTAAACTCTGTATTACTGCCTGTACCACATGCCAGTGATGGTGATTTGGCAGGTGATATTGTAGCTGAGGAACTAGAGCAGGGGGCAGGGGTTCATATTTATGGATCACTGGAATTGCTTCTGGAGAAGGTTTAACTTGTATGAAAGGAATGAACCTGAGGGGTCCAATATACTTGCAGGTGAGTTTGCACTAATTAGGCAGTGGAATGAGAACCAAAGTGATAGTACTAAATATGGAGGAGTTGGTTTACAAACAGAGGCAACATGTAATGAAACTCCGAGCAAGGAGAGTTCGATGATAGGGCAAAATTACAGTCAACAGGATGAGTTGCAACGTAAAAGGCGGACAAGGTCAAAAAAAGGTGAATACAGGACTAAAGGTGTTATATTTGAATGTGTTCAGTAAACAGAATAAGGTCGATGAACTTGTAGCATGTTACATATTGGCAGGTATGATGCTGTAAGGCATCACTGATCATGGCTGAAAGATTATAGCAGGGAGCTTAATGTTCAAGGATACACATTGTTTCGAACGGACAGGCAAGAAGGCAGAGGGGGTGGCATGGCTCTGTTGGTAAAAGAACTGAAATTAAATCATCAGAAAGGTGACATAGGGTCGGAAGGTGTTGAATCATTGTGGGTAGAGCTAAGGAACTGAAAGGGTAAAAAGACCTTGATGGGAGTTATATACAGTCCCCCAAACAGTGATAAGGATGTGGTCTAGAAGTTACAATGGGAGATAGAAAATGTATGGCAAAAGGCAATGTTACGATGGTCATGGAAAATTTCAGGTAGATTGTGAAAAGCAGGTTGGTGCGGGATTCCAAGAGCAGGAAATTCTAAGATACCTACAAGATTGCTTTTGAGAGCAGCTTATGGTTGAGCCCACTAGGTGATCGGTTATTCTGGATTGGGTGCGGTGCAATAGGGGTAAGTGGTCATAATATGATCAAATTCACCCTGAAATTTGAGAAGGAGAAGCTAAACTCAGATGTACCAGTATTACAGTGGAGTAAAGGGAATTACAGAAGCATGAGAGAGGCGTTGGACAGAATTGATGGGAAAAGAACACTGGCAGGGATGACTGCAGAGCAGCAATGGCTGGAATCTCTGGAAGCAATTCAGAGGGCACAGGATATATACATCCCAAAGAGAAACTATTCTAAAGGCAAGATGACACAACTATGGCTAACAAGGGAAGACAAACCCAACATAAAAGCCAAAGAGAGGACACTTAACCGAGCAAGAATCAGTCAGAAGTTAGGGGATTGGGAAGCTTTTAAATACCAACAGAAGGCAACTAAAAAGTCATTAAAAAGGAATACAAAAGTAGACTAGCCAACAATATTAAAGAGGATACCAAAAGTTTCTTCAGATACATAAAAAAGAGGCAAGAGTAAATACTGGACTGCTGGAAAACGATGCTGGAGAGGTAGTAATGGGGAACAAGGAAATGGCAGATGAACTGAATAGGTATTTTGCATCAGTTTTCACGGTGGAAGACACTAGCAGAAGAGTGGAAGTTCCAGGTGTCAGAGTTCATGAAGAGTGTCAGGGTTCATAAAGTGTGTGAGGTTACCATACAGAAGGTTCTTGGGGAAACTGAAGGGTCTGAAGGTAGATAAGTTACCTTGACCAGATGGTGTACACCCCAGGGTTCTGAAAAAGGTGCCTGAAGAAGTTATGAAGGGATCAGTAATGATTTTTCAAGAATCACTAGATTCTGGAATGGGTCCAGAAGACTGGAAAATTGCAAATGTCACTCCACTCTTCTAGAAGGGAGAGAGGCAGAAGAAAGGAAATTGTAGGCCAGTTAGTCTGACCTCAGTAGTTGAGAAGATGCTGGAGTCCATTGTCAAGGATGTAGTTTTCAGGTACTTGTAGGCACATGATAAAATAGGCTGTTATCAGCATGGTTTTCCCAAGAGGAAGTCTTGCCTGACAAATCTGTTGCAATTCTTTAAAGAAATAACAAGCAGGATAGACAAAGAAGAATTGGTTGATGTTGTGTACTTGGATTTTCAGAAGGCCTTTGACAAAGTGCCACACACAAGGCTGCTTAACTAGCTATGAATCTATGGTATTACAGAAAAGATTCTTGCAGAGTAAAGTGCTGATTGTCAGGAAGCAAAGAGTGGGAATAAAGGGAGCCTTTTCTGGATGGCTGCTTGTGACTAGTTGTGTTCCATATGGGGTCTGTGTTGGGACCAATTCTTTTTACGTTATATGTCAATGATTTGAATGATGAAAATGATAGCTTTGTTGCAAAGTTTGCAGATGATACGAAGATTGGTGGAGGGGTAGTTAGTTTTGAGGAAATATGGAGGCTACAGAAGGACGTAGATTAGGAGAATGGGCAAAGAAGTGGCTGATGGAATATAGTGTCAGGAAGTATATGGTCATGCACTTTGGTAGAAGAAACGAAAGAGTTGATTATTTGCTTCATGGAGGGAAAATACAAAAATCTGAGGTGCAAAGGTATTTGGGAATCCTTGCGCAGGATTCCTTAAAGGTTAATTTGCAGGTTGAGTCTGTGATGAGGAAGGCAAATGAGATGTTAGCATTCATTTCAAGAGGACTATAATATAAAATCAAAGATATAATGTTGAGACTTTATAAAGCACTATTGAGGCCTCACTTGTGGAGTATTGTGTGCATTTTGAGCCCATTATCATAGAAAGGATGTGCTTTTAGGGTTCAAAGGAGGTCACAAAAATGATTCCAAGACTCAACAGCTTGTCATATGAAGAGTGTTCGATGGCTCTGGGCCTGTATTCACTGGAATTTAGAAGAATGGGTGGATGACCTAATTGAAAAATATTGATGGTTAAAGGCCTTGACAGAGTGGATGTGGGAAGCATGGTGGGAGAGTCTAAGACCAGAGGACACTGCCCCTTTATTTTGAGGCTTCCTTTAAGAACGGAGATGAGGAAGAATTTCTTCAGCCGGAAAGTGGTAAATCTGTGGAATGCATTGCCACAGGCAGCTGTGGAGGCCAAGTCTTTATGTATACTTAAGGCAATAGTTGATAGATTGATTGGTCAGGGCATGAAGGGATGGGGGGGGGAGGGGGAGGCAGGAGATTGAGTCTGAGAGGAAAATAGATCAACCATGATGAAATGGCAGTGAAGACTCATGGGCCAAATGGTCTGATTCTGCTCCTATCATCTTACGGTCTATTAATAAAATGTCAAAGGAGGCTCCCTGCATACAGGCAAAGAAACATTAATAGTCAGCTTTTCCTTTTCTGGGCAGGTTGTAGTTTGGCTGTAGTACATTCTTGAGGTTCATTTTAGATGACATAATGGTATGGTACAATTCCCTCCTTACAATCAGTGAAAAATCAACAATATCCTTACTTTCATTGACCCTGATTTATTTTCCAATTCCAGAGCAATAGGAACTTAAACTACAGAACATTTTTTGCCTGGAAATCCAGTGGTTTGAGCAGCTTCATTTGTTCCGCTGTGTAATATTCCAACTGAGTCACACAGCTTGCTCTCTCTTGACACAAGAGAAGAGAAAGACACAAGACAAGTATTGCCAAAGGCAGAAAAGTCCTTAAGATCTCTCTGGTGGTACTCTGAAATGATTCCTTCAGCTGCGATCACTGATAGCCATCCATTCAATGCAAAAAGTAATAGGTCTTTTTCTAAAGGATTACTACCTAATTATTTGTGTTACTGCCGTTCCAAAATATGGAGGAAATTGAATATCCATCTATATACCGTTACATATGCATGGACCAAGAATAACAATGAAGCAGTACCATTAAATGCTTTTACTGAATCATGTTACCCACTCTACACACTGGGTAACTTACAATGCGGGCACTACAAGCTCAGCCTTCTAAAGCAGAAATTATGCGCACTCAACAGCCTACATGAAAAGAGAGCTCTTTGCGTGTAGGAGGTCCAATCAATATATTGTGTGATCAGTCGACACTTTCTACTTTCTCACAATTGATCTGATATGTTAGATGCCCCCCCTCCCATTCCCCACATATCTGGGAACCAGAGAGGAAAGAAATAAGTGAGGTAAGCTGAGCAAAAAGATAAAATGTCTATCCTGCTTGGTAGCAGCCAGCTGGCTGTGCACCACTGTGGACCGCAGGGGGAGGGCAGCTTATTTCTCTGTGCCTTCCTGGTTAGCTTATGTCGCAGGTAGTGAGCTGTGAATACCCCCTTCTCTTGATGAAGCATATATTGGTTCATGGGCTGAGATGCTGGCTTTATCGGCAGAGGACTCTTCTGTAGCTTCCCTGGGTCCTCCATCAGTTTGTTGGTAACAATTTGACCATTTGTCAGCTCAAGTTCTGCTACTTGACTGTGACCATCTCAGATGACACCCGGTGGTCAGTGTTCTTCCTATGAGATGCATGTATAGACTTTGTCTCTGACACCAAACATTCACAGCCAGGTGTACACATCATACTTTTGTTTCATGACCTGTTGCTTGCTACAAATTCACTCCTGGAGAGTTATCTGTAGGAGATTTAATCTGGTGCATAAGGTATGCTTAAACATTAACTCAGCAGGTGATGCATCTGTGAGCTCGTTTGGATACACCCGATAATGAAAAAGGAAAGGACAATTTTGTCATCAAATCACACTGTTTGTTTGGAAAAGCCTTGTTTCACCATTCGTACTCCTTGCTCTGCCAGGCCATTTGATGCTGCATGATATAGAGCTATTGCCTGACAGGTGCCTAATACTCTTTATCTTGACAAACTCCTTACATTCTGCCAGCGTGAAGGCTGGCTGTATCACATCTGCTTTCTGTAGTTGGTCAAGGTCTTCTTTTACCTCTGACCCCAAAGCATACGGCACTGGGTAGGCCTTATAAATGTTCATCTGACAGTCCTCCTTAAACTTGAACTTAGTCACAGGACCACAGTATTGACCAAAAGCATCAGCATGGAAAACCCACTGGTGTCTTTGTAATAGTGAATGAAACATTTCCCACAAAACAGTTGATGCAGGACAACACTGATGGCATTTTCTTAATCAAATTTCTGCCCAGAAAATTAGGCTGTTGGCTTCCTCCCACCATATGCATGGGTAGGTGAAATGAGTGCCCCTTCTACCGCAAAGACACCATACACATCCACAGCATCTCCAGTGTAGCTGTAGAACAAAGTTCGGCGGCCATAATTTTGGAATCTGGAGTAAAGATAATTCCCTTACCAAGGTGACAGGTGACTCAGTATCCAGCTCAGTTTTCACAGGTTAGTTATCCAATGCGAGTAGAATCAAATAGGAAGGCTGGTTTCAGTGACCCATCCCATGTATTTGAAAAATAGTGCATACTTCTTTGTTCTGGCCATCTCCTTGCATGGAGTTGATGGTCAAAATCTGCCACTTTCCCATGGCGTGCTGCTTTGTGAGGCACTCCTTTTTGAAGAGTCCTATGTCCTACATTCTGACAGAGCCATCAGACTGTCTTTTGATGCTTGCAAATGGATCACAGGGCATGACCTTCACCACAGTGATGGCATCTGTGCAGGGTTGCATGACCTCTGTGGAGACTACAGGCTGCGGGTTGATATCCGTTGGTAATCATTGACATTTTTGGGAGGAGGCTCTTATTCCAGTACTCCCTGAATCAGTGGGGATGTAGGTGGTTGAATCTACACAAGGTCTCTCTTGACTGTCTCCTGGTGGTGAGTTGTGGAGCATGCTTTGTGTCAGGACAAATCGTGCTTTTTAGACAGGGAGCTCTCCTGTGTTCTCTCATCTTGGACTCCAACATTCAACACTTTGATAAATGTCAAATTTGTTCAGGGGAATATTTTTGTACTCACATTCCTGCACCACTGGGGTCAGTCTTGTGATGAAATCATCTACATTCTCATCAAGGGTCTGTTCTGTAAAGATTAATTACTCTGCATCACCCAAACATTGTCCAAAGCCTCAAGCTCATTTGTCAATTCAGATTTGCTGTGTAGGTGCAGAGCATCGAAGTATTTTTGCCCGAGGTCTCCCAAGTGCATGTGGAGCAGTGTGAGTTTCATTGCTTCCTCCAGCTTTGCTGCTGGTGTAAAACTGTTGGGAGTTCAATGTAGCCCAGGAACATTTTCTTCCATTGCAGCCGGGTCCCAGGAGTCAATTTTGCCATAGCTACACCCAAAATTGGATTGGATGCTTGGAGTAAAACAGCCATTCTGGTTTTGATCCTCATTGCTAATTGTTATGAATGCATGGAGCAAGAGCAATATCGAAGGTGTAGTATTCAACTCCCACACCCTCCCCACACCCCCAAGTCCTCTTAGCCACTGTACATGCTGGGCAACTTAAAATGCAGGAGCTAAGAACAGGACCACCGAGACTCAAAAGCCCGCATGAAAAGAGAGTCTTCTGTACATAGGAAGCAAAATCGATTCACAGCATGATGAATCAGCTGCACCCACATCTGCCACATTCTTGCAATTGATTCAATACGATTCATATGCACATGTGTAGGATAAAGCCTCCTGCAAACCACTACCTTTATCTTCAGTCTCCAGTAGCTGGCTCAAAAACAGGTAGCTACAAATGTTGGGGTTGCTCCATCTACCAAGCCCACTACTCCTCTAGTTTCCACTGTACTAATGTATCTTTAGATTTTGAGGAAGATTTGTCAAATGCCAGATAAATAACCTCAGTACTAATCATCATAAACCTTTCTCCAAATTTTGCTGTGCAAAAAAAACTATGGATCCTCTGAAGAAAATCCTTCACAGGAGAGCAATTGTAATGGTCCCATGTCTATCATAAGATTACGTTTTCCAATCCTTGGTCAATGGTGCTGTTCTCCAGATGAGATATTGTTTGGACATTTCAGGAACATACTTGCACTTTGCTAAACACCAAAACTACATTTGCTTTGAATAAATAATTTAAATAGCTAACTTTCTTCTCCATCGTTTCTCCCCAGAGAATTGTATTGCATATGTAAATGGAAGGACTGGTTATCACATGGAAAACTGTGCCTGAACTGTGCCTGAGGCTTTTTCAGGATAGAAAGATGCAACTTGAGTATCCGAAGGATCTCTCCTTGGCCTCATTAATAATCACTAAGAATGGTCAGAATGTATGTTATCTAAGTTTTCCAATAACAAAAGATGTTTTGGCAAAACATATTGCAATGAAGATATTTGAACTCTGACAGGTAATAAAAAGATTGAGTGACTGAGGAAAAACTTGGAAAATGGGATTTTAAAATGGGAAATGTGGTGTTATGCACTTCAGTAAAAGAAATCAAAGGCAGACAATCTAAAAGGAGAGAGATTTCAAATAACTGAAGTACTGGTGTGTTTTGTGCAAGAATCAGTGAGTAAGGAATGCAAATGACTGGCCTTTATTGCGAGGGGGCTGGGTTTAGAGAAGGTTACAATTGTAGATAGCATTGTTGAGGTCACATCTGGAGTTTAGTGCACAGTTTTGGTCCCCTTATTAATGGAAATACTAGCAATGAAGGCAGTCCAATAGAGATTTGCTAAGCTAATTCCTGGGATGAGAGGTCTGTTATATCATAAGCAGCTAAAGAAATTGAATTTGTACTCTTTGAAATATAATAGTATCCCATATAAATCCCTTTGATTCCCATACAGTAACCAGTAACTTCTTGGACTTAGAAAAATCACTGTTTAGAAAAATTACATTGCCAGCTCATCTTCCAGCTGGATTTCCAATAAAAGCTGAGGTAGCTAATCATTCTGGTAAGCCACCCATCAGTTGCCTGCTTGATCTTTCAGTACGATGAGGATTAATTAACATAACCAGCTTTTATTTAATGTGGAAGGAGAAAACACACAATAGGTTATCAGTGACACTAGCAATGTTCTCTGTATGCTTCACGTCAAGTTCCAAGAGAACCAACATTCCAGTTATTACCTTGCTGACAAGTGAATTCTCTAAGAATAACCACTATTGGAAATGGCAATGCCTATTTCTGGCCATGAAAGTAGTCTGCTGCTGTTGAACATACCTGCATAGCTTATTTCATCTTTTGATGTGTTTCTAGCTGCTCCAAACAAAATACTATTCTCAAATGCAGAGAATTACACTTACATTAATTCACATAATTTCTCATTCTGGAACCATTGCTATTTGGAAATGAGTGAATTTCAAGTCATCTATAATAAACTGGAATGAAAATTAACAAACTAAATTCTGTTCAGGTTTCTAAAATTAGAAGTAATTTTAACAAACTATTTCACTTAAAAGAATTGTAGCACATTTTTTTAAAAAATATACCATTCCAGCACAAGACTAAGTTCTATATAACCATAACACTGCTGAAGTTATTAGATTCCATAGTCATTCCATTATCTATTGCCAAACATGCATCTGTCAGTCAAACCTCTGATATAAATCTTGTGCCTTTGGCAGGATATTATTAAATATAAGAAAACAAATAACTGTACTGTATATATTTATTTTCTTCATCCAGTAATTCTCCAAAGGGTGGTTCCTATCTTTTTTCAGTAATACTCTCAATAAGACCAAGAATATTAAAAGCTGGACCCACTTTGGGGTTTATCTACAATGTCAGATGTGGATGCTTCCTTAATTCATTTCAGAGCTCTGGCTGTAACATCAAAATAACATAGATAATAAATATGGGAAGAAGTGGATTTAAATATCAAGATTACCAACACCATATACTCCACAGGCTTCTGGAACCGAAATGGTCTCATCTCTTTTTTGATTTTCTAATGAATATTAAATCCTTCATGAATACGTGAACTAAAATGACACCCATTTATCTGCAGCTAGCTATTAGCACAATTAATCCAGTTATCCTGCTATTCTTTGTCGTGTTATATTGCAAAATCTGCCATATACTAAGCAGTAGACTACCATAAAACAATATCCCAAAAAATCTAATTCTTATTCATATAAAAATGATTCATTAAATTCAGCTCATCTATTTAAATGACTGATTGGCGATGCACTTGAATAAAAGCATTGTTAATAACTATAGTTACGTTAAAGAACAGCCTGCAATGAGCAGTATTGTCAAGTGCAGCTTACTTTAGTGGAAGCAATAATTTACTGTTATTATCTGTCATGTAGCGCCTGAATTGATCACGCAAAAGTGAATTTAATTTTCTAAAATGCCAAAAGTTTAACTCTTTATACATGTGGCTTGAGAGCTACTGACCTAAAGTTATTGGGATCATTTTGATGAACTTGTTCAATAATACATATAATAATTACAGATTACTAATATATCTGGAGTTGTATTTAATGCAAAGATGGGAGCTGTGAAACTGTTATACACCAGGTACAGCACATGGTTGCTGTTGGACAGCACGAATCTCATTGAATTTTTTGAGGATGTAACTAGTAGAGTGGATAGGGGAGAACCAGTGGATGTGGTATATTTGGATTTTCAAAAGGCTTTTGACAAGGTCCCACACAGGAGATTAGTGTGCAAACTTAAAGCACATGGTATTGGGGGTAAGGTATTGATGTGGATGGAGAATTGGTTAGCAGACAGGAAGCAAAGAGTGGGAATAAACGGGACCTTTTCAGAATGGCAGGCGGTGACTAGTGGGGTACCGCAAGGCTCAGTGCTGGGATCCCAGTTGTTTACAATATATATTAATGACTTGGATGAGGGAATTAAATGCAGCATCTCCAAGTTTGCGGATGACACGAAGCTGGGTGGCAGTGTTAGCTGTGAGGAGGATGCTAAGAGGATGCAGGGTGACTTGGATAGGTTGGGTGAGTGGGCAAATTCATGGCAGATGCAATTTAATGTGGATAAATGTGAAGTTATCCACTTTGGTAGCAAAAATAGGAAAACCGATTATTATCTGAATGGTGGCCGATTAGGAAAAGGGGAGGTGCAACGAGACCTGGGTGTCATTATACACCAGTCATTGAAAGTGGGCATGCAGGTACAGCAGGTGGTGAAAAAGGCAAATGGTATGCTGGCATTTATAGCGAGAGGATTCGAGTACAGGAGCAGGGAGGTACTACTGCAGCTATACAAGGCCTTGGTGAGACCACACCTGGAGTATTGTGTGCAGTTTTGGTTCCCTAATCTGAGGAAAGACATCCTTGCCATAGAGGGAGTACAAAGAAGGCTCACCAGATTGATTCCTGGGATGGCAGGACTTTCATATGAAGAAAGACTGGATGAACTGGGCTTGTACTCGTTGGAATTTAGAAGATTGAGGGGGGATCTGATTGAAATGTATAAAATCCTAAAGGAATTGGACAGGCTAGATGCAGGAAGATTGTTCCCGATGTTGGGGAAGTCCAGAACGAGGGGTCACAGTTTGAGGATAAGCCTTTTAGGACTGAGATTAGGAAAAACTTCTTCACACAGAGAGTGGTGAATCTGTGGAATTCTCTACCACAGGAAGCAGTTGAGGCCAGTACATTGGCTATATTTAAGAGGAAGTTAGATATGGCCCTTGTGGGTACGAGGATCAGGGGGTATGGAGGGAAGGCTGGGGCGAGGTCCTGAGTTGGATGATCAGCGATGATCATAATAAATGGCGGTGCAGGCTCGAAGGGCCGAATGGCCTACTCCTGCACCTATTTTCTATGTTTCTATATTAATTCAGAAATACTAAACAAAAATTAAATTTGTAACTGACTCCCTTAAATTTTTAAAGGAGATTGTGTATGTTCTTGTAGATAAATTTTTTGTTTGATATTTAGTTTTATGTCATGGCAGGTAAACTCAGATTGGTCAGATTAGATTCTCAATTGGTCATAACATGAAGGGATATGGGGAGAAAGCAGGAGATTGGATTGAGAGGAAAATTGGATCAGCCATGATGAAATAGCGAAGGAGATTCGCTGGGCCAAATGGTTTAATTCTGCTCTTATATCTTATAGTCTTATGGTCCCATGTAATGCTCCTCCAGCACAGCTTGGGAACTGAGGGAAGCTGCCAAAGTCCCTGATGACAATGTGTGCCAGAAGTGTGTAAAGTTGCAGCTCCTGGCAGATCGTATGATGGTCCTGGAATCACTCTGGAGCATCCACGATGCTGAGAATGTTGTGGACAACACTTTCAGTGACCTGGTCACACCACAGATGAGGGGACTTGGAAAAGTTAGGTATTGGGTGAACAACAGCAAGAGAAGTAGCAGGAAGGTAGCGTAGGAGACTCATGCAGTTATTGCCATCTAAAACAGATATACCACTTCGGATATCGTTTGGGGAGGTGGGTCTTCAGGAGAAGGCAGCAGTGGCCAGGAATGTTACATCAAGTGTGACTCTACTACACAAGAGGGTAGAAAAAAGTGGTAAAGCTATTGTAGTAGGGAGTTCCACAATGAGGGGAATAGTCCACAAATGGAACTCCTGGTCGGTGTGTTGTCTCCCAGTTGCAAGCGTTAGCGACGTCTCAGAGCAGCTGCAGGACATTTTGGAAGAGGAAGTGTGAATAGGCAGTTGTCATTGTGAATGCCGATATCAACAATATGGGAAATAGGCAGGAGGTGGTTCTGCATGCCAAATTTAGGGAGCTAGGAAATAAATTAAAAAGTAGAATCTCAAAAGGTAATAATCGCAGGATTGCAACCTGTATCATATGCTAGCCAGAGTAAGAAAAGCAGCATAGTTAGGATACTACAGTGAGATAGCAGTTTCAGATTCGTTAAGCTTTAGAACCAGTTCTGGGGAGATAAGACCTGTAAAAAACCAGATGGTCCACACCTGAACATGGCTGGGATCAACATCCTAGAGAGAGTGTTTGCTGGTGCTATGGAGGTGAGTTTAAACTAACATGGCAGGAGGATAGGAATCCAGGGAAAATGCCAGAGGGAAGCGATTCAGAAACCAAAACAAAAGTTAAAAAAAGTCAGGGGAGTACAGAAAAGTCAAGTGCAAAAATAAAACAAAGATTGCTAAATTCTAAAAGGATAACAACTGTAAGAGCACTTTATCTGAATGACCACATTATTTGAAACAAGGTTCATGAACTTACGGAGCAAATCAGTACAAAGGGGAATGATTTAGTGGCCATTACAGCAATGTGGTTACATGGTACAGATTATTGTGAAAGAAATATCCAGGGGTATCGGCTAATACAGACAGACAGGCATGAAGGTAAAGGAGAAGGACTCGTGCTCTTAACTAAGGATGAGATCAAGGTGAGATCCAGATGACAGAGACCAATATAAGATCTAAGAAGCAGGATGTTGAATCCCTCTGGGTTGAGATTAGGAATAGTAAAGAAAAAAAAATAACCAGTGGGCTTTGTCTATAAGTCACCAAGTAGTAACATTACAGTGACACAGGCAATAAACCAAATAATACCTGATGCATGTAAGAATTGAATGGTAGTTGTCATGGGTGACTTAAGGGAACATGCTATCTTAGATCTGGTTCTTTAGAATGAGACAAGTACAATTAACAATCTCGTAGTTAAGGATCCTCTTGAAAAGCATAATCACAGTATGACTGGATTTCTCATACAAAGGGAGAGGGCAATAGTTTGCTCTAAAACCAGTGTGTTATACCTAAACAAGGGAGACTACAATGTGATGAGAGAGGGGCTGGCTAGCATTAACTGGGAACACAGACTATATGGTGGAACAATTCAGAAACAGTATCAGACTTAACAACAGTATATCCCAGTTAAAACCATGAATAAGCATGTGTACTGCTGTATCTAATAAAGTGGCTACTTTATTAGAGGTGGTTAACCAATAGAAGACAAGAGTTAGGAAAAAAAATGGGTGTTTATCTGGTTGGCAATCATTTGTGAGCAAAGTGTTGCTTAGGTCAGTGTTGGGCCCACAACTGTTAACAATGTATTTTAATGATTTGTAAGAGAACCAAGTAAAGCATATCTAAGTTTGCTGATGACACTAATTTGGGTGGAAAAACAAATTATGCAGGATTATGCCCTCTGTAGACAGATATAGGTAGGTTAAGAGAGTGAGCAAGGGTCTGGCAGATGGGAGTACAATGTTGGTAAATGTGAGATCATCAACTTTGTAAGGAAAATAACGAAAGATTGCTGCGTGCCATTATGCAGAGGGACTTGGGAGCGCTTGTGCATTAATCAGAGGGTTGGTTTGCAGGTGAAATAGGCTGTCAAGAAGGAAACTGGAAAATTGGTCTACGTTGCTCAAGGGATTGAACTTAAGAGCTGGAATGTTATGGCGCAAGTGCACAGGTGAAACTACACCTGGACAATTGTGTGCAGTTGTTGTCTCCCTGCTTCAGGAAAGATATACTGGCTTTGGAGGCAGAGCAGAAAAGGTTCTCCAGGTTTGTTTCAGAAATCGGGGGGGGGGGGGGGGTCAGCTTATGAGGAAAGAGGGTCACCTAGGGCTATACTGACTGGAATTCAAAAAACTGAGACGTGATCTTATAGAAACAAAGTTATAAAAGTGATAGATAAAATAAATGCAGGGAAGTTGTTTCCATTGATAAGACAGATTAGGACTGGAGAACACAGCCTCAAGATTTGGGGGAATAAATTTGGATGAAGATGAGAAGTTGCTTTACCCAGAGAGTAGTGGATCTGTTTGAGGCTACATCATTAAACATTACTTAAGATACAGTTAGATAGATTTCTTGCACAGCAGCAGAATTAAGAGTCGAAGAACTCAGGGGTGGGGGTAGCAATGAGGCAGACTTTAACACTGTAAATCAGCATGGTTTTTGTCTAGCAACACACATAAAAGTTGCTGGTCAACGCAGCAGGCCAGGCAGCATCTCTAGGAAGAGGTACAGTCGACGTTTTGGGCCATGTGTTGCTTGAAGTTCCAGCATCTGCAGATTTCCTCGTGTTTGCGTGATTTTTGTCGTTAGTCTCCCCTTTCGCTGTGTGACACTTCTCTGTCCCTTTATTACGGAGTATGAGAGCCTGTGATATGTCAAATTTGTCAGGTGAACATTCAGTTTTTGTTGTGCTGCGGATCATGAACTTTCTTGGGGGCTGTGCTACTGACTGCACGGTGGGTGGAGGATGTTTATGCTTCTTTGCTGAAATAAGTGGGGTGAGGGCTTTTGCTTTGCTACTGCTTGTACGTGGAAGGGGAGAAGGGGACTGTGCTGCTAATATTTTTACTATCACTCATTCTTTGGGGCACTGTTCTGTTTTCGTGGATGTCTGCAAAGAACAAGAATTTCAGGTTCTATATTGTATATATTCGCTGATATTAAATGGAAGTATTGCACTATTAAACTACTGAACCCGAGACAACCACCTACTTTTCAGCAAGTTGTTCTTCAGAAGGGGGAGAAAGAGGTTTGAGCTTTAAAAAAAAAAACACTGCACATGTCTCTCTGGAAGAGAAGAGAGATGGTAGAGTTAAAAAAATGGCAGAAAACAGACAAAGATCATAGGTTAATAAACAGCAAGTATCAAGTGATAATTTTTTTTAAAGAGCAGAAATGGCTGGCTACATTGGAAAGACAGATGTGTTCAATTGCACAACAGATAACTAGATAATACATACAGAATGGATTGAACAGTATTTTGAAGCAAACAAAATAACCAATGAAAAGTGAGTGCCAGTGTTGCAATAGGTGGAAGAGCATATAATTTGCTTAGAACTGCTCCAACCAAACCAGCTGAACTAAGCTTTGCTGATATTGTGAATGTAATGCAGGAATGTTTAGAATCGTTGTAGATTGCAGAGGTTTTAGGTTTCACAATTGAAATCAAAAGAAAGGGGAGACAACTTAATCTTACATGCCTGAATTGAAGAAATTGTCTGCACATTTTCATTTCAGTGATGGGCTCGATGATGCACTGAGAGATTATTTAGTTTGTGGAATCTTACAAGAAAGCATTCAAAAATAGCTCCTAACTGAAGCACAACTCATATTTAAAAGGGCTGTTGAAATAGCTGTCAATGGATATAGCAGCCAAAGATGCAAATGAGATGCAATCAGGAATGAAAGTGAGTACAAAACAAAATTGCAGTGTCTAGATGGAAGCTTGCCTGGCTGAACAAATTGTGTTACTTTTGTGGAAGGAGCTCACATATATCATAAAATGCAGGTTTAAAGGCAAAACTAGCAGAAAATGCAAAAGGACACATGAAGAACATATCAGACAACAAAAATGAATGGACTACATAGAGAAAAGAAAAAGTCAAGTTGCAGTTTCAAACTGAGTACTAATCTGCATGCTTTTGAAGAAAAATCTGATAATGATGGGAGTGACACAGGACTGGGTAATCTTGAATTTACAATGTTCAAAGTTCAATCAAACTTATTATCAAAGTACATATACATCACCATATACAACCCTGATATTCATTTTTGTGGGCATATTTAATTCAATAACCATAATGGAATTAATTAAAGACCACACCAATAGGGCAGACACCCAGTGTGCAAAAGACAAGCCGTGCAAATGCAAAAAAAAAAGAAGCAATATATATTGAGAACATGAGATAAAAAGTCCTTGAAAGTTAGCCCATTGGTTAATGGAACAATTCAGTGATGAGGCAGGTGAACTTGAGTGAAATTATCCCCTCTGGTTCATGAGTCTGATGGTTAAGGGGTAATAACTGTTCCTAATCCTGGTGGTGAGAGTCCCGAGGCTCCTGTACCTTCTGCCTGATAGCAACAGCAAGAGAACATAACCTAGGTCATGGGGGTCTCTGATGATGGATAATGTTTTCCTGTGACAACACTCCATGTATACTTAAGCAACACACACAAAATGCTGGTGGAATTCAGCAGGCCAGGCAACATCTATGGAAAAAAGTACAGTCAACATTTTAACTCTTGGCCCAAAACATTAACTGTACATTTTTCCATAGGTGCTGACTGGCCTGCTCAGTTCCTTCAGCATTCTGCATGTGTTGCTTGGATTTCCAGCATCTGCCAATTTTCCATGTATATGTACCCAATGGTGGGGAGGGCTTTACCAGTGGTAGACTGGGCTGTATCCCTACAACATGAAAACTAACAAGAGATAAGCAATATGGCTTACATCAGAATTGAATGGCAAATTAATTAAAATGGAATTCATAATTAACCTACATCTGTTTGACCAGGTTCGGGACATGCACAAAATTCATGCATGAAACTAATTTCCATAATTTCTAGTGACACTATACTGCACTACTTACTGACAGACCACGGATCCAATTTGATGAGTGGTTCACCAAGGATGACGATAGTTAGCAGAGACCGAAGGCATGCCTGCACCTCTTGAAAGAGATATTGCTGTTTAGATGAAAATCATAATGAACCATGAGTGAAAATTGGATCACTGATTTCAAATATGGTGAGATGCAGAGATAAGGAGAAAAATGATTTATGGAGCTTAAAAAGCCCCAAGGCTTCAGAAACCAGGACAGTAAGAAGATACTACATGCAAGCCCACGTCAGTAGTGTAGCCACAAGAAGCATCTTATATCGTGGTCAATGCCCGCAAAGATATCAGATCATGTCTGCCAATTCTTGTATCACTAACCTTATTCTTTTTCAATGTGAAACCACCCATCTATAACAATCCATCAACACTATAAACCACATTCACATTCAGATCTGCCAGGTGAAAATTCATCCAGATAAACACAACTTCCCCTCCTCTTTGTAGGCTGCATAACTGGTCATTAAGCTGGTTATATAAGTGGTCATTGTAAATTGGTCTGTGATGAGGCTAGGGTTAAACAGGTGGGTTGCTAGGCAGTATGGCTCACTGGGCCAGACAGGCCTGTTCCGTGCTGTATCACTAAATAAATAAACAGCAAGAACAGCAGATTGGCCATTGCCTCATAGTCCTGAAGCAGTGAATGCTGATCATTAATATACCTGCCATGAACTCCATGCCTGTAACTGTGCAGAGATCAATTAAGATGTACACTCAATCCTTCCTTTCACATCACACCTTTCCTCCAATTCCACAGACTCCTCTGACATACAAGGTGCAAATCATGTAAACATGTACATCTTTGTCATATGTACCTACCCTTGTGGCTTCCTCCTTCCTGACAGTCATGAAATTCCATATGGATAAATAATGGCTATGGAAGAATGAAGAAGGTAGCTCTAACAGTTCCAGTCATCAGCTTATATACTTGCAACTCAAGAGTTAGGTTTAACTTGGCTATTGTAGAATGCACACTGTATTGTAGAAGTCACCGAACACTGAGCACCTGTAGGCCACTGTCTTGCAAGAGGACAAGATTGGAGCAGATATTAGCTTAAGCAAAGCTGGTGCTGCACATGAGATTCACCTGAGGACACGAATGGGGTAGTCTGTGGCTGAAAGGTAGATACACAATACATGCACAAAGATATGGGACACTGACTGGAAGCATGGATTTTATGTCAAGGTGCACTTAAATTTAAGTATGGTTTTGGAGAGAATATAATTCCCAAGCAACACACACAAAATGCTGGAGGAACTCAACAGGCCAGGTCCTGATGAGTCCTGATGAAGGGTCTCGGCCCGAAACATCGACTGTTTACACTTTTCCATAGATGTTGCCTGGCTTGCTGAGTTCCTCTAGCATTTTGCGTGTGTCGCTTGGATTTCCAGCATCTGCAGATTTTCTTGTGTTTATAGTTCCTAATCTTGCCATCATGGTAACCACCTCTATTTTAATACATGGGGCTCAAATATTTTGCAATTGATGCATGATGTCTTAGGTTTCAATAGAATGAAGACAAAAGAAATACCTGATTGTCATACTGAAGTCAAAACTAGATAAGAAAGCTCATTCTACCACCACTGTGGCTCTAGATAGCAATGTTTCAAGGGTCAAAAAAAAACTATCAAGCTGCAATAAACTATCCCACAGCATATTACTAGGATTGCTGAGATGCTGACCCAGAAGCAACAGTAAAGGCTCTGTGTAGCACAAATCAAGTACCCTTTCTCAGAAAAAAAAAGGTCATGACTATAGCAATTCTTTCCTGCTTGTACTTTTGCAGCTCCATGTAGCAAGCTGGCTCAGATTTCAAACACTCAAAAAGAGATGGCACAGTTTAAAGCTAAAAGAAAATCCTGCAGTAGGCACAAGCTGGTAGGCACTCTATTCCTACCCACCTCCTATCTTTCTGGTAAGTTGACTGCTATATCAGTTATCTCTTCCATCTTCCTTTCATATTAATTACAAAGTGGAATCATTACCAATCTGTACCAACCAAAGACATTACAAATGGAAACTCCAAACATCACACAACATAGTGATAAAGAAAAATATCTCCTCACTCCACTGAATGCATGCAATTTCATCAAACAACCTCAGTCATCAGGAATAAAAACAAAACATACTTCAATCAGTAGGTCAGGAGGCACCCATAGAAAGCATAACAATTAACATTAGAGGTGCAGGGCCTTTCTTTCAATGTCAACAGCTTCTCTTTCCAACATTGTTGACCTGCTGAATATTTCCAACATTGTTTTTTTAATTTCATTTTTCTAGCATCTGCATTTTTTAAATTTTCAATGAAAGGCAAACAAAGTAATTAGGAATTCCTGTTAATACTACAGGTAGGGAAGTCTTACCTGCTGTTAGATGATGTTCCCCCATCCCCCCCCCCCGTATGATTAATACATGGAGCAACCAGATCACCTAATTTAACAGTGACACCAGTATTACACAAAGATTGACACTGCAAATACACATACTACTCCTTTTATTTAATTTACAGAATTGTGCTAAAGATGGACTTTGATTTCTTAAATTGGCAAAGAAAGCATTGTTGTGCTGAAATAGGCACCTCTCAGCTGATTTTCATACCTTGTGTGCTGACTACTTTAACAGTCCTTTTTAAAAATAAATTTGCAGAGACTGACATTTTGTTAAGTCAACTGCATTTTCTTAGCAAAGAGTGCCATCTAATGTCCATTTACAGTACTAATTTTGAACACAAACTAGAAGTTCGCTATTTGATCTCGTTCCTCTCAAAAGATATTTGTTTATGTATTAAATATATGCATCTTCATTTATCCCTATATATCTTAATGTTCTTGTTTAACAAAAATATGGGATTCTCAAACTTTATTTCAATTGCCATTTAACATAAAGGACACATGCAGGAGTAAACCATTCTATCCTCTGAGTTTGCTGTACCATTGAACAATATCAAAGCTCACCTTTTAACCAAGTACCAATTTTCTGCCCAATATTCAAACCCTTCAATTTCTCTCATATCCATAAATCATTTGATCTCAGTATTGAACAGAATCAATAACAAAACCTACGTGGAGAATTCCAAAGATTCATTACTCTGTTAGTGATTGAATTCCTCCTTGTCGTGATTCCTAGTTCTACACTCCTCAGCCAGAGCGATCACCCTCTCTATATCAATCAATGGCGTACTTTACTTAGCTTAACTAAGGTTTCTTCCAAGCTCAAAATAGAGGCCAGCCATCTCTAAAACAATTCCAGAGAACTTTTATAGCACTCTCTTCAGCAAGTATATTCTTTATTAAATAAGAGAACCAGAACTGGACACAGTACTCCAAGTCAAAATTCAACATTCAAGACTGTTCAATGTAATTTCTGGTACACAAGTATAAAGTAAAATAATTATTACTCCAGATCCGATGCAGCACAAAAAGAAACAAACACAATAATAAAAAATAATAAATACATATGATAACTTGTATACATAGAATGATTGTATATTCATAAAGTGATGCTAGGCACCGGGCTGTCTGTACATAAGGTGACTGATAGGAAATGGTAAAATAATGGTGGTGGGAGTTGTAGAGGGGTGGGTCACTGGGCAGAAGTGTTAATTAGCCTTACTGCTTGAGGAAAATAACTTGAGTATGGTGGATGCTACATAGACTCCTCCATGATGGGAGTGGGACAAACAGTCTGTGAGCAGGGTGAGTGAGATCTTTTATGTTACTGACCCTTCTCCAGCACCTTTCTGTATACATGTTCTAAGTGGTGGATAGGCTGGGGCTGATAGTGCATTGGATAGTTTTTAAATACTTCTTGTAAAGCCTGTCTGCCAGTGCTGTTTCCATCTATGGAGTGATGCAGCATGTTAGGATGCTCTCTACTGTGCATCTGTAAAATTACGTGAGTATAAAATCTAGCTCTCTTCAGACTCCTCAAAAAATAGATACATTGGAGAGCTTTCCTGGTTGTATAGAATGTGATCTGGGACCATAAGAGTTTGTACAAGATGTACACTCCCAGGAGTTTGAAATAACACTACAAAGTGTCATCATCATTTGCATGTGAAAGTGTTTCTTAACTTCATTACTTAATGATCTGACTTTATTTCGGACAGTGGCCCATGCGTTAAACTGCCCAATTGATAAAAATAACATTGCTCCACTTCAGAATATCATAACTTTTACTTCTAAAAGAACAACCTAAGCAGAGTTCTGCCAATCAGTAATATTATCAATAGTCCTCTACCTTGTCTGGCACAATCTTGTTATCACTTTGTTCTGTTAGTGGCTGTACCACCACTGCCCTTTGAAGTGGAGAATTCAAAAGGTTCACATCCTTGCAGAAAAAATAGCTTAGAAATCGTAAAAGCTGAAGTGTTTATACTAAGATTCTCCAGCTTCCGACATCTGTCGTGTCAGCAGCCTCAAGAATTTTAAACACTCCAGCAACATTGTCATTGATATAAATTTTGATAGCAAAAGACCAGACGATCCTACTCTGTTTTTCCTTATAGGACAAACTCATCTATGGAATTAACCCAATAAATTTATGTTTCAGTATAGATATCAGTACTGCTCACCAGTGAGATTTGATCACACACAAGACAAAGGAGCAGAAGTAGGCCATTCGGCCCATCGAGTCTGCTCCGCAGCTCCCCCATGAGCTAAACTATTCACCCATCTAGTTCCAATTTCCTGCTTTTTCCCCATATCCCTTGATAACCTGACTAATTAGATACCTGTCAATCTCCTCCTTAAACACCCTCAATGATCGGGCCTCCACAGCCATATGTGGCAACGAATTACACAACTCCACGACCCTTTGGCTAAAAAAATTTCTCCTCATCTCTGTTTTAACTGTGTACCCTCTAATTCTAAGACTATGACCTCTTGTCCTGGACTCACCCACCAAGGGAAACAACCTTTCCACATCTACTCTGTCCAACTCTCAACATTCGAAACGTTTCTATGAGATCCCCTCATTATTCTATACTCTAATGAATACAATCCAAGAGCCGACAGACGCTCCTCATATTCCAGGATTCATCCTCGTAAATCTTCTTTGAACTCTCTCCAACATCAGAATATCCTTTCTAAGATAGGGGGCCCAAAACTGCATACAGTATTCCAAATGAGGTCTCACTAATGCCCCATAGAGCCTCATCAACACCTCCTTACTCTTATACACTATTCCTCTTGAAATGAATGCCGACATAGCATTCGCTTTCCTTACCGCCAATCCAACTTGGTGGTTAACTTTTAGGGTATCCTGCACGAGGACCCCCAAGTCCCTTTGCACTTCCGATTTTTGAATTTTCTCCCCATCTAAATAATAATCTGCCCAATTACTTCTTCTTCCGAAATGTACAACCGTACATTTGTCAATGTTGTATCTCATCTGCCATTTCTTTGCCCACTCTCCTAAACTGACTAAGTCTCTCTGCAACCTTTCCGTTTCTTCAACATTTCCTGCTCCTCCACTTATCTTGGTGTCATCCGCAAACTTGGCCACAAAACCATTTAATCCATAATCCAAATCATCGATATACATTGTAAAAAGAAGTGGCCCCAACACCGACCCCTGCGGAACACCACTAGTAACCGGCAACCAATCAGAATAGGATCCCTCTATTCCCACCCTTTGCTTTCTGCCTATCAGCCAATGCTCCACCCATTTCAATATCTTTCCTATAATTCCATGGGCTCTCACCTTATTAAGCAGCCTCATATGCGGCACCTTATCGAAGGCCTTTTGAAAATCCAAATACACAACATCCACAACCTCTCCCTTGTCAATCTTACTCAAGATTACCTCAAAAAAATTCCAATAAGTTGGTAAGGCAGGATCTTCCCTTCAGGAAACCATGCTGGCTTCGGCCTATCTTGTCATGCACCTCGAGGTATTTCATAACCTCGTCCTTGAGGATTGACTCCAATATCTTTCCAACCACCGATGTCAGACTAATAGGTCTGTAATTTTCTATTTGCTGCCTCCTTCCTTTCTTAAATAGCGGAACTACATTTGCGACCTTCCAGTCCTCCGGAACCATGCCAGAGTCTATTGATTCCTGGAAGATCATTTCCAATGCTTCCACAATCTACAAAGCCACCTCCTTCAGAACCCTTGGGTGCACCTCATCCGGGCCGGGAGACTTACCTATTCTTAGTCCACTTAGCTTCCCAAGTACTTTCTCTCTAGTTATCTTGACTGTATCTAATTCTATTCCCTGATACCTCTGGCTATCAGGTATATTGCTCATGTCTTCCACTGTGAAGACTGATGCAAAACACTCATTCAGTTCCTCCGCCATCTCTTTGTTATCCATTATAATTACTCCAGCATCATTTTCAATCGGTCCTTGTCACTCTTTTACTCTTCATACATTTAAAAAAACTCCTGGTATCTTTTTTATGTTAATCGCCAACTTCCTTTCATAATTCATCTTTTCTTCCCAAATGACTTTCTTAGTTTCTTTCTGTAAGTTTTCAAAGGTCTTCCAGTCCTCATTTTTCCCACTAATTTTTGCTTCCTTGTACGCCATTTCTCTTGCTTTTATTTTTGCCTTAACCTCTCTCGTTAGCCACATTTGTGCCATTTTTCCATTCATGATTTTCTTTTTTCTTGGAATATATTTTTCCTGCACTTTCCTTATTTCTTGTAGGAATTTCATCCAATTCTGCTCTGCCGTCCCTCCATTTAGTTTACTTTTCCAATTGGCTTGGGCCAGTTCCTCTCTCATACCACTGTAATTTCCCCTGTTCCACTGAAATATCGATACATCTGATACCAGTTTCTCCTTTTCAAATTTGAAAGTGAACTCAAATCATGTTATGATCACTACTTCCAAGAGGTTCCCTTACCTCCAGCTCCCTAATCGCCTCAGGTTCGTTACACAGCACCCAATCCAAAACCATTGATCTCACCAATGTTTGTATAACTGAGATATTCTTCTTCCCAAACTTCACCTGATCCTCAGTGTTTTATATATTTGCATTATATAAGCATTTACTAGTTTCTCAGAGTTTAGAAAATTTTCTATCTACTTTTCTTTTGAAGCAAATAACCCTACATTTTCCAACATTTCACCATTTTCCATTTCAACTTCCATCCTTTCACTTGGCTATATCCCAATGCAATGCAATGTATGGCATACTCTAGCAGCTCACTTTCCTATCTAGCTCACTTTCATTAAGAAATTTGTGTATATAAAAATAAGCTACATCTTATTTATTCATGCATACAGTCAGCCCTCCTTATCCGCGAGTTCTGCATGTGCGAATTCAACCAACCACGAATCGAGAAATCCCAAGAGTGCTCTTCCAGCACTTGTTGTTCGAACATGTACAGACCTTTTTTTCTTGTCATTATTCCCTAAACAATGCAGTATAACAACTATTTACATAGCATTTACATTGTATTAGGCATTATAAGTAATCTAGAAATGATTTAAAGTATACAGGAGGATGTGTGTAGGTGATCGTGGATCAGGATCGAAAAGAAAAACAGAAGTTCTCTTACCAAGTCGGAACAGGTACATCCGGTATTATTTAGCGTCAGTTAGTCAAACGTTTGTCTTAGTATATAGGATATATTTTACCTTTCTATGCATATAAAGCACTTAAGAAACGTATGTTTCAATGCCGGGCTCGGGAATTGAAGTTCCCGAGTTCGATCTAGTGACAGACCGCTCCTGAGTGCGCTCTCCACCCATGCTGGGTTGATGTGAAGGATCAAAAACCCAAAACCCCAAAACTCAATAATTAAACCACTGCGTTGCTTAGTAATAATTGTAGCTTTTATTGCGACAGATCCTTTCTCACTTTATCCTTTAAAATTGTTCTGATCATTGACCGACTGTAGCCTAACGCTTTTCCAATGACAGATGGCGTTTCACGTTTCACCTCCTTCCGATCGCTTTATTATTTCCACTTTATTTTAAATCGCAATCGTGATTATTTGCACTGCGGATTCAGGGTTCCGCCGCCAAATCCTAATGTCCACCACACTGAGACAGGTTAAATAAGGTCCGGGGTTTCGCTGGGTCCTAAGGTCCACCATATTGAGACAGGTTGACAGGCAAGGGGTCCCAGAACCAATCCCTCAAGGATAAGGAGGGCCAACTGTACATACAAGAGCCCAAAAATAATTCTTCTGGCACTGTACCATTAACTATCTTGCTTAGTGCCTGTTACACCACTGGCATTTAGGGCAACAATGAAGGTCCTCCATCTGTGGTGGTGTTCAGGGCTTCCTTCATCATGTCAGTAGTTCGGTTTTCACTACTGACAGTCATTCCAGTTCTGGGTGGAGACTCCGGAATACTGTTGCACATAGATGCAGAAGGATTCTTCACTGCTGTTTCCGTAACAACTTTGTTTGACCAGTCAAGGTTGTTTGCCTTGAGTTGAACCCTCAAACCTGGAGGACCAGTGGACAACTCTTAGTCCGGCCTCTACCCTTGAACCTGTTTCGCACGGGTGACCCCAACAGCCAAAGCACAAAGCCTCGACTCCAGCCAATATAGCTCTCCAGATCATTGAGGCACACAAGCCTCCAAACCACAAGGTTAAATGTAAAGAAAGACATTTGGGAAGGAAACAAGGCAGTGAGTCCATGATAGTGACAAACATAGAAGAGGACAGATGTTTTTGCCCATGGATGCCTGAAGGAAACTGAAATAAAATTTGACTCTATGCAAATTATCCAGACAGGGTTACAGACTAGTTCAATTTATAAGTTTATAAGTTGATAGCTATCTTGAGTATCAAAATATAATCACATAATAAAGAAAATCCACCTATTACAAATAGAACAAAATCATTAATCAACAGTAGGAAACCTCAGTCCTGGCAGCTCATTGTAATAGTCTTCTTTTTGGTCATCATCTCAAACTGATCAGGTGCATTATCAAGGCATAGCTAGCATGAGATCCACCTTGAACAACTTTTCTGCTCTTTTTTAAATTCTATTCTCCATTGCTACCCCTTATCATTGATCTTTGAGGGAGGAATAATCCTCAAATCTGATTTATCTTTGCCCTTCAGCTCACTGATTTAGTTAAAAGGCTGGTAGTCAAGAGAATTTATCATAGCCCTCACTCCTGCTTGTTTAGTTATCTGGCTAATTTTTGAAGGGAATTGGTTAAACACAAGTCCAGAGTGGGAATGCCACCTGTAGTCCATTATCAAGCTGGTATACTACAGAGAGGCCCATTTTCTAAACTATGTCCAGCTCCACTGATAACTTGTCTATTGTATTTCTCAGAGTTATCTTGGCACAACCAAGATTGCTGCTTAACACAGACAAGATCTGCCCCTGTATGCATAGAAATGTGTCTACACAAAATGTCCTCCTCACAAACTATTTTCTCTTCACTGATCCTAATATGTTTGTAGGTTTTATTGATTGCAAATATTTTGCTATATTATTAACTGCAAAGGCAGGGAGAAAAGATGTTTCAGAATGTATACAAGACATTTCATATTCCCTGCATCACACCTGCATAGAATCCTCATCACAAAACAGAAAACAGTTCTCAGTCAGTGGTAGCAATCAAAAGCTCACCTCATCTAAGACAGAATGTATTAGAAATACTTATTACTTTTAATAAATTTTAATATTCCATGAGCACTTAATGGAGCACAGCCTATAATATTATGGAACAGCAATGCTAATGATCTCAATGGCACCTTCATTCAGAATCAACGTGGACTAATCCCCCGTATATTCCTATAAATTTCTACAATTCTGTGAAAAAATTTGTTTAATGAATAAGCCAATTTAATTTTATATATGGGAAGCTATTCTGCCTCACCTGAGACGACAGACACCAGGAACACTGAAGTGATGATTCTCTCTTCTCCTAGCTTATACCCAATGAATTTACTTCAGAGAATTTTTAAATTCAGTGGAAATCAACTAAGTTTTTAAATTTTCTCTTTTCTAAATGATTTCAAATAAAATAAACCTACAGTCTTGTCAGCTTATCCCTTACTGCTGTCTGCAACATTCAATTCTGAGATGAAGAGTATTATAAAACATGTCATTGTTCTCTTTTGCATTACTACTGCCACACAAATGAGCTGTGCACAAGTACCTCTTAGCTTCACCTCTTCTAGTTATTCAAACAAATAATACACATTTCCTTCCTAAGATTATAGGTACTGAAAATTTTGAATAAAGGTAAATAAACTTAGGTCAGCTAGCATGTGTGGATGTAGAAGATACACCTCTAGAACTTTCTGGGATATTATTGTATTCTAAAGGGCTAATCTTTGTGCTTGTCAAATGTCTTCACTACCAATGTGGCCTCAGGCATAAGTGAACCAGCTGCCAAAACTTTCATTATGACTGTGGAAATACAATATGGCAAGCACATTGATACAATACCATCATGAGAATGCAATACCATGAAAACATGAAAGTCAAGTGAACACAGGGATGGGACTTGTAAAGAGTGGCAACAAGTGATGATTGGTTCTGAGTCAGTGGTTTGAGCTAGTGTTATGTATTGGTCCACTTACCGCAGCATTTCATATCAGTGGAGAAGATATAAAAGTTGAGTGATCAAGCAGCTCAGGTATTTAGTAGTCTTCAAGGCCTCATCAACAGGCAGTTAGCAGATTGATTAGGAGGTGTGGCACTGTGGGAGGGGCCTACACACAACTAGACAAGTGCTTTCTATTCTAATAAACCAAGTTTTGTAGTTATAACTAGATAATTTATATTTCTGTCTGTCTACCTTACTGAGTCAGGCTGCCAACCTTTTGGTGTAACATAATATTTATTTCAATCAAACTATGCAGCTCCTCATTTGGCCAATGGATATCTCTATATAGCAAATCTGTTCCAGAAATTTTTCACTACTGGTTGGTTGTTGTCCAATTTACAATTACTTTTGTGGTTGGGATTACATTCTTAAAAGATAAATGTTAAACTATATTTTATCTTCACAAATGCTGATATATTTATTTTTATTCCATATTAATTTGTTACAAGAGATTACACTATCTCAAGGATGTTTTAAACAAACTCACCTATCTGTAAACAAGCAAATTAGCTTTTTCACCCAGAGTAAAAAGTATACTGCCTGAGAACAATGTAGTTTTCCCATCTTAAAGGTGATTGGCTGTTCGATGTTTCCTGATTATATAAATCATTTGGAGTGAAGGGTGATTTGGTGTTCAGTTTTATTCGACCACTGCTAACACCACTACTTCCAGCCTTGATGCACACCTCCTTTAAGAGCTGCAAGCTGGAATAATTAGAGTAGGTAGCCAGATTTTATGCTAGCCACTCAAGAAGTTGTGTCCTATGGCATTCAGCAAGCACCACAGTTAGTTCTGGTGGGACACTGAGATCACAACAAGTAACAAAAGGCAAAATGTTCAATGGTTAGTTGATTATGTAACCCAATCTCAATGCACACTTCCTTATAAAACATTAGGCCTCTATGGATTTTGTCCTACCACTATTTAACTACATGGAAATGTTCTTCAGTCAGAACAGGATGTCAACGAAGCAATACAGATTTGAAAATTGATCCGTGTCTCCTTATACTGTTGGCGCGTGGCCAAGTGGTTAAGGCATCGGTCTAGTGATCTGAAGGTTGCTAGTCTGAGCCTCAGCTGAGGCAGCTTGTTGCGTCCTTGAGCAAGGCACTTAACCACACATTGCTCTGCAACGACACTGGTGCCAAGCTGTATCGGCCCTAGTGCCCTTCCCTTGGACAACATTGGTGGCATGGAGAGGGGAGACTGGCAGCATAGGCAACTGCCAGTCTTCCATACAACCTTGCCCAGGCCTGCGCCCTGGAAACCTTCCAAGGCACAAATCCATGGTCTCACGAAACTAACAGATGCCTATATATTGTAACTTAGCAAAGGGTTGGTGCTACATGAGAATAAGGAAAGATGAAACACAAATCAATAGGATATCCAGAGTAAACTGTATGACGAGATGATTGATGGGAACACATATCTTGAGTATATCAAACAGAATCTGGAAAGGACAGAAACTTACTTGGAGAAATTCAAAGGAGGAGATGCAGGAATGGGGGGCATGGGTTTAGGATGTGAAACAACAGAAAATAACGTTTGAGGCAGAGCAGCAGTTTGAAACACGAATTCAAGGGTGTAATGTTTGAGAAATGGCTAAAATGATGGTTTAGAAAGAAAAGATGTTATTCCAGATTGGTTTGTCAGCTGTTCCACACAAATGGGAAGAAGAGATGAACACTGTGGACAAGATGGACATAAAGGTGCTTTTTTGTAACAGGAGAGAAGCTAGACTAAGTTTAGAACAGGATCATGAAAAAGTAAGAGAAACAAAATGGTGCCTGAGCATATTGTGCTGCCGCCTCAAAGCTCTGGTGACCTTAGACTGATTCTGATCCTATGGAGTTTGGGCATTATCTCAATGACAAGAGTTTCTTCTGGGTATTCTGGATTCCTCCCACATCCCAACAGTGTGAGGATTGCTTATTAAAATGGCTCCTGTAAATACCCATAATGTATCTGGGTAGCAATTAGGAGAGAATCAGTGGGGGCATAATAGGCAGCTGAGGGAAAATAAGGGAAATAAGTGAGGAAATGAGATTGATGGGATTAATCTAAGATCAGGTACTAACTTGATGGCCTCCTCCTATATTGTAAGATTAAAAGAAATAGGAGGAACTTTGCCAAGGTGGACATAAAGAACAGAGATAGTAGGCATATGGTTTGACCCAAGTCTGACTGCTTTTGAAAGCAAGACAGGGAAAATGGTTTAAGTAAATCAACACACAAAATGCTGGAGGAACTCAGGTCAGGCAGCATCTATGGAAATGAATAAACAGTCCACTTTTTGGGCCAAGACCCTTATTCAGTACTGAAAAGGAATGGAGAAGATGCCAGAATAAAAAAAGTGGGGGGAAGGGGAAGGAGGCTTACTAGAAGGTGAAAGGTGGATGGGAAAGATAATGTGCTGGAGGAGTCATCTGATAGAAGAGGAGGATGACCCATAGGAGCAAGGGAAAGAGGAGGGGACCCAGTAGGATATGATAGGTAGGTAGGTAGGTAAGTAGTAGTAAAAGGTTAGAGTGGGGAATAGAGCAGGGGGAAAAGAAATTTCTAACAGAAAGGGGGGGGGCGGGGGGTATTAATAAAGCAATATTCATACCATGTTGGAGGCTACCCAGACAGAATATGTGTTGCTCCTCCACCCCAAGGGTGTCCTCATCTTGTCACAAGAGGAGGCCTTGACTGACAAGACAGAACAGGGATGGGAATCAGAATTATGATGTTTGGCCACTGGGAAGTTTAAATAAAGTAAATGGTTTAAATAAATACTTGACACAGAAAAAAAGCCACATGTCATAAGTCTTTTGGTGGACATTAAATAGGCAACTTCGGCAGACAATTCAGGACCAACTGATAGAAATTCACTCAGTAAGCAAAAAATGATAATCTAATTGCCTTTACAGAAGAGTGTATATAACAGTGCAATGGTCAGCCATTACAAATAAATACATTTCCTTCCTGTTGTATGACAAGATGCACTGCACAATACTCCATACATCTAGGAAAACATATTTACAAGAGAACTGTTGTCATCTAGTTGAAAAATATTTTAATCAGGTTGATCAAAGATTACCTCATTTAATTCTATACTTCCAAGTTTCATATTAGAATTATCAAATAGTCAAATAGTTAAAATATCTGGTTTATTTAACATTTCTGTATTCACAGTTCTACTCAACCCTGGGCTCAGAATAAATATCACTATTCACAAATAGGTACTTAATTTACAGCAATTAATATTTTAAAGGTCATATGACTTCACCAGTGAATCAAATCAGCCCTTCTCTCAGACTGAATACAGCATCGTAACAAATATACAGCTACCTTTGACGGGTTAAGTTTCTAGTTGCTATTGCGCTGCTTAGCAAGTCAAATATTTATAAGACAGGTTGTATTTGATGCCAGACTATTGTTGGTTTTCATCGTTTAACTTCTTAATTTTAAATATGTAGTATCATTAATCCACTTATTAAAATTTACCAATTTAAATAGGGTTATTAATTGCTGCCATTTTAGAATGATGCACAAAATGAACTTCACCTACTTTTGGTACCCTAATGAATTGTTACATATTGCATTTATGCCTACACAGATACTCTGAAAACTTTTGCAACTGGTCAAAAATACATTAAAATAATGCAAAGCTTGCTGGACATGGAATTACTGACTGTTAAGTTCCCATTCACATCTGCATGATGAACTTGCAATTTCCTTGGTATTGTCTTGCTGATCATTGGGAAGCATATCAGACCTGGAAGTACTTTCCCATTGGTAGCCACAGGACAGCAATATGAAAGATTGCTGAACAAGCGATGGAAAACATGGAACAGTGGGGACAGTGTTCAAAGTTCGAAATAAATTTATCAAAGTACATACATGTCAATTCCGAAGATTTTTTGGGTTTAATCAATTCATTCTAGCAAGTCCCATTATATCAAATTTTCTTTTTCAACCTTCCATGATGGATCAAGCTTACTTTGATTGGAAAACCAAAGGTATAATATCTTTTCGCGATTTATTCTTGGATAACTGTTTTATGTCTTTTGATCAACTCTCTAATAAATATAACTTACCCAGATCTCACTTTTTTAGATATTTACAGATTAGAAACTTTTTAATTACTGTCTCTCCTAATTTTCCACACCCATATCCAATGGACACTTTGGAAAAAATCTTAGACTTAAATCTTTCTCAGAAAGGTGTAATAGCAATTGTATATAATATAATTATGAATTTATGTCCTGATGCCTCCAATAAAATTAAAGCTGACTGGGAAAGGGAACTTGAGATTAATATACCGACTGAAAAATGGGAAAAAATTCTTCAGTTGGTGAATTCATCCTCTGTATGTGCTAAGCATAGGTTGATACAGTTTAAAGTAGTTCACAGGGCTCATATGTCCAAAGATAAACTATCTCATTATTACTCTTATATTAATCCAATATGTGACAGATGCCAGTCTGAGATTGCTTCTTTAACTCACATGTTTTGGTCATGTCCCTTGTTGGAGAAATATTGGAAAGACATTTTTGATATTATTTCAACGGTCCTAAATCTAGACTTACAACCTCATCCAATTACTGCTATCTTTGGATTACCAATGATAGACTCAAATAATTTAACCTCTTCATCACGAAGGATCATCGCATTTCTTACTTTAATAGCTAGAAGGTCCATCTTGTTGAATTGGAAAGAGATCAACCCTCCTACAGTATTTCATTGGTTTTCACAAACTATGCTGTGTCTGAATTTGGAGAAAATTAGAAGTGCAGTTTATGACCCTTCTATTAAGTTTGAAAAAATTTGGAGACCATTTATTCAGCATTTTCATTTGATGTAATTTGATCATTCCCAAACTGGTTTTATTTCTCTGTACTGTTGTTGGAGGGGAGTGGAGGCGTCGACGCTGAGGTTTTCTTCTTTTCCATTTTTAAGTCGTTAGTTTTGCCCAAGTCTTTTAGTTTAGTTTAGTTTTTTTTTTCTTTTGGGATGGGTTTTTTTTTCTTTTTTTTTGTCTTTTTCGGTTTTTTTTGCTTTATATTATCCGTGATCAGTTCTACATGTATGGGAGTTTTGGTAATTTCCACTATTTGGTTTTGCAATTACTCTTTTTTTAAATGTAACAATACATCTCATATTATCTGTATTATTGCTATGTTTTGTTTCTATATTTTGAAATTAATAAAAAGATTGAAAAAGAACAAAGTACATACATGTCACCATATACAACCCTGAGATTCATTTTCTTGCAAGTATACTCAGTAAATCCAAGAACCAATGAAATACTGCACCCAATGGGGCAGATAAACAATGTGCAAAAGACAAACTGTGCAAATACAAAAAAAGAATAACAAATAAATAAGCAATAAATATCAAGAACATGAGATGAAGAGTCCTTGAAAGTGAATTCACAGGTTGTGGGAACCATTCCAAGATGGGGCAAGTGAAGTTATCCCACCTGGTTCAACAGCCTGATGTCTGAGGGATAATAACTGTTCCTGAACTGAGTAGTGAGTGTCCTGAGGCTCCTGTACCACCTTTTTGATGGCAGCAGTGAGAAGAATGGTACCTCCTGCACATACATATGGACAAATCAACACAAAGTTCTGCTCAGTCACGTTCCCTTACACTTATCAACGAGTGATCTTTGTAAATGATTTTAAAAATCAATATTATTCATTGTGATGAAGCACCTGTACATGAGGTAAAAGTGTACAGCAATCTATATGATAAATATCTTAATACGCTTCATTCTTGGATATGCTTCCCTTTCTCTTTGCATGACTATACTATGAGTTGATTCTTGTGGGTGCTCAGCCAACCTGATGTTAATTCAATGAGGCATAATTTCCAGCTACTGGATTGCCTTTTCTTCCTCTGGATTGCAGTACTTACTTATCCGGCCAAGAGGACAAAACTTTACTTACCATAAACAGTTAAAATTACAGTTTCCCTTTGAACTGAATAATATATTTTCACACTTCCCACCACTCCAGATATGAGCAAACAAGGGTTAGCTGTCTTTTTCTTGACTAATACATCAGCTACTGACAACAATTTTTTTACAGTTATGAAGTCTTAATTCTGAATTATATTCCAGATAGTCAAAACTATTTCAATAATTACAACTGGGTTACTTCACTTCAATAAGTTTATGAGTAAGAGATGACTAAACAAAGTTTCACTTTCAGCATTTCTAAAGGTTTTAATAGTGAGTTACATGCATAAATGAAGCCCATATTTTATGAAAGAATTATGGACATTTCAACCCAACAATCATGAAAATGCATGGAATCAGAAAATTATGGAGTTAAACAATTACAGCTCTGCCACCCTTCAAAACCTTCATATGCAGAACTCTGGTCTTCCTGGGGCATGTGGGATATGACTCAGTGTTTTAATTGCAGAACCACCCAACCCTGTTAATCTAGGTACAGTTAGTCACTCTTCTTGTAGGTATGGACAGCCTGCCATGCTTATCCAAGATGGTAGACTTAACTGTTGATGAAACATTGGCCAGTCGTAGTAATGAATCTTGTAAATACAACACCTACACCAGGTACACAGGAGATGAAGGAAATGACAATTTAATTGATGGATGAGGTTTTCTTAATGTTGAGGAGCATTCAGTGTTGTTGTTAAGTGAAGACTTTTTCCCACACAACCAGACTCACCCAGTAAATATTGAAAAGACTAAGTACACGGAAGGTGAGCCACTTTCCACTGAATACTGAGTCTCTGACCTGCTTTTGGAACTACAGTTGTGTTAGTTATTAGTCTTACAGCAGAGAAACAAGACTTTGGCCCATCATGTCCATGCAACCATCAAGTGCCCATCTATTTTAATCCCATTTCCCACCAGCTGGTCCAGAGTCTTCTTACTTTGGTGATTAAAGTGTTCATCCAATTACATTTGGGTGTTCTGAGAATATGTGCCTCCGTCACTTTCCCCAGCAATGCATTCCAGGCTGAACCACCTCTGGTGGAAAAAATGCTTCACCAGACCCCATATAAGCCTGTTAATCTATGCTCTCTGGCTAAACATGTCTCCATTCTGGAGACAGGTTATTCACTATTCACCTTAATACCCCTCAATTTTGTACACCTCCATCATTACCCTCCCCCCAAATTTCCTCTGCTCCAATGTTAACAAAAGAGAAACAGCCTATCCAGTCTCTCTTCATAAGTGAAACAGTATATCCTAGTTTACTTATCATGACTAATCTCATTTGCCACGTTAAGTCCATAGTCTCCAATTCCTAAGTTATTGAATTGTCTATCCAGATGGCTCAGATATTGAGATTACTGTCCGTCTATCTCCACCACCTTCGTTGGCAGTATGTTGCACATATCAATCACTCAGAGAAATACATTCCTCTGCAAACCCCTCTATACTTTAGTCATAAGCCCTCTTGTTTTAGACACCCTCAACATGGGAAAAGAATTTTTACTATTGACCCTGTCTATGCCCCTTAATTTTATATACCTGTCAGTCATTCCTCAGCCTCTTTCATTCTAGGGAAACAAATCAATTTCTCCAATCTCTTCTTACAACCAAAAACCATCCAATCCAGGCTACATTATAGTGCATCTTTCCTTCCCCCTACAGTTCAATCACATCCTTCCTACACTGTGTTGACCAGAATTGCATACAATATCCTAACTTCAGCCCAACTCTTATCTAATTAAGACAGACATGTTCTATACTTTCTTCACCATTTACCCACTCGTGTTACCACTTCAGGATAATTAAAGGCTTGTATTTCTCGGTCTCTGTACACCAACACTTCCTGGGACTCGACCATTTAGAATGCATGCCCTTCCTTTATCTGACTTCCCAAAATGCAACAACTTGCACTTGTCAGGATTAAATTCCTCTAGCTCATCGATATTCTGCTGTAATCTTAGACAAGTTTCTTCGCTATCCATGACATCAATTTCTGTGTAATTTACAAGTTTATTAATCATACCTTCTACATTCAAATACAAATCATTAATTTATGTCACAAAGGTCATAGCCTGGTCGCAGCCTGCAATCGGTAAGGATGTGTTTCCAGTAAATGGCATTTGTCAAGATGCAGATAAAAGATTTCAGCACTGGCCTTCATATTGTTTGATTGACAGCCCACCCATCACCTTAAATATTCATACTCTGCCACCTCATACAAAGGTCTGTACAACTTGTAAAGCGAACTGCAAGGTTTCTTCCATAGTATCGTCCAAACTGATGATTGCTCAGTCTTGACAGATAAGATGTCCAGGAATGAAATTACCTGAAATTTGTCCTCCAAGTCACAAGCCATCCAGACTAGGAAGTGTATCACCATTTCACCATCATCACAAGGTCAACATTTTAGAACTTCCTCATTTACATAACTTTGACAGTATTTTCACCTATAGTTGAAAATAGCTCACCACCAACTTCTACAGGGACCATTCCTAAAAAAAACCTTCAAGTTGCTAAGAATGAACAGCACAACAGCGTGTCCTGGTCCAACCTCATTGACACCACAGCCAAAATCTCACCAAAGCCTCTACTTCCTTAGAAGGATAAATCAATTTAACATGTCCCCATCAATTCTTGCCTATTTTTATTAATACACCATAGAAAGCACCTACTTGGTCGCATAATGACTTAGTATAGCAATTGCTCTGCATATAACTGCAAGAAACTGCAGATATTAGTGGACACAACTCAGCAGAGCATGGAAACCAGCCTCCTCTCCTTAGACTGTCCTCACTTCTCACTACCTCAGTAAATCAAATACCACACCCACCAGAGACATTCTCTCTTCTATCGGGCAAAAGATACAAAAGCCAGAAAGCACATACCACCAGGATCAAATACAGCTTCTACCGCACTGTTAAAAGTCGATTGAATGGTTCTCCTGTAAAAGTAGAACTCCCGACTTCACAATCTATCCTGTTATGATCTTGCATCTTAGTTTACCTTCACTGCACTGTACTTCACTCCCTCTGTAACTGCTGAACTTTATTCTGTACTGTTACAGTTTCACTTTATTCTACCTCAATGCACTGCGTAATGATTTGATCTGTATGAACATTATGCAAGATAAGCTATTCCTTGTATCACAGTGCATGTCACAATAATAAACCAATTCTACTGAAATTAAATTTACCAGTTCCTGCAACTGCAGCCCAGCTAACCTTAATCAGTTCAACTGTTCAAAAAAACTAACAAACCTCAAGGAACTGATGTG
The DNA here is from genome assembly GCF_030028105.1 of Mobula birostris. Classification (NCBI taxonomy): domain Eukaryota; kingdom Metazoa; phylum Chordata; class Chondrichthyes; order Myliobatiformes; family Myliobatidae; genus Mobula; species Mobula birostris. The sequence continues at coordinate 138,850,855 of NC_092374.1, read as the reverse complement.
ACTGTACAATTGAATCTTTTAATATGCACATGTCACACTACTGATCACGTTGCTATTGATTTTGTGCACAAGTTCCACCTGTGAAATAAAAATAATGAACCACATGAACAAACTACATGACAAAACAGTATGCATTGAAGGGAAATTCTAATTTCGGATTATTTTTCAGTTTCAACAGCAGGGTGTAATGCAAGCTATCTAGTTGCTATAACCTAGAGGTTTTGCAGAATATTAATTTCTTGGAAAATCCTGATACCAAGATATCTACAAGAGAGGCATTAGCTTTTCAGTGCTTCATAGTTTATGCTCAGTAAAGATAGAACCTAATGTACATATGTGAATGGTAATTCAACCTCAGTAATAGCAGGACGATTTTTATGTCCCTTCACGTTTTAAATTTGAGATGATATGCAAACAATTATTTCCATTCCAGTCAAACTGATATCCCAACTGTTCATCGAAGAAGCAGTATCATCTCTCATTTATATTCTTAAATCAGGTTCTTTGCCCGTGGTATAATGTGTGCATGCTCTCTCAAAACAGGTTAGAAACCAGAGTGACAATGATTTGTGTATTTGCGTGTTCTTTCCATCCACAATAAATACTACTTCACTCCACAATTGCCTCACTTCCTTTAAGACTCAGTTCACAATTACAATTTTAAATCCTCTTCACCCACTTTTCTGCTCTAACTGGAATTATATTCCATCTACCATTGTTTCACTATAGATTACCAGCTGATCAACAGTATTCTGTAGACTCTTCCTCACTATCAAAATCACCAATTTGTACCACTTGCAAACTCACTAATTATATTTTTTGCATTCAAAATTACTACTGTAAACAAAATCAGGAGACCCCAATATCAATGTTGTATAGAACATTTTCATCCAGATCATACATATAAAATCACAAACAGCTCAGGCCCCAATACAGATCCTAATAGGATACCACTAGTCACAGCCTTACAGCCAGACTAAGTCCCATTAACTACCACCCTCAGACTTCTAAATGCAAACCAGTTCAGAACCACATTTAGTATCACTGACACGTCATGTAATTTATTGATTTAGAATCAGAACCAGACAATATCACTGGCGTATGTCATGAATTTATTGTTTTGCAGCAGCACATTGCAATACATATTAAAACCTATAAAGTATTAAAAAAAGAAAATTAAATAAGTAGTGCAATAAGAGAGGGGGGGAAAATACTGATGTAGTGGGTTCATTGTCCATTCAAAAATCTAATGGCAGAGGGCAAAAAGCTGTTCCTGAAATGTTGAGCGTGCATTTCAGGCTGGTCCATCTCCTCCCTGATGGTAGCAATGTGAAGAGAGCATGTCCTGAGTAATGGTTGTCCTTAATGATGGAGGTTGTCTTTTTGAAGCATCACTTTCTGAAGGTGTCCTGGATGCTGGGGAAGCTAGTACCCATGAAGGAACTGACTGAGTTTACAACTCTCTGCAGTTTTTCCAATCCCATGCAGTGGTTCCACCAGACTAGACGGTAATACGACCAGTTAAAATGCTCTCCACAGTATATTTGCAAGCGTCTTTACCAGTTCTCTTAAAACTCGTAATGAAATATAGCTGCTGTCATGCCTTCATTGTAATTGCATTAAAATGTTGGGCACAGGGTAGATACATACAGACGTTAACACCCAGCAACTTGAAACTGCTCACCATTTGCAGTGCTGATTCCTCAATGGGGACTGGTGCATATTCCCTCAGCTTATCCTTTCTGAACTCCAGAACCAATACCTTGTTCTTACTAACACTGAGTGCAAGGCTGTTGCTGTGATGCTACTCGACCAGCTGGTCTATCTTGCTTCTCATCACAATCTGAAATTCTGCTAACAATAGCTGTGTTGTCAGCAAATTTTAGACAGCTGTGCTTCACCAATCATGGGTACAGAGAGAGTAGAGTAGTGGGCTAAGCATGCATCATTGAGGTATGCCACTGTTGTCAGCAAAGAGGAGATATTTTTACCAATCCACAATGACTGTGGTCTCCCACTGACGAAGTCAAGGATTCAGATGCAGAGGGAAGTATAGATACCTAGGTTTTGAAGCTTATTAATTAATACTGAGGGGATGATAGTGTTGAATGCTGAGCTGTAGTCAAGAAACAGCAGTCTGACATGGGTATTACTATTGTCCAGGTGATCCAAGGCCGAGCAGAGAGCCAGTGAGACTGTATCCACTGTAGACCTATAGTGGCAATAGGCAAATTGCAGTGGGTCCAGGTTCTTGCTTGGGCAGGAGTTGATCCTGGTCTTGACCAACCTCTCATGCTTAGAATCAACTCCACCTTCATCACAGTAGATGTGAGTGCCACTGGGCAATGGTTGTTAAGGCAGCTCACCCTGCTCTTCTTGGGCACTGGTATAATTATCACTCTTTTCAGGAAGACGAGAACCTCCGACTGTAGCAGTGAGAGATTGAAGATATCCTTGAAAACTCCAGCCAATTGGTTGATGCATTATCAGTGCCCTAGCTGGCACAACTTTGAGGCATGACATTTTGCAAAGGTTCACCTCTTGAGAGACGGTCTGACATCAGCCTCTGGGATTTGTATGACAGGATGGCCAGATGCTACAGCTATATTCTCCCTTTCCAAGTGTGTATAAAAGGTATTTACTCATCTGGGAGTGAAGCAACACAGCCATTCATGATGTTAGGTTTCACTTTGTAGGAAGTAATGGCCTGAAAACAATACCAGACCTAATGTGCATCCAATTCCATCTCTAACCTCAACTAGAATTGTTTTTTCACCCTTAAAATAGCATGGTAAGTCTTCTAAGTGGTGGTATAACATTGGAAAGTGTGTTGGCTCCTCTGGTTCCACAGGTGATAATGTTGGTGTTAATTGTTCAGAGACTTCAAGCTGGCCTGGTTGAAATTTTCCACAATGACAGGGAAGGCATAAGGGTGCACAGTTTTGTGTCTACTGATTATACTTCTCAGCTCCTAAAGTGCTGGCCTAACGTTGGCCTGAAGTGGAATGCACACTGCTACCAAGAAAATGGTGAAAAACTCTCTCGGCAGATAAAATGGATGATATTTGACCATTAGATGTTCCAGGTCAGGTGAGTAGGACTGAGACAGACCCACCATGAGTTTATCATAAGGGATACCCCACCTCCTCTGCTTTGAAAAACTGAGCTGTACTGTCTTTGCGGAGAACGTTGAAGCTATCAAATCACAGGACTGTGTCTGAAATGGTAGTAGGGTTCATGGGTCAGTCATTTTCTGTTCAGAAATTTGGTGGTATAGGGGAAGAAGCTGCTCCTAAAACATTAGATGTGTGTCTTCAGGTTTCTATGACACTCCTCTGATGGTAGTAATACAAGAGCATGCCCTAAGTGATGGGGACCTTAAAGGTGGATGCCACCCTTTTCAGGCATTACCTTTTGAAGATGTCCTCAATGCCGAGGAGTCCAGTGCCCAGCAACATTTTTTAATCTATTTATTTAATGATATAGAGCAAAGTGGGCTCTTCCAGCCCTAACAGCTATGCCAGCCCAGCAAACTCACAACCCCAATTTACCCCAACCTAATCAGGGGACAATTTACAATTACCAATTAACCTACTTGGCAAGTCTTTGGACTATGGGAGCAAACTGGAGCACCAATGGGCAGGATATACAAAGACCGCTTACAGACTGGTGCTGGTATTGAACTCCTAACTCCAGAATACCCTGAGATGTAATAGCATCACACTAACAGCTACAGTGGCACACAACCTGTGCAGTGACCCCTCCATACCAGATCATGCAACTAGTCAGAATGCTCTCCACAGTAAACCTGAAGAAATTTGAGCGCAGCTTTGGTGTAAGTACTATATAGAAACCATAGAAAAACTACAGCACAGAAACAGGCCTTTTGGCCCTTCTTGGCTGTGCCGAACTATTTTCTGCCTAGTCCCACTGACCTGCACACGGATCATATCCCTCCATACGCCTCCCATCCATGTATCTGTCCAATTTATTTTTAAATGTTAAAAAAGAACCCACATTTACCACCTCATCTGGCAGCTCATTCCACACTCCCACCACTCTGTGTGAAGAAGCTCCCCCTAATGTTCCCTTTAAACTTTTCCCTCCTCACCCTTAACCCATGTCCTCTGGTTTTTTTTCTCCCCTTGCATCAGTGGAAAAAGCCTGCTTGCATTCACTCTATCTATACCCATCATAATTTTATATACCTCTATCAAATCTCCCCTCTTTCTTCTACGCTCCAGGGAATAAAGTCCTAACCTATTCAACCTTTCTCTGTAACTGAGTTTGTCAAGTCCCGGCAACATCCTTGTAAACCTTCTCTGCACTCTTTCAACCTTATTAATATCCTTCCTGTAATTTGGTGACCAAAACTGAACACAATACTCCAGATTCGGCCTCACCAATGCCTTATACAACCTCATCATAACATTCCAGCTCTTATATTCAATACTTTGATTGATAACGGCCAATGTACCAAAAGCTCTCTTTACGACCCTATCTACCTGTGACGCCACTTTTAGGGAATTTTGTATCTGTATTCCCAGATCCCTCTGTTCTACTGCACTCCTCAGTGCCTTACCATTTACCCTGTATGTTCTACCTTGGTTTGTCCTTCCAAAGTGCAATACCTCACACTTGTCTGTATTAAACTCCATCTGCCATTTTTCAGCCCGTTTTTCCAGCTGGTCCAAGTCCCCCTGCAGGCCCTGAAAACCTTCCTCACTGTCCACTACACTTCCAATCTTTGTATCATCAGCAAATTTGCTGATCTAATTTACCACATTATCATCCAGATCGTTGGTATAGATGACAAATAACAATGGACTCAGCACTGATCCCTGTAGCACACCACTAGTCACAGGCCTCCACTCAGAGAAGCAATTTTCTACTACCACTCTTTGGCTCTTCCATTGACCCAATGTCTAATCCAATTTACCACCTCTCCACGTATACCTAGCAACTGAATTTTCCTAACTAACCTCCCATGGAGGACCTTGTCAAAGGCCTTACTGAAGTCAATGTAGACAACATCCACTGCCTTCCCTACATCCATTTTCGTGGTAACCTCCTCGAAAAACTCCAATACATTGGTCAAACATGACCTACAACACACAAAGCCATGTTGACTCTCCCTAATAAGTCCCTGTCTATCCAAATGCTTGTAGATTCTGACTCTTAGTACTCCCTCCAATAACTTACCCACTACCGATGTCAAACTTACTGGCCTATAATTTCCCAGATTACTTTTCGATCCTTTTTTAAACAACGGAACAACATGAGCTACTCTCCAATCCTCTGGCACCTCACCCGTAGACACCGACATTTTAAATATATCTGCCAGGGCCCCTGCAATTTCAACACTAGTCTCCTTCAATGTCCGAGGGAATACCCTGTCAAGTCCTGGGGATTTATCCACTTTAATTTGCCTCAAGATAGCAAGCACCTCCTCCTTTTCAATCTGTACAGTTTCCATGATCTCACTACTTGTTTCCCTTAATTCCATAGATTTCATGACAGTTTCCTTAGTAAATACAAATGCAAGAAAACCATTTAAGATCTCCCCCATTTCTTTTTGGTTCCGCACACAGCCAACCACTCTGATCTTCAAGAGGACCAATTTTATCCCTTACAATCCTTTTACTCTTAATATACCTGTAAAAGCTCTCTGAATTATCCTTCACTTTGACTACCAAGGCAACCTCATGTCTTCTTTTAGCCCTCCTGATTTCTTTCTCAAGTATTTTCTTGCACTTTTTATACTCAAGCACCTTATTTACTCCCTGTTTCCTATACATGTCATACAACTCTCTCCTCTTCTTTATCAGAGTTGCAATATCACTTGAGAACCAAGGTTCCTTACTCCTATTCACTTTGCCTTTAATCCCGACAGGAACATACAAGCTCTGCACTCTCAAAATTTCTCCTTTGAAGGCTTCCCACTTACCAATCACATCCTTGCCAGAGAACAACCTGTCCCAATCCACGCTTTTTAGATCCTTTCTCATTTCTTCAATTTGGCCTTCTTCCAGTTCAGAACCTCAACCCTAGGACCAGATCTATCCTTGTCCATGATCAAGTTGAAACTAATGGTGTTATGATCACTGGAACCAAAGTGCTCCCCTACACACACTTCCGTTACTTGTTAACTCGTTTCCCAACAGGAGATCCAATATTGCATCCCCTCTAGTTGGTACCTCTATATATTGATTTAGAAAACTTTCCTGAACACATTTTACAAACTCTAAACCATCTAGACCCCTAACAGTATGGGAGTCCCAATCAATATATGGAAAATTAAAATCCCCTACCACCACAACTTTATGTTTCCTGCAGTTGCCTGCTATCTCTCTGCAGATTTGCTCCTCAAATATCTCCTCAAACTCAATGTAATTTAGCCACAGCTGTGCTTTCTTTATAATTGCATCAATATCTTGAACCCAGGATAGGTCTTCAGAGATGTAGAAACCCAGGAACTTGAAACTGCTCACCCTCTCCACTCTTAACCCCTCAATGAGAACTGGTGTGTGTTCCCTTGACTTACCCTTCCTGAAGTCCACAATCTAAGATGGTGCCAGAAAGTGATGACTCTGAGCATGCCCCTCTGCAGAAATCATCAAATACTCCAATTTAGGACTTCTACAGTTGAAATCCACAGTCACAGACAAGGGTACTTCAGTAAACAACATTGCTCTAAGGCATTTACAAAATCTATCAATCCTCTATCAGCAGACTCCAGACTGCAGAATCAGGTTGCAACTGCAGTTTCCCTTTAAGAAAAAGGAAATGCTGAAACCATGCTGTGCTGAATCCAAACAGTCAAATCACATGCATCCATGCACCTTCGTCTTCTCGACGAGCCTATTATGAGGGGCCTTGTCAAACACCTTACTAAAGTCCATGTAGATTTCTACAACTTTGCCTTCATCAATTACATTTGTCACGTCCTTAAAATACACAAGTTTGTAAGACACAACTTAACCTGCACAAAACCATTCTGACTTTCCCTACCAGCCCATTGTTTTTTCCTTCGCGTGCTCGTAAATACTAGCCCCAGGAATACTCTGCAATATGCTGGGGGGGGGGGGGGGGGTTTGTTAACCAATCACACAAGTGACCCACCATCATCACCCTCTGCCTCTGATTACCAAGCCAGCTGTGGATTCAGTTTCTAAACTACTTTTGGATCCCATGAGCTCTAACCTTTTGGACCAACTTTCCATGTGGAACCTAGTCAAAGATATACTGAAGTCCAAACAGATATCAAATACAGTACCCTCAATATTATTTTCCTACTTCTCAAAAATATCAAATTAGTCATACAAGATCTTCCACCAACAAAACTATACTGACCATTTCTGATTGAGGAGAAGATGGCCACGCGACACTGCGCGCAGCAGCCACTCCGGTGAATATCTGTTATCTGTCAAGTAGAGTGCCGTGCACAAGCCTGATTTGATGGAGACAGACATGAGAGCACGGAGGATCATCTGGAGAAACTTCTGAAATGCCTGTTTCGCTGCCGCTGCTACTGTGAGATCCAGAATCTCCGGAGAAGGCCCCGAGTCCTTGGCTTTGCTTGTTGCTCGGCGGCCAGGGCGAGGTCAAAGCACTCAGCAGAGGATGGAGCTTGAGAGGCTGTATTGGAGGAGCTGGTCGGAGGCTCAAAGTTTTCCAATGGACTCAGAGTCGGCTGCTTCCAATGCATCGACAGTTGTCGGTGCTTGGAGGTTTATGGCAGGGAGAGTTTCTCCCTCTTGCCGCCTGCTATCAGGACTATCGGAAGTCCATCGGAACTTTGAGACTTTTTTTTTTTTACCGTGCCCATGGTCTGCTCCTTATCAAATTATGGTATTGCTTTGCACTGCTGTAATTATATGTTATAATTATGTGGTTTTGTCAGTGTTAGTCTTTGGTCTGTCCTGGGTTTTTTTGTGATATCACACTGGAGGAACATTGTATCATTTCTTAATGCATGCATTTCTAAATGACAATAAACGAGGACTAAGTGTCCTCATAATCTAACCCCTGCCTTTCCAAGGGTAAATTAATTTTTCCTTTAGAAATTCCCCCCCCCAAATAACTTTGCTATTCTGAGATTAGACTCATAGGCTTGCAATTACTTGACTTATCTCTGCTGCCTTTCTTGAATAATATAACATTTGCTATCTTCCAATCATTGGTACCTGATCACTAGTCAGTGAAGATATAAAAAACATCTCTGACAGGGACCAGACTATCTCCTCCCCTTGCCTTCTTTATGATCTTGGAAATTTATTCATCTTTATGCCCATTAACAAATCCATCCTGGTCTTTAATATTAACATGCTCTTAAAATATCCCTATTCACCCACTCCCTGAAACCTGCAGTTACTCTATGACTTTCATTTTTGCAAATGTAGATGAGAAGTATTCATTTAAGGTTTTACACATTTTCTGGCTCCATGCAAAAATGCTCCTTTGGACACAAAAGGGATCTTCTCCTGGTTACACTCCTGCTTTTAAGATTATAAAATCCCTTGGAATTTCCTGTCTGCAGTGATATTTTATGATCCTTTTTGCTTTCCAAATTACCTTTATTTTAAGAATACCCTCCCTGTTCTATACTCCTCAAAAGACAGGTTTTCTGAACCCTATTATTTACCATATGTTTTTTATTTCTCTACCAAACTCGATATCCCTGATTCCAAAAACACCCACAGACTGCCGTGCATCATTTCCTAAGAACAGATCCAGTGCTGCCCCTTCCTTAACAGAACTGTCTACCTACTGTAGGGGTCGCCAACCCATCGATCGCAATCGACCGGTCGATCTTTGAGACTTTCCCAGTAGATCCCAAAGAAAAATCAAAAATGAATACACAAATACTGTTGTAATGTGAGCATTATAAAAGTAATACTAATTAGGATAATGGTAATATAGCAATACTTTGGCTAAAAAGCTGTTTGTAAAGAGAGATTGTTTCCGGGTTGCGGGGGTTTAGTTCCGTTCTTTCTGCCCAGTGCGCATGTGTGTAGCTCCCCCGCCATGCACCGGCGTTTTCAGCGTAGCCTGTGCTGCATCAAAGTGACCAATCAGATTTGATAAGAGTACAGACTGTCGCAAACATCAATATACGGCAGTGTCCCCAACCTCCGGGCCGCGAAGCATGTAGTGGTGCAGCGGTAGTCCGGATGCACACAGCACATCTTCAAGAAAAAAAGCTGAAATGAACAAGCTAATTAATTAGGTGGTGCCTGGCACGTAAATGTCGGCTCAGATCAGAGGCGACGCAATCGGCAATTGCTCATGATATCCTGATAGCGTGGCAGAGGCTCCACAAAAGAAGGTAAAAACATACAAATTCCATCCAGAATGGGAAGAGGAATTTCTGTTTACCCTGGTGAAAGACAAGTGTGTATGTATGTTGTGCCATCAAACACAAGCACTGACTAACATAGGGAATCTGGAGCGGCACCGCAACACCAACCACCAGGAATTTAAAGACACCTGCCCCGCAAAGAGCACAATTCGTACCTGGAAAGTTGAGCTGAAATCGGAGTTGAAGGCCCAGCAATCGTTTTCCACTAAACATGCTGCTCAAAATAAGGCTGCTACTGAAGCATCATTTCATGTAAGTCACCTTTTGCTAAACACAAGAAGCCTTTTACAAATGGCGATTTATTCAAGGAAGCAATGGTCATTACCACAGAGACTGTTTTAATGACTTTAAAAACAAAAACGGCATCACAACCACAATACACAATATACTGCTTAGCCCTGCAACAGTGACAAGGAGGGTAGAGTCATTGTCAGAGGATGTGGATATTTTTCCACTACAGTTCGATGAATCCCTGGATGTAATGCAAACAGCTTAGCTTGTTGTATTGTCAGAATGGTTTTCCAGGATTTTACAACAGAGGAGGACTTCCTCACTTTTTTGCAATTAAAGGAAAGAACGAGAGGTGAGGATATTTACAATGAGTTTAAAAAATATGTTCGGGAAAAAGACATCCCCATTCATAAACTGGTGGCAATTACTACTGATGGGGCCGAGCAATGCGTGGTGTGTGCATTGGTTTTATACCACTAAAAGTCAGTGCCTACTTCGGGTCAACTTATCTATGTGAAATTGCATTTTCACAGATGAAAATTATTAAATCTAAGTACAGGAGCTGACTTACTGACAGACACCTCACTAGGGTTGCCAACTTTCTCACTCCCCAATAAGGGACAAAAGTAGCAGTCAAATCCCGGGACATTTGTGTTTACCCTGAGAAAGACTACCATGACCATGAAGCTTTCGCGGGCACCTGTGTCCGCATGCGTGTACGCGCCAATTTTTAAACCCCACAAATCGGTTTTGGCTTAATTTTCATTATTTCTACTTTATATAGGCTGTGTATTTATCATATCATTCCTGCCTTTACTATATGTTACTGCTATTTTAGGTTTTATGCATTATTTGGTAGGTTTTTTTGGGTCTGGGAATGCTCAAAATTTTTTTCCATATAAATTAATGGTAACTGCTTCTTTGGCGTAAAGCATTTCGGCACGAAAGGTTTCATAGGAACGCTCTACTTTAGCGGGGGAAATACGGGACAGTTGGCAACCCTACACCTCACAGACGGTCTCAGACTGGCTGTCTGTAGTTATGAGCCAAATTTCAGGGAACTAGCAGAAAGTATTCAGCCCCAGTCATCACACTGAGTGCAACAGTCAATTTTTATTCATTTATTTTTCATGCTGAAATAAAATTAAATAATTAAACTTAGAATTAACGGTGTGAAGTATTGTAATATTCTTAAAGAAAGACAGCTATGGCCCGTTTGATATGCTTTTTACAATGTTTTCTTGTTTGAATTAATTTGAAAGTTTGACAAAAGTATTGTGTAATTCAAATACAATTCGCTCAAATAAAAGGCCTCAAATTGGAAGTACAATCTGAGCTGTTTTTTTCTCTAAACAAGGTAGATCTTGCCTTTCACTGAGGTCGAGGGAGGGGATCTTGGGCTTAAAAAGGTTGGTGACCACTAACCTACTGGATCAAAAAGCCCTCCTGGATTCACTTTAAAATTTCTCCCCTTCTCTACCTTTCGCACCAGGAAAATTGAAATTATAATTAGGGAAGTTTAAATCCTTACTTCTATAAACACTATTGTTTTTACACTTCTGGGATTTGTTTACATGTTCTCATCGAATCCCCCCTGAATCTTAGGAGACTTAGATACATGAATGGAGTTGTGAGTGAAAATAGTACAATCACTTTGTGGGGGTATACAAGTGGAAAGGTGAAGATACATCTCTACCAAAGGAGGTGTAAAGTACTCCTTCCCTCCACTGGCCTGCAGATCACCCTCAGGCAAGGTGTTGCATCTGCTTAGCCCCTCCCCCACCTCCCAAACAGGAATACGTGAAGCCATGGGAGCAGGTGGTGGATGGTGGTATGAGCAGCTTGTGTATATCACGTATATCACCAATGGCACCAGGCAGACAATCACTGAAGACTAATGATACTGGCTGGAGTCACAGTCTTGTCAAAACACTACCCAGAGGAAAGCAATGGCAAACGACTTCTGCTGAAAAAATTTCCAAGAACAATGATCACAGAAAGACCATGATCGCCTATGTCATACGATATGACATAAAGAACAGATGATTTATATATGTAGCCTGGGGAAAAGTACACACTCAGGACAACAAATAATTTTTCGGGTTTTAATTCCTTTATCGGATTTTGATGTTTAAGTGCCAGAAGAGGGTCGTGAAACAAAACTAACGAATTTACAATCAGTTCTTGCCGTTACAATCTCAGTTTAACTTTCGATCCACACCGTCGTGTATGGACAGAATTGCGTATGCAATATAAAAATACCGGTACAAATACGGTAGTGGCAATCCTGAAGGAACACAATACAAACAATATTAGAATCCCACCCACCCTGCATTTTATACATAACAGCAAAAAATGTAAGCGAATACATCTCATGTGAGACATACACGTGCTGAACTTCCCAACAGAGACTAAACATTCACGTTACGCGGCTACATGCACAATCAGTTCCAATACAATAAAGTTAGACAAAAGGTACACTTTGGCATAACTTCTAGAAGGTATTGCCTGGTAGTTAAATTACAGGAAGACTGACCTACTTGGCTGGTGAGGAACTTTGCCCAAGTCACGCAATCCAGTGTTGAGTAACCTACTCGAGAAAATCTAAAGCATCCACATGTAAAACATGTCAAATTACCAATATCCTCCATCCGCCAACAAGCACAAACGAATTCACATGGATATTGTTAATTAATGCTCACCTTTCCTCACCATGCCCAGCCTCGGGAGGAACCCAATTCCAACACCTCACCACGTCTTCAGCAGAAAGCAAAATGGTCTCCCCACTATCCCACACGTGCGTAATGACATCACCGTCTCCCTTAAAGGCACAGGCATTAACCGGATAGATGCCCAAGTCCGCTATGACCTCACTTTCGAAGTTACAGCCCTGGTCAGAATGTAATCTGTCCGGGACACCTTACTTCATGAACCATTCCCTCAAGAGAACTCTTGCTGTAGTATCCGCCTTTTGATCCCGAGTCGGAAATGCTTGGGTAAATTTAGTGAAAACGTCCGTGACCACTAAGATTCTCACACCCATCACTTGCCGGCTCCAACACAGTGAAATCTACCGCTACAACTTCAAGCAGCCTAGAAGCCAGAAATGACCTCATGGGGGGCGGGCGGATCCCAGGCTGCGGCATCTTAGTTAGTACACAACGTGGACAATTTTTATCCCATCGTGCCACATCCTCGTGCATGCCCACCCAAAAACATCGGCTTCTCAACAACTGCAGAGTACGTTCTATGCCTTGATGGCCCATAGAATCATGTACATCCTCGAACACTTTGCTGCTCAAGCTGTTAGATATCAGAAGCTGGTAACACTCCCCAAGCTTCTCATCCTCAACTACCCTATACAGTAACCCTTTAGGCTCCCTGATACTGTCCCAGTGCTTTAACAGAGACAAAACAGATTTAGGCAGAGCTTTACGCTCCCGGCCACTCAGTTTCCTTTTCTGATCCCATAAGTCTCTTACGACACCTAACACAGGGTCTTGCTGCTGAAAAGTACGCAAGTCTCCATTGGAATAACCTGGGAGGGTTGGAGTGTTCCCCTGCATCGGACCACTTACCTCACTAGTACCAGCTTCCCAGGCTCGAATCTGCTTAACCCTACAGCTGTTAAGACCAGCGGTAACCAGTGCCGGGTCAAGGGCAGTGCCGCGATTGATCAAACTACAAATCGCCACAGACCCACCAAACTCCGCATTCTCTGAGGCAGGCTCAGGCTCCCCTGCAAATGGCTGCCGAGAGAGTGCATCAGCCACGGTATCGCTCCTACCTGGACGATACTGGGCATCGAAGTCAAACACTGCGTAGACAAGTTGCTTACACTGGCTGATAATGTTCATGCCTACAATACATGGGATAGGTGGTTCGGTGCTAACAGGATCCCTTACAACTAGAAAGCCACAATTTGGTATCTTCATGCCCACTGCTTGAACCTCTAGCTCTCGATACCCAAGGTAAGGAACATCAAGACCGTTTGCAACTGCTAGCCTAAGCTAGCCAGCAGTGGACAACATACCCTCGTCCTCTCCATTCAACTGTTCTCAAAACAACTGTTCGGTCAGGGTGCTTACCTGACTACCTGTGTCCAACAGACAACAGACAGCGACACCTGATACTTCAAGCTCCACAACTGGACATGTCCTTATGGCGCGTTGCAGCAACTGGTCGCAGAGTATCTGTACATTATCTGTATCTATGAGATTCCACCAAATTGGCCGACTCCCAACCTCTTGAGGGGAGGAGGATGCAGACTCCACTTCCCTTGCACCCCACTTCCGTGGACAATTCTTGGTCAAATGCCCTCCCACCTGACACTTGAAGCATATTGGTTGCCCAACTTCTGTGAACCTAGGCTGTAAATTACGTCTGCCACCAGTAGCGCCTGTAAAATCCCTCTGCACAGTGAGATCTTTCACTGCTTGAGTCAATTCACAAAGGGCTTTGCCCTGCTCTGCGACCACTTTAAGGACGTCTAGTGTGACAGACTCAGATTCCCGAGCTTTAAGAATCGAGCACTGTGCCTGGCCACTGCTACACTTTGACTTTCCAGACTTTGTATTTCCCAGGGGCTCTTCTACGAGCCACAGACGAGCCTCCTCTCGCATTTCTATCATTGAGGACTCAGGGTGGCCCCGCACGAATCTGTGGAGCTCCCTTCTGAGGGAAGGATCCCTAATCCCCTCTATAAATTGATCTCTTAGCACCATCTCTTATCGGTCATGGCATCGGGGAAGTGCTTCAGTATCAAGTTAAGAGCTTGGGCTAGGGCATATGAAAACTCGCTTACATCTTCACCCTCAAGCTGCTTGCAACTGTAGAAGCTATGCCACAGCTGGGGTGCACTACGCTGGTCTCTAAAAGCTTCCCTGAGATAGGTGAACAAGTCATCAGCGCGGTCTTCCCCAGCATTACTGAACATACGTGCTTCCTCTAAGGCTGCACCCCCGAGCAGGGACATAAAGTCATACTGATCCTGGTCACACTGATTTCTACTATGAAGTGCACATTATACTTCTTCAATAAAGTCATCAACAGACTTCCCATCTTTCTCAACATCCCCCATAAATGGAACAATGTGTCTTTCCCTTGGGACATATACATAAAACCTTTTGCTTAATTTATCTATGGTTGCCATGGCTTCATCATACCTACTACGCAATTCCCAAATTTGATCATTCAAATCAAGTTCAACTGGTTTGTCCTCTGAGCGTGACACAGTAAAACCTCAAGTCTTTAAAGTTCACACAAGCCTGCAAAAGGGAGCTGCTGCTGTCCTTTGCTGCAAACGCGATGGCTTCACGGCCCGCAGTTCCCCGGATCCACATCACCGCTCTGCGACCTGATGTCAGTCGCTGACGTCCCGGCCAGTCGCGAGGCTCTACCGCGCTCTCCTTCCGCCCGACGGGAACTCATCACTACTGTATTAGGTACTGTATGATACTGCATACCGCAATCACAGACCCTCTAAACTGGCTTGGAACTAGCCCCACGCCTGGTACCAGCTTGTGGAGCCTGGGGAAAAGTACACACTCAGGACAACAAATACTTTTTTGGGTTTTAATTCCTTTAGCGGTTTTTGATGTTTAACTGCCAGAAGAGGGTCGTGAAACAAAATGAACGAATTTACAACCAGTTCTTGCTATTATAATCTCAGTTTAACTTTCGATCCACACCGTCGTATATGGACAGAATTGCGTGTGCAGTATAAAAATACCAGTACAAATACGGTACACGTACGGTAGTGGCAATCCTGAATCAGTCATACTTCATTGATCCCGGGGGAAATTGGTTTTCGTTACAGTTGCACCATAAATATTAATAGAAATAGTAAATAGTAATAGTCATAGAAATAATAAATAGTAATAGAAAATAGTAATAGTTAAATAGTAACATATAAATTATGCCAGTAAATTATGAAATAAGTCCAGGACCAGCCTATCGGCTCAGGGTGTCTGACCCGCCAAGGGAGGGGTTGTAAAGTTTGATAGCCACAGGCAGGAATGACTTTCTATGACACTCTGTGTTGCATCTCAGTGGAATGAGTCTCTGACTGAATGTACTCCTGTACCCACTCAGTACATTATGTAGTGGATGGGAGACATTGAGCGAGCTGGCATGGAACTTAGACAGCATCCTCTTTTCAGACACCACCGTCAGAGAGTCCAGTTCCATCCCCACAACATTACTGGCCTTACGAATGAGTTTGATGATTCTCTTGGTGTCTGCTACCCTCAGCCTGCCGCCCCAGCACACAACAGCAAACATGATAGCACTGGCCGCCACAGACTCGTAGAACATCCTCAGCATCGTCCAACAGCTGTTAAAGGACCTCAGTCTCCTCAGGAAATAGAGACGGCTCTGACCCTTCTTGTAGACGGCCTCAGTGTTCTTTGACCAGTCCAGTTTATTGTCAATTCATGTCCCCAGGTATTTATAATCCTCCACCATGTCCACACTGACCCCCTGGAAGGAAACAGGGGTCACCAGTGCCTTAGCTCTCCTCAGGTCTACCACCAGCTCCTTCATCTTTTTCACAGTAAGCTGCAGCTAATTCTGCTCACACCATGTGACAAAGTTTCCTACTGTAGCCCTGTACTCAACCTCATCACCCTTGCTGATGCATCCAACTATGGCAGAGTCATCCGAAAACTTCTGAAGATAACAAGACTATGTGCAGTAGTTGAAGTCCGAGGTGTAGATAGTGAAGAGAAAGGGAGACGAGACAGTCCCCTGTGGAACACAATACAAACATTAGAATCCCACCTACCCTGCACTTTATACATAACAGCAAAAAATATAAGCAAATACATCTCATGTAAGATATACACACGTGCTGCACTTCTGAACAGAGACTAAACATTCATGTTACGTGGTAACATGTACAATCAATCCCAATACAATAAAGTTAGATAAAAGGTACACTTTGGCACAACTTTTACAAAGTATTGCCTGGTAGTTAAATTACAGGAAGACTGACCTACTTGGCTGGTGAGGAACTTTGCCCAAGCCACGCAATCCAGCATTGAGGCACTTACTCAAGAAAATCTAAAGCATCCACATGTAAAACATGTCAAATTACCAATATTCTCGATCCGCCAAGAAGCATAAACGAATTCACAGGGATATTGTCAATTAATGCTCACCTTTCCTCACCATGCCCAGCCTCCGGAGGAACCCAATTCCAACACCTCACCACGTTTTCAGCAGAAAGCAAAATGGTCTCCCCACTATCCCACATGTGAGTAATGACATCACCATCTCCCTTAAAGGCACAGGCAACTATTCTACCATTACCTGGATGAATGCCTAAGTACACTTTTAACGATACTGAATAAAATCCAACGGCCACCCGGTTACATATACGCTCATTTGAAGGGCCTTGTAGGGCATCCCCTCTCATTATTGCCAGCATGGTCATGTTCATTATAATTGCAAATGCCCTGCCTGAAACTTTTATACCCTAGAACATTGAGTTGCCGGCTTGCAAGGCCCTTTTGAGAGCCAAACCACATAAAATGGATCAAGAATGACTTGAAGGCTGAATCCAGTAAGGATGGTATATTTTCTCCTCAAGACAAGTGACCCAAAAATCTTTAATTTCAGTGATACCACAGTGGAATCAGAACTCGGGAATCAAAACACTCGGGTGGCACAGTAGTTACCTGACCAGTAAGGACACATACTAGTGAAAGGTCTGTTCAGTACTAACTTCTACCAGACAGCTCTTGCACAATGTTTTCTTTAATGCCTAACATTCAAAAGAAATTATTACTACAAAATGAATTATGGGTTAGGCAAGTTTTGTGGTGACACAAAACTAAGGGATGAAGGGATATTGGAATAGCTGGGAGAAGAAAGGCCATGGAGAGCAGGCAAAAATCCGATTAGATGTCAGACAGGCAAATTAGTGTAGGAATCAGGGTGCATCACTGGACAAGGGGGTGATACACAAATCAGTGATAGAGTTGTAGCCAAAAATGATGAGGATGAACTGGGGAATTCAAAACAGATCCCTAAAGGGCCAAGTACCATCATCTAAGGAGTCCTGCTTGAACCAAACATTCAAGTCTTCACATTTCCAGCAAGTGTAGTGTTTAAAGAGTTTTGTTTTCATCTTCTGTTCTCATTCATATTCTCCTTACAAACCCAGACATATTACAATTAACACAACCTCATCAACCTCTCTGCTGGCACCACCACTTTTGGTGGCTACCCAAAAGTATACTGTTAGTTCTCTCCACTCATCCCCCTTTGCTGTAACTTTCTGCATACTTGATTTCTAATATTTCCTTCTTCTGAGTAAAAGTCATTCATGTGAAATATTAACTGTTTCCTAATCCATGCTTGATCTGCTATTTCCAACACTGTTTGTATTTCTGATTTCTGTGATTTTCATCATCATGTGCCATGCCCAGTTTAGCTTTGACTGCCATGGCCCACACACTCCTGTTTCAGGTCATGTGGATCAATTCATTGGTATTCATTTCCAATTCTCTGGCTGCTGTCTCCATCATCATTTGTCTTTGTCTTCCTCTTGCTTTCTTCCCTTCAATCTTTCCCATAATTACCATGCATTCTAACTCCTCTTTCCAAATCACATGTCCAATGAAGTTACATTGCCTTTTCATGATCTCATACATCATCTCTTTCAGCTTGCTCTGTTCATGACATCCTTAGATATTCGTTTCGTCCATGAAATTCTTTCCATCCTCAAAAACCACATCTCTGCTGCTTCAATTCATTTCCTCATGTTACTAGATACTGTCCAAAATTTTGAGCCATGTAACTGGATAAACGTAACATTTCAGTACTCTGAGGTGAGTTGTCATGCCTAGTTTAGTATTGGTCAGTATACTCTTCATTCTCATAAAGGTGTCTTTTGCCATCCCTATTCTTCTTTTGATGTCCACGTCGCACCTGCCATCTGATGTCACCCAGCTTCCTAAGTAGTGAAAGTTCTTTACCTGTTTTATGTTTTCCCCATTTATTCTCAGCCTGCAGATAGGATTCTCCTTCTTTTTGGATATCACCATACATTGTCTTTTTGCAATTGATAGTGCAAAAATGGGTCTTTCTTCAACAATTATATCAAGTTTTGTAGTTCTTCCTCCATACTTGCAATTAACAGTCATCCGCATATCTGAAATTATTGATGTTTTCACCACCAACTTTGATTCCCAAGATGTCTTATTTTTTGTAATATTGTTTCACTGTACACATTAAATAAATCAGGGGAGAAAACACACCCTTGTCTAACACCTCCCTTGATTTTCATAAACTGACTCACTTCTCCATCTATTCTCACAGCAGCAGTTTGTTCCCAGTACAGATTTCTGATTAGGCGGAGCTCTTTCGAATCTAGATCTCGAGTTTATTGTAATATTTCAAATAACTTATTGTGCTTCACTTTATCAAATGCTTTTGTGTAGTCAATAAAACAAACGTTTTTGCACTTGAATAGCTCATTCTGATAGTATCCTTAACATCAATATTGCATTTATTGTACCTTTGTCTTTCACAAAACCATATTGCTCTTTGCCCATTTCAGCTTGTATCTTACTTTTAGCTCATCATCAAAATTCTTAGCAGTATCTTGGTGATATGACTCATTAAACTTATGGTCCTATGTAATTCACATTCTATTGCTCCAGCTTCCTTAGGAAGAGTGGAATAATATAAGAGATGAAAAAAAGTATTTATCAGTCTCATAAATGTCATTGATTAAATCAGTAAGTTTTTCAATTCCATGATCTTCAAGGGCAATAATTTGTTCTATTACTAATTCATCAGGACCTGCTGCCTTTTCTTTCTTCCTCTTATTTATTGCATTACAAACATGAAATTTTAAAATACTTGGACCTTCAATGTTCTTAATTTCTGGTTTTTCACCTTGATCGTCTTCAAACAATTCCTGAATATACTCAGTCCGTCTGTTCATAATCTCATCTTTTTCCATGATAATGGTACTGTCCTTTGCTTTCAAACATCCACCTGAAGAACAGAGGAGCTTTTTACCAGTGATATTCTTGATTTGTTGATGTAACCTTTTTGGATCAGTAATAGGGATTCTTTCTATTTGCTCACATTCCTAGTTTAACCATTCTTCTTTGGCTTTTTGACATAAGCTTTTAACTTTTTTTTTAATCTAAGGATTTATATTCTATAGGATTTGCTTTCTTCCATCTCCTTTCTTCCATTACATTTTTGATTTCATCTGTCATCCAATTATTCTTTGCGCTTTTTTTCTTTAGGAATCACTGACTTTGCTGATTCTACCAAGGCATCCTTTAGAGAGTTAAACTTCATTTCTACATGATAGCTATCATCTTCAACAGATTCTATTTCTAGATTTTGAAATCTATTCCTTACTTCAATTGTAAATTTTTGTCTTAAGTTTTCTTTAATTAATTGCAGGTAGTCAAGGGATTGTTCAGGTTTTCGCTTCTTTAGTTTTTTTAAGTTTTACTTTTACATGACATACTACTGGGTTATGGTCACTATTACAGTCCACACCTGGATATGTTTTGCATTGAGTCACCGAGTTTCTCAATCTTTGCTTTATAGTAGTAAAATCAATTTGATTTCTAGTGTTATTCCCTGGACTGTTCCAGGTCCACAATCGTCTTGGATGGTTTTTAAAGTAGGTATTCATAATGACCTGATTATTCATCTTGCACCATTCTACCCATTTCTCACCTCTCATTTCTTTCCCCTAGTCCAAATTTTCCTATGGTATTTCCATCAGCACCTTGTCCTACTTTAGCATTTACATCTCCCATGACAATAACAGTATCTTGAGATTTGCATCCGTTCTTTGCTTGTTCAAGCTTTTCCTGCTATTTATCTATATCTTTTGTTCCATCTGTTGTTGGTGCATATACCTGCATAATTGCTAAATCAAATGATTATCCTCTGAATCAAAAAAGGAGCACTCTTTCTGATATTGCCCAATGTCCTAAAACACTTTTTGCCATGCTTTCATCCGTAAGAATTCCTACTCCGTTATCTGTAAAATCTGTGATTTTACTTTCATCTTAAGATTAAGTTCAGTTCAAACCCTAACCCTGATGCAAATAGCCAGGTAATATTGTATGAACAGAAAATATACCAAAAGTTAGCAAAATGTAGCAATGCAACTGTGTAAGCAACTTAAAATTTCCTCTTTGAAATATTATGGCAAAAAAAATAAAATGTATAGAATTAAATAGACATAAAACATCACTTGGAAATATTAGTGACTTACAATATGTGATGTAACAAAGACAACATGGAAGAAAATCAATCTCAGGTATTTCAGCCAGAACAGCAAAATAAAAAAATTACATTAATTCTGTGAAATCTTATAATGGCCAAATCAAAACCAAATATTTTAAATCTTCAGATGGATTTCACTGATTTGATTTCTGTTTAATTTTTCTTGGATCATCTATTGTGAAAAATTCAGGTCAGGAAAAATAATGTGGGAGCTTCAACTGATAATTAATTGAAGTGAAGTTTTTCATTTCCAGTTTCTCTTAGCACTCCAATAATCAATTGTTAAAATTCTAACACATTCAGAAGCTAACAGTAAATGCAATGGTAATCTGATTTTCATGTGAATGCCATGTCATGTTACCTGTTCTTGAAAATAGAACAAGCTTGTAAGACTGGCATTTTAGATAACTGCTATAATGTAATATTTTAAAGCACACTTCCTACCCAGATAAATTCTGTTCTGATCTTCAGTGTCAAACCTGTGCTCAGAATTGACAAATAAATTGGGATCTTTATAGTCTTTGATCGTCATGGAAATAAAATTTTGTACTCACCTCAAAAGAGAAAAATTACTACCAAAACTATTGTAACGTTTTCCCTTTTACTCCTCATATACATGACTATGTTCAAAGATTGACAATTTTGCCTAATCCATCAAGCACCATTTGTATCACAATATGAACAGCTGTGGTGACCCACTTTCTATGCAGGTGAACTGGCTCACAAAATGGCACGCACGTCGACAGAGAGGCCAGCCCCAAAATGGCGCCGGGCCGCCTTCTTCACCAGCAAGGGGAGAAAGCCTGCGCGTGGGAAGAGACTTTTGTAATGCACCTCTGACATCATTTCCACCCAGAGAGGGCGGGAACGGAACTGTGTAAAAGCCAGTGCCACGAAGTTTGAATAAACTAGTCTCCAGTGCAACTTACAGACTACATGTCGTTATTTCTAGCTCTGTGTGTAGCACATCGCTACACTGGTGACCCTGACGGTCCAAATGGGATTTGGACCAAAGATGATCGACTCTTGATCTGTTCACGCAGTTTCGCTAAAACTGCCAACGTGGACGCTGCGACCACGTGTGTGGTTTGACCAAGCAGAAGCCCAGTGCCAGATATCTTCTGATTCCACGTGGTGAGCTCCCTTGACCAGGAGACAGTTGCCCAGGTTGAAGATTTCATACAGTCACCCCCGGAAGGCGGCAAATATGCAGCATTCAAAGCGCTGCTCATAGGGACCTTTAGCCTCTCATGGCGTGAGCGAGGTGCCCGCTTGCTGCACCTGGACGGTTTGGGAGACAGGCCGCCGTCAGCATTAATGAACGAAATGCTGGCCCTGACTGAGCAAACGTTCCTCGAGCAACTGCCTGAGGACATACATCTGCTACTGGCCGACACAGATTTCAGTGACCCCTGGAAGGTGGCGGCCCGGGCAGACGTGCTGTGGAAAGCCAAGAGGGAGAGCAGGGCATCCATTGGGCAGATTACCAAGCCACGCGCCCAACAGCAGGCCAGACCAGGCCCGGCCCAGCAATGGAGCGCACACAACACAGAGGCAGGAGTGAAAAGGCCAAGGAACAGTGGTGTTTCTACCACCAGCGGTGGGGCACAGAAGCCTGCCGTTGTCACCCACCCTGCAAGTTCCCGGAAAAGGCCAGGGCCAGCCACCACTAATGGCTACAGCGGCTGGCCACTAGGACAGCCTCTTGTATGCCTAGGACAAACAGTCGGGACGCTGCTTTTTGGTCGACACCGGAGCGGAAATCAGCGTCTTACCCCTGATGGGGTACAACACCTGCAACAGGGAGCCGGGACCCACCAAGGGCCACAAATGGCAGCCCGATACGGACCTACGGCACCCGCACAGTGCAGCTGCAGTTCGGCGCCAGCCGGTTCACGTGGGACTTCACACTGGCCACCATGGCCCAACCACTCCTGGGGGCAGACTTCTTGCGAGCTCACAGCCTGCTGGTCGACTTGCAAGGGAGAAGACTGGTCCATGCCAGGACTTTCCAGACGTTCTCCCTGGGTGAAACCAAGTTGCCGGCCCCACACCCACACCTGGACTCCATCACGCTGTCTGACAATGAATTCACCAGAATGCTGGCGGACTTTCCATCAGTTCTGGCACCGCAATTCACGGCAGCCATGCCCAAACACTGAGTACAGCACCACATTCCGACCCAGGGTCCACCCCTCCTTGCCCATGCACTAAGGCTCCCCCTGGACAAGCTCTGCCTGGCAAAGAAGGAGCTCAAGAGGATGAAGGAATTGGGGATCATACCGCAGTCTGACAACCCATGGGCCTCCCTACTGCACATGGTGCCCAAGGCAACGGGGGGCTGGAGACCATGCAGTGACTACCGCAGACTGAACGAGACTACAACTCCAGACCACTATCCCATGCCGCACACAGGACTTTGCAGCAAACTTGCACGGGGCAAGCATCTTTTCCAAAGTAGACCTCGTCCGGGGATACCATCAAATCCTGGTACACCCTGAAGACATCCCTAAAACAGCACTCATCACCCCATTCAGCCTGTTCGAATTCCTCCGAATGCCGTTCGGCCTGAAGAATGCCGCACAGACGTTCCAGCAGCTAACAGATGCAGTGGGACATGACCTGGACTTTGCGTTCATCTATTCGGACAACATACATTCTCATAGCCAACAGTAGTCGTCCGGAGCATCTGTCCCACCTCCGCCAGTTCTACTCCTGCCTGAGTGATTGCGGCCTCACGATCAACCCAGCCAAATGCCAGTTCGAACTAGACACCGTTGACTTCTTGGGCCACAGGATTACCAAAGACAGGGCAACACCTTTGCCCACCAAGGTAGATGCCATCCGCCACTTCACCCAGCCCAACACAGTCAAAGGCCTGCAGGAGTTCATTGGTATGGTGAACTTCCACCACCACTTCCTCCCCTCAGCAGCCCGTATCATGCGCCCTTTATTCACCCTGGTGTCAGGTAGCAACTCATCGAGGGGCGCTGGCAACCCCTGGTGTTCTTCAGCAGGCACCTACAGCCACCTGAACTCAAGTACAGTGCCTTCCACCAGGAGCTGTTGGCACTATATCTGGCAATCCAGCATTTTGGGTACTTCTTAGAAGGCAGGCCATTCACCGCGTTCACGGACTACAAACTGTTGACCTTCGCATTCACAAAGGTGTCCAATCCCTGGTCAGCCCGCCAGCAGCGACATCTGTCCTACATCTCCGAGTACACGACTGACATCCAGCATGTCTTGGGAAAGGACAACGTCATGGCAGATACACTCTCCAGACCAGCTATCCAGGCCCTGTCCCGGGGGTGGACTATGCAGCACTGGCGGAGGCGCAGCAGGCAGACGACAAGATGCCCAGCTACAGGACCACAGCCGCGGGTTTGCAGCTGCAAGTCTTCGTCATAGGCCCAGGTGAGAGGACCCTCCCGTGTAATGTGGCTACCGGCCAGCCTCGCCCCAGCAGCCTGGCGGCGGTAAGTTTTCAACTCCATACATGGCTTGGCGCACCCATCTACCAGGACAACCGTCTGGATGGTCTCCAGCAAGTTTGTGTGGCAGGGACATCGCAAACAGGTCAGCGAATGAGCCAAAACATGCACGCAGTGCCAAACAGCCAAGGTGCAGCGCACACCAAAGCCCTGCCACAGCAGTTCAAACCCACCTGCCGGAGGTTCAACCATATTCATGTCGATATTGTGGGGCCCCCTGCCAGTGTCACGAGGAGTGCGGTACCTCCTAACTATGGTAAACCGGTTCACGAGATGGCTAGAGGCAGTCCCGCTCAACGACACCACCGCCGATTCCTGTGCCCGAGCGCTGATTGCAAACTGGGTAGCACGCTTCAGGGTATCAGTCCACATTACCTCCAACAGAGGCACCCAGTTCACCTCCAGCCTGTTGGGAACACAGCTACACCACACAACTGCCTACCACCCATAGTCGAACGGACAAGTGGAGTGCTTCCAACGTCACTTGAAGTCAGCTCTCATGGCCTGCCTGAAAGGGCCTAACTGGATGGATGAGCCTCCCTAGGTCCTGTTTGGAATCCACACAGCGCCCAAAGAGGATCTACACACCTTGTCGGCCAAGCTGGTGTACAGCGCACCCCTAGTTGTCCCAGGAGAGTTCATACCAGCCGCAAGGGGGCAAGAGGAAGAACCCACAGCAGACCTGGACAGACTACGCGACTGGCTTGGCAACCTGGCCCCCATACCAACTTCACAGCGCGGACAGATCCCGACCTGCAGAACTGTAAGTTTGTATTTGTACAAAGCAGCACACACCGGGCACCGCTACAGCGGATGTACGAGGGGCTGTCCAAGGTGATCAGGAACAACGGGTCCACGTACATTCTGGATATTGGGGGGAAAGAGGTTTTCACAGTGGACCGACACAGACTGGCCCATATGGACTTGGCGCAGTTGGTCGAGGTTCAGGCACTGTGGCGCAGAGGCAGCCTGCCCAAACAGAGACTGATCCAGACTGTGGACATCTGGGGGGGGGGTTATGTGGCGACCCACTTTCTACGCAGGCGAACCAGCTCACAAAATGGTACGCACATTGGCGGAGAGGCCAGCCCCAAAATGGCGCTGGGCCTTCTTCACCAGCAAGGGGAGAAAGCCCACATGCAGGAAGAGACTTTTGTAATACGCCTCTGAAGTCATTTCTGCCCGGAGAGGGCAGGAACGGAACTGCGTAAAAGCCAGTCCTGCAAAGTTTGAATAAACTAGTCTCGAGTGCAACTTTGACTGTGTGTCGTTATTTCTAGCTCTGTGTGTAGCACATCGCTACACAGCTACATAATTCAAATCAAAAATGCTTAAACACAGAATAAGCTATCAAAAATACATACACTTTACAAAACAATTGAACAACATAGTTTTACTTGAGTGCATGCATCACAAAATTAATATTTAAGATCCGCACAAAAATCATAAATTGGCAAAATCCTTTTCTATCATAACGCCACAATAAAATTTGTTACAAAGTGATATTGAGGAAAAAAAAACGTACAGTCGGCCTTCCTTATCCACGAGTTCCGCATGCACGAATTCAACCAACCGCGAATCAAGAAAACCCAGAAGTACTCTTCCAGCACCCATTGTTCGAACATGTACAGACTTTTCTTGTCATTATTCCCTAAACAATGCACTATAACAACCATTTTAAATAGTATTTACATTGTATTAGGCATTATAAGTAATCCAGAGATGAGTTAAAGTATATGGGAGGATGTGCATAGGTTATCGTGGATCGGGATCGAAAAAACCACAAGTTCTCTTACTAAGTCAGAACAGGTACATCCGGTATTATTTAGCAACAGTTAGTCAAATGTTTGTCTTAGTATATATTTTACCTTTCTATGCACATGAAACACTTAAACGTGTATTTCTGCACCGGGCTCAGGAACGGAATTTCCCGAGTTCGATCCAGTGACAGACTGCTCCCGAGCGCGCTCTCCATCCGTGCCAGGTTGATGCGACGGATCAAAAACCCAAAACCCAATAATTAAACCACTGCGTTGCTTAGTAATAATTGTAGCTTTCATCGGGGCAGGACCTTTCTCACTTTATCCTTGAAAATTGTTCCAATCATTGACTGACTGTAGCCTAATGCTTTTCCAATGACTGATGGCGTATCACCTCTTTCCGATCACTTTATTTTAAATCGTGATTATTTTCGCAAACAGAAACACTGCAGATTCAGAGCTCCGCCGCCAGGTCCTAATATCCACCGCACTGCAACTAGTTAAATAAGGTCCGGGGTTCCGCTGGATCCTAAGATCCACAGCATTTAGACCGGTTGAATAAGGGACTTGAGCATCTGCGTTATTTGGTATCCACGAGGGGTCCCAGAACCAATCTCACGCAGATGAGGAGGGCTGACTGTATTATATATCATTTCCTCAGCATTAGACTATCTTAAGTGAGCTTATTTCACGCCACATGCATTTAAAATTGTTTCTTTGGCAAGAATCTTTTGCAGCAACTGAAGTTCAAGAGGTATTATTTTCAAATGTCTAAAGGCAAGTCAAACAATCCACTGATGTCATGAACTCACATTTTAGTTCTGCCACTTTTCCTATGGCTTTTAAAAAAAAGAGACCCATGGCCCATCAAGAGCAGTGGAGGAACTCAGCACATCAGGCTACAGCTATGGATGGAAATGGACAGTTGACATTTAGGTTGAGACCCTTCATGAAGATTTGACTCTGGTCTCGACCCAGAATATTGACTGTCAATGTCCCTACAGAGATGTTGCCTGACCTGCAGAGTTCCTCCAGCTTTTTTTGTGTGTTGCTCCATATTTTCAGCATCCGTAGTCTTTTGTGATCATCAAGTCACTTGCTGGTTAGAGCAATCCAATACCACTTATTTTCCTGCAGTTTACTCTTTCCTATATAGAACATAGTACAGCACAGTACAGGCCCTTCGGCCCACAATGTTGTGCCAACCCTCAAACCCTGCTTCCCATATAAGCCCCCACCTTAAATTCCTCCATATACCTGTCCAGTAGTCTCTTAAACTTCACTAGTGTATCTGCCTCCACCACTGACTCAGGCAGTGCATTCTACACACCAACCACTCTGAGTAAAAAAACCTTCCTCTAATATCCCCCTTGAACTTCCCACCCCTTACCTTAAAGCCACATCCTCTTGTATTGAGCAGTGGTGCCCCGGGGAAGAGGCGCTGGCTATCCACTATCTATTCCTCTTATTATCTTGAGCACCTCTATCAAGTCTCCTCTCATCCTCCTCCTCTCCAAAGAGTAAAGCCCTAGCTCCCTTAATCTCTGATCATAATGCATACTCTCTAAACCAGGCAGCATCCAGGTAAATCTCCTCCGTACCCTTTCCAATGCTTCCACATCCTTCCTATAGTGAGGTGACCAGAACTGGACACAGTACTCCAAGTGTGGCCTAACCAGAGTTTTATAGAGCTGCATCATTACATCGCGACTCTTAAACTCTATCCCTCGACTTATGAAAGCTAACACCCCATAAGCTTTCTTAACTACCCTATCTACCTGTGAGGCAACTTTCAGGGATCTGTGGACATATACCCTGAGATCCCTCTGCTCCTCCACACTACCAAGTATCCTGCCATTTACTTTGTACTCTGCCTTGGAGTTTGTCCTTCCAAAGTGTACCACCTCACACTTCTCTGGGTTGAACTTCACCTGCCACTTCTCAGCCCACTCCTGCATCCTATCAATGTCTCTCTGTAATCTTTGACAATCCTCTACACTATCTACAACACCACCAACCTTTGTATCGTCTGCAAACTTGCCAACCCACCCTTCTACCCCCACATCCAGGTCGTTAATAAAATCACAAAGTAGAGGTCCCAGAACAGATCCTTGTGGGACACCACTAGTTACAATCCTCCAATCTGAAAGTACTCCCTCCACCACCACCCTCTGCCTTCTGCAGGCAAGCCAATTCTGGATCCACCTGGCCAAACTTCTCTGGATCCCATGCCTTCTGACTTTCTGAATAAGCCTACCGTGTGGAACCTTGTCAAATGCCTTACTAAAATCCATATAGTTCACATCCACTGCACTATCCTCATCTATATGCCTGGTCACCTCCTCGAAGAACTCTATCAGGCTTGTTAGACACGATCTGCCCTTCACAAAGCCATGCTGACTGTCCCTGATCAGACCATGCCTATCAATTCTCCATCCATACTCAGGGTAACCTGCAGTCTCTTGCGATGTGAGGTAACCAGATCTATGAGAAACCCATGTGGTTACAGACAATAGGCAAACTCACAATCAAATACGGGTTCTGAAGCCAGGAGGCAACAGCAGTATGTGCTACACCAGCAATATCCCCCATTTATTCAAGAAAGCTTGCATGGTAATTTTAACCACGTGAGAGCTTGGAAAGTATGAGGGACTCAGAAGGGAGCTGCAGTGGGCTACTCCCATTGACTATGTCTGCCAAAAACCCCATCATTACCAACACTTCAGACTGGCCAACATGTTCAAGATCATGTGGATGCACCCTAGGACCAAGTAGTGGTGTATTACAGCTAATGTCATTGTTTACAGGCAAGACATTTGTAATATGATCACCAGAGCTATGCAGGGAGTAGCATGTTAGCCAGATCACAAATTAGTCAATTTCAATTGATTTACACAACCCTAATCCTACCTCAACAATGGAACACTCCAAATCACTTCATGCATCACTAAAGAATCACTGTTTTTTCTTGCTGTCTTGCTTCACTATTTTGTACAATGTGAGAACAAGTTATGTTCCATGTGTTGTCTGAATCTATATGATTCTGATGCAAGTTTATTATTTTACCTGTTCTTCACCATACTTGTACATATGACAATCGACACAACTGGACTTAAGATCTATCATTGTATCGATGCACTATAGGAAACCAAAGCTTATCCAAGCTACAATTAACACTGAAGCTGAAGTGCTCAGATGTGTGGGAGAGGTACCACTTCATTGACCACGGATTGAAAAGCCAAATAAGAATTGGAATCAGTTCAAGCATTTCATTACTGACTCAAAGGGTGTCCTTGGATCCAAGCAACAGGGTTTATTGAAAATGATGGAATCAACAAACTTCTGAAAGTGGCAAAATTACATTAGTTTTGCATCAAAGATCACTTCAAACACCTGCAGAACAAACCCAGACAGAACTCTGTAAAACATAGGACAATTGGAAAGTCCTCAAAAGTCCAGCACCATCCTAATACAAAGGAGTTCTTTTAGGAAATTAAAAGCTCTTTACTGACCCCAAGTCCCACATTACTCTATTCCTCCCCTCTGATGGCACCACTTTACTCAAAGGCAAAGTATGAGTCATCAAGCATTAGAAGGTGCATTTCCCCAACATCTTCAACAGGCCATCTACTGTTGACCTTGCAGCTCTGAACATTATCGCACAGCTGGCCCTGGACGACTTTGATCTGCCTTCAACTTTGCACAGGGTCAAACAGCACTTAATCAGACTAGTTATGGCAAGGCATTTGGCATGGGTTTACCTGTTGAACTCATTAAAGCAGCTGGCCCTGAGACACTGGATACATTCCATGATATCCTACCCAGCATTTTGGAGGAGGACACTATGCTACAAGACTTTGAGCTGCTACAGTTGTCTCACTAATCAAAACAAAAAGAAGCAAAGCAGCCTATTAATTCTACCCAGGCATCTTGTGCTGTGATCATCTCTATCACTGTTTGGTTTCTTGCAACCTCCTCCAAGTCCAGTTTGCAGCTAGTAGTCCACTCAACAGAGAATTTCATTGGCCGCCAGTTACCAACATTAAAAGGCCTATTCATCAGTAGAGTGAAGAGCTGAAAAAAAATTACTGCTGACTCCACCCACCCTAGCAGCCATCTATTCACCAAACTGCCATCAGGGAGACGCTACAAGTTCATCACCACCAGGACTACGCATCATCTCCGAAGCCTCTTTCCTGCAGCTATCCAGCTTCTCAGCAACACTCACTCAGGAGTAATACCGTAACTGCCCCTGCACATCTGTTAAATGGCCCAACATTTGTCATCAAAATAATGATGAAATTGGTGGGGCTTTGGTCAAGGGGCAAATTCTTCAATAAATATAAATATGCAAAAGCTGCTTACCAAAATTTGTTTCTCTAAAATCACGGTCATAAAAACAGTTGTCTTGTCATTGAAATGGGATTTAATGCTGCACTGATCATTCATGAGTGTTATAGAGACTCATTTTCACAAACACAAGTTAAATTTTGTCCACAAGTCTGTAAATGCATCCTACGTACACTAAGTCTCATAATTGAGACTGATTTTAAAGATGTTGCTGAGGTGGGGGAAACTAGTTCTGATTTTATTTCAAACCTTTTACAAAACATAGTGCAGATGAAACAAGTTGTCCCTTCTAAAATTTCTTTGTAACATCACTCACTGATATCCCCACAAGCTCTGATGCATTTTAGTAAATTAAGGTCTTGCGCTTCTCGCATTCCAACACCTTCGAATTTCTGGGATGTGTACTCAAATGCTGCAGGTTTTAATTATCACTGCAGTGTCCTGGAGATTATTCTTCAATTCATTGGATTCTCTACCTACAGCAATAGTGTACACAAGCTTTTGCTGTATAATCTTCAGCATCCACTGTAAAATATTTTATATCTAAAATATGCTTCAAATCCCAGATTACCCCATCATCTATTGTCATCCTGAATTACTTTTACAACCACTTCTTTTAATCTAATGTTGTAGATCTCTATAAAGCTGTTAGTTTTGTTTACTTGTTCTTCTATTTTGTTTTGCTTTCATATCTACTACTAATTCAAAAAATTACTATTATTCCATTAAACTTTGTATTAGAGAGTACTGCTGTCAATAGGGGGTCTGCTTTTCAGATTGGTGAATGATAGTCAGGGGGCTTTCCCCAGGAGTTAGTGCTAGGATCACTGCTTTTTCAGTCTTATGTTATGTCACAACATGTGCATGCAAAATAAAATTTCAATACGTCCCGAGAACTTGAAGGTGATGATATCATCAACAAGTATATACAACTCATGATCAGAGATTCAATAAGAAGAATCAGAAGCAGGTTTACTATCACTGACATATGTTGAGATTTGTTGTTTTGTGCCACAAAACAAAACTTACAGTAACCTTCAAATACCATGCAAAAGGCTGCAATGAAGTCATGTTCATGGAGCATTCAGAAATCCAATGGTGGAGGGGAAGAAGCTGTTGTAAAATGTTGAGTACAAGTCTTCAGCCTCCTGTACATCCTCCCCAATAGTAGTAACAAAGACATGTCCTGGATCGTAAGCGCCCTAAATGATGGATCCCGTCTTGAGAAACGCTTTTGTAAGATAACCTCGAAGATGGGGGATGTTGCACCTGTGACAGAGCTGGTTGAGTTTACAGCCCTTTGAAGCTTCTTATGGTCTGCGCATTGGCGTTCTCATACCAGACAGTGAAGCAAGCAGTCAGAACACTCTCCACTGTACGTCTTTATAACCTCCTGTTAAGAATTTGAGTAGAACAACAAGCGCGCCGTCTCCATGATTACATCAATATCTTGACTCCGTGACAGATCCTGGGAGATGTTGACACTCACAAACTTGAAGGTGTTCATCCTTTCCACTGATGACCCCTCAGTGAGGACTTGTGTGTTCTCCCAATTTCCCCTTCCCAAACTTCACAATCAATTCCTTCCTCTTACTGATATTAAGCACATGGCTGTTGTTGTGACACCACTCAACAGCTGATCTATTTCTACCAACAGTGATATCATCAGCAAATTTAAAGGTGGTATTTGAGAGAGATTGGAGAGTAGAGGGCTATGCATAAGTGCAATTCCCTGTCGCAAGGTATCATCACTACTACTCACTACTGAACCATCTGTAATTTGGAAAGGAAACTCTAAAGTATATGCCTATGCAAAGACGGACTTTGGCATCTCACCAAAGCAACAAGTCACCACCAAGTAACAAAATGGTCGTGTTACATCTGGTGCTGTCCTTAAGAAACATTTAAAAGTGTCAGTCAACACACATCAAAGTTGCTGGTGAACGCAGCAGGCCAGGCAGCATCTCTAGGAAGAGGTACAGTCGACGTTTCAGGCCAAGACCCTTCGTCAGGACTAACTGAAGGAAGAGTGAGTAAGGGATTTGAAAGTTGGAGGGGGATGGGGAGATCCAAAATGATAGGAGAAGACAGGAGGGGGAGGGATGGAGCCAAGAACTGGACAGGTGATTGGCTAAGGGGATATGAGAGGATCATGGGACAGGATGCCCGGGGAGAAGGAAGGGGTGGGGGGGCAGAAAGAGAGAAGAGAAAAAAAAACCCAGAGGATGGGCAAGGGGTATAGTCAGAGGGACAGAGGGAGGAAAAGAGTGAGAGAAAGAATGTGTGTATAAAAATAAATAACAGATGGGGTACGAGGGAGAGGTGGGGCCTTAGCGGAAGTTAGAGAAGTCGATGTTCATGCCATCAGGTTGGAGGCTACCCAGACGGAATATAAGGTGTTGTTCCTCCAACCCGAGTGTGGCTCCATCTTTACAGTAGAGGAGGCCATGGATAGACATGTCAGAATGGGAATGGGATGTGGAATTAAAATGTGTGGCCACTGGGAGATCCTGCTTTCTCTGGCAGACAGAGTGTAGGTGTTCAGCAAAGCGGTCTCCCAGTCTGAGTCAGGTCTCACCAATATATAGAAGGCCACATCTGGAGCACCGGACGCAGTTTATCACCCCAGTCGACTCACAGGTGAAGTGCCGCCTCACTTGGAAGGACTGTCTGGGGCCCTGAATGGTGGTAAGGGAGGAAGTGTAAGGGCATGTGTAGCACTTGTTCCGCTTACAAGGATAAGTGCCAGGAGGGAGATCAGTGGGGAGGAATGGGGGGGGGGACGAATGGACAAGGGAAGAGTCGTGTAGGGAGCGATTCCTGTGGAAAGCGGGGGGGGAGGGGGAGGGAAAGATGTGCTTAGTGGTGGAATCCCATTGGAGGTGGCGGAAGTTATGGAGAATAGTATGTTGGACCCGGAGGCTGGTGGGGTGGTAGGTGAGGACCAGGAGAACCCTATTCCTAGTGGGGTGGCGGGAGGATGGAGTGAGAGCAGATGTGCCTGAAATAGGGGAGATGTGTTTGAGAGCAGAGTTCATGGCCCCAGACAGTCCTTCCAGCTGAGGCGACACTTCACCTGTGAGTCGGCTGGGGTGATATACTGTGTCCGGTGCTCCCGATGTGGCCTTCTATATATTGGTGAGACCCAACGCAGACTGGGAGACCGCTTTGCTGAACACCCATGCTCTGTCCGCCAGAGAAAGCAGGATCTCCCAGTGGCCACACATTTTAATTCCACATCCCATTCCCATTCTGACATGTCTATCCACAGCCTCCTCTACTGTAAAGATGAAGCCACACTCAGGTTGGAGGAACAACACCTTATATTCCGTCTGGGTAGCCTCCAACCTGATGGCATGAACATTGACTTCTCTAACTTCCGCTAATGCCCCACCTCCCCCTCATACCCCATCCTTTATTTATTTTTATACACACATTCTCTCTCTCCTTTTTCTCCCTCTGACTATGCCCCTTGCCCATCCTCTAGGTTCTCCACCCCCCCCCCCCGTCTTTCTCCCTGGGCCTCCTGTCCCATGATCCTCTCATATCCCCTTTGCCAATCACCTGTCCAGCTCTTGGCTCCATCCCTCCCACTTGTCTTCTCCTATCATTTTGGATCTCCCCCTCCCCCTTTCAAATCTCTTAGTAACTCTTCCTTCAGTTAGTCCTGACGAAGGGTCTCGGCCTGAAACGTCCACTGCTCCTCTTCCTAGAAATGCTGCCTGGCCTGCTGCGTTCACCAGCGACTTTGATGTGTGTTGTTTGAATTTCCAGCATCTGCAGAATTCCTGTTGTTTGCGTTTTAAAAGTGTCAGTACCAGGAAGAATGTTAACAGGTTTTGAACTCCAGATACAATTTGACATCAAAATATCTGTTAAATGATTCAAAATTAGACAGAGAAAATGGAAATTGGCATGAACAAACAAAGTTTGGGCCAACCAAATTGTCACAGATTTTTTTTGGGGGGGGGGGGGTGGATTTTAAGTAGAGACCCAGGAGAGTGAAGAGCAAAACAATCTGCAAGCAGAATTTCTTGAATGATCATCTTGCTGAGTTCTGTTTAAAAACACCTTGAATTAAAGGATAGGGTCAAACAGGGAGTTTGCAAAAGAGTTGACCATTTGTCTAGAGAGAAAGAGTTACATATAACAGTTAAAGTAGCTAAGATACAGAATGTAGAGGTCATGATTTTGTGGTATTCCATATTGTACATTCAATAATTTTTGATTACTTCTGTTAAAACTTGTGGTGCTCCATCAGCTTTTAATCAGAGTTCAAAATCATGCTATTCTGGAAGAACTGGAAAGTTTCAAGTCAAGCCCAGATAATAGCTGATAATCTATTTACAATGTGCAGAATAGCAATTCAAAGTTTGCAAACACCAAACTTGGAGTGGTGAAATCTGAAGAGGTCTGTAGTGGAAATAAATATGCTGGCAAAATGGCCAGCGAACCTGAGCACAAGAGATCAATGGCCCTTGAGTAAATGCCTTAGTACATTCCAAGTTAAGATGAAGCAAGCACAAGGGGAGATAATTAGCTAGGTTAGATGTGTCTGGCTGGGAGTACCAAGTCCAATTGTTGCTTATTAAGTGCATTTAATCACTTCTGGGTATTACATGAAATGAATCCCACTGGTTTCTGTAATGCTGGTGACTTCAGATGGTTGAAAACATTATCCATTTTATACCACAGGCTTACTAATAATTTTTAATGAACTTTCTCCCTTGCACAGCATTCTAAGAGTCCCTTTTTTGGCTAGTTATGCTTTGAGTGTTTCAAATTCCTGGCTGTGAATATCACCAACAGCTTGTTCTGGTACTGAAACACTGACGCCACAATCAAGAAAGCTCACCAACACCTCTACTACCACGGGAAACTGAAGAAATTCAGCATATCAGCAAGGGCTCCTAACAATTATTATTTTATTATAAAATCAATGCTCCATAGAAAGCATTGCCTGGTTGCATAATAATTTAGGATGGCAACTGTTTCGTATGTCACTGCAAGAAATTGCAGAGAGTAGTGGACACAACTCAGCACATCACAGAAACCAGCATCCCTTCTATGAACTGTCTTCCACTTTATCACTTACTTGCACAAAACTTTTATGGTAGTTTTTATGCTTTATGCTGCATTATTGTTTTACCTTATTCTAGTTCACTGGGTAATGTTTTGATCTATATAAACTATGCAGAACAAACTTCACTATTTTGGTACGTGACATTTATGGATGAGCTCTCATCTTGTTTGTAGAGTTGCTCTACTACTCCTACAGAACTTAGTGTTTCTCACATCAGGACAGTGCGAACAAGTTAAGCCAATATTCAAAAGATATTAAGCCAACATCTTGGAGTTGCTCCATCATACAAAATAAGAAACATCTGGCCAATTAATACATCTAGTTAACATCTACAAATATGCATTTGAGAACTAAAAGGGGCAACTGCAGGCCATCTTTTAAGATGCCAAATACCATTTGTACTAATTCCCACATTCTGCATCCAAAATTAGTAACTTAGTCCTAACACTGATAAATCAAGTCAATCTTTAGTTCTGCAAGGACTCATCTCTAAAATGTAAACCAATTATTTTCAAGAAAGTTAAAACAAAGTTATTTCTAGTATCTATAATACTTCAAACTTTAGACAATACTTAATATCTTAAAATTCAGCTGATTCATTACATTCAGGTAGATCAGTCTTCATTTTCAAGGGTGATATTGGTAGACTTAAGCTCATTCTCAAATAGATTTGACTATCAGACACAGGAGATGAATTAAGCCATTCAGCTCATCAAGTCTGCTCTACCATTCCAGATCCCACTCAACTACATACACCTGCCTTCTCACCATATCCTTTGATTCCCTGACTGATCAGTGAACTATCGGCTTCTGGCTTGAATACACCCACGGACTTTACCTCCACAGCAGTCTGTGGCAGAGCATTCCACAGATTCACTACTCTGTAGCTAAAAAATTCCTCCATACCTCTGTTCTAAAAGGTTGCCTCATAAGTTTGAGGCTGTGCCCTCTAGTTCTGGAAACATCCTCTCTACATCAACCCTATTTAGTTCTTTCAACATTCATAGGTTTCAATGAGATAACCCTGCATTCTTCTAAATTCCAGTGAGTATAGACCCAAAGCTGCCAGGCGCTCCTCATATCTTAACCCTCGTGAACCTCCTCTGGACTCGCTGCAATGGCAACACATCATCTGAGATATGGGGCCCAAAACTGTTGACAATGCTCCAAGTTCAGCCTGACTAGTGTCTTATAAAGGCTCAGCATCATCTCCTTGCTTTTATATTCTATTCCTCTTGACATAAATGTCAACATTGCATTTGCCTTCTTTACCACAAACTAAACCAGTAAATTAACTTTTTAGGAGTCTTGCACAAGGACCTCCAAGTCCCTCTGCACCCCTGATGCTTGAACCTTCTCCCCATTTAGATAATAGACCACATTGTTGTTCCTTTTACCAAAATACATTATTCCTTTTACCAAAATACATTATTATACATTTCCAGACATCCCATCCTGCAAAAAATCATTTCAGGGAGGTAGCACCCCTGGCCCCGCAACCCCATATCTCTCCCCACCCGCCCCCACCAGTCGACCTCCAAGGGTGTATGTAATACTTTGTTTCGTGATTTTGTCTAATCTGTAAACCAAGTTGGGTATATGCAGAAAATGTGACATTAAAACATGTACTTACATTATGTTTATTCTATTACAACTTTAAGTCTACAGGGAGATTGGCCTCATCACGTAGGACATCAATAGCGTAGCTCCTTAGCAGCTAGTTTAAATAATGTTAGCTATGCTAATGAACAAATGACATCTGTTAAACTCACCTCAACATGTCTTTTACATTTTAACCCATCATGGGCAATAGAAAAGTCACTGTTGCAAACAGTGCAAGCAACACTCTCATTATTTTTGAGGTCAGCTGTAGAACCCACCCACAGAGAAAACTGATAGGTCTACCTAGCAGGGTCTCCAACCTTCTTTGCACCGCGGACCGCTTTAATATTGACAATACTCTTTCAGACTGGCCGACCCGGGGGGGGGGGGGGGGGGGGCGCGTTAATCACCACCGGAATATAGGTGATAGATCAACTATAAGTCACTTATAAGTGGCTAATACACTCAATTTTGTTTTTAAAAGGGTTTATCCAACAAATTTAATATTAAACACACAGTACATATTTTCCTCGCATGAACATTTAAAATCATTGCAACACACCAATATCGCTGAATCAGTGAGAGCTCTGGGCTTATTTTCCTTCAACAAGACGGTGCCATCGAGGGGTGATGGGAGACAGTGATACTCGAAGGGGGTTCCTTATGTCCAGTCTATTCTGCAATTTAGTTTTCATTGCATTCATTACAGAAAACTCCACTTCACAGAGATAGGTTGGAAATTGAAGCAATGTTTTCAGTGCTTCCGTGGCTATCCCAGGATATTCAGCCTTGACTTTGATCCAGAATGCCGGCAGAGATGTTATGCCAAATATACTTTTCAGCCCGTCATTTACAAGCTCGAGGAGTTGATCTTCTTCCCACACTGACATGGATGACATGTGCGTAATGATCTCGCGTGCGTTCAAGCTCAACTGTGGGTGTGAGGAAAGGTGCAGCTGACTCATATGGTTTCATATTGCCAAATCATATTGTTTCCTCGCTGGGGACCACTCAGTGCGAAGAGAGACCAATCAGGATGCTTGCTCTCCCTCTCAAAAAAATCCATTTCCAGGATATTGTATATAATTTCCAGGCATCAAGGAGCTACTATCGATATGCAGAAGACTCCCAGAACTTCCGGGAGAGGTGGAATGCCTGCATTTTCCATGCTGTATTAGCTATAGATTGTCAGTAAGTCAACTTCTACAATCTCTAGAATCATTTATTATTTACTAGATGTGGGCTCAAACCTCGGTTCTACAATTATGCTCCTTGTTTAAATCCAATTATATTAGCTGATGTTCTGCTCAACTTTAAAGTCACAAATGAAATACCCACATTGTACAACTCCATTATTTCATTCATTAAGCCGTGAAGTTTATGCAGAGGAAGCGAGTTACACAAGATAATCAGATCATTTAGTAGTTTTCTCATTTCTATACTTAGAACACAGTACAAAACAGGAGCAGACCCTTCAACACATCATGTCTGCACCGACCATGATGCCACACCAAAGTAAATCTGTCTGCCTGCACATAATCTATATTCCATACCTTTCTATTCCCAACATATCCAGGCATCTGTCTAAATGCCTTCTTCTTACAAAGAAGAGTTTGTCCAACATCATCTTCTAGATAACACTCTCCAGACAATATCCTAGTGAAGCTCTTCTGCACCCTCCCCAAAACCTTCACATCCTTCCTGTAATGGAGTGGCCAGAAATGTACATAACACTCCTCACCACAGTTTTGTACAGCTGCTGCATTACTTCACAATTTTCACACTCAATACTACATCTAATGAAGGCAAGCATGGTACATATCATATACTTGCATTTCCACTTTCAGTAAGCTAAGGCCTCATCTCCAAGACGCCTCAGTACACCAACTCTCCAAAAGCTCCTGCACTTTTACCATATCCTCTCCCCCTTACATTTGACATTCAAAAGTGCAACCCCTCATATTTATATGGATTAACTCCATCTGCCACTTCTGTGCCCACAAATGCAAATGCTCTAAATTTCACTTTAATTAGTATAATGAAAGAGCATCAAATCTAATGTTACACAGGTCTGGATTTGGAATGGGCCCCATTTCCTACCTGTTTCTATAATATATACAATTCATAAATTTAGCTGATACACAAACTCAATAATTTGCTGAGGGCATCAAGTGCTGCAGCCCCAACACCTACCATAGCCTAATGCATAGTAATCAAATGTGCTTTTTCCTTCAGCAGCACAAATTGCTGAGACAGACAGAAATGCCAAACTTGTAGCTTTGCCATTGTTCAAAACAGTTCTTAACATACGGGGCCTCCAAGCCAAGTTTTAAGTTTACTTTTAATAATGTATCTTGAAATAAAGCTACATAAAATTTTAAACACAATATTTTGAAGGGTAACAGGTTATTCTTAAATTCTACCTTTCTGGCATTTATTCACAGCTCAAAATAGTTCAACTAACATCAGTCCAAATTTACCTGCTTGAAGTTAGTTGATCTAAAGGATACAGGACCTTGATAAAAACAAAAAGTTCAGTGTTGTTGTTGAATATGTGATACAAGGGAAAACTTCACTACTTGTTCTTTTAAGTGTATCACAGCAGTCAGCCGTTCTTGTCTGGCTCACGGTGGCAGGATTGCTCTCTTTTCAGATTAACCGGATCACAATATGAACATTCCTGACTCAACCCTTTTAGTGGCTAGCTCAACACTCAACCCTGCACAGATGGAAAGTGTGCTTGGGGCAGGGGGGGGGGGGGGGGTGGCCTGACTTGGATTCAAACGCAGGAGCCTTCGCTCCGCAATTCGGCACTGATACCATTGCGCCACCAGCCGGCCTACTTCCCTGCTCAATGAACCAGTGTTGTGCTTATAATCTACTTCGAGGAGCCATATTTCTATTTTCTGTTTGTATTGTATTGTGTGGTGCATTTATTATGGTTATCTGTCAATGCATTACATATTCACACTCAGTTTAAAGTTAGTTTATTGGGGAGGGAGTGAGCTACAAGGAATTTTTTTTTGTTGACTGCAATTTAATTTTGTTATTTAGCTAATTGGGATGCTTGGTATCACTTTGTTACTTCACGAATTAGAATGCTTAGTTGTATTGATTTGAATGCTAAGATCGATATATTACTTGTGTAGCTTTGCTCCATTAAGATCATTCAACTTTACTAGAATCATAATAAGGGATCACTAAATATACATTTTTCAATTTGAGAATTCATTATTTGGTATCACATCATACAGCATTGATTACCCTGGCTTAGTCTCTCAGCAATTTTTGGTTTGTTTTTAAATAACTACCTTCTTTCCCCCCCCCCCCCCCCCCCCCACAAAAAAACAAAAAAGTTACACCAAATGACAAAGGATTGCCTTGGACATTTTGGCAAAACTAGAGTAGGCTGCAGCAAGTAAATGACCTTTTGTCAATTTATGTTGTGGATTTGTGGCTTGAAAAGAGTTTGGAATGGTCAGCACTGCCCATCTATTGGGGACCATTGCTCAATTACGTGTGCAGTGTTTGCCTGCCACTTTGTTTTATTAAAGTATTGCAATATTCCCATTGCTAACACACGAAGTGACAGCTGTTTGTTCC
The DNA here is from genome assembly GCF_030028105.1 of Mobula birostris. Taxonomy (NCBI): domain Eukaryota; kingdom Metazoa; phylum Chordata; class Chondrichthyes; order Myliobatiformes; family Myliobatidae; genus Mobula; species Mobula birostris. Next base: position 138,810,100 of record NC_092374.1, on the reverse strand, counting down.
TTGTGTTATAAATGCTATGGATGCATAGGTGGTTTGTTTTCTACATTTATTGAATCAAATATCATCAGTGCTATAGGTAAGACTGATGGAAGCCTTGCTCACACTGCTTTCATGAAGGATCTCATCTTCAAACATTATGCCAAAAAGAGGACCAGCAAAGGATCTGAAACAGTCTGGTATTTTCCACATCATGGTGTTCATCAGCTCAGAAACAGAAAGGGGAAACATCATGTGTTCCCCTGTGAAACAACTTGTCAGAGAGTATCACTTAATGCTCATCTATTACAAGGATCAGATTGTATGAGCTCACTGCTTGGGGTCATAACCAGGTTCAGAAAAGAATGATGATCATGGTAGTTGTTGAATCAACATTTCATTAGGTTAAAAGTACCAGTAGAAGATGCAGAGCGGGTGAGATTTCTCTGGTGGCCTGATGACCCCAGCCAAGATAAGGTGGGCCTCAGAATAGTGGTACATCACTTTGAAGCAACTTCATCACCGAGCTGTGCCAATTTCACTTGGGAAATGTGAAGACAATGAAGAATAATTCAGCCTCAAGACAATGGATAAGGTTTTGCACTGCTTCTATGTTGAAGACTGCCTTGTGTCAGTGACCGAGGAAGAAGTGTTACATAGAAACATAGAAAATAGGTGGAGTAGGCCATTCAGCCCTTTGAGCCTGCACCGCCATTTATTATGATCATGGCTGATCATCCAACTCAGAACCCTGCCCCAGCCTTCCCTCCATAGCCCCTGATCCCTGTAGCCACAAGGGCCATATCTAACTCCCTCTTAAATATAGCCAATGAACTGGCCTCAACTGTTTCCTGGGGCAGAGAATTCCACAGATTCACCACTCTGTGAAGAAGTTTTTCCTAATCTCGGTCCTAAAAGGCTTCCCCTTTATCCTCAAACTGTGACCCCTCGTTCTGGACTTCCCCAACATCGGGAACAATCTTCCTGCATCTAGGCTGTCCAATCCCTTTAGGATTTTATATGTTTCAATCAGATCCCCCCCTCAATCTTCTAAATTCCAACCAGTACAAGCCCAGTTCATCCAGTCTTTCTTCATATGAAAGTCCTGCCATCCCAGGAATCAATCTGGTGAACCTTCTTTGTACTCCCTCTATGGCAAGGATGTCTTTCCTCAGATTAGGGGACCAAAACTGCACACAATACTCCAGGTGTGGTCTCACCAAGACTTGTACAACTGCAGTAGTACCTCCCTGCTCCTGTACTTGAATCCTCTCACTATAAATGCCAGCATACTTTTTCACCGCCTGCTGTACCTGCATGCCCACTTTCAATGACTGGTGTATAATGACACCCAGGTCTCATTGCACCTCCCCTTTTCCTAATCTGCCACCATTCAGATAATAATCTGTTTTCCTATTTTTGCCACCAAAGTGGATAACTTCACATTTATCCACATTAAATTGCATCTGCCATGAATTTGCCCACTCACCCAACCTATCCAAGTCACTCTGCATCCTCTTAGCATCCTCCTCACAGCTAACACTGCCACCCAGCTTTGTGTCATCTGCAAACTTGGAGATGCTGCATTTAATTCCCTCATCCAAGTCATTAATATATATTGTAAACAACTGGGGTCCCAGCACTGAGCCTTGCGGTACCCCACTAGTCACCGCCTGCCATTCTGAAAAGGTCCCGTTTATTCCCACTCTGCTTCCTGTCTGCTAACCAATTCTCTATCCACATCAATACCTTACCCCCAATACCGTGTGCTTTAAGTTTGCACACTAATCTCCTGTGTGGGACCTTGTCAAAAGCCTTCTGAAAATGCAAATATACCGCATCCACTGGTTCTCCCCTATCCACTCTACTAGTTACATCCTCAAAAAATTCTATGAGATTCGTCAGACATGATTTTCCTTTCACAAATCCATGCTGACTTTGATGATTTCACCACTTTCCAAATGTGCTGTTATCACATCTTTGATAACTGACTCCAGCAGTTTCCCCACCACCAACATTAGGCTAACCGGTCTATAATTCCCCAGTTTCTCTCTCCCTCTTTTTTTTTTTATATAAAAAAAGTGGGGTTACATTAGCCACCCTCCAATCCTCAGGAACTAGTCCAGAATCTAATGAGTTTTGAAAAATTATCACTAATGCATCCACTATTTCTTGGGCTACTTCCTTAAGCACTCTGGGATGCAGACCATCTGGCCCTGGGGATTTATCTGCCTTTAATCCCTTCAATTTACCTAACACCACTTCCCTACTAACATGTATTTCGCTCAGTTCCTCCATCTCACTGGACCCTCTGTCCCCTACTATTTCTGGAAGATTATTTATGTCCTCCTTGGTGAAGACAGAACCAATATAATTATTCAATTGTTCTACCACGTCCTTGCTCCCCATAATCAATTCACCTGTTTCTGTCTGTAGGAGATCTATATTGTCTTTACCAGTCTTTTCCTTTTTACATATCTATAAAAGCTTATACAGTCAGTTTTTATGTTCCCTGCCGGTTTTCTCTCATAATCTTTTTTCCCCTTCCTAATTAAGCCTTTTGTCCTCCTCTGCTAAACTCTGAATTTCTCCCAGTCCTCAGGTGAGCCACTTTTGCTGGCTAATTTGTATGCTGCTTCTTTGGAATTGATACTATCCCTAATTTCTCATCAGCCATGGGTGCACTATCTTCCTTGATCTATTCTTTTGCCAAACTGGGACAAACAATTGTTGTAGTTCATCCATGCAATCTTTAAATGCTTGCCATTACATATCCACTGTCAATCCTTTAAGTGTCATTTGCCAGTCTATCTTAGCTAATTCACATCTCATACCTTCAAAGTTACCCCTCTAAGTTCAGAACCTTTGTTTCTGAATTAACTACGTCACTCTCCATCTTAATGAAGAATTCCACCATATTATGGTCACTCTTACCCAAGGGGCCTCATGACAAGATTGCTAATTAACCCTTCCTCATTGCTCAAAACCCAGTCTAGAATAGCCTGCTCTCTAGTTGGTTCCTCGACATATTGGTTCAAAAATCCATCCCGCATACATTCCAAGAAATCCTCTTCCTCAGCATTTACCAATTTGGTTCACCCAATCTACATGTAGATTGAAGTCACCCATTATAACTGCTGTTCCTTTATTGCACACATTTCTAATTTCCTGTTTAATACCATCTCCGACCTCACTACTACTGATAGGTGGCCTGTACATAACTCCCACCAGCGTTTTCTGCCCCTTAGTGTTACGCAGCTCTACCCATATCGATTCCACATCTTCCCAGTTTATGTCCTTCCTTTCTATTGCGTTAATCTCATCTTTAACCAGCAACACCACCCCACCTTCTTTTCTTTCATGTCTATCCCTCCTGAATATTGAATATCCCTGAATGTTGAGCTCCCATCCTTGGTCACCCTGGAGCCATGTCTGTGATTCCAACTATATCATAATTATTAATAACAATCTGCACTTTCAATTCATCCACATTACGAATGCTCCTTGCATTGACACACAAAGCCTTCAGGCGCTCTTTTACAACTCTTAGCCCTTATACAATTATGTTGAAAAGTGGCCCTTTTTAATGCTTGCCCTGGATTTGTCAGCCTGCCACTTTTACTTTTCTCCTTAGTACTTCTTGCTTCCACCCCAAAGTGTTGTCTACCATGACCTTGATCACATTTGTGCTAAAAGCCACTTTTGAATCAAAGTGGAAAAGCAACAGATACAGTGTGCTAGCTGTGATATCAGAAGAGCAAAAGACATTTCTTCAACAAAGAGTGTACTGGATGTGCAGTGGTGCTTTAAATCTGATACTTTCAAGTTTAAGGTCACCATCCAAAATAGACCACTCACAAGAAGAACCCTCTCCACAGCCAGTTCCATCTGTGATCCTTTAGGAATCTTGAGTCCAGTGGTGCTATCTGCTAAGATGACCCTACAAGGCCCATGTACAAAAGAGTTTGGTTAGAATGACACTATGCCAACATCAGTAGTCATGAGTGGACAAGCTGGCCAGAAGAACTGCTAGTTGAAAGACTTCAAGGGTGTTAAGATATTTAAAACCACTATATTTGAGAAATTACTCTGCAGTTACACTTTACAGACTCAAGCAAAGATGGTTATGGAGCAGTGACCTACCTATTGTGCACAATGTGCAGCCTCAGGCAGAGTCTTTTATAATGGGAAAAATCTAGGGTAGCTCAATTGAAGTCAGTATCCACCCCTTGTACAGAGCTCACCACTAGTACAATGGCAAGCTATATGGACATATTCCAGAGAAAGGAGTTGCACATGCAGCTCCATGACCCAGTTATTGGATTGATAGTACTTCTGTACATAAGTAAATCAAGAATGAAGCTTCCAGGTTCTAAGGTTTCACAAGCATCTCAATGGAGGTATGTCATCAATTCTCTGGAGGCCACATCTACCAGGTTCACTAGAACACTAAAACACAGTACAGGCCCTTCAGCCCTTGTTGTACACCCATATATTCCTTTTTAAAAAAGCACAAAACCCACACTACCCCATAACCCTCCAATTTTTCTTTAATCCATGTGCCTGTCCAAGAGGCTCTTAAATACCCCGAATACTTCAGCCTCCACCACCATCCCTGGCAAGTCATTCCAGGCACCCACAACCCTGTGTAGAGAACTTATCCCTGATATCTCCCCTAATCTTCCTTCCCCCAACTTTGTATACCCTCTGGCATTTGCTATTCATGCCCTGGGGAACAGGTACTGGCTATCCACCCTATCTATACCTCTCAATCTTGTAGACTTCTATCAAGTCCCCTCTCATCCTTCTATGCTCCAAACAGAGAAGTCCCAGCTCTGCTAACCTTGCCTCAAGACTTGTTTTCCAATCCAGGCAACATCCTGGTAAATCTCTGCCCCCTCTCCACAGCTTCCACATCCTTCCTATAATGAGGTGACCAGAACTGAACACAATACCCTAAGTGTGGTCTCACCAGAGATTTGTAAAGTTGCAACATGACCTCTCTACTCTGAACTCAATCCCCCTATTATGGAAGCCTAGCATCACATAAGCCTTTCTAATTATCCTATCAACCTGTGCACCAACCTTGAGGAATGTATGGATTTGAACCCCCAAGGTCCCTCTGATCATCCACATTCCTAAGTAACCATTAACCCTGTACTCAGCCTTCTGGTTTTGTTCTTTTTATATAAAAAAAAAAGCATCACCTCACACTTATCAAGATTGAATTCCATCCTCCACTTCTCTGCCTAACTCTGCATCTTGTCTATATCCTCTTGTAACCTTTGACAACCTACAGCTCCATCCACAACTCCAACTGTCGTGTCATCCGCAAACTCGCTCACCCCATCCTTCCGCCTCTTCATCCAGGTAATTTATAAAAATCACGAAGAGCAAGGGTCACAGGACAGATCCTTGCAGTACTCCACTAATCACCAACCTCCAGACAGAATACTTTCCTGCCACTACCACTCTCTGCTTTCTTCCTGTAAGCCTTTTTTTTTTTAAATAATCTTAACAGTCAAGGTTCCACTGATCCCATGCCTCATGACTTTCTGGATGAGTCTCTCGTAGGGGACCTTTTCAAATGCCTTGCTAAATTCCATGCAGACCACATCTACCACCCTACCCTCAATCTCTTTTGTTAACTCTTCAAAAAAAAAACTCAATTAGGCTCATGAGGCACGACCTTCCCTTCACAAAGCCATGTTGACTATCCTTGAGTAGACTACTTCTCCAAATGCTTATACATCCTATCCTCAAGAATCCTTTCCAATAGTTTGCAGACCACCAACACAAGACTCCAGTCTATACTTCCCAGGATTCTCCCTATTACTTTTTAAAATATAAAAAAGCAAGGGAACTACATTTGCCATTCTCCAATCCTCCAGCACCTTCCCTGCAGCCAAAGAGTATTCAAAGATCATAGCTACTGCTCCAGTGATCTCTTCTCACTTCCCACAGCAATCTGGGGTATATCATGTCCAGCCCTGGGCACTTATCAACACTTCTTCCTTTATCTCCACATTGTCCAGCACACAGACCTGTTCTATTTCGACATCAACCTGATCAAGGTAGTTTTCACTTGTGAATACTGAGGCAAAGTATTCATTTAGGACCTCCCCAGCCACCAGGTGCATTGCTTTCTTTATCCTTTAGCTGCCCCTTCACGGTCATCCTTCTATTCTTCATATACACACACACAGAATGCCTTGGGGTTCTCATTAATCCTACATGCCAAGGCCTTGTCATGCTCCCTTTGAGCTCTCCCAGGTTCTTTAAGCTCCTTCCTGGCTACCTTGTATTTCTCATGAGCCCCTCCTGCTTCTTATATTTAACATATGCTTCCTTCTTCCTCGACAAGTTGCCTGCATTTCATCAGCCATGGTTCCCTTTTCCTTGTCTCAGAGGGACAAACCTATCCTGAACCCAACACAAGTGGTTCCTAAACTTCCTGTACATTACTTCTGTACTTTCACCCTTGAACACGGTTCCAACTTACTCACTAGTTCCCATTTCATCCCTTCATAGTTAGCCCTTCCCCAGTTAAGTATCTTCCCCATTGTGCTTTTAATCCTTTTCCATAGCTATGTTGAAGCTAAGAGTTGTGATTATTCACCAAAATGCTCCCCCACCCAGAGGTCTGCTACCTGACAAGGTTCATTACCCAGAACTAGATCCAGTATGGCCTTTCCTCTCATTGGCCAGTCCACATACTGTGTCAGGAATCCCTCTTGAGAACACCTGATAAATTTGGCCCCATCTATCCCCCTTGCAGTCAGGAGGTACCAGTCAATATGGGAGACGTTGAAATCACCCATAACTACAACTCTATTTCCTGCACTGTTCTAAAATCTGCCTGCTTATCTGCTCCAGTGTCCCAAGGACTATTTGGAGGCCTATAGACTACTCCCAGCACACTGATTGATCCCTTCCTATTTCTGACCTCCACGCACACTCAGTGGATACTCCCTCCGCAGCATCCTCCCTTTCTATAGCTGTTCCTTGAAGTGAAGGTGAAAACATTCTGAAGAGCAAGTCTTCAGCATCTTCTTCAGCCTGAAAGGAAATGGCCTGCGAGTCCTGAATACTCTGAAGATAGAGCTAGATTATCTGGAAGTAAAGGGAAGTGTTACACTGAATGCCATGCAGATTGGAGGACATGAGAACATATAATCCAACTCACCTTGGACCTGTTAGAGGGAGACGGTGACCTGGATTCTTAGATTTAAGAACTTACTCACTTTTTTAAAATCAGAAAAAGAAACAATCAAAATTTGCTTGTGCTCAGTCTGATTGGATGAAAGACAGGGTATTCTTTGAAGAGAGACCAAGGAGGCCAAAAGAGAGATCGGTCAAAACTGTCTCAGTAGTGGCGCTCAAAGGCTAAAATGTAGATCATTGGGTTTTGCCAAAGGATTTCCAGATGAATTCTTAAGTTTGCAAAATGGGAAGTGTGACAAGAAACAGCTATATTTTCAAGCTCAATCCAGTACCTGAAGATGGTGGCTGGCTTAGTAAGGCAGCTATGCCTAAACATCCTGTTACACTGGCAAAGGATGTTCATATCTCAGACATCATTCTGAAGCATATACAACAAAGTGGAGCATGGTGGCTATAACCACTGGATTCCTAGTACTAGTACAGCTACAGAAAGAATCACAAGTGGTATTTGTCAATGGTTGTCTGCAGCACCAGGATGCCAGCACATGGCAGATCTACCTCAGGACAGCTAGTTAAACAAGCTATTCACGTTGAAATGGTACGTTCTTTAAATGGTACCTTTAAACACATTCCTTTGTTAATGCACTTCACTTTATAATAAAACAATGCGATGAACTTTGCTGCAGCTGAGCATGCTTTGTGAGAAGCCATTGAGAAGTTGAATCAATCACAAATCAGTGTTGCCTTCAAAAAGGAATTAAGTGGACTTTTAAACCCCTGGCTGGTTCATATCATGGGGGAACATTGGGAGAGATTCACCAGGTCTGTGCAAAAGATCAATTCCACCATGAAGGTGCAGAATCTTGACAAAAAGGGCTTCCACACAATACTTTGCAAACTAGAGACTGATATCAATGGTCATCCAATTACTAAAGCATCCTCCAATCCCAATGATCTGGAAGCACTAACACCCAATCATGTTTTCTCTGAAGACCTCACCATCTTTACCACCAGGATAGTTCCAAAAAGACTACCTTTATGTTCATTATGATACAAGCAGGTGCAATACATGTCAAACTTATTTTGGGAGAAGCAGATCAAGCAATATTTACCCAGTTACTGGAATGTCAGAGATAGTCAGGTATAAAATGCAAATTCCTCACAGGAGATGTGCCTATAATTGATGACACTGCACTTTAAAGACTCATTGATTCTGGGATGAATCATTCAAGTGTTTTCAGACAGAAAAACTTTTGTGCAGCAGGCATGCATCAAGACCAACTGTCTAAACAGGCAAGATCTCTTCTAAAGGAGGCAGAGGTTTGAGGAGATACAGCTCTAGAAGCATCATGACACTAACTGACTGGTATTGACTCCACTGGAAGAAAGTGGACATTTGTACAAATGTTCTATGTTTGCCCTTGAAAAGTTCATGTCTCCTGTCTTAAAATTTATAACTACATACTACTATAATGCAATCAGGAGCTGGGATGTAGAAACTATGCATCTATTTTCTGTCTATTTTGTGCACCATTTATTATGGTAATCTGTCAAGTAGGTTGGACATGATAGAAGCAAATGAACAGAGTTACATATTAACGCTTGGTCTTAGTTTAGTCTAGCCTATTGGAGAAAGCATGAGCCACCAGGAGTGATTTTTTTTTTTTATTGACAGCAATTTGCTAACTTCATTATTTCACTAACTGGGACTGTATCATTAACTAGATTGCTAATTTGTTACTTTGCCAGAGTGCTTAGTTACACTGATTTGAACACCAAGGTTGCCATATTGCTCATTTAGTGTCATTTGTTCATCTTTACTGTAATTGTGTTATAAAGGGTCGAAGGTACTTTTCAATTTGGAACATTATTGGGAAGCACATCATACAGTGTTGATTACCCCTCAGTGAGTTTGGTTTGTTTTCAACTACTGCACTACTGTAAGGTGGTTCTTTTGAAAAAAAAATGTGATAGCACAGAACTACCCAGTTACACGTACTGGAAATACTACATCTTCCCAGAGTCTAGTACTAATTGAACCACAATGACAATGGAGTCAGGTTGACATACATACAATGGTATGCAAAAGTTTAGGCACCCCTAGTCAAAATTTGTTACTGTAAATAGCTAAGTAAAAGATAACCTGATTTCCAAAAAGCATGTTAAAGATAACATTTCTTTAATATTTTAAGATTACTTTATTTCCATCTTTTGCAGTTTCAAAACAGGAGGGAAAGGGCCTGAAGCAAATGTTTGGGCACCCTGCATGGTCAGTACTTAGTAGCATCCCCTTTGGCAAGTAGCACAGCTTGTAAACACTTTCTGTAACCAACTAAGTATTTCAATCCTTGTTCGGGGGGATTTTTGCCCATTCTTCCTTGCAAACGGCTTCTAGTTCTGAGAGATTCTTGGTCCGTCTTGCATGCACTGCTTTTTTGAGGTCTATCCACAGATTTTTGATGATGTTTCGGCCAGGGGACTGTGAGGGCCATGGCAAAATCTCCAGCCTGCGTCCCTTGAGGTAGTCCATTGTGAATTGTGAAGTGTTTAGGATCATTATCCTGTTGTAGAAGCCATCCTCTTCATTTTTTTTAATATCTAAAAACAGAGTGTGATGCTTGCTTCCAGAATTTGCTGGTCTTTAATTGAATTCATTCTTCCCTCTACCAGTGAAATATTCCCCGTGCCACTGGCTGCAGCACAAGCCCAAAAGCACGATCAATCCACCCATGCTTGACAATTGGAGGGGTGATCTTTTCATGAAATTCTGCACTCTTTTTTTCTCCAAACATACCTGTGCTTATTGCAGCCAAAAAGTTCTATTTTAACTTCATCAGTCCACAGGACTTGTTTCCAAAATGCATCAAATGTTTAGATGTTCCTTTGCAAACTTTGACAGAATTTTGTGATGACACAGGAAATGTTTTCTTTTGATGACTCTTCCATGAAGGTCATATTTGTGCAGGTGTTGCTGCACAGTAGAACAGTGCACCACCACTCCAGTCTGCTGAATCTTTCTGAGGATCTTTTGCGGTCAAACTGGGGTTTTGATTTGCCTTTCTAGCAATCCTACATGCAGTTTTCTTGGTCTTCTAGACCTCAACTTGACCTCCACCATTCATGATAACTGAGGAAATGGCTACCTGAAAATACTGTGCTTTCTTCTTATAGCATTCTCCTGCTCTGTAGGCATCATTTTAATTTTCAGTGCTAGGCAGCTTAGAGGAGCCTGTGGCTGCTGATTGTTGGGACAAGGTTTGAGGAATCAGGTATTTATAAAGCTTTGAAATTTGCATCACTTGGCCTTTCCTAACAATGACTGAACAAGCTAAGGTCTGAGACCTTGGTAAAAGTTACCTGAGAGTTCAAATCTCATGGGGTGCCCAAACTTTTGCATGGTGATCCTTTCCTCCCCCCCCCCCCACCACTCTAAAATTGTACAAAAATACACTAACTTCGCTTAAAATGAAGAATATTTCATCTTTGACTCTGAGATCAGTTTATCTTCTACTCACTTAACTAATCCCAATAACAGAAATTTTGACTGGGGTGCCCACACTTTTGCATACCACTGTAGTAGCAGCTATAATCACAATCACATCATCCTATTAACATTTCAAATTTCTTTAAAATAACTTGTTTAAACTCTTATGAACTGAACCTTTCAATGCTTAACCACCAAAACTACAACATCTAAATAGCAAATGAGAGCTTGTGATAACTGCCTCTTTAAACAATCAAATATGGTACAACTGCAAAGAATTACTATCAAATTTTCCATTCAAATATACTTGATATCTTAAACATTTAGATGACAAACTTTTGAAAACAAGAATCAAAATGATGAGCAACAGCAAAGCCTAGACTGCCATGGCAGATACACAGGCTTGACAGTCACCCAGCCTAACCACTGCAGAGAAAGCTAGCTCAGGAGCATTGGATGCAAAAAAACAAGACTTGAGGATATGTATGAAAATGTCCACCTCACCTGATCAAGGTGCTTAGGATGTAGGATGGTGGTAGAAAGAGGAAGTATGAGATCAGGCATTTTGCCTCAATTAGAGGAAAGTGTTGAGAGGGGGAGGGATGGCAGATTGGGAGATCCCCAAAAAACAGAACAGGGAAGGGGAGATCAGGCTAGGATCACATTGTAACTAGTGCTACTTGTGAAAAAATGGTGCAGTGGATGCAAAAGCCAGTGAGGCTCTAGGTGACAAAATGTGCCAGAGATCAAGAGCCATTGGATTGTCAATTGCAGGGTCAAGACTCAAAAGTGATCAGCTAGTCTGTACATTGGAGATCATGAGATGTTGGATTTTGCATTGTGGGAATGAAATCTGAAAAGGTGAGTGGGATCAATCAGGACATTCTGCATGCTTGAGATAATGGGGTAATTACGGACTTTGCAAGGACCAGAAAAACAAAGTTACATTTAAGCAACACAGCCATCATAGGAGCAACCATTTCATGAATGGACAGTGTTAATGGGATCTCAAGGCTTTGGCTCAAAGAGCTCTCTTTCTCATTGCAGTTGGAGCATTAGGAATGCCAGGCAAGATAGTAGAATGCTTTTCTTGCAGGATGTGCAATGGCAGAGAGACTTTCAGTGTCTGATAACTACACCTCCATGAGGTGAATCCACTTGCAGTATCATCAGATTATGCAAGGAAATTGGAGCTAAATGAACTCCAGATCATTTGGGAGGCTCAGGGACTGCTTGACAGGTGATATAATAAGTACTATAGTTACTCTGAAGGTGCAGGATACAGGTAACTGGGTGACCATCAGGAGGGAAAGTAGATAGGCAGCCTGTGCCGGGTACCTTTTTAAGGGGAACAGTCATCAAGTATACTGCTTTGGATACTCTGAACAGTAATGACCTAGTAGAGAAAGCCATAGTTATGATCCCTGACATGGAATCTGGCTCTGTGGTTTAAAAGAAAAGCAAAGTGGCAAGGGATTCAGTGGTTAGGGGATCAGACAGGAAGCTCTATCAAAGGGATTGAGATTCCTGCACAGCATCTTGCCTTGCAAGTGCCAGATTCAGGGGCATCTTGATCAAATCTATAGCATTCACAAGTGGGCAGAGAGCAGCCAGAGGTCATGGTCCATCTTGATACCACTAACAAAGGTAGAGGTGACCAGGCCCTGCAAAGTGAGTTCAGGAAGTTGGTTGTTAAGTTAAAGACAGGATTTCTAGTTGTGATGTCAGAATTAATCATCACTGGCACACATCCTGAAATGTGTTGTTCTGTATAAGTACATTACAACAGACTATAAAGTATATATAAAATTTAGTGCAGAAAGGGACAAATGAGGTACTGTAAAAAAATTCCTTGTCCATTCAGTAACTTAGGGATGAGGCAAAGAAACTCTCCCAATAAGTGTCTTCCTTGATAGTAGCAATCAGAAAAGGGCATCACCTGGATGCTAAGTCCTTCATTATGGATACAGCTTTTCAGAGGCATCAACTTTTGAAGATGTCCTCAATGCTCAGAGGCCAGTGCCCATGATGGAGCTGGCTGACCTCAACCTCATGCAACAGCACCTTCATACCAGATGGTGATGTAACAAGTCAGAATGTTCTCCATGGTACATCTCCAGAAATCTGCAAGTCTGTTGACATACCAGATTACCACTTCCAATGGAATATAGCCACTGTCATCATGCCTGCTTGAAATTGTATCAATGTGTGAGCTAGGATAGATTTTCAGTTGTTGACATCCAGGAACTTGAAACTAATCACTCTTCCACTGCTGACAACTGGTGAGTGTAATCTCCGTTTCCCCTTCCCAAAGTTCTTGGTCCTGCTGACACTGAATGCAAAGTTGTTGAGAAACCACTCAAGGAGCAAATCTCTCAGCTGCATTTCCTCCTTACCATCTGAAATCCTAATAAATCTCAGGATTGCTACCTGCACCAACATACTTGAGGCCAGAAACAACAAAATATAGGCCCAAGTCTGTGCCACCATGACTGATCCATTTTCTCCTCAGCCTTGATCTCCTACCCTCTCCCTATATGCCTTCATGAGAGGTAGTCAATGTTGCAGTCCAGGACCCTTCATCAGGACTAACTGAAAGGGGTAGTAAGATATAGTCCTGAAGGGTCCTGGCCCAAAATGATGACTGTACCTCTTCCTATAAATGCTGCCTGGCCTGCTGCATTCCACCAGCATTGTGTTCCTTTAATATACTCAAATGACTTGACCTACCACCACAGGAAACTCTCCACATCCACTATCAAGGTCTTTCAATACTCAATAGGTTTCAATGAGATCAAGAAGATAACACAGATCGATATACGGCCACAGAAATAGTGCAGCAGGGAAGAATTTTTAAAAAAAAATTGGGCTCTCTTCCAAGGGCAGTGGGACATGTATGAACAGTCTAGTTTACACCCAAACCTCATTCTTTCAGAAAGGTTTGCTAATATTGCACCAAGGGTGGGGAAGAGGATGGGAAGCAGATTGCCAGGTCATATAGTGGATTCATTGTGGGAAAAGATGTTATTAAGACAGGAATTGAAGTTCAGCATGTTGGAAATGGTGCTGAGTTCCATCAATTTCAGAGTATTACAGGTAAGGCAGATGAACACAGCATATGAAATTATAACATTGCAGCCATTAGTGAGACTTGTTGCAGGAGAGGCTGCACTGACAACCCAAAGTCCCATTGTTTTAGACATAACAGGAGAAATTAGAGGGAGGAATGGTATTATTTATCAGTTCCTCCAGCATTGTGTTAACAAACTATGGAATGTAAACCCTATTAGTGAAATAAAGCATCTCACTTCCAAAAACCTAAGAAAGCAGAATGACATCCTAACAACCGACAGGGTAATAGCTCTGCAAGTCAGTGGGTTTATAGTAAATGAGTCTGCCTCAAGACAAACAGATCAAGAGAAAGCTGTCAAATTGTTGAGTATCCACTTTTCCCACATTTACTATATCAATTCACAATATAAACAATATTTGGAGATCATTTATGGAATTTATCTATTGGATCATCAGCAGGTAAAGAAACCCTTGGAATCAGATTACAGAGCTTTGTTCATTTGACTGGGGGCAGGGGGGTGGGAGAGATAAATCAAGCAACTAGTTAATTCATTTATTGCATTTAGAAATGCAGCACAAGAAGCCAACACCATCCAATTACAGCCATGTGACCAATTAACCTGACACTGAAATGTGGGAGGAAACCCACAGTAATGGGGGAGAATACAAAACTCCTTGCTGGAGTTGAATGCAGGTTGCTGGTGCTGTAATTGCATGCTGCCAACTGCTACAGTGCCACCCAAAGTAGTCTAGCTACACTTCTCTATAGCAAAGCACGACTTGAGCCTGAGTCTGAATCCACAGGGGTTACCATTAGCCTGGTGTCTGCCAAACCACAAGCCTGCTGGAGGCCAAATACTCTCTGCCCTGGGTTTAGAAGACACTATGCATACAAGGTGGAAGGGGGAGGGAAAAGCAACATCCAACAGAACCACGTTAATTACAGTTTTACACCAGAGGTCACTGGAGATCATTGCTACTGTAATAGTATCACAATTTCAGTTGCTAGAGGGACAAACATGCAGTGCAGCAGACTAATTGACAGAACTAGTATAAAACAGTACCTGGAACCATATACTACAGTTAATCCCATTCTCTCCTCACCCCCCCCCCAAAATTTACCAGCAAATGAGCAGCTAGTGCAGGAATTTCTCTGGATCACTGGAACCTGGGGCATGGGGGACCCGTACACAGGGATGATTAGAAACTAAATGGGAAAACAATCTTGGAAGAGGTTCACTACTGCTACCCGAGATATTTACATTTGATTTATAAAGGGAATAAAACCAGAGCAGATGACAGGAAGAAGCTGAAATCCATAGTTGTAAGCACCAATACTTACTACTCAATTATCCTTACAGCAAGGCTGCTATATTTACTGCATCAATGCAAAAGCAAAACATCCAGGGGCAGATTTAGAATATCTAGAGCAAAATGCATTCATTTTCCACTTTCTTGGAGAAACTTACATATTAATAAGTTATACTACTTTGCCAAATGTTATTTGGTATAATTTGATTGTATGATCTTTAAATGTTAGATCAAATGGTACAAAACTTCCAAATGGCTAGGAAGCAAGATTAGAGATGTCAATTTCAATCTGAATATTAACAGTGACATTTGGAGCAGTTAGCACCAAATGCTAACTGCTTGAGTGGGGTAAGGTTTGGTGCCTAATGGCTCAGTGTTTCAACCTTTCAGACAATTTGATGGGTTGCAGACAATCATAGCTGCAAGGGATTTTATAGATTTGAGCCCATACAGATAGAACACAAGGTGCCAACACAGATGGAGCAATAATATTGCTAACAAATAGAACATTTACAGGGGTAACTGAAACCATGGGGTCCAAGCTCATAAGTGGCTGCAAAGGTTAATAAAATGCTAAAGACAGAATGACATGCTTATAGCCATTTTTGTTGCAGCTTCATAATACTCTGGTCTGACTCAAATCATTAGGGTCAATTGGATTATTGCTTTCATTTATAATCCTTGTTACAGCAAAGGGTCAAGGCTTTGTGTGCAGGGGTTTTGAATGATGCTGTCCAGTTGTTGAATACATGCTTATGAAGAAAGGAATGATCTTCACTAGAGCAGTAAAAGCTGAGGGGATTTACAAGTTATAAATTCTTAAAAATCCAAATGTCCTGCTCTATGACTAAAATTCTATTACCATAGGACATTAGGGTTAGGAGAAACTATGCAGATTCTCAATGTCAGGACACAATGCAGAGTGGGAGTAGAGACACGCAGTTTAAGACCTGCTTGTGAATATACAGAGAATAGAGACCGACTTAATTAGTTCAATGAGTCAAAAGGCCTTACTAGTATTTCATGTGCAAGAAATGCATACTCCTTGTAAACCTGCAGACCATTGCGATGTTAATGTAAAACTATACATTTCCACAGAATTTTGCGATCTTAAGCATTTGCAAAGCCTATTATTCATATTAACTGACTTTAAATCAGTACAGATCTGTGGTGGTGATCAAAAGGAATGTGCTAGTTCATGTGTAGTTGTTTCAAGGTCAGAAAACATCAAATGTCACTATGCCTCTAATTAGGTGCTGGATGGGAGAAAACAATGGATCTTCAAGGCATACTGCACTGCAAGTACCAATTTTACCTCCTGCAATAATTTGACAATGTATAGGATAGGGAATAAAGATCATTGCATTAACCACCTAACTAGGTTCAAAAGTGACTTAAAATGTACACATTAAAGCAATTTTACTAAATCTGTTCAGGAACATGTGCTTGATCTTGAAGTTTAGGACATGTTTTAGGAAAAATAGGAACATAGGATTAGTTATTAAAAATCTTTCCAGTTTAGTTACTGTAAGAAACCCATTACACCAAAAATTAGTATTTCCCATCCCTCCTTTTAAACACTCCCAAAAAAAATCCTGATTTCTTCAGAATACCATTGACAAGTTTAGTACTGTGCATCATCAAAGGCTAAAAAATGCTTCATTCTCTAATGAATTTAATTTTAAATATTATTCTGCTGGGGTCAACCAGCTTTTCCAATTACTGTGAACAATAATTGGAGGAATCCTAGTCCACACCCTCAAATTGATATGGTCTCCTGACAACCTGAAAACACATTCTATTGTAAAGTGACAGTAAATGGTTTACTAGAAAGATACAAGGCACAGGCCACAAGTCCTATCTTCCAAACTGACCACAAACTACTGTCCGTAACTTGAAAACTGTCATTCTGACAGTGAGAAGTCTTATGAAATTTGTATACATGGGCTGCAAAACAGCACATCAAGGCTTTGAGGGGAAATGGAAAATAGTGTTCTAGTTAGTGAAAGTGGAGGCACAAAGTGCAAGGGCATGACAAGATAGCCTGTGAGATCAAGAATCCAATATCAGAGGAAAACTCAGTCTTATGAAAGCAGAAGCTTGGTGTTATTTGCTTTCAAGCTTCTGAATCTTGTCTAATTTTAATCAGAGCTGGAATGGGCAAGAATGCCCAGGATAGGTGGTGTCTTTATATTGGCTACTTTTCCCAGGCAGCAAGGGTAGACTGGCTTCCATCAGCTGGGTCCACATTGAGACTGTCTACTTTCTGATCTTTGTGTAGCTTTTAGTCAATTACTCAGACTTCTCTATCTATGCATGTTTTCTAATCCAGTCTAGGTAATCATTTACAAAGAGACTGAAGCCCAAAATAAATCTGAGAAGGGAAATACGCTTGAAAGGCATCAAGAGGTGCAAGAATAGCTCGCTTGTTGTCTAAAGACAATTAGTATAGATTATCAATAGGACAGATTTCTGATAAAGAGGGGCAGTCTTGACCAAACAAGATTTTTTTTTATATATAAAATCAAGTTAACTAATGTCAAAGTAGAGCCAAAATATATGCACCAGTGACACACCGATGTCCTTTTGTATAGTCACATCCATCAAGATGCTGTCCAAAAGGGCAGACCCAAGGATAAGGAGCCTCCTGACAATTCACTGGAGGCAGATTTCCTTAAACTGTGCACAGCCTTGGTCACATTGCACTAAATATTGACTACTACTCTATTGGACACATCTGATCCATGTACCTGGACTGGATGCAGTCTGTTCTTTCTACAGGATTGAAGACCATTTCTTAACCTTCATTTTCTAAAGCAAAGTAAACTTTTTTGGGGGAGGGAGAGAAATCAGTCTGCTTTGCAAGAATACAGACAAGGTCAAAAGTTATAAACACTAAGGGCAGTTTGTGGACCAGTTTCCAAAAACCAAGTTATATTTAAAATTGTACAATAACACTTTGCTCAACAGCCAAAGAATAAGGGAATAAACACTTGGACTCAAAAAGCCAGGTTTTTAAATCCAGTAAATTTTCAATTGAAAGAACAATTGGAAGCTAATGAAACCAGTCACCAGGATACCCAATAGAGAATTCAGAAGGAATTTTCCCCATAACATTAAAAATATAACTAAGTTTGATGTCTTCCTATTTTATTTGGTCAGTACCTGCCATTGAAGTGTTGCTGTGGCACTGAAGAGCACAAAGCTGCCATGATAAATATGTACATACCAAATACAACTGATTTCACATCTCCCATATTAAACTTAAAGCCAAGTTCCACCTTCAAATGGAGCAGATGCAAAATTCAATAGGTCAGGTGGTGCTTTTTTCTGCAGTCAGATTCAGCGTTACTTCTAATTTTGATGGAGTTTTTTTTGGCATTGCACATTTCCAAGTACTAACTTCAAAATAATATTCAATACTTTATTGCAAAGATTATCTGAATACTGGATGCTGTAATCTGTTGTGTAGCTGAAAATTAGTTCTATTCAATTGTGAAAATTTGCAGAGGCAACATTACATACATTGGCACTGGAAACAAAGTTCAGACCAAAAATCCAGAGACCTAAACTCTGTTCTTGTACTCTGTACTAGTAGCTTACATCGATGAGGCAAGTATCAATTAAAACTTTGCCTTTCTAAATAAAAACCCAGCATTTAAAAATACAATTTCTACACAAGATTTGATAGGGTGTGATCACCAATGGGATTCCATTGAATGAGCATGTGGTGCAAGTCAGAACATTCAAACATTACTCTATTGAGGTATGGCAGGCAAAATATTTTCTTCAGAGTGAAATATTCTTAGTGATTAAAAAGGTAAATCAACTCACTGTTGTTTTAACTGGGTACTGACCCAAATTTACATGAAAACCACGATCATTCATGGTAAAACCAAGTCTATAAATTAAGTGAACTTGAAACTCAGAGGTCCTCTTTTGGTAGACAAGTTTAATGGCCAAGTGTTAAAATGTTTATGCAACCAAAGTGTTTAAAATCACAGCCTAAAACAAAGTTTTAAAAGTCTGAATTCTTTTGACATTCCCAGCTTCAATGACAAAGGTAATATTTAAGACTACAGCCTGAATGTAATTGCAATTTTGAAACCCAAGTTCATCCATTTCCAGGATGAAAGATAATACAGGACATCTAAAACTATCACATTGTTTGAATTTACTTTTCAACCTTGGATTTTCTGCAGAGTGCAATTTGGCAAAAAAAATGGAAAGGTAACTCAATTTAGAGAACACACCCAGTGATAACACTTTACAAATTTTCTTTAAGCACCTCTGATATCTACATATTTGGCAAAATTAGATCTGCCATTCAAAATAATCAAAACAGATCTGATCATGGAACAAATGCTAAATTCCAAACCTGCCTCTTCCCCCTCCTTCTCCACCCCCCCCCCAATAACCCACAATTCCCGTGTAAGAAAGGACAATGATGTTATCTCCACTCACTTGCGCAGAAATACAGATTCACTTTTCTCTGGTAAAGTAATTTCTCCACATCTCCATCTCAAATCTATTTACTCAAATCTTAAAGCTAGTCCCCTAGTTCTAGTCTCACTTACCATTGGAAATAGCTTTGTTGCCTCTCTCAACTAACCTTTCATAATTTTTTTTTTATAATACCATTTTTCTGAACTCCATTACAAAGTCCCCAAACATTATTCATGCACAAATCTCCTAAATCCCACTGCCTAAGCGCCTAAGAGCATCCCCTCCCAAAAGTGAAAGATCTTGCATTTACAATGTTTAATCTGCCAAACCCTTGCCTAATCTAACTTCTCAAATTGAAGGAGAGCAAAGTGTGCAGAGAAAGATATTCTACACTGCCCCTTCTGACAAATCACTTGTGTTCTAAACAGTTCAGGCCTAGCACTGGGTCCTATGGCAACTCAGCTCACCACTGACTGCCATGGTCTTGAACTTCTGGATGCAAATAACAAGCTCTTCATAGCCAAAGCTTAATATTGAACTGTAATACCACTGCCCTACTTAATTCATTCACTCATTGTACACAATCAAATACCTGCAGTCATTATACTGTCACATTTATAAATGACTTTTGAAGACTTTACTGAAACAACTTTGATTCAAGCATTACATTCTTACAAAATGTTTATACCATTTGCCCTCACATATTCAAAGTTGCTTGGGATCAGATCTATCAATATTGCTTTTGTAGAAGTTTCTGAAGCACAAATCAAAAGCCTAAAGAAATCTGGATAGGAAGTGAAGTCTGTACAATAGTGATCATCCTTCTTGTAATATTAAAATGTCATGGAGCTCAGGTCAGGCAAATGCACCAAAGCTTCATTTCTCCTTGGAAGAACACTAGTAAAACCACATACACAGGCCACCAAAAGAACCTGCTACACCTGTAAATGCAAAAGAATCCATGCAATTCAGGCAAGTGCCCTGGTTCTGAAAGTTACACAGCACAGAAATAAAACCAATGGCAAAAGTTATACATGCTGATAAACTAAAGGCTTACATTCTTCTAAATCTATTCAATTGTTGTACCTCCAGATTGCTCTTCATCTCAAATAACAAATTAAAGTTTAGGAAGGAGAGCACCCAGAGGCATAATAATCTTCCCTTCTGTCAGCTGAACAAATATGGTCAGACTTCAGGAAGATAGTGCACATCAAATTCTGCTTACATCAAGTTCTCAGTTAACATCAGATTGCTCTAGTCTAACTATACAATTGCAGTGAGCAAGAAAGCATACTGGGGTGTGTACTTTTTCCAGGTTTAATACATTAGTCATATCCCATTTGAAAGTGACCAACTTTTATAGATGCCACTTAGAAAGCATCCTATCCAAGTGCATCACAGCTAGGCACAGTAACTATTCTGCCCAAGAGAAGCTGCAAAAATTATGGACAAAGTCCCACATCTCATAGAAACCACCACCACCCCCTGCCCCCCCTCCACAAACTGCATCAGTTTATAGTCAGCATAATCAAAAATGCCACAAGTTTCTCTCCAATTAGACCCAAGATACAAAATACTAAAAGCACCTCAACAAGGCCAAGGATACTTCTAATCTGTTATGACTATTGAAAGACCTCTCCCCCTATAAGACAAGGTGGGACTCTTGACCCTGCAATTCACCCCAATACAGCATTGCACTATTGCCTGCAAAGCATTCTATCACTGCTTTTATCTTATACTACCTTGATGTACTAAATCGGTAGGTTTTCACTCTCCATCAGAATACCCCAGTACCCCCTGTGGTAAAGTTTCATCTCTGGTCCTCTAAATTCACTCCCTCTCAGCTTAACCTATGCCATCTTTTAAGTAGGTTGGAATCAGCCAAGACCTCAAACATCACTATTTTTCCCTAAAGATATTGCCTAATTCAAGTTTTTGCAGCATGAAAATGAAGTGGAATCATCAAAAGGAATTGTGTATGATACTGAACAAGTGGAGGAAACCAAATTAAAACCTTAAGCATTCCAAACTCTAGGTTAAGCACATTAGGATAATTAATAGTATGTGGCAAACTGATTCTATGTGCCATGAGAACAGCAATGAACCAAGTCCTTTGGTTTCTATCTCACAGCATTTCAGCACTATTCTTTACAATTTCAAGTTGTTTTTCTTCTCACTTCATATCAAAGAAATGGGAAAGTTCCCTCTGGATTTCAAATCTTTAGAGTGAAGCATGAAGTGATTGAATGATTGAATTCAGTTTTCAACTTGATCCACCTCATTAAGAATAATCTCCTGGCTCAAGTTCTTAACTGAGATAATTTCTCAGTCTTGGGCAAAAGTAATCATTTTTACCTGTGATTGATAGTGAAAGACATGAGATTAGACAAGTACCCAGATCCAAGAGTGTTGTTGTTGTGTTTTTTTTTTAAAAAATGAGGGACACATCTTCATGGGCAATGACTTAGTCAAAAGATGAAACAGGTGTTTTAGATTTTAAATGAGTTGTCAGAACTAATACACACCCTTTGAAAAGGCAATTCAGAATTGTTGTAGGTGCAACACTATTGTTCAATTTTACAGTAGGCAAATTGCCTAAATTTATCAGGATTTGTAATAAACACAAAATGTTAATTTAAAAGGCTACAATTGAAACACTCCAATCATATCAAATTATAACAGCACTAAAAATATTCAAAACAATTTGGCAGAAGAGCCAAGTTCCAGTCAATATCAACATTTGTCTCTAACCACAGGTGGTTCCAGGATCACAATTTTTTTTTTGTCATTCACACAGAATAACTTGATGTGGCAACCCTATCTCCAGTTTTGATATGAATGACAATGAGGGACAATATGAACATCAAGTTACAAATGATAGAATCAGGATGTCCCATGTTTAATAGCTACTTTCAATGGACTTTAAGCAATGCAAACTCTGATACTTGCAATAGACAGCAATTGCTTACCAACTTCTAAATCAATTCTAAAGCAGAACCCTCTTTTCTTGAGACACAGGCATCTGATTACTAGGTTTAAAAAAAAAACACAAGTTCGTTTCATATGGGCTCCTCAAACTTCGGGGGGGGGGGGGGAGGAGAAGAGAGAAGAGAAGAGGAACACTGTTAACAGTATCATTTTTCAGCCCAACATATCAGATGGATTAAAGTGCAATTGCCTAGTCTCCTCAATTTCCAGAGCTCCAAAATGTAGCATAAACCCATTCAAAAAGCTTGAGGTCAATGATCAATAGTGGAAACAATTAGTTTAACTATGGGGAAAGGAATAATTTTGACAATTAACAAAATCTCTTCCATGGAACTTGGCAGTTCCACAAAACCTTAGAAATCTGAGCTATGGGTCTGAATCATGCTACCAGGAAGCTGCAATACTTACCCAAGATTCTAAAACCATCTCAAATTTACACTAGTAAAATCTCACTATTGGCTCATGTGCAAGATGATTAGTTGCCTGATCATTTATTGAATACTTCAAAGTTCATTGGTATTGCAGGACTATCCCACCTTTTACAAACCACCATTTCACTTACTCTACTGTTCTGGCCTATTGTTCAGCGCAACTACATTCTGGTTAACAAGACTCAAAGTTACCAGTTTTATTGAATACAATGCAAAAACATTCAAGTTTCAGATAAATGTATAATACAGCCACTTAACAGAAGTCCATGTCTGGATGATTTCAGGGCCTCAAAGGACCAGATTTATTTGGGAGACAGTCCCAATAACTACAATTGGTCTTTTGATTTGTTATTTCTGTGACAATGAAATAGCCACTTACTTCACTATAAAGCAGTTCAGCACATTACAGGGCAATTAGGGATAGACAAATGCTAGCCCCATCAGCAATATTAACATTCAGACTGAAATATCTTAGTGTAATTTTAATGCATTATTTTAAATAAAACATTACCAGATGCTGGAAAATCCTGGACCCATCTTAAACAGCATAAGGCAATAACTATTCTACAACCATGTTCCAATGTAGAATCTTACCTTATTGAACTCCATACCAGTCTGTTGACACAAGGACTGAAACATTTCAGCCAAGACTATCAAGCATTTAACCATGGAATTTACTATCAGATATAAAGTTCAGTGGATAAACTGATACCGCATAGGAATCCAAGAACCCATTATGTGACTTGAGTTGAATTACAAACATGATACCCATCTAAAAAGTTGTGAACTACTTCAATTCAACAAGCTTAATCTAAAGTGTTCTCCATTCTACCAAAATGTAGCCAACCAACCCTGGCATCAAAGTAATGCTATTGAACTCATGTCCAATCCAAATTTGTCTTTTAAACTCTCCAACTTTGCCCTCCATCTTTAACAGGCCGGGACAAGTGCAATACCATGTATATGTATCAGCATTGCAACAAATCCCAACCAGTGCCGGACAGGGTTATATGTGAAAAGCAGAAACTCCATATTGGCTGCATTTTACCACTATAGTCAGTTTTGCATGGATTTGCACAGCAATAATTATTGACAGCTGGATGCAAACCTGCAAAACTAACTAGAGAAGCTTTGAATGCAAAGTTCACATAGTTTGTTAGCTAGAAGTACTCAAGTGCTGATATTGCAGTAGATTATAAAAACACTACCTGCACTATAAGCACTTTAATACTGCTCAAGCTAGAAAGCGAAGTGTTCATACCATTTAGCAGTCAACCCAGTCCACCAGCAGTTTTGCATAGATTTGCACAACTAATTTCTTCTTGTGGTGCAACCATGCAAAACTGATAGGGAACTGCAGTATCATTAGTGGAACTTCTATGGATATTCATCAAATCTGGAGATAGGATCTAAAGCTGATCAGTTACTTATGCCAGAAGGAGCACTTAGGGCAGTAGATTCTACTCTACTTCACTATCTGCACTAGATGCACCTTAACACAAGAGACTTTACCAATGTCCACATTCTGGAACTCAGCTTCAATGAGGGTGAGATGTTACTGTCAATATAATGCTTGAAGTGCCTCCACTGCAGTAGATTTTGTATACTACCTGCACTGTAAGCACTTTGACATTACTTCTGACAAAAGATACTTGTCAGTTCTTTCAGTAAATTGACCTGCAAAAAACAAAAAAAAATGTTAGTTCCAGCTTATCAATATTAAATGAAAGAAATAAGGCTTTGAGAACTTGACAGATTTACCTTAGTTTTAAGAAACACAAAAGGACATTAGTTTTTTCTTAAATGCTTAGAAGACAAAGAGAACATTTTGGTACTAAATTTCCATATCAAGCCTACTTGTTTTATGCAAGTACAAACTATGAAAACCAAAAGTGCTGCTATGGTCAGATCAGACAGCATCTATGGCAGTATGTTGCAACATCCAAAACCAAAGACAGCATGTGGGTCAGAGTTAAAGAGCGTAGGCATGACAAACACCTCAATTCTTTAAGATCTCACTTTGAAATTTGAGTGAAAACCACCAAAGTGCCAATACAAATGCATCTGAAGAACAGCACTTACTGGGATATGAAAGTTGACTCCAAAGGATATGTCTGCATGCTTATTACTTTCATTTCAATGATTACATGAACAATGGGCAATACCCTTGAACAAAATATCATAGAACATTTTAGATCTAACATTCTTGGCACAAAAGAGCAAAATTTGACCAGAACACAGCCAACAGTATTACACCTATGTACAACCTTTCACTGTATTCATTAAGTACAGAATATTTCCAATAGTGTTTGCTGATTGCAATCTGAGTAAGAGGCAAATGGTGCAAAATTGTCATTGTTATTTGATGTTATTCTGGAGATATAAATATCTACAGTAATAAAAGATTTATATTCTCCAACATAAAGGAAAACGTGTACTATCTGCAAGTTTGCTGCTCATGCCATCTTTGAATAATCAATGCATGATGCAAATTTTACAAGAGGCAAACAATCAAGAAATGCACTGCACATTTCCTGGAGCCTTAGTAATGAACCGTGAAAACTCAGGTTAAAAATGATAAATCACAACAGTAAACAGAAGGTTACAACACTATCTCCCTTCTATATAATTCAAAACATTCTACGGGTTTATTAAAATTCCTTCTCATTTTAATGCCAGTTACTACTACAAAACCCTCATTTTAACTCAAAAATTGGATAAAAAATCTAGTTGAGTCAAAATACTGAGGGAAGAGGAAAAGCACGAAGAATTAGTGCAATGCTTTTGTATAACGTGGGTCAGTGAAGAAAATGGGCATTAATTGTTTCAGCTAAACAGCGATCAGCCTACTGAGAAGTCAAAGCAAAATGCACTATACACCCTACAAGAGTTCGGCCAGCCGCGAAATAAAAGAATACCCATGCCACTCCTGTATTTTATTTTTCGGTGTGGAAAGCGCCTGAATAAGACGGATCACATGCTGTGCAAGAAACGCTCACACCACGCGTGGGCTCGTCACGCCATCCGGAAGGCTGAGGCGGCAAGCCCCCCACGCCCATGAGGGCCCAGGCCCCCGCCATGTGGGTCTGCTCTCTGCCCCGCGCCACATTTTTTGCACGAGCCGCCACTCGACGTCGCGGGTCAACGGTCGGTCAGAAATGACGCATTCGCCAAACCCTTCGAGCACACCAACGCAGCGGCACCGGCCAAACCCGTACAAGCGCCTAGAATGCCGAGGAGGACCGGAGGTGAAAATCACACGCGGACAAAGCAAGGGGGCAGGAAGACCCGCAGCTTTAACGCTCCGTTCTCGGAAGAAAACCGCATGAACGCGGAGGCCCGCGGCCTGGACGCATGTCACAGCGCGCATGCGTACACAGCCCTCCCCCCCCCTCACAATATGGCGCTGCCGAGGCCAGAGCCCAGGAAAAAAAATCTTAACACCCCCCGATAAAAACGGGCGGCCGGGTCCCCGAAACCACCGTACACCCCTGCGGCCCGAACCTCCCAAACACGGACAGGGAGAATAGGTGCGGAGCGCTCAAATGGGAAGCCACCCCCACAGCAGGCGTAGACAACAGCCGCCGCAGCCGTTTATTTTCGAAAGGGACAGCACGCGGCCGCGCGCGAGCCCCGAGCCGCAAGCGGGCACGACACCAGGGGGTAGAAAGAGACAAGTGGCAGAGCTGCACCGCACCTCACCTCAGAACCGGCACACCGACAGGGTCCTTTGTCCCGAGCAACTTTAAATAAAACGGGTAATGGGGTGTAGAGCGAGGGCCTGCTGCTTTGCGCCGACCTCGGCAGGGAGGTTGGGCGCAGCGGGGACAGTGAGAAAGACCGAGCGAACGGGTCGGAAAGCGGAGATTACCCGCGGCCCCGATCTCTCCCCACAGCACCCCCCCCCCACCCATGACCCATCACATTAAATAGGCAGCACAACAACAGGTTTTACTTTTAATCACTCATACACAAAACCCACGGATTAGGCCACAGCCCAGCGGACGGAGTAAAGATAGGAGATGAGAATGGAGAAAAGACCTGGAGAGGAAGCCAGGGGGGTGAGGGGGGGGGGTCGTGGTTAGAAAGGGTGGTGAGAGTGGAAGAGGAGTAAGAGAGACCCGCCACTATCCGGCCCAGCGTCACTCACACACGGTGCAGATCGAAGCGGCGGCCTCTGGCTCAGCCCCGACCCGCGTCCAGCTGCGCGCTCTCTCTCTCTCGGCCCAGAGCAGTACTAGTTGCTATGTGTCCACCGACGAGCACATTAGTGAGTCTCCACTCACTCTACACTCGGGTACATTTTCCCCTTTAAAACAAAAACCTCCTCGAGGGAGCGAGGAGCGCAAACAGTTGAAGGCTGCAATTTCTCGAAAGTGGCGCGAATGCAGCACCATGTGGGTGAATGAAGGGCGGTTCCCGGTTCAACGTAAATATACTACACACAGGCTCATTAGCATGTAGCCAAGTGTCAATCACAGCCGCTGCCATAGCAACCATGCAAAAAAATTGCCTGCCTGCGTACAAGCAGCACCCACTTTGCAGTACAAACAACTGCAAATTAAGTTTGGTTTGAAGCAGGTTGAAAATGCACACTCTTTCTTCGAAGTAATATAAATGTGTTTTTGCTGATGGAACAAGGATTAGCTGTTTACAATTATCACATTAAAAACTGTTGGTGAACCAGATTCGATCGTCCAGAACCAAAATCACTTATGTTCATTTTGTGCATTGTTTTAAGTTTTCGTTTTCATTTTAATTTAATCACACAGAGAAGTAAGACCACGTGTCAGATCGAAGACATAACTTGCATTTTCATTAAAATACGAAAATTGGTCGTCCCCATGCCAATAAGAAACGCAAATAAATTTACAAGTCTCCTTTATTCGACGGAGATAGTAAAATACAACAACAGCAGAGAGAAGTCTAGAAAATGTAACTCACAGATAAATATATTTATTAGTAAAGGAGAACTGATTAGCAAATGGGTTATCAATGTCAGGTTTTTTGAAATGTGTAAATTATTATAGCTTACACATCTCTCAAAGGCAATGTTTCGGTATTTCAGATATATCAGGATTTAACAAAATGAAGTTTAAAGATATAGATTACTTGAGCTATCACTAAGTTCCTCTCAATCAGGTGACCAAATTATTAGTTTTTTTTATTTTTGACTTTAATTTTGAGAGAAGTTTATGCTTGACCAACTTGTTGGACTGAATAATTATAAACTGGTAAAAGTAAACATCTAAATGTAAAGTATTTAGATTTTCAGAAAGCCAAGAAATTACCACATGGGAACCTCATGACTAAAAGCATGTGGAATCAGGGAACACAGCAAAAAAGATTGCAATCTAAGAGAACAGGAAATTGAGAAGGGCTTGAGGCTACTTCTCAAGTTGTAGTCAGGTTTACAAAAGTTAGCAAGTGATGTTCCACATCATTTGGTATTGAGCCTCTGTTCACAATTAATACAAAATAATCTTAGACTCTGGTATTAAGTTTTTAAGGTGATTATCTCATTTTGAGGGGGTAATGAGGGAAACAACAAAATAAAAGAAAATGTTATTGTAGAGTATAAATATATATATATATATATATATGAATTTGTAGAGTACAAATTAAAATATATAACCAAATGTTTTTTTCAGAATAAAATTTTGTCAAATCTTTGTTTCATAATATTCCAATATATGTTAGAATAACCATATAAATAGAACTTTTCATTGCCATGGAAGACTTTGTTCTTGGAAATGGTGTCTGGATGAGAGTACTTTTCATGATAAACACATTTTCATTTAATTATCACGACTTGATTTTTTTCCATGAATATCTGTAATTTTCCATAAGACTTTGGATTATTTTAGTATTTAACAACAATATTATAACTGAAGCATTAAGCAGAAACTAACTTCTAGCAACAATATTATGTCACAAGGCTGCCTCATGACAGTCTATAAAGGCAATTGTAAAGTTTTGTCTTACTGCATGTTTGCCCCGACTCTTAATGAAGAGCAAATTGTCCTTTCGAAGGGTTTCGGCCTGAAATGTCGACTCTACCTCTGCCCGTAGATGCTGCCTGGCCTGCTGCGTTCACTGGCATTTTTTGTGTGTGTTGCTTGAATTTCCAGCATCTGCAGATTTCTTTGTGTTTGAGCAAATTAAACAAAGTGCATTCAGAAAAATTCAGGTAACTCTAACTGACCAGCATTCAAGTCCTTTCAACATGGTGTTTCTGAATTACACCTGCTCCACAACCACAAATTTCATATTCATATCTAAGTATATTCAGAGGAAAATAATCATGAAGGTAAACTTTTTTAAGGTTTTTCCATTCATTTGAACTAAGATGCTACATGTCAAAATTTTACCTTAGATGTTCTCTCATGTTCTTTAGAATACATTGTTTCAATAAACAATATACACACCTCACATTGTGGATCAGATCCTAGGATTACTCTGGAGTACAGCAACAATAAGTTAGAAATTTGTTTAGGAAGTTCCAAACAAAAATTCTAGAGTCATGGAGCAGCACAGCACAGACCTGGTCTTTCAGCCTACCTTGTCCACGCTGGTCATCAAGCATTCACTTTTACATTAATTCATCGCCAGCCTATTTAATTCTCCTCAGATTCTCATCACACAACTCTCTGGCATCTACATGCTAGGGGCAATTTACAATGGACAATTAATCTACTGACCAACGCGGGATATTGGTGTTCTGTTGAAATTTGTATGAACGCAGTGTTCTGCCCAGGTTTTGTCCAGATACTACAGAAAGTTGCAAAATTCGTCAGCTCCATCTTGGGTACTAGCCTGCCTAGTACCCAAGACCTCTTCAAGGAGTGGTGCATCAGGAAGGCGATGCCCATTATTCTTCTTAAATCTTTTTATTAATTTTTCAAAATTATAAACTCAATAACAAAGTTGGTACAAAGAGATTGGAAAAGATGTTTATCAGCATATATAAAATGAATTTTAAGTAACATAGAAATAAAAGACTTCCAAACTCATAATGAGATTAAACATTACAAAGAAATAAGAAGAAAAAAATATATACAAACAAAAAAAAACCCAAAAGAAAAAGCGAAAAAAAAACCCAAAAAAAAAGGCAAAACAGGGCTAGACCAACAACTTGTATCAGACATGATCCATAATGTCGCTAACTCCGCTCCTCTCATCATATAATTTTAGAAAAAAGATTCGGAAAGGTCAGATTACATCATATGAAAATGGTGCATAAAAGGTTTCCAGGTATCTTCAAATTTAACCGAAGGGTCAAAAATATCACTTCTATTTTTTTCTAAATTTAAAGACGTCCATTATTAAGGACCTGATCACCCAGGATCACCTCTTTTCGTTGTTACCATCAGGAGGGAGGTACAGAAGCCTGAAGGTACACACTCAGAGATTCAAAAGCAGTTTCTTCCCCGCTGCCATATGATTCCTAAATAGACGTTGAACCCATGAATACTACCTCATTTTTTATGTATATTATTTGTTTTTACACTATTGTTAATCTTTTCAAAATACACATGTATACTTACTTTTCTTGATTTGCTTATTTTTCATTCTATTTTATCATGTATTTCATTGAACTGCTGCTGCTAAGTTAACAAATTTCAGAAAATATGCAAGTGATAATAAACCTGATTCTGAAATTCTGAAATTTCAAAGTATCTTCATGTATTTCAGCAAATTAATTCTAATTTTTAGTTGCTTTGCTCAACACCTTAAGGAGGGAGTTTGAAAATCAGACTGAGTGGTGCCACAACATCAACATCTCACTCAATATCAGCAAGTCAAAGAAGCTGATTATTTTCCTCAGGAGGAGGAAACCGGAGGTCCATGAGACAGTCTTCATCAGGGGATCAGAGGTAGAGAGGGTCAGCAACTTTAAATACCTGCATGCTATCATTTCAGGAGATCTGTCCTTGGCCCAGCACATAAGTGCAATTATGAAGAAAGTGCAGCAGCACCATCTTCCATGGCCTTAACGTCCTCTCCTATTAGATTCCCCCTTTTCCAGCCCAGTATCTCTTTCACCAATCAACTTCCCAGCTCTTTACTTCACCCTCCCCCTCCTAGTTTCACCTTATCACTTTGAGTTCCTCCCTCCCCTCCCCCCACCTATTAAATCTACTCCTCAGCTTTTTCTCTCCAGTCCTGCTGAGTTCCTCCAGCATTTTGTGTCTGTTGATTTGATTGCCAGCATCTGCAGATTTTCTCTTTTTTGTGATTGGTAAAGCCCACCCTACCATTAAGCACAACTACACTTAGTGCTGTTGCAGGAATGCAGCATCCATCATCAAGGACCTCCACCATTCACGCTACGCTGTCTTCTCACTATCGCCGTCAGGAGGAAGGTATAGGAGCCTCAGGACTCACACCATCAGGTTCAGGAACAATTATTACCTCTCAACCATCAGGCTTGGTATAATTTCACTCACCTTCACTCACCATCACTGAAATGTTCCCACAACTTATGGACTCACTTTCAAGGACTCGTCATCTTATTTTCTTGATACCTATTGCTTTTTTTCTCTCTTGTATTTGCACAGTCTGTTATCCTTTGCACGTTGGTTGTTTGTCCCTCCTGTTGGGTGCAGTTTTTCATTGATTCTATTGTGTTTCTTGGATATACTGTGTATGCCGGTAAAAAATGAATCTCAGGCTTGTATATGGTGACATATATGTACTTTGATAATAAATTTACTTTGAACTTTGTGCTTTGAAAGTTTTCCAACATAAATATCCCCAAAATGTGCAGTAAATAAAATACTTCTGCAGGGAAAATTTGAACTTCACTAGTCCGAAACACAAAAATTTTTATTTAGTTAAAGAACATCCAGGTTTTACCAACCAAATTTCCTCAAAAACTGTGATATTTAAAGAGCTAATATTCTAATTGCTTACTTTTTCCTCAGTGGAATATATGTCCTACAACCTCAGATGCAACTTCAGACGCACCTTCCCTACTTTGTCTGTTGAGCCTGGGATCATGACACTCTTCAGCTTCCTAGCTTCATGATTGTTCCAAGTGGCTGTGGTTGGGATTGATAAACCAACAGCTGCCTTTGGGTGGGCTCTCAAATTTGATATTCCAGGGAGCAGATTAGATCCATTATTGCATTTTTTTTTATTAGTGCTTTGCAAATGTTGGCTGTTAGGTAGTAAGTCACTTGCCATAGAATTTACATAGCTGGTTCATTTGTGGGTCTGCGCTACTGATAGGAAAAGCAGTACCCACAAATTATGATGCAGGTGTCTAGCACACTGTGTATAACATGATTTTTTTAAAGCTGTTCCTTAACCTGTCTGTGGAATAAGTCTTCCAAATTTTTAGACATCAATCTCCAGATGTTTGTGAAGAGGATCCTGCAAAGCAATACTGGGCATGACTGTGCTGTTGTCCAAATTTGATGTCTAGCTCATTGCTAAATGTCAGTTTTGGAGGCTGTTAAGAGTCAACCATATCATTATAGATCTGGAGACACATTGAGGACAGACCAGGTAAGAATAGCAGATATTATCTCCAGAAGGATATTTGTAAAATAGATGGAGAGTTATGATAAGTAGTTAGCTTTATTGACATTATTCTTGCAGCTATTTATTGTTGTTTTAAATTCAAGATGAAAACTTTAGGTTTAAGATGGGGCTGGTGAAGTACAGCAATGACTTGCTAGCCACAACCACATCTAAGATATGTACAGTTAGTAACATTGCTTGATTGTGATTTATAAAAAACAATTGCTACTTAAAGTCAGAACTCGAACTGGCATGAAATCCCATATAAGTCGCTGGCACGGTTCCCCTATAAATTAGCGGAAGAGAGAATGCCGAGCTGGTTTAAAAGTTTATCACAAGAAGCGTGACTTTGGACTCCTAATACCAACCATCTTGCTGGCAAATGTACAGTCTAAGGTAAATAAAACTGAAGATTTCAGAACTAGAGTGCTGAACCAGAGGGATGTTAAAAGCTGTTGTATTTTTTTGTTTCACGGAATCTTAGTTATTCTCCTCCATTCTAGACACAGCGATACACCACCAAGATAGGACTGCTGAGTTTTTCAAAGGCAGAGGAGGTAGAGTATGCTTCATGATCAACTGCTCATGGTGTAGCAACATGGCAGTTCTGTCCCAATCCTATTCACCAGACCTAAAACATCTCGCGATCAAGCGCCATCCATTTTATCTGCCATGGCAGGTTTCAGCAATTATCTTGGTAGTGGTGTACATCCCACCCCAGGCCAGTGTAAAACAGACTCTAGACAAACTGAGGGATGTAATCAACAGGCATGAAACAGTGTATCCTGATGCCTTCCTCGTCATTTTGGGGGATTTTAGCCTGGCCAGGTGGAAGAAGTCTTTAAGTAGTTATTACCAACAAATCATTTGTAGTACCAGAGGACCACTGTTACACCACAATCAAGAGTGCTTACCATGCTAACCCACGCCCACACTTTGGAAAGTCTGATCACATAGCTATACTCCTTCTCCCTGAGTATAGGCAGAGACAGAAGACTGCAACACCAGTAGTGAGGACCAAGAAGGTATGGACAAGGGAGGCTCAAGAGTGCTTACAGGATTGATTTGAATCAGTGGACAGGACTGTATTCAGAGTCTCATTTTTGACTCTGAAGGAATACTCCAGAGCTGTCACTGACTTCATTCAAACCGTGTGGATTTGCATGAGCCTTCAAGAACTTACCAAATCAAACATCATGGATGAACCAGGAGGTTTGTAGTTTGCTGAGGGCTAGATCCGTGGCATTCAATTCTGGTGACCCAGATCTTTACAAGAGAACCAGGTACGACTTGCAGAGGGCGAAGGAACAATTCCTAACGAGGTTGGAGTTGACAATACACAACAACTCTGGCAAGGTTTGTAGGCTGTTACTTCCTACACAGTGGAACTTAACATCATGAATGCCAGTGATGCTTCACTCCTAGACAAGATCAACACCTTTTTTGCTTGCTTTGAAAGGGATAATAAAACTACAGCTATGAAGATCCTTGCAGCACCTGATGACATGTGATCTCAGTTTCTGAAGCTAATGTCAGGCTGCCTTTTAGGAGGTGAACCTTCGCAGAGTGACAGACCCTGATGGAGTACCTGATAGGATTCTGAAAACCTGTGCCATCCAACTAGCAGGGGTGTTCAAAGACATTTTCAATTTCTCATTGCTGCAATCGGAAGTTCCCATCCGCTTCAAAAGGGCAACAATTCTACCAGAGCAAAAGAAGAGCAGGGTGAACTGGCTTAACAACTATCTTCCAGTAGCACTCACATCTATGGTGATTAGTGCTTTGAGGGGTTGTTTATGGCTAGAATCAACTCCTATCTCAGCAAAGACCAGGACCCACTGCAGTTCGCCTATCACCACAATAGGTCTACAGCGGGTGCAATCTCATTGTCCCTTCATGCCGGTTGGATCACCTGGACAATACAAATACCTATGTAACGATGCTGCTTATTGACTACAGCTCAGCATTTAACACAATAATAACTACAGTTCTGATTGAAAAACTCTGGAACCTGGGTCTCTGCACCTTCCCCTGCAACTGGATCCTCAACTTCCTGACTGGAAGACCACAATCTGTGCAGATTGGAAATAACATCTCTGCTTCGCTGATAATCAACACTGGCACACCTCAGGGGTGTGTGCTTAGCCCACTGCTGTACTCTATCTACAGGCATGACTGGTCTGTACACAGCTCAAATGCCAACTATAAATTTACTGACGATACAACCATTGTTGGCAGAATTTCAGATGATACAGGAGTGAGACAGGTCAGCTAGTTAAGTGGTGTCACAGCAACAACCTTACATTCAACATCTGTAAGACTGAAAGAACTGATCGTAGACTTCAGAAAGGGTAAGATGAGGGAACACACACCAGTCTTCATAGAGGGATCAGAAGTGGAAAGTGTGAGCAATTTCAATTTCCTGGGTGTCAATATCTCTGCGGATCTAACCTGGACCCAATATATCAATGCAGTTACAAAGAAGGCACGACAGTGGCTATATTTCATTAGGAATTTGAGGAGATTTGGTATGTCACCAAAACACTGGCAAATTTCTACAGATGTACCATGGAGAGCATTCTAACTGGTTGCACCACCATCTGGTGTGAGGGGTGTCTACTGCACAGGATCGAAATAAGCTGCAGAGAGTTGTAAAATTAGTCAGTTCCAGCATGGGCACTAGTATCCGTAGTATCCAGGAAGCAATGTCTCAAAAAGGCAGCTTCCATCATTAAGTACCCCCATCACGCAGATTATGCCATGGTCTCATTGTTACCATCAGGAAGGAGGTACAAGGGTATGAAGGCACACTCTCAACAATTCAAGAACATCTTCTTCTTCTCTGCCACCTGTTTTCTGAATGGCCATTGAACCCATGCACACTACCGTACTACTTCTTTATTTCTATTGTTGCACTACCTCCTCAACATATGCTGGTGATATTAAACCTGATTCTGATTGTGATTTGAAGCGGCAGGTCTGAGTCAAGGCAGCGGGCCTGGTCCCGAGAGCAAGGAACAACCCAATGTTAGCCCAGTTTAAGGGCTTGAGAGAGAGGAACAACCCAATGTTTGCCCAGTTTAAGGGCCTGAGAACAAGGAACAACCCAATGCTTGCCCAGTTTAAGTGCTGGGCCAGATTGGAAAGGTTGGGTATGAGCCAAATCGAGGCAATGGTACCTGGACCCGAGAGTATATCAAAGTGGCAGGACCCAGGTCCAAGATTGAGGAACAGGCTGCTTTTGGTTGATTTAAGCACCAGGCCAAATTGAAAAGGCTGGGGCCAGTGTTCAGCTCGCTGCTCATGGGGTTTATTCATCTCTGTGCTGAACTAAGGCTGTGGACTTCAACAAACAGGCTCCTGGATCAGCTGACTAGCTTTGTGGCTGTGAGTTCACTTTTGTGAACCTCAGTTTTAAATGTTATTTGTTTACTTTATTGTCTGCACATTGGGTGTTTGACGGTCTTCTTTGTTAATGGGCTCTGTTGGGTTTCTTTGTTTTGTGGCTGCCTGGAAGGAGACGAATCCAAGATGTATATGGTATACATACTGTGAAAATAAATGTACCTTCAACTTTGAATCTCAGTTCCACATCTGACACGATGGGACTTGGAATCTCTTCCCTGGATTGTTAGTATGAATCTCTGGTTTAATAGTCTAGTAACTTACTCACTGAATGATCACCATATGCTGTACAGAATTCACCTCCAGGTTGAAATAGATGTCCTCCTTCACACAGATTCAGGCATAAAAACTATCAAGAACTGAGGTAGCTTGAAATTTTCTGAAATTCCTCTTTTCTTTCAGATTCCAGTATCTGTAGTTGTTTCCCATAGTTTGAAATCTCCCTGGTATGTCCGTCAAATATATTTGTTTTCTCACAAATTTAATACATTTGTATTTATCAAATGTAAGTGTGCTTTTGGCATATGTGCTGTTCTATTTCTATAGAGGTAGCATAATAGTCACTTTTATGTGGAACTCGGTTGTTTTAAAGGGTAGGGGGAAATGCTCACCATCCTCTCACCACCCCCCCCCCCAACCCATTCTGGAAGATTGAGGAAATGGCTGAGGAGGAGAAGAGGAAAGAAAAATGCAAAGAAGCAGGTGAACAAGTAGTGAAGTGGAAAACTTTTATATTTATCTCAGGACAAAGTAACCTGGAATAGAGGTATGATCACAGGAAGAAACAACATGCACCAGTGGGGTGCAGTCAGAAATTAGGCATAAGAAATAAGGCATATTGGGACTCAGTAGGGATGGTCATGGTGTGTTCTAGCATATAGGACTCAAACAATGTCTATAATCAGAAGACTTTTATGAGAAAGCTAATGTGGATGCCTATGAGCGTAATGTTCAGTCAGTCTCACTACATGCGGGGAGTGGCAAAGAGTTAAAGTATATTTCGATACAAGGGATCAGCTACGAGCAGCAGTATCTGCAGGGACCATGTTATTCTGTTTCTGGATCTATGTAATCTCACATTCATCCAGACAACATTCTGTCTCTATTGCATGGAAGCAAATTGAAGCTCTAGGTGAGAGCAAGATCTAAACCAGAATCAGATTTATTTTCACTAACATTAGTCATGAAATTTGTCATTTTGTGTCAGCAGTACAGTGCAGACATAGTAGTCTCTGTATGGAACTAAATAAGTAATAAATATGGATAGATTGAGGAATAGTGAGGTAGTGTCCACAGACTGTTCACCAATCCTTTTACTGTCCTTTTTACCTGCCATGAGATTTCGCTGGGGTCATTTTGGTAGTAGTATACATTCCACCTCGGGCCAATCTCAATCAGGCTTCAGATGAACTGAGCAACAGGATCAACACGCACGAAACAGCGCATCTTAATGCCTTCACCGTAATTTTGGGAGGTTTTAACCAGACCAGTCTGAAAAAATCCCTAAGGAATTATCATGAACAGATCACTTACAATACTAGAGGAAACAACACACAGGACCATTGTTACACCACCATCAAGAATTCCTACTGTACTGCTCCACGCCCTCACTTCGGGAAGTCTGATCACCTGGCTGCACTTCTACTCCCTGAGTATAGGCAGAGACTGAAGACTGCAGCATCAGTGGTGAGGACTAAGAAGGTATGGATAAGAGAAGCACAGGAGCACCTACAGGACTGCTTTGAATCAGTAGACTGGACCGTATTCAGGGATTCTTCTTTGAACCTGGATGAGTATGCTTCAGTTGATACCAACTTCATTAAAACCTGTGTAGATGAGTATGTGCCTACAAAGACATACTGTACATTCCCAAACCAAAAGCCGTGGGTGAACCAAGAGGTACATTGTCTGTTAAAGGCTAGATCTATGGCATTCAAGTCTGGCGACCCAAGCCTGTACCAGAAAACCAGATATGATTTGCGGAGGGCTCTTTCAAGGGTGAAGAGACAATTTCGAACAAGGTTGGAGGCAAAATCGGATGCACAACATCTCTGGCAGAGTTTGCAAGACATTACTTCCTACAAAGCGGAACCCAAAAGCGTGAATGGCGGTGATACTTCACTACCAGATGAACTCAATGCCTTCTGTGCCTGCTTTGAAAGGGAGAATACAATTACAGCTGTGAAGCTCCCTGCTGCACCTGAGGACCTTGTGATCTCTGTCTCAGAGGCTGATGTTAGGCTGTCCTTCAAGAGAGTGAACCCTCACAAGGTGGAAGATCCCAATGGAGTACCTGGTAAGACTCTGAAAACCTGTGCCAACTAACTAGCAGGAGTATTCAACGATGTTTTCAACCTCTCACTGCTACGGGCAGAAGTTCCTACTTGCTTCAAAAAGGCAACAGTTGTAACAGTGCCTAAGAAGAATAATGTGAGCTGCCTTAATGACTATCACCTGGTAGCACTCACATCGACAGTGATGAAATGCTTTGAGAGGTTGGTCATGACTAGTCTGAACTCCTGCCTCAGCAAGGACCTGGACCCATTGCAATTTGCCCATTGCCACAAGAGGTCAATGGCAGACTCAATCTCAATTACTCTTCACACGGCTTTAGACCACCTGGACATCACAAACACCTACGTCAGGATACTGTTCATCAACTATAGCTCAGCATTTAATACCATCCCACAATCCTAATTGAGAAGTTAAAGAACCTGGGTCTCTGTACCTCCCACTGCAGTGGGATTGTCAGCTTCCTAACCGGAAGACCACAATCTGTGCGGATTGGTGATAACATCTCCTCCTCGCTGATGATCAACACTGAAGCATCTCAGGGGTGTGTGCTTAGCCCATTGCTCTACCCTCTATATACCCATGACTGTATGGCTAGGCATAGTTCAAATACCATCAGTAAAATTACAACCCTCTGCAGCTTCTTTCAGTCCTGTGCAGTAGTGCCCCCCCATACCAGACAGTGATGCAGCCTGTCAGAATGCTTGCCACGGCATATCTATAGAAGTTTTTGAGTGTATTCGTTGACATACCAAATCTCTTCAAACTCCTATAGTCACTGTCTTGCCTTCTTTATAACTGCATCGATATATTGGGACCAGGTTGGATCCTCAGAGATTTTGACAACCAGGACCTTGAAACTGCTCTCCCTCTCCACTTCTGATCCC
Organism: Mobula birostris; assembly: GCF_030028105.1. Lineage (NCBI taxonomy): Eukaryota > Metazoa > Chordata > Chondrichthyes > Myliobatiformes > Myliobatidae > Mobula > Mobula birostris. Next base: position 138,771,116 of record NC_092374.1, on the reverse strand, counting down.
TCTACGAGCATTGGTATGTGTTCCTTTGTCTTACCCTTCCTGAAGTTCGCAATCAGCTCCTTCTTCTTACTGACATTGAGTACCAGGTTGTTGCTGTGACATCACTCCACTAGTTGAATAAATAATTAATGAATAAATATGACCTATATAAAGGGGAAAAAACAGAAAATGCTGGAAATACTCAGAAAGCTTGGCTGCATCTGCGGGAAGAAGAGCAGAACAAACATCTCAGGTCCAATGAAGGGCCTTCAACGTGAGACATTAGTTCTGTTTCTCTGCCAATATATACAGACCGGGCATATCCACTGGGTATTACCAGCGTTTTTTGTTTCTGTTTTAGATTGTCAGCGTTTGCACATTTTTAAAAATTTTCATCTTTGAGTATAAATTCATTCTTCCATTAAAAAGATACTTTTCCATGCTTAGCATGCTCTACAAATAATGTTAGTGTCATTTCCTGGAGGAAGAACTTCTAAGAGAGGTTAAAGGATATAAAAAGGGCAAAATAGTGAGTTGTGACAATTACTCAATTCTTAATTTCTGTGTTCTCTTATAAACTGCATAAATGGGTCAGATTTTATCAGGTTCTTTGATAAGGATTATGAGTTAAATGTGCAATCACATGTTGTTGGTATGAATAGAATTAAATGTGATCATGTTTCAAACTGCCATTATTAGTTGCCATTTGTGTGCTTTATACTATTGAGTTGGTTCAATGACTTTAATTGAATCGCATGACTTAACATGTGTTCCACAACTGTTCACTGGTTACTGATTCAGAAGGGGCTACATTGGTTTGGAATGTTAACTTTTTAATGCTGCTCCTTAATCTGCACATGCTTTTCTAGAGAATATATTGTATTATACGTTAATCTATATAAAGTACATTTATTATCGAAGTATGTATAAGTTATACAATTTCGAAATTCGTCTGCTTACAGCCGAGTTAAAAATAAAGACCACACTCAATATGCAAAGAGAGAGGAAAAAAAAAACACAAATCATGCAAACAATAAAAGCAAGCAATAGCATTCGGAACTAAAGTGAGTCCATTGCTCCGAAGCCTGGAGCAGCAGGCCCAAGCCCTTAGCCTCAGCCTCAGTACATCACACAGTGAGGCAAATCATAGCGAAGACAGCAGACACAAAACCCATAGCAGCCGTAGCAGAACGTAGCCTCAGCCTCAGTGGCGCAGCTTGTGGAGAACGAAGTAAAGGTTGCAGACCAGCCTCATACTCATACTTTCCAAATTGGCCCGGCACCTAGATCAATCCAACCTCACTCTCAGTTTAAATGGACGGGCTCTGAAACTCTAACTCCACTGTCACTCACTCCAACTCTGTCTGCGACTCTGACTCCGTCCCGAACATGCCTCAACCTTGCTCCAACTACTTATCCTTGACCTCACTCCAACTTTGCATCACACGAGCACACCTTGACCCCCGAGCCAGCCTCACCTTCATTTACCTCTTCATTGTTTGTAGTGATAGTTTACCAAAATTTTCCTCAGAAAAAGTGTTATTAATGAAGTATTTACTTGTATTTCTTGCTTTATGAGCCACCAGTAATCTGTCACCCATCTTCAGTAGCACCATTTTAAGCAGTTGCCTCCAATTTAGTTATTGACAATTGATATAGATTAGCTGCCCAAAGTCTTAAAGCTTTTGGTCAATGATAACATAAACAAGCAGGTTTCCTTTAAGAAAGCCAGATGTGGGATTCAGAATGCTTCAAGCAATGTTATTGTTGGACATTTAAGAGGGAGAAACCAGGAATTAATAGCATTTGAGGGAAGATGATAACTCTATGACAGATCATTTTATAGTTGCTTTGCTTCATTGCATTCTGCTAGCAAATAATCAAAGAGCATAAGTTTATTTCTCATGTGAGCCAATTAATGGCATGCCTGGAAATCATCTCTCAATGAGGTAATCCCCAATATTGCAGTCTGCTTTTGTATCTCTTCCTGTAATAAACTGTATAATCCAGCTCCCCTTGTTATTAATCCTGCAGTAGTGCTATCTCTTGGACTTTTCTTTGTCCTGCTGTTCCTGCTGTTTTTCCCCTTTGGACCTACATTCCTCTGGCAACTCATCTCCTTTAGAGTTTTTTTCTTAAGCATTTATTGTGTTTTCCATTGGCCTGATAATGGATCATGAAGAAGGCTCCACACTTGTTTGGTATATGCTCTAGTGCTTCTCCATGTTGGGGGAAATAACAGAACATTATCTTCAGGGACATTTTGTGATTCTCCTTCACTGTCCTGGTAGTACCACCTATAGTAGATACAGCTGTAGGAAACTACATAAGAGGTTTGTAGTTTGTGTTTCTCAAGACCCATTCCTAATTACTAAAGACGTCTCACAAAATGAAATCCCAGAGCATGAAGATGACATATGAGCTTTTGGAGAGTATGGCACTGACAGTGAGAAAATTCCTGTCATTATCAATAATTACACAGACATTAATCAAATAAAAGCCTTTTCTATTCATCAAGAGCCCAGGATATTTAAGAGTACAGCCTCGGAAGCATGTAAGTGCTCATGTGCTCGGAGGTTAATTGGTCACATGCATGAGTGTAATTGGGTAGCATGGGCTCATTCAGCTGGAAGGGACTGTTACCATGCTGTATGCCTACAACAAATAAGTAAACAAACAAACAAACAAATAAATAAATAAGTGCATCTCATACCAGCCTAAGCTGTCAGGGGTGACAGTGCTGGCAGTCTCCATGCATGCTACGCTACACCCTAATGGAAATCAAAGTGTACAAAGCCTCATCTCCTTGAGTTAAGAGCTTGGGTGACTCTCAGTGGAAACAATGATAAATGGCAGAAATCAGCATTGGCTACTTGAAATGGTCCCAGGTCTAGGAAGTTAATCATGGCCATGGTGTTGAATGGTATAACCTTAACAGTCCAGGCCTGAATGCACGACTGAAGGTCATCCCAGGGAAGGTCATGTTTCACAACAAAGATTTTTTGAAAATATGAGTCATTGTTCATTAGATCCTTCATGGTAGGGTTTTGTGTTTCCAATGTATGCAGATGTGACCATAAGATGCAGGAGCAGAATTAAATCACTTGGCTCATTGCGTCTGCTCCATCATTCAACCATAGCTGATTGTTTTAAACTCCATTCTCCTACCATCTCCCTGTATCCCATAAGCCCCTTACCAATTAAGAATCTATCAATCTCTCCTTCAATCCCTCCATGGCCCCTTGTGGCAATGAATTCCAGTCCCACCACTGTTTGCTGAAGAAATTTCTTTTCATTTTGGTTTTAAAGGAGTGTCCCTTATTCTGAAGCTGTGCCTTTGGATCCTAGACTCTCCTAGCAATGGAAACATCCTCTCCTCATCCACTAACCAGACATTTTTGTACCCAATAGGTTTCAAGGAGATCCTCCCCCTGCTTACCTTTCTAATTCCATCAAAGTATAGGCCCAAAGACATCAAATGCTCTTCACACATTGCCTTCCACTCATGGAATCGTTCTTGTGAACAACTTCTGGATACCGTCCAGGGTCAGCACACCCTTCTTATATAGTGCCCAAAATTGTTCACAATACTCCAAATGCAGTCTGATTAATGCCTTATAAAGCCTCAATAGTACATCCTGGCTTTTATATTCGAATCATACATCTTGAAATGAATGCTAACATTGACAAAAACAACTTTTAGAAGACAGATATGCAGGTACATGGCATGGAAAGATTTAGAAGGTTATACACCAAGTGTTGGCAAATGGACTTAGCTTGGATGGGGCATCTTAGAAACATAGAAACATAGAAAATAGGTGCAGGAGTAGGCCATTCGGCCCTTTGAGCCTGCACCACCATTTATTATGATCATGGCTGATCATCCAACTCAGAACCCTGCCCCAGCCTTCCCTCCATACCCCCTGATCCCTGTAGCCACAAGGGCCATATCTAACTCCCTCTTAAATATAGACAATGAACTGGCCTCAACTGTTTCCTGTGGCAGAGAATTCCACAGATTCACCACTCTCTGTGTGAAGAAGTTTTTCCTAATCTCAGTCCTAAAAGGCTTATCCTCAAACTGTGAGCCCTCGTTCTGGACTTCCCCAACATCGGGAACAACCTTCCTGCATCTAGCCTGTCCAATCCCTTTATGATTTTATACATTTCAATTAGATCCCCCCTCAATCTTCTAAATTCCAACGAGTACAAGCCCAGTTCATCCAGTCTTTCTTCATATGAAAGTCCTGCCATCCCAGGAATCAATCTGGTGAACCTTCTTTGTACTCCCTCTATGGCAAGGATGTCTTTCCTCAGATTAGGGGACCAAAACTGCACACAATACTCCAGGTGTGGTCTCACCAAGGCCTTGTATAACTGCAGTAGTACCTCCCTGCTCCTGTACTCGAATCCTCTCGCTATAAATGCCAGCATACCATTCGCCTTTTTCACCGCCTGCTGTACCTGCATGCCCACTTTTAATGACTGGTGTATAATGACACCCAGGTCTCGTTGCACCTCCCCTTTTCCTAATCGGCCACCATTCAGATAATAATCTGTTTTCCTATTTTTGCCACCAAAGTGGATAACTTCACATTTATCCACATTAAATTGCATCTGCCATGAATTTGCCCACTCACCCAACCTATCCAAGTCACCCTGCATCCTCTTAGCATCCTCCTCACAGCTAACACTGCCGCCCAGCTTCGTGTCATCCGCAAACTTGGAGATGCTGCATTTAATTCCCTCATCCAAGTCATTAATATATATTGTAAACAACTGGGGTCCCAGCACTGAGCCTTGCGGTACCCCACTAGTCACTGCCTGCCATTCTGAAAAGGTCCCGTTTATTCCCACTCTTTGCTTCCTGTCTGCTAACCAATTCTCTATCCACATCAATACCTTACCCCCAATACCATGTGCTTTAAGTTTGCACACTAATCTTCTGTGTGGGACCTTGTCAAAAGCCTTTTGAAAATCCAAATATACTACATCCACTGGTTCTCCCCTATCCACTCTACTAGTTACATCCTCAAAAAATTCTATGAGATTCGTCAGACATGATTTTCCTTTCACAAATCCATGCTGACTTTGTCCGATGATTTCACCGCTTTCCAAATGTGCTGTTATCACATCTTTGATAACTGACTCCAGCAGTTTCCCCACCACCGACGTTAGGCTAACCGGTCTATAATTCCCCGGTTTCTCTCTCCCTCCTTTTTTAAAAAGTGGGGTTACATTAGCCGCCCTCCAATCCTCAGGAACTAGTCCAGAATCTAACGAGTTTTGAAAAATTATCACTAATGCATCCACTATTTCTTGGGCTACTTCCTTAAGCACTCTGGGATGCAGACCATCTGGCCCTGGGGATTTATCTGCCTTTAATCCCTTCAATTTACCTAACACCACTTCCCTACTAACATGTATTTCGCTCAGTTCCTCCATCTCACTGGACCCTCTGTCCCCTACTATTTCTGGAAGATTATTTATGTCCTCCTTGGTGAAGACAGAACCAATGTAATTATTCAATTGTTCTACCACGTCCTTGCTCCCCATAATCAATTCACCTGTTTCTGTCTGTAGGGGATCTATATTGTCTTTACCAGTCTTTTCCTTTTTACATATCTATAAAAGCTTATACAGTCAGTTTTTATGTTCCCTGCCGGTTTTCTCTCATAATCTTTTTTCCCCTTCCTAATTAAGCCTTTTGTCCTCCTCTGCTGAACTCTGAATTTCTCCCAGTCCTCAGGTGAGCCACTTTTTCTGGCTAATTTGTATGCTTCTTCTTTGGAATTGATACTATCCCTAATTTCTCTTGTCAGCCATGGGTGCACTACCTTCCTTGATTTATTCTTTCACCAAACTGGGATGAACAATTGTTGTAGTTCATCCATGCAATCTTTAAATGCTTGCCATTGCATATCCACCGTCAATCCTTTAAGTGTCATTTGCCCGTCTATCTTAGCTAATTCACGTCTCATACCTTCAAAGTTACCCCTCTTTAAGTTCAGAACCTTTGTTTCTGAATTAACTATGTCACTCTCCATCTTAATGAAGATTTCCACCATATTATGGTCACTCTTACCCAAGGGGCCTCTCACGACAAGATTGCTAATTAACCCTTCCTCATTGCTCAAAACCCAGTCTAGAATAGCCTGCTCTCTAGTTGGTTCCTCGACATGTTGGTTCAAAAAACCATCCTGCATACATTCCAAGAAATCTTCTTCCTCAGCACCTTTACCAATTTGGTTCACCCAATCTACATGTAGATTGAAGTCACCCATTATAACTGCTGTTCCTTTATTGCACACATTTCTAATTTCCTGTTTAATACCATCTCCGACCTCACTACTACTGTTAGGTGGCCTGTACACAACTCCCACCAGCGTTTTCTGCCCCTTAGTTTTATGCAGCTCTACCCATATCGATTCCACATCTTCCCGGCTTATGTCCTTCCTTTCTATTGCGTTAATCTCATCTTTAACCAGCAACGCCACCCCACCTCCTTTTCTTTCATGTCTATCCCTCCTGAATATTGAATATCCCTGAACATTGAGCTCCCATCCTTGGTCACCCTGGAGCCATGTCTCTGTGATCCCAACTATATCATAATCATTAATAACAATCTGCACTTTCAATTCATCCACCTTGTTACGAATGCTCCTTGCATTGACACACAAAGCCTTCAGGCGCTCTTTTACAACTCTCTTAGCCCTTATACAATTCTGTTGGTCGGCATGGATCAGTTGGACCAAAGGGTTTGTTTCCATACTGTATTACTCCATGAATCTATAACATTGCGTTTCCTTTTTTCACTTCTGCCTCATCTTGCAAGTCAAGTTGAAGTCAAGTCAAGAGGCAATCCTGGGCTAGAGCTCCCAAATCCCTTTGTACATCTGATTTCTGAATGTTCTTCCTATTTAGAAAATAGTCTACCACTCTAATCTTCCTGTCAAAGAGCGTAATCACTATGCTGTATTCTGTCTGCCACTTCTTTGCCTACTCTTCCAACCTCTCCAATTCCTTGTGTAGACTCCCTGCCTCTGCCACACTACTGTCCCTCCACCTGTCTTGATATTGTCAACAAACTTGGCTGCAATGCCTTAACTTTGTTCATCTGAATCATTGATATATACTGTAAAATGGAAAGTTGCAGTCCCAACACTGACTCCTGTGGCACTCAATAATCACTGGCAGACACCCTGGATAAAAGATTTTCATCCTCACTCTCCAACTTCTGTTCGTACATCTTATCTTGTTGAGAAGCCTCATGAGTGGTACCTTATCAAAAACCTTCTGAAAACCCAAGCAAATAACACCCACCAGCTGTCCTTTGTCAAAGCTGATTGTTACCTCTTCAAAAAATTCTACCATATTTGTCAGGAAGGATCTCCCTTTAATGACTCTGTGACTCCATCCCATTTTATAATATACTTCCAAAATTCCATCCTTAATAATTGACATTAAAATCTTACCAAGCACCGAGACCTGACTAACTGGCCTATAATTCCCTGTTTTATTGTCTCTCTCCTTTCTTAATCTGTATGGTCACATTTGTCTTGTTTTCATTCTTCTGGGAGCCTCCTTATTCTTGAAAAATCATTAATAGTGCCTCCACAATCTTTTCAGTTACCTTCTTCAGAATTTTATCCATGGACTTCACCTCCATTGCCAGGGTACCGGATCCCCTGAGTCACCTATGATGTTAAACCTACACTGGTAGGTAGGATTTTGAGGGTGGCAACAGACAAGATTGCTGGGGCCTTGGTAGAGACTTATATCCTTTTTAACCACCAGTAGGTCCCAGAATACTGGAGCTTAGCCAATATTATTATTTCGTTTAGGAAGGGCATTGGGGTGATCCAGGAAATTGCAGGCATGTGAGCCTTTTATTTATGGTAGGGAAATTAGTGGAGAAGATTCTTAGGGAGAGGAATAACTCCCATTTGGAAAAGAAATAGTCAGTATGGGTTTGTACTTGGAAGGTCCCGTGTCAAAAATTTCATTTAGTTTTTCTTCTTCCAAGGGATGTGGACTTCACAGACTGAGTCAGCATTCAATTTCCCATCCCTAATTGCCCTCTGGAAGCTGAGAAGCTGAGTGGTGAGCTGAGTTCTTGAACCACTGTAGCCCTTGAGATATGGTTATATCCATAACATTGTTCGGGTAGAGATCCTGGATTTTGATCTCTAGGATTAAAATCTTTGATCATCGTATGTTAATGTGGACAATGGAGTTTGGACTTGTGGTCAAATTTATGCATGATACAAAAATAGATGGAGGAGTAGGTAGTGTCGCGGAAGCAGAGAATCTGCAGAAGGACTTCGACAGATTAAGAGAATGGGCAAAGAAATGGCATATGGAATACAGTGTAGGGAAGTGTAGGATTATGCACTTTGGTAGGAAGAATAAAGGCAAAGGCTATTTTCCAAATGGAGCAAATTCAGAAATTGGAGATGCAAATAGACTTTGGAGTTCTGGTGCAGTATTCCCTAAAGGTTAGCTTGCAAGTTGAGTCAGTTGTAAGGGAGGCAAATGCAATTTTAGTGTATCTTTCAGGACAACTAGAATATAAATGCAAGGATGTCGCTGTCTACGGGTGAAGTGCCGGAGGATTGGAGAGTGGCTCATGTTGTTCCGTTGTTTAAAAAAGAATCGAAAAGTAATCCGGGAAATTATAGGCCGGTGAGTTTAACGTCAGTAGTAGGTAAGTTATTGGAGGGAGTACTAAGAGACAGAATCTACAAGCATTTGGATAGACAGGGGCTTATTAGGGAGAGTCAACATGGCTTTGTGTGTGGTAGGTCATGTTTGACCAATCTGTTGGAGTTTTTCGAGGAGGTTACCAGGAAAGTGGATGAAGGGAAGGCAGTGGATATTGTCTACATGGACTTCAGTAAGGCCTTTGACAAGGTCCCGCATGGGAGGTTAGTTAGGAAAATTCAGTCGCTAGGTATACATGGAGAGGTGGTAAATTGGATTGGACATTGGCTCGATGGAAGAAGCCAGAGAGTGGTGGTAGAAAATTGCTTCTCTGAGTGGAGGCCTGTGACTATTGGTGTGCCACAGGGATCAGTGCTGGGTCTATTGTTATTTGTCATCTATATCAATGATCTGGATGATAATGTGGTAAATTGGATCAGCAAGTTTGCTGATGATACAAAGATTGGAGGTGTAGTAGACAGTGAGGAAGGTTTTCAGAGCCTGCAGAGAGACTTGGACCAGCTGGAAAAATGGGCTGAAAAATGGCAGATGGAGTTTAATACTGACAAGTGTGAGGTATTGCACTTTGGAAGGACAAACCAACGTAGAACATACAGGGTTAATGGTAAGGCACTGAGGAGTGCAGTGGAACAAAGAGATCTGGGAATACAGATACAAAATTCACTAAAAGTGTTGTCACAGGTAGATAGGGTGGTAAGGAGAGCTTTTGGTACATTGGCCTTTATTAATCGAAGTATTGAGTATAAGAGCTGGAATATTATGACGAGGTTGTATAAGGCATTGGTGAGGCCGAATCTGGAGTATTGTGTTCAGTTTTGGTCACCAAATTACAGGAAGGATATAAATAAGGTTGAAAGAGTGCTGAGAAGGTTTACAAGGATGTTGCTGGGACTTGAGAAACTCAGTTACAGAGAAAGGTTGAATAGGTTAGGACTTTATTCCCTGGAGCGTAGAAGAATGAGGGGAGATTTGATAGAGGTATATAAAATTATAATGGGTATAGATAGAGTGAATGCAAGCAGGCTTTTTCCACTGAGGCAAGGGGAGAAAAAAACCAGAGGACATGGGTTAAGGGTGAGGGGGGAAAAGTTTAAAGGGAACATTAGTGGGGGCTTCTTCACACAGAGAGTGGTGGGAGTATGGAATGAGCTGCCAGATGAGGTGGTAAATGTGGGTTCTTTTGTAACATTTAAGAATAAATTGGACAGATACATGGATGGGAGGTGTATGGAGGGATATGGTCCATGTGCAGGTCAGTGGGACTAGGCAGAAAATGGTTCGGCACAGCCAAGAAGGGCCAAAGGGCCTGTTTCTGTGCTGTAGTTTCTATGGTTCTATGGTTCTATGATGTAATGCTGAGGCTTTATAAGACATTGGTCAGCCCACATTTAGATTGTGATTAGTTTTGGGCCCCACATCTAAGAACGGATGTACTAGCATTGGGGAAAGTCCAGAAGATGTTTACAAGAATAATCCTGGGAATGAAAGAATTGACATATAAGAATTTGATGGCTTTGGGCCTGTACCCACAGGAGTTTAGAAGAATGAGGAGAATCTTATTGTACTCTACTGAATATTGAAAGCCCAGATGGCGTGGACATGGAGAGTGTTTTCCAATAGTAGTAGAGTGTAGGACCAGAGGGCACAGCTTCAGAATGGAAGGACATCCCTTTAGACAAGAGATGAGGAGGAATTTCTTTTGCCAGTGGGTGATAAATCCGTGGAAACCATCACCAGAGAGCACTGAGAAGGCCAAATTATTGTATATATTTAAAGCAGAGGTTGTTAGTTCGTAATTTAACTTCATAGGTGGCTTGGGATCAGGTACCAGGTATGAAGGCGTAGTCCACGAATAAGGTTCTGAAGAAGGTAACAGAAAAGACTGTGGAGGCATTACTAATGGTTTTTCAAGAATCACTGGGATTAGGGAGGGTGCCAGAGGATTAAAAACATGTCAAATGTAACCATACTGATTAAGAAGGGAGAGAGACAAAAACAAAACAGAGAATTATAGGCCAGTTAATCTGGCCTTGATTCTTGGTACTGATTGCCTGATGAAGTGTGTTGGCCTGAAACATCAACTGCTTACCCTTTTTCATAGCTGCTACCTAGCCTGCTGAGTTCCTCCAGCATTTTGTTTCATATTGTCCAGGTTTGCTCTTTTTGTATGTGGACTACTTCAGTATTTGAAGAAATTTAAATTTCTGAACTTTGTGCAATCATCTACAAACATCCCTTCTTCTGACCTTGTGAACGCAGCTGAAGATCAGAATCAGAATCAGAATCAGAATCCTTCATTATCGCCAAGTATGTGGACACATACAGGGAATTTGATGCCGGTTTCCCTGAGCTCTTGCTGTACAGAATCAAAAAGCAAACAAAACAATAGTGCAAATAATTGTGAACTATATACAATGAGGTATACCTGTGTATGTACAGGTGGACTTGGTTCATAATAGACTAAAATTGAAGTGTTCATAAGACTGATGGCATACGGAAAGAAACTGTTCTTGTACCTATTTGTCCTGGCATACAGTGATCTAAAGCGCCTACCAGAAGGAAGGAGTTGGAACAGGTGATGTCCAGGGTGTGATGGGTCTACAATGATGCTGCTTGCTCGCTTCCTGACTCTAGATGCATATAAGTCCTGGATCGAGGGCAGCTTCACACCAATAATCCTCTCCGCAGCTCTGATGGTCTGATAGTTGTACAAACAAAAAGATCATGAGTAATTGCTGCAGCAAAGTCCTGTGGCTAAGATGGCTGACATCTAACCACAACTTTCTTCTCTCATTGCAATCAGTGGAAAGTTTTCTCCTCTGATTCCCATTGACTCATTGGCAGTTACTTCAGTGGACCCCAAACTGAACTTCTGTGAGCAGTTTGTTGCCAAGCAAATGTCGCTTGATAGCTTTATTGATTTCTATCACTTTGCCAATTATTGACAGTAGACTAATAGGGTAATAATTGGATGGGTTGGATTTGTCCTGCTTATTGTGGGCAGGACATATCTAGGCAATTTTCCACATTGTCAGGTAGATGCCAGTATTGTCAATGGTCTGGAACTGTTTAGCCAAGGGCATGGCAAGTTCTGGAACACAAGTCTTTGGTACTGTTGCCAGAATGTTGTCAGAACATTTAGCCTTTGCTGTCTTCCAATACTTTTAACCATTTTAGATTGGTCCAGGTGAAGGGGATTGACTTGAAATGTTGATTGCCCATTTCCGACTATAGATGCTGCCTGACTTATTGAGTTCCTCCAGTGATGTTTTTGCATTAGCTGGAGAACAGCATCTACCATACTGGAGACCACTAGAGAGGGCCAAGATTAATCACTCTCTTGGCACTTCAAGCTGAAGATTCTTACAAATGCTTCAGTTTTCATTTTTGTAGTGGTGCTGGGCTTTGCCACTAAGGAAGTGATGAAGATGAAGGTTGATGATAGGCAGTGGATGTTCTCTACATGAACTTTACAAAAGTATTTGACAAGGTTCCTCATGGTGTACTGGCCCAGAAGATAAAATCACATGGGATACATAGAGAAAATGGGTGGAGCTGTGACAACAAGGTTGTCAAAAAATACATTCGTTCACAGATCAGTTGGAAACTTGGGTGGAGAAATGGAAGGTGGAGGTTACTCTGGACAAGTATGAGTTGATGCATTTTGGGAGGTAAAGCGTTAGCAAATCTTATACAACCAATAGATCCCCAAGAATGACTACACGAGTGGAAAAGGTGGTAATGAAAACTTACACACACTTGACTTCATTGCTCTGGGTACTGACTATTTAAGTTGGCAAGTCATGTTGCAGCTTAATAAGATTCCCATTAGGCCACATTTGGAGTATTGAATGCATTTCTGGTTGTGGCACTTCAAGAAGAATGTTGAAGCTTTGGAGAAGGTGCAGAAGAGATTCACTAAGATGTTGCCTAGAACGGAGTGCATAGATATAAGGAGAGATTGAACAAACTTGGATTGTTTCCTCTGGAGCATCACAGCTGAAGGGAGACCTGACTGAAGTATATACGTTAATCAGAGGCATAGATAGAGAATATAGTCAGAGCCTTTTGGCAGTGGAAATTTCAAACCAGAGGACATAGTTTTAATGTGAGGCAGGGAACATTTAAAGAAGATGAGCAAGGCTAGTTTTTTATACAGTAATTGGTGGATGCTGGGAATGTATTACTAGGAGAGGTGGTATAAACATATACAATAGCAATGTTTAAGAGGCTGTTGGACAGACACTTAAACATGTAGGGAACAGAGGGATATGGACTATGTGAAGTTTAAATTGATATCATAGTCAGCGTAGATCTGGAGGGCCAAACAGCCTGTTCCTGTACTGTACAGTCCTACATTCTACGTTTGCCCTGGAACTTCCAATCATGCAATCACTGGATGGAAAATTCAATTACTTCCTCAATTGGTTGCACTCAGACTGTTCAAAAGTTCTCTAGCAATGTTCACACACTGGCCAAACTGCACTGAAAGTGTTCAAAGAAGCAATGATGCTTTAGGAGAACTTAACAACCGAGGGAATAATTGGACCTTTAGTCCAATAGCTGCTCAATTGGAAGCTCCAGGATAAGAATCCTTGGGGACTGCAGAAAATTAGTTGCTGTTTATGCCCTATCCACAGAAACTTCCTAAACGTAAGAGGTTCTGCAGATGTTGGATATCTTTGCAACGCACACACAATGCTGGAGGGATTCAGAACTGATCCTTGAGGTACTTCATTAGCTACATTCTTTCAAATGAAAAGGAGCTTTTTATTTCAGCTCCTTTCTTCTTTGTAAAGACGAATCTTGATCTATTCATACATTATCCCTACTACTATGAATTCAAATCTTGTGTTTTTCCCTTTTTCTGTTGAACAGAGTGACCTATTAAATGGCCTCGTAAGTTAGAATAGTGAAAATTGCACTCCTTCCTCTTTGTGACAGCCACATGCAGCCATTTTCTACTCTAGGGAGCTCCACCACTGATGGTAGGAAAATTAAAGCCAGGAATTCAACTGCAACTAACATTTTAGTGTGCATATCACATGCTGGACAAACATAAATCTCATTGGTGTGAATCCCTATTGAAAATCCTCAGCCTAATTTTAGCAACTGATGTAATGTTGTATGAAAATGATCAATAAAACTACGTATTCTTGATTACATTGATTCTCGGACTGCAGTCCAATTTCTAGGCAGATGAGCTTGCAGTATCATGCTGTTGAAAAGGAAACTCTACAAAAGTATAGCTAATTATCATTGAATTATTGAATCAGGTTTAGTATTACCGACAAACAGTATCTCATGAAATTTGTTGTTTGGTGGCAGCAGTACAGTGCAGGACATAAAAATTTCTGTAAGTTACAGAAGATAAATATGTAGAACAAACAGGGAGTAATGAGGTCGTGTCTATGGGTTCATGGACCACCAGAAATCTGATGATGGAGGGAAAGAGGCTGTTCTTAAAATATTGAGTGTGGGTCTTCAGGCATCTGTACCTCCTCCTCGATGATAGCAATGAAAAGATGGCATGTCCCAGATGGTGAATGCCTTTAGTTATGGATAGTGGCTTCTGGAGGCACCTCCTCTTGAAGGTGTCCTCGATGATGGGGAGGGTTGTGCCTATGAGGGAACTAGCTGCACCTACAAACACCTGAAGTGATCTTATGCATTGGAGTCTCCATACCCAGAATATAATGAAACGCTTTCCACTCTACATCCATCGAAATTTGTAAGAGTTTTTGGTTACATATCAAATCTCTTCAAGCTTGTAATGAAGCAGACCCACTGGCATGTTTTCTTTATGATCGCATCTATGTGCTGGGCCCAGGATAGATCCTCTGCGATGCTGATGCCCAGGAATTTGAAACTACTCTTCTCCTTTCCACCACTGACACCTCAATGAGGATGGTGTGTGGTCTCCCAAATTCCCCTTCCTTGCTCTTGCTGATGTTGAGTGTTGTTCCAACACCACTTAACCAGCCAATCTATCCTACTCCTGTACTCTTCCTCATCGCCATCAGTGAATCTGCCAACGACAGTAATGTCATCATGAACTTATAGATGGCATTTGAGCTGTGCCTAGCCATACACTAATGAGTATACAGAGAGCGGAGCAGTGGGTGAAGAACACATCCCTGAGGTGGAACTGTGTTGGTTGTCAGCAAGGAAGAGATGTTATTAAAGATCTGTACTGACTGTGACTTCCCGATAAGGAAGTCAAGGATCCATTTACAGAGAGTTACAGAAGCCCAAATTTTGAAGCTTTTTAATTAGTAGTGAGGTGATGATGGTGTAGATTGCTGAGCTGAAATTGATAAACATCAGCCTGATGTATATTTTGCTTTTGTCTAGGTGCTCCAAAGCTGATTTGAGATCCAGTGAGGTGGTTTCTGCTGTATATCTGCTGCTATATGGTTCAGGCTCCCAATCTCTACAATGTAGAATGTGACTCACTGTAAAATCAAGAAAGTCTTGGGTGATCACATGCCTATCAGTTTGCAGTGATAGAAGCCATTTAGGAAAATACTAAAGAAAGTCTGTTTTCCATGTGAACAATTTTAGACAACCTGAATTCAATTATGCAAATTAGTTTATAGGACTAATTTTGACTTTGGATAATAGCTTGAACTGTAAAATGTTGAATTGTACAGCTCTCAATTGTTTCCATTGAATTCAGAATGATGCCTTTCTCTGAATGGTCTAGCAAAGCATTATGATGTGCAACCTTGCAATAAAAGTAAGTAATGCCACAAAATGTTTTTGGGCAATCACCCTTCCAGAATAAAAATTCTCATCAGCAGAACAATCTTACCGAGCCACCACTCAAACTTCAGCTTGCCATCCTGGTAGCTACTCAAGCAGTTTATGGAGTCAAAACAAAAAGAGATATTTTGCTTCTAAAAATTGCAGCAGTACAATTTACTTTGGTAAAGAAAAATAACAATATTAGAAAAAGGTGACAAGAAGCTTTTGAAATAGTTAAAGAACATATCAACCTATTATTAGTCTTTGGCAAGACTTCTTTGACAATGGACTGAAGTGGAAGACAAAAATGAAAGGGAATTAAACTTGGACCATGATCTATTCATATAACTTTAAGCTTGTAAACATGATTTTTTATGAAACACCTGCTGAAGTTATATAAATCACAAAAGCACTAAGGAAATTTCTGATAGTCTCTAAAAATTTAAGTCTGTAGACTTGTATTTGTGAAGCATGACATTTGACTTCATTCTGTAAGATAACTGTCAAGGATCAGCCCCTGAGCTACTTTTTTTTACATTGAATTGCATAACTTCTGTTCACATCACACCTTCAGTCCATCCCACAAGTCCATCTTTAGATTCCTTTTTATTAACTGCAGAAAGCACTTTTGCAATATCATCAAAAGCATGGGATCTACTTCTCTGTATGTGTAATCAATTAATAGATCCACCTCCTTATAATTTAAAGGTTTATGGAACATAAAACACTACAGCACAATACAGGCCCTTCGGCCTACGATGTTGTGACAACCTTAAGATCAATCTAACTTTTCCCTCCTACATAGCCCTCTATTTTTCTATCATCCACAGTATGCGCCTATTGAAGAGTCTCTTAAATGTCTCTGATGTATCTGCTTCTATCACCACTTGCAGCAGTGGGTTCCATGCATCCACCGCTCTGACACATCTGACACCCCCTCCCATACTTTCCTCCTATCACCTGAAAATTATGCCCCCTCGATTTAGCCATTTATGTCCTGGGATAAAGTCTGGCCGTTCACTCAATCAATGCTTTTATTATCTTCCAAAGTTTCAAAGTACATTTATTATCAAAGAACGTATAAATTATACAACCTTGAGATTTGTTTGCTTACTGGTAGCCACAAAACAAGAAACCCTAAAGAACCCAATTTAAAAATAATAATAATAATAATAATAATAAAATAAAGACGGATGCGCAAGAGAAAGGGGAGAAAAGAATAAATCATGCGAACAATAGAAGCAAGCAACCATTCTGAACCAAATTGAGTCCTGAGATCTGAACCTGAAGCAACCCGGAGTAGTCCCAAAACCTCGGTATCAGCCATCATATTAGCAGGCACGGAGCACAGCCGCTGGGGCGGTCTTCACAGCCTCAGTGCCATGGAGAGAGGAATGAACGAATGAACATTATAGAGAGTGAGCAAAATCCTGACACCTTATCTTTCCAGTACATCTGGGCCAGCAATTAAATTGTCCAAACAGTGTATAGTGCCTCGCACTAGGACCCAGGCACCACTGCAGTAAAACACACTGGGCCTAGACCATGCCTCCCGGTGACTTGCTCTGGGCCCAGATTTCACTACCCAGCCCAAAGCTCCTCTTGATTTCTCCAAATCAGATTGCACCCAGAGCGATTCAACCTCACACTCAGGCCAGTTGTACAAACATCAGAATTCCTCTGCCTCGACCTCTCCTCTCTGAATGGCTCAAACCCTCTGTGTCGATTCTGCAATGTACCAGTACGTTCATCCCTCGAACTCCCTATGCCTTCACTTGTCTCTTCATTGTTTGCAGTGATAATTTGCCGTAACTTACTTCAAATAAGGTGTTATTAGTAATGCTTTTAGTCAAACGTCTTGCCTTTTGAACTACCAGTGAGTTGTCGCACACGTTCAGTTGTGCCATCTTAAACCAGATCTTATACACCGCTATCAAGTCATCTCTAATCCTCCTTTGCTCCCAAGAGATAAGCCCCAGCTCATTCAACCTATTTTCATTAGACATGCTCTTTAATCTGGGCAGCATCCTGATAAATCTCCTCTGCACCTTCTCTAAATTTTCCACATCCTTCCTATGAGACAACCAGAACTGAACACAATATTCCAAATGTGGTCTAACCAGGGTTTTGGAAAGCTACAACATTGCCTCGCAACTCTTGAACTCACACCTCCCCCCCAACTAGTGAAGGCCAACAGACCATACACTTTCTTATCGACCCTTTCAACTTGGGCAGCAACTTTGCGGGATCTATGGACATGGACTTCAAGATCCCTCTGCTCCTCCACACTGCAACGAATCTACCTTCAAATTCAACCTTCAAAGTGAATCACTTCACACTCTTATGGCTGATCTCTATCTGCCACTTCTCAGCCTGTTCTGCATCTTATCAATGTTCTTAAGTAACCTATGACAACCTTCTACACTATCCATAACTTCACCAACCTTCATGTCATCTGTAAACTTACTAACCCATCCTTCCACTTCCTCATCCAAGACATTTATAAAAATAATGAAGAGTAGGTGGCCCAGAACAGATCCCTGTGGAACACCACTGGTCATCGACCTCCAGCATAAAACCATCTACAACTACTCTTTGCCTTCTATGGACAAGACAATTATGAATCCCCACAGCCTAGATCCCATGCCTCCTGACTTTCTGAATAAGCCTAGCATGGGGAACCTTATCAAATGCCTTTTTAAAATCTACATACACCACATCCACTACTCTACCTTCATCAATGCACTTTGTTACATCCTCAAATAATTCAATCAGGCTTGTGAGGCATGATTTATCCCTCACAAAGTCATGCTGACTATTCTTAATCAGGCTATGCTTCTCCAAAATGCTTATAAATCCTGTTTCTAAGAATCTTCTCCAATCATTTATCCATCACTGAAGTAAGAGTCACTGGTCTGTAATTCCCAGGATTATCCCTACTCCCTGTCTTTAACAAAGGAATAACATTTGCCATCCTCCAATCATCTAGTACTACTCATGAGGCCAGTGAGGACACAAAGGTTGTTACAGGAGCAACAATTTCTTACCTCATTTCCCATAGTAACCTAGGGTATATCCCTTCTGGCCCCTGGGACTTATCTATCCCAAAGTTCCAGCACATCCTCTTTCTTAAAGTCAACATGTTCTAGCATATCAGCCTGCTTTATGCTGTCCTCTCAAATGTCAAGGTCACTCTCACTAGTGAATAGTGAAGCAAAGTATTCTTTTTGATCTTTGTCTATCTCCTTCAGCTACAAGCACATGTTTCCGCTTCTACCCCTGACTGGTCCTACACTCACTTTAGTTATCTTCCCATTCTTTACATATGTGTAGAAAGTCATGGGGTTTTCCTTAATCGTACTCACAAATACCTTTACATGCACCTTTCTAGCTCTCCTAATTCTATACTTAAGCTCCTTTATGGCTACCTTGTAACCTTGTTAACCCCTGTCTGATCTTTGCTTCCTCAACTTCCGATAAGTAAGTTTCTTTCTGAACTGTATGTTCCAGTTCTCTTGTCAACCATCCTTTCATCATTTTCCTGCCTCAGTGGGACAAACCTATTCAGAATCTCATGCATGTTCTCCCTAAATAAGGTCCATATTTCTGTGTGCATTTCCTTGAGTACATCCATTTCCAATTCCCATATCATCTGCTCCTATCCCTGTCCAAAGCTATGTTACTAAATGCTAGGAAGTAGCGGTTACTCTCTCCAAAATGCTCTCCTATTGATAGATCAGACACCTGACTAGGTTCATTGCCTACCACCAGCCCCACCTCTAGTGAACCTGGATGCACCTAACAAATTCCACCCCATCCAAACCTTCTGCACTAAGGAGATGCAAATCAACATTCGGAAAGTTGAAGTCATCCATGACAACAACATTGTTAGTTCTGCACCTTTTCAAAATCTGTCTCCCAATCTGTTCCTCAGTGCCCCTGTTGCTATTGGTGGATCTATAGAATACTCCCAATAGAGTGATTGCTCCCTTCTTGTTTCTGACTTCATCACACACTGACTCAGTAGACAATCCCCACAACAATGTCCCTTTCTACAGCTGTGATACTATCCCTGATTAGCAATGCCAATCCCCCACCTCTTTTAAGTCCCTCCTTGTTCATTTTGAAATATTGGTACCCCAGGACATCCAGCAGTTACCCCTGCCCTTGTGACATTTTTATGTTTTATTGTGTTACGGTGGATTTAATATGTTGTTTTTACACTGATCATCAGCAGTGGGAGCAGCACAGATAGAGAGGAGTAAATAAAAGTACAGAAGGGAGAAATGGAGTGGCCATTGTTGTGAGTGGGCCTATGGTGAGAATGAGAGTGTCAGGCTTTGGCTCAAAGGAGGCTTTGGTTTGGAAGAGGCATTGGCTCTGGGCAAGTTTCTGTTAAATTTCCCTTTTATTCTTACTGTGTCGGGGTACGTTGTAGTCTAAATGGCCACTGTGTGTTCTTCATGCCAAATGTTGGAATCCTGAGAAACCCAGAGTCTCCGAGGGAGCTACATCTGTGTGAAAAGCATCCAGCTGCAGCTCCTTGAAGACCGTATTAGGGATCTGGAGTAGCAGCTAGATAACCTTTGGCTTGTACAGGAGAGTGAGGAAATCATCGATCGGAGTTACGAGGAAGTAGTCAACCCTAAGTTGCAGGAGGTGGGTAACTGGGTGATGGTCAGGAGAAGGAATGGGAAGGAGAATAGGCAGTTAGTGCAGAGCACCCCCGTGGCCATTCCCCTAAGTAATGAGTATACTGTTTTGGATACCATTGTGGGAGATGAGCTTTCAGTGGAATACCATGGAGACCAGGTTACTGGCACTGAGCATGGGTCAGTAGTGTAGAAGCGAAAGAGGGAGAACAGGGGAGCGGTACTGATTGGAGACTCAATAGTCAGAGGAATGTACAGAAGATTCTGTAGACATCAACAGGACACCTGGATGATATGCTGCCTTCCGGGTGCCAGCGTCAGGGACATCGTGGGTCACCTCCACAACATTTTGGAGAAGGAAGGAGAGCAGCCCGATATCTTGGTACATATTGGTACCAATGACATAGGAAGGAAAAACAATAAGGTTCTGAAGATAGAATTTAGAGAGCGAGGCAGAAAGCTGAGAAGCAGAACCTCCAGGGTAGTAATTTCTGGATTGCTACCTGTGCCACAAGCCAGTGAAGGTAGAAACAGGATGATTTGGCTGGTAAATGCATGGCTGAGAAGCCGGTGAAGGGGGCAGGGCTTCAAGTTCTTAGATTATTGGGATTGCTACTGCTGGAGGTATGACCTGTACAAAAGGACAGATTGCTCCTGAACTTGAGGGGGACAAATATTCTTGTGGACAGGTTTGTTAGAGCTGTTGGGGAGGGTTTAAACTAATTTGGCAGAGGGGTGTGAACCAAAGTGAAGGGACTCAGGATAGGACAGATGGTAAAAAACAAAAATAGTATGCAGTCACACCGTCAGGAAAGGCAGGCCCATGACAGGACAAAATTTCAGCAAGCAGGGTGATTTTCAATGTATTAGAGATGCAGAAACAAAAAGAGTATTAAATAAAGTACTCTAAGTGTTATATCTCAATGCACAAAGTATATGAAATAAGGTGGATGATCTAGTTGCACTTTTACAAATTGTTGGGTATGATGTTGTGGCTATCACTGAATCGTGGCTGAGGGATGATTCTAGTTGGAGCTGAATGTCCAAGGTTACACATTGTATTGGAGAGATAGGAAGGTAGGCAGAGATGGCAGTGTTGCTCTGCTGGTGAAGAATGGCATCAAATCATTAAAAAAATGTTGAATCCTTGTGAGTTGAGTTAAGAAACTTCAAGGATAAAATGTCCTGACAAAGGGTCTCGGCCCGAAATGTTGACTGTACCTCTTGCTATAGATGCTGCCTGGCCTGCTGCGTTCACCAGCATTTTTTGTGTGTGTTGCTTGAAATTCCAGCATCTGCAGATTTCCTCATGTTTGCGTTTTAAAATTCACCACTGCGAAGCCTCTTCCGGTGATGCCTACACTGAAGAAGTTTAAATCTCCTCTTTGACGGGAGTTTAGTGAAATCCTCTCTCACTGCTCCCCATCTATAATTTCTTCGGCCCTTCAACTTTTCGACAACACTTTGACTCAGACTTGATATTACAGCCACATACCCTTCCTTGGAACGTGTCTCCGCCGCCAACTTACTCCAGTTGGTTTTAGGATTTGTTTTCGAGCCTCTCAGCTTGGACCTTCTGAGGATCCCAGGCACTTACATTTTATTGACTCTGCCTCCCGTCACTTCTCCTGTCAAGCTCTGAAGGCGACCATCTCCGCCATGAGGAGATACTTGGCATCCCTATCCCAGACCCTTCCACACCTTCGGAAAACTTTCTTCGCCATCTGTGATGGACCTGCCTGTTATTTCATCCTCCGTCTTAGTCCTGATGAAGGGTCTTGGCCCGAAACATCGACTGTACCTCTTCCTATAGATGCTGCCTGGCCTGCTGGCCTGCTGCGTTCACCAACATTTTTTGTGTGTGTTGCTAAGGGCAAAATGACCCTGATGGCAGTTATATTCAGGCCTCCAAACAGTAGCTGAGATGCGGACCTCAGATTTCAACACAAAATAAAAAAGGTGTGTCAAAAGGACATTGTTATGATAGTCATGGGAGATTTTAACATGCAGGTTGATTGGGAAAATCAAGTTGGTAATGGATCCCAAGAGAGTGAATTTGTTGAATGCCTGTGAGATGACTTTTTAGAGAAGTTTGTCATTGAACCTACTAGGGGGATTCTGGCTTGGGTATTATATAAAGAACAGGAAGCAAATAGGGAGCTTAAGGTAAAGAACCACTTAGGAGACAATGATCACTATATGATTGAGTTCAACTTGAAATTTGATAGGAAGAAAGTAAAGTCTGATATAGCAGATTTCAGTGGAGTAAAGGAAATTACAGTGGTATGAGAGAGGAGTTGGCCAAAGTAAATTGGAAGGAGGTGCTAGCAGGGATGACAGTAGAGCAGAAATGGCTCTAGTTTCTGCAAAAAAAATGAGGAAGGTGCAGGATAGATGTATTCCAAAAACAAAGAAATACTCAAATGGCAAAGTAGTACAACCATGGCTGGCAAGGGAAGTCAATGCTAATGTAAAAGCAAAAGAGAGGGCGTACAACAACTCAAAAATTAGCTGGAAGATAGAGGATTGGGAAGCTTTTAAGAACCTACAGAAAGCAACTAAAAGAATCATTAGAAGGGAAAAGATGAAATATGAAAGCAATCTAGCAAACAATATCAAAGTGGATAGAAAAAGCTTTTTCAAGTATATAAAAAAATAAAAGAGAGATGAGAGTAGATATAGGATCGTGAGAACATAAAACTGGAGAAATAATAACGGGGGACAAGGAGATGGCAGATGAACTAAAAAAAAATTTTGCATCAGTCATCACTGTGGAAGACATCAGCAGTGTGCCAGATGTTGAAGGGTATGAGGGAAGAGAAGTGAGTGCAGCTACTATTACAAGGGAAAAGGTGCTCAAAAAGCTGAATGACCTAAAGGTACTTAAGTCACCTAGACCAGATGACCTGCATCCTAGTGTTTTGAAAGAGGTAGTGGTAGAGATTGTGCAGGCATTAGTAAATATATTTCAAGAATCACTGGAATCTGGCATGGTTCTGGAGGACTGGAAAATTGCAAATTGCACACCAGTCCTTAAGAAAGGAGAGAGGCAGAAAAAGGAAACAATAGACCAATTTGCCCGACTTCAGTGTTTGGGAAGATGTTAGAGTCAATTGTTAAGGATAAGGTTATGGAGTACTTGGTGACACAGGACAAGCTAGGACAAAGTCAGCATGGTTCCTCAAGGGAAAATGTTGCCTGACAAATCTGTTGGAATTCTTTGAGGAGATTACAAGTAGGATAGATAAAGGGGATGTAGTGGATGTTGTATATTTGGATTTTCAGAAGTCCTTTGACAAGGTGCCACATATGAGGCTGCTTACCAAATTAAGCGCCCCTGGTGTTACAGGGAAGTTACTAGCTTGGTTAGAGCATTGGCTTATTGGTTAGAGTCAGTGGGTGGGAATGAAAGGGTCCTTTTCTGCCTGGCCGCCAGTGAGTAGTGGTTTTCAGCAGAGTTTGGTGTTGGGGCCGCTTCTTTTTATGCTGCATATCAATGATTTAGATGATGGACTAGTTGTCTTTATTACCAAGTTTGCAGATGATATGGAGATTGGTGGAGGGGCAGGTAGTGCTGAGAAAATAGGAAGGCTCCAGAAGGACATATAGATTAGGAGAAAATCCAAAAATCTGAAATGCAAAGCATCTTGGGAGTCCTTGTGCAGAACACCCTAAGGGTTAACCGGCAGGTTTAGTCAGTGGGAGGAAGGCATATGCAATGTTAACATTCATTTCAAGAGGTCTAGAATATGAGAGCAGGGATATGATACTGAGGCTTTATAAGGCACTGGTGAGGCCTCACCTTGAGTATTGTGAACTGTTTTGGGCTACTTATGTAAGAAAAGATGTGCTGGCATTGGAGAAGGTTCAGAGGAGGTTCACAAAGATGATTTCAGGAATTAAAAGGTTATCATATGAGGAACGTTTGATAGCTCTAGACCTGTACTTGCTGAAGTTTAGAAGGATGAGGGTGGATCTCAATGAAACCTTTCAAATGTTGAAACGCCTAGACAGAGTAGATGTGGAAAGGATGTTTCCCATGGTGGGGTAGTCTAGGACAAGAGCACACTGCCACAGGAATAAGAGGCGTCCATTTAAAACAGAGATGCGGAGAAATTTCTTTAGTCAGAGGGTGGTAAATCTGTGCAATTTGATACCGCAGGCAGCTGTGGAGGCCTGGTCATTGGATGTATCTAAGGCAGAGATTGATAGGTTCTTAATTGGCCACGACATCAAAGATTACGAGGAGAATGCTAGGGAGTGGGGCTGAGGAAGGAGAAAAAAAGATCAGCCATGATTGAATGGCAGATCAGACTCAATGAGCCAAGAGGCCTAATTCTGCTCCTATGTCTTATGGTCTTCAGGTCTAAAAAGACTCTTTTGTGTCGAAGTGAAAACAGATCTCTACAAAGTGATCTAAATTAATTATAAATATAAAACACAAAATAGTTGATTGCATAAGTACTCACCCCCTTTAATATGACACATCAAATCATCACTGGTACAGCCATTTGGCTTCAAAACTCATATAATTAGCTAAATGGAGATCTGTTTTTGGTGAACTGTGTGCAGTCAAGGTGTTTCAACTAATTGTAGTAAAAATACACCTGTATCTGGAAGGTCCAACTGCTGGTGAGTCAGTATCCTGGCAAAACTACACCATGGAGACAAAAGAACACTCCAAACAACTCCATGAAAAGGTTATTCAAAAGCACAACTCAGGAGATGGATACAAGAAACTACATATCCCTTGGAGTCCAGTTAAGTCAATCATCAATAAATGGAAAGAATATGGCACAGCTGTAAATCTGTCTAGAGCAGACCGTCTTCAAAAAATGAGTGCCTGTGCAAGAAGGGGACTAGTGAGGGAGCCCCCCTCACCATTTTCCATCCCCTTTTCCCTCTTTCACCTTATCATCTTGCCCACCCATCACCTCCCTCTGGTTCTCCTCCCCCGCTTTTTCTTTCTTCCATGGCCTTCTGTCTCTTTCACCAATCAACCTCCCAGCTCTTTACTTCATCGCTCCCCCTCCAGGTTTCACCTATCACCTAGTGTTTCTCTCTCCCCTTGCCCCACCTTTTAAATCTACTCCCCAGCTTTTTTTTTTCCAGTCCTGCCAAAGGGTTTCGGCCTGAAATGTCGACTGTACTTTTTTTCTTTTGATGCTGCCTGGCCTGCTGAGTTCCTCCAGCATTTTGTTTGTGTGTTACATCTGCCATGTCATCCTTATTTATTTATTTATTGGATAGAGCGGGGAACAGGCCCTTCCCTCCTTTTGAGCCACGCCGCCTACCAATCCTCTGATTTAACCCTAGCCTAATCAGAGGACAATTTACAATGACCAATAACCAATCAAGTGGTACGTCTCTGTGGTTGAAAACCGGAGCATCCAGAGGAAACCTGCACAGTCATGGGGAGAATGTAGAAACTCCTTACAGGCAGTGGCGGGAAATGAAGCCAGTTCATCTGTACTGTAAAGCGTTGTGTTAACCACTATGCTACCGTGCCGCCCTCCTGTTTTTTCCTGTACTGGAGTGTGGCACAGGCAGCAATTCAAAGAGGTCCTGCTCAGCTTCTTGCCTAGATCCCTATATTCTCTCTTCAGGACCTCATCCCTTTTCCAACGCATGATATTGGTACCAATATGTAATATGCCTTCTGACTGCTCCCCCTCCCCCCTTGGAATGCTGTAGATCTAACCTGACATGTCCCTGACCATAGCTGTGAGGTAACATATATCCGACAGTTTTGTTCACACCCAAAGAATCTTCTGTCTGCTCCCCTAACCATTGAATCACCTATCACCAAAGCAGTCCTCTTCTTCCCCTGTTAGACCATAAGGTATAGGAGCAGATGTAGGCCATTCAGCCCATCGAGTCCACTCTGCCATTCAATCATGGGCTGATCCAATTCTTCCAGTCATCCCTACTCCCCTGCCATCACTCCTTACCCTTTGATGCCCTGGCTAATCAAGAACCTATCCATCTCTCCCTTAAATACACCCAGTGATTTGGCTTCCACAGCCACTCGTGGCAACAAATTCCACAGATTTACCACCCCCTGACTAAAGTATTTGCTCTGCATCTCAGTTCTAAATGGATGTCCTTCAATCCTGAAGTCATGTCCTCTTGTCCTAGAATCCCCTACTACAGGAAATAACTTTGCCATATCTAATCTGTTCAGGCTTTTTAACATTCAGAATGTTTCGATGAGATCTCCCCTCATTCTCCTGAACTCCAGGGAATACAGCCCAAGATCAGCCAGATGATCCTCATACAGTAACCCTTTCATCCCTGTTTGGTTATAACCCCCTACAGCAGTGGTCCCCAACCTCCGGGCCATGGACTGATAACGGGCCGCAAAGCATGCGGGGTACAGCGGTAGCTGGAGCGCAGCAGCACATCTTTAAGAAAAAAGCTGAAATAAACAAGCTAATTAATTAGGTCCCCTCTGTTCTTTTACTCTCTCCTGACAGTCAGCTAGCTACCTGTCTCCTGCAAATGTAGGGGTCAGACCTCCCTGTAGCTCCTATCTATCACCTCCTCTTTCTCCCAAAGGTCATCCAGCTAAATCTCTAGTTCCCTAACGCGGTCTGTAAGGAGCTGCAGCTGGTTGTTCTCTATGTAGATGTAGTTATTAAGGAGACTGGAGGTCTCCCAGAACTCCCACATCTGACATGAAAAATGCACCACTGACCCTGGATCCATTCACACCACTGGAGCTAGGCCGAATAGACAAGAAAGAAAGAAATTTACGAAAAGATTATCTTCACCTTTGCTTCTACATGTTGAAGGTTCTTGAGCTAAAGCCTCAAGCTCTCCACTGTAATACTGTCCACTGGCACCTTGGAGGCAACATATCATCCAGGTGTCTCTGTCTCTAACTGAATCCCCTGTCACCACTGCATTCCTCTGCTCCCCCATCCCCTCTGAGCCACAGAGTCAGAGCTGGTTGCTGTGGCTTTCCTCTGGTAAGTCATTCCCCCCCACCCCCACAGCAATCAAAGTGGTATATTTGCTGTCAAGTTGATATGTACCACGGGGGCACTCCGCCTATTCCCTTTCCCTCTCCAGACAGTCACCCAGTTACCTGCCTCTTGGAACTCAGGAGTAACTACCTTGTTGTAGATTTTATCTACATGTATCTCTTCCTTATTCTTGCTTATAAGCCATAGGTCACCCAGCTGTGGCACCAGTTCCCTAACACAGACTGTAAGCAGCTACAGTTGGATACACCTCACTTGGATGAAGTTATCATGGAAGTTGGGGGTCTCCTAGAATTCCTACATCTGCATGGACCCATTCTCACTGTAGTAGTTATGCATTCATGACAAAGAAAGAAAGAAACTAAACAGAAACTTACCTTAGCCTTCGCCACTTCAAGCCTAAGCCTCTTGAGCCAAAGTGTCAAACCCTCCACTCTAGCAGCGGTCCACTCCAACAATGGCCACTACACTTAAACCTAACTTCTTTTTATGAACCTTTGCCAAGCATCTAATAAGCCACGGTACCTTAAGCCCACTGAAAAGTTCCGGAATTTTTTTTCCTTTGCTCCTTGATGGTTTTGCATAAAGATCTGATTGAATTTTTAAAAAATCAAGTAAAAAGAAAATCTATTTGCCTTCAGTACAATTCCACTGCTAGCATACTTCAATGAAAGAATAAGTTTTTGCATCCTGATGCATCTAAGTGAACTTTTTTCCCTTACATATGCTCTGATCCCAAGAACTTTGTTTCTCCAGCTTTACATAAATGTCTGTCTCTAAAGTATATTTATGTCTTCCTGCTTTTATCATGGAAAAACCTTGCATATGCAAGCAACACTTGGAAGTTTAAGAATTTCAACACCAACAAAAATCTACAGCACCTGTTTTGTATCTTTTAACTAGTTAAACACCCATGCACTTTTTGTAATAGTATGAACAATAAAATTTAACTCCAAGCTATATAAAGAATACTAATGCATAATGATAAGCTTCGTCAATGAAACATATACAGTACCTCTGCAAGGAACTGGTTTAGGGAATCGGAATTTTTTCCAGTGCCGAAAGAATGAGTAGCTGAAAATACAATTACCAAGGTGAGAGTGCAGAGGGCAGTACAGGAATACGAATGTTTTGGTGAGCTGTGAACATGAAGGTGATTGCATAAATTGGGAGGGTTAAAGCTGTGGGGAGACTTCAAAGTGTTTAAAAATAAAACATTGCTTTGCCAGGAGGCGGTATAAATCAATTGAACACGGCGTTGTTGAGTGAACCAGACATAATCTGACTTATGATAGGCAAGAAAACTTTGGATGACAGATTTACAGAGTATAGTATAAGCAAGGAATTTGTTGGAAGTATTACATCCAGAAGAAACAAATGCATGGATGAGGTTTTCAGCATTTGGCAAGCTGAAGTAAAAGTAGAATCAAGCAAAGTTATAGTGTTTGAAATAGGTGGCCTTCGTGATGATACAGATATGTGGTGCAAAACTTGTTTTAGAGTCAGTTGTGATTTGTTACCAATTGGATCAGTATCAAACAGTCATTAGGGAGATGGATGGTGCAGAAATTTGATTTGTGATCATGCAGGAAGTGAAATATTTTCCTGGCCTTAAATGGCTATGCAAAACTAAAAATGCACGAATAATCGGAGACATAAGAGATTGGAGAATCTGGAATCCAGAGCAAAAAAAAAGTAACAAATTGCTGGGCAATCAGAAGGTTAGGAGGGAAAGGAGTCATTGATGTGTCAAGTCAACATATTGAAACCTAACTAATATTGAAAGGTCTAGATAGAGTGGAAATGGAGAAGATCTTTCCTATAATGGTGGAGTCTAGGACCAAGAGGGCACAACCTCAGAAAAGAGGACATCCCTTTAGAACACAGATGAGGAAGAATTTCTTCAGCCAGAAAGTGGTGAATCTGTGGAATTCTTTGCCACAGCTGGCTGTGGAAGTTAAGTCATCGGGTATATTTAAAGCAGACATTGATAGGTTCTTGATTAGTAGGGGCATCAAAGGTTAGGCAGGAGAATGGGGTTGAAAGAGATAAAAAAAATCAGCCAAGATTGAATTGTAGAGCAGACGCGATGGACCGAATAACCGAAAGTTCTTCTGTAGCCTCTCTATTTCCTCAAACTACCTGCCTCGCCACCTATCTTCGTATCATCAACAAACTTTGCAATCCATCATCCACATCATTGACATACAACGCAAAAAGAATCAGTCCCAACACAGACCCTTGTGGAACACCACTAGTCACCAGCAGCCAACCAAAAAAGGCTCTCTTTATTCCCACTCTTTATCTCCTGCCAATCAGCTACTGCTTTATCCATGCTACTATCTTTCCTGTAATAGCAACTACTCTTAACATATTAAGCAGCCTCATGTGTGGAACTTTGTCAAAGGCCTTCTGAAAATCCAAATAAACAACATCAACCAATTCTCTTTTGCATATCCTGCTTGTTATTTCTTCAAAGAATTCCAACAGTTTTGCCAGGCAAGCTTTTCCTCGAGGAAACCATGCTGACAACGGCCTATTTTATCGTGTGTCTCTAAGTACCCTGAAACTACATGCTTAACAATCAACTTCAACATCCTCCCAACCACTGAGTTAAGATAAACTACAATTTCCTTTTTTCTGCCTATCTTTTCTTGAAGAGTGGAATGACATTTGCAATTTTCTAGTCTTCCAGAACCATTCCAGAATCTAATGATTCTTGAAAGATCATTACTAATGCCTCCACAATTTCTTCAGCCACCTCTATCAGAACCTTGGCATGTACACCTGCTGGTCCAGGTGACTTATCTACCTTCAGACCTTTCAGTTTCCCAAGAACCTTCTCCCTTGTATTAGTAACTTCACACACTTCATGATCCCTGATACCTGGAACTCCCACTGTACTGTTTGTGTTGTTCAAAGTGAAGACTGATGCAAAATACTTATTCAGTACATCCGCCATTTCTTTGTTCCCCATTACTAACTCTCCATCAACACACATCAAAGTTGCTGGTGAACGCAGCAGGCCAGGCAGCATCTCTAGGAAGAGGTACAGTTGACGTTTCAGGCCGAGACCCTTCGTCAGGACTGAAGGGTCCTGACGAAGGGTCTCGGCCTGAAACATCGACTGTATCTCTTCCTAGAGATGCTGCCTGGCCTGCTGCGTTCACCAGCAACTTTGATGTGTATTGCCTGAATTTCCAGCACCTGCAGAATTCCTGTTGTTTGCGTTTTAAAACTACCTCTCCAGCATTGTTTTCCAATGGTTCAATATCCACCCTCACCTCTCATTTACACTGTATGTATCTCAAGAAACTTTTGGTGTCTTCTTTAATATTATTGGCTAGCTTGATTTCCTATTCCATCTCTACCTTCTAATGACTTTTTAAAAATTGCCTTCTTATGGTTTTTGAAAGTGTCCCAATCCTCTAACTTCCCACTAATTTTTGATCTATTCTATGCCCTCTCTTTGACTTTTCTTGTTAGCCATGGTTGTGTCATCTTTCCTTTAGAATAGTCCTTCTTCTTTGGGATGTATATGTCTTGTGCCTTCTAAATTGTTACCAGAAATTCCAGCCATTGCTGCACTACCATCATCCATACCTGTGTTCTTTTCCAATCAATTCTAGCCAGCTCCTCTCCCACTGAACCACCTGACTTTTGCTTCTCCTTCTCAAATGTCAGGGCGAATTCGGTCATATTATGTTTAATTGTCGCTCAGGGTTCTTTTACTTTAACCTGTCTAATCAATTCCAGTTCATTGTACAACACCCAATCCAAAACAGTTGATCCCCTATCGGGCTCAACCACGAACTGCTCTAAAAAGCCATCTTATTGGCATTCTAGAACATCCCCCTCTTAGAATCCAGCACCAACCTGATTTTCCCAATCTATCTGCGTATTGAAGTCCCCATGACTATTGTAACGTTGCCCTTTTGGCATGCATTTTCTATTTCCTGTTGCAATTTGTAGACCACATCGTTACTACTGTTTGGGTGTCTGAATATAACTCCCATCAGGGTCTTTTAACCCTTACAGTTCCTTAGCTCTGTCCACAATGATTCAACACTTTCAGACCCTATGTCACCTTTCTCTAATGACTTGATTTTATTTTTCACCAAAAGAGCAATGCCACTCCCTCTGCCTACCTGCCTGTCCTTTTTATACAATGTGTATCTGGACATTAAACTCCCAACTATAATCTTCTTTTAGCCATGATTCAGTGATGCCTACAACGTCATACATGTTGTAAATGTGCTACAAGTTCATCTACCTTATTCGACATACCATGCACAATCAGATATAACACCTTCGGTTCTGTATTCACCCTTTTCGATTTTGTCTAACTGGAGGTCCCCCAGACTTCCCTCATCACACACACAGTACAAAACACTGTCACTTGAGCCACTCACACTGAACTACTCTGCCTTAGCAGATGAGGAATTAACAAATAAGAACAGAGAGAGAGTAACTTACGAGACACTTTATCTTATCTAAGCCTGATGAACTAAAGCCTCTCTAAACACTGGCACACTTGAAAGAATGGCCACTCTGCTTGCACTTAGGTTATTTGAGAGAGGGGAAGATATCGCTGGCAGTCGGATCAAATTGCAACTGTCAGAAATGACAAAGGATGCTATGCTAATATGAAGGTTAGTGCTGTGAATGTTGAACATATCTCTGTTCTGTTTGGAGGGAAGTGGAGTGAGAGCTAAAGTCTGGGCAATGGATGAAATACAAGAGACCTCTCCATCAGCCACAGTAGGGCGTACACCATATTTCTCGAATAAGGAGGATATTTTAGATGTCCTGAAATGGAAAACCTCATTTTGAGAACAGATGTGGCGGAGACAGAGTGGGTACTTGCAGTTGATACAATGGATCGAAGTACTGACTTGAAAAATGCAGAATGTGGAGGTATATGTTTCAGGATAAACTTCCGGTGGTGCTTCAA
Source organism: Mobula birostris (assembly GCF_030028105.1). Taxonomy (NCBI): domain Eukaryota; kingdom Metazoa; phylum Chordata; class Chondrichthyes; order Myliobatiformes; family Myliobatidae; genus Mobula; species Mobula birostris. The sequence goes on along the minus strand of NC_092374.1, from coordinate 138,739,074 downwards.
TATGGCTCCAATTCCACGTTCCCCCGACTTTAGATACCTACTGGCCAAATGCTGTCTATTCTATTCACCAGTGCAGTTCTTTTCCGTAATCCTGGTCACAGTTTACATTCCAACCAGCGGCTGACTGTAATCAAGTGCTTGAGTTACTGTATGATGCTATCTCCAAACAAGAAACAGTTCATCCCGACACATTTCAAATCATAGTCAGGGATTTCAACCAGGTTTGTTTGAAGAAAACCCTGTCAGTTGCCATCTGCATATAACCTGTATATAATGACTGTTATACTAAGATAAGGAATGCCTACTATTCCATGCCTAGACTGTATTTCAATAAATCTGATCACTTGGCTGTCTTTCTACTTTATTACAGGCAATGACCAAAGAGTAAAGCTTCAGAGATTAAAACAACAAAGAGGTGTGTGTGGGGGGCAGAAGAGTGGCTAGGATTGCTTCGAGCTAGTGGACTGGCTGTGTTCAAGTACCCCATAAGACCATAAGATATAGGAGTAGAAGTAGGCCATTCAGCCCATCAAGTCTGCTCTGCCTTTCAATAATGGGCTGATCCATTTCTTCCAGTCATCCCCATTCCCCTATCTTCACCCCATACCCTTGATGTCCTGGCTAATCAAGAACCTATCTATCTCTGTCTTAAATACACTCAATGACTTGGCCTCCACAGCTGCTCATGGCAACAAATTCCACAGATTTACCACCTTCTGACTAAAGTAATTTCTCCGCATCTCAGTCCTAAATGGACGTCTTTCGATCCTGAGTTTGTGCCCTCTTGTCCTAGAATCCCCTATCATGGGAAATAACTTTGCCATATCTAATCTGTTCAGGCCTCTTAACATTCGGAATGTTTCTATCAGATCCCCCCTCATCCTCCTGAACTCCAGGGAATACAGCCCGAGAGCAGCCAGATGTTCCTCATACAGTAACCCTTTCATTTCTGGAATCATTATCATGAATCTTCTCTGAACCCTCTCCAATGTCAGTATATCCTTTCTAAAATAAGGAGCCCAAAACTCCACACAGTACTTCAAGTGTGGTCTCACAAGTGCCTTATAGAGCCTCAACATCACATCCATGCTCTTATATTCTATACCTCTAGAAATGAATGCCAACGTTGCATTTGCCTTCATCACAACCGATGCAACCTGGAGGTTAACCTTTAGGGTATCTTGCACAAGGACTCCCAAGTCCCTTTGCATCTCTGCATTTTGAATTCTCTCCCCATTTAAATAATAGCTGCTCATTTATTTCTTCAACCAAAGTGCATGACAATGCACTTTCCAATATTGTATTTCATTTGCCACTTTGCCCATTCCCCTAAACTATCTAAGTCTCTCTGCAGGCTGTCTGTTTCCTCAACACTAACCGCTCCTCCACCTATCTTTGTATCATCAGTAATTTTAGCCACAAATCCATTAATAACATAGTCTAAATCATTGACATACATTGTAAAAAGCAGCGGTCCCAACACTGACCCCTGTGGAACTCCACTGGTAACCGGCAGCCAGCCAGAATAGGCCCCCTTTATTCGCACTCTCTGTTTTCTGCTGACCAGCCAACGCTCTACCCATGCTAGTAACTTCCCTATAATTCCATGAGCTCTTATCTTGCTAAGCAGCCTCATGTGCGGCACCTTGTCAAAGGTCTTCTGAAAATCCAAGTACACCATGTCTACTGCATCTCCTTTGTCTACCCTGCTTGTAATTTCTTCAAAGATTTGCAGTAGGTTTGTCAGGCAGGATTTTCCTTTCAGGAAACCCTGCTGTCTTTGGCCTGTCTTGTCATGTGCCTCCAGGTACTCTGTAATCTCATCCCTAACAACACTGGACAACAAATTTTTTCAAAAGTGTTGCTTCCTCAGAGTTTTCTTTTGCTTATGATAGACTGCTTGAAGATGAACACAAATATAATTTCAAACTACTTGTATCACGCAGGAATTTGGAGAAATAACAAATTAACTTTTATTGAATATAATGTGTTTAATTACATAATGGTGCTGATGCTTTGCAATAGTTCAACTAAGTTAAAAATAATTTGTTAATGATTTTCATTTGTACTCAGTGGCTGAGGCTTCTTGCTTAAGTGTCCAACAATAATTCGCCAGCATTGATGGATTCCAGTTGCCCTGGTATCTTTTCTCCTTGACCGCAATGTCCTGGTGAAACCTTTCACCATGCTCATCGTTAACAGCACCAAGATTTGCAGGGAAGAAGTCTGAATGGGAATGCAGAAAATGAATCTTTAGTGACATGTTGCATTTCATGGTTTTATATGCTTGAAGCATGCTTTCAACCAGCTGCATGTAGTTTGGTGCTCTGTAGATGCCAAGAAAAATTTCAACAATTTCCTTGAATGCCTTCCATGTGATTTTCTCCGGTCCCACTAGAAATTCTTCAAATTTCCTGTCATTGATGACCTGTTTGATTTGTGGATCAACAAAAATGCTTTCCTTAATCTTGGCATCAGTTATTCTGGGAAGAATCTGTCTCAAATATCAAAATCCTTCATAGAAATTTTTGTGCCTGGTGATAGCAAATTCCATCCTTACAGTCCTGAACCCAATAATTATTATTAAAACCTGTCCTGTCATGCAGCAGCCGCACTGCCTAAGCATGCCCAGGCATGCCTGGACAAGATAGGAAACTTTCCAGCTTACATTGTAGGCAACATTTTAATTGACTTGAATTATGAATTGAAATAATAAACCTAAGTGATTTCAAAAAATGGTGCATGATAGGGAAATTTCATGGTGCTTTTCATGATCAGTAGCCCAAAATTCATTAGATACACCTGAAGGTATTCAGGAAGCAAAATCTTTGTTGTCCAGTGCAATCGATTCCAACAACTTCCCAACCACTGATGTCAGGCTAATAGGTCTATAGTTTCCTTTCTGCTGCCTCCCACCCTTCTTAAATAGCGGAGTAACGTTTGCAATTTTCCAGTCATCCGGTACAATGCCGGAATCTATCAATCCTTGAAAGATCATCATTAATGTCTCCGCAATCTCTCCAGCTATTTCCTTTGGAACCCATGGGCTTATTCCATCAGGTCCAGGAGATTTATCCACCCTCAGACCATTAAGCTTGCTGAGCACCTTCTCAGTCATAATTTTCACTGCACAAGCTTCACTTCTCTGACACTCTTGAATGTCCGATATACTGCAGATATCTTCCACTGTGAAGATTGATGCAAAATACGCATTCAGTTCCTCTGCCATCTCTGCATCTCTCATTAGAATATTTCCAGCGTCATCTTCTGTTGGTCCTATATCTACCCTCGACTCTCTTTTACTCTTTATATACTTAAAAAAAACTTTTAGTATCTTATTTGATATTAGTCACCAGCTTCCTCTCATAATTCATCTTTTCCTTCCTAATGACCTTCTTAGTTTCCTTCTGCAAGTTTTTAAAGGCTTCCCAATCCTCTATCTTCTCACTAGCTCTGGCTTCTTTGGATGCCCTCCCTTTTGCTTTTACTTTGGCTCTGACTTTACTTGTCGGCCACAATAGTGTCCTTCTTCCCTTTGAAAATTTCTTCTTATTTGGAATATATCTGTCTTGCACTTCCCGCATTTTTCATAGAATCTCCAGTCATTGCTGCTCTGCCGTCCTTCCCGCAAATGTTCCTTTCCGGTCGACTAGTTCTGCTCTCATGCCATTGTAATTTCCTTTTTTTCCACTGAAATACTGACACATTGGATTTTATTTTTCCCTCTCAAATTTCAACATGAACTTGATCATATTGTGATCACTGTTCCCTAAAGGTTCTTTAACCTTAAGCTCTCTTATCACCTCTGGATCATTGCTCAACACCCAATCCAGCACAGCCAATCCCCTAGTGGGCTCAACAACAAGCTGTTCTAAAAAGCCATCCCTTAGACATTCTACAAATTCTCGAGGTCCAGTACTGACCTGGTTTTCCCAATCCACTTTCATATTAAAATCCCCAGTGATTATCATGACATTGCCTTTCTAACATGCCTTTTCGACCTCCTGCTGTAATTTGCAATCCACATCCTGGCTGCCGTTTGGAGGCCTGTCTACAACTGCCATTGGGGTCCTTTTACCTTTGCTATTTGTCAACTCAACCCATAGAGACTCTACACCTTCCAATCCTATGCCATCTCTTTCTAATAAATTTATATTATTTCTTATACACAGAGCCACACCACCCCCTCTGTCTACAAACCTATCTTTCCGATACACCATATATCCTTGAACGTTCAGTTCCCAATGGCAGCCATCCCTTTGCCAAGTTTCAGAGACGGCCACAATGTCATATTTGCCAATCTGTAGCTGAATTTCAAGATCATTCATTTTATTCCTTATGCTGCATGCATTCAAATATAACACTTTCAGTCCAGTATTTGTCGCCTTCTATTTTAACTGCACCACACCTCTATTGCCCTGTAACTCATCCCACTAGCTGTGATTCAGCCTCATCTCCTGCCTGTCCTTTCTATCATCTCTGTTGCACGCTATCTTAGATTTATTTCTGTTTTCCCCTTCCTCAACCCGATCACTCCGGTTCCCATCCTCCTGCCAAATTAGTTTAAACCCTCCCTAACAGCTCTATTAAATGTGCCTACTAAGATATAACCCTTTGGGTTCAGGTGTAACCCGTCCTTTTTGTACAGGTCGTACCTCCCCCAGAAGAGGCCCCAATGATCCAGGAATCTGAAGCCCTGCCCCCTACACAAGTCCCTCACACATTAATACGCCTGATCATTCTATTCCTGCGCTTGTTAGCATGTGGCACAGGCAGTAATCCTGAGATTACTACCCTGGAAGTCTTGCTTTTCAGCTTCCTACCTAACTCCTTGAACTCTCTCTTCAGGACCTCCTCCCTTTTTCTACCTATGTCATTGGTACCAATGTGTACCAAGACTTTTGGCTGTTCACCCTCTCCCTTCAGAATACTCTGCACCCGATCTGAAACAACCCGTACCTTGGCACCTGGGAGGCAACACATCGTGCGGGTCTCTCTATTAGGCTGATAAAACCTCCTTTCTGTTCCCCTCACTATGGAATCCCTTATGATTATCGCATTCCTCATCTTCTTCTTTCTCTTCTGCACCACGGAACCAGGCTCAGAGCCAGAGACCCGATCGCCGTGGTCGTACTCTGTCAGGTCGTCCCACTCAACCGCATCCAATATGAGATAACAATTACTGAGGGGGATGGCCACAGGGGTGCTCTCTGCTATCTGAGCTCTTCCCTTCACCTTCCTGACCGTCAACCACTTATCTAACTCCTGCAGCCTCAGGATGACTAACTCCCTGTAGCTTCTCTATCTCCTGTTCACTCTCCCTAATAAGCTATAGGTCATCAAGCTGCAGCTCCAGATCTCTGTGAATCCCTCCATCTAATGAAACCACCATGGTAGTCACAGATTTTATTAGAAGAGTTGTAGACAAGTGTATCCCCACAAAACCATTCAAGACTTCTCCAAGCAGAAGTCCTGGATGAACCATAAGATCTGCAATCTGCAAAGGGCCAGATTGGAGGCATTCAAGTCTAGCGACCAAGAAAGTTATGATTCAGGTCCAGATGCAATCTCCAGAAAGCCATCTCATGGGTGAATTGGAAATTCCAGACTAAACTTGAATCAACAAAGGACGTTCACCAGTTGAGGCAGGGTTTGAATACGAACTCCTTTTACAAAGTTAAATCAAGCAAAATGGGCAACAACAGAGCTTTGTTTCCAGATGAGCTCAATGTTTGCTTTGACAATCAAAACATGGAGGAACCATCATGAACTCCCTCAGACCCTGATGATCCTGTGATTTCAGTCTCTGAGTCCAATGTGAGTATCCGTCAGGAGTGTGACGCCACGAAAAGCATCTGACCAGATGGGGTACCTCGGCAAGTACCTGTGCCGATCAACTGGCTGGAGTGTTCACTGAGATCATTAACCTCTCGCGTCGGCAGTCTGAGGTACCCACATGCTTAAAGCAGGCTTCAATTATACCGGTGCCTAGGAAGAACGTGGTAGCCTGCTTCAATGACTAACATTCAGCAGCACCTATATCCACAGTGTTGAAGTGTTTAGAGAGGATGGTGATGAAACATATCAACTCCTGACTGAGAAGTGACTTGGATCCACTCCAGTTTGCTTACTGGGACAACAGGTCCATAGCAGGTGCCATCTCGTTAGTTCTTCACTCAACTCTGGAACATCTAGACAGCAAAGATGCATATATTAGGATGTCTTTTATTGACTACAGCTCAACATTAAAAACCATCATCTCCTCAGATCTCACCAATAAGCTTCAAGGCCATGATCTCAATACTTACTTGTGGAATTGGATCCTTGATTTCCTGACTTGCAGACCACAGTCAGTTCAGATTGCCAACAACATTTCTTGCTTGGTCTCCATCAGCATCATGGCTGTGTGCTTAACACCTTGCTCTACTTGCTTTATACTTATGACTGTGTGACTAAGCACAACTCCAGTTCCATTTTCTAGTTTGCTGACAGCACTACTGTAGTAGGCTGAATCAAAGGTGGTGAAAATCTGACTGAGTGGTGCCATAACACCAACCTCTCACTGAATGTCAGCAAGGCCAAGGAGTTGATTATTGACTTCAGGAGGATGAAACTAGAGGTTCATGAGCCAGTCCACATCAAGGGATCAGAGGTGTAGAAGATCAGCAACTTTAAACTCTTCGGTGCTATTATTTCAAAGGAGCTGTTCTGGGCCCAGCAATTACAAAGAAAGCATGGCAGTGCCTCTACTTCCTTAGGAATTTGCAAAGATTTGGCATGACATCTAAAATTTTGACAAGCTTTTATAGATGTGTGTTGGAGAATATACTGACTGGCTGCATCACAGCCTGGATTGGAAACACCAATGCCCTTGAACAGAAAATCCTACAAAAATTAGCGGAAACAGATCTATCTGAATGTGCCTCCTATAGACCAATTTCCTCATTGAATGTGGATTTTAAAATTCTCTCTAAAATTCTGGCTAATAGGCTTGAGAATATTTTACCTACTGTTATTTCAAATGATCAGACCGGGTTTATTAAAAATAGGTATTCACGTTTTAATATTCGAAGATTGTTAAATATTATTTATTCTCCCTCAGTTAAAGAATCTGAATGTATTGTCTCTCTCGATGCAGAAAAAGCCTTTGATAGGGTGGAATGGCCCTATTTATTTCATGTTTTGTAGAAATTTAATTTTGGTCCGGGATTTATCTCCTGGATCAAACTGATCTATCAAACCCTGATGGCTGCAGTTATAACTAACAATCAAAAGTCTCCTTATTTTAGACTATACAGAGGAACCCGTCAGGGTTGTCCTCTTACTCCTTTATTATTTAATTTGGCTTTAGAACCACTTACAGTTGCTCTTAGGGATTCTAACTCTGTTCAGGGTATTAAGAGAGGGGATAAAATACATAAGGTTTTGTTGTACGCAGATGATTTATTAGTTTACATTTCAGACCCTAAAAATCTATCCCTTCTGTGTTATCCATATTTACTGAATTTAGTACTTTCTCTGGATATAAGTTAAATTTACATAAAAGTGAATTATTTCCTATTAATAACTATTTGGATCAATATGATCTAATACCTTTTAATAGTGCTAAAAATTATTTTACCTAGCTTGGTATTAAAATTACTAAAAATTTTAAAGATTTATATAAATATAATTTTCTTCCTTTAATTGATTATACACAACAAACGCTTTCCAAATGGTCGCCTATGACGTTGTCGTTAATTGGTCGAATAAATGCTATAAAAATGACAATTTTACGGAAATTCTTATACATGTTTCAAGCTGTTCCATCCTTTATCCCGAAAACGTTCTTTGATAGAATAGATTCTATGATCTTATCATATATCTGGAATAATAAAAGCTCCAGAGTGAGTAAACCTTTATTTCAAAAATTAAAAAAAGATGGTGGCTTGGCCTTACCAAACTTTAGATTCTATTACTGGGCAATTAATATTCGTTATATTACTTTTTGGATTCACTGTACAGATATGTATGGCTGTCCTTCACAGTTGGACTTGGAGGAGAACTCGGTAAAGGGGTTCTCTTTGGCTTCTTTGCTGGGAGCTCGTCTTCCCTTCTAAGACTGGTAGACAAGATCTTAGTCCCATTGTGAGACATACATTAAAAATTTGGTTTCAGTTTCGCAGATCTTTTGACTTAAATAACTTTGTTCTTTCTAGTAATATCCATTTTAATTATTTTTTTAAACTACCAATTTTAGACAAGGCCTTTTTAACATGGAAAACTAAGGGAATAATAACTTTTCTAGATTTGTTTTTAGAGGATTGTTTAATGTCTTTTTCTCAGATAATGGACAAATATGATTTATCTAATTCACAATTTTTTAGATATTTACAAGTTAAGAATTTTTTACGTGATTTGTTACCGAATTACCCATTTGCTCGTTTACCAAATATGATAAATGTTATCTTTCAACTTAAACCATTCCAAAAAGGATTGATAGCCATCATATATAAACGGCTATTGAATTTACAAATGATGTCTAATGATAAGGTTAAACATGCTTTGGAATTGGAACTTCAAGAATCACTTTCAGATAATCAATGGAATAAAATATGTCATTAGTTAATAATTCATCTATTTGTGCCCGTCACTTCTTGATTCAGTTCAAGATAGTGCACAGGGCGCATATGTCAAAAGATAAACTCGTGCATATTTTTTCTAATATAAATCCTACTTGTGATAGATGCAACACTGAAGTGGCCACTTTAACTCATATGTTTTGGTCCTGCATAAAGGTAAATAACTTTTGGAGAGATTTTTTTAGAACGTTATCAAAAATCATAGGTCTGGACCTACAACAATCTTTGTGGTTATTCCAACGGAAGCAGGAAACGTTCCTGCTTCCGCTCAATGCATGATAGCTTTCTCAAATTTATTGGCTGGGAGAGCTATTCTATTGTACTGGAATGATTCCAATCCACCTACTGTATTTTTTTGGCTCTCCTCCATTATGTCTTGTTTAAGTCTGGAGAAAATAAGAAGTCAGACGTTTGATACATCTTTTAAATCTGAGCAAACTGGGTGACCTTTTATTCAATATTTTCATATGATCTAATTCTTATTACTTTTATAGTTAATTATTCTTTTTTCTCCATGAATTTTTAGATTTGATCAGAAGGATTTTCCCTTTTTTTTATCTGTATCCTCAAAATGGACTGCCTAGTCCCCCCTTTTTTATTTGTTTTAGGTTAGCTTAGTGGGTGTTCTTTCCTCTCTCAATAACAGAAAATTTTGTATTTTTTCCCCATGAATTGTTAAGAAGAGAAGTGGTTCTCTTTTCTCTTTGTATTAACTTAATGCTATACATGATTTTGACAGTGTATACTCCTTTCTTTGTTTGTATCATTATTGAATTATGTATTTGAGATAACCTCTCCTCTGGTTTGTATTTACCCTTATCAATAAAAAAAAAGATTGAAAGTGAAAAGTAGCAGAACGGCCCAGTCTATCACAGGTAAAGTCCTTCCCACCACTGAGCACATCATACAGAACATTGTCGCAGGAGAGCAGCATCCATCATCGTTGACAGCTACCACCCAGGATATGCTCTCTTCTCACTACTGCCATCAGGACGAAGGTACAGAAGCCTCAGGATTCACATCACCATGTTCAGGAACAGTTATTACCCCTCAACCATCTGGCTCTTGAACCAAAGGGGATAATTTCTCTCAATTTCCCTCGCTCCATCATTGAAATGCTCCCACAACCAAAAGGCTCACTTTCAAGGACTTTTCATCTCATATTCTTGATATTTATTGCTTATTTATTATTATTATTATTATTGTATTTGCACACTTTGTTGACTTCTGCACACTGTTTGAAAATCCAAGTCGGTGCAGTCTTTCAACGATTCTATTGTGGTTGTTACTCTATTATGGATTTATTGAGTATGCCCACAAGAAAAGGAATGTCAGGGTTGTATATGGTGACTTATATGCTCTTTAATAATATATTTTGTTTGAACTTTTCAGTAGATGTACAGAAATATAAACATGTACACACATGCGCATGCACACACAAATGCAAACACAGTAGGCTGGATCATCTGAATCTGGACTATTGCCCAGACCCACAATGCCTTGCAGTAGCTGCCTGCCTGCCCACTCTAACCTGTCTGGTCAAGACACAGTGGCTCATTCAGATGACCTTCCATATCTGAGAGGCCCCTACAAAATGCAGAGGACTTGGTACTGTGAGCAGGCTAATGCATAAATCCTGAGGCCCCTTCCTAATGCCATAAATATTGTCAGAGGCATTTAAAAACTTAAATTTATATAACTGCCAAGAAAAATAATATCTTCAGAATAAGTTTCATTGAAATTATAGCGAAAATTGAAAACAGTAGGATAAAACTGATAACTCTCTTAAACAGATGTCCTTTTTTGCACAGGGCTGGTGAAACTATTCAAATGAAATAGGGTTATAGTTCCTGTACCAGCCAATCCTAATGTAAAGTCAAGGAGCCAGAGATGATGCACATCCAGCTTCACTCCTCATCTGCTACTGAACTCAATAGTGAGGTTAGTGGTCGAGTGAATGTTCAAATGCACTGGCAACTGACCTTCATTTCAATTCAGACTGTTTGATCATGCGTGCAGTGAGTGACAGATGGCTGGCAGTTAGCAATGCAGCTGTCAGCTACTGGTCAGCGTGATTCAGCCCAACAATCACCATGTCTTCAGCCGCAATCCAAAACCTCAAATCTTCAACACTGTTGCACACTCACACACAACAAATCCAGCAAGTTCGGCGTTTCGTTAGAACTCAGTGATAATTACCTTCCTTTTTACTTTGAATTGTAGGATTGTGAGAAACTGGTAGCACATGGATTAAACAGAGGATGGGACTCCTACAAGTTATTCTTCGTCAAAAATAAACACTGGATCTGCGGGGGAAAAGACATTTAACTTCAGGTTAAGGACCTTACATCAGAATTGGAAAAGTGAGAAAACAAGCTTTTTTTAAAAGTTACAAAGATGGTACGGATGGATAGGGGAAATGTTAGTAATAGGGTGCAGCTTTAGGTGGACCAGGAAAATATGGAAGTAATAGTTCCTTCCAGGTGTTGAAAATGAAGAAAATAGAAGATGTTGCAAGTAACAAATCTGCAGGAGTAAATAAGCAAGTCGAGCTGCATCCGTGGGAGGAAAGGAATTATCAGTGTTTCAGTTGAAACCATGTGTCAGAAGGGAAGATGTGTGTGGCAGTGCTGGAGGAGGTAACAGAAATGATAGAGGATGATCTATCCAATGTTGTGGATTGTGGGGCAGAGGGTAAGGATACTGTGAACAATCTCACAAAAAGTACAGGAAATATAGGAGATGCAGTTGACAGCACTGCTGACTCTGGTAGATGGGAAGCTATGGTTGAGAAAAGAAAGACATTTCTGAGACACAGATGTCAAAATTTTAATAATGAATCAAATATTTCTCACACTTCACTAATTCTCCTCCATAGCAGAAAAAGGAAAGTTCATTTAATAGCAGGGCCTTGGAGAATGTTATTGAACAGATGGTCCTGGAGTACAGACAGCAATTCCCTGATAGTGCCTTAACAAGTAGACAGGGAGCTGGAGAAGACATAAGGCATGCTTGTTTTTACCAGTCTGGCATTGAGTACAGGGTCATCAGGTTACAGTTGTACATGACATTGGTGGAACCACCCTGAAGTAGTGGTGTGTTGATCTGGTCACCACTCTATATGAAAGATGTGATTAACACCTCTCCTTCCTTCTTCACTCACTTTTGGCTCGAGAGAGCCTGGTCTGGCCTATTTGCATAGGCTCCTCAGAGGCTGGGATCAGCGGTGGTTAAGGAGGTGTCCTAGCCTGGGGAATAAGAGAGGATGGAGGATTGTTAGGGAGAGAGTCTCTTCAGAATAGTCCCCTTCGTCCATCTCTTCTCCTTGCTGTTAATCAGTTATTGATGTGAATCACCATGTCTATTAGAGTCTCTTGGTCATCCATTGGGTCTCAGGCCACAAAGGCATCCTTTAGCTCGTCATTTAATCCCTTATGGAATAGAGCGGTTAGTGCCAAGATACGAAGTTCTCTGGAATAATCAGCCACAGACCGATTCTGCTGGTGCAAATTGAAGAGATTTATCACAGACCCACGTTCTCAATTGGGGTGATAGAACACTCTCCTCCAAGTCTCTGAAAAGAGGTCTGCATTGGCACAGACAATGATTCCTTCTCCCAGATTGCAGTGGCCTAGGCAGGGGCTCTTCCAGCAAGGAGCAAGATGATATGGATGACAGAAACTTGAATGGCTGTAGCTAAAAGGCCAAGGAGCATTGTATCAGGAAGCCTCAGCATACTTTGAGGTTACCATCACACCACTTAGGAGCCAGTAGGGGCAGGAATCCCTCACGAGTCTTGACAAAGTCTCTAGTTAGCAACCGGCAGCTGTTCCGGCCAAACTTGGATCCTTGTCAGAGTGTTTCTGGAGAGTGGTGAAGATCTCCTGAAGCATGTTGTCGTGTCTGCCTACAGTTGCTCCCTGATTGTCCAATACAGTTTGCAGACATTCACACTCTGCTGGGTTTATGATGGCTCAATCGTGCCTTAACAAGAGAGCTATGGATAGTGGAGAACCCAAGTGCAGAGTAAGGTCTAGAATTGACTCAGACTCAGACTAAGCAAGCCAACACAAACAAAATCCAAAGGTGAAATCACAAACAGTATTACTAGAAGTGGAACTCCTAGAATTGAGCACTGCATGCACAGCATGAGGACTTTAAGTACAGACTTTCCATGCAGGAATATGGCAGGCAATAATTGGCTGTCTGAGTCTTAAAGAAACAGTGGCAGCTCACCATACTCCAGGGAACTGGAGTGCTGAAACTTGGATGCCTGCTGCTGTTCCGTCGGGACCATGACAATAAAATCATGAGGGGCATGGACAGTGTAGTTAAGCACAATCATTTTTTACAGAATAGAGTCTAGAGAGTATAGATTGAAAGTGAGAGAGGAAAGATTTAACGGGGAACTGAGAGACAATTTTTTTCCACAAACATCTTGGTAGAACAAGCTGCCAGAGGAAATAATAGAAGTGGGCATAATTACAATGTTTGAAAGATACCTCGACAGGTATATGCTTATGAAAAGTTATGAGGGATATGGGCCAAATCCAGGCAAATTGGACGAGCTTATGTAGGCATGTTGATCAGCATGGATGAGTAGGGCTAGGGCATGTTACTATGTTGTAAAACTCAATGATCTTATGACTCTATACAGTCATCCCTTGGTATCCGCGGGGAAATGGTTCCAGGACCCCCCCGTGGATACCAAAATCCGCGGATGCTCAGGTCCCTTATATAAAATGGAGTAAAATTTGCATAAACCTACGCACATCCTCCCGTATAGTTTAAGTCATCTCCAGGTTATTTATAATACCTAATACAATGTAAATGCTATGTAAATAGTTGTTATACTGTATCATTTAGGGAATAATGATGCTTTGGAGCACTTTATCATGAACCAGAGAGACCATTTTTGCTGTTGTAGGAGTAGCACTAACACTTCCACGAATTTCAGCTTCTTTCTGCTTTATTGTGCGAATGCTCGATTCGTTCTTACCGACCTTACAGCCCACTTCGACAAGCAACATGCCACTTTTCAAAAGATCTAAGATTTTTATTTTCTTGGCGAGAGATAGCACTTTACGCTCCCTCGTAGCCTTTGAGGAATTGCTTTGATCACTTAATTGCTTTTTAGGAGCCATCTTTTCACAGAAACAAAGGGTGCACACAACCCAAGTAGCAAATGAACGAGATGCAAGGTGAACAATGCTCAAACAACGAGTGCTGGAGAGAGACTGAGGATCTGTGAAAGCAAATCAACTTAAGTCAAGTCGCTTTTTATTGTCACTTCGACCATAAACTGCTGGTGCAGTACACAGTAAAAACGAAACAACGTTCCTCCAGGACCATGGTGCTACATGAAACAACAGAAAACTAGACTACACTAAGTGAGACAACACAAGGCTAGACTAGACTACGTAAGACAACACAAAAACTACACTAGACAATAGACCTACACAAGACTACATAAAGTGCATAAAACAGTGCAGGGCAGTACAATAAAAAAATAAACAAGACAATAGGCACAGTAGTGGACAAATTACAATATAATAATAAATAAGGTAGATGTCAGTCTGGACTCTGGGTATGAAGGAGTCTGATGGCTTGGGGGAAGAAACTGTTGCACAGTCTGATCGTGACAGCCCAAATGCTTCAGTACCTTTTACCAGATGGCAGGAGGGAGAAGAGTTTGTATGAGGGGTGCATGGGGTCTTTCACAATGCTGTTTGCTTTGCGGATGCAGCGTGTGGTGTAAATGTCTGTAATAGCGGGAAGAGAGACCCCGATGATCTTCTCAGCTAACCTCACTACCCGCTGCAGGGTCTTGCAATCCGAGACAGTGCAATTTCCAAACCAGGCAGTAATGCAGCTGCTCTGTATACTCTCGATACATCCTCTGTATACTCTCGATACATCCTCTGTAGAATGTGGTGAGGATGGGGGGCGGTGGGAGATGGACTTTTCTCAGACTTTGCAGAAAGTAGAGACGCTGCTGTGCTTTCTTGGCTATGGAGCTGGTGTTTAGGGACCAGGTGAGATTCTCCAGCTGGTGAACACCAAGAAATTTGGTCCTTTTAACGATCTCAATGGAGGAGCCATCAATGTTTAGCGGAGAGTGGTTGCTCTGTGCTCTCCTGAAGTCAACAACCATCTCTTTTGTTTTGATCACATCCAGAGACAGGTTGTTGGCTCTGCACTAGTCTGTTAACCGCTGCACCTCCTCTCTGTATGCTGACTCATTGTTCTTGCTGTTGAAACCTACCATGGTTGTGTCATTGGCAAATTTGATGATGTGATTTGAGCTGTGTGTTGTTGCAGTTGTGGGTCAGCAGAGTGAACAGCAGTGGACTGAGCACACAGCTCCGGAGGACCCCCGTGCTCAGTGTGATGGTGTTGGAGATGTTGCTTCCAATCCGGACTGACTGAGGCCTCCCAGTCTGCAGGAGGCTACAGCAGGGTATGCCTACAAATCACTTCATTCACATGGATTAAGCGTAGTACTCGGTGCGTGGTAAATTCAAGTTTTGCTTTTTGGAACTTCCTGGAATTTTTTTTTGAATATTTTCGATCCGCAGTTGGTTGAATCCGCGGATGTGGAACCTGCAGATACAGAGGGCCGACTGTAGTCCTTACCTTCCAACCTACCAGTCTCCATATGGCCCTTCATTCCTCCATCTCAGTATCCCAATATATCCGTTGTTATTTCCCTTCACCATGTATCCTTACAAAGGTATCATTCCCACTATGACTCACTGGTAAACAAATCTATTTCCATAAACCAGTCACAGGACTCTCACAATGAGACACAGATGTAACCTGTGAAACCTGTCCTTTAACTATTCACCGTCTAAGGATCAAAACGTCATCCTGATGAAACAGCAATCACTTGTACTTCTTCCAATTTACTGTATTGTTGCCGGTGCACACATTGTGGTTTTTTTCTACTGAGAAGTAAATAAATGCAGAATGGATGGATATTTTATAGCAGCGATCCCCAACCACCGGGCCGTAAAGCATGGGCCACGAGGAAACAATATGATTTGGCGATATGAGTCAGCTGCACCTTTCCTCATTCACTGTCACGCCCCCTGTTGTGCTTGAACGCACGCGAGGTCATTACCTGCGCGTCATCCATGTCAGCGCGGGAAGAAGATCAACTCTCGAGCTTGCAAATGACGGCAGACTGAAAAGTACGTTTGACATAACATCTCTGCCGGCATTCTGAATCAAAGTCAAGGCTAAATATCCTGAGATAGCCACGAAAGCACGGAAGACGTTGCTTCCATTTCCAACATATCTCTGCAATGAATGCAACGAAAACTAAATTGCAGAATAGACTGGATATAAGGAACCCCCTTCGAGTATCGCTGTCTCCCGTCACACCTCGATAGGACCATGTTGTTGCAGAGAAACAAGCTCAGGGCTCCCACTGATTCAGCGATATTGGTGTGTTGCAATGATTTTATAAGTTCATATGGGGAAATTATGTGCTGTGTGTTTAATATCTAAACGTTACTTAAAATGTTATGATGCTATTGGCTTATATAACCATATAACAATTACAGCACGGAAACAGGTGATCTCGGCCCTTCTAGTCCGTGCCGAACACTACTCTCACCTAGTCCCACCGACCTGCACTCAGCCCATAACCCTCCATTCTTTTCCTGTCCATATACTTATTCAATTTTTCTTTAAATGATAGCATCGAACCTGCCTCTACCACTTCTACTGGAAGTTCGTTCGACACTTACTTCAAGCTCCCCTGTCCTCCCCTGATAATTGACTTATCACTATATTCATGCGAGGAAAATATGCGCTGTGTGTGTAATATTAAATTCGTTAGATAAAGCCTTTTAGAAACAAAATTGAGTGTATTAGCCACTTACCACCTATATTCCAGTCGTGATTAACCCACGCCCCCCCCAAACAGAATCGCTAAAAACAATTTGTAGGGTAAAAAATTGGCACGTACACGCATGCGCACTGGTGCCCGCGCAAGGCTTCATGGTCATTGTAGTCTTTCTCGGGGTAAACCCAATGTATTTGACTGCTACTCTTGTCCGTTGACAACCATACCCCCGCCCCCCCCCCCAGGTTCGCCGGTCCGCAAGAATCTTGTCAATATTAAACCGGTCCGCAATGCAAAAAAGGTTGGGGACCCCTGTTTTATAGAATTCCTATACTCAAAACAGGGCCACACTGAGGTTCCAGTTATCAATCACTTTAATTTTTCATCCTTTTCCAATTCTGAACTCCCCATTTTCTATATCACTCCAACTATCTCAGTGTCCCCTTGAGTATGTTACTCTTACACATGTCATACTCCTATTTGGGACTTATATTGAATTCAAAATATTAACTATCATTTATTTTCCTCTCTTCAGATTTGATTGTAACTTTTCTTCTGTTGATGTATTTTCTGTCTCTAAATGCCAGGTTTTAAAAGGAGAGTTGGGGAAGAATTATAAATGATCCAAGGGGCACATAGAATATGATGTGTGTCGTGGTTACTTTAAAACAAACCAAAACCACTGAGATACTAAACCAAGTGATCGACACTGTATGACACATTTCCAAATAACCAATTTCCAAATCTAAAAAGGTTCATTTAGTCCTATAGTATGGAACCAGCAAAGGTGAACAACCTTGTAACGAAAAAAAATCTAACCAAACTAAAGTATCCATAGAACGTTCAAATTAGCGAAGTAACAAAATTAGCCATCAAACTAACATATTTAAGCAAAGTTAGTGGTCCAGCATTCCAATAATGTCCCAATTACGGTAACAAGGTAGTCAAACTAAGTTTGTGATCAGAAAAAAATCACCCCGTGGCTTACCCTCTCTCAACTAAGCTGACTATACCAGGCGTGAATATGTAACTATACTCATTTGCTTCTACCATGCCCCAACCCACATGACAAATTACCCTAATAAATACTTCATAAAATACAACACAGACAGAAAGTAGATACATGGCTCCTACATCCCTGCCCTTTAATTATTACACTATAACAATTACAACTACTACTAAAATAGGAGACATGAAATCTTCAAGGACAAACATCTTAACATTTATACAAATGTCCTCTTTCTCCTTTCTTTTCCAGTCAAGTCATGTAACAATCATCTTGGCCCGAAGTTACCAGCACTTAGCCCAGAACAGAGCGATCTTCACAAGCACTCTCTGTCAACTCAAAGTCATGAAGTTTCTAGAGCTTTAGCTCCTCAAACCTCTGCTTCCTGCAGAAAACAGATCTTAGCTATAGGCCTGTCAAGACAGCTGGTGATGGTCTTGATGCACACCTGCCACACGAATCCTCTTCTGTCTGGAAAGACTTCAATGACTCTTCCCACGATCCATGAGTTTTGAGGTACTGTGTTGTCAACTACAAGCACAATGTCTTCTGGGAGGAAATAGTGTTTTATACCTGGCCATTTCTGACATTCCTGTAACTATGGTAAATACTGCTTGATTCCAAAATAATTTTGACATGTATTAGACCTGCTTCCATCTGTGATAAGCATAAATGTCTTCTTTTTGGAATTCTCCTGGTGGTAAGGATGGTGAGGACTTCAGAAGCAACAGATGGCTGGGTGTTAGAGCTTCCAAATCATTGGGATTGGTGGATGCTTTAGTAGTTGGACAACCATTGATAATGGCCTCTACTTCTCAAAGGACTATGTGGAAACCCTCTTCGTCAAGATTCTGTATCTTCCTGGTGGAACTGAGAGTCTTTCACACAGACCTGATCCATCTCTCCCATGTTCCTCCATGATGTGAACCAGCTGGAGGGTTTAAAATCCACTTAGTTACTTTTTGAAGAAGGACATCACTGATCCGTGAATGATTCCATTTCTCAATGGGTTCTCGTAACTCACACTCAGCTCCAACAAAGCTTGTTGCACTCTAGAGCACAGTTCATGAACTTATCCTCATCTTGTTATAAAGCACTAAGTGCATTAATAAAGAAATCTGTGTCTAAAGAAGATGCTACTTCAATGTGAAAAGCTCATATAGCTAGACAGGTAAATATGAACTTATACCTCTTCACTGTACCCCTTCTTCTCTTCACCTCAAAAGGTCCAAAGTAGCCCACTCATGCACATGTATGCGGAGTTTCATCTGGAGAGACCTTGTCCAGGGGTAGATCTTCCATGTGCTGGCATCCTGGAGGTGTGTGCAACCATCGAAAAACAACTCACTTAGGCAGGATTTGTCTTATAGCTGTCCTACCACCAGGAATACAGCAGTTTTGGTGCAACCTGGATGACATGTGGTTATGGCCACCATGCCCCACCCCTTGAGGTACATGCCCCAGACTGAGGTGTGAGATAGGAAGATCCTTTGTCAGTATAACAGGATGATTAGACTCTTCAGGTATAGCTGCCCTACAAAGATGTCCACCAACTCTCAAGATACTATCTTCATGTACTAGGTTGAGCTTGAAAATATGGCTGTTCCTTTTCACACTTTCTCCCATTTGCAATCTCTTCCTTTGGCAAAATGCAATGATCTCCATTTCAGCCTTTCTGAGCTCCTCTACTGAGAGACAATCTTGGCCTATCTGACCTTTGGCCTTCTCAGTCTCTCTCTGCAAAGAATACCCTTGTTGTTCTTCATCCAAGTCAGAAAGAGCAAGAGCGATGTTCACTCACTTCCTTTTCTGATGAAGAAACAAGAGCAGATCATTAAATCTAAGAACCTAGGCCACTGTCTTCTTCAAACAGGTCCAAGACAAGAAGTGATGGATTATATGTGTTACCATGACCACCTCCTCTTCAATCTGCATAGCATTCATCATAACACTCCTCTTGACTTTCGGATCATCTAGCAGAATTTCTCCAGAGCAATCGGCATTCACAGGCCATTCCCTTTTAGGCTGAAGAAGCTACTGAAGCCCTGATATCCATGTCTCACTCTTCAGGAATGCTTTCACCTTCAACACTCTAGTGACCACATCAGCTGGGTTGCTTGAAGTGTTCACATACCTCCATTGAGATGCTATGAGACCTTAAGAATTTCTGAAACTCTGTTTACAACAAAGGTTCAGAACCTGGAAGTTTCATGCTTAATGTAGTTCAGCATAGAAGTACTATCAGTCCAAAACACTGAGTCCTGAAGCTTCATGTGCATCTTCTTCCTCCACAACATGGCCATGTGGCTTGCCACCATAGCAGTCATAAGCTTCATATGAGGGATGGAAACTGACTTCAATGGAACTACTCTAGATTTTCCCATGATAAGAGTACCGTGCTCCTGAGAGCACATATTGTGCAACGATAGGTGGGTCACTGTTCCATAGCCATCTTCGCTTGCATCTGTAAAGTGGTGTAACTGTGCAGCAGTAACTTCTCCAAAATCCAGTGGTTTCAAACATCTAACAACCTGAAGCCTTCCATCTGGCAGAGTTCTTCCAGCCACCTTGTCCACCCATGAGTAACTGATGTTGGTGTAGTGTCATCCCAGCCATGCTCTTTCTTACATAGATCTTGTAGAATCTTCTTAGTGGGTCACACCACCAGACTCAAGCTTCCTACAGGATTATAGATGGAACTAACTGTGGTGAGGATTCCCCCTTCTGGTGAGTGGCCTATCTCGGATAGCGATCTTAAATTTGAAAATATCAGAGTGAATGCACCATTGCACACCACAGAAGGCATATCTTGATCCAAATCCAAATCCTTCATGTATTTTGCTCTTTGTTCTTCTGGTGTCACAGCTAGCACACTATAGCTATTGCTTATCCACTTTGTGAGTCAAAAGCTGCCTACAGCACAAATGCATACAAGGTCATGATAGAGAGATGACACCACTTCTTCCTCAGAGGACACTGACACAAGGCCATCATCAACATAGAAGCAATGCAAAATCTTATCACCATCTCGCAGTTGAACTGTCCTTTGTTGTCTTCTGCACATTTCTTAAGCACAAAATTGGCATAGTTCAGTAATGAAACTGCTCCAAAGAGATGTACTACCATTCTAAAGTCCAACATATCTTGGCTGAGGTCACCATCAGGCCACCAGAGAAACCGCAGCAGATCTGCATCTTCTGCTGGTACTTTACCTGATGAAATATTGATTCAATATCATGATCACCAATGGTTCTTTTCTGAATCTGGTTATGACTCCAATCAGCAAGATAGTAAGTGATATTCCCTAAAAAGTTGCTCCACAGTCAAACACAACACAAAGTTTTCCTTTTTGCTGTGATAAACACCATGATGTGGAATATGCCAGACTTTCCCATCACTGCGTTCCAGATCCTCTGCTGGCATCCTTTCGGCATAACCTTTGGAAGTGACATCCTTTATGAAAGCTGTGTAGTCAGTGTGAAATTACAGATCCTTCTTAAACCTCTTCCTTAGATTTAGAGCATCATTGTTCAGCAATCTTCCTATTTTTTTGGTGTGTTAATCTCCTTCTTTATCAAAATAAACTAATCTGGTAGTAGCCATCCATCAGTTTTGCAGAATTTGCATCCAGTTCCATGAACATGTGGTCTTCTCTTGAGAAATGATATCGTATCTGTTAAGTAGGGGCCGTGGACAATTCTGATTTGATGGAGAGGGACGCGAAAGCACAGAGGAACATCTGGAGAAATTTTTGAAATGCTCGTTTGCTGCTGTCGTTACTGTGTGGTCATGAGTCTTTCGGAGGGTAGGCCTCAAAATCCCCGGCTTTGCCTGCTGTTGGCGACTGAGGTTGAGGTCGAATCGTTTGGACACAGATGGCGCTCAGTACTCAGTGTCGGAGAGCTGATCAGAGCTCGAGGTTTTTGGATGACTCAGCGTCGGACTGTGGTCAGCATGGCAGGGAGAGTTCTTCCTTCTCCCGTCTGTGTGAGATGTGGGAGATTTGAGAGACTTGAACTTTTACTGTGCTCATGGACTTCTTCAACAAGTTATGGTATTGTTGCACTGTTGTAACTATATGTTATAATCATGTGGTTTTGTCAGTTTTTTCAGTCTTAGTTTGTCCTGTGTTTTGTGATATCACACCGGAGGAAATATTGTATCATTTCTTAATGCATGCATTACTAAATGATAATAAAAGAGGACTACGTGTCTTCATAATCTAAAAAAAAGCAGGTTATTCATCCTGACTGCATTCAGGGAAGTCTGCCTTAAAATGCTGCTACCAAAATCCATCCAAGTCCAAAATGAAGATCCTATTAACTGTCAGCACTGGCCAGGGTCTCTTCTATCACCATGATCTCCTTTCAGTGGTCCATTCACTGTCCAACCCAATATTGCTCTAATTGCATTAAGGTTCATTATTGACACTGTGAATCACTTGCAAAAGCACCAATGCTTTAGGTACATTTGTTCCTATCAGCAGTTCAATCTCTGAATCAATCTCTGGCAAATGGACATGTTTCTGATGAGACCATTCCTGAAGATCTCTCTGACAAGGACTATTCCCTTTGTGGACAGGCATACTTTCCTGTGTATAGACATTAAATAGTTCACAATAGTTTTCACCATCTCAGTCAGCCACTTCCAATCCTGAAACAACGTAGCTACTCACGGCCTTCTCTTAACCCATGGTATGTAAAGGGAATGCATGTCCTTTTTCCTGTTAGGTTGAGCTTGTTCATGAGGCTCACTGTACAAAATATTGTTGTATTTCCTTGATCTGGGAAAGCATAAGTAACCACTTGATCACTTCCAAAACATCTGCTACGAGTGGGACTTTGCAGTGGCCAAACATTTTAATTCCATTTCCCAAACCTGTTCCAACGTGTCTGTCTAAGATGAGACCACCCTCAGCGTGGAAGAGCAACAGCTTATATACTGTCTGGGTACCCTCCACTTGATGGCGTGAGTATCAATTTCTCCTTCTGGTAGACAAATTTCCACCCCACTCCTCTATTCTTCACTCTGACCTTTTACTTCTCCTCACTGGCCTATCACTTCCCCCGGGTCCCCTCCTCCTAGGGTCTATTCTACTGAGGATGAGCTATCAGGTTTACAAGTAGATGATGGGTGTAACATAAATGTAAGGAAAGACAAGCCAGTGACTGGGTACAAATGCAGACAGAGCAAAGAGTTAAATTGTACCACAGTGGTAAAATTCAAAAGGGCAAAAATGCGGAACTGAAGGTGCTGTTTTTAAATGCACATAGATTCTGAATAAGGTGGATGAACTTGTGGCACAGTTAAAGATTGGTCCAGGTGATGTTCTGGACACCACTGAGTAGCAGCTGAAAGATGGCCATAGTTGGGAGCTTAACATCAAAGGATATACCTTATATCGAAAGATCAGGCAGAAAGGCATAGGCAGTGGTGTGGCACTGATGGTAAGAGATGGAATTCTATCTTTAGAAAGAGGTGGCATCGGGTCAGAGAACGTTTAAACTTTGTGGGTGGAATTAAGAAACTGCATGGGTTAAAAACCACTATGGGAATCATATATAGGACTCCAAATAGTAGTCAAGATGTGGGTTGAGATTGCAAAGGGAACTGGAAAAGGCATGTAATAAGGGTAACATCACAATTGTAACGGAGGACTTCAATATGTAAGGGATTGGGAAAATCATGTTAGTGTCAGGTCACAAGAGAGGAAATTTGTTGAATGCCTAAAAGGTTGCTTTTTAAGAGCAGCTTGTACTTGAGCCTACGAAGAGAAAGGCTATCTTTGGGTGTTGAATTATAACCCAGATCTTATTAGGGAGTTTAATATAAAGGAACTCTTTGGAGGCAGTAATCATAATATGATTGAATTCATACTCTAACTTGAGAGGGAGAAGCATAAGTAACATATATCAGTATCACAATGGAATAAAGGGAATTACAGAGGCATGAGAGAGGAGCTTGCCCAGGTGGATTGGAGAAGGATACTAGCAGGGATGACAGCAGAGCAGAGGTGCCTGAAGTTTCTGGGAATAGTTCACAAGGCGCAGGATACATATATGTCCTACAGAGGAAGAAGTTCTCAAATGGGAAGGGTAGGCAACTGTGGCTGACAAGAGAAGTTAAGGACTGCATAAAAGCCAAGGAAAGGACATATAAGGTAGCAAAAGAGAGTAAGTAGGAAGTTGGATAATTGGGAAACTTTTAAAATCCAACAAAAAAACAACTAAAAATGCTATACAAAGGGAAAAGATGATATATGAGGGCAAACTAGCTGATAAAATAAAGCAGGATACTAAAAGATTTTTCAGTTATATAAAGAGTAAATGGGAGGTGAGAGTTGATATTGGACCACTGGAAAATGATGCTGGTGAGGTAGTAATGGGAACAAAGAAATGGCGAATGAACTTAATAGGTACTTTGCATTGGTCTTCACTGTGGAAGACGCCAGCAGTATGCCAGAGGTCCATGAGGGTCAGCGAGCAGAGTCAGCGCCATTGCTATTACGAAGGAAAAAGTGCTAGGCAAACTCTAAGGTCTTAAGGTGGTAAGTTACCGGACCAGATGGACTACATCACAGAATCCTGAGGGAAATTGCTGAAGAGATAATGGAAGCATTGGACATGATCTTTTAGGAATCACGTGATTCTGGCATGGTCTTGGAGGACTGGAAGATTGCAAATGTCACTCCACTCTTTAAGAAGGGAAGAAGGCAAAAGAAAGGAAATTATATGCCAGTTAGCCTCACCCCAGTGGTTGGGATAATGTTGGAGTCTACTATTAAGGATGCAGTTTCGGGGTACTTAGAGACTAATGATAACGTAAGCCAAAGTTAGCATGGTTTCTACAAAGGGAAATCTTGCCTGACAAACCTGTTACAGTTCTATGAGGAAGTAACAAAGAAGATGGACAAAGGAGGGGCAGTGAATGTCATTTATTTGGATTTCCAGAAGGCTTTTGATAATGTGCCACATATAAGGCTGCTTAACAAGATAAAATCCTATGCCATTACAGGAAAGATACTGGCATGGATAGAAGAATGGTTGACAGGCAGGAGGCAGCGAGTGCAAATAGAGGGGGGCCTTTTTGGGTTGGCTGCCACTGACTAGTGGTGTTCCTCAGGGGTCAATATTGGGACCGCTACTTTTCACATTCTTTGTCAATGATTTGGATAATGGAATTGATGGCTTGGTGGCAAAGTTTGTGGATGATATGAAGACAGGTAAAGGGGTAGGTAGTGCTGAGGAAGCAATGTGATCACAGGAGGACTTAGACAAATTGGAAGGATGGGGAAAAAGTGGCAGATGGAATACAGTGTTGGGAAATATAAAATAATGCATTTTGGTAAAAGGAACAATAGTGCAGACTATTATCTAAATGGGGAGAAAATTCAAACATCAGAGGTGCAAAGGGACTCAGGAGTCCTTGTGTAGGACTTCCAGAAGATTAACTTACAGGTTGGATCTGTGGTAAAGAAGGCAAATGCAAAATTAGCATTTTTTTCAAGGGGAATTGAATATAAAAGCAACGAGATAGTGCTGAGGCTTTTATAAGACACTTGGAGTACTGTCAACAGTTTTGGGCCCCATATCTCAGAAAGGATGTGTTGTCATTGGAGAGAGTCCAGAGGAGGTTCACGAGGATGATTCTGGGATTGAAGGAGTTAGCATATGATGAGCGTTTGGCAGCTTTGGGCCTGTACTCACTGGAATTTAAAAGGATGAGGGAGGATCTCATTGAAACCTACCGAATGTTGAAAGGATTAGATAAGGTGGATGTGGAGAGGATGTTTCCTATGGTGGGGGTATCCAGAACTGGAGGGCACAGCCTGAAAATTGAGAGGGTCAACCTTTTAAAACAGAGGCAAGGAGCATTTTTTTAGTCAAAGAGTAGTGAATCTGTGGAATGCTTTGGCACAGACTTCAGCGGAGGCTACGTCCGTGGGTATATTTAAAGCAGAAGTTGAAAATTTCCTGATTGGTCAGGGCATCAAAGGGTATGGTGAGAAGCCAGGTGTATGGGGTTGAGTAGGATCTAGGATCAGCCATGATGGAATGGCGGTTCAGACGCAATGGGCTGACTGACTTAATTCTGCTCCTATGTCTTATGGTCTTATGATCTTACTCTCCCATCAGATTCTTTCTTCTCCAGTCCTTGACTTTTCCCTCCCTCCTGGCTTCACCTATCACTTTCCAGCTATCCTCCTTTCCATCACCCCTCCTTTTTATTTGGGCATCTTCCCCCTTCCGTCTCAGTCCTGAAGAAGGGACTCGGCTCAAAACATCAACTATTTATTCATTTCTGTAGATGCTGCCTGACCTGCTGAGTTCCTCCAGCATTTTGTGTGTGTTGCTTTGGATTTCCAGCATCTGTAGAGTTTCTCATGTTTATGATAATTAACCATTGACTTGTTACCCTTCTTAGAGTTCATATATTTAAGACAAGGTTGGATAGATTTTTGCGTCGTTGGGGAATTAAAGGTTATGGGGAAAAGGCAGGTAGGTGGAGTTGAGTCCATGGCCAGATCAGCCATGATCTTATTGAGTGGCGGGGCAGGCTCAATGGGCCGGATGGCCTACTCCTGCTCCTATTTCTTATGTTTTTATGTTCACTTGTACTGAATTATGGGAAATGCATAATCATGATCACTAGCCCCTGTAAGGCCAGTAGATACCAGGATTCTACTCACTGCTGTGTCTGATTCTTTCATGCCTTGTTTTGATTCTGCAACCTTTTTGTTAGAGTGAATATGAAGTGTGTTGGGCTGCTTGCCACTGCATACCTTGCATGAAAGATGCTTCCTGCAATCCCTGTTGATGTGTCCTATATCCAAACAGCCAGACCAAAAAACATTTTTGTTGAGGAGGCCACACTTCTCACTATGAACCCTTATCTCCAGCTGAGGGTGCAAATCCAATGTGTGTTCACCCTCGCAGAACAAACAAATCCTTTTGGTTGTTAAGACCATTTCCCTTCCAGGTTCAGTTTCAGCTTTACAACTCATAGTGGCCACAATAGTGGAAAAGCTGCTTCCTTTCAGCCTTAGAATGAAGTTGTGACTTAGTTTTGTTCAGACCTTTGCTTAATGCAGGTGATGGAGCATCACTGGGTGTGAAGCAATCTTTGCTTGCCATTCAATAAAATGAACAACATCAGTGAAAGTAATCTTCTGTTTGTGCCTTTCTTGTAGTTCACAGGCTATCATTCTGCATTTGTCCCAAAGCTATAGGGCAACTTCTTTACTGCAATCAGCATATTGGCAGGCATGCCCAGCTCACGCAAATACTGCACTTCTTCGAAGGCGTTACAGTAGCCTCTGAGAGAAAACAGTTTTTTGTAGAGCTTTCATATCTACAGATTTGCTAAGAATTCCAGAAAGAGCCTTTTGTGTGGAGGCAGATGCAATTAATGTTTAGCCCAAAATGTTCCTGTTGTAAAGCCTATACTTTTACATACACTTTCTTTGGGTCAAAATGCTGGCAATCTCTGAAAGTTCTCTAGAGTGACCTCTAGGGTACTGTTCAAGGAAATAGAAGCAGTCACAATAGCTGTCAGTCTTGCCTTCAATGCTGTTTTCTAAAGCCCTCATGAATGCATGATACTACAATGGATCTCCATCGAAGAATTGAATCTCTCTTTTAGGCAGAGATGAGATCATTGTTGCTATGTCAATAAAGTTGTTATGTCATTTTGCTTCCTCATAATATCAATAATACTATTTTGACATCTATCATCTAAAACAAGTGTTTTCATGCTTTAAGTGAATGTCTCCATGAGCCCTTTGAGCTGGTGGATTTGACATATGTTCAGAGTTCCTCATTAGTGTAGGCTGAGAGTAAATACTGTCAACTACCTCTGGGGGGTCTTGTACCTGCAACCCAAACATTTGAAGAACAAATGATTCAACACTGACATTAAGTGTTTTTGTTTTCTTCTGTGCCTCTTCACACTGTAGGACTGTCCTGCTAGAGGACTTTGAGCACTCATCTCACTTGTAGCCCTTAGCACATTAATTTTGGCCACTTGTGTAGAAATTTCTTCCTGGGACTTAAACTGCTCCCTTTTCCATCACTGTTCCTCTTGCTCTTCCATTGCATGTTTGTCTTTCAATAATTGATGCTGTGTGATTAATGCAGCTAAATCAACCTCAATTTTAATGCATGCAGAAAAGATAGTAGGTAGAGAAAATCAAGCAATGGTCCCCAGTGGACAGGCAGTGCTGACTATTCAAAACTGTGTTCAAACCACAAATACACATCGAAGGTCAACAAAATGTCGTTTACTTGCAGCAAGATGCTAGGTTGCCTATGTGCAGGCTTCTCATTGTTGTGATTCTAATTTTGCCAACAGGTCTGAGACAATCCTTAGCTGTAGGCAGGTGTTCATTTGGTATAGCTATTTTTTTTTGAAAAAATATCGCAGTTATTTTAAAATAAACCTAAGCCACTGAGAGATTAAGCCAGGAGATTGCCACTGTATGGCACGTTTCCAAAATAATGGAATTCCTTTATTACATTCAATCTTTTATTACGAAATCAGCAAAAAGAGGAATCTTGTAGTGATACTAAACTAATGAAACTAAATTAGCGATATAGTATTCAAATTAGCAAAGTAACAAATTTAACAGTTGGAACTGACGTATTTAAGCGAAGTTAGCGATCTAATTAGCTTTCCAATAATGCCTCAATTAGTGTAACCATCCACTGATGGTCTGACCAATCGGCCTCCATGCTACAGGAATGCTTTGATGACATCAACTGGAAAGTCTTCCATGATGATTTCACCGAGTTCATGGATGGGGCCACAAGTTTCATCCAGAAGTACATTGGGGATGTTGTCCCCAGGGTCAGGGTCTATCCAAACCAGAAACCCTGGATCAACAGTTCTGTGCGAGCAGCACTTGCCATGCGACACAGAGATTACCTTGCCGGTGACCAACAGGAACTCAAGGAATGCAACTACGATCTGAACAAAGTCATCAAGGCAGCAAACTGACAATACAGGGACAAGATTCAGACGCAAGTCTCCACCAACAACACATGCAGCTTATGGCAATGTCTGCACACCATTGCAGACTTCAAAGTTAAATGCAGTGGAGTTTCCAACATCGCTGCCTCTCTCCCAGATGGGCTAAATCTTTTTTACACTCGATTCAACGTTGCCAACACTGAGCCCCTGAGGAGAGCTGCTGATGCGACCTGCAGCTTGGTCATCTCTGAGACTGAAGTATGCAGGTGTTTCCAAAGAGTGGACAGTCGCAAGAGTGCAGGACTGGACGGCATCCCAGGGCGGGTACTCAGGGTGTGCACGGCACAACTGGCAGGTGTGTTTACAGACATTTTTAATCTCTCCCTCTCACAGTGTAGAGTGCCCTCCTGCTTCAAAACATCCACCATTGTTCCTGTACCCAAAAAGACATGTCTGAACAACTGGTGTCCTGTCGCACTCACCTCAATAATAAGCAAATGCTTTGAGAGGCTGGGCAGGGATTACATCTACAGCATGCTCCCACCCACACTGGACCCCCTACAATTCACCTACCAACACAACCAATCAACAGATGATGCAATAGCCACAGCTCGATACATCATCCGTACACATCCGGAGAAGAAGGATGCTTATGTGAGAATGTTGTTCTTGGACTACTGTTCAGCATTCAGCACCATAAATTCATCCAGGCTTGACAAAAAGCTCAGAGATTTTGGCCTTCATCCTGCCTTGTGCAGTTGCATCCTGGACTTCCTGTCAGATTGTCAGCAGGTGGTAAGAGTGGGCTTCTTCACTTCTGCCCCTCTGACCCTCAACACAGGTGCCCCTCAGAGCTGTGTCCTAAGCCCCCTCCTTTACTATCTGTATACCCATGACTGTGTCGTCACCCACAGCTCTAATCTGCTAATGAAATTTGCTGATGACACTACACTGATTGGCCTAATCTCAAATAATAATGAGGCAGCCTACAGAGAAGAAGTCGTCACCCTGATACAAAGATGTCAAGAAAACAACCTCCCCCTCCATGTCACAAAAACAAAGGAGCTGGTTGTGGACTACAGGAGGAATGGAGACAGGCTAACCCCTCTTGACATCAATGGATCTGGGGCTGAGGAGGTGAACAGCTTCAAGTTCCTTGGCATAAACTTCACCGAGGATCTCACGTGGTCTGTACGTACCGGTTGTGTGGGGAAAAAAGTACAACAGCACCTCTTTCACCTCAGACGGTTGAAGAGGTTTGGTATGGGCCCCCAAATCCTAAGAACTTTCCACAGGGGCACAACTGAGAGCATCCTGACTGGCTGTATTACTGCCTGGTATGGGAACTGTACCTCCCTCAATTGCAAGACTCTGCAGAGAGTGGTGCAGACAGCGCAGCGCATCTGTAGATGTGAACTTTCCACTATTCAGGACACTTCTAAAGACAGGTGTGTGAAAAGGGCCAGAAAACCACAAACTTGTTCCTGCTGCTACCATCCAGGAAATGGCACCACAGCATAAAAGCCAGGACCAATAGGCCCCAGGACAACTTTTTCCACCAGGCCATCAGACTGATTAATTCATGCTATGTTATATTTACTATCCTGTTGTACATACTATTTATTATAAATTGCACATTGGATCTTTAGACGGAGACAAAACGTAAAGATTTTTACT
Source organism: Mobula birostris (assembly GCF_030028105.1). Classification (NCBI taxonomy): domain Eukaryota; kingdom Metazoa; phylum Chordata; class Chondrichthyes; order Myliobatiformes; family Myliobatidae; genus Mobula; species Mobula birostris. The sequence continues at coordinate 138,708,950 of NC_092374.1, read as the reverse complement.
CCTTGTGTATATGAAGGATGTAAGTAATAAACTCAATTCAATTCAACTAAGCAGTTGAACTAAATTAGCGATCAACAAAAAAAAATCACCCCGTGACTTACCTTCTCTCAACTAAACTAAACTAAGCATGAACACATAACTATGCACATTTGTTTCTACCACGCTCCAAGCTGAGTGACAGATTATCATAATAATCACATCACAAAATACAATAAAGACAGAAATTAGATGCATAGCTCCAACGGGCAAAACATAGATACATGGCTCCTGCAATGCGTATAATGACAGAGCCACCAATGGAGGCTGTAAACGTAATTTACACTGTATTACAATGCTTAAAAGAGACTTAGATAGGTACCTGAATAGATAATGCCGAGAGGAATATGGGTCAAATGCAGAAAAAATGGGACTAGCTCAGACGGACACCTTGCATGGCTCGGACAAGTTGGGCCAAAGTTCTTGTTTCTGAGGTGTACTGCCACTCACTAGATGTCTTTTCTTTTGTTTTTCGCAGCATTCTTTGTAAACTCTAGATTAGAGATTTTTAACCTGGGGCCCACAAGACACCCAGTTAATGGTGGGGGTTGATGGCATAAAGGTTGGGAACCCCTGCTCTAGAAAATGTTGTGCTTAAAAATCCAAGGAGGTTCTAAGATACTCAAACCACCCTGTCTGGCATCAACAATTGTTCCACTGTCAACATCACTTAGATCACATTTCATAAGACCATAAGTCCGTAAGACATAGGAGCAGAATTAGGCCACCCGGCCCATCGAGTATGCCCACCATTCAATCATGGCTGATCCTTTTTTCTATCTCCTCCTCAACCCTAGTTCCTGGCCTTCTCCACGTAACCTTTGATGCCATGTCTAATCAAGAACCTATCAAACTCTGCCTTAAATACACCCAAAGACCTGGCCTCCACAGCCGCATATGACAACAAATATCTTTGGTTAAAGATATTTCTCCACATCTTTGTTTTGAAAGGGCGCCCCTCTATCCTGACACTGTGAACTCTTGTGGTAGCCTTTCCTACCATGGGAAACATCCTTTCCACATCTACTCGTCTCGGTCTTTCAACATTCGAAAGGTTTCAATGAGATTCCCCATTATCCTTCTGAATTCCAGCAAGTACAGACTCAAAGCCATCAAATGTTCCTCGTATGATAACCCTTTCATTCCTGCAATCATCCTTGTGAACCTTCCCTGAACCCTCTCCAATGCCAATATATACTTTCTTAGATGAGGGGCTCAAAACTGTTCACAATACTCAAGGTGAGGCCTCACCAGTGCCTTATAAAGCCTCAGCATCACATCCTTGTTCTTGTATTCCAGACCTCTTGAAATAAATGCCAGCATGGCATTTGCCTTCCTCACCACTGAATCAACCTGCAAATTAACCTTCAGAGTGTTCTGCACAAGGACTCCCAAGTTCCTCTGCAGCTCAGATTCTGGATTTTCTCCCCGTTTAGAAAATAGTCCACACATTTATTTCTACTACCCAAAATAAATGACCATGCATTTTCCAACATGATATTTCATTCGCCACTTTCTTCCCATTCTCCTATTCTGTCTAAATCCTTCTGCATCCTACCTGTTTCCTCAAAACTACTCGCTCCTCCACCAATCTTTGTATCATCTGCAAACTTGGCAAAAAAAACCATTTATTCCATCATCTAAATCATGAGTATATACAGCATAAAAAGAAGTGGTCCCAACACTGAAACTCTGCGGAACACCACTAGTCACTGGCAGGCAACCAGAAAAGGATCCTTTTATTTCTACTTGCTGCCTCCTACCAATCAGCCAATGCTCTAACCATGTTAGTAACTTTCCTGTGATACCATGGGCTCTTAACTTGGTAAGCAGCCTCATGTGTGGCACCTTGTCAAAGGCCTTCTGAAAGTCCAAATATACAACATCCACTGCATCCCCTTTACCTATTCTACTTGTAACTTCTTCAAAGATTTCTAACAGGTTCATCAGGCAGGATTTTCCCTGAAGGAAGCCATACTGACTTTGTACTATCTTGCCCTGTGTCACCAAGTACTCCATCACCTCATCCTTAACAATTGACTCCAACATCTTCCCAACCACTGAGGTCAGGCTAACTGGTCTATAATTTCCTTTCGGCTGCCTTCCTCCTTTCTTAAAGAGTGGAGTGACATTTGCAATTTTCCAGTCCTCTGGCACCATGCCAGAGTCCAATGAATTTTGAAAGATCATTTCTAATGCAACCACAATATCTAATGCTACCTCTTTCAGAACCCTAGGGTGCAGTTCATCTGCTCTGGGTGACTTATGTACCTTGAGGTCTTTCACCATTTTGAGCACCTTCTCTCTTGTAACAGAGATTGCACCCACTTCTCTTCCTTCACACACTACATTGGGCATACTGCTAGTGTCTTCCATAGTGAAGACTAATGCAAAATATTCATTTGGTTCATCAGCCATGTCCTTGTCCCCCGTTATTACTTCTCCTGCCTCATTTTCTTGTGGTCCTATATCCACTCTTATTTCTTTTTTTTATTTTTAGCACACTTGAAAAAATTTTTACTATCCACTTTGATATTATTTGCTAGCTTTCTTTCGTATTTCATCTTTTCCCTTCTATTGATTTTTTTAGTTGGTCTCTGTAGGTTTTTTAAATCTTCCTAATCTATCTTTTCACTATTTTTTGCTTTGTTGTATGCCCTTTCTTTTGCTTTTACAATAGCATTGACTTCCCTTGTCAGCCACAGTTGTACTATTTTACCATTTGAGTATTTCCTCATTTCTGGAATACACATGTCCTGCACCTTCCTCATTTTCCCCAGAAACGCACGTCATTGCTGCTCTGCTGACATCCCTGCCAACAGCTCCATTCGATTTACTTTGGCCAATTCCTCTCTCATCCCACTGTAATTTCCCTTACTCCACTGAAATACTGCTACATCGGACTTTAGTTTCTTCCTATTAAATTTCAAGTTGAACACAATCATATTGCGATCAGCGGTTCCTAGGGGTTCTTTTACCTTAAATTCCCTAATTGCCTCCATTCATTACATCAGCGGTCCCCAACCACAAGGCTGCAAAGCATGTGCTACCGGGCCGCGAGGAAACTATACGAGTCAGCTGCACCTTTCCTCATTCCCTGTCACGTACTGTTGAACTCTATCATAGAGTTGCCAACTGTCCCGTATTAGCCGGGATGTCCTGTATATTGGGCTAAATTGGTTTGTCCCATACGGGACCGCCTTGTCCCATATTTCCCCCACTAAGGTAGAACATTCCTATGAAACCTTTCGTATCGAAATGGCATAAAGTGAAGAAGCAATTACCATTAATTTATATGGGAAAAATTTTTGAGTGTCCTAGACCTAAGAAATAACCTACCAAATCATACCAAATAACACATAAAACCTAAAATAACTCTAATATATAGTAAAAGCAGGAATGATATGATAAATACACAGCCTATATAAAGTAGAAATAATGTATGCACTGTGTAGTCGGGAAGATTAAACCAAAACCAATTTGTGGAAAAAAACCGTACTCTCATGCACACGTCACATATACGCACGTCATGCATGCGCACATAGGTGCCTGTGCAAAGCTTCATGGTCGTGGTAGTCTTTCTCGGGGTAAACACAAGTGTCCCGTCAACATACACAAAAATTGCTGGTGAACGCAGCAGGCCAGGCAGCATCTATAGGAAGAGGTACAGTCGACGTTTCAGGCCAGGGCCCTTCGTCAGGATTTGACTGCTACTTTTGTCCCTTATTTAGGAGTGAGAAAGTTGGCAACCCTAATTGTAAAAGACATGTTGAGGTGAGTTTAACCCGACTTGAACACCCCCACCAGCCCTGGTCGGCCGGTCCGCAAGAATATTGTCAATACTAAACTGGTCCACGGTGCAGAAAAGGTTGGGGACCCCTGCATTACATAACACCCAATCCGGTATAGCTGATCCCCTAGAAGGCTCGACAACAAACTGCACTAAAAAGCTACATCTTAGACATTCAACAAACTTACTCCCTTGAGATCCATTTCCTTTCCATTCTGCTGTTTGGTCTGAACAATAACTGAATCCCTTGACCATATCTGCATTCTTTTATGCATTGAGTTGCTGCCACGATTGGCTGATATTGCATCAATGAAAAGGTGTACAGTTGTACCTAATAAAGTGGCCACTGAGTGCATGTGGTGCAGATCAGGAAATTAGAAATACTTGGAACAAAAATCATGGGGGATCCAAACTAGCATTAATAGTGTAAAGATTAAATTCATGGCGTATACATGAAATGGATTTCTTTTTAATTATTGAGAGATCAGTAAAGGACAGGATATTTAAAATCTGGTATTCTGTAATGAGAAATTGGTAATTAATATTGTAATAGTTAAAATGTCTTTAGGAAAAAATGATCATTAAATGATGGAACTATCTGTAATAGCTGAAAGTGATTTAGTTCAATTTGAAATCTGGGTCTAAGTCTCAACAACACGGTAATAAGAATTGAGACAGGAGTTGGCTATGGTAGATTTCGATCTATGTTATAAACTTTGACGATGAACAACAAATGGCTAAGATTTAAATTAGTAATATATATTCATTGATAGAAATTTAATGAATAATGATGGTTATTTTCATAGAAGATGAAGACTAAATGCATTTAGGCCTAAATAGTACTGATGTGTGGGCTGATAAGTTTCAGATATCCCTGATACCACAATCATTTAATTCAGGGTTTCCCAACCTCATTTATGCCATGGAGCCCCATCATTACCTGAGGGGTCCATGGATCACAGGTTTAAATGTTTCTGGCCCCAGTGTTCCAGTATAGTTACAACTATCATACTTGCAATATGTAGAAAATAGGCCAGGCATGTTCCATTCACAGAAAGTAGGTTAAAAACAATTGGGCCAATTACTGCTAAATCAGTCTAATTTCAGTCATCAGCAAAGTGATTGCATGTATCATTGGCAGTGCTGTCAGGCAGCACTTTCACACCAATAATCTGCTTACTGATGCCTAGTTTGTGCTTTGCCAGGGCTCATCAGCTCTGGACGCTTCAAAAGCCTTCGACCAGAGACATGGATTTCAGAGGTGAGATGTGGGTTATTGCTGCTGACATCAAAGGGGCCTGGTAAAACTGAAGTCAATGGGTGTTAAGGAAAAAGCACATTAATGGCATACCTTGTACACTGTAAGTGTTCTCTAGACAATCCTTGGCCCAACCAATTTCAGCTGCTTTAAAATTGACCTTCCTTCCATCATAAGATTAGAAGTTCGTCAATGTTCACTTCTATTTGCAACTTGTCAGGAATAATGCAGTTCTGCGGTGCGTGTCTAGGTGCAGCAAAATGAAGACCATATTCAGTTATGGTTGATAAGTGATAACTGTCAGTTACACCAGCATGGATTGATAAGTGGCAACAAAGATTTGTACCATGAAAGGGCCTGGCAATGACCATCTCCAACAAGACAGCGTCTAACCAACTACTCAACATTCAGTTGCATTCCTTCATGAAGACTCCTATTGCAATTATCCCAGGGACCCCTGGTCAAAATTTCTGTTACTGTGAATATTTAAGTGAGTATAAGATGAACTGATCTCCAAAAGTCAAAGTTAAAGATGAAACATTCTTTTCAACATTTTAAGCAAGATTAGTGTTTTATTTTTGTTTTGTACAATTTTAGAGTGGGGGGAGGGGAGAAAAGGAAAGGAGCACTATGCAAAATTTTGGGCACTCCAAGAGATTTGAGCTCTCAGATAACTTTTACCAAGGTCTCAGACCTTAATTAGCTTGTTCACAGTCATTGTTAGGAAAGGTCAAGTGATGCAAATTTCAAAGCTTTATAAATACCCTGACTCCTCAAAACCTGTCCCAACAATCAGTAAAAAAAAAGCTGAAAATAAAAAGAGGATGGCTTCTACAGTAGGATAGTGATCTTAAACACACTTCAAAATTCACAATGGACTACCTCAAGAGGCACAAGCTGAAGGTTTTGCCATGGCTCTCACAGTCCCCTGACCTAAACATTATCGAAAATCTGTGGATTGACCTCAAAAGAGCAGTGCATGCAAGATGGCCCAAGAATCTCACAGAACTAGAAGCCTTTTGCAAGGAAGAATGGGCGAAAATCCCCCAAACAAGAATTGAAAGACTCTTAGCTGGCTACAGAAAGTGTTTACAAGCTGTGATACTTGCCAGAGGGGGTGTTACTAAGTACTGACCATGCATGGTGCCCAAATTTTGCTTCGGGCCCTTTTCCTTTTGAAACTGTAAAAGATGGAAATAAAAAAGTAATCTTGCTTAAAATATTAAAGAAATGTGTCACCTTTAACTTTATGCCTTTTGGAAATCAGGTCATCTTTTACTTGCTTAGCTATTCACAGTAACAGAAGTTTTGACCAGGGTGCCCAAACTTTTGCATACCACTGTATACTCTGGTACCAGAGCAGATAAGAGGCTGAATTTCCTGCACCTTCTGACATTTAAAAACCCTTCCAGCATCTGCATGATGCAAATCAAGAGTGTGATGATAGAGATTGTATTTGATTGGATAAGAGTAATTTCATAAAATCTCCAGAAGTTCAAAACAGAACAAAGCAGCCGATCATTTACCCAAAATAGTAATTTACTTCACCATCAGCACCATCCACAAACACCCTTTAAAGTATCAGCTTCCACTCTCAGTAAATACAAGGACAGCAAGTGCACAGTAAAGATGCAACCTGCAAATTGCTTTCCACGTCATACACCACTCTATCTTGAAAACATATCATGTCCTTTATCGGTGCTAGGTCTAAATCTCGAACTCCCTGTGAAAAAGGACAATGGGAGTACTTCACCAGGGACAACCAGAGACTACAGTAGTTCACTGTGAAAGCTCATCACCACTTCTTTAAGGCATTATGTGCCAGAGATATCCTAAACATTGAAAAAGTAAAATATTGACTTTTGTGCTGCACTAGTGCCAGTCAATGATCATCTCCAAAGGCGAGAACCTAACAACTTCGATATTACATTCAGTAGCATTGCCATTACTGTGCCCAGCTCAACGAAGGTATGGGGATCACTATCAATGTAGAAACTTAGGTAGACCAGGACAGGCAATGTGGTAATAACATCAATGTGCACCTGCATCTGGTAAAACCTAAATGAGCTTTTTTGAAAAGAAAATTGAGTAATGGTGCTTGATAACTATGCCAATAACATCTTCCATAAATTTGCTGATAACTAAAATAGAGTGATGTTGCATTAATTAGTTAGATTGGACATTTCCAGCTTTTTTTAGACAGGACAGCCCTGGGCAGTTTTTATGATGTCAGGTAAATGTCAATGTTGTGAATTTTGTCCAGGTAATCTGAGGCGGATGTGAATCTAGTCAATTTGATTGTCCATATTTATTTGAGAAATGGCTGAGTTCGCAATCATTTTTCAAAGAAATAATCAAAGTGATTGAAGATTGGCTTCGTTTGCTGAGGTTATTCAGGATAAAACCAGTATAGGTTATACATTTGGCATTTCTGTCTGAAATTGCAAATACTTCAACTTTGTCTTTGGCACACGTGCCAGGTTCCACCATCATTAAGGATTACGTTTTCTTGGAGTTTCCTTTACCTTTCAGCTGCATGATTAGCTATCACTCATGACTGAATGCGACAGGCTCTTTCATCCTTAACTTCAACTGAATTGTGGATTACTCAGCTATTTAAAATGTACGCTGCGTAGCATTCATGTAATACTGTATAGTAACTTTGCACAGTTGGCACCTCATTTTTAGATTACTTGTGCTGCTACCAACTTCTTTTCTATGCCTTTTCTGCACCATAATTTTAACTTTCATTTAATGGCAAAGATGCAGCAGGCTACAGGCCAGGGTGAAATACATCTTTGCCTCTGATGGTTTACAGAGCTTCATAAACACGAAGCTCTGAGTCGCCAGAACTATTTCAAATTTATCTTATTTAGCAAATGGTAGTGCCAAATGATTTGATTTAGGATGACCTGAAAGTTAGGTTTTAATGGGTACATTTAATATCAAAGAAATGTATACAATATACATCCTGAAATTGTTTTTCTTCACAAACATCCACAAGAACAGAGTGTCCCCGAGAATAAATGACAGTTAAACGTCAGAACCCCAAAGCCCCCCAGCTTCTACCTCCCACGCACAAGCAGCAGCAAGGCAACGCACCACCACCCCACGCCCCCTCCTCTCCCCCGCCAGCAAAAAAACATCGACCCCCCCCACAAGCACTCAAACGTCTAGCAGAGCGTCAATAAAGACATAGACTCGTAGTACCCCAAAGACTACTCGTTCACCCAGTAATTCAACATACCACAGGCTCTCTCTCCCTAATAAGGGAAAAAGAGGTGTCCCTGTTTCACAGTCAGAGGGGAGACATAACAAACCTCGCTGATTTATGATGTTAGAAGTCTGTTGTGTCACCTTTTCCGAGCTCTGCGCACAGAGAGTCAGTCCCAGGAAGGCTCAGGTCTCTGAACGCACAGCCCACGGCAGCTAACCCGCTGGTCCCGATGTTCCGTGTCCTCCCGCGACACCTCAGTCAGGGGCACTGGCCTAGAATCAGCCCGTCTCCAGAGCCACGAAAATCCAGCACCCTGAAGGCGTGCTAGTCTTCCAGGCCACATCCTTGAGATGTCAAAAAGTGGCCGGTCATGAGGCCCTGAGAACAGGTCACATTCCCAAAAAGAACCAAAGTCAGAGTGTAACTCCAGGTCAGGGTCTTCAAAAGAACCTTGAAAAGGAAAAAAAGGAGCATTCAAAGATAGAAATAGAGCTGTTTCCACAGATGCAAGCAAAGGAACCGCCGTTTAGTGCCATCATAACCACTGCATTCAAAGTATATTTATTATTAAAGTATGTATGCATTATACAGCCTTGAGGTTCATCTCTTAACAGGTAACCACAAAACAAAGCAACTCAAAAGAAATGTAAATAAAAAAGACTGTCAAACATCCAGATTGCTGAGGAAAGAAAACAAAAACAAATCATGCCAAAAATAAACACAAACAAATAGTATTCTGAACTGAAGTCCACAATGAGAGTCCGTCCACAGACCGTTAGTTCAGTGCAGAGCGGAGCAGCAAGCTGAACCCGCCTGTCCCTCCCCTCTGGCCCTGACACTCTGACCTTTTCAAGTTGGCCCGGCACCTGAGTCGTTGTCTAAACATCAGGTTCAGTCTCTTGGGTACACTCTGGGATCTGGAACCTGCTGCCTCGATTCGCCCTGTCTTCGACCTTTCTTATTCAGCCCAGCACTTAAATCGTCATCCAAACAATGGTTCAGTCACTTTGGTACTCTCTGCTGCTTTGACCTGGACCTGCAGTTTCGATTCAGTCTCTATCTTAACATAAAGATGAGACTTTGTCTCCACAGGGTTAATGCACTAGTCATTCAAGCAAATATTATAATAGATGATTGTACGAAAAGAGATTGAGGCCCCAGCGGCCTCAATGACTACAGACCGGTGGCATTGACCTCCCACATCATGAAGACCCTGGAGACACTTGTTCTGGAGCTGCTCCAGCCTATGGTCAGGCCACACTTAGATCCCCTCCAGTACGCCTACCAGCCCCAACTAGGAGTTGAGGATGCCATCGTCTACCTGCTGAACCGTGTCTACGCCCACCTGGACAAGCCAGTGAGCACTGTGAGGGTCATGCTTTTTGACTTCTCCAGTGCATTGGACACCATCCGCCCTGCTCTGCTGGGGAAGAAGCTGACAGCGATGCAGGTGGATGCTTCCCTGGTGTCATGGATTCTTGATTACCTGACTGGCAGACCACAGTACGTGTGCTTGCAACACTGTGTGTCTGACAGAGTGATCAGCAGCACTGGGGCTCCACAGGGGACTGTCTTGTCTCCCTTTCTCTTCACCACTTACACCTCGGACTTCAACTACTGCACAGAGTCTTGTCATCTTCAGAAGTTTTCTGATGACTCTGCCATGGTTGGATGCATCAGCAAGGGAGATGAGGCTGAGTACAGGGCTACGGTAGGAAACTTTGTCACATGGTGTGAACAGAATTATCTGCAGCTTAATGTGGAAAAGACTAAGGAGCTGGTGGTAGACCTGTGGAGAGCTAAGGTACCGATGACCCCTGTTTCCATCCGGGGGTCAGTGTGGACATGGTGGAGGATTACAAATACCTGGGGATACGAATTGACAATAAACTGGACTGGTCAAAGAACACTGAGGCTATCTACAAGAAGGGTCAGAGCCGTCTCTATTTCCTGAGGAGACTGAGGTCCTTTAACATCTGCCGGGCGATGCTGAGGATGTTCTACGAGTCTGTGGTGACCAGTGCTAACATGTTTGCTGTTGTGTGCTGGGGCAGCAGGCTGAGGGTAGCAGACACCAACAGAATCAATAAACTCATTCGTAAGGCCAGTGATGTTGTGGGGATGGAACTGGACTCTCTGATGGTGGTGTCTGAAAAGAGGATGCTGTCCAAGTTGCATGCCATCTTGGACAATGTCTCCCATCCACTACATAATGTACTGGGTGGGCACAGGAGTACATTCAGCCAGAGACTCATTCCACCGAGATGCAACACAGAGCGTCATAGGAAGTCATTCCTGCTTGTGACCAGCAAACTTTACAACTCCTCCCTTGGAGGGTCTGACACCCTGAGCCAATGGGCTGGTCCTGGACTTATTTCATAATTTACTGGCATAATTTACATATTACTATTTAACTATTTATGGTTTTATTACTATTTATTATTTATGGTGCAATTGTAACGAAAACCAATTTCCCCCAGGATCAATAAAGTATGACTATGACTATGACTATGACTATGACTATGACTGTATATTAGGACAAAGTTTAATAGCTTTATCTCTTTCATAGATTCCCTTCCCACTTCTCCGATACGCAATTTGGCAGTGATTTCTTTCAGCTCTCAGTCAGCTAGATCTGTGGTGCCGCTACTAATCCACTCATGGGGAATTCATTGTAGTTGTCCACTGAGAGAACATTCTTCATTTTTGCTACTGCCATGTTATTGAACTTACAAGGGCACTCAATCATCAACTGAAGGAAGTTGGTTGAAGGTAATAGGCAGGATATTTAATTTTACATTCTTGTAAAATTAAGTAAAGAAACATAGAAAATAGGTGCAGGAGTAGGCCATTCGGCCCTTCGAGCCTGCACCGCCATTTATTATGATCATGGCTGATCATCCAACTAAGAACCCTGTACCAGCCTTCCCTCCATACCCACTGATCCCCGTAGCCACAAGGGCCATATCTAACTCCTTCTTAAATATAGCCAATGAACTGGCCTCAACTGCTGCCTGTGGCAGAGAATTCCACAGATTCACCACTCTCTGAGTGAAGAAGTTTTTCCTATTCTCAGTCCTAAAAGGCTTCCCCTTTATCCTCAAACTGTGACCCCTTGTTCTGGACTTCCCCAACATCAGGAACAATCTTCCTGCATCTAGCCTGTCCAATCCCTTTAGGATTTTATACGTTTCAATCAGATCCCCCCTCAATCTTCTAAATTCCAACGAGTACAAGCCCAGTTCATCCAGTCTTTCTTCATATGAAAGTCCTGCCATCCCAGGAATCAATCTGGTGAACCTTCTTTGTACTCCCTCTATGGCAAGGATGTCTTTCCTCAGATTAGGGGACCAAAACTGCACACAATACTCCAGGTGTGGTCTCACCAAGGCCTTGTACAGCTGCAGTAATTTTACATACTTGTCCCCATGCTGTGAAACTTTCAGAGTTTGAAACCATTATTGATGATTACCAGGGCCATTATTTCCTCACCGTGTACCATCATGCCACCATGTCAGTGGAAAAGAATTTACCACAATAGTGATGGCATAGTGGGAGAAATTTTCATCCTTGGTTACCTATTATTTTAGGTGTTCTTTTGGTGTCCATCTGTGAAAACAGGAACAAAATATCTGTTTAACATTTTTGCTCATTCCTTGTCTCTCATTATGAAGTGCCCTCTCTCAGCTTTTAAGGCTTAAACATTTACATTTCATGAACTCATACTTTTTATACACATCAATGCGCTTGTGAGCTGGCTTTACCTTAATAGTTTTTCAATCCTTTGCTGGTTTCTGTAATTCTTCCAGTTCTCAAACCTGTAAGTGTTTTCTGAAACAAACCTTTGGTATTTCCATTATATTTGATTCCTAACTATTGTTAATGGGTATAAATGTGCTCACCTCTCCTGTACGGACCTAATGTCACCTTTTATTACCAGGACTATCATCTGACCACACCTTTTCCATTTCACCTGTTATTCCAAAATGTCAAATGCAAAATGCGGATATTGGAAGTTTGGAAAGGAGGGGATTTCAATCAGGTACGCTGCCTGAGGATGAAAGGCAGGAGCAGGCCACGACAGTGTAATATAGCTTTGACCAGCAGCCAATTGGCATTTGGGACTGATTAGTAAGAGCAAATTAAAGGAAGGCAGGGACAAGAGCAGCAGCCGTCATCTGAGTGGACATGGTCAGAGTGGTGATCTTAAGGATTTAGTTCTTCGAGGCTTCACTCTGAGAAAGCAAAGGAAGGAAAAGCTATAGTATTTTTGTTCTTTCTTTATATTTGCTCAGCTAGGACAAAACAGATGCCAGGCAGGGTAATGAAATGCTCCTCTTGCAGGATCTGGGAAGGCAGGGAGACCTCCAGCGTCCCTGATGATTACAACTGCAAGAAGTGCATCCAGCTGCAGCTTCTAACAAACAGTGTTACGGAGCTGGAGCTGGGACTGGATCAACTCTGGATCTTTCAGGAGGCTGGAGGGGTGATAGGTAAAACATATAAAGAGGTAGTTACACCCAAGGTGCAGGACACAGGAAACTGGGTGACAGTCAGGAAGGGGAAAGGGGCCAGAGAGGCAGTGTAGTGTATTCCTGTGGCCATCCCCCTCAAAAACAGGTATGCCACTTTGGATACTGTCGGGGGGTGGGGGAGAATGACTAACAGAGGAAAGTCAAAGTGGTCAGGTCTCTGGGACTGAATCTGCCTCTGCAACTCAGAAGGGAAGGGGGGAAGAAGAGGCACACTGTGGTGATATGGGATTCGTTAGTTAGGGCAATGGACAGGAGGATCTATGGTTGAAAACGAGTTCCTGGATGGTATGCTGTCTCCCAGGAGCCAGGGTCCGGTTTATGTAGGATCAAGTCCTCAGTATTCTTAAATGGGAGGGTGAACAGCCAGAAGTCATTGTCCAGGTAGGTACCAATGAAATGGGTAGAACGAGTGATGAGGTTCTGCATAGGGAGTTCAGGGAGTTAGGTGCTAAGTTAAGAGGGCAGAACATCCAAGGTTGTGATCTCAGGATTGCTACCTGTGCCATGTGCTAGTGAGGCCAGAACAAGCAGTTTAATATGTGGCTGAGGAGTTGGTGTAGGAGGGAAGGCATAAGATTTTTGGATCATCGGGCTCTCTTCCAGGGAAGGTGGGCCCTGTACAGAAGGGATGATTTGCACCTGAACTGGAGGGGGACTAATAGCGTAGTGGGAAGGTTTGTTAATGCTGCACAGTGGGGTTTAAACTAGAGTTGCAGGGGAATGGGAACCAAAGTACTAGAACAGCTAGTGGAGAGGTTACAGAGCAGCTGATGGTAAGACTTCAGACAAAGTTAGGAATCAAAATGTTGTGCATGGTGTGACTGGAGTCCTAAGCTGCCTATATTTCAATGCAGGAAATATCATAGGAATAGTGATACTTCTTGCATTGAAATATAGGCAGAAGATGAGGTAGTTGGTCTACGAATAGTGGCAATGTGTAGTAAGGAGAGGCTTTTGATAGGGCAAAATTACAGTCAACAGGATGAGTTGCAACATAAACGGCGGACGAAATTGAAAGTGTGAATACAGGACTGAAGGTGTTGTATCTGAATACGCACAGAATATGGAATATGGTAGATGAACTAGCAGCAGATTGGCAGGTATAATGTTGCAGGCATCACTGAATCATGGCTGAAAGATTATAGCTGGGAACTTAAAGTCCATGGATACACATTGTATCAAAAGGATAGGCAGGAAGGCAGAGGGGACAGCGTTGCTCTGTTGGTAAAAAACTGAAATCAAATCATTAGAAGAAGGTGACATAAGGTTGGAAGGTGTTGAATCATTGTGGATAGAGCTAAGGAACTGCAAAGGTAAAAAGACCTTGATGGGAGTTGTATACAGACCCCCAAATGGTAGTTAGGATGTGGCCTACAAATTACAACAGGAGATAGAAAATGCGTGCCAAAAGGACAATGTTACAGTACTCATGGGAGACTTCAATATGCAGATAGATTGGGAAAATCAGGTTGGTGATGGATTACAGGAGGGGGAATTTCTTGAGTGCCTACGAGATGGCTTTTTAGTGCAGCTCATGGCTGAGCCCATTAGAGATCAACTATTCTGAAATGGGCGTACAATGAACCAGAACTGATTAGAGAGCTTCAGGTAAAAGAACCCTTGGGGTAAGTGATCATAATATGATCAAATTCACCTTAAAATTTGAGAAGGAGAAGCTAAAATCAGATGTATCAGTATTACAGTGGAGTAAAGAATATTACGGAGCCATGAGAGAGGAGTTGGCCAAAATTTATTGGAAAAGAACACTGGCAGGGATGACGGCAGAGCAGCAATATCTGGAATTTCTGGAAGTAATTCGGAAGGCACAGAATATATACATCCCAAAGAGGAAGAAACATTCTAAAGGAAAGATGACACAACTGTGGCTAACAAGAGAAGTCAAAGCCAAAATAAAAGCCAAAGAGAAGGCATACTATAGAGCCAAAATTAGAGGAAGGTTAGAGGATTGGGATGCTTTTAAAAACCAACAGAAGGCAACTAAAAATGTCATCAAGAAGGTAAAGATGGAATGTGAAAGTAAGCTAACCAATAATATTAAAGAGGATACCAGAAGTTTCTTCAGATACATAAAGTGTAAAAGACAGGTCGAAGTGGATACCGGACTGCTGAAAAACAATGCTGGAGAGGAAGTAATGGGGGACAATGAAATAGCAGACAAACTGAATAAGTAGTTTGCATCATTCTTCACACTAGCAGTATGGTGGAAGTTCCAGGTGTCAGGGATCATGAAGCGTATGAAGTTACCATAACTAGAGGGAAGGTTCTTGGGAAACTGAAAAGTCTGAAGGTGGATAAGTCACCTGGACGAGATGGTGTACACCCCAGAGTTCTGAAAGAGGTGGTTGAAAAGATTGTGGAGGCATTAATAATGATCTTTTGAGAATAACTAAATTCTGGAATGGTTCTAGAAGACCGGAAAATTGCAAATATCACTCCACTCTTCAAGAAGGGAGAGAGGCAGAAGAAAGGAAACTATAGGCCAGTTGGTCTGACCTCAGTGATTGGGAAGCTGTTGGAGTCAATTATTAAGGATGAGGTCTCCGGGTACTTGGAAGGTATATGATAAAATAGGCTGTTGTCAGCATGGTGTCTTCAAGGGAAAATCTGACCTGACAAATCTGTTGGAATTCTTTGCAGAAGTAGCAAGCAGGATGGACAAAGGAGAATCGGTTGATATCATGTACTTGAAGGCCTTTAACAAGGTGCTGCACATGAGGCTGCTTAACAAGTTACGAGCCCATGGTATTACAGGAAAGGTGCCAACATGGATAAAGCAGTAGCTGATTGGTAGGAGGCAAAGAGTGGGAATAAAGGGAGCCTTTTCTGATTGGCTGTCACTGACTAGTGGTGTTCCACAGTGGTCTGTGTTGGGAACGATTCTTTATACATTATACGTCAATGATTTGGATGATGGAATTGGATGGCTTTGTTGCAAGGTTTGCAGACAACATGAAGATAGGTGGAGGGGCAGGTAGTCTTAAGGAAGTAGAGAGGACTTAGACAGGCTAGGAGAATGGGCAAAGAAATGGCAGATGGAATACAGTATCTGGAAGTATATGGTTATCCACTTTGGTAGAAGAAATGAAAGTGTTGACTGTTTTCTAAGTGGAAAGAAAATACAAAAAAAAACTGAGGTGCAAAGGGACTTGGGAGTCCTTGTGCAGGATTCCCTAAAGGTTAATTTGCAGGCTGAATCTGTGGTGAGGAAGGGAAATACAATATTAGCATTCGTTTCAAGAGGACTAGAATATAAAAGCAGGGATGTAATTTTGAAACTTTATAAAGCACTGGTGAGACCTCATTTGGAGTATTGTGAGCAGTTTTAGGTCCCTTATCTTAGAAAGGATGTGCTGAAACTGGAGAGGATTCAAAGGAGGTTCATGAAAATGATTCCAGGATTGAATGGCTTGTCATATGAAGGACGTTTGATGGCTCTGGACCTGTATTCACTAGAATTCAGAGGAATGAGGGGTGACCTCATTCAAATCTATTGAATGGTGAAAGGCCTTGATAGAGTGCATGTGGAGAGGATATTTCCTATGGTGGGAGAGTCTGAGTCCAGAGGTCATAGCCTCAGAATAGAGGAGCATCCTTTTAGAATGGAAATGAGGAATTTCTTTAGCCAGAGAGAGATGAATCTGTGGAATTCTATATCACAGGCAGCTGTGGAGGTTGCGTCTTTATGTATATTTAAGGCCGAGGTTATTAGATTTTTGATTGGTCAGGGCACGAAGGGATAGGGGAGAAAGCAGGAGATTGGGGCTGAGAGGAAAATTGGATCAGCTATGATCAAATGGTGGAGCAGACTTGATAGGCCAAGTGGCCTAATTCTGCTCCTATATAATATGGTCTTATACCCAGAATATTGAATTCCTGCCTTGGTTTTATTGTAACTGTGTTGCTATTAGATCAAACTATTTATCTTTCCTTGTGCCATCAATTCTTGTTATGAATGCAGTAATGCAGAGATATTTCTATTCTGAATCTGCGTATTAATTTTGAACTTACTTCCCAATACTTCGAGAACCATGAATGGATCCTCATCTAGTTCAATTCCCTCTCCAACCTTAAGGGGATACCCTTAATTCTGGCATTGAGCAGACAAGATGTCCTTCAGGACACATTCTTATGGTTATAGTCAACAACATCTATCCCCCTGACTTGACTGTTTTCTTCCAAATGCACACTCCTTTTCATGCTCACTCTCTAAAGGTTTATTTTAGCATTTCTTTCTGTCTTTCTTTCTTCACACCCATACGCAGTTGGGAAGTGCCTCGTACTTGATTGCCTCTCAGAAGATGAAGATCTTGTATCACTGCACCTTAAGTACTCATATTTTCGTGTTTCACATTCACATTCTTCTGTCCCTGATATGCCCAAGCTTAGCCTGTTCTTTCCCTGCTGTATCATAATGCCTCCATCTCAGGCTCGAGCACAATTTTTATGAACTTTGAGCCAAAGTTAGTAAAAATGCATTTATTACTAATGTGATTTTATGAATCTCATCTCCAACAACTCATATACAGTTATATTACAGCTCCAGTCATCTGCTCTATCCTCATAATCAAACCAATTTATATATTTAATTCACTGAGTTTTCTATTTCCTTGGTATTTATTTATCTAATTATATTACCTGCTAAAATTCTTCTTTATTATATCTAAATTCTATATGTTTCTAAGGGTTATCAAACAGAAGGAAATATACAAAGTTACAGGAAATACTTGAAAAAATTAAATGAAAACAGAGAGTAGAATGGGTACATAAGTGCTGGAGATTTACAGCAGATTGAGCAGCAACTATGGAAAGAAATTAATCAAGTTGCAGTTTACAGTCCATAATTTTCCATCATTTTGGGAGAAGTTATATATAAATTGATATTAAGACTCAGAGAAAGAGGATAGAGGAGGAAGAAGCACAAGGATAAGAATTGGTCCAAAAGGTAACTTGCATGTGGTGTAACTAGCAGAAGAAAACACTGTGGGAAAACTCAGATCAAGTTTCAAGCTTGAATCTAAACTTCAAGTCATGCTTAATTCTCCATAACATTTCCTTCATGCCTGCCTGTATCAGTTCCTGATACTATTGCACTGAAATTAAAACAGAAAATGCTAAAAAGGCCTTTCATTTGAAATTTAACTCTTACTGTTTCTACTGATGCTGCCTGCTCTGTTGAGTGTTTCTGCAATTTTCAGTTCTTTCAGATTTCTGCATCTGAGTTTTTTGATTTTCATTTACTACTGTTCCCACAAAGCTCCTTGTCAGCTCAAAGAATAGCATCTCATCTTTTAAATAAGTACACTCTCTTCTCTTCCTGATAACATAATAAGCTACTTGACCACTCAAGTCTGCCTACAACTTAATATCATCATAGGTCATCTGCCCCAGGCCTTATTTCCTCTTCTGTGCCATTTTCCATAGCCCTCAATCCCCTGAGACTTTTACAAACAATCTACCCCTTTTTAGTTACTCCCAATGATTTAGGCTCTACATTTCAGAAGATTCACCACGCTCTGCAAGAAGTTTCTATAGATCTCCGTTTTAAATGACTATCCCCATATTCCTGCAACTATTATTCCACTAGTGGAAATATTTCAACATCTACCCTGCATTGCCTCTATGTTTCAATATAATCAGCGCTCATTCTTTTAAATTCCAACAATATAGGTCTTATTTACTTCAGCAGTTCCTGAAAGGACAATTTCTCATCCCAGGGATTATCCCAGTGAATCTTTTCTGGACAGCTTCAATGCCAGTAGATTCATTCTTAAAAGACTAAATCTGCATACAGTACCCAAATGTGGCCTCACCAGTACTCTGTACAAATGGAACAATATTTCACTATTCCAAAACTCCAACCCTCAAACAATAAAGCCCAACATGTCATTTGTCTTCCTAACCACTTGCTGTAGCTGATTGTTAAATTTATGATTTATGTTCAAGAACACCTTCTACTTCACTGATCTGCAATCTTTCTCCATTTCAATAGTAGTCTGCATTTAGAAGCACCTTTACAAAGTGCATGTCTTCACACCTTCCCACATTATACTCCATTTGCGACACTTTCACCCACTCATTCAACTTACCTATCACTAGTTGAGGAATCTAAATATCTTCATTGCAGCGTGCCCTCCCACCTACTTTCATAAGATTAGAAACCTTGGATATCTTATATTTTAAACCCCGGCCCCGGTCATTAAAATAATTTGTAAATAATTCAGCACCAAGAAGTGAACTTTTGGGCACTGCCCGTTTCAGCCTGAAAATGACCTGCTTATTCTGCCAGTCTTCAATCCATGCCAACACTCCTGAACAGCATCTTTTTATGTAGCACTTTGTCAAATGCCTACTGTAAGTCCAGATACAACACAATTACAGGTTTTCTTTTATTGATTCTGCTTGTTACATCCACCAAGAACTTATCAAATTTGTCAGATATAGTATACCTTACATGAAATTATATTGACTTGGGTTTATTACAATAAACTTCTCTCAATGGCTAATGGTTTCTTCCTTGATAACAGACTTCGGCAGTTGGTGAATAACTAGTATTCAGTTGCAAAGTCTATAGTTACCTGCTTTTTGTTTTCCTCACTTCTGAAACAGAAGAGTAACATTTTTCAGATTTTTGATCTGCTGATATCTTTCTAGAAGTCAGTGAATTATCAAAAACTTCAACCAATGACTGGATTATCTTTGTAGCTGCTTTATAAGCTTTGATACAAGCCATTGAGATGTGGCAAACTGTCTGTCATTAGTCCCATTAGCTTTTCAAATACCTTGTCCTTTGTAATAGTGATTGTGACAAAGCCTTCCATATTGTTTGAAACTAGACCATCAGAATCTTGATATAGTGCCCTCTAATATGAAGGCTGATACAAAATAGTGGCTATAATAGTGATATAATAGTGGCTATATATCCACAGAAGTCTTGCTGTATGTTTTGATATTATACAGTTTTCTCATATTTAATTTCACTCTCATTAACATTTTAGTCTCTCCCTGATGGATCTTGCAAAATTTCCAAACGTCTGCTCTACCCTAGAAATTTCCAAACGTCTGCAACAGGGACCTGTGAAGCAAACAAGAATTCCTGAGTAATCTATGGTTGAGGAGGGAATGAACCACGAAAATAAAAAGTAATTTTTTTCCCTCTAGGATCTGAAAGAATGTTTCTTATCTTCTGTGCCTTAGAAAAGAAATACATGCTCTTTCCTTAATATGCATTTGCTCTAATTTATTATTCTTTGGTAGCTTCTGCTTGAAAAGAGTGTTACAGAATCCAATCTTCGGATTTACAGAAGGAAATCTTTGCCATCTGAAATACATAAGCACATTTAATAACATTAGGTTGATGGCAGGTACATATTCCACTTCTCTATCTATCTGGAATTAACATTTCTCACAATTAATCAATTGATTAATTAATTAATTGGTCAAAGTATTGGTTAGCACAACACCTTACAGACTCGGATACAAATCCCGTTGCTGACTGTAAGGAACTTGTACATTCTCCCTGTGATTGCATGCGTTTCCTCCAGGTACACTGGTTTCCTCCCACAGTCCAAAGACACAGCAGTCGGTAGCTTAATTCGTCATTGTCCCGTGATTAGCTTAGAGGTAAACTGGGGGTTGCAGGGTGGTGTAGACCAAAGGTCCAGAAGGGCCTGTACCATGTTGTATCTGAATCAATAAATAAATAAATACAAATCATTTCCATTTCTTTAATTTTTAGAAAAAAACTCCACTTTACTGAAGATTTATTAATTCAGAGAATATTTCAACAATGACAATTAAAAGTATAAAATTTGCAAATATAAGACATCTTATTTGTAGAATTGCAGTTCATTTTTCTGAAATTCTTAAGAAGTGTTTTCTACCAATAGCTCCAGCTTGGGTAAAAAGTTTCAATCTGGATATTAGGCACTTTTACCAAACATGAGATGATCTGCAGATGCTGGAAATCCAAAGCAACACATACAAAATGCTGAAGGAACTTAGCAGGCCAGGCAGCATCTAGAGAAAAGAGTAAATAGTCCATGTTTTGGGTCAAGACCCTTATTCAGGACTGATGAAGTGTCTCGGCGCAAAATGTCGACTTGCTGAGACCTGGCTTGCTGAGGCCTCCAGCATCTTGCGTGTGGCACTTTCATATAACCATCAAGCAAAAAACTCACAAGGTAGTGACTTCCAGTTAAGATGGCACTAACGAATGTGTGTGACAGCTTCCCTGTAGTCAAAAAGCTATGAAATCCAACTAAAAGCAACACTGAAAATACCTTTTTTGAGGTAAATTGGAGGGAGGAGAAGATGGCGGCGCGACGTAGTGCGTGCCGCCGTTCCGAATGAATATCGATATGTGTAACTAGGGGTGCCGTGCACAATCCAGATTTGCACGGCAGGGACAGCCGTGTAGCGCAGAGGAACATTAGGAGAAACTTCTGAAATGCCTGCTTTGCTGCTGCTGCTACTGTGCGATCAAGAATCTTCGGAGATGAAGGCCCCAAATCCTCGGCTTTGCGTATCGCCTGTTGCTGGGGCCGGGGTCGAAACGCTTGGCAGAGATAGTGCTCGGTGCTTGGTGGCTTGGTGTCAAATAGGTGGTCGGAGGCTTGGAGTTTTTCGGACGGACTTGGAGTCGGACTGTGGTCGGATGCTTCCGGGATGCTGCACCAGCAAGTTGGCGGCACTGGAGGTTTACCGTCTGCGTGAGATGATGGGACTTTTGAGGGACCCTGAGACTTTTACTGTGCCATGGTCTGTTCTTATCAAATTATGGTATTGCTTTGCACTGTTGTAACTATATGTTATAATTATGTGGTTTTTGTTAGTTTTTAAGTCAGTGTGTCATGTGTTTTCGTGATATTCTGGAAAAACATTTTTATCATTTCTTAATGCATGCATTACTAAATGACAATTAAATGGGACTGTGTGTCCTCATAATCATAAATTGTGTTAAACTATCGTTGTAAACAGTGAAGGGGTGAGAGATGGAGAGGTGAGTTCGAGAGATAAGTTGATGTAGAAGGAGTTCGGATGCCTGTACAGCTGGCCCGGAATTGGGGTTGGATCACTCTGGGAGCTGAAAGAAGTCGAAGCTCGGGCAGAGA
The DNA here is from genome assembly GCF_030028105.1 of Mobula birostris. NCBI lineage: Eukaryota > Metazoa > Chordata > Chondrichthyes > Myliobatiformes > Myliobatidae > Mobula > Mobula birostris. The sequence continues at coordinate 138,686,983 of NC_092374.1, read as the reverse complement.
AGTTCCAATGCTTGTTCAACTGGCCCGGTTGCAAGATTGGATCATTCTGGGTGCCGAGCTGACTTGAAGAACTTGAGAGCAGCTTTGGGCTGGGCGATGAAATTTGGGCCACGAGTAAATCGCTGGACAATGTGGTTGAGACCCGGGGTCTTTCACAGCAGTGGTGCCAGGGTCCTTCACTCCGCCCTCCAGCACGCCTAAGTCTTTCGCTGTTCTGTTGTTCGGTCAATTTAAATGCTGGCCCAGGTAGATTGAAAAGATAGGGTGTCAATCTGGGTGAGAGCCAATTTCACTCGTTCTCCAAGGTGGTTAGCTCCGTGGTGCTAAGACTATGAAGACTGCCCCAGCTGCTGTGCTCCATGCCCGCTGATAGATGAAATGATAATTGAGACTTTGGGCCAACTCTGCTCTGGGCTTTAGATCTGAGGACTCACTTTTGGCTCGGAATGCTCTTGTTCACTTTAATTGTTTCCACGACTTGTACTTTCTTTTCTTTCTCTTGCATATCAAGTGTTAGTCTTTTATTTTTTTCTTTAAATTGTGTTCTTTTGGGTTTCTTACTTTGTGGTTACCTGTGAGCAAGCATATCTCAAGGATGTATAACTTATACATTCTTTGATCATAAATATACTTGAACTTTTAACTACATTCAACATTACAATATACAGATTATTAAAGATAGAAAAATCCCCCACTAGATAAATAGGTACAGAGAAGACACAAGAGAGGAACAAATGAGATATCATTTAACATTCCGAGAAGGAAAATTGCTAGCCCAAGAATTAGTGATGTTTAGTTATAAAGTATTTTTCAACAGGTAAATTCTTAGTGTTGTAACATTACAGTATATTAAGAAAGCTGATGTAAGGAATGGCCCTTGTGTTAGACTGGAGAATGGGCTCTTGGTGTACTGGCAGGTCAGCTGGGGGAAGGTAAGTTTCCCAGGAGTAATCCCTCCAGTAATATGTCATTTTATAATTCTGGCAGCTGACATAACACACAAAGATCTGTAGCAACAGCCAGTTGGAATCAATCAGACCTAACCTGGAAGCAGTTCACAATCGTTTATCCATTCTACACATTGACAATGCAGGCTAGATTCTCTACATAGCCTCAGGGTGCACATTGTATTGCCTTCCCTATGATGACAACTTGGATCACTTGCGCCATAAATGTACCGACATACTGTACATCATTCTAGAACTAATTTAACACCCATAGGTTCTAAAAAATTTGCACTTAGAAGATCTGATTTGTTTGGCCTTCAGTTTCCAGCAACTGCAGCAAAGTAAATTTTATTCGTAGGTTTTCATACTAATAGTTAAGCTGTATTTCATTATAATCCAATATAAAACTGATTTTCTTTCCATGATCCATTATCTTAATTAACACAATAAAATATCCTCTTTCTTTAATGTTAAAGCAATCTTAAATGGGGCTCACATACAGAACACTGGAGGAACTCAGCAGGTCAGGCAGCATCTATGGAAAAGAGTAAACAGTCAATATTTTGGGCCAAGACCCTTCATCAGGTCTGAGAGGAAGGGGGAAGATGCCAGAATAAAAAGGTGGGGGGAGGGGAAAGAGGCTAACTGGAAGATGATAGGTGAAGCCAGGTGGATGGGAAAGGTCAAGGGCTGGAGAGGGAAAAAGCTGATAGGATAGGAAAGTGGACAATAGGAGAAAGGGAAGGAGGAGGGGACCCAGGGGGAAGTAATAGGCAGGTGAGAAGTGAAAGATCAGAGTTGAAAATGGGGGCGGAGGTGGGGTAGTTTGTTCACCGGAAGGAGAAATCCATATTCATACCTTCAGGTTGGAAGGTCCCAAGGTAGAACGTAAGGTGTTGCTCCACCACCCTGAGGATGGCCTCATCTTGGCACAAGAGGAAACCATGGATTGACATGTTGGAATGGGAATGGAGATCAGAATTAAAATGTTTGGCCACTGGGAAACCCTGCTTGTGGCGGATGATATGGATGTGCTGGATGAAGTGGTCCCCCAATTTATATGTGGTTGATGCATTGAAAACAAAAATATTACACTTAGAGTACATTCCTTTATTCAGAAGAACAATATGTAAGAATACTACGGCATTACCAAACCAACTTCAAATAACGCCTGACTGAAGGAAATCTGTTTCCATTAATTTGAACCTTATCATTTAACTTACACTCCGATTGTTTTAAGTTGAGTAAAGCCAAAGCACACTTCCACCAATTTGACCTCGTGGTAGTGGTTTTCAAGATTTAAATCTGATAATTAATCATGATGAAAGCAGATATAAACAGAAATGCTTAAGTACTCAGCCTGTGTAAAGAGAAACTTGTTACTGTTTCTAGGTTAGGGACCTTGCATCAGTTCTGAGGCAAGGACCTTGACTGAAGTTATTGACTCGTTTCTCTTTTCTCAAATGCTTAGCTCCTCCCACACTTCCAGAATCCAGCATTTGTAGTTTTATTTGTCTTACATTACTGAGGAAACCAGAAAGTGATCTGTAAAATAGATTTTGCCCAAAATAATTAATGATATATTTTCTGTATTTCTATATTTAAAGAAAATTCTTAATTCACTAATTAAGAACTTGCTAATTCACTAAACCTTGATTTTGATTTTATACTCTGAGTCTTGGTAATGACACTCATAAATTTTCTGACAGAAATACTGAGGTTTAAGTTATATACCCTGGTTTATATATATATATATATATACCGTGGTTTTTATTGAAACTCTAACCTGACACCTTGTGGACATATTCAGCCAGGCTCCAGGCCCAGCAACTACCTATTACTTGTACAGTACAAAGATTAATTGGTACTGTCAGGGTATTAACACAATTTTTTTTAAATTAGTAATTTTATGCATTATGTACCATTCATCTTGTCTGTTTTATTACTATAGCTTGTTCCAGTAGGACATGTGGTTTCTGCTTTATGCCTTGTATCCTCCTAATTCCAAGTCTTACTGTGGTAAACCATGTATATATGTTGTAACTCGGTTACCTGTCTGGACATACCCCTCTGCTGACTGCCCCTGTGGCTCCTCCCACAGAGTCCTGTATAAAGGTGTTCGCCTTGCCCCTCCCCCTTAGTCCGGGGGGAGACACTCACTGTGGAGGTCGTATTGTACAGCAAATAAAAGCCTTTCAGTATTTTACCAAACCTCAGTCTTTTGGAGTAAATTGAAGGTGCTTCACTGACTAACAGTTATTGTCCAGTTAAAGTTCAAAGTATCACCATATACAACCCTGAGATTCATTTTCTTGTGGGCATACTCAATAAATCTATAATTGAATCAATGAAAGACTGCACCTACCTGGATGTTCAACCAGTGTGCAACAGACAACAATTTGTGCTAAATACAAAAAGAAAAAAAAAATAAAAAAAAATAAATAAGCAATAAATATCGAGACCATGGGATGAAGAGTCCTTGAAAGTGAGTCCATAGGTTGTGGGAACATTTCAATGATGGGGCACGTGAAGTTGAATTGAGTTACCCCTTTGGTTTAAGAGCCTGATGGTTGAGGGGCAATAACTATTCCTGAACCTGGTGGTGTGATTCCTGAGACTCTTGTACCTTCTTCCTGATGGCAGCAGCGAGAAAAGAGCATGGCCTGGATGGTGGGAGTCCCTGATGATGAATGATGCTTTCTTGCAACCACACTCCATGTAGATGTGTTTAATGGTGGGGAGGGCTTTACCTGTGATGGACTGGGCTGTATCCACTACTTTTTGTAGGATTTTCCATTCAAGGGCTTTAGTGTTTCCATAGCAGGCTGTAATACAGCCTTCCAATAAACTCTCCACCACACATCTATGGAAGTTTGTCAAAGTTTTAGATGTCATGTGAAATCTTCACAAATTTCTAAGGAAGTAGAGGCACTGCCGTGCTTTCTTCACAATAACACTATGTACTGGGTCCAGGACAGGTCGTCCTCTGAAATGAGAACACTGAGGAACATAAAGTTGCTGACCCTCTCCACCTCTGATTCTCTGATGAGGACTGACTCATTCACTTCTGCCTTACTCCTCCTCAGGCCAGTATTAAGCTCCTTGGTCTTGCTGACACTGAGTAAGAGGTTGTTGTGTCATCACTCAGCCAAATGTTTCATTTCCCTCCTATACGCTGATTTGGCACCAACTTTGATTCGACCCATGAAAGAAAAATTAATATCAAACTACAAGAATTTGATCAATGGATTTTGGCTGAATGCAATGTCCTGCTAGTGCCAATTTCTCCGGGTGTCCCAAATGGATACACCTCCTGCACTCCTTGATGTGCGTTTCCACCATGTGACTCATCTGGCTGACATACGCCGCTCTGCATTCACAGAGAATCCTGAAAATGCCAGCCGCCCTGAGTCACAGGTCACCTTTGCCTGTGCAATGGCCACGGGATTGACTTTGATGGCACAAAACTATTGTGCCGCACCAATGGCTTTTGGTCTGGTGAAGGAGGCCATTGAAATTAAACTGGAGGAAAAGAATTTTAACAAAGACAAAGGCCTCGATCGAATGAGAACTGGAATTCGATTATAAACAAGGTGAGTCAGTGGAAACCAGATTGGATGAGGACTAACCATTCAGGAGGGACAGATGACAGGGATATAAATACCACTGGACTAGACATGCCCAGGCATCAACCCTGATGAAGATGGCAGAGTTTGTCATTGAAATGTCAGTGAAAATTAATACCTGTATCCAGCCGGAAGCCTGAGAAGAATTTATTCATCATACCCTGGGAAGCACGAGATACTGTTTTAAAAACTAACTTGTGAAAATTACCAGGATTCCCTTCACTTATTTGGGATACTATGCCACTTAATTGGGACAGGAGACTGTTGCTGAGTAGTTTCTAACTAACGTCAGTCGAATGCACTTACATGACCTCTAGACACCATTCTCAGAGTTATCAATTTTTAAAAAGCATTATTTGCATGTGTTTGAGTTCAAAAGGCATTGATTTTTGAAACTGATAGTTGATGAGAGATAAGCAGTAAGCCAATTCAGAACTGTTTTGCTCACTGTGGTTTCAAGCATTCAAGAATTCTGGTTTGAAGATGCCCGAAATGACCATTGGAACAGTTTTAAAATCGCGTCAGTTGCGTGTCCTTGTGCTATGTTATCCATTTGGGCTGACAAATGCAGATTTAAGAGGCAGGGACTTTTGATAATTTTGTTTTTTAATTTGACAATATGCAGGAATGCAATGAAGGCAGTTGATTATCTGCACTAGAAGTCTGTGTTGATTTTGTTCATTTACAATCAATCAAAAGGACACAGTAGCGATGAATCCTTCCATCGCTAACTATTAGAACTTCCACATAGTTTAATAATACTGTAGTAGCATTGATACTGTTCTAATTTGTTCTGTATTTCACTTAAATGCATATGTTGTTACTTAGTCAAATAGTTATAACTTTTTAACTATTTCCATGAATTTTCAACTAATTGGGGCAGCCACTTAATTGAGCTAAAATGTACTGATCCCAATGTGCCCCAGTTAAGCAGAATCCACTGTATTTCAAACAGGTCAAAGATTCTAACTTTTCACAATTGGTATATAATTAATTACCAAAATGGTGCCTGGCATTTGGAATTATATTTGATTGCCGAACTGAATTTATACAGGTGAAGACATATAAATTACTTTGCAAATAAATATGTGCACAGAAATGTTGTTGCATGTCAGTTTGCCTTTATCTCATCAGTACTTAACTTTTAAGTACAAAATATCATGCAAATACTTAAGTACTTATGAGGAGACAATCACAATCATCTTCACAAGATCACACATTAAACAGGAGTGCTTTCATGAGTCCCCAGGACCAGCTGAAACTGGTCTCTCTTGATGTTGTGCTGTTTCGCTGAGCATGGCAATTAGCTTGCAGACATTTCATCGCCAATTGAGGTGACATCCTAAGTGTGCATTTGTTGGACTGATCTCTCTGCCTTTTCTGCACCATTTAAATGGTGATTGTTGTGCAGTTTGGGAGTATTGCAACTCAGATGTGGCACACCGACCTTTTCCCCCGGTCGAAGAAGAAGACAATAGAAAAGATATCAAAATATTTCACAGTTCTGAAGCTGTAGAAAGCTGCCTTGGGCTGAAATGAACCATAAATGGGAGAATGTTGTCAAAGTGATGATCAGAATACCTTGATTAATCTCACAAGTCTGATCAAGGTCAGTAACAAATTCCATCTGTAAACCACCCATTTCAATTCCATTTCCCATTCCCATTCCAACATGCCAGCCTATGGCATCCTCCACTGCTACAATGAGGCCACACTCAGGTTGAAGGAACAACACCTTATATTCTGACCTGGTAGCCTCCAACCTGATGAAATGAACATGGATTTCTTGAACTTCTGGTAATTGCGCCGCACCTTCACCGTTCCCCATTCCCATTTCCCTCTCTCACTTATCTCCTTATCTGCCCATCACTTCCCTCTGGTGCTCCTCCACCTTCCCTTTCTTCCATGGCTTTCTGGCCTCTCCTATCAGATTCCCCCTTCTCCAGCCCTTTATCTCTTTTATCAATCGACTTCCCAGCTCTTTACTTCACTCCCCTTCTCTCCCGGTTTCACCTATCATCTACTACCTTGTACTTCTTCCTCCCCTTCTTATTCTGACTCCTAATCTCTTTTTCCCAGTCCTGATGAAGGGTCTCAGTCTGAAACATCGTCTGTGTACTTTTTTCCATAAATGCTTCCTGGCCTGCTGAGCTCCTCCAGCATTTTGTGTGTATTACTTTGATTTCCAGCATCTTCAGATGTTCTCTTGTTTGTGACATACACAATGGCACTTGGATGCATGTCATAATTTGAACACTTATGTGCCCATCAACATTTTATGCAAATTTCCAACTATTTAACTGGGGGGGGGGTGGAATGTACCAAATACATGCTATTGTTTTGCTGGAATGATGATAGACAACCGTTGCCTATAGCAGTAGGTTGGCAAGGGCTGTGGGCCTATTTTAGACATGAAGCTATCCAGAGGGCAGATTTTTTGCAATCATAGATTCAACCTCTGCAGAATCAGAAGCTAGCAGAGATTCAAGGTTATTGAGAATAATGATCATATATGATCTGTTTCTTCCCCTTTGACCCATATTATCTTTTGTTTTAATAATATGTAATTAATTTCACTGCACACTTCATCTGTTTTTGCTTCCTTCCAACACAACCATAGTCTTGTATCTTTCTCATTTTCAGAGGAAATACCACTAGCTCACTCTAATTGTGAGTCTGAACAACTAACCAGAACTACTCCTCCGAATTTATGTTCTGTGGTCAATTTTTAAAATAATGTTGCTATTTGTTGAAAATTTATGCCAACAATTCTTTAATAGATGAGATCATGCTTGATCTGGCCTGCCGCTCACATTGCACCCCTCACCATAGGATCCAATATCTTTTCATAGACACACAGCTCTCGATTCTGCAGGTGTCACTGCTGCGGTTGTTCATGGGCATCAAATCCTGGAACCTTGCCCCTGGGGCTTTGCCCTGAATTTCTCTGATAGCCTTTCACAGCTTGCACAGGCAGAAATCCAGTTCCTGAATGTCCCTGCCCATTGGAGACATTTCATTGAGTTATATAGCATAGAAACAACTCCTTTGATCCAACTTACCCATGCCAACCAAGGGTTAGCTCCATTTATCTGCATTTGGCACACATTGCTCTAAACCAGGGATACCCAGCCATTGTTTATGCCATGGGCCAATACTATTAAGCAAGGGTTTCATGGACCCTACGTTGGGAACCCCTGCTCCAAACCTTTCCTATCCATATAACTATCCAAATATCTAACTTCACCTCTGGCAGCTCATTCTATATACACCCTATCTGTGTGGAAAACTTGTCCCTCAGGTTCCTCTTTATCTTTCCCCACTCATCTTAATCAGATCCCCTCTAGTTTTAGACTCCCTGGGAAAAACGTAATGCCTATTCACTTTATCTACTCCCATCATGATTTTATACACCTCTATAAGGCTACCCTCACCATCCCCAGGGTAAAATACCCCAGCCTATCCAGTCTCCCTTTGTAAATCATGCCTTTCAACTGTTGTGAGGGGGAGTTTTGTGTGACCAGCTGAAAATTTCCAAGCTCAAAGATTGATCAGTATTAAGGGTTACAAAAGCCCTTACAAACTGTTGAAGCAAATGATTTGTAAAATAAAAAGAATATTAATCTCATGTATTTTAATTTCAATTATTAATAAAAATGAAAATGGAAGCCAAACCACTTATCTTCATTTATGTTTTCGAAGTGATTCAGGCTCCTGAACTCAGAATGATCAGAAACTTCTGCAAGGCTCAACGCTCAGTGCAACATCATCTGGCCTCTTGTTCAATCAGTGCTGGATGGGATGTGCAGGTGTTATTCAGACTACAGTATTCACTGTAGGTCATAGAAAGGAATCTGGTGATGAGACACAGGGTGCTATTTACGTAACTAACCCTGGCATCTGAGTGGCTCACATCCCATAATTACACTGTGGCAATCACACAAATTCATACAATCCACCAGCTTTACTCCAAGGCAACCAGTGTAGTACTCGCTCAGGGCACCATCAGGGAGTGGTTCCATATCTCTGTAGGAGTCCGTCAGGGCTGCCTCCTCTCCCCCACTCTCTTCAACGTCTTCCTGGAACGGATCATGAGTGTTGTCCTTGAAGATCATGTGGGCACAGTCGGCATTGGAGGGAGGAACATCACAAACATAAGATTTGCTGATGACATTGATGGACTTTCAGGAAAAGAGGACGAACTGGCCAACCTAGTCAGCTATCTTGACAGAGCCTCCACAAAGCTTAGAATGGAAATAAGTGCTGAGAAAACCAAGCTCATGGCAAATGCCAATGGTGCCATCACAACAGACATCTCAGTCCATGGTCAGAAACGAGACAGTGCAGCAGTTCAAATACCTTGGGGCAATCATCAGTGATGAAGAATTAAGACCAGAAGTCCTGGCAAGAACCGCACTATCTAAACTCAAGACAATATGGAGGGACAGCAACATCACCGAGAAGTACAAGATCAGACTGCTGCGTGCATTGGTATTCTCCATCTTCCTGTACGCATGTGAGACATGGACCCTCACAGCAGAGATACAGAGGAAGATACAGGCATTGGAAATGAGATGCTATTGCAACATCTTGGACATATCATACTTGGACCACATCACAAACGAGCAGGTCCACAAGACTATCCAGCATCACATTGGCCCCCATGAAGACCTTCTCACAATGGTGAAGAAAAGAAAGCTGAGATGGTACGGCCACGTAACAAGATTCAGTGGCCTTGCAAAGACCATTCTACAAGGAACAGTGGAGGAGAGAAGAAGGAGAGGTAGACAGAGGAAAAGATGGACGGACAACATTAAAGAACGGACAAGGAAAACACTTGCGGTGACCCAGGCTCTGGCACACAACCGCGACAGATGGAACAGACGGGTGGAAAGCTTGACATGACGGCACCCCGACGACTCCACTAGGAGTTAAGGGTGCAAGGCAAGGCAATCACACAAAATCTTTGCTGCTGTACCTGGTGTACAAAAATGCAAAGGTTTACCATAAACATGATATACAATATAAACTTCCAGACAAAAGTGAAAGAAATAGTACCTTGCATGACTTTCAAAGTTCAGAAGTTATAAGTTCAAAGTAAATTTATTATCAAAGTACATATCCATCACCATGTATAACTATGGAATTCACTTTCTTCCGGGCATGAATTGATAGAATAATAACCATAACAGAATCAATGAAGAAGTACTGAGCTTGGGCATTCAACAAGAGTGCAGAAGACAACAAGCTGTGACGAAAAGAAAGAACAATAATAATAATAAATAAATAGGCAATAAATGTTGAGAACATGAGATGAAGATGCCTTGAAAGTAAATCCATTGGTTGTAGAAATATCCCCCTTTGGTTTAAAAGCCTGAAGGTTGAGAGGCAGTATCTGTTCCATAACCTGGTGGTGTGAGTCCTGAGGCTCCATTACCTTCTTCTTGATGGCAGCAGCGAGAAGAGAGCACGCACTGGGTGGTGGGGGTCCCTGATAATGGATGCTGCTCTCCTGTGGCAGTGTTTCATGTAGATGTGCTCAATGGTTTGCAGGGCTTTTCCTGCGATGGACTGGGCCGTATCCACTACTTTTGTATGATTTTCTGTTCAAAGGCAATGAAGTTTCCACTGCAGGCTGTGATGCCAGCAGTCAATAAACATCTGTCGAAGTTTATCAAAGTTTTAGATGTTATGCCAAATCTCCACGAACTCCAAAGGAAGTAGAGATGCTGCTGTATTTCTTCATAATTGCATTTACATTCTAAGCCCAGGAATGGTCCTCCAAGATAATAACACCAAGAATTTTAAATTGTTAACTCTCTGCACCTCTGATGAGGATTATCTCATGGGCCTCTGGTTTCCTCCCTCAGAAGCCAATTGTCAGCTCCTTTGTCTTGCTGACATTGAGTAAGAGGTTGTTTTTATGGTACCACTCAACCAGATTTTCAATCTCCCTCATATGCTGATTCATCAGTACCTTTGATTTGGTCTAAGACAGTGACGTCGTCAGAAAACATGAATATGGCATTGGAGCTGTGGTTACTCACACAGTCATAAATGGAAAGCAAGTAGAGCAGAGGGCTAGACACATAGTCTTTGCACCTGTGCTAATGGACAATGCAGACAGCAAGTTGGACGGGGGGGGGGGGGTCTTCCTTTTTACTCTTGCTTCTCAATATTTTTGTAAACGTTTTTGCTTTCTATTGCACCTGTCGGATCCTTTGCTGACTATGCCAAAATGTTTAATTAAAGCAATAGATTCTTGGGTCTGAATCGATGAGATAGGAAGACACACACTCCAATTATCTATTTTGTAGTACAAAACTATGTTTATTATGACAGAACAGAGCAAGCATTAAAATACTTATCTAGATATGCACGGGCCCCTCTCACTGTAGCACACCTCCTGTTCTGTCGATCCATGGTGCTGGCAACACTCACAACATGCTGGAGGAACTCAGCAGGTCGGGCAGCATTCATGGAAATGATCAGTCAGTGTTTCGGGCCAGAACCCTTTGTCAGGATTGATCATTGACCTGCTGAGTTCCTCCAGCGTGTTGTGAGTGTTGCTTTAACACCAGCATCTGCAAAGTACTTTATGTTTACGATCTATGGTGCTGTTCACAGCCAGCCCATTGGTGAGGCCCCAAGAATCTACCCCAAGCCCTCGACCACTCTACTGTTATGCCATTTCCACTGATAAGAAATGCTGCCGTAAGTGGATCAATACATAGCACCAGCTCAAACTACCGTCAGAACCTTTCACCTGTAACCACTTTTCACTAGACCCATCCCTGTGTAAAACTAACATTATGTTCTCACTGTCTTGCATTCTCATGGTGTATCCCTATAGTAGTAATCAAAACTCTTGCAGCCAGTTCTGTTATGTTGAAGGGCATGGTGGAGAGACCCTTGATAAGCACAAAGATTAACCCTTTGCAATACAGGTGTCACCTCTCGGATGATCTGTCCGGAGTATTGATGCAACTACAAAGAAGCCATGCCAGTGGCTCTTCTTCATTAGGAGTTTGAGGGCATTTGGTATGTCATTAAGTTCTCTTGCAAATGTCTGTAGATGAATGTTGGCGAACATTCTGACTGGTTGCATCACAGACTAATATCATCATCATCATCATCTTCAGGTGCCATGACCAGACTGAGCTTTGACTGCCATGGCCCACACACTCCTGTTTCGGGTCAAGTGGGTCAATTCATTGGTGTTCATTTCCAGTTCTCTGGCTGCTGTCCCCATCATCATTTTTTTTCTTTGCCTTCCTTTTGCCTTCTTCCATTCAATCTTTCCCATTTCCCATAATTACCGTGCATTCTAACTCCGCTTTCCTAATCACATGTCCAATATAGACCCTCCAATGCAGACTATTGTAAGAGTCTGAGGGGATTCTACATTCAAACAGGTTCATCATGGCCACAACTCTCCCTTATATTTCAAGAGGCACGTCTCAAGAGAGTGGCATCCATCATTAACGATCACCACCTTATGGGACATGCTCTCTTCTCGATATGAATATCAGGAAGGAGGTACAGGAACTTGAAGACCCACACTCAGTATATTACCTCCAACATTATACTTATGAATGGTCATGAACCCATGAATTGCTATTCTCTCTTTTGCACTATTTATTTTTTATATTGTAAATTATAGTAAATTTTATGTCTAGCACTGTATTCCTACCACAAAACAACACATTTCTGTGATAATAAACTTGATTCAGATTTTAATTCACCACATTGTTCTCTTTCTTCTCTTTCTGTCTTTATTCATTTATGGAGTTTCACCACTAATTCAATTTGTTCTTGATCTATTGTGTATTATAGTTTTCCTGCACTTGATTGATTCTGGTGGACTTTTTTCTACTATGTTTCTTAACACTGTTACACTGATCCTCTTGTATTACAATCTTCAATGCCTGATCAGATCCTATCAGTTTTCAGCAAACTGTTGTTTTCAATCTGAAAGCTCTGGAACAACAAAAGTTTGGTAACTCTGGCCTTTGACCCTGTTTTTCAAACACTGTAAATTCAAATTTCTAGATATTGGTTCAAAGGTTTGTCTGTCAGTTTGTTGTTGCTGATAAATTTCCTGAGTTGTTTTTGTGATTCTTTCCAATCGACTCCTAAAATTGTTTATTTCAAATGTCCAATTATTTTACATTTGCATGCATTAATCTGTCTAACTCAGTCAATTTCTTCAAACACTATTTGCTTGTTCTTCCCGAATAATCTTCTCTTTTATGGTGAATAGAATGCCGAAAGAAGTGGTTCTAACTAATTATCCGTTTTAACTTTGGCTTTAAGAAGCACCCATCTAAAGTATTTGGGAGTAATAATCCCACTCTGATGCATTCCAGTTTAAAAGGGTTGGAAGTAAAAGGAAAACCAACAAAGTATTGCCGAGTTGCCTGAGGGCAACATCATTCTTATCTCCGACATCCCTGTGGTTTCCTTCAATCACTATAGTAGGATCTGACATTGTTTTGTGATGTGGCCAGTGGATGAATTTTTCTTCCCCACTAACTTTGTGACAAGTCTTTAATTTCTAACTGTTTTATAATGTACAACAATGTTCTTGACTTGTCAGAGGTTCCTGTACAACTAGGGACAGAACGTGAGTTTTCATTGTGTTCTACACAACTTATCCGGCTGTATCTTTTGAGGCTGTCTTGCTCCTGTTTTACCAACATCAAGTTATCAAAAATGTAACACCCTTTTCAAGTATTTATCTGATTTCATTTAGGAAAATGCAAGCTAATTTGTTTAGTGACTGAGACTTGGTGCAGGAATTGTTTGGCAGTTCACACCATCACTTAAACTCTACATCTCCTTGTTCACAATATCTATGCTTACAACATGATTTCCTGGATCATAACTCTATCTTTGTTGTGGCAGTATTTTTGCCAGGCCAGGAACAATGTGAATGGCATTGGAGTAGATTACAGAGCATTTGCATCATTATAACTAGCTGCAAAGAAGATTTTGGGAAAACAAACACACAAAAGACTTCTTTGTAACTTCCAGTATTTACAATAGGATCCCACGCCAGGCACGTCTTCCCACCCCGTCTCTGCTTTCCTCGGGGATCACTCTCATGTCTCCCTGGTCCACCCATCCTTCCCCAACTATGCTTCCTCTCTCCCTCCTCAGACACTCTTTCATATGCCTATAACGTTATCTATTGCATATGGCATTATCTTTTGCAATAGTACTCCCATTGCGGCCTTCTCTACATTGGTGAAAAGTAAACCCAGAATATACCAGTATCTTTGCTTCATCTGAAGTGGCCTTTTGGATTCCCCAGTAGCCAGCCATTTTAATTCTTCCTCCCCATTCTCATAACGACATGTCTGTTCTCAGTCTCCTCTACTGTTCAGTTGAGGCTAAATGCAAACAAGAAGAACAGCACCTCATTCCACTTGGGTGGCCTACAACCTGGCAGTATGAGCATTGAATTCTCCAACTTCCAGCAAATACCACCACCCAACACGTTCTGTACATTTCTCTCTCCTCCTGATCCACATCTCTAGATGTGTGTTGGAGAGTGTATTGACTGGCTGCATCACCCCCTGGCATGGGAACACCAATGCCTTTGAACGGAAAATCCAACAAAAGGTAATGGTTTCAGCCAGTACATTGTGGGTAAAGTCCTCCCAACTGGTGAGCACATTGATGTGAAACACTGTTGTAGGAAAGCTGCATCCATTGTCAGAGATCCCCACTACCCAGCTCATGCTCTTTCCTCACTACTGCCGTCAGGTAGAAGGTACAAGAGCCTCGGGACTCGCTCCACAAGGTTCAAGAACAGTTACTACCTTTCAACCATCAGGGTCTTGAACAAAAGGGGATAACTACACTCACTTGCCCATCCATTGAGATGTTCCCACAACTAATGATCTCACTTTAAGGACTCTTAATCTCATATCCTTGTTATTTATTGCTATTCATTTATATTTGCACTTGCACAGTTTGTTATCTTCTGCACTCTAGTTGATCTTTTATTGATCCTGTTATAGTTACTATTCTATAGATTTGCTGAGTATACCCACAGGAAAATGGACCTCAGGGTTGTATATGGTGACATATATGAACTTTGATAATAAAATTTACTTTGAACTTTAAACTACACGGCACCCATTATCACACCTCCTTCCCTCCTTCACCCTTTGCATGTGCCCATCACCCCCATGCTCCTACACTCCTGTTTGTTCCCCTTCCCCACTATTCCCCTCTGCCCTCCCCATCACCCGTCCTTTATTCCGTGCCGCACCTTCCTCTAGCATTGTCTTCAGTGCTTTGTCACCGCCACCTATCTCCTCCCAACTCACCACATTCTACAGAGGTTGTATTGAGAGCATCCTGAGCAGCTGCATCACTGCCTGGTTCGGAAATTGCACCATCTCGGATCGCAAGACCCTGCAGCAGATAGTGAGGTCAGCTGAGAAGATGATCGGGGTCTCTCTTCCCCCCTTTATGGACACCTACACCACACGCTGCATCTGCAAAGCAAACAGCATTATGAAGGACCCCACGCACTCATCATACAAAGTCTTCTCCCTCCTGCCATCTGGCAAAAGGCACCAAAGCATTCGGGCTCTCATGCCCAGACTATGTAATGGTTTCTTCCCCCAAGCCATCAGGCTCCTCAATACCCACAGCCTGGACTGACACCAACCTATTGCCCTCTACTGTGCCTATAGTCTTGTTTATTATTTATTGTAATGCCTGCACTGTTTTGTGCACTTTATGCAGTCCTGGGTAGGTCTGTTGTCTAGTGTAGTTTTTGTGTTGTTTTACATAGCTCAGTGTAGTTTTTTTATTGTTTCATGTAGCACCATGGTCCTGAAAAACGTTGTCTCGCTTTTACTGTGTACTGTACCAGCAGTTATGGTCGAAATGACAATAAAAAGTGACTTGACTTGACTTGACTTGACTTCTGGAGACATTCCCACTCTTCCCTCTCCATCCATCTCTCTATCAACACCAACCCCACCAATCAACTGGATCTACCTATTACGTACCAATGTTTGCTCCACATCGTCCCTCCAGTTATTTATACTCACCACTTCCCCTCTATCTTTCAGTCCAGATGAAGTGTCTTGACCCAAAACATCAACTGACCATTGATGCTACTTCTCTTGCTGAGTTTCTCCAATATCTCATGTGTTGCTTGAGGAAAGCATCCTGAATCAACTATTGTATACTAATAACAAAGGGTGAATACCTGCCAAAGGACCTACAATGATTAAGTTTGCTAAATTATCATGTTACATCCATGGCACCTGTGCACGGGGAAGCTGACCTAGCCATGATATTCTCAAACTTAGATTCCTATTTCTATTATACTGCATATCTTGATGGAAATAAAGGGCATATTAATACCCTGTTTTTTTCCGTCTTTTGGTAACACAGACATTCCAGAAGGCATGTAGTTTAAACTATAAGTAAATTTAATATGTTACGAAACACAAAACAGTGCTGTAATAACACCAAAGCTGCTGCTAATTTTATTGTACAATTGTGGTAGGAGGAAATGAGATTAGCCTTTCATTGTGAGCATCAAACATCTCATTTTTCTAGTGTTTTCAAAATAAAGGCAAGTTCCATTTATTCTACCTTCAGTGAGATAAGCAAGACTGAATGACCACAGTATTCCAAAGAACATTTGGATCGAGTTGGCAGATAAAACTGACCATTTTTTAATGGTTTTTTGATGTAATTTCGTCACAAAGTAGACGCTGTCACCCAACAACTCAGACAGATCCAACGATCTGCACGATAATGTTTCTTAGATGTGGGTCTGGGAACAATCATGACAGTTTTTGGCTTTATCAACCTATTGTTAAAAACTCTATGGAAAAAAAAACTTCAGAAATAAATGATGATTCTATTAAAAATACAGATGGACTATATCTGTTGAGATTCTATGACCATATGCTGCAAGTAATCTAAAAATTCAAAGGCAGAAGTATTTTCTGGTGGCTTTCTGCTTTAGTTATCAGTGCTTGTAAAGGGTAAAAATGAAACTTCATGAATATTATAATATTATAACTGAGGACGAAGCAGATGAGATCAACAATGAGATCCAATGGCCAAGAAGGTGGCTGTGCAGTACTTTGTGGAGAGTGAAAGGCATGGCAATGGACAGAAGAAATCATGGTCATCTATTGCAACCAAGGAAATCCCTAGTTTGTACACGTACCACTGGATCCAGACTTCTGAGGTCGTGAGAGTGGAACTGCCCCAGTGCAAGGCTTTTCTGCTTTAAAAACTCTTCCACACAGGTCTCCTGTTTTTGTTGGATACAACAGACAACCAGTAATATTATAACCAGCAGAAACACAAAATTGATTCCCATGAAGCATGTGGATGAAATGTGAGCTTTTGCCACCATTACAAGGCATATTGTTTTTATTAGGATAAGCATCCAAGCAAATAATCATCATGGTTTATTGCTTTTAGTTCTTTCTTACTCATGGACTTGCATTATATTTAAATATTAATAGCAAAATAATAACTTAATGTAGGATTAATAGATTATTTATAGGAATTATTTTTGGGTGGGGGAACAGAGGCAAATATGTTATAATGACAGTTTCTTTAGCATCTTAATTTCCTTTATAACACAGCTGCATTGTTACAAGTTTATGCTCCACATTCTGAAATTCTAAATCTATCCTTGTTTGCCTCCAACTTTTTTTCTCCTTTAAGATAAAAAATTGTTTTTTTTTAAACTAGCTCCCAAATTTCTCCAACAGATTGATTGTTTCTGTTCTGGTGAAGCATCTAATAGTATCTTACTCCACTGAAGTCACAATACAGGCATATTGTTGCTGCAGATTTTTAAAAAGACTTTGTGGCTGTCAGTGGAAATACCTGCATTCATTTCATCATTTAGTAGTCCTGAAATGAGGGACTGAAGTTTCCAGAAGTGTATTGAGGGGAAATTACAATTGCTACCTAGTCTTGTCATTCAAGGTGGTACTGGGCAGGTTTGGAAGGTCAGGTCAAAGCAGTCATGCTAAGTTAGAGCAACACACACAAAATGCTGAAGAACTCAACAGGTCTGGTAACATCTACAGAAATGAATAAGTGGTTGATGTTTCAGCCCAAAACTCTTCTTCAGGACTAAGAAGGAAGGGGGAAGATGCCAGAATAAAAAAGTGGGAGGAGAAGAAGGAGAATAGCTAGACAATGATAGGTGAAGACTGGTGGGTGATAATGGTAAAGGGCTGGAGAAGAAGGAATCTGATAGTGGAAGACAGTGGATCATAGAAGAAAAGGAAGGGGGAAGCAATCCAGGGAAGTTATATGCAGGTAAGAAGAGGTAAAAGCCCAGAGTGGGTAATAGAAGGAGAGGGGAGGAGGAGGGGGAGGAAAAATTACGGGAAGGAGAAACTGATAAAAAGTACAGCAATATATTTTGTAAATGGAATACTTGCAAACATTTTACACCAATGAAGAATGAGGAAATGGTTAGGAGATTGATAGAATGCTCATCAAGTGAGTATTTGTCCTGGATAGTATCTGGATTCTTGATAGTTCTTTATTCCTTTTCCAAATGTAGTTTTTTTCAGTGATTAGCATATCACAGGAATGCAATATTACTGTACTGTATGACACACAATGTTAGTTTCAAATTATAACACAGTCATCACTGTCCATACTGTACTCGAACACTGTGGTGCCCAAATAGTCCCAGAAATCCCCCATTGTCCCCAGAGTGTTCCTTCTCCAAGGACACACTGGCACAATTGTAACCCTGGAAGAGGGGCAGGCAATTAGCTCTGGCAGAATCCTTGATTACTAAGGTTTCTTGATTGTTGTAGTAGATACACTTGTTTCTTCAAATTTAAATCATTCTTTCTCCCTTCGGACATGCCTTGTAGATGATGGAAAGGCCGTGTAATATTAAAGAGTAAGTCACACATCATAAAATAATCATAAAATAATCTATTTAAGCTTCTGGTCAATGATGACCCTCAAGATGTTAGAAGCTCACTCATTTTAATACGATTAAATTTTAACGATATGTAGCTGGTCCCTGTTTTATTAAAGATGGTCATTGTCTGGCACAATTATTACTTGCTACTTTCACAGCCTGGATCTGAATATAGTCCAAGTCACACTGCATGATTTTCTGAGAAATTGCAAATGTACTTGAACATTGCATATCCCGAACAAATATTAGGTAGGAGTGACTTAAAATCAGAAGTAATAGTCAGCATATTTGATCATATTTGACTGCAAGATATGAGGATCAGCACGAATATCTAAATGTTTAAAAAAAATGTTACTGTTAAAATTTAATTATCTTTAATATTTTAATATTATTTATTGCATTAAAATTTGTGCAAATGTTATAATAGTACCAAGTTAAAGTGACAGAGCCATAGCATCATAGCGAACAGATACAAACCATGTCCATGCTGACCATTACATTTCTCTATATATGACCATTTATCTGCATTTGATCCATAGCCTTCCGTATTTTGGTGATTCAAGTGCTTGTCTGGATCCTCCTTAAACTCCACCACAACTTTAAGCAGTACATTCTAGATTTCAACCACATTCTTCTGAGGTGGGAAGTATTTTCCATTCTGATCCCCTCTAACCATCCTACCTCTCATCTCTCATCTTATACTTAATGCTGTCTTGCTTTAGACGCCTACACCAAGGGAAGATTTTTACTATCTCCCTCATCTATGCCCTTCATAATTTTGAATACCTCTATCAGAATATAGAGTAGTACAGCACGGGAACAGAACCTTTGGACCACAACTTCTGTGCCAAGCACGATGCCAAATTTAACACATTCCTCTACTCCCTCTACAAATGCCCATCTGAATACCTCTTGAACCCGACTATCGTATTTACTTCCACCATCACCCCTGGTACAGTGTTCCAGGCACCTGCTGATCTGTATGAAAAAGCTTGCCCTACACATCGCTTTTAAAGTTTCCTCCTCTCGCCTTAAAGCTATGCCCTCTAGTATTTGACATTTTTACTTGGGAAAGAGACTCTATGTCTCTCATAGTTCTATTATTTTATCAATTTCTATCAAGTCTCTCTTCAGCCTCAGCTGCTCCTGAGAAGATAATCCAAGTTTGTCCAGCCTCTTCTTAAAGCTAATATCCTCTAATTCAGGTAACATCCTGGTAATCAAACCACAAACAAGAGAAAATCTGCAGATGCTGGAAAACTAAGCAACATACACAAAATGCTGGAGGAGCTCATTAGGCCAGGCAGCATCTATGGGAAAAAGTTGAGTTGATGTTTCCAGCCAGAAACGTCGACTGTACTCTTTTCCATAAATGCTGCCTGGCCTGCTGAGTTCCTCCAGCATTTTGTGTGTGTTGTTCCAACATCCTGGTAAACCTTTTTTGCCTACAGAGCCTCTATATCCTTCCCACAATGGGGCAACCAGAACTGCATACATGTAAATGGAGTTACAGCAGAATTTGGCCACATAGTTGGAAGTACATAGGGGTACAGTAGGAGGCCTAGGATGCAACCTTGTGGGGCACTGCTGTTGAGGGCAATCATGGAAGAGATATTGTTGCCTGTCTTTACTGATTGCTGTGTGATGGCCAGAAATTCAAGGATAAAGCTGCAAAGGAAGTTACAGAATCCTAGGTCTAGGAGTTTGAAAGTGATTGGGATTATGGTATTGACAGCAGAGGTACAGTCAATAAATAGGAATTTGTTTATCGGATGTTTCAGAGATGAGAGTAGGGCCAGGAAAATTGCATATTCCTTGGACGTGTTTCAGCAGTAGGTGAATTGCAGTGGATAGAGAAGGTCTCGGATAATGGAGCCGATGTCTGCCGTGATCAGCTCTTGAAGCTCTTCATGATAATGGATATCAGAACCAGTGAGTGATGGTCATACAGTACATTAACTTATTTTTATTCAGCACCAGGATCATAATGATCTTCTCAATGCAGATGGGAATCTCAGATTGGAGTGGAGAGACGTTAAGTATATCAGCATGTAGTCCTGCCAGCTAGTCCATGCAGAATCTAAGGACACAACCGGGGACTCCATCCAGTTCAAACACTTTCTTTGGATTCATATGCAGGAGGGAGGATATGACATCTGAAAGATGACTTTGGGTACTGTAACATAGAAGTTTGTCTGGGCATGTGGCAATACTTCATTGATGTTCTACTTGAAATGAACATGGAATGATTTGAGCTCATTGGTGAGGATATGTTGCTGCCAGCAATATTGTCCGACCTTGCTTTGTAGCATGTTATAACATGTCAGTTTTGCCAAAATTAATGGCAAGTCTGACTCTCTAGCCTGTTCTGGTATTGTCTGTTAACATCTCTGATCACTTTTTAGAGGTTGTACCTATATTTTCTGAATAGGTTAGGATCAGCTGATTTGAAGTTGTCAAACCTGGACTTCATTAAAGAGTGGACCTCTTGGTTCATCCATGGTTTTCAATTGGAAAACACCTGGAATGACTTCTTTGCCACACAGCCCTCTACAGACTTACTGATGAAGTCTGCGGCAGTAGTGGCATAGTCATTTAGGTTGGCCACTGAGTCCTTAAAGCAGTCATGCAAATGCTTACCTACCTCCTCAGTCCAGCTCTGCACAATTTCATGGGCAGTGTCCTCATGCTTCTATTTCTGTTTGTAAGCTGGGAGAAGGAACACAGCCTGGAGGCCTGATTTTCCACATTGCTGGCTGGGATGAAGCAGTAGGCATCTTTGGTTATACAGCAGCAGTTGAGGGTGCTTAGGCCCCTGGTGGGACAGGAGGCAAGTTCATTGCGTTTTGGTAGTACATTCTTGAAACTGGATTGGTTGAAGTCTCCAGCTATGAGGAACAATGCCTCAGGATAGCCAATTTCAAGGCAATTCAAAGTGGAGTCTAATCTATCCAGTGCAAGTTTCACATCCGTCATGAGTGGGATATAGACTGCCGTCAGGATGGCTGAAGGGAATTCTTGCAGCAGGTAGTATGGATGGCACTTCACCATTAGATATTCCATGTCCGCTGAGCAGAATTTCATCAAGACTGTCATATCTGAGTATCACAATGAATTAATTGGGAAGAAGACCCCTCTGCCACTTACTTTACCAGAAGGTACTGTGTGGTCCCTCCAGTGAACTTAGCTTGTATGGCACAGTGAAGGGATGCAGTTGTCAACCATGCCTCTGAAAGACAGAGCATACAGCAGTCTCTCAGCTCCCTTAGATGCCTTTAAGACCATCCACTTTATTTTCAGTGCTTAAGCATTTGCCAGAATTATGCTGGGGAAAGGGCCTTGAAACAGCGTTGTTTCACACTCACCTGCTGCCCAGCTCTTCTTCCATGTTGATGCACTTTCAATTACTCCAAAAAACTGGAAGTAGAGTAAATACTGAACGGCTTTTATTAACAGTAAGTGGACCAATGTCCATGCTGTGTATCTGTTCTGGACTGAGAGAGGAGCAGTGACACAATCGCCTTTATTCAGGGGTCTGTGGGAGGAGCCACAGGAACAGTCAGCAGAGGGGCGTGTCCAGGCATGTCCAGATAGGTATATATGGATTACCACACGTTTCCTAGGCAAGTGGCTATTTCTGGTTGAATCTTCACTGTGCCCGAAGGTCAGGCCTTCTCTCTGGTAGGGCCTCAGTGTTGGGTTGTGGCATTGAGTGCTTTGGTGGAGTCTGGGAGTTGACTCTCGCTATCAGGTGGCTCCACTTAAGTCTTCCATGTAGCCGGACCTTGATGTCAAGTCTTAGCATTGGCTGCTTTGCAGGGTCAGGCCCTAGATCTGGACAGGTCCCGATGCGATCAGGCCTTTGTTCAGCTAGATCTGGGGTTCCAGTCAAGAGGCGGGTCATTTCCAGCGATCAAAGCCTGCTTCGGGCCTTTGAAAGGACAGCTAGTCATGTGTAGGATGCAGTTCCAGCATGGGCAGTTCAGTCCCCTTGTTTTATGCAGTCAGGTGCTCCATGTAGTTCTAG
Source organism: Mobula birostris (assembly GCF_030028105.1). Taxonomy (NCBI): domain Eukaryota; kingdom Metazoa; phylum Chordata; class Chondrichthyes; order Myliobatiformes; family Myliobatidae; genus Mobula; species Mobula birostris. Next base: position 138,664,429 of record NC_092374.1, on the reverse strand, counting down.
ACCTTTCTAGACAAGGTCCATTTGGGTCAGGAGTCAGGTTGAGCAATCAGTGGCTTCTTGTGTTTGGAAGATCTTGTGGCTGAACGCACAGTAGATTTAACATATCGTTAGTGGAGTCATACTGAACAGAAGCAGGATTTTGGCCCATGTGGTCACAGGGAGCATGTGTAAACTCCACAAGGATATCATCCAAAGTTAGTGAAGGAGCCACGCACCTGCTTTCTATCTGCATTGCATTCTGTGTTGCACATTCATTATGTTTATTCTGGTAACTAATCACGTGGGTGGGGCGTGGTAAAAAGGAAGGGTTTAGTAAGGTATTCATGGTTTGTTCTGGACAGTTCAGAGCTGGGGACCTCTGGGTTTCATATGTTTTGTTGATCACTTAACTTTGCCTACTTACATTTAAAATCACTTAACTTCACTCAAGTCCACTTCAGAATGTTTAATGTTGTTAGTTTTAGTTTCACAAGTTTCATCAGATTGTATGTTTTACTAGTTGCTATTTGCTCACGATCAAGCATACTTTCTTCAGCCAATGATTGGTGTGTCAAGGCTGACCTGGACGGGAAAGGCAGTTTCCTGGAGCAAATAGCTTTCACAACATTGCGTCCAGATATAATCGTATGGTCTGACACCAGTAGAGAAGTGGTTATTGGTGAACTCACAGTCCGCTAGGAAGACAACATCGATGAAGCCCATGAGCGCAAGTTAACCAAGTATGCAGAATTAAGATCTGAGTGCAGAGACAGAGGGTGGAAGGTCTCATGCTATCCATTCGAAGTAGGCTGCCGTGGGTTTATTGCATTCACTCTCCAGAAGTGGCTGCATGACCTTGGTTTCACTAGAAGAGAGATCAAGTCAACCAGCAGGGCTGTAGCTGAGGCAGCAGAGAAAGGATCAGCATGGGTGTGGACCAAGTATGTCCAGAGGGGCAGATAGTCAGATAGTGTATACGTATCTTGCAAACCCTTCAGTAGTTGCATAAATACCTGAAGAGCAGACTATCTGTTGGATGGAAGTGACCAACAACTCTGATAGAGGCGGATGCCAAGTTTTTAAGCTCACCAGTGGGAAGTGGTGCTTTAGCACTGCTGGCCTACCACCTCGAGGGAGTCTTGATCATAAGCGGGCCGAAACTCTTGAAGACAGGTGGCAGATCAACTGATGATCCCACTGGTGATAGCACAGGACAGTTAACATCTTAGTCCACGTGTATTTTGTAACTCTAGTTTCATAAGTTTCATCGGATTGTATGTTTTACTAGTTGCTATTTGCTAGTAAAGGGTTAAGTACCTTTCTTTGAATTTTTGGAACATTGTTATTGGATTGATCAAAAGGTGAGTCATCCAAGGAAAACCACCCATGTAGTCTCTAGTAGCAGCGCTGGTTTGTTTGAGTTGCCGTCACAGTTGGATTGACCTGGGTCACTGGCATTAGCACTACTAACTGCACCGTTCAATTTAGTTTACGTTGAAATGTCAAACAAAATATACGTAGGATTTTAAGCAATCTGAAAATGCGGAGAATGAACTGACCAGTGAGCAATATCTTCTGAAAGCACTTAGAATGTGATCACAAGGGAATGAAAGATAATCTAGTTTATTTTCTAAGGATTTTTTTTCAGAGAGAAATTGACAATTAGATATTTATCACCATGTCAATTAACATTTTCTTACAAGCATAACTTTACCAATGAAATCCATATTTTCCTTGTGTTGGATATCTAAAGTGAATCTAAGTTCAAAGCTACTAACTTGAATACAGTTTCTACAACAAAAATGTGTGCTTCACACTCACTCCATCCCTACTCCAGGACTCCAAGGTTGAACCACAGTGATGTTACTCTTAGATCCTTATTTCGCTCTATTTTGTGTTCATATTGGCTCCATCATGAATCAATGTTTGTTTTTTATTTCTACGCTTGACCATCTCGGTTTTGGCTGGACTCCCTCTGTAATCTTGAACTTGTCCAAGAATTTTAACTTCTATGATGACTAGTTGACCAATAATATACAGAATTACGCCTACATGTTCATGATTTTAGCATGTTATGTGCCACTCCCAATGGTGCTTGAAAAATCCCTTAAAGATCACAATATTTAATTGCCAGGTTTGGAGAAGAGAATTATTAGGTTTCCTTGTTTAATATCAAGTTGTGTTGGCATCGGTTTATGGGTTCTTGTAGCTCCCCTCATTTATTTCCGCAGATGCACCTTCTTCAGCTAGCCTTTCTAAAGGACATACACATAATACAGTTCCAGCTACTGGATGTGGCTGATGAATATCATAAGGATGGAAAGGGAGTAGCCTCAATGAGGGTAACCTGAACATGTGAGTGGAGAATATGTAATGCTGGCTTTCACTAGTTCAGGCAGTGAGTTCAAAAGTCAGGAGGTTATGTTGCAACTTTATAAAACTCTAGTTTGTATTTGGAGTATTGTATTCCATTCTGATTGCCCTGCTATAGGAAGGATGGTGAGGCTTTGGGGAGAGTGCAGAAGAGTTTTACCAGGATGCTGCCTGGTTTAGAGGGCATATGCTATCATGAGAGGCTGGACAAACTTAAGTTGTTTTCTTTGGAACAGCAGTGGCTGAGAGGAGATCTGATAGAGGCTCACAAGATTATGAGAGGCATAGATAGATTAGACAGGGAGTATCTTTATACCAGGGTAGAAATGACTAATACCAGAGGGCATGTATTGAAAGTGAGAGGGATGAGATTCAAAGGGGATGTGACAGGTAAGTTTTTTACTCAGAGAGTGGTGGATACCTGGAATGTGCTGCCTGGTATGGTGGCAGAGGCAAATACATTAGAGGCTTTTAAGAGATGTTTAGATAGGCACATGAGTATGAAGAAGATGGAGGGATATGGACATTGCGTAGGTAGGAGGGATTGGTTTTGGGTGGTTTTTGATTTACTTTTTAGCTGGCTCAGCTCAACATTGTGGGCAAAAGGGCCTGTTTCTGTGCTGTGCTATTCTCTGTTAATAACAAGGCCACATTTTCTTTGAAGTTTAACAATCAATTATCTGCTTATGTTTTAAGATTATACAGTCATATCCAACAGTATGAATATACATATTAAAAAGTTGAGATTATAGATGTTTGTATATGGATGTGAAAGACAAGGTCAAAACACTTGTAAAAATTAGCAGCCTCGAGTGCTGATAGGATGAACCACCTCGGCTTCGCCCTAAGTTTATAACCAATACAGGTGCCTATTTTCAATAAATTTAATTTCCATCGTGGTAGTGATGGAAAATGATCTATAGCACTGTGTATAAAATCTATGAGATTGGACAATATCCCAGCCTTAGCACTGAAGTATACATGCTTCTAGCAAGCCATCCAGGCACAGTTAAATCACTAGCATTTACTGGAGAACATGGAAAATTTCTCAGCTATGCCTTGTCTATATAAAAAAAAGTGAAATTGAGCTAGTTCCTGATCCACCTATTCAGACTATACCTGGTCATCAATAAAGTGATGGATAGTGTAACTTACGTTGCTTTTGAGTCGCATTTACTGACAAATTGCCCCAATGCTCAAACATAGTTGGGGTTTTGCCAGGTCCACTCAATTCAAGAGCCTGATTGCAAAAATGTCCGAAGAGTTGAACTCCAGAGATGAAGTTAAAGTGACTACCTGTATGATGGCATTGGGTTTACTGTCCATGAAGTCTTGAATTTAAATTAAATTCTTAAGCCCTATCTGATATTTATAGCTGTGGGTGTCCTTGCTATTTGATGGTTATACAGTAACCACCTACTCTTCAAAGGCTAGATCACTTGCCTGTTTATCCTCCATGGAGAGTTTAAGATGCTATTTGAGCAGTGGAACCAAGGAGGAGATACTTCCAACTAACAAAGTAGTTTAAACACAGATCAATTACTTTTGGTGATACACATTTAAAATTAGATAAAATTCTTAAAACACATTTAAAACTCACAAAGGATTTCCAATTTACAAATGTTTTATAGAACCCAAAGGATTTTCCAAAACACAGGTATAATTTCTATAAGCTAAAAAGACATACCGATGACTTGCAGGTGAATGAGTCATTTGTTGCAGAAATGGAAGGCAGTGGAATAGATTCTAGTCATTCTGTCATTCTTCTCATTATTCCTTGCCCATTCCTAACAGGCCTGACTGCTTTCTAACATCCGTACTTTTTTTTGCTACTTGGTGACTTCACACAGATAGTCTAAAAGCTTCTGGGGACAGAGATCACAGACACCCAAAATTAACCCTTCAACCCTCCTCCTCCTCCTGGACACCTCGCCTGGGCCTTCTACCTGCTCGATCTCTTCATCTCCAATTGTCGCCGAGACATCAGCCGTCTCAACTTCACCACTCCTCTCTCCTGTTCCAACCTCACTGTCTCTGAAAGCACTGCCCTCCACTCTCTCCGCACTAATCCCAACCTCACCATCAAACCTGCTGACAAAGGTGGTGCCGTAGTAGTCTGGCATTCGGACCTCTACTTCACTGAGGCCAAACGGCAGCTCTCTGACACCTCCTCTTACTTACCTCGGAACAGGCCCCACCAAAAAACATCAAACCATTGTCTCCCGCACCATCACTGCCCTTATCAACTCTGGAGACCTTCCATCCTCAGCCACTAAACTCATTATTCCCACGCCCCATACCGCTCCGTTTTACCTCCTCCCAAAGATACACAAGCCTGACTGACCCAGTAGACCCATAGTTTCTGCCTGCTCCTGTCCCACCGAACTTGTGTCTGCCTAACTGGACCCATTTTGTCACCCATAGTTCAGTCCCTCCCCACCTACATCCAGGATACATCCCATGCCCTCCACCTCTTCAATAACTTCCAGTTTCCCGGTCCCAACCACTTCATTTTTACTATGGATGTCCAATCCTTATACACCTCCGTTCTCCATCAAGAAGGCCTCAAAGCCCTCCGCTACTTTCTGGATAATAGACCTCACCAGTTCCCCACCACCACTACCCTCCTCCGGTTGGCGGAACTGGTTCTCACACTTAATAACTTCTCTTTTGGCTCTTCCCACTTTCTTCAGACTGAGGGTGTAGCTATGGGAACTCGCATGGGACCCAGCTACGCCTGCCTCTTCGCTGGTTATGTGGAACAGTCTGTGCTCCAAATCTATTCTGGTATTGCTCCCCAACTTTTCCTTCGGTACATTGACGACTACATTGGTGCTGCTTCCTGCACCCATGCTGAGCTCGTCAATTTCATCGACTTTACTTCAAACTTCCACCCAGCCCTCAAATTCACTTGGTCTATCTTGGATACTTCTCTCCCTTTTCTCGATGTCTCGGTCTCCATCTCTGGAGACAGACTGTCCACTGACATCTTCTACAAGCCCACTGACTCTCATAACTACCTCGACTATACCTCTTCCCACCCCGCCACATGCAAAAATGCCATTCCCTATTCCCAGTTCCTCCGTCTCCGCCGCACCTGCTTCCAGGATGATGCTTTCTGTTCCAGGACATCTCAAATGTTCTCTTTCTTTAAGGATCGTGGTTTCCCTTCTACCATCATCATTGATGCCCTCACCCGCATCTCCTCCATTTCCCGCACTTCAGCCCTCACCCCATCCTCCCGCAACCACAACAGGGACAGAGTTCCCCTTGTCCTCACCTACCACCCCACCAGCCTCCGGATCCAGCACATTCTCCTCTGCAACTTCCGCCACCTTCAACAGGACCCCACAACTAAGCACATCTTTCCCTCTCCACCCCTCTCCGCTTTCCGCAGGGATCGGTCCCTCTGCGACTCCCTTATCCGCACGTCCATCCCCACGGATCTCCCACCCGGCACTTATCCCTGTAAGCGTAAGTGCTACGTCTGTTCCTACACCTCTTCTCTTGCCACCATTCAGGGCCCCAAACAGTCCTTCCAGGTGAGGCAACATTTCACCTGTGAGTCTGTTGGGGTAATCTATTGTATCCGGTGCTCCCGGTGCGGCCTCCTCTACATCAGTGAAACCTGATGCAGATTGGGGACCGCTTCGTCGAGCACCTCCACTCCGTCTGCCACAACAGACAGGATCTCCCGGTAGCCACCCACTTCAACTCTGCTTCCCATTCCCATTCAGATATGTCCATACATGGCCTCCTCTACTGCCATGATGAGGCTAAACTCAGGTTGAAGGAACAACATTTCATATACCGTCTAGGTAGTCTCTAGCCCCTTGGTATGAACATAGAATTCTCCAACTTCCAGTAATTCTCTCCCCCTCCCTTCCTCTATCCCTATGTCACTCTGCCCCCTCCCCCAGTTGCCTAACACCTCCCTCATGGTTCTTCTTCTACTACCCATTGTTTTCCTGCCTATGACGTGCCTGCTTCCCCTCCCCCACCCCTTTGTCTTTCAAATTACTGGTTTTTCAACTGAACCTACAAGCATTCTTCAAATCCTTCCCCCTCCTTCTTTCTTCAGTCCTGACGAAGGTTTCCGGCCTGAAACTCCGACTCATCATTTCCACTGATGCTGCCTGACCTGCTGAGTTCCTCCAGCGTGCTGTGAGTGTCACCCAAAATTAATGCTGTGAGGCCTTACTCTGACTATTCCAGCTATTCATAGATCAGCTATTTGATGTGCCAAGTGATGTCCTAAGGACCCGCATCACCCAGGCCATGCTTTGTTCTCATTGCTACCATCAGGAAGGAGGTACAGAAGTCTGAAGCACACACTTGACGATTCAGGCACAGCTTCTTCCCCTCTGCCACTGGATTTCTGAATGGACATGAATACCACCTCACTACTCTTTTTTTTATTTTTGCACTATAAATTTACTATTTAATATATATGTATCTACTGTAAATCACGTTTTTCTATTATTATGTATTGCATTGTACTGCTGCTGCAAAGAGACAACAAATTTCATGACAAAATGCCAGTGATATTAAACCTGATTCTGATAGTACCAGTATAGTCTATAAGCATCCTTGAACTAACTAACTTAATCATTGTTTTCTGGTTTGATGTAGGCTCAATCAACATAACCTCATTGTTTTACATTGAATCTCTTGAGCAGCCAGCCCCATTCTGTGAACCAGCAGCCTGTGATCTGATAGACAGTGGTGATTGTTTGCAAAACTGTCCTTTTAACTTCAGACTGATTATTGCTTGCAATTTACATTAAGAACTGAAGACCTGTTTACTACAAGAAGCTGAGCAAAGAATTTTGGATAGGAGTTTAACTTATTCAAAAACATCTCTTTAAGCCCTGTATGCATCAGCTGCTGTGTTAAAAAGCTAAGCTTGGCAAAAAAAGCCCCCCACCCTGGCCCTGGAGAGTGAATATCTCTCACATTATGAGGCAGTATTTGTTTGAGTACGGCAAAAAGGAACAGCAGTAACACTGGCGTCAAAACATACCATGGATAAAATACGACAATCATTGGAATCATACAATAAATGGTCTGGGTTATTGTGATCAATCATTCCAACCCCAAGATATTACAGCAGAAGATCCTTTGCTCAATGTTCTAGGTTCAATCATTCTTAGTTACAGAGCCTTGGAAAAGTATTCAGCCCCCAAAACTTTGTTTACATAAATGAGTATTAAACCAGTAATTTTAATCAATTTAACTGATAATTTTTATTTGTGAATCAAATGCATTTTCACAGTAGAGCCCCCCAAAAAACAGGGAAAATTGTAAAACATGAAAAACTAAAAATTCAAAGCTGAAATGTCAGCAGTTCAAAAGTATTTATCCCCCCTTTGCTCAGTACTTCGTTGAACCACCTCTTGCAACTATTACAGCTGGTAGTCTTTTTGGATGAGTCTCTATTAGCTTTGTCCATTCCTCCGTGCAAAATTGCTCAAGCTGTGCCAGGTTAGTTGGGGAGAAGCAGTGGACAGCAATCTTGAGGTCTTGCCAGAGACGTTCAATTGGGTTATGGTCAGAACTCTAACTGGGCCTCTGAAGGACATCAATTTTCTTCATTTGAAGCCCCTCCATGGTTGGTCTGGCAGTCTGCTTTGGGTCGTTGTACTGCTGAAAGATGAACTTCCTCCCTTGTTTAAGCTTTCTGGCAGAGGCTAGCAGGTTTTTATCCAGGATCAGAATCAGAATCAGGTTTATTATCGCTGGCATGTGACATGAAATTTGTTAACTTAGCAGCAGCAGTTCAATGCAATACATAATACGTATAGGAAAAAAAATGATACATGAAATGAAAATAATAAATAAATAAGTATATCAATTACAGTACTCGTATATTGAATAGATTAAACAAATGTACAAAAAACAGAAATACTGTATGTTAAAAAAGTGAGGTAGTGTCCAAGGGTTCGATAACCATTTTGGAATCGGATGGCAGAAGAGAAGAAGCTGTTCCTGAATCACCAAGTGTGTGCCTTCATGCTTCTGTACCTCCTACCTGATGGTAACAGTGAGAAAAGGCCATGCCCTGGATGCAGGAGGTCCTTAATAATGGATGCTGTCTTTCTGAGTCACCGCTCCCTGATGATGTCCTGGGTACTTTGTAGGCTAGTGCCCAAGATGGCACTGGCTAGATTTACAGTCCTCTGTAGCTTCTTTCAGTTCTGTGCAGTAGTGCACCCCCCATACCAGACAGTGATCTCTTTGTATTTAGCAGCAGTCATCTTCCCATCAATACTGAGCAGATTTCCAGTCCCTGCTGCTGAAAAGCATTCCTAAAGCATAATGCTACCTCCACGCTACTGATGCAATGTATCAGATTTACGCCACACGTACTGCTGTTGAGGTGGAAAAAGTTCGACTTTAGTCTCATCCGACCACATACAGTTCTTCTACATCTTTACATTATCTTCTAAGTGATGCTTTGAAAAGTCTTTACAGTCAAGGACATACTTGTTTTTAGCCAGGGTTTCTTCCTTGCCACTCTTCCATAAACCCCTTCTTGGGCAACACTTCAGAGATTGTGTAGTCATGAACTTCATCTCCATTTGCAACCACTGACTTCCGCAGCTCAGTCAGAGTGACTGCTGGCATTACAGTAGACTCTCTTACAGTGCTATTCTTCATCAGTGACCAAGTTTAGAGGGGTGGCCTGATCCTAAGCAGTGTTTTTGCGGTTTCATATTTTTTCCACTTTTTCACGATGGTCTGCAATAAGCTCTGAGGTATGTTGGCTGCTTTTGAGATGGTCTTGTACCCTTCTCCATTATCATTTCCCTGACTTGCCTTGAATGCGCTTTTGTTTGGTTTGTTGAAAATCTACTATACTGACGGACCTTAGAGCTAGAGCAGGTAATTATTCTTATGAATTCATTGAAAACCTAAGATCCTCCAATTTTCTACATCAACATATTGGGTGAGTTGGTACATTGGTGAGTTGGTAAGGTAATACCTGTATATTGCACCTGAGGAAAATTAGTATAGTAATTGCAAAGGGGATGAATACATTTTCAGCCTCACACTTGGTATTTTTAATTTTTAGTATATCGTTAACAAACAGTTGTTAAATTTGGAACTTTTCTTTTCATTTGCCATGATGCACAATGTTTTTAGATTAACTCAAAATACTGTACTTCAATATATTTTAGGTTTAGAAAATAAGTTAGTAAATTGTGAAAGTAATTGTGGGGGCTGAATAGGTTTTCAAGACACCATACTTCATCAATGAATTCTTGCATTCCAAACTCAAGAGTAGGAAGATTTACTGATGAATGAACATCATTTATTTCCATTCACAACTCCTCTGAAAATGAAACTGCAAGACCAGGATAACAATTAGTGCAGATAGGTGGCAGGTAATTGATTCTGTAATAGCACTAACCCAAAGTGAATCTTTATCCTAAACACTCTACACATCATCTTTGCAGCAATCTTTTGCCTGACGCTGTGTGTATAATGAATGGAAATAATAGTCAGAAGATGGTTCAAAGCCTTCAAATGAAATAAATTGTTGGGAATTTAACGTATTTCAGGTCCATGACCACTGAAGCCTTCAGAATTCTATTGCTGCTCATATTCAGAATTCTGTAATCATGTAGCAGAAATTTTCTGAATTTTTTCAATATATAACCATGTAGCTCATTGCTCTGGTAAAAGAAAATCAATGAAAAATTGCAGCTAACAAAATTACATTCAATGCTAAACTCATTTCCTGACCATTTTCTTCAAGCCTGGCGCAAGTTTAGATAAATCATCAGTATGAAATCCTCTGCCTCCTTATTAGAAGCAGAGTTAAGGCTAGCTTTTATTATTGTACTAACAAGTAGTGGGGATTTGTTTAATATAGGGTAACGTGGATTTGAAGAAATAGATCAGTATTGCCATGTAGATTGCAGAATGATTCAGATCACAGGCATATCATATCAGCCCATGACTTCAAATGTACAATATTTGGAACTTTTCCAAGCAATATCATCAGCGCAAATGAAGTGCATAATTGCACAATTTCCATGTTGGCCATGAAGGTATTCAGTTTTCTTTCAATTTTATTGCATTACAATGTAAACGAGGTATATTTGTATTGTGGTGCATCTCAGGGAAGTTATCAAGGGGGGTACATTTTTAAATTACTGTGATAACTGAGAAATGAAAGTTGAGCGTGTGGAGTTTGCAGAAAATAATTGTTGTGCTTCTATTGTTATAAAATTATTTAAACTAACTTGTACACAACTAAATTCTGTTGGGCCAGAATATATATGGAGGTCACTGTACAAACATATCTATTGAGCAAGAATCTATTAGCAACTCCTCTCACCATACGATGCGACATTTGGATTTTGTAGACACATTTATGGGAAAAATAATGTTGACCCAAGAAGGTGCACATTCTAAATTAATAAAAGCAGTTCCTGTGGATACTCCTTCATTCCAAATGACAAACTCAAATGGACTTCTAGGATTATTCTTGGCAAATGACCAAAGCAATTTCACTGAATTGACTTTGCCAAATCTATCAAAGTTATGGAGTTGAGCATGTGTGCAGACCTCCAAATGATCCAACCTCTCAGATTGTGAAAGGTTGACTGAAAAAGTTGAGAGATGAGATCATGAGAAGAGCTACATTATTTTCTATTTCATGAGATCATAAGACATAGGAGCTGAATTAGGCCATTTGGCCCATTGAGTCTGCTCCACTATTTCATAATGGCTTATCCATTTCCCTCCCAGCCCCATTCTCCTGCCTTCTCCCCATATCCCTTCATGACCTGACTAATCAAAAAACTATCAACCTCTACCTTAAATATACCTTAAGTCTACCCTAGTCCACGTGTATTTTCAATTATTTTGTTCTGGACACCAGTGACTACCAGGAATAGTCTGGTTAGCAACCATGAATAGTCCGGTGACAGTGTGGAGAGAGAGCGGACAGCCAGGAAAGACTGGCACCGGGGTTGTTGGGATTGGCAGTCCGAGCACCAGCTCAGAAGAGCACCCACCTCTTGAAGCTTCTAGTTTACACAAAGAAACAAACCCTCGGGGTCCTCCGAGATGGAGGGAGAATGATGGACCCAATCGGATGGATACAGTTAATTACAGGGAACGACTACGACCAAGAGCTAGGATAAGAGGCTCTGAGTGTTCAGTGTGTTGGTGTGGGAGAGTGTTTTCCAGCATTAAAGGTTTATGAGTCCTCCAAGCAAAGTTGAAGTGCTATTCCATCCCAGTAGATGAATATGAGATTACTTCACCAAGCACAGATGATGTGGTCTTTTCAACCACTGATTCACAAGCCACAGCGATTCGCTCTGGAGAGAGTCATCATACTCCAGGTCAGACAAGAGATAACCCAGGTTAGATTTCAGACCACAGTACCCAGGTAGATCCTTTGCACGATGGTGTTGGTGAGGAGGTAGAGAAGAAGAGAAAGGTCAAGTGGCCAGCAATGGCAGATGAGAAGGCTTGGCATGTGTTTGATGAGGATATCAGTATGATGTTGGAGAACACTCTCATGAGAATATCAAAGAGAAAGTTGGAAGTGATGGGCGATATGATTTACGATGTTGGAAAGTACAGGTTTGGTTTGATTGAGTTGAAGAAAGCAAAGCCTACACAGCAACCAAGCAGGCGCCAGAAGGAGATTAGTAGGTTGAGGAGAGAGATTAGATCATTGAGACAGAGGTGGAGCGTAGCAAGTGAGGGTGACAAGCCAGGGCTTGCTGATCTGAGAGAGCATCTTCGAACAAAGTTAGCATCACTCCATCGTGCAGAGTCACAACGTAAAAAGAGAAAGAAGAGGGAGAAGGCAAGAAAGTCGTTCTTTGAGAACCCTCACGAGTTCACAAAGAAACTGTTTGAACAAAGCAAGAATGGGCAGCTTAACATCTCTCAACAAGAACTTGAGGATCACCTAGCAAGCACTTACTCTAACAAACAGCAGGAGGCTCCTTTGCTTGACATTTCAGGGCTTGTAAAACCTACCAAGCCAGGAGTGAAGTTCGATCTGTCAGAACCCAGGTTGGCAGAAGTCGAACGGTTCATCAGAAAGGCAAGGTCAGACTCAGTGCCAGGACCTAATAGAGTGCCATATAAGGTGTTCAAGAAGTGTGAAGAGCTGAGGAAATGCTTGTGGAGATTGTTAAAGGTGGTGTGGAGACAAGGTATTGTTCCTTTGTCATGGAGTGAGGTTGAAGGAGTATACATCCCGAAGGAAGAGGATTCTACTACATTTAATCAGTTCCGACCAATTTCACTCCTGAATGTAGAGGGAAAGATCATGTTTGGCATTCTGGCAGAAAAAATATCTTCATTTGTGATAGAGAATGGATTGGTAAATACATCTGTGCAGAAGGCAGGAATACCAGGCTTCCCAGGATGCCTCGAACATTCTAGTATGATATGGCATACCATCCAGGAGTTGAAAAGGTTGAGAAGAAATCTGGCTGTAGTTTGGCTTGATCTTGCAGGTACGTATGGTTCTATTCTCCATGTCCTGATTGAGTTTGTGATGGAATTCCTATGGATTCCTGCTAAGGTGAGGAACTTTGTTCAGCAGTACTACAATGATTTCCGGATGAGGTTTTCCACTCAGCAGTTTACAACTAGGTGGCAGAGCTTGGATGTTGGAATCCCAATGGGATGTGTGATTTCACTCATCCTTTTTGTGTTAGCCATGGAGGTCATTGTGAGGGCTGCAGAATCAGTGGGACCAGGTGTCGCATTTGATGGCGGAGGGGAGTTACCACCAATACGAGCGTTCATGGACGATCTCACCCTTTTGGGTCCCAGCACGGAGGTAGTGGAAAATGTACTATCTAGACTTGAGGAGCTAATGGATTGGGGAAGAATGAAGTTCAAGACCAAGAAGTCAAGGAGCCTTGTTCTTAGGAGAGGAAAGCTGGTTGACTTTCATTTCATCTGTTGTGGAGAGAAGATTCCATCCATTCAGGACCAACCAGTTAAGAGCCTCAGGCGATGGTACACAGAGGAGCTGACAGACACCAAGAGGGTTCAAGAGACAGGGGAACAGATCAGCAGAGGTCTGATGTCTGTCGACAAGTGTGGCTTGTCTGGCAAGTTGAAGTTGTGGTGCTTGCAGTACGGATTGTTGCCATGGATAATGTGGCCACCAACTGTCTATGAAGTGGCAATGTCCCATGTTGAGGCAATGGAACAGAAGATCAACAAGTACGTGAAGAAGTGGCTTGGAGTACCGAGCAGCCTCACCAATGTTGCAATCCACAGTAGCCAGGCAAAGCTTACATTCCAGCGCAATCCCTTGTTGAAGAGGTCAAGGTAGCCAAGGTAAGATCATACTTGATGCTTCGAGATTCAAAAGACCCTGTCATCAAGAACACCCAGCCGGATGTGAGATCAGGCAGGAAGTGGTCAGCCCATGTAGCAGTTGATGAGGCAGAGTTTAGATTGAAGCACAAGGAGATGGTTGGGGCTATCCAGCTAGGCCGCCAGAGACTCGGATGGACAACCCACAAGTGGTGGTCATCTTCTACAGGTAAGGAGCGCCATGACACAAGAAATACGAGAGGTAGAAGAGGAGAAGAGGTTAGCTAAAACAGCTGGCCTGGCCAAACAGGGGGCTTGGACCTGGTGGGAAAGTGTTGAACAATGACATCTATCTTGGAATGTTCTGTGGCAGATGGAACCGCTCCGCATTTCTTTTCCATGCAGAACAGCGTACCATCTGCTCCCAACACCTGCCAACCTCAGCACCTGGTATGCAGATAAGACAGGTGTGCTGCTTGTGGCGAGAAGGGAACACTTCAACATATTTTGAGTGCATGCAGAGTCAATCTTTCCAGTGGAATGTACACTTGGAGACATAACAACGTTCTCAAGGTTGTGACAGAAGCGGTTGAGCAGAGAGTACTGCAACACAACTTATCTCATACCCCATGCTGCACAGAACATCCTATATCATTTGTGAAAGAAGACTCCAAGTCAAGGGTGTACAGCGCAGGCTCACGATCAAGCATACTTTCTTCAGCCAATGATTGGTATGTCAAGGCCGATCTGGATGGGAAAGGCAGTTTCCCGGAGCAAATAGCTTTCATCACATTGCGTCCAGATATAATCGTATGGTCTGACATCAGTAGAGAAGTGGTTATTGGTGAACTCACAGTCTCCTGGGAAGACAACATCGATGAAGCCCATGAGCGCAAGTTAACAAAGTATGCAGAATTAAAATCAGAGTGCAGAGACAGAGGGTGGAAGGTCTCATGCTATCCATTCAAAGTAGGCTGCCGTGGGTTTATTACGTTCACTTTCCAGAAGTGGCTGTGTGACCTTGGCTTCACTAGAAGAGAGATCAAGTTAACCAGCAGGGCTGTAGCTGAGGCAGCAGAGAAAGGATCTGCATGGGTGTGGACCAAGTATGTCCAGAGGTGCAGATAGTCGGACAGTGTATACATCTTTTCAAACCCTTCAGTAGTTGCATAGATACCTGAAGAGTAGACTGTCTGTTGGATGGAAGCGACTAACAACTCTGATAGAGGCAGATGCCAAGTTTTTAAGCTCACCAGTGGGAGGTGGTGGTTTAACACTGCTAGCCCACCACCTCGAGGGAGTCTTGATCATAAGCGGGCCGAAACTCCTGAAGGCAGGTGGCAGATCGACTGATGATCCCACTGGTGATAGCACAGGACAGTTAACATCTTAGTCCACGTGTAATTTCAATTCATACCTAATGACTTTGCCTCCATAGCCAGCTGTGGCAACAAATTCCACAGATGCACCACTCTCTGGCTGAAAATAATTTCCTCTTCTTCTCCATTCTAAAAGGACGCCCCTCTAGTCTATGTGCTCTGTTCTTCAACTCTTCCACCATAGGAAACTATTCACTGACAGAATAGTTTACAGTAAGAACACCTGTTGACAAATGTGTCAAAACACATTTTTACTTTCTTCAGGCAAAAATAAAGGATCAACATGACTCTTAGTGCTCAAGACCATCATTTCAAAGTGAATGACAATGTGCTGGAATTAGAAGTTTCTTCAACTTCTACCGAAGTTGATGTAGTAAAAGATGTAGTTACAGGTTGAGTCTGTGGGAAAGAAGGCAAATGCAATGTTGGCATTTATTTCAAGGGGAATAGAACATAACAGCAAGGAGATAATGCTGAGCCTTTACAAGTCAGGTCACACTTAGAGTATTGTCAACAGTTTTGGCCCCATATCCAGAAAGGATGCCTTGTCATTGGAGAGAGTCCAGAGGAAGTTCACGAGGATGATTCTGGGAATGCAGGAGTCAACATATGAGAAGTGTTTTGTAGCTTTAGGCCTGTACTCACTGGAATTTAGAAAAATGTGGGTGGATCTCATTGAAACCTACCAAATGTTGAAAGGACTAGATAGGGCACAGCCTCAAAACCGAGAGGTGACCCTTTAGAACAGAGGCAAGGAGGAGTTTTTTTTTAGCCAGGAAGCAGTGAATCTGCGGAATGTTCTGCCACAGACTGCAATGGAGGCCATGTCTGTGCATATATTTAAGGCAGAAGTTGATAGTTATCTGATTGGTCAGGGTATCAAAGGAAATGGCGAGAAGGCAGGTGTATGGGGCTGGGTGGGATCCACGATCAGTTCTGATGGAGTGATGGAGCAGACCTGATGGGCTGAATGGCCTAATTCAGCTCCTATGTCTTAAGGGCAGCATGCCTCAATCATAACAACTTTCGGAGGACCTTAGAAGAATTGCAGAGATGCAAGAAGCTGGAAAAGGCTACAAAGGCATTTCTAAAGACCTAAGTGTTCATCAGTTCACAGCAAGAGAAATTGTCTACAAATGAAGGAAACTCAGAACTGTTGCTACTTTCCTTAGGAATGGGCATCCTGCAAAGAGCACACCAAGAGCTCAATGTGCAAAAGACCTGCAGAAATCTCCAGAACTTACTAAAGTCTCTGTTCATGTGTCCACTATAACAAAAACACTGAACAAGAACGGTGTTCATGGAAGGACACCACGGAGGAGATTGCTGCTCTCCAAAAAAACATTACTGCATGTCTCAAGTTTGCAAAAGAGCACCTGGATGTTCTACAACGCGTCTGGGACAATGTTCTGTGGACAGATTAGACAAAAGTTGAACTTCTTCGCAGAAATGTACACTGATATGTTTGGAGGAAAAAAGGCACTGCACACCAACACTTAAAACCTCATCCCAACTGTGAAGCATAGTGGAATGGGCCTTAAGAGGACACTCAAAATGAGATGTTCCTTCCTTTTGAAGATGTTCACCATGATTCAAAATGTGATTTGCAATTAGAAAGAATATCACCACTTAGATTGAATTTCTAAATAGGGAAAAGCTAGTTATGGAGTTTTGTTGTCAATTTTGCACTTCTTGTTTTGTTTTCATCCTAATTAAGTGCGAAGGTGTATGATAACCAAGGAAGATGTGAGGATATTGAGATGGGAAGGAAATTCCATGTCATAATACTACTTTTATCAACATCCTATAGTGGATGAGAGGGTAAAAAAAACTCCACATAATTTATTTGGTAAGTCATGAGTATAGACATAGTCATAGTCATACTTTATTGATCCTGGGGTAAATTGGTTTTCGTTACTGTTGCACCATAAATAATTAAATAGTAATAAAACCATAAATAATTAAATAGTAATATGTAAATTATGCCAGGAAATAAGTCCAGGACCAGCCTGTTGGCTCAAGATGTCTGACCCTCCAAGAGAGGAGTTGTAAAGTTTGATGGCCACAGGCAGGAATGACTTCCTACGACGCTCTGTGTTGCATCTCAGTGGAATGAGTCTCTGGCTGAATGTACTCCTGTGCCCAACCAGTACATTATGTAGTGGATGGGAGACATTGTCCAAGATGGCATGCAACTTGGACAGCATCCTCTTTTCAGACACCACTGTCAAAGAATCCAGTTCCATCCCCACAACATCACTGGCCTTACGAATGAGTTTGTTGATTCTGTTGGTGTCTGCTACCCTCAGCCTGCTGCCCCAGCACACAACAGCAAACATGATAGCACTGGCCACCACAGACACGTAGAACATCCTCTGCATCATCCGACAGATGTTAAAGGACCTCAGTCTCCTCAGGAAATAGAGATGGCTCTGACCCTTCTTGTAGACAGCCTCAGTGTTCTTTGACCAGTCCAGTTTATTGTCAATTCATATCCCCAGGTATTTGTAATCCTTCACCATGTCCACACTGACCCCCTAGATGGAAACAGGGGTCACCGGTGTCTTAGCTCTCCTCAGGTCTACCATCAGCTCCTTAGTCTCTTTCACATTAAGCTGCAGATAATTCTGCTCACACCATGTGACAAAGTTTCCTACCGTAGCCCTGTACTCAGCCTCATCTTCCTTGCTGATGCATCCAACTATGGCAGAGTCATCAGAAAACTTCTGAAGATGACAAGACTCTGTGCAGTAGTTGAAGTCTGAGGTGTAAATGGTGAAGAGAAAGGGAGACAAGACAGTCCCCTGTGGAGCCCCAATGCTGCTGATCACTCTGTCAGACACACAGTGTTTCAAGCACACGTACTGTGGTCTGCCAGTCAGGTAATCAAGAATCCATGACACCAGGAAAACATACACCTGCATCGCTGTCAGCTTCTCCCCCAGCAGAATAGGGCAGATGGTGTTGAATGCACTGGAGAAGTCAAAAAACATGATGTATGTTGGCATCCGTCTGTCTCGAAGGACAATGGGTGATGATGATGATCATCACAAACGTGGGCAGAAGGTATGGAGATGCTGAGATGCCTAGACATCAAGATCCCTCTTTCGGCCTCACTAGTGTAGTCTAAAGGAAAGCTTATGAAGCAATACGTTTGGCACCAGGAGCTGCCAGAAAGTTGTTCAATGATGTTCAGACATATCTTAGGGACTCCTCTCTGGATTTGCTTTCTGATTTTACTCCATAGCCTTTGTCTTTCCTGAGGCTGCCTACAAGGCAGTGGTGCTACTTACCCATAGCTGGCGATCTGGTACACGAGCACCAGGGCGCATCCCCACACCGGTGGGCCTTTGTGCTGTGTGTGCAGGACCAGATCTCCTCCCCATCCTCTATAGCTTAGCTTCCATGTGTCGCCAGCGAGGAGGCACTACATGAGGCTTGCTGTTGGAGAGACTATGTACCGGCCGGGAGAGACTTACACATTCAGCTCTCCTTTTCACAAGACTGCTAGCCAGTGGTGGAAGCTGAAAGTGGGAATGACAAGCACTACCCACTACACTACCACACTAGACACATCACAGCAACCATCTTGACACCAAGTCATGAGAATTATTACATAATTAGGTTACTGTGAAAAGAGTCTTATGATAATTACTCACCATCCTTGCAATGCACTAAAAATCCTTTCTACATCATTCAGCAGATACTTGCTTGAAGCTGGAATGAGTACTTTTCATGTTGCATATAATACAAAGATAGGTGGAGGGGCAGATACTATTCTGGATGCAGGGAGTCTACAGAAGGACTCAGACAGATTAGGACAATGGGCAAAAAAGTGGCAGAGGGAAGAGTATGCCTATGCAATGTGCTGGAAGGAATAAGGGCGTAGACGATTTTCTGAACAGGGATCAAGTTCAGGAATCAGAGGTGCAAAGGGGCTTGTGTGTCCTTGTGCAGAATTTCCTAAAACTTGCAGGCTGAGTCAGTGGTAAGGAAAGCAAATTCAATTTTAGCACTCATTTAGAGAACACTAGAATATAAAAGCAAGGATGTAAAGCTGAGACTTTATAAGGTAATGCTCAGACCACTTTTGAAATATTCTGAACAGATTTGGAACCCTTTTCTAAGAAAGAATATGCACTGGCATTGAAGGTTCTCGAGAATAATCTAGAAACGAAAGGGTTAATGCATGAGTTGTGATTGATGGCTTTGGGCCTGTACTCACTGGAGTTTAGAAAAATAAGAGGAGATCTCATTGAAACCTAACAAATATTGAAAGGCCAAGATAGAGTGTACATGGAGAGGATATTTCCTGTAGTGGGTGAGTCAAGGACCAGAGGGCATAGCCTCAGTATAGAGGGACGTCCCTTTAGAACAGAGATGAGGAGGAATTTCTTTAGTCAGAGATGGTGAATCTGTGGAATTCATTGCCAGAAGGGATGGTTATGGAAGCCAAGTCACTGGGTATACTTAAAGCAAAGGTTGATAGGTTCTTGATTAGTAAGGTTGTCAAAGGTTATGGGGGTGTGGTGGAAAGACAGAACAATGTGGTTGAGAGCAATGATGTACTATAGGTAAATCAGCATTGATGGAATGGCACAGCAAACATGATGGGCTGAATGGTCTAATTCTGCTGCTTTGTCTTATGGTCTTATAAGCTCTTTTGCAAAACAGCTTTCCAGACTGGTTGATTCAAAATTAATTTTGATTATATTATTACTAGAACAGTTCAATGAGTTCCATCTCATTCCCCAAATACCTCTTTATTTTAGTTACAGTTTCTATCAGGGACAAATGGACTGATCCAAAAGCCGATGCATCAGTTTTACTTTTCTGTGAGACACATTGAATATTCACAAGACTGCATCCTTGCTCAATTTTCCCTTAACAATGCATTTGGCAAAATCCTCGGTTTCTTTTAGGACACTCTGCACTGTTTTAGCTTTGTTTCTAATTTTTTTACCACCATCATTTGGCCTCAGACAAGCACATGCCACAGACCAACAGAATTGGTCAGTGGTATCTTGGTGTGTTTGGAAAGTCAGATGAAGCATTTTTGAAACAGATGCAAATTCTCCCAAATTGAAATTTATCATTCATATAGAATTTTATAGGCTTTAAGAAAATATTTATCTTAAGTTGATCTAGGGGTTGATTTTATTTTCATATCGATAAAACTGAAAATTGAAACTGGTGCATTGGAATTTTTTTCAATGAATTGCAACTGCTTCTCACAAAATGGTCAACAGATGGAGTAAGTTAACTAAATTTTAGCTTTATAACATAAAAACAGCTGTTTATGTTAGAGTTTGTTTTCATCAGACATTGTTAAATAGAGCGAGATTGAGTGATAAAATGTGGGGAAACTATAAATTTTTAACTCACAGAAAGTTGCATTGATTTACTCCAGAAGCATGTGAAATTTGCAGCAAAAACCAGTTGTACTGGTGCTTGTGAAAAGAAATCTATCTTGTCACTGTAGACAATTTATCGACATATATATATCTTATTGTTTTAAACCACTGGACATCTACAACTATCCACTTTGCATTCCAAGCTAGCAAGGCAGAAGGAACAACTTAATGCCAGAATTCACTATCACTCATCTGAAGTAGATGATTATGTGCCAGAACCAAAAATTTCTCTCCTTTCATATCTTTGACCCCCTTCATGAAAAGAGATGTTAATGAAAATGGTACTAATTTTTCAATCATTTCCAAACATAATTTAAAGCCTAATTGTGAAAAATAACAATTTAACTAGCACTTATTGAATGACAAAAGGTACTCATACAGCTGGTGATCTTGAGGTCTGTTTCTATGTTGCTTAAAGGCGACCAGCCTTTATGGTCCAAAGGTATTGAGTCTGTGGTGTCAATTTTCTCTCAGGAGGAGTTGGCTTTAACAAATGATATAATTTTGTTAGGGTCAATGTGCATTGGATGAATCTTTCACACATGCCCCAGACACCATCATCTATTGCATTTTTGAATCCTATGATTTCCCAACATTCAAGAGTTCCGGCCATCACCCACGCTACCTCAAATCTTTCTCCCTTCTTTTCTTTGCTTCACAGTGGGATCTGAGCCTTATTTATGAAAGTGTATCGCTGCTGATGGCTTCCTACAAAACTGATATGTCTTCTGTTGAGAATTGGTTTAATCTGCCATTTGAGATACTATCTATTTTTAGACCTATATTTTCTATTTCAGTTTTCTTTGAAAATTTCAAGAGGCCAAAGAGAATTCGGCATTATATGATTTGATCAGGATTTGAATGAATGTATTTTTATAACTTGTATGAAATTTCTTCTACTGGACATCTCTATAGCTGTGCCTCGTTAACCCCTCGCTAACAACCACTGACTTAGCGGAGAGAAAACCACCTTTGTGAGGCTCTGTATGTCTAGGGTAGATATGACTTGGGTCCCACCAAACCTGGGAGGTTGGGATGTCTCACCCACCTGAACCCTGGTCTGTGTGAATACTGTGTAAATAGTGCTCTCATGCAATTAGGCATCAGCAAGAAATAACAGCCCATAATATTACAATTATAAAGAAAGCATATTTGCAAATGTCAGCTTTTATGATCAGTTAGTAGAAAAAAGAAAAGAAAAAAAATAAAAAGGGCCCATTACAGTTAACTCAGTCCAAATGTACACATAAGTTGGAGCTCATATTGAAGTTGTCTTTATCTCACCTGCAAGACCCTCGGTCTGCATGAAAGTACACACCACCTTCCAAATGTTGCTCGAAATCCATCTTGAGCAAACGGGTTTCCCCACAGGAGTATTGATCCTTCCTCCTCGAAGGTACTTATCTGCACAAAGCACCTTGTGTAACAGGGAAGGCATCGGCAGCCACCTTCCCTCTTATTTGCTTGCAGATCTCGCCAAAAAGACCTCAACCCACACCAGTGACCATCACCAGAAATCTCCCTGCCCAGCGTTCTCTAAAATCTCCTCCAAATTCTTAACTTGATTCTTAACCCTTGCCATTTCTTAACTCGACCCATGAGGATTCTACCTCTTCTGATCCCATGTCCCTTCTTTCTAGTGATTTGATATCGTTGCTTACCATCAGGGCCAGGGCACCCCCTTTACCTACCTTCCTTTCTTTCCTTCTGTGTATCCTTGGACATTCAGCTCCCAATCACATCCATCATTTAGCCATGACTCGGTGATGGCCACAATGTCATATCTTTTAACCTGTAACTGTACAACAAGGTCATTCACTTTATTTCTAATGCTGCGTGCATTTAAGTACAGTACATTTAGATCAGCATCTGTTACTGATTTTGCTATATTTCTATCGCACAGCAAATTATTCTATCTGTTCACCTGCCTGTCCTTCGTGCCATCTTTGCTGCACAGTACCTTTGACTTATTTCTATTTTCCTCTTCCTCGACCCTAACACCCTGGCTTCCTTCCCCCTGCCAACTTAGTTTAAACCCTCCCTAACAGCTATATTAAACAATCCTGCCAGGATATTAGTACCCTTTGAGTTCAGGTGTAACACATCATTTTTGTATAGGTCATACCTCCCCAAAATAGATCCCAATGATCCAAGAATTTGAATCTCTGCCCCCTGCACCAGTTACTTAGCCACACATTCATCTGCTTAATTCTGCTATTCTTACCTTGGCTGGCACATGGCTCAGGCAGTAATCAGTGGAACAAAGGAAATTACAGTGGTATGAGAGAGGAACTGGCCCAAGTCAATTGGAAAAGTAAGCTAGATGAAAGGATGGTAGAGCAGAATTGGATGAAACTCCTACATGAAATAAGGAAAGTGCAGGAAAAATATATTCCAAGAAAAAAGAAAGTCATGAATAGAAAAATGGCACAGATATGGCTAATGAGAGAGGTTAAGGCTAAAATAAAAGCAAAAGAGACAGTGTACAAGGAAGCAAAAATTAGTGGGAAAACTGAGGACTGGACGACTTTTAGAAACTTACAGAAGGAAACTAAGAAAGTCATTAGGAAAGAAAAGATAAATTATGAAAGGAAGTTGGCAATTAACATTAAAAAGTATTCTAAGAGTTCTTTTAAAATATATGAAGAGTAAAAGAGTGACACGGGTAGATATGGGACCGATTGAAAATGATGCTGGAGAAATTATAATGGATAACAAAGAGATGTCAGAGGAACTAAATGAGTATTTTGCATCAGTCTTCACAGTGGAGGACATTAGCAACATACCTGATAGCCAGGGGTGTCAGGGAATAGAATTAGGTACAGTCAAGATTACTAGAGAGAAAGTGCTTGGGAAGCTAAGTGGACTAAGAATAGATAAGTCTCCTGGACCGGATGAGGTGCACCCATGGGTTCTGAAGGAGGTGGCTTTGGAGATTGTGGAGGCATTAGAAATGATCTTCGAGGAATCAATAGACTCTGGCATGGTTCCAGAGGACTGGAAGGTCGCAAATGTAGTTCAGCTGTTTAAGAAAGGAGAGAGGCAGCAAAAAGAAAATTACAGACCTATTAGTCTGACACCGGTAGTTGGAAAGTTATTGGAGTTGATCCTCAAGGACGAGGTTATGAAATACCTCGAGGTGCATGACAAGATAGGCCAAAGCCAGCATGGTTTCATGAAGAGAAGATCCTGCCTCACCAACCTATTGGAATTTTTTGAGGTAATCTCAAATAAGATTGATAAGGGAGAGGCTGTGGATGTTGTGTATTTGGATTTTCAAAAGGCCTTCGATAAGGTGCCGCATAAGAGACTGCTTAATAAGATGAGAGCCCATGGAATTATAGGAAAGATATTGGAATGGGTGGAGCATTGGCTGATAGACAGAAAGCAAAGGGTGGGAATAAAGGGATCCTATTCTGATTGGTTGCCGGTTACTAGTGGTGTTCCGCAGGGGTCGGTGTTGGGGTCGCTTCTTTTTACAATGTATATTCATGATTTAGATTATGGATTAAATGGTTTTGTGGCTAAGTTTGCGGATGACACCAAGATAGGTGGAGGAGCAAAAAGTGTTGAAGAAACGGTAAGGTTGCAGAGAGACTTGGTCAGTTTAGGAGAGTGGGCAAAGAAATGGCAGATGAGATACAATATTGAGAAATGTACAGTTGTACATTTTGGAAGAAGAAATAATCGGGCAGATTATTGTTTCGGTGGGGAGAAAATTCAAAAATCAGAAGTGGAAAGGGTCTTGGGGGTCCTTGTGCAGGATACCCTAAAGATTAACCACCAGGTTGGATCGGCAGTAAGGGAAGCGAATAATATGTTGGCATTCATTTCAAGAGGAATAGTCTATAAGAATAAGCAGGTGTTGATGAGGCTCTATGGGGCACTGGTGAGACCTCATTTGGAATACTGTGTGCAGTTTTGGGCCCCCTATCTTAGAAGGGATGTTCTGTTGTTGGAGAGAGTTCAGAGAAGATTTATGAGGATGATTCCTGGAATGCAGGGGCTAACGTATGAGGAGCATTTGTCGGCTTTTGGACTGTATTCATTAGATTATAGAAGAATGAGAGGGGATCTCATAGAAACATTTCGAATGTTGAAAGGGTTGGACAGAGTAGATGTGGAAAGGCTGTTTCCCTTGGTGGGTGAGTCCAGGACAAGAGGCCACAGTCTTAGAATTAGAGGGTACCCATTTAAAACAGAGATGAGGAGAAATTATTTTAGCCAGAGGGTCGTGGATTTATGGAATTCATTGCCACATACAGCTGTGGAAGCCTGATCATTGAGGGTGTTTAAGGAGGAGATTGATAGGTATCTAGTTAGTCAGGGTACCTAGAGGTATGGGGAAAAAGCCGGAAATTGGAAACTAGATGGAGAATAGTTTAGCTCCTGGTGGAGTGGTGGAGTAGACTCGATGGGCTGAATGGCCTACTTCTGCTCCTTTGTCTTGTGACCTTGTGAATTCCACCATCCTGATTGGCTGACACAACATTCCTAGTTGAACAATAAAGTCCCTGATCTTAGCTCAAACCCAAACAGGCTGAAAGCAGAACAGACTGCACTTCCAGACCTGCTAAAATAAAATACTCAGAGCACAGCAGTAAAGATCTTAACCAGGGCGTTACATGTAATTTGCTAAAATGTAGTCCAAAAGGAGAAGTCAGATGAAAGGATAAAGCTGAATTCTCAGACCCACAGTAAAATAGCTAACCAGCCTACATTTTTCCTCACTTTAAAGTGTAAATTCAATATTTCAGATTTGAGAAACTACAGTTTTAAAGGGTGGCACAATGGCATAGTTAGTAGAGCTGCTGGCTCGGAGTAACAGTAGTCTACCCTTAATCCTGACCTCTGGCTAGAGTTCGCAAAATCCGTCTGTCACAATGTGGTCTTCCTTCCTCACTCCAAAGATGTGCAGGTTGGTTGGTTAATAAGCCACTCTAAATCACTAGTGGTGTATGGGTAAGGGATAACAAGTTAGAATGTTGATGGGAACATTGGGAGAATAGGTTATTGGGAAGATTTGTGGTGAAGGAAAGTGTTTTGTGAAATGATATAGACTCAATGGGCCAAATGGGAATATCCCATGTTCCAAGGAAAGCATGGATACAAATAGTGTTTGGGAGCTGGATTAATGGATATTTTGAGATGAACAAAGAGACCTCATATATGCTCTGCTTGTTTGGGAAAATGTGCACCAAGAAAAAGAACATGAAAGAAAAGATCCTTAGAAATGAGGGAAAGATGCTTCTTTCAGTGGGTTTGGTGCTATCAGCCTGAAGTTTCCACAGTTTCCCCTTAACAGTGTGTCTTTCCTCCAGGTTTTCTAGTTTCCTTCTTCAACTCAAAGATATGCAGGTTGGTAAGATAATTTGACAATGTAAATTGCCCTTACTGTGTATATGAGTAGTAAATCTGCCAGTGGTCCGAAAGGCCTGTTTTTATGCCGTCTCTCCGTGACTATGACTTCCCTACTTCAGATATATTTGGTGCATACAATAAGGGCAACCAATCTCAAGGCAGAATCCTATAGGAAATTGCTACACAAGAAACAAAGAACAGAATTGCACAAGAATAAGCCTTTAGGCCACAAAGTTGTATCAGTTCATTAAGCTAATATTACCTAATCCCTTCTGCCTCTATATAGACCATATCCCTCCATTCTCTGCCTATTCACATTCCTGTCTAAGAGTCTCTTAAATGCCTCTATCGTATCTGCATCTACCACAACTCTTCTGTGGTACCTACTACTCTGTGTATTAAAAAAAAATCCTGCCCCACTCATCTTTAAACTTTCCCTTTCTTACCTTAAATGCATGCTCTGTACTATTATACATTTTGACTCTGAAAAAAATATCCGCTGTGTACTCCATCTATGCCTCTTAAAATTTTATAAACATCAATCAGATGACACCTCAGCCTCTACTGCTCCAGAGAAAATAACCCTAGATTGTCTAACCTCTCTTCATTTTCAGCATTTCTGATAAACCTGGTCACAGCTCCTCTACTATCCTTCTAACTAGGTTTAATTCATGTAGAAAGGTATGAATTCAAATTGCAAATTAAATTACAAATCACTGACCATATGAGCTTGGTGTTGCCTGGGCTAGTGTTTATGGTTCAAATTATTAGAATTCTAACGTGTTATTTACTGACACCCAAAATTAATTTCAGCTTGAACAGCCAGTGCATTTCCTTCAATTGCTTTTCTTCCTATCCCCATTCATCCAGATTTTTAAAGCATTTATCCTTGGTAAGATATTTATAGGGAAAAGCAAAATTCCTTACAAGTATTGCCAATGTCAACTATTACTTCTCGTCACCTGAAATTACTTGATAACATTCCACATACTTTTAAATTACTTCTCGCTTCACAAATTATGAGAACGTTAAATTCAACACCGGGGAAAAAAAACTTAAATGTCATTACTTGGTGTCCTTGCCATAAACTCCAACACTAGTAACACTCTCTGCTCCTGTCAATTGGTTGTGCCTGAAAGGAAATTTTGAATCCCGGTGTCTTGTTTTCCCGGATCTGGGCTTTAACTCATGCATTTTGTTAATACCTTCTATAAGATTTCCCTTCTTCTGTCTTCAAGAAATTCTAAAATATTCTCTTTACTGGGCGGTAACTGCTCAGCATGAACTTAACATTTATATTTTAAAATACAAATTAAGAATGAATCAATTTACATTGTATAAACCCAACATACTGAATATAGGAAATGTACAGTGCATATGAAAAGCATTCTCTCCCCTTGTAAGTTTTCATGTTTTATTGTTTTACAGCATTGAATCACAATGGATTTAATTTGGCTTTTTTTGACCCTGATCAACAGAAAAATAATCTTTCATGTCAAAGTGAAAACAGATTTCTACAAAGTGATCTGAATTATTTACAAATAGAAATCACACAATAATTGATAACCTAAGTATTTACACCCATTAATATGACACACCAAATCATTAATGGTGCAACCAATTGGTTTTAGAAGTCACATTATTACTTAAATGGAGATCACCATGTGTGATTAAGGTGTTTCAATTGATTGTAGTAAAAATACACCTGTATCTCAAAAGTCCAACTGTATCCTGGCAAAACCTACACCATGAAGACAAAAGCAGGTCCAAGCAGCTTCGTATAAAGGTTATTGAAAAGCACAAGTCGCCGGTGGACTTCCGGGTCATCAAGGGAATGGCGGCGTAAGGAAAAGGTCTCTCGACAAAAAAGAAGGTAAACTGCCCCATAATCGAATTTAGACAAATACTTAATATTGCATAACTATATTAATAAAAGGGGCAAGGATGATGTCTAAGAACAAGATTAAAAAGTCCGCTCCGAAGGCTGATAAACGTAAAGAGACGCAGCAAGGCGACGGGCCTAGCTCCCCCACGGCAAGCCAGGACGGAGATAATGAGGGGAAATCGGTGACTCTGTCCTTGATTCTCGGAGAGATTCGCGAGTTCCGACAAGATAACAGCAAACAGCTGGAAGATATTAAAGGAGAAATAGTAAAAACTAACTCGCGGAGAGATGAAGCCGAAGCGAGGATTGTTGGAATTGAAGAGAAGCTACAAAACGCAGAGGAGGTGATAGCAGAAATGTTGAAGCTGCAAGACCAGCTCCAGTGGAAACTAATAGATCAAGAAGGCCGCTCGAGAAGGGAAAATGTGAGGATTTACGGAGTTCCCGAAGGAACTGAAGGTAAACCCGGATTGGTGATTCCCTTCGTGGAGAAGCTACTTAGAGAGAACCTTGATATACCGGCCGCAAAAGACCTACAGATAGAAAGAGCTCACCGCGCGTTGGCACCACAGCCTCCAGCAGGCGCCCAGCCCAGATCGATTCTGGTCAGATTTCTCAGTTAGAGAATGAAGGAAGAGGTGCTTAGAAGGGCATGGCAAAAGAAAGGTTTCATGTGGAACAACTGTAAAATCAGTTTAGACCACGACTACGCACCGGGGATTCTTGCCAGACGGAAGGAATATACGGAAACACGGAGAGTCCTGAAGGAAAACAACATCAGATTCCAGACCCTGTACCCAGCTCGGCTGAGAGTCTTTTACGAAGGGACAAAAACTTACGCTACGGTGGAGGAGGCAACATTGGACCTGGCGGACCAGGGACTACCTATTAAAGTTATCACCCAACCGGAGTCGCTACTGGAGAGGTTTCGGCAGAAGTCATGGCAGTTAGTGCGGCGAGGACGCTCCACACGAACCAGAGTGTCAAACTACAAGGAAAAGCTGCAAATATTCAGACGCGAATGTACAGAGAACACAGATTAATTAAGAGAAGTGACTGAAAAGAGTAAATCGGACTTAAAGGTAAAATGAAAACTGGTAACTGAAAATAAACTAGACGGAATAACTTGAATGATAGCAATATGGTCGAGACATAAATAGGAGAAAATTCTCTATGTTTATTCAAACTGCTGAGGGCCCTCTAACACAGGGTGAAGATAAAGGTTATCCCTCTGAACTGAGGCGGATCGGTGCTCAGGCCTCACTGTGGGAAGTCAGGAAAAATTTTCAAATGTTGCACGTTCAAAAATGTCTAGGGTGTGGTTATATGTCTTGGTTTACTGTTGAGAAGGGTTTGCTTACTGTTTGGTTAGAAAAGGAGAGTGTTTTTTTTTCTACTAGAGAAAAATGCAAACTGAATTGGTAAAAATAACTTCCTATAATGTTAATGGGGTTTTGAATCCAATTAAAAGAAATAAGATTATGTCTAAATTGAAAAAAGAGAGGGCACAAATAGCTTTCCTCCAGGAAACACATATGAGCCAATCTGAACATGGAAAATTAAAAAGAATGGGCTTCAAGCATGTATTTTATTCATCATATAAATTGAGTCACAAAAGAGGGGTAGCTACTTTAATATCAAGTACTCTTAATTATGAACATATTTCAGAGACTAGAGACAAAGAAGGACGGTTCGTAAAAATCACAGGAAGAATAGAAGGTACAGAAATAACATTGCTGAATGTTTATGCTCCTCCAGGTTGTGAATGGTCATTTTATAGACACATTTTTGACCTAATGGTCAGTTCTCAAGGGGTAGTAATTTGTGGAGGGGATTTTAATATTAGATTAAACCCTATATTAGATTCTTCAAGAATAGTTACTCAGAATAAACCTCTGACTTGGAAAGTGAATTCATTGATGGAGGAGTTGGGAATTATAGCTGTCCGGAGGGAATTACACCCTACTAGTAAAGATTATACATATTACTCTTTCCCTCATTCAGCCTATTCAAGGATAGACTATTTCTTTATCTTTAATACAGATAGACTCAGGATAAAAAACTGTAATATTGCAACAATTGATCTGTCGGATCATAGCCCAGTCTCTATGTCTCTAATCCTGGAAAGGAAAATGAGAAAAACACTATGGAGGCTATACTCACATATACTCAATAACCCGAAAGTAATGGAGAGATTAAGGGGAGAAATCAAAGAATATCTAGACCTTAATGACACGGGAGAAACATCACCAGTGATCTTATGGGATACATTGAAAGCTGTACTGAGAGGGAAAATTATTTCCATTACCACTCACATGAAAAAAATCAATGCACAAAAATTAGCAGACCTTCAAGGAAAATTAAAACAACTTCAAGTTGTAGATAGTAACAAAAGTAATTCAAATCGAAAACAGGAAATTAGGAAATTGCAAAGTGAAATTGACGATATTTATACATTGGAAACTCAAAGAAATTTTCTTTACCTGAGACAAAAGAATTATGAAGTAGGAGGTAAATCAGCTAGATTATTAGCATATAAATTACGAAAACAACAAGCAGACAATACAATTCATAAAATAAAGAATCCAAAGACAAAGCTTGTGGACAGTACAACAGGGAAAATTCAAGAGAGTTTTGAAACATATTATCGAGAGCTGTACTCCCAACCCCGGGCCCCCAATGAGCCCTATATAGACAGTGTATTGAATTTTTTAGATCTACCTAAACTTACAGATTTACAAAATGAAAGTTTATTAGAACCAGTAACTGTCAAAGAACTGAACGTGGCCATCTCTAGGTTAAAGGCTGGAAAGTCCCCGGGTTCTGATGGGTTTACCTCAGAGTGGTACAAGTCCCTGAAGACACAGTTAGCCCCATTACTACTTAACACCTTTAATTGGATCTTGCAGAGAGGAGAAACTCCACCTTCCTGGAGAGAAGCGATTATTTCAGTTATTCCTAAAGAGGGTAAAGATAAACTAGAATGTGGCAATTATCGGCTAATTAGTGTTCTTAATTTAGATTACAAACTATTTACATCTATATTAGCGCACAGATTGGAAAAGCTTTTACCTGGCCTAATCCATTTAGACCAGACTGGATTTATTCAACAAAGACAAACACAGGACAACATAAGGAGAACTCTGCACATATTAGAACAGGTTAATAAGAACGAGACAGAGACAATGGTAGTAGGATTGGACGCTGAGAAAGCTTTTGATTCGGTTAGTTGGGCATTCCTATACAGAGTGTTAGGAAGATTCTGCTTTCAAGAAAAGTTTATTAAAGTAATTCAGACTCTATATGACAGCCCTACAGCCCGAATTAAGATAAATGGGGACCTCTCTGACTCCTTCATCTTAGAGAGAGGCACTAGACAGGGATGCCCAATTTCTCCTCTCCTTTTTGCGCTATATATTGAACCGCTTGCCCAACTAATAAGACAGAGCGAAATCGTAAAAGGTATCAAGGTGGCAGGGATTGAACAGAAAGTGCCGTAATTCGCAGATGATGTTTTGGTCTATCTGAGTGAACCAGAAAAATCATTTATAGGATTGTTTACACTGTTGGATGACTTTGGGAAAATATCAGGTTATAAAATAAATGTAAAGAAAACGCAGGTTATGTCCCTAAATTATACACCATCCAAAAAATTGCAGGATACATACGATCTTAAGTGGGAAGCTAAATCATTAAAATATTTAGGAATAACCCTGCTGAAGGATCTTTCAACACTGTCACAGGTAAATTATGGGCCATTAATCTCAGAGATAAAAGCAGATATGCATAGATGGAATCTTATCCCCTTTTTAAGTTTAAATTCAAGGATAAATACTATAAAAATGAATATTCTTCCTCGGTTATTGTATCTTTTCCGTACTTTACCGGTGGAGGTAGATGATAATCAATTCAGGGAATGGGACAAATGGATTTCCCGCTTCATTTGGCAAGGAAAGAAACCTAGAATTCGATATAACACCTTACAGTTAGGGAAGGAAGGAGGAGGTATGGTTCTTCCTTGCCTGAGAAATTATGTTTATGCCTCACAGATAACCCCTCTGTTATATTGGTGTAATAGAGAATATAAGGCTAGATGGAAGGAAATAGAATTTGGATTAGTTGACAGTTTTCCTCTTCAGGCCTCAATAGCTGACAAAGGATTGATGGCCCAGTTGGAAAAATTTAAAAATGCTTGGATAAATCTTACATTAAAAGTATGGCAGAAGGTGGTTAATTCATGTGGAATTAATAACATGTTAAAACTCTTTAGATGGTGTGCATATGATACCGAATTCCTTCCCAACAGAGGAGATAAAAGATTTGAACTATGGATAAAGAAAGGTCTTACAACCTACCTCTCATTTATAGATAAAAGAGTATTACAAAGTTTCCAAATCCTGCAGGACAAACATGGCCTAGAACATAATGACTTTTTTAGGTACCTTCAAGTAGAAAACTATGTTAACCAGCGTTGTAGATATACAGACCTATCAACAGTAGAATTAGAATTTTTCAAGATTCTGAATTCGGCTTGCAGTTCAATACCTAGTAAATCAGTTTCTCGATTATATAATGCACTCTCCCATGCTAAAAATGTAAATACACTGTACATTAAAGAGAAGTGGGAGAAAGAAGTGGGGTTGGTACTTTCAGAGGAGGCTTGGGAGAAAATCTGCAGCTTTCAATGGTCCTCGACTAATTCTTTGACTTTTTTGAGAGAATTTTTTGAGAGAACATTGTTGGAAAAACATTATAAGATACTTCAAGACCCCATATCAGGAAAAATATAAAGATACAAATGCGATGTGTTGGAGAAGGTGCAGCTCCAAGGAGGCAAATCATTTTCATATTTTTTGGGATTGCCCTAAATTAAGTCTATTTTGGGAAGGTATTCATAGAACATTAGTTAAGGTACTTAGGTCCCAGATACCTCTGAACTTTGAGACACTCTATTTGGGGCATGTATTGTTTCTTGAACAGAAGGAAGATATAAAGTTGCTGCAGGCCCTCTTAGCGGCAAGTAAGAAATCAATCACTAGAAAATGGCTAAATCCAATACCACCTACATTAGAAGATTGGTACGAAATTATCTTGGAAATATTTAAAATGGAAAAGTTGACTTACTCCCTGAGAACTCAAAAAGAAAAATTTTATCAAATCTGGAATAAATGGATTGAATATGTAACCCCAATGCGAGCAGACTTTAGATGACTCTCCTAATGATTTATACTGCTCTTCTCATCAACACAGTAATATTGCTAACGTAAGCACCCCTAGTCTAAATGTCTTTTTTTTTGTTTTCTTTTGGAAAATAGAGAATTAACACAAGTAAAGGGAAAGATTTGGGAAAGGGATAAAAAAATGAAAAAATTAAGTAAATAAGTACATAGGGATTGGATAATTATGTCTGCGGGCAGGAGCAAGCATGAACAAATTAGGATATAAACACCTACAATGGTTGATACATAGGCTTATATACAACATTTTGGACCAGTGGAAATGGTCCAGAAGGGTTATATGGAAACTATTATTACCATTTTTCTTAACAACTAATTCCATTACTTAGCCTAATAGGTTAGATTTACCACAGTACATAATTATCTATTTAAATGTTTATTTTCCTTTTATATCATCTCAATGTGTACTTAAGAATGTATAAATAATTGTAGTTTTATACATATAAAAAAATGGAAAAGGTTATATGTGTGAAAAAAGTACATGATATTTGTGAATTCCTTATCCAAATAAAAATAAAATTAAAAAAAAGAAAAGCACAAGTCAGGAGATGGATACAAAAAAATTGCCAAGTCAATGTATGTCCCTAGGAGTACAGTTAAGTCAATCATCAAGAAATGGGAAGAGTATGACACAGCTGTAAATCTGCTTAGAGCAGGTCATCCTCAAAAACTGAGTGACTGTGCAAGAAGGGGACTAGTGACAGAGGCCATCAAGAGACCAATGACAGCTCTGGAGTAGTTGCAATCTTCAGTAGTTGAAATGGGAGAGACTGTGCATACAATGACTGTTGCTCGGGTACTTCACTAGTTGTAGCTTTATTAGGGAAGTGCCAAAAAGAAAGCCACGGTTGAAAAAAGGACTCACATGAAACCTTGCTTAGAGTTTGTCAGAAGGCATGTGGGAGACTTTGAAGTCAGCTGGAGGGTTTTATGGTCTGATGAAAGCAAAATTGAGCTTTTTGGCCATCAGACCAAATGCTATGTTTGGCATAAGCCAAACACCGTACATCATCAAAAACACCCCATCCATACCACAAGGCATGGTGGTGGCTGCATCATGCTGTGGGGATGCTTCACTACCTGGAAGGCTTTTGAAGGTAGACGGCAAAATGAATGCAGCAAAATACAGGGAAATCCTGGAAGAGAACCTGATGCAGTCTGCAAGGGAAGATTTGTTCATCAGCAAGACAATGACCCCAAGCATAAAGCCAAAGCTACACAGGAATGGCTTAAAAACAACACAGTTAATGTCCTGGAGTGGCCAAGTCCGAGTCAGAACTCAATCCAATTGAGAATTTGTGGCTGGACTTGAAATTTGTGGCTATTCACTTAAGATCCCCATGCAATCTGACAGAGTTTGAGCGGATTTGTAAATAAGAATGGGGAAAAATTGTAGTGTCCAGATGTGCAAAGCTGATAGAGTCCTATCCACACAGACTCAAGGCTGTAATTGGGCAAAAGGTGCAAGCACTAAATACTGACTTTAAGGGGATGAATACTTATACAATGATTTTATGTTTTCTATTTGTATTTAATTTTGATCACTTTGTAGACCTGCTTCCACTTTGACACGAGTCTTTTTCTGTTGTTCAGTGTCAAAAAAAGCCAAATTAAATTCCCTGCCATTCAATGTAGTAAAACAATAAAACATGAAAACTTCTGGGCCGGGGGGGGCGGGGAGTGGAATACTTTTCAATAGACACTGTATACTGTAAATATGTTGCACAAATTCCTTTGTGCCAATACTGTTGCCTACCCACTCACATTTAGCACTGAAATTTGAGATGTTGATTTTCTTTAAAGGAAAACAAAAATTGTCGGCAACACAATGGAACAACAGTTAGCACTTTTGTATGGAAGTTCCAGGGGCATGTGTTTGATCCTGATCTCGGATGTTGTCTGTAGGGAAGAGTGCATGTTCTCCCAATGACAGTGCGTCTTTCCCCTATGTTAATAAACACATTTTTTTCCACATTCCAAAGACATGCTAGTATATTAATTGGCCACTGTAAGTTACCCTTTGACATAAATTAATTGCTTGAAACGAGTAATTACTGGGCATGTGTGAAGATAAGAGAAGATGTTTAATGGGTCAGAGAAATAAGAAAGGGTACGGGACCTGTCAGATTAATCTCATGAGCCAAGGTTCATCTCTCAGTTGAAATGGCATTCTTTGACTTTATAAGGTCATACATAGCATAACTTTTAAACTGAACTGCCTTGCTAACAAATACTCTTTCCTCAACAAACGGGAAGATTTTTACTCTTATATTTTAAAATTCACCTGTAGGTAACTTACACAGCTGAATCTACAGGCTCACTTTCAAGGACTCTCTATGTAACTCATGTTCTTAGTATTATTTTTATTGTAGTTTGTCTTTTCTTGCACATTGGTTGTTTGTCAGTCTTTTTTTTACGTGTAGTTTATCATACATTTTATTGTATTTCTTTAGTCTTCCAGTGAAACATCCTGGTTTCCTTGGCTGTGTCAGTCTAGGGAAGGCACTCTCAAGTCCCGCCAAACTCGTGACATTGAGACGTCTCGCCTCACTCCAAATCCCAGTTTGTGTGGATGCTGTGTAATTTGTTACTCAGTTACAAATTAGTGCCACAAAATAACGGACAATACACTGCATACGATTAAAGGAATTATATTTATGAGGCTTAACTGAAGGTTAGAAAAGAACAACAAAAAGAAAAAGGCTCATTCCAATTAAACAGCCAAATGTGCACAAGTTGGAGCTCATCTTGAACTTCCCTGTCACTCACTTGCTGGGCCCTCAGTCAACGTGAAAGCCCACACCACCTACCGAACGTCGCTCGCAATTCATCTCAAACAAAGGGGTCTCCTACTGGATCGTATGCTACGACCGGTTCTCCCCAGTGTCTTCTCTCTCCATCTCTCGCCAAATAAAAGCCCCAAGCCCAAACTTAGTGTCCCTCACCAGAGAAACCTCCCCTTAATTCGACCATCCTAATTGGATGGCACACATTTCTGCTCATTTCTTATCTTCAACAATAACCCAAACAAGCTGAAAACAGAATGGACTTCTCTTACAGAACTGCTAAATGAAATACATACAGCACAACAGTGAAAATATGAATCAGGGCATTACACCTGCAAAGAAAATGAATCTCAAGGTAGTACATGGTGACATACATAATTTGATAATATATTTACTTTAAACAATTTCCACCGAGCAACAGTCAACTTTCCTCATACATTCAAACAAAAATACTTCTAGGTTTAATTTACTCTCCCAGTTTCATACATTTGCTTGGTAATTGATATATTATTGTCACAGGTACCGAGACACATTGAAAAGTTTTTGGCACTCAGACAGATTATTCCGTACATAAGTACAACAAGGTAATATAAAGGGGGAAAATGGCAAAGTTATACAGCAGTTACAGAGAAAGCGCAGTGCAGGTAGCTGAAGTGCAAGTAAAAAAAAAGTCATTTAGCATTAGCATTGACTGTGACTCACTTTTATCAATTTTAATTCTGAATGCTATTTGCTTACTTTTATTACTTACGTGATTTGTTTTTTTTTAAATTCTCTGCACATTGGATGTTTGACGGTCCTGTTTCGTTTTAATGGGTTCTAGTGAGTTTCTTTGTTTTGTAGCTGCCTGTAAGGAGACAAATCTCAAGGTTGTATAAACTACATGTACTTTGACAATAAATGCACTTTGTACTTTTTTTAAGTACAGGCAGTCCTTGGGTTACGAATGAGATCCGTTCCTAAGTCTGTCTTTAAGTCAAATTTGTAGGTAAGTTGGAACAGGTACATACGGTTCTTATTTAGCGTCAGTTAAAATGATTGAAACAATCCCTACTCACAACAAATTCTTCATCACAATCACCTTCACTTGCTGCACGTGCAGCTTTTAAATCATTGAAAAGGCTTTGAGCCTTTTCTTGCGCTAAAGTAAGGCTAATAGGCATATTAAGCTGATTTTGATCGTCTAACCAAATTATCAATAGCCTTTCCATTTCAATAGTTAAACCACTGTGTTGCTTAGTAATAATTGTAGCTTTCATTGGGGCAGGGCCTTTCAAATGCTCCATTATTCTCACTTTATCCTTTAAAATTGTTCCGATCGTTGACCAACTGTAGCCTAACGCTTTTCCAATGACTGATGGTGTTTCACCTCTTTCCGATCGCTTTATTATTTTCACTTTATTTTCAATTGTGATCGTTTTCCTTTTCTTTGATGATTCACCAGCACTTGTATCGGATTTGCGCTTTGGAGGCATGGTTACAAGGGTAAATAAGAGAAAAGTTTAAACCAAATACAAAGTTACACACTCAACACAGTGTTAATGGCAATGTGATCCAACTTAAAATGGCGGACGGCATTCTCCTTCCTTGAGCCGACAAACCGCTGAAGCTGCGCAATGTTTTCATGAGCATCACAAAGTTTTAATACAACAGGCTTTATGGCAGTCCGTTCGTAAGTACCAGTTGTCCATAAGTTGGACGTTCTTAACCCGGGACTTACTGTAAAGGACACTACTGTTGTTCAATCAACTGCCCACACCTTTATATTCAACTGAAGTGCTTCACAACTGGCTACACTGATAACAAATTAAGACAGATACAATTAAAAGTTGTTGTCTGAGATGTACTCCTCCTTCAGAGAATGCCAGTTGCAGCCCTTATCGATGGAAGTAACAAAGGAATCATTGTTAAAGGACCAATTTTAAATATTTCTTCTTCTCAGTCAATCCCTCAGACAACATGTTTGTTCTCTGGTTTCAACGACACTGAAGCAGGTCATGAAGCCAATGCAAGAACCAGATTCTTTTACAGATGGAGCAGGAGCTTGCCCATTATTATCACACTAACAATGAAAGCTTAAGCTTTCTTCTGCAAAAACAGCTGAGTTGTTAATAACAAGTTCATGTTTAATTGCCTTACACAAGCATATAGCAAAATGAAACAACGTTTCTCCAAGCTAACAGTGCAAAACACAGTACAGTCACACACAGCACATATAGTTACAATGCTAAATACAGTCACAGAAAGTATACTTGCTCAAGTCCTTGAGTGGCATGGTGTGAAGATTAATGGCGCAAACTACGTTGTCCTGGAGCCATGTTTCTGCAAGAACAAGCAAGCAGCAGTTCCTCATCTCCTGCAGCTGCAGACGAAGGCAAACAAGTTTATCTTCTGGGAGCAAACACTGGAGACCAGCATTGATGAGAAAGCCAGCCTAAATAAGCACGGATTCCAGCATGCACACCACCCCTCTGTTCTCTCCCACATCACTTCCAGTGCCTCCTCCCCTTGGTGGCTGTAACAGGTGACATCGCTGTATGAGGGCTTGATCCATGTAACAATTGATTGAGGTCACGTACAGCCCCCACAGTTGGTCTTGCTAATGAACTGGACTTGCCCTATTATACATTACCAATATACAACAGGGTCTTGCGATCACATAGTAAGTCATAA
Source organism: Mobula birostris (assembly GCF_030028105.1). NCBI lineage: Eukaryota > Metazoa > Chordata > Chondrichthyes > Myliobatiformes > Myliobatidae > Mobula > Mobula birostris. The sequence continues at coordinate 138,626,029 of NC_092374.1, read as the reverse complement.
CTATTGCTGAATAAACTCTGTGAATAAACTGAGTGATACCACAATTTCCTTTTTTTTAAAAAAAAACATTGATTTACACTAAGGGATAATTTTCAGTCACCAATTAATCTACCAACACATCCTTAGGATGCAGAGAAAACTCGTGCATGTAGAAGAAACACACACTGCGGTAGAGAGAACATGCAAACTCCCCCACAGACAACATCTGTGTTTAGAATCAAACCCATGATTTTTGAACTCCATTTGTGGAATCTTATCTCTGAGGCAAATTAATCCTACCTTTTTTTTTAAATATGGAGCTTATTATTTTTTTTATATTTAGGTTTCTCTTAAAGACCTTTATCCTTTCTTTATGTTTATAATTTAAGCATATTTGTGATTTCCTGTTTTTAACTTTCTCCTTTGTTTTCATTGAGGACTCGTCTGACTGGTTATTGCCAAATCTAGTTTTTAGAAGTAACAGATCCCATGTGGAAGGTATGGCAACTTAAAAGCGGGCTGCTCTCAGCAGCTCTCCAAACTAAGGGGGTGGATTTTATAGAGGGTAAGAGGATAAGAAGATTGAAACCTGAATATCAAAGATTGAAGCCAGTCAAGGCCTAATGGCAGAAACCATGGGTCTGCAAATCACTGGAAAAGTCAGGAGGCCCAGCGTCTGCGAGTCCACCGGGAAAGTCGGAGGCCCAGCGTCTGCGAGTCCACCGGGAAAGTCAGAGGCCCAGTGTCTGAGTCCACTGGGGGTTGGAGGCCTGTCACGGGGTTGGAGGGCTGTCTAGCTGGGAGGAAGTAAAGGGGTTTGCTTTACTGCTGTTGTTGCTTGTTACTATGCTGAATATCAGGGGCATGCTATGTGGGTACTGGAATAGGTAGCAACACTTGCAGGCTGCCCCCAGCACATTCTCAGGTTGTGTTGGTTGTTAATGCAAACAACACAACTCACTGTATGTTTTAATGTGCATGTGATAAATAAAAGTGAATCTGAGCACTGTAACTTTATCGCTAATTGTAAAATATAGGCATTGTGTCCAAAGTTCTGTAATGGCCCCATAAAATAATGAAACAGATTGTGAATACACAAGAATTGCAGTTCATTAAAGCTGGTTTACATCAAAATATGCCTCAACCAAGTGTTCAAATTGATATGAACCTTTTCTAGTTTCCATTTTGATTTTATTATAGGTTAATACAACTCAAAAAATCTATGCCCATGTTGGGCATTGAGTACTTAGTTATTTTCACCTCATCTTCCAGCACTTGGCCCATAGCCTTCAACTGAAATTCCAGTGTTTGTCTAAATTCTTAATTATTTTTCTTTTTTTAAAAAGAGTCCCTGCTTCATCCACCTCTTTAGGCCATGCATTCCACATTCCAATAACCCTCAGGCATTCTCCCCAGATCCCTTCTGAACTTCCTACCCCTAACCCTCAACCTATACCCTCTAGTTTTAGATATTTCTGCTATGGAAACAAGTTTCCAATCATCTACAACAATAATGACCAATTCTCTCACAACACATTGCAAGTCTGAATTCCCCTCCCACCACCCCCAAGTGTAGGTCCACATTTCCTAGCCCCTGTGACACCAATGCCACCATCAAGTGCTGGTATCCTGCTACTAACCCCCCACCGCTTCAACCAAATACTGGTCTCCTGATCTCAATCCCACCCCACCAAATGCTAGTTTTACAAACACTTCTGGGTCTATGCACCCCACTACTATGTACTATCTTTTTGAACATGACTTCAGGATTTCTAATGGCATGTTTGAGATCCTGAAAATTTTCATTCGAGAGTCATCAATCAAACAGCTATTGCTGCCATACTTCCACATCTTTCTAACCCAATCACTGGAGCACACTGGGATCTCTAAATCATTCTACAGTCACTGTAAATTTAAACATACCAAAACTTTCTCTAATGGTAAAACATACTTTTGCTTCAATGCACATTACATTTCCTACGTAAAATTTAGAAAAAAAACAGAAAATGTTGGAAATACTCAGCAGGCCAGGCAGCATCTGAAGGTGTGGAAAGAGAAACAGAGTTAACATTTCAGGTTGAGTCAGAAGTGGGAATTAAAGAAAAAAAAAGTTAGTTTTAAGCAACACACATCAAAGTTGCTGGTGAACGCAGCAGGCCAGGCAGCATCTGTAGGAAGGGGTGCAGTCGACGTTTCAGGCCGAGACCCTTCGTCAGGACTAACTACTAACAGTTAGTTTTAAATTGCAGATAAGCCATTGAATAAAGGGATTATCTACTGCCAGGTGAAGGCAAGGTTGCTGTGGTTGATGGGTTTATGGCAGCAGAAAGCGATTAGTGTAAAATACCATACTGTGCTGATTGGAAAGAGAAAAACTGAACGATATTGCAAATGGCTAACTCACAGAAGTCGCCAGTTTCGACACCGAGAGAAAGCAAGTTGCCTGAAGCGGGAGAATTTCCTATTCAGTCCTGCAAATGATTTCCATTTCGTATGGCTCTGATAAAGGACATTAACTAGTTCTCTTTTCAAAGATGCTCTCCATCCTGTTTTCATTGTACTGCATTTCCTGTGTGTGAGGAGGTCTTCACTGGCTTGCGCGCGGTTTCGATGCGGTGTGTGGAGGGAAACAGCGCGTTCTCTCTTTTCGTTCATTCTGGTAATGTGCATTGTGCCGTGGGGGTCCAGTAGCTTCGTTGTGGAGATTGCCGGTGTTAACTCTGTCCGTTTAAAAAGCTGCTAGTGCAGCACCCCGAACGATGTGAACGTACACACGTTTACTCCTGCTTTTGTGTTTTGTCTCCTTTTGATTTTCAATCACTCAGACACCACCCCCCACCTCGACATTGTAACTGCATTTAAAGTTAGAGCAGTCGCAAAGGAAAAGAAGACAGCGCTACAGTGGATAACTGGCTGCAATCTGCTTCGAGTTTACATTTTGGCCGCTTTAGTTGTGAGAGTAATTAAGATAAAATTTAGCGAACAACAATTTGGCGCTTTTCTAGATTCGGTTCATTTTATTGGCTTTTTCCTTTGAGGAGATGGGTTGGAAAATGAGGAATATATCTTGTCTGAGTGCGGCAGTGGTCCTTTGCTTACTCGGGGTCACTTTACAGTCCGAGCTCAGCTGCGAGGAGGTGAAGAAAGTTTTCGAACTGCTTCAAATCGGACCATCCAAGTGGCTGCCGGAGACCCCCAGACCTGGTGAGCACAATTGTACTTTAGACAAAATCAGTACACAAAATTGTCCACAGATAACGAAACGTTTTATCCGTCATTTATAGATGAAAGATAATCACCATTTTATAAACCTGGCCTGTGAATCAACCGCAATCATTATAGGTACTACTTGTGGTGAATCGGGGACAAGAGTTATGAGAGAGTTTTTGCTTGAGAGGATTTAAAATGCACGTGTTTCCTTATTCCTGTGCTGCCACTACACGTGCAAGTAGCGTTTCTAAGAAGGTTTTGGTCAGTCAGTAGGTTCAGTGCTAAAGAAATTTCGTATTTTATTACTCGCAGCGGGCCGTTCAACCCAACGGGTCTGGTCGCCCTCGGACCATTTCCCTGCAGCCTATACTATCACGTGCCCATCAATTCTTGATCATTCTATACTGTACTTCTATTGTCTGTTAACAATGTTTTCATGAGATTTCTTATTGAATATCTTCTTATTGAGTTCCTAATAACATTATATGCATGATGGTACAAATAAATTACAGACAATGAAAAGACTTTTTTATTTCAAAATATACTTTATTTATAAGATTACCATGCATTCTCTTTACATTCATTGTGTCATCGATTCAATATATTCTATTGACATTGTATAACTGCTGCTCACTTTACCTCTTTAAAAAGGCACTACTAAGTGTTAGCTTAGCGGTCAGTACAACACTTTACAGTACAGGCGGCCTGCGTTCAATTCCCCACCGCTGCCTGTAAGGAGTTTGTATGTTCTCCCAAACCCTAACACTAACCCATGGCTTCCTCCCACAGTCCAAGACCTACTGGTTGGTAGGTTAATTTGTCATTGTAAATTGGGGTAAAATTGGTCGTTGCTGTGCAGCATGGCTGGAAGAGCGGACTCCATGTTGTGTTGCAATAAATAAATAAACATACACTACATACAGACCTGAAGTGGGAGTAGACATAGTGATAATAAACCTGATGCTGGTTCTGAAATTTTCCAATGAAAATTACAATCTATATATACTAATTATAACACTTATAATATTGATGTTCTAAATATGAAAACTAACTTGCGTGTTGTGGCAGATGGTGGTTATTGGCTTTGCTGAAGAAAGGGACTTCCTTTCCTCCACCATCAATGCTGCCCTCTTCCATTTCACACACATTTGTTCTTACCCTATCATCCCGCCACCCTACCAGGGATAGGGTTCCTCTTGTCCTCACCTACCACCTCACCAGCTTCTGCATTCGGTAAATAATTCTCTGAAACTTCCGCCACCTCCAACAGGATCCCACCACTAAGCACAGCTTTCCCTCCCCCAACACTTTCTGCTTTGTGCAGGGATCGCTCCCTACACGACTCCCTTGTCCATTCATCCCTCCCCACTGATGCTTTGCAAGTGGAACAAGTGCTTCACCTGCTCCTACATCTCCCTCACTAATATTCAGGGCCCTAAACCGTCCTTCCAGGTGAGGCGACACTTCACCTGTGAGTCTTTTGGGTGTGTTTCGGTGTTCCCGGTGTGGCCTCCTGTATATCGGTGAGACCTGACAGGGATTGGGAGATCGCTTTGCCAAGCATCTACGTTCCATCAACCAGAAAAAGCAGCATCTCCCAGTGGCCACCCATTTTAATTTCACTTCCCATTCCCATTCTGATATGTCCATCTATGACCTCATCATAGCTTAGGTTGGAGGAACAACACCTTATATTCTGTTTGGGTAGCCTCCAACCTGATGGCATGAACATCGATTTCTCAAAATTCTAGTAATGCCTCCCCACCCCCCCATTCCCCATCCCCTTTTCCCTCCCTTACCTTATCTCCTTGCCCACCCATAACCTCCCTCTGTTGCTCATTCCACCCCCCCCCTTTTCTTTCTTCCATGGCCGGTCTTTTTCACCAATCAACTTCCCAGCTCTTTAATTCATCCCTCCCCCTCCAAGTTTCACCTATCACTAGTGTTTCTCTCTCTCCTTTCCCCACCTTTTAAATCTGCTCACAAAATACTCTGCAGATGCTGGGGTCAAAGCAACACTCACAACACGCTGGAGGAACTCAGCAGGTCAACGATCAGTCAACGTTTCGGGCCGGAACCCTTCGTCAGGACGAAGGGTCCTGATGAAGGGTTCCGGCCCGAAACATTGACTGATCGTTTCCACAGATGCTGCCCGACCTGCTGAGTTCCTCCAGCGTGTTGTGAGTGTTGCTTTTAAGTCTACTCCTCAGCTTTTTCTCTCCAGTCCTGCCAAAGAGTTTCGGCCCAAAACATTGATTGACTTTTTTCTATAGCTGCTGCCTGGCCTGCTGAGTTCCTGCAGCATTTTGTGTGCGTTGCTCGGATTTCCAGTATCTGCAGATTTTCTCTTGTTTGTTATTGGTATCGGATTTCAGTATCTTCAAGGAGCGGTACCTTAGGAAGGTGGTGTCCATCATTAAGGACCTTCACCACCTTCTTCATTGTTACCATCAGGAAGGAGGTGCAGAATCCTGAAGGCACACACACAGCGATTCAGGAACAGCTTCTTCCCATCTGCCATCCGATTTCTAAATGGATATTGAACCCATGAACACTACTACACTACATTTTATATTGCTGTGTTTCTTGCACTGCCTATTTTAACTTAATTATTTAACAGACATTATACGTATTGTATTTAATTTTTTGTCTATATATATTTATCATGTATTTCATTGTGCTGCTGCTGTAAAGTTAAGAACTTTCACAACATATTCTGGTGATATTAAACCGGATTCTGATTCTTATTCTATAGCAGTTGCATCCTTTGGGTTGTTGAAACCACTAATCATGTACATGTTTGTAACCTGATCTGTAGCCAATGCAAAGTTTTAAGGATGATAATTTTAAATGGTGTGATAGTTTACAAAAGCCATTTAACTCTACAGCAGCTCTTAATTCCACTAGGAATCATTAATTCCAGAAATTTCTCAAGTAACCATTATGATTGCTGGTTTAAGCCTGCAGTTATTTTGTGCAAATAGGTAAGAAGAATTCCTTTAGCAAATTAGATCCTTGGCTTGGTTTCGCTTTGGTGTAACTTCAGTAAAAATTATTATACATGCCATTTCTGTCCTTTAGGTTAGTTCCTTATGTACGAGGGGTGATTGATAAGTTCGTGGCCTAAGGTAGAAGGAATCAATTTTAGAAAACCTAGCACATTTATTTTTCCTACATTTACACACTTAGTCCAGTGGTCGTGGAGTGTACAGATTGCTTCTTTGTAGAAGTTGGCGGCTTGGACCTCCAGAAAGTGGGTCACAGTAGGGGTGATTGATAAGTTCTTGGCCTAAGGTAGAAGGAGATGAGTTATTAACTTCAAACTTTCTGCATAATCACTCAAAGAGTTGAACTACAAGTGCATGTAACGAGAGCTGTATAAGGGGACTATGTTGAAAAATAAATGTGCTAGGTTTTCTAAAATTGACTCCTTCTACCTTAGGCCACGAACTTATCAATCACTCGTCGTAGCTCAGTATCCTGAGTAATGCATATTGATGGAAAAGTAATCATATTTCTTGAACTCGTGATATTACTATTTTAATAATCAGGATGTGAAAAATAAACTGGCAAAATAAATATCTGAGTTAGTTTTATAACTGAATTTGTTTTGTCATGAGTGACAGAGCATTGGAAAAGGGACTCCTCAGGGACCCGAGTGTGTTTCAGCACTGATAACCATATTTTAATTTGAAACTGTAAACAATGCATTTTATGAAGTCCAGTATATTGTATTGCTATGCAGCGGCGTATCTAAGGTATGGCAGGTACGGCACGTGCCCTGGGCGCCACTTGAAGGGGGGGGGGGTGCCACTGAACAGTTTCTATTAAAGTCAGACAAGCCATCCTCGGATAGTGAAAAAATAATTTTCTTCAGATGTATGATCTGTCTTTGATTATCATGGGTGAGAAGAATTAGGATGGCCTTATTTCAGAGCATTGTGTAAGAAGACCATGAAACGTTTCTTCACGAAGAAGAAGGAAAGCGGAGCTGAAGGACGGAGGAGATGAAAGTTGGAAGTGGAGAAAGCCAAGAGGTCGAGCAAGTTCTTCATGCCCTTCTTTAAAAAGCCCGGAACAAGTAGTTTGACACGTTCCATGGAGTCGCCTGCACCTGCTACAAGTTTGTTAGAATCCAAAGGTGGATCAAGTACAAATATGTCACAAGCCGAGGAGGAAGTCAAGTCAGATAAATCCGAGTATGATGAGATTAAGCGTGAGGCTGCCACAGAGAACGTGGACATGACAGGAGGGGAAGACGATGGTGGTGGTGGTGATGTTGAGTTTATTGATGAGATTTTACCTGACAAGATTGAACCTGATGACACTGAACCTAGTGAACTGGATGGTGTCAAAGAGCCCCGAATTGTCATACCAGAAGTGATTGAACAGCATGACACTGGACTTCTGAAGTTCAACAAGGATACTGGAAAAGCAATTCTGCCTGACGTGTTGAGAACAGAAATAATAAAGCTGGGTTTGAAGTATTTCCAGAACAGTGAGGGGCCTTTCCTACCAACAAATAACCACTGAATGATCAAGACTTGGTTCAAGAAGAAATTGGGAAATGTTCGTGGTGAGGAAGTGACTCGCTCATGGCTGGTCTATTCCCCTTCTAAAAAGTCTGCATTTTGTATCTGTTGTCTTCTCTATTCCTGGTCAGACCATCGATCCTCATTGGAGCAGGAAAGTGGATTCAACCAGTGGAAAGCACCTGAAAGGATTAGTGTTCATGAAAATGCCAAGAATCATTGGGAATGCTTCACACAGTGGAAAGAAATGGAAAGAAATTTAGCTGGAAACAGAGGAGTTATTGATGCGGTATTTCAGTCACAGATTGAGATGGAAAAGCAGAAGTGGCGTGATATCTTGACAAGAATCTTTCACTGCATAACATTCCTTGCAACTCAGAACCTGGCTTTGCGAGGACACGGGGAATCAATTCAGCTCGACGATGACCGCAATGTGAGAAATTTTCTTGGCTTACTGAAACTACTGGCCATGTTTGACCCTGTCATAAAAGAACATCTCACTCATTTGGAAAGCCACCCTGGATCCATGTCTTATCTTTCACCGGGTGTCCAGAACGAATTCATCCACATGATGGCATCCACTGTTCACCAGAGTTTACTGAGAAGCATTCATAAAGCCAAGTACTATGGTTTCATGTTCAACTCGACTCCTGATCAGGCACACCGTGAGCAAATGTCAGAAGTAGTGAGGTATGTGGAAGTTGATTTTGAGAGGAAAACAGTCTGTGTTAGAGAGCCCTTCCTTGGTTTTACCCAGATAAGCCAGAAGGATGCTGAGAGCTTGGTTGAAGACATCTTGAAACAGCTAGAGAAGGATGAAATGGAGTGACGAGATTGTCGGTCACAGTGCTATGAAAACGCTGCTGTGATGGCTGGACACAGAAGTGGTGTTCAGTTCATCAAAGAATAAGTGAGTAAAACAACCTGGTAGTGTTTGTGAATTGCAAAAATCACTCACTCAGCTTGGTGGGTGTACATGCAGCCAAGCAAGATACAATGATGGTCACGTGTTTGGGAACCATTAAAGCTCTCTACGTGTTTTTCTCGTTCAACACAGCACCGGGAAAAACTCAAAAACGCCATGCCTGTGGTTGTTAAGTCAGAGTCCGAAACCAGGTGGAGCGCAAGGACAGAAGCAGTGAAGCCCGTCAACAAGTACCCTGAGGAGGTACTTCAAGTTTTCCAGGACGTGATAGACAATGAAAACAAAACCAGTGAAACAAGAAATAACGCAAAGCAGCAGTACAACTGCATGTTGAGTTATGATTTTCTGATTTTGCTAGAACTTTGGAACAAAGTACTCATTCGCATTGACCGTATTCAAAAGAGGCTGCAGGATCCTAGCAAGAACTTCCATGATGCTGCCCTGGATTTGAAAGCCCTCCAAGATCATTTGTATGATGAAAGAGAAGTGTTGGTCAGTGAGTCACTCGAAGGACGAGTGGGTCTCTGTCAAGAATGGAATATTGAAGTTGAAAGACGTCAGAGACGAAAGAAACGACTGGCTGTTGAGAACTTGAGAGACGCTGGGTTAACAGCTAAGGAGGAAATGGAAAGAGTCATGAAGGGAACACTCCACCATCTTCACAGAGAAATGGAGGAAAGGTTCGCTCGTTTGCACGACACTGACGCCAAACTTGGATTCCTTCTCGATGTTGAGGGACTGTGTTACGGCACCGACAGTAACGACCTAAAGAAGAAGTGCAAAAATTTGGGCGAATTGTACAGCTCTGATTTTGATGGACAGCACCTATATGAAGAAATCTTGGATTGCAGAATGTTGCTATCAAGGCGGGTCAACATGAAAATATCAAGTCCTGAAGAGCTTCTTGAATTTATTGTTCAGTATGGAGATGAGAGCGTCTTTCCCAATCTTCGCATTGATACTCAGATAATGCTGCCCATCGCAGTTTCCATTGCCAGCTGTGAGAGATCATTCAGCAAGTTAAAACTAATACTTTCATATTTGAGAGCCTCCATGGGTCAAGGCAGACTCTGTGATCTTGCTCTGCTGAGTGTAGAAAGAGAAGAAACTGAAAAAACTGACTTTGATCACATCATAGACCAATTTGCATCATTGAAAGCAAGGAAGGTGCAGTTATAATTTTCATGTAGTGCCATAATTTGTTAACTAAAAAGATTAACGAGCTTGATTTGTATTTTTGAGCTGATATTATGGTAAAGTTATCTAAAAGATGGGTGTCAGATGTTTGGACAGGGGCACAATTTCAGTGTTTGCCATAGGCACTATTTTCCGTAGATACGCCCCTGTTGCTGTGGTACTCTAATAATTTGAACTTTTGTTGACTCTATATAGAAAATAAAAACCTAGAACAGTACAGCAGAGTTCAGACCCTTCGGCCCACAAAGTTGTGCCAACCCTTTAATCTACTCCATGATCAATCAAACCCTTCCCTCCTATGTAGTCCTTCATTTTTCATTCATCCATGTGTCTATCTAACAGTCTTTTAACTGCTCCTAATATATCTGCCTCTATCACCACCTCTCGCAGCATGTTCCATGCACTCACCACTCTCTGTGTGGGGGGAAATCCTGCCTCTGACATCCTCTTTATACTTTCCTCCCAAAACAATAATGTTATGTCTCCTTGTATTCACTCTATTTGTCCTGAGGAACAAGTCTCTGATTGTTTACTCGATATAGGCCTTGTATCAACTTGTACACCTCTGTCGTCACCTCTCATCCTCCTTTGCTCCAAAGGGAAAAGCCCTCGCTCACTCAACCTATCCTCATAAGACATGCTCTGTAATCCAGGCAGCAATCAGGTAAATTTCCTCCTCATCCACTCCAAAGTTTCCACACCCTTCATATAATGAGGTGATCAGAACTGAGCACAATACTTCAAGCGTGGTCTGACCAGGGTTTTTCAGAACTGCAACATTACCTCAATGCGCTTGAACTAAATCCCTTGACTAATGAAGGCCAACATACCTTGTTAACCGTATCAACTTGTACGATGGACTTGAACCACAAGATCCCTCTGTTCTTCCACACTACTAAGAATCCTGCCGTTAACCCTGTATTCTGCGTTCAAGTTTGACCTTCTAAAGTGAATCACTTCACATTTATTTCTGGATTGAACTTCATCTGGTTTTCCAGCCTGGCTCTGTATCCTATCGTTGTCCTGTTGTAACCTACGATAACTATCCACACCGCCACTAACCATTTTGTCATTTGCAAAGTTACTGACCCACTCTTCCACTTCCAAGTCATTTATAAAAATCATAAAGAGCAGGGATCCCAGAACAGAACTGCTTACTGATCATTGATATGTTTAAAAAAAAGCATTGGGCAAATATTCTAATGTCTTACCATTGGTTATGGCCTATTAAAAATATTGATTAGTAGTAGAGTAACAGTGCAATCATTCAGAATTACCAAATCAGTTTTTAAAAGGATACCTGGGAGCAACAGTTGTAAACTAATGGTGCCTTTTTATGACATCACAACTGCGAATGCACATTTGAAGCTTTAGGCTCATTGATGTCTCACTAAGTTATGACTGTGCAGGCAGTCCATGGATCACTTTTTCCCCAATTAATTTTGTATTTGTGCTGTTTCAATTAATGTGTATCCTGCTTGGTGATGATCAGTTTCAGCAACTTGGTGTTCTTGGAGCTTGATTTAATTTGGCATATTTAGTTAGCATTTAATTGAATTTCGTATTATTTAAAGCATTATGACTATTTCTGAAGTGGCAATGCATTTTATGTTCTGATTTGAAATCTGAAAATTCACCATTTTTAAAGAATAGCTTTACTGCTCTAATTCCTCAAGTTTTACAAGTTTAGCCATAGTCATACTTTATTGATCCCGGGGGAAATTGGTTTTCGTTACAGTTGCACCATAAATAATAAATAGTAATAGAACCATAAATAGTTAAATAGTAATATGCAAATTATGCCAGTAAATTATGAAATAAGTCCAGGACCAGCCTATTGGCTCAGGGTGTCTGACCCTCCAAGGGAGGAATTGTAAAGTTTGATGGCCACAGGCAGGAATGACTTCCTATGACTCTCTGTGCTGCATCTCGGTGGAATGAGTCTCTGGCTGAATGTACTCCTGTGCCCACCCAGTACATTATGTAGTGGATGGGAGACATTGACCAAGATGGCATGCAACTTGGACAGCATCCTCTTTTCAGACACCACCGTGAGAGAGTCCAGTTCCATCCCCACAACATCACTGGCCTTCCGAATGAGTTTGTTGATTCTGTTGGTGTCTGCTACCCTCAACCTGCTGCCCCAGCACACGACAGCAAACATGATAGCACTGACCACCACAGACTTGTAAGACATCCTCAGCATCGTCCGGCAAATGTTAAAGGACCTCAGTCTCCTCAGGAAATAGAGATGGCTCTGACCCTTCTTGTAGACAGCCTCAGTGTTCTTTGACCAGTCCAGTTTATTGTCAATTCGTATCCCCAGGTATTTGTAATCCTCCACCCTGCCCACAGTGACCCCCTGGATGGAAACAGGGGTCACCGGTACCTTCGCTCTCCTCAGGTCTACCAGCAGCTCCTTAGTCTTTTTCACATTAAGCTGCAGATAATTCTGCTCACACCATGTGACAAAGTTTCCTACCGTAGCCCTGTACTCAGCCTCATCTCCCTTGCTGATGCATCCAACTGTGGCAGAGTCATCAGAAAACTTCTGAAGATGACAAAACTCTGTGCAGTAGTTGAAGTCCGAGGTGTAAATGGTGAAGAGAAAGGGAGAGAAGACATATTAATTTGGGTCATATTAATTTTCTTTAGTTAACAATGTTCCAGGCTTTAGCCTTCACTTGAAACATCCAAGGGCAGTCAACAAATATGTTGTGGAAGCTTCACAATTTATGTCAGTAATAGGCAATGAATTTGAGATGATTACTGTAACGTCTGTACAGTAAAGCACAAAAGTAATAGTTGACTCCTTAAGAGCATTAATAAGGAAAATGTGGCAAAGTATGGGTCCTTTGGTGTAGAATTGAACAGTCCTTTGCACTGGCAGAAAACAACAAGGGAAAAAAATTAGGAACAGGCAGCTTGGGCCCTCAAGCCAGCCTCACCATTAAATGTGATCACGGCTGATCTGTTGCAGGCCTCAATTCAGTGCTAGATCCCCATCGCCCTCCAGCCCCTGATCTTTGAAAGTTTATCCAATACCACTTAGAATACTTCCAGAGATCCCATAACTCCCTTTAAGGTTGAGAATTTCAGAGATTCTCCATTCTCTGCAAGAAGGAGCTTCTGTATCCCTTTTTTCATGATTATAAATTTAATAAATGGGGCACTATTACAGCTTGGGGTGTCAGAGTCTGAAATTCCATTCCTGGGGCGACTGTAAGGATTTTTTACATTCTCCCTGTGACTACATACATTTCCTTTGGGTGCTCTGGTTTCCTCCCATAGTCCAAAGACCTACTGGTTAGTAGGTTAATTGATCATTGTAAATTGTCATAGATTAGGCTAGGGTTAAGTAGGTGGATTGCTGGGTGGCGTGGCTCGTTGGGCCAGGAGGGCCGGTTCCCAGCTGTATCTCTAAATATAAAATAAAATCATTTTGAAGCTATGCCCCCTTATTTGAAATTCACCTTCTAGTGAAAGCATGTTGATATCTACCATGTTATGCCCTCTTATGTTTTAAAAGAATCACCACTCATTCTTCTGAACTCCAAGGAATACAGACCTAGCTTGTTCAGCCGTATCTTGATAGATGAACCTCATCCCAGGAACTAGACAGGTGAATTTCTTTTGGACTGCCTTCAATGCTACTGTATTTTGTATTGAATAAAGAAGCAGACTGTGTACAGTGGGCCAGGTATGGCATCACCAATATCCCATACAACTTCAATGCCTCTTGAGACATGGAAGATCAGACAGGATAGATATGAAGTTCCTTGTCTGGAGATGTTTAGTACCCTTTTGTACAAAAAGAAGCTGTTTTATTATCAAGATAGTAACAACATAGAGTGAAGTGCAGTAATGCAGGAGCATAAACTTTGGAGAGCATTTAGTTTGGGTGTGTCTGTTTCAGTAGTTCATTCAGAAATGCATGTTTGACAAGAGATTTCTCCTTGAGGAGCTTATTAAAATAATATTGAAATGTTTAGAACCATGGATGCCTCAAAGTTGTTGGTTTTGTCTTCTATGCCAAAATCTTGTGATGTGAGTGAAAACGGTAGCTTCATCATGAAATCAACAGGCTCTTATGGACTCAATGGATAGGAAAATCTGCTGTCACTGTCAGGGCTGACAAGCTTCTGAAGAAAGAGGAATGCATTTTAACATTCCAGAGGCAGAAAGGCGACTGTGTGAAGTGGTCACACGGAGAATCCCTGAATTTGATTGATCTGAATGATCACCTAAAGGGATATATGGTAAGTCATTGCAGCCAAAAAGTTCTATTCAAAAGGTTCAAAGGAACATCTAAACAAGCCTGATGCATTTTGGAAACAAGTCCTGTGGATGATGAAGTTAAAGTAGAACTTTTTGGCTGCAATGAGCAAAGGTATGTTTGGAGAAAAAAGTGTGCAGAATTTCATGAAAAGAGCCCCACTCCAACTGTCAAGCACTGGGGTGGATCGATCATGCTTTGGGCTTGTGTTGCAGCCAGTGGCACAGGGAACATTTCACTGGTAGAGGGAAGAATGAATTCAATTAAATACCAGCAAATTCTGGAAGCAAACATCACACCGTCTGTAAAAAAGCCAAAGATGAAAAGAAAATGGCTTCTACAATAGGATAATGAACCTAAACACACCTCAGAATCCACAGTGGTGCAAGCTGAAGGTTTTGCCATGGCCGTCACAGTCCCCTGACCTAAACATCATCGAGAATCTGTGGATTGACTTCAAAAGAGCAGTGCGTGCAAGACAGCTCAAGAATCTCACAGAAGTAGAAGCCTTTTGCAAGGAAGAATGGGCAAAAATTCCCTAAACAAGAATTGGAAGACTCTTAGCTGGTTACAAAAAGCTTTTACAAGCTGTGCTACTTGTCAAAGGGGCGTTACTAAGTACTGCCATGCAGGGTGCCCAAACTTTTGCTTTGGGCCCTTTTCCTTTTTTGTTATTTTGAAACTGTAAAAGATGGAAATAAAAAAGTTTTCTTAAAATATTAAAGAAATGTGTCATCTTTAACTTTATGCCTTTTGGATATCAGTTCATCTTTTACTCGCTTAGCTATTCACAGTAACAGAAATTTTGATCAGGGTGCCCAAACTTTTGCATGCCACTGTATATAGAGAGAATTGGGATGCCAGTCCATAGCTCACTGAAGGTGAGCTATAATACCAGATAAGGTGGCTATGGTACTAGGACTGTTTTGTATGCTTGCTCTCATAGATGGAGACTCCGAGTATAAGAGTTGGAACATAATGTTGCAGTTCTAACCATATATAAACGTATAACAATTGTGTTTAAAAATTGTTTAAAAGTTGTTTAAAAATTTGTTAAGATCACACTTAGAACATGGCATATCATCTTGGTCACTGCCCTACACAAAAAAATTGGGGCAGCAATAGAGAGTGGAGAAGAGATTCATTAGAATCAAATTAATGTTACTATATTACATGATCTGAAATTTGTTGTTTTGCAGCAGCAGTACAGTGCAAAGGCACAATTACTATAAATTGTAAAAATAGAATTGACTGGAGCAATTACTCAGAATAAGAAGCCCAGGAAAGTTTACAGCTTAATGTGTAGTTGAGCCTGAGGTTAGTCTGGAAATGTTGTGGAATAGGATCAGAAGCTTTTTTGAGCGAGGGAGCCTATGAATGTAGATGCTCATCACGACACCACGAAAGCAGCCTATCCACTAACTAACTCTTGAATGCCTTCTTGTTATCTGAGATTTTGCCAACAGCGGTGGTTTTATTTGTGAATGTATTGATGGTGTTTGAGCTGTACTGAGCTACACGGTCATGAGGACGGAGAGAGTAGAGCAGTGGGCTAAGCACACATCCATGAGTGTATTGATTCTCAGCAAGGAGGAAGTGTTACAGATGGAAGTATAGAGGACCAGGCTTAGAAGCTTGCTGAGAGGATGCCGATATTTAATGCTGAGCTCTAATCAATAAACAACTTCTTGACAAACACTACATGCTGTGAGGTTGAGTGGAGAGCCAGTGGGATTGCATCACCTATCGTGCTGTTAAATTGCAGTGGGTCCATGTCCTTCCTCAGGCGGGAATCTATTCTAGCTATAACCAACCTTTCTAAGCACTTTGTTGCGGTAAAATTGAGTGCTTCCAGTTGATTGTCGTTCAGGCTGTTCAACCTCGTCTTCATAGGCACCAGCATGATTGCTACCCTTCCGATGGGAACCTCAAACCACAAGAACAAGAGAGTGAAAATGTCTTTGAACACTCCAGCCAGTTGGTCAGCACAGGGTCCAATACTTGGGCAGGTACGCTGTCAGAAGGTTCACCCTTGAAGGATATTGTGACATTGCCTTCTGTGACAGAGATCGCAGTGTTGCCAGATATTATGGGGATTCACAGAGGTGTAGTGTTTTTCTCCCCTTCAAAGCGTGCATAAAAGACATTGTGCTAACTGTAGTGAAGTAATGGCATGTAATCTCTGCTAGAGCAGTACGTTCCTGTGGCTCTTCAAGAAGGATTAGCCATGAGGGAATGGCGGAGCAGACTCGATGGGCTGACTGGCCTAATTCTGCTCCCATGTCTTATGGTCTAAGGAGAGAACTTATGGGATTCAAAGCAATCTGGCTAATTGGACCCAAAATTGGCATGGAGGCAGAGTTTCGTGGTGGGGGTGTCGATTTTCTCTTTGAAATTCTGTGACCATTGGTGTATCACAACAATTGTACAAAGAACTATGATGTTTGTAATATATATTAGCGACTTGGATGTGAATGTCACAGATATGATAAGTAAATTTCTGGACAATGAAGATCAACTAGAAAGTTGGACGGAGAATTGGCAATCAGTATTTAATCCTGACTGTGTGAAATGATCCATTTTGGGAATGTTGTCAAAGGTAGAATCATTAATGTTGCTTTGAGGCCCAGTGGTATAAGTCCGTCGATCCCTGAAAGAGACTACACATGTAGGTAAAATGATGAACTGGTATGGAATGCTTGTATTCATTTGGAATGGCATAGCCAATAAGAGCTGGGATGTCAGTCTGCAACTTCATAAAACATTGTTTAGGTCACAGTTAGAATATTTTATGCAATTTTGGCTGTTCTGGCTTCCACACTTTTGAGGGATATAATTGTACTGGAGAGGATGCAGAGGATGTTCACCAGGAATCTGCCTGGATTGGGATATTTAATTTGTGAGAGACCAGATTGCCCTGGAGAAACTGTGTGGTGACCTGACAGTGATATATGAAATCATGAGTTGGATGGATAGTTTAAAAGTATCTTTTTTCCCTAGATTGTTATTTAAGCCAAGGACAAGTTTTAGGGTGAGAGGTAGGAGGTTTAGATGGGATTTGAGGGGGAATATTTTTATTTAAGAGATAGCTTAGAATCTGGAATGTACTCTGTGAAGAGCTGTTGAAGATAGATTCTCTTGGGAAATTTAAGGCGTACTTAAATTGCCAAGGCATGGAGCATTACAGAGCTAATGTGGATGAATGGGGTCAGGGCAGATAGGTGCAAAGGGCAGCATGTAAATATTCCATTTAAGGGCCTGTTCATTTTTCTTTGTAGTCTGCTATTGCTCTAATGTAAAAATTGAAAATAGTTAAAAAGATAGAGCAACACCATTTAAACTCAGGAAAAAGAAAATAGTTGGCGGGATTGGATGTTGAAACTGAACAAAAAATCTGATTGAGAAACTAAACATTGAGAGAGCTAAACAGTACGGAGGACCAGAGTGGAAGGATGCTCAAAAGAAGACAGAATAACTTTATGAGCAGTTATCTCAAATTACAATCAAACGAGAAACACCAAAAAAGAACAAATATCAGTGGTATTACCTTCACGCAGCCAGTTGTTGAAAGACAGGCTGGATTTCAAAGTTCAAAGTGCATTTATTATCTAAGTAATAAATGAGGTTTATCTCTTTATAATCAGCCACACAGCAAAGGAGAACATTTTAAAAAGCACAGACTGTCAAACACCCAATGTGTGAGAAGAAGGAAAAAATTCTGCAAACAATAAGAAAGTAAACAAATAACAAACAGAACATGAACTGCAGGGTCCCCAAAAGTGAGTCTACTGCCACGGAGCCAGTTCAGCGTTGCTGCCAGTCCAGGAGGTCAATGGCAGCAGACCTCAGCAACAGCGCTGAGATGAGTGCCAATGGTTGCTGGCCACAGCTGGAGAATCAATTTAGCACTGAGGTGAATCATAGTCATAGTCATACTTTATAGATCCCAAGGGAAATTGATTTTCATTACAGTTGCCCCAACCAAGAATAGGGTATAAATATAGCAATATAAAACCATAAATAATTAAATAATAATATGTAAATTATGCCAGGAAATAAGTCCAGGACCAACCTATTGGCTCAGGGTGTCTGACCCTCCAAGGGGGGAGTTGTAAAGTTTGATGGCCACAGGCAGGAATGACTTCCTATGAGGTTCAGTGTTGCATCTCGCTGGAATGAGTCTCTGGCTGAATGTACTCCTGTGCCCAACCAGTACATTATGTAGTGGATGGGAGACATTGTCCAAGATGGCATGCAACTTGGACAGCATCCTCTTTTCAGACACCACCGTCAGAGAGTCCAGTTCCATCCCCACAACATCACTGGTCTTACGAACGAATTTGTTGATTCTTTTGGTGTCTGCTACCCTCAGCCTGCTGCCCCAGCACACAACAGCAAACATGATAGCACTGGCCACCACAGATTCGTAGAACATCCTCAGCATCGTCCGGCAGATGTTAAAGGACCTCAGTCTCCTCAGGAAATAGAGACGGCTCTGACCCTTCTTGTAGACAGCCTCAGTGTTCTTTGACCAATCCAGTTTATTGTCAATTCGTATCCCCAGGTATTTGTAATCCTCCACCATGTCCACACTGACCCCCTGGATGGAAACAGGGGTCACTGGTGCCTTAGCCCTCCTCAGGTCCACCACTAGCTCCTTAGTCTTTTTCACATTAAGCTGCAAATAATTCTGCTCACACCATGTGACAAAGTTTCCTACTGTAGCCCTGTACTCAGCCTCATCTCCCTTGCTGATACATCCAACTATGGCAGAGTCATCCGAAAACTTCTGAAGATGGCAAGACTCCGTACTGTAGATGAAGTCCGAGGTGTAAGTAGTGAAGAGAAAGGGAGACAAGACAGTCCCCTGTGGAGCCCCAGTGCTGCTGGTCACTCTGTTGGACACACAGTGTTGCAAGCACACCTACTGTGGTCTGCCAGTCAGGTAATCAAGAATCCATGACACCAGGGAAGCATCCACCTGCATCGCTGTCAGCTTCTCCCCCAGCAGAGCAGGGCGGATGGTGTTGAATGCACTGGAGAATTCAAAAAACATGACCCTCACAGTGCTCGCTGGCTTGTCCAGGTGGGCGTAGACACGGTTCAGCAGGTAGACGATGGCATCCTGAACTCCTAGTCGGGGTTGGTAGGCAAACTGGAGGGGATCTAAGTGTGGCCTAACCATAGGCCGGAGCAGCTCCAGAACAAGTCTCTCCAGGGTCTTCATGATGTGGGAGGTCAAAGCCACTGGTCTGTAGTCATTGAGGCCACTGGGAAATGTGAAAAAGATTAAGGAGCTGGTGGTAGACCTGAGGAGAGCTAAGGTACTGACGACCCCTGTTTCCATCCAGGGGGTCAGTGTGGACATGGTGGAGGATTACAAATACCTGGGGATACGAATTGACAATAGACTGGACTGGTCAAAGAACACCGAGGCTGTCTACAAGAAGGGTCAGAGCCGTCTCTACTTCCTGAGGAGACTGAGGTCCTTTAACATCTGCCGGACGATACTGAGGATGTTCTACGAGTCTGTGGTGGCCAGTGCGATCATATTTGCTGTTGTGTGCTGGGGCAGCAGGCTGAGGGTAGCAGACACCAACAGGATCAACAGACTCATTCGTAAGGCCAGTGATGTTGTGGGGATGGAACTGGACTCTCTGACGGTGGTGTCTGAAAAGAGGATGCTGTCCAAGTTGCAAGGGTAGTCCTGGACTTATTTCCTGGCGTAATTTACATATTACTATTTAACTATTTATGGTTTTATTACTATTTAATTATTTATGGTGCAACTGTAACAAAAACCAATTTCCCCCGGGATCAATAAAGTATGACTATGACTATGACTATGGGATGCAGCGTCTTTGGCACAGGGACGAGGCAGGATGTCTTCCACAGCAGAGGAACCCTCTGGAGACTCAGGCTCAGGTTGAAGACATGGTGAAGTACTCCACATAGCTGAGGGGCGCAGGCTTTGAGCACCCTGGTACTGACACCGTCCGGGCCTGCAGCCTTGCTTGGGTTGAGACGTTTCAACTGTCTTCTCACCTGTTCAGCTGTGAAGCCCACCATCGTGGTTTCGTGTGGGGAAGGGGTATAGTCATGAGAGCAGGGTGGAGGACTGTGAGGAGGGGTAGGAGGGGAGAGTGGAATATGTGTTGGTTGGGGGCTGATAACAGATGTATCATGTGGGGGATGGGCCGGGGCCACAATGTCAGATCTGTTAAAGAACAGGTTAAGTTTGTTGACCCTGTCCACACTGCCTTCAGCTCCTCCGTTGCTAGTTTGCCGGAACCCAGTGATGGTCCTCATCCCATTCCAGACCTCTGTCATTTTATTCTGCTGGAGTTTCCACTCAAGCTTCCTCCTGTACCTGTCTTTAGCCTCCCTGATCCTGGCTTTCAGGTCCCTCTGTATTACCCTCAGCTCCTCCCTATTTCCATCTCTAAACGCCCTCTTTTTAGCATTCAGGATGTCCGTAATGACCTTTGTCACCCATGGCTTGTTATTTGAATAACAAAGAACAGTTCTTGTCGGAACATTGCAGTCCACACAGAAGCTGATGTAACCAGTGGTGCACTCTGTGAGCCCATCAATATCCTCTCCATGTGGCTCACAGAGTGCCTGCCAGTCTGTCACCTCAAAACAACCTTGGAGTGCCTCATAAGCCTCCTCCGACCATTTCCTCACTGTCCTCGAAGTTGCAGGTTTACTCTTCACCAGAGGCACGTAGCAGGGTTTGAGATGCACCAGATTGTGATCTGACCTTCCCAATGGGGGGAGGAGAGGAGCTGTATGCATCCTGAATATTAGCATACATCAAATCCAGAGCCCTCTCCCCTCTGGTTGTACAGCTCACATACTGCGTGAAGTTGGGCAGTGTTCTAGCCATGGTAACATGGTTGAAGTCACCTGAGATGGTAATGAGGGCACTCGGGTGCTGAGTTTGTAATCTGGCTATGACGGTGTAAATGATGTTACACACTGACGTCGGGTTGGCAGAGGGAGGGATGTACACAACAACCACAATTGTATGTGAGATTTCCCTTGGCAAATAATATGGCTGGAGTCCAACAGCAAAAAGTTCAATATCTGGGCTACAAACATGTTCCTTGATCGTAATATGACCAGGATTGCACCATCTGTTGTTTACCAGAAACCTTATGGAGCAGTGAGCAGAACACCAGTGTCCTTTGTTCTTGGCTTTGATGCCTTCGTCTTTTTAATCTGGTTTGGCGCTTAAATTGGCCAAAATCAGTTCAATTTTTGCACTAGGGCCTGGGTCACACTTCTTCCATTTAGCTTCAAGCCAGCCCCAGCAATGGCAAACATTGGTTCTGATGCACTATCAATTACTCCTAAAGACTGGAAGTAGAGTAAATACTGAAAGGCTTTTATTAACAGTGAATGGACCAACGTCCATGCTGAGTATCTGTTTTGGACTGAGGGAGGATCAGTGACACAATCGCCTTTATTCAGGGGTCTGTGAGAGGAGCCCCAGGAGCAGTCAGCAGAGGGGCGTGTCCAGACATGTCCAGACGGGTAATCCAGTTACAACCTATGTATATGGTTTACCACATTCACCCCTCCTTTTTAAAAAAGAGAGTCCCGCGGGGTGAAGTGACTGACAATATTTACAACAAGTATATTTGCAGGTCAAGTCTATCAGGCGGTCGAGTCCGTCGCTGTGATCTACGTAACACCAGTACTGATTGCACTGGTGACGGTGGTTGTGCTGGCTCCGGCCTGACTTGAGGTTTCAGCATGTTAGGCATCGGTAATCCCTCGTGCGTGTGCATCGTGCCCAGTATGGGAGTGTCGTGTGGTGTCTGTGTAGGGCTTGGAGTGCGCGGTATCTCGTGGGTATATATATCGGTGGGTACGGGGTCAATAGTCACCACGGAGTGTTCAGGGTAGGGGCCTGGTGCTCCTGTGGGCGCTAGGTCGCGTCTGGAGACTGTGTCCTCCCGCCTATCAGATAAAACCACGTAGACATACTGGGGGTTCGCATGAAGTAAGTGAACCCTCTCGACCGTTGGGGAGTATTTATTGCTCCTCGCGTGTTTCTGGAGCAGTACCGGCCCCGGGGATGTCAGCCAAGTTGGTAGGGTGGTCCCAGTGGTCGACCTCCTGGGAAAAGAAAAGAGCCGCTCATGAGGGGTGGCATTGGTGACTGTGCATAACAGGGAGCGGATGGAGTGGAGTGCCTCGGGAAGGACCTCCTGCCAGCGGGAGACTGGCAATCCCTTTGACCTGAGGGCTAAGAGTGTGGCTTTCCACACCATGGCTTTCTCCTTCTCCACCTGTCCACTCCCCCGGGGATTATAGCTCGTGGTCCCACTAGTTGCAATTCCCCTAGCCAGCAGGTACTGGCGCAGCTCGTCACTCATAAACGAGGACCCTCGGTCACTGTGGATATAGCATGGGTATCCGAACAGAGTGAAGAGCTTGCGCAGGGCTTTTATGACTGACGTGGTAGTGGTATCGGGGCAGGGGATGGCGAAGGGGAACTGCGAGTACTCGTCGATTACATTAAGAAAGTACACATTGCGGTCGGTGGAGGGAAGGAGGCCCTTAAAGTCGACACTCAGTCGCTCAAAGGGGCGGGTGGTCTTGATGAGTTGTGCCTTTTCGGGTCGGTAGAAGTGCGGTTTGCACTCTGCGCAGACTTGGCAGACCCTGGTCATTGTCCTGATCTCCTCAAGGGAGTAAGGCAGGTTCTGGGCTTTCACAAAGTGGGAAAGCCGGGTGACCCTTGGGTGGCAAAGATCTGCATGTTGGGCGTATAGCCGGTCGATCTGCGCGCTGGTGCATGTTCCCTGGGATAGGGCATCGGAGGGCTCGTTGAGCTTCCCAGGCTTGTACATGATGTCATAGTTGAAGGTGCAGAGTTCGATTCTCCACCTCAGAATTTTATCATTTTTGATTTTGCCCCGCTGTTGGTTGCTAAACATGAATGCGACTGAGCGCTGGTCAGTCAGCAGGGTGAACTTTTTGCTGGCGAGATGGTGCCTGCAGTGCCTAATAGCTTCCACTATGGCCTGGGCCTCTTTCTCCACCGCGGAGTGCCGAATTTCAGGGCCTTGAGGGGTACAGGAGAAGAACACCACTGGTCTTCCCACCTGGTTGAGGGTAGCAGCCAGCACGAAGTCGGAGGCGTCACTCTCTACTTGGAAGGGAATGGCCTCATCCACCGCATGCATTGCTGCTTTGGCAATGTCCCCTTTTACGTGGCTGAAGGCCGCACGGGCCTCGGCAGAGAGGGGGAATGTGGTGGACTTGACCAGGGGGCGGGCCTTGTCTGCGTAGTTAGAGACCCATTGGTCTAGAATTTTTTATTTCTGCATAAATATGACCTAAAATGTGATCAGATCTTCACATGTCCTAAAACAAGGTAAAGAGAACCCTATAAAAATTATACAAAAATCATTATTCTTGTCAATGTATTTATTGAGAAAAATGATCCAATATTACATGTATTTGTTGGAAAAAGTATGTGAACTTTTGCTTTCAGTAACTGGCGTGACCCACTAGTATAGCAATAACTTCAGCCAAACTTTTCCAGTTACTGTTGATCAGTCCTGAACATTGGCTTGGAGGAATTTTAGGCTATTCCTCCTTACAAACCTGCTTCAACTCTGGGATGTTGGTGGGCTTCCTTGCGCGAACTGCTTCCACAACATTTCTATAGGATTAAGGTCAGGACTTTGACTTGGCCATTACAAAACACAAATTTTCTTCCTTTTAAACCATTATATTGTTGATATACTCTTGTACTTTAGATCATTGTCTTGTTGCATTATCCAACTTCAATTAAGCGTCAGGTGATGGACTGCTACACTGACCTTCTCCTGTAAAATACCTTGATACAATTTTGAGTTCACTGTTCTCTCAACGATTGCAAGCTGTCCAGATTCTGAGGTAGCAAAGCACCCCCAAACTGTGATGTTCCTTCCATCATGCTTCATAGTTGGGATGAGGTTTTGGTGTTGGTGCACAGTGTTTTTCCTCCTTCAAACATAGTAGGGTGCATTTCTACCAAGAAGTTGAACTTTTGTCTCATCTCTCCACAAAACATCATCCCAGAAGCATTGGGGAACCTCCAGGTGCTCCTTTGCAAACTTGAGACATGCAGCAATGTTTTTTTGGAGAGCAGTGGTTACCTTCATGATGTCTTTCCATGAACACCGTTCATGTTTAGTGTTTTTCTCATAGTGGGCACATGAACAGATACTTTAGCTAGACCTTAACAGATTTCTGCAGGTCTTTGCTGTTATTCTTGGTTTCCTTTTCACCTCCTTCAGCAACACACTTCGTGCTCTTGGTGTGACCTTTGCAGGACGCCCACTGCTAGGGAGAATAGCAACAGTACTGAGTTTCCTCCATTTGTAGGCAAATTATCTTGCTGTGGATTGATGAACACTTAGGTCTTTAGAAGTGCTTTTGTAGCCTTTTCCAGCTTCATGCATCTCTACAAGTCTTCTTTTAAGGTCCTCTGAAAGTCAGTTTGATTGAGGCATGGTGCACGTAAACAGATCTTTCTTGAGAAGAGCAGGCTCTGTCAGTAACGTGACTGTGTGCTTTTTTTTAAAAGGCAGGGCACCTCTCAACCCACACCTCTAATCTCATCTCATTGATTGGAACACATGACTCCAAGTAGCTTTTATAGAAGGTATCACACCAGAGGTTCACATACTCTTTCCAACAATTACATGTAATATTGGACAATTTTTCTCAATTAATAAATGAACAAATATAATGTCTTTTGTGTTATTTATTGAACAGGGTTCTCTTTATTTAGTTTTAGGACTTGTATGAAGTTCTGATTACATTTTAGGTCATATTTATGTAGAAATGGAGCAAATTCTACAGTGTTCACAAATATTCTATCACCACTGTATGTCTTATTATGGTCTTGATAGAGGGATGAAAATCAGCCATGATGAAATGGCATTGCAGAATTGATGGGTCGAATGGCACACTTCTGATACTATATCTTATGATCTTAAGGCTTAATAGATTCTACATTTATCAATGTAAAGAAAATAGATATAGAGATGCATACTGTAGTTACAACATTTATTGCCAGATAATTTTGCCTATGCAACATTGCATTAATTATAGGGAACGTGTAATTTTATACTTTCCTATTTTACCTATAGGGTCTGGTCTTCAGGTATGCACACTAAAGAACAAAACGTGTTGCACAAGAAAGGTGGAAGATCAGTACCAGTCAGCAGCTCACCAAGATCTTCAACATTTGCTTCAAACAACCAGCTCAACTCTGAAATATTTGATATCACAGAATGCAGCTGATTTTCAAGGTAACCAATAATCTGTGTCAATTGAAGTCATTCAAGTGCTTATAATTTTGCCTGCGCTCTTTATTATCTGCCAACACAACAATGTGTGCAGCCAGAAGTAATGACTGTATTACTGCAGAAAAAAGTGTGGAAATGAATTTGGATGATACTTTTGTGCAGGAATCAGTATAGTTCACCCATACACATGGATTGTTTATTCTTGTGTGTCTGGTCAGCTTTTTTTTCTGGTTCTGAAGAATGTTGATGTTTGGTTTTTCTATAAACGTAACTGGTTTAATTTTCATAATGACTGGTACTTCAGTTGTGAAGATTTGGATGCTTAACAGTGTACTTGGATACCTGCAAGTGATACACTTGCAGTATATGACATTGGCACATAGTTTTTCATCTGAATAATATTACATTTAGTGCTAAGTACAATCCAAATTCCTGTCGAGTCAGATAGTGGGACTTCTCTATGGTAAGGTGAGTACTGCGACTGTATTGGTCCTACAACTAAAGACGTAAGCATTTAGGATGAACAATCTCCTTGATATCTCAGGAAAATTTGATTTCAAGTTACATTTGCCATTCCAAAGAGACAGCTTCCTTTAAGTTATATGTTTGTTAAACTTTTGTTTCTTGTAATGAACACATTTTACTGAATATTTACAATAACCCATGTTAGCTTGAAAATAATTGTTACATCTTTTGATCTACTGAATTTCAGTTGTCTGACCCAAATGAATAATCATGTTATTTAGTTATACACGCAATTACATTGGAAATATCCTGTAGATGTAGAAGGCCATTTAAAATAAAAATAGTGACAATGCTGAATCGTTTTATAACGTTCTGAACAACTGCATAGAAACTCTAATAGGAATGGTAGGAATGCAGTGTTAAATGCAATGTTTGTTTAAGATGAGGTTCAGAATAAAATAAACTTTTCTGCTAGATCTGTGTAGCTTCTTTCTGTGGTAGTCATTTCATATTGCTATAGTTTTTGTGAAAAACAATTTGTGTTAATGCTTTCTTGGGTAGTCAAAGGTAACAAAATGTGAAAAAATACCACAGCTCTATGTGATGCAAGCATGCTGAATGGACAATAAAGGACTTAAGTAACTAAATTTCTAAAAGCAGAAGATTGTTAGGTGCATTTAGAAAAGTTAAAGGAAAAGGGATACAATGAAGTTTCAATTTCCAGTTATTGGACTTTGATACCTCATATTAAGTTGAGTAAAAGAAACAAGAAAATGTGATATAAAAGCAGCACAACATTAAACTACCATTACAAGATTTAAAAAAATAATTTACAGTAAAAATAGTCCAATCTTTTAATAGTGATGGTACTATATATAGTACTTTTGAAAGGAGTATATATAAGCATAAAATATTGCAATGAAATTGAGAATTTGGGTATTTGTAGCTGATATTTCATCAAAGCAATGTCTAATGCTCACATCTGCTAAACGAAGAAACATTGCTTCCTCCAAAGCAACTCCTTGATACAAAATTGGATTGGCATTCCTTAACTAGATACAGCATTTTCACAGAGAGCTCCAAGTTTTCAGCCTCATGCTATCACTTTTATATATACAGTGGATTCCATCAGTTAACCAGGGTAGTCGTTTATTTGGGACAGCTCTCAAAGAACTGAAATTTAATCGAAAAAAATTGCCGGGATTCCCTTTCTTTATTTGGTACATTATTCTGCTTAATTGGTAAAGGAGACAGTTGCTGTACAGTTTCTCATTAGTATCAGTTGTGTGCACTTTAAATACTACGCCATGCTTATAGAGGGCAGCATTAGTTTTGTGAGCTTGTGTTCAAAAAGCAGTGACATTTGTCACTAATTTTTGGTGAGAAAAAGGCAATAAGACAATCCAGAACTGTTTTGCTCACTGTGGTTTCAAGCATTTAGGCTTGGAGATGCCAGAAGTGGCCGGGAGTGAAAATGAAGCTATTTCACTTCTTCAACAAGTTAGGAACTATGAAGAATTTGGAAGTATCAACAATCATTTTGAATGTCACAATGAAAATGAAGACTTGGAGGTTGCAATTGTTGACAGCATTATATGAATTCAGTCCATGATCTGCACTAGATGTCTGTGCTGATTTTGTTGATTTACCGTCAATCAGAAGAACACAGCAGTGTACAATGGATGCATTCCTCCGTTGATAACTATTAGGATCTAATGCACATTTTTAGAGTAGCAGTAGTAGTAGTATGGGTATGTTCTTATTTGTTCTGTACTTCCTTTAAATCCATAGTTTGTCTTTTTTATACCTTTTTAACTACTCCCATGAAACTTTGGCTGATTGGGGCAGCCGCTTAATTGAGCCAAAATGTACTGGTCTCTTTGTGTCCCAAATATTGCTCAAATTTAAATGGCATACAAAATGGTTGCACAAAAATAATCAAGAAGAATTAAAATCTTTGAATTTTTTTTGTAAGTTGTAGATTAAAAACCTAAAACTAACATGAGCATGAATGGAGCTTTCTGCATTCTGGGTTTTGATTGCTGCCTTTCTTTGACTAGAACAGACAACCCCAATAGGCGGACCGCGGGTCAGGTCTGGACCTCGAGAACCAAATGTTTGGACCCCTCCAACCCATTGGCACTTATGTGAATGCACCTGTCATAACATGTAAATAAAGCGCGCGCTGCTCTAATTTATTTTAACCTAATCCCATACCGTACACTTGACCTACGCCCCCATAAAGCGCGCGATCTACTGCGCACTATCTACGATTCTTGACTAGACAGCGGCACGCACCAGCTACTCGCCTGTCATCTAAGAAGTGAATCTGTCATCTTAAAGCGAATCTGTCATCTAAACGAATTGTTACCAGTAGTAAGTCACGGACCCTAAACCAAGAACAACATGGCCTGCGTGAAAAAGCGCGAAGTCGGCCAGGAAAACCATCGGTTGAAATTGACTGGACTGATCAGTTTTGTTTTATTTTACCGGACCATGCCAATGCTAAACCGACATGCTTAATACGCATGCAGTCCGTAGCTGTCTGCAAATCAGAAAATCTGAAGCGGCACTTCAACACTATGCATGCTGCCAGTTTTAAGGCCAACTACCCTGCAAAATCAGATCAACGCAAACAAAAAATTGCAAGTATGGTAACATCATGTAAGCACTCCGTTTCTACTATCTGTAAGTCAACATCTGCACAAGAGAGCGCAACAGCTGCATCACTGCATGTGTCATGGAATCTTGCCAAAGCTAAGAAGCCATTCACTGATGCTGAGTTGATTAAAATATGTGCAGTTGATATGGTTGGCGAAGTTTTAAGTCAAGATGAGAAAACCAAGGAAACTGTTGTGGAGCTATTAAAGACGGTGCCATTGTCAGCTAACACGGCAACAAGAAGAGTAGAAGTTTTAGCGGAGGAGTGTTTTTCCAATCTACTCACCGATTTGGAGAAAGCAGAAGCCATATCACTAGCCATAGACTCGTTCTGTGACTGAACCCATATGGAAGAGCTATCTGTGTTTGCAAGATTTTTTGATGGGATGACCTTTTGGGAAGAGCTACTTTGTTTGCTTCCTCTGCCTGGGCGCACAACTGGGGAAATAATTTTTAATGAATTGACACAGTTCTTTCAGAAGAATGGCTTGGATGTGATCAAAATTGTGTCCGTTGTCAACGATGGGGCTCCGTCAATGGTGGGACAACACAAGGGCTTGGTAAGCAGGTTTGTCGCTGTTAACCCAACGCTCTTGGCATTTCATTGCATTATTCACAAATCAGTGTTGTGCGCTAAACTGTGTGGGTAAATGAAAGAGGTGATGGATACTGTGACGAGATGGGTAAATTTTGTTTGTGAGAGTCCTAGTCTGCAACATCGCCTTTTCAGAGCATTGTCGGAGGAAATGTCAGTGGAACACAAAGATCTTTTGCTGCATAATGATGTTCGCTGGCTGAGCAAAGGCCGTGTGTTGGAGAGGGTGTGTGACCTGCGCGATGAGCTTGTGTCATTTTTATCCAGCCTGCAGAGCCAAAAAGCCCAAGGATTTATGAGGTTTTTAAGTGACAACAAGGTGATGGCACATGTTCTTTTTTTTGTGTGACATCATGTCTCATCTAAATCAACTTAATCTGCAATTACAAGGCAATAACCACACTGTTGCGGACATGTACGAGGTGATTGAAGCTTTCTGGTCAAAGCTGAACCTTTTGGGGAGAAACATTTACGGGAGAAAGTTGCACTTTCCACGTCTGTGGGAGCATTGCAAGAAGAATAAAATGCGACAGGATGCAGTGATGAAGGATCGCGTAATGAGCCTGGCAGAAAACTTCAGGGAACGATTTGAAAGCTCCCCTAAACTCTCAGGTGACATCCTCCTCTTCCTGAGACAGCCATTGTCCGTTTCAGCTGATGGCCAGTGGACTGCAGAGGCCAAAAGGCTGGTGCCGTGCATAGATGAGGCAACTCTTCAGATGGAGGAAATGGGAACATCTTGTTTGCTCAAAGCACAACACAAGGATGTTGGGGTGAGTGACTTTAGATCAACGTGGTTCCCCAAGCTTAATTCAAAAACACGAGAGCAGTTGCAATGCTCCTACTCGCACTGTTCCCCTCCACGTACATATGTGAGTCATCGTTTTCTTCAATGAACTCTATCAAGAACCAGGACAGAAACAGACTCTCCATTGCACATCTTGACCAGTGCTTCAGGATTGCCACAACAGAATACAGGCCCGACATCTGAAGGATTGCCTCATCCCATCGCTGTCACTTCACTCACTGATTGGTGAGTGAATCAATTTATTTTTGTCCATTTGTCAATCTTATTGTGGTATAATAATATTACAACAACAATAATACTGATAATTTCATTTATATCTACACTTCATACTTCAAATGCTACATAGCTTAATTAAAAAGAACAAATAGATTAAATGAGAGAACAGAAACAGTGGAAAAGGCAGTACTACTAAAACTCTTTGTGTGGAAGATAAGTGGTGAAGACTACCGTGATTACTGTGTGTGTGTGTGTGTGTGTGTGTGTGTGTGTGTGTGTGTGTATTTTAAGTCCCAGATGAGTTCTCAATCTGACAGCTGAAAGTTGTGATAGCTAGAGTCATAATTAAATGGTCGGTTTTGTACTTACTTTGTTTCAAGAGTGCATTTTTTTTCTTGTGTGACCCACAACACAGTCTTTGAGAATCCCAGGCCTAAATTATTACTACTACCACTACTAGTACTACTACTACTATTAATAATAATAATGATAATAGCGGCAACAACAACATCTGCCCAGAAAACAACTTACTGGCGCAATGAAAAAAAAACCTTGAACGTTTTCTCCCTTGGCCTGGCATGCTTGACATAATTTGGCCGTTGTAGAAAACTAACTGGGGAACCCTGGACTAGAATATACACTCAGTGGTTGCTTTATGTGATACATCCTGTATCTAATAAAGTGGCCACTGAGTGTATATTATAGTCATAGTCATAGTCATACTTTATTGATCCCGGGGGAAATTGGTTTTCGTTACAGTTGCACCATAAATAATTAAATAGTAATAAAACCATAAATAGTTAAATAGTAATATGTAAATTATGCCAGGAAATAAGTCCAGGACCAGCCTATTGGCTCAGGGTGTCTGACCCTCCAAGGGAGGAGTTGTAAAGTATAATGGCCACAGGCAGGAATGACTTCCTATGACGCTCTGTGTTGCATCTCGGTGGAATGAGTCTCTGGCTGATTGTACTCCTGTGCCCAACCAGTACATTATGTAGTGGATGGGAGACATTGTCCAAGATGGCATGCAACTTGGACAGCATCCTCTTTTCAGACACCACCGTCAGAGAGTCCAGTTCCATCCCCACAATATCACTGGCCTTATGAATGAGTTTGTTGATTCTGTTGGTGTCTGCTACCCTCAGCCTGCTGCCCCAGCACACAACAGCAAACATGATCGCACTGGCCACCACAGACTTGTAGAACATCATCATGGTCTTTCTGCTATTAGTAACAAATGTCACTGCTTTTCAAACACAAGCTCACAAAACTAAGCTGTCCTCTCTAAGCACGGTGTAGTACCACTTCAAGGTTCAACGTGTGGTGCTTTCAGAGATGCTCTTCTGCACACCACTGTTGCACCGTGTGGTTGTTTGAGTTACTGTTGTCTTCTCTGACCTTTCCCATTAACAAGACCCACAGAATTGCCACTCACTGAATGTTTTTTTTTGTTTTCATACCATTCTCTATAAACTCTAGAGACTGTTGTGCGTAAAGATCCCAGGAGCTCTGCAGTTTCTGAGATATTCAAACCACCCTGTCTGGCACCAACAATCATGTGATGTAAAGTCACTTAGATCACATTTCTTCCCCATTCTGATGCTTGGTCTGAGGAATAACTGAACCTCTTGACCATGCCTGCATGCTTTTATGCATTGAGTTGTTGGTACATGATTGGCTGATCAGATATCTGCATTGTGAAGCAGGCGTACAGGTTTCCCCCGCCATCCGAAGGTAGAGCGTTCCCATGAAACGGTTCATAAGCTGGAATGTCGTAAAGCGAAGAAGCAATTATCATTTACTTATATGGGAAAATTTTGTGAGTGTTCGCAGACCCAAAAATAACCTACCAAATCATGGCAAATAACACATAAAACCTAAAATAACAGTAATATATAGTAAAAACAGGAATGATATGATGAATACACACCCTATGTAAAGTAGAAATACTTTTCCACAATCATTGCCGGCACTGTTCTCCGTAGCGAAAATCTCACGCAAGCGCTCTCGGCAGAAAATCTCACGCAAGCGCTGTTGGCAAAAACACTCTCTCCAGTAACCTTTAAGCTATGAAGCTGCCAAATCATACCAAATAACACGTAAAAAGTACACAGCCTATATAAAGTAGAAATAATATATGTACAGTGTAGTATCACTTACGGGAATTGGGAAGACAGCTTGCCGAGCACACTGATAATGGTGTGTTAGACTGAGTTGTTGGAGTTTGGGTGGTACAGGGGCTCCACCCTCTGGGCAGCGAACCGATACTGATCCACAAAGCATGCAGGGGTACAGTGGTAGCCGGGAGGCACACTGCACATCTTTAAGAAAAAAGCTGAAAAAAACATGCTAATTAATTAGGTGCTGCCTGGCACATAAGTGTTGGCCCAGATCCGAGGCAACACAATCGGCAATCGTCTCTGATCTGGGCTGACACTTATGAGCCGGGCGGCACCTAATTTATTAGCATGTTTATTTTGGCTTTTTTCTTAAATATGTGCTGTGTGCCTCCCGGCTACCGCTTCATTCTCTGCGAATCGGAATCTGTCCGCGGCCTGGGGATTCGGGTGGTGGGACACTGAGGTGTCATGTCATCGTCGTCTGTTTCCATTAGGGCACGCAGCTCATCTTCTTCTATATCTGCCTGCCTCGATGTCGAAGGACGGGGTTCGTCGTCTGCTGTGGCTGACGTGGAAGGCTTGCTTGACTGCTGAGCCTTGTGCATTTTTCTATCATACAGTTCTTTGTAAGCACTCAAACCATCTTGCGAATTAAAGTCATACTTTATCATTGCAGCAAAAATCTCACGCAGTTGCTTCACGTTCAGTTCCTGGATGACTTCACTTTCGCTACTGAATTTGGTTTCGATTGTTATCCTTTCCTCTTTCAATTGCATCAGCTCTTCACCTATCAGTTCTTGGTCATGGGATGCCCAAACCTCTTCAACATCATCTTCGTCAGCTTCCACAAACCAAACTCACTTTGTCCTTACTTTGTTTACCACGATCGAAACGTTTAATTATGTCTAGTTTTACGCTAAGTGTAACACCCTTACGAGCTCTTTTAGGCTTTTCCAATACCTGAGAACTCATCTTGCAAACGGATGCTCACAGGCACGTGTTTAAGCAATGCCGGCGAGAATGCCGTTCCGAATCCAGGGGAGAGCGGCTGCTCGAGGCGCTCGCTGCCTTTTATCGCGTGCTGCTTTTTTCGCGCGCTGCATTTCTTTGTAACAGTGAAAACACCTTCTGTTAGTGAAAACAGGGAACTAATGTAGGTCTTTCGTAACAGTGAGGTTTCGTAAAGTGAACGTTCAAAAAGCGGGGGACACCTGTACTTGTTAAAATTGCCGCTGAGTTACTTGATACATGAATTTGAAACATCGGTGTACTGGTAACCCTGCAGGTGGCACTGTAATAAGCATCTTTTTATATAAGTGTGATAACAGATTCTGTCTCATGGTGTGACCTGCATTAACTGCACTATGATTGTTCAGAGTGTAATTCCCTGAGGATCAGGCAACCTTCTCTTTGGATTCATCTTAACTTTACACCACATGGAACATTTTCAGCAACATTTTGTTTCTGTATTTATAATTTCTCAATTCAAAATAGTGATTTAAACGAAATAATGAAAATAGTTATGTATTTTACTACATTTAAATTCACCCATTAAATCATCCTCTCAGTTTTAATGCCAAAACTCAAATTTAACTCTGCAGATATGTCCTGGTAATACACACAAAATACTAGTGGAATTCAGCAGGCCAGGTAACATCAAAGTAAGAGACTAAGCATGAGTCCTGATGAAGGGTCTCGGTTCAAAACCTCGACTATTTACTATTTTCCATAGATGCTTCATGGCTTGCCGAATTCCTCCAGCATTTTGTGTGTATTACTTTGATTTCCAGCGTTTGCAGATTTTCTCATGACAGTTATGTCCTGGTATTGTTTTTATAAGTTTGGTCTTTGTTATTCTATCCACAGGTAAGTAGGATTGTTTTTCTATAGTTTTCCCACAAGGAAAAGTAAATAAATCATGTTCTGCAATACTGAAAGGAACTGTCTACATCACTCTATTTCTAACTTCTTTGTGCAAAAAACAAAACTGTCCAAGTGGTGTTCTTGGCATAAGAGCGTAGTTTATTGTAATTCAGAGCAGCAAGCATTTCACTGTACAGTAGTTTAAATACATTGTGCTATCCCACTCATACAAATTTTGTATAGAATTAACTTTGACTTTTTAAAATTAAGCAACCAACCTATTTTATGTACATATACTCATGTATTTAAATTAGTCCATCAAGTAGGCAGCCATTTGACATATTTGTATTTTGATTGGTTATTTTCACATCTATTGAACAATCATTTAAAAAATATCCACAGGTACTCTAAAGCCTGCACATATTATTCTATAAAGTCTTGTTTTTGAGTAATCATTGAAATCATCAGAACCAAATTTTGATTACAGACCAAGCTATAATGTACTGCATGAAGCAGAGAAATAATTACTTTGCTCTAATTTCCCTATCATTATCTTTCTTAAAACAAGTACAATTTATTTTGTTATTCCGGTCTGGCACTTTGCTGGAAAATCTATGTTTGTCTAAAGAGTACCTAATAATAAGCAGTCTGGATAATATTGCAAGCATCGCTAGTAGTATTTCAAGTGCTTGTGACAGATATTATCTTCAAATGACTTAATTCAGAACTACCTGGTCAATGTTTTGGAATGATACAAAATGACCCAGAAATGCCAATTCTGGGAAAAAGAGTTGACTTTCAATTGCATGATGTAACAAACAAATATAGATGCAGTTGAATTTCAAGGCAATGTAGTCCATCACGTCATCTCCATATGTTTGAATGAATGTACATACAAATAGTCCTGACAATACACCAGCAGATTATTTTTTAAGCACTTTCACTTTGTAAGTATACAATACTCATTTGAATTAGCTTAGAATGCTATTTCCAAAGAGACCTTTCCTATTGTAGCCTTTTAAGCAACTTTTCTCATGCTTCTGCAGATTTTTCATGGCGGATAAATTGCCTAGTTTTAATTCTGAACAAATTGACATGTGGAATATAATCACTTCCTGTGTGGCTTGAAAAATGTACTCAGAATTTTCGAGGTCTGATCGAAGTGATTGTAATCATTGTTTCTGTCACCTCTTATGTCCTTCAGTTTAGTGTCATTGTTAAATAAATGCATTGGATGGGACAGCTTGATTCAGTACTCAGCAGTTTAATTCAGTATTCAATGGCAAACACTTTCAAAGGCTTGCTTGACACATCCTTATCCAAATATAATGGTGGCATTTGGAGGATAGACAAAAATTTTGTGAATAATGCTTGCCTTGACATGCTGAAATTTGAATGTGTGAAAACGAGCACATACAAATTTACTGAACAGTTAATGGGAATTTGATAAACAGTCTGGTTCTTTGAAACAACAATCCAGTTAGTCATTTCCGTGTCCTTTCAACATAGCTCTGCGGTTTCTTTTTCCCTTTAAGTACATTTCATAGTGTTTCATCTACATTTTGCTGTCCTTTCAACCTGCACATTTTGGATCACATAAGTTTGTTGAGTTTTTGCCTTGAAAATTCCAAATAATACTTCTCATTCTAAGCCTAAAATTTAAGTCTGTGAGCTTGGGGAATCAAATTCTCTGTCTCTACAGATAGTTTCCTTTTGTAAAATTAATTTTTGATTTTGAACTTAGTCAAATTCCCATTTAGTTTTCCTCTTTTCTAAGCAAAACAATGGCCTCTTCTGTCCATGTTTCAGAACTCCCTAAAGCTTGTTACCACTGTAGTAAACCTCAAGTGAAACATAATTTCTAGTCCTGTTCTGTCAAATATGAACAGTAGTACTATGTAGTACTCAATCTGCATCAAACTTATTTGAACATATTTTCAATGGAGATGATAATGTGTTGGATACTGAACCATGCTTTATCCAAGGACATGAATAGCTTAATATCATTATGCTGATCAACCTAGAGTTCCAGATGTGACAACTTGCAAGGTAGAGTCCATTGGTATTTACTGAGTGATGCAGATATTAAGACGATTACATGCATCTTTATTCTTCATTAAGTCTACAGTAAAGTTCCAACAATCTGGACTTTAATGCAGGGTCAGCAAATTTCCTGAGCTGTTCATGCTATTTATTTAATAATCCATTTTAATTCACTGTTTTTTAGATATTATTTAGATTTATAATAAATCTCCCAGTGAACCAGATAATTTCACAGGGAAGTTGGGATAAAGGGGACATAGCCAATGGAGAGGGAGAGTGAGGAGCAGAGGCCTGACGAGCTCAATGTTAGCCTGGAACTAGGGCCCAACATGTGAAAAGTGAATGTGGGAACTGGGGCGACAGAGGGTGAAAGGAAGCGCTATCACTCTGATATCAAACTACATTGAGACAGAGTACAGGAAGGAGATAAAGAGTCAAAGTGGCATAGTGCCACAAAAGCACCTTTCCCTTATCAGCAGAAATAATTGATCATGACTTCCGTGGCGGATGCATGCCGCTATTTGTACAAATACATCAAATTAGTTGCGTCACAGTTTGTTACATGGATGCCAGAGAATAGTGGTCTGTGCTGAAAACATTATGGTCACATCCCTCCCTACCACTGGTAGTATTGACAGGAGGTGCTGCTTGAGAAGGCAATGTGTGTCATCAAATATTCCTATCATCTGTGCCATTTTATTTTGTCATAGCTACCAATGGGCAGAAGGTTCGGAAGCTTGAAGTCCCACAACACCAGGTTTAGTGCACTATGATCACTTGCACTAAAATGGATTTAGGTTTTTTTCTATTCTAATTCTATTTCTCCTTGTAAAAATAAATTGTATAATTTATATCTAATTTCTTTTTCTTGTGAATGCTGCTGTGTGCCTGTGATATTGCTGCAAGTAAATTTTTCATTGCACCTGTGCATACGTGTAGTTGAGTTTGACTTTGACCTTGAGGTCATTGGGAGCTTTTAAATTCCAGGGTCTAAGTATCATCAGCAATTTGAACTGGACCAGCCACATGGATCCTGTGATCAAAGAAGTACATCAGTGCATCTACTTGCTCAAAGCTAAGGAAATTTGGATTGTCTCTGACGGAACTTAGCAGTTTTTACACGGTAGTAAGCATGCTATCTGGATGCATCACAATTTGGTGTGATCGCTGCTGTGCCCAAGACTGCAAAATATTGTAAAGGGTTGTGAACGCAGCCCAATCCATCTCACAAACCAGCCTCCCCTCATTGGCGCCATCTCTACTTCCCATTAAACTGGGAAAGCTGCCAACATAACCAAGAACTCTTCCAATCCTTTCCCTCTTCTATCCCTTCAGGTAGAAGGTACAAAAGCTTGAGAGCATGTACCACCAGGTTCACAGATAGCTTCTATCCCACATTATCAGACTCCCATGCACTAAGTAACACACTCTTGATCTCCCAGTCTGTCTTGTTGTAGCCCTTGTACTTCATTTCTCTATCTACACTGAACTTTCTCGGTTACTGTGATACCATATTCTGCATTCTGTTTTCCTTCTTTCTATTTTAGTATACTAATATATAGCAGGATCTGTCTGGGCAGTATGCAAACAAAAAAAACCTTTTCATGTTCTGAGGAATCTATGTGACTCCCTTGTCCACTTGTCTTGGGATTTCATCCTTACAGCCGTGACAAATGCTACATCTGCTTTTTCACCTCCTCCCTCACCACCATTTAGGGTCCCAAATAGTCCTTCCAAGTGAGGCGACACATCATCTGTGTGTCTGTCTGGGTCTTCTGTTGTATCTGGTGCTCCTGTTGTAGTATCCTTTACATCAGTCAGACCCAACACAGATTGGCGGACCCCTGTTTTGAGCATATCTAGTCTGTCTGCCACAAAAGACAGGATCTCCTGGTGGTTCCCCATTTCAATTTTACTTCCTGTCCCTATTTGACATCTCTAGGGAGCGGTGTCTCAGAAAGGCAGTGTTCATTATTAAGGATGTCCAGCACCCAGGGCATGCCCTTTTCTCACTGTTAACATCAGGTAGGAGATACAAAAGCCTGAAGGCACACACTCAGCAATTCAGGAACAGCTTCTTCCCTTCTGCCATCCGATTCCTAAATGGACA
The DNA here is from genome assembly GCF_030028105.1 of Mobula birostris. Lineage (NCBI taxonomy): Eukaryota > Metazoa > Chordata > Chondrichthyes > Myliobatiformes > Myliobatidae > Mobula > Mobula birostris. Next base: position 138,587,708 of record NC_092374.1, on the reverse strand, counting down.
TTGAAGCTTTGAACACTACCTCGCTTTTTTTAATATACAGTATTTCTATTTTTGCACATTTTTAAAAAATCTATTCAATACATGTAATTGATTTATTTAATATTATTATTATTTATTTTGATTCTGCAAGATTATGGATTGCATTGAACTGTTGCTGCAAAATTCACAAATTTCACGTCACATGCTGGTGATAATAAATCTGATTCTGATGCTGATTCCTATTCTGACATGTAAGGCCTTCTCTCCCTCATGATGAGGAGGAGCACCCCACATTCTGTCTGGGTAACCTCCAACCTGATGATATGAACATGGATTTCTGATTTCTGATAACGTTCCCCCTCCCTCCTTCTTTCTTTTTCCCTTCCCCATTCTAGTTACTCTCTCACCCCCTTCTCTTCTGACTTGTTCATCACTTCTCTCTGATTCCCTTCCTCCTCCTCTTTCTTCCATGGTCTAGTGTCCTCTCTTATTAGATTCTTTCTTCTTCAATCCTTTACCTCTTTAATTTATTCCCTCCCAGTTCCTCTGCCTTTATCCCCCCTCCGCCACATATCCATCTTCCCACATACCTGGTCTCACCTATTACCTGCTATCTTGTTCTCCTTTCTTTCCCCCCGCTCTCCCAACCTTATTCTGGTTTCAGTGTCCGTATTTTTCAGTCCTGATGAAGAGTCTTGGCTGGGCAAAACCTCAAATGTTTATTCCCTCCACAGATGCTGCCCGGCTTGCTAAGTTCATAAAACATAGAACATCGAACATAGAATAGTGCAGCACATTACAGGCCCTTCGGCCCACAATGTTGTGCCGACCCTCAAACCCTGCCTCCCATATAACCCCCCACCTTAAATTCCTCCATATACCTGTCTAGTAGTCTCTTAAACTTCACTAGTGTATCTGCCTCCACCACTGACTCAGGCAGTGCATTCCACGCACCAACCACTCTCCGAGTAAAAAAACCTCGCTCTAATATCCCCCTTGAACTTCCTACCCCTTACCTTAAAGCCATGTCCTCTTGCATTGAGCAGTGGTCACCTGGGGAAGAGGCGCTGGCCATCCACTCTATCTATTCCTCTTAATATCTTGTACACCTCTATCATGTCTCCTCTCATCCTCCTTCTCTCCAAAGAGTAAAGCCCTAGCTCCCTTAATCTCTGTTCATAATCCATTCTCTCGAAACCAGGCAGCATCCTGGTAAATCTCCTCTGTACCTTTTCCAATGTTTCCACATCCTTCCTATAGTGAGGCGACCAGAACTGGACACAGTACTCCAAGCGTGGTCTAACCAGAGTTTCATAGAGCTGCATCATTACATTGCGACTCTTAAACTCTATCCTTCGACTTATGAAAGCTAACACACCATAAGCTTTCTTAACTACCCTATCTACCTGTGAGGCAACTTTCAGGGATCTGTGGACATGTACCCCCAGGTCCCTCTGCTCCTCCACACTACCAAGTATCCTGCCATTTACTTTGTACTCTGCCTGGGAGTTTGTCCTTCCAAAGTGTACCACCTCACACTTCTCCGGGTTGAACTCCATCTACCACTTCTCAGCCCACTTCTGCATCCTGTCAATGTCTCTCTGCAATCTTCGACAATCCTCTACACTATCTGCAACACCACCAACCTTTGTGTCATCTGCAAACTTGCCAACCCACCCTTCTACCCCCACATCCAGATCATTAATAAAAGTCACGAAAAGTAGAGGTCGCAGAACAGATCCTTGTGGGACACCACTAGTCACAACCATCCAATCTGAATGTACTCCCTCCACCACGACCCTCTGCCTTCTGCAAGCAAGCCAATTCTGAATCCACCTGGCCAAACTTCCCTGGATCCCATGCCTTCTGACTTTCTGAATAAGCCTACCATGTGGAACCTTGTCAAATGCCTTACTAAAATCCATATAGATCACATCCACTGCACTACCCTCATCTATATGCCTGGTCACCTCCTCAAAGAACTCTATCAGGCTTGTTAGAAATGATCTGCCCTTCACAAAGCCATGCTAACTGTCCCTGATCAGACCAAGATTCTCTAGATGCCCATAGATCCTATCTCTAAGAATATTTTCCAACAGTTTTCCCACCACAGACGTAAGGCTCACTGGTCTATAATTACCCAGACTATCCCTACTACCTCTTTTGAACAAGGGGACAACATTTGCATCCCTCCAATCCTCTGGTACCATTCCCGTGGACAACGAGGACATAAAGATCCTAGCCAGAGGCTCAGCAATCTCTTCCCTCGTCTCGTGGAGCAGCCTGGGGAATATTCCATCAGGCCCCGGGGACTTATCTGTCCTAATGTATTTTAACAACTCCGACACGTCCTCTCCCTTAATATCAACATGCTCCAGAACATCAACCTCACTCATATTGTCCTCACTATCATCAAGTTCCCTCTCATTGGTGAGTACCGAAGAGAAGTATTCATTGAGGACCTTGCTCACTTCCACAGCCTCCAGGCACATCTTCCCACCTTTATCTCTAATCGGTCCTACCTTCACTCCTGTCATCCTTTTGTTCTTCACATAATTGAAGAATGCCTTGGGGTTTTCCTTTACCCTACTCGCCAAGGCCTTCTAATGCCCCCTTCTTGCTCTTCTCAGCCCCTTCTTAAGCTCCTTTCTTGCTTCCCTATATTCCTCAATAGACCCATCTGATCCTTGCTTCCTAAACCTCATGTATGCTGCCTTCTTCCACCTGACTAAATTTTCCATCTCACTTGTCACCCATGGTTCCTTCACCCTACCATTCTTTATCTTCCTCACCAGGACAAATTTATCCCTAACATCCTGCAAGAGATCGCTAAACATCGACCACATGTCCATAGTACACTTCCCTGCAAAAACATCATCCCAATTCACACCCGCAAGTTTTAGCCTTATAGCCTCATAATCTGCCCTTCCCCAATTAAAAAAAAATTCCTGTCCTGTCTGATTCTATCCTTTTCCATGATAATGCTAAAGGCCAGGGAGCGGTGGTCACTGTCCCCCAGATGCTCACCCACTGAGAGATCTGTGACCTGACCCGGTTCATTACCTAGTACTAGATCTAGTATGGCATTCTCTCTAGTCAGCCTGTCAACATACTGTGACAGGAATCCATCCTGGACACACTTAACAAACTCTGCCCTATCTAAACCCTTGGAACTAATCAGGTGCCAATCAATATTAGGGAAGTTAGAGTCACCGATGATAACAACCCTGTTACTTTTGCACCTTTCCAAAACCTGCCTCCCAATCTGCTCCTCTGTATCTCTGCTGCTACCAGGGGGCCTATAGAATACCGCCAATAGAGTAACTTATTCCTTCCTGTTCCTGACTTCCATCCATACTGGCTCAAAAGAGTATCCTGCAACATTACCCACCCTTTCTGTAGCTGTAATAGTATCCCTGACCGGTTATGCCACCCCTCCTCCTGTTGCCCCCCACCCCCCCCATCCCTTTTAAAGCACTGAAATCCAGGAATATTCAGAATCCATTCCTGCCCTGGTGCCAGCCAACTCTCTGTAATGGCCACTACATCATAATTCCTCTGTGTTGCTTTTCTTTGTATCTTGATACACATGGCAATCAAAAACTACTATCACTAAGTAAATCTTGAAAGCATTTATCCAGGTGGACAAAGTGGAGTTTTCATCTTTTGCAAGTGTGTTCAAAGGTATTGATAGAATTCAAATCACCAAGACTAGGCGCCTTACCTATTTAGAAAACTTATGTGTTGAATCATAAATTTAGCTTTGAGTATCCCTATGGGATTGTCTCAGTTACTGAATATATTTAGATCAATTATTGCACTTTAAATAGATGAAACCCTTGTTTTAAAATGACAATAGAGTTTAATCTGTGTAAATGTGAGACGTTATATTTTGGGAGGTCAAATCTAAAAGGAAATTATACAGGAAACTGTTATATAGCACTGTTGTACAGAAGGATCTTGGTGTCCAAATCGGTAGCTTGCTGAAAGTGATAACACAAGTGAATAGGGTGATTAAGAAAGCATATGACATGTTCTCCTTTATTGATTGAGGCATTAATATAAAAGTTGGGAAGTGATGTAGAAGCTGTATAAGACATTGGTTCATCCACATTTAGCATATTGTACAGTGTGGATTTCTGGTCATCACTCAGGAAAGACAAAATTGAGACTTTGAAGAGGGTGCAGGAGAATTTTATCAGGATGCTGCCTAGATTGGAATATAATTGCCATAAGAGCAGGTTGGACAAATTTTGGATTATTTTGTCTTGAGTGTCTGAGGCTAAGTAAAGGGTGATGACCAAATAGAAGTTTGGAAAATTATGAGAGAGTAGGTATTCAGTGTCTTTTTTTTTCCCTAGGGTGGACATATAAAATTCAAGAGGACATAGGTTTTTGAGTAAAGTACTTTTTGTTTCCTCCCCACAGGGAATATTAAGTGAGTGGAATGTAATGCCAGGGTAGATGTTGAAGCAGATATGAGAGAGATGATAAAGAAGCATCGGACAGACATGGATAGGCAGGGAATAAAGGATTTTGGAGGCTTATGGGATTAGTTTAGGTTAACAGCATGATTGGTGCTGTTATGGTCGTCTGAAGGGCCTGTTCAAGGAAATGAGCAGGTAACACTTTGGAATTCTAATGAAATTGAAGTGATGTGAATTGAGATAAAACTTTTCCCAGTAGTTAAACCTTGCATAAAGAAGAATGTTTTGGTTCTTGGAGATTCATCACCAGAGCCCACGAATATTGAAGGTGCAATTGATATCGGTGGTCCAACTATCTTGAGATGTTTCAGCAATGACATTTCTTCCATTCAGAACTGGGGATGTTTATTGAGCTCCACATGAAAGTTTTCAGATAATGAAGCAAGCTTTGGTAGATGGGCTGATAAGTGGCAAATTCCATTTGCACTACATGAACTGATTTGAACAAGATTGAGTTTAATTACTTACCTTTAAGTAATTACCTTTGAGTTTAATTACTTAACAATCAACATTATTGTATTAAGTAATATTATTGAATATCCTACTCAATTATGTCAATACTCTACAAATCATCAGTGACTAGAACCTGAAATGGCTAACTGTACCATAGCCACACGAGCACATGTATCATGTGGCATTTGGTGCATGCCCGACATTCCATTTTTCCCACCAGTTCTTACGCTTTGGGAAGATACCTGATGTTATAAGACCATAAGACCATAACACAAAGGAGCAGAAGTCAGCCATTCGGCCCATCGAGTCTGCTCCGCCATTTTATCATGAACTGATCCATTCTCCCATTTAGTCCCACTCCCCCGCCTTCTCACAATAACATTTGATGCCCTGGCTACTCAGATACCTATCAATCTCTGCCTTAAATACACCCAATGACTTGGCCTCCACTGCTGCCCGTGGCAACAAATTCCATAGATTCACCACCTTCTGACTAAAAAAATTTCTTCGTATTTCTGTTCTGAATGGGCGCCCTTCAATCCTTAAGTCATGCCCTCTCGTACTAGACTCCCCCATCATGGGAAACAACTTTGCCACATCCACTCTGTCCATGCCTTTCGACGTTCGAAATGTTTCTATGAGGTCTCCCCTCATTCTTCTAAACTCCAAGGAATACAGTTCAAGAGCGGACAAACGTTCCGCATATGTTAACCCTCTCATTCCCGGAATCATTCCAGTAAATCCTCTCTGTACCCTCTCCAACGTCAGCACATCCTTTCTTAAATAAGGAGACCAAAACTGCCCAAAGTACTCCAAATGAGGTCTCACCAGCGCCTTATAGAGCCTCAACATCACATCCCTGCTCCTATACTCTATTCCTCTAGAAATGAATGGCAACATTGCATTCGCCTTCTTCACTACTGACTCAACCTGGAGGTTAACTTTAAGGGAATCCTGTACGAGGACTCCCAAGTCCCGTTGCATCTCCGAACTTTGAATTCTTTCCCCATTTAAATAATAGTCTGCCCGTTTATTTTTTCTGCCAAAGTGCAAAACCATACACTTTCCAACATTGTACTTCATTTGCCACTTCTCTGCCCATTCTTCCAATCTATCCAAGTCTCTCTGCAGACTCTCCGTTTCCTCAGCACTACCGGCCCCTCCATCTATCTTCGTATCGTCAGCAAACTTAGCCACAAGGCCATCTATTCCATAATCCAAATCGTTGATGTGCAATGTAAAAAGAAATGGCCCCAACACGGACCCCTGTGGGACACCACTGGTAACCGGCAGCCAACCAGAATAGAATCCCTTTATTCCCACTCTCTGTTTCCTGCCCATCAGCCAACGCTCTATCCACGTATGTAACTTTCCCGTAATTCCATGGGCTCTTATCTTGCTAAGTAGCCTCATGTGTGGCACCTTGTCAAAGGCCTTCTGAGAATCCAAATATACAACATCCACTGCATCTCCCTTGTCTAGCCTACTGGTAATTTCCTCAAAAAATTGTAATAGGTTTGTCAGGCAGAATTTTCCTTTAAGGAACCCATGCTGAGTTCTGCCTATCTTGTCATATGCCTCCAGGTACTCTGTAACCTCATCCTTGACAATCAACTCCAACAACTTCCCAACCACCAATGTCAAGCTAACAGGTCTATAATTTCCTTTTTGCTTCCGTGCCCCCTTCTTAAATAGCGGAGTGACATTTGCAATCTTCCAGTCCTCCGGAACCATGCCAGAATCTCTCGACTTTTGAAAGGTCATCGCTAATGCCTCCGCAATCTCCACAGCTACTTCCTTCAGAACACGTGGGTGCATTCCATCTGGTCCGGGAGATTTATCTACCTTTAGACTGTTCAGCTTCCTAAGTACTTTCTTTGTCGTAATTGTGACTGCCAACACTTCTCTTCCCTGCTACCCTTGAGTGTCAGGTATACTGCTGATGTCTTCCTCATTGAAGACTGATGCAAAATACTCGTTCAGTTCCTCTGCCATCTCCTTATCTCCCATTACAATTTCTCCAGCATCATTTTCTATCGGTCCTATATCTACTCTCACCTGTCTTTTACTCTTTATATACTTGAAAAAGCTTTTAGTATCCTCTTTGATATTATTTGCTAGCTTCCTATCATAGTTAATCTTTTCCCTCGTAATGACCTTCTTGGTTTGCTTTTGTAAGGTTTTAAAAACTTCCCAATCCTCTGTCTTTCCACTAATTTTTGCTTCCTTGTATGCCCTCTTCTTTGCTTTAACTTTGGCTTTGACTTCTCTTGTCAACCACGGTTGCATCCTTTTTCCGCTCGAAAATTTCTTCTTTTTTGGAATATACCTGTCTTGCACCTTCCTCACTTCTCGCATAAACTCCAGCCACTGCTGTTCTGCTGTCTTTCCTGCCAGTGTCCCTTTCCAGTCAACTTTGGCCAGTTCCTCTCTCATGCCACTGTAATTTCCTTTACTCCACTGAAATACCGACACATCAGATTTCGGCTTCTCTTTTTCAAATTTCACAGTGAACTCAATCATGTTATGATCACTGCCTCCTAAGGGTTCCTTCACTACAATCTCTCTAATCACCTCTGGTTCATTACACAATACCCAATCCAGTACAGCCGATCCCCTAGTGGGCTCAACAACAAGCTGTTCTAAAAAGCCATCTCGCAGACATTCTACAAATTCTCTCTCTTGAGATCCAGTGCCGACCAGATTTTCCCAATCCACTCGCATGTTAAAATCCCCCACAATTATCATAACACTGCCCTTCTGACAAGCCTTTTCCATTTCCAGTTGTAATTTGTAGTCCACATCCCTGCAGCTGTTTGGAGGCCTGTATATAACTGCCATCAGGGTCCTTTTACCCCTGCTATTTCTTAGCTCAACCTATAAAGATTCTGCACCTTCCGATCCTATAGCACCTCTTTCTTACTAGTAAAGCCACACCTCCCTCTCTGCCTACCTTCCTATGCTTCCAATACACCGTGTATCCTTGGATGTTCAGCTCCCAGAGACATGCATCCTTTAGCCAGGTCTCAGTGATGGCCACAATATCATACCTGCCAATCTGTAGCTGTACGACAAGATCATCCACCTTATTCCTTATGCTGCGTGCATTTAAGTATAACACCTTAAGACCAGTATCTGATACTTTCTGCTTTGATTTCACTGCAACTTTATTGCACTGCAACTCATCCCAATGGCTACAAATTTGCCCCATCACCTGCCTGTCTTTCCTGACATCTTTACTACTCACCATCTTAGATTTATTTCTGTTTTCCCCTTCCTCCGCTCTGTCATTCCGGTTCCCATCCCCCTGCGAAATTAGTTTAAACCCTCCCTAACAGCTCTATTAAACTTTCCCACCAGGATAGTGATCCCTTTCGGGTTCAGGTGTAACCTGTCCTTCTGGAACAGGTCATACTTCCCCAGAAGAGATCCCAATTATCCAAGAATCTGAAGCCCTGCCCCCTACACCAGTGTTATGCTGACACTTTGTTCAGAGAGTAGCTCCAATAACACTCAAGAAGTTCTACACAATCCAGGAAAGGGAGCCTGCCTAATTGTCACCTCATAGATGGCCTTGTATATCCACTTTCACCACTAAAGTTATCCCTTGTTTGCATTGTGTACCAAAAATGTGTTACACGTGCTTAGAAGAGTCTGTAGTTCTCAAATTGATCTCACCAGCTCCCATGGAACTTCAAATCCAGAATGAAAACTAGTCATTCTGAGTAATTGCTCAAGTAGGATAAGACACATTAATAAGTTGAGCAACAAACCATTTGTTGGAGGTATTCAGTGGGTTGAATATCATATGTAGGAGGAAAGAAATTGCTGATGTTTTGTTTAATATCTCCTAAGCCTATGACTTCCGCTGCCAATGAGATCAAGCCTGCACACTGTTCTGATTTGGAATGTCATGCTATTCCGTCATTGTGGCCATGCCAAAATCTTGCAACCACACATTCAACAACACTTCAGATGCATTGAATGCAGTGTTTCAGAGGTGTGGCTTACCATCATTACTGAAGGATAGTGGCGGTGGGAAGCAAATGCTGGTTGACCCAGTGACAGATGGAACTCTATGGACTGAACTTGTAGAAGTAAAGAAAATTCTATTGTATACTCTTGCTGCTTTTAGAAATATGTATTTAAAATTTGTTTTAGAGTGGAATGCAATAGTGGATCTTCAGACTAAACAATGCCACTCTGTGCTACTTCACAAGATTTGTTAATCATCATAATTTTTTGGGGGAAGTCACTAAGCCTCCCTAACAAAAATAAATTCCCCCAACAGAGGTTAGCCAATGCAAGTATGAGGATTTATCACTTCTGTGAGCTCTGAAAAGGTTGAGGTTGGTAGATTGCATTTACAAGTGCCTCTGACAAGTATTCACCCCCTTGGAAGTTTCAGAATCGGAATGAGAATTAGGTTTATTATCACTGACATGTGACGTGAAATTTTGTTAACTTAGCAGCAGCAGTTCAACGCAATACATAACCTCGCAGAGAAAAAATAATAATAGTAAATAAAATTTAAAAAATAAGTAAATCAATTACAGCATATGTATATTGAATAGATTAAAAACGTGCAAAACAGAAATACTATATTTTTTTTTAAAAAGTGAGGTAGTGTCCAAAGATTCAATGTCCATTTAGGAATTGGATGGCAGAGGGGAAGAAGCTGTTCCTGAATCGCTGAGTGTGTGCTTTCAGGCTTCCGTACCTCCTACCTGATGTTAACAGTGAGAAAGGGGCATGCCCTGGGTGCTGGAGGTCCTTAATAATGGATGCTGCCTTTCTGAAACACCACTCCCTAAGAATGTCCTGAGTACTTTGTAGTTTTCATGTTTTGTTGTTTTAACATTGAATCACAGTGGATTAGTTTGGCTTTTTTGACACAGATTAATAGAAAAAGACTCTTTTGTGTCAAAGTGAAAACAGATCTCTACAAAGTGATTTAAATTAATTACAAATATAAAACACAAAATAATTGATTACATGAGTATTCCCCCCCCCCCCCGCCCTAATATGACACACCAAGTCATCACCGGTACAGCCAATTGGTTTTAGAAGTCACGTAATTCGTTAAATGGAGATCACCATGTGCAGTCAAGATGTTTCAAATGATTGTAGTAAAAATACACCTATATCTGGAAGGTCCAACTACTACTGAATTCAGTATAATGGTCAAAATTACACCATGAAGACTAAAGAACACTGGAAGTAACTCCGCGAAAAGGTTATTGAAAAGCACAAGTCAGGAGATAGATAAAAGAAAATTTCCAAGTTAGTGAATATCCCTTGGAGTACAGTTAAGACAATCATTAAGAAATGGAAAGAATATGGCACAGCTGTAGATCTACCTAGAGCAGACCATCCTCAAAAACTGAGTGACTGTGCAAGAAGGGGACTAGTGAAGGAGGCTACCAAGACAACTGGAGGAGTTAAAAGCTTCAGCTTCAGTGGCTGAGATGGGAGAGACTGCACATACGACTGTTGCCTGGGTGTTTCACCAGTTGTAGCTTTATGGGAGAATGGCAAAGAGAAAGACACCGTTGGAAAAAAAACTCAAAAAATTTGGGCTCGAGTTGGCCAGAAGGCATGTGGGAGACTCTGAAGTCAGAACGCCGGAAGTTCTATAGTCTGAGGAAACCAAAATTGAGCTTTTTGACAATGAGACTAAACACTATGTTTGGCGTAAACCAAACACTGCACATCATCAAAAACACACCATCCCTACTGTGAAGCATGATGATGGCTGCATCATGCAGTGGGGATGCTTCACTACAGCAGACCCTGGAAGGCTTGTGAAGGTTAAGAGTAAAATGAATGCAGCAAAATACAGGGAAATCTGGAGGAAAACCTGATGCAGTCTGCAAGAGAACTGCGACTTGGAAGATCATTTGTTTTCTAGCAAGACATTGGACCCCCCCCCCCGCCCCCCCTGCCAATCATAAAGCCAAAACAACACAGGAATGGCTGAAAAATAACAAAGTTAATGACCTGTAGTGGCCAAGTCAGAGTCCAGACCTCAATCCAATTGAGAATTTGTGACTGGAAGTGAAAAGGGCTCACGATCCCCATGCAATCTAACAGAGCTTGAGCAGTTTTTAAAATAGAATGGGGAAAGTTGCAGTGTCCAGATGGGCAAAGCTGATAGAGCCCCATCCACACAGACTGAAGGCTGTAATTGCTGCTAAAGGTGCATCTACTACATACTGACTTGAAGGGGATGAATACTTATGCAATCAGTTATTTTGTATTTTATACCTGTAATTAATTTAGATCACTTTGTAGAAATATGCTTTGGCTTTAACCCAAAAGAGAGACTTTTTCTGTTGATCAGTGTCAAAAAAGTCAAATTAAATCCACTGTGATTTAATGTTGTAAAACAATAAAACATAAAGACTTCTGGGGCGGGGGGGGCGTGGTGAATACCTTTAATAGGCTCTGTATGTGCTTTGATTTACCCTTCAGAGCCTGGATGTCTTCATGAATCACTAGTGCTTGTAATTACTGTAAAAAATCTCAGCCATTAGTGATTCTCCATGTCCAGGGAACTCACAAGTTTCTTTTTTCGTTGGTAGCCTGCATTACGTTTCCCATTTCCTGCATAGCACCTTGACAAGGGCTGGTCTTAGGGCATAGTCCAGCGCCTTTTTCTCTTGGATTTTGATTTTTGTCTCTGCCTCAATAAATGAAGCTAAGTACCTTAAAAATTTAAAAATTAAAAGTTTGGATTTATTTTCAGATGGCTCCCTTATGTCTTTTGAACAATTATCTAACAAATATAACTTACGAAGAATACATTTTTTTAGATATCTCCAAGTTAGAAATTTCCTAAGTACCATACTTTCTTCCTTTCCGGCGTTACCCCCTACATATATTTTAGATACTATAATTAACCTTAACCCGTGTCAGAAAGGTGTAATGGCTATTACTTATGATACTACCATGAAACTTAGGATAGCCCCATTCGATAAGATTAGGTCTGATTGGGAAAAGGAATTGGGCTTTACTATTTTGGCGGATGACTGGGAGCATATTTTACAACTAGTCACTACTTCCTCTATCTGTTCTAAACGTTCCCTAATTCAATTTAAAGTTGTTCATAGAGCACATATGTCTAAAGATAAATTAGCTCGTTTTTATTCTCATATTAACCCTCTTTGTGAAGATGTCATGGGGAGATAGCTTCCTTAACTCATATGTTTTGGTCCTGTCCTACTCTGGAAACTTTTTGGAAAGACATTTTTAATATTATCTCAAAGGTATTGAATACAGATATTTCTCCCCATCCTATTACTGCTATCTTTGGATTACCTAAAGCTTCCAGTAATCTTTCCCCTTCAGCCTGTAGAATGATTGCATCTCTTACTTTAATGGCAAAAAAATGTATTTTACAACATTGGAAGGAGATTACTGCCCCAACTACGTTTTTTTGGTTTTCTCAAACGATACTATGTTTAAATTTGGAAAAAATCAGAAGTAATCTTTATGATACTTCAGTTAAATTTGAACAGACCTGGAGATCTTTTATTCAACATTTTCATTTAATGTCACTTTTTTTTTCTCTTCGACCATATTTACATTCCCTTCTTGGTTTTTAACTGTTATTAATGGAGGTCAGGTTTGAGGACGTGATTGTTTAAGTTGTTTAATTCTACTTGGTACCTAGTTAGCCCATTGCTTTGCTTTGCTTTTTAGGTTAGTTGCACGGTGGGTTTTTTTTTTGGGGGGTTTTTTCTTCTCCTCATTGATATATATGGAAAATTAGTATACTGCTATATTACCTTGTTATTTTATAACTAAACTGCACTGTTTCTACTGTTTTTTTATGTATTAATATCTCTTGTAAATTTATATCACAACAGTGTATTAGTTTCTATATGTTTTACCTTTTGTGTACTAATTCAATGAAAAGATTTAAAAAAAAGAAAGAAAAATTAAAAGCAGGAGCTTGATGGAAAATACCATCAATCTCTGTGAAATGTGATTTGGCAGTCTCCACTGAATTGAATTAAATTGACTTTATTTCTAGCATCGTTCACATACATGAGGAGTAAAATTCTTTACATTACTTCCCTGTCTAAATGTGCAATGTGTATTCATAGTAATTTATTATAATTTATAATAAATGGAACAGTCAATGTAACATAGAAATACACTCAATCAGCGTGAGCTAATCAGTCTGATGGCCTTGTGGAAGAAGCTGTCCCGGACCCTATTGGTCCTGGCTTTTATGCTGTAGTACCATTTCCCGGACGGTAGCAGCTGGAATAGATGTGGTTGGGTTGACTCGGGTCCCCAATGATCCTACGGGCCCTTTTTACACACCTGTCCTTGTAAATGTCCTGAATCATGGGAAGTTCACATGTATAGATGTGCTGGGCTGTCCACACCACTCTTTGCAGAGTCCGGTGATTAAGGGAGGTGCAGTTCCCATACCAGGCAGTGATGCAGCTAGTCAGGATGCTCTCAGTTGTGCTCCTGTAGAAAGCTCTTAGGATTTGGGGGCCCATACCAAACTTCCTCATCCATCTGAGGTGAAAGAAGCGCTATTGTGCTTTTTTCACACACAGCAGGTGTGTACAGACCACGTGAGGTCGTCGGTGATGTGGATGCTGAGGGACTTGAAGCTGTTTACCCTCTCAACCCCAGATCCATTGAGGTCAATAGGGGTGAGCCCATCTCCATTCTTCCTGTAATCCGCAACCAGCTCCTTTGAAGGAGACATCAAAGTTGCTGGTGAACGCAGCAGGCCAGGCAGCATCTCTAGGAAGAGGTACAGTCGACATTTCAGGCCGAGACCCTTCGTCAGGACTAACTGAAGGAAGGGTGAGTAAAGGATTTGAAAGTTGGAGGGGGAGAGGGAGATCCAAAATGATAGGAGAAGACAGGAGGGGGAGGGATGGAGCCAAGAGCTGGACAGGTGATAGGCAAAAGGGGATACGAGAGGATCATGGGACAGGAGGTCCGGGAAGAAAGACGGGGGGTGGGGGGAAGCAGAGGATGGGCAAGAGGTATATTCAGAGGGATAGAGGGAGAAAAAGGAGAGTGAGAGAAAGAATGTGTGCATAAAAATAAGTAACAGATGGGGTACGAGGGGGAGATGGGGCCTTAGCGGAAGTTAGAGAAGTCGATGTTTATGCCATCAGGTTGGAGGCTACCCAGACGGAATAGGTCTGGGAATAGATGGAATAGACCTGAGTGTGGCTTCATCTTTACAGTAGAGGAGGCCGTGTATAGACATGTCAGAATGGGAATGGGATGTGGAATTAAAATGTGTGGCCACTGGGAGATCCTGCTTTCTCTGGCGGACAGAGCGTAGATGTTTAGCAAAGCAGTCTCCCAGTCTGCGTCGGGTCTCGCTAATATATAAAAGGCCACATCGGGAGCACCGGACGCAGTATATCACCCCAGTCGACTCACAGGTGAAGTGTTGCCTCACCTGGAAGGACTGTTTGGGGCCCTGAATGGTGGTAAGGGTGGAAGTGTAAGGGCATGTGTAGCACTTGTTCCGCTTACACGGATAATTGCCAGGAGGGAGATCAGTGGGGAGGGATGGGGGGGACAAATGGACAAGGGAGTTGCGTAGGGAGCGATCCCTGTGGAATGCGGGGGGGGGGAGGGAAAGATGTGCTTAGTGGTGGGATCCCGTTGGAGGTGGCGGAAGTTACGGAGAATAATATGTTGGACGCAACGGGAGACCCGACGCAGACTGGGAGACCGCTTTGCTGAACATCTACGCTCTGTCCGCCAGAGAAAGCAGGATCTCCCAGTGGCCACACATTTTAATTCCACATCCCATTCCCATTCTGACATGTCTATACACGGCCTCCTCTACTGTAAAGATGAAGCCACACTCAGGTTGGAGGAACAACACCTTATATTCCGTCTGGGTAGCCGCCAACCTGATGGCATAAACATCGACTTCTCTAACTTCCACTAAGGCCCCACCTTCCCCTTGTACCCCATCTGTTACTTATGTTTATGCACACATTCTTTCTCTCACTCTCCTTTTTCTCCCTCTGTCCCTCTGAATATACCTCTTGCCCATCCTCTGGGTCCCCCCCCCCACCCTTGTCTTTCTTCCCGGACCTCCTGTCCCATGATCCTCTCGTATCCCCTTTTGCCTATCACCTGTCCAGCTCTTGGCTCTATCCCTCCCCCTCCTGTCTTCTCCTATCATTTTGGATCTCCCCCTCCCCCTCCAACTTTCAAATCCCTTACTCACTCTTCTTTCAGTTAGTCCTGACGAAGGGTCTCGGCCTGAAACGTCGACTGCACCTCTTCCTACAGATGCTGCCTGGCCTGCTGTGTTCACCAGCAACTTTGATGTGTGTTGCTTGAATTTCCAGCATCTGCAGAATTCCTGTTGTTTGCCTTTGAAGGAGAGGTTCTTTTCTTGACACCACTGTGTCAGAGAGATGACTTCTTTCCTGTAGGCCACCTCGTTATTGTTTGAGATAAGGCCAATCAATGTAGTGTAGTCAGCAAATTTAATTAGCAGATTAGAGCTGTGGGTGGCGACACAGTCATAGGTACATAGGGAGTAAAGGAGGCAACAGTAGAGTTTGGGGAGTCCAGTCATACCATCTGCCAATGATCTGATAGGAAGTCCAAGATCCAGCACACAAGGCAAGGTCGATGCCAAGATCTCTGAGCTTCTTGTCGAGCCTGGATGGAACTATGGTTCTGAATGCTGAACCGTAGTCCAAAGCAGCGTTCTCACTTAAGCATCCTTCTTCTCCAGATGTTTAAGGCGAGCTCTGGGGAGCTCTCAGCTAGTCACCAAAAGTAATAATTTACAGCTTCCTTCATTGGAGATGTTATCATTAATCCTTGCCTAAGACACCACAATAGGGGTGTGGAGGTAGAGGAGGAGAATCAGAGGGCCCAAAATGTGTTGGCAGTGCCATTCTTATTTCCCGGACATTCTTTTGGGGATCTGTATCCATTCCCTTTCCTAGAGATTTGTAAATACAGAATAATATGGAACAGTCACCATTCCTTAACATTCATCAAAGTCTATGGTATGAGGTCTTTGTTAGTTGGCCTCTCTTAGCTTTAATTCCAGTGGAAGATAGATGTAATAATTATGCTGGACAATAAAGATTTTGCTTCCTGAATACTTTTGGGTGTATCTTATGGATTCTGGGCTGCTAATAATGAAATTTGCCTTTCACATACCATTGTTGTTTGAAATCATCTATATTTATTATTTCACTTCATAATTCAAATCAGAATAACTGATGCCAAGGTTTAGGAAGGCAATTTTGTTGGTCCATGAATCAAACAGGTCATTAATGTCAGGCAATTCGAAGAAATTCTGGTGGGACCAGAGAAAATCACTTGGAAGGCATTCAAGGATGTTGTTGAAGATTTTATTGGCAACTACAGTGCACCAAACTACGTGCAGCTGGTCGAAACATGCTTCAAGCATACAAAACCATAAAGTACAACATGTTACTAAAGATTAATTTTCTGCATTCCTATTTAGACTTCTTCCCTGCAAATCATGGCGCTGTCAGTGATGAGCATGGTGAATGTTTTCAGCAGGACGTTGCGGTCATGGAGAAACGGTATCAGGGCAACTGGAATCCATCAATGCTGGCTGATTATTGTTGGACATTTGAACAAGAATCCTCACAAGCTGAGTACAAATGAAAATCATCAACAAGTCATTTTTAGCTTAGTTGAACTATTGCAAGGTATCAGCACTGTTATGCAATTAAATGCATTATATTCAATAACATTTAATTTCTTGCTTCGAGTGAAATGAGTAGTCTGGAATTATATTTGTGTTCAGCTTCAAGTGGTCTAATTCTGAACAAACAACATTTCGAAAAAAATTGTTGTACAGTCTTACTGAAGTCCTCTAACCTTGTTGCAGAAAAGTTCTCAGCAAGATCACATAAAGTTGGAAATAATTGGTGAGAAGCTTTCATCCAAGTACAGAGATTTACTGAGGCCCTCAAGCAAGAAAATAAATAATAGAGATGCATGCAGAACTTTACAAAGTTTTCTGTTTCAGAAAGTTGGTCTGTGGTAGATCATTGTCCTCAATGAACATTTTTTCCATCATTAACTGCAGCTGTTGTTATAGGTGAGGTCAGCAGACAGTGGCTAGATATGGATTCCGATCTGATTCTGTGTAGTGGCTGAAACTATTCAGGTGCCTTGTATGTAATCAAGAATTTTGTGCAAATGACAGCAAACTTTCAAATTGTTTTATATTAGAACATTGAACAGGAACAGACATTCGGCCGACAATGTTGTGACAAATTAGTTCAATTAGTAATCGAATGGCTAATTAAGCTAATCTCTTCTGCCTACACAATGTCCATGCCCTTCCATTTAGGGCATCATGGTAGCATAGCCATTAGCACGATACTATTACAGCTCAGGACGCCAGCCCTGTGAACACGTAGGTTTCCTTGGGGTGCTTCGGTTTCCTCTCAGTCCAAAGGTGAACTGGTTTGCAGGTTAATTGTTCATTGTAAATTGTCTCATGATTAAGCTAAGGTTAAGTAGATGGGTTGCTGGGTGGTGTAACTCATTGGGCTAGAAGGGCGTTGTATCTGTAAAGAAAATCCTCTCATTCATGTGTCCATCTAAACATCTCTTAAAAGTCTCTAATCTTTCTGCCTCTACCACAACTCTAGGCAGCACGTCCCAAGCATACGACACTCCCTGTGTTTTAAAAAAAGAATTACCTTTTACATTTCCTTTGAAATTAACCCCTCTCATCTCAAATGCATACCCTCTGGTTTTAGACATTTTGACCCTTGGAAAAAGATATTGTATGTTTACTCTGACTCTGCCTCTCATAATCTTATAAACCTCGATCAAATCTCCCTTCCCTTCAGCCTCCGTCACTGCAGAGAAGACAACCCAAGTTTGTCCAAACTTTTGTCATAGCTCATGCCCTCTAATCCAGGCAATATCCTGGTAAGCCTCTTCTGCACCCTGTCCAAAACCTCAACACTCTTCCTTTAATGGGGCAGCCAGAACTGATCTTACTGTTAGAAGAACGCTCCTCTCTGGATTGAAAATGGACAGTAATGGTTGTAAATCAGTAATAAGGGTAAACTCTCTCCCATACAAGTACTGGTTGAAAGGTTTTACACCCCAAACCAGACTCAAAGCCTTCCTTTCAGTCAGGTTTAAGTTTTCTCTGCAGTGGTAAAGGAACATGATGCAAAGGCTATTGGGTGTTCACATCTGTCACTCATAACATGTGATATGACTGCACCTGTGTGAGGTGTCACAGGCAAGTTTCACCAGGTGATGTGAGTACAGTGTCTGACATGACAATTTCCTTCACCTTTTTAGAAAGCCGGCTTACACTGCTTTGTCTTTTGGGATTTCTTCCTGATCTGTAGTAATAAGTCAAGGGGTGGAGCTCATTAGCCAGGTTTAGCAGGAACCTGTTATAGTAATGACAAATCCTAAAAAGAACCTCAACGGTGGCACGTTCTTTGGCCTTGGGGTATCTACCATTGCTTGAGTTTTCTCGGCACATTTGTGTGATGCTGGTGCGTCAGTGGTGTGACCACGGTAAGTGATGCTTGGTTTAATAAATTCACACTTGTCATGTCGTGCTCTGAGCCTATAATTTTCTGATCTTTTCAGCACTGTTTTCAGATTTCAAAGATATTTAGATTCAAGTATGTTTTTTAATCAGAGAATGTATAACCTTGAGATTTGCTTGCTCACAGGTAGCCACAGAGCAAGAAACCTGAAAGATCTCATTGAAAGAAAAAAAAGAATAAAAATAAAAATGAAAGACCAACACTTGATGTGCAAGAGAAAAGAAAAATCAAATCACGAAGAGAATTGAAGCAAACAGCAGCATTCCGAATCAAAATTTACCCTCGGATCCGAACCTTGGAGCATCCCAGAGTAGGCTCAAAGCCTCACTTATGTCCATCATGATAGTGGGCACAGAGCACAGCAGCCAGGACAGTCTTCCTAGCCTCAGTGGTGTGGAGATGATCATCACAGAGAACAAGGGAAATTGGCTCTCATCCCACACACACCCTGTCTTTTCAGTCTCTCTGGGCTGATGTTTAAATTGACCAAACAACAGAACAGTGAAAGGCTCTGGTGCCCTGGAGAGAGGTATGAAGATCGTGGAGTGCGAGTGAAATCAGCTCTGGCCTCCAATCTGGCCTGGCATTTAGATTGTCGAAACAGCGGATCGTACCTCACATTAGAACCTGGGTACTGTGAAGGGCACAGGGCCTAGACCATACCTCCCAGCAACTCGCTCCAAGCCCAGATTTCGCCATCCAGCCCAAAGTGGCATCAAGCTCTTCAATTCAGCTTGGCGCCTAGAGCAATCCAACCGCACCCTCGGGCCTGCTGTACGGGCATTGGAAGTCCATCTGCATTCATTAGAAATGAATCGTGCCCCAAACCAGCAAAGTTCATTGAAAGCAGCACATACAGAATGCTGCAGGAACTCAGCAGGTCAGACACCATCCATGGAAATGAATAAAACGTTGATGTTTCAGGCCGAGACCCTTCTTCAGAACTGGAAAGGAAGAGGGAAAACGCTTGAATAAAAAGGTGGGGGGAGGGAAAGGAGGCTAGATAGAAGGTTATAGGTGAAACCAGGTGGGTAGGAAAGATGTAAAGGACTGGTGAGGAGGAAAAGAGTGTTCTATAGGAGAATGGGTCCTGGGGGTATGCTTTGCCTTGGGTGCTGAGCAAAGAAGCACTAACATATGCTTCATCTAACATTGTCTGGGAACAATCACAGACAGTTTAAGGGTATGCCACTTCACAGATTGTATCATGTGACTAAATGCTCTCTGATGGTTCTGTTGGTGCAATCTTGTTTAATGTAAACAAATTTTTTTTGACCTTTGGGTAGAAGATGGCACTGGTAAAGAACAGTGATGCCTTACTGGCAGCAAACAAAACTACTAACTACACAATTGATTATGCTCTTTCTGGACACTGATCACTGTAATAAATAGCCTGTAACTTCCCTTTTGGAGCTGACGTTTTGAACTGCCTGTAGGACCTGGTGTTTTTGCAATGTGAACTGAAGTCTCAAAGGTGCTGGACAGTTGCGGCATGTTGTGTATAGGGCAAATTGAGGCTGCGCGGCCCAAGAACAAAGAATGTGCCAATGTTTGGCTCTTGATTGCGTGGACTTGGAGCCAATGTGAAGTGGCAGATCTGAGTTGAAGCAAGCCAAAGCGAGGCAGATCTGAGAGTGAGGCACAAGCTGATGTTTGGCCAATTTAGGTGATGGGCCAGATTGAAAAGATCAGGGTGTTGGGGCTGGAGGAGAGGATGGACCGGCATTCAGCTCGCTGCTCAGCAAGGTTTACTCATCTCTGCTCTGAACTGAGACTGTGGGCTGCAGCTGAAGGGCTCCTGGACCGACTGCAATTATGACTGGCTTCATGGCTGTGAACTTTAGTTCTGAATATTATCTGCTTACTTGTATTTTTTTGCACGATTTGTTCTTTTTTAATGTACATTGGGTGTTTGACAATTTTCTTTTTTAAGATGTTCTATTGGGTTTCTTTGTTTTGTGACTGCCAGGAAGGAGACGAACCCCAAGGTTCTATATTGTATATGTACTTTGGTAATAAACGTACTTTGAGATCCGGAGTATACCTGCATTTATGTGAGAGTGTGGGAGTGGGGGGTTGTGGAAACAAAGGTGTGAAATGCTGTTTTCTTTATTTGAAAGAGTGGATTATTATAGGTTGGCACAATGTTGTGTGCAGAAAAACCTGTACTGTACTGTTCTATGACTATACATGTATAGATTTGAATTGCTGACTAAATTCCAAAATTTTAAAGAGAAAGATATAGTTTCAAAAGCGCTGGTTGATTGTATAGGGTATTGTGCCTGAATCTTAATGCTCAACTGTATGTGTGATCCCACTCTGCTGATAATGCACAAATGTGTGCTAAAAAAAAGATGAGCTCTGTCCATTCAATTCAAAGGAGCACAATTGAAAAAGGAAATGCTTGAGCTGTTTGGGAAAGAATGGAGTCAATGGACAGAAAATTTCATTGATGGCTTAGCAATGATTTTGTTAAAATGAACAACTGGCTGTGAAGCATGGATCATTGCATTCCAGGCATTAACAATTGTTCATAGTTTTGCAGAAGAATAGAATATGCTGTTGGACATTGTGTATCACTTTGTGTTCTATCACAATTTGAGTTGAGAACTTTTTATTTGTAATTTAGGAGATAAAGGGTTGGATACATTGCTGGCACCATGGTAACCATTCGTTTAAATAGGGGGCTAATCTTCATCAAAAATGCAAGTGGAAGTAGTGGTTTAACTAAAATTAACACTTTTAAAATATAACTATGACAGTTAAATGAGCCTTTTGGTGAATGTACTGATTTTTAACTTGCTTATAAAGCTTAGTTTCTAACTACTTACGTTTTCTTCAACTGTTTCTTTATGTCCCAGTAAATGTGCAGGCGAGAGCGAGAGAGAGCGCAAGAGAAAGGGGAGATGAGCAAAGACCTACAGAAATAAAGATGTTATTCTATCTCATTAGACATAAAGTGAGAGCATGATATGGTACAATAAACCCATAAAAATATAAATCATTGGAAGATAATAATGGAGTGCATGACAAACATATTGAAATTTACCAATAGCTATTATTATCAGTTTGTTACACCTAACCAGAAGGAGGGAGAGCCCTCTGGCACTTTTATATTAATGCAGGTTTGAAGGATTTGATCATCAGAGATTAGATTATGTGTTGAATTTGAGAGTGCAATTTTAGAGAAAGGATTGGTCATGGTTAGATTTAACTTTGGAAAAGTATGCCTAGACATGCAAAGTTACAGGTCTATCTAAAGACAGATTAGAAATTTTGTACGGTCAACATTACTTGTGGTGTAGCAGGAAACCAGCTTGGATGTGGCAATTATTGTACAAGAGTGCATGTGCAGATAAAAAAAAATTTGCATGTGCAAAAATGTGCTTAGGTTTCAGAATAATCACACAAAGAAGAGAAGGGATTGGATAAGTTGAGCTACGGAGGGATCTGATCAGCTTACTCTGCAAAGAAAATCAACTGGATTTAGCAGTGCTGAGGAAATCAATATTATTTTTGCTTACTGTGTAGCTTACTGTGCTGCCCTTTACACTAACCAATAATGGACCCAGTGCAGATACCTACCACACATCACAAATTACAGGCCTGAGGTCAGGGAGACCATCATCTGCTACCACTCTGTCTTTTCCCACTAAGGCAATGCCAGTTTACTATTTCATCCTGAATGCCAAATGACATAACCTTCTGGACTGTCAAAGGCCTTGCTAACATCCTTGTATACAATGGCCACTGCCTTACCCTCATCAGCCTTCCCCATAAATCTCTATAAATTTAGTTAGACACAGCCAACCATGAACAAAGCCATGTTCACAATCCATAATCAGCCCCTGTCTATTCAAATACTTATATATCCTGTCCCTTCTAGTATCTACAAATAATTTACCCAACACTGATGTCAGGTTCACCAATTGTAATTTCTCTGTTTATTCTTGGAGCCTTTCTTGAACAATGAAACAATATTTGCTGCCCTCCAGTCCTCTGGCACCTCACTCAGGGCTCAGTATAAGTATCTCTGCGAAGGCCCCTGAATGCCTGTACTAGCCTCCTGCAAAGTCCAAGTGGACACCCTATTAGGCCCTAGGGATTTATCCACCCGAATTTCCCTCAAGACTGCAAGCAACTCTCTTCTGTAATGCCGATATGGTCCATGACCTCACTACTGTTTTGCCTCAGTTCACGAGACCCTCTCAAGTAAATTCAGATGCAAAAAAATATTTGAGATCTTCTCCAACTCTTTTGGCTCCGTGTATAAATGTCTACGCTGCTCTTCAAGAGGATCAATTTAACCCTGCATATCATTTTACTCTTAATATATCTCAAGAAGCTTTTGAAGTTCTCTTTCACTTTGTCTACCAAAGCAGCCTTTTGCCTTCTTTTAGCCCCTCTGATTTCACTCTTAAGTGTTCTCTTGCATTTTTTTATTCTCCTCAAGTTCAAAAGTTCAAAGTAAATTTATTTTCAAAACGCATCTGTGTCACCATGTACAATCCTGAGATTCATTTTCTTGTGGGCATACTCAGTAAATCCAATAACCATAATAGAATCAATGGAAGTCTGCACCAAATGGGTATACAACCACTGTGTAAAAGACAATAAACTGTACAAATATAAAATAAAGAATAATAAATAAATAAACAAACAGGTAATAAATATTGAGAACATGAGATGAAGAATCCTTGACAGTGAATCCATAGGTTGTGGGAAGATTTCAGTGATGAGGCGTGAAGTTATCCCCTTTGGTTCACTGAGGGGTAATAACTGTTCCTGAGCCGGGTGGTATGAATCCTGAGGATCCTGTACCACCTTCTTGATGGCAGCAATGAGAAGAGAGCTTAACCTGGGTAGTGGGGGGTTTCTTATGATGTATGACAGTGCTCTGTGTAGATATGCTCAATGGTGGGCAGGGCTTTGCCCATGATGGACTGGGCTGTATTCACTACTTTTTTTACATTTGCCATTCAAGGGGATCAATGTTTCCATACCAGGCCATGATGCAGCCAGTCAATATGCTCTCCACCACGCTTCTATAGAAGCTTGTCGAAGATTTAGATGTCATGCTGAATCTTTGCAAACTCCTAAGGAAGTGGAGGTGCTGCCATGCTTTCTTTGCAATTGCACTGAAGTGCTAGTGCCCCATTTGTTCCTTCCGGCCTATACCTGATTTGTGCCTCCTTCTCCTTTACTATACTCCCTGTACTGAAATATTTATAAATCAGAACATTGGTCCCACCTTGCTCAGCCTTTTGGTTTCTGTCTTTGCAAGTATGTTTAACATCTTCTTTCCCTACAGCCACTTTGCTTTCTGACCTGCCACTCTGGTATCCACCTGTGTAACACTAACCCCTCTGAGCAGTACTAGTAATCCTTCCTGCAAGGATATTGGTCCCCCTCCAGTTCAGATGCAAACCATTCCTTTTGTACAGGCCCCACCTTCCCTGAAGAGAGCCCAATGATTGAGAAGTCTGAAGCCCTCCCTACTGCACCATCTTCTTAGCCACATGTTCAATTGAATAATCTTCCTCTTTCTGGCCTCATCAGCATGAGCCACAGGTCACCCAATTACCTGTATCCTGCAGCTTAGGAGTAACTATCTCCTTGGTAACTTGTGTCAATCAACCACTCTGTCTCCCAAATGATCTGTAGGTCATCCAGCTCCAGCTCTATTTCCTTAACACAGTCTGTGAGCAGCTTTAGCTGGATGGACTTCTCGTAAGTGTAGTCATCAGGGACACTGAACATTTCCACACCATGCAGTTACTTTACTCAGGCTGCATGCAGTGCTCTCTAGAAACAACCCATCAAGGTCAATACTATGAAGTTAAAGCAATGTGTAATGTGCTGTCGATGGAAACAATCACTTAAACTGTGGAAAATCTCTGATGAGTAAACAGATTGTTTTTCATAGAATAGGGAAAGCAAAGTGTGGAAAAGAGAAAACTGTTTTGTTCACCTTTTAGAGTTTGGGTGTCCCTAATTACCCTTGAGATGACAATAATGAGTAAAGTCCTCAACCACTGCACTCCCTTGGTAATTTATTTATTTATTCATATAGAGATACAGTGCAGAATAGGCCCTACGTATTGCACCATCCAGCAAACCCAAGCAACTCCAATTTAATTCTAATCTAATCACAGGACAATTTGTAATGACTAATTAACCTACCTGGTACATTTTTGGACTGTGGGAGGAAGTTGGAGGATCCACATATTCCACAGAGAGGACATACAGAGACTCCTTAGAGAGGATGCTGGGTCTGAAATCCAAACTCTGACACCTTGAGCTGTAAGAGCGTTGTGTTAACTGCGACACGACTGAGACACCCAGTGGTGTTTAACAATGCTGTTGGACCAGGAGTTCAATACTTCTCGCCCATGATGAAGAAATAGTCATACATTTCCAGGGTGATGTAGAACTTGGAGAGGTATGTCAAAGTGGTGGTGTTCCCGTGCACCCAAAACTCTGGTCATTGGTGGAAAAGGTTGTGAAGGTGCTGCAAAACTTGTGTGAAGGTATTGGGTTTGCTGACTACAAAGTTCTAAACTCTAGTCAAGACTTTAAGCCCTATCAGATATAAATAGCCAAGAGTACTGTCACTAATGGGAGGTTGTATTATAACTACCCAATGTTCAAAGTTTAGTTCACTTTCCTGTTTATTCTCCATGGTGAGTTTAGCTTCCAATACTCGCTAATTGAGTGGTGGGTAACCCCTCCCTACCAAGGAGAAGATACTTCCAGCTAACAAAGTAGTTTAAACACTGTTCATTTATTCTTAGTGATACACATTTAAATCCAGACAACACTGTTAAAACACATTTAAAACTCACAAAGGATGTCTATCTTATAAAACATTTCCAAATTACAAACCATTTCTAAAAAAAACAAAGGATTTCCAAAACACAGATACAATTCCTATGAACTAAAAAGACATACTGCCGATGCAGATAGACCAGTTCTCTGTGATAGGAATCGAAGATAGAGAATGGACTCTAATTCACCCAGTATTTTTTTTCATGCTTCTGGAAGTTCCTTGCCTCATTCCTAGTAAGCATGAACTGCTATCTACATTTATACAGTTCCTTTCCCACTTGGGTGTCTACACTCACGTGATATTCTTACAAATATTATTTAAAACAAATGGTCTAAAACAGGCGTTCCCCATCTTTTTTTATGCTATGGACTCCAACCATTAACCCATGGTCTAAAAGCTTCTTGGAGATACAAATCCCAGGTACCCATATTTAATACTATGAAACTGAGTTCCCTAAATATACATACCTTCCAACTTAATAGATCAGTTATTGATGTGCTAAATGATTGTCTCTATCTGATCTGCAAGCTTCCTTAAACTAAGCAACTTAGCAACTATTATTTGTTCTGAAAGAAGCCCAATGAAATAACACATTTCCTTATACAGCGTCTCTTCAGCAGTTAGCCCAGATGCTACGAGCAGCATCTTGTTCTATGGACAGTGCAAAGCTGTGTTTTTTTTAACTTCAAACTGATTACTGCTTGCCATTTGCATTAAGAACTGAAGATTGGCTCTCCTTTATGACCAGAAACTAAAAAACAATGAATATTATTTGGAAGTTTGATCTTTGCAAGAGGCAACTGCTGAGCTTAGAAAGCTAAGCTTGGCAAAAAACACGAGAACATCTGCCCCCCGCCCCCGGCTGAGGAAGCAAATATCCATCCCAATAGCGGAGGCAGGTAAATGCAGTTCATTTTGTAGATGTTGCACACTGCAGTTGTGTACGGCTGGTGGTAAAAATGAATGTTTAAAATGATTATTGGGGTACCACTCAATGAGATAGTTACTTATGTGTTATCAGAACTGCACTCTTCCAGCAAGCAGCGAGTTTTCATCTCCATTCTTACACTGTTATCAAGGTTTGAGTTAGTTGACATAGGATGCCTAGCCTCTGATTTCTTGTAGTCACATTACTTACCTTGTTGGTCCAATAATATTTCAGATCAGTGGTGATTCCAGGATGCTGATGACGGGGAACTTGTTGATGGCATTTTTGTTGAATGTAAAATTTAGGCAAGTAATGTTTATAGGGTTGAGCCTGGACGTTAGATTGCAAATGTTTCATCATCAGTCGAGGTGACATCATCTGTGCTCTATTGAGTGTTGTTTCTGCTGAGTGCTCACATTTATATTGGTCAAACTTGTTGTTCTAATTGGTTGGATGTCACTCTGGCCACTAGTTTCTGCTGGGTCCCAGCCAATTGGATAGCTGAGTGACCTCTGTTGGGCTATATCTTTTGTATTTGGTCATTGTGAGCGTTGGCTCCTCGGGTGTCCACAGCTTACCCCTGCGGCCTCAATTCCACAGACACATAGATTCATAAATTGCATCCAGTTCAATATGCTTGTTAATGGACTCTTCCATTGAGAAGCAAGTTTCTAAAAATTCTCTTGGTTTCTTGTTTTGTGCTTCTGTGAGGATTTTTATAGTTTCGCTGATGAACTTGTACTGAGATGAGTGACAGAGGATCATGTCTTCTTGTGACTGGCTGATATTCATGTAGTCTCCTTGTCTCTCGAACCTTGTGTTTGGGGCAGGCTGCTCATTAGAATTGGTATATTATGTTTGTCCTCTCCATTGGAGCTGTTGGATCTTTGAGTCTTGAAATGAACATTCTGATGGTTGTGCTGGGTTTGTGTGCTACCATTATTCCTTGCGGTTGGAGCGGTCTTGTCACCATTTCAGAAATACTCCTGATGTATAGTAGGGTTAGCCTCTTTCTTGTTTTGTACAGTAGGGATTAAAAAGTTGTTTCTCCATTCAGGAGACCTTGTGATGAAGTTTTTTGAATAGCCATTGCATGTGAATACTTTGAAAAGGTGATTTTCTTCTTTCTTCTAGAGGTCCACAACTGTAATGTGTTTCCACTTGTTTGTTCGTTTGTGGCTGTTGGGGTGATTGCTGTGATAATTGAGGAATTGGTCCATATTCATTCCTTTTTGGCAAACCAATGTTACCAATCTTCCATCCACATTTCTCATGTCTAGGAAAGGACCTGTTCGTTTGCTTCAACTTCCACTGTAATGTTATTACTATTGAATACTTTGCTGGTTCTGTTTTGTACATAATGTTGGTCTGATAACTGTTTAATTGTTCACTCTCATTCACAGCCGTATATATCAGGACTGACTCAATGACTTGAGATTACAGTACTGGGTTGTAGCTATTGCATGCTGCTTTTGCTGCTGTGCAAGATAGTAGTGCAGTTTCACCAAGCAGCACAAAGAGCCGCAGAAACTGGAATTAGGAGCAATAAACTGCTGGAGAACTCTGCTCTTCAGCCAGCATCTGCTGAGGGAAATAGACAGTTGCTGTTTCAGGCTGGGATGCTTCACTTGAACTGAGGGACTAGTGGGAAGCTAGCCAGTATAAAGAAGTGAGGCTAAAGGATGGAATAAGTGCTGGCAAACTGTAGGCGGACCTGGGTAAGTGGGGATGATTGGCAGATAGAGGAGGAAAGAGTGGAATTAGCGAAAATTATAGGGAGGTGTTAGGTGAAGGCAACTAAGGTATGCAGATGGTGGAATCTGATGCAAAAGAAAGTGCAGCATGGAAACTAATAAGGGATGTGAGGTAGGCAGATAAGAATAGTGGAGGAAGGAGACCCAGTGGGAGGAGTATGTGGGTGATGGGCAGATAGAGGTGGGGAAGAACTGGGGGTTGGATATGTGTAGAAAGGTCTGGGTAGCTCAGAAGGAGAGAGAAAAGGGCATAGGGAGAACAGGTTACCTGAAATTCCAGACGCCATCAGATTGTAAGACTTAACGAGACAGAATATGAGGTGCTGTCCCTTGACTTTACATTTGGCCTCTCCTTGGCAGTGGAGGAAGCCAAGGACAGTGTGGGAATAAAGAGTGGAATTAAAATGTCTAGAAGTAGGGATCCCTAGACGGCTATGGTTGACAGAGCGCAGATTGTCAGCAAAATGATCACCTGGTCTCCAGAAGCTCCAATTTCAGGTAATCCCAGAGCGTGAATACATTTTTTCTATGCAATAAAGTATTCTAGTTATTAGCTCGAACTACAGACTATTTTCCAGTTTCCAGGTTAGAGATGTTGGAAAAGAACATAGGAGAATGAGGGGGAATTTTATACAAGTTTCAGGTTTCTCCTCAGCCTTTGACACTCTAGAGAAAGCAATTCAGATTGTCCAACCACACTTTGTAACAAATACACTCAAATCCAGGCAACCTCCTGGTGAACCTCTTCTGTACTCACTACAAAGCCAACACATCCTTCCTGCAAAGCAGTGACAAGAACTGCACATAACATTCCAAATAGTACCTAATCATTGTTTTGTACAGCTAGAACATGACTTCTCTACTTGAGTGCACACTGACCAATGATTGCAAGCTTTCTGTTTGCCTTTTTAATATACTAACTGCTTGTGTTGCTACTTTTGAGAGCCATGAATTTGGACTCCAAAATCCCACTGTTAACCAGTGTTCATTTGGATCCTGCCATTTACTTTATACTGTTTTCTTTCATTTAACTCTCAAAATGTTTTACCTCACATCTGATATTACTAAATTCCACTGGCCATTTCTTAATCCTGATTTACAAATGGTCTATAACCTGCTCTATGCTTTGTCAGCTTTCTCTAATTTCCATGTTATCTGCAAACTTACTAATCAGGTCATCTATATTTTCATTAAAATCAGAGATTCCAAATGCTGGTGCTTGTGGACCATCATTGTGGACTCCAGTCAAAAAGACACCCATGCACAACCAAACTGTGTAGTCTATGATGAAGCCAAATTGACATCTAACTTCCCAATTCACCATGGATCTCATATGACGTCATCTATTCTACCATAAGAGATCTTGTCAAATGCATTATTGAAGTCCACGTAGACGGCATCCACTACCTGCTCTCATCAATCGTCTTTGTCACTTTCTTACACCTCTATTAAATTTGTGACTCAATACCTTCCCTGCATAAAGCCATGCTTAACTATCCCTGATAAGCCCATGCTTTGCACAAACCTTCTCCTCTTCTCCCAGTTCTGTCTGCATGTTTTTTTTTTGACTTGGCCAACTATCTCAGACTGGTACATCTCACAGATAATCGGAATTTGTCAGTATTTATTACTGGCACTGAGTTTCATTTGTGAAAATAAATAAAAAGTTATTTATTTTTGTGCTGGCTTTGGGTCTATTTTTATTACTTACCATTCAAGCCTTAATTATTGAATATTTACCGCAATAACATCTTTTTGAATACCTCATTAATACACGTTGAATAATTTTAACTTAATCTGCATGCCAACGTAAGATTGCTGAATTATTACGCTCCCTGCACAATTTTATTTTTCACTCACTAAAATGAAAATAGCATTTTCTTTTGATGCTGCAGCAGTGTGCTGATCAGTTATTTCAATTTGGTTCATCTATCCAGTGTTTATGAATATTGTATTGTATGGGAAGGTTCAATTTGATGTTACACTGGATGAAAGTTTCACATACTGATCTGTCCTACTCAGTCATTATTGCAAAGAGGATGGGCAGCTTCTGCACAGAGCAGGAGGATTGATTTTGAGTCATAGAGTCACCAGAGGCTAGTGAGATGCTATAATCTGGAGCAACAAACAATCTGCTGGAGGTGTTCAAAGGCCTGAACAGTATCTGTGGGGGGAGGGGGGAGGTATTGTTGATATTTTGGGCCAAAACCTTGCATCCAGGGAATCAAAAATTCCTTCTATTCCTTCCCCCTCCCTTCCTCCACAGGTTCTGCTTGACCTGCTGAGTTCCTTCAGCAGGGTGTTTATTTTGAAGCATTCCTGACTGGTTGTCTTGGTGCAATTTATCTCCCTGCCTTTGGCCAAGAATGATAAACTGTAATGCATTTGAGGGTGGAAAGTGGCATAAATATTCAAGTCTATGAACTACTTATTTTCTTACAATTTTTCCAATCCATTTGATTATGATCCATATAATTTAAACCAAATTATTGGTCTGTAAGGTATATTTAAAGTCACTCTTAACAAAATAATTTAACTTTTCTCATTAAATTAGCTTGTTAAAAAATGGGGAAAATAACTAGCATACTGTATCTTAATAATATTGTTGTTAATTAGCAATCTGCTCTTGATGGAGTCTTATCCTGACTAAATGGGGTGCCACAGTAGCGTAGTGGCTAGCTCAACAGTACAAATATAACAAAGGCAATAAACACTTATGTTATACATATATTAATGTATTCTTTTGGCATAATATCTTAGTCCAAAACCGATCTGGAAAATTTACAAAGAAAAGTAAGAACTGAAATGATAAATTGCAGCAAACATTATGTACGTTTGAATGTGCTTAGATTAACACTGCCTAGGACAGAAGGGGGAAGAGGAATAATAGACACAACAGTCAGTTAAAACTCCTAAGGGCATATTTTCATCAATGAAAACAGGATCCATCACTCTATGCAAGCGTGTGCAATTCCAATAAGAAGTGCACGCCACTAAACTTAAAAGAGAGCACGACCCAGAAGAACGAAGATATTATCACTATTGAAGAAAAAGTTAACCAATGAAAGAGCATAAGCCTCCACAGAAGACATTCTCATGATTTGAGCAGACGTTGACAAGAAAGTGTCGACTGGCTGGCTCAGAAATGAAGTTCTTTTCTCAGAAGCAGGAGGGTTCCCTTTGGCAATACAGGTCCAAGTGGTTAACATAAACAATTATCAAAATTACATAAAGACCAACAAATTCAAGATGATAAATGTAGAAAATGCTGAGATAAATCAGAAACAATCCAACATGCACACAGGATCCTGTAACAGTTCAACACAATCTGATTACTTACACAGGCACAATCTTGTGGCAAACATCATTCATCAAAATTTGGCTTTAAAATACAAACTCATAAGAAAAACATACCTTATTATAAATACAAGTCTACTCCAGTTTTAGAGTCAGTATGCCATAAATTATATTATGACTGATTAGTTATTACAGATAGAACAATCCATAAAACCACCTGGATATAATATAATAAACAAACAAGAACAACTATTTAATACATATGGCCATTCCAAACACACATAACATATAGAAATCAATTTGTGAAAACACCAGAAATATGCTGAATTAAAAAAAGAAGTTGAAAGACTTCGGAACATGAACAAAGTATACAGTGTCCCAATAGTATTATCTACAACTGGTATTATCCTAAAGGCACTGCACAATAGTATTATACTATTATGGCTCAGCACACTGCTTTATGGCAGCGAGACCTGGAGCCTCTACTCCAGACAAGAGTGGCGTCTCAACACCTTCCACCTTCGCAGCCTGAGACGCATCCTGGACATCAAGTGGATTGACTGAGTCACCAACAATGAGGTCCTGGCCCGCGCCCAGATACCCAGCTTCTTCACCCTGCTCCAACAGCGTCATCTCTGTTGGCTGGGCCACGTACACCGCATGTCAGTTGGGAGGATCCCAAAAGACCAGCTGTACGGGGAACTGGCCTCCGGCAAGAGAGCACAAGGGCGGCCCCACCTTCATTTCAAAGGTGTCTGCAAGAGAGACATGAAGTCACTGAACATGAACGTCGAGTGGTGGGAGGACAGTACAAGTGATCGCTCTCGCTGGAGGCTGGAACTATACAGAAGTCTAAAAAGAGGAGAAGAGAAGCTGAGGCTTGCTGCTGAAGAAAAGCGCACTCGCCAAAAAAACAGCACCAAGACAATACTGGAGGACAGCGCCTTCAAGTGCAGTCGCTGCAGCCGAGACTATCACTCCCATGTGGGGCTCTACAGCCACAACAGATGCTGCTCTACCAACACAGACTGAAGCAAGACTTTCCAGGCGCAGATCCATGGTCTCGTGAGATGAATGGATGCCACCATCTATTAGGGTTACACAGCAATATCTATGTAAATCCTTAGAAAGCCACAATACCAGACACCACAGTAATAGTCCAAAGGTTCTTAATAATTGACAAAAGAGCATGCTTGGCTATGCCCATACCTCAGGTTGTACCAGCTTACTTTTGAGGTACTCACCTACTCCAAGCAGATTTCAATTATACCAGTGTCTAAGAAAAATATGGTAACCTGCCTCAATGACTATCATCCAGTAACACTTACATCCACAGTGATAAAGTGTTGTGAGAAGTTGATGAAGAAACATATCAATTCCTGCCTGAGAAACGATTTGGCCCATGACAGTTTTCCTATCAGAGCAACAGGACCACAGCAGATGCCATCTCATCAGCTCTTCACGCAACCCTGGAACATCTGGGCAGCACTGATTCATACATCAGGATGCTCTTTATCAATTACAGCTCAGCATTCAATACCAATGTCCCCTCAAAACTAATTAGTAAGCTCCAAGATCCTAGCCACAATACTTCCTTGTGCAATTGGATCATGGATTTCCTCATTTGCAGACCCCAGTCAGTTCAGATTGACAACTACATCTCCTCCACAATCTCTATCAGCACAGGTGCACCACACAGCTGTGTGCTTAGCCTCCTGCTCTACTCACTTTTTACTCATGACAGTGTGGCTAAGCACAGCTCCAATGCCATTTTCAAGTTTGCTGATGACACCACTGTCGTAGGTCAAGCCAAAGGTGGTGATGAATCAGCATTTAGGAGGAAGATTGAAAATCTGGCTGAGTAGAGCCACAAAAATAACTTCTTACGCATTGTCATCAAGACCAAGGAGCAAGTTATTGACTTCAGGAGGTGGAAAGCAAAGGTCCATGAGCCAGTCCTCATAGGAGGATCAGAGGTGGAGAGGGTCAGCAATGCTAATTCCTTGGTGTTATCATTTCAGAGGATCTGCCCTGGGTCCAGCACGAAAGTGCAAATACGAAGAAAGCATAGCAGTGCTTCTACTCCCTTAGGAGTTTGCAAAGATTATGCTTATCTAAAACTTTGACAAACCTCTGTGGTGGAGAGTATATTGCTTGGCTGCATCACAACTTGGTATGGAAACACCATTGCCCTTGAACAGAAAATCTTACAAAAAGTTGTGGATGTGGCCCACTCCATCGTGAGTAAAGCCCTCCCCAACGTTGAGCTCATCTACATGGAGCATTGTTGCAGGAAAGCAGCATCCCTCATCAGGAACCCCCGCCACCCAGGTCATGCTCTCTTCTTGTTGCTGCCATCATTAAGAAGGTACAGGAGTCCCAGTACTCACACCTGCGGGTTCAGGAATAGTTCCTACCCCTCAACCATCAGGCTCTTGAACCAAAGGGGATAACTTCACTCAAATTCATCATTGAAATGTTCCCACAACCTAGGACTCAATTTCAAGGATTTTTTATCTCATGTTCTTGATAGTTATTCCATACTTACTTATTATTATTCCTTACTTTTTATATTTGTACAGTTTGTTGTCTTTTGCACATGAGTTGAACAAAAGACAAATGGTCTTTCCTCGATTCTATTATGGATTTAGTGAGTATGCTTACAACTATTTTTATGAAGTCTGTGACAACTGTAGTGTATTCATTCAGATCTACAGGTGAGTCCTTGAACATGGCCCAGTCCACTGACTCGAAGCAATCTTGTAGCCACTCCTCTGCCTCTCATGACCACCTCTTTGTTGTCCTAATCTCTGGAGGCTCTATTTAGCCTCTACCTGTGTGAAGGTAGGAGAAGGACAGACGAGTGATCCGATTTACCGAAATGCAGTCTGGGCTTGGAATGATAAGCATTCCTTATTTTAGTATAGCAGTAGTCTTTCTCCTGGGTATGAGGATAAACTACATCCGGCTGTGGAGCATTTGCTTTGGGTAATGAGGTTACCATTAACCACAGCTACCTCCAGGTCATCCTTAGGCAAGGTGCAGCACCTGTTAGCCTCCCTACTTGGGTTACAGTGAAGCCACAGAATGCTGGTGGTGGATGAAGCAGAAGGCAAGTTGTGAGTAACACAATCAATGGTTCCTGCTTCTCAGATGCTGAGCAATAGATCCTTTTAATAGGACAATGGTCAGGGTCAAGTCACCTGTCTTGTAAAGACACTGCATCGGAAGCAAGCAAGGGGAAGCTACTTCTTGTATTTTATCCCTAGTACAACCATGGTTAATACTTACACAAATGTAAAAGACAACAGTGTAAGTGGGAGCCCACTTCCAAATAGTGCGGACACCTCGCTCGGTACGAGATATCATGTAAACAGACAGGTGAGCCCGGATTGCATACCACTACTGTCTGCAAGAACAAGAGACTGCGAATTGCCACTTGGAATGTTCGAACCCTGCACCAAGCTGGTAAGCTAGAAAACTAATATTAAAAATGAAGAGGCTAGAAGTCAGCACCATAGGCCTAAGTGAAATAAGATGGAAAGGCACTGGAGTATTCCAATCAGACGACTACAAAGTGATATACTCTGGTGGAGATAAACATGAAAAGGGTGTTGCAATCACCTTAGATAAAGAGACATCCAAGAGCCTGCAAGGATACTGGAATATCTCAGACAGAATGATGCTAATCAAACTAAAAGGACAACAAAACAACATCTCTATCATCCAAGTATATGCACCCACAATGGCAAGCTCAGAGGAAGAAATTGATGCCTTCTACCACTCCCTAGACAAAGCACCAGAAGAATGCAAATCACAAGAAGCCATCATAGTCATGGGCGACTTCAATGCAAAAGTTGGTGAGGGAAGAGAAGACCATATTGTTGGAGACCAGGGATTGGGAGAAAGAAATGAAAGAGGAGAAAAGCTTATATCATGGTGTAAAATGAACAATCAGATAATCACCAACACTTGGTTTAAACAACGTCCAAGAAGGAAGTGGACAAAGAGAAACCCAGGTGGGAACAACAAAAATCAAATCGACTACATAACAATCAATAACAGATTCAAAGACTCGATAACTCAATCTAAAAGCTACCCTGGAGCAGACTGTGGAAGCAACCACATACCAGTAATTTGCAAAATGAAAATAAAGATGAGAAAATTAAAGAAACCAAAAAAGATCAGAACCACTGGATTATCAACAGCTACAAAACAACCCTCATCTGAAAACAGAATACACAATCAAGGTGAAAAACCGTTTTCAATTGCTGCAGGATGAAGGCAAATCTTCCTGGGACATACTGAAGGAATCCATGGTTGTAGCTGCAAAAGAAACCATCCCACAAAAAGAATGGAAAAGTAAGAAGAAATGGATACCTGAAGATATAATACAATTGATGCAACAGAAACAAACCATCGAACTAAGAGTCAGCGAAGAATACAAACAACTTGATAAGACAATAAAAAGAAAATGCAGAGAAGCTAAAGTCAGATGGCTAAATGAGAAATGCTCAGAGATAGAAATGCTACAAACCCATAAACCTGGAACAAAGTTGATGCACAATAAGATTGAAGAACTAATGGGGAAATTACCTTGCTCAGCAAGTAGATGCATCAAGGCAAAAGATGACAGCTTAATTATGAACAAAGCGGAAATCCTAAACAGATGGACAGAATATATAAAAAAACTTTTTGAAGACC
Organism: Mobula birostris; assembly: GCF_030028105.1. Lineage (NCBI taxonomy): Eukaryota > Metazoa > Chordata > Chondrichthyes > Myliobatiformes > Myliobatidae > Mobula > Mobula birostris. The sequence goes on along the minus strand of NC_092374.1, from coordinate 138,551,682 downwards.
AAAGAGGAGAAAAACCAAACATAAAGAAGAATCTTGAAGGACCTAGCATTCTAAAATCAGAAATTCGAGCAGCTGTAAATAAAACAAAACATAACAAATCAATTGGTCCAGACAACATTGCTGTTGAAATGGTACTGGCCATAGAAGATTTTGGAATAGAGAAAATAACAGAAATAGCAAATGAAATCTATGATCATCGGGAGATACCTGATGATTTAAGTAAATCAGTGTTCATCACACTTCCAAAGAAAGAGGGAGCAACAGAATGTGAGTTACATCGTACAATAAGCCTGATGAGCCACGTGGCAAAAATTATTCTCAGAGTAATCATGATGAGAGCAAGACGCTATATAAAACCAGAAATCAGTAAAGAACAATGCAGCTTTGTGGAAAACACTGGAACCAGCAATGCAATTTTCATGCTATGGATGATCTGTGAACGAGCCATCCAGGTACAAAAAGACATCTACCTATGTTTCATTGACTATGCAAAAGCTTTTGACACTGTCAGACAGCAAGATCTTCTGGAAATGCTTCAAGATCTTGACATAGATGGGAAAGATATACGTTTCTTAAGAAACTTATACTGGGACCAAACAGCATCCATCAGAATAGAAGGAGATGTGAGTAAGTATGTGAATATCATGAGAGGAGTCAGGCAAGGTTGTGTCTTTTCACCAGACTTATTCAACCTGTATAGTGAAAATATCTTGAGAAGTATCAAAGACATCAAAGGATTCACAATTGGAGGCCATAATGTAAATAACATCAGATATGCTGATAACATCGTACTAATAGTTAACTCAGAAACAAAACTTCAAGAACTACTCACTATAATGGCAGCAGAAAGTAATCGCAGAGGCCTCTCAATCAACACCAAGAAGACAGAAAGCATGATCATCTCCAGAGAGACAAACATCCCACAATGTGTGATCAAGATCGGAAATACAAACATCAAAAAAGACAACAAATTCAAGTATCTTGGCAGCCTAATAACAAGTAATGGCAGGTGCGACACAGATATCAATACAGAATAGCAATGGCGAAAGAAGCTTTCCAAAAGATGAAGACCATATTAACAGACAGAAAGATGAGCAAGTACACTAAAAACAGAATACTGCAGTGCTACATTTATTCTGTCCTGACTTATGGAAGTGAATGCTGGACCATTTCTCTAGCAATGGAATAGAAACTAGAACCAGCTGAATTATGGTTCTACAGGAGAATGTTAAAAATATCATGGACCACACACACATCAAATGAAGAAGTTCTCAGAAGAGCCCAAGCAGTTCGATCATTCCTACCAACAATAAGAGAAAGACAACTCAGATTCCTGGGACACATCATGCGGAAAGATGAACTAGAAAAACTCTTACTCTCTGGAAAGATTGAGGGGAATAAACCTAGAGGAAGATCTCAGCTTATGTACATCAAAAGCATAGCCAGGTGGCTACACACCGAGGAAATGGAAGTCATCCAAAAAACGAAGGATAGATCTATATGGAAAACCATGGTCACCAAAGTCCGCATTGGATATGGTACCTGGACAAACAGTAGTCTAATGTGTTGGGACCTCTGGTGCTACATGTTATACGCTGATCCTTTTGCTCACATATTTTAGAATGAAGAATCCTATAATTTTTCCAGAGAAGTGAATATGCAGCCTTTGTGTAATTAAGCTCTAGAGACACTGAGGCATGGTTGCTTAGCCATTGTTTGACATCCTCTAATAAACAAAAGCCTAGTGCTCCAATCTGAATGGTACATTTATACTGGCATGGCAAGTGCATTACTATATCCATGTTCTTTAATTACATAACTTTACAAACATCCCAGGATAATTTATTTGTTTAAGGGATTTGGTTGCTACTGGCAAGGTCAGCATTCATTGATCATCCTGATGGCTTTAAAAGGGTTGGTCACCTCCCGAAACCATGGCTAATCTTCTGGTAAAAACATTGTTGGGTAGCCATTGTAAGCTGGTCGTAGAGGAGTGTCTCTTCAGGGGTGGTAGGTGTCGTGCCAGTTCATCACCAGCATTTGGGTTGAGGATATTTTCCAAGATCTCCTACAGTGATAGAGGCTGGGATTATTCAGCATCTGGAAAGTCATCTTGCAGATAGTGGTTTATTTTCTTATGGTTGGTCAGGGCATACCCAGGGACTGTGTTGAGCAATCTGATATGCTCAATTACAAGTATCATTTGCTTTTGTCTAGGTGCTGGAATAATGTAGAGGCCTGTCCCAGATATTTCTATAGATAAATAGGCATCCGTTAGTCTCGTGAGACCATGGATTTGCGACTTGGAAGGTTTCCAGGGCGCAGGCCTGGGCAATGTTGTTTAGAAGACAGGCAGTTACCCATGCTGCAAGTCTCCCCTCTCCACGCCACCGATATTGTCCAAGGGAAGGGCACTAGGGCCGATACAGCTTGACACTGCTGTCGTCGCAGAGCAATGTGTGGTTAAGTGTCTTGCTCAAGGACCCAACAAATTGCCTCAGCTGAGGCTCGAACTAACGACCTTCAGATCACTAGACCAATGCCTTAACCACCTGACCACGTGCCAACACCCCAGATATTTCTACATTTCCATTTAATGTCAGAGAAATTTATGCAATATACATCCTGAAATCCTTGTTCTTTGCAGACATTCACGAAACAGAAGAGTGCCCCAAAGAATGAGTGACAGTTAAGCGTTAGAACCCCAAAGCTCCCCTACTTCGCCCTCCCACAATATGTGAGTTGGCAGCACTGGCTTACAATCATCCTGTACACAGGGCCATGAAACCTCGGAACTCCAAAGGCACACTCATCTTCTAGGCCACGTCCTTGGGATTTTGAAAAGTGGTCAGCCGTGAGCCCCCAGGAACAGGTCCCACCACAGCAAAGGGACAAGATTGATGGGGTAGAAAACAATTTAAGCATATAAATTTAATCGCCTCGGTTGATGAAAGATGGCCTGTCTTGTTTCATTCTAATTGTGATTGAGTGCAGCGATTTTTGATCTGTTGTTTCAGAATCACAAATAAGACTAGATAAGTGCAACAAACTCACTTCCTTTTGAAGGACATTGGTGAACCAGATTTTTTTGTCCTAGCATTTTATTTTAAATTTATTGAATTTAACTTTTGGAGCTTTGATCTCATATGTCTGGATTCTTTAAGCTGATATTGGTATGCTTGGCTGCTGAACATTGAAGGTAAACCCGAGGTCAACATTTGTTGGATAGATATATTAATGACTTTAGTTGCATCTGCCAGACTTTAATCCATAAATTCACCAATAAGATGATGTAGTTGCCCTTGACACTTGCAGTTTCTGTTCACTTTGCTTGAACTTGTAATACTTCAAACCAAATGTTCTCTGTTCCATCTGTACTATCGTTTGTCATTTGATTATACTGAGAGATTCCCACTTTATTTATGTATGCGTATAGATACCCAGTGGCCACCTTATGAGGTACCGGAATGGATCCCGGTGTGATCTAATACTGCTGTAGGCATCCATTTCTAGGTTCAACATGTTATGCATTCAGAGATGCTCTTCTGTACACTGCTGTTGTAACACATGATTATTTGAGTTATTGTTGCTTTCGTGTCAATCTGGCCACTCTCCTATGACCTGCCTCATTAACAAGGCATTTTCTGCCACAGAACTACCACTCACTGGATATTTTTGTTTTCGTTTTGCACTGTTCTCTAGAGACTTGTGCGTGAGAATTCCAGGAGATCAGCAGTTTAATGAGATATTCAAACCACCCGATCTGGCACCAGCAATCATTCCATGGTCAAGGTCACTTCAGTCACATTTCTTCCCCATTCTAATGTTGGCTCTGAACAACAACTGAACCTCTTGACCATGTCTGCACGCTTTTATGCACTGAGCTTCTGGCACATGATTGGCTGATTAGATATTTACATCAATGAACAGGTGTTCAGATGTACCTAATAAAGTTTTCTCTCTGGAGGACCCTTGAACTGTGCGCCATTTTTCCAATATATCCTGATTCAATATTTTAAAGTTTCCAGAAGACCTTCCCTCCATCTGTACTTTGTAGTGCTTTTCTACAACTTAACCTTCATGTATTTTATTGAATCAGCTTGAGGTGCTGCCACATGATTGGCTGATTAAACATTTGCATTAATGAACCGGTGTACCTAATAGAGTGGCACTGAGTGTATGTTTGTAATTGTTGAAAGTTATTTTTACTGGGCCTTAATTAACATGGGTAGAGATTTTGTTTTGTTTTAATACTGCTGGTAATGAATGCAAAGGGTACAATTTATTTCTTATGACACCTTGTTTTTTTGATTTTATTTTCTCTTTCTTCCCATCTTTTGCCTCTTTAAGTTCCTCTTGCTCCTTAGGACATCTGAGGCATAGTCTGAGCTGTCCTGTTGACTCTGCAAAGCAAACAAAATACAGATATTGGAAATTTGAAACAAAAGCAAAAAACACTGGAACCATTTAACATGTTTAGAAAGCAATTGGAAAGAAAAAGCACTTTACTGTTGCAGATCCCAGATCCTTTGTCTCTTTCCTTGATCCATTAACTCCTTTTAATGTTCCATAGGAGCTGTCTAGCCTGCTGAGTATTTCTAGTATTTTCTTTTACTATTTCAGCCATGATGAAGTTTAGTAGCCTGTCTGGTAAGTATGGAAGGACTTTATCAAGCAGTGTATTGAGAGTGTTCCTGGTGGCACTGTGGATTTCTGACCCGTATCTGGGGTACAGACATGAGTTATGGTAGAAGCCAAGGAGAAATGAATAACAAGAGCCAGCCCTTATGGATATGCCTCCTCTGAAAGGTAATGGGGACAGCCTGAGAATGATTGAATCATAGGAGTTCTTTTGGTCTAACACAGGAAATGCTGGAGGATCTTAGTTTCCTTTGTATCTGGAATGGAATCACACTCTACAACTTAAAACTTCTTTTCTCTTTGCCAGTTATGACAAAGAATCATCAGTCTGAACTGTTAACTGTCTCCCTTCCCCCAGATGCTGTTTGATCTGCAGGGTATTTCCAACAATTTCTGTAAATAAATCCTCTACAGAAAATACCTGTATTGATTTTCCTGAACACATGATTTTTTCTAGCATGTATGCTTTTCAGGTATTCTAGTGCCTGGACAAAGTTCATACCTCAACAGCTAAGTAAATCATTTGATCATCTACAGTAAAACTGTGATGTGCGGTGGTCTAACCATTTGAAAACCTCAGTGGTTCAAATTCTGACTCAGCAGATGATGTCTGCTGTGCTCCCTCAAGTACTCCGGCCCAGTTTGCCACAATTACTTTCCATTCACTGTGGCCTGGTTACTGCATTCCCTACTGCATTCACTGGGGAATTCATTATAGAACTGAACAAAGCATGCTGGAGTACCATCCAGTAATCTGGAAAATGTGCCATGTCAGCACCATTTAAGTCCCAAGAGTACTGGAGTATCGGAGATGGGCTATATTATAGCTGTTTATGGTGAGCTTGTGAAAGCTCCTTTACAAATACAGGTTCTCCCTGTGCTTACATCACCAGATATTATACAATAACAACTAACAATGAAAATATTCTGGATTAAAGATTGAAATATTAGATCAGAAATGAGAAGTTGTATTTAAATTCTCCATTGTTTTCGTTAAACAATTTTCCTAGTTCTAATTCCAATTCTAGTCATAAAACACAAAGCAACAATTTAGGAACTGAAGGATGCAAAACTGATTTGACATATTTGAAGACTATTCAAAAATTCAAAGTACATTTATTATCACAGAATGCATAAATTGTACAACCTTGAGATTTGTTTGCTCACAGGAAGCCGTAAAGCAAGAAACCTGAAAAAAACCCTATTTAAGAAAAAAAAGAAAACAAAAGACAAACACCTGATTGCACAAGAGAAGAAAAACACAAATCATGCAAACAATTGAAGCAAACAACAACATTCTGAACCAAGCTGAGTCGTCAGATTCGAACACTGGAGCAGACCAGAGTAGGCCTAAAGCTCCAGGTCCCTCGCTTAGCTGTTCATAATACTAGCAGACATGGAGCACAGCAGGCAGGCCAGTCTTCATAGCCTCTGTGGCATGGAGGGAGGAGTGACCATCGCAGAGAACAAGTGAAATCGGCTCTCGCCTTGGATCCTGACACCCTGTCTTTTCAGTCTATCTAGGCTGGCAATTAAATTGACCAAATAACAGGGCAGCAAAAGCCTCCAGCACCCTGGAGAGTGCAGTGAAAATCATAGACAACAGGTGAAATTGGCTGTCTCCTCTGATCTGGACCGGCATTTAAATTTAGATTGTGAGGTTAAGAGTCCATCTTATCGTACTAGGGGAAAGTTCAATAGTCTATAACAGTGGGATAGAAGCTGTCCTTGAGCTTAGTAGGTACTTTCAGCACTTTGCACGTTTTGCATTATGGGTGAGGGGAGAAGAGAGAATATCCAGGATCGATGGGTTTTGACGATGCTGGCTGCTTTACCGAGGCTTTGCAAAGTGCAGACAGAATAGGAGATGAGTCTGGTTCCTGTGATGTGCTGAGCTGTGTTTACAACTTTCTGCAATTTCTAGGTGTGGATAATGGGGATGGATAGATGGGTGTGAGTAATGGGATGGATAGATGGATAGAATCTTGCGCCAGGATCACTCCATGGAACTGCGATGTTGTTGCCATTCCATACAGAAATGTAGTTGTATGATGTATAGGACTGGTAGCTAAATGTTCATGGGTTTTGTTGTTTTAGATGTTGTAGAGAAGGATGCAAGAGAGATGGCGGGGGGGGGGCTGAACTACTGATAATGGAAAATCTCACAGCAATTCTTAGAAAGGACATGCTGGAAGGGCACTTAGATGGAACTCTGAAGTTAAAAAAAAAGTTGTAATTACACTGATGGGGATATACTATAGGTCTTACAATGGCCACCAAAAGGTGGAGCAACAGATATGTAGACAGATTATGGAAAGATGCTGGAACTACGGGGTTGCCGTAGCAGGGAACTTTGACTTGCCCAGTTTTGACTGAAACGTTTTGAATACAAGAAGCTTTGGCGGGGGGGACAGAGTTTCTCCAGTGCATCCAAGAGGGGTTGTAGAACAGGAAGTGGAGAGGCCAATTGGTCCTGGCTTTTGGGATTGAGCCTGGCCAGTTGATAGATCTGATAGTTGATGAACATTTTGTGAATAGTGACAACAACTCATTATTCTTTAAGATCGGATGCTGTGGGAAGATACTAAATTGGAGGAGGACAACTTTTACAGGATAAGATAGGGGCTAAGGGGCACTGATTGGGAGCAGTTGCTGTCAGACAAGTCCATGTCTGTCATGTGAGAGTTGTTTAAAGACCAGCTGATCAGAGTTCAGGATTGACATATTCTGGTATTGTGCAAGGGCAAGATAAGGGAAATTTGGATAATCCAAAGGGTCTGAAATGTAGTCAGGAAGTTAAGGGAAGCACATATAATACTTAGGAAACTAAAATCATATTGAGCCCTTGCAGGATATAAAAATAGCAGTAAAGTCCTCAAGTTGGTGATTAGGAAGACCAAAAGAAGCCATAAAAAAAACTTGGTGAGCAGGTTCTGGGAGAATCCCAAGACGTTATAATTTTATTCAGAAACAAGGGATATCTAAGTAGAGGGTAGGTCCTCTCAGGGATAAATAGGAAATATGTGCTTGGAGTCTTCACTGTGGAAGACATGAGCAGCAGGTCATAAGTGAGTGCAGTCTCTATTACGAAGGAGAAGGTGCTTGGTAAGCTGAAGGTCTGAAGGTATGTAAATCAACTCGACCTGATGGACAGTACCTCAACAATCCAAAAGATGTAGCTGAAATGATTATATAGGTGTAGAGTAATGTAATGGGTGACAGATGACACATATTGTTCATGGTAGAAACTATTGTTCTACATAATTGAGTTGTGTTGTGTTCACTCTAAGAGATGGTGTCTGACGTAATGACTTCAGTGTAAGGCTGCTGCTTTTGGTTTGTTCAAAATGAAAGTAACAGGGCTGCAGTTTTTGTTCTGCATCTAAACAACTCTTGCATGTTTTATTCACAAAATCCTACTGAAGCATTAATAGTGATCTATTAAGAATCACTAAGATTCTGGAATGGTTCAAGAGGACTGGAAAATCACAAATGTCATTCCATTCTTCAAGAAGGGAGGAATGCAGTAGGTAGGAGTTTATAGTCCAATTAGCTGGCAAATGGTTGACAAGATATTGCAGTCCATTATTTAGGGTGAGGTTTGGGAGTACTTGGAGGTACATGACAAAATAGGTTGAAGTCAGTTGTGGCAGATGGAGCACAGGTGCTTGACATAGTGGTCAAACACTATGTCAACTGTTTGTGTTTGCTCTCAAACTGGCTTGTTTAGGAACCTAGATGATGGTGTGGGGCGAGGTGTAGGGACAAATGTTGTTCTTGATGGTGTGGGGAGAAGTGTAGGGAAAGGTGTTGTACTTGGTGTGGGGAGAGGTGCAGGGACAGGTGTTGGACTTGGTGTGGGGCGAGGTGTAGGGAGAGATTTACTTGATGGTGTGGGGAGAGGTGTAGGGACAGGTGTTATACTTAATGTGGGGAGAGGTGTAGGGACAGGTGTACTTGGTGTGGGGAGAGGTGTAGGAACAGGTGTTGTACTTGGTGTGGGGCGAGGTGTAGGGAGAGATTTACTTGATGGTGTGGGGAGAGGTATAGGGACAGGTGTTATACTTAGTGTGGGAGAGGTGTAGGGACAGGTGTTGTACTTGGTGTGGGGAGAGGTGTAGGAACAGGTGTTGTACTTGGTGTGGGGCGAGGTGTAGGGAGAGGTGTTATACTTGGTGTGGGGAGAGGTATAGGGACAGGTGTTGTACTTGATGGTGTGGGGAGAGGTGTAGGGACAGGTGTTGTACTTGATGGTGTGCGGAGAGGTGTAGGGACAGGTGTTATACTTGGTGTGGGGAGAGGTGTAGGGAGAGGTGTTGTACTTGGTGTGGGGCGAGGTGTAGGGAGAGATTTACTTGATGGTCTGGGGAGAGGTGTAGGGATAGGTGTTATACTTAATGTGGGGAGAGGTGTAGGGACAGGTGTACTTGGTGTGGGGAGAGGTGTAGGAACAGGTGTTGTACTTGGTGTGGGGCGAGGTGTAGGGAGAGATTTACTTGATGGTGTGGGGAGAGGTGTAGGGACAGATGTTATATTTAGTGTGGGGAGAGGTGTAGGGACAGGTGTACTTGGTGTGGGGAGAGGCATAGGGATAGTGTTGTACTTGGTGTGGAGTGAGGTGTAGGGACAAATGTTGTTCTTGATGGTGTGGGGAGAGGTGTAGGGACAGGTGTTGTACTTGGTGTGGGGCAAGGTGTAGGGAGAGGTGTTATACTTGGTGTGGGGAGAGGTGTAGGGACAGGTGTTGTACTTGATGGTGTGGGGAGAGGTGTAGGGACAGGTGTTATACTTGGTGTGGGGAGAGGTGTAGGGACAGGTGTTGTACTTGATGGTGTGGGGAGAGGTGTAGGGACAGGTGTTGTACTTGGTGTGGGGAGAGGTGTAGGGACAGATGTTGTACTTGATGGTGTGGGGAGAGGTGTAGGGACAGGTGTTATACTTGGTGTGGGGAGAGGTGTACGGAGAGGTGTTGTACTTGGTGTGGGGAGAGGTGTAGGGACAGGTGTTGTACTTGATGGTGTGGGGCGAGGTGTGGAGACAGGTGTTGTACTTGGTGTGGGGAGAGGTGTAGGGACAGGTGTTATACTTGATGGTGTGGGGAGAGGTGTAGGGACAGGTGTTGTACTTGGTGTGGGGAGAGGTGTAGAGACAGGTGTTGTACTTGATGGTATGGGGAGAGGTGTAGGGACAGGTGTTGTACTTGGTGTGGGGAGAGGTGTAGGGACAAGTGTTGTACTTGGTGTGGGAATAGGTGTAGGGACAGGTGTTGTACTTCCTGTGGCTGCAGTCCTGGTGGGGGTGGGGAGGGACGAGTATAGCAAGGAGTTACAGAGAGAATGGTCCAAGCAAAAAACAGAAAAGGATGAGGATGGGGAGGGGAAGATGTGTAGGCTGCTTGCCAAGACAGATGGAGTGAAAGGTGAGGAACAAAGAAACTCTATCTCTGTTTTGGCTGGGGAGAGGTGGGGTAACAGCTGAAATACTGGAAATAGAGCAGATGTATTTGTAGCTCCATCTACCACTATGTGGTGGAAGCTTGTTGTTTTGAAAATGGAGGACATCCCAGATATTCTGAAGATATTCTTCATTTAGAGAACAGCTGTAATGGAGATGCTCAAATTGAGAGAAAGGAAATGTATCCTTACAAGAAATAATGTAGGAGGAGGTGAGAGTCAGTGGGTTTGTTATAAATACTGGTGAATACTCTGTTTCCAGAGATAGAAACAGAGAGATCAAGAAAGGGGAAAAATGTGTTGGAAATGGTCCATGTAAATTTGAGGGTAGGAAGGAAGTCAGTAGTGGAATTGGTGTGTTCCACATGGGTGCAGGAGGCAGCAGCAGTGTAGTTGACGACGTTGTGCAGAAAGCATTGAGCAGTGGTGCACTGGGCAGTTTGGAGCATGGATTTCTCCACATAGCCAATAAGAAGACCGGCATCCAATCACAAATAAGAGAAAATCTACAGATGCTGGAAATCCAAGCAGCGCACACAAAATGCTGGAGGCCAGGCAGGCCAGGCAGCATCTCTGGAAAGTAGTACAGTCGACGTTTTGGGCTAGGCCCCTTCCTCAGGACTGGAGGAAAAAAAGAAGAATAGAAGTAACTGAGACCCGTGCAGGAGCCCATAGCTACATCTTTAAAATGGAGGAAGTGGGAGGAATCAAAAGAGAAATTGTTCAGGATAAGCATAAGATCTGCCAGGCAGAGGAAAGTATTATTAGAGGGGATCTGGTTGGATCTGAGTTCTAGAAAGATGTGGAGACTCTGAAGGCCTTCTTGGTGGAGGATGAATGTGTACAGAAGCTGTAATAAATTGACTTGTTGATACGGAAGTTGATTATATGAGCAATATCATATTCATTCTTTTTTATTTTTAGCTATTTTAAAATTTAAAGTTTCCGTTGCCATTTACTGAAGACAGTGTAAGGTAGAACCTCCTATTTGCATTGGTTTTCAGGGAATATGTAACTAATTCAGTTCACAGAAATGAATGTTTCTGGTCATTTATATTAGTATTGATGCACATGTTAAACTATACTGTACCTGCATAAAAGTTCATGAACTTTCCCATGTAAATTGTGTCATAGAAGTTGAGTCTCCACAATGTTTAGACCCATTTAGAAGTCACCTGCCTCAAGGCTGCTCTCCCTTACAGGAAACAGACCAGGCAGATTTTAACAAATGTGCTTATTTGCTCATGCTCAAGGAGTTTTTTCTAATTTTTTTTCTTGGGTGCGCAGGCTGTAACAGACATATTTGAAGTTTTTTTTCCATATTAGATATCTAATTGATTTTGAAATATGTATACACAAATTAAGTGATTTAGTACAGGTTTTTGATATCTACCTTTTGTAATGATCCAATTTCTTTTGCATAAAATGCCAGAAAAAGGGGAAAATACTAACGGCCATTCAATTATGATGACAAGTAACAGGGATTTTAAGATTCCAATTTGTGATTAGAAACATGGAAAACCTACAGCACAGTACAGGCCTTACGGCCCACAAATTTGTGCCAAACATGTCCCTACCTTAGAAATTACTGGGGTTACACATAGCCCTCTATTTTTCTGAACTCCATGTACCTATCCAAAAGGCTCTTAAAAGATCCTATCGTATCCACCTCCACCACCGTTGCCGGCAGCCCATTCCACGCACTCACCACTCTCTGCGTTAAAAAAACTTACCCCTGACATCTCCTCTGTACCTACAGCCATTTCAGCCCTGGGAAAAAGCCTCTGACTATCCACATGATCAATGCCTCTCATCATCTTGTACACCTCTACCAGGCCACCTCTCATCCTCTGTCGCTCCAAGGAGAAAAGGCTGAGTTCACTCAACCTGTTTTCATAAGGCATGCTCCCCAATCCAGGCAACATCCTTGTAAATCTCCTCTGCACCCTTTCTATGGTTATGTAATTGTATAAATAAGTTCATATGATTGTATAAATAAGTTTGGCCAGAAAGTTAAATCTCATAAACACAACATTGTCTCTGCCCACATTTCTAATTTGTTTCAGAGCAGAAACTGTGCCCTGAAATTTCAGAATCATATAGGACAGTGTTGTCTATGTAAAAGATTGAATTATTAATTGCATAGAAATTTAAAGGGGTCAGTTTATCTATCTAACATATTATTGAAACAATGAAACTTGCTAAATGATTTCTGATATAAATGTAACTTTACTGTGCTAGTTATCCTGAGGACTAGGGTTCAATTTGTGTAAATGAGTTTTAAGGTGCTTCATATTATGATTATGATTTTGAAATCCTCAAAAACCTTAGTGGTTTAGCTCATTCACATGTCATTTTCAATATCTTGAAGTTTGAGTTAGTCCCTGTGCTATAAATATTATATTTGCATAATTTATAATTGCACATTTTTCAGGAATTCATTCACTTAACAGTGGCAGAAGATTTTCCAAATTACAATACTTCAGTTTACTGAATCACTAAAGAGCATAGCTGACACTTTTTCTCCCTTGAGGTCTAACTTTTTTAGTTATATAAATGAAAAGCAGAAATTCTTTGCAAAACATGATTTTTGCAAAACATGATTTTTGCATTGAATGACCATTATGCGGGAAGAATTGGTGTGGAGCTAACATATTTGATAGCAAGCAAATATGTGCTTTGCTGTATAATAAACTGCTTTTACTTTTAAAAAACATTGTTTTTCATGTCATTTCATAAACAGGAACAGACAGTTTAGCATAATGGCTCTTTGTAGCTGCATCCCTGTCCAGACAAGAGGTATTTAAGTAGGTAATTGGTGTTGATAGTTGTTAGGCTATCTAGTTTTCGAGAGAAAGAACTGTATTGTTAACCCCCAGGGTATCTGATAAACTGAGACTGGTTTATCCTTTGGACATAAAAGCCTTTCAAGGGAAATTATTTCCAGTAATGTCATAGAGCTAGCTGACTGTTAGATGATTATTTGGTTATGAATGGTAGTCAGATATCTTGAAAGTCACATTGCTGAAATGTTAGCCTGATATTAAACATTATTTTTGGTTGCTGGTGGAGGTGAATTTTATGACCATAATCTTTTGAGAGTGTTTGTTATAAGTGTGAACGATCAGCTAAGCAGTTAGAAAGAATAACTTTTGTCATCTTTATAGCAATGTGTGTTTTAAAATTGGTTGCCTTCAAATTATCTTTTAAAATGTTTGTGCAGCATGTGCGGTATCTGTTGTGAAAGAGTAATTGTTGCTTTAATGTTTTGATGTTCTTAAGCATACTTGGTGATTGCTCTCAGTGTTGCAATAATATGGAAGATCTGTTTTTAAATTGCTGAAAATTCCAAGCAGGTATTTCATCAGTAGTGATTCTGATGTTTTTTTGGGCAATAGTTAGAAAATGAGCACCTTTGAAGTTGCAGAGAACGGGGAAAGGTAGGGAGAACAAAGATGATATCTGTGACAGGGTCAAGGTGAAGATACAGTGGGTGATTCAGATTGGTGTCAATTGAAAGAAAGTGAATGAAGAGTTGTTAATATTAACAAGTATGAATGTGGAGGAAATTTGAACAGATTAGAAAGAAAATGCTGTAACAGTGAGATACAACATAACAATAGTTGTTGGAAACTTGAAAAAAATGTGAATGCTGGAAGAACCCAGTTTGACAGAATTTGAGGATGGTGGGGAAAAAAATGAGTTAAAGTTGCAAGTTCGTTACTTTCCATCAGAAATTCTGAGAAGGCTGATTCAGCTGAAATAGTTGAATTCAATCTTGAATTATGAGGGCTGTAGAGTTTCCTGATGGATGATGAGGTGCTGTGCTCCCAGCTTGTGTTGGACTTCTTGGAACAGCACCAGAAGCCAAAGGCAGGACAGAGTGGGAGTCAAATGGAGTATTGAAGAAACAGGGGCTATCCTTGCAGGGAACAAGTCTTTTAATTTGCATTTGGCTTGTACCGTGTTGGGAAGGATACATCAAGATAACAAGAATGTGAAGCTGTAAGACTCAGTTCGCAACTAGAGAAACTAATTGTGCTTCAGAACCTCATAAAGAACGTCAATTATGCAGGTAGACCTCATCTTAGGGACTAGTCAGTACAGTAGAACCTGAGGAAAATGGTGGACTAGATAAATCCTGGATGTATTGCGAGGTTAGTTAACACATGGGAAGTGCTTATATATTTGGAACGAATGCTGATGTTCTCAAGTACTAACAATATTTTAGAATTATTGGGTGGAAGTGAGAACAAGCAGTTTATTTCCTTTTGTAAGCAGAATAAAGTATAAATAAAGGCAGATACTTATGTAAGCTAATATGTTAGCATTCATAAAACATTTGATGACTTGTACAATAAACAAATCAAAATGATCTGGTGCCACTTTAATCAAGAATCTTCAAATGTTTTGAAGGCTGCAGATTTGGTACTGCAGTGATTACATTGTTAAGGTGCTTGTGACACTGCAACTTGAGGATGTTCATAGCCCATAAAAGAGATTTACAAATGGACATGTTAAAGTACGTACTTTAACACAGGCTTATATTCCATATTACAGGCTTATATTGGCATGGAAATGACATTGGAGAATTCTAAGGAGCTCTGCAGAGGTGGGAGTCTATGTTTGAGTATATGCTGTTCTCCATTGTGCCCATGTCATGCAGATGAAAATGGCAGACCCTGTCATCAATGTCACGGCAAACATCCAGCTCTATTATGATCATTACAGACAGCTTTCTACTTCAATTATCACAAAATGGAACACACAACTCCCACTGCAAAACACAGAAAAAAACACGAGGACAGATAATAGCAGTCCATCAGTATTAATGTGACAAGGAACTAAGCTTAATGGATCAATTAATAAGAAGTACTCATCACAAAATTAAAATAAATGACTAGGAAAGGATTTCAAATGGTATTTACCCAGATAGTAACAAAATAAATGCTTCAAGACCACTATCAAGGTAAACAGGAAATAAATATAGATACAGCTATTGATTGCTTGATTATTAAGTGCAATACTGACATACATATATATAACCAGAGGGAATATGATATCTTGTACATACTCAGGTGAAGCACCGAAGGCTCAGAGTCAGATCATGTATACTCTTCTTCATAAGGAAATAAATTATTAATGATTGTAGCTGACTGCATCCATAAAGCAATATTGTTGAGCAGAGATTGGCTGAAGATGCCCAGAGATGAAAAGTTGAGCCAGAGCTACTCAATGAATATTCATGAAGATTTTTATGCACAAACTTGCTGTATTACAATAACATCTTATATTCTATCATAGATATAAATATACAGGCTCAACACTGCACATCCTTTTCTGGAGAAGTTTTATGTGCAATTTATGGCATTAGGGGGAAAAATACTCATTCACATCTGGCAACCCAATCGTCATTTCAAAGTCAGCCTTCAATGATGACTGTAAGTAAGGTCATTCTGAATTGAGCACTGAGTTTTAAACAATACTCCTTTTCTATGCTTCAGGATTTGCACACGGAGCTGGCAAGGGCAAAGTTGTTTTTTATGCAAGCTTGACTTGCCTTGTGCAGTGTGGGTTAGGTGTGAGAGAGAGAAGAAAGAACATAAGCTTCTGTAGATTTGGAAAACTTGACAAAATATATTGGAGCTCTTTCTAGTTTGTTGTGATGCAATAGCTTTGAGCTTGGTTCAGCTGGAAGAGACAAGGCATCGAGACTTATAGACACTGAGCAATCTTGCAGACAGAGGTGAAGGGAAGCACTTTACAAGGAGGGGTATTGTTCACAAAATACGTAAGTAAAATAGGAATGATGGATAGTCTCCAGAAAGAAGAAGAAATTGCCTTTCAACTCACGAGAGAGCATAGGCCATCAACTTTTGCTGTTGATGTTTCTGTAGCAGGCAATTTCTTTTTTACGAGGTCGAGTTGCTAGCTCGACGCTCAACCCAGCACAGATGGAAAGCGTGCACAGGAGCCGGCGGGATTCGAACTCGGAACCTTCCACCTCAAAGTCCAGCATTGATGCCACTATGCCACCAGCTGGCCAATAGTCTCCAGAAGCATCACGTAATGCTGCACAAAATTGTATGACCTTAATCATCTGAAAGGAGATTGTGATCACCTTTTTGAATTCAGCAGTGCAGCATGCAGAACTCTACAATCACTACTACACAGAGCTATCAGTTTTTTTTATCAAACACTCTTTCTCTCTTCCAAATGCATTCACTCATTTCTTCTTCTTCCTGGGCATCCCCTTGAAGACTTGCTACCATTCCAGCGGTGGTTATTGAGGCTACTGTTGTAGTTACAGACGGTTCTACAAATTGGGCAGGAGGAGGCTGATGAAAAAGGCAGATGGGTAGCAATTGTGTTCTTCCCTTTCCTATGTGTGTATTCAATGTGTGTACTTCAAATGCATTGCCTTGAGTTTCTCAATATTATTCTGTATGTTCTGAATCCACTCTGAGTGGTCATGAGACAGAAGTTTTTAGGAAGTGTGGATATTGTACTTATTTAGAGAATGTTTGAACGTACCGTTTGTACTTTTGAACCTTTACCTCTGTCTGCCTAATAATCTCTTCCTACATCAGAACGTGTTTTGAGAGTTTGATGTCAGATGCGTGAATGATGTGGCATGTACACTGACATTGGTTTGCTTATTTTGCAGTTATTTTGTAAATAACACAATTCTTTGCATTTCTGGTTCGATACAAACTGCATTTCATTGGCTTTGTATCTGTATTCGGCACAATGACAATAAAGTTGAATCTAATCTAATCTTATTTCTGTAGTCAATTCAGAGGATTTTGTAGAGACAACATTGATAGCATTTTTCCAATGCCATATGATGCCTGCTTTAAATAATCTGTGTGTCAGAGGGGTAAATTGATAGACCATGAGTTTTGTGCCATGGATGTGATCGTTTAAATTTCAGCAGTGTTTTCTTACCTCTTCCCAATTAATAGAGTCAAAGGCTTTCGTGAGGTTGAAGTTGGCCATGCATTATGGCCATGTTGCTTCCTGCATTTTTCTTGGTGTTGTGACACAGTAAATAATATGCATTGTAATTCAACTCCTGAGAGAGGAACCAGTTAAGGAGGTTTCTGGCAACGTCTTGTGGTAGATAACTGGATGGTGCTTTTGCAGTTACAGTCAAACTTGACTTAAAACTCACTGTTGAGTTTTAATATTTGAACAGGTATGCCATCTGCTTTTGAGAACTTCTCCACTTTGAGCTTATAAACAGTGACAGCAGTGTTGGCCTGAGTTGCTGATGAAGCATAACCAGGCTGCTCATATCAAGAACAGTATCACGCTTGAGGAGGTCTTTGAAGTGTTTCTCCCAGTAGATGTTATACGCTTCTCTCACCCTCATGAGTTAACCCTATCTGAGTCTCTGTGGGGTGGAGCCTTGTGTATTTGAACTGTGAATGATTGTTACAGTGCTGAACACGTTATGACTCTTAGGGAGTTCCTGCCAATCCTAGGTTCTCTCCATCAACCATCTGTTTTTGAGTTTTTTTTTATTTCGGGGAACCTTTGGCTTCAAATGCCTGTGGAGTACGTACAGATTGAAACTCTTTGCTTTAGTTTTCTGTGGATCAGCAAACCTTGTTGTCTAACATGTTGTGAATGTATAGTACCAATCTGTACTAATTAGTTATTATAAGTTAAGAACTAATCTGTAGCTAATTAATCTACTAGTGCAATTTTTCTAATCTCAGCTGACAGCATTTCTTTCTTATAGAAACTTGAGTTATGGACAATTTTCTGAATCCTTACTTGACCTGGGGAGCATCTATATTTAAAAAAAAAAGTTTTCTTGATCAAAGGAAGATGATCAGAGGCAATTTCTGTAGTCCAGCACCAGTCAGGTCTCATGCCATTGAGCTAGAGAATTTCAAACTGGTTTTTGTTTACTTAACTGAAAGTGGAACTTCCATT
The DNA here is from genome assembly GCF_030028105.1 of Mobula birostris. Lineage (NCBI taxonomy): Eukaryota > Metazoa > Chordata > Chondrichthyes > Myliobatiformes > Myliobatidae > Mobula > Mobula birostris. The sequence continues at coordinate 138,533,644 of NC_092374.1, read as the reverse complement.
CCAGGAACTCTTGTGGTTTACAATGAATTTTCTACTTGATCAGTCATACATCAAATCTGTCTTGATTCTTATTGGTAGAGAAGCCACGAGTTTCTTCCCAGATGCCAATTGTGGTAGATTTCAAGGTAGTCCATAGTTGTTGACACTCTGTAGCACCTGTTGTTTGGGAGATGGCAACATGGTGTTTCCTGATGAGCTGCTTTTGTGAGGTTTTTGAGGGTTTAAAGATTGATCATTTTCTGACAATATTTCTTTTGACACTGAAGATTTGTGGCCAGGTTGTTGCCAATGATTGAGCAGATCATTCCAACAGTCTTTAGCATGTGGTGATATAAACATCTTTGGTGTATTTTGCAGTTTTTCAATGATAGCTGATACTTCCACAATTACAAATGGTGAGATCTCTTTTGAGTAACCACTCCAAAATGATCTTATTACATTTCTGAAGGTCAACCAGGCACTTCCTGTTATCAGTTATCCTTCCGCCCCAACATCACCCTGTTCATCTAGTTGCTGCATGAGTGATATCCAATCCCTCTTTGTCCTTGCGCGCAGTGAGCAGCTAGTAGACCTGCTGCCTGAGTCCAGTCCTGATCTCCAGCGATTCAGTATAGAGCTTGCACATTTTCCACTTGATCATGTTGTTTTTCTCCTGGTGCTTCAGTTCCTTCTCACGTCCTGAAGATGGTAGCTTAATTGAACAGTGTAAACTGGTCCTAGACTGTAGGTAAGTGGTAGAATCTTGGAAGACTTGATGAGGAGAATGAAATGGGATTAATGTAAATGGGTGACAAAGGCTGCAGACTTTTTGAGTGAAGACCTATTTCCATGCTGCGTGACATTCATCTGTGACAAGAATGTTTTAAATAGGACTAGTAATGAATTGTCATTGCCGTTCTAGATTGTATCACCCACTCTTTTTCACCATTAGAAGGTCTTCTAGTAGGACTTCAAAATTAGTGACATGTACTCATTGACTGGGGATGTACTTCTGGAAGGTCATGCAAGGAGCTTGAGTGGCAGCATCTATGGTCCTTGAGGATTATGAAACTGCAATCATATTCTCAAAGTACACCTTTAATAGAAGTCGTCGGATTGAATCCTGAGGGGATTAATTATTTTGCTGAGTTTACGAACTCTGGACTTCAGATAAGTGCTGACCAGGCTTACTGAGGCAGAGAAAGGAGGGATGATCCACCACTACCTGGCTGAGAACAGATCATCACCCATTTCAGCAAGCTTCTTGTAGTCCTTCACAAGTGCATTCGTGAGTGCTATTTGAACTTGATCAAACATTTGCTGCCTGAAGAGTTCTTTAAAAAAACAAGGATGGTGATTTCCCAGGAGAGGCAGCATGTGGTCCATTAGCTCTGATGGCTTAGCATCGCCAAGGTTGGGCAAGGAGAGCAACTGTTTGGCACGCTCAGACTCCAGTGGTCCAGAAGACTGTAAGAGGTAAGGTTTCAGCTGTTGGTATTTATCGTGTTCAGGTGGGTGTTCGAGAAGGCCCACCAGTCTCGCAGATGTGGAGTTGCTGAGCAATGCTATCACATATTAGAATTTTGTGCCATCGATGGCGATTTCTCACAGCGTGAATTGGGCCTTGGCTTGTACAAACCAAGCAATGGCATTGTGCACCCAAAGTTCCGGCAGTTTCAAAGCATTGGTCGACATGTTCAGTAACTCTGGATTTGTCCTAGGGCATCAGGGTCACCAGTGTAGGGTTTTGCAAATAAAATGGCTTGAGGCATTTTATGTTTTAAAAACATCTGTAACAGCTCATTTATTGAACTCCAAACACTGAACACAAAGCACAGGAAAAAGTAGACCAGCCTCTTAAAGTGAACCCCAACTTACTGCTGGTGATCGTGAATTATGTATGTTTCTAATTACATTACCCTGTACTTTGATCAGCATAAGAAGACCCAAATGTTTAGATTGTGGTCCAGATATTATAATTTTATTACCCTTGTTGATGTCTATGAAAACCTCACTGTTACACAGTGAAATCAGGATTTATGATGCCAACTGATTCTGTAATAATTTGGGAACCTTTGCTGCTTTGCTCGTCATTCAGACATCAAGCTAAGCAAGTGATGCGTATAATTGCAGTGATCTGATAACTGAGTCATCTGAAAAATCAAAAGTTTTTCAGTGGTTGTTGTGGTTTCATGTGTCTGCTTCTCCAAAATGCTTGCAACATTGATGTGAGCCGGAGCAAGTATCAGTGCTCTATCTTCTGCAATTACAGTTGATGTCATCAGTGAGGCAATACCCTGCAAATGGTATATCGTTTGGAAAGTTCCAAAGCCATGTGGTGTCAAAACTGGACTTCATTTCCTAAGCTATTAAAACCCTGCCAAGGTGCAATACAATTTTCAAAAGAATATTCCTGTGATGGTGAGCAATGGCAACAGGTTCAGAGATTGTCTCTCTTTGCCAACATGCCCCTTCTTCTCTGCATACATAATACTGATTGCTTGATTCTCCTCCTCCTCAAGGAGTCCTGATAAAGCTGAATTGATTGGAAAGGGACAGCTAAACTCATTATCTAGCCATTATCTAGCCTTTTCAACTAGTCACAGATCAGAAGCATGATGAAGTAACTCAATACTTTCCTAAATGTATGTACTCGAACCACATCTAAGAAGCTGTACACCATTCAAAGCTATCTGTGTGCCTGGCATCTCATATAGCACCCTAAACATTGGCTGCTGTGTGTTCCATCAAAAATGGACTAACCTAGGCTAATCTGGCAACAGCACTCAAATCTATGACCCATAATTCGAGGAGGAACATAAGAAGTTGGTGCATGGGAATGTCTCCACTTGCGCGTTCCCCTTTGTTACACGTGATTCGGACCAGGAAATGTTTTGCCTGCTTTGCTTGATCCCTGGCTCAATGTAATTTCAGTATTCCATTTGACTGTGCAGAGTTCAATGCATCTTGGTAAATCTGAACTTTTACCTGAGGTATTTTGAATTTAACTGGGCTGAAGTCCATGCAGTTCTTTGTAAATTGAATCTTTTCAATATATTGGCCATTCTGGTTTCCTCACCATAGCTGAGTGGCTGAGAGGGTCTCTTATGAAGCCTACACTCTGTTAAAAGTACAGGTGACCCCATGTTCTCCCACCTCCTGTTACGGGAGTGGAGTTTGTGTTCTAAGGATATGGGTCATATTGCAAGTTTCCTTTACACAGAAATACAGCAACTGTGTGTGCTCAAGAAGCAGGCTTCCAACTGTCGGAGGCAGAACGCTCTATCCTCAGTAAAGGCCTCACCTTTGTCCCCCTTCGCCCACACCTCAGCGAGTTCCGTGTTCGCCACGATACGGAACTCTTCTTCCGCCGTCTCCGTCTCCGAGCCTACTTCTTCGGCAAGGATTCTTCCACCCCAACCGATGACCCCTTCTCCCGTCTTCAACCCTCCTCTTCTTCATGGACACCCCGCTCTGGTCTTCTGCCTGCTCTGGATCTCTTTATCGCTAACTGCTGACAGGACATCAACTGTCTCGACTTCACCGCACCTTGTTCCCATTCCAACCTCACTCTTTCGGAACGCTCTGCTCTCCACTCCCTCCTAACCTTATTATTAAACCCGCCGATAAAGGGGTGCTGTTGTAGTCTGGCGTACTGACCTCTACCTTGCCGAGGCACAGCGACAACTCGTGGATACCTCCTCTTATTTACCCCTCGATCGTGACCCCACTAAGGAGCTCCAGGCCATTATCTCCCACACCATCACCGACTTTATCCGCTCAGGGGATCTCCCATCCCCTGCTACCAACCTTATAGTTCCCACACCTCGCACTTCCTGTTTCTACCTCCTACTCAAGATCCACAAACCTGCCTGTCCTGGCAGACCTATTGTCTGAGCTTGCTCCTGCCCCACCGAACTCGTTTCTGCATACCTCGACACGGTTTTACCCCCCTTGTTCAATCGCTTCCTACCTATGTTCGTGACACTTCTCACGCTCTCAAACTTTTCGATGATTTTAAGTTCCCTGGCCCCCACCGCTTTATTTTCACCATGGATGTCCAGTCCCTATATACTTCCATCCCCCATCAGGAAGATCTCAAAATTCTCCGGTTCTTTTTGGATTCCAGACCTAATCAGTTCCCCTCTACCACCACTCTGCTCCGTCTAGCGGAATTGGTCCTTACTCTTAATAATTTCTCCTTTGGCTCCTCCCACTTCCTCCAAACTAAAGGTGTAGCTATGGGCACCCGTATGGGTCCTAGCTATGCCTGCCTGTTTGTTGGCTTTGTGGAACAATCTATGTTCCGTGCCTATTCTGGTATCTGTCCCCCACTTTTCCTTCGCTACATCGACGACTGCAATGGCGCTGCTTCCTGCACGCATGCTGAGCTCGTTGACTTTATTAACTTTGCCTCCAACTTTCACCCTGCCCTTAAGTTTACCTGGTCCATTTCCGACACCTCCCTCCCCTTTCTAGATCTTTCTGTCTCTGTCTCTGGAGACAGCTTATCCACTGATGTCTACTATAAGCCTACTGACTCTCACAGCTATCTGGACTATTCCTCTTCTCACCCTGTCTCTTACAAAAATGCCATCCCCTTCTCGCAATTCCTCCGTCTCTGCCGCATCTGCTCTCAGGATGAGGCTTTTCATTCCAGGACGAGGGAGATGTCCTCCTTTTTTAAAGAAAGGGGCTTCCCTTCCTCCACTATCAACTCTGTTCTCAAACGCATCTCCCCCATTTCACGTACATCTGCTCTCACTCCATCCTCCCGCCACACCACTAGGAATAGGGTTCCCCTGGTCCTCACCTACCACCCCACCAGCCTCCAGGTCCAACATATTATTCTCCGTATCTTCCGCCGCCTCCAATGGGATCCCACCACTAAGCACATCTTTCCCTCCCCCGCCTCTCTGCTTTCCGCACGGATCGCTCCCTACGCGACTCCCTTGTCCATTCGTCCCCCACATCCCTTCCCACTGATCTCCCTCCTGGCACCTATCCTTGTAAGCGGAACAAGTGCTACACATGCCCTTACACTTCCTTCCTTACCACCATTCAGGGCCCCAAACAGTCCTTCCAGTTGAGGCGACACTTCACCTGTGAGTCGACTGGGGTGATATACTGCGTGCGGTCCTCCCGATGTAGCCTTCTATATATTTGCGAGACCTGACACAGACTGGGAGACCGCTTTGCTGAACACCTACGCTCTGTCTGCCAGAGAAAGCAGGATCTCCCAGTGGCCACACATTTTAATTCCACATCCCATTCCCATTCTGACATGTCTATCCATGGCCTCCTCTACTGTAAAGATGAAGCCACACTCAGGTTGGAGGATCAACACCTTATATTCCGTCTGGGTAGCCTCCAACCTGATGGCATGAACATCGACTTCTCCAACTTCCGCTAATGCCCCACCTCCCCCTCGTACCCCATCCATTATTTATTTTTATACACACATTCTTTCTCTCACTCTCTTTTTTCTCCCTCTGTCCCCCTCACTATACCCCTTGCCCATCCTCTGGGTCCCCCCCCCCCCCGCCTTGTCTTTCTCCCCGGACCTCCTGTCCCATGATCCTTTCATATCCCCTTTGCCAATCACCTGTCCAGCTCTTGGCTCCATCCCTCCCCCTCCTGTCTTCTCCTATCATTTTGGATCTCCCTCTCCCCCTCCAACTTTCAAATCCCTTACTCACTCTTCCTTCAGTTAGTCCTGACGAAGGGTCTCGGCCTGAAACGTCGACTGCACCTCTTCCTAGAGATGCTGCCTGGCCTGCTGCGTTCACCAGCAACTTTGATGTGTGTTGCTTGAATTTCCAGCATCTGCAGAATTCCTGTTGTTTGCGCTTTTAAAACAAAATTATGTTGATTTATTTACTTCCCTCTCTCACAAATTCATTGAGAGTGAATTTTATTCTGTATTTCAAATAGTTGACTCTTGATTTGTGAATTCTGTCAGGGTGAATTTCTGTAACCCATAACATGAGCGTTATCTACATCTGCAAAAATGACTTTCTTCAAATGTCTACATTTCTTTCATCTGCAGAGCCCTGTCAAAGTGAGTCATGTTCTTTAGTCAAAAATGCTTACCCAAGCCAAAGTGCTTGTGACTTGATGACCTGATGACTGGGAGCGCCAGGTCCTTTTATTCTTGACTGGTTAATTATTGTCCATGATTGAATTCTCTCCACTGTGGGTGTATCTTGCCTGTTACTTTCAGTCTTTGTAAGACAGAATGTTTTATGGTAGAACATGACTTGTGTGTCTGCCTGTTGATGAGTGAGTATCGGAGTGAATGAATGTAGCGGATGGGGAAATGTGTGTGTTTTGAATGAGTAGGGGATGGGGAATGGGATAAAATTGTGCAATGGGCTCATCTTAACATATGGAGTGAGATTAGTGTAATTGTTATAATATTGTTCAGCTATTCTGAACGTACAGTTCTTTGAGGTTTTCGTCATAAGTACCTGTCAGACAGAGGTGGCTTTCATGCTCCATGCCTGTCATACATGACTTCATTCCTACTGTATGTGTGAACTTGCCATTATGCAGATTCATCCGGTTAAAATGAACACTAAAGGAAACTATTGTTTTAAACACTCTAGTGCCATTCCTTGGATAGCTTTTATAGTTCAATACCACAGCCCACTTCCCACTCCATAGCACTAATCAGGCCTTGGACCAATTGCTCCCTTTCTCCAACGGGCTCTACCAATACCTGTGAAGAAGATCTACAAAAAGATCTTGCCGATGATGGGCTGGGTTCAGACCGTGACCTTCTGCAAAGTCAGTGGCAGATAGTTTCCTGTAGGTCCTGATGTCTGAAAGACAGTGGTAGGAAAGGAAAGGCTGTATGTTGCCAGCAGCAGAAATACTACCATTAGTTAAATCTGTTAGCATGTCACATTAACTATTGATATGTAGCATGACTAGGAAGATGGAGGACAGCCGTTTGCTAAAGAGAAGCGTATCCATAAACCACAAAGGGTAAAGGCTTGCACACAGATGGCATCTTGCTGCTGATGAATGCCATCTTATTGTGGCTGAACAGTAGCAACTGGATCTGGGGTAGCAGAGGTCAATTCACTGTGAGGCTACATAGAGGTGTCCTCTCCCTCTGCATCCATGTATGCTTTTACTTGACCCAATAGAAACTTTGTGACACTATTGTTCCTGAATCCTTACAGAGAATTGAATGTCATCTCTCAAATAGAAATGAAGCTATCCTGGCTCTGCACAACTGCTTCTTGAGAGAATTGGAAGATGTACTGCTCTGTCAATATACCTTGTTACAGGTTTCCCCCGCCATCCGAAGGTAGAGCGTTCCTATGAAACGGTTTGTAAGCCGGAATGTCGTAAAGCAAAGAAACAATTACCATTTATTTATTTGGGAAAAATTTGTGAGCGTTCGCAGACCCAAAAAATAACCTACCAAATCATGTCAAATAACACATTAAACCTAAAATAACAGTAACATAGTAAAAGCAGGAATGATATGATAAATACACAGCCTATATAATGTAGAAATACTTCTCTACAATCACTGCCGCACTGTTCTCTGTAGCGAAAATCTCACGCAAGCGCTCTCAGCAGAAAATTTCACGCAAAGCACTCTCGGCAGAAACACTCTTTCCAGTAACCTTTAAGCTATGAAGCTGCCAAATCATACCAAGTAGCACATAAAAATACACAGCTTATGTAAAGTAGGAATAACGTATCACTTACGGGAATCGGGAAGACAGCGCCGAGCACACTGATGATGGTGTGTTAAGCTGAGTCGTCGGAGGTTGGGGTGGTGCAGTGGTCCCCACCCTCCGGGCAGTGAACCGATACCGATCCGTGGAGAATGCTGTGGTTGCTGGGACGCACCCAGCGCATCTTTAAGAAAAAAGCTGAAATAAACAAGCTAATTAATTAGGTGCCGCCCGGCACGTAAATGTCGGCCCAGATCAGAGGTGATGCAGTGGGCAATTAGTTAATTAGCTTGTTTATTTCGGCTTTTTTCTTAAAGATGCTACCGCTGCATTCTCTGCGGATCGGTATCTGTCCGCGGCCCGGGGGTTGGGGTGGTGGCACACTGGGGTGTCATCTCATCGTCTGTTTCCATCAGGGCAGGCAGGTCATCTTCTTCACGTTCAGTTCCTGGACGACTTCACTTTCGGTCAGTTCGCTACTGCATTTGGTTTCGTTTGTTATCCTTTCCTCTTCCAATTGCATCAGCTCTTCATCTATCAGTTCTTGGTCATGAGATGCCAAAACCTCTTCAACATCATCTTCGTCAACTTCCACAAGCCAAACTCACTTTGTCCTTGCTTCGTTCACCAAGATCGAAATGCTTAATTATGTCTAATTTTACCCTAAGTAACATCTTTTAGGCTTTCCGATACCTTAGAACTCATCTTGCTAACGGCTGCTCACAGGCACGTGTTTAAGCAATGCTGGCGAGAATGCCGTTCCGAATCCAGGGGAGAGCGGCTACTCGGGGCACGCGCTGCCTTTTTTCGCTGCTTTTTTTCGTAACAGTGAAAACACCTTCTGTTAGCGAAAACAGGTAACTAATGGAGGTTTTTTGTAACAGTGAGTTTTCATAAAGTGAACGTTCGAAAAACGGGGGACACCTGTACTTCTTCAAAGAATTCAATCAAACAGTTCAGATAACATCTGCCTTGATAAAGCCACATTGGCCATCTCTGATTAGTCCCTGCTTGTCCAAGTGATCATTCATTTTTTTCCTCAGATTTTTCTAGAATCTTCCCAATCATTAATTTCACTCATAGGTCAATAGTTACATTGCTTTTCCCTGCTGTCCCATAGCTCCAGCAACTTGGATTCAGTTGTTGGTGTGAAGTTTGCATGTTCTTCCTGGATGTTCCAGTTCCATCCCACATCTCAAAGACTTGCTGATTGTTGGGTGAGTTGCCCCTCTTGCAGGTGGTAAGAAAACTGAAAAAGATTGATGGTGCGAGAATACTGAGGAAAGGAGGGTGAGGATAAGTTCTTTTTATTGATGGGTTCAATGAATTAAATTTTTGTTTCCACATAATAAATCATATTTTACTTCTGTAAGGGAGTTTCGACTTTTATGTTGCTGTGGAGGCTAATTAAAATGGCATCTTTGTTATGTTAATGTGGGGAATGCAGCTTTGTTGTGTTAAACGCTGAGAAAGTTTGCGCTAGCAGCTTGTTTTGGTTTAGAGGGTGATAAGAGGGTGCCATTAACCAATTGGGATAGTTGTTATGGTTTTGGTGTATTTGAAGATACTGTATGCGCAGGGTTTTGGGGCAGAAGGCCGGAGAGCGAGACAGAGGATGGATCAGGTGCTGTGATGTCCGCTAACGGGGTCAGACCCCGAGAGGGGCGTTCGGTGAGGAGAGGAGACGGAGACGGACTCGTGTGGAGCGTCTGGTTGATCACTGTTGTTGGTCCCAGGCAGCCGGTCGAGGTGGTCCGAGGGATCGCAGGGTGAAGAAGAAGGTCCTTGAGCTCCAACTGTTTTGTGCACGAAGAGATTGAACCTTGATAATTGGGGCGCCTTTTATTTTCCTCTTATATTTTATTCTCTCTTAATTATATAGTTCCAGTAATACCTATAAACTGTAAATGATTTAATTGTATCTGGTGTATTGTCTGTTATTTGGGCGACGTGGGGTACATCACGCAGCATCCACACAAACTAATTATCCAGTATGGAGGGGCTGAGGCTGTTTCCCTAGACGGCAGCGAGCCGAGTGACCCTGAGGGTGGTCGGGGGGGGCTACATTGTGCGGGCTTTGTCCGGGATTGGATCTACTGGTATGCTGTGTGGGTGCCCTGTTTAAATCTGTAATGTGTGTCTCTGTGCGTTATTTGCTGGTTATTGCTGTATGTGTTGTGGGTGCAGTCTTTGTTCGAGTTCAGGCTGGCATTGACGAGTTGGAGGTGGCACTCAGGGCTGTCCATGCGATTGGGAGAGAGAGGAAAGAGTGGTCTGATTTGGAGGTAGGGTCTGCGAATAAATGTTCTAGCTCTGGCAGGCTCCGCCTGGCACTTGGGATAGTGTCCACCCCAAGAGGGGCGGAGACGTGCGAGATATGGGTGGAGCAGATCTCTCAGTTGTTAGATGAGTGTCAGTGCTCGGTTGAGGGAGAGCAACAGGGATTGGTTGAAAGTTTGAGTAGGCGGGCTGGTGACGGTGTTAGAGCTGTCAGGTTCACTTACACCGTAGTGACAGCTGTCAGTTATTTGAAAGAGGGGGGAAAGTTTTCAGTGTGTCTTCTCTGGCTAGGAGGGTGGCTAAATTGCTTGCAGTGCCAGGGGGATCAGCCCCTCCTTCAGTTGTTCAGCTGATCAGAGAGGGATCGAGAAACTTAGTGGAGGCCCAGTGGGGGAACGGCTTGGGGTCTCTGGAGAAGCACGTTCCCAGCAATGTACCAATGTACTTCCGAAAGGAGAAGGCCCTATTTCTGAAGGCTTAGAGGGATCACGCCCCAGCGTGTCGTTATGGATAGAGGGAAGCGATGCTAAAGCCATCCTCGACCGCGGGGCGCAGGTCAAGTTGTTGTACAGTTCGTTTTACAACCGGTGTCTGAAGCATTTACCCTTGACAACCGCAAGGGCACCGGAGACTTTGGGTACTAGTGGCAGTAGTTATCCAGAAGACGATGATTGGTTAATGACCCTGGAAGTCATGGAGGCATTTTCTGGGCACCCAGCGTGTCGAGTTGCTTCTGAGGACGTGTGTAGCAGCCTTGAGCAAGTACCGAATTTAAACGAGACCCAGCGGTGGTACGGCTTGGGGAAAGTAGCTGAGGGTGAGACCCTCTTAGTAGATGCTCCGAACTACCACGAGGGAGGGGAGTTGACTGCTGAAGACACCTCAGTGGGAGAGAGGCCGCGGCAACTGGACCCTAGCGGCGTGGAAAATGAAGGCAGCATGTGTGTGGATTATGCAATGTGGTTTAATGTGCTGCATTTGAGGGGTGGATGTTGCCAGATCCTGAGGAGTGCAGCTGTTGAGCTGAAGATGGCCGTTACTAGTTCCCTAGGATTCTTCCGATTGGAAAAGATGCCCAAGGGCATATCCGGAGCCCCTTCATCCTTCCTGCAGGGCATGAGGAAGACCATGGGGGAAGTGAAGGTGTGTGGAGTTTTGACGTATGTGGATGACCGCCTAGAGCTTGGATTTGCCTGGGGGGACTATGAGGCGAGACGAGTGGTTGAGCCCGGGCAACCGAAGGGAAGCGTCAAATGTGGAGGAGTTTTTGGCCGGAGGAGTTTGGTGCAATGTGAGAAAAATGACCCGACATACCAGTTGAATTTCCTGGTGTTGGGACAGACGGTGGTGGACTAGGGGATGGAAATCCAGGCCATCAATCTGAATGAGACACAGGGAAGCGAGGGGATTTGCACCACACTGTGGTCATGTACTGATGAATTAATCCAGCGAGATGAAACAATGACCCACCTTTGAAGGGATCAGCAGAAACTCAAGACGTCCATTCAGAACAGATTGGAAGACTTACAAGTTGGGGAAGATCAAGGAAGTGTTCTGACTAAGATCAACAGAAAACTGAGAGCCCAGGGAGGGGAGTTTGACTACACTCCTGAGGAGGTGAAGAAATGGAGGACAGATCTCGGAAAAGGGAGGCGGACGCTTGAAAGGAACCTGAAGGTGACTATCGCAAGTTTAAATGAAGTGGAAAAACTGAAAGTTGACCTGGAAGACGTCCTCAGGAAGAAACAACTGGAGGCTGAACATTCTTTAACTGCTGCTTTTCAGGTCAGGGTGGAAGAAGCTGGTGGGGTAACTGCGTCCCAGATTGAGATGGCCATGAACCCTGAGTCAGAACTACTGAGGCTGTGGCGAGAGTTGAAGGAGTCCCTGAAGAAGCTGACGTCTCGACTGCAGGAGGCTGAAGGGGTAGCCCCGGCTAAATGTTTCAGTTTGGAGAAACTTAAACAGCAGCTACCGATCGAGGGAATAAGGAAGGATACGGATTCGAAGGATGATGTGCTGCACATGTGGTACATGCTGCCTTTCGCTAACTTCCCCGTGATTGAGGAAGAGACCTTTGGCCCTTCTCCCACTGTCAGGTGTAGTGGGGAGGGTTAGCTGTGGGCTGTCTGAGTTGCGGCAGGATTGGGAAGGAGGAGAGGCGGGGCCCTGGACACGGGACAAGGGGCTCCGAGCTGTAGTGGTGGCCTGAGTGAGAGAGGAGTTGGCAAGCAGGCCCGAGGTATCATACCCTAGTAATGTCTGAGCCTTTTGGGTTTAGGTGAGGGGGTACGGAGGTCTCGGAGGGTTAAGAAGCTCCCAGATAGGTTGGCCTATGTAGCGCTCGTGGGACGGGAGTAAGGTCCGCTGTTTGGGGAGCACTGTCACTGTGTGTATCTGTGTATGGGTGTGTTGTGTGTCTGCAGGACTGGTTGGCGAGTTATTTCGAAGTCATGAGGACATGACTTTATTTGGTGGGGGTAGAGTGTAAGGGGGTTTCGACTTTTATGTTATTGCGGAGGCTAATTAAAATGGCGTCTTTGTTATGTTAATGTGGGGAATGCGGCTTTGTTGTGCTAAACGCTGAGAAAGTTTGCGCTAGCAGTTTGTTTTGGTTTAGAGGGTGATAAGAGGGTGCCATTAACCAATTGGGATAGTTGTTATGGTTTTGGTGTATTTGAAGATACTGTATGCGCGGGGTTTTGGGGCAGAAGGCGGGAGAGCGAGACAGAGGACGGACCAGGTGCTGTGATGTCTGCTAATGGGGTCAGACCCCGAGAGGGGCGTTCGGCGAGGAGAGGAGACGGAGATGGACTCGTGTGGAGCGTCTGGTCGACCACTGTTGTTGGTCCCAGGCGGCCGGTCGAGGTGGTCCGAGGGGTCGCAGGGTGAAGAAGAAGGTCCTTGAGCTCCAACTGTTTTGTGCACGAAGAGATTGAACTTTGATAATTGTGGCGCCTTTTATTTTCCTTTTATATTTTATTCTGTCATAATTATATAGTTCCAGTAATATCTATAAACTGTATATCATTTAATTGCATCTGGTGTATTGTCTGTTATTTGGGCGGGGTGGGGTACATCACGCAGCATCCACACAAACGAATTATCCAGTTTGGCGGGGCTGAGGCTGTTTCCCTAGACGACAGCGAGCTGAGCGACCCTGAGGATGGCCAGGAGGGGCTACACTTCTCTGCATTTTATCGCTCCTTTGGTTTCTGAGAGTGTCATACCCAGTGGGGTGGGGGTGAGTTGTGGGGATAAGCTCCCACTACCCATTAAATGTTCGCAACAACCTGTCTCAAATAGCTTCTGACAGTCAAGTCTAGCTTCTGGCCTTCATATGTGGCTTAGTTATTAAGTCTGGCAGAATCGTTTTGACTGATAGGAGAAGGGCAAAGAAGGGTGATTGGCACCTTAAAGCCAGTCCCTGGTTGGCGGCTCATCCAGGAGAAGGTAAACTCTGTTCTGAAACCTCCGCTGTCCTGTAGCTATGCCCATTCATGGAGGAAGCTTTGGAAGTAAACCCTGTGGGAAAATCCAGAGCTGGGAGTCCCTAAGACAGTTCTATGTTGAGTTCAATGTTGACTAGCAGCTCTTGTTGGTGCCAAACTGCATTAGTCTCTGCCGTTCCTCTGGATTCATCACCTATATGGAGAAGGGGAGCCTGCTACATGGGTGACAGCTCACTCGACATATCGTACTGCCTTGGCTTGTGTACAGGCTTGCATATTGACTGACGCAGACAGCTGGAACACAACATCCATGGTCTACCTTGGCTAATGATGGGCTTTACCTCTCTTTTCTTGAACTCAGCTCATCTTTTAAATTTATTGTCAATGAAACACTTTTGGAATGTATTGCAGGGAATTTGCACAAGCATATTCCTGCAGTGATAAATTGATAAAGATCGGATGTTGCAATACCATGATAATTGAATGATCAATTTTGACCAGAGCAATTCCCAGACTTCAGTACAGTGCAGTCAATCTTTCTTGTCTGTATGAGAGAGCTGATAAAGGCTCGGACCAACAACTCATCTGAATAACAATATCAGTGTATCCTCATTTATGGCTGTACCTGGATATAGTACTGTTTTTTTTCTGCTTACATTTCTGGGATGAGGCTTATCAGTATTGTTCCCTCATGCAGTGGGAAGGTGCCATGAAAATGTAGAATATTCTTAAAGTATTAGAAGAAAATTTTGATTTGATAATACCAAACAATTCAAGTTCTCTTTTCTAGCTCATTACAGGTGTCCCCCGCTTTACGAAAGTTCGCTTTACACTACTTCGCTTTTATGAAAGACCTACATTAGTACCTGTTTTCGCTAACCGAAAGAAATCCGAAGAGGATTTTCGCTTTTACGAGAAAAGGCGCCTGCTTTAAACTTGTGTTTACCCCAAAAAAGACTACCATGACCATGAACCCTTGCGCGAGCAGGTGTGTGCACATGTGTGTATGTGCCGCTTTCTTTTCTACAAATTGGTTTTTGGCTAAATCTTCCCGATTCTGGTAAGTGAAACTACACTGTACATACATTATTTCTACTTTATATAGAAAAAAGGCACCCACTTTAAACTTGTGTTTACCCCGAGAAAGACTACCATGACTGCGAAGCCTTGCGCGGGCAAGTGTGTGCGCATGCGTGTATATGCCCATTTTTAGGTTTTATGTGCAATTTGGTATGATTTGGTTGGTTATTTTTTGGGTCTGAGAACACTCAAAGATTTTTCCCATATAAATTAATGGTAATTGCTTCTTTGCTTTATGCCATTTCGGCTTACGAAAGGTTTCATAGGAGCGCTCTACTTTCGGATAGCAGGGGAAACCTGTACAAGACAAGCACAAATGTCTGTTGTACCTCAATCCACATCTACATCCATGATACTTCTCATGCTCTTGATTTCTTCAACAACTTTCAGTTTCCTGGCATTTTCACTGTGAAAGTCCAGACCCTATGCACTTCTATCCCCAATTAGGAGGGCCTTAAAGCTGTCTGCTTTTATCTAGACAACAGACCCACCAGTTCCTCTTCACCATCATCCTCCTCCATCTGGCAGAATTGACCCTCACACTCAGCAATTTCTCTTTCGGCTCCTCCCACTTTCTCCAAACCCAAAGTGTAGCCAAGGGCACTAGCTATGCCTGCCTTTTTGTTAGCTATGTGGAGCAGTCCATGTTCCTATGCTTTTCTTGGTAATGCTCCCCAACTACTTCTGCGCTACGTTGACAATTGCATTGGTGCAGCTTCATGCACCAATGCTAGGATTGTTAATTCCATCAACTTTGCCTGCAACATCTACCCTGCCCTTAAATTCACTTGGTCCACCTCTGACAAACTTCCTCCCCTTTATTGATCTCTCTATCTCCTTCTCTGGAGACGGGCTGGCTACTGATATCTTTTATAAACCCACTGACTTACACAGTTTTCTTACGTAAACCTCCTCCTACCGTGTCATTTATAAAAGTGCCTTTCCCTTTTCCCAGTTCCTCCTTCTTCGCTACATCTGTTCCTAGGATGTGGCTTTTCTTTCCAGAGCATCTTGGATGTCATTCTCCTTCAAAGAACAGGGTTTCACTTCTCCTACAAATGAGGCTATCCTCACCCACATCTTCTCCATTTCCCAGATATCCATCCTCAACATCACTTCCTGCCACCTTAACAGGGATTGAGATCCTCTTGTCCTTACCTACCACCCCACGAAACTTCACATCCAGCACATTATTCTTCACAACTTCCACTATCTTCAATGGGATCCTACGACCAAACACATCTTTACACTCCCACCCCCCCATTCTCTGCTTTCTGCAGGGATTGCTTCCTCCATGACTCTATTTGTCCCTCCCCACTGATCTCTTTCCTGGCACTTAACTCTGCCAGTGGCACAAGTGCTACAGCTGTTCATTCACCTCCTCCATCACTACCATTTAAGGCCACAAACAGTCCTTCTAGGTGAGGTATCTGGTGTTCCTGGTGCCACCTCCCCTGCATTGGTGAGACCCGACATTGATTGGAGACCGCTTTGTTGAGCACTGTTGCTCATCCACAGCAGGGAGGGTTTTCCCAGTGGCTAAACATTTTAATTCCACTCCCTATTCATATTCAGACACATCAGTCCATGGCAGCCTCTACTGCCATGATGTAGCCGCTCTCAGGCTGGAGAAGCAACAGCTCTTACTCCTCCAACTTGATCATTGATTTCTATAACTTTCGGTAATTTCTATCCCCTCCCCCTTCTCACTTTTTCCAATCCCCATTAACTTTATTTACCTCTTCTCTTCTCCTTACCTGCCTATCAGCTCACTCTGGTGCCCCTCCTTCTTCACATTCTTCCATGGTCCACTGTTCATTCCTATCATATTCCAGCTTCTGTTCTTCCTACCTACCACATCCCAGGTTTTCACATTTTTCTCCTCCTTCATCCACCTACATTTCCCCTCCTTCGTCCACCTATATTTCCCCTCATCTGGCTTCACCTATCTCCTTTCAGTTTGTATTCCTTCCCCTCCCATATCTGTAGTTTTTAAGCTCTGTAGCCAAGCAAATGTACCTTTTACTAAATAAACATTCTACTCTTGCCTGATTTTATGATCATCCTACTAGATGGGTGGGAAAACTTTTCTGAGGAAAGGAGGGGAGGCTCAAATATTTGAGTAATGGGACTTACCCTTGGCATTGGGGGGAAATCTAGTGTTTGATATATAGAAAAATCATGTTACTGACAGTTTAAGAAATTGAACCTTTGCATAGCCTGAGGACTGTGGAATCAATACTCAAGAAGGCACAGTATTTAATGCTGCAAAAGGACCTGATTTCATCTTCAGCAATTACTGGTTGGTCAAGATGACGCCAAGATGCAATATCCATCAATGTTGTGGCTCAGTTGTATTTTTGAGTCCATAGGGATGGATTTGGGGATAGTGCGGGGAGTTAGGGTTCAGGATGAGGGATTGGGGGAGCTTGAGGCTAGGGGCAGTAAATGAGAAATTTTGGCAGGAGTTCGAATCCAGGTTGAAGTGTTCCGCAGTTGAACGTCAGCGTTCCCAGAAGTTGTTTGGCAGGTGCTGAGGAGACCAGCTATCCTGAAGTCAAAGACAAATTCTAGCTCGTAGGTCTATATGGGTGGCCTGTCACAGGTGCAGGTGGGAAACACGAGGGCTGGTGTCAAGGAGTCAAGGCCCAAAGGTCAACATGGTGTAGTCCAAGGATCATTCCATGGTTAGATGCAGTCCGAATAGCAAAGCTGAAGGGTGAAGTGCAAAGCATGGTGACTGAAGATAGAATCTTGAAGGTCCAAGGAGTCTCAAGGGCCCAGGTCACTGGGGTGGAAAGGCTGTGAGAGTCAGGAAGGCAAGGCCCGAAGGTCAGATCCATGATTGGCAAGTCCTGGAGTCAAGTCCTAAGTTGGAGGCTCGATGTCTGAGAATTCAGGGACCAGTACTAGAGAACTGAAGGTGGCCTGTATGAGTGCGAGGGATGGGAAAGGGGCTTCCTTTTCTGCTGCTGCTGGTGGTGTTGTTATGCAGAATATTGTGGGCAAGTTATGTTAGTGCTGGAATTTGTGGCAACATTCCATACTGTACACAGCACATTCTTGGATGTGTTGGCTTTTAACTTAAATGAAACATTTCACTGCATGTTTTGACGTACATGTGATAAATAAATCTAAATCATCTGGATCAGTATTCTTATATCTACAGAAAGAGAGATGGTGAGTGAATTTAAAAAAAAGATGATCAAATGCTTTTGAATCTGGTTTCTTCTTTGAGTAAAAGTTAGTTTAAAAGCAAAATTATTGCTTTCTTCCTTATTAGGTAGTCCCTTAGTTGACTGATTTCTACTCCAGCTCTGTGGATTCAGGAGTAGCTGTTGAAGCCAAAGAGGAATCCAAAGACTCTACTTTAGGAAACACTTAATGGGATGTTGAGTGGGTTGAGACATTGACTGTACTCTTTTCCATAGTTGCTGCCTGGTCTGCTGAGTTCCTCCATCATTTTGTGTGTGTTGCTTGGATTTCTAGCATCTGCAGATTTTCTCTGTTTGTGATAACACTACCTCAGTATTTATTTTTCCTCTCTTTCTGCACTAAATTTAATTTTTTTGTATATACTTATTGCAATTTACAGTTTTTATTGTGTATTGTATTGCTACTGTAAAACAACAAATTTCATGACATATGCCAGTGATATTAAACCTGATTCTGAAAGTATAGTTAGAGTCTCAGTGCAGGGATGTTGGAGCCTGGGGGGAGGGTGCTGATGATGGTTTCCTTATCCTGACTGTGGTTTGGAGGATTTTGCAAACAGCACTGGTGCAATTTTTACAGTGATTTGAGGTGCCTGCTGCAGGTTTTTGAAGAATACTGAAAGGTGGGGATATCAGCTGCCGGGTAGATCAGGAACTTAAGTGCTGCATTTAAGGTCTTGAAGTTGTGTCAGAGCATTTGGATGTGATGTTAAATTCCATCATGGATGCCTGCTTTTGCTAAGAGGTGGCATCCAAGTTATGGAAAATGGTCTATATTTTCCAAGTGATGAAGAAATATATGACTTCTGTATTAGAATACAAAAACATTAGAATACTGATTTATCTGTTTTTATTGCAGAAGCATTTCAGAATATAATTCAGCAAGCTGAGGACAACACCAAGATACTGCTGAGAACTACATATCGAAAATTGATCCCACAAATGGCTGTACTAGTTCAAGAGCTCTTCGCTGATGTTGCACTCTTCATTTTTGGCTCAGAGAAAAATGTTGATGAATTTGTGAACAGATTTTTTGACAACCTCTTTCCACTGGTCTATAATCATCTAATCAAACCAGGCCTTAGTAACGTGTCTCCAGATTTTACAACGTGTATTCGAATGGTAAGGAAGGACCTCAACCCATTTGGCTATTTCCCAAAATTAATTTCAAGTCAAATGTCAAAATCTTTAACAGCTGGGCATATGTTCTTGCAAGCCTTAAATTTAGGAATTGAAATAATTAACACAACTGATCACTTGCACTATACCAAAGAGTGCAGCAGGGCTTTGCTGAAGATGCAGTACTGTTCCCATTGCCAAGGCTGGACTAATCATAAGCCATGCATGGGATATTGCCTGAATGTAATTAGAGGATGCCTTGCTAATATGGCAGAAATTGATCCTCACTGGCGGGAATACATTAGATCACTTGAAGAACTATCAAGCGGAATACTGGAAACATATGATTTAGAACAAATTTTACTGAATCTCCATTCGTTAGTGAATGATGCAATAATGAATGCACAGATCAATGGATCAAAGTTGTCAACAATGGTGAGTTCCTGATTAAATATTCATTTTTATTTGTGACCATAAACAAAAATGCATATAGCTAATTGTTATGGAGTTACATGAAAAATATTATGTCACTACATCCCAAAGATTCTATCCTTTCTGAAGAACCAGGTGAAATCGAAAATCCCTAAGTGAAGAAAGTGAAGGAGTGGTATATGGTAAGTGTCATCTCTCCCTTTGTCTGTATGGTTGCTCGTTCTCAGTACACCATTCATTTTTATCACTGTGACATGTATTTAGGCTCATCAAATTCATAAACTAGCTAGTTTGAGAATTTTCAAACCAATCTTATTATCTGCTTGATATTCATATACAATTAGGAGTGATACTTGACAAAACTTTGTACTTAAGTTCTCATTGTAACGGGATGAAGAAATGTTTTCCTTGTTGGGATGCAGTGTTTTACAAGGACTGAATTTATTAAGTACACTGTTCAAGGATTTTCTTTTCCCCAAGCACTGTAAAAGATTTCTTAATGGAGGTCAGTGGATTTGTGGCCTTGGCAGACAATATAGACTATTTTAATCAAAGGTGAGAGTAATTAAAAACACACAGAGGTAGATTAATTTTTACATTTCACTGTAGAGAAAAAATTGACATAAAGGTTATTTACTAAGCTGGAAAGATGTTTTTGTTTGCAGTGCTATCTTTTATAACTAGTTTTCTACAGTGCAATATTTCTGTCTATGTATTACCATGAGATATTGTCCATTCCTTTAGTAATGGTTCATCCAATTTAGCATTAACACAAACACTAAAATGTAGAGACACAAGATTCTGCAGATGCTGGAAATCTCGAGCAACACACAAACTGCTGGAGGAACTCAGCAAGTCAGGCAGCATCTATGGACAGGAATAAATAGTTGACGATTCGGTTGAGATCGTCCATCATCCTTGGATCCATCGTACATAGCTTTGGAGGCCTTTGTGAAGGAGACAAAAAGTAGTAGATATCTTGTGCTCTCGAGAAGCTAGAATTCCCTGCAAATACATGTACTGAATGAAGTGGAAGCAAGAGCCAAGGAGATCAAGGCTACAAGAAGAGCTTCCTGAACCAGGGTGCGTTGTCACAAGAATTTCACCAATCTGAACCAAGTAGTAAAGCTCAATCGATATATCCTATTATTCTGCATATGGAAAGAGCAGTAAACATATTTTAATAGATGTAGCAAAGTTGTGAAAAAAAGATGATAGTTTGGAGGTAAATTCCTAAACTTGTTTATACCCCCATTACTAAATTGCAGTGTGATTTACAAAGGAGAAGGGAATTTAAATGAGTTACGTACCCCGTAACTGGGTTGCCAAACCAGCAGAAAATAGATCACTCAGTTGGAGTCTGGATTACTAGAACTAAGAAAGTTTTATTAAAGAAACAAGCAACACAGTAATTGAAAGGATAATAAATGCAACAGTTCGGCAATGATAAACACACATGTGCACAGAATTAAGATAACAGCATCAATCAAGCTCTATCGTTGTCTAGGGGTAAATGACCAATTTCAAAGTGACACAAAGTTCAGTCCAATTTAGATCAGTTCGCAGTAATCGTTGCCATGGCGATGGACAACGTGGGGGGTGGGAGAGAGAGAACGAGAACGACTGATCATTCAGAACGGCTTCCACTCACAGACCGGCGATATTGCTCACAAGCAGCTTTCGGGCGGGTCCCTTGTGATGTCACCTGAGGTCACCGACTGTGACCCCTCCTCCAGATGCGGTCAATCCTCTGCAGTGAACCCGGCACCCAAGCAAGGGTGGACACACACTGGGTTCCCGCTGATCGTACCTTTCCACCCTGTGCGTTTAAGGCTGATCCCCCGATCAGCCGTCCAAGAGCTTCCCACCAACTTGTGAGAGGTGCACCGCTTCCAGGGTCTCATTACCTCGGGTGTCGTGTGTGTCCTGCCTTAGCGAACCTGTCCCTTTTTATCCCCCTGCTGGGGTATCGCCTGTCCATCACTTCAAACAGTTCAGGGTTCAAAGGGGGGGAGCTGCTCTAGACAGCTCTCCCTCCCGTCCCTTCATTACACACCTCCAGATCGCCTGTCCATCACTTCAAACAGTTCAGGGTTCAAAGGGGGAGCCGCTCTGGACAATACCCAGACTGATGGCTCCTTCATTAACATCTCCAAATGCTGCTTCATTGTTCCTTATCTCTCCCTCCCCTGAGGACAGGTGGCAGACCAACTGCTGATGCCACTGTTGCTAGCCCAGGCCAGCAAACATCTTAATTTATGTGTATTCTCGTCACAAATGTAAATCATTAATAGATTAATGGGAGGTATTCAAGGAGGATATTGTAGAAACTCAGACTGAATATGTTTCTGGTGTGAGAAAAAGGAATGTCCAAATAAAAAACCCCGAGGAATTGAACATAGGTGATGAAATAAACTCAGAAAAGGGAAGCTCATGCAGATAATGAGTGCTCAAGAGTCCAGAAACAATTGGGGAGCAAAAAAGAGATATGAGTGAAATTAATTATGAAATTAGGAATTCAAATAGATTAAATGAACAAATATCAGCAGGTAAAATTAAAGGAAAGCCAGAGATTTTCTACAGATACCTGTGACAAAAGAGGATAGCAAATAAAAGATGATTTTGAAACTAAAACTCTTAACTGTGTATGGAGGTGAAAGTAATGGACGTAGTTCTAAATAAAGCCAATGCTTCCTCTGAAGAGGAAAATAATAGGGTCTTGTAGGTAGAGTTGAGGTGAGTAAGGCAAATGCAAAATTCATTTCAAGAGAAATTTAAGAGCAGGGATGTGATGCTGAGGCTTCCTAAGGCACTGGTGAGGCCTCACCTTGAGTATTGTGAACAGTTTTGGGCTCCCCATCTAAGAAAAGATGGGCTGGATTTGGACAGGGTTCACAAGAGGTTCACAAGGATGATTCCAACAATGGAAGGGTGATCATATGGGGAACATTTGATGGCTCTGGGTCTGTACTTGCTGGAATTTAGAAGGCTGAGGGGGGGATCTCATTGAAATCTTTTGAATGTTGAAAGGCCTAGACAGAGTAGATGTGGAAAGGATCAGCCATGATTGAATGGTGGAGCAGACTCGATGGGCCAAATGGCCTAATGCTGCTCTTATGTCCTATGATCTTTAAGGAGAAAGGATGTGAAGTATTAAAGCACAATTTATTAAAAAATTATGTAATGCATTGGAAACCCTGCAATGAATGTCATCTTAGAGTCTGGACCAGGGCTTTGCACAGAACTTGAAACTTACTTTTCCAACTTGGATGTGATGGGTAACTCGATTCACATGTTCACATTTGCAACAGTGGGCTGCATCTGATGGTTTATGATTCAGTAGCACTTGACATGGGAGCAGCGGCCTCTGAGGTCAGATTCCATCATTTAAGGCTAGCTGAATGCCATGTCATGGTATCAGAGTAGGGAAGAGAGTTTTCAGGGAATTTAGGCTGTCTATCCATCATTGCATTGTTCGGATAATCCTGAGAGAGAAAAGTTCAGTCCTGGCCCTGAATAGTGTGACTCTGGGACAACTCTGTTTTTCTTCCATTCGTCATTGTGGCTATCCCTCGAGGTCGAGGATGATGGTCTTTGTTCTGTTGTTCTACTTATGGGCTCTCAAGTGGCTTATGAGTCCAATCTTCGCTTTGAAAGTTCTTCTGCATTCAGGACAGGTAGCTCCAGATGGTAGATCGGGCTTTGGTTGTTGCTGCCTCTCTTTCCATTTTCTTCTCTTTTCTTCTAATTCTGCACATCCGTTGGCTTCGCAAGTTGCTGTTCCTTCTCGGATGATGGTTTGCCAGAGTTTCCTGTCCTTGGGATTAGTTTCCCAATTGTTGATGTTGATATTACATTCACCTACTGAAGAAATCCTTCAAGGCCTTTCAGTAGGTCAGTGGAAGAAAAACAGCCAATTAAGCTTGGCCTTAAAAGGAGTACAAAGGGTATGGGGTCCTGCAAGTGGTGGGATAACTGCATCAAATGTCCAGGAGCCAGTTTCTATAATTGAGCTAGAAAGGTTGTTAGGACAAATGCGATCAAACACATGGGGGCAAATTAAAAAGATGCAGCTGATCTGCTGATTCCAAATTTTAGTATCCAAAAAAATTCACATATAGGAACTGAAATATG
This sequence comes from Mobula birostris, assembly GCF_030028105.1. Lineage (NCBI taxonomy): Eukaryota > Metazoa > Chordata > Chondrichthyes > Myliobatiformes > Myliobatidae > Mobula > Mobula birostris. The sequence goes on along the minus strand of NC_092374.1, from coordinate 138,510,256 downwards.
AGATTTAGGTTGACAGTATTTATGCTCTCATCCCAGTGAAAATCTCATCTCAGCTACTTAGCTCTAAGGGCATGTGCAATTTCTCACTAAAGCCCTTCAGTGTTCTGCAAAGTCATGCTGTAGTCCTTGAGACAGCTTTGAAGCAGTGGGGCAGGCAAGTTGAGGAAAGTGTTTCTTTTTGTGCAGGCAACTTAGCATGTTTCAATTTATATATTTGTTCCAAATTTGATGTTGTTTTGTCTGATGCTGGGCAGAGGGAAGATCACTGAGTGTGTGTATGTGGTTAAGATTGGGGTTGAGATTACCTGTGTCCCACCTGAATTAGTTCTTTTTAAGAAATCCAGCAGAAAATTGCAATGTAGCTTGCAATTTCAATTCCATCTCTTCCTCCTGTGACTCCTCTTTGTAGTCTTATGTCTCAGTTTTTCCCTTGATAACAGGTGAACAAACCTGATCCCTCTCAATTGTAGTGTTAAATAAGGACACAGATTTTAAATCTGCTCACCTGATTAATACAGGCTCCTGTAGATAGATGCAGGTCAAAATTATTGGTTCAGTATGCCACTGGTCTGGCCAGTCAGATTTGTTGTGGCAACATGGTGCCCATTGTTTGCATGCTGCTCATTTCTATATCGGTTTTGCAGACGATTCATAAAGCAATTGTGGATGGCCCTTGTCATCCACCTTTAATTAGCCACATTAGAGAAATACAGCTGGAATAACAGATATTATCAGAATGAACACATCGTTACTTGTATCTAAATGCTGGGCTCTTAACTTCATGATGTGCTGGTCCAGTCAGACATGCTATTGCCCCTGAAGGAGTGCAGTCCCTTTCGTTTTGATACATAGCACAGTTAACATAAGGCACATATGGACTAACAGGCTGTACCATATGGAAGCTCACAAATATTTGTGTATACTCCATCTGCCTCCCTTTGGCAGGAGGAGATAAATTTCAGAGTTCAAAGTAAATTCATTGAAGAACATATATGTCACCAAATACAATCCTGAGGTTCATTCTCTTGTAGGCATACTAAATAAATTCTTAATAGAATTGATGAAAGACCATTTGTCTTCTGTTCAACCAATGTGCAAAAGACAATAAACTGTGCAAATACAAAAGGAAAGGAAAAATAATAATAAATAAATAAGCAATAAATATTGAGAACATGAGATGAAGAGTCTTTGAAAGTGGGTTCTAAGTTTGGGAACATTTCAGTGATGGGGCATGTGAAGTTGAGTGAAGGTATATCCTTTGGTTCAAGAGTCTGGTGGTTGAGAGGTAATCGCTGTTCCTGAATCTAGTGGTGTGAGGCCTGAGGTGGTGGTGTGAGGCCTGAGGCTCCTGCACCACTTTCCTGATGGCAGCAGCAAAAAGGGAGCATGTCCTGGGTGGTGCAGGTCCCTGATGATGTATGCTGCTTTCCTGCAACAACGCTTTGTACAGAAATGCTCAATGGAGACAGAGGGGCAACTACAGAATTCCTTCAAGACAATGGACTAGACCATGTTCAAGGACTTTTTTTTTAGATTATGAAGACATGCAGTCCTCTTTTATTGTCATTTAGTGATGCATGCATTAAGAAATGATACAATATTTCTTCCGGTGTGATATCACAAAAACACAGGACAGACCAAGAATGAAAAAAACTAACAAAACCACGTAATTATAACATATAGTTACAACAGTGCAACAATACCATTACTTGCTGAAGAAGTCCATGAGCACAGTAAAAATTCAAAGTCTCTCAAATGTCCCACATCTCACGCAGATGGAGAGAAGGAAGAAAAACTCTCCCTGCCATACCCGACCACGGTCTGACTCTGAGTCATCCGAAAACTTCGAGCTCTGATCAGCTCTCTGACACTGAGTGCTGAGCGCCATCTCTGTCCGAGCGATTCGACCTCCTTCTCAGTCGCCAAAAGCAGGTAAGACTGGAGATTTTGAGGCCTTCCCGCCGAAAGATTCCAGACCGCGCAGTAACGACAGCAGCGAACGAGCTTGTCTGTGGATCTGGATTAATGTACTCTGGTTGTCATGGACTTTATTAAAACAGTTGTAGACAAGTGTGAACCCACAAATCATTCAGAGTCTTTCCCCAACCTGAAGCCCTGGATGATCTATGTCAGCGGTCCCCAACCACCGGGGACCCCTGATCTGTGAGGTCTGTTGAGAAATCAGAGGCATTGAAATTTGTTGTCCAGAAACTTACAAGGTTAGGTCTTCAGTAAGCACCTCGTGGGCAAAGTGGCAATTCCTGACCGAACTAGTATCAATGAAAAATGCTCAAAAGTTGTGGCAGGGATTGAATACTATTACCTCTTATGAGGTTAATTCAAGCAACTTGGGCAACATCAGGGCTTCACTTCCAGATGAGCAGATGAGCTCAGTACCTTTTATTCTCCCTTTGACCACAAAATATGGAGGATTCTTCACAAACTCCTACAGCCTCTGATGATCCTGTGATTTCAGTCTCTGAGGCCAATGTGTGAGCAGCCTTCTGGAGGGTGAACCCACGAAAAGCATCTGACCCAGATGGGGTACCTGGCCAAGTACTAAAGACCTCTGCTAATCAACTGGCTAGAGTGTACTGAGATCTTTAGCCTCTCACTTTGGTAGCCTAAGGTACCCATCTGCTTCAAGCAGGCATCAATTATACAGGTGCCTAAGAAAAACCTGGTAACACACCTTAATGACTGTTGTGCAGTAGCACTTACTTGCACAGTGATGGTGTTTTGAGAGGATGGTGGTAAAACACATCAACTGCAGCCTGAGAAATGACTTGAATCCACTCTAATTTGCCCACAGGAACAACAGGTCCACAGTAGATATCATTTCATTGGCTCTTCACTCAACCATGGGACATCTGGACAGAAAAGATACATTAACCAGGATGCATTTAATCAACTACAGATCAGCATTCAATACTATAATCCCCTCAAAACTTCATTAAGCTTCAAGACATTGGCCTCAATAACTCCTTGTGCAATTGGATTCTTGATTTCCTTTCTTGCAGACTCCAGTCACTTAGGATAGGCAACATCATCTTGTTCATGATCTGTATCAGCACAGGTGTACCACAAGGTTGCATGCTTTGCCTCCTGCTCTACTCGTTTTACACTTATGACTGTGTGGCTAAGCACAGCTCCAATGTGATATTCAAGTTTGCTGACGACACCACTGTTACAGACTGAATCAAAGGTGGCAACGAATCAGCATAAAAGAGGGAGATGGAAAATCTGGCTGAGTGGTGCCATAACAATAACCTCTTACTAAATGTCAGCATAACCAAGGAACTAGTTATTGACTTCAAGAGGAGGAAACCAGAGGTCCATGAGCCAGTTCTCATTGGAGGATTAGGGGTGAAGGTGGTCAGCAACTTTAAATTCCTCAGTGTTATTGTCTCAGAGGACCTATCCTGGGTCCAGCACATAAGTTATTATGACAGTGCCTCTATTTCTTTAGGAGTTTGCAAAGAATTGCCATGACATCTAAAACCTTGACAAACTTCTGTGGTTGTGCAGTGAAGCATTCATTGACTGGCTGAATCACAGCCTGGTATGGAAACACGAATGCCCTTGAACAGAAAATCCTACAAAAAGTAATGGATACAGCCCAGTCCATCCTGGTTAATCCCTCCTCGCCATTGAGCATATCTGAAAAGGAATAAAATGAAGAAATTTGTTTATGATAAGAGAGTATCAGCGACCTGATTAAGCAATTGTGACCTTCTTGCCAACAATGCCTGCTTTTCTTCGTATCCAGATCTTCTTTCACAGGCACTGGTAAAGTGTCTTTCTGGCAGTGGTTGGAACCTTTGACAGATTTCAGTGAGGATCTCCTTTCTGAAACGTAAGACTGTGGTCAACATTCCGGTTCATGTTGTGGAATTATTTCCAAAACACTAACTTCCCTCAAACCTTCAATCTCTAGTATTTTAACAGCTCTTTCTAAAAGATTGTTTAGCTCTTTTGGTGCTTCATTGCCAAGTTCTAAGGGAAAGACCCCCTAGTACTTAATGTTTCTGGTAATAACTGGATTATGCTAATGCTTTAGAGTCAGCAGAAGGTCCTTCAATTGGAATTGGAGCAAAATTAAGTAACTAACTTAAAAAGCACTATTTGCTGGGATTGGAGGTCAGTTCATGGTACTTAATACAAATGTAGTTCTCTGAGATAAATGGAACGTAAATGGCTAGAACATAAAACTGCAAAATCTCAATGCTAGTAGTAAATGTTAGAGAAAATCAGATTGATCTGCCTGCTTCTGCTGGATATTAACTGCCTGCATCAAAATATTCTGCAGCATGTCTTATTTAAAATCTATGCTCTGATGGCATTGGCACCATTTTTTGATGCCTATTGTATTCACAGTGTCCAGTGTTTACACAGTATTGAGCCTAATTTCTTGTACTGAATTGTAAAAGCAAGAGGAAGATTGGAAGAAAAGTAGAATTGCTCATAGATTCAAAGCAGTGGAAGAGCAAGAAGAATTCTGTTAGTGGAACTCAGGACAACAAATATGTAAAAGATTCTGATAAACACAAGTGATTTTGCAGATGATGAAAATCTTAAGCACCGCACACACAATGCTGTTTGAGTTCAGCAGCTCAGGCAGCACCTCGGAGGGGAATAAAAAGTCAATGTTTGAGGCCGAGTTCCTTCATCAGGACTGTATATTCTCTTTCCCAGTTCTAATGAATGGCCTTGAAACTGAAATATTAATTATTTCTTCTTCCACAGTTGTTGTCTTACCTGTTGAGAATCTCTATTGTTTTGTGTTTTTATTTCAGGTTTTCAGAATCTGCAGGTTTATTTGTTAAAACTTAACCAAAATTAAGACATACAATCTATTTTAATCCTTTAAATCTGAGACTATATTGACAATAGTCTAAAAGTTAAAACATCTGCCTGAATAGTTTCTCCTCTGCTCTTCACTTGAAACTGATTTTGTATAAAAGGATCCAAAGGTATCAGTAATCATCCAGCATCTAATTCTAATAGCTTTTTTTTCAAACTTCCACATCTATGGAGGGGAATAAACAGTCTATGTTTGAGGTCAAGATCTTTCATCAAGGCTCAAAGGGAAGTGGACAGAAACCAGAACAAGCTGGTCGTGGGTGGGAAGGATTACAAACTGGCAGGTTAATGTGACTTTTCTGACAGATCTTCTGAAAATGATTAGGCAGTGCAAGTGCAAACGTACATTATTCAGACAGTCTTGTCACAATTAGTGTTATTATAGGAAGCTGAGAGAAGCAGGAAATTTCTATTATGTCTCTTCCAAACTAATTTGTGGAATAGTATCTCATTAAACCAACAAGAGAATATGGCATACTAAGTTTGTTCTAGCGATACCATGTTCAGAGTTACCATAAATATGTTGAACTTTATATTGCGTTAGAGCTGCTTGCAGTTGAGCCTAAACTTTGACATTTTGTAAAGCAAACTTTGAGCAGTTGAATAATAATGCATTGATGAATGAAGCTCCAGATGAGCGTTAAGAGCTGGGATAACATAGTTTATAAATGTAGGATCGGTATTTACTTCAAAGGGAAAAGGGATCTACTTGTGTGCTTATAAACAAAGACTTGGTGAACTGAAAAGTATGTAACTCTGGATTTGTGTGACTAACAGGAGTGGGGGAAGAGAGTGAGGCAGTCATCTTGGCTTTCACAAAGGCAACCAGTCCGACCAGTTTGATTGAATTCCTTGTATACATGACAAAGTGTATTGATGAGATCTATGAAACTTGGTTCCAGACACACAACTAATGGAAATATGGTCATGGTGTCTGCAATATCAAATGATGTAAGTATCCTGTATTCAATAAAATCAGTTCAATGTAAGGAAGTATTCCACTATAAAAATGTATGAGTGATTGGGACACTAATTCTGCTGTCCAGTTGAAGGGATCTGAATTCAAACAGGCGCTCCACAATGTTTTTATACTTAAGAAACAAGCCAAAACAATTTATGGGCAAGAGAAACACAAGAGAAAACAATGGGCTACAGGCTTCACTGCATTACACCTTATCCATGACAAATCCTGGTTACCAAACAAGCTTGTCCATGAGCACTTGTTGCTTGTATTTACCATTAATGAGAATAATTGATGAGGCATAAAGAGATTTCTATATTATTCGATAATTACTTTTACTGGTTCAGTTAAAAATACACAAACATGTCATACAAACGTAAATAACTGTGCACACGCCCCCAAGGTTTCTATGACCTTCCCTGAACAGTCAAAGAATGGAAAAGGTTGTATCTGGGAAAAGGAGTTTATGTTGGCCAGGCATTCCTCTTAATTCCAGCATAATCTCCATGTTTGAGGAAATGTGAGCGAGGATTGAGTGATAATTGTGCGAGAATGAGGACCATTGAAAAGGGCAAGGCGCCAGGAGGAGGAGAGGAGAAGCAGCGCGCTGCGCGTGCGCAGCCCTCCGGTGAAAATGATAGCGTATCTGTTAAATAGGGGCTGTGGACAATTTCTGATTTGATGGAGGTGGACGTGAAAGCACAGAGGAACATCTGGAAAAATTTCTGAAATGCTCGTTCGCTGCTGTCGTTACTGCGCGGTCAGGAATCTTTTGGAGGGTAGGCCTCAAAATCCCTGGCTTTGCCTGCTGTTGGTGACCGAGATGGAGGTTGAATCACTCGGACAGAGATAGCGCTCAGTACTCGGTGTCGGAGAGCTGATCAGAGCTCGAAGTTTTCGGATGACTCAGAGTTGGACCGTGGTCGGGTATGGCAGGGAGAGTTTTTCTTCCTTCTACTGTCTGCGTGAGATGTGGGACATTTGAGAGATTTTGAGCTTTTACTGTGCTCATAGACTTCTTCATCAAGTTATGGTATTGTGCACTGTTGTAATTATATGTTATAATTATGTGGTCTTGTCAATTTTTTTTCAGCCTTGGTCTGTCCTGTGTTTTGTGATATCACACCGGAGGAAATATTGTATCATTTTTTAATGCATGCATTACTAAATGACAATAAAAGTGGACTGCGTGTCTTCATAATCTAAAAAGTCTTGTATGACTAGGTGCATGGAAGAATGTCTAGAGTGAGGGTAGAACTGATCAGGGATAGCAGACAAAAAATGCCTGGAGTTGGAGAAGGTAGAGAAGGTTCCCAATGAATACTGTACTTCAGTATTCACCAGAATGAGGGTTCATGACAAATATGAGCTTGGTGTAGAACAGGCTAAGAACATGTAAGTAAAAGGGTATGCTGGAATTTTGAAAAACATTAAGCTAGTTAAGTCTCCAGTGCCAGACAAGACATAAGCCTGGTAACTATGGAAAGCAAGGGAAGAAGTTGCTGTGCCATTGCTGAAGATCTTGGTGTCCTCAATGCCTACAGGAGTAGTACCAGAAGATATGAGGTTTGCAAATGTTTGGCCTTTGTTCAAGAAAGGTAACAGGGACAATCCTGGGAATTGTAGTCTAGTGAGTCTTACATGAGTGGTGGGAAAACTATTGGAGAGAATTCTTAGAGGATTTGGAGAAGCATAGTCTGATTAAGGATATATATATATCATGGCTTTGTGAGGGGCAGGTCATGCCTTAGCTGCTGGAGCTTGAGCAGTGGATGTGACATATATGGACTTCAGTAATGCATTTGACAAGGTTCCCCATGGAAGGCTCATTCAGAAAGTCAGGAGACATAGGATCCAGGGAAACTCGACTGTATGGATTTTGCCTTGCCCACAGAAGGCTGAGGGTGGTAGTAGATGGACTGTATTCTGCCCAGAGGTCTTTGTCTAGTGGAGTTCGACTGGGATCTGATCCAGGATCCACGCTTTTGTGAATTTTATACATGACTCTGAGAAAGTTGAAGGGTGTGTTAGTAAGTTTTGTGGAGTTGTGGATAATGTAGAAGATTGTCATAGGTTTACAACAGGTCCAGTCGCTCAGCATTCAGGATGCAGTGGTAAATTGGATTAGACGTTAGATTTGTGGGAGAAGCCAGAGAGTGGTAGTGGAGGGTTGCCTCTCTGACTAGAGGCCTGTGACTTGTGGTGTGCCGCAGGGATAGGTGGAAGGACAATTGTTGTCATCTATATCAATGATCTGGATGATAATGTGGTTAACTCGATCAGCAAATTTGAAGATGGCACCAAGACTGGGAATGTAGTGGACAGTGAGGAAGGCTAACAAGGCTTGCAGAGGGATCTGCATCAGCTGGAAAAATGGGCCAAAAAAAGGCAGATGGAATTTAATGCAGACAAGCGTGAGGTTTTGCACTTCGGTAGACCAGCCAGGGTAGGTCTTACACAATAAACAGTTGGGACTGAGGAATGTGGTAGAACAAAGAGATCTGGGAATACAGGTCCATAATTTGTTGAAAATAGATAGGATCATAAAGCCTTCGGCACATTGGCCTTCATATCTTGAAGTTGTATAAGTTGTTGGTGGGGTCTAATTTGGAATATTGTGTGCAGTTTTGGTCACCTTCCTACAGGAAAGATGTGAATAAGGTTGAAAGAGTGCAGAGAAAATTTATAAGGATGTTGCCGGTCCTGGAAGACAGGTGTTATAAGGAAAGATTGAATAGGTTAGGACTGTATTCTTTAGAACGTAGAAGATTTTGAGGAGATTTCATAGAGGTATACAAATTTATGAGGGGTATAGATAGGGGAAATGCAAGCAGGCTTTTTCCACTGTGGTTGGGTGGGACCACAGCCAGAGGTCATGGGTTAAGAGTGAAAGGTGAGAAAGGAACATGAGGGGATCTTCTTCATTCTGAGGGTTGTGAGAGTGTGGAATAAGTTGCCAGCACAAGTGGTGCATGCAAGCTTGATTTCAATATTTTAGAGAAGTTTGGATAGGTACGTGGATGGTAGGGATATGGAGGGCTATGTTCCTGGTGCAGGATGATGGGAGTAGGCAGTTTAAGTGACTAATTACCTTCTTTCTTATCAGATCATTCTGTTGTTCCATTTGATTGGCTGTGGGTCACCAGTTCACCAGACTGAGCTTTGTCAGATTCTTACTGAATCTGACCAAAGGCTATACTTTATGGCTCCTCCTCTGGACTTGTGCCTCAGGTAGATTTCTTTGTTCTTCTATATCAGACCAGTTCAAACCAGTTTAGCCAGGTCAGCCAAGCACTGGTATAGACAACTTCATATCACAGGCTGTTCTTTTGCAGGCCTATTATTTCTACATAACCAGATAAACACCTTCTTAAAAGTCTCAATTTTAGTAGATATCAGCAGGAACCTCATTGTGTTCACTTTCATTTGCTGTGACTAACCATCCCTGAGTATTGTTGGTGATGAGTGTGGGGCTCAACACCAATAGCAATGAAACGGCCTACAGAGGGGATGTGAAAGAGCTCGAGGCCTAGTGTCAGGCAAATAACCTCTTCCTAAATGTCAACAAAACCAAGGAAATGGTTAGCGACTTCAGGAGAGCTTGCACCCCGCTTTACATTGGTGGTACAGCAGTGGAAGCAGCGAGCAGCTTCAGACTCCTGGGAGTGCAAATCTCGCACAACCTCTCATGGTCCCAGAACACATTCTACACAATCAGGAAAGCTCACCAATACTTTTACTTTCTGAGAAGGCCAAAGAGAGCTGGACTATGTACATCTATACTCACGACATCCTACAGATGCACAGTAGAGAGCATCTTAACAAGCTGCATCATTACATGGTACTGAAATTACACTGCAGTGGACAGGAAAGCGTCACAATGAGCCTTTAGATACTTTATTGATCCCAAAGAAAATTACAGTTCCACAGTAGCATTACAAGTGCACAGGTATACAAATATTAGGAGAGAAGTAAGAAAGAAAAAAGGTTATCTCTAACAGGATGGGGTCATCACTCCCCTGGCTATAGATTGACTCCTTATAGAGCCTGATGGCTGAGGGTAAGAATGACCTCATGTAGCACTCTTTGAAGCAGCATAGTTGTCTTAGTCTGTTACTGAAAGTGCTTCTCTGTTCAGCCAAGGTGGCATGCAAAGGGTGAGAAACATTGTCCAGAATGGCCAGGATTTTCCCTAGGGTCCTTCGTTCTATGGCAGTCTCCAGTGTGTCCACTTTGACTCCTATAACAGAGACAGCCTTTCTTATCAGTTTATTGAGCCTGGTGGCATCACCCGTGTTGATGCTATTGCCCCAGCTCACCACTGCATAGAAAATTTTACTGGCAACAATAGGGTGGTGGAACATGTGAAGGAGAGGTCTGCGTACTCCAAAAGGACCTCAGTCTCCTCAGGAAGTAGAGATGACTCTGGCCTTTTTTGTACACAGCCTCTGTGTTGGTGCTCTACTCAAGTCTGTCCCCCAGGTGTGCCACCATGTACTTGTAGGTCCTCACCACATCCATGTCCTCACCATCAATAGTAACAGGGAGCAGTACAGGCTTAATCTTCCTGAAGTCCATCATCATCTCCTTTGTCTTACTGATGCTGAGCTGCAGATGATTCAACTTGCATTATTTGACAATGTTCACCACCAGGGCCCTGTATTCATTCACCCGTCCTCCCTTTATACACCTAACTATTGCTGAGTCATCAGAGAATTTCTGCAGATGACATGACTCAGTGTTGTACCTGAAGTCCGAAGTATATAGGGTAAACAACATACCCTCAAAACTAACCTTGGCCTCAATACCTCCTTGTCCAATGGGATTCTTGATTTCCTCACTTGCAGACCCCAGTCAGTTCAGATTGGTAACATCATCTTCTCCATGATTTCCATCAGCACAGGTGTAACATAAAGCTGTGTGTTTAGCCCTCTGCTCTACTCGCTTTCCATTTATGACTGTGTGGGTAACCACAGCTCCAATGCCATGTTCAAGTTTTCTGATGACACCAGTGTCTTAGACCGAATCAAAGGTGGTACTGAATCAACCTAGAGGAGAGATTGGAAATCTGGCTGCGTGGTGCCATAAAAACATCTTTTACTGAATGTCCACAAGAAGTAAGAGCTGATATTTGACTTCTGAGGGAGGAAACCAGAGGTTCATGAGATGGTTCTCATCAGAGGATCAGAGATGCAGAAAGTTGAAGTGGTCTTATTTGACCAGAAAATGAGTGCCCTGGGAGGATTGTTATCAAACCATGGGGTAAACAGTGCCCTACAGGGGATGGTCGTAGAGTAAAGATCTTTGTGGGATGGAGTAAAGATGGCAGTAAAGGTTAAGGTTATTAAGGCTCTCTATCAGTGGGCCCTGATCACTGGAATATGAGAGTGGGGATAGCTCAATGGTGGATAGAAAGTTTACCTCAACCATGAAAGGGTACGTAGTGAAAACGCTAACCCCCTGTTTGAAGAGAATTTTCGAGCCAGTGGAAGGGAGGACAGTAGGATTCTTGGAGAGTTGGAACATGTAGGTGGGGCTTGTAGCTGGGTGAAGAAGAGGGAGGAGTGGAGGGGGGGTTTCACCTGACCTGAAAGGAGATGTTTTTGGCTCAAGTCAGGCATCCCAAAGGAGCAGGTGGACGGTATATCTGCCACTGCTTTGTATACGTTATGGAAGGACCTTTCTCAAAAAAAGAAGGGAGTGGAACTGCGGGGGGTGGGGGTGTAGGTGTGAAGGTGCTGATTTTCCAAGCAATGGAGGGAAGGATCCATTCTCATACCCTCCCTTGAGGCATAGCAGAAAGCTCTGCAGCAGCTGGGCGCACCCTCCTGACCCACTGCTACAAGGGCCCGGCCAAGGCTCAGTAACCAGGATACTTGAGGTCTGCCTACTTATTGTAGCACATTGGGGAAAGGGAAGTGTTCAGCGATGGGTGAAACTATTTGATACCAGGGCCAAGCACACTATTATCCCAGGAGACCCCAAAGGATGGAGAGGTGCCCAGGTTATTATAGAAGGACTGGGAGGGCCACTCGCCCTGGCCCGGGTAGTTACAGTAAAGGCAGCTAACAACTCAGAACAACCAGGCCCTACGTCAGTGCTGGTCGCGGCGTCCCCTGAGTGCATTTTCGTTATAAATGTGCTGAAAGGCAGGTCCCTGCAGACCAACAGGGGCTGTTTTACTTTTGGGGTGGCTTGAGCAACTGTACTAGTGGGACTGGCCAAGTGGGAGCTCCTCGTCACCCTGCCTCCAGCCAAGATGGTGAACATCAAGCAGTACTGCAACCCAGGTGACACCAAGGAGATCAGGGAAGCAGTGACAGCACTGGTGAAGGAGGGGATCATTTGGCAGGCAACATCCTTGTACAATAGACAAATGTGGCCGGTGTGGACATGGTGAATGCCGATAGACTTCAGGCAATTGAGTAAACATGCTCTGCCCCTCACAGCAGTTGCCCTGGATGTAATAACCATTGTAGAGGACATGGGTGTAAGGCAAATGGCGAACAGGATGGTCATATAGTTGCCCCAATTGCAGGGGCAAAATTGGAAGATACATGTGGGGGGGGGAGGGTCAATCCTATTGGGAGAACAAATGGGGCAATGCCGAATGTTGGCAGATCACTGTCTGCCATATAGCCGCTCACTCCTCTCACGACATGGAGGCAACACAGAACGCTGCTGCTAAGAATAATGTATGCCATGCAATCACAGAGAAGGAAGATTACGGTCTTTGGCTCTGTGGGCACACCAGAGAGTGGGTATCAAGGGGTAGAAGGAATAAGGAAATGGGCATTGGCCCGAAGGGTGGCTCTGACATGTGAGGAAGCCAGAACAGCAGCAGTAAATTGCCCAACATGCCAGTAGGTAAAGCCTAGGGGATGTCCAGTGGGTCGCTGGGGCCAAACTTGGAGAGGTATGGAGGTAGGCCAGATTTGGCAAATAGACAACTTGAACTCCAGACCTGCAGGTTAGGAAGTGGTAATATCTGGACCCCTCCCCTCTCCCACCACTACCAGTCATAGAGGAGCTGGAATTGAAAGAGGAGTCAGGGAACTTATAGGTATAACAACCAACCAGGCCACTGAAGAGGGGGAGATTGTGACGAGTGAGGCAGACATCATTTGTTAGGTAGGTGGTGCTTCATGTAGAACAGAGAATAGTGTGTCTGAGGAAATATCAGACAGAATAGACAAAGGAGAGTCAGTGGCTGTTGCTTACTTGGAGCTTTAGAAGGGTTTTGACAAGATGATACATACGTAGCTGCTAAACAAGAGCCCATGGTATTACAGGAAAGATACTCACATGGACCAACACTGAATCTTGCTAAACACCACTAGTCACCTGCAGCCAACCAAAAAAGGCCTCTTTTATCCCCACTCTTTGCCTCTTGCCAATCAGCCAGTCTTTATCCATGCTAGTATCTTTTCTGTAATACCACAGTTCTTCTTAATACTCCAAATGCAGTCTACAAAATGCTTTATAGAGACACATCATTATATTCTTGCTTTTATATTCTAGTCCTCTGAAAATGGATTCAAACATTGCATTTGCCTCGCTTTCCACCAATTTAAGCTACAAGTTATCATTTAGAGAATTTTGCACTAGAACACTCAAGTACCTTTGCGCATACAATTTTTGAAACTGCTCCCCATTTTAAAAATGGTTTATGCCTTTATTCATTTCACCAAAGTGCATGACCATACGCTTCCCCTACATAGCCACTTCTTTGCATATTTTTCGAAACTGTTCAAGTCCTTCTGCAGGCTCCCTGTTATGTTTGTTCTTAATAAAGACAAACTTGTGGTGGATTTACATTAGAACAGTTTATTACTGAGTTACTGCTCAACCCGGTTCCAAGTGAACCCCTCACATTGTCCAGTAGGAACTGAAGTTCTTTATTATGTACACATAATGCACCATCTTTTCCCTTGAAAGAAAAACAAGCACAATACTATGTCCTCATAAGCCTACAAGAAACAATAATCCTTTCCAACAAAGAAATCTACATTCCATAGCCGGTCTCTTTTCTCTTTTTGTTTGAATTTTCAACTGTTCAACATTTCAATTTCAATTGTAAATAGCAACTTTCGATCAGTCTCTGAGGTGGCTTATGCTCCTTTATTGGTCTGCTATTTTACTAGTATATTTCCACAGGTATATTACTTGCATTTGCTGCATTAATATTTGTGTCTTTCTGAGGACTCTGGTCAACATGTTCATTTATTACATCTGCTGACTCCTTTGGTGTACTGACTGGTGATGTGTCAAAGCTATGGGTTGGAATTTGTGGTCCGAGATCCACGAAGTTCCTTCTCAGAGGTGTCTCTTGCTCTGTCTAGGTCTGATAGGAATGTGGAGCTACTTCCTCTTGCACATATCCTTGCATGGACCATGTGCCTGAATTGTGATCTCAGATTCATACTTGATCTCCAGGCTTCAAGACTGGTGGGCTTTTCATAGTCTTGTCGTGATACAGTTTCTGTTTTCCTTTCCCATTCGCTTGAATCTTGTCTGCTTCTTTAGGTATCAATAGGTCTTCATGCACTGGAAGGTTAATGTGTATGTGTTCTACCTATCAGCATTTGTGTTGGTGAAAGGCCATTCTGTAGTGACACACTTCTGTAAATCATCAAACTTTTACGGAAATTCTCTCGAAAATCCTGCATTTTCTTCATGAGGCCCTTCACTACCTTAACTGTACTCTCTGCTTGGCCATTCGATTTTGGGTGATATGGACTTGAAATTGAATGTCAAAACCCCCAAACATGGGGAAAGGACTCAAATTCACAGCTTCACAATTGTGGACCATTGTCTAATACCACTTTACATGGAACTCCATCCCTTGTAACACAGTTTTCAGGAAGATGATGACTGCTTTGCTGAATGTTGATTGCAGTGTTGCATCCTTGGGTTAATTAGAAAAGTAGTCCATTACAACAATATGACTCTTGCCATTACAATCAAACAAATCCACTTCAACTTTCAAGTATGACCTGGTACAGGGTGTGATGTAAGTGGTTCTGATTGCTGCATTAGTCTATAGTTAAGGCATTATTCACATGAAGAAATGGTCTAGCTGATGTCCTGGTTTATTCTTAGCCAGTACATCACATCACGAGCTCTACATTTACATTTTATTCCCAACAGATGCCTTTTGTGTATCTTCTAGAGCATTTCCTTATGTAGCGACACTGGAATCACAAGCCTGTTCGTTTTGAAAACCATATGTTTCACTACTGACAGTTCAGATCTGGATGCCTAGTAATCCCTAATACACATTGGACAATCATTCTTGTTAGCCTTTCTTTCAGTATTGTACCGTTGAGTTCTTTCAATGTTTCATCTGTCCCTGCTGCTTTCCTAATCTTCTCTCTTCTATTAGGAGATACTGGAATGGAAGTGACAATCATGTCAATATAGGCCTGTATATCTGTATTAACCTCTTGGTCACTCTTTTCTTTCTTGACAACTGCTCGATATAGCACATCAGCAGGAAGTATGCTGTACGTTTTCCCGTTGTGTAGATCCTCTCACATCATATTTCTGCAGCCTTATCAACATGCGCTGTATCCTCATGGGACAGTCATTCAGTGGTTTATTTTGAGGTGTTTCCACTTCAAAAGCTTGTCCATAGATGAACTGATGAAACCTTTTGCATGTATGTGTGCTGGCGAGAAGCTCTTTCTCTATCTGTGCATTGTGGCTTCCGCACTAGTTAAAGCCCTTGATGCAAAAGCCACAGGTTGCTCTATGTCATCGTGCTGCTACAGTAGTACTGCTCCAAGGCTGTACCAGGAAGCATCAGCTGAAATCCTAGTACACCTTTCTGGATCAGAAAACTCTAGCATGGGCTCTTCAGTTATGACTCTTTAGAACATCTGGAAACACACTTCTTGCTCATGAGACCAAATCCACTCATTTCACTTATGAAGGAGTGACCTGAGTGGCTGTTGAAGGACAAACTTAGCCAAGTAAGTCACCACCCCCTTGTTTTGGGGCCTCTCCATGTTTTCAATGGCTGAAGTCTTTCTTCGGTCAGGCTTCACTCCCTGACGTCTCCTATCAAGACCAGTGTCTTAACGCCAAACTCATTTTCTTCAATATTTAATTTCAAATTGACATACTGTGTCACGTTAAGCGTTTGTCTCAGTTGTGTATCATGTTCATCCCAGGTGGACCCCTAGGTGATGTTGTCCTCCATCATGGTCTCGACATCAGGTGTGCCCTCAAAGATCATGTGGATGGTTTTATGGTAGACTTTTTGTACGGTCAGAATCCCATATGGTAGACAGAGAAAGCGGTATCTTCCCTGTGGTGTATTAAAAGTGTGCAGTCTCAAGCTTGCCTCATCAAGCTTCATCTACAAAACCCAGATGACATATTGAGCTTGCTAAACCAGTTGGCACCTGTAAACCAGGACATCATCTTCTCCCATGTTAGCAATTTAAAATGTTTTTTCTTGATGGCTATATTGAGATCTCTTGGGTTTAGACAGATCCACAATGCTCCATTTTTCTTCTGCATAAAGACCAGTGAGCTCATCACTCTGCTGGTTCCGGTTTTCTGTATGACATTCATCTGTTCCATGTGTGATAGTTCTTGTATAGGTTTGTCTCTAAGTGGAAACGGAACTTTCCGGCATGCATGGACAACAGGAGTCAACTGCCTTATCTGCGATGTCTGCAGAGACTAAGAATTTCAGGTTGTATATGTATACATTCTCTGATAATAAATGGAATCATTGAACCATTGAGCAGTTATTGCAAGACTTTCCATAAGCAGGACACATCTTTGGAATGTGACTGCCTCCATATATGCTGTTTGAGCCTTCCTCTTTGCCTTGCTGTTGCTGTGGGAAACACCCTGTGCAGTGTTTCTCTGTTTTCACAGCATGCACTGTTGTGTCTGCACTGTGCAGCTTCTTAGCTAGTGCTAGTGGAGTCTCTACTGCCCTGCACATATTCACTGCCTTTGCCAGCATCAAATCTTTTTCATGCAGCAGTCTTTCTCCGAGTCCATTTTCTGGAATTCCACAAACTATTCTGTGTCTGACTAGTGGGTTTCTCAAATCTCCAAATTCACAGTATGTGAAGCTCAGCTAAGTACTTGTCAAAACTAACACCTTGTTTCTGGTCAAGGGAAAAAAAATCTTACATATCCCAAATGTACTGTTTCGATTTGAGACAAAATACTGCGCAAATTTTGTCATCAGCGTGTCCAATGAAAAGCTATCTCATCAACTTAAAAGCTGTTTACGATGTCCAAAACATCTTCGCCAATTACATGCAGAAAACTATTTCAATTTTTCATCAGTCCCTGCTGCTCCACTAGCAGCTAAATACATATTGAATTGCTGTTTAAAGCATTTCCGGTTATCAGTTAGATTGCTGGTAAACTGCATAGGTGTGGGAAGAGTTTGCTTGATGGGAACTCTTGGCCTCTGACCTGAACCTCTCTGGGTGAATCCAGTAACTGCTGAACTTTGAGACAACGTGCTCTTTCACCTCACTGACCAGCTTCTCCATCACAACTGGTGTACTTGCTGCTAGCACCTTTTGTACTCATGCAGTCTCTTTCTCAGTCATGCACAGTATTTATTTACTCTCTGTGTTTAGACCTCACAGTGTCTTCTTACACCATGTTATGTTCATTCTCAATAAGGACAAACTTGGCATAGGTTTACGCTGGAACATTTTATTACAGAATTGTTGTTCAACCCTGTGCATGCGCAACCAGGTCACCATTGTTGCTTCAAGTTCTGGGTGAACCCCTTGCATAGCCCACTGGGGATTGAAGTTCTTTTTTTTTTATGCACGTATAATAACACACTCCCTGCTTCCTCAACAGTACCTACCTCCCTACCTACGTTTGTATTGTCTACATGCTTGTTCACTAAACCATCAAATCCATCATCCAGATCATACATGTAACTTGAAAAGAAGCAGTTCCAGCACTGACCACTGCGAGCCACCAATAGTCATTGGCAGCCAACCAGGAAAGGATTCCTTTATCTCCACTCTTTGCTTATTTAACCTTAGCCGAATCACAGGACAATTAACGATGACCAATTAACTTACTAACTTTATCTGTCCAAAAGTTATTTGAGGGATGAGACAGAGCTCCAGAAGTTTTGTTAATATCTCACCACTTTATTTGTTATAAAAGGCTTGGGTAGCATTGGCTCAGACTAAGTCTGCTCTAAGACTAATTTTGAAAGGTACTTGAAAGATATCTGCTGCCTAAACTTTAGAAGCAATATATTTTCCTCTGCTCCAACATCAGACTCATGGTCTCCCTCAGTGATATTCACACATGGTGCAGATTCGTAGCAATTATGCTGGTTAATTATCCTGTTGTTCCTCTTCCAGATTATACAGAGCATTTGTGTTTTTATAGCTATTTCTAATGAAGTTTTTTTTTTAAGAGTCCTTTCTTTCAGTAGTCTCCCAATATTTTTGAATTGACAGACATTCAGAAACATTCCTGCCACTATCTGTAAAGAGTTTGTATGTTTTCCCATGATCTCGTGGGTTTCCTCCAGGTGCCCCAGTTTCCTCCACAATACTGGTTGGTTAATTGGCCATTATAAATTATCCTATGATTAGGCTAGGATTAAATCAGGGGTTGCTGGGCAGCATGGCTTGAAGAGCCAGAAGGGCCTATTCTGAGCTGTATCTCAGTCAATCAATTAATAAATAAATAAGCAAACAAACAATCTAAGTTCCTCAAACACGAGGGAATCTGCAGATGCTGGAATTTCAAGAAACACACATAAAAGTTGCTGGTGAATGCAGCAGGCCAAGCAGCATCTCTAGGAAGAGGTACAGTCGACGTTTCAGACCGAGACCCTTCATCAAGATTAACTGAAAGAAGAGCTAGTAAGAGATTTGAGAGGGGGAGGGGGGATCCGAAATGATAGGAGAAGACAGGAGGGGGAGGGATGGAGCTAAGTGCTGGACAGTTGATTGGCAAAAGGGATATGAGAGGATCATGGGACGGGAAGCCTAGGGAGAAAGAGAAGGGGGAAGGGGGGAAAAAGCAGAGGATGGGCAAGCAGTATAGTGAGAAGGACGGAGGGAGAAAAAGGAGAGAGAGAAAAAGAATGTGTGTATACAAATAAATCACGAATGGGGTATGAGGGGAAAGTGGGGCATTAGCGGAAGTTTGAGAAGTCAATGTTCATGCCAGCAGGTTGGAGGCTACCCAGACAGAACATAAGAGGTTGTTCCTCCAACCTGAGTGTGGCTGTGGATAGACATATCAGAATGGGAATGGGACGTGGAATTAAAATGCGTGGCCACTGGAAGATCCTGCTTTCTCTGGCGGACAGAGCGTAGGTGTTCAGCGAAACGAACCCCCAGTCTGCATTGGGTCTTGCCAATCTATAGAAGGCCACATCGGGAGCACTGGACGCAGTATATCACCCCAGCCAACTCACAGGTGAAGTGTAGCCTCACCTAGAAGGACTGTCTGGGGCCCTGAATGGTAGTGAGGGAGGAAGTGTAAGGGCATGTGTAGCACTTGTTCCGCTTACAAGGATAAGTGCCAGGAGGGAGATCGGTGGGGAGGGATGGGGGGGACAAATGGACAAGAGAGTCGCGTAGGGAGCAATCCCTGTGGAAAGCAGAGAGAATGGGGGAGGGAAAGATGTACTTAGTGGAGGGATCCCATTGGAGGTGGCGGAAGTTACGGAGAATAATATGTTGGACCCGGAGGCTGGTGGGGTGGTAGGTGAGGACAAAGGGAACCCTATTCCTAGTGAGGTGGCGGGAGGATGGAGTGAGAGCAGATGTGAGTGAAATGGGGGAGATGCGTTTGAGAGCAGAGTTGATGGTGGAGGAAAGGAAACCCCTTTCTTTTAAAAAGGAGGACATCTCCTTCATCTCAGGATTGACAGAAACAATGCCAACTGGCATGGCTTAGCCAGTTATCAAAGTTTTCCTAGCCTTTTATTGGCCATTCCAGTGACACCATTAATACCTCTTGATTGTGAAGGCCTTGCAGCTTTGGATTACGATGGTGTTGGATAATAAATCAACATAGTGGATCTGGAAAAGTTAAGATTTTACTCAGCATGACAGAATAAAGCTTCTCCAGATCCACCATTATTGAATTGTTGTCCAGAGGACAATTGGGTGCTTATGGCTTGTAGCAAGTTGTGACCCACCACTTATAAGTCCATCTCATATGACCACTTCTGGTTATGTATCATTTGTAGAATTCAAAATGCCATTTGATCAGAGCAATACAGTTGTCAAATATAATACTTATTTCAGAAAAAAATGCAGAATAATGAATCAAACTGATGCATCTCTCAATGAAAATCAAAAAAATTGCAGATGTGGAAATCCAAAATAAAAACAGAATGTACTGGAGATACTCAGCAGCTTGGTTTGACATTCCAGGTTGATTTTTTTTTTGTCAGAGTACTAGTGAAATCCTCAACCTGGTAACAGACTACCAGCCCCATTTGATAGAAATAACAATTCAACTGCATGCAGTCTCTTTTTGAAAGTCAATGGATTGGGCATTTCACCACTGAGATGTTACTTGATCACCTGGAGAAATATAAACTACACCATCGATATAATTTGAGAGAATTAGAACTACTAATGATAGTAATGCATTATTGCTTCAACACAGTACTTCTATACAACACTGTTTCTGTATTTGGTTACACATACTTTTATTTCCTTGGGCATTTCTAGCTGAATTTAAAACAGCAGAAGGTTTTAGTCATTAGTATTTCTAAAACACTGTAATATGTTTTCAAAAGTAAGCACCTATTTGTTTGCCTCCACTATATGTTCTCAATATATATGTTTCAATGGCTGCACTAACATAATCTGGTAGTAAGAACAAAATAACTGGCATTTAATTTTAAGAATGGCTTTTAATGTTCAGACCATGTTTTAATAATTTCAAGTTCATCATATTTACTTTTTTTAACAGGTAAATAGAGCTTGTGGACATCCTGTCAGAAAACCTGCACAACCTAGAGATCATCAGCCAGATCTTTACGATAAACATCAACTGAAGTTCAATCATAAGGAAAACGAGGAGTCATTATCCAGCAGGCGGAAGTAAGATCCAGTATTGAAATTTACACTTTGTTTTTGTAACAAGTGGAACTGGAAGTTATTAAAATCCTTTAAGTAATATAATTCCAATATTTAAATAAATATTTTTAGTAGGCTCCAACTAACAGGGAGTATTAATTTTACCGGAGTATCAAAGAAGAACTGAGGAAAAGGAGCCTGTAATCAGAATCAGAAGCACTTGACCGCAGTATGTGAAACATACCAGAATTGATTATGGTTTGGTGCCAAGCATAAAACACTGCAATAGACATCACACTGAGAGAAAGAGAAATTGCCTTTGAACTTACGAGAGAGCATAGGTCATCAACTTCTTGCTGTTGATGTTTCTGTAGCAGGCAATTTCTTTCTTACAAGGTCGAGTTGCTAGCTCGACACTCCACCCAACACGGATGGAAAGCGTGCATGGGAGCCAGCTGGATTTGAACTCGGGACCTTCTGCTCCAAAGTCCAGTGCTGATGCCACTATGCCGCCAGCCGGCAGACAACACAATAGCAACCAATAATTTTACAAGACGGTAGTGCAAACAGCCATGAGCAATCAACAATTGGCAGAATGGTACATACACAAATGTCAATAATCAAGCAAGTAAATGCGAACATTTGAAGAGACTCAATAATTTTCAACAGAGCAAGGAGAGCAGGAAAGACCATTTAATGGATGTTGTGCAGGAATAGTTAGGATATTATACCTGAGTGAGTTTTGTTGAGAAGCTGGGTAACAACAGGAAAGAAGCTTAGCAGATGATATTAAGTCCTGGTGGTGATAGACTTGTAGTATCTCCCTGAAGGGAATTTGGTGAATAGGTGATTGCTAGGGTGGGTTAAGTCAGCAGTAATTTTTTTCAGCCATTTTCTTCACTCTGGTGATGAACAGGTCTTTTAATGTCAGTAGCCGACAGCCAATGATCTTCTCTGCTGAGTGTACCATTGGCTGCAAACTGGATTTGTAGAGGAAAGAGGTAGCGGGAAATGAAATGATGATAGAGATGGTCACAGGACCCTCAGTAATGCCGCTGAATAAAAATTCATCAGGATGTACCCTGAGATGTTAAGTTTCCTAAGCTGGCGTAGGAAGAACAATCTCTGCTGGGCTTTCCTGATGATGAGTGTAATGTGCTTTGAACACTTCAATATACTGGTAATAGTAGTCCCTAGGAATTTGAAAGACTCAACCACAGACACAGATTGACCTTTAATCTGCGGCCAGAAAGTTCTATTTTAACTTCATCAGTCCACAGGACTTGTTTCCAAAATGCATCAGGCTTGTTTAGATGTTCCTTTGAACCTTTTGAATAGAACATTTTGGACGCACTGAGCAAAGGTATGTTTGGAGAAAAAAAGGTGCAGAATTTCATGAAAAGAACCCCTCTCCAACTGTTAAGCACAGGGGTGGATCGATCATGCTTTGGGCTTGTGTTGCAGCCAGTGGCACGTGGAACATTTACTGGTAGAGAGAAGAATGAATTCAATTAAATACCAGCAAATTCTGGAAGCAAACATCGCACCGTCTGTAAAAAAGCCGAAGATGAAAAGAGGATGGCTTCTACAACAGGATAATGAACCTAAGCACACCTCAAAATCCACAATGGACTACCTCAAGAGGCGCAAGCTGAAGGTTTTGCCATGACCCTCACAGTCCCCTGACCTAAACGTCATCAAGAATCTGTGGATAGACTTCAAAAGAGCAGTGCATGCAAGATGGCCCAAGAATCTCACAGAACTAGAAGCTTTTTGCAAGGAAGAATGGGCAAAAATCCCCCAAACAAGAATTGAAAGACTCTTAGCTGGCTACAGAAAGTGTTTACAAGCTGTGATACTTGCCAAAAGGGGTGTTACTAAGTACTGCCATGCAGGGTGCCCAATCTTTTGCTTCGGGCCCTTTTCCTTTTTTGTTATTTTGAAACTGTAAAAGATGGAAAGAAAAACGTTTTCTTGCTTAAAATATTAAAGAAATATGTCATCTTTAACCTTACGCCTTTTGGAAATCAGTTCATCTTTTACTCACTTAGCTATTCACAGTAACAGAAATTTTGAGCAGGGGTGCCCAAACTTTTGCATGTCACTGTATGATCTGTCTTTGATTATCATGGGTGAGAAGCAGTAGGATGGCCTTATTTCAGAGCATTGTGTAAGAAGACCATGAAACGTTTTTTCACGAAGAAGAAGGAAAGTGGAGCTGAAGGACAGAAGAGACAAAAGTTGGAGGGGGAAGAAACCAAGAAGTCAAGCAAGTTCTTCATGCCCTTCTTTGAAAAGCCCGGAACAAGTAGTTCGACACGTTCCATGGAGTTGCTTGCATCTGCTACAAGTTTGTTAGAATCCAAAGGTGCATCAAGTACAAATGCGTCACAAGCTGAGGAGGAAGTTAAGTCAAATAAATCCGAGTATGACGACATTAAGAGTGAGGCTGCCACAGACAACGTGGACATGACAGGAGGGGAAGACGATGGTGGTGGTGGTGATGTTGAGTTTATTGACGAGATTTTACCTGACAAGATTGAACCTGATGATACTGAACCTAGTGAACTGAATGGTGTCAAAGAGCCTCAGATTGTCATACCAGAAGTGATTGAACAGCATGACATAGGACTTCTGAAGTTCGACCAGGATACTGGAAAAGCATTTCTGCCTGCCGAGTTGAGAACAGAAATAATAAAGCTGGGTTTGAAGTATTTCCAGAACAGTGAGGGGCCTTTGCTACCAACAAATAACCGCTCAATGAACAAAACTTGGTTCAAGAGGAAATTGGGAAATGGTCGTGGTAAGGAAGTGACTCGCTCATGGCTGGTCTGTTCCCCTTCTAAAAAGTCTGCATTTCGTACCTGTTGTCTTCTCTATTCCTGGTCAGACCATCAATCCTCATTGGAGCAGGAAGTGGATTCAACCAGTGGAAAGCACCTAAAAGGATTCGTAACACACATAAAAAATTGCTGGTGAATGCAGCAGGCCAGGCAGCATCTCTAGGAAGAGGTACAGTCCACGTTTCGGGCCGAGACCCTTCGTCAGGACTAACTGAAAAAGAGATATTAAGAGATTTAAAAGTGAGAGGGGGAGGGGGAGATCCGAAATGATAGGAGAAGACAGGAGGGGGAGGGATGAATCTAAGAACTGGAAAGTTGATTGGCAAAAGGGATATGAGAGGATCATGGGACGGGAGGCCTAGGGAGAAAGAAAGGGGGAGGGGGAAGCCCAGAGGATAAGCAAGGAGGTATAGTGAGAGGGACAGAGGAAGAAAAAGAAAGATAGAAAATAAATAAATAAATAAATAAATAACGGATGGGGTACGAAGGGGAGGTGGTGTACATGACAATGCCAAGAATCATCGGGAATGCTTCACACAGTGGAAAGAAATGGAAATAAATTCAGCTGGAAACAGAGGAGTTATTGATGCGGTATTTCAGTCACAGATTGAGAAGGAAAAGCAGAACTGGTGTGATATCTTGAGGAGATTCCTTCACTGCATAAAATTCCTTGCGACTCAGAACTGGCTTTGCGAGAACACAGGCAGTCACTTCAGCTAGACGATGACTCCAATGTGGGAAATTTCCTTAGCTCACTGAAAACACTGGCCATCTTTGACCCTGTCATAAAAGAATACTTCACTCATTTGGGAAGTCTTCCTGGATCCTCGTCTTATCTTTCACCGGGTGTCCAGAATGAATTCATCCACATGATGGCATCCACTGTTCACCAGAGTTTACTGAGAAACATTCGTAAAGCCAGGTACTATGGTCTCATGTTTGACTTGACTCCTGATCGGGCACACCGTGAGCAGATGTCAGAAGTAGTGAGGTATGTGGAAGTTGATCTTGAAAGGAAAACAGTCTGTGTTAGAGAGTCCTTCCTTGGTTTTACCCAGATAAGCCAGAAGGATGCTGAGAGCTTGGTTGAAGACATCTTGAAACAGCTAGAGAAGGATGAAATGGAGTGACGAGATTGTCGGTCACAGTGCTATGAAAACGCTGCTGTGATGGCTGGACACAGAAGTGGTGTTCAGTTCATCAAAGAATAAGTGAGAAAAACAACCTGGCAGTGTTTGTGAATTGCAAAAATCACTCACTCAGCTTGGTGGGTGTACATGCAGCCAAGCAAGATACAATGATGGTCACGTTTTTTGGAACCACTGAAGCTCTCTACGTGTTTTTCTCTCGTTCAACACAGCACTGGGAAAAACTCAAAAATGCCGTGCCTGTGGTTGTTAAGTCGGAGTCTGAAACCAGCTGGAGTGCAAGGACAGAAGCAGTGAAGCTCATCAACAAGTACCCTGAGGGGGTACTTCAAGTTCTCCAGGACATGATAGACAATGAAAACGAGACCAGTGAAACAAGAAGTGACGCAAGGCAGTTGTACAACCGCATGTTGAGTTACAATTTTCTGATTTTGCTAGGATTTTGGAACAAAGTACTCATTCACATTGACCGTATTCAAAAGGGGCTGCAGGATCCTAGCATGAACTTCCACGATGCTGCTCTGGGTTTGAAAGCCTTCCGAGATCTTGTACAGCTCTGATGTTGATGGACGGCAGCTATATGAAGAAATGCTATCAAGGCGGGTCAACATGAAAATATGAAGACCTGAAGAGCTTCTTGAATTTATTGTTCAGTATGGAGATGATTGTTACAAGGAGGGTGTTGGAAGGCGGACCCAAGTGCAAGACACAGACACTGAAGTACTAGGTACTGGACAAGAAAGCAAGGTGAGTAAGGAAGCAACGACGCTGGACATAGACACAGGCCCTGGACGAGAATAGGATTCAGGGCCTGGGCTATGACTTGGAGTAGAAACACGGGACCCGGACAGCGAACTAGGAACGAGGAGCTTGGACTAGGAACACGGAACTCTGGAACCAGAGCCTGGACAAGAACCTGGAACCTGGGTCTTGATTGGGATTCAGAACCTGGGTCTTGACTCGGAACCGGAACCCGGGTCTAGGCTAGGACTTGGGACTAGGATCTTGGCAAGGACAGGATGTGGCTACAGGACAGGACAAGGTACTCCAGCACAGGACGAGGAATCTCCAGCACCGGGCTGGGCGAGGAACTCCTGGGCTTGGCGAGGCACCAGAACTGAATGAGGACACAAAGCTCAGATTTGGGCAGGGCTGGAACATGGCGCCTAGACTTGGAACACAGGAACACAGAACATAGAGTCAGGACCCCTCCTTTGGGACAGGACATAGGGCCAGGACTTGTACACGGAACACAGAGTCAGGACCCCTCCTTCGGGACAGGACATAGAGCCGGGACTTGTACATGGAACACAGAGTCAGGACCCCTCCTTCGGGACAGGACATAGAGCCGGGACTTGTACATGGAACACAGAGTCAGGACCCCTCCTTGGGGACAGGACATAGAGCCGGGATTTGTACACAGAACATAGAGTCAGGACTCCTCCTTTGGGACAGGACATAGGGGGGAACTTGTACACGGAACACAGAGCCAGGACCCCTCCTTCGGGACAGGACATAAGGCCAGGATTTGTACACAGAACACAGAGCCAGGACCCCTCCTTCGGGACAGGACATAGGGCTGGGACTTGTACACGGAACACAGAGTCAGGATCCCTCCTTCGGGACAGGACATAGGGCCGGGACTTGTACACGGAACACAGAGTCAGGACCCCTCCTTGGGAACAGACATAGGGCTGGGGCTCTTCTTTGACACGGACACTAAACACAGGGACACAGAGAGACAGTTCCAAACTAAACGGTAGATAGTTCCTTATCTTGGCGTGGCAAGGCTCCGGTCTCACTCCGGCGGTTGAACTAGACGGCGAAGTGCCGAGGATTCGGATGGAGATGATCCAGCACAGGATGAAAAACTCCAGCACAGGCTGAGAAACTCCAGGGCAGCACAAGGCTCTTGGATTGGGTTTGGCTCGGTTCTTGGACTCAGCTTGGTTAGGCTCTTGGGTACGGAGCCGGGACCCTTTCTAGGACACAGGCCCGGGATGCTTTCTAGAACGCAGGGCCGGGACCCTTTCTAGGATGCAGGGCCAGGATGACTGCCAAGGGAACCGCTGAGGGGGACTGCCAAGGGAACTGCTGAGGGGAACTGCCAAGGGACTCCTGATCTGGATGAGGAACTCCTGGACTGGACGAGAACACAAAGCCTTGACTTGGATAGGACTGAAACACTGTGCCTGGAACTTGAACACAGGAACTTAGAACACAGAGCAGGGACCCCTCCTTAGGAACAGGACCTAGGGTCGGGACTCTTCTTTGACACGGACACTAAACACAGGGACACAAAGGGACAGTTCCAAACTCAACGATAGGTAGTTCCTTATCTTGGCGTGGCAAGGCTCCAGTCTCACTCCAGCAGTTGAACTAGACGGCGATACAGGAAGGACGCAGGCGAGGTTGCAGGCAAGGTTAGCAGACAAAGGTTAGTCCCGAAGTAACTGTTGAGATAAACTGCCAGGGATTCAGATGGGGAGGGGAATGGAACAGTCCAGCGCCATCTAGTTCAACCGTCGGAGTGAGACCGGAGCCTTGTCACGCCAAGATAAGGAACTATCTGTCGTTGAGTTTGGAATTGTCTCTTTGTGTCCCTGTGTTTAGTGTCTGTGTCAAAGAAGAGTTCCGGCCCTATGTCCTGTTCCCAAGGAGGGGTCTTGACTCTGTGTAGAGCCCCGGCCCTAAATCCTGTTCCCAAGGAGGGGTCCTGGCTCTGTGTACCATGTACGAGTCCTGGCCCTATGTCCTGTCCCCAAGGAGGGGTCCTGGCTCTATGTTCTGTGTTCCTGTGTTCCACGTACCAGGCGCCGTGTTCCAGTCCTGTCCAAGTCAAGGCTTCATGTTCTCGTCCAGTCCAGGAGCCCCTAGTCCAGTCTAGGAGTCCCTCGGCAGTTTAGCTCGGCAGCTCCCTCAGCAAGTGTCCTTAGCACTCATCCTGGCCCTGCGTCCTAGAAAGGGTCCCAGTCCTGCACTCCAAGGAGGAGTTCCGGCTCTGTACCCAAGAGCCTAACCAAGCCGAGTCCAAGAGCTGAGCCAAACTCAGTCCGAGAGCCTCATCCTGCCCTGGAGTACCTCGTCCTGTCCACGTCCAAGGCTCTAAGCGTCCAGTCCATGTCCAAGCCTTTGAATATCCAGTTCAAGTCGAAGGCTCCATGTTCCTGTGTTCCAAGATCAAGTCTAGGCACCGTGTTCCAGCCCTGTCCAAACCCGAGCTTCGTGTCCTCTTTCAGTTCTGGTGCCTCGCCAAGTCCAGGAGTTACTCACCAAGCCCAGGAGTTAACTTGTTCAGCCCGGTGCTGGAGATTCCTCGTCCTGTGCTGGAGTACCTTGTCCTGTCCTGTAGCCACGTCCTGTCCTTGCCAAGATCCTAGTCCCAAGTCCTTGCCAAGATCCAAGTCCCGAGTCCTAACCTAGATCTGGGTTCCGGTTCCGAGTCAAGAACCAGGTTCCGAATCCCAACCAAGACCCAGGTTCTGGGTCCTTGTCCAGGCTCTGGTTCTGGAGTTCCGAGTTCCTAGTCCAGGCTCCTTGTTCCTAGTTCCACGTCCGGGTCCCGTGCTCCTAGCCCAAGTCCTAGCCCAGGCCCTGAATCCTAGTCTCGTCCAGGGCCTGTGTCAATGGCCAGCGTCATTTCTTCCTTCTTGCATTGCTTTCTTGACAAACCTTGTCCTGTTCCTAGTACTTCAGTGTCTGTGTCTTGTATTTGGGTCTTCTCCCAACGCCCTCTTGTAACAATGAGAGCGTTTTCCCCAATCTTCGC
This sequence comes from Mobula birostris, assembly GCF_030028105.1. Taxonomy (NCBI): domain Eukaryota; kingdom Metazoa; phylum Chordata; class Chondrichthyes; order Myliobatiformes; family Myliobatidae; genus Mobula; species Mobula birostris. The sequence goes on along the minus strand of NC_092374.1, from coordinate 138,481,610 downwards.
GTTGCTATTCAGATAATGCTAACCATCGCAGTTTCTATCGCTAGCTTTGAGAGATCATTCAGCAAGTTAAAACTAATACTTTCATATTTGAGAGCCTCCATGGGTCAAGGCAGACTCTGTGATCTTGCTCTGCTGAGTGTAGAAAGAGAAGAAACTGAAAAAACTGACTTTGATCACATCATAGACCAATTTGCATTAGTGAAAGCAAGGAAGGTGCAGTTATAATTTTCATGTAGTGCCATAATTTGTTAATTAAGAGATTAACGAGCTTGACTTGTATTTTTGAGCTGATATTATGGTAACGTTATCTAAAAAATGGGTGTGAGATGTTTGGACAGGGGCGCAATTTCAGTGCTTGCCATAGGCGCTATTTTCCGTAGATACGCCCCTGCATGTAGTCCCTCTATTTAAGAAGGGAGGGGGAGAGAAAATGCTGCCATCATTGGTAGGCAAGTGCTTGAGTCTATGGTGAACAATGCAGTAATACTTTGAAAACAATAGTAGGATTGAGCAGAATCAAAATGTATTTCTGAAAGGAAAATCATGCTGCCTAGCCTAATCTGCAGTAGTTTTTGAGGATGTAAACAACTAGGATAGATACTCACCTTGAGTATTGTGAACAGTTTTGGGCCCCTCATCTTAGAAAAGATGTGCTGGCATTAGGGAGGGTCCAAAGGAGTTTCACAAGGATGATTCCAAGAATGAAAGGGTTATCATATGAGGAATATTTGATGGCTCTGGGTCTGTACTCCCTGGAATTCAGAAGGATGAGTGGTGGGGGGGTGGACCTCATTGAAATCTTTCGAATGTTGAAAGGCCTAGACAGAGTAGATGTGGAAAGGATGTTTCCCATGGTGGGAGAGTCCAGGACAAGAGGGCACAGCCTCAGGATAGAGGGGCGCTCTTTCAAAACAGAGGTGCAGAGAAATTTCTTTAGCCAAAAGGTGGTGAATTTGTGGAACTTGTTGCTACATACAGCTGTGGTGGCCAGGTTGTTGGGTGTATTTAAGGCAAGCTTGATAGATTCTTGATTGGACATGGCATCAAAGGTTACGGGGTGAAGGCTGGGAACTGGGGTTGAGGAAGAGATTTGAAAAAAAAAGGATCAGCCATGATTGAATGGCGGAGCAGACTCGATGGGCCAAATGGCCTAATTCTGCTCCTGTGTCTTATGGCCTTATAAGAAAACATCTGTGATTGTGCCGTATTGGTATTTTCAGAAGACTTTCAATAAGCTTTGATGCAGCAGGTTGGTTAGCAAGTTTAGAATACATGCTGCTGAGTAAACATTGGTATGATTGAGAACTGCTTTCCAACAGTGGCTGGAAAGATGTTGGGGCCTATTTTTAAGGATGAGGTTTCTGGGTGCTTGGAAGCAATAGGCCAAATCAGCATGGTTTCCTTAAGGGGAAATCTTGCCTGACAAATCTGTTGGAATTCTTTGAGGAAATAACAGTTAGACAAAGGAGAGTTGATGGATGCTGTTTATTTGGATTTTCAGAAGGCCCTTGACAAGGTGCCACACATGAGGCTGCTTAACAAGATAAAAACTAACGATTTTATAGGAAACATACTGGCATTGATAGAAGATTGGTTGACTTTTCACATTGTATGTCAATGATTTGGCTGAAAGAATTGATGGCTTTGTGATCTTGCGGACCATGTGAAGGTAGGTGGAGGAGCAGGTAATTTTGAGGAAGCAGGGTGTCAGCAAAAGGACTTAGACGGATTGGGAGAATGGGCAAAAAAACGTCAGATGGAATATAGTGTAGGGAAGTGTGTGGTCATGTGCTTCGGTAGAAAGAATAAAGACTTGGACTATTTCTTAAATGGGAAGCTAATTCAAAAATTGGAGGTGCAACGGGATTTAGGAGTTTTTATGCAGGATTTCCTAAAATTTAACTTGCAGGTTGAATCTGTGGTAAGGAAGGCAAGTGTAATGTTAGCATTTATTTTGAGAGGACTAGAACATAAAAGCAAGGATATAATGCTGAGGCTTTATAAGGAATTGGTCAGACTGTACTTGGAGTATTATGAACAGATTTAGCCCCTTATCGAAGAAAAGATGTGTTGGCACAGGAGAGGATCCAGAGGAGGTTTACAAGAATGATCCCAGTAATGAAAGAGTTAACATATGAGGAGTGTTTGATGCCTCTGGTCTTGTATGTGCCGGAGTTTAGAAGAATGAGGGCGGATCTTATTGAAACCTGTCAAATATTGAAAGGTTTAGATCGAATGGATATGAAAAGGATGCTTCCTTTGCTGGGGGAGTCTAGGGTACAGCCTCAAAATAGAGGGACCTCCATTTTGAAGTGAGATGAGGAAAAATTTATTTAGTTTAGCTGGAGGTGGTGAATTTGTGGAATTCATTGCCACATACAGCCGTGTAGACCGAGTGATAGGGTGTCCTTAAGGTGAAGGTTGATAGGTTCTCGATTAGTCAGGGCGTCAAAGTTTACGGGGAGAAGGCAGGAGAATGGGCTTAGAGGGATAAATAAATCAGCCATGATAGAATGGTAGAGCAGATTTGATGGGCGGAGTGGCCTAATTTTGTTCCTGTAGTATGTCTTAACCAAGTGTTATATTACTGAACACACAACACAAAAATGGGGAACTGTGTGAAGTGAATGCAAAGAGGCTTTCAAATGATTTTGACTAGTTGGGTGAGAAGGTAAGTGCATGGCAGATGCAGTTTAGCATAGGGAAACATGACATTATCCACTTTGATAATAAATGTACTTGGAACTTTTAGGACCAAAGTATGTATACATTACAGAACTTCGAGATACATCTCCTTACAGGAAGCCACAAAACAAATAAACACAAAAGAACCCATTTTAAAAAAAGAGGACTGACAAACACCCAATGTGCAGTGAAAAAAAACAAATTGTGCAAACAATAAAAGCAAGCAAATAGTGTTCAAAACTGAAGTCCACGACAGAGAGACCCCCACAGATACAAAGCACAGAGCAGAGCTGAATGAACATTGCGGAGCTGGAAGCTAAACCTGTCCGTCTCTCGCCTCGACACCCTGACCTTTTCAATCTAGCCCAGCACTTAAATTGTCTTTGAAACATCAGGTTTTGTTGCTTTGATTACACTCTAGGGCCTGGACACCGCTACCTCAACTCAGCCTGTACTGGACTTTTCCAATTCGGCCCAGCGCTTAAATTGATTGAACTTCAGGTCTCTCCTCACCTCGGTGATGGGCCTGTTGCTTCCCCTCAGTTCTGCTGCATCAACTCACCACCAAGTCCAATGAAAAGTTACATGCTCTTGTTTATGGTGATAGTTTACCAGAAAAAGAAAGTATTTAGTTGTTACCTTTGTTTGATTGGCCACCAGCAAATTATCGCTGAGTTTCGCTAGAGACATCTTAAACCAGAAGTCCAATCTATTATCTGAATAATGACAGATTGGGAAAAGAAGAGATGTAATAAGATTGGGGTGCCCTTGTATGTTGGAATCACTGAAAGCAAACACACAGTGCAGTAAGAATTATGGATGCAAATGGCCTTGATTTTAAAATGATTTGAGGACTGGAACCCAAATGCTCTGATATAGCTATAAAGAGCTTGAAAGACTTTGAGTTGTGTGCACAGTTTAGATCTATATTTCTGAGAAAGGATGTTCTTTCCATGGAGAGTATGCAATAATGGTTTAGTACAGGGATCCCCAACTTTTTGCGCACTGCGGACTGGTTTAATATTGATGATATTCTTGCAAACCGGCTTACCCGGGGGGGGGGGGGCGGCGGTGCGGTGGTGCGGTGGTGTTCAAGTTTAACAGTGGGCGTGACAGAATGAGGAAAGGTGCAGCTGACTCATATCGTTTCATATCGCCAAATCATATCGTTTCCTCACGGCCCGGTGGTTGGGGACCACTGATTTAGCAGACTGCTCTCTGGGGATAGACAGATTGATGCATGGGTTGATTAAAATAATATTCAATAAATCTTAAAAGAATGAGTGGGGATTTTGTGGAAATCTAACATTCAACCAGGGCTAGAGAAACTTTGTGCAAGGAGGATGTTCCTGATGGCTGGAGAGTCTGAAACCTGTGTTTCATTCACAAAATAGACTGAAATCAGGAATTCACCCAGTGGTGAAATCATGGACCTCTTTCACACAGAAGGCAGGGTAGAAGGATGTAGGGGAGTGTGGTGTAAGTCATTAAATATTTTCAAGGACAAAGTAAATATATTTCTTAATGCTAAAGTAATCAAGGGACATGGGGAAGGTAGGAACTCTACTTATCTATGCTTATGTTGAATGTGGAGCATACCCAAAGGACCAACTCCTTCTGTTTTCTATTGTCTATGAGAACTGGTTATTAAACAGAAGGCAAGCCGTGGGGAGAAAACCAGGAATCTATTCTGTGATTGACAGTCTGTGAATAGTGTAGTATTGCAGGGATGGTCCTTTGGGCATCAGCTGTTCACAAACTACCTTAACAACTTGGAGCATGACATTGCTGTTGCTCAAGTAACCCTTGTCAATCCTGGTGTCTGGTGCCAGGTGGATTTTGCCCATTCTTCTTGTGACTATATGCTTTATTTTCTGGTGCTCTAGTTTCCCCCAGTCCTCCAAAGATGTGGGTTGGTAGATTAATTGGCTGCTATATGTGGCTGAGTTGTTGAATCTCAGAATAGTTAATGGGAGTGAGGGCAGAATAAAGTGGAATTGGTGTATGATGGTCAGCCTGTACTCTCTGGACTGAAGTGCCTTTTTACATGCTCTGTCTCTATGATTTGACAGAGGGAACAAAATATACTTCAAAGTTTGTTGATGATACAAAATGAGGTGGAATTGTGAGGAAGGAGGGGATTTATAAAGGCCTGAAGGGGACACAGACAAACTGTGCAAGTAGACAAGCATAACCCAAGTAATTATGAGATAATTAGTGAAAATGGGCTTAGTTGCATATGAAAACTATTTTACTCCCTCGCATTAACTTTCCTTTGATAAGTCATCAAGGATAAATAATTAAAACCCTTCAACTTCACATCATCTGAAATATTTGAAAACCAGAAACCTGCTACACATAATCAAATGCCCGGGAAGGCAATGAATACAGTAATTGCATTAATTCTGAAAATGATATTGACCAAGGTTTCACAGACAGTTTAGAGCAGAAGTTAACTGCTGAGCAAGCGCAAGTCATTTTGTTAACAACTCCAGACTTCGGTTTTGAAAGGAGAAGTGGGTTTGCCAGTGAGTAATGTGAAAGAGTCAAGACAGATCAGGGTGCAAACGTGTGACCATTGGACAGTAACGATGTTGTTGACTGTCTTCATTAGCAACTCATTACATGAGAGCAAAGGACAACTTCAGTGAGAATCTGACTACCTATATATATATCTAGAAGTGGGAGATCCTCTGGTCACTCAGTTTCAAAAGGCAGGTGATCAGATAGCAACGTTAAGGAAATAACATAGCTTTAGTCTGTCCATTCAGAATAGACGTTGACCGTAATTAGAATAAAATATGATTTTTTCTACTGTGTAACTTTTGAAATTAGGCCAAATATCACATACTAGGAGCTACAGACAACACATATCTCACATGCAATGAAACTAATTATGTGGTGTAACTGCCAGGGAACTCCCTTGAATACAGTGGATGTCAATGGAGACATGGAAAAGTACATCCAAATTGGTATTTGCACCAATGATGTGAGCAGTGAGAAGGCTGTGCTGAATTTAAAAATACCGCTGAGGGTAGCATTTTAAAGTTGTCTGGGGTAGAAAGGGGGCTGAGGAAAGAGCTCTAAAGGACAAGCAGAGACAATAGTCTGTGTAAGGAGAAGCTGTGAGCAGATGCAAGTTCAGGAACAAAAAAAATGTAGTACAGTAGGTGCATTCCACAATGCAGAAAAGAGGAAAGGAATGTATAAATATATCCAGGTTTCTACAAAACGGTCCAAAGAAGTAAGTGTTTCTGTAGGGATTGTTAGAATTAAGGAAAAATCCAGTGGTTGGGACAGAATGTTTACCATGTCCGGTGCCTCTGGCTAGGTCTGCTTGACTCATAGCCACCTGGAAAACATGAACCCATTCACACATAAAGAATTAGTAGGTCAAATTTTAATTGATAGATAGACAAGCCTGCAAAACCGACCAAAGCCATGATGTTACATGACAGATCAATAAGTAGTCACATCTCTCCACCCGCAAGTTTGTATGTGGAACCAGCCCGATAATATTCCAGTGGTTTTCTGGTCTGTTCTGATCCGCACAATCCAGAAGCCCCAGAATGGAGTGTTGGTCTGGACTCAATGCTTTCAGCTGGGGAGTCTGCTTCAGTAGGTTGTGGTGCTAACCCATCTTGTTCACCAGCTTGTTCTGGAATCAGTGTTTCACTTGGCCATCCCCTGATGTGGTCTAGATGTTGGTGGCATACACTACCAACTGCAAGAGCTGAAATAGCTTGTTGGCCCTCTTTCACCACGACTTCTCCTTTCATCTTAGGATTGTGGCGAACCTAAACTGAGTCTTCCACCTCAAAGTTCTGATGTTCTGTATTTGAAATGTACGTCTGGCACTTTCATTATCCTTTGTCTGTCTCTTACTCGGTCTTCCGACTCTGGGCGCAATAAATCCAATCAGGAACACAGCCTGCGGCCCATCAGTAGCCCAAATGGAGAGAAACCTGTGGTAGTTTGTGAGGTTATTCGGTACCAGAACAAAAACCAGTTGATCCTGGTGTGTATGTCCCCATCAACTTTTGTATCCCTTGCTTGACAGTCTGAACAGCTCTTTCAGCCATACAGTTTGATGATGGGTGATAAGGGGGTATCTGTTGCAATCAAGCTCCACTGTCTCGCAGAAATAGTTTGAATTTCTCACTTTTCAATGCAGGACCATTATCACAGATCACAGTATTGGGGATTCCATGCATACAAAATAGTGTGTGTAAAATGCTTATCATTGTCCAGCTGGTTGAAGTCTTCACCTCTTTGGCCTAGATCCATTTAGAATGTGCATCAATGACTACCAGTGGTGTATGACTGTCCAATGGACCTGCGTAGTCTAGGTATAAACGTCTCGACTATTCTGTTGGCCTACAGCTTGGAACTATTGGTACGGGAGCACTTAAAGGTGGAGACTATTGTCATGGGTCACATGCAGAAACAATGTGCTCAATTCCTTCATCAATTATTGGCCACCAAACGTAATTACAGGCTAGCGCCTTCATAGGTGATATTCTTGGACATGCACAATGTAACTGTTCCAGAATAGGGGACCGTAGTTGTGTAGGAATTCCAGTACGACTTCCTCACAGTACAACAACCGTTGTAGATACTAAGCTTGTGTTGACGTCAGGCATAGGGTAGTGCAGTTTCGGGGATACTAGTTGGCCATACATTTTCTATGTACCTTTTCACTTGTACCAATGTTATATCTCACTCAGGTTATCTTTTTACCTGAGAGGCAGTCATCGGAGATGCTTTGACCCAGTCTACCCGTAGTACCAGTTCGTCTGGAAGTTCTGACTCATAAGGATACTCATGTATCAGAAGGCACCTGCAGTGTAGTTGTTTCTACCGAAAACATAAGATATTGTGTACAGATGCGCAGACAGGTAAAGGGCCCACCGTTGCATCTTGGTGACACTGTCTGCAGCACTGCTTTGCTCTCACCAAACAATCCCACCAATGGTCTGTGTGAATCTCGAAACGGTGGCCGGACAGGGAATGGTGAAATGCATGACCCCAAAAACAACTGCTAAAGTTTCCTTGTCCAACTGTGCATACTTTTGCTCAGCTGGGCTAAGGTGCGTGACACGAAAACGACAGGCTTTTCATCACCATCCGTATCCTTCTCGTTTAGCACTGCACCAAAATCACAGTACAAAACTATTGGTGCCCCGGGTCTGAAGTGCATTAATGCTTGGGATTGAGTCAGCATTTGTTTGGATCTCTGAAAAGCAGATTCCCCTTCCTGCTTCCAACACCACCTCATATCTTTCCTCAATTAATCATTAAGCGGAGCAAGGAGCATGGCTGTGTGAGGCAAAAATCTGGCATAATGATGGAACATGCCCGAAGAGGAGTAAAGTTCATGTATATTCCTTGGTGCAGGGGCTTCAAGAATGGGGCAAAGCTTCTTTTTGATTGGATGTATACCTTTGCAATCCAAGTAAAAACCCAGGTATTCTACATGATCTGCCAGAAGGATGCATTTCTCATGCTTTAGTCATAGACCAAGTTGCATCAGTCAGGAGAAGGTTTTATCAAGATTATTCAGGTGCTCCTCTAGTGTCGACCCGACAATGAGAACATCATTTAAGTAAAGCTATTGCATTGGGCAAGTCTTTAATGCAGGATTTGATGGTGTGTTGGAATATTGCAGGAGATGAATCTATGCTGAATGGGAGCCTTGTATACTGTAACAAGCCTTTGTGGGTTGCAATAGTAGTGAGGCTCTTAGACTGTTCTAGCTTCAGCTGTTGGTCAAGTTTAGTGAGGAATTTTCTGCCTCCTAATGTTGTGTAGATGTCTTTTATCGTTAGAATCAGGTACATCTTGGTGGGTAGGCATGAATTCACTGTGACATTGTAATCTCCACATATTCTTATGCTCCCGTCACTCTTGACTAGTGGCATAATAGGGGTTGGCCAGTGTGAAAATCTCAAAGTTTCAATGATCCTGTTTTCTTGTAAGCGCATAAGCTCCACCTCAACTTTGGGGCGAAGCATGTAAGGCAGGGAACGTGCCGTGAAGAACTTCTGTTTGGCTGTGCCTGATTGTGGAAGATGTACCTTAGTACCCTTGAGCTGACCTTCATCAGGATTGCTGAAGCAAAGTTTATACTGCTTGAGTAAGCTATCGACCCGACATGTCGGTTTTCATCTGATACACCTAGGGCAGGCACTTGCTGTAGCCAATGGCTCCTGAGTAAGTTCACCCCTTCTCCCTTAGTGACATGCATTGGTAATCGGTGCAATAGATTTCCATGCTCAAGAAGACCCCTGCCACAAGCAAGTAGCTCTAACTGCTCCCCCATGTAAGTCCTCGGTCTGTAATGCAGTGGTGTAAGTGTCTTTAAAGAGGCAGGGCCAAACATATCTACCCATGTCTTTTCACTGCACAGAGTAATGGGACATCCAGTGAGAAGTTCAAGGGAAATTGCTCTGCATTAATCTTTAAAGCCATCCGTAGATGGGGACCTGGCCTGGACCATCTGAGTGCTTTACGAACCCGTCTGGATCAATAACCACGTACTGTGCTGCTGTGGAACAATCTGGTCAGGATGGAGGCTGAGATCAGTAATTTTTTTTTCTTCTGGCAAGTATGGCAGATGGAATCTTGGTGTCAACAGTCAGTGGCCTTCGGGGAAAATTCACCACAGTAGTAATATTGGGAACCCAGAGTATAATTCCCTTTTCCCTTAGCTAGGGACACTTTGTTAATATTAGTATAATCTGTGGCAGTTGTATGTGATATATTTTGCACTGTTGCAACAAAACTGCATTCCTATCTGCCACTTCCATGCCATTTGTAATATCAAAGACTGACGTAAGTGTGAGCTCTGATTCTGCCAACAGGAGATATTGAATGCAAACGTCATGCACGCCGATGACCTAGCGATCGCATATCGTGTCTTCTCGAACAGTGCCAAAATCACAAAATTCAGTCAGTTATCTTAATTCAACAACAAACATTGCTACTGATATGCTTTCTAACTGAATACAAGTGTTGAATCAAAAGGTTTAGGATTATGATGAGACCCGATTAATCCCACAAGCTCTCTGTAAGATTTCAAAGAGGACAAATTGAGACTCACTATGCTTAGAACAAAGTTATAAATTTTTGGACTGCATACACTGAGCAAGATGCTGGCTTTTTAAAAATTGGAATCAGTGATGTCATTTGCAGTGAAAAAAATGCAGTCTAAATGTTTGACGTAAGCATTCCAGTGGTATTGTTAATTACAGTATTCCTCAACTTTCCTAATTATACTCATTGTTCAAATGTGAGCATGTATTCCAAAAGACTGTGTCACAGATCCCATTCTCGTCGCCACTTAAAATTAAGGAAAAAACCCAAAGCTTAGAATAGAACATTTATCATGTACAGTGCTGTTGCATAGGTCTGCTTGACTCATAGTCACCCAGAAACTATTAACACGTTCACATGCACAGGATCAGTAGGTCAAACTTTAAGTGATAGATGGACTAGCTGCAAAATTGACCGATCACGTGATATCACATGATAGACTGATAATCAGTCACACAATGGATAGGACAGGGATGTTGGTAGATGAGAAACTGATCAGGTATACAAGTTAAAGGAAGTTCATGAGAGAGTGGCCTCTATAGAACTGGAAGCAAGCCAGACTGAAATAGAGAAACAGATTTAAAGAGATTAAGGAAAATGGTCCTGTGGCATTATCAGTGTCCCAGGTGGGTGTGTGGTAAGTGCCAGAGAAGTAACAAAGCAATACATTTAGATTTGTAGTTGTGTATGTATGCAACTGGACTTGCACTCCATGAATGATGTATTGATTTACTAGTGTAACTAATCTCTTAATGCAAATAAGTTAATTTATTTGTACTGTATTCTTTTAAAGGGAAATGTTGTGGCTCTTGTATATTAGCAGTAGTTGCTTTGATGTGGTCACTTGAGAAACGATGGGTGTTGTTGACTGATGCAATATTATATGTACCGTACCTTGTCTTGGATTCAGTTGACATTTGACTGCCACAATAGCCAATCATATTTCTTGATGCTCCTAATCCATGTGAGTTATATAATACTCCGCAGTACAGTATTAGAACACCATAGAATTACTATAGACGTAGACAGCTAAGAGCCTTGTACCTGATTCATCCCATTATTTATAGCTGCCAGCTGAAAATTCCTTTAATAAAGCCATGCATATTGGAGAAGGATTGAGCAAGAAAAATTATGGCATATAATTGGATAAAAATTCCAGGTATCAAGTAAAATGAGGTTAATTTTCTGCACAATTTAAGCCAAATTCTTTTCAGCAGTTAGGACACTTTCCTTTTACATAAATGTACACAGACTTTGACATCCAATTCAAATTCTGCTGGCTGGCTATTGCCAAAGCACTGCATTCTGAAACTCTACATTTATCTAACCTATCTCCGCTACTTTCAATTTATCAATGATAACGTGGAATACAAACACTTAAAACTTCATTTTCAGAGATGTATTGCATCTCAACAATATCTGCTTTTGAATTTAATTCTCGTACCTCTGTCAGTTGTTGAAGGACTGTGAATGCATTCTTCTCTTTCACATTAAAAACTATCTTTTAATTGTCAATCCATAGGTTTTGTCAATGTTATCCCAATATTTGATCTAATTTTAAGATTGTGAAGTTTGCCCACAATATTCAGATATTTATCCTTGTTAGATAACAATTGATAAAACTGGTCATTCTACTTTAGAATAACAAAATAATTATAACTGTGTTTTTATATACTTAAATGTAGTAGGTTGTATGTTGATGTGCAGATTCATTTCCAAGTGTGGCCTTCAGCTCAAAATGGGCTTGAGGGGATGGAAATTAGATTAGGGTCTATGGATTGCTATTGATAGCGTAAAATAAATCACAGGAATATCAAGCAGGTGATGGACAAATAGAGAGATGATGCCTATGAGGTAAGAAGAAAGGCAGTGCTGAGGAAGGAAAATGGATAACAGGAACTAATGTGAATGGGAGGTGCTAGGACTTTTTATTGATAAGCAAAGACAAAATCACTACTAACTCAAGGTAAATAATGACCAAAATGCCTGATATCATTATTAAAAAGAATAAAAGTGGTAGATAGAATGGGAAAAAGTGCCTGCCCAGAATTGTGTCCGTGCTGCTTTACTTTTGGGAAGAACATTTCAAACTTTGACAGGCTATGAGATTTCTTTCCCTGTAACCAAATGGTAGCCAAAGAGAACACTTAAGGCATGACCTTCAAAGTATCTGAAGATGGCTGATTGACTGTAAAAGGACATTTTAGAAATGATCATTTGGTGAAAGAATGTAAAAAGTAGTTGTTATTAAATGTAAGTTGAAAAAATTGTACAGTACAGAAAACATTTGGTTGATTGTTTTCTAAGAAAGCTCTGAGAAGGATGTTGACTGAGATAGTTTACAAAAATGTATAAGGTAAAAGCATTGAAATACTTCCAAAGTAAATACTGAAGAGAGTGATGAGATTAATTACACTGATGAGTGTAAAATTGTAACACAAAGTAAATGGGTAGACTACCTCTTGAGATTAGTATACATCCATACAATTACAAGATACTCAATTTAAAATGCATGCTTGGGTTTGCCAAGACCAAACAGATTCATTGAGATTTGAAGATTTTTTTAATGCTTTACCAGCAATATACAGTATGACAAACTCAGAACAGCTAGCATTTGTTCGAGAAGTGTGTGGAACTTTACAGACAGAGTTAGACAGCATAGCAACAGGCACATTGGCCCAACTCAGCAATGCCAAACGAAATGCAATACTTACATTTGTCTGAGATAAGTTCCATCTGTCATTCCATATACAAATTTCCCAGTTGGTTTAGATATTGTAAGCTTAGACTACCATCTTTACTGTCTGCTATAACATCAACTTGTGCGTAATTTTCAAACTTGCCAATTGTATCAAAAATTTTTCTTACCCAAATCATTAATATATATCAGAGTCAGGTCTTGTATGATGTGAAATGTATGGAAACAACAGGAACCCCAGCATTGATCCCTATAGGCCCCCAGTCTGAATAATAGTACTTAACGACTATTCTCTGTCTCCTATTAATACAATTTTCTATCCAATAATTATTTTCATTTAGCTCACCCTGGAACCCATGTGATTTAATATTCCAGGCCAATCTACAATGTGAGACCTTGTCAAGGGCCTTGCTAACGTCCACATAGTCGAAGTTTACTGCCTTGCCTTCATTAGTCCATGGTCAACTCTTCAAAGAATCCCAGTCAAATTCATGAGGGATGATATCCCATGCACAATGCCATTGCCTTTATCGCTAATCAGTCCTTGTCTTTACAGATGCATATATCCTTCTTTCTCAGTAAAATTTTCACTGCTGATACTTGCTTGGCTTATCCTTGCAGCCCTTAAATAAAGGCACAACATTAGCTATCCTTCGGTCTTCTGTTCCTTCACCTGCAGTTTATACAATTACAAAAATTTCTGCCGGGGCCCCAATAATTTCTTCTTTGCTTCTCAAATCTTCAAGTTCAAAGTAAATGTATTATCAAAGTACATTTACAGTGCCTATAAAAGGTGTTCACCCCCCTTGGAAGTTTTCATGTTCTATTGTTTTACAACATTGAATCGCAGTGGATTTAATTTGGCTTTTTTGACGGTGATCAACAAAAAAAGACTCTTTCGTGTCAAAGTGAAAACAGATCTCTCACATATAAAGCAACACATATAAAAGTTGCTGGTGAATGCAGCAGGCCAGGCAGCATCTCTAGGAAGAGGTACAGTCGACGTTTCGGGCCGAGACCCTTCGTCAGGACTAACTGAAGGAAGAGTTAGTAAGAGATTTGAAAGTGGGAGGGGGAGGGGGAGATCCAAAATGATGGGAAAAGACAGGAGGGGGAGGGATGGAGTCAAGAGCTGGACAGATGATTGGCAAAAGGGATATGAGAGGATCATGGGACAGGAGGTCTAGGGAGAAAGAAAAGGGGGAGGAGTGAAGCCTAGAGGATGGGAAAGGGGTATAGTGAGAGGGACAGAGGGAGAAAAAGGAGAGAGAGAAAAATAATGTGTGTATATAAATAGATAAATAACGGATGGGGTACGAGGGGGATGTGGGGCATTAGCAGAAGTTTGAGAAGTCAATGTTCATGCCATCAGGTTGGAGGCTACCCAGATGGAATATAAGGTGTTGTTCCTCCAACCTGAGTGTGACTTCATCTTTACAGTAGAGGAGGCCGTGGATAGACATATCAGAATGGGAATGGGACGTGGAATTAAAATGTGTGGCCACTGGGAGATCCTGCTTTCTCTGGCGGACAGAGCGTAGGTGTTCAGCAAAACAATCTCCCAGTCTGTGTCGGGTCTCACCAATATATAGAAGGCCACGTCGGGAACACAGGACGCAGTATATCACCCCAGCCGATTCACAGGTGAAGTGTTGCCTCACCTGGAAGTACTGTCTGAGGTCCTGAATGGTAGTGAGGGAGGAAGTGTAAGGGCATGTGTAGCACTTGTTCCACTTACAAGGATAAGTGCCAGGAGGGAGATCGGTGGGGAGGGATGGGGAGAACGAATGGACAAGCGAGTCACGTAGGGAGCAATCCCTGCGGAAAGCGGGGGGTGGAGGGAAAGATGTGCTTAGTAGCGGAGGAGACGGAGGAATTGCGAGAAGGGGATTGCATTTTTGCAAGAGACAGGGTGAGAAGAGAAATAGACAAGATAGCTGTGAGAGTCAGTAGGCTTATAGTAGACATCAGTAGAAAGCTGTCTCCAGAGATAGAGACAGAAAGATCTAGAAAGGGGAGGGAGGTGTTGGAAATGGACCAGGTAAACTTGAGGGCAAGGTGAAAGTTGGAGGCAAAGTTAATGAATTCAACGAGTTCTGCATGCGTGCAGGAAGCAGCATCAATGCAGTCATCGATGTAGTGAAGGAAAAGTGGGGGACAGATACCAGAATAAGTTTGGAACATAGATTGTTCCACAAAGCCAACAAAAAGGTAGGCATAGCTGGGACCCATATGGGTGCCCATGGCTACACCTTTAGTTTGGAGGAAGTGGGAGGAGCCAAAGGAGAAATTATTAAGAGTAAGGACTAATTCCGCTAGACAGAGCAGAGTGCTGGTAGAGGGGAGCTGGTTAGGTCTGGAATCTAAAAAGAAGTGGAGAGCTTTGAGACCTTCCTGATGGGGGATGGGAGTATATAGGGACTGGACATCCATGGTGAAAATAAAGCGGTGGGGGCCGGGGAACTTAAAATCATCGAAAAGTTTAAGAGCGTGAAAAGTGTCACGAACATAGGTAGGAAGGGATTGAACAAGGGTGATAAAACAGTGTCGAGGTATGCAGAAATGAGTTTGGTGGGGCAGGAGCAAGCTGAGACAATGGGTCTACCTGGATAGGCAGGTTTGTGGATCTTGGGTAGGAAGTAGAAACGGGAAGTGCGGGGTGTGGGAACTATAAGGTTGGTAGCAGTGGATGGGAGATCCCCTGAGCGGATACATATAAATGAAGATGACAAATAAAGATGAGAATTATTCATTAAAGCTTTCCCATCTCCCAAGGTTTACATATAGGTCCTTTTAGGGAAAAATATGGTCTTCTGTTTCCTCCCTCGTTACCCTTTTGTTATGAATATGCTTCTAAAATCTTTTAAGATTCTCCCTTGGCATATTTGCCAAAGATATCTCATCCCTCATTTTTGCCCTCCTAATTTCCTTGTTAAGTATACTTCTGCATCACTATTAATCTTAAAGCGATTTGTTTTACCCTAGCTGCCTCTTTCTGACATATGTCTCCTTGACTGGATCCTCAATACCACTTGTCACCCAGTATTTCCTAATTCTAACAGTCTTGCCCCTTACTTGAACAGGAGCACGTTGGCTCTGAACTCTCCCATTTCATTTTTTAGGAGTATTCCCCTTAGTAGATGTATCTCTATCTGGTGACAGACTTTCTCAAGTAAACTTTGCAAGTTCCTGTCTAATGCTGTTAAATTTAGTTTTGTCCCAATTTAGGATTTTAACTTGTGGACTAGTTCTGTCTTTTTCCCATATCTCTTTTAAAGCTAATAGGGTTATGGTCACTGATCCTGGAATGCTCCCCAACTAATTCAGCAGTCATTTAGCCGGCCAAATTTCCTAAGAGGACATTGAGTATAACCTCTTCTTTAGTACGGCCACAATAAACAAAGTTTGCCTAATTAGATCTCTTAATAACATCCCAGCCCCTCACAATTTTAGGGAAGTTAAAATTGTCATCTGTTAAAACCCCATTTTCTCTACCCCTGTGATTTTCCTACATGTTTTCTTTGAAGGTCGTAGTATAATTCTTTCTATGGTTTCTTTAATTAGAATAACTTAACTCTAACGAAGTTAAGCTACCTTAAGTTAATTTAAGCTACAGTTTTTCCTGACTATATTTATTATTTACAGGAAATTATCATATCACTGTGACCTTTAAGGCAGCAATACCAAGTAATGGTATTTCTGTTTCAGACTGATTTTAATTAACAGCATCATACTGTATAGAAGCAGGTGCTTCTGTGCATGATGCTGATTATTGAAGTCTCAGGTTACAGCAAAATAGTCACTAAAACTGGGAGTAATATTTTGCAACTCAGTTAAATTAATATTGCTGTAATATTTCATTTAAAATCTGTGAATTGGATTCTGCCTTTAATACCAGTTCCAGGAAAACCAACAATGCCTTTTGACCAATTTCACCAGCAGTCATTTTTCAATTCAACTTCCTTATTTCCAGCTGAAAGTGCTTTTTCATTGCATGTTTGCTGATATGATGAATCACACATGCTCCAGGTTGCTGTGTATTTTTTTAAGAGACTATATTTTTTGTATGTTTCAGAGAGTTTATTAGTAGTCTGCGGTTATATAGAACTTTATACGGTGGCCTGGCTGATCAGCTCTGTGTGAATGACTTGGCGACTTCTGATGGATTAACTTGCTGGAATGGAGAAGATGTAGTCTCGAGGTGAGTGTTGTTCCGCTCATGGGATTATCATCCAGAGGCTAATCTGCTTTCAATCAAAAACATAAATGGTTTGTTACTTGATATGATGTGTTATTTATTGTCTTATTCTTTCCATTTGTAATTAATACTGAGGTTATGTATTATATCCATTATAAATCTGTAAATATGCTTAGACCTTGAGATACTTGTTGCCTCTATGAATGAAATAGACAAAATGAAGGATGGTCCGTCATGAAGTATTGTGGTACAGAGGGAAAAGCTGACAAGTCAACAAATTAACAAGTTTAAAAAAAGCTAACCATTAAAGATCTTTTATTTACTTATATCAAGCATCTGTAGACATGTAGGGACAGCTGCACCCTTGCTCTTACTTCGGGTGTTGGGTGTTCCAATTTCTTGCTCTTGACTATTTAAAAATTCTTAAAAGAAATACTAAAGTAGAATTCTTTGGTTGTTAAACAAGCTGAATCTTTTAAATTGACTATTATAAGCAAAAATAGAGAGAAACTGTGAGGTAAATATCAGAAGTTAACGCTGAGGGTTTCAGCTGATGTCAACGCAGAGTAAATCAGAAAGAACTTGAAAGGAGGATATTTTAATACTGGAATTCTGAAATATAAAAAAGGATGTATGAGAAAATTAAACATGTCTGGAAAAATATGAATGGATGACCTACCATCAGAATACTAAAGCATTACAGATTTAATTACCTCTAGAGCAGGGGTTCCCAACCTTTTTTTTCTTCCATGGACCAGTACCATTGGATCTGTGGATCCCAGGCTGGGAACTCCTGCTATATCCCATCACTAAATGTAGGTGGCCATTCTTCATCCTCTGACCTTCCCATGGTTACATTGAACATAGAACTCAACAACACAGTACAGGTCCTTTGGTCCACTATGTTGTACCAAACTTTTAACCTACTCTAAGGTCAACTCTACCCTTCCCTCCCACATAGCCATCCATTTTACTGTCATCTATGTGCATATAGAAACATACAGAAAACCTACAGCACAATACAGTCCCTTCGGCCCACAATGCTGTGCTGAACATGTACTTACTTTAGAAATTACCTAGGGTTACCCATAGCCCTCTATGTTTCTATTCTCCATGTACCTATCCAGGAGTCTCTTAAAAGACCCTGTCATATCTGCCTCCAGAACTGTCGTTGGCAGCCCATTCTATGCACTCACCACTCTCTGCATAAAAAAAATACTTACCCCTCATATCTCTTCTGTACCTACTCCCAAGCACCTTAAGAGTCCTCTCGTGTTAGCCATTTCAGCCCTGGGAAAAAGCCCCTGCCTATCCAAACGATCAATGCCTCTAAGAGTTTCTTAAATGGCCCTTATGTATCCCTCTACCTCTTCTTCTAGTAGGGCATTTCACATACCCACCACTCCCTGTATAATGAACTTACCTCTGACATCCCTCCCATTCCTCCAATCACCTTAAAATTATGCCCCTTGGTATGAGCTATTTCTATCCTGGGATAAACGTCTCTGGCTATCCACTCAATCTGCTTCTTACCATCTTGCACACCTTTATCAACTCACTTTCCATATCACAAAAAAGAAAAATGCCCTAGCTTGATCAAACTATTCGCGCAAGGCGTGCCCTCTAATCTAGGCAGCAAGCTTGTAAATCTCCCCTACACCCTATCTATAGCTTGTGCATGCTTCCTATAATGAGGCAACCAGAACTGAACAAAATAGTCCAAGTGTGATCTAACCAGGGTTTTAATAGAGCTGCATTATTACCTCAAAGCTCTTAAACTCTATCTTGCAGTCAATGAAGGCTAACACACCATATACCACCTTAACCATCCTGTCAGCTTGCATGGGATAGACACAGACCAAAAGATCCCTGTGTTCTTCCACACTGCTAAGAATCCCGCTATTAACTCTGTGATCTACCTTCAAATTTGACCTTCTGAAGAGGATCAGTTCACAAATCTCCAGGTTGAACTCCATCTGCTACTTCCAGCTCTATTCCATATTCTCTCACTGTCTCATTGTAACTTACGACAACCTTCTACACTGCCCACAATTCCACTAACGTTAGTGTCATCTGCAAACTTAATAAGTCACCCTTACACTACCTATCCAAATCATTTATAAAAAGCACAAAGAGCAGCGATTCCAGAACACAACTGTATTTCTGTTATACTGACTGTCATGTTGTACATACTATTTATTATAAATTACTATGAATTGCACATTGCACATTTAGACGGAGGTGTAGCATAAAGACTTTTACTCCTCATGTATATGAAGGATGTAAGTATGTAATAAAGTCAATTCAGTAGATCCCTATCGCATACCACTGGTGTTCAGGCAGAATATGCTCCATCTACAACTTTTATGTGCAAGCCACACATCCAATTTTCCCTTAATACCATGCCTCCTGACCTTCGGAATGAATGGTCCATGGGAAATCTTATCCAACACTTTACTAAAATCCATATACACCTTATTCACTGCTCTACCTTCCTCAATAAGCTTTGTCACATCTTCAAAGAATTTAATCTTATGTATATTACCTTATTATGTTATTTTTATATATTACCCCTACCCGGTAATATTCTCTCCACACTTCTGTATCTACAATCTCTCAACCCTGATCTAGCTTTCATAGACTTTCCCCATCCTGATCTTTTCCATGATCTGTGTTGGAAGACCATGGAAGAAAAGTATACTTCATGACTTGTGTGCAGTTTTGGGATAGTGCAATTTTTACATCTTGAAAAAGAATGCTGAGTATTTCAATGAATTGAATATTTTCTACACCAACTGATTTCAAATAATTATAAAAACAAAGCAGATGTATGAAGATTGTGAAGATGAAGGCTTGTGAAAAATTGATTTAATTTTCAGTGGAATAATTACCAGCATATTGGTTGCCAGAGTTGGTAGTGGGGATATGCTCCCACTACCTATTAAATACTCCCAATGGTGCACATCTCAAATTGCTTCTGACAGCCAAGTCCAGCTCCTGCCTTTCACGTGTGGCTTAGCACTAAGCCCAGCAGAGCTGTTTATATTAACAGGAGAAGGGGCAAAGGTGACGTCTTAAAAGCAGTCACTTCAGGCAGATGGGGCTCATCAGCCGTGGTTGACAGCTCATCTAGAAGGAAAACTCTGATCTCAAACTTCCGCTGCCTTACGTCTATACCCATTCATGGAGAAGACTTCGGGAGCAAATGTCAAGCGGAGAAGGTCCGGAGCTGGAGTTCAACACTGACAGGCAACTTCTGCGACACCGCTGCTGCCAAGCTGTATCAGTCTGTGCTGTTCCTTTGGATTCATCAGCTACATGCAGAGGGTGAGCCTGCTACATGAGCAACAGCTTGCTCTCCGTATCATACTGCCCTGGCTTGTGTATCATGTAGACAACTGGGACGTGATATCCATGGTTAACCCTGACCAACAGGGGGCATCGGTGTCCAAGAATAGGAAATTGTGATAATAACCTGTGTTTCATTAACTGGTTGTGAAATACCAGATGGAACAAGGTTTATCCTTGAATTTATCTGGAACAATAGGAGATTGTTGATAGAGATAAGACAAGACATTAGAAGCTCTTGGCTATCTCAGTGTACTGAAAGTAATCATTCAATGTGCAGTTGGTCTGCCTGCCATTGATAAGGTTGTATTTTGAGTCGTTCAAGTAGTAAATTAGAGTGAAAGTAAGTAGTTTCATCTTAAAGGAGTGTTTGGGCTCTGGAAATTAAGAAATGATGGAGCAGCTGTCACATTTTTTTTGTGCTTGGGATTACTTATTCTTTGGAAAAAGGATCGTTGGTTAAAAGACAGAAAAATAATTGTAAAGAATAGTTTTGTTTGTTTCATGTACATAGAAACAAGGAAACATATAGTAAAATGTGTCATTTGTGTCAACGACCAACACAGTCCAACTGTGTGCTGGGAGCAGCCCACAAGTGTTGCATGCTTCCAGTTCCAGTATAGCATCCCCACAATTTACTAAACCCTAATCCCTACGTCTTTGGATTGTGGGAGGAAACTGGAACACGGAGTCATGGGGAGAATGTAGCAACTCTTTACGGGCTGTGACTAGTAGGCCACTGCAAGGATAATAAAGATTAGCTTTATTTGTCATATGTATATCAGAGCAATGGCCAACACAATCCGTATATGTACTGGGGGCAGCCCACAGTGCCCACAAGTGCCACTGCAAGGATTAGTGCTTCAGCCCTTGTTATTCATAAAAATAATTTAGATGAGGGAGCTAATTTCCAGGTTGTAGGCAATGCAAAGAAGAGGTTAGGGTTGCATGTGGGGGGGGAATGGGGAGAGGGCAGTTCATGAGCTGTGAGGTGGATACGAAAGTGCTCCAATATGAATTAAAATGAATGAATGTGAAGTTACCTATGGTTATAAACACAGTAAGGGCAGATTTTTATCTGAATGGAAAAAGTTTAACAAGGCCTGAGTGTCCTTGTACACCACTTGGTAAAAGCAAGCATTCAGGTACAGCAAGCAGTTTGGAACCTAATTGGAATATTTGTTTTCATTTAAAGAGATTTAGTATAGCATCAGGGATGTTTAGCTCCAACTGTACTGTGCCTTGGATGTCCTATCTGAAGTTCAGAAGTTCTTGACATTAAAGGGAGTGCAGTGAAGGAAGCAGACATTTTTAATGCAAAAGGAACGAAGCTATACCGGAGAAATTGAGAAAAGGGTACAATAGTAGATGATCAGAATGATTGTATTACATGCTAGAACAGGCCTGAAAAACCAAATTATCTACTTTCAGTGTTTTCATGCTCCTGTTTGGTGACGGTGACAAATGAGTCATATTGCCTCTTGCTGATTGGGAGTTTAAAAAGTGAGGTTTGTAAACAGTCTTCCTGGGGGTGCAGCCTTGATGGATGAAGTGTTTTGGTGTGTAAGCTCCATGGGGCATCTTACCACTGCCTTCTGCTTTGTCACTGTGAGAACAATTCAGTCAAGTGGGTGGATGGTGGATCTTTGTTACACTCCTATTGTTTCTAAATAATTAGTGATGGTGAGACATGTTGGGCAGCTTGGTTGAGTGGAATGCACTGCCATGTGGAAGATCATGGGCTCTTGAACATCTTGAAGCAGAAAGGTGAATAGTCAGAAGGCATGGCTCATATCGGTGCTAGTTCTGTAGGTAGAAAGAGGGATGAAGTTCTACGGGCAGAGTTTAGGGAGCTAGGAAAAAGATCTAATATTAGATTTCAATGGAAATCTTCTGGAATGCTGTCTCGGTGCCATGTGGTAATAAGCACCTGAACACAAAAGTAGATCATGAATATATGGGTAGTAGGATCAAGTGGAAGAGAAAGCTGTAAATTGCTGAGGAATTGGGAATATTTCTGCGGGAATGGTAAGTTGAGAGTCTTTCAACAGAACCAGAATCAATATTCTTGTGGGAAAGTTTGCTGGTGCTGCTGGGGAAAGTTTTACCTCACTAGCAGGAGGTCGGTAACCTAGGGTAGAAGTTGAATGGAGAAAATTTAAGCTGAAAAAATGAGGGGTATATCAGACAGCGAGGAAAAGGAAAAGACAAAAATGCAACTACTGAGTAATAATAATAAACTAGGGAAAATCTGCAGATGCTGGAAATATGAGCAACATGCACAAAATGCCAGAGGAACTCAGCAGGTAGCATCTAAGGAAAAAAGTACAGTTGACGTTTCAGGCCGAAACATCGGCTATACTGTTTTCCATAGATGCTACCTGCTGAGTTCCTCCAGCATTCTGTGTGTGTTACTGAGTAATAATAACTAGGTTGTGTCATGAAGGAGGTGAGTGTGTAAGCCAATATAGTCAGAGTGATTAAAAATGATAAGGAGAAACTGTTCGGTCAATGTTATTATTTTAATGGGGTCAATGAAACTGGGAGTGGTTATAACAATGAAAGTTGTTATTGTCGGTGAATACACAGAGTGTAATGGATAAGGTTCAAGATTTAAGATTGCTTAATGTCACTTCCAGTGCACAAGTGTAAAGGAGAACAAAATAATCATTACTCTGGATCCAATGCACCACGAATAAACACAATAAGTTAAAGGACGCAATAATGATTTTTTAAAAACCGGAATACATATGAAGCCCTTTCTTACCGGGCGTTTCTAGAAACATGACTGTTTAGTCCCTTACTTAACAAGCCAATGGACTCAACAGTGAGAAAACCACCTTTCTCAAACTCCGTACATCTCGGGCCGATATGAATTGGGGCCCACCAGAGTGGGAGAGCCAGGATGTTTCGACCACCCACACACCAATCAGAGAGAATACTTTGTAAATGCTGCCCCCCTGCAATTACCTGTCAGAAAGAAATAACAGATCGTACATTGCATACAAATATTAAAGTATATTTACAAATTTCAGTTTTATCAAAAGTTATAGGAAAATGAAAATAAAAAAATAAAAAGGGCCCATTGCAGTTAACTCAGTCCAAATGTGCACATATGTTGGAGCTCATCTTGAAGTAGTCGTTATCTCACATGCTGGACCCACGGTCTGTGTGAAAGCACACACAACCTTGTGAATGTTGCTTGAAATCCATCTCAAACAAAAGGGCTCCCCCACAGGAGTACTGGTCCTTCCTCCTTGAAGCCATTCATCTCTGCACAAAACACCTTGAGCAACAGGGACGGCCTCCTCAGCCATCTTCCCTCCTGACATTAACGAGCTCCTGCCGAAAGGGCCTCAACCCACACCAGTGTCCATCACAAAATCCTCTCCGCCCAGTGTTCTCTAGAACCTTCTCCCAATTTCACCATCCTGATTGGCTGACACAACATTCCTAAGTTGAACGATGTTGCCCCTCAAACCGAAACATGCTAAAATCAGAACAGGCTGCTCTTACAGAACTGCTAAAATGAAATACCTACAGCATAGCAGTAAAAATCTTAACCAGCGTGTTACACACATAAGTGAATAAGATAGCTTTTATACATTGATTGTATGTCATTCAGTGATACTAGGCAATTAGTGACTGTACATCAGATGACTGACAGGAAATGATAAAGTGTGGTGGTTGGGGGCATGGAGGGTTGGTTTAGTGAGTCAGGGCTTTACTGTTTGGGAAAAATTTTGAGGTTGATGAGCTAAGAGCAGAGACAGTTAGAATTGCATGAAATTTGTTGTTTGGCAGCAGCAATACAATGCAAAGAAATAAACTTACCATAAATTATCAAAAAAATTGAATAATGTAGTATTCATGGATTCATGGACTGTTCAGAAATCTCATGTTGGAGGGGAAAGAGATGTCTCTGAATTATTGAATGAGTCTTCAGGCTCCCGTACCACCTCCCTAATGGTAATAATGAGAAGAGAACATGTTCCAGATAATGAGGGTCCTTTCTTTTTGGGGTAACACCTGTTAAAGGTTTCTATTTATTTATTGATCAATTGAGATATAGCACCGAGTATGCCTTTCTGACCCTTGAGACACACTTCCCAGCAATCCCCTGATTTAATCCCAGCCTTCTTCATGATTATATCAATGCGTTTGGCCCAGGACAGATCATATGAAGTTCTGATATCCAGCTGTCCCCTCCTGAACCCCCCCCCACCCCCAGTGAGGACTGGCATGTGTTCTCTCAACTTCCTCTTTCTGAAGTCCATAACCAGTTCCTTGCTTTGCTGACTTTCAGTGCAAGACTGATGTGCAACACCACTCAAGCAGTGGGTCTGTCATACTTCTGCATGCCTTCTCATTGCCACCTGAGATTTAACATGCAACAGTGGTGTGACATTTATGACTGGCATTTGAACTCTGCTTAGCTACACAGTCATGAGTGTAGAGCGAGTAGAATTGTGTGCTAAGCACTCATCATTGAGGTGCACCTCTGTTGATTGTCAGCAAGGAGGAGAAGTTATCATTGTTAACAGCTGGGGAAGTTCATAATACCAGAACCAGCTCAAAAAGGAGTAAGACTGGGCCTTAAATGTTTTTGGATACAGAGTATTCAGGAGTAGCAGAGAAGGGAGGAAAGGAAGAAAATTTGCCTTTGTTGGAGAGAGAGGCAGCAATTGGATATGCCCTGATTGGTGAGTCTTTTTGAATAGGAACTGTACATCATGTGTACAGGTATTTGGGAGAGAATTATGGAGCTCCATTCATAGTGTGCTGTGATAATATCTTATTGTTGTGTTGTGACTTGCACATCAAACATAGCCACAAATCTTTGAGGAACATTTTGTAATGATAAGTAAATTCTCAGATTTTAGAAAAATGACTTTATTTTCTTTTAAAAGCCTGTGCTTCCTGCCCAATGCCATTTGATTTTCAACATTCATTGAGCACTCCAGTAGGGAAACACACGTGGCCTTTCAGACATGTCTCGAGTTTCTGACCTGATGTCCCTTTCAAATGGTAAGTTCCCAGCAATAGAAGCCCCTACATTAAACAGGTGGGCATGTCATTTCGAAATACATTTGGCACTGTGAATCTTGCTGCTTGTTACCTGCATTTCTGGCATATAGAATTCTGAATGCAAAGGATGTACTTAAAAGAGGATTTGGGATTCTCATGGAGAGATTGATTGTTGTTGTAAGTTATAAAATAACACTTCAATGTAAAGCTAAATACAGGTATCCCTCACTTTTCACACGTTCGCTTTACGAAACCTCACTGTTACAAAAGACATACATTAGTTCCCGGTTTTCGCTAACAGAAGGTGTTTTCACTGTTACGAAAAAAGTAGCGCGTGAAAAAAAGCAGTGCGCGATAAAAGGCAGCGCGTGATAAAAGGCAGCGCACGCCCCGAGCAGCCACTCTCCCCCGGATTTGGAATGGCATTCTAGCTGGTATGCAATTAGAAGAGGAAAGGATAACAATCGAAACTGAATGCAGTAGTGAACGGACCGAAAGTGAAGTCGTCCAGGAACTGAATGTGATGCAACTGCATGAGATTTTCACTGCAATGATAAAGTACAACTTGAATTTTGAAAGGGTACGTCAGTTTAGGGCATATTTGCAAGATGGTTTGAGTGGTTACAAAGAACTGTATGATCAAAAAATGCGCGAGGCTAGCAGTCAAGCAAGCCTTCAGCAGATGACGAACCTCGACCTTCGACATCAAGGCAGGCAGACATAGAAGAAGATGACCTGCCTGCCCTGATCGACGATGAGATGCCACCCCAGTGTTCCACCTCCCCAACTCCCGGGCCGCGGACAGGTACCAATTCGTGGAGAATGCAGTGGTAGCCTGGACGCACCCAGCACATCTTTAAGAAAAAAGCCGAAATAAACAAGCTAATTAATTAGGTGCCACCTGGCATGTAAATGTCGGCCCAGATCAGAGGCAACGCAATCGGCAATCACCTCTGGGCCGAAATTTACTTGCCGGGCGGCACCTAATTAATTAGCTTGTTTATTTTGGCTTTTTTTCTTCAAGATGTGCTGTGTGCGTCCCGGCTACCGCTGCATTCTCCGCGAATCGGTATCAGTCGGCGGCCCGGAGTATAGGGGCCACTGCACCACTGCACCATGCCAACTTCTGACGACTCAGCCTAACACACCATTGTCAGTGTACTCCATGTCTTCCCAATTCCCGTAAGTGATACTACACTGTACATACGTTATTTCTACTTTATATAGGCTGTGTATTTTTAGGTGTTATTTGGTATGATTTGGCAGCTTCATAGCTTAAACGTTACTGGAGAGTGCTTGCGCTGTGTTTTTGCCGAGAGCGCTTGCGTGCGATTTTCGCTACGGAGAACAGCACAGGCAGTGATTGTAGATAAGTATTTCTACTTTATATAGGCTGTGTATTTATCTTATCATTCCTGATTTAACTATATGTTACTGTTACTTTAGGTTTTATGTGTTATTTGTAATGATTTGGTAGGTTATTTTTGGGTCTGCGAATGCTCACAAATTTTTCCCATATAAATAAATGGTAATTGCTTCGTCGCTTTATGACCTTCCGGCTTACGGACCGTTTCATAGGAACGCTGTACCTTCAGATGGCGGGGGAAACCTGTATGACTTAACTGCTGCTGATAGAACTCTTTTTGTTGCAAAGTTGCTGCTGCAACAGACCACAGTACATTTGATAAGTTTTTGGAGTGGTTAGATCTTTC
The DNA here is from genome assembly GCF_030028105.1 of Mobula birostris. Taxonomy (NCBI): domain Eukaryota; kingdom Metazoa; phylum Chordata; class Chondrichthyes; order Myliobatiformes; family Myliobatidae; genus Mobula; species Mobula birostris. The sequence goes on along the minus strand of NC_092374.1, from coordinate 138,454,846 downwards.
TTCAGAGTCTATCAATCATTTTTTTCTAACTTGCAGTCCTGCTGCTTAAAAAACATAGGATCAAGGTGTTGCTAACTGGTTTTGTATGGCCCCGGTTTACCCTGCCCAAGTACAGGTCTGCATCTACTCAGAGGAGCACAGTAGTGATCTGCTATCTACAGCCTTATCCAGATTGAGTATGTAACTTGATCCTTGAAGTCACCTCATTAACTGTGCCTTTCAAAATTAACAAAGCCATTCAAAAACTGCTTTCATACCATTCTGTCTTCACTCAATGCATCTTTGAATGAAGCAATGAAATCAGAAGAGAAGGCTCAAGCTGCTTAAGTGTCTGCACTGTGATACTAAACATTTATTTGTTAATGTTCACATCTCACTCAGTTTTGCTGTGAAAATATACCGAAGAAATAATTCAAGTATCAACAGGTAAAAGGTATCTGGGAATACAGTAGAACAGCTCATCGTGGCTCAACAATAAAATACCATATCATCATGTTAAACCAAAGACTAGATTTGGCCCTGGATTGCAGAGGTAGAAGTTCCATTATCTAAAGAGGAATAAATATTTAAGTGAACTTCTCTGGTGCTAGCACAGCTGTTGTAGGGTGATGGGGTGAAGATACGTCTTTACCAAAGAAGATGCGTAAAGCACTCCTTCTTTCCGCTAGCCTGCAGGTCACTCTTGGGCAATATTACCATCCGCTTAGGCCCCAAATCAGGTTCATGTGAAGCAGGTGGTGGATGGTCATATGAGCAAATGGTGCATGTCACAACTCCGAGTTATGCAACCACTGATGCCAGGCGATCTCTGAAAAATATTGATAATGGCTCGGGTCACCCTTCTTGTAAAGATACTGCCCAGGAGAAGATAATGTGAAACTGCTTCTGTAGGAAAACATTGCCAAGAACAATCATGGGACCATTGATCGCCTACATCATACAACATGGCACACAATGAACAAAGAAACAGCTGTTAATGTTGTGTATTTAATATTTCAATTATATTTGAGTAATTTTATATATATAATGTTGATTAAGCATTCTTGCTCATTTAAATAAATAATTACATGTTATATGTAAAAATACTTGAATTGCATACATTATCATGCTACCACATATACATGTTCACTTCACTTAAAGTAAACTCGGAAGTTAAACCCGCATTTCTGACTCCCATGTCTTAATTTGAATTAGTTTAATGTTTTGAAGTTTCAAAACATAACAGTTATGTTTTTATTTCCTGATAGCTGCACCTTCTCTTGTACTCAAAGTTTATTTTAATTACACGTGTGAGCTATTAACCAGAATGAAATAATTTACTGTAATGTGGAAGCAGGTTCACGGGGTTTGGTCAGTGAGACAGAAAACACTGACTATGAATCGGCACATTTATCACTTATTTACAAACAGTAGAAAATTCGACCAAAAACATTTAAGTTCTTACACAAACTACGAAACTAAATATTCAACATACAGATACTTAGCTCAGAGCGCATGTGTCGCATACTTTCCCAATGGTTCTGTGAGGCATGCCTTAGGTGTCTACTTGGTCACTAACTTCGATAACACCAGGAGAGAATAGCCACAGGCAAAATCAACTTACCAGCATATTAGTGGACAGTAGGTCTCTGCCCTGTGGGTTTCTATCTCTAGGGTTTATATCCCAATGGGTTAATAACCATTGCTTAATGGTTTTATCTGAGAGAAGAAATGCATTTGGTAGTGACAGAGATTTGTCTTATGCATGCATAGCTGCTGCCAGTCACTCATCCCTAGTTAACATGATCTGTGTCTTAATCTCTGAATCACTTCTGACACCGACGATAAAGTTTTCATTTTCCACTCCACCGCTGTACTCAGGATATCACCAAGGTCTTTAAGTGAAGCAACAGATTTCCTGGGCAGATGAATTTGTCAAGTTTGCAGGTTTTGGAAAGGTGTAAGAATCAACATGTAGGCTCAGAATTTTAATAACATGCACGATAATATGTTTTAAATATATCACAACGATGAACAAAATCTATTCAAGGCCATGCCACAAATCCAGTGAGCTTAACTGATGCTATCAGAATCAGGTTAAATATCACCAGCATATGATGTGAAATCCATTAAGTAGTTAAATATATTAAAGATTAAACTTTAAATTAAATATTTAGTGCGAAAATGTAGAAATTAAAAAGTAGTGAGTAGTGTTCATGGGTTCAAAGTCCATTTAGAAATTAGTTGGCAGAGGGGAAGAAAGTAGAAAGCTGAGAAGCAGGACCTCCCGGGTAGTAATTTCTGGATTGCTGCCTGTACCACGCACCAATGAGGGTAGAAACAGAATGATTTGGCAGATAAATGCGTGGATGAGAAGCTGATGCAGGGGGCAGGGCTTCAGGTTCTTGGATAATTGGGTTCTTTTCTGGGGGAGGTATGACCTATTCAAAAGTGACGGGTTGCATCTGAACCCGAGGAGGGCCAAAATTCTGGTGGGCCGGTTTGTTAGAGCTGTTGGGGAGGGTTTAAGCTAACTTGGCAGGAGGATGGGAACCAGAGTGAAGGAACTCAGGAAAGGACAGATAGTAAAGAAGTAAAGATAATGTCAATCACATTGGCAGGAAGGGCGGGCAGGTGATGGGACTTAGTTGCAGCCAACAGGCTGAGTATCAAATCATTAGGGATGCAGGGGGATTTTGGGGTCCAGTCTATAGGACACTCAAAGCTGCGGCTCATGTTGACTCTGTGGTTAAGAAGGCATACGGTGCATTGGCCTTCATCAACCGTGGAAGTGAGTTTAAGAGCTGAGAGGTAATGTTACAGCTATATAGGGCTCTGGTCAGACCCCAGTTGGAGTACTGTGCTCAGTTCTGGTCACCTCACTACAGAAAGGATGTGGAAACTATAGAAAGGGTGCAGAAGAGATTTACAAAGATGTTCCTGGATTGGGGAGCATGTCTTACAAGAATAGTTTGAGTGAACTTGGCTTTTTCTCCTTGGAGCGATGGAGGATGAGAGGTGACCTGATAGAGGTGTATAAGATGATGAGAGGCATTGATCGTGTGGATAGTCAGAGGCTTTTTCCCAGGGCTGAAATGGTTAACACGAAAGGGCACAGTTTTAAGGTGCTTGGAAGTAGGTATTGAGAGGATGTCAGGGGTAAGTTTTTTGCACAAAGAGTGGTGAGTGCTTAGAATGGGCTGCCAGCAACTGTGGTGGAGATGGATACGATAGGGTCTTTTAAGAGACCCCTGGAGTACATGGAGTTTAGAAAAATAGAGGGCTATGGGTAACCCTAGGTAATTTCTTAAGTAAGTGCATGTTTGGCACAGCATTGTGGGCCAAAGGACCTGTATTGTGGTGTAGGTTTTCTATGTTCCTATGTTTCTATTTGCAAATGTACAGATACCACAGCTGCACTCTCCAGGTAAGTGAATTAATACTGCTGTCAACAGTGTTGCTTTCTTCCTTGCTTCCACCGGGCATCTGTCATGATGAATTTGCTGTGTATCTTCCATGTAACAGACACCTTTTTAAAATATAAATTAACTGGATTCCATGGACATTGCAATAAGGGCACAGGCTTGCAGAATTTTACAAAGTAGTTGGATTCCTCAGAGAACATTGCAGCCAAAATAAGCAGCCACTGATGTGTTAACAGGAAGAGGTTCCATTCCCAGGACCTTTAGCTTGTCTGCGATGCAAACCAGACCAAGTGCTCACATGTCATTACAAGGGGCACCAGGATGTAAACTCTGCAACACATTTTCATTGATAGATTGACTACATCTACATTTCTTCCATACATCCTCCTACCCCCAGTAGATTAAATCTGTGTGAATCCATGTGGTCTGACAGATTTTGTTGTGAAACATTTCCTCAGAGATGAAATCCATACTATGAGTGTTCCTGTTCTTGACCCAATATAACAAAGTTATAGGGTAATTGCAGAGTTTATTGCAAACAAAATATTTAGAGAGAAAACAGTACTCAAATTGTATGATGTATTACATTGGCTGAGCACTCTACCTTTTGTTCATAGCCGTACTTGATCATGTTTTAAATTTCTCCATTTACTAGTATCTTTGATATCAATGGTGTTTAAAGAAGATAGTTCTGTTAGCCTTTTTTTGTGAAGTAATTGAATTTCATACAGAACTAATCTAGGCTCTAAAAGCAGAAGGCTAATGATTTATCAGGCTCGTATTTGTGGCAAGTTAGGACAGATGCAGTCCAATTTGTGTCTGCTTTGTTTCACTTTTGAACAAGTCTCAAGCTTCTCTTCGAACACACCCAGTGTTTATTTCCCACCTCTTCTATATTGCTGTCCATTGATAATTGCATACAGTACTTAGCTGCATTGAGGTGGCAGTGCTATTCATGTTTATTTACCATGAGAAAGCAAATGTGATCTTTTTCCTTCCACACGTTTTTTCTTCTTGATTATATTGACCTCATTTAATGAGAAGTATGATTTTTCAGGACTCTTCTGAAAAGTGCATTGTTGATGTGCCTTTTATTCTTCATCTCATTCTTGCCATGATATAACAATGGTGTTTCAGTAATATCCTTTCCATTTACATTGGTAATTTAATCTGTGTGATTGAACATAGCTATTTTACAATAATATTGCATGCTCCAAGCCATTGCTACTTGTTTTATGTCTTATTTTAATTTAAGTGAACACAAAATCTGTAGTTAGAAATATTAATGTATATAAAAAAGTGTAGTAAATTGAATTGTGATTGTGGTGTTTTGAAATCTGTAGATGGTACAGCTTCTACATCCACCTTCAGTAGATATAAATACAGGTGTCCCCCACTTTTCGAACGTTCGCTTTATGAAACCTCACTGTTACGAAAGACCTACATTAGCACCCTGTTTTCGCTTTCAGAAGGTGTTTTCACTGTTATGAAAAAAATCAGCGCACGATAAAAGGCAATGCGTGCCCCGAGCAGCCGCTCTCCCCCGGATTCAGAACGGCATTCTCGCCAGCATTGCTTAAACAGGTGCCTATGAGCAGCCGTTTGCAAGGTGAGTTCTAAGGTATTGGAAAAGCCTAAAAGGGCTCGCAAGGGTGTTACACTTAGTGTAAAACTAGACATAATTAAGCATTTCGATCGTGGTGAACAAAGTAAGGATTAAGTGAGTTTGGCTTGTGGAAACTGACAACGATGATGTTGAAGAGGTTTTGGCATCCCATGACCAAGAACTGATAGATGAAGAGCTGATGCAATTGGAAGAGGAAAGGATAACAATTGAAACTGAACATAGTAGCGAACGGACCGAAAGTGAAGTCGTCCAGGAACTGAACGTGAAGCAACTGCGTGAGATTTTTGCTGCAATGATAAAGTATGACTTTAATTTTGAAAGGGTACATAGGTTTAGGAGATATTTGCAGGATGGTTTGAGTCCTTACAAAGAACTGTATGATAGAAAAACGCGCGAGGCTCAGCAGTCAAGCAAGTCTTCTGCATCAGCCACAGCAGATGACGAACCTCGACCTTCGACATCGAGGCAAGCAGTCATAGGAGAAGGTGAGCTGCCTGCTCTAATGGAAACAGATGATGAGATGACACCCTAGTGTCCCACCACCCCACGATTCGTGGAGAATGCAGCGGTAGTCGGAGGCACACAGCACATCTTTAAGAAAAAAGCCGAAATAAACATGCTAATTAATTGGGTGCCACCCGACACATAATTAATTAGCATGTTTATTTCAGCTTTTTTCTTAAAGATGTGCTGGATGCCTCCCGGCTGCCGCTGGACCCCTGCATGCTTCACAGTTTGGTATCTGTTGGTGGCCTGGAGGGTGGGGCCACTGCACCACCCAACCTGCGACGACTCAGTCTAACACACCAACATCAGTGTGCTCAGCGCTGAACCAATTCCGGTAAGTAATACTACACTGTACATACATTATTTCTACTTTATATTGGCTGTGTATTTTTACGTGTTATTTGGTATGATTTGGCAGCTTCATAGCTTAAAGGTTACTGGAGAGCGCTTGCGCCGTGTTTTTGCCAACAGCGCTTGCATGAGATTTTCTGCCAACGGTGCTTGCACGAAATTTTCGCTATGGAGAATAGTGCAGTAATGATTGTGGAAAAGTATTTCTACTTTATGTAGGCTGTGTATTTATCATATCATTCCTGCTTTTACTATATGTTACTATTATTTTAGGTGTTATGTGTTATTTGGCATGATTTTGTAGGTTATTTTTGGGTCTGCGAACGCGCACAAATTTTTCCCATATAAATAAATGGTAATTGCTTCTTCGCTTTACGACATTTTGGCTTGCGAACCATTTCATAGGAACGCTCTACCTTTGGATGGCGGGGGAAGCCTGGTACTACAGATTGTTATCAGATTCTGTTATGAGTGAAAAAGTATTGCTTTACTTTTATAATTGTCCACATTACTAATGTTGTAAACCTAGAACATAGATCAGTATATCACAGGAACGGGACCTTTAGCCCACAATGCTGTGCCAAACCAATTGAGGTAGTAATCAAATGGCCAAATAAACTGATCCCTTCTGCCTACTCAATGTCTATATCCTTCCATTTTCCTCACATTCATTTACCTTTCTAAACATCTCTTAGAAGTCCCTAAAGTATCTGCCACCACCATCACCCCAGTCAGCGCGTTCCAGGCACCCACCATTCTCTTTACTTAAAAAAAAATTGCCCCTCACATTCCCTCTCACCTTAAATGCATTCCCTCTGGTATTAGACATTTCAACCCTGGGAAAAATACTGTTTCTCCACCCAATCTATGCCTCTCATAATCTTACTATCCTCTATCAGATCACCCTTCAGCCTCTGACGTGCAAGAGAAAATAACACTAGTTTGTCTATCCTCTCACTATGGCACATGCCCTCTAATTCAGGTAGCATCCTGGTAAACCTCTTCTGTATCCCCTCCAAAGCCTTGACATCCTTTCTATAGTGGCGTGACCAGAACTGTATGCAATTCTCCAGATGCAGCCTAAGTAGAGTTTTTAAAATTTGCAACATAACTTACTGACTTTTGAACTCAGTACCTCGACTAGTAAACGTAAGCATGCCATAAGCCTTCTGAACCACCCTGTCAACCTGTGTAGCCACTCTCAGGGAACTATGAACTTGGACCCCAAGAATCACTTGCTCGTCAACACTGATAGGTATCTGGCACCTGAGTTTGGATCGGGTCCAGAAGGGCCTACTCCATGCTGAATCACTCAATAAAATAAATAAATAAAATTTGTATTTGATATATCAAGGTGCAGTACTTCACAATGGCTGAGCTAAACTCCACCTCCCATTTCTCTGTCCATATCGCAGCTGATCTATATTCCACTGTACCCTTTGCCAGTTTTATACACTATCCACAATACCACCAATCCTTATATCATCTGCAAACTTGCTACCTCACCATCTACATTTTCATCCAGGTCATTTATATACTTCATAAACAGCAAAGGTCCCAGTACAGATCCCTGTGGAACACCAGTAATCACAGACGTCCGGCTAGAATAAGTCCCTTTGACTACTACCCTCTGTCTTCCGTGGGTAAGCCAGTTCTGAATCCAAACACTCAATTTACCATGCATTTTAACCTTCTGGATGAACCTCCCATGAGTGACCTTGTCAAACTCCTTACTAAAATCCATATTGAAAACATCCACAGCTCTACTGTCATCAATCACCCTTGCCACTCTTCACTCTGTGCAGTTGGTCTTAAAACACTTCCTGGATGTCTGATGTGGACTTGCCCAAACAGCTTTTCACAATTATCCTCTCCCTAATTTATAATAATAATAATAATAAGTACTTTATTGATCCTGAGTGGGAAATTCTTTCATTAGAGTAGCAATATATAAAAAAATTAGCAGTGCGCAGACTTAACTAATAATAAAGTACAGAATAATAATACACAATAATAATTTACCAATGTGCAGTAATAATCTATGAAATAATAAAATAGAGACTATTGTACTATGATGTGTGCTCTCCTGTCGCACAGAGATGAACTGTTGTATATGCTTATTGCATTTGGTAGGAAATACTTTCTGTAACGATTCTTGTGACAGAGGAGCTGAATGAGTCTGTTTGAAAAGGTGCTCCGCTGCTTATTCAGCAGGTCACGGAGAGGATGTGCCAGATTGTCCATAATGGATAACAGTTCGTTTAGTGACCTCCTCTCCACCACTAACTCAAAAGAGTCTGGATTATAGCCAAGGACTGATCCAGCCTTTTTGGTGAGTTTACTTAGTCTTTTTGCATCACCAGCACTGATGCTGCTCCCCCAGCATAAAGCCACAAAGAGGACTGCTCTCGCTATAACAAACTGGTAAAAGATCTCCAACATGCTTGTGCACATATTGAAGGATCTCAGCTTCCTAAGAAGACAGAGTCTGCTCATCTTGTAAACAGCCTCAGTACTGGTTTTCCAGTCAAACCTGTTATTGAGGTAAACACCCAAGTATGTGTACTCCTCCACCACCACAAGTTCTCCCAGAATGTAAACAGGACTTGTCACAGTCCTCTTCCTCCTAAAATCAATTGCCATCTCCCTGGTTTTGGCCACATTCAGGAGCAGGTGATTCCTCCCACACCACTCCACAAACTTGTCCACGGGTCCTCTGTACTCTGACTCCTGCCCATCTCTGATACACACAACCACCGCATAGTCATCAGAGAATATCTGCAAGTCACAAGACTCAGATTTGTATTGAAACTCTGAGGTGTACAGTGTGAACAGAAATGGAGACAGGACAGACACTTGTCACACTTCAGTACCACTCACCACTATCTCAGACAGAGAACTACCCAGCCGTACAAACTAGGGTCTGTCTGTCAGGTAGTCCAGGAGATAGTGCCCATCTATGCCCGTTCTCTGCAACTTCTCACTCAGAAGTGGCTGGATTGTATTGAAGGCACAAGAGAGATCAAAAAAATGTGATTCTCACAATGCCACCAGCATCATCCAGGTGGGAGGGAGCTCTCTGCAACAGGTAGATGTTGGCATCATCCACTCCCAGATGAGGTTGGTAAGCAAACTATAGAGGGTTCAATGAAGATCTCACCTGCAGTCCAAGGTAAGTCAGGACCAACCTGCCTAATGTGCTCATAATTTGCCCTGCTCCAAGTTAATACTCTCCTGCAAGGTCCGTATGTATTGTTATTTATAGCTATCTTAACACTAATGGGGTTATGGTCAGTGCTCTCTAACTGCTCACTCACTGAAAGTTTGGTCACCTGGCCAGGCTCATTACCAAACATCAGGTACAGTTTGGACCACCTTCATATTGATTTAAGAAATCCTCCTAGATGTACCTAACAAATGCTGTTCCATCTAAACCTCTTATACTCAGTAGGTGTAATTTATGTTGAGGAAGTTGAAGTCCCCCATGACAACCACCCCATTGTGGTTACAGCTTTCCTTAACCTGCCTGCATCTCTGTCCCTTAAAGTCTCAGTAGCTATTGCAACTCTCAGAGTGATTGCACCCTTTTTTTGAGTTCTGCCCATATAGATCAATGGACCAGCCCTCCATTATGTCTGTCTGAGTACAGATGTGATATTGTCCCTGATCACTGGTGCAGCACACGCCCCCCCCTCCCCAACTTTTACTGAAACCCTGGTACATTAATCACTCTTTCCTATCCCTTACTCAACTAAGTCCCTGTAATGGCCACAACATCATAGTTCCATGTACTGATCCCTGCTCTAAGTTTATCACCTTTACTCTTAAAACTCCTAGAATTAAATTATGCACACTCCAAATTATCTATCCTATTGTATCTATTACTTTGCTCCTGCCTGATTTTACTGGCACTGACATGTACCTTTCTCTCCATCCTTCCACTTTCTAATCTGGTGCTCTGGTTCCCAGTCCTCTGCAGAACTAGTTTAAACCCTCCTGTGTAGCACTAGTGAACCTCTTGGCCAGGATATTGATTCCCCTGCAGTTTAGGTGCAACCAGTCCCTCTTTTACAGGTTACCCCTGTCCCAGAAGAGGTTTGAATTATCCAAGAACCTGAAACACTGCTCCCTGCAACAGTTCCTCAGCTACTCATTCATCTGCACTATCATCCAATTCCTGGCCTGAACGTGGCACTGGGAGATTTCTACTTTTGCAATCCTGTCCTTCAGCCCTTTAACTCCCTACTTACTGCATAGGACCTTTCCCCCCAAGTACACTTTTGGACAGTTGAACTCCTAGTTGGAAATGGGACAGCCATTTCCAGTTGTGCAGTGGCACCAGCACTGGACTTCGAGGCAAATGGTCCTGAGTTCAAATCCTCTGGGCCCCATCCTGGGCAACAGCAGTATCTGCGCAGAAGAAAGGCCTGGTAATCTACTTCTGCATCTGCAATCTACAACTACACCATCCACAGGGTTGCCACGAGTTGATGGCACTCAACAACAACAGCCATCTCTCAATTCTGATGCAACCAACACTTTTCCATGAAGTTATTGTTTGAATTTCTTTTCATGGGGATTTTCATTTTGTGTTCTTTGCTAGTTATTAATTGAATTGGTAATAGTTTTGTTGTACTATGTAAGCCATGGTTTACCATTTTTCACTCTTTCCTAAGTGAAGGGAATTATGGAATATATCTGCAATTTATTCGATGTTTCCTGGAACACCATATGTTATAGAGATTGAGCACCCCTTATTCGAAAATCCAAATTCTGAAAACATCTGAAATCTGAAACTTTTTTCAGCGCTGACAAGGTGTCAGAAATGGAAATTTCCACAAGGTGCTGAAAAGATTACCAGGCTACATTCAGGTCTCCGCACACCACAGACAACACTGTGAGTAGTTGATCATAGGTATGCAATGAACAGAAGTTAATGAAAAATAGAAAAACATTGCATAAAGTGAAAAATGAAGATCTTGTTCGTGTATCGTTAGTGTCAGAGAGAACATATGCCACTTAATGGTATGCTGGTCATGAAACAAGCTATGATCTATCACGTCAAACTGAAAATTGAAAGTAATTGTAAATAAGCAGCAGGCTGGTTGTAGAAATTGAAGAAAAGGCATGGCATTAAATTTTTAAAGCTTGGCTGATGAAAATAACACCAGAACTAGTCTACAATGCTTACTATTTCTATATCTTACATAAAACCTGAGAAAGGTTTTGATCAAAACATAGGATCATAGGTGGAGACTGAAAGCCTGCCGTTGTTTGTTGTTGTTCGACAGCTGATTCAGGTCTTCTCCTCTCCCAACAATGCTGTGCTGTGTTTGTTGCTTTGCACACATTGTATTGTCATTATATTCATGGTATGTTATAATTTTCATTGCGTAAGACAAAGACTGCTTTGTGGTAGCACATAAATTCAGAGTTGGAAATGATGGCAATCACAAGCTATCTTATTATATATTCCAAATTCTGAAATCTGAAATACTTCAGGCCCCAAGCATCTCAGATAAGGGATACTCAATCTGTAAATCTATATGGAGTGATTTTCAAATGTTCACATATAGCTTTGCGTTATGGCTCCTTTGTTCCAAAGAATGTTGCGGGGTAAGAAAAAAAAATTGCACTGTGTGCAGATGAATCAAATCAAAGCAAAAATTGAAAAAATGTTATCAGTCAACCATCAGGACAACCGTATTTTCTCTTTTGGAACTAAGAACATTTTTTAGGAGGGTATGTAATTTAATCCCACAATTGTCATTGCTATTAAAAAGAAGCAACCAGCCATATGTGTCTGATCTTTTTAGTTGATTTTCCACACCAACAATATGATGATTTATTATAAAAATTATCTGAAATAGAGATCTGTAAGCCCTTGGTAAGTTTTAATAACCAAGTCAGAAGGAAGACGGAGATAGAAAATAAATCAATCCAAGAAATCTCTTATAACCACGTGTAAATAGTTTATGTTTTAAAACAGTTTAAGTTTATTAAAGAAGATTGCAATGAGTCTTTCATACATTCCTGGCAATGGGATTCTTCCTTTTCTGTGCTCTGCAGTTCATCTCATGTTGCCTAATTTGATGAATCTTTTAGCATATTAAAATTGAAAGCTCAAAGTAAATTTATTATCACTTTACGTATCTTCTTCGGTTGTCCATCAAAATCCGATGATGACGTCCACTCCTTTAAAGGTGAGATCTTTGATGTCTATACAGTCCTATCCTGGACCCACAAGCTCTATTGCAGGTGGGACATGTATATGCAGTGGTGGTGGCAACCATGGCTGCATTTCTCCTGGCTCTCTTCTGCCGTCTTCTGGTTGTTCTTTCCATCTCCAGAATACGTACCCTGTCCCTACATAGCTGTCGCCAAGTGGTGCAGGTAGCAGCAACCTCCTCCAGGTCCTCGGGTCTGATCTTGCACTTCCTTAAAGCATTCTTCATCTGATCTTTATAGTGCTTCTTCGGCCCTCCAGCTGAGTTATACATCACCATAGACATACAGGAGCTTCATTTTCTTGCAGGCATACTCAATAAATCCATAATAGAATGATAACCATAACAGGATCAATCACCTTGGACGATCAGTGTGTAAAAGACAACAAACTTCAAATACAAAAAGAAAGTAATAATAATAATAAATAAGTAATAAATATTGAGAACATGAGATGGAGAGTCCTTGAAAGTGAGTCTATAGATTATGGAAATATTTCAATGAGGGGGCAAGTAAAGTTGAGTGAAGTTATTTGTTTTGGTTTTAGAGCCTGAGAATTGAGGGTGGTGCAAGTCTGAAGGCTCCTGTACCTTCTTTCTGATGGCAACAACAAGAAAAGAACATGGCCTAGGTGATAGGGCTGCCTGATAATGGATGATACTTTGCTGCGACAACGTTTCGTGTAGATGTGCTCAATGGTTGGGAGGGCTTTACCCGTGATGGACTGGGCCGTAACCACTACTACTTGTAGGATTTTTCATTCAAACGGCATTGGTCTTTCCATACCAGCTAATCAATATACGCTCCACTGCAGATTTATAGAAGTTTGTCAAGATTTTAGATGTTGTGCTGAATCTTCACAAATGCCTGAGGAAGTAGAGGCGCTGTTGTGCTTTCTTTGTAATTACACTTACATGCTGGGCCCAGGACAGGTCCTCCACACTAATAACACAGAGGAATTTAAGGTTGCTGACCCTCTCCACCTCTGATCCTCCAATGAGGAGTGGCTCATAGACCCCTGGTTTCCTTCTCCTGAAGTTTGATAATCAGACTGTTTGATAATAGTAAGAGGTTGCTGTTATTCAGCCAGATTTTCAATCTTCCTCCTGTTTGCTAATTTTTCACCACCTTTGATTCAGCCTACGACAGTGGTGTTATCAGCAAACTTAAATATGGCAATCTATAGAAATGAGAAAATGTTTCTTCAAACCAAGGTGTAAATTACTGTAGTACGCATAACAGACGATAACATGAAGGGAAGGATAAAATCCACAGATGAATCACACATAAATAACAAACTAAAGTGCATTAATATTAAATATTATAAGGTATGGAACAGATTAACCAGTGGCATTTCGAATACGATGCAGCAGGGAGTTCAGAAGCCTAATGACCTGGGGGAAAGAAACTGTTTCTCATCCTGTCTGTTCCTGTTTTTATGCACTGGAGTCTCCTGCCTGATGGTAGAAAGTCAAAAAGGATGCTAGATGGATGGGTAGATCCTTAATAATACTAAGGGCCCTGCGGAAACAGTGCTCCTGATAAATATCCCCAGTGGATGGTAGAGGGACTTCTATAATCCTCTTAGCTGTTCTCACAGTCCTTTGGAGGGATTTCTGGTTTGAAGCTCGCTTGCTCCCATACCAGCTGGAGATACAACTTATCAGGAGGCGCTCAGTGGTACTCCTGTAAAATGTAGTTAAGATAGACTGTAAAATGTAGTTAAGATAGAGGGTGAGAGCCTTGCTTGCCTCTAGGAAGTGGAGGGGCTACTATACCTTCTTGTTCAGGTAGGTGGGGACCAGATGAGGTCATCCATGATGTGAACTCCCAGGAACTTGGAGCACCTAACTTTCTATGGAGCAGCCATGAACTCACAGAGGGGGCTGGTTTGTCTGCACTTTTCTGAAGTCCACAATGAATTCCTTTGTCTTCTCCATGTTCAGGCTTAGGTTTTCTTCTCACACCAATCCACCTACCACCCCACTTCCACTCTATACTCTGTCTCATCACCGTTCTTGACATATTCAGCCCCTGTTGTGTCATCCATAAACTTAATGATACGGTTTGAGCGGATCCTGTGACACAGTCATATGGCAGCAGTGTGAACAGTAGCGGGCTGAGCACACAGCCTCGGGAAGCACCATTCCTCAGCGTAATGGGACGAGAGATGTTGCTGCCCACACGGTCTGAATGTGGCCTTACTGTTAGGAAGTGTGGTATCCAAATCCAGAGGGAGGTGTTGAAACCCATTGAGTTCCCCCACCAGTTTCTGCGTTATGGTGATTTTGAACGCTGAACTGAAGTCTATAAACAGCAGTCTAGTATATGAGATCCCATATTCCAGGTGGGATAGGACAGAGTGGAGGGCAGAGGCTATTGCATCAGCAGTGGATCGATTTGAGTGATAAGTGAATTGGAAAATATCCAGTGTAGTCAGGAGATTTATCGCCCTTGAAGATTATGGAATTGAAAAACTTACTGATTTAATCAATGACATTTATGAGACTGGAATAATACCAGAAGAGATGAAAAAATCAGTATTTATCACTCTTCCTAAGAAACCTGGAACAATAGAATGTGAATTACGTAGGACCATAAGTTTAATGAGTTATATCACCAAGATACTTCTAAGAATTTTGATGACAGGAGCTAAAAGTAAGATACAAGTTGAAATAGGTAAAGAACAATGTGGTTTTGTGAAAGACAAAGGTCCAAGAAACACAATATTGATGTTAAAGACACTATCAGAACAAGCTATTCAAGTGCAAAAAGACTTGTTTGTTTTATCGACTACACAAAAGCATTTGATAAAGTGAAGCACAATAAGTTACTTGAAATATTACAGAAAACTCTAGATCTAGATTTGAAAGACCTCCGCCTAATCGGAAATCTGTACTGGGAACAAACTGCTGCTATAAGAATAGATGGAGAAGTGAGTCAGTTTACGAAAATCAAGAGAGGTGTTAGACAAGGGTGTGTTTTCTCCCCTGATTTATTTAATGTGTACAGTGAAACAATATTACAAAAAATAAGACATCTTGGGAACCAAAGTTGGCGGTGAAAACATCAATAATTTCAGATATGCAGATAACTCTGTTAATTGCAAGTATGGAGGAAGAACTACAAAACTTAATTGATATAATTGTTGAAGAAAGTGCAAAAATGGGTCTATCTATCAACTACAAAAAGACAGAATGTATGGTGATATCCAAAAAGAAGGAGAATCCTATCTGCAAGCTGAGAATAAATGGGGAAGACATAAAACAAGTACAGAACTTTTGCTACTTTGGGAGCTGGGTGACATCAGATGGCAGGTGTGACATGGATATCAAAAGAAGAATTGGGATGGCAAAAGACACTTTTATGAGAATGAAAAGTATACTGACCAATACTAAACTAGGCATGACAACCCGCCTCAGAATACTGAAATGTTATGTTTATCCAGTTATGTTATATGGCGTAGAATGTTGGACAATATCTAGTAACATGAGAAAACGAATTGTAGCAGCAGAGATGTGGTTTTTGAGGAGGATGCAAAGAATATTATGGATGAAATGAATATTTAATGAGGATGTCATGAACAGAGCAAACACAAAAAGAGAAATAATGTATGAGATCATGAAAAGGCAACGTAACTTCATTGGG
Organism: Mobula birostris; assembly: GCF_030028105.1. Taxonomy (NCBI): domain Eukaryota; kingdom Metazoa; phylum Chordata; class Chondrichthyes; order Myliobatiformes; family Myliobatidae; genus Mobula; species Mobula birostris. The sequence goes on along the minus strand of NC_092374.1, from coordinate 138,439,084 downwards.
CATGTGATTAGGAAAGAGGAGTTAGAATGCACGGTAATTAAGAGAAAGATTGAAGGGATGAAAGCAAGAGGAAGACAAAGACAAATGATGATGGAGACAGCAGCCAGAGAACTGGAAATGAATACCAATGAATTGATCCACTTGACCTGAAACAAGAGTGTGTGGGCCATGGCAGTCAAAGCTCAAACTGGGCATGGCACCTGATGATGATGATGTAGCCAGGAGAAAGGCTTTAATGTGCTTCATAATGAGCCACTCAAAGCATTTCATAGTGGTTGATGTTAATGCCACCAGATGATAGTCATTTAGACAAGTTACTGTCGCCTTCTTTGCACTGGCACCTTGAAAACTGAGGGGATAATGGATTGATCCAGAGAGATGTTGAATACATCCATCAGCACCTCCGTCAGCTTGGCCGTGCAGTCTTTCAGAACCTGACCTTGTTTATTATCGGGCCCTGCAACTTTGTGTGTGTTGACTCTGGCCAAGGTCATCTTCGCCTCAGCTTCAACCAGTGTCTGCTCCACTGGGGGGAGGCATGCCTTCCTCACCAACATTTTGTTCTGCATATCAAACCAAGTGTAGAAGACATTCAGCCTCAGAGTGGCACTGACGTGCAGGGTAGACTTGTAGTCTGTATTCCTTCGAATTCCCTACCACATGCGCCTTGTGTCCCTAGTATCACAGAAGTAGCTCTAGATTCCCTGAGAATGCTCCCATTTTGCCTTCCTGATGGAGTGGGATATACAGTTCTTGCTTCCCTGAGAAATGCTGCATCTCCCGGTCTAAAAGCAGCATCACGGTCTCCTCAGCCTGGTACGGTCCTTTGCAGTAAGCCATGGCTTCTGATTGGCCCTCACGTGGATCTATTTCGTGATGGTAACATCCTCAGTATATTTACCTGTGTAGCTGGTCACAGAGTAAATGTAAACTGGGTAGAGCAGGGGGCTAAGCACACAACCTTGTGGTGCACCAATGCTGATGGAGATGTGGCTTCCAATCTGAACTGACAGGTGAGCAGATCCAGAATCCAGAAGGAGGTATTGAGACCACAGTCTTGGAGCTTATTGAAACTTACTTTTTTTAGAGCTGTGACTGTTTCCTTAATCAACATTCACATCGTCCAACCGTCCCAGCATCTCCTTTTTAATCTCCCCCTTTGTCTTATCTGTTAACCATGTAAACTAGAGTGCGAAGCCTCTAGTCTAATCTGTGGCTGCCAAAGGTTTTGTGTTATGGATACCACTGTTCATTGCATTTATAAATGATCTCGATGATGGGATGGGGAGTTGATATGCAAGCTTCCTGATGATGTAAATATTGGTGATACTGTAATTAGTTTGAATGATATAATTAAATTTTAAAGTGATATTATTATATTGAATGAATGACTAGAATTGTTGAACATAGATTTCAATGTGCAGAAATACAAATTGATCCAGCTTGGACCAAAATTGGATAGAAGAGGTTAGAACATGGAACATAGAAATCTACAGCACATTACAGGCCCTTCAGCCCACAATGTTGTGCTCTAGAAACTGCCTTGAATTTCCCTACCGCATAGTCTATTTTGTAAACTCCCTGTACCTATCTAAGAATCTCTTAAAAGATCCTATTGTATCTGCCTCTACCACCATCACTGGCAGTGCATTCCATGCACCCACCACTCCCTGTGTGAAAAACTTACCTCTGACATCCCCCTTGTACCTATTTCCAAGCACCTTAAAACTATGCCCCCTTGTGTTACCCATTTCAGCCCTGGGAAAAAGCCTCTGGCTATCCACACGATCAGTGCCTCTCATCATCTGGTACACCTCTATCAGGTCACCTCTCATCTTCCATCGCCCCAAGGAGAAAAGGCCAAGTACATTCAACCTATTCTCATAAGTCATGCTGTCCAATCCAGGCACCATCTTGTAAATATCCTCTTTACTCTCTCTATAGTATCCACAGTGAGGTGACCAGAACTGAACACAGTACTCCAAGTGGAATCTAACTAAAGTCTTATATAGCTGAAACATCACCTTGCGGCTTTTGAACTCAATCCAATGGTTGATGATGGCCAACACACCATATGCCTTCTTAACAACACTGTCAACCTGAGCAGCAGCTTTGAGTGTTCTATGGAAAGGGATCTCAAGATCTTGCTGATCCTCCACACTACCAAGAATCTTACTATTATTATTATATTCAGTCTTCAAATATGACCTACTGAAATTAACCACTTCACACTTAAACAGATTAGGAGAATGGGCAAGAATTCTTTCTGAATTGTCAAAATATGGAAGCTGATGGAAATAACAAGTCAATGGAATGGATCAGAAAGTAATTGAATGGAGAAAAGTATTCCTGAAGGACAGGGATTAAAGATGTTAGAAGTTGTTCTGTTTAGGTTGTAGCTGCAGGGATATCATACTTTACAAATGATACTTTGGCTTGGAGTGAAGTCCAGCATAGATTTACTGGAATTATACCTCGATGGGATTACTAAATTACTAGGGAAGATACGTGTAGTTCTCCTTGAAGGAGGTTAAGTGGCTTTTAGGAAGTTTAAGGAGAAATCATTGGGTTGAAACAGAAAAACTTTCCTATCTGGCTTTATTTGTTTCCCTTCTGGATTGAATGACATCACAGAATCATAAATTTTGCCTCTAAAGATCCTGTTGCTGTTAACTTCTAACAACAACTTACTGTGGCGTGTTTAATATTTTTGATAGCATAAATAGAACATAGAAACCCTACAGCACAATACAGGCCCTTCAGCCCACAAAGTTGTGCCGAACATGTCCCTACCTTAGAAATTACTCGGCTTACCTAAAGCCCTCTATTTCACTAAGCTCCATGTACCTATCTAAATGTCTCTTAAAGGACCCTATGGTATCCGCCTCCACCACCGTTGCCGGCAGCCCATTCAACACACTCACCACTCTCTGAGTAAAAAACTTAGCCCTGACATCTCCTCTGTACCTACTCCCCAGCACCTTAAACCTGTGTCCTCTTGTGGCAACCATTTCAACCCTGGAAAAAGCCTCTGACTATCCACACGGTCAATGCCTCTCACCATCCAAGCAAAAAAGCAGAAGAGGATGAGGATGGGGAAGGGAAGATGTGTAGGCTGCTTGCCAAGACTGATGGGTGAATGGTGAAGAACAGAGAAGCTGTATCTCTGTTTTGGCTGGGGAGAGGTGGGGTAGCAGCTGAAATACTGGAAATAGAGCAGATGTATTTGTAGCTCCATCTACCACTATGTGGTGGAAGCTTGTTGTTTTGAAAATGGAGGACATCCCAGATATTCTGAAGATATTCTTCATTTAGAGAACAGCTGTGATGGAGATGCTCAAATTGAGAGAAAGGAAATGTATCCTTACAAGAAATAATGTAGGAGGAGGTGAGAGTCAGTGGGGTTGTTATAAATACTGGTGAATACTCTGTTTCCAGAGATAGAAACAGAGAGATCAAGAAAGGGGAAAAATGTGTTGGAAATGGTCCATGTAAATTTGAGGGTAGGAAGGAAGTCAGTAGTGGAATTGGTGTGTTCCACATGGGTGCAGGAGGCAGCAGCAGTGTAGTTGATGACGTTGTGCAGAAAGCATTGAGCAGTGGTGCACTGGGCAGTTTGGAGCATGGATTTCTCCACATAGCCAATAAGAAGACCGGCATCCAATCACAAATAAGAGAAAATCTACAGATGCTGGAAATCCAAGCAGCGCACACAAAATGCTGGAGGAACTCAGCAGGCCAGGCAGCATCTCTGGAAAGTAGTACAGTCGACGTTTCGGGCTAGGCCCCTTCCTCAGGACTGGAGGAAAAAAAGAAGAACAGAAGTAACTGAGGCCCATGCAGGAGCCCATAGCTACACCTTTAAAATGGAGAACGTGGGAGGAATCAAAAGACAAATTGTTCAGGATAAGCATAAGATCTGCCAGGCAGAGGAAAGTATTATTAGAGGGGAGCTGGTTGGATCTGAGTTCTAGAAAGATGTGGAGAGTCTGAAGGTCTTCTTGGTGGAGGATGAATGTGTACAGAAGCTGTAATAAATTGACCTGTTGATACGGAAGTTGATTATATGAGTAATATCATATTCATTCTTTCTTATTTTTAGCTATTTTAAAATTTAAGTTTCTATTGCCATTTACTGAAGATAGTGTAAGATAGAACCTCCTATTTGCATTGGTTTTCAGGGAATATGACTAATTCAGATAACAGAAATTAATGTTTCTGGACACTTATATTAGTATTGATGCACATGTTAAACTATACTGTACCTGCATAAAAGTTCATGAACTTTCCCATGTAAATTGTGTCATAGAAGTTGAGTCTCCACAATGTTTAGACCCATTTAGAAGTCACCTGCCTCAAGGCTGCTCTCCCTTACAGGAAACAGACCAGGCAGATTTTAACAAATGTGCTTATTTGCTCATGCTCAAGGAGTTTTTTCTAATTTTTCTTCTTGGGTGCGCAGGCTGTAACAGACATATTTGAAGTTTTTTTTTCCATATTAGATATCTAACTGGTTTTGAAATATGTGTACACAAATTAGCAAGTGATTTAGTACAGTTTTTTGATATCTATCTTTTGTTTTGCATAAAATGCCAGAAAAAGGGGAAAATACTGATGGCCATTCAATTATGATGACAATTAACAGGGATTTTAAGAAGATTTCAATTTGTGATTAGAAACATAGAAAACCTACAACACAATACAGGTTGTGCCGAACATGTCCGTACCTTAGAAATTACTAGGGTTACCCATAGCCCTCTATTTTTCTAAACTCCATGTACTTATCCAAAGTCCTCTTAAAAGACCCTATCGTATCCCCTTCACCACCGTTGCCGGCAGCCCATTCCACGCACTCACTGCTCTCTGCGTAAAAAAACTTACCCCTGACATCTCCTCTGTACCTACTCCCAAGCACCTTAAACCTGTGCCCTCTTGTGGCAGCCATTTCAGCCCTGGGAAAAAGCCTCTGACTATCCACATGATCAATGCCTCTCATCATCTTGTACACCTCTATCAGGTCACCTCTCATCCTCCGTCGCTCCAAGGAGAAAAGGCAAAGTTCACTCAACCTGTTTTCATAAGGCATCCCAGTCCAGGCAACATCCTTGTAAATCTCCTCTGCATGCTTTCTATAGTTTCCATATCCTTCCTGTAGTGAGGTGACCAGAACTGAGCACAGTACTCCAAGTGGAGTCTGACCAGGGTCCTACATAGCTGCAACATTACCTCTCGGCGCCTAAATTCAATTCCACGATTAATGAATGCCAGTACCATACGCCTTCTTAACAACAAAGTCAATCTGCGCAGCTGCTTTGAGCGTCCTATGGACTTGGACCCCAAGATCCCTCTGATCCTCTACACTGCCAAGAGTCTTACCATTAATACTATAGTCTGCCATCATATTTGACATATCAATATATGCAAGTTACTTTAAATACATAGGGATGTTAACAGTAATTCAATAATTTCCATAAGGTTGATGATGAAATCACATGTTATTCATAAATTTATTGGCAATTTGCGACTAATGTGGTATAGTTTACTTATTGTTACATGCTCGATTATACTTTGCATTATGAGTAAAGGATTATGCTCTGTGAATTTGTCTTTTGTATTTGAATTGTATTTATTGCATCATAATTGATATCAAATGATGAGTATTTGAACTGTTGTTATAAAATCGAAGAGGCACTTTTTAAGGCAGCAATTTTAGTTGCATTTTTGATGGAGATGATTAGTGGCTAATGCTAATTAAATATATTTACCATAATTTTTCATAATGATACTCAAGGAGAATAGGATGGAGAATGGAAGGAAGGCATTAAAATTGCTCTTTGGCTGTATGCATTAAAGGAATGCAGATTAAATCATTCAAAGATTCAATTCTGTTGATACAGGTTACAAAAGTGAAGTTTAATGTGGACATTGCCTTGTTTATAAATGTGAATTCCTATCCATTACTGTTTTGCATCGAGAGGATATGTAAATATTTTGTGTCAGATCAGAGAAAGTTACAACAGGGTTTTTTTGTTCCGGAGAACTGTTCATAACCCAAGCAGTTCTCAGGTTTGGGATGTGGCAGTCCGACAATATAGTTAAATAAAAACTGACCAAGAGCAATATGTTGTTAAACCTGGCTGTTTAACTCAGTAATTCAGGTTGCACTGCAAGCTGCAGAGAAATTGCCACAAACTGAATTTACACATAGATATCTGCAGCCAGCAAATCCATCTGCCTGTCTCCTAAATGCTTGTTTTTCTGTACGTTAGTCAGGTATTTGTAAAAGTGAACTATATCCTTGAACTCCTTTTATCATGTCTGAAAACTCATTATTAGTGGTGAAGTCAGAAAAAAAACATTTTCATTTGCTAAGTGCTTTGCTATGTAACCTTTGTTTTGATTATATTATAATGTATTTGTGTTTATGCCATGTGTTTATTGACTCAGTGCTTAGAAAATTATCTCATTTTTTGCAGGGATAGATGCATTATATAGTCATGTCAGTGTTTTTTTTTTCTTGCCTCTGGAATTATTTTCCTTGTGGAAATATTTGCTAATTAAAATATAAATCTAACATACACTCATTTCACTACTCTTCTAGTCAGTGTACTTGTTGCTTTCTGATACGGATGTTTATGATTTGGATGCAAACCCATCACTCAACTGATAGAAGCAATTAAATAGTAGAGCAGATAAAATATTGGAATACTTACATCAACCAGTATCCTGTACCGATATACTGTAGCTCAGTAGAGTTGGTAATTTCTCCTTTGTAATTGATTTCAGAATACCTTGATTAGGACCAGTGTAATTGGATTCCACAACTAAGTAAACAACTCTAGGCATAAAGATGAAAACATAGGCTGAGAAAGAAAGTAGAAACAAGTTAACACAAGGTAAACTTCTATAATTGTTTTAAAGCTTGTCTGTTTTTCTACAATTGTCTAGATTTATCAGCTGCCTTCATGGGGATCGTTTAGTTATCAGAATATACACTTTCATCAAAGCCCCCGAGTTTTTTTTGTGTGTAAGATTCCAATTTTAAAAAGTTGAGAAGCTAGAGCTTTATTGCCATTGCTGAGGACAAGAAGATTGCAGCGCAAAGCAGCATACTGGCAATTCAATTACCAAAAAAACACAATGACTAACCGTAAACTAACCTCTGAGTTATTTAGAATGACATCTAAGTGAAACCTCCCTGGTCTCCTTGGCTGCGTAAATCTAGGGAATACACACTCCAGTCCCGCCAAACCTGTCAGATTGAGACGGCACTCTCATCCCAAACCCTGGTTTGTGTGGATGCTGTGTAATTTGCTGCCCTGTTAGAATGCAGTACCAAGATTAAAGGAATTATATTTATGAATCTCAACTAAAGGGTTAGTAAAGAAAAGAAAGAAAAAACAACAAGGACTTATTATAATTATACAGTCAAATGTGCACAGACTGGAACTCAACCCTTCCAAAAGTCATACATATTTACCCATCTGCAGTCGAAATCGGCACTTTGCTCCATTGAATCACGGTCCCCTACCGGGTCGAATCCTATGACGGGTTCTTTCCAGCACCTTCTCTTCATCTCCCATCAAACAAAAGACCCAGCTCACATTCCAAAGGACCCATTATCTCTAACTATATCCCAAACACTGCTTCTACAGAAAGACCATTACGTTAGCAGTGAAATCTTTCCTGGGGTGTTACATTAAATCACAACTGAATTAAAAACAAACAGCTCCGAAATTAAACGAAACAATGGCTACCCCAATCAAGTATTGCACATGCCTATGTTATAAAACACAAAGATTAAATATAACATAGCATCTAGAATTAAAGCTAATTTTTTTAAAAGCAGAGCTTTGAAATCAAACAAAGGTAGCCACTCCATGTAAACCAAAATATTGTACATACCATGTTTTGCACTTAGAGATTGCCCATAGTGCCTATAGCCTGTGGGTGGGTTGGAAGCATTGTTCAGTTGCATGACAGCCCTGGAGTAAGAGCTGTTTTTCACTCTGGATGTCCATGCAGAGATGTTTCAGTATCTCCTGCCTGATGATAGGAGATTGGATAGGTGATTACTGGGGTGGGATGAGTCGATCACGATGTTCTTTGCAGTCCTGAACACTCGATGAAGTATTTTCTGGTCGATCTTCTTGCATCTAATGTATCGTACTGTCATGCAGTAGGCCAGAATGCTCTCAATGGCTCATCGGTAAAGGTTTACCAGCAGTTTTTGGGGCAGATTTGTTCTTTTTAAAGTCCTAAGATAATACAGATGCTGTTGAGCTTTCTCTACTATCAAGGAAGTGTTGGTGGTCCAAGGAAGCTCCTCTGAGATGTTCACTCCCAAAAACTTAAAGCTCCCTTTCCACTGCTTTATGAGTGGTGGAGTTCATGCCTTCTGGATTTCCTGGTCGATAATCATTTCTTTGTTTTTTTTATGATTATTGAAAGGTTATGGTTAACGCACCATTCAGGAAGTTTCCGCACCTCCTTTCTGTATGCTGTTCTGCTGTTATTTGTAATTAACTCAATCACTGCAGTGTCTGCATATTTGATGATGGGGTCAGTGGCATAGGCAGGGACATAGCCACGGTGAAAAGTGTGTAAAGGAGTGGGCTCATACACATCCCTGAGGTACACCGGTGTACAGGGTCAGGACGGTTGGTCATACACATCCCTGCAGTACATCGGTGTACAGGGTCAGGGCGGTTGGTTGTACACATCCCTGAGGTACACCGGTGTACAGGGTCAGGACGGTTGGTCATACACATCCCTGCAGTACATCGGTGTACAGGGTCAGGGCGGTTGGTTGTACACATCCCTGAGGTACACCGGTGTACAGGGTCAGGACGGTTGGACATTCACATCCCTGCAGTACATCGGTGTACAGGGTCAGGACGGTTGGTCATACACATCCCCGGGGTACACCGGTGTACAAGGTCAGGGCGGTTGGTCACACACGTCCGTGAGGTACACCGGTGTTCAGGGTCAGGACGGTTGGTCATACACATCCTTGAGGTACACTGGTGTTCAGGGTCAGGACGGTTGGTCAGACACATCCCTGAGGTACACCGGTGTACAGGGTCAGGGCGGTTGGTCATTCACATCCCTGCAGTACATCGGTGTACAGGGTCAGGACGGTTGGTCATACACATCCCCGGGGTACACCGGTGTACAAGGTCAGGGCGGTTGGTCACACACGTCCGTGAGGTACACCGGTGTTCAGGGTCAGGACGGTTGGTCATACACATCCTTGAGGTACACTGGTGTTCAGGGTCAGGACGGTTGGTCAGACACATCCCTGAGGTACACCGGTGTACAGGGTCAGGACGGTTGGTCATTCACGTCCCTGAGGTACACCGGTGTACAGGGTCAGGACGGTTGGACATTCACATCCCTGCAGTACATCGGTGTACAGGGTCAGGACGGTTGGTCATACACATCCCCGGGGTACACCGGTGTACAAGGTCAGGGCGGTTGGTCACACACGTCCGTGAGGTACACCGGTGTTCAGGGTCAGGACGGTTGGTTATACACATCCCCGGAGTACACCGGTGTACAGGGTCAGGACGGTTGGTCACACACATTCCTAAGGTACACCGGTGTACAGGGTCAGGACGGTTGGTCACTCACGTCCCTGAGGTACACCGATGTACAGGGTCAGGACGGTTGGTCACACACATTCCTAAGGTACACCGGTGTACAGGGTCAGGACGGTTGGTCACTCACGTCCCTGAGGTACACCAGTGTACAGGGTCAGGGCGGTTGGTTATACACATCCCCGGAGTACACCGGTGTTCAGGGTCAGGACGGTTGGTTATACACATCCCCGGAGTACACCGGTGTTCAGGGTCAGGACGGTTGGTTATACACATCCCCGGAGTACACCAGTGTACAGGGTCAGGACGGTTGTCACACACATTCCTAAGGTACACCGGTGTACAGGGTCAGGACGGTTGGTCACTCACGTCCCTGAGGTACACCGGTGTACAGGGTCAGGACGGTTGGTCACACACATTCCTAAGGTACACCGGTGTACAGGGTCAGGACGGTTGGTCACTCACGTCCCTGAGGTACACCGGTGTTCAGGGTCAGGACGGTTGGTCACTCACATTCCTGAGGTACACCGGTGTACAGGGTCAGGACGGTTTGTCATTCATGTCCCTGAGGAACACCGGTGTACAGGGTCAGGGCGGTTGGTCATTCACATCCCTGAGGTACACCGGTGTACAGGGTCAGGGCTGTTGGTCATTCACATTCCCGGGGTACACCGGTGTACAGGGTCAGGGCGGTTGGTCATTCACGTCCCTGAGGTACACCGGTGTACAGGGTCAGGGTGGTTGGTTATACACGTCTCCGGGGTACACCGGTGTACAGGGTCAGGGTGGTTGGTCACTCTCATCCCTGAGGTACACCGGTGTACAGGGTCAGGGCGGTTGGTCAGACACATCCCTGAGGTACACAGGTGTTCAGGGTCAGGGTGGTTGATTATACACATCCTCGGGGTACACCGGTGTACAGGGTCAGGGTGGTTGGTCACTCTCATCCCTGAGGTACACAGGTGTTCAGGTCAGGACGGTTGGTCAGACACATCCCTGCGGTACACCGGTGTACAGGGTCAGGACGGTTGGTCACTCACGTCCCTGAGGTACACCGGTGTACAGGGTCAGGACGGTTGGTCACACACATTCCTAAGGTACACCGGTGTACAGGGTCAGGACGGTTGGTCACTCACGTCCCTGAGGTACACCGGTGTTCAGGGTCAGGACGGTTGGTCACTCACATTCCTGAGGTACACCGGTGTACAGGGTCAGGACGGTTTGTCATTCATGTCCCTGAGGAACACCGGTGTACAGGGTCAGGGCGGTTGGTCATTCACATCCCTGAGGTACACTGGTGTACAGGGTCAGGGCTGTTGGTCATTCACATTCCCGGGGTACACCGGTGTACAGGGTCAGGGCGGTTGGTCATTCACGTCCCTGAGGTACACCGGTGTACAGGGTCAGGGTGGTTGGTTATACACGTCTCCGGGGTACACCGGTGTACAGGGTCAGGGTGGTTGGTCACTCTCATCCCTGAGGTACACCGGTGTACAGGGTCAGGGCGGTTGGTCAGACACATCCCTGAGGTACACAGGTGTTCAGGGTCAGGATGGTTGATTATACACATCCCCGGGGTACACCGGTGTACAGGGTCAGGGTGGTTGGTCACTCTCATCCCTGAGGTACACCGGTGTACAGGGTCAGGGCGGTTGGTCAGACACATCCCTGAGGTACACAGGTGTTCAGGGTCAGGATGGTTGATTATACACATCCCCGGGGTACACCGGTGTACAGGGTCAGGGTGGTTGGTCACTCTCATCCCTGAGGTACACCGGTGTACAGGGTCAGGACAGTTGGTCATTCACATCCCTGAGGTACACCGGTGTTCAGGGTCAGGGCGGTTGATGTGTACTTGCCTGGTCTGACTGTCTGGGTGTGTATGGTAAGAAAGCACAGAATCCAGCTGGAAATTGATATATTGAGCCCCAGATGTGTAATTTGGAGTATGGTGTTGATGGCAATAAAAACACATGTATAATAGTTAATGAGAAGCAAGTTAATTAACCACGTACTATGTACATGGGAAGCTGCTGATATTCAGAATTTGGCTGGAAATGTTTATGTTAACTTGCCTTTTGTAATGAGAATGGTAAAGACCCAAGTGCTGGAGTATCTACAACTTGAATCAAGACACGGTTTGAGACCGAGACTAGATGCTAAATGAAAACCTGATGACACTAGACGAGAATCCAAACGAGACAAAAATCCTAACTGCAATTGCAGACTGAACCAAAGTTGAGTTGACAATTGAGCACCAAACCCGAGTTCACGTGCTTTTTAAATATCCAAATCTTGGCACCAAACATGGCTGCCAATTAGCAGAGTGGGCCAAAATCTTTAATCTCAACCCTGGAGGCTGATGTGGTCGGGTGCGTACCATAACAGCTTATAAATTTGACAATATGATGTATACTTCAATTATTTAAAACATGCTCCAGCACAGTGACTGCAGTAATTCAAATATATTAATGGCACTAAAACCAATAAAGAGGAGAATTAGGAAGAGACAAAACTCTAAATAACATTTGTAGTTTTCAATTCAAAACTGAATAATATACTTAAATAAACAGGGCATGATTAATGACCATTACTTTGAGATTTTTGAAATGATTCATACCAGCAATCTCTACGGACCCTGAATTCCTCTTAATCATTATTACGCAAAAGCCAAACATGAGATAAATAGTTGACGATTGTTATGTTCATATTATCATGGCCACAGCTAGAAAAGATCAGTTAAGGAAATTGAAGAAGACTGAGACACATGAGACTGAAGATGCTGGAATGTGGAGCAAATATTAAACTACTGGAAGAAATCAGCAGGTTGAACAGCAACAATAGTGGCAGAGGAATGGTGGACATTACAGGTGGAGATCCTGTAACAGCACTGTATCATAAAGAAATTGAATCTGTTGCATGAAGAAGACATAAACTGTTGTACTAAAGGGAGAATGTTCAAGGAAGCCGCTACCTATGGCAATATGTGGATTCTGTGACCAGCTACATAGAGAGGTATACTGAGAATGTTACTATAATGAAACACATCCAGGTGAGGGCAAATCAGAAGCCGTGAATTACAACAGGGGTCCGTGCATGGCGTAGGGATCATAATGCTGACTGAGGGATGTGACAGGTCTCAGGGAAGTAAGAACTGTCCTTTCCTGCTCCATCAAGAAGGCAAAACGGGCGCATTCTCAGAGAATTTGCAGCCACTTCTGCGATACCAGAGACATGAGGTGCATGTGGCAGAGAATTCAGAGGATTACAGATTACATTTCTACCCTGTGCATCAGTGACCAGGATGCCTCACTCCCTGAAATGCTAAATGTCTTTTACACCCTGTTTGATGCATAGAACAAAGTGCTGGTTAGGCAGGCACCCCACCTCCAGGGGAGCAGATATTCTGATTGGCTGAAACTGAGGTGAGGAAGATCCTGGCCAAAGTCAACCATCATTTCAGTGCCAAAGAAGGTGACAGTAACTTGTCTAAATGACCATTGGCCAGTGGCATGAATGTTAACCATTATGAAATGCTTTGGGTGCTGGTTAGGGATCACATTAAAGCCTTACTCCTGGCTGTACTGGGCCCTTTCCAGTTCACTTATCGCTCAAATCAACCTACTGATAGCCTATGCCCTCCAACCTACCATAGTGTATGCCCTCCACTCTTGTCTTGTCCCACCTGAAAAATGAGTCTCATATGCCAGGCTGCTGTCTATAGACTTCAATTCGGCATTTAACACCATCATACCCCAGAAACTGGTGGGGATACTCTCCTCACTGGGTCTCAACTCCTCCTTTTGCAAATGGATCCTACATTTCTTAGCAAAAAAGTCTACAGTCAGTCCATGTGGGCAGCAACACCTCTCGTCCTATTACACTGAGTACTGGTGCTCCCCTGGGCTGTGTGCTCAGCCCGCTGCTGTTCACACTGCTGATGCATGACTGTGTCACAGGATCCAGCTCAAACTGTCTCATCGAGTTTGAGGATGACACAACAGAGATTGGCCTTATCAACAGTGATAATGAGTCAGAGTACAGAGAGGAAGTGAAATAGATAGATAGATATACTTTATTGATCCCGAGGGAAATTGGGTTTCAGTACAGCCGCACCAACCAAGAATAGAGCATAAATATAGCAATACAAAAACCACAAACAAGCAAACAACAAAATGCAAATGAAGTGGCTGATTGGTGTGAGAAGAACAACGTAAGTTCGAATGTGGAGAAGACCAACACAATCATTGTGGACTTCAGGAAGGTACAGATGAATTATCCTCCTCTGCAAATAAATGGGACTTCCATAGAGAGAGTTAAGTGCACCAAGTTCCTGGGAGTTCACATCACAGATGTCTTCACCTGGTCCCTTAATATCGCCTCCATGAACACCAGCTCCTCCATTATCTCAGGAGCTTCAGGCAAGCGAGGTTCCCACCCCCACCCCCGCCACACCATCTTAACTGAATTTTATAGGAGCACCATTGAGAGAATCGTGACAAGTTGCATCTGCATCTGGTATGGGAGCAGCTGCGCATTGCTCTGGAATTCCCTACAAAGGACTGTGAGAATGGCTGAGAGGATCATAGGGGTCTCCCTACCATCCATCGGGGACATTTAACAGGAGTGCTGCATATGCCTGACCCTTAGTATTATTAAGGATCTCACTCATCAATCCAGCATCGTCTTTGGCTTTATACCATCAGGCAGGAGACTCCAATGCAGAAAAACAAGAACAGACAGGATGGAAAACAATTTCTTTCCTCGGGCCATTAGACTTCTGAATTCCCTGCCCCATCGCATTCAAAAAGTCACTGGTTAATTTGTTCTGCACCCTACAATATTTAATTCATGCACTTCACTTTGTTTATTTATGTGTAATTCATCTGTAGATTTTAAGCTTATTTTTCTAAGTTAATGTGTGTTATATGTGTGTTATGTGCACTGCTGTACCAAGGACACCATAGTTCAGAAAAACGTCTTGTTTCATGGTATACATGTATATAGTTACATGACAATAAACTTGACTTCACTTGATTATTACTCAGAATTAGAATATTTTAAGTGGGAGAGGAGTGAATTGAAGATTGCTTAATGAACACAGAACAGTGGAAAGAAATAGATTATTTTTATGATATTTATTTTGGGACTAGGAGAGTAATGTGTAGGTCAGATTTGGGGTCTCAGCTGTTCATAGTGAATAAATTGATGTGGATGAGGAGGCTACTTGTAATATACAAAGCTAAGTTGTGGTATAGGTTGTGGAGATGCAAATATTGCTTAAGAGTGGAGTTATCTTCCTGCCATTACATAGAATCCTGGTGAGATAGCTTCAGAATTGTTCTATACAGGTCTAGTCTCCATAGCTGAGGAAGGATATGCTTCAGCCATATTCTTAAAATGAGATTCCAACATTAATTCTCTTAAATCAATGATTCATACTTCATGGCAAATCAGAGGGTTTGATATAGTGTGAGTGTCTCAGATGAGCCATCTAAAATTAAGTGCAACAATCGCAGACACAGGGTGGTAGAACCTGTCCTTGAGTATGGTGGTATATATTTTCCTCAGGTCTGATAGGGGTGGGGGGAGGGAATAGGAAAGAGAGAATGACCGGAGTGTGAGGGGTTCTTGGTTATATTAGCTTTATGGCATGATAACAATGTTGAAAGAGAAATTCAGAGCAAGGTGCTAAATGACCTACTTGTGCCTCAGTTACTACTTCTGTCCTTATCATTATCAATAGCATTCTGCACAGTAACAGAAGGAGAGTGGACCTACTGAAAGTGAGCAGTAGGAGGAGCCAGAGCCATTGCATTTCAGATCAGGCAATCCAAGGATGAGAAAAAATGTGTTTTCAGCAGGGCTATATTTCAAATTTGGAAATCTCTAACAACCCAGAACCTGAATTCAATTCCTAACAAGGCATCTGTGAAATTTGAATTTAGACTAATAACAACAATGATGGGGAAAAAAAACATTGGAATTTTTCCACAAGCATGAGAAAACCTGCAGATGCTGGAAATCCAAAGCAACACGCACACAAAACGCTGGAGAAACTCAGCAGGCCAGGCTGCATCTATGAAAAAGAGTAAACAGTTGATGTTTCAGGCCGAGACCCTTCATTAGGTCCTGATGAAGGATCTCAGCTTGAAACATTGACACTTTACTTTTTTCCATACATGTTGCTGGGCCTGCTGAGTTCCACTGGAACTCAAATTTGGTTCTCAAATATCTCTCAATGGAGGAATTCTGCCATCTTTTCGTGGTCTGGCACTTAACTCCAGACTCAAAGTTCAAAGAAAATTTATTATCAAAGTGCATATATATTACCATTTATAACCCTGAGATTCATTTTCTTGAAGGCATTCACAGTAAATACAAGCAAAACAATAGAATCCATGAAAGACTACATCCAACAGGATGGACAACCAAGTATGCAAAAGAAAACTGTCCAAATATAAAAAGAAAAAAATAATGATAATAAATAAATAATCAATATCAATTAAGAACTTGAGATGAAGTAGGTCCATGGGTAGTGGGAACAGTTCAGTGATGGGGTGAGTGAAGTTTTCTCCACTGATGCAGGAGCCTGATGGTTGAGAACTTATAACTGTCCCTGAACCTGGTGGGTCCTGAAGCTCCTGCACTTTCTTCCTGATGATAGTGGTGTGAAGAGAGCATGGCCTGGATTCATGTAGTTGATTCTTAAATATTGTCTGAAATAGCCTATGTAAGATTTTAGTTGTGGAAGACCCATCACTAATTGCGAGGGCAGTTAGGGATGGGCACTAAATACTGGCTTTGCCTGTAAAAAAAAAGAAAGACAAATTGTAAATTCCCCTCACATCACAGCGCTAAGCAGTATTGCACCTATATTGTACTGTTTCAGTACTTTTATATTTGTGTGCTGTAGCACTTAACTTTTTATTTGCAGTTATTTTGTAAATAACACTATTCTTTGCATCTCTGGTTAGATGCTAACTGCATTTCATAGGCTTTGTATCTGTACTCGGCACAATAACAATAAATTTGAATCTAATCTAATCTACTCTATCCCTCATAATAAAGTTGGTTTTATCTTAATTTGTTCATCAGAGCCTCACTAAGGGAGCATCCATTACTAAGAAGCCCTCGCCATCTTGGATCTACCTTCTTGTTACTAATATCAGTGTAGAAGTGTAGGAGCCAGAGACCCTCACTCAGTCATTCAGGAAACACTTCTTCCCCTCTGCCTTCAGATTTCTGAATTTTTCATGAACCACCTTGTTATTTCTTTTTTCTATTTATTTATTTTTGTAATTGACAGTATTCTTTGTTTTTGAACTATTATGCTGCTGCAAAAACAGCACATTTGATGTCATGTTAGTCACTGATAATACATCATCTGATAGCACAAGGAATCCCATCGCACTCAACCGCTGTTACACTATGATTAGGAATGCCTATCGCTCCACCCCTAGATCGTATTTCGGGAAATCTGGCCAACCAGCTGTCTTCCGACAGAGAGAGGCTAAAGAGTAAGACTTTCGAGATGAGGACAACAAAGAGATAGTCACAGGAGGCAGGGAAGCAGTTGCAGGATTGTTTTGAGTCAATGGACTGGGCTGTGTTCAAGGACTCATCCAAGGGTCTGAATAAATATGTCATGGTTGTCAAGGACTTTATAAAGACATTCTTAGATGAATGTGTCCCTATGAAATCATTCAGAGTTTTCCCCAACCAGAAGCCCTGCGTAAACCAAGAGATGCGCAATCTGCTGAGGACCAGATGAGTGGCGTTCAGGTCTGGTAACCAAATGAAATACAAGTGGTCCAGGTACGACCTCCGGAATGCCATTTCACATGTGAAGGGGCAATTCCGGATCAAGTTTGAATCAGTGAAGGAAGCTTGACTGCTGCATCAGGGCTTGAATGCTTTCACCTCCTACAAAGTGAAACCAAGCGATGTACTGTTGTTGACAACAAAGTCTAACTCCCAGATGAGCTCAATGCCTTTGATACTCACTTTGACCATCAAAACATGGAAGCATCTTCATGAACTGCCACAGCGCCCAACAACCTTGTGATTTCAGTCTCTGAGGCCGACATGAGAGTGTGAGCCCATGGAAAGCGTCTGGCCCAGAAAGGGTAGCTGCACTGATGAAGGAAGGAGATTGAAAAGCTCGCTGTGTGGTGCCATTACAACAACCTCTCACTCAATGTCAACGAGACCAAGGAGTTGTTTATTAACTTCAGGTGGAGGAAACTGAGCCAATCTTCATCAGGGTATTAGAGGTGGAAAGGAATAGCAGCTTTAAATTTTTCCATTTTATAATTTCAGAGGATTTGCCCTGAGTCCAGCATGTAAGTGCAATTACAAGTAAAGCACAGAAGCGCCTCTACTTAGTTTGTGAAGATTCGGCATGTCATCTAAAACTTAGGCAAACCCCTTTAGATGTGCGGTGGAAAGTATATTGACTGGCTGCATCTCAGCCTGCCATGGCGACACCAATACGCTTGAACGGAAAACCCTACAGAAAGTAGTGGATACAGCCCAGTCCGTTATGGGTAAAGCCCTCCCCACCTTTGAGCACATCTGCCTGGAGCGTTGTTGCAGGAAAGCTGCATCCATCATCAGAAACTCCCCCCCCACCCCCTCATCCATTTGGAAGGAGAAAGGGAGCCTCAGGGCTCACACCACCAGGTTCAGGAAGAGTTATTACCCCTCAACAACCAGGCTCTTGAACCAGAGGGGATAACTTTATATCTTCATTTATCCAAAGATTATACTGTTTGCACAATCTATGGACTCACTTTAAAGAACTCTTTATCTCATATTCTTGATATTTATTGCTTATTTATTTATTATTATTTTGCTTGTTTTTTTTTGGTTGCTTTGTGTTTACTGTGAATGCCTGCAAGAAAATGATTGTCAGGGTTGTATATGGTGAAATGTATGTACTTTGATAATAAGTTGACTTTGAACTTTGTGTCTCAAAGTGATGACTCTCACTTCTCTGGGCATTATGGATTATGTGACACATTACCCTCTTCAACACTGGAACATAGACCTCTCTTTCATGAAAAGAATGAGTCTGTGAGCTGTTGTCTCTTGATGATTTCAGAAGATCCTCCATGGGTGAGTTTTCTTTAACATTAAGCATCTGACTGAAGGATTAATGTAACAGACTGATAGAGGTAATAATCAATGCACAGTTATTAATACACAATCTTAATACGCTTGTCTGCTTTGTAGAGTAATGACAAATACAACTGGAGTTTTGATATAACAAAATTTGACAAAGTAATGTATACATTAATGAAAAGAACCTGTTCAGAATAAATATTATTAAATCATATGATATAGAGATTTACAAAATAGTAAAAAGGGTATTTTCCCATCATGCTGCTGCTTTCTGAAAATTAAGCAACTTAGGTTATCCCTACTTTCCATTTGGAGCTGATAATCTTGTAGGTTGCTAGATTTGTACAGATGCCTCTTCAAGAATACTAGTGAGGTAAAATGACATCACATCATCATCATTATGTGCTATGTTGTATGACATGGACATGATTGTTGTTGGCAAATTTTTCTACACAAGTGATTTGCCATTGCCTTCTTCTGGACAGTTTCTTTCTTTACAAGATGGATGACTCCAGCCAGTAACAATATTCTTCAGAGATTGTCTGCTTGGTATCAGTGGTCACATAACTGGGACTTGTGATATGCATCAACTGCTTATACGACCATCCACCACCTGCTCCCATGACTTCAGTGACACTGATTAGGAGGCTAAGCAGATGCAACAACTTACCCACGGGTGACCTGGAGGATAGTAGAGGGAACGAGCTCCTTACACCTCCTACACATCTCCACGCCACCACCCAGAATGACATCTCAGCTGGTACAAAATGTTCTACCATGTTTGATTAGCAATTAGAGCAAGAATACATAAGATCAGACACAGTAGTCTTATTGTGAGAATCTTCCTTATATGTGAACACTAATGTTAAACACTCTAAAACCCCACTTTAATGCACCTACTTCTAACAGAGAAGGTAAAGGCACACTCAGCTCATCTTGATTATTGTAGCATGAAGCTATTTGATCCATTCATTCTATACTGTCTCCTGGAGAGTGATCCTATAATTCTAGTTTGCCTTCCTAATTTCTTATTTTCTCTTCACATACCCATCAGTTAATTGCTTTGTGACTTACAGTGGGCAAGTTTGTGAGATGTTCAAAGTACATTTGTTATCAGAGTGTTTACATTACATCACATTGTATCACATTATACAACCTTGAGATTCGTTTCCTTACAGGCAGCCACAAAACAAAGAAACCCAAAATAACCCATTAAAAAAAGAAGACCCTTAAGCATCCAATGTGCATAGAGAGAGAAAAACAAATTGTGCAAACAATAAAAGTAAGCAAATAGCATTTTAGAAGCTTGCAAAAGTCAGTTCGTCCACAGACACGAAGCCATACCCTCAGCTCAGTGTGGAGTTGGATAAATGTCGCAAAGCAAAGAGCTGATCCAGCCCGCCCCTCACCAGAAAGCCAGAGCAAATGGGCGAAATCCAGTCACAGAGTAACCTCTGTACAGCCAGCACCAAAGGTCAGATTGAACCCAGGGCACATTATCTGCTGCATCACCATGCCACATGAAGGGGCCTGTTGATCAGCAATTTAAGGATGTAAGTGAGCCTGTTAGCCTTTCATTCAACCAGTTTGTCT
The DNA here is from genome assembly GCF_030028105.1 of Mobula birostris. Taxonomy (NCBI): domain Eukaryota; kingdom Metazoa; phylum Chordata; class Chondrichthyes; order Myliobatiformes; family Myliobatidae; genus Mobula; species Mobula birostris. The sequence continues at coordinate 138,418,766 of NC_092374.1, read as the reverse complement.
GGATGGATTTCACAACACTTGGGAAACCTGGAAACAGAGGAGACTGTTAGGGCAATGCTTGTGAGTTGGAAAGAGTCTCCCCTCAGTCCAAAGCTTGTGAATGGCTGAGTTGATAAAATATTACAGCCACTTCACCCTTCACCAACCTCCACCCCCAATGCCAGGCAAATTATTTCCTTTAACATACTTTTCATTTTCTGATTTGAATGCTAGTTGGCCTACACTAACTACTACCACTCTGAAGGTATTTCACTCACTTTGTATAGAGGTTTTCCTTCATAACACTTGTCAATAATATTGATGACAGAATTTTCTAAGTAAATAATTGTGTCAAATATTATCTGAGCTATAAATTAGCTATTATTTCTATTATTGGTTGCATTAAAATATTGTTCATTACAAATACATTTCCTAAAAATACATCATGCAAAGAATATTATTCAATTTTAGTAACATCACACCTTTCATTATTGATTGTTTTTGACCAAATTTACTTGCAATATTTTGGATTAATCTTCAGTGTTCATTAAACACAATTATTGTCATTATAATACTGCAGATAAAATAAAACAGGAAACTAGTCAGTTAAACTAACTTTGTCATTGGTTGATCTTACTCATGCTTGAAAAAATTTTTTTGGATATTGGGCAACACAGTGGCACAGCTAATAGAGTTGCTCTCTCACGTCCCTTTGAAGTTTACAATTACTTCCTGTGACAATGTGGTTTTCCCCAGCTGCTCCAGATTTTCTCTCGGATCCTAAAGACATTTGGTTAGCTGGGCGCTGAGCATATCGCTCTGTGTTAGGATGAGTATGTGTATATTGAAGAATGAGATTGGTTTGTGAACCTCAAAGACTTTGTGAGAACAAAGCGAGTATGGCAAATGGTGTGTGGTGAACCAGATGTTGAATCATTGAGACTTCTGAATAGTTGGATAGTGAATTATTGGAATTATCCTGCCAAAATCCTTCAATGGCAGAGCAATATTTTTTTCAGAGTTGCGTGAGGATTTTCTCTTTTTAAAAGATCAGAAGAGTTTTCTTCATGTTTTTTCATTCTGTGCATCAACGTCAAGATTAAAATATATTTAAATCTAATCACATTCTTTTTCATAACAACCCCAAGGCAGAGTTGACTCTTTTGCAGAATGCAAGTGATTTATTGTTCAGTAGATGCCTGAGTAACGTTGTCCCTGAAATTGTTGGAATTTATTATTGGATTAAAAACAGCAATTTGTGATCAAGAGGAGATTTCTCCCTTTAGTGGAGAAGTGTGGCAAACAGGAAAACAATTTCAATCACAGTTGTTCGCCTCGTAAAAATATGAACTTTCCCACGAGTGTCATTAAATTACAAGATTTGTGTGAATAATGAACAATGAATGAGTCTTGCACTGCTGTTTAGGATCGGTACTTTGTCAGTAAGGACACTGCTAATTAAGTGATTTATTTCCTCCATTGACATTCAGTGATAGAGTCACAGAAAAGGAATAATTGAAAATGTGCAGTTGTAAACTGTTCCTAGTTCTTAAATAAAAACAATACTTATTTTAATTTTTCAGATTAGTTATTGTTTTATATACAGTACGTAACATTGTAATGAAATTCCGTGCTGATGGAAGCTCATAGAATAGACATGCTAATAAAATACAGTGATAATAAAATACAGCACAAAGAGTGGAATGATGCCAGTGTATTTCCCTGCTCAATGTAAACAGTTTTTAATATAATGTCTTTCTTTCTATGATGCATAAAATGCATGGAGAAGAAGGATAATGAAAAGTATCCATTTCATTGTGCCAATCCACCAATTTCCATGCCAGCAAATTAAATCAAATTAAGTAGTTCAGCACCGTCAGGACATCATGTAGTTTTACGAAATCTAATTGCCTAGAAATTCAGTTGAGTGTCTTGGTTTTGCTTTCAGAATTCTGTGATTGTAATTTGCATTTTCATGATTGAAGAATGATTATGATCCTGTATAAATAGTTTTAAATGTCCTGTATACCTTACAGAACATCTGGAATGGTAAAATTATTGCAATGAAACTTTATAAAATAAAATACTTTACTATTCTCAAGTTTACACTTGCCTCCAATTAATACTGTTCATTCTGTTCATTTAGAGCAATAATTTTCTATTGTTGTTGTAATTTCTGGCCCTTCCCTCTCAAATTAAGATTGATCCTATTTAACATGTTCATATAATTTTCAACTGTCTGCATATGTTGGAGATTTGTAAGCACAGATGGTGCATTTTCTTCAAACCTTGTCACAATTTAGTTAGGTAGATTTTTTTTTCCATTATCAAAAAGTATTAAGGATTAAGCTCAGATATTTTCACATACTCAGATATGTACTTTATTATAGAAATAGTTCCCTCAGCAACTGGATCCTTGACTTCCTCACTGTGAGAGCACGGTCAGTGCAGATTGGAAATAACATCTCCTTGCTGATAATCAACACAAGTGCACCTCAAGGATGCATGCTTAGCCCACAGCTCTACTTTCTCTACACACTTGACTGTGTGGTGAGGCACACCTCAAGTGGCATCTATACGTTTGCTGATGGCACAACTATTGTTGGAGAGATTTCAGGTATTTGATGAGGAGGTGTACAAGAGTGAGATAGATCAGCTGGTTGATGTCACAACTACAGCCTTGCACTCAACGTCAGTAAGACCAAAGAGTTGATTGTGGACTTTGGAAAGGGGAAGTTGAGGAAACACACATCAGTTCTCATCAAGGGATCAGATTGGAAAGGGTGAGCAGTTTTAAGTTCCTGGGTGTCAACATCTCTGAAGATCTACCCTGGACCCAACATAATGATGCAATTACAAAGAAGACACACATTGGTTATATTTCATTAGGAGTTTGAGGAGAATTGCCATGTCAGCAAAAGACTCTTGCAAATTTCTGTATGTGCCATGATGAGCATTCTGAGTGGTTGCATCTCTGTTTAGTATGGAGTGGCCACTGCGCAAGATTGGAGAAAGCTGCAATAAATTGCAAACTCAGCCAACTCCATCATAGGCACTAGCCTCCCCAATGGGGAGGACATCTTCAAAAAGTGATGCCTCAGAAAGGCTGCATCCATCATAAAGAACTTCCATCATCCTGGACTTGCCCTCTTCTCATTGCTATCATCAGCGTGGAGGTACAGGAGCCTGAAGACATAACTTAACATTTTAGTAACAGCTTCTTTCCCTCCGCTATCAGATTTCTGAATTGACAATGAACCCATGTACACAACCTTTCTTTTTTTCCTTCTCTTTTTGCACTACTTAATTAATTTGATTTATATGTATAGTACTGTGCAAAAGTTAGGTTGTCTAACATAGCAAGATGGCTGGGAAACAGAAATAAGAGTGCTTAGCTTTGTTATATTAGGTGTTGTTTTGGAAACTGGAAAGACATAATATACAGTCCTGTGCAAAAATCTTAGGCATCCTATATATTACTGTATATGTGTCTGAAACTTTTGCATAGTACCGTGTGTTTGTGTGTGTGTGTGTGTGTGTGTGTGTGTGTGTGTCTATATATATTTCTTATTGTAATTTATAGTTTTGTTATAATATAATGCAATGTAATGTTACTGCAAAACGACATATTGCATGACATATGTATGACAGCGATATTAAATCTGATCCTGGTTCTGATTTCAGCAGCTTCAGAACTGACTGAAGGCTGCATAAAGACTTAAAGTTCACAGAATGTCCGGAACTAAAAATTCAGCTGCTGACATACAATTTTAATGGGTGCCACTGCAGTTATACCACTGGCAAGACAAAGATATGTCTTTTTACATGGAGCCTATTCCTACATTTTTTAGAGATGACAACATCTGCCTGAACGTCTTTGATCAGCAATGGATTTGTCGGCTGTTGCTTTCCATGGCCATCACTGGGAACATACTGGAACTAATAAGGGATGTTTTCTCACTCAGCTCTTTTCCCTACAGAGGTCTAAGATTTTTAGATTCTGAACTTCCTATCAACCAGACCTTATGCTGAGGATTGTTGCCATAGGTTGCTGCTCACTGGGGTCATCTGGGCATTGCATAACCTCACCCTGACCCTTCTTGTTAGCTCATGACTATATTTCTGCTTTGCTTGAATTAGTCTTTGAGGCATACAACATGAAAACAGGCTGTTTGGCCAAACTGGCCTATGTTGGCCAAGATACCCAGCTAAGCTGTTCCCTTTCCTATCCCTGTACCTGTATAAGTGCTTTTTAAATGTTGTTAATGTACCTGCCCCAGCATTTTCTCTGCTAGCTCATTCCGTATATGGATCACCTCTGCATGACTAAGCTGCCCCTCAGGTTCCTATCAAATCTCTTCTCCCTCATCGCTGTGTAGTTTATGCTTCCTAAACCCTAGGTAAAACACTTTTCCCCTATCCCTCAGTTTTCGTCTCCACCATTGTAGTCATAATGTATGTTGCGAGTGTCTGCTTATCATATGGAGTGTACCTTTAATTGCTAATGCTTTTCACAGCTTATTACGGAGAAAATGTCAGAAGCTGCCATAAATTTGTCAAGAACCATGTGGTTTGTCCAGGACCATGCAAGTTCCATTTAGGTCTTCTGAAAACTAACTATTTTAATGCTGTTTAAAACGTGTTGTGGTAAATTTCATAACTGTTTGGAAGGAAACTGAATGGACATTAGTGCCATATGTGGTAGTGGCTTAGCACACAGAAGAGGGATGAATCCATTATTTAGGCAGTGCACTCTCTAATCCTACTGTTAGAAAAAAATCTGTAGGAGGTATTTATATTCTGAGGAAGAAATCACTTACATGCTTCACAGGAAATTTTGACAGCTTTGGTTTGCTACTCTACTCCCACATTTTTAAATGTGTTACAATCTCCTTGCTAACATCGTCTGGAATAGTGGGACAAATGTGGAAACTCATGGTTAGTTTATTCACTCATTATATGGAAACAGTAGAGTCATGAAAATTGTTCATTGTATTGATAGGAAATATACAGCCATAAACATTACTTTACCTTTGTGCAGTTTTCAGTACATCCTACTTCCCATCAATTTTTCCATTATTATTTTTTCCACTTACATTCAGTACAGAATCCAATAATGTAAGTTTGTCATGGTATTGCTACACTCTTACATGGTGAATTCACTGTAATGCAGTACTTGTTGCAGTCTGTAGTATTAAGCTGACAATGATTAAGTAAGTAATTTTCTGGATGTAGGAAGTTATGGCATAAGTATGACTAATGAGGAACAAAATCCTGATCATGCATGTATTCACGTTTTTATGGCCACCAACTCACTGAAGTATTGGATATTAATTTTGCAAACAGTTGGTACTAAAAAGCTATTGTTTAGTTGTATCACAGAATGACAGAATGATTGTAGCTGTGTCCCACTCCAGTGAACAATCCAACTCGCTGCACTGCCCTGACCACTCTCCTAGCCGTACATTTTTTAAAATTCTTCATTCACTTAACCCATTACTTTTTGAATTTGCCTCCACTATTTTCCCCGACAGTGTATTCCAGAATTCTAAGTATTTGCTGTTGAACAAATTTTTCTACATGTCACTTTAGACCAGGGGTCCCCAACCCTTTTCATGCCAGGGATTTATTTACCTACTGCCTGGTATGCCACTGATCCTCCATCTCTGGCAGTACTCATGGCTTTCTTCATCATATCAGTAGCCTATTCTCAGTTTTTACTACGGTCGGTCATGCAGGTCCAGGGTAGAGACTCTAGAATACCATCATACTCAAATGCAGAAGGATTCTTCATTGCTGTTTCCATACAATCTCATCTTACCAGTCAGGGTTGTTAGACCTGAGCTGACCCCCCCAAACCTGGAAAACCGGTGGACCACTCTTAGTCTGGCCTCCACCCTTTGACCTATTTGGCATGGTTGACCTTACCAAGAGCCAAAGCATAAAGCCCTGACTCCTGCCAACGTAGCTCTCCAAGTCATTGAGTCACGCAAACTGCCAAACCACAACAAGGTTGTGGTCCTCTTGGAGCATAGACCCCACTATCATTAACCAAAGGGTCTATGGACTGCAGATTCGGAAGCCCTGCTTTATAATTTTGTCAATTATCTTTATTCTGTTACTTTGATTTTTGACCTTTCACCCAATGTGAATAACTTTTAGTCTGGCTGGACACTTCATGATTTTGCGAGCCTTCATCAGATTTGTACATTCTTGAAGGCAGGTAGAAGTAGACCCACAGCAACTATGGCTTCTGGACGCATTAATGGATAGAGGCACGTTGCATCAAAATAAGATGCCGCCATCAAGTATAAGGTGCATCTTGCTTTTTAAATTGGGAAACTACTCCCATAGAAAATAACCATCTATTTGATAACAGCGATCACATTGTAATGAAGGACACCAGATCCCCTTAAAGTAATTGCTTTTGTTGACTGCAGCATTATGAGCATCTATTGATTTTGCTTCTGAGCGTGGTTCCCTGGGAAACAGATTTCCTTTGGGCTATTACGTTAAGAATAATGGACTCAGCACAGAAAAATGTATTCAGAGCAACCTTGCTATAACTGGACTACAGCAAGAAAGAAACTGCAATCCTGCTCTTGAACCTTATTCACTGTGAAGGGGCTCTCTGATTAAAGGCTTGATATTAATTTTTTACTTAAAGTAAACTAATGGAGCATGAAATGACTGAGAAAACCCGATTATCAGACTTTGATTCTTAAGTATGTTAACATTGACTATGTGCATAAAGTGTAAGAAGTGCTTTGAACGAGGGTTGGACTGACCCTTCACATTAGTCAAAAAAGTTGGCATTGCTGTGGTCTAAGTACCACCCTAGTTTCAGTATCGGATCGCCTTGTGAAAATGAAGCAAACAATTAGCTGGCTGTCTCAATGGAGATGCCCTATACCATCATTCTTCAGAAAAAGAGATATATGATATTATAGGAAAAAATTAATATTTCACTCACGCTATCCTTCAGGACATGACATATTGAAGTGATAATCAACCACAGAGCCTCTGCCAGGCAGTGGTCGCTATAATTAGTCTTTGCACATTTTTCCAACAGCACTGCATTAGTTTAATCTTCATTATGAAATAGAAAGTTTAGAGATGATTTCAGCAGTATATAGTACCACTGCAAAGTAGGAGTTATTCCTTAGAAAGAGTCTTCTGAATGCCCATAATGGGCGCGCTTCCATGCAGCTATAGTTGCAAAAGTTACGTGATTTCTTATTACAGGATAAAAGGAGCAGGAGTCAGGTATCTGGTCCTTCAAACCTGAATTGGCATTCGGTATGATCTTGGCTGATGGATGCTTGGCTCATCGCCTCTTCTGTGCCAGTTCCCTAAAATCTTCAATTATATAATCTTTCAAATATTTATCTATCTCCAAAATCGATCTCAAATTTATCTAAAGAAGCTTATACACTCAATCGTCACTTTATTAGGTCCAGGAATGTACCCAATAAAGTTGCCACTGCAGTGGAACCTGGTGTGTCTTCTGCTATAGCCCATCCACTTCAGGATTTGAAGTGTTGTGCGTTCAGAGATGCTCTTTTGCGAACCACTGCTGTAATGTGTGGTTATTTAAATTATTGTCGCCTTCCTGTCCACTTGAACCAGTCTGGCCATTCTCTTCCGATCGCTCTCTTTAACAAGGTGTTTTCACTCACAGAACTGGCGCTCACTGGATTTTTATTTGTTTATCGCATCATACTCTGTAAACTCTAGAGACTGTTGTGCATGAAAATCCCAGGAGATCAGCAATTTCTAAGGTACTCAAACCACCCTTTCTAGCACCAACAATCATTCCACGGTCACAGTCACGATTGCATTTCTTCGCCATTTTGATGTTTAGTGTGAACAACAACTGAACCTCGTGACCGTGTCTGCATGCTTTTATGCATTGTGTTGCTGTCATATGATGGCTGATAATAGTGTCAACTAGCAGGTTTACAGGTGTACCTAATAAAATGGCCATTGACTGTATATTTAAAAAAGATCTATCATTTTTTATTTTTAAATTGTACTTGCTCACAAAAATCTCCATTGCTCCCTTCATGAATCTTTATGTAAATGCTGCAGCTTCAACTTGACTAGCAGAAATTATGGGTTTGATTCCTCAATAGTTTGTATAGTTCATTAGCCTATTTGATCATTTAGAGAGTAGTCATTTATAATCAGGTAAAAAGAGTATTTTTCCCAGTTAAAATGGCCATAAAAGATATTGGTCTAGAAATCTTATTGAGTTGTGCTTGCTTTTTAAGCTGCCATTTATTTGAAAATCTCATGATTTACACAGATCATAAATAAAGAATAAACAAATAATGAATAAAGATTCATAAAGACAGCAAAATAGTGTTATTATGTACTTTCCCAGGCATATGCAGTGATGACTGATTATGCCTGACTTCTTTATAGTTATATACAACGTTCTACCGTGTACAAGAGACTTGTGAAAAGTGAAGCAGCCCCTAATGTGGGCTGTGACTGGAGGATCTCTGTTTCCAGACTTCTCCAGATAAGTCTGTTCAGCATATCATTATTACATCACCACCCTATCCTTGCTGGAGGTTTTGCACATTGTTTGCAAGGCCAGCATTTTTGCCCTTCTCTAATTACTTTTGATATGATGATGATGGACCATCTTCAACTACTGCTTTCTCTCTGGTTTTACTAATCCACAATTCTGTTAGTTAAGGAATTCCAGGATTTAGATTCAGTGATAACAGTGATATATTTTGAAATTGGATTTTGTGTGATATGGAAGCAAACCTGCAGATGGTGATGTGGTTGTTGTATTTATCTGCTCCTTTTGTGGTAGAGCTTGTGGTTCTGGGATGTGATTTTTGGAGACCCCTTAGCTCAGGGGTCCCCAATCTTTTTTGCACTGTGACCAGTTTATTATTGACAATATTCTTGCGGACAGGCTGACGGGGGTGGGGGGTGGAGGTAGGGTTGCCAACGGACAAGACTAGCAGTCAAATACGTTGTGTTTACCCCGCGAAAGACTACAATGACCATGAAGCCTTGCGCGGGCACCAGTGCGCATGCGTGTACGTGCCGATTTCTTTTCCTACAAATCGTTTTTGGCAATTCTGTTCGGGGGGTGGGGTGTTAATCACGACCGGAGTATTGGTGAAAAGTGGCTAATACACTCAATTTCCTTTCTTAAAGGGTGTATCTAACGAATTTAATATTAAACACACAGCGCATATTTTCCTCGCATGAATATAGTGATAAGTCAATTATCCGGGAGGACAGGGGAGCTTGAAGTAAGTCTTGAACGAACTTCCAGTAGAAGTGGTAGAGGCAGGTTTGATATTACCACTTAAAGTTAAATTCGATAGCTATATGGACAGGAAAAGAATGGAGGGTTATGGGCTGAGTGCAGGTCGGTGGGACGAGGTGAGAGTAGCGTTCGGCACTGACTAGAAGGGCCGAGATCGCCTGTTTCCATGCTGTAATTGTTTTTTGGTTATATAAGTCACTTATAAGCCAATAGCATCATAACATTTTAAGTAACTTTTGGATATTAAACACACAGCACATATTTTCCTCGTATGAACATATAAAATCATTGCAATACACCAATATCGCTGAATCAGTGGGAGCCCTGGACTTGTTTTCCTGCAACAAGATGGTGCCATCGAGGGGTGATGGGAGACAGCGATACTCGAAGGGGGTTCCTTATGTCCAGTCTATTCTGCAATTTAGTTTTCGTTGCATTCATTGCAGAGATATGTTGGAAATGGAAGCAACATTTTCAGTGTTTTCATGACTATCTCAGGATATTTAGACTTGACTTTGATCCAGAATGCCAGCAGAGATGTTATGTCAAACATACTTTTCAGCCCGCCGTCACTTGCAAGCTCAAGAAGTTGATCTCCTTCCCGCACTGACATGGATGATGCATGGGTAATGACCTCGCATGCGTTCAAGCTCAACAGAGGCCGTGACAGGGAATGAGGAAAGGTGCTGCTGACTCATATCGCCAAATCATATCATTTCCTCGCGGCCCGGTAGCACTTGCTTTGCAGCCCGGTGGTTGGGGACCACTGCCTTAGCTAACTGCTGCGGTATATATTGTAGATAACATACATTGCAAATGTGGTGGAATGAATACCTATGCTGATGAATAGTATGCTCTATAGACCAAGTAGACTGCTTTGCCCTGAAGATGTCAAGTTTCTCGAGAGCTATTGGAGCTTTGTTCAAACTGTTTGTGAAGAGCTTTCAATTACACATCAAACCTCTGCGTTGTAGGTAATGAGGACGTCTGGAGGGGTGAAGAGCTACTGTTCCATTTAGAATACCCAACCTATGAATTGCCACAAGAGTTACAATTTAGTTGTTTCTGGTCAGCTATGTTCCTTATGGTCTTAATACAAGGTGACTTAGCAGAAAGTTGAATGTTAATGTAGTTAGACACACTTTTGTTGAGAATGCTCATGACCTTGCAATTATCTGATTGTATCTGGAATTTACCTGACTGTATCTGGATGTAGCCTAGTTTTCCTGCATGTAGTCGCAGACAACTACTTAATCTGAGGAGATGTGGGTGGACGTGAACATTTCATAATCCTCATCAAATTTTCAGTTCTGAAGTTACAGAGGAATATTCATTTAAGCAACTGGGGATAATTGGATTGAGAATACTTTTTATCAGGAAGCTTTGTAGTAGTATCCTTGTTGATCACCAAACTCCACAATGCGTTTGTTAGTCTTTACAGCCAGTATATATGTTCCTGTGTCATGTGATCTTCAGAACAACTCAGGTACCTAAATGATTACAGTATTCACACCCACAACCACCTTTTAAAATCCTCCGTTGACCTTACTTTGTGACTTATTTGTGTTTTGATTAGGGATTAATAATGTGAAACTGCCAGCCTGAGCATCCATGGGTTGAACTAACTTTAGCAAGAGCGTTATTTTACTTATTCTAATCCAGTGAGGGGACTGTTGCTCCTGCTCTACCATCCATTGATCCCTGTACAAATGTATCCATGTCGATATTGAAAAATGATGTGAATGTTAAAATGGCTCCATTTTTAATATTGGAATCACTGCACTTTCTTATAAAGAAAGTTCCATAGGTTTAGTTAATTAATCCACGTAAGGTAAATTGCATTAACTCTTTATTTTTTATGCTTTTTATCACTATCCATTTCAACTATTGGAGTGTTCATATGCAATTTGCTTACTAAAGACAAGCTAATTGGAAGATAATTTATAGTGTGTGAAGTTTCATTTCGTGCACTGTTTCAGCAGCTAACAGAAAATCCTTAGAGGAGGAGTCTACTAACATTTTATCCCTTTGCATTTTACCTGGTTTCTCACTGTTGAGGACAAAATACTTGCAATGATGTTTAATATCCTGTGGTAAAGTAGCTACTGTTGTAACAGAAAATTCTCTTGTGCATTATTCTAACACAATCATTCACCTGTTTATTGTAAGGTACTTAAAATAATAGCCTATCAGGTCATTTCAAACAGGTTATTGGCTGAGTTCAAATGGCATAAAGGGAATGCTTCTGAACTCAATACCTAGTAGAATACCAAGAAAAATTAGAATCCCCGAGCGTTCTGTTCTACGTAATCATTCACAGCTGTACAAAAATTGGAATTAATTTTCCTCATTAAATGTCATGGTTTAAAAAGTATAAGAAATACTTGTTAAAGTGGGATAAAAATTATTATTTATATTCTCAGAGTCAAAGTTTATTGTTATATGCACAAGTAAATGTATGCACAAGTGCAGTTTAAAATTTACTTGCTGTAGCACAGAGCATCATCTATGCAGAATTCACAAGAAAATTTAAATTAAACTTAAATTGTACATAATTTTTGCAAGAAATAACAATTGGAACAATAAAAAACAAAGTCCATCTCAGTGCAAAGTGATCAAACTAGTCATACTGTTACTCAAACTGTTGTGATTAGGGTTGTGCTAGATGGTTAGAGTGGGAAGTTGGGAAGTAGCTGTTCTTGAACTTGTGTGGTCTTGGACTTCAGGCTTCTTTACCGCCTGCCCAATGAAGATTGCATGGCCTGGATGGTGGGATCATAGATTAACTATATGATGACCAATTTTATTTTTGCAAAGCCTGTACCAAATTGAGCTGAGTTGAACTGAACCTTAACTGAAATTATGTAAACTCCAACTGAAACATGGAAAATTAATTTTACAATTATCACAAGGGGCTGTCACCTTTAGCTGTTGGTACAATTATGTTGTGTGTGTGTGGTTCATGAATGAAGTCATTTATATAAATACAGAAGTTCATTTATATACATAATGTGCAATTAAACTAAAGTGTGAAATTGATGGATTAAAAATCCAATACAGTCCACACAAAATGTCAAGCAAACAGGGACATGTGGCAGTGGTGCCAATTAAAGTGCAACATAATTTTGACATTGCTGCTACAACTAGAGAACTTGCATTGACATTGAGGGAAAAAGCAGGTTGTAGTGTTTGGAAGAATGTTATTTAAAGAGATGGACTTCCTTGGTCCATATTGGAAGTTGTCAATAGCAGATAACAATGGATTTTCCTCCTGTGCTGTTGGACCAGATTTGTCTATATCTTTTAGTTAAATCTTTTTACTTTCTTAGATTAAGTTGTTGATTGGATCCACCATTCTGATCCTTGTCCATGCCAAAGCCACTGTCTCAAAATCAGAAGATACAATGTAGAAATACGATGTCTACTCTCGTATGCATTTTGCCAGCCAAGGTGCAAGTCAGCAGCAGTTCTCATTGAGAAAAGGAAAGGCATTTTAGGAATTCCTATTGCACTGGGAGATTGCACAGCCTATTCTGTGCTTCTCATGAAATCCCTGAATTTATGTGAGACTACTGTGTATAACTATAGGGAAAGTTGGAGAACTTCATTGCTTAAATACGAAAGTGACACTAGAAAAATTAGTACAAGTCTCTATTTGCAGTATAATTCAATAAATGCTTTTCTGTGTGCAGTAAACCTTCTAACCTATTGACTAATAATCCTGAGAGTATCATCGAAGCTTGTGAATTCTTAAAGACTATTTTTAAGTTCTACAAATATCCTCATTTTTTCTTTAGTTTGATAGACTGCATTGCATCCTTAGTGATTCTCCTTAGGTGGTACTCGTAACAGGTCTCATTAGTGTCTCTAGTTTTTTTTCTTCCCTAACTCTTGACATACTTTGCAACTTTAATCTTACTGGGTAATCATCTGATGACATGGGCAAGTTGGAATGGTCTGCATACAGGGCCATAACTTGGAAAAGTCAAATGTTAGATTAGGGGAAATATTTGCATCTTTTTCAAGAAGATATAGCAATATACAAGTAGTAATGAAACTTTAATGAGTAAAATTAAGAAATAAAGATATGATCTGATTCCAGTGAGTTTGTATCTCATACTTCTGGAGTCTCATCTCCAAAATTTGGGAAAAGACAGGCAAGCCTACCATTTCACATCTGAGTAGTTTAAAATAATCAGACCAGCTTGATTCAAATATTTTTGAGTTCTTCATTATAGGAAGGAGGAGGCTTTGGAGAAGGTGTAGTAGTGGTTTACCATTATGCTACCTGGACTAGAGGGCAGGTGCCATAAGTAGAAGTTGTACAACTAGGGTTGTTACCTGTGGAGCACCAGAGGCTGAGGGCATGGTCTACTCATACAGTTGGTATCCTTTTCCTAGGGTCCGATGTCTAATTCTAGAGGGCATGCAGTTAAGGTTAGGGGGAGGGGGGAAAGGTCAAAAGAGATGTGCAGGGCAACATTTTTTTTATATTCAGAAGGTGGTGGGTGCCTGGAATGTGTGGCCAGGGTAGTGGTGGAGGTAGTTCTGATAAAAGTGCTCTAGAGGCTCTTAGATAAGCACAAGGATATGGAGGAATATGGACCATGTGCAGACAGATGGGATTAATTTAATTTGGTGTCATTATCTTACTTAGTTTGGCACAGCACTCTGGGCTTAAGGGCCTGTTCCTGTTTCTGTTTGTTTTGTGTTCTATAATTTTGGGGCTACAGATAATAAGTAAAAGAGGTCTCTGCTGGAAACATTGTCTGTTCATTGCCTCCATAGATGCTACTAACTTGCTGTATACCTCCAGCATTTTTATTTGATTTAATTTTGAGTTGAAATATTTTAATTGTTTTAAGAACATAAGTTGTTTGACATCAATTTATTTTTTGACAAATCCTGAGCAGTTGTAAATATCATAGAAGCTCAGTGTACAGACAAAATAGTAGGTTTCACGGTTCATATGGGCTGCTGTGGTGAGGGTAGTGGTACGACCTCAAAGTACCTCACTAATGAGATGTGACCCAGCTGCCAACATGTAGCTACATCCTTGATCACTCTGAAGAAATGGTGTGGTCCAGAGTGAGGACATCCTATGAATCCAGGGTCATGAAATATCTATTCTATTAAGTCAGATTCCTGTCAGTTGCAGTATTTTGTTAGATTGCCAGATGTCTACTGGTAAGTTTTTCCATTATTTGTCATCAAGTGTCTTTGTAAACATGAAAACTGATGATAAAGCTTTGACTGTAGATTGCTTTGGAAAGTAAGGGCTCCTTTGTCGTCCTGTTTTTGGCATGAAATTAGAATTCTAAATTATGCTATTTGCCTTATAATTTATATTATGTTATTGAACATTAAACTATGATGGAAATACTTCCACTTCTTCAAGAGAAGCATCTCCAGAAGATGGCATACTATCTAGAAAGAACTATCATTTAGTTGAAGTAACAGGTAATCTCCTGGAGGAAATCAGCAGGTTGAATAGCATTTGTGTGGGGAAAGAAAGTATTGGCATTTTGGATCGAAACCCTGCATCAGGACTAAGAGTGGCGAGGGAAGGTAGAGGGTATAAGGCGGAGGTGGTTGTGGTGAGAATGGATCCTTGGGATAACTGGTGGATTCAGGAGGGATGGCATCTGCTTTCTCTTGTCTCTCCATTTTATCAGTTAATTGAGCTGTTTTAAACTACCTTTATATTTGTATACATTTTATTTCAGATTTTAGGATTTCAGAATCTATGGGTAATTCTCTATTGCTTTAAAGTATCTGCTGCTCTTAAGAACTACAATCTTTTTGAATAAGAATCCTAGTCTTTTAAAATTAGCTTCAGGACTATTCACTTAAATTATTATAGGGTTGGTTCATTCATGTCAACTTTCCTTTGTGCAGAAACCTAGCTTATTTAGGTTAAGGCTAAGAACATCTAAACCTTGATAAATGTGGAAAAATTTGAAAGTATTAATGCCTATGCCAGTACCAAAAATGAGCAGAGAAGAACCAACATGATGATATAGAACCTGAAAAGTAATGGGAGAAAGTTTGTTCAGTTCTTCAGGGGAAGATTATTTCACTGCCAGCTTAATTATAAGAATTAACACTCATAAGTTAGGCACAGGAAGAATCTGCATTTACTGATAAGTACCTGCATTGGCTCATAGGAACATAGAAAAACCTATGGCACAATACAGGCCCTTTGGCCTACAATGCTGTGCCGAACATGTACTTACTTTAGAAATTACCTAGGGTAATTTTTGTAAGCTCCATGTACCTATCCAGGAGTCTCTTAAAAGACCCTATCGTATCTGCCTCCACCACCATTGCCTGGAGCCGATTCCATGCATTCACCACTCCCTGCATAAAAAAATTTACCCCTGACATCTCCTCTGTACCTACTTCCAAGCACCTTAAAACTGTGCCCTCTCGTGTTAGCCATTTCAGCCCTGGGAAGAGCCTCTGACTATCCACATGATCAATGCCTCTCATCATCTTATGCACCTCTATCAGGTCACCTCTCATCCTTCGCCGCTCCAAGGAGAAAAGGCTGAATTGACTCAACCTATTCTCATAAGGCATGCTCCCCAATCCAGACAACATCCTTGTAAATCTCCTCTGCACCCTTTCTATAGTTTTCACATCCTTCCTGTAGTTAGGTGACCAGAACTGAACACAGTGCTCCAGGTGGGGTCTGACCAGGGTCCTATATAGCTGTAACATTACCTCTCGGCTCCTAAACTCAATCCCACAGTTGATGAAGGCCAATACATCTTATGCCTTCTTAACCACAGAGTGAACCTGCGCAGCAGCTTTGAGTGTCCTATGGACTTGGATCCCAAGATCCCTCTGATCCTCCACACTGCCAAGAGTCTTACCATTAATACTATATTCTGCCATCATATTTGACCTACCAAAATGAACCACCTCACACCTATCTGGGTTGACCTCTATCTGCCACTTCTCAGCCCAGTTTTGCATCCTATCGATGTCCTGCTGTAACCTCTGACAGCCCTCCACACCATCCACAACACCCCCAACCTTTGTGTGATCAGTAAATTTACTAACCCATCCCTCCACTTCCTCATCCAGGTCATTTATAAAAATCACATATGTACCTTAATTTGAAAGTCAGTGAATCTCTAGAGGCTACATTGCTTGCAGTCATGTAATTTGCAATTTAAGCAACAAAAAAGACAAGAATTCAACTACTTACAAAATATTTACTTTTAAATTCGTTAAAAGTCTCTTTCTTGGATACCTGAGGCTTAACATTGTTAGGAAACGCATACACCTAAAATGCCTTACTTATGTAAAAAAAGAAACACATGAATTACAAAACTGAATACCTGTGTGCACACCCACAAAGTTTCCCTGACCCTCCATGAAGTCAAAGAAGAGAAATGGTAATACCTGGGAAGAGGAGTCTATGCTGGCCAGGCAATCTTCTTGTTGCTGGTGTAATCTCCATATTTCCGATGTGGGGGTCATCTAATTCTGTGATTGTTGGTCTCCACAGAGTTGTCGCTGCCTGTGCTCCCGAAATCCTCCATTCTTATTGTTATCAGATCAATCAATGGTGTTTTGATTTCGTTTGCTCAAACTTAGCTGACTGACCTGTGTTAGCTTCTTATTGGATCCGGTCCAAGAATACAAGCAGTATTGCTTTATGGCTCTCTTTTCAGCATTGTGCTTTAGGTGATTTTTTTTTGTTATCTCTAACTTGGACTGGTTTAAACCAGTTCAACCAGGTCAGCCAAATATTGGGCCCATTTGACCAGATCACATGCTGTTCCTTTGTGCAAGCCTGCCATTTTACATAGTAAACAGCTTCTTATCTGAGAATTGTCTCAGGTCTCTCAGATCATTGGCAGAAACCCCTTGTGTCCACGTTCAGTTGCTCTGATTAAGCTCTCACTGATCAAGAACCACTTCACAAAACAGTTCACAAAATGGCAGCTGCAAGGACAGTCTCACAAAATGGCCACCTCCATTCTTTCAATCATATGGCAAAAACAGATATTTCTGTGCTGTCTGTTTCTACTGCCCTTGCTTCATTCCTGTTCACTAATTTGTATATTTTAGTTCTTGTTCACCAACATTAGAATCTGGAGAGCAGATGAATTAAGAAACAAACTGCATTAATAATATTGTTCATTGCATCATCCTAATGCTTAATCCTATCCTCTACTTATTCCCATGGTTTGCTCACCAAGTTAAATGAAAGATATATAAATACTAGTTAAAAGATGTCATTAACACATACAAGAATCAGGAAAGATTATCTAAACTGTAGCTCTTAAAACTAAAGGAAAGGGGGACAGATAATAAGGTAGCTGTTTAAATTTATGAAGTGCTATACAGTATATGTGATACAATAATAAAGGAGGCATTTCCGTTTTTTGGAATCCAAAGATTGGGGTAATAAAACCAGTAATAAATGTAATGTGGAAAGGAATATTTTAATGAAATATATAACATTAACAAGAAGTGATTTATTTGAACAGCATAGATTAATTTGAGAGAAAGTTGGACGAATATCAGAAAAAAGAACAAAGAATATGCTCACTGGATGAGGTGAAATTTGATGGGGGAGCTTAATGGCAGAAATTTCTTCAGAGTTTGTTGTACCTTTGGAATTTTCTGTCAGGTGCTGGGAGTCAAGGATATTGGGTTAGTGCAAGAAAGTAACGCTGAGGTAAAAGATTAGCTATGGTCTCCTTGAATGGCAGGTCAAGCACAAGGGGTCAAATCCTACTTCTGTTTTTTTCTGTTTTTACAAAATGTGGAGCATTGTTATTGGTATTGGTGTGCTGTGCTAAACAAATTAGATTAGATTAGATTCAACTTTATTGTCATTGTGCTGAGTACAGATACAAAGCCAATGAAATGCAATTAACATCTGACCAGAAGTGCAAAAGAATAGTATTATTTACAAAATAACTGTGAATAAAAAGTAAGTAAGTGCTACAGCATACAAATATAAAAGTAATTAGACAGTCCAATGTGGGTGCAATACTGCTTAGTGCTGTGATGTGCGGTTCAGCAGGGTCACAGCCTCGGGGAAGAAATTCTTCCAATGCCATAAAATTCTATTTAATTTACTTTACAAAAAAGAAACATTATGTAAGCTTTTAGATCTCACACAAAACAAAATTAATTGAGTGGTGATGATGACTGTTTACTGGTCATTGCTCCACACATTGGTGGCACATCTTGGATTTTTGCCCATACGCACTTTAATTTGAAAATCAGTGAACCTCTACCGGCTACATTGCTTGCAGTCGTGTAATTTGAAATTTAAGCAACAAAAAAAAACAATAACTCAACTACTTACAAAATACTTACTTTTAAATTCTTTAAAAGTCTCTTGCTTGGATACCTGAGGCGTAACATCGTTAGGAAACGCATACATCTAAAATGCTTTACTTACGTAAATATACACTGTAGTTTTACACACACAGTTGTAATGTGTGTGATGAACTGCAAATCATGTAAAACTGCAAGATTGAACAGAACACGTACAAATAAATCCCAGTGCAATGTATTTTTGGATGCTGAAGAATATTCAGTCAATGTGATCAAATAATTTAGGGTCTCGGCCCAAAACATCGACTGTACCTCTTCCTATAGTTGCTGTCTGGCCTGCTGCGTTCCACCAGCATTTTGTGTGTGTTGCTTGAAGTAATTTAGATATTGCCTTGCATTTACTGCGATACTTAAAACGTATTGCGTTTTCCAGTTATAGGAAGGGTGTATATTCATGAGTTGGTGGAATACTTAAGGTATAATAGATTCAAAAAACTGTCATAAGTGTCTATGGAAAAGGGTTGGTCTATAATTTTACAATGGAGTGTCTGTTGCGTTCTCTCATTATCTTTATTTTTTTGGAGTATGAGTGTGACTTGCTGGGATGCTGAGAAGGTGTAGTAAGCTGCCTCCATGAACTGCAGCAGATCTTCTGATGAAGTTGCCCTGACAAACAGATATATTGAATGATAATTTGTGATAAATGTTAGTGGTAATTTCTGACTTTGTATTTCATGGTGGTGCTCACTTCATTCCTTTACTGCACTCAGAGTTTCAATAAATTCAAATCTGACAGCCACAATAATATTTGCAGTAACAAGTTCTGATGCAAAAGAGGAAAATGTGATAAATATAGAGCATCTTAATCTGTAGTGTAGCTTGAGTTAATTTATGATTGAGGAATATCCAGTAGAATTCATCAAAGGAATGTTCAAGTTCAGTTGTTGTGGGCGTACATACACAAGGTAGAAATGCCATGTTCATTAGCTTATTGCAGCAGCAGTACAGTATATAAAACTTACATTTGTGCAAAGTACAAAATAAACATAGAGACACATGCAAGATTGAGAGAAAAATATATTTCAGAGGTAATTTAAAGTTTTTTAAGGTTGGTTCAAGAAACTAATGGTAATAAAAAATGAGCTCTTTCTATGAGAAAGAACTAAAGAAGGGAAATAACTAACACTGTGAGTCCAGTTTCCTTACCATGATATTTCATGCAAAGATTTCTTCACCCTGATACATAAACTCCTTCTCTTTCTCTGGAGGCTGCATTTTCTTGCTGCATTTCTTTTTACTATCTCAGAAAATTGTATTAACATTTTGACTTTTAATGGTCTTCTATTGCTGCAGAGAGTAGCAAATTTATTTTAACTAGGGCAGCTTCTATTATTTATAAACATACATGCGTACAAATTAAGAGTACAAATATGCCAAGAGGCCCCTTGAACCTGCTTCACCATTTCATAACATCATGGCTTAATTGGTGGTAACCACATTTCCATTGCTATTGTAACCTTTCACATGTCTTAATATCAAAAATTTATCCACCTTTGAAAATACACTTGACTGTGCTTTCACCACTGTTTTAGAAAGGGCAAATTCAAAATCTTACCTTTTGCAAGAAAAAAATCACTTCAATCCTGTCTTAATCTGGTAACTCCTTGTTTTTAAACAGTGAATGTTAGTTCTAGATTCTTTCACAAAATAAACAAAAATCCTTTTCCTACCCACTCTGTCAAGACCTCTCAAGAGTTGATATATTTCAATGAAGTCCACCCTCACTATTATATCAATCACTAGTGTGAGAACTGGTCTGCGCTAGCACCAATGATGTGATTTCCACTTCAGAAATTTGCTCTAAAGATTTCATGAAAAATTAGATCAAGTTCTTTTGATGTGTACTGTCATTAGTGTTTCATGAGTAAATGCCACCTTCAAGGGTGAAACCCTTTTTTCTGAATGCCCTTGTTTTTCTCTGATGGGCACCCCTTCTAGCAAAAAGCATACCTCCCACCCACTCACCCATGCATTTGCATCATTCTTTGGCTGTTCAATTGTTTTGAGCCACTCCAAATACTTAGCAAACATTGTTTTCCTTTTGTCCCTGCATACAAAAGAGGAAGAAAGATCCTAAGGGGAGTAAGGGTTGACAAGGGAAGTAATGGACAGTATAAAAATAAAAGAGAAGAAGTATAACATAGCAAAGATGAGTGGGAAGCCGGAGGATTGGGAAACTTTTAAAGAGCAACAGAAGGTAACTAAAAAGGCAATACGCGGAGAAAATATGAGGTACAAAGGTAAACTAGCCAGGAATTTAAAGGAGGATAGTAAAAGCTTCTTTAGGTACGTGAAAAGGAAAAAATAGTTAAGACCAAAATTGGGCCCTTGAAGACACAAACGGGTGAATTTATTATGGGGAACAAGGAAATGGCAGACAAGTTGAACAGGTACTTTGGATCTGTCTTCACTAGTGAAGACACAAACAATCTCCCAGATATAATAGTAGCCAAAGAACCTAGGGTAATGGATGAAATGAAGGAAATTTATATTAGGCAGGAAATGGTGTTAGATAGACTGTTGGGTCTGAAAGCAGATAAGTCCCCGGGACCTGATGGTCTGCATCCCAGGGTACTTAAGGAGGTGGCTTTAGAAATTGTGGTCGCATTGGTAATCATTTTCCAATGTTCTATAGATTCAGGATCAGTTCCTGTGGATTAGAGGGTGGCTAATGTTGTCCCTCTCTTCAAGAAGGGAGGAAGAGAGAAAACAGGCAATTATAGACCAGTTAGCCTGACGTCGGTGGTGGGAAAGATGCTGGAGTCAATTATAAAAGATGAAACTACGATACATCTAGATAGCAGTAACAGGATCAGTCCGAGTCAGCATGGATTTACGAAGGGGAAATCGTGCTTGGCTAATCTTCTGGAATTTTTTGAAGATGTAACTATGAAAATGGACAAGGGAGAGCCAGTGGATGTAGTGTACCTGGACTTTCAGAAAGCCTTTGATAAAGTCCCACATAGGAGATTAGTGGGCAAAATTAGGGCACATGGTATTGGGGACAGAGTACTGACATGGATTGAAAATTGGCTGGCTGACAGAAAACAAAGAGTAGTGATTAACGGGCCCCTTTCAGAATGGCAGGCGGTGACCAGTGGGGTACCGCAGGGTTCAGTGCTGGGACTGCAGCTGTTTACAATATATATTAATGATTTAGATGAGGGAATTAAAAGTAACATTAGCAAATTTGCCGATGACGCAAAGCTGGGTGGCAGTGTGAAATGTGAGGAGGATGTTCTGAGAATGCAGGGTGACTTGTTCAGGCTGGGTGAGTGGGCAGATGCATGGCAGATGCAGTTTAATGTGGATGAATGTGAGGTTATCCACTTTGGTGGTAAGAACAGGAAGGCAGATTATTATCTAAATGGAGTCAAGTTAGGAAAAGGGGAAGTACAACGAGATCTAGGTGTTCTTGTACATCAGTCACTGAAAGCAAGCATGCAAATACAGCAGGCAGTGAAGAAAGCTAATGGCATGCTGGCCTTCATAACAAGGGGAATTTAGTATAAGAACAAAGAGGTCCTTCTGCACTTGTACAGGGCCCTAGTGAGACCACACCTGGAGTACTCTGTGCAGTTTTGGTCTCCAAATTTGAGGAAGGACATTCTTGCTATTGAGGGAGTGCGGCGAAGCTTCACAAGGTTAATTCCCAGGATGGCGGGACTGTCATATGTTGAAAGATTGGAGCGACTGGGCTTGTATACTCTGGAATTTAGAAGGCTGAGAGGGGATCTTATTGTAACATATATTAAGGGATTGGACACGCTAGAGGCAGGAAGCATGTTCCCGTTGATGGGTAAGTCCAGAACCAGAGGCCACAGTTTAAGAATAAGGGGTAGGCCATTTAGAACAGAGTTGAGGAAAAACTTTTTCACCCAGAGAGTGGTGGCTATATGGAATGCTCTGCCCCATAAGGCTGTGGAGGCCAAGTCTCTGGATGCTTTCAAGAAAGAGATGGATAGAGCTCTTAAAGATAGCGGAATCAAAGGATATGAGGATAAGGCTGGAACTGGATACTGACAGCGGATGATCAGCCATGATCACAGTGAATGGCGGTGCTGGCTCGAAGGGCTGAATGGCCTACTCCTGCACCTATTGTCTATTGTCTATTACATGTACTTGTGCATATGGTAGTAAACTCAACTTTGACTTTGATCTCCAGCACTGACAACACTAATTACCCCTTTGCTCTGATCGTTCTCTGACTCTATCCTAACTCAAACCTGCTGACCACAGCCTCCCCTCTTCTCATCAACTCTTGCTCAATTCCCAGTTCCACCCTGATTCCTGATTCAGCCTCAAACAAGGATTTGTTGTGACAACTATCGTACTTCTGAAAGCCAAACCTCTCCAGTCTGTGAATTTTGTCCTCCTCTGTAGTCTGGGAGCTGATACTTTTTATTCGATGATTTTTTTCCTCATTCACCTGTGCCCAATATCTTGTCCTGAGGCATTGCTTGTTTTGTTTTTGCAGCAAAATAGTTACTTTCACACAACTATCCTATAATTCTTCTTCCCTGGTGCTTATTTCCTTTGCTATATACCTACAGGATTTAACCAATTTATTTTCAATGGATTAGTAGCTTCTTTTAAATACAGCAATTGTTTTGCAAAAGCCATGACTCTGATTTCATTGTTGTTGATGTTTCCATACATAATATTAGATACATAATAATTGGACCCACATTAGAATCAGAATCGGGTTTAATATCATTGGCATATGTTGTGAAATGTGTTAAGTTAGCGCAGTACAATGCGATACATGATAATATAGAAAAAAGGAAATCAGTCACATTAAGTGTGTGTGTGTATATATATATATATATATATAAAAATATTAAAAAAGAGTTAAATTAAAATTAGTGCAAAAATAGAAATATAAGAGTGAGGTAGTGTTCATGGGTTCAAAGTCCATTTAGGAATCATATGGGAGAGGGAAAGATGCTGTTCCTGAATCACTGAATGTGTGCCTTCAGGTTCCTGTACCTCCTTCCTGATGGTAACAGTGAGAAGAGGACATGCCCTAAGTGATGGGAGTCTTTAATAATAGATACCACCTTTCTAAGGCACCGCTCCTTAAAGATGTCTTGAATACTACAGAGGCTAGTATCCAATCTGGAGCTGGCTAATTCACATCACATCACATAACATGACGATACAACACCCCAGGAATGTGGCAACATTCAGCAAAATTCTGTTTATTTTATCAGATTTCGCCAAATTAACAGGGAATCTTGGCTCCGCGACCTGTCACTGTGTACAGCATTGATGGGCATTAGATTCATTATTGCCTCTATGTGACTTGCAGGCCTTTGCACTGGGAGGTAAATTGACTCCAATCACATGTGCATATTGAGGGAACTACATCAGCTTCATCAGAACTTTATTTGGTAGTCATGGGCAATTGCTGTTGGCTTTGGGCTGTCCATCAATCCTGGCACATTAAAGTCCTCACTGGTTATATTGAACACGCTTTATATTCCAATTCACCCTTCATTGTTACATATGTGTATCAAATGTATCCACTGTGTGGAGCTGTTAGTCTAAGTAATTTGTTAATAGTAATCATTGAAGCTAACATGCAAATAATCATTTCATAAAGATGTTTCAGAGAATATATACAGTTTTATAAATTTAACTAGGTCTAAATGTATAAATAGTTAAATACAGTTACGTGTATATTTATATAAATACTATGTGATCATGAAAATCAAATTTTTGGCATCAACTTGATCTTCTCAGTTATTATAGGCATCCGTTAGTCTCGTGTGACCATGGATTTGCGCCTTGGGAGGTTTTCAGGGTGCAGGCCTGGACAAGGTTGTTTGGAAGACTGGCAATTGTCCATGCTGCAATTCTCCCCTCTCCACGCCACCGATGTTGTCCAAGGGAAGGGCATTAGGACCCATACAGCTTGGCACCAGTGTCATTGCAGAGCAATGTGTGGTTAAGTGCCTTGATCAGGGACACAACACGCTGCCTCAGCCAAGGCTCAAACTAGCGACCTTCTGATCACTAGATGAACACCTTAACCATTTGGCCACACATCAACACCGTTAATAGCCATGTAAAATACTTTAAAAAAAAAATTCAATGCTTTTCATGCGTTAAAATATCTGTGTGAAACTGAGGGAGGAAATACTTATTATTTTAAAGCCGATTGAATTGGCATACTATATTGTGCTTGGAAAAGAAAACAGAATGTTTTTAAGAATATTCTTGGTTAGATTTTTTTTTCAAATTGAATTTTAGATTTCAGGATGTTATGCTATATAATTTTTTTAAAGATAGTTGAGCTTGGAATAGTAGTAGGGAGACGAGTGTGTATGTAGAGCTTGAATTTTTCAATTTTTAGTTCTGGTTCAGGTCCAGAGTGTTTTCTCAGTCTTTGTTAATACTCACTTAAGTGTATTTTTCTTAAGTATACAGTATTTTCCTACAGTTTTTCCTCACCAATGTCACAGTCTCTTTGAGCAAGCTGAAAGCCACTTGAGTCCTCCGATCTATTTCCCTAATCTGCCATCCCTGTGACCCTCTGGGTCCATGATTCACCAATACCCCATGCTGGTAAATTATCATTACAGGCCCCAAATGTCATGTGCACTTCTCTCCACTCCCCAACACTTCATCCAAGAACAAATCAAAATTACTGAATACATTCAGACAGCAAGTCAGATTAAATGTTAACTGGAGCACAGCAGATATCATGACTTTTAACATTGACTGATCAACACGCGGGTGGATAGAATAAAATGTCCTTAATAAGGATTTTAAGAGACATTTGGATAGGGATCTGAATGTTAGGAAAATGGAGAGATATGGGCTTGGTCAGTAGGAGGGAATCATATTTGTGTGTTTTTGATTTGCTTTTCAGCTTGTTCTGCACTACATTGTAGGCCGAATGGCCTGTCCTTACGTTGTGCAGTTCTATGACCTTCGTAATGCAAAATATCCATATCCTTCAGTCACACCATCAGCCAGGCACCAGGAACAGAGTTGTCAAAGCCAGGAGCATGTTCAAGATCTTAAATCACGAAGATAGTACATCAAAACCAAACTCACATTGTGTATTTTTTAACACAACTCAAACATATGGAAGGCTGGAGAATGACAGATTAGGACTTGTCCAAGCTGTCTCAATTTCATAGGACATTTTCAAATTTTATGCAGTGTACCTCAGAAAAGTTCTTTTAATCTTTTGGCCCAGAAGGATCTCAAATCAAGACTTACATGTGCAATGTAGAAAAGTAGATATGAACACAATTATTAACAGGCAGTGAGGAGGTGGATTTGCTATGTACATCAAATGGAAAATAATTTCAAGACTGGAATAACAATATTATTTATAGTCAAAGACAAATGAAAACAAGACCGAAAACAACTTGGTAAAAAGCTATAGAAGCCAAGTTGAGGTAAGTGGGATCTACCTGGGAAATCGTTGGAAAAATGCTAGAAACAGGTGTGAATGAATGCACCATTGCCCTTTAAACCTCTAGTGTTTAGATCAATAAATAATTAAATAAATAGTTGTCTTTGTTTTATTTACAGGGATCTGCTTCTTTAATTGGTGCTCTTTTTTTCTTTAGCGTGCAAGTGAACATATCCTCAGCAGGATGCTTTTAAAATTGTTCAATTAACTTAAAAATTCCTCAGTATTATCTGTCAGGAAAAATCTTTACATCATCTGTCATTTTTCTACAGTTGGTTTTATTAAATAATGTTAGAACATAGGGGAGTATAGCACATCTTCAAGCCCTCCAGGGCCGATGTAATATATGTATTTAGGCTTATCCCATTTTTTCTGTCAAACTTAATTGTCTGAGTGTCACTTTCCTAGCATTCTATCCAAGTCAATGTGATTACTAGATCTGAAATGCAATAGCTCTCTTGGCATTACTAATACATTAGATCATAAATCAGTCATCTAATACATTCACCAGCTCAGATTTAAGATTGCTTGGCATTTTCAGTTAATGTCATGTTAGTTAAATTCCCTGATTAGTATGACCTTTCTGTTTGCACATATCTTCCTCCTCTCTTTGGAAGAAAAACTTAACTACTTGTCCTTTTGAATGGATGCTGTGGGGATATTTTCAATTTTTACTTGGGTTATAATGTCCTCAAAAAGCAATTCTAGTCCACTCCTTAAACTATGTACATTACATACTAACTTATGATTTTACTATTTCAATAGTCCTAAACTTTTACATCCCTTTCACCTACTGACACTTACTCTTATAGGACATTAAGCCTCAGGAATGACATCTTCTCCATAAGCAAAATTAACACTTGTTGTGACAGGTTGAACTTCTGGAATCTTTAATTTATGACAAAATACCAAGTTATGTGTGAAAATAGAATAATTATAAGCAGGAGGGTATAAGGTATTGTTGAGATATAGAAATGAGTCCACATAAAATGCTAAAATAATTGAGCTACTATGTAATCTTTAGACTGCACACTGTTGATGGAAATAAGGAATACTCCATATTTGTTAACATTAATAATGGCTTAATCTTTGATTTTTCTCACTATCAAGTATGCAGCAATGGAACAAAATAGTTGTGGACAGGAGAAAATGGGATCAGTACTCAGGTGAAACATAAACTCTGACCTGTAGAAACCGAGTTAAATTGGCATAACTACAGAAAATCTTGCATAATCCCTCAGCAGGTTAGACAATATCTGTTAATTAATGTTTCAAGTCAATGATCCTTCATCAACTTTTCTGATGTTTTCATTTCAGGTTTTCAATATCTGAATTGTACTGAGTATTTTCACATTACTTTTATAAAGCTGGATGGTCGTATGAGCTGCTAATGCATATCACAAGCCCTGGTTATGTGACCACCAACGCCAGGCAGACAATCTCTGAAGAGTATTGATAATGGTTGGGGTTATCCCTCTTGTAAAGACACCGTCCGGAAGAGGGCAATGGCAAACCACTTCTGTAGAAAAATTTGCCAAGAACAATCACGGTCGAGACTATAATTGTCCACATCATACAGCACGGGACTTAATGATGATAATGATGATTGAGATTACAACACAGAGACACATGATTCGCTTTAATTATCCTTGTCTATATTTAACTGCAGTACTGAATAAATATAATTAAATTTAACAATTACTTACTGCCTTTAAGCTTTTTATTTGCCCATCCATGTTAACAAAATTTCTGTCCCAACATTTAACCTTCAATATAAAGTTCACAGAATCAAAGCTCCACTATTCTCTGTTTCAAATCCCTGTAACTTCTTTTTAAATTTCATGATCCTTCAACTTTTATATACAGATTGTTTCTGACATGGACCTTCAGAACTTAAACTCTGTGATGAAGGAACTCTGTCTCAGAAAGGCAGTGTCCATTATTAAGGACCTCTAGCAACCAGGGCATGCCCTTTTTCTCACTGTTACCATCAGGTAGGAGGTACAGAAGCCTGAAGGCACACACTCAGGGATTAGGGAACAGCTTCTTCCCCTCTGCCATCCGATTCCTACATGGACGTTGAATCTTCGGACACTACCTCACTTTTTTTTAATATATAGTATTTCTGTTTTTGCACATTTAAAAAAAATCTATTCAATATATTAATTGATTTACTTGTTTATTTATTATTATTTTTTCTCTGCTAGATTATGTATTGCATTGAACTGCTGCTGTTAAGTTAACAAATTTCACGTCACATGCCAGTGATAATAAACCTGACTCTGATTCTGAGGAATGGCAATGAAGTTCCAAATCAAAGTGGTATGTTCTTTCGAAGGTTATGTGCAAGTAGTGGAGTTTCTGTGAACTACTGCTATTGTTCTTGATGATGGAGGTTGAAACACTTTCAGAGTAGCCCAGGCATGTAACTTCTGTGCATTTAGTAGGTTATATACAATGCAGCTGCAGTGATGGTGGAGGGAATGAATTTTTACAATGATGGGTGGGGTGCCAATTAAATGTTGTCCTGCATATCCTGAGTGTTGTCAAGTTTCTATAGTGTTATTGGAGTTATATTTGTCCAAGCAATAGTGTCTATTATGGTCCTCACTTGTGGCTGATAAGGGTAGTAATAGCCAAGGCTTTGGGGTATCAGGAGGTAAGTTACTCACCACAGAGTACCCATGGTTTGAACTGCTCTTGCCTACAAAATTTATGTGGCTACTCCAGTTGATTTTCTAGTTGATGGTGACCTCAGTGATATTGATGGTTGGTGTCTCAGCAATGGTAATGCTATGGAAACTCAAGATAGGTGGCTGGACTCCCTCTTTTGTTGCCTGGTACTTGTGTGACATTAATATAATTTGGAAGTTAGCAGCCCACGCTTGAATATTGTCTGTCTTATTCCATGAAGGCATGAACAACATCATTTTCTGAAGAGTTTTGAACTAATGATGGTTTTCTGACTTAATGATGGAAAGAACTACACGAACAGTGGTTGGATATTGGAAGGTACACTGAGGAACTCCTGCAGGAATGACCTGGGGCTGATACGATGGACAATTTTTATCATTGAAGTGTTTTCCCCACAATGTACTCCAAGCCACACTTAGTCGAATATGGCCTTGAACTCAGGGGTTGTCACTGTCAACATATCTCTGGAATTTGGTTACTTATTCCTTTTTCAGTCTGGAACTGCATGGTCCTAATATAACCCTACCATCAATGAGTAGATTGCTGGAGAGTAAATGATAGCATTTTTAACAATGCCATTCATCATTTTAGATAGTACATGGATTGATTAGAATCCTACTGCTTTTTATGGATGGTATATATCTTTAAAATGTTTTCACTTGGATTCATCTTCACCATCAGCTACTAAAATCACAAAGACTGTATGGTGTCCATTCCTATCAATGCTGTCATCGACACATTCATTTATGACAGTTAGATAGCTAAGACTGAGGTCCAGTAGGTTTAACTATTGGTTTGCTACTGTTGATATGTACTGCCATTAATTTTCTTAGAACTCAGTGAGTTGGTCACCGCTAGTGCCAGCAATCTTTTCTTGCTGTTGTATATGGAAGGCACCAAGAAGAGTGCCAACATCCTTGCTATTTTAGGACATGATGCTAATCAGTCCTTGCATTTCCAAATGCAAACAAATCCTTTCTATCAGAACCTGTTCCAGTAACTTTCCCACGCCTGACACTCCCTGTCCTGTAGTTTCCTGGTTTGTTATTGCAGCCCTTCTTAAATAAAAGCATAACATTAGCCATCCTCCAGTCTTATGTTTGCTCATCCGTGGCTAATGAAGATTAAAATAGTCCAAGCCAGGCCCAAACAGTTTTGTCATTTGCTTCCCACAATATCCAGCCTTCTTCCCTGAATTCTAAAGCTTCTCTGTCCTTCTCCAGGGAAAATACCAGATGAGAAATTTCCATTTAAGACCTTGTCCGTCTCCTCTGGCTCCACACATAGATAACCACACAGACCCTTAAGGGGACCAACTCCTAGTTACCCTGTTGCTCTCAATATGGCATCTTTTTTACTTAACCAGCCAGGGATTTCTCCTGATCTTTTGTTCCCCCTCCTCCAAGTTTCCTTCTTAAGTATATTCCTACATCCCTTATTCTCCTCAAGGGACTTGCTTGATCCTTGCTGCCTAAACCTGACACATGACTGCTTTTTTCTGACGAGGGTCTCAATATCCATTTTATTCAATTCCTGATCCTAATCCTGACAGCTTTGCCCTTCACTCCAACAGGAACTTTCTGACCCTGAGTGAGCTCTCCCTATTTTTTTTAATCCTCCCTCTTCCCCAGATGGCATCTCTTACTCAACATTTGTTGCTTTCTATTTAATGCCAACAACTTTAATCTTGCCTCAGTTTAGGACTTTAACTTACAGACCAGTCCTTTCTTTTTCCATAACTGTTCAAAAACTAATAGAACTATTGTTACTGATCCCACAGTGCTCCCCCACTAACATGTCAGCTATTTACCCAACACATTTCCTAAGAAGAAGTCAAGAGTAGCCCTTTTTCTAAAGGGCATCTGTGTGCTTCAGTGAACTTCTCTGGACACACTTACCAAATGTTCCTCTAATCTTTCAGTGCTGTAGTAGTCCCAGTCAGTATCAGGGAAGCTAAATCACCTTACAACCCTACTATTGCTACACTTTTTTGTAATTTCCCTGCATATTGGCTCTTCTAATTCCCAGTGATTATTCTGTACTGTATATCTCTGGATCATGCAGTGCTAGTGGAGTGAGAAAGTATAGTTGTTGACCTTTATCAGAACTGAATAGTTAATCACATTGGCAGGTCAAATTGGAAAATAATAATGTTTAGTTCTCTAAAGAATATTACTGAACTGCTAGCTTATTGTTGTCATATGCTACAGTAAACAATTTTAAATGAGGAAACTCAAGAAGCCAAACATGCATTTACTCCCACACACAATGTTTTTCCACTGCTCCACACTCCTGTCCAACTGTACTGTTCCAAGCACAGAAATTGACCTCCCTAATTCATTTAGACACCTGAAACCCATTACTGTTCATCAACATTAATCCAAATTTCCCATGACCTGCTCCAGAACCATTTCATTTACTGATTCTGATCATAACCTTTAATCTTCTGATGGGCTTAGACTCACTTAAAAATGCTTATAAGAAACAAGGAAAAGTCTCCTTCCTTACTACTGTTGGCACTTTCCCTCTTTAGTGTGCTCAGCTCCAATATCCCAAATGTAGTGCAGCAGCCTTTTTAGCTTTGCCAATTATCCTCACTACCTCTTTTATCCTCTGTCATTTAGTGTAAGCACATACAAGTGATAGATTCCTGACTTCTAAGATGCAGTACACTACCCATGTATGCTACCAGTGCAAAAATATGACTCATATATATGAAAAACATACACAATCATTGTATAAATATGATTCCAGCAAACAGCTTGTCTGAAAATTGGAGGTTATGGTAGGAAGAATACCCACTGGACATTGAGTTTCTTGCAAAAGAGGCAAAATTAAGGATGTTATTGAAAACTCATTGAGAAACAACATTCTGGTTTGGAGAGACTGAATTAAGGCAAAAATACCCCCTCTAACCAAAAAAAATGACAGGTACACTATTGCTTTAGAAATAACAAGGAGTTTTCTGCACTATGAGTTAGAGACCTTGATTGAAGTCTTTGTCAGACCAATCCCATTTATGGCAATGGCAAAAGTGACATAACACACTCAACAGCCTAGATCATTACAAGATCATGAATGAAGTGTCCAATCTCAGAGGAACAGCCATCATCATCAGAAGAGTTCAAAGAAACTTGCCTGACAGAAACTGATGAGGAAGCTGCATCACTAACCTCCAGAATGTGGGGACCTTAACTCAACAACAGAGCTTGGGGAACCAGTTTGGTCGATTCAACTCTAGTGCCATATCTGAAAGGCATCGATCCAAAATAATATAAAATGTGATGTTAAAGTTTCTTCGTGTTTTTCTTTTTTAAACAAAAATGTAGGGTATAAGCTGTATGTAATATTAGCTGGTACCACAGCATCATGTAATCAACTTTTTTTCTCTCCCTCTCCCTATTCCTCCACCCACCCCACCACTGCTTCCATCAACACCGCCCCCTGCCCCCCCAGATATTGGATAACATGACACTTGTTTGAGAGTCTGTCTGGCTGGAGGAAACCACAGTAAAAAGAATGACCACTGAGATTTGTTTTACTAATAAAATATTCTTCGTTAGTTTCAGTTATCAACTTTTTTCCTGTGGTTTACAAAATCATAAACTGACTCCCATGTGGCTCATAAACTTTAAACTAAACCCTGCTACCCAACTTCAGACGATAATATATATCGAAATGACATTCAGTATTTTGTCCCATCTCTTTCAATTGTAGCACCTTCCATTAAAGAAAGATGTAAAGCACAGTATTTCAGTCTTATTACCTGACTTCACAATGTCTCTTTATCACTTTGTAATCAGTCCTACTATTCACTTTACCAGCATTTGATAATTTATATGTTCTAAACCAACATCTATGTGGTTTTCATTTTATGTGATCCTATCATATATTGTCTCATGCTCCCTTTGGCCCATGCAGTTTTCCGCACGCTTGCATTTGGCATGAGTCTCCACTGCATTAAAAGCAAATTGTTTTTCATCATGTGAATATACAAACAAATTAGGAGCAGTAGTTAACTCAGCTCTTCAAACCTGTTCAATGAGAGCAATACCATCTTAACTGTGGCTTCAACTGCACATTCCCATTGACTGCAGTAATCTGTCACCTCCTTTCTCATCCATTAGCTAACCAACATTCATGGTCGCTGCCTCTGCTGTCCTTTGAGGGAGAGAGCCAAACACTCACAATGCTTCGAAAGAAAATGGAATGTCTCATCTATGATTTAAATGTACAACTCTTAATTCCATATTCACTCACAAGAGGGAACATCCTCTTTACATTCATTCTGTCAAGAACCCTTAAGCACTTGTTTTCCAATCAGACACCTCTATTCTTTACTGCAGCTAGTGTAAGCCCAGCCTATCCAACCTTTCCTCATAAGCCAAACCACCCATTGCAAGTGTCAGTCTACTAATCCCTTCTTCTTTGGATTGTTATATTTCCTGCAGTCATACAGAGAGCTGTAGCTTTCAATACTCCTTTAAAACACATTGGATAAATTATCTGAAATCTATCATGAGATTGGTGGCTGGATTTTTCTTTTCTTTTTCAATTATTTTTATTGATTTCTTACATAAAAGAATACAGAGTACAGGAGGATATATATTATATATCAATTACAATATATTTAAATCACACTTATAGTCTCATTACCCCATATTAATGTAAATTAAATTGATCATAATATTGAAAAGTAGTAATTTTATTATACAAAAAAAATCCAAACCCACTGCCAAAAAATGCTGTTTGGTAAAGAAAGAAAAAAGGGAAAAATCCTTATCATATAGTAAAGCATATTATTAGCCAACATCTGTACATAATAACAAATCAAAGATTTTGACAATAATTCAAAAATGGTCCCCACAATGTTAGAAAGTCTTGTCTAAGTCTTTTTTTTAATCTTTTTCTTGTGCAGTTATTAAGAGATTGGGAGGTTTAAATTAAATATGTTACTCGGAGTCTGTGTCTGTATACGCTAA
Organism: Mobula birostris; assembly: GCF_030028105.1. Classification (NCBI taxonomy): domain Eukaryota; kingdom Metazoa; phylum Chordata; class Chondrichthyes; order Myliobatiformes; family Myliobatidae; genus Mobula; species Mobula birostris. Next base: position 138,385,012 of record NC_092374.1, on the reverse strand, counting down.
TTGTTATTAATGTAATCCTGATCTCTTTGTATCATTATCACTGTTATGTTTATCAATTTGAAACGCAATAAAAAAGATTGAAAAAGAAAAGAAAGTCTTGTCTAGATTCAGAAATTGAACAACGAATCTTCTCTAAATTTAAGCATGACATAACACCATTTAACTATTGAATTTTTTAGCCAAGAAATTTGGTGCTCTTAACGATCTCAACGGAGGAGCCATCAATGTTCAGTGGAGGGTGGTTGCTCCATGCTTTTGTTCACATTCAGAGACAGGTTGTTGGCTCTGCACCAGTCTGTTAGCCGCTGCACCTCCTCTCTAAATTCTGACTCGTAGTTCTTGCTGATGAAACCTACCACAGTTGTGTCATTTGGCAAACTTGATGATGTGATTCGAGCTGTGTATTGCTGCATGGTCGTGGGTCAGCAGAGTAAACAGCAGTGGACTGAGCACACAGCCCTGGGGGGACAACTGCTCAAACGAAAAGAGACTTCCTCCCACAAACAAATCCTGGAAGCATTTAATACCCAGTCTATCCCAGTCTTTGAAAACTACATCAGTCATAGAAGGTTTAAAAAAAAGTTAGAAAAAATGGGACTTGAAAGAGAAAATCTCAATAAACCAAAATATTTTCTAAATTGTACCCAGATCTTCAAAGTATGTTTAACTACAAAACTATCAGCTAGTTTACTTTAAAATAAAGGAATTGAGGATCCGAGATTAGATTAGATTAGATTATGAGGATACTTAGTCCTCGTTTATTGTCATTTAGAAATGCATGCATTAAAAAATGATACAATGTTCCTCCAGAGTGATATAACAGAAACACAGGACAAACCAAGACCAAAACTGACAAAAAACACATAATTATAACATATAGTTACAACAGTGCAAAGCAATACGGTAATTTGATAAAGTGCAGACCATGGGCATGGTAAAAAAAAGTCTCAAAGTTCTGATAGCCCCATCATCTCACGCAGATAGCAGAAGGGAGAAACTCTCCCTGCCATGAACCTCCAAGTGCCGACAACTTGCTGATGCATTGGAAGCACCCGACCGCAGCCGACTCTGAGTCCGTCGAAAACTTTGAGCCTCTCACCAGCCCTCTAGCACCGAGCACCATCCTCTGCCGAACGCTTTGACCCCGCCCCGGCTGCCGAGCAACAAGCAAAGCCGAGGACTCAGGGCCTTCTCCTCCGGAGATTCTGGACCACACAGTAGCAGCAGCAGCGAAGCAGGCATTTCAGAAGTTTCACCAGATGTTCCTCCGTGCTCTCACGTCTGTCTCCATCAAATCAGAATTGTGCACGGCACCCTACTTGACAGATAACAGACATCATTACCGGAGTGGCCGTGCGAGCGCAAGAAGAGAGATGATAGAAAATTTATTAACAGAGCTAGCTTCTAAAGAAACCCAAACCGGACGGTCCGCTCGGTTGATATAATATGACCAAAATGTAAGGTTCTGTATATTGACTGCCCGGTAAGGCTGGATTTTTAATACTCAAGCAGAATGTGGTCTCTCTTAAAAGACAAAATGTAAACACATTTATTAATGCCAGAGCCTGTTTCCAAATGGAATATTTTAGAGGCATTTATACTGGTGGGTAGATCTCTGGTGTTCATTTAAACCATTACTTCCTGTCATTCCCAGATTAATTGCAGCTGAAAATATAGATGATGACAGATTCAAAATCTTAGGAGAATATGATAAACTGGTTGTTAGGAATTCTGTAAGTTAGCCAAAGGAGGGTCTCTCCTCTCATTTTAAATGTAACCTTTTAATGAAGGCATAGCAACACACATAAAAGTTGCTGGTGAACGCAGCAGGCCAGGCAGCATCTCTAGGAAGAGATGCAGTCGAGGTTTCAGGCCAAGACCCTTCGTCAGGACTAACTGAAGGAAGAGTGAGTAAGGGATTTGAAAGTTGGAGGGGGGGAGGGAGATCCAAAATGATAGGAGAAGACAGGAGGGGGAGGGATGGAGCCAAGAGCTGGACAGGTGATTGGCAAAAGGGATACGAGAGGATCATGGGACAGGAGGTCCGGGAAGAAAGACGGGGGGGAGGACCCAGAGGATGGGCAAGGGGTATATTCAGAGGGACAGAGGGAGAAAAAGGAGAGTGAGAGAAAGAATGTGTGTATAAAAATAAGTAACAGATGGGGTACGAGGGGGAGGTGGGGCATTAGGATCATTTTGGATCTCCCCCTCCCCCTCCCCCTCCAACTTTCAAATCCCTTACACACTCTTCCTTCAGTTAGTCCTGACGAAGGGTCTCGGCCTGAAACGTTGACTGCACCTCTTCCTAGAGATGCTGCCTGGCCTGCTGCGTTCACCAGCAACTTTTATGTGTGTTGCTTGAATTTCCAGCATCTGCAGAATTCCTGTTGTTTGCGTTTAATGAAGGCATAGTTATGCTCAAAAGTTTCATTAGATGCAGATCAGCCAGTTGATTTTTTGTAAGCCAACTATGCAACCAACAGGAGAAAGCACATCAAGGAATCCCCTTCCTCAATGGCAGCACAGGTCCAAAGGCAGGGATGAAACACTTGTAACTACCTTCAACCAAAGTATCCAGTGGATTATTGAATATATGTTGCTGTCATTGGAGCTCCATAATTTCAGAAACTCCTTAGGGTGTTATCCAACTACATTCAGCTGCATCACTGACCACCTCTCTTTTGCAGAAATGGGGATGATCACAGATGATGACTCAATTATCAGCTCCAGTGGTATGCTGCAGCAATTGGTATCATGCTCTCACCTGTTTTCAGTTTAGAAAAATAGAGGGCCATGGGTAACCCTAGGTAATTTCTAAAGTAAGTACATGTTCGGCACAGCAGTGTGGGCTGAAGGGCTTGTATTGTGCTGTAGATTTTCTATGCTTCTTACATAATATGGACTTGGATGCCTCAGACATGGTTGCTAAATTTGCAAATGGTGAAAATAAGCCAGAGCAGAAGTTATATAGAGGACATAAGAAGCTTTGAAAGTTTTGGATAGGGTAAGTGAATTGGCAAAGGTCTGACAAAAGAAGCATAAAGCATATAGTGTGAAAATGCGAAACCATCTGTTTTAATAGGGAAAAATAAAAATAATTACATAAATAATGAAAGATTGCAAAATTCGGAGATGCATAGGCTTCAGGGCTTCATAGTGCATGACTCATAAAAGTGCAGTATTCTAGTATGGCAAGTAATTAAGAAAACTAACCGAATATTATTATTTATTGCAAGGGGAAGTGAATTCAAAAGCAGGGATGTTACGCTTCAATAAATAGGGCTGCAGCGAGGAGGCCACATCCAGGTTACTCTGTACAGTATTGGTCTTTTTATTTAAGAAAAAATTTTCAAAGGAAGCAGTTCAAGGACAGATGGAATTTCTATTGCAAGGACTGAAATACAAAAATAAATAAGTTTTGCCACAATTCTGCAGGACATCTGAGAGGCCAGGAATTTTGCAATCTGTAAGTAAATGATTATTCTTCATGTAGGGCCACTTGGGCAAAATTACTTTCCACTGAGAGCCACATTAACTAGTAAATTTACACACTCCTTAGGGTTACCTAGTAGTATAATTTTACAAGAGTTGTTCATGTAACAAAATCAAAGACTGCTTGTTGGAAGAAATTATGTTTTTATTTTATAAACTGAAAATGTATCAAACCAAAAATTCACTTAAGTAAATACATTTTAAGAGTAATATTACTTTTATACAGCAAATATACATTGTTATATTTGATTAAATGATATTCACCAGTAAGTAAGCATACTCACACTCTCATGCATGTCCTTGCACAGACTTGTTGGGGTCATCTATTGCATCCGGTGCTCCCGGTGCGGCCTCCTCTATATCGGTGAAACCCGACGCAGATTGGGGGACCGCTTCATTGAGCACCTCCGCTCCATCCGCCAAAACAGACAGGATCTCCCAGTAGCCACCCACTTCAACTCTGCTTCCCACTCCCATTCGGACATGTCCATACATGGGCTCCTCTACTGCCATGATGAGGCTAAACTCAGGTTGGAGGAGCAACACCTCATATATACCGTCTAGGTAGTCTCCAGCCCCTTGGTATGAACATAGAATTCTCCAACTTCTGGTAATTCCCTCCCCCTCCCTTCCCTTATCCCCATTTCACTCTGTCCCCTCCCCTAGCTGCCTATCACCTCCCTCATGGTTCCACCTCCTTCTACTACCCATTGTGTTTTCCCGTATTCCTTCTTCACCTTTCCTGCCTATCCCCTCCCCGCTTCCTTTCCCCCACACCTTTACCTTTCCCCTTACTGGTTTTTCACCTGGAACTACCAGCCTTCTCCTTCCCACCCTCCCCCCACCTTCTTTATAGGGCCTCTGCCCCTTCCCCCTACAGTCCAGGCGAAGGGTTCCGGCCCGAAACATCGACCGATCTTTTCCATGGATGCTGCTCGGCCTGCTGAGTTCCTCCAGCGTGTTGTGAGGGATAGTAGAGTTTCTAGGTACCGAAGAATTCATCAATCCATTGATTATTGTAAATAAAGCTGTGATGGCAGAATAGAAAATGAAACACAGCAGCTTTTGAATTTTCAATTGAAGTTTACAAATGCATTTCAGAAGTTTGCTAATGACAGCAAAGCCTAGCAAATTTTTTCCAGCAATGCAAGTGTAAACTTTTGCCCAAAAAGGTCAGATACTTTCGGTGTCTGCACGTTATATAGCTGGCTTTTCTCCCTATCCCTTCAGTGCTGCTCTGTACAGTATGAAATAACTTCTAACCCTCCCCCACCACCCCCCCCATTCTTAAGAACTGTGGATATGAAGGTTAACATTCTTTAGGCTCCTTGATTATTTTGTGTATCTATATATGACAATTCATTGTTCTTTGTACAATACCTCAAGGGACCTCCACTGTTGATACCTTTCCACCATTTAGAACATAGTCTAGTTCAGTGGGGTGAACATTAAAATTTATTGTCTAGTAATTGTTCCCATTAGATCAACATATTAATATTCCTTTGTAATTTAATGCTTCTATCAACACTCTTCAAATAATATACATCAGTTAATAGTTACAATAGAAACTTTTGCAATCTAATCAAGACTGCAAAGCATCCCTCTCATTCAAAATGCTTCTGAAGTGCTTGGGTCTCACTACTACAAGCTGATTCTTTGAACTTCCTAGGTATCATGGAAATTATCTGTCATTAAAGTGATATAAAATTTTCTATGCAGGCAGCATGTTTTTCTCAGCAGCCCTTACCCCTCTGAGAAAAAGTCACTCTCTGCACACAGCTAACAGGGTTTTGAGGAAGAAATAACTCTCTTCAAGTCCGCTGATAATTCAAAATAAAACAAAGTGCAAGACAGCTATAATACGGAATGAAGTTAATTATTGGTGTTAGGGAAGAGGGATGCCACTTTTCCTCTGTTAAGGGAATTACTTGTGTATATATCAATTCACAGATGAACTGAATGAGAGCGTGAAAATAAATGCCAGAGTAGCAGTGGAGTGGAATTGGATAGTGCCTGGATGAAAGGATAACCTATTAACCTGTGAGTTGTGGTTCCCATGGAAACAGCAAGGTCACTATGTGTTACCTGTTTCTTTAATGATCACAGCATGCACCCAGTATTAACTTCAGTAATGTCCAGTATTGTTAATGGAGATGTGTCACAAATTATTCCAACAAAATATTAAGATTTTCTAGTGTTGCACTGGAGGCTTTGGTGGAAGAGGAACTGAGGAAATGGGCAATCACAAAGGGCCATTTGCCCTTACTAGTCAAATTCAGAGAAGGCCCTAAGGAAGGATCCAATAAATATGGCATTATATATCAGAAGTCAAACTCCCAGGATGTGAATGCAGTATTATGAAAAATTCAATAACCTCATGCATATAGATATGATAAGTGAGTTTATCTCTCATTCCATTGCCTGTACTACAAGCCTTGCCAATGCTCATCATTCATTCGGCTGCAATCTCTATGCACCAAGGCACACTGCTGACAACCACAGCCTCGCTTCACCTTCATGCTGTAGCACTGAATAAAGCCTCATATCCACATCTCACATATGCACACATATCCAGCTACTCAGTTTTAGCAATCACATTATTCAATTACATGTTGAATTGACACACTTCTATCTTGCAAAACAAAATGCAGCAGAAAATCAGAGGATTTTCAACGCTGCAAGCCTTATAACCAACACTCACAACACGCTGGAGGAACTCAGCAGGTCAGGACGAAGGGTGCCGTCCCGAAACGTTGACTGATTATTTCCACGGATGCTGCTGGACCTGCTGAGTTCCTCCAGCGTGTTGTGAGTGTTGCTTTGACCCCAGCATCTGCAGAGTATTTTGTGTTTAAGCCTTATAACCTGCAGCAGACAGTCCTTACCAGGACTTGATCAACTGTTGCCCAAACCACAATCAGGGTTGGGTGAAACTATAGCAAAAGCAAACTATATCCTCCTCTTAACTGCCCATCCATTGTATTTTTTATATGCATTCAAGTGATGTTGTCTTTGCAGACTGAGCTAGCATTTGATTACCCTTCCCTTCCTAAACTGTCTTTGAGAAGGTGATAGTGAACTGCCTTTTTGAACCAATGCAGTCTTTGAGATGTGGATATGCACACAATGTTGCTAGGGTTCAAGGATAAAATCCCAAGATTTAAAAGAAGCAAACATATATTTCCAAGTCAGAATTGCTTGTAGCTTGGAGAATAACTTCCAGGTTTTGTCATCAGTGATGCTGCTGAAGATAGTGGGGCCAAGGACACTATCCTGAGGAGCTTCTGGAGAGATGTCCTGTGGCTGAAAAGATTGACCATCTGCAACAATTTTCCTTGCTTCAAACTAGTGGAGGGTTTTCTACTGAGTCTTTGATGCCACACCTGATCATATTCAGGGCCCAAACCGTCCTTCCAGGTGAGGCAACATTTCACTTGTGAAACTGCTGGGGTTGTTTTGCTCTGGATGTGCCCTCTACATTGATGACATCCATAGTAAATTAGCTGACTGCTACATTGAGCTCCTCCTCATGATCCATCTGCCACAATTGGGACTTCCCATTGGCCAACCATTTTAATTCTAATTCCCATTCCCATTGCAATGTGTCAGTCTATGGCCTCCGATGAAGCCAGCCTCAGGGCGGAGGAATATCACTTTATATTCCATCTACCTAGCCTCCAAACTGATGACATGAATATCGACTTCTTCCGGTAACCAAATTCCACCCCACCCACCCCATTTCCCACTCAGACTTATCACTTCTCCTCACCTGCCTATTACCTGGGTCCCCTCCTCCTTTCCTTTCTCCAATGGTCCACTCTCTTCTCCTCGCGCTTGACTTTTCCCACAGACTTAGCTTCACCTTTTTATTCTGGCATCGTCCCCCTTCCTTCTTAGTCCTGAATAAGGGTCTAGGCCTGAAACATTGATTGATTATGTATTTCTACAGATGCTGCCTGACCTGCTGAGTTCCTCCAGCATTTTGTATGTGCTGCACCAGATCAAATACTGCTTTCATATCAAGGACAATTACTCTCACCTCACCTCTGGTGTTTAGCTCTTTGTCCATGTTTGCACCAAGTCATTAACAAGCTCAGGAGCTGAATGGTTTTGGCCGAATCCAAACGGAGCTTCTGTGAGCACATGGTTACCATGCAAATTCCTCTGGATAACACTGTCTGTTATCTCTTCCATCACATTGCTGATGATCAAAGGTGGACGAATAGGTGGCAACTGGCCCAGTTGAATTCATCCTGCATGCATCCTAGAAGCTACAAATTACTTGATCATCCATTACTAACATTCACCCATCGATCAGCACAACTCTAATCTTGGCCTTTCTCCTTTAATAGAGTCCTAAAACATGGAAACAAAGCCCACTAAATTTAAATCAAATTCAAGTCGTTTTATTATCAGGGTATGTACATGTCACTATACTACCATGAGATTCATTTTCTTGCAGATATTTGCAGGAAAATAAAGAAATACAATAGAATTTATGAAAAAATATACATAGTAAAGACTGACAAACAACCAAGCAACTACACTAAATATGAAGCACTTACTTACACTAATCCCAGTCTAGCCAGTTTTATTCTTTCTTCATTTCCATGAACTCCCTGCAGATTTTACCAGTCAAAGTCACCGGGGAGAATTTACAATGAAAATTGATCTATGATCTGCCCAGTTTTTGGGATGTGAGTCCCTGGGGCACCCAGATGTAATACACCTGTTTGCAGGAAGAAGATACCAACATCACACAGATAACACTGAAAATCAGGATGGATTTCAGGTGGCCAAAACTGTGAGGCAACACTTTTATTAGCTGAATGACTGGTCTCACAGGAACTAGCCACAGATGGAATTATACACATGGAACTACTTTGCAGCTATTGGAAAGTCTGGCTGGCATGTCAAAGAAATTGAAGATTATAACAACAAATTTAAGTTTAAAAATGCCACCTAAAATGAACAAGGAATACTTTTAAATAATTAAATCCATTACTTCCCATTCAGATGTTTTTATTTAAATTGTAATTTACCTTATTCCTATCTGTCAGCAAACTTGGAACTTCTGTGTTCAGCTATGCATGCAGCAAAGTCTGAAGCTTGCTAACATTTATGTAGCACTGCTATTTCACTGCAGAACTACTGACAAAGTCCAGCAAAATCAATATTCCATTGCATATTGCTATCAGTCTCAACAGATCATAATAATATTCAAGTTATTGCCCTAAATAATGGAGGTTACTTTCAGAAAATAGCTGATTTATTTATTGTATGATTAACTCACATTTCCTAGGCTATCACTTCCGTATTCAGATTAGACAAGGCAAACTAAAATTATAAATGGCTCACAAGAATATGAAGGCCACAAGAAGTTTCCTGAGTGAGGATATAGAAAAAAGAGTGATGTAAACAGGTTAATTTCCCTGGTCAGTAAACTAACAATATACAATATTATTTTACAAGGAATCCCACTTCAATATTTTTTTCTCACTTCATTTATTCTAAAACTCACTTCATTTATTTCTGAAAACTAGAATACTGGAGAATTCCTGAACTTCTCATCTATGAGCAGAGGAAATTAATTCTATTTTGCTGTATATCATAAAATTATGTTCACTTTCACTATTTGCCAAATTAATTGATGAAGTTATTAATTCCTTTCCTGGAATTTTAATTTTTAATTCAGAAATAAGCAAAAAACACTACTTAAATCTCCAGCAGGATTGGAGAAGAAAAGAAATTTCAAATATTGCGTCAAATTTGTTCCAGTGCATATTATCATATACAGTAGGTGCATAGTCTCTATGTTTTATATTTGCATTTAATTGAGAGAAAACATATGAATGCATCTATAAGTCTGCTGCAAATATTGAACAGATTAGATTAGATTATGAGGGCACTCAATCCTCGTTTATTGTCATTTAGAAATGCATGCATTAAAAAATGATACAACGTTCACCCAGAATGATATCAAAAGAAAACACAGGACAAACCAAGACTAAAACTTACAAAACCACATAATTATAACATATAGTTACAACAGTGCAAAGTTATACCATAATTTCATAAAGAGCAGACCAAGGGCACGGTAAAAAAAAGTCTCAAGTCCTGATAGCCTCATCATCTCATGCAGGCGGCAGAAGGGAGGAACTCTCCCCGCCATGAACCTCCAAGCGCCGCAAGCTTGCCAATGCAGCACCATTGGAAGCACCCGACCACAGCGGACTCTAGGTCCGTCCGAATACGTCGAGCCTCCGACCAGCCCCTCCGACACAGACTCTCTGAACACCATCCCCTGCCAAGTACTTCGACCCCACCCTGGCCGCCGAACAACAAGCAAAGCTGAGGATTCGGGGCCTTCCCCTGCGGAGATTCTGGACCACACTGTAGCAGAAGCAGGCATTTCAGAAGTTTCACCAGATGTTCCTCCGTGCTCTCACGTCCGTCTCCATCAAATCAGGATTGTGTACGGCACCCTACTTGACAAATAACAGACATCACCACTGGAGTGGCCGCTGCGAGCTGCGTTGTGCCACCATCTTCTCCTCCAAATAGGAAGCTTGCTTGGAAGGTTTGTTTAGGAAAAAATACTGTACTAACCTCTGCAGAGAAGGCGAGAAAACATAGACAGCTATCTAAACAATGACACATGACTTTGTTGGAAATTTAAAGAATTAATGTTCCTGACTGTTAGTAGAAGAAGACAAAAGGTGACCTGATAGACATATAAGAGGCATAGATAGAGTAGATGGTCATAATCATCTTCCCATGAGAGAAAAGGGGTTTAAGGTGTTTTAAAGGAGATATGAGGCCAAAGTTTTTTTTATACTTAGGGTGATTAATATAAGGAACACAGTGCCTAACAAGGTGGTTGAATCAGTTACAGTCACTGCATTTAACAGACATTTAGACAGGCACTTAAATTGGCAAGACATAGCAGGATGCGGTTCTGATGCAGGCACGTGGAATGAGTAAAGACAGGCAAAGAGTTGACACAGACATGGTGGACGAAAGGTCTGTTTCAGTGCTGTACGATTTTATGACTCTGTAAAACAGTAGCAGGAAAGGCCATTCAACCTTTTTGTGTATACTATGACAATCAGTAAGATAGCTCTGTCTTGTGATTCCCTTAATATTTAAAAATCTATCACCTTCGTTTTTGGACATACTTAGCAGTTGAGTCTTTGAAGTTGTGAATCCCAAGGATTCACCACTTTTTGGATGGAGCAATTTTGTCTCACGGCTCTATTGAATGACTTTGAGAGTGTGACCCTATTTTGACCATCCCTTTAACTCCTCAAATGCTGTCTGACCCACTGAGTTCTTGAGCAGTTTGCTTGTTGCTTTCTATTCCAGCATCTGCAGTCTCTTGTATCCCTTATCTAATCAGCATTTATTATCAAGGCCCTCGGGAATTCTATATGTTTAATGAGATCTACACATCATTTGAAAATCAGAATAATTGTTAAACATTAGAAAATTTGTTGTACTAATTACATTTTACATTGCAAACATAAATGCGCTGAGAGTTTTCTCTCTTTGAAAGTAAATGTTTAATTACTTATCTTGTGTGTGTACAGTGATTAGCGATTTTTGACTAGTTTCTGTCATTGTTTCAATCCTAGCTGTGTATTTATTTCTAATATATCAGCTCAGTGATATATAGATGTTATAACCTCCTGACTTAACTCATAACTGCTCTGTGACATTTCAACAATAGTTGATTCGAATTCAGCATCAGATATAGATTTATCATCATTATTGATCACTTAAGTAGCTTTGAATTTATGATCATCTCATCAAGAAGGACATTAAAACTTAAAACATAAAACTCCCAAAAATATTGTGGATTTTGGTTCACTGTCAGTGTCTAATTATGCTAGTGTTATATTTGCAGCAAAGATCCACTCTCAGTTCTTCAACAATACAGTCTTCTGTCATACAAGCATCTACAATTGTTGTTGAATGATCATCAACAGGAACAGGGAATGTATAAGCCCTTGGATAAAAATTGACATCTACTTGTTGAAATCGTCATTTCAGTTTCTTTCACGAATTTGCAGTGGTAGCTCAGATGATATTGCTCTGGTATTAAAAAAACTGTGGACCCAATACAACTTCTTCCAAATCTTTATCAATGTTTCTACAATGCACAAAACTCCTGGTAATAGTTTTCCTGCAGATGCTGCCAGTGTTTCGATGTAGCTTAATTAGAATCAATTTTCTCCGAACAGTGTTTTGTGTACAATTCAAACCTGTGATTTTAGAAAGAAGGAAGGTCTGCATTTGAACACTCATCTGTGTTTGTCCACCCTCTCAGGATTGTGTTTGTTGCTTCAGTGGCACACTTTGGATTGTTATTTGTGAAATCACTGTGACTCTGGCTGTGAAATTCTTGCCTGCACATTTCAGTGTACAACTTGTACTTTCACTAAGGTACAAAGTCCATGTTGACTTTCACCAAAAAGATACCTAGAGTTTGCCCTTGGACAGAGCATGGGCGGTTACATTTTGCTTGATGAGCAATGTTCAGTGATGAAATCATGCTGTCTTGTCTGACATTACAAGCAGTCACCAGGGTACAACAGGGTTCAGTTCTCAAGATCTGTTCATAAACTGAACAGTTTGTAAGTTGGAAATGGACAAAAACACAGAAACAGCTGTGGCAGGAGAGCAAGCAGACCTGAGGAGAGCCCCCACCAACTGGTTTCACTCATTCAAATAAGTGAGCAAGCTGGTCGGCAGAGTACCCCCAGCTCTGCTCATCTCAACTTAACCCCTAATTGTTACAGTTCAATTGGGGATTGGGGTTTGTGAGCATGTGAGGAAAGCATGAGGTGATGCCCCATTCCTTTCCTTTCTGGCCGAAAATATCTGCAGCAGCTGGCAAATCCATCTTGCTGGTCTTTCAAACACTAATCGGCCACAGTTTCTGTTTTGTAACAAAAATTAAGGATCTTTCCAGTTGCAACTGACAGTATTTCCTCACACCAAAGTTAATCACTAAATCCTCTTTAAATTTATGTGTTATTGTGTATTTAATATTTTAGTAATATTTAACATATAATTAAGTAATATTTAGTAAATATATTGTTTGATTAAGCATTTTTGGTTGTTATGTAATTCGTTATAGGTTACATGTAAAAGTATGTGAGTGGCGTATGTCATTTCGGCACTAGTCTTCAGGCTGTTGATGAAGAATCTGATAATGATGAAAGTGACACTGGACTGAGTGGTCTTGTGCATTACTATCTGAAAACTAACTACAGACAAGGAATATGGCGTACACCAGAAGTGAACAGCAAATTAATCTATATCTATAGCTAGGGTGCCTAAGACTCTGCACAGTCTTGTATTTGTCAACGTGGAAGGTAGAGCGAGCCTGGTGGGAGCAAAGGATGTAGGGATTGACGAGGATGGAGTGTTACGGGAGGGGTGCGAGACAGGGTAGTAGACGAGGAATGCCAGGGGTGGGTGGTGCAGGTGCAGACACACCAGCCCTGAGACACCAGGTAGGTCATTTAATTCCAAACAATTGATTTACTAATCATTACCAAATGTCTCTCAGGTGCTTCTCGCTCCCTCTCTCTTCTCCTCTCCGTTCCCCTTTTCTTAACCATGATTCCTCTGACCCTGCCCCTTTCCCACTCTCAGTCCATAATAGGGACCCATATCAGAATCAGATTTATCATCACTCACATATGTCATGAAATTTGTTTTTATTTGCAACAGAAGTACAGTGCGATAAATAAAATTGCCATAGTAATTTGCAAAGATCTTAGGCACCCTAGCCATATACGTATACGTGTGCCTAAGACTTTTGCACAGTACTGCAATTCATTACAGATTTAATGTAAGAGTACGTGAATGGCTTACATCATTACACCTCCGTATTATAAATGTGTGCCTCAATTAAAATAAGAAAACAAAACATACTCATTCTCCCAGTCTCCCCGCATTTTTCTTTTGATTAGTTTTGTTATGGAGTTATACAATGTAACAATTACATTCACTATTCTTAAACAAGTAATGTGACTGATGAATCATATCTTAAAGCACTGCATCTTTGTTTCTCAGACTGTGCTTACTTTGATCAAATATATTCTGTTGCAATACCACTTTACATTATCTTTAAAAGTAGGTGCTACAGAGATATCCATATCATTCAGTCAGAAAAGAATCTGAAAGCTCTGCAATTTGGTCGGTTGGTTTTCATAGTAGTTCAACTTTAGCTTTAACAATTTTCAATTAGCTTCTACCTTTTGATAAAGTGACAGCAGCCTTGGTTGTACAATGGCACACTAGAATCATATCAATTTCACTTGTCAGTTCAACTCTTCTAAAACATACGGATTACTATCTGTACTGATACGAACATGAGCAGGCGTTGGCCAATAGCCCCCTTGGTCCTGTTCTACCATTCAATCATATCACAATGATTCAATCTCTCTGTCTCTCCCTCCCTCATCTTTTCATAGCCTTCGACTTCCTTGTACTATAAATGATTGTCAATCTCCACCTTGAATATATTCCTTGTTTCCACTTCCACAGCTCTCTAAACTACAGCATTTCAAAGGTTCACAACTCAGTAAGAGGTAGAATTCCTCCTCACACCTAGAAGTTGAACAAACGTGCAATTTTCTTTCCCCTCTAGAACTCTGGAGATGTGGAAGGCAAGTTTTTCTCTCAACACAATGCTATAAATGCCTGGAGGGTTGTAAGTATTATGAACACATTGCCAGGGAAGTGGTAGCAGTAGGTATGACAGCAACATTTAAGAGACATTTAGAGAGGCATGTGAACAAGCTAGAAACTGGGGGATATCTAGGCTCAAAACTTTGATTGTTTTTGTAAGTAAGTCTTATTCCTCACCAAGGTTAAATGACTGAACTGGGTGCCGTGAGTTATGAGCATTCTTCCCATATGGGTATAATTTGCGGTTGTGTTGATCCGCAACTCTAATAACTTGTTGTTAATCAAGATTATGACCTGAAAGTTCTGATGTCTTATAGCATGGTGTAGATATTTCACAAAGAAGGTTGTGTATCATCAGTAACAGCTCTCATCTTTGTGCCATATTGTGAGGAAACTGTCTTCTCTACAGTGGTGTTATATTAGGGAAAGTAAGTGTTTTATGTTTAGGTTTGCAAGCTGTAAAAATTGGTACATTGATTTATTATTGTCACATGCACTCAGGTACAGTGAAAAACTTGTATACCATTCATACAGATCAATTTGTTACAATAGTGTTTTGAGGTAGTACAAGGTAAAGCAATAACAGTGCAGAATAAAGTTTTACAGTTACAGAGAAAGTACAGTGAAGATTGTGAGGTGAAGAGTCCACTTTATTGTAGTAGGAAACTGTTCAATCATCTTGTAACAGCAGGATAGAAGCTGTCCTTAAGCTTGGTGGTATGTGCTTTCCGGCATTTGTATCTTCTGCCTGATAGGAAAGGAGGAGGAGAGAATGTCTGAGGTGTGGTGAGGGCCGTTGGCACATATCCCTGTGTGAGTAGCAATATATGAAAGCTGTATATGGATGGAACTTTATGCATTTTCTAAACCAACATGTGTTTCAAACTAGGTGAAGAATAATAATAATCTGTTATAAACAAACTTTATTATTTATCCCCACTAAGAAATACAGTGCATACCTTTAAAATGCTTAGAGGGGAGACTACACTTTGGATTAGATACTTCATAAGATTATTATACTTGTTAACATTACACCTCAGTTGTGCTTTCACCTTTTATGGGAGTGGCACTGCTGATAGATCTAGTGCCTCACAACAGTCTGAGTGATGGAAGGAATTTCTTTGATTGCACTCGTGTCCTCCTACATTTCAAAATATGCGGGTGGCTAAATTGGCCCTAGTGTATAAATGAGTTATAGAATCTGGGAGAATTTGAGGGGACTATGGGGAGGGTAAAATGGGATGGTCATTGGCTCAGTCTAAATGAGTACTTGATGATCTGTGCAAATTCAGTGAGACAAAAAATAGAAGCTCAGGTGGACTATAAGGTTGGCAAGGATCTGGTGGACGGAAGGGCCCATTTCTAAGCCATACAACTCTATATCTCTATGGACGTAACCAAGTAAGTTAGCCTTGAGGGTGAATGTGTGTCGTGTATTAAGGATAATTTGGTTGAACAATGGTTTGATCAACCAGTGTGGGCTTATTTTGTGGAAGAATGTATAAAAAATCTGCAGATGCTGGCAATTTGAAGTAAAAGCAGAAAATGCTGAAAACACTCAGCAAGTCGGGCAGTATCTGTGGAAAGAGAAGCAGTTAATGTGTCAGTTCCAGGACTCCTTAATCTTGGAAAGAACGGAAGACAATTTAGTTTTCAGTAGGAGTGGCAGCAACCTGGTACACCAAGCCAAAGGCTCATTCATGGATCTAGCAAAGATATCCACTTTTGCCCTACCAAGAACATGGCAGTAACAACAGAGAAGTACCGCGAAGTAAGGCCAAATAGAAAGCAAGCACAACATTGTTGTGTACTGTATGTTAATAACAGTAAAGCAGCATGGTTTATCACGATCTGTTTCTAAATTTTCCATATAGATTGTAGTCTTCATTGATGTGGCTGCCAGAACATCAGTCACATTTCCCAGTAAAACAATGCACTGTTTCAGTGTTCATGACTGACACAAAATAGTCATTCAAAGCCTCGGCCATTTCCTAATTATCCAGTATTCTCGTCCTCCAAGGGACCTGTGTTCACTTTAGCCACTTTTTTCCGCTTCATACAATTATAAAAACTTTTACTACCTGTTTTTATATTTTGTGCTAGTTTATTTCCATAATCTATCTTCACTTTCTTTATTGCTTATTTAGTGGTTCTTTGTTGCTACTTAAAGTTTTCCCAATCTTCCAGTTTCCCACTACCCTTGGCGACTTTGTACACAAGAACTTTCAGTTTGATGCCTTCTTTTATTTCCTTAGTTATCCAAGGCTGGCTTTCCCCACCCTTACAGTTCTTGTTTTTAAATGGAATATACTTTTGTTGAGCACCGTGAAAAATCTCTTTGAAAGTCTTCCACTGTTCCTCAACCATCCCACCACATAGCCTGTGTTCCCAGTCTACACTAGCCAAATCCTCCTCATCCCATTGTAGTCTCCATTGTTTGGGCATAATACACTGGTTTTCGATTGAACTATTGCACCCTCCATTTGTGTGAGAAATTCAATCATACTGTTATCACTCTTTCCAAGGGGATCCCTAACTACAAGATCACTAATTTTATCTGTCTCATTGCACAGGACCAGATCTAAGATAGCACGTTCTCTTGTAGGTTCAATAACATCCTGTTCAAGAAATCTATCACAAATGCATTCTATGAAGTCCTCCTCAAGACTGCCTCAACCAACTTGATTCACCCAATCAGAATCAGAAATATCAGAATCAGAATCAGTTTATTATCACTGGCATGTGACGTGAAATTTGTTAACTTAGCAGCAGCAGTTCAATGCAATGCATAATCTAGAAGAGAGAGAGAAAAAAAATAAAACATAATAAATAAACAAGTAAATCAATTACATATATTAAATAGATTATTTTAAAAATGTGCAAAAACAGAAATATTGTATATTAAAAGAAGTGAGGTAGTGTCCAAAACTTTAAAGTCCATTTAGGAATCGGATGGCAGAGGGGAAGAAGCTGGTCCTTAATCGCTGAGTGTGTGCCTTCGGGCTTCTGTACCTCCTACCTGTTGGTAACAGTGAGAAAAGGGCATGCCCTGGGTGCTGGAGGTCTTTAATAATGGACCCTGCCTTTCTGAGACAATGCTTCCTAAAGATGTCCTGGATACTTTGTAGGCTAGTACCCAAGATGGAGATGACTAAATTTACAACCCGCTGCAGCTTCTTTCAGTCCTGTGCAGTTGCCCCTCCATACCAGACAGTGGTGCAGCCTGTCAGAATGCTCTCCATGGTACAACTATAGAAGTTTTTGAGCGTATTTGTTGACATGCCGAATCGCTTCAAACTCCTAATAAAGTATAGCCACTGTCTTGCCTTCTTCATGACTACATCAATATGCTGGGACCAGGTTAGATCCTCAGAGATCTTGACACCCAGGAACTTGAAGCTGCTCACTCTATCTACTTCTGATCCCTCAATGAGGATTGGTACATGTTCCTTTGTCTTACCCTTCAGGCCACAATCATTTCCTTCGTCTTACTGACATTGAATGCCAGGTTGTTGCTGTGGCACCATTCCACTAGTTGGCATATCTCACTCCTGTACTCCCCTTCGTCACCACCTGAGATTCTAGCAATAATGGTTGTATTGTCAACAAATTTGTAGATGGTGTTTGAGCTATGCCTAGCCACACAGTCATGTGTATACAGAGAGTAGAGCAGTGGGCTAAGCACACACCCCTGAGGTGCACCAGTGTTGATCGTCAGCAAAGAGGAAATGTTATCACCATTCCGCATAGACTGTGGTCTTCCGGTTAGGAAGTTGAGGATCCAATTACAGAGGGAGGTACAGAGGCCCAGGTTCTGCAACTTCTCAGTTAGGATTGTGGGAATTATGGTATTAAATGCTGATCTATTGTCGATGAATAGCATCCTGCTGTAGGTGTTTGTGTTGTCTAGGTGGTCTAAAGCCGTGTGAAGAGCCATGGAGATTGTGTCTGCCATTAACCTATTGTAAGGATAGGCAAATTGCAATGGTTTCAGGTCCTTGCTGAGGCAGGAGTTTGATCTAGTCATAACCAACCTCTCAAAGCATTTCATCACTGTTGATGTGAGTGCTACCAGGCAATAGTTGTTAAGGCATCTCACAGTATTCTTTTTTGGCACTGGTATAATTGTTGCCTTTTTAAAGCAAGTGGGAACTTCCACCCATAGCAGTGAGAGGTTGAAAATGTCCTTGAATACTCCCACTAGTTGGTTGGCACAGGTTTTCAGAGCCTTACCAGGTACTCCATCAGGACCTTCTGCCTTGCGAGATTTCACTCTCTATAAAGACAGTCTAACATCGGCCTCTGAGACAGAGATCACAGGGTCATCAAGTACAGCAGGGATCTTCACAGCTGTAGTTGTGTTCTCCCTTTCAAAACATGCATAGAAGGCATTGAGCTCATCTGGTAGTGAAGCATCGCTGCCATTCATGCTACTGGGTTTCGCTTTGTAGGAAGTAATGTCTTGCAGTCCCTGCCAGAGTTGCCGTGCATCTGATATTGCCTCCAACCTCATTTGAAATTGTCCCTTCGCCTTTGAAATAGCCCTCTGCAAATCGTACCTGGTTTTCTGGTACAGGCCTAGGTTGCCAGACTTGAATGCCACAGATCTAGCCTTCAGCAGACGAAGTTCCTCCTGGTTCATCCACGGCTTTTGGTTTGGGAATGTGCAGTAAGTCTTTGTAGGCACATACTCATCCACACAGGTTTTGAAGAAGTCAGTGACAACTGCAGCATACTCATCCAGATTCAAAGATGAATCCTTGAATACAGTCCAGTCCACCGATTCAAAGCTGTCCTGTAGGCGCTCCTGTGCGTCCCTGGTCCTCACTGCTGGTGCTGATTCTTCAGTCTCTGCCTATACTCAGTGAGTAGAAGTGCAGCTAGGTGATCAGACTTGCCGAAGTGTGGGCGTGGAATAGCATGGTAGGCATTCTTGTTGGTGGTGTAACAATGGTCCAGTATGGTGTTTCCGCTGGTATTGCAAGTGATCTGTTGATGGTAATTGCTTTGTGATTTTTTCAGACTAGCCTTGTTAAAATCTCCCAAGACGATGGTGAAGGCATTAGGGTGCACTGTTTCATGCAAGTTGATCCCATTGCTCAGATCATCCAAAGCCTGCTTGACATTGGCCTGAGGTGGAATGTAAACTATATGCAAGTTAAAGTCCCCCACAATAGCTGCTGTTCCATTCTTAAACACCTCAGATATTTCTCTGTTTATTGCCTGTGCCACTGTAACGTTATTATTCGGTGGTCAATAGACAACTCCCATCAGTGACATTTTCCCTTTGTTATTCCTAATCTCTATCCAGATGGATTCAACGTTCTGCTCCTTAGATCTTATACCGTCGCTCACTATCGCCCTGATCTCATCTTTAATTAGGAGCGCTACCCCACCTCCCTTACCTTCCTGCCTGTCCTTCCATATTACCTGATATCCTTGGATATTTAATTCCCACCCTGCAACCATGTTTCTGTAGTGGCCACTAAATCATACCCCTTTGTACTGATTTGTGCCACATGTTCACTGACCTTATTTCGAATACTGTGGGAATTCAGATAAAGTGCCTTTACACTCATTGTGCTTTTAAAATCTTGTAAACTTTTTTCTCTTTTGCACTTGACTTTTCTTCACTCTTTCTTTTCTCTTCTTTATCTTTTGCTTTTACCTTATCTTTATCCACACTTTTCTCTTTTACTTTATCCATACTTCTCTAATCTGTTGAACCCACCCACCTACTATTTAGTTTAAAGCCCTATCTACAACCCTACTTATGCAATTCGCTAGGACCCAGGTCCTGTGGTCCTGGGCTCAGGTGGAGACCATACAATTGAAACAGCTCCCTGTTTCCCCATGAATGATACCAATTTCCCATGAATTCAAACCCACCTTCTCCTGCACCAATCCTTGAGCCACACGTTTAACTCTTTAATCTTCTTGAACCGATGCCAATTTGCACGTGGCTCAGGTACTAATCCAGAGATTACAACCTTTTTGGTTCTGCTTTTTAATTTGCTCCCTTGCTGCTCAAATTCCTTCCACAGAACCTCCTTCCTCAATCTACCTATGTCGTTCGTACCCACAAGGACCACAGCAACTGGATTTTTTCCCTCCCACTGCAAATTCCTCTGTAGGTCAGATAAGATGTTCCTAACCCAGTCACTAGGCAGGCAATACAGCCTTCCTGATGCTCTATCCTTGTGACAGAGAACTTTGTCTATTCCCCTGACTATACTATCCCCAATTACAATTTCACTTCTCTTCCCTCCCACCTCTTGAATGACTCCCTAAACTACGGTGCCACCGTCATCCTTCCTACAGCCCCCACTCTCATCCACATAGGGAGCAAGAATCTCAGACCTGTTGGACAAGCTCAAGGGCTGAGGCTCCTCCAGCACTCTTCTCTTGGATCCCACTACCTGCCTCACTTGCAGTCACACTCTCTAGTCCCTGACCACAGACTGAATTTGAGGCAGCTATCCTAATGGGTGTGACTACCTCCTGAAACAGAGAACCCAGATAACTCTCCCCCTCCCTGATGTGCCGCAGTGTTCGAAGCTCAGATTCCAGGTCATTACCTTTGAGCCTGTTCATCGAGCAACCAACACTTGCTGCAGATATGGTCACCAGGAACCACAATGGGGTTCACCAGCTCCCACATCATCCCTTTGTTTAATTAGCTGTAATTCAGTGACTTTATTCAACCACTACAACAGCCTTACCTGCTGCTCACCTGTGCTTCCTTGCCGAAGCCTCTTGAGCCAAAGCCTCAAGTTTCCACTCTTACGCTAGTCCACTCACGCAATGGCCGCTCCGCTCTCACCCTGCTTTACTTTTATTTGCTTCTGCTAATGAATCGTGTATTGATTATCTGCCGCTAATGCGCCAAGCCCCGCCAGGTGATCCTTTTTTAAAACTCTTCTCCCTGACACGTGCGAAGCTCTCTCTCTGTGCAAATCGATTGATGGATAAGTCACCTGACACAATGGTGTATACCCCAGTGTCCTGAAAGAGGTGGCTGAAGAGGATGTGCAGATATTAGTAATAATCTTTCAAGAATCATTAGATTGTGGAATTATTCTGGAAGACTGGAACATTGTAAATGTTACTCCACTCATCAAGAAGGGAGAGAGGAAGAAGAAAGGAAATGATAGGCCTATTAGTCTGACCTTAGTGGTTAGGAAGATGTTGGAGTCAATTGCTAAGGATGTGTTTTCGGGGTACTTGGAGGCACATGATAAAATAGACCTTTGTCAGCATGGCTTCTTTAAGGGAAAATCTTGCCTGACAAATTGGTTGATGTTGTTTATTTGGTTTTTTCAGAAGCCTTTGACGAGGTGCCACCTTTGACAAGGTGCCACACATGATGCTGCTTAACAAGCTATGAGCCCATGGTATCACAGCAAAGATTCTAGCATGGATAAAGCAATGGCTGATTGGTAGTAGACAAAGTGTGTGAATAAAGGGAGCCTTTTCTGGTTGGCTGTCAGTGACTAGTTGTGTTTCTCATGGGGTCTGTGTTGGGACTGATTCTTTTGACATTATATGTCAATGATTTGGATGATGGAATTGATGGCTTTGTTGCAGCATTTGCAGACGATATGAAGATAAGTGCAGGGGCAGGTAGTTTTGTGGAAATAGGCAGACACAGAAGGACTTAGATTAGGAGAATGGGCAAAGAAATGGCAGATGGAATACAGGTCATGCACTTTAGTAGAAGAAAAGAAAGGATTGACTATTTTCTAAATGGAGAGAAAATACAAAAATCTGAGGTGAAAAGGGATTTGGGAGTCTTTGTACATGATTCTCTAAAGTTAGTTTGCAGGTTGAGTCTGGTGAGGAAGGCAAATGTGATGTTAGCAGTCATTTCAAGAGGACTAGAATATCAAAACAAGGATGTAATTTTGATACTTTACTGGTGGTGCTTCACTTGGAGTATTGTGAACAAGAGAAAATCTGCAGATGCTCGAATATCTTGTGTAGTTTTGTGTGTAATAATGAAATATTGTGAGCAGTTTGGGGGCCCCTTATCTTAGAAAGGATATGCTGATACTGGAGAGAGTTCAAAGGAGGTTGATGAGAATGATTCCAGGATAAAATGGCTTATTATCTGAAGAGCGTTTGATAGTTCTGGGCCTGTATTCTCTGGAATTTAGCAGAATGAGAGGTGATCTAATTGAAACCTATCAAATGGTGAAAGACCTTGATAGAATGGATGTGGAAGGGATGTTTCCTGTGATGGGGCTATCTAAGACCAGAGCACAGCCTCAAAATAGAGGGCCATCCTGTTAGAGCGGAGATGAGGACGCATTCCTTTACCCAGAAGCTAGTCAATTTGTGGAATTCGTTGCTGCAGGCAGCTGTGGGGGCCAAGTCTTTATGTATATTTAAGGCAGAAGTTAATTGATTCTTGATTGGTCAGGGCATGAATGGATATGAGGGAAACGCAGGAGATTGGGGCTGAGAGGAAAATTGGATCAGCCATGATGAAATAGTGGAGCAGACGCCTTGTGCCAAATGGCTTAATTTTGCTCCTATATCTTATGGTCTTATGAACTAATCCCCACCACTGTTTGGAAGGAATATTTACGCTCTCCCCATGACAGAATGGGTTTCGTGCAGGTGCACTGGTTTCCTCCCACGTTTCAAAGACATGTGTTAGTAGGTTAATGCATAATATAGTTATACTTGACTGGTGTGGGCTACTTGGGCCAGAAGGGCCTATTACCCTGATATACAATATTTATAATAAATATCACTGAGAAGTGCTTCTGGAATGTTCTTAAACATTTTACACATCAAGAATCTACATTCATCATGATGAAGAAGTGTCATCAGAAGCAAGACTCCATTCTTATGTAATAAATGGATGTCTCACATCCTGTTTGCAGACACTGTCCAGTTGGAACATCATATTTACTAAAACTTCAGAGTAAATGATCCAAGAATCACCACAAAAACCTGACTCTCTATACTGTTTTGTTGTAAGAGGCTTTTCAATAAAAGTATGGTTAAGGATTTGCAAATTAGTTTCAGCTTGTCTCTAAATGAGTCAATCTTTTGAGAGATCACCTTTAAAAACAGGCTTGATGAATTCTCA
Organism: Mobula birostris; assembly: GCF_030028105.1. Lineage (NCBI taxonomy): Eukaryota > Metazoa > Chordata > Chondrichthyes > Myliobatiformes > Myliobatidae > Mobula > Mobula birostris. Next base: position 138,361,716 of record NC_092374.1, on the reverse strand, counting down.
ATTTGCTTGGCTAATTCTCAACATAATATCAGTTGTAATAACTCAGTTCTGATGAAGCATCATCAACTTGAAACATATAGTCTGGTTTTCTCTCCACAGATTCTACTTCTTTATTTCTGCAATTCGTATTATTTTCCTTTCAGATAGACCTTGTGTTCAGATAATGAGCCTTCCTGAAATGTTATGTATGCCTTTGATTAGTGAATGCTTGTGTGAGGCATTTGAGGTGAATGAATGGAAGAATATTTTTGATTCTTTGTGATCTGTGAAAGACTAGTCAGCATGGTTGTTATGGTATTTGTGTAAAACTAGTCCAGTAAGGGGAAAATTTCTGTGAGTGTGTTGGAAACCATTTTATTTGCTATGGCACGAGAATCAGTCAGCTATCATATGGGTGCTGACAGAATATGCAAATAGAGCCTGCCATCTGTACTCCCCGTCATTTTGATCTTCTAACTGCACATGGTAAGAGGAATTATTATTGGTGCCAGATCTTCTTCCTGCCGCTTCCATTTAGTTCCTGCTGTGCTTAACTTCACTGAGGTCCTTGGCTGAAGAGTCTGCTGTGTTGTCACAGGTACACTTCGGAACGATGTCAGTGTTTTCATTCCATGATACAGAAAAGGGGTGGTTCAAGTGGGTGTCCATCCATCTCCAGAAACTCATAACCTGTGCAAGTCCAACTCAGTTTTGCTATTATTGGTAACTTATTCCTGCTTTGATAATATTGGTCTTTATTTCTAGTTAATGAGTTATACAAGCTTTCCAACTGCAGGTTTCTGCAAATTTACTCCATTTTTGACTACAACATTTACGTTCTCGATTTTAGTTGAGTGAGGAGATCCCGTTACGTTGCAGTGTTTGTTCATCAGGGCAGATATGTTTTTGAGTAATGATTTATTGTTGGGAGGAGGAAGTGGTTAGGAGTGACATTATTAATAAACCAGGATACAGTGGTAATTTGTTGGTTAAGCTTGCTGTGCCCACAAGATACTGAAAATCTCTTTAAAAAAAAAATCTTGGTCTGTAAATTGTCAAACGTTGATACTTGTTCATGTTACCAAAAATGAGAAGAGACCCAATCGTGCTGGATGTTGCCCACATTCTCCCCATGCAGATATGGACTATCATTAGGATTTTGACAGGAGGTAATAAAGGCTCTTTGTCAGAGAGGTTCTGGATGTTGATATCTATCTTAAAGATTTCTTAATTTATGTTAATAGAAAATTGTTAGTAGTGCGCCATATCTCAAAACTGATTAAAATAAATGATTTCTTAAAAATCCTCTCCTCTTCTATTCCACAAGCAAAGAATGCTCATTTGAATGAGGGAATCTGTTGATCTTATTAAGGGCCTAATCAGAAAGAAACATGAAATGTCATTTAGCTCATTATGAGATAATTTTGATAGCTGGTAGTTTCCCTTCAAATGCTGGGTATGCCCAATGGAGTAGTGAAGGATTTGAAATATTGCAGAACGTGTGAAGATGCTACACTGCAACTTAACTAGTGTGGGGAAATAGTAGGTCCCAGTAGTAAATAACTGTCAGAGATTCCTTAGACACTGAGTATGGTGCATGATTTCCATGCTCTCTTACATTTGTACAGTTCAGGTACTTTCATCAGCTTGCATAATGCATTCACTTTTCTCTTATTCCTAATCTATTAGGAATATGTTAACCATCCTCTGAAAGTACAATGCACACCAATCAGTGCTTCTTGGCAAAATACACTTGGTTGTAATGTGGGTTGCAAATTCAGCCAAGATGCATGAGCTTACCAACACCTGGGTTCTATAATAAAAATGTTCTCTTTCCAATTCCTAATCATGGATTATGGGGAGAAGGCAGGAGAATAGGGTTGAGACGAATAATAAATCTGCCATGATGGAATAGCAGAGCAGACCCATTGGGCCGAATGGCCTAAACTGCTCTTATGTCTCATGGTGTATGGTACAGTTCGAATGCCTGCTAAAAGAGTGACAGAAGCAAGTAAATGTAATTTCTAGGCTTTGGCCTTCACTTTGAAGAAAATTCCTGCTACAGCTGATATTACATCGACATGCACTTGAGGTAACATCATGCTGACATGTCAATGAACACATTTCTAGTTATTAATTTAAACAACACATAGTGCTATGGAAAAGCTCTCACCCCATCTTCCACTGCCTTAACAGGTAAAGAGTTCCTTTTGTCCTCACCTATCACCCCATAAGCCTCCAGATCAAGCTCACCATTCTCCGTAACTTCCGCTATCTTCAATGAGACCCTACCATCAACACATCTTTACACATCAAGAACATTTAGTCATCATGATGAAAGAGTGTCAGCTCTCAGTAATACATAAGCAAGACTCATTGAAAGTTGATCTTGCCACCCCTTTCCCCCACTCCCCACTTTCCACAGCGATTGCTCCCTCCGTGAGTCCTTTGTCCATTCATCCCTCTCCACTAATCTCCCTTCTGGTATTTAGCCCTGCAAGTGGAAGAAGTGCTACACCTGCCCATTTACCTCCTTCCTCACCTCCGTTTAGTTCCCCAAACAGTCCTCCCAGGTGAGGCTTCACTTTACTTGTGAATCTGTTGTGGTTGTCTACTGTATCTGGTGCTCCCAAAGTGGCCTCCTCTGTATTGGTGAGACCTGGCCTAAATTGGGGGATGGTGATATTGAGCACCTTCGCTTCATCCACAAAAGTCAGAATTTCCCGGTGGCCAACCATGTTAATTCCAATCCCCATTCCCTTTCCAAAAAGTTGGTCCAAGCCCTCCTCTATTGCCATGAGGAGGAGCAACACCTCATATTCCGACTGGGTAGCCCCTCAACCCCATGGCATGAACATCGATTTCTTCATCTTCTGATAATCTTTCCCTTCCCCTTCTAGCTTCTCCAATTTCACACTCTGGCCCCTTCACGTCTCCTCATCTGACCATCACCTCCCCCTGGTGCCCCTCCTCCTTCCATGGTCTAGTCTCCTCTCCTATCAGATTCTTCCTTCTTCAGACCTTTTCCACGTATCACCTCCAGATTTCTCAATTCATTCCCCCCTCCCCACACTTACCAGACTTCACTTAACAACCTTCTAGCTTGCATTCCTCCCCCTGCCCACACATTCTTATTCTGACTTCTTCCCTCTTCCTTCCCAGTTCTGATGAAGATCTTGGCCCAAAACGTCAACTGTTTAACTCATTTTCACCGAGGCCGCCTGACCTGCTGAGTTCCTCCAGCATTTTATGTGTCTCTTACTGATATGGAACTGGTTTTATTGTTCATTCGTCAAATATTTAATTTTCCACAGGTACTGAAGGTCAAGTAATTTCAGTACACATAGTAATTCCAGTAAATACTCTTGAAAAAACAGGTGTTTAAAGAGCTTTTCGGAAAACCATTTCTTGAGCACATTTACATGCATCAGAGACTCCAGCCAACAATAGCTGTCACCATGGTCACATAGATGACCCATCAAAGAACATTCAGCTTCTACAGCTCTGCCCTTTATCTGACAGCAAAGATAAATCACCGTGATTCTGCAGGGAAGCATGTACAGAAATTCTCTAATTATCAGTCTCTTCTGTTTGGCTAATGGAATGTTAGAGAGCCGCATTTTTTTTTATATTGCTGCCACCTAAAATGGACAGTTAAATGCCTATGAATGTAAGTCTGCTCCTACCTTGTGGTCAGGGTTTATTAATCCTCAACCTCCCTTTCAAGAGATTATTCCCCCGTGAGAAGATCAGCACATCTGTCAAAGTAAACACTTCTTCTCCTCAAAACCTCTATCTTATTAACAGCCAAGTACAAGCATGTTGACAAAGCCTGCATTGAGAAGGACCACCAATATATAAAGTGCCTCACACTTAACCACATAACCTGGTTATTCGGTTCTAGCGACATCTTAAAGCAAAGCTGTCACCAGTTTTCTTCATCCAGTTTCAGCATTACTCTTATGCATATAAAAAGATGCACATTAACAATGTGCTTTGAACCTTAATGTTAAATGTTTATTCCCCTTCTTTACAAATATTTTTCCATTGGAGATTGTGACCGCTTGGCAATTGTGAAGCCAGTGGTAAAGAAAAGAGCTTAACAGTTTTGATTATCCATTTTGGGAGCAAATTAATTTCTAGGCCTAGATTAATGTCAACTGGCCTATGAGTTTACCAGCACATTAAAAAAAATCAGACTACAAGAAATAAAGGTAACTAGAGTAGAGTGACTGATTGGAATGCACTAATCACCAGTGATTCTGTTGAGAATTGATCTCTTTGAGATTTTATGTGCAGGGAGAAGAGGTAATGCCAGAAAAAGATTCCCCTGCCTCCAACTTCAAATAATTGAGTTTCACAGGGCTTGAAAGTGCACAGATTTAGAAAGGCATGCATGCTTCCTGGTGGCTGTTAAGATGCTTAATCAAAGTACAAAATATTATGATTAGAGGGGACCAGATAGAGCTCAGCCTAATCAGGAGGCATAAATTAAGATAATATTAAGAGGATTTTTGAGGGAATTCCTCCTCTTCCCATAGGCAAGTAAGAGACATAAATCTCCTCACATTTTAATAGGACCAAGTATGAGCTGGAATTCTGTTTTCCTCTCTTCGCTGAGGATCATTCATGTTCTGTTTTTTTTCTTATGCTTAGACTACCCTGAATAGTTCAAAATGTATTCATGTCACAGCTGATGCTAAGAAAGTCACATCAAGTGGTGGGACAGTTTTTTACCATTGACATGCTGTTCATGCTTTGTCACCTGATTGACAGAATTCTAGCCAATCCCTCAGACGGTCAAAACACCAAGGAGACTATCAAAGCCATTTGGCAAAATGCCTCATTGCCAGAAATCACAAGCAAGCACCAAGGCCTCACTTGTGTGTCAGTGCTCCCTACCAGATTCTTCTAACACAGCCAGAGACTCATGCTGATCACTCAAGGATCGAGAGATGGCTGTGGTGCAGATGAACAAGTGTACATCTCCTCACGGATGGTACATTTGTCAAGGTCTGGAAAAAGATGTGATGATCCTTGTTGAGGTTCACCCTGAGCAGCTGTGATCAACAGGCTATTTGCAGGGATGCATACAAAGAAACACGTAAACACTGCTGGGAGATTATCAACTTAGCACTCTGAGTGCTTGAAACTTGTTGGTCTTTTAGTGTCAGGAGATGTCTGCAAATAAATGGAAGCAATGGCATATTCTAGAGTGTGGTGTACATGCTGAAAGACACACTGCTTGCTGCAGCCACCATAAGGACTTTGTGGGAGGGGAACGCAGCCTAGGGTCCTGGCGCCACTGGACTCCAAAGGACTCGGCCTTGTCTACTGTGCTTATTTAAGAAGGAAATGTGAGTGGTTCTGACACTTGGTCTGGGAGTATATTGAACTGATGATGAAATGAGCATAAAGAAAGGTGCAGATTGATTGTTCTTACTCTGTATGTATTATGAATGAAGTATATTTTTGTAATAAAATCTCTAATTGAATGAATATCACAAGTTGATGAAGGAGGTAATCTTAATTGAACTCATTAAAAAAGGCTGCAGAACTTGTCCATACATCAATATACCCTGAAGAAAAAAGGACATTAATGGAATTTCTTCTGATGCTGCAGTGAAGCTCAAAGAATCATTCCCTCTCTGGGGAAAACTAAGGTGCAGTTTCATAAGAAGGGTTTACCTGTTTATGAGAGATGCTGTATGAGGAGAGATTTCTTCTCTGAGAGAGTAGTGAATCTTTGTGATTTTTGGTCAGCGTAGGCTAGTTGGGCAGAAGGACCTGTTTCTATGACTCTATGATCCCAGCTTGGCTGCAGAAGCTAAATGGTTGAATATATTCAAAGCCAGGATGGATTTTGGACATAGTGAACTAAGGGCAAAGGATTTCAAACGGGAAAGCAGAGCTGAGATAAAGATCAGAACAGCTGAACTTAACATTTTATTAATTAGTGGCCTGCTCCTCTTTCTTAAGTTGCTATAGGGATATGTTAAGTTAGAGTGGCACAGTGCAAGTGAAGGAAGCTCACCTCCAGGGGAAGATTCCATTTTGATAGGGTGTAATCGGCTGTTAAGGATGAGGCTAGATTAGGGAGGGCTCAGCAGTGTAAAGAAACTGTTTCAGCTATATTTGACAAGTAATCCAAGATATTTCATAATGAACAGCAGCATTCAAGGAAATTAAGTCATGATTCACCTGAAGGAGAATTTAGAAGGTGGCAGGAACTCAGTTCATTAAAGCAAAATTTCCAACTTACAATATTAAGGAGACACTTGGGAAGAACTGACCTAGCAACAGGTAACCATGGAGGGAAGGCTGATTAACATGATGGACTGAGTTATGACACAGTTGGGTCCATCGCGAAAACAATCTTCCCCTCCATGAGCTCTGTCTACTCTACTTACTGCCTCAGTAAAGCAGCATTATCAAAGACCCCCTCCCTCCCTCCCTCCCAGATAGTTTAGTTAGTTAGTCTCTCTCTCTCCCCCTCTCTCCCCCTCCCCCTCCCTCCCTCCCTCCCTCCTCCCTCTCTCCCTCTCTCTCCCGCTCTCCCTCTCCCCCCCCCGCCCACTTCAGTGGGCAGAAAATACAAAAGCTTGAAAACGCGCATCACAGGACTCAAGGAGAGCTTTTATCCTGCTGTGATAAGCCTCTAGAATGCACGTCTTAAACACTACGTTAAAAACGAAATCTTGTTCTTACAATCAAACTCATCATGGCTCTCACACGTTATTGAGAATTTATATTGTACTTTCTCTGTAACTGTAATTGAAACACTAAATTGTTATATTGCCTTCCTTTAGTACCTACTCAAAGTACTTATGCTTTGAAATGATCAGTATGAAAGGTAAACAGACCTCAGTATCTGTGCACATGTGACAATAATAAATCAAAAACTACAGCAAATATTGTTGAATCAGCTGGGTTATCTGATATAAAGAAACAGAAAATTCTGGAAACACTCAGCAGGTCAGATCTCACCAGCTGAAAGAGAAAAGGTGTTAATATTTCAAGTCAAAGACCCTCCCTCTAAACAGACGTTGCCTAGCTGCAAAGTTTTTCCAGTTTCATCGGTTCCCCAATCTGGGAATTTTTGATTTTCATTATATTATTTTCAATCATCATTTTGACCAAGAGGAGCATGTGATGACATACTTGCTCCATCAGTATGTCTGTCCATTTTCATTTCAGTAACGTTGTTAGGTTCTGGCTCTTTTAGAGCAATTCCAGATTTCATTATTCTGACGTGCTCCTAGTTGGTCACATGTCAACATAAGAAAGTGGTCATCCAAAAAATTAATGAGAATATTCATATTATTGTGAAATACATCTAGAAAATCTATGTAATAACATTTTAACTGAGGAATCCATGATTTTTTTTGATACTCTTAATAAATTAGAAATATACTTTATACCTTGTTGTCACCAACCAATTGATACTAGAAGGTACAATCATCACAGCGATATTTGATTCTGCGCTTCGTTCTCCCGGGAATACAAATCAATAATAAATATTAAAAATTTAAATTATAAATCATAAATAGAAAAGGGAAAGTAAGGTGGTGCAAAAGAAACCGAGAGGCAGGTCTGGATATTACGGCCCAGATCCGGGTCAGGATCCATTCAGCAGTCTTATCACAGTTGGAAAGAAGCTGTTCCCAAATCTGGCCGTATGAGTCTTCAAGCTCCTGAGCCTTCTCCCGGGGGGAAGAGGGACGAAAAGTGTGTTGGCTGGGTGAGTCGTGTTCTTGATTATCCTGGCAGCACTGCTCCGACAACATGCGGTGTGAAGTGAGTCCAAGGATGGAAACAACAGGAATTCTGCAGATGCTGGAAATTCAAGCAACACACATCAAAGTTGCTGGTGAACGCAGCAGGCCAGGCAGCCTCTGTAGGAAGAGGTGCAGTCGACGTTTCAGGCCGAGACCCTTCGTCAGGACTAACTGAAGGAAGAGTGAGTAAGGGATTTGAAAGTTGGAGGGGGAGGGGGAGATCCAAAATGATAGGAGAAGATAGGAGGGGGAGGGAGAGGGACCTATCACCTGTCCAGCTCTTGGCTCTATCCCTCCCCCTCCTGTCTTCTCCTATCGTTTTGGATCTCCCCCTCTCCCTCCAATTTTCAAATCCCTTACTCATTCTTCCTTCAGTTAGTCCTGACGAAGGGTCTCAGCCTGAAACGTCGACTGCACCTCTTCCTACAGATGCTGCCTGGCCTGCTGCGTTCACCAGCAACTTTGATGTGTGTTCCAAAGACGGAAGATTGGTTTGTGTGATGTGCTGGGCTGTGTTTATGATCTTCTGCAGCTTCTTCCGGTCTTGGACAGGACAACTTCCATATCAGGTTGTGATGCACCCTAGAAGAATGCTTTCTATAGTGCATCTATAAAAATTAGTGAGGGGTTTAGGGGACAGGCCAAATTTCTTTAGCTTTCTCAGGAAGTAAAGACGCTGGTGGGCCTTCTTGGCAGTGGACTCTGCTTGGTTAGACCAAGTCAGGTCATTTGTGATATTGACCCCGAAGAACTTAAAGCTTTTGACCTGTTCCACTTGCGCACCACTGATGTAAGTGGGGTCGTGCGGTCTGCTACTCCTGAAGTCAACAACCAATTCCTTCGTCTTGCTGATGTTGAGGGATAGGTTATATTCATACAGTTATATTCATCATTGTCAATGACAAACCAACTGAAGATCAAAGAACTTCGGTAGAGAAGAAATTCAAAGAACCTTCTACAACAATGTACTGATACTTATTGATTAGACATGAACATAATTGCATATAATGAGAAAACTGAGTCCGGACTAGAGGTTATAGTGACAAGATGAGGAGTGAGATATACCGTATAATCGGAACTCTCTAACCCAAACACTGATCTTAGCAGAGATAGTAATGGGGAGGGTGTGCAGGTAAGTGGGACTGAGGCACATGATTATATTATCGAGGTTTGAGGAATTATAAATTGCTCCATGTCTGTGTTTGTTAAAATATATTAATAAAATGAATTAACTTGTATTCATCTGTGTGCTCATTTATATATATCTGTGTTATTTGCTTCAATTAGTCCTCATGGTGGTCCATTTTATCCTAATTATTCTCTGAGTAAATAAATTACTGTTGTATTTCCCATTGGATTTGGTTGTAACATCTAGCCTGTTGTAGACGTGTCTGCAACCATCCCAGTGGACTATTTCATCAGTTTTAGATGGCTTCTCAATGTTTCTGCAAAATTGTGTACAGTTAAAGAAAATCTTAAGATATATCTTATGAGCCACACTTCTGCCTAATTTTGTGAATAGATTTTTTAAAAAGAAGCAGTCACAGGATGCTTCAGAAAATATGCTGACAAAGTGATGTAGTTTCTTTATCAAGGCTCCAGAGAAACTTTACATGACATATGTGATTGATGGTAAACCTGATTCTGATATTTGTGGACTAGGAGTGGGAAGGGGGCAAGTGGAAAGGAATCATGGTTGGGAAAAGGGGAAGGGAGATGGTGGGAGTGGGAAGCACCGGAGAGATCAATAAACCAAATGTGTGGAATCAAATAACCTGATCTCCCTCCTGGCACTTATCCTTGTAAGCAGAACAAGTGCTACACATGCCCTTACACTTCCTCCCTTACCACCATTCAGGCCCCAGACAGTCCTTCCAGGCGAGGCGACACTTCACCTGTGAGTCGGCTGGGGTGATATACTGCGTCCGGTGCTCCCGATGTGGCCTTTTATATATTGGCGAGACCCGACACAGATTGGGAGACCGCTTTGCTGAACACCTACGCTCTGTCCGCCAGAGAAAGCAGGATCTCCCAGTGGCCACACATTTTAACCCCACATCCCGTTCCCATTCTGACATGTCTATCCACGGCCTCCTCTACTGTAAAGATGAAGCCACACTCAGGTTGGAGGAACAACACCTTATATTCCGTCTGAGTAGCCTCCAACCTGATGGCATGAACATCAACTTCTCTAACTTCCGCTAATGCCCCACCTCCCCCTCATACCCCATCCGTTATTTATTTTTATACACACATTCTTTCTCTCACTCTCCTTTTTCTCCCTCTGTCCCTCTGACTATACCCCTTGCCCATCCTCTGGATTCCCCCCACCCCCCTTGTCTTTCTCCCCGGACCTCCTGTCCCATGATCCTCTTATATCCCCTTTGCCAATCACCTGTCCAGCTCTTGGCTCCATCCCTCCCCCTCCTGTCTTCTCCTATCATTTTGGATCTCCCCCTCCCCCTCCCACTTTCAAATCTCTTACTAACTCTTCCTTCAGTTAGTCCTGATGAAGGGTCTCGGCCTGAAACGTCGACTGTACCTCTTCCTAGAGATGCTGCCTGGCCTGCTGCGTTCACCAGCAACTTTGATGTGTGTTGCTTGAACCCTGTATGGTGTCTCAGGGCTGGATGTGTCTGCACCTCCTGCCCCTGGCACTCTTTTTCCTGCCACCTGTCGCACACCCCTGTGGCAGGGTTCCACCCTTGCCATCCCCTACATCCTTTGCTTTCACCATATTTACAAACTCAGGCGTTTGTAGATCAGTTACAGATATGAGCACAAAAGTGGCTCATGGAGTTTAACCTGGGCAAATGTGAATTGTTGTACTTTGAGAGGTCAAGCGAAAGGAGGAAGTACACAGTTAACGATAGACCTGTTAAAAACAGAGGGGCAGAGGGATCTAGGGCTCCTGGTCCATAGTTCACAGAAGGTTGCTACACAAGTGAATACCATGGTAAAGAAGGCACGCATTTGCCTTCATTAGTAGCAGTATTAAGTATAAGAGTAAGGACGTCATGCTACTGCCATAGCAAATCTTAGTCAGACTGCACTTACGTGCAGCTCCTGTCAGTCCATTACAGTAAGGAAGTTGAGAGAGTGAAGAGGGTGCAGGAGAGGTTTACCAGGACCCTGATTAAAGTAGAATATATGAACTATGAGGGAAGATTGGACAAACTTGAGCAGTTACAAATAGTTCAGCCTTGTTTTCAGCGCTCAGATACCAGAGTTGGAACATTCTTGGAACATGTTCTTACGGTGGCTGCGTAAAGGCCTATTCAGGTACCTGTTAAAATGCCCTTTAAATGCTGCAAGAGTTTCCATTTGTACCACTTCCTCTGCAGCTTGTTCCATAGCCCCAACATTCTCTGTGTGAAAATCCCTTATATATCAGATCCTAGAAATCTCCCCTGTCTCAGCTTAAACCTATGCCTTCTGGTATTAGACTCCCCTACATCTTTTCAAACACAGTTTTTCTCAAAGTCTGTGATTACTTACCCCATCACTGCCCTTTATGACTTTATAAACCTTTATAAAGTCACGCTTCAGCTTCTTTCACTCCAGGAAAAACAGTCTCTGCCTGTCCAGTCTCTCCTTAGTAACTCAAGCCCTTTTATCCTGGCAATATCATAAGGTGAGAAGAAGATATAAGGGGAAGGATTTTTTGCACATTGAGTGGTGGGTGGATGTGCTGCCCAGTGTCATGTTCAAAGCAAATGTGACAAAGCCATTCGAGAGCGTCTTAGATAGTACATGAATGTGCAGGAAATGAATGGATATAGACACTGTGTACACAGAAGGGATTAGTTTAGTTGGGCATCTGATTACTAATTTAATTAGTTCGGCACAACACTGTAGCCTGAAGGGCCTGTTCCTGCTGTGTACTGCTCTCTGTTCTATGCACTATGTCCTATAAAAGCAAACATGCCGTATATCTTCTTCACCACCCTGTCAACATCCGTTGCCACTTCCAGGATACTATGCATGAGTTCCATTTGCCATTCAGTTGAGCAATATATCCTGTTGTAACAGCCTTCTTCACTGTCCACTGCACCACCAATTTTGGTGCGACTTGAACACTTCCTAATCATAAACACAAGAAAGTCTGCAGATGCTGGACATCCAAAGCAACGGGCACAAAATGCTGGAGGAACTCAGCAGGTCAGGTAGCATCTATGGAAATGAATAAATGTTTGACGTTTTGGCCCCAGACCCTTCTTCGGGACTGTGGAGATGAATAAATGGTCAACATTTCTGGCCGAGACCCTTCTTCAGCATTGAAGAAGGGTCTCAGCCCAAAATGTTGACTGTTTATTCATTTCCATAGATGCTGCCTGACCTGCTGAATTCCTCCAGCATTTTGTGTGTGTAACATCCTAATCATGCCACCTACTAGCTTATCAAACTCATTAATATACAAAAAGCAGCAGAAGATTCAGCATCAAACTATGGGGCACACTACTGTTCACTGAGTTCTAATTTGAAAAACACCCCTCCACTGCCACACTTTGATTCCTATCTACTTTGAATCTAAAATGGATAGTTATGCCTGGATCCTATGTGGTGTAACCTTCCCAACAAAGCTAACCTATCAACCCAACGTCTTGAGGACATGGGAGGAAACCAGAGCATCTGGGAGAAACCTCCCTGATCACAGGTGAGCCTGCAGTCCTTCTGGAGTCAGTTTACAAGGTCAGGATTGATCCTGATTCTCTGTAGCCATGGGAGAGTAGCTTTACCAGCTGCTCCACAGTGTTGATCCTCATGATATGCTGAATATTTCTAGCCATTGTAGTATTTTGCTACTGGGCTCTGAAGTGTCCTTGTGAGTAATTAGGGATGGACAACAAATGCAGATCATGTTGTTGATATAATATCTCATGCCTGCGCATTCAATTTTGTTTAAAGTCTGTTTATGTACTATTTCAAGCTGTACGCTAACTTGATCAAGACTTAATTCTTGACCAAGTACCAGAAATTTTATTTCACACCCTTTTCTCCCATCAAAGTCCTCTTTCGACTCATGACCGGGGAACTTAGCAATTATTTTTTACTGTCTTAATAAAAGTTGAATAGTTTAATATTGGTGCTTGTTTTGAAGTAGTCAGATCGGATTTTCTGTGCTGCTGCTTCTAGTAATTTGAAAAGCTGCCCAAGGATTTCCCATTGTTGCAGAGTTGTCCGCTTTCATCAAACATAGTGTCACTTTGCAATATTCATTCTGCTGTAGAATGTGCAGTATTCACCGGAGACACTACTGTCAAGTTCTCAAAGTGATTCAATATCACCTGCCATTTTAATTGTGGAAGATACTGAAATTGCTACCATAAAGTGCAGAGATCAATAAAATATATAGAGCCTTTAAAGAAGTCATCCATATGCAATCCTTTCCCCCACAAGTCTTGTTAGTAATGAGCCCTGGCTCCTTGACAGTGATAGTGGCACTTTAGAAGCACCAAATGTTGCCATTTCTCAGGGTGTTAGCATGGCCAATACTTATTCATTTACTTCACCTGTATGCATCAAGTTGTCAGCAAGTTTGCTGGGCCAAACTGCCTTGGCACCAGTCAAGCAAGTACAGTCAACAGCCAAGCCTCAATGTGTTTGATAACACTAAATCTTGGCTATAAGCATCCAGTGAGTTTTAATTTGAGCCTCACTGGAATTGGTATATTGCAGGACTAACAGAGTTGTAAATCTTCCTGTAGGTAAAGCAATATGGTTTCCTCACTGGTGTGAAATAAATAAAAACTAATACTAAATTTTGTCATCAAATGAATCATTTTTATACATTAGAGTTCAATCAGTCTTGTTAGGTAGAGTTTCTAAATTTAATTGTCATAAAATCATTGAAAAAGAAGGTGCCTGATATATTTGCTTGTTGGTGCAGCTGGGAATAAGAAGAGCTGTTAAATGAGAAGTGCTCTCAGTATTTTTGGGAAAGAATACATTGAAGGCACTAGGTACTTAACTCTGCCGTAATATTGATGAGTACATTATGGTCATAATGGATAGGGTGTGACAAAGGTTTTGTTTCTGTGCTCTGACACCATCAGTGCAATATTTTAGATGAACAATGCCTCCTCCTCCCACACATACACACACACACACACACACACACACACACACACACACACACACACACACGTCTTGAAATTCATCTTTGCCAGTTTTTGATAAGGAGTCAGCAAGTGTTCAGACTTGGATGTCAGAAGCAACAAAATAATGCAGGTAGCTCTGCAATACACTAACTAGTTTTGAATCAACGTTCTGAGGTAAATGACAGGGAGCTGTGACAACAGACCAAATTATCAGAAGATTGATGCCGATAAGAGGACAATGGGGGAACATTCAAAATGCTAATAAGAGAGAGACGAGAGAGATTACCGAAAGGAGACACAGTTCCGAGTATTGTCAGAGACCAGTTGCTTTGAACCCGAACTGTTTGAAGTTTGATGGACAGGCGATACCCCAGCAGGGGGATAAAAGGAACAGGTTTGCTAAGGCAAGACATACACGACACCACGAGGTAACGAGACCCTGGAAGCGGTGTGCCCCCACAAGTTGGTGGGAATTTTGGAGGTTTGATCGCGGGACCAGCCATAGACGCACAGGGTGGAAGGGTGCGGTCGGGCGGGAACCCAGTGTGTGTCTCCGCCCTTGCCTGGGTGCCGGGTTCACCGCAGAAGAACGATCGTATCTGGAACAGAGGGGTCACAGTCGGTGACCTCAGAAGACACTACAAAGCGCTCGCCCGAAAGCTAACTGCCAGGAATATCGAAGGTCTGTTTGGAATCCGATTTGCATATTCATTCGTTCTCTCTCTCCCTCCCCAATGGCACAACAGTGATTACTGCGAACTGAACTAAATTAAACTGAACTCTGTGTCACTTGAGACTGATCATTTTACCCCTAGACTGCGATAGAGCTTGATTGATCCTATTATGCTAGTTCTGTGTACATGTGTGTTTATTCATTGCTAACCTGTTGCATTTATATCCTTACTATTAGAGTACTGTGTTGCTTATTTCTTTAATAAAACTTTCTTAGTTCCAGTAATCCAGACTCCAACTAAGTGGTCCATTTCTGCTGGTTTGGCAACGCAGTTACGGGGTACGTAACAGAGCACAGAGAGGGGCAGGAAAGGGACCAATTGGAGCCAACAACAGTTTGCCTCAAGGCTATGAAAGTAAGGAGAACACTTCTGCTCCCATTAATTCAATCACAATTTTTAGAAAATATTATTTATCATTTTGGTGGAAGACACTGGTGGACTATATCCAAAACTTTAAATTTGTGTGAGTGGGTATTGCTTGATGTTGCAAATTCCTTGGGAGTTCTGTAACTAATGTTAGCATCCTGATTAGTATTGGCAAGAAATCTTACAGTTCTTTTTCATGCAGCCGAATGCTTGAAAAATGACCCAACCAAAAATCAGAATTAAATTATCTTTTAGACATTCTTGAAGCAAAGGATGTTTACTGTACTAAGATCATCACCACCTGCTCCATGTTCTATCGTTACTTTTTTTTCCTCCTTCTCATACATCTGAAGAGAATGTTACTTTTTTTATGTCTCCTCCAACTGATATCTGAAGTTGTGACAGGCTCCTCCCTGTGGTTAAAGATTCAGCCTGCTATCTGGATGTGGCAGGTTAACTTTCTACAGTTTATTTAAGAGTGACACATGCTCTACAAAGCACCCGGTCTGTGGCTTAAACTTCCTAAAAGTATACTGAAGAATAATCCTATTTTATTGATCAGATGCATTGCAGTTGTGAAAGAGAGTACCTGCAGTGGGGCAGGATCACTCAGACAGTAATTCCCTTGTTTCATTGAACTGTATATTTGTTGTCCTTTTGAGTTCTGATAGACTGATTTTTTATGATAATTTCTAATAATCACCTTAATTCCTTCTCTTTCCATCACATTCCTTAACACTGTGGTAAGTATTTCCTACGAACAAAATCACTTTCTGGTAGGCTATTCCTATCCAGAGATCAGTTATTTTGTTATAAATGTTACAACTAGATTGAGTTATGAAATGCAGGAAAACATTGTGGAAATAACACCAGAGTAAACACCAAAATTGTTAAAACAAATGTTTTTTTAATACAAATTTTACTATTTTTCATATAGCACAGTAGCCCCACTCATTCGCCACTGGGTGTCACTAACGGCTTCAACAATGTTTCACGGTCATATGCAATTTGAGATACTAACCCTTAGTTCAATTAACACAGAGTTCAAAGTACATTCATTATCAAAGTATGTATACTTTATGAAACCTTGAGATTCGTCTCCTTACTGGCAGCCACAAAACAAAGAAAGCCAATAGAACCCATTTTAAAAAAAGACCCTCAAACTTTCAATGTGCAAAAAAAAACAATCGTGCAAACAATAAGAATAAGCAAATAACATTCGGAAGTGAAGTTCATGAAAGTGAGTCCACAGCCACGAAGCTAGTCATCACTTCAGCCGATTCAGGAACCCATTAGTTGCAGGCCTAAGCCTCAGTTCAGTGCAAAGACGAGCAAACACCACAGAGGAGCAAGCTGAACTGGCCTGACCCTCGCCTCCAGCCCCAACACCATAACCTTTTCAATCTGGCCTCGCGCTTAAATCATCCAAACCTCGGGTCATTCCTCCATCTTGGACCCAGGCCCTACTGCTTTAATACGCTCTTGGGCCTGGGCTCTGCTGCCTCAATTTGGCCCATACCAACCTTTCCAATTAGGCCCGTTGCTTAAATTGATCAAACCCTGGGTCTTTTCTTGCCCGGGCCCAGTCCCTGCCCCTCTACTCTGCCTCACCTCCAGTTGCCTCACCTCGGTTCTGCCACACCTAATCGCCTTTGAGACCAGTTCAGCAATGGCCAAACATTGGCTCAGTCCCCGCTCTTTGGCACAGGCCCCTCTGCTAATATACTCAACCCGACAACCATCCTGCAATGTTGAAACTTCAGTTCACACTGCAAAAATGGGAGGTTGTGCAAAAACTTGGAAAGGGAATTACAGGCTATTGATTGCAGCACAAAAAAAAGTGTGATTAATACAATAATTTATAGTTTTGTTTGTTTTGTTTGCTACCAGCAAGTAGTCACTAAACTTTATTAGCGCCATCTTAAACTGGAAATTAATGAGCTTAATGTAAACATGTCACAGACCCTTCCGGACCTGAGTGTTAAAGTAGCATGGTGAGAACACATCAAAAAATACTTTAATCACTATCTCTGTCCATTCCAATCTCATCAGGGGTCAATGTTTACGGTAAGTGTGAGTATTATATTTACGTTTCTCTGGATTAGTTATGACTACTATTACCAAACGAGTCTTTCATATTAACACACATCAAAGTTGCTGGTGAACGCAGCAGGCCAGGCAGCATCTGTAGGAAGAGGTACAGTCGAAGGGTCTCGGCCTGAAACGTCGACTTACCTCTTCCTAGAGATGCTGCCTGGCCTGCTGCGTTCACCAGCAACTTTGATGTGTGTTGCCTGAATTTCCAGCATCTGCAGAATTCCTGTTGTTTGAGTCTTTCATATTTGTTTAATTAAAATACCTAATAATAAATATCTGGGAATATTTAAAATTTTAATCAAAATTCAAGGGTATACATTAAGCATTAAGATTTAATATGCCATGGACTGTATCAGCTTAGACCTCAGCACAAATTTGATCTCTCACTGAACATAACATTTAAACAGCATATTTAAACTGCATGCAGATCCTTATCCTGCTCCCATTTTTGTCAACCTGAAGATTTATTCTTTAACACATACCATCTTTGTTTATGCTTGATGCCCAACAGTTGACTCTCAAGATAAACATTTTCGGAAGTGAGAGATAAGCTGTTTCCTCAGCAGGAGGCCGTGTAAATGCCATTTTCCTTGGCTTTATTCAGGATTTATTCTAAAAACATCATTAGGCACTTCATTTAAATTGACTGTGGAGATAGTGGTATCAAATATCAAATGCAGTCATGCATATAAATCTGCTTACCCTTAGTGATGTTCTCAAAAAGGTCTTTCATGTATAAAAAGAACATTCACAGAAAGACCAACAAATAAAGCCCCAAGGAATACGAGTCTGTAAGAGTTCATAGCTGAAAGATTCTCATTGATTGGAACCCGCTATGAGTACAATAATTTTCAAAGGCAGCTTAGTCAACTTACACTTCTTAGCTGTCCACAGTAAGATGTTATGATCTAGAAAATTTTATTTCTTATGCATCTTCGTATCAGAGTGATATTTATAGCAATGTAATTTGTGAAGATATTAACTGAACAGCACATTCTCAATTCTGTAAAATTGGAATAATCTCTGATGCATCTCCTCTACATTTGAGAAGTGGAGAATTATCCTGATTTTATTTCCATGAGCTTCATAGAATTGGTGCAATTTCACTCGTCGTTTGAACATTCGAACCATATCTGATGAAAAGCATTGCAAATGATATCTCTAGTTTAGTGACTGGAACTGAATTAGATGGGCTTTTAAAACAATCCATTAGATTAAGTGTCATGTTTTATCATTGTTGAAAGTAGTTTTTTTATTGTTATTGCTGATTATTTAACTATACATAAAGGCTCTGATGTCATAGAGAGAGAACCAAACTCATATTCCAAGGTCATTGGTCCAGTAATTAACTTCTTTTACCAACTCATTCATCTAAGGTTGAATGGTGAGTATTGGTAGACTGTGTGTAGGATTGTCACAATTGTATCTGATCCTGCCCTCTTCCTCTTACTGTAAATGTTCACTTGCAAGCAGGAGACACTCAAATACAACCAGAGACAGAGATCTTTGTAGAATTCTCTTCCTATATTTATGGGCTAATTTTATTATAATAAAATGTATTCAGGTCTTAATGTAAGTCCTATAACTAGATAAAGAGAACCCAAATAAATAAATAAGCCAAAAATATTTCCCTTGTTCATTTATTTATTGAGAAAATTGATCCAATATTTCATGTATTTGTTAGAAAAAGTATGTGAACCCTTGCTTTCAGTAACTGGTGTGACCCCCCCCCCCCCCCCCCACCGCCGTATAGCAAGAACTTCAAGCAAGCATTTCTGGTAATTGTTGATCAGTCCTGCACATTGGCTTGGAGGAATTTTTGGCTATTCCTTCTTACAAACCTGCTTCAATTCTGGGCTGTTGGCAGGCTTCCTTGCATGAACTGCTTACTTGAGGTCCTTCTACAACATTTCAATAGGATTAATGTCAGGATTTTGACTCGGCCATTTCAAAACACAAATTTTCTTCTTTTTAGACTATTTTGTTGTTGATTTATTCTTGTCTTTCAGATCATTGTCTAGGTGCATTATTCAACTTTTATTAAGCTTCAGGTGACAGACTGCTACCTTGACATTCTCCTGTGAAATGTCTTGATACAATTTTGAATTCATTGTTTCCTGAATGATTGCAAGCTGTCAGGCCCTGAGGCAGTAAAGTACCTGCATGATACTCCCTCCACCATGCTTCACAGTTGAGATGAAGTTTTGGTGTTGGTATGTAGTGTCCTTTTTTCCTCCAAATATAGTAGTGTGCATTTCTGCTGAAAAGTTCAACTTTTGTCTCATCTGTCCACAGAACATAGTTCCAGAAGCATTATAGAACATCCAGGTGGTCTTTTGCAAACTTGAGACCTGCAGCAATGTTTTTTTTGGAGAGCAGTGGTTTCTTCCGTGATGTACTTCCATGAATACCATTCTTGTTCTGTGTATTTCTTATAGTGGACACATGAACAATGACTTTAGCAAGTTCTAGGGATTTCTGCAGGTGTTTTGCTGTTACCCTTGGGTTCTTTTTTTTTTACTTCTTTCAGCATTGCATGTTGTGCTCTTGCTGTGATCTTGGCAGGATGGCCATTCCTAGGGTGAGTAGCAATGGTACTGAATTTCCTCCATTTGTAGACCATTTCTCTTACTCTGGACTGATGAATGCTCAGGACTTTAGAAATGTTTTTGTTGCCTTTTCTAGCTTGATGCATCTCTACAATTCTTCTAAGGTCCTCTGATCGAGGCATGGTGCACATAAACAGATCTTTCTTGACAAGAGCAGGCTCTGTCAGTAACCTGACTTTGTGTGACTTTTTTATCGAGCAGGGATCCACTACAACCTACACCTCCATTGATTAGAACACCTGACTCCAAATAGCTTTTGTATGTAGCCCCCCCCCGGCCAACCTTAGGGTCACTCAGCTTGCTGTCGTCTAGGGAAACAGCCCTCGGCCCCGCCAAACTGGGTAATTAGTTTGTGTGGATGCTGTGTGATGTATCCCACCCCGCCTAAATAACAGACAATACACCAGATACGATTAAATGATTTACAGTTTATAGATATTACTGGAGCTATATAATTAATAGAGAATAAAATATAAAAGGAAAATAAAAGGTGCCACACTTATCAAAGTTCAGTTTCTTCGTGCACAAACAGTTGGAGCTCAGGACCCTTCTTCTTCACCCTGCGGGCCCTCAGACCACCTTGACCGGCCGCCTGGGACCAACAACGGTGGTCGACCAGACGCTCCACATGAGTCTGTCTCCATCTCCTCTCCTCACCCTGGACCTCGGACTCCTGCTCAGGGTCCGACCCCGTTAGCGGACTCACAGCACCTGGTCCATCCTCTATTTCTCTCCCCCGCCTTCTCCCCAAAACCCCGCGCATACAGTATCTTATAGACACACCAAAAGTATAACAACTATCCCAATTGGTTTGTAACACCTTCTTATCAGTAATGGGATCCAAACAAACTGCTAGCAGGAGGACTTTCTCAGCAGTTAACATAACAAAGAAGCCCTTTAACACAGAAGCCATTTTAATTAGACTACGCAGTGACACAAAAAAAAGAAACCCCCTTACATGTAGATGGCATTGCCCCAGAGGTTCACTTACTGTTTCCAACAAATACATGTAATATTGAATCATTTTTCTCAATGAATAAATGAACAGGTATACTATTTTTTGTGTTATTTATTTAATTGGGTTCTCTTTATCTAGTTTTAGGACTTCAGTGAAGATTAGATCACGTTTTAGGTACTCTGTAAAATAGAGAAAATTCTACAGGGTTCACAAACTTTCTAGCACCACTGTACATCCAAAACAATGTAGAAAATGAGGTATAAATGAGAAAAGTTGCCCCTTACCTGTACTAGTAAGAGAAATCAGAAGTTTCTTTTAGAATGCAATTCATTAAGTTCATCTGGAATACAGTTTATTACTAGAATGTTTATGAAGGTTTTCATGTAATTTTTGAGATAAAACCTTTTAATTTCTTTTCTGGAAAAATAAACGTTGAAAAATGGGCACAGCTGCAGGCCACCTGGTCCCTCAAGCTTGCTCCACCATTCAATATAATCATGACTGATCTGTTGCAAGCTTCATCTTTTCTTTTGTATATGTTTGTTTTAGCCATCAATTTCAATTTTTTCAAATTCCTCCATGTCTAGTCTCCACCATCCTCTGGGGTAAAGAATCCAAGAGAGTAAAATGGGTTCTTTGTCAATTCATTCCACTGGGATTTGAGCACAAGAAGCTAGGTTTCATGGCCATCACGTAGGGAAGAGATCAGGCTTACACTTATATGTGACTAGATTGTGAGCTTCCAGATGCCTCATGGAGCAATACACAGAAGATATCTGATAATAGTGACTTTATTTATGAACCCAGAGCTGAGTGTTATTAGAAGAAGAAATCAGACACTGAAAATGGAGATCATATTTGACCACCTTTAACTCTTGATTTCAGGATGTTGATGTGACTTTATTCTGAAGCAGTCAGCCATTCCTCTCAAACATCAAATAAATGCTCACTCACTCATTATATTTGTGGTTTCTTCCTCCTGATTGAATTCTTGGAAGTGCAATTACAACCACAGGCTTGAAGCCTCAAGGAGAATTGCTGACACTGTCATTGGATCCTCAATGATCTGCAAGTCTAGCTCCCAAGAAGAACTGGCCGGGGCTGCTGTGGTGCCAGGCATTGCTTGCTGTGCTGATGGTTGGCTGCCCCTGCCCCACACTCATCTCCCAATTCCCATTAATTCTGCGTATCAAAGCTATCACTTACTGAATAGTTATGAATGTCCCATGTAATCTGTTAGATGATAGATTGCTGGCACACAGCAGCATGTTCCTTCAAAACCTTATAAAATCCATTACAGGTAGAAGCTTCTGTCTTTGCAAACTGTAGCTATTATAAACTGCAGAATTGTTGGGTCCATGGGTGTTGACACAGAAATGGAAGGCATGAATGCAAGAGTGGGATCCAGACTTCGTACTCCTGGTATTAACATAGGAGCTGTATCCTTCATTCTATTACGGTATAAGGAGGCTCTCAAGAAGTCCTGACAATAGACCAAGCATCTCAATATATATGTATATAAACTACCTTATTAGAGAGTTTGCAGGACACAGATACACCGAGGCAGGGGTTGAGAAGAGGGGAGATTGGAATTGTGCCCTTGTGTGCTTGAAGTCATGCTGTTCAGTACTACCCTTCAGAGGATAGGCTCAGATAGAAGGCCCAGTGGTTGTACAGGTAAAGTGGGGGAAGTGTCAGAGTATAGTAAGGACCATACATAGAACAGTACAGTGGTGGACAGGCCATTTGGCTCATGATGTTGTGCTGATACCAATTTATACTCAATGTCCTCCTCCTCCATATCATCCATGTTCCTCATTTCTCCTTATTTTCTATATAAAAGCTTCTTAAACCCCACCAAACTGACTACTTCCAATACTACCGCTGGTAACCCATTCCAAGCACCTACCACTCTCTGTGTAAAAAAAAAACTCTTCACGTCATCTTTAAAAGTCTACCAACTACTCTTAAAAGCATTTTCTCCGTTGTTTGATATTTCTACCCTCGGGAAACAATTCTAGTTGTCTACACTATCTATCCTCTGACAAGTTTAAAAACGTCTCTCAAGTTTGTACTTTTCCTCATAGTTCATGCCTTTTAATGCAGACAACATCCCGGTAAGCCACCTATGTACCATCTCCACAGTCTCCACATCCTTCCTAAGGATGAGCAAAAATTCATGCAATACTCCAAGTGCAGTCTGACTAAAATTTTATATAGCTGCAGTATGACGGCCTTCTTCTTACACTCAGCAGCTCTATGAATGAAGGCAAGCATGCCATATGCCTTCTTTACCACCTTATTCTCTTGCAGAGTCACTTCTGGTGAATGATGTACCTGGACCCTGTAACCCCTCTGAACTTCAGCACTTTCGAGGAGCCTACCTTTAAATGCATCTTTTCTCCTTTCATTTTGCCTCCCAAAATACGAACCTCATACTTGCCCGGATTAAACTCCATCTGCCAATTTTGCCTAATTCTATAACTGATCTATATTCTGTTGCATCCTTTGATAGTGCTTTACACTGTCCATAACTCCACAAATCTTGCTGTTGTCTGCAAACTTGCGAATCAACCCATCTACATTTTCATCCAAGTCATTGATATACTGTACATCACAAACAACAGACGTTTCAGCACCAATCCTTGCAGAACATCAGCAGCTACAGATCTCCAGCCAGAATAACAACCTTCCACCCCTACTCTCTTATTTAATGGGCAAGACAGTTCTGAATCCAGACTTACAATTCAGCCTGGATCCCATATGTCTTTATCTTCTGAATTAACTTACTATGAGGGACATTATTACATGCCTTACTAAAGTCCATGTAGATATTGTCCTTTGCCTTAATCTCAGCAAGCTCCTTTGCAACTTCCTCTAAAACCTCAATCAAGTTTGTAAGGCATGACCTGCTCTGCACAAAGCCATGCTTACTGTCACTAAGCAGGCTATGCTTTTCCAAATGTACATAAATCTTATCCTTCAGAATCCTCTCCACTAGCTTCCCTAATACTGATGTAAAGCTCACTAGCCTGTGTTACCTGGATTATCCCTTATTCCTTTTTTGAATGAAGGCACACTGTCCAGTTAGCTGGGATATTGCCTTTTGATAGGACACAAGATCTTTGTCAAGCTCCAGCAGTCTCCTCAGCCGCTTCTTTCAATATTCTGGGATATATGCCACTAGGTCCTGGGGATTTTTTCACCTTAATGCTTTTCAGAAGACACAGCACTACCTGCACTTTAGACTTAAAATGTCCCAGCATATTAGCATGGCCTACTCTGCATTCACTATCCTCCAACTCCTTTTCCTCAGTAAATATTGACACAAAGTGCTCATTTGAAACCTCAGCCAGTTGCTCAGACTCAAAGCTCAAAATCCCTTCTTTATCAATGAGTGGAGCATCTCGTTTAGTTATACTCTTTTACTTAATATCCTTTGGGATCCTCCTTGACTCCGCTTGCAATGGCCTCTTTTGAGCCTCCTTATCACCTTTCTGAGCACTTCCCTGTGCTCTTCATACTCTACAAGGGCCCAGTCTGACTTTATTTTCCTAAAGGGCGCCACAGTAACCTAGCAGTTAGTACGGCGTTGTTACAGCTTGGGACATTCTGGAGTATGGAGTTCAATTCTTGTGCCATTTTGTAAGGAGTCTATATATGACCTCCCAATGAAAAGCATTGGTTTTCTCCAGCTCCTCCAGTCTCCTCCTACAGTCCAAAGACATACGGGGTAGGGTAATTGGTCATTACATTTTGTCCTGTGATTAGGTTAGGGTTAATCGGGTTTGTAAACCTTTCGTATACATCCATAGAGCCATAGAAACTACAGCACA
Organism: Mobula birostris; assembly: GCF_030028105.1. Taxonomy (NCBI): domain Eukaryota; kingdom Metazoa; phylum Chordata; class Chondrichthyes; order Myliobatiformes; family Myliobatidae; genus Mobula; species Mobula birostris. Next base: position 138,337,258 of record NC_092374.1, on the reverse strand, counting down.
GAAACAGGCCCTTTGGCCCTTCTTGGCTGTGCCGAACCATTTTCTGCCTAGTCCCACTGACCTGCACACGGACCATATCCCTCCATACACCTCCCATCCATGTATCTGTCCAATTTATTCTTAAATGTTAAAAAAGAACCCGCATTTACCACCTCGTCTGGCAGCCCATTCCATACTCCCACCACTCTCTGTGTGAAGAAGCCCCCCCAATGTTCCCTTTAAACTTTTCCCCCTTCACCCTTAACCCATGTCCTCTGTTTTTTTTTCTCCCCTTGACTCAGTGGAAAAAGCCTGCTTGCATCCTTTCTCTTTGCAACTAAATTTAGGACATTTTAGGTCATCCAAGGTCTCCTTATTTGGCTGAGTACAGGGCCACGGTAGGAAACTTTGTCACATGGTGTGAGCAGAATTACCTGCAGCTTAATATGAAAAAGACTAAGGAGTTGGTGGTAAACCTGAGGAGAGCTAAGATACCGGTGACCCCTGTTTCCATCCAGGGGGTCAGTGTGGACATGGTGGAGGATTACAAATACCTGGGGATACAAAGTGACAGTAAACTGGACTGGTCAAAGAACACTGAAGCTGTCTACAAGAAGGGTCAGAGCTGTCTCTATTTCCTGAGGAGACTGAGGTCCTTTAACATCTGTCGGACGATGCTGAGGATGTTCTACAAGTTTGTGGTGGCCAGTGCGATCATGTTTGCTGTTGTGTGCTGGGCAGCAGACTGAGGGTAGTAGACACCAACAGAATCAACAAACTCATTCGTAAGGCCACTGGTGTTGTGGGGATGGAACTGGACTCTCTGACGATGGTGTCTAAAAAGAGGATGCTGTCCAAGTTGCATGCCATCTTGGTCAATATCTCCCACCCACCACATAATGTACTGGTTGGGCACAGGAGTACACTCAGCCAGAGACTCATTCCACCGAGATGCAACACAGAGCGTCATAGGAAGTCATTCCTGCCTGTGGCCATCAAACTTTACTACTCCTCCCTTGGAGGGTCAGACACCCTGAGCCAATAGACTGGTCCTGGACTTATTTCCTGGCATAACTTACATATTACTATTTAACTATTTATGGCTTTATTACTATTTAATTATTTATGGTGCAACTGTAACGAAAACCAATTTCTCCTGGGATCAATAAAGTATGACTATGACTATGACTTACCTAACAATTTTTGTCCTTACTCCTCACTGGAATATTCCAGTCTTGAACTCTGATCAGCTGGTTTTTGAACAATCCCCACATGTCAGACGTCCAAAAGCAGCTTCTCCCAAACAACGCCCATTTGCTCCTACCTTATAGCCATAACTTGATCCCCTTCACTTCAGTCCCTTCTTGCAATATCCAACTTTATCTTTACTTACAGTATAACTATCTTAAAACATAACAAGTTATGATCACTATTCTCAAAATATTCACCCACTCTCAGGTCTATCACCTGGCCTGGCTCATTTCCCCAGACACAGGTCCAGTATGTTCTCTCCTTCCATTCTGCATACTATTTCGAGAACCCCTCTTAACACTGAAGAAACTCTGCTCCATGTAAGTTTCTTATATTAAAGAAGTTCTAGTCAATATCAGCGAAGTTAAAATCCTCCACTGTGACAACTATGATGTTTCTGCAGCTTTCCATAGTTTGTCTGCGTATCTGTTCATCTCCACCTCTCAGTGGCATTTGGAGGGCCTTTAGCATATTTCTATCAGTGCAATTTCCCATCTTTATTTCCGAGCTTCATCCAGATTGCCTGCATGAATGAGCCCTAGAGTGACCTCTTTGAAGTGATGCTTTTACATTCTCCCTTAGCAGTAATGCAACCACTCTGCCTCGTTTACACTCCTCAATCATGTTGAAAACAACAAACCCTTGGAATGTTGAACTGCCAGTCCTGTCCATCATGCAATCAGGTCTCTGTAATGGCAACAACATCATAACTCTAATCAATGATCCAGGCTCAAAGTAATTCCTCCCTACCCATAATAATACTAGTGCTGAAATAGACAAGCTAACAGCAACATTGAGGAGAGTACTTTGCAGACCAAAATAATGAACCAAGCTATTAGACAAGACCAATGTGATCTATAAAATCCAGTGTGGGGACTGCAGCAAATGTTACGTTGGGAAAACTGTGAGACAGCTATCCACAAGGATCCGTGAGCATCATCTGGCTGTAAAGCGGCATGACCAATTCTCTCTAATCTATACCCATGAAGATCGGGAGAGGCGCAAGCTTGATTGGGCATCAGTGAAAGTCATTGTGCAAGTAAACACGTAGCATACAAAAGAATTCCCAGAAGCATGGATTTCCGTGAAAAATTCTGTAAACAAGCACATAGACCTTGATCCTATTTATGAGCTGATGTTGGCAAAATTCCAGACCACAACGCACAGAGTTCACCACGCAGCCACATCACAACTGAGTTTCCGAAATGACGTCCAATCAGCTGATTGAGAAGTACATAGAGGACAAGCAACCAACAGCGCACTGACGATGTCTCTTCACATGGAGACAAAATGTTTGCAAGTAAATTGGCAGGATCAAAGAACGACTCAACCCAACCATCAACCACCCGAGCTACACATCATCTGAATTATTTCCAGATACATATCAGCCCATCTGCTGGTTCAGTCCTAGGATATATTAAGTTTTGCACAGAAAATGTAATAACACGAAAGACAATTATGGTGTTTCCCAATCAGAAGCCATGGATTCACAGTGATGTGAAGGCACTACTCAGGGAGCGCGATGCAGCCTTCAGGTCAGGAGACAAACAAGCCTACAGTGAAGCACGGGGGAATCTCCGCAGGGGCATCAGGGATGCAAAGCGCAAATACAAATTGCGCATTGAAAATCAGTTTGATAACGACAACCCCCGCAGTATGTGGAAAGGCATCAAGTTGCTGATAGACTACAAAAACCAATAATCTGCTGCCAGATGATGACGCCACACTGCCTGATGTCCTAAACCAGTTCTTTGCCCGCTCTGTTACTCAGAGGGAGGAGGCTGCCCCACTCATCAACCAACCTAACGATGAGTCCACACTGGTCCTTAAGCAACATCAGGTGACATCCACCCTGAGGAAAGTGAATGCCAGTAAGGCAGCTGGCCCAGACGGAGTGCCTGGCTGGGTACTGAAAGCATGTGCTGACCAGCTTGCTGAGGTGTTTACAAGTATATTTAACTTCTTACCGCAACAAGCTGCTGTTCCAACATGCAATAAAACCTCCACCATCATCCTAGTGCCCAAAAAATCAGCTGTGAAGTGCCTGAATGACTATCGCCCTGTGGCGCTGACACCCATAGCCATGAAGTGCTTTGAGAGACTTGTGCTCTCACACATGAAGGCTATAATCCCACCTGACTGGGACAAACACCAGTTTGCCCACCAGGCAACCCGCTCCACAGAGGATGCAATCACAACCGCCCTCCATATTGCTCTGCCTCGCTTAGAGGAACCGAACACTTATGTGAGGATGTTATTTGTGGACTTCAGTTCTGCATTTAACACAGTCATCCCCCATAAACTGGTCAGCAAACTGAACACTCTTGGCCTTGGTTCCTCCCTGTGCTCATGGGTCATGGACTTTCTCACAGACTGACCGCAGCAAGTCAGAATTGGTCAGCACACCTCCACCACCCTCATCTTAAAAATAGGCACCCCGCAGGGCTGTGTGCTGAGCCCTATGCTCTACACACTCTTCACATATGACTACACCTCCAACTCCATAAATAAATTTGCGGATGATACCACAGTGGTTGGCCTGATCTCGGACGAGGATGAACCAGCCTACAGATGGATCATGTGACAGAGTGGTGTAAGGACAACGACCTGGTCCTTAACACTTCTAAAACAAAAGAGATGATCATTGACTTCAGGAGATCAAAGGACAGAGTACACACCCCGCTCCATATACATGTAGAGGTAGTGGAAAGTGCGGAAAACCTGAAGTTCCTTGGGGTTATATTGTAAAAACAGCTGACATGGACCACCAACACCTCGCTGCTTGTAAAAAAGGCACAACAAAGACTCTTCTTCCTCAGAAAGCTGAAACAGGCCAAACTCCCACAAAAGCTGTTGCTTAACTTCTACAGAAGCACAATTGAATGCATCCTGACCAAAAGCACCACAGTGTGGTATGCCAGCTGCACAGCCGCTGAGCGACAAGACCTGCATCGCGTGGTGAAGGTGGCCCAGTGAATTGTCAGGATGGAGCTCCCAGGACCGGACACCATCTATTCCAGCAGACTCAGGAGGAAAGCAATCAGCATACCCAGGGATACCACACACCCCGGCCACTCCCTGTTTGACCCGCTGCCATCCTGCAAAAGGTTCAGGACAGTAAAAGCCAGAACAAATAGACTGAGGAACAGCTTCTATCCCAGAACTGTGGCCTTCATCACACCACTCCCACAGAACAATGACTGAAACTGTGAGCACACACATGCACACACAAGGACTCAAATACTTGCACTAACAGCACTTTGTGAATTACTGTGATATTCTGGTGCTGCTGCAACTTATTTTCTGCTACTTATTTGTTTTTCTATTACGATCTTGTTTTTATCTACCGCTTTATTTAATTGCCTGAGAGGAAGCCAAACAGAGTTTTATTGTACCTATGTATAATGACAATAAAGATCATTCAATTCAATTCATTCAATTCAGTCAGGCCCACCATGTTTATTAGCCTGACCATTATTGTCCTTCCTTCCAGTCTTATTTGCTATACCATCTTTCTTGCCCTCAATCTCATTACCTGTTGCTATGGTTTCTGTCCACTATCACTCTAGTTTAATGACTTGGGACAGGATAGACCTTATAAGGAGTAGAGTAGTAGGCATAATACTCGGAGTGAGGGAGATCAGGAAGCTGGTCATGGTTGGTCATAGGGGAGGATGGAGGATTTGAAATGCTGGTGTGAACATGCATGGTGGAGGGATTAGATTGGGAAGCCAAAACAAAGATGTGAATCTGGTGAGATGGGAAGTCCCACATGGGGTTGTTGGGAATGATGGGGTGGAAACAGCATCATGTGGGGAAATATTGAGTCAGGGGATGAAGATCATGATGACCCAGGGAGATCTTGAGTACTGGGGATGGTTCTTTGTGGGGAAGCACTGATTAATAATATAGGGTTTACAATTGTAAATCAGTGTTAATTTTTTGCATGTTGATGCCACAAAAGCAATGCATAAAAACTCAATCTCACCTTAACTTCGAACAGAATTTGGGTTTTGTGAATACTTTCAGAATATAAATAGTACAATAGAGATGTTCATGTATTCACTCATTTATAAGAATTGTTATATTGTGCAAAATGAGACTTAGATTTAAAGGTAGAATTAAAAATAGGAAAGATGATTTCCTATGGTCATTACAATGATTAGGTACCAAGATCCTCCTATTATACATTTGTCATGACAGTAGAAAAGAATGTACATAGTTGTGCTCAGTTTGTATTTTAGCATGCATTATGATGCATGGAATAGCATGTGAGTTTATCAAATTGCATGCAATAGGATAATGCCAGAAGGTGCTTAACATTCATCAACCTGTAAATGCAAATCTTCATTGCAAACCAAACACACTCGCCTACATTTAGTGATGATGGTATTCTTAACAGCTCTCTGCAAAGTCATTCATCTTCACTTGGGTTCAACTGGCCAGATGGTTTCTGTGGAAAATTCTGTAAACAAACACGTTTCTCCATATTCTGGAATAGTGAGTTAATTATTTTATAAGCATGAAAAGGGGTGTGTAATTATTCATAATAATTAATGTTATTAGCTTGCATCTAAAATAAATACTTGTGATGCTGCACATGAGGTAGTCTGTCACCCGAGCTGGTCTTTCATTGATTCTATTATGGATTTATTGTGCATGCCTGCATAAGAATGAGTCTCAGGGTTGTATATGGCAGCATAAGTGTAATTTGATAATAAATTTATTTTAAACTTTGAACTTTGAAATAAAGACATTATAACTCTTTCAAAGTAAAAGGCCTCATTATTAAGAACACCTGTGAAACTCAAGTTCCCAGCATAACATTGAAACACCCTTTGAGTACCATCAGCAAGGCAGTTATAACACTCAGGGTGCAGAGTCATTGTGAAAGTTCATTTTGCTATCTTAATATCCATGTATTCACCTAGGACTTAAAATGTTAATTTATAGTGTAAATATAATAATCCAGTCACTGTGGCTATCTGTGTACATCATGCAATGTCCAACTTTCATAAATAAACACTAAAATCTGGGTTTTTTTAGCAAATGAAAATCTGGTTTTCCAGGACACTCTTGCTGCTAAACCATCAAAAGACTGTTGATTTACTAAAAAGATTGGGGTAATTTAAGTAAATGGAATAGGAGATTGCTTCAACAGCCACAAGAGCAAAGGAGAATTGCAGTGTCACTCACTCCAAGAGGCACTTTTTTTAAAAAAATGGTATTATTTTCTTGGGACTAAACTCAGGTGCTTTGCAAAGCAGTCACCCAATCTTCCAAGCTAGTGTATTGCATTCCATTTTCACCAGATTGGGTGACTGTTTCATGAAGAAGGAGCATTCAGTCCACAGGGGCAACCTGATCTTTCAGATGCCCGCCACTTTAATTCTTCATCCGACTTCCATTCTGATTTATCCTGCAAGCTTGAGCAACAGCACCTCATCTTTTGTCTGGGCATGTTACAGCCTTCTAGAATCACTACTGAGTGCTACACCTTCAGGTAACTTGATTTTTCAGTCTATGTCATTTATCCCTGTAAAATTATATTAGCTTATTTCTTTCTTTTCCCTTTTATTTCTGGGAGTGATGGCATGGCCATCCTGCCTGTCTTCCTGCTCTGTAATTCACAATTCTTGCAATCTTTTGTATAGATTCTTATGTTTCTTTCACTAATTGACGAAGTATCCTTGTTTGCATATTACCCCAAACACAAGAGATTCTGCAGGTGGTGGAAATCTTGAGGAACATGAGCAAATTGATATATTCCAAATAAGAAGGAATTTTCAAAGGGAAGAAAGACACTACTGTGGCTGACAAGTGAAGTCAAAGCCAAAGTAAAAGCAAAAGAGAGGGCATACAAGGAAGCCAGAGCAAGTGGGAATATAGAGGATTGGGAAGCTCTTAAAAACTTGCAGAAGGAAACCAAGAAGGTTATTAGGAAGGGAAAGATGAATTATGAAAGGAAGCTGGTGACTAATGTCAAAGAAGATACTAAAAGCTTTTTTAAGTATATAAAGGGTAAAAGAGAGTCGAGGGTAGATATAGGACCAATACAAAATGATGTTGCAGATATTATAATGAGAAATGCAGAGATTGCAGAGGAACTGAATGTGTATTTTTCATCAGTCTTCACAGTGGAAGACATCGGCAGTATACCAGATATTCAAGAGTGTCAGGGAAGTGAAGTGTGTGCAGTGAAAATTACGACTGAGAAGGTGCTCAGGAAGCTTAATGGTCTGAAGAGATGCAGTAGCCATGGTGTACTTGGATTTTCAGAAGGCCTTTGACAGGGTGCCACACATGAGGCTGCTTAGCAAGATAAGAGCCTAGGAATTACAGGGAAGTTACTAACATGGGTGGGGTATTGGCCGGTCAGCAGAAAACAGAGAGTGGGAATAAAGGAATCCTATTCTGGCTGGCTGCCGGTTACCAGTGGAGTTCCACAGGGGTCGGTGTTGGGACTGCTGCTTTTTATGATGTATGTCAATGATTTGGAAGATGGTATTAATGGACTTGTGGCTAAATTTGCCAATGATACAAAGATAGGTGGAGGAACGTGTAGTGTTGAGGAAACAGAGAGCCTGCAAAGAGACTTAGATCATTTAAGGGAATGGGCAAAGAAGTGGCAAACGAAATACAGTGTTGGAAAGTGTAAGGTCATGTACTTTGGTGGAAGAAATAAAGGGGCAGACTATTATTTAGATGGGGAGAAAATTCAAAATTCAGAGATGCAAAGGGACTTGGGGTCCTTGTGCACGATACCCTAAAGGTTAACCTCCAGGTTGAGTTGGTGGTGCAGAATGCAAATGTAATGTTGGCATTAATTTCTAGAGGTATAGAATATAAGAGCAGGGATGTGATGTTGAGGCTCTATAAGCCACTCAGGAGACCACACTTGGAATATTGCGTGCAGATTTAGGCTCCTTATTTTAGAAGGGATATACTGACATTAGAGAGGGTTTAGAGAAGATTCACAAGAATGATTCCAGGAATGAAAGAGTTGCCATATGAGGAACGTCTGTATTCCCTGGAGTTGAGAAGAATGAGGGGGGATCTCATAGAAACATTCCAAATGTTAAAAGGCCTGAACAGATTAGATATGGCAAAGTTATTTCCCATGGTAGGGAATACTAGGACAATAGGGCGCAACTTCAGGATTGAAGGATATCCATTTAGAACTGAGATGCGGCGAAATTACTTTAGTCAGAGGGTGGTAAATCTGTGGAATTTGTTGCCACGAGTGGCTGTGGAGGACAAGTGATTGCGTGTATTTAAGGCAGGCATAGATAGGTTCTTGATTAGCTGGGGCATCAATGGATATGGTATGAAGGCTGGGGAGTGGGGATGACTGGAAGAATTGGATCAGCCCATGATTGAATGGCAGAGCAGACTCAATGGGCCAGATGGCTTACTTCTGCTCCTATATCTTATGGTCTTATAGTCAGATTGATGGAGAAACTCAGCAAGTCAGGTAGCATCTATGGAGGGGAATAAATAGTCAATGTTTTGGGCTGAGACTGATGAAGGGTATTGATGAATGATCTCGACTTGAGACATTGGCTGTTTATTTCCCTCCATGGATGCTGCCTGACTTGCTGAGTTTCTCCAGCATTTTATGTGTCTTGCACATTATCCCCATGCTCAATCCAGTTTTATCCAATTTAAGATATTCAGCTTCCCAGCAATTTAATAAGCTTCTTTTTCTCTCATTTTGTAGTGGTTAGGCTCTTTAACCTGAAACAGTTATTGTCCTCTGTTTCTGTTTACCCCGATGTGCCTAAATTTGACTGAGGACAGTTTTCTGTGATGGTGGCTATCTCAGGAACCCAAAATGGATTATCTGCTTGGTATATCTGGCTGAACATGGTTGCAAATGCTTCACTGTTGTTCTTAGCATTCACATGAAAGAACCTGCCATCACTGAGGATGTACATTTTTTTGAGTCTTCTCCACCCATTAACTCTTTAATTGTCCTCCACCATTCACAACTGGCTATGGTCAATTTGAGAGCTTCAATCTGTTCCAGTGAGTGTGACGTCACCTGCCTGCCTTCTGTGTCTTGTTTCTGCTGTTGAGTTAATAGAAGCAGATGTAATTTCAATGTTTAAAAGCCATTTGTCCAGGTACTTAGATAGGAAGAGCTCAGTCAGATGTGGTTTTAATGCAGACAAATGTGATTAATGTAGATAAGCATCATAGTCAACAGACAAGGTGGCCAAAAAAGACCTGTTTTAGTGCTGCTATACAATTTTACATTAGTTCACTGATTTCTGTGTGCAAAGCCAATTTTGTAGCAATATCATTCAGGATCTAGCCAGCTGAGACAGTGTCAGTCTTATCATGGACATTGAACCCTCCCACCAAGGATATATTATGTGCTCTTGTTATTTGCGGTTCTGTTTCCAAGGTTTGCTTAACCTGGAGGAGAACTGATTTAACAGTTGAGGCAGGACAGTGGATATTAATCAGGAGGAGGTTTTGTGGCCTGTGTTTGTTCTGAATCCAGGAAGGCTGAAGTCAATGTATAGGACTCCCACTGCTGCACATTATTGCCTGTACATCACTATGCTTTAATTTCTGGGGAGTCTGTCCTGCTGGGGACAGAATACCCCCTGTATTTCTGGTAGAGTAATCTGGCACATTGTCTGTGACATGATTTTGTGAGTTAAACTATGTTAGACTAGATTGTGGGACAGCTATATGTATATTTTGCATGACTGCATGTGGGCTCACTATCTTGAATGTGCTGTGTATGTTTTACACCTTGGCCCCAGAGGAACAATGTTTCTTTCAGCTGTATTCATGTTTGGTTGAATAAGAATTAAACCTGAATTTCATTTGATTTGATTTGATTAGTAATGTCCCTGAGTAAGAATATCTTATTACGATTGCATCAGAGGTTAATGAGACTGTTTTGTGTCAATAATTTTGGTCTCCATACCTCTAACCGCTAAGGAAGAGAGCACAGCAAAGATTCACTGGACTGGTCCCAGGAAAGTAGTTTACCATATGAGAATAGATAGAATAAACTACAATTGGATTTGTTTGAGTTTTGAAGAATAGAGATCTTATCAAAGCTTACTAAACTGTTAACGAGGTAGATGCATGGAGGATATTTTCCTTGATTGACCGGGGGTCACACTTTGACAGTAAGGGTCTGGCTAATTGGAACTGAGATGAGGAGTAATGTTTTTTCTTTCAGAGGGTGATAAACTTTGAAATTGTCCACATGGAGGGTTATGGAAGCTCAGATTTTTCAAAACCAGGACCCAATAGTTTTATGGGCATCAAGAAAATCAAAGCATATGGAGACAATGAAGGAAGGTGGTACCAGGGTAGAGTAGATATTCCGATCATTGTGAATGTTGAGCAGGTTCAAGGAACTGCATGACCTGTTCCTGTGCTTATGTCTTATGATTTTATTAAGGACTTTAGTGAAATAGATAAGATTTTTACAAGAATTGGCTTTATCTTTTTGTTCTCATCTTTACTTAGCTTTTTTCATATATATCTATGCAACTGTGTAGTGAGGAAGGCAAATGCAATGTTTTTCTTCATTTCAAGAAGACTAGAATATTAAAGCAAGGCTGTAATGTTGAAATTTTATAAGGCACTGGAGAGGTCTCACTTGGGAGTATTGAGAGCAAGTTTGAGCCCCTATCTTAGAAAGGACATGCTGAAGCTGGAGAGGGTTCAAAGGAGATTACGAAATGATTCCAGGATTAGATGGTTTGTCAAGAGGAAATCTGCAGATGCTGGAATTTCAAGCAACACAGATAAAAATTGCTGGTGAACGCAGCAGGTGAGGCAGCATCTATAGGAAGAGGTACAGTTGACGTTTTGGGCTGAGACCCTTTGTCAGGACTAACTGAAAGAAGAGATAGTAAGAGATTTGAAAGTGGGAGGGGGAGGGGGAGATCCAAAATGATTGGAGAAGACAGGAGGGGGAGGGATGGAGCCAAGAGCTGGAAAGGCCAAGACGTTATGTATATTTAAGGCAGGGGTTGATAGATTCTTGATGAAGGGATATGAGAGGAAGGCAGGAGACTAGGGCTGAGAGGAAAATTGGATCAGCTATGATGGTGAAATGGTGGAGCAGTCTCCTTGGGCCAAATGGCCTAATTTTGCTTCTATATCTTATGGTCTCATGGTCTTACTGAGATACAGTGCAGTGTAGGCTTTTCCAGCCCTTCAAGCCACACCACCCAGCAACCCCCAATTTAATCCTAGCCTAATCATAGGACAAGTTACAATCACCAATTAACCTACCAACCGGTATGTCTTTGGACGGTAGGAGGAAACTGGAGGGCCTGGAGGAAACCCACGCAGACATGGGGAGAATGTATGAGCTCCTTACAGACAGCCGCAGGAATTGGACCCAAGTCACAGGTACTGCAAAGTGTAGTGCTAACTTCAGACAATTAATTGAACTTAAATTCTAACACTGCTAGATTTGTTCTTAGGAGGCTAAATCCAGAATTTTGGATCACAAATTCAGTGATTTCACTACTGCACTGCTATTAGAGTACCATTTATTAGAGGACCATACTACTTACAGATTAGGCTGAACAAAATATGATTTCACATCATCCAGAAATTAATAGATGCATGACACGATATAATTTCTGCTTTCTGTTTAATATGATTTTAGCAGCATATGATCACATTCCTTGTATCAATCCACTACTTTTCATAACACCTTCAAAGATCTGTGTATATCTGTTTTCTGTTGCCAGCCTCAGAATTTGACCAGAAATTGGACTTCAGTCTTATACGAACATGTTCAAGGTTAATCTTGACAGGACTGATGGTTTTTCCACAAGATTATTGGCTTATTTCTGTGGACTTTTTGATGGTGAGATCTGTAGGCTATTATCTTTACTTCAATGTCTGCATGTGGCCCCTGATTTTGTTTTTCACTACCACTCAGTTTCTCCTGTAGCGTTTCTGTTCTTGCATTAGTTATTTTGGTATCGCTGATGGGTGACTCCTCAGAGAGGTAGTCTGAATATGAGGCAGATTAACTGCCTAGATATAGAACCTGCTCATTGTGTCTCTTCTCCAGGAACCTCTTCATTATGCAGGAGATTGAAAGCAACAGGACTAGGTGAAAAAGATTTAGTTAAAATTGACAGTTTACCCCGGAAAGTGTGACATTACATTGATCAGATCAAATGTTGAAAGCTGAGTGAAACTCTGTGTTCTGCCACTGATGATCAATAGTTGTTGCTCCATTGTACTTCTTGAACTGGCTAATCAGTGCATTGAGTTAAAATGAGCCTCAATTGGCATTCCTTGGGGAATATCTAATTTCTGAATAATTGTAGACTCGATTGCTTTGAAATGTTCATGCCTCACTGTAGCTCGCTAGTCAGTGAATTCCAAGGAGACAAGAATCTGCGGATCTGGAATCTAGAGCATAAATGCAATCTGCTCGAGGAACTTACTGGGTTGAGCAACAATTGTGGAGAAGTAGTAGTTGTTTATATCTCATGTGTAGGCCCTGTTTCAGAACTAGTGAATTCCAACCTGATTGAATTGCTCAGTGCCATCTTTAAAGTTGCCATGTTCACCATACTAAATAGCAAATCTTGGTCCTGACCTGTCTGTTGAAAGAGTAAGAATTTGGAATCTGATTATGACAGGTTTATCTGAGAAAAGTACATTTTATGTGAAGGTCAGTGCTACTCATCACAAAACCCAGATACTGCAGTAATCCACTTTGGTATTTTGTCTGAGATTTATCCATTCTACAGTGTATTTTGGTCTCTAAAGGAGAATGGGAAGGATTGTAACATAGTCTGGGCCATTTTTTCCTGATTTTTGCCCAACGATGGTGGTGTTAGGGTTTGTTCTAAGTTTCATTTTCTTTGACTTTGATGTTGACCATGCAGGTTCAATGAGAATTATTTCTCCACGACTGTACCTGTTTTTATTGAATTAAGTATGCTGGTAGAAAAAGTTCCTGGAGTTCATCAGGGGCTTCCCCAAGTCATCCTTGTCACCCTCCTCACTGATCTGCAGACTCCTCGGCTGCTTCATCCATGTGGCTTGATTGTGCAGTGTGTAGAATAAGAGTGGTGTCAATGAACTGGATTCCCCGTTCAGATGCAAGCAGCGCAATCTAATTTTCAAGAGGGCGCATCATGTTTACTCCATTTCTGATGCTTGCATTTTTTTGTGTCACTAGGCAGCTGTGGGAGAACTGTGAACTCTCCAGAAAATAGAAGATAACCTTTCTCCCCCCCGGGGTGACGTTTCTGGCCAGTGCTGGCTACAAATGAGTTCTGGTAATTCAGTGTGCCATGGATCAGGAAACATGGTAGCAGGTGATGTCCCCACAGTTTAATATTTGTAGCTACATTCACTCCATGATCAAAGCTCCTTTCTCAAGGACAGGGTACTGATAACCTGCTCTTTGATTTGACTACAGTGGTCAGTGTGCACACCTAGATTTTCTGGCTTCACTCAGGCACAGGACGTGGTAGTTTGCATGCAAGTGAGCTTGAGGTTCTACTTAATTAATGCAAAGTGCTGCTCCCAGTGCATGCAAATATTGTGTGACTACTGCTTAAAAGGTTTCACGGTGATGACTACATTACTCATTCAATCTGAGTTACAGTGAATGAAAAACGGGGGGTTTCGCAGGGTTTGGTGCTAACCCTTTGTTTTCTTGTAACATGCTTTCAGTAATTTGCATGAGGATATAGTTAAGACATTTGCTGATGAAATTAAAATCGTCCATTTAATTGCAAGGTGTAAAAATATTTCAGTAAGCTGGTCAGACAACTGAAAGACTGACAACTGGAATTCAGTTCAGCAAAGTCAGAAATAGGTTTGAAGACGTCAAACAGGGCAAAGGAATGCAGAGTAAATAGCAGGAGGTGTACACCTTCCCAGATCTTTTCAGATAGGAAGGTGTCAAGAAGTTGGTTAAGAAGGCATATGGTATATGTGCTTTCATTGATAAGGTTCGGATTTAATGCAGAATGAACAGGTTAGACCCATTTATTGATTACAACTCAACATTCAAAACCATCACCCCCTCACTACCAATCAACAACCCTCAAAAACCTGGCCTTCTGTACTTGCCACTGCAACTGGATCTTCAACTTCCTTATTGGGAGACCACAGTCGGTAATAACGTCTTCTCCTTGCTGCCAGTCAATACCAGCCCACCTACTTAGCACATTGTTCTACTCTTTCTGTATTCATGACTATGTGGCTAGGCAAAACTCAAACACCACCAATAAATTCACTGATGACGTCACTGACTATTTCACAATCTGAGGTGGGGATGAGAAGGTCAACAGGTTGAGTGGAGTCGCAGCAACAACTTTACAGTCAATGTCAGTAAGCCCAATGAATTAATTGTGGAGTGCAGGAAGGGGAAGTTGGAAGAACACACACCAGTCTTCGTTGAGGAGCCACCGGTGGAAAGAGTGTACAGTTTGTAATTCCTAGACATCAACATCCCAGAGGATGCATCTGGGGTCCATCACATTGATGCACACATGAGGAAGGTATGCCAGCAGCTTTAATTCATTATGAATTTGAGGAGATTTGGTATATCACCAAAGAGTCTTCCCATTTTCTACAGATGTACACTGGAGAGCGTTCTGACTGGTTGTATCACAATCTCTTATGGAGCCTCCAATGCAGAGGATTGCAACAGGCTGCAGAGGGTTATAAACTCATCTAGTCCCATCGCAGGCACAACCCTCCACACCATCATGGGCACCTTCAGATGCAGTGCCTCAAGAAGGCAATGTCCATTATTAAAAAAACCTCACCAGTGGGAAGGATGCCCAGGAGACTGAAGACCTACACTCAACATTTCAAGAACAGCTTTTTGTTCCATCTTAGTTTTGAATGGTCTCTGAATACATGAATACAACTTCAATCATCTTTTGCCATATTTATTTTCATAACTTGTAGTGATTTTTTTCATCTTGCAGTATATTGCTTTTGTAAAAGAACAACTTCCATAGCATATGTCAGTTATAGTAAACCTGATTCTGATTCTTAGAGTGGGCGACACAAGGTACTGTAGATGCTGGAATTTGCAGGAACACACTCCAAATGCTGGAGGAACTAAGCAGGTCAAGCAGCATCTGTGTGAGGAAAGGAATTGTTGAGCTTTGGCTCAAAACCATGATTCAGGACCACGAAGGACTGTGCACAGTTATAACATCCATCCCTTAAGAATGGTGTAATTGTACTTGAAAGACAGCAGATGCAATTTATGAGGCTTCAGAATTTTTATCCATGATCAAAAGTGACAGAGTTGGCTGTTTTGTAACATAAGAGGTTTAATTGAGGTATGGTGAATTATCAGAGACTTAGGCAGCATGATCCAGAGGGGCATTTGTCTCTCTGCGGGAAAGTTAATAACTAAAGGATATAGTTTTAAAGTGATAAATTGGAACAGTAAAAGAGAATTAATTTTTCTTCATAAGGTTAACCTGCGTCTAACTCACTGTCTGAAAAGTAAGTAGATAGGGAAAATTACAACACATTTTTAACCTTTCTGTCATAAATGCCAAAGCTGCAGGCAGACCTGGGATGTGGACATTGGACGGAGAACTCCATTTGGCTTTGCATGAACACAAAAGCTGAATAGCTTCCTTGCATGTCAAGAATTTTATGGTTTGTCTCTGTGTGAGAAGTAATGAGCCACATCTGAGATTGTTCTGGTACTATATTGGTGACGGTTCTCTTATATTTCATTCATTCATGGAATGCAAATAGGACTGGCAATCCTGTCATTTATTGGCTATTTCTGATCTCCAAACTGATGACATAATTAAGAGTCAACCATATTCTTGGGTCTGAAGTCACATATAACATAGGCTGGATAAGAAGGAAATAGTTCCTACGACTTGTATCATTTAAAATTCCGAATTTATTTAATTGCTTGAATCCAACTTGCTCAGTTCCTGTGATGAGATTCAGATTCAAATTCAATGCAGCACACACAAAATGCTGGAGGAACTCAGCAGGCCAGGCAGCATCTATAGAAAAGTGTAAGCAATTGACATTTTGGGCCAAGACCCTTCATTTTCTCCAGTCCTGACGAAGGGTCTCAGCTCAAAATATCGACTGTTTACTCACTTCCATAGATGCTGCCTGGCCTGCTGAGTTCCTCCAGCATTTTGTGTGTGTTACTCTGGATTTCCAGCATCTGGAGATTTTCTCATAGTTTAGGTTCAAATTCAAATTGGTTAATGATCAAATCTGCTCTGCACCTTAAGTTATGCAAAGGCCTCCTCATTTTTGTAACTGGTGAACATATTGCAAAATGCAGATATGGATCCAAACCACATCGGCCACCCTGAACAAATGCATGGGGTTCCAAAAATTCTTCCCTATCACTGCTCAGTAGTGCAAGAAACTGCACAATCAGTGCTGCTTAAATGCACAAGTTATTACTTGAGGAGGGTACACATCTTGTATGAGCATAAAATATATAACTATCTCAGAACAGTTTCCCCTCATGAGCAGAAGTGGATACGTGCTTTTTGTCTGTTATCTTTTTTTTTGGCGTGTGCCTGCATGCATGCGAGTCTGTGCGTGTGCATCTGCATGTGCGTGCGTGCGCATCTGTGCGTGTGCGTGCATGCGTCCATGTTGAAGTCTTTTCCATGGCTTTTACAAGGCTCGGAGCAAGAGAGAGACTGCGTGGCGCACCACTCCTCACACAGACATTTTCACGAGCATTTTTTCCTTTATTTTACAAGGTCGAGTTGCGATCTCGGCACTCGACCCCGCACGGTTGGAAAGCGTACTCGGGAGTGGACCCGACCTGTTTCGAATCCGGGAACCTCCTCTCTGTTATCTGTTATCCTATTAGTTTCTTATTACCAAGTACCTGTTCAAATCCTTTTTAAAAATATTTATGGTGCCACTTTCCACTATCTTTTCCTCTCAGTGGGGAGAAAGTGTTTATAACTCCTCTCCAGATTCTTGTGAAGGATTATGAATATGTTACGTTTAGTCAGATTCATTCACCAAAAGGAATAAGTTTTCTGTATCTATTCCATCAATATCTTTCAACACACTGAAAACTTCTGTTCAATCAAATATTGTCAAAAGTAAAGGCCCACATCCTGTGTAACATCCAGCTAAAAATATACTCTTTCTGAAGCCTACTGATCTGCACAACCTCACATTCATAAGCTCTGCAGCATTCTCCAGATTTCTGTTATATGCTTTTGCTTTGATACTGGATGTTACAATGCAGGGACAGCATAGATAGAAACTTGTCTGAGGCTGTTGGCAATCTAGAGAAGCTGATAGCCAACAGAATTAAAGATAATTCCAAAACATACTATAAGTATATTAGAAGTAAGATAGAAGGTCAGGAACGATTGGGTTTCCTCCGGGTTCCATCAGGAGGTCTTCTAGTGGAGCCAGGGATGTTCACTTGGAGGAAGAATGAGGAGAATAGAGGTTTAGGGGATTGTACACTGATATTAGGGGATGAATTGGGAAAGAGGAAGTCATTGAGAAGTACAGCACAGAATTAGGCCTTTTGGCCCATCTAGTCCGTGCCAAAACCATTTAATTTGCCTACACCCATTGAATTGCACTGAGACCATTCCCTCCATACCCTTACTATCCATGTACCTATCCAAACTTCTCTTAAACATTGAAATCAATCTTGCATGCTCTGCTTGTGCTGGCAGTTCATTCCACACTTTCACGACCTTCTGAGTAAAGAAGTTTCCATTCATGTTCCCGTTAAACTTCTCATCTTTCATCCTTAACCCATGACCTCTAGTCGTAGACCCACCCACTCTCCCACCACCAGCCTAATGAAATATTTCCAAGAATTGGAGGTGATTGCTGGGGCTTGACAGAGATTTTTGCATAATCTTTATTCATGAGTGTGATACCAGAAGATCGGAGGGTAGCTAATGTTCCCATATCTAAGAAAGACAGTAGCAATAAAGCCAGGAAACTACAGGCTGTTGAGCCTTATGGCAGTAATACTGAAACTGTTAGAAAAAAATTCTTAGGGGTTAATTTTATGGTCATAGACATAAGAGAGATTGTAGATGCTGGAAACGTAGAGCAACACACACGAAACACTGGAGGAACTCAGCAGGTCAAACAGGAACTATGGAGGGAAATAAATAGTCGACGTTACAGTAAAGTTCTTCATCAGGACTGGAAAAGGGAATGTTAGGACACACAGGATTCAGGGTGTTTTGTCAGACTGTATTCAAAATTAGCTTGGTAATAGGAAGCCGAGAGTAGTGGTAGAGGGTTGTTTTACAGTCTTGAAGCTTGTAACCAGTGGTTACAGTAGAGATCAGTGCAGGAACCTTTGTTAATGATTTGGATTGGAATGATTGTTTGATAAGTAAGTTTGCTGGCAACATGAGCATTGATGGAATTGTAGATAGTGAGAATGGTTGCCTAAGGATACAGAGTGACGTAGATCCACTGTTAAGTTGGATAGACTGGTGGCAGATGAAATATAATCTAGACATTTGTGAGTTAATACACTTTGGGTCATCTAATACCTGGTAGGACATATAAAGTAAATGATGGAGATCTTAAAAGCACTGATGTACAAAGAAACCTTAGGAGAAAAAATTTATAACTCACTGAACACAGAGACATAAGTGGATAGGGTAGCTTAGAAGACATTTAGCAGAGGTACTGGCTATAAGAGTCAGAATGGCTGCAGCTATATAAGACATTCATTAGGCCACACTTGGGCTATTGTGTGTAGAATTTTTGGTTGCCTCATTATAGAAAGGATTGCTTGTGTGAGTAGAGAGGAGATTCACCTAGATTTTGATTGGGACAGAGGGCTTTAGTTTCAGGAACAATCAGATGGGATTATTCTCATTGGAGCAGGGGGCACTGAGAGGTGATCTTAGTAAAATTATGAGCAGCTAAATAGGGTAGCTAGTCACTTTGTTTTTTTAAGGATGGGGGTCTAAAACTCGAGAATATATGTTTAATGTGAGAGGAGAAAATTTTCAAAGAGTCTGGGCAAGTTTTCATGGAAACTAGTGAGTGAATGGAACATAAGGAGATAGAAGAGGTAGGGACAAATCTGATATTAATAAAGGATATAGACAGGTACATGGATAGGAAAGGAATAGTGGATTTAGTGTTGATGGACATCTCAGTTGACATGAGCAAATTGCGTCGAAAGGCCTGTGAACACACAGATCTATCGTGCAAAACAACATGCTGGCTTCTGTTCTGTACCTGTTTTATTATCCATTAAAGTAACTCTAATCCAGGCAGCTGAGTTTAATTCATCCCATTGAGAAGTTCACGATTAGGTTACAAGGTTAGCTCCCCAGTCAAGATATCTTGTTTATCTCTCACCTAAATCTGGAAGGTGAAACTCAAAGAAAACCTTTAAGAATTTAACCCTAAAACTCACCAGCTAAGACCTAAGGTTAAACGTATTAAAAATTTAAGTCATTACGCATTCCCTCATTCACCAGAGCCAGTACTCTGAGAGAGCAGCTCATCTCACATCTATCTGTGGGGCAAGGCTACTGACAGTATGGAATTTCACTGAAGCAGATAGCTGAAAGGAGGTGTGCCCAAATACACAGACTCTTCACTGCTAAGTTCTTACTAACTGTTCGAATAGTCTTTAAAGCAGGTGTTCTGTGGCATTCATGGGTGTTCTTTTAAGGCCTTACAGCCACTCCAGTAATAAGCATAACAAAGCAGTGGTAGCTGAAAAACTTTTATGCATCTTCAATGTTATGAAGATGGAATTGGGTGTCTGGGAATGCGTAAGATTTAATAATAATAATAATAAGCACTTTATTGAAATTCATTCATTACAGTACCAATGTTTAAAAACACGCTTAGCAGTGTGAAGACGTAACTAATAATAATGTACAGAATGATAATATACGCAATAATAATTTACCAATGTGCAATAATAATGTATGAAATAATGAAGCAGAAATTGATGTATGTTCTCCTGTGGCACAGAGATGAACTATTGTTTATGATTATTGCATTTGTTATGAAAGATTTTCTGTAATGATCCTTGTGACGGTGGAGCTGAATTTACCTGTTCAAAAGGGGACTCCGCTGCTTATTCAGTAGATCATATAGAGGATGTGGCAGATTGTCCATAATGGATATCAGTTTGTTTGGTGACCTCCTCTCCACCACTAACTCAAAAGAGTCTGGGTTGTAGCCAAGGACGGATCAAGCCTTTTTGGTCAGTTTATTTAGTCTTTTTGCATCACCAGCACCGATGCTGCTCCCCCGACATAAAGCCACAAAGAAGACTACACTCACTAGAACAGACTGGTAAAAGATCTCCAACATCCTTCTGCACATCTTGAAGGATATTAGAAGATAGAGTCTACTCATCACCTTCTTGTAAACAGCCTCAGTGTTGGGTTTTCCAGTCAAGTCTGTTGTCGAGGTGAACCCCCAAGTATTTGTACTCCTCCACCACCACAACTTCTTCACCCAGAATGTAAACAGGACTTGTCACAGTCCTCTTCCTCCTAAAATCAATCACCATCTTCCTGGTTTTGGCCACATTCAGAAGCAGGTGATTCCTCCTGTACCACTCCACAAACTTGTCCACCAGTCCTCTGTACTCTAACTCTTGCCCATCTTTGATACACACAACCACCGCAGAGTCATCGGAGAACTTCTGCAAGTGACAAGACTCAGATTGGTACTGAAACTCTGAGGTGTAGTGTGAACAGATACTGAGACAAGACGGTCCCTTGTGGCGCTCCTGTGCCGCTCACTACTATCTCAGACAGAGAACTACCCAGCTGTACAAACTGGGGTCTATCTGTCAGGTAGTCAGTAATCCAGGAGATAGTGGATTTGTCTATGCCCATCCTTTTGCAGCTTCTTGCTCAGAAGAAGTGGTTGGATTGTATTGAAGGCATGAGAGAAATCATAAAATGTGATTCTCACAATGCCACCAGCATCATCCAGCTGGGAGTGAGCACTCTGCAACAGGTAGTTGTTGGCACCATCCACTCCCACATGAGGTTGGTAGGCAAACTGTAGAGGGTGCGATGAAGATCCCGGGATGAGGAATGGTAACCAAGAAAACTATGGGAAAGAAGGGAGAGATTGATGGGGACCTGATAGGGATTTTTATATCTTTATTAGCCACAAGTGAGGTACCAGAAAACTGGGATAGCTGATGTTGTTTGCTTAATTTCAGTAGAGCAGAAGGCTTTAATAATGCATTCAACAAAATACTACATGGTAGGCTGGTTAAGAGACATTGAGTCCATGGCGAGTTGGCTAATTGGAACCAAAGGTGGCAGAGGCAGTGAGTATTAATCAGATATTCTTCTCATTTTAAGTCTGTGACTAGCGATGTACATACAGTAGGGATAGGTGGTTGAGGTAAGACCATAACATATAGGGGCTGAACTCGGACATTTGGCCCATTACATCATTAATGATGTAATGGGCCATTACATGATTTATTATCTCTCTCAACCCCATTCTCCTGCCCCATCAACCTACTTTCTCAAATATTTATCACCATTCTTCTCAAATAGACTGCATACCGGAGGCTCAGTAGATTAAAGAGTAGCTTTATTTGTCATGTGTACATTGAAGCAAATCAAATCGGTGAGCATTTTGCTGGGAAAATGCTGCCACACTCCCAGCACCAACCTGGCTTGCCCAGAACTCACTAACCCTAACCTGTACATCTCTGGTATGTGGGAGGAGACCAGAGCATCCAGAGGAAGCAACACACACAAAATGCTGGAGGAACTCAGCAAGCCAGGCAACTTCTATGGAAATAAAGTCAATGTTTCAGGCCAAAACCCTTCGGCAGGACTGGAATCCACTTGGTCACAAGGAAAACACACTTTTTACGGACAGCAGTGGCAATTGATTGGTCATTGCTGGTGCTGTAGAGTGATGCGGTAACTGCTATGCTGCTGTGTCACCCTCTACACTACTATGCCATTCTCTACATTAAAGTGTCATCCGTTTGGGTGGAGAGCTGTGTTATCCTACAATGTTAACTCTGTCTCTCCCTGCATGGACACTGCCTGACCTGAACGTTTCCAGCATTATCGATTTTTGTCTCGGATTTCTATCATCTGCAAGAAAAAGAATGAGGTTGTTGGAAGTGCTCAGCAGGTCAGTCAGTCAGCATTCATCCTCTGCCCGATGCACACATCTCCTCCCCCTCCCTCTCACATGCAGAATGGTTGGCAAGTCCTAACACCAGCCTATGGGACAGGCGGGATTGGAATCTATCCACCTATCCATTCAACATTTCACTGTTCCTGTAGATCTCTTATTTCTTTCCCTTGATCGAGTTGGGGGCGTCAAGGTAGTAGGACGAGATCACAGAATATCAAGAGTGACAGAACACAAGAACTGATTTTCTACATTACCTTCATCTGCAGAAGAAGCCAACCAGGAACTAACCAGTATGATGGTTTGTATGGGCATTAGAAACACGGGTGACATTTGCGCCTCCTTACCCAATGATGGGGGTTTTGGCCATAAAAAGGCGAAGACCAAGTTGATAAGGGAGTAGTAACTCCGGACAAAAAGCCAGTTGGACTTGTCCAAGCACTACCTTAGGAATGCCAGGGTCCCAAGTCCGGGTGACGAAATGAAAAGTGACTGCAAGTGTGTACGGAGTGACTCCATGTCAAGGGTTTACCACTGGAAGAAGACTTATTGTGGAAAATAATATAAGTACTTTTAATATTATATAAGGTTACCAGCTCTCAAATGATAAATGAACTTTGTTGGGTAAAGTTTTTTAGCAAAAGACAGAATTCATCAGGGAAAATGAGGAGGTAGATAACATTATTGTATTCACAACATTATGTGAATACAACCTGCATCAAAAAACATACAGAAGTGCCAGTCTACTTTGAAAGTAAGTAAAGACAAGTAGATTTGCAAGGAACACCCAAGTATTTAATCACTTAAACTAGCCAGATGTGGAGGAGGAACGGAAGGAGGATGTCAGAATAGATAAATTGTAGGGTATAGGGTAGTCAATAAGCTGATCTAGAATCACTGTGCGGAAACTCGGATGAATCAAAGACTTGTACAAGCGGAAATTCGTGCTCATGAGAAAATGGCAAGTGTACAGTATGTCTGTATGTAGTGGAGTGTACGTGTGTTAGAAACATTAGAAATAAAAGAACAGGACTAAGGATTGTTAAGAATAGTGAATTATATTCAATTGTATATTGAATATAATTAATTTCACGATGTATATTGTATACATTTCTCTGACATTAAATGTACCTTTGAAACCTTTGTAATTATGGAAATACTAAAGATAGAAAATAAATACAACAATGTTGGAGTATAAATTCTTTAGTAAGACATCATTCTTTTGAACTAAAAGAAAATGACGTAGTTATGTATGTGGGTGAACTCTGGGAGATAAAATAAACATCCTGTGTAAAGTAAAAGCTTTGTAATTTTCAGAGCAATTCATTCATCTTAATAACTTAAACCAATGTTACAGGTATACTGAAGATAACCAGATTAGTAATGAGCTGATATGAATTTTTATATGATAAGATGGTAAAAGTATTTAAGTATAGTACAATTATATAAGGAGAGGATTTAATCAACCAAATTTAAATTATAAAATAGAGCATTTCTGAAAGAGATTTCAGATTCTACATGTTTATTATTATATCAAGAAAGCTATATGAAACAAACATCATCTGGTATTTATTTTGGTCTAGAAAATATACAACAAACATCTGTTGTTAAACCTTATGAGACAGCAACAACAGTAAAATGCAATTTGTTTAATCTGAAGGTCAATGACGTCTGACTCTAAACCCGGTAGCTGATTTTAAAATGGCTAATGAAAAACAGAAAGTGCTGCAAACACACAGCAGGTCAGGCAGTGTCTGAGAATTAGAGTCAATATTTCGGGTAAAAACCCTTTGGAAATAGTGATTAAGAAATAGTATTAGAGAGGTTGACATGCTGGATGAGTAGAACAAAGGGTTATAGAGTGTCAAAGCTTGAGGCCAGAGTTGCCATGAGGATAAATTGTAAGAGTTGCCTGATCAAATGGTTTAATGAGGGCATTTAGAGAGTAGAGATGTTTAATGTCTTGCTAATAGCAGTGGTGTGGGACATGCCCAGCAGGTCAGTCTGCACTGATGGAAAAAGAGGAATTGTGCCAATATCACAGATGGATGTCTTGATACAGAAACGGCAAGTTCCGATACTGACAGAGAAAAGTGAATTTCCTGAATCTGAAGTATTCAATATCAAAGAGATGGCTGAATCTGTATTTGGTATCTTCAGTATCGAGGCCACCAGATTGTACACTAGATTGGAAGGAGTGCAATTGAATTGCTGCTTCACCCAGATAATCTGTTTGGGTCTCTTGGGCAACGGGATGAGAAGTGAAAGACACTGCATCTCTTTCAGATGCATCATGAAAATGCCTTTATCAGAACCGAAGAACATGCATTTGCAGAAAGCTGGCTTTCCATTTTGACTGAATATTGGTATTTGGCAGTTCTGATTGCCTTCTCCAGCTTGTACTTAGCTTTTTTGAACTTCCCTTTATCGCTATTCCTGAATGCCTCCTCCTTCTCCAGACACAGCTGTTTAAGCTATGCGTTAAACCAGGGTTAATTATTGCTAAATCTGGTGAGTGTTTTTGTGGTGATGCTGACATTTTCACAAAAGCTGATATAGGAGCCAAATGTGTCAGTGTATTCATCAATGCTGTCAGTACTAGTTTTAAAGATATTTCAATCAGCAGAATCAAAGAAAGCTTTTAACATCATATACAAATAAGGGAAATAAGTAATTATAAGTATAACAAAATAAGTATTTCCTTCACTTTTGATCTTCAATAAATTACCAATCTGTATTCCTCAAAGTATCATACCACCTGATCAAACTAAATGAGTTTTTTGATTTCTGTGACCCACAACAAGCATCAAAGCTTGTCAGAGACTAATGGTGAACTTCAGGGTGCACAACAAATTGGTGTTACCGCGGCCTGTCACACTGTGGTTACACCAATGGCCGTGGACGCTTGCAAACAGCCAACAAAAGAGTCTGCTGAAGGCTTTATCTGCCTTTTCACTGAGCCTCTTGAAATAAAACTATTGCTTGTGTCCATGACCTAGCAGTCAGGATGCCATCCTTTTCCCCCGATTGCCCAAAAGCATCACATCTACGTTCACATCTCACCAACTGGGGACTTAATGGCTTTGGTGTATATGGATTTGCACTCTTTTAACATTCTAACAAGATCTCTAAAGTTTGCCCAAGCCTCGTTGAACTTGATCCTGGAATATGATTTCTTCCCTGGAACTTACCATGAACTAATGGCAGAGGCCAAAGGCCTGCTAAGAAATACTGACATGAGAAATGGCAGATACTAATTGTGCACTGTGTGATAAGCCATTAATATTACTTGAGCTATCCATCTTGCTTGTGTGAAGAAGGAATATTGTACATGTTG
This sequence comes from Mobula birostris, assembly GCF_030028105.1. Taxonomy (NCBI): domain Eukaryota; kingdom Metazoa; phylum Chordata; class Chondrichthyes; order Myliobatiformes; family Myliobatidae; genus Mobula; species Mobula birostris. The sequence goes on along the minus strand of NC_092374.1, from coordinate 138,311,550 downwards.
AACATTCTCCGGTGAACATTTGGAGGACGTCGGCATTGGCAAGATTCTTTCTTAGTTCCTAGCCCAACAGACTCTATTTTGATTGCCACTTGCCCTCTTGCTCTAATGACATACACAATTCAGAGAACATTGAAATATTAGGTCTGAAAATACAATCTGATTGTGGTTACTTTTTACTTGCTGTGCAACAAAAATATATAAAATTGATTGCTTAACAATAAAGTTAAAACATCAACACTTTATTCCTTTCCATAGTTGCTGTCTTACCTGTCTTACCGGTTCAGTTCCTTCAGCATTCTGTGTATGTTGCTCTGGATTTCCAGCATCTGCAGAATCTCTTGTGCTTAGGTAAATACGTAGGTGTTGGAGAGTGGAAATAAAAACATAAAATACGGGAAATGCTAAGGACTAAGGACCATCAGACATAGGAGTAGAATTAGGCCATTCCACCGATCAGGTCTTCTCCACCATTCAATCATGGCTAATTTATTATCCCGCTCAGCCTATCCTCTTGCCTTCTCCCCATAACCTTTAACAGACTTACTAATAAAGAACCTATCAACCTCAGCTTTAAATATGGCCTCCACAGCCATCTGCGGTAAAGAATTCCACAGATTCACCATTCTGAATTATGTTGTAAACTTTGTTTATGCTCTTCCTGATGACAATTCAAAGTTTAAAGTTCAAAGTAAATTTTATTAGCAAAAAACATATATGTCCCATATGCAAACCTGAGATTCATTTTCTTGTGGGCATACTCAAAAAATCTATAGAATAATAACTATAACAAAATCAATGAAAGACCACCCAACCAGGGCATTCACCCAGAGTGCAGAAGACAGCAAACTGTGCAAATGCAAAAAGAAGAAACAATAATATAACTAAATAACCAATAAATATCAAGAACATGAGATGAAGAATCATTGAAAATGAGTTCATTGGTTGTGGGAACACCTCAATGATCGGGCAGGTGAAATCAAGTGAAGTAATTCCTTTTGTTTCAAGTGCATGATGGTTGAGGGATAGTAACTGTTCCTGAACTTGGTGGTGTGAGTCCTCAGGCTCCTGTACCTTCTTCCTGATGGCAGCAGCAAGCAAAGAACATGTTGTGGATGGTGGGGGTCCTTAATGATGGAAACTGCTTTCCTGCAACAGCACCTCATGTAGATGTGCTCAATTTTTGGGAGGGCTTTACCCGTGAACGACAGGGCTGTATCCAATACTTTTTGTAGGATTTTCCATTCACAGCATTGGTGTTTCTATACCAGGGTGTGATGCAGCCAGATAATATACTCTCCACTACACTATAGAAGTTTCTCAAAGTTTTAGATGTCATGCCAAATCTCTGAAATCTCCTTATGAGATGGGCCCATGTGAGGGAGCGAGGAGAAGATGGCAGCGCGACGCAGCGTGCGCGGCCGTCCGAATGATATCGATTATGTGTTAACTAGGGAGCCGTGCACAATCCGGATTTGATGGAGACAGCTGTGAAAAGCACAGAGGAACACCTGGAGTAACTTCTGAAATGCCTGCTTCGCTGCCACTGCTACTGCATGATCGAGAATCATTGGAGACGAAGGCCCCAAATACTTGGCTTTGCCTATTGCCCGTTGCTGGGTCCGGGGTCGAAGTGCTCGGCAGAGATGGTGCTCGGTGCTCAGTGTCGGAGATCTGGTCAGAGGCTCAGAGTTTTCGGATGGACTCAGAGTCGGACCGTGGTCGGATGCTTCCAGTATGCTGTATCGGCAAGTTGGCGGCACTGGAAGTTTACCGTCTGCGTGAGATGATGGGACTTTCGAGAGACTTTGAGACTTTTACCGTACCATGGTCTGTTCTTATCAAATTACAATATCGTTTTGCACTGTTGTAACTATATGTTATAATTATGTGGTTTTTGTTCGCTTTTAAGTCAGTTTGTCATGTGTTTCCATGATATCATTCTGGAAAAACATTGTGTCATTTCTTAATGCATGCATTATTAAATTACAATGAAAGGAGACTGTGTGTCCTCATAATCTAACATGTTAACCATGGATAACAATTAAGCTCATGTCAAATGCTCTCCATGACAGCCATAGCAGTGCAGTACAAAATGTTGCTATGTACAAAAACTGAAGGAAGATGACAGGATGGAAAAAGGATGATGGCTGCATTGCCACTGTATCCTAACAGTATTCATCTCACAAACCACATGATTGCCTAGCCACTGATTACAGCATCTGGCAACTGAGATGCGTAATACCAAAATTATTAAATATTTCTCAGTGATACCTATGGATAAAGCTGGAATACATGAAGTGAGTCTGGTAGAGATTATGGACAAAGTATTGATGCAACAATGGGGACCTTTTAATCTGTGTTTATTTGCTGACTTGATGCAGAGTTTTGATTTTTGTTTTAGGCAAAATCAAAAATAAAAATAACAGGTTGCACTTTTTAACAGTTGACTTCTCTCAGTTAATGTGGGAATCGTTGTCATGCACGAAATGATGTCATTAAATGCGTACATGATTTTTGGCAAATATCTGACACGCTCAGGTGGACTGTGTCTGGATGAATTTACCAATGGTCACTATTGCACCCTGGGGTGATTGCAAGTATAATATAGCCTGCACAAACTGACTTCTATGAATATATTATATACAAACGTATAAATGATGCACATGACAGTGTTGAATTTCTCTGCAGAAACAGCTACTACAGTGAATTCTGGTTAATTGGGCCATTGGTTAATCAGGCAGCCACTTATTTGGGGCAACTCTTAAAGGACAGGATTCTCTCATTTATTTGGGGCACTATTCTCAAGAAAGAGATGGATAGAGCTCTTAAAGATAGCGGAATCAAAGGTTATGGGGATAAGGCAGGAACTGGATAATGATTGTGAATGATCAGCCATGATCACAGTGAATGGCGGTGCTGGCTCAAAGGGCCGAATGGCCTACTCCTGCACCTATTGTCTATTGTCTATTCCGCTTGATTGGGGGCAGGAGCCTGTTGCCATACAGTTTCAATTAGGGTCAGTCATGTGTATTTGTGTGGCTGTTTGACACAACACCATGCTGTGAGTGAAGTTTTTAAATAGTGTGTGTTTGTGTTCAAAAAGTAGCAATTTTTGTCACTGATAGTTGGTGAGAAATAAGTAGTAAGACAACTCAGAACTGTTTTTCTCATTGTGGTTTCAAGCATTCAGGCTTGGAGATGCCAGAAACGGCTGGGAGTGAAAATGAAATCATTTTACTACTTCAACAAGTAAGAGCTATGATGAATTTGAATGTATGAACAATCATCTTGAATGTTACAATGAAAATGAAGATTTGGAGGATGCAAATTTCGATAGCATTGCACGAAGGCAGTCCATTATCTATGCTAGGTTTATGCGCTGATTTTGTTCATTTTTAGTCAAAAGAACATGACAGATGAATTCTTCTGATGATAACTACTAGGAACTAATACACAGTTTTATAGTACTACAGTAATATTGATGGTGTTCTAAGATGTTCTGTATTTCATTTAAATACATAATTTGTTACCCAGTTTGCCTTTTTTTTATACTTTTTCACTATTTCCATGCAACTTCGACTAACTGGGGCATCTATGTAATTGGAGTAAAATGTGTTCCAATTTACCGGATTGTACTGTACTTGTAAAATCCAAACATCTCTCATGCTTTTAACATATTGCTGTTAGAAGTTTTTTTTTTAAAGCATAGTGACACTTTATTCATACCCTAACTTATGCAATTGATCATGAAGTCTGTAATTTCTTAAAAGATGGGCTCAATATTTGATGAGTAAGCACACTCAGCACAAAAAAAGTTGAAAGCAGCTGAAGACTTCTTGGAATATCCAATACTGCACTTACTCCATGTATTCATTAATGTTCAATGTGACTTGCTCATCATGACCTTAAGACTTTGAGATCAATACTATCAGTCAGAGGACATGAAAGAAGTACAGGCAGTGCATCAATATGGGCTAAAAGGCCACGGCAATAAATCTGTGCAGTAAGTTTATAAGTAAAGTGCTGCACTAGGAAAGGGGATAAATGTTTCAGTGTTAAGCAAAAATATTAGGAATTATTGGTTAATTTTCTCTCTTAAAGGTGATGGGAACACATATAACAGTAGATTAGCTACCAATATATCCCAGTTTGATGATCCATTATGTCAAAGAAAAAGAAAGAAAATGAGTGAGGTATTAGACATGCAAGGAATCAATTCTTGGCAGTTACCCACCATTAGATTTATTCTCCATTATCTGTGATTTGTCAAAGTGCACATTTGCCATACAGAAGTCCATGTTGGTGATGTATATTTATAAAATAGGTGCTTCTAGGTCTTGCAGGTTTTATTCTAGATAATTGAGTTTCATTTGTGAATTCTAAAAGTGGAAATTGGAAATAGTAATAGTGCATATTAGGTATTATGTTATTCATAGAACATAGAATAGTACAGCACATTACAGGCCCTTTGGCCCACAATGTTGTGCCAACCCTCAAACCCTGCCTCCCATATAACCCCCCACCTTAAATTCCTCCATATACTTGTCTAGTAGTCTCCTAAACTTCACGAGTGTATCTGCCTCCACCACTGACTCAGGCAGTGCATTCCACGCACCAACCACTCTCTAAGTAAAAAAACATTTCTCTAATATCCCCCTTGAACTTTCCACCCCTTACCTTAAAGCTATGTCCTCTTGTATTGAGCAGTGGTGCCCTGGGGAAGAGGCGCTGGCTATCCACTCTATCTATTCCTCTTATTATCTTGTACACCTCTATCATGTCTCCTCTCATTCTCCTTCTCTCCAAAGAGTAAAGCCCTAGCTCCCTTAATCTCTGATCATAATGCAATCTCTCTAAACCAGGCAGCATCCTGGTAAATCTCCTCTGTACCCTTTCCAATGCTTCCACATCCTTCCTATAGTGAGGCGACCAGAACTGGACACAGTACTCCAAGTGTGGCTTAACCAGAGTTTTATAGAGCTGCATCATTACATCACGACTCTTAAACTCTATCCCTCAACCTATGAAAACTAACACCCCATAAGCTTTCTTAACTACCCTATCTACCTGTGAGGCAACTTTCAGGGATCTGTGGACATGTACGCCCAGATCCCTCTGCTCCTCCACACTACCAAGTATCCTGCCATCTGTTATTTATTCAAATAACTTCATTTGATATTGTTATATATAATCAGTCACATGATTGGCTGATTAGGTACTTGTATTAATGAGTAGGTGTACAGGTGTACCTAATAATGATCATACTCTGAAATTTGATCAGTATTAAAGCTATTGAGATGGGTGCAATATTACCAAATATTTTACGTGCAGAAAATCGTGATATGCAGAGTTTTGCTCATACAGTACTGTGCAAAAGTCTTGGGCACATATATATAGCTAGGGTACCCAAGACTTTTACACAGTATTGTATTTGTCAATGTGGAGTGAAGAGCGAGTTTGTAATTCTGGTGGGAGCAAAGCATGTTGGGAATGGTGAGAGTGGAGTGCCACCGGGGGGTGGGGGTGGAATCAGATGGCAGGGAAGGAGTGCCATGGGTAGGAGGTGGTGTGGATGCAGACACACCCAGCCCTGAGATTCTAGACAAGGGTTTTTGATTCCAAATAAATGGTTTATTGATCATTACAGGAAATCTCTCTGGTGCTTCCCTCTCCCTTCCCCTTTTTCCAGTCATGATTCCCCTCTCCCTGTTTCCTTCCCACCCTCACTCCACAATAGAGAAGCGTATCAGAATCAGGTTTATCATCACTCACATATGCCGTTGAATTTGCATATATTTGTGGCAGCAGTACAACGCAATATATAAAATTACTATGGTACTGTGCAGAGGTCCTAGTCGTCCTAGCTATGTGCTGTACATACATATACCTGAGGCTTTTGCACAGCACCCTACCTCTGCAATTTATCTCTTGCACCATATATCCAGATCCCTCTGATTGTCAAACAATGTTCTGTTATTTACTCTCTCTAAATACTTAATGATTTGCATTAAATATCCTCTTCATTTTTCTGCTCTAAGGAGACTAACATCATCTACCTCAGACTCTCAGTACAATTACCGTTCCTAATATTCTGAAATTGAAGGTAAGATTTAATACAGAGGGAAAGGATAATGAAGTTTGTAAACTGCAGGTAAAGGTATGGATATGGGAAGTTGATTCTATGGATATTAAAAGAGAACTTAAAGGTGTGCTGGAATGCTGACCTTTAATATTCCTGCCTTGCAAGTTTCAATCAAAGATGAAGGATACGAAGGGCTGCAGTAAACTGCTGTGATTAGCCCGAGTTATTTCCATAACTGAGACACAAGAGATTGTAAATTCTGGAATTTGGGGCAACATGCAATCCCACTGAGTTCCTCCAGCAGATTGTTGTTGAAATACAGAAATTGACATGATTATTATGATTCATTATGTTGACTTAGCTTAAGGTTTTAGGTTTTGTACAATATTTACACACAAAACTGTTAATGTATTCTTTCGCCTTTAAAGTTGGTACATTGGAGGCTCGGGTGTCTTTAGTCTTACAGATCTTAAAATTAAGTGAGGGACCTTATATTGTTTCTCTTCATGTTTCGCATTAAATTATATCACGCACATTGTTCTACAATTAATTTCACCCATGTATGCCTGCCCATTTTTGCTGTTCGGTCTCTATTCTCTCTGAATCTTATATCCATACTATCAACCTAGGGGATTGATTTTTTTTAAATCTCTGCCCACTTGGGTAAGCCATGTCAGTGAGTTTCTCTTTCATTTCAGCCTAATTTTAATTTTCATGTTAGATTTGCCCACATCTTTCAGATAGTCTCTGATCTGCTGAATATTTCCATTGTTTTCTGTTTTGACTACCTACTGACAGCATTTCCAGGTTTTTTTTCACTTTTCAATCTGCCTCAAGAATCTCTCCCGGGTCCTTTGCCGTCCACTTGACGACAGATTTTGGCTCAAAATAGAGCTGAGGCTCAATGCTCCAAAAGTAATGCACCTTTTGACCTCCTTTCTATGATCACATCAGCCATGCAAACATCCTTCTGCTCTGTTTGCAGGATTAAAGGTCAAGAATGAGATCAACTGTTGCTGAATTTTCATCCATTTTCATACAATGTTGAAAATTGTAATATTTCATTTGGGATGATGGTATTTTTAACAATAAACCAGAAACTCGGTTCTGTATTGAAAGATTTTGTCGAGCTGTAGAATTAAAAAAAATCAACCTGCAGGCACAATCTCAGTATCTGCATAGTCCATGATGGTAAAGTTTATCATGACCCACTAAGCAAATGTCACACCTTTGCCTTGAGGCAACAAGCAATCTGCAGGAGAAACTGTTACCCCAGATTTCAGCGGTCTCTTGTGTCTCCTTTGCTTGGAGGCTACTGGAAGCTATCCAGTGCCACTAGTCAATGTGTAATGCATGATTAATGTTACTGCTGCATTATTCAGCACACATATGAACTTCAGATATAAAATGAGCCTCAAGTGCTGGAGCAGAACTGTTTGTGTAAGTTGAGAGGTTGGTAATGTTCTAGAAACATAGAAAACCTGCAGCAAATTACAGGCCCTTTGGCCCACGATGCTGTACCAAACATGTCTTTACCTTAGAAATTACCTAGGGTTACCCATGGCCCTCTATTTTCCTAAGCTCCATGTACCTGTCCAGGAGTCTCTTAAAAGACCCTGTCGTATCCACCTCCGCCCCCGTCGCCGGCAGCCCGTTCCACGCACTCACCACTCTCTGCATAAGATGGCAGACCCCTGACATTTCCTCTGTACCTACTTCCAAGCACCTTAAACCTGTGCCCTCTCGTGCTAGCCATTTCAGACCTGGGAAAAAGCCTCTGACTATCCACATGATCAATGCCTCTCATCATCTTATACACCTCTATCAGGTCCTTCCTGTAGTGAGGCAACCAGAACTGAGCACAGTACTCCAAGTGGGGTCTGACCAGGATCCTGTATAGCTGCAACATTACCTCTCAGCTCCTAAACTCAATCCCATGATTGAAGGCCAATGCACCATATGCCTTCTTAACCACAGAGTCAACCTGCGCAGCAGCTTTTAGTGTCCTATAGGCTCGGATACCAAGATCCCTCTGATCCTTCACACTGCCAAGAGTCTTACCATTAATACTATATTCTGCCATCATATTTGACCTACCAAAATGAACCATTTCACACTTATCTTGGTTGAACACCATTTGCCACTCCTCAGCTCAATTTTGCATCCTATCAATGTCCCACTGTAACCTGTGACAGCCCTCCACACTATCCACAACACCCCCAACCTTTGTGGTATCAGCAAATTTACTAACCCATCCCTCCACTTCCTCATCCAGGTTTCTGAAATGGTAACAGGGCAGCATGCAGGTCTAAGTAGCTGTTAGCACAACACCAGCAAACACTGATGCATGTTCACTACCTGCCGCTGTCTGTATGTTCTCTCTGTAACCACATGGGTTTCTTCTGGGTGTTCTGGTTTCCTCTTGCATTCCAAGATGTAGGATTAAGGGTAGTGAGTTGTGGGCATGCGGTGCTGGTGCTGGGACATGGCGACTGCAGCCCTAGCACTGCATTCGGATATGGCCCAAGTGCGGAGCAAGAGACATTGAACTGAGTCGACAGTTCACAGACTTTAATGCGAACAGAGTTAGAAGGAAATGAAAACAATGAACGCTCGGCCAAACAGGGCCATTAATTAAAACTCTCAAATGGAAAACGAAGCCAACACTGCGGCTGAAAGGAATAACCAAATATAAAATGAATACCACTAGTCTTCAGAGTCATTTTCAATTTCTCAGGCAAGGCTGAATGCAAGCTGGCAGCGAAGCACTTGAACAAGTACTATGACGAAAAGACTGGAGTTAAATACCATCACAATGAAATAATAATTAGCTGACAAGTGCATATTTACAAGCACAATTGCCGTATCTGCAGCGTTGCCAAATCCATGGTTATGACAAAACCCCAGCACAATCCTCAAATTGTGTAGTTCTTTGATGCAAAGATGATTCAGTTCACTCTATGTTTCAATGCTTTGATAAGCTAATCTCTGTTCCTGATATATGGGCACAGTACAGAAGGGGGTAGGTTACTTGGAGGCCCTACTGATGGGCTTGCTCCTGGGCCTGGCCAAGATGGCTATTCATAGATCCAAGCGGTGGGTAGTTGAGGGCTCTGCCATATTACGTTTGTCCTTAATAAACGCCAACTTGATGTGGGCTTACGTGAGAACATTTGATTACTAAACTGCTAGTCAACCCTGTGCGCATGCAACCAGGTCACCATCATAGCTTTTGGTTCTGGGTGAGCTCCCACGCATTGTTCACAGGGAACTGAAGTTCTTTATGATGCACACACTATACAACATTTTTCTCCCTTGGAAGAAAATCTGTTATGTCCTCATAAACCTGCAAAGAACAATAATCCTTTCCATCAAAGATATCTACATTCCATAGCCAGTCTCTGTTGAACTGTTCAACTTTTCAACTTCTGCCCCTCTTCCGAGGATATGTTCATGTCTGAGTGTCCTTGGACAGGGAGCATGCGGTCACAATGGGTACAGTGGAGGATCATGGACTCCAGGGAATTGCCTGTTTTATAGACTGTAATAATCATATTTTAATTTGAACTTATTCGCTGTCTTGTAAGTACTTGATGTCTGTACTTCCTGTACTTTTGTGTGAATAAACTTTTGTAGTTTTGGGGGGAAAAGCTCATCTTTGTGTATCACTTTCTTATTTACTTATCATAATATGATAGGATGGATACAACGCAAAAGAAAACCGTTGTTGCTAAGCCAGATCACTACCAGAGCATTATACTGGTTGCACCCCTATATTCTTCTCTGCAGTTTTGCAAACTTTTTCTCACAACAAGCAGTACTCATCGAATTCCCTGTTGGATATCACCTGTCTCTGCTATATCAGTGCATTCCATCTTCCAGCCACATGCTGTATAAACAAGTTCTTCTCAAAGTCCAAGACAAGTTTATGGTTATGTGCATGTGCATCTACTTGAGGCAACATCACAGTGACAAACTGTAGCATTAGATAAGAAGCATTCACAAAAGAAACGCAAACTATACACAACTTCTCCAAGACAGAACAGAATTAAAACAAAAGAAACTTTCCTACAATGAGTAACCAAAGTTTGGTTCAAGTTCAAGTTTAATAGTCACTCAACCATCCATGAATACCTGTGAAAACAGCCAAATGAAACAGGAGCCAAGATGCAAACACAGTTACAACATTCATGCACAGTACAAGGCACATATAGTACATATAAGATAACAGTAAACATATAATCTCTCAAAAAATATATACAGATAATATACGGCATCTCCTTGAGAGAGATGTCCTGCAGATTGATGGTGCATGGATGATTGTTGGCAAGAACAAACCCTCAGCAGTCTACAGACGAACACATGCAATCCTCTCAAAACTTTGCTTCAGTTGAGGCTGGAAAAATGGTTTATTAATGTCTTGCTTTATACTTTGCATCTCTCTTGATAAACCCCAGAATTATGCCTACCTTATTAACCACTTTCTCAAACTACAATGACACTTTCAATGGTACCTCCAGATCTCTCTGCATCTACACCCCTTTCAGAACAATATTGTGTTTGGCTATCCTTATTCTTTCTTCCACACTGCATCATCACCTTGCATTTTTCCATTCTCTTTACCCTTCTATACCCTGCTGAAATTTATTACTGTCTTCTTTATAGTTCACATCGCTACCACGTTTTGAATTTTTTACAAGTTTAGTAAATGAGACTTTGTACCAGCAAATCTAGGTCATTAATATTGATCAAAAACGTCAAAGCCTGAAAAATAAATGCTGGAGAGCGTCACTATTCCCTTTCCTCCAGGTCTGAAAAATAACCATGCCTCTGTTTTCTGTTGCTAGCCAATTTTGTACCCATGTTATTATGTCAATCTGTTTCAACTTTGCTGATAAGTCTTATAACCTTATCGTAAGTCTATTGGAAATCCATGTCCAGACATCAACCACAGTGCCCTCATAAATTCTATCAATATGAAGTAAGGCACCGAGGTTCATATTATTGTGGCAGTCAATCTTTAACTAAATCGCAATCCTTAACAATACATTCAAAGTACATTTATTATCATAGAATATATGAATTATACAACCTTGAGATTTGCTTGCTTACGGGTAGCTACAAAGCAAAAAACCCAAAAGAACCCAATAAGAACCTAATTAAAGAAAAAAAAAGACGACCAACACCCGATGTGCAAGAGAAAGGAGAAAGAAAACACAAATCATGCAAACGGTTGAGGCGAACAACAACATTCCAAACCAAATTGAGTCCTCAGATCTGAACCGTGGAGCAGACCAAAGCCTTGCTTATCAGTTCATTGTATTAGCAGGCATGGAGCACAGCAGCCTGGGCAGTCTTCATAGCCTCAGTGCCATGGAGAGAGGAGCGATCAGCATGAAGAGTGAGCAAAATCGGCTCTTGTCCCCAATCCTAACGCCTTGTTTTTCCAGTCTATCTGGGCTGACATTTAAATTGACTGAACAATGGAGCAGTGAGAATGCCCTGGAGAAAGGAATGAACATTGTGGAGAGTGAACAAAATCGGCTTTTGCTTGCGATTCGCATGGGGACCTAACCTGGTCCCAACATATCAATGCAGTTATAAAGAAGGCAAGACAGCGGCTATACTTTATTAAGAATTTGAAGAGGTTTACTATGTCAACAAATACACTCAACAACTTCTATAGATGTACCATGGAGAGCATTCTGACAGGCTACATCACTGTCTGGCATGGGGGGTCTACTGCACAGGACTGAAAGAAACTGTAGAAGGTTGTAAATTTTGTCAGCTCCATCTTGAGTACTAGCCTACAAAGTACCCAGGACATCTTCAAGGAGCGGTTTCTCAGAAAGGCGGCATCCATTATTAAGGACCTCCACCTCCCAGGGCATGCTTTTTTCTCATTGTTACCATCAGGTAGGAGGTACAGAAGTCTGAAGGCTCACACTCAGTGATACAGGAACAGCTTCTTCCCCTCTGCCGTCCGACTGCTAAATGGACATTGAACCCTTCAGAACTCCCCTGCCCCAACTTCTCCTCTCCGAATGGCTGACTCCATCCGTATCGGTTCTGCAAATCACCATCTCCGCTCATCCCCGGAATTTGCATTACCATCGCTTGCCCCCTCACTGTTTACGCCGATAATTTAACACAGTTTCCCTCAGAAAGGGTGTTTCTGTAGTCAAATTTCTTGCCTTTTTAACTTCCTATGAGCTGTCACACACATACAGAAGCGCCATCTTAACCGAAAGCTTGTGGCATCTAAAGTTAAGGATTGCAATTTCGCATTAACGTTTGAGCAGCTGGTCGACACAAGAAGGTATATTTCTACCTAAGCTGCTGTAAAGTTATCCTGGGTACCTACTACTGATAGCAGAATTGCTTCCTATCAGCAAATCAAGGTGTCAAGTAGTCATTTCAATTTCTTGTCTGCCAACTTGAAAGCATAAGTATCCCAAATCAACCAAACCATGGGGGCAGATCACATTTTAACATTGGCTTCACAGGTAACACACAGCCTCTGCAAATATTCCTGCAAAAGGTTTAGGATTCCCAATATGTATCACTTCCATTTGGTCCTGAGTGAAACCTACGGGAGTCCATAGGCCAGCATTATTTTAGTTCTAGTTTTCAAATATAGAAACTTTGAATGTGTAATTCTTCACACCTACCATTGTTGTTGTATTGTCTAAATGTACTTGCTTCATAAAGGAAATAATTAAGGGTCATGTGGAACAAGGGGGGCTCTCTGTTGGTCAGGGTTGATCACAGACATTACATCCCAGCTGTCTATGTGATACGCAAACCAGCACAGTACAATATTGAGATCAAGCTGTTGCTTGTGTAGCAGGCTCTCTCTCTCCATGCAGCTGATGAATCTAAAGGGACGGCAGAGACTGATACAATTTTGCACTAGCGATGTCACAGGAGTTGCCAGTCAGTGTAAAACTACCTTAGGAACTCCAGCTCCAGATTTTTTCCTCAAAGTTTACTCCCAAAGCTGCCTTCTTAACTGTTCATAGCTGCAGGGCAGCAGAGGTTTAAGATCAGTTTTCCTTCTGTTTGATGAGCTGCTAACAATGGCTGACAAGCCCCATCTGTCCAGGACAACTAAACTTAAGGTGCCAGTAACACACCTTTGCCCCTTTTCCTGTTGTAGAAACAGTTCCGCAGGGCTTAATATCCACATATGAAGAACAGGAGTTGGACTTGGTTGTCAGAGGTTATTTGAGACACACAACGTAGGGAGCATTTAGTAGGTAATGAGAGCATATCCCCATTAACACCCCCAGCTAGAATGATCTTAAGGAACCAGTGGAACAAGAAAGAAAAAGATTTTGACCATTTAATCACATGAGCACATCAGTGACACAGAATTAATGAGCTAAATGAGGAATAATAGATGTTATTCAGTGTTCTATGAATTCTATGGTTTTGTCTGATTGTGAGTGGTGAGGGATCATTTACTGTAATGAATATGAAGAGATACCTAAATAATCCCGAATAATATGCAGTGACTTCTGTCTTTTCTTTATGTTAGATGTATAATTTCCCATCAAATGAAAACCGAAGATTCAATTCAGAACTAGAAACTTCAATAACCTTCCTCTTACAAAAAAAAGTGAATTTTGCTTCTGTCATATTGATAATATATTCTTCCATGGTTCAAAAATATAATAACCCACTTCTCTGGTTCTTATCCTTGGACACATTTGAGAAACACAGGAAGACATCTTTGCTTGTGCTAAAAAGACAATTATACACTTTTTAAGGAGTTTAATTTGTTTTCTAATGATTTTCTGTTCCTTAATCTGAAATATACTTTGGCCCCTTATCACACAATATGAAGAAAATGATTTCCCTTCTCAGCCTTTTCCTTTCATTAGGCTGATGTGATGAATTATAGTTATTGCAAAGAGCAAAAGATGAAGACAGATGACAAGTCCATTATTCCTTCAAAGAATAGGGATTAATCGTTTCAGTCTGAACTAAAATCTATCATAGGTCAATGCCTTCAGTTGCTTAAATTGCGCTGTTTTGAAGTTGTTGAGCTTATGGCAGAATGGCTTTGCTGGGGAAATGCATGTTTTATTAGCTCACCTTTCTGAGCATTAAAACATAGTGAAGTGACAATGTGCTCCTTTGAAAACCAGTATGGTGATCCAGCAACATACACAAGTGCTGGTGGAATGCAGCAGGCCAGGCAGCATCTCTAGGAAGAAGTACAGTCGACGTTTCGGGTCGAGACCCTTCGTCGGGACTAATGGACAAAAGAGCTAGTAAGAGATTTGAAAGTGGGAGGGGGAGGGGGCGATCCGAAATGAAAGGAGAAGACAGGAGGGGGAGGGATGAAGCCAAGAGCTGGAAAGTTGATTGCCAAAAGGGATAGAAGGCTGGAGAAGGGGAAGTATCATGGGACAGGAGGCCTAGGGAGAAAGAAAGGGGGAAGGAAGCACCAGAGGAAGATGGAAAACAGGCAAGGAGTATTTGTGAGAGGGAAAGAGAGAGGATAGATAAATAAATAAAGGAAGAAAGAAAGAAAGAGGGATGGGGTAAGAAGGGGAGGAGGGGCATTAACAGAAGTTAGAGAAATCAATGTTCATGCCATCAGGTTGGAGGCTACCCAGACGGAATATAACGTGTTGTTTCTCCAACCTGAGTGTGGCTTCATTTTGATAGTAGAGGAGGCCAAGGATTGACATATCAGGATGGGAATGGGGCGTGGAATTAAAATGTGTGGCCACTGGGAGATCCTGCTTCCTCTGGCAGACAGAGCGTAGGTGTGCAGTGAAGCGGTCTCCCAAACTGTGTTGGGTCTCACCAATATACAGAAGGCCACACGGGGAGTACTGGGCACAGTATATCACACCCTCATACCACCGGAGCACTGGTTACCCTAATGTGGTAACCATCATTATGTATCTTTATACTTTATTGTCGCTAAACAATTGGTACTAGAACGTACAATCATCACAGTGATATTTGATTCTGCGCTTCACACTCCCTGGATTACAAATATTAAATATGAAAAATATTAAAAATAGTTATAATTAGTAAATATTAAAAACTTAATTTATAAATCATAGATAGAAAATAGAAAAATGGTACGGCCAGATCCGGGTCAGGATCCGTTCAGCAGTCTTATCACCGTTGGAAAGAAGCTGTTCCCAAATCTGGCAGTACAAGTCTTCAAGCTCCTGAACCTACTCCCGGAGGGAAGAGGGACAAAAAGTCTGTTGGCTGGGTGGGTCGTGTCCTTGATTATCCTGGCAGCACTGCTCTGACAGCGTGTGGTGTAAAGTAAGTCCACGGACGGAAGATTGGTTTGTGTGATGTGCTGCGCCATGTTCACGATCTTCTGCAGCTTCTTTCGGTCTTGGACAGGACATCTTCCATACCAGGTTGTGATGCACCCTCGAAGAATGCTTTCTACAGTACATCTATAAAAATTAGTGAGAGTTTTAGGGGACAGGCCAAATTTCTTTAGTTTTCTCAGGAAGTAAAGGTGCTTGGTGGGTCTTCTTGGCAGTGGACTCTGCTTGGTTGGACCAAGTCAGGTCATTTGTGATATTGACCCCGAGGAACTTAAAGCTTTTGACCTGTTCCACTTGCGCACCACCGATGTAAATTGGGTCGTGCGGTCCGCTACTCCCTCTGAAGTCAACAACCAATTCCTTCATCTTGCTGACGTTGAGGGATAGGTTATTGTCTTTGCACCATGCCACCAGGTACTTAATTTCCCCTCTGTACTCAAACTCATCATTACCCGAGATATTGCCTACAATTGTTGTGTCATCAGCAAACTTATATATTGAGTTTGATGGAAACTTGGCTACACAATCATGGGTGTACAGTGAGTACAGCAGGGGTAGACCTTTATAGCAAAATGTTCACCTTGTCAAGGTAGGTGCCTGATGGCAAGTAGAAAACAATAAAGTTTGTTTCCATAAGTTGAGTTGGTAGGCACAATGAGAGCACAGAGCACAGAACTATTGACTAAAGTCATCCTTTTGTGCAAGATATCATAAATCCAATGTCTTTTACTGCATGTTATCACACAGAGTTAAAGAATTAAACTTATAGTTCCACTGTTTTGATCATGGGTCTTCAATCTGAAATGTTTCTCTTCCATTGATTTTGCCTGACCTGTTGCGCTTTTCCGGCACCTTCTATTTTTTATGCTTGATGGCTTGCTTCTTCAAAATTCCGTTGAATAAAAGGCGTAAGGGTTCCAGTGCTTCTGAATAAGCATTTTCAATCACCTTTCCTTCAAATTGTTCAAAAGTAATCAGTTTATCAGAATGTACCGGAATCTTCCAATGAGGATGAATCATGCGTGAAGAAGTTGAAGCTGCAATACAATCACTGAAGTGCAGGAAGTCAGCAAGATTTGACAGCATCCCTGCTGAACTGCTGAAGCATGGAGGAGAGGCCACGCTAGACATGATTACCTCCATCTGTAATAATATCTGGCAGACAGGTGAATGGCTGACACCTTGGACTCCGTTGTTGATCATTGTGCTTCCCAAGAAAGGCAATCTCCAACTTTGCCAGAATTAGCGTGCCATCAGTTTGATCAGCTGTGTAAGCAGGGTAATGCTCAGAATCATCTTGAACAGCCTGAGACCTCAGGCAGAAGGCACCATTGCCGAGGAACAAGCAGGCTTCCATAAGGGCAGAAGCGCAACTGAGCAGATTTTCAACCTCCGCACCCTCTGTGAGAAACACCTTCAGCACCAGAGAGAGTTCTACCATGTCTTCATAGTCTTCAAGAAGGCGTTTGACAGAGTCTGGCATGATGCCTTATGGGCCACCATGAAGAAATTCAACATGGGGCAGAAGCTGATTCATACAATCCATCAGCTTTACGCCAAGGCAACCAGTGCAGTACTCGCTCAGGACACCATCGGGAAGTGGTTCCATACCTCTGTAGGAGTATGTCAGGGCTGCGTCCTCTCCCCCACTCTCTTCAACGTCTTCCTAGAACGGATCACAAATGTTGTAGTCTGGGAACCAGTAGGGTTGGACAGTACCATCTGAGGGGAATAATGTCATAGTGATTTTTGGCAAGGTATACATCTCTAGAGTTAGAAAATATGTGATCGCATTGCGCCAGTGGTAGCTTTATGTGTGCTATCATACATTTTATAACACTACCCTAAGCATTTCTGAAAAGTGGCCAATGTAAAGTACAACATATGTATTCAACCTAGTGGTATTTTGTCGTCAGTGATCCCTCAACTTCGAAATTTGTCACAATGATAGCTGAGTTCAAGCACTTTTCATCAAAAGTTGTTATAAAATTCTACGTTAAAACTATGTCATTGGTGGCAACCGCAGTACAGTGCCCAATTTCAGTAGAGTGAATCATTTCATTTTTAGAAAAATATTTGTCTGTTGTTTATTTTGGAAAAGTCAATAAAACCCTAGGACACATATAATCACATGGATTTTTAGAAAATTTATTCAGGAATTCAAAGCAGTAATCACTTTTTGTAGATATTCCATATTAACATCAGTACAGCAGAAAATATTACCCCCCCCACCCCCCAAAAGGTGAAAATCCTCATTTGGAGAGATTTCTGGAGTTTTATCAATGTCATGATATTTTTCATATTGTTGTATCAAAGCAAAACAATCTTAAGCTTTTGTCATAGCATATAGAATTACAGTACAATAATTCAAAGGTGGGGTTCCACACGCACATAACCTAGGCCCCATTTGGTTGTAAAATGAATATATTTAATCAAAGACTGCTTTCCATACTTTGTTTTCCATACTTTCATAACCTATTAATAATCATAGTAATTTTCCAGGTCTTCCATGTCTTCCACATCTTCATCTGAACTTTCCACACTCTGAGGTGGATGCCTGGTTCTCACAGTCTGCCAGTCTACACATGTCAGTACACCTGAGGCCATTTGCAACACACATACATCTTGAGAGTGAACGTTTTTTTGTACAGGGCAGTAGATCCAGGAGGGCATCGGGTGCTGGCTGGCCTTCCATCCAGTGCACCACCAACTGTTCAGCTTCCTCTTCTCTGTCCATCTTCCATCCTCTGCCAACAGGGCTTGGCACTTGTGGGCCCTTCTCCAAACATCTTCTCTATACACCAGCTTGACAGTTGGCTCACTGTGCATGTTTTGTTAAGCAGTCCTTGCATGATGGGAGTTCATGACTTTCGATTTCAACTTTTTTGGCACAGAAAAGGTGATACCTGAGCTCATTGACCTTGGTGGTTGATGCTTTCGGGGCACACAGGAGACATGTAAATTCCTCCAGTTTGTCAATCAGTTCTGGGGAGAGGTCCCATTCCTGACCCAACTCTAAGAATGTGTCCTGAGTTCCCTGTTGCTGGTCAGAAGTTTTAGGGCACTTGTCTTTCCTTTGCCTGCAAAAGCACTTACAGTATCACATCCTGTACATGCATGCAACCTGATGAGAGCCCTACAAACCTCTATGCCAACAGTGGCAGCAACCTTCCTGATGTCTACATCAGAAAGCTACCACCGCTGCAATGCTATCACATATTTTCTAACACTAGGGGTGTACACCTCGCCAAAATCACTATAAGTATTATTCCCCCTAGGTGGTACCGGTGGCCCAAATTTGGGGTCCTGGCTCACGGACTATTGCCCTTGAAGATCATGTGGCACAGTCAGCATCGGAGGGAGGAACAACACAAACATAAGATTTGCTGATGACATTGATGGACTTGCAGGAAAAGAGGGCGAACTGGCCAACCTGGTCAGCCATCTTGACAGAGCCTCCACAAAGTTTGGAATGGAAATAAGTGCCGAGAAAACCAAGCTCATGGCAAATGCTAATGGTGCCATCACAACAGACATCTCAGTCCATGGTCAGAAACTTGAGACAGTGCAGCAGTTCAAATACTTGGGGGTAATCATCAGTGATGAAGGATCAAGACCAGAAGTCCTGGCGAGAATTGCACAGACAATGACTGCACTATCTAAACTCAAGACAATATGGAGGGACAGCAACATCACCAAGAATGACAAGATCAGACTGCTGCGTGCATTGGTATTCTCCATCTTCCTGTACGCATGTGAGACATGGACCAGAGGAAAAGATGGATGGACAACATTAAAAAATAGACAGGGAAAACATCTGCGGTGACCCAGGCTCTGGCACAACCGCGACAGATGGAACAGACGGGTGCAAAGCTTGACATGATGGCGCCCCGACGACTCCACCAGGAGTTAAGGACGCAAGGCAAAGCAAGGCAGTCAGTTTAGAATGGTCTGCAGCACCCGATAGACTTGTCTGAGGGGGCTGTAATAAGAAAGAGGTAGCATGACTCTGAAATCAGTGAATGATGATGACAGAGATCAGACCTTGGCCCTCAGATAGAAATTCCAATGGATCTTGTATTGGAAATGGGTTGGATGGTCAATAGAGGGGATTTATGAATCAAAAGGCAGGGGGATTTGGTAGCCATTAATCAGTGTAATGCTGGATATTTGAAAGAGCAGGGAGTTATAGAAGGAGTTTCTAATCTAAAGGAAAGCCAGGCAATCATCCTTACAGAGGGATTGAGACTTGATGAATGAGTTGGTCAAAAGAAATTCAGGATTGGAAGGAGTATCAGTGATCATCCATTAGAGGAATTTGGGAGAGGATTAGAGTATTAAGTGAACAGTTGATCTCTTGTTGGCATTGGACAAGCAAATCATTTAAGTTAGGTTGGATAAAAATTATATCTGTAGTGAAGGATGAAATCAGCAGATCATGGAATGAAATTATTTGACCGGTCAGTCGACGGATTGAAGGTCTCAACTAAGATAAACATGAAATGATGGTGAACCATCTCAATATATAAGCTGAAGCTACCTGAATTTGATTCATAATAATCATCTAAATGAGTTGGACCATCTCAGGCAGGGCCACCGTAAGTAAATCTAAAACAGACCTAACAAGCTCCTAGAATTTGAAAAGTGCTAATGGAGATTGGGTAAGCTCTTCGCTTAAAGGAGAGCTACCTGAGTCTCATTAAGTCATGTATTAATAAACACTGCAGTGGACACAGACTTTGCATGCAAGATTGAAAGTAATAGAATGTTACTGTACTTGTGTGGGTTCTATACTGTATATGTGAGCATATCAGTAATGCAGGAGACCTTGCATCGAAATTGCAAATTTAATTCTTCAGTGAAATTGGATCAAATGCTTATAGAAACCTGTTCGTGATTAATTCATTTTCTAAGCATTCACATCTCCTTTTATAACTGATGAAGAAATCATATGTTAAGTCTGTCTTATCCTAATTAACAGGGCAAATCTATCTTTGGTACGGAAAGATCAACTAAACAGTTAAATGTCATAAGTGTTTTGCATTAATCATTTAATTTCCATCTTTGTGTTCTAAAAAACAAAATTGTATCATTTTTGATTATGAAACAATGTAGTAGTTAACTTCAGAGTTTAATATAAGTGCAAACTTCATTTTAAAAATGTAAAATATATTTATTTCCAAGCAACACACCCAAAATGCTGAAGGAACTCAGCAGGCCAGGCAGCATCTATGGAAAAAAGTACAGTCAGTGTTTCAGGCCGAAACCCTTTGGCAGGACTGGAGAAAAAATGCTGAGGAGTAGATTTGAAATGTGGGGGGGAGGGGAGAGAGAAACACCAGGTGATAGGTGAAACTTGGAGGTGGAGGGATGAAGCAAAGGGCTAAGAGGTTGATTGGTGAAAGAGACAGAAGGCCATGGAAGAAAGAGAAGTGGGGGAGGAGCGCCAGAGGGAGGCAATGAGCAGTAAAGGAGATAACATGAAAGAGGGACAAGGGGATGGGAAATGCTGAAGGTGGGGGGGGAGAGGTGCAGAGGCTTTATTCCTTTGTTGCCCGGCCTGCTGAGTTCCTCCAGCATTTTGTGTGTGTTGCTCGGATTTCCAGCATCTGCAGAATTTCTCTTGTTTATATATATTTCCAACCCACATTTCCAATTCTGATTAAAGTATGTCTATTAAATGTTACTTTAAAATTCGTAATTTGGTTTTTAATTTCAGTTACACACGACAAGTAGTTGGCAATGGGATCAAAGCCCAGTCAGATAACCCAGAGGTGAAAGTTAAAGGAATTGATCCAATGATAAATCAGATCATTGATAAACTGAAGCACATCAATCAGGTAAGACAAGGTGAAGGCACTGAACCAGTCACCTGGAACACATAGTCACCTCTATAATTATGGTGGAAAGTTAACGAATGCATGAAATAAAGAAGTATTTTCAAAATCTCATTTCGTGTATAGGTTTATGTCTATAAATTTTGTGGAAATCTAGCTTTCAATTATTGCTATTTGATTTGCATTGTTGTCTTCTGCACTCTGGTCTATCATTGATTCTGTTATAGTTACTATTCTATAGATTTGCTGAGTATGCACACTGGAAAATGAATCTCAGGGTTATATGTGATGACATATATGTACTTTGATAATAAAAATTACATTGAACTTTTACTATTGAGTCCAATTTTTCTTTCAAGCTTATGGGTTCCAAATACTCTCACCTGTTGCTGCCCCTTAATGGGGCTGTTGTAGTGCTAAGGGATGAGATAGAGTAGGGTTGTCAAGTATGTCCAGAAACGTTTTCTAAGACAATATGTAGATAGTTATACTGGAGAAGGGCTGCACTTGATCTCCTCTAGGAAATGAGGCTACACAAGTGGTTTATTTGTCAGTGGATGAGCACTTTGAGACCAGTAACTAATTCTATTTCTCTCACCATAGTTATGGAAAAAGGTAGCAGTGGGAGTTGAAAACTGGGGTAGGGCTGTTTTCATTGGTATTGCGCATGAACTCTCAAAAGTTTAGTTGGGAGAGACTGTTTGGTGATGTCAGATGTGTGGGAGGTTTTCAAAAGTGGAACAGGAAGGGGTGAAGCCAGCATGATCCTGTTAGAGTGTAGGGTAAGGCTGGCCAGTTTAGGGCACCTTGGTTAGAAAAACTATTAAAGGCCATGTTAGAATAACAAAGGAGGGTTATGTCATGTACAGGCAGCTAAGATCAAGCAAATCCTTTGAGAAGTATAAGGAACTTAGGAGTAAACTTTAAAAAGAAATGAAGAGGGCAAAAAGGGGCCATGAGATATCCCTGGCAGAAAAGAGAAACAAGAATCCTGAAAGATTTACGAAGTACATTAAGAGTAAAAGAGTAGCTAGAGAGAGGAGCTCCCCCCCACCCCGCCCCCACAAAAGGATCAATGTGGTGATCAATATGTGCAACCAGAGGAAATAGGTGAGATCTTAAATGAATACTTTTCCCCGCTAAGGGGCAGTGATATTCTAGAACAGTGGTTCCCAACTTGGGGTTCACATACTGCTTGCTTAATGGTATTGGCCCATGGTATAAAAAAGGTTGTGACCCCCATTCTGGAACATATCAGCACTACAAAGGAGGTGGTGTTGGAGCTTCTGAAGCACATGTAGACGGATAAACCCCTGGGTGCTGACCAGATGTATCTTAAGACATAATGAGAATCAAGGGAGGAAATTACTGGAACCGTGGTTAAGATAATTTAATCTTAAGTTGCCGCAGGTGAGGTACTGGAAAACTGCTGCTCTTCCTAAATAAAGGTATAACTTCAGGATAGCTCACGTTGTGGATTTACTTAAGAAGAATTGTTGCGATTAGCCAGCAAAGTACGGGCCAGTGAGCGTTACATCAGCAGTGGAAAAATTATTAGAAGAGATTCTGAAAGACAGGATTTATTAGTGTTTAGGAACATAAAGATTGATTAGGGATAGTTAGCATGGCTTTCTGTGTGGAAAATCAGAAAACTTGCCTAAATTTCTTGAAATGGTGATTGATAAATTTGATGAGATCAGAATGGCAGACATCGTTTACATGGATTTTAGTAAAGTCTTTCACAAGGTCCCATTGGGTAGGCTGGATTGTTCGGAAGGTAGAACACATGGGATCCAGTGTGAAGCAGTCAATTGACTACAGAGTTGTGGTTGGAGTCAGAGTGGTAGTGAATGATTCTATTTCAGAGTGGGGAGCTGTGACTAGTGATGTGCAGCAGGAGGCAGTGCTGGGTTCTCTGTTCTGTATCATATATTACTGATATGGATGAGAATGTGGTGACAGGACTAGTACATTTACGGATGATTCCACAGTGGATGGTGAAAAAGGCTGGTTGAGGTTACAGTGAGCAAGAGGAATGGCAGATGGAATTTAACTGGGACAGCTGCGAAGTGATTGATTTGAGGAACTTTAACCAGGGCAAGCCATACATGATGAATTTCAGAGTCCTGGGGATTGTTGTTAATCAGAAAAACCCAAAACTAAAAGTACAAAGTCCCTTAAAATGGAAACTCATATGGACAGGGTGGCAAGGAAGGTGTATGGCATGTCTGTCTCCAGGAGTCAAGGCATGATATTTAGTTTCTTTCCAATGATTACTAGTTTGCATTACCTTTCATCTCAGGGTTCTGCATCCTTCTATATTTTTTGTACAATTCAGAAATTCGGGTCCTCGTGAATGAGATTGGCAGATATATTCATATGCTATAAAAATTGCAAAGGGAACGTGACAGAGCAGTAGATAAGCACAATGGTTTAACCATATCATCAAAGATAAATGAGATAGACGAACGAGAAAGAGACAGGCAGAGAGTATTAACTTGAAATCGTTGCATGCAAAGCTGTGTCAGAGTTTGGTTCATGATATTAACCTGGGTTGATGTTGCTAGATGGGATCAAAGCAGGGATGGTGGAGGTAATGGTCTTGGTAACAGAGATGTCATCAAGTGATACAGCACCTGTACAGGCCCTGAGGCCAAGTAGCCCATGCCGACCACAGCATCCTCCCTTCTAATCCCAGTTGATTGTGTTTGACTTCAGGCTCTTACTCTCCATGTACCTATCCAAGTGCTGCAGTTGTATCCGCCTCAACTGCTTCCTCTGGCAGCTCATTCCAGCCACTACTCACTGTGTAAAGGAGTTACCTCTTAGGGCTCTTTTAATTCTCTCGCCTCTTATCTTGTATCTCCGCCCTCTAGTTTTGGACTCCCCATCCCTGGGGAAAAGACTATGAACATCCAGCTTATCCAGACCCCTCAAGACTTCATAAATTTCTATGAGGTCAGCATTCATTCTCCTACTCTCCAAGGAATAAAGATCCAGTGTGGCCAACCCCTTCTTATAGTTCTGGCCCACTAGTCCAGGCACCATCCTTGTTAATCTCTTCTTCACTTCCCTAGCTTGGCAATGTTCCCCCTAAAACAGGCTGATGAAAACTGAATGCAATATTGCAGTGGATGAAAATGCTCTACAACAGGTAGTCCGGAAGGCCCAATGCATCACCAGCACCACTCTACCCACCATCAAAAGCCAGCTACGTCATGAAGGATCCCACTCACCCTGCTCACACACAGTTTGTCTCACTCCTCTCTGGAAGGAGGTTGTGTGGCATTCACACCAAGACCACCAGACTCAAAAATAATTACTTTCCCCAAGCTGTAAGACTGATCTACACCTCCACCCACTAACCCACCCCTCCCAACCTCCAACCACCAACCGACCACACCACTACTTTATCATTTCCTGAGAGTGCCACGTTATGTACAGATACTCCTGTGCCTAGTGTCACTTTATAGACATACAAACAATCCATGTGTATAAACTACCTTATGTTTATTGTGTTTTTTTATTATTGTGTTTGCATCCAGAGTAGTAATTATTTCATCCTCCTTTACACTGTGTACTGCAAATGATATTAAACAACCTTGAATCTTGGTGTGTTCTCACTAAATGATTTATATAACCACAAAATTATGTCCCTACTCCTAAATTCATTACCCTGACAGATGAAAACCAGCATGCTAAATTCTTTCTTCATCACCTTGTCTGCCAGCATGGCCACTTTCAACTAACTGTGCACTTGTACTCCCAGCTCCCTCTGTTCCACAACACTCTGTAATGCCCTGCCGTTCACTGCATAAGTCCTTCCCTGGTTGGACTATCCAAAATACATTGCCTCATACATTGTCCAAGTTGAAAACATTTGTTATTCCTCAGCCCATCTCCCTAACACTTGGAAATTCATAGTAACCTGTTTCACTGTTAACAATTCCCCCTAATTTAGTATCATCAGCAAACTTGCTAATTCATATCCAAATCATTTGCATAAATAATGAACAACAGAGGCTCCAAAACTGCCTCCTGGGACATTCCACTAATCACAGGCCTCTAGTCGGAGAATTGACCTTCAACCAGAGTATTCTCCTTCCTATCTTGAAGCTAATTCTGAATCCATCTCGCTTGCTTCACCCCCCACCCCCACAATGAATTCCATGGACTTGATCTTCAGATCAGCCTGCCATGCAGGACCTTGACAAAGGCCTTACTAAAGTACATATAAAAATATACCCACTGCCCTACCTTCATCTATCCCCTTAATTACCTCCTTTAAAAACTCTAAAAGATTTATCAGAGTGACCTCCCATGCACAAATCCACGCTGGCTATTTCTGATCACGCTTTGACTATCCAAGTGATCACATATCTTATCCTTTAGAAGTCACCTCCAGCACCTTCCCTCAACTGAAGTCAGACTCACCGGCCTGTAGTTCCCTGGTCTGTCCTAGCTACCTTTCTTGAACTGAAGAACAACATTCCAGTCTTCTGGAACTTCACCAGTGGCTAACAACGAAGCAAATATCCCAACATGGGCTTCCATGATTTCGTCCCTGGCCTCCCATAAGGTCTGGGAGTGCACACAGTCAGTCCCTGGGGATTTGCCCACCTCAATGTGCTTCAAGCCTGCAAGTTCCTCTTTCCTAATGCTATGCATATGCTCCCAGACATGTCTACTTATTACCCTCATTTCATGCAAAGAGAAATAGACATTAACCCCAAGGAGAAGTAGATATTAAATATTATGCCCATCTCTTGCACTTCCTGGGGGTTGGCTGTCATGGAGCTAGACTCTCCTTGACATCCTTTTACTGTTAATATAACTGAAGAACCTCTTGGCGTTATCTTTAATCCTGTATGCCAATTCATCTCATACCTTCTTTTTGCCCTCCAAATTTTCTCTTAAGCTTTTCATATTCATTGAGGGACTCATTTGTACATGTCCTTTATCCTGATCAGAGTCTTAATATCTCTCTTCAGCTAGGGTCCCTGAATTTGCCAATGTCCTCTCCTTTACAGAAACAAGCTGTCCCTAGATCCCTTACAAACCTACCACTTGTCAACATTTACTTTGCCTTCAAATAGAGTTGCTCAGTTGAATCCAGGTGGATTTTGCCCAGTGCCCTCAAAGTAGGCCCTTTTCCAGTTCAGGACTAACATGTGGACCTGTCCTATCCTTATCCATAACAAACCTACACCTTTCAGAATTATCATGTATGAAGGTCTTGGGTTTGGGGCTGTGATGTTAGTTACTCCAGGTTGGGATGAACATGCAGATGATTTGTTTAAGTACTTATTTAATTCAAATCCTTTGATTGGGCTCTGCTCTGTCTGGGTAGGTCCCTTTTTGTCGTGCTGAAGCAGGCAGTGTGAAAGCCTGTTTTGGCTTCAGTTGTCTGTGTATAGACACAAGAACAGGCACTATGGAAGTTGCGTTATAAAACAATATAAATGTAACTGTGGGGAAATTCTTGAAATAGGTCAGGCAACTGATCCTGCCTAGCCTGCTGAGTTCTTCCAGCATTTTGTGTGTGTTTGCCTTGGATATCCAGCATCTGCAGATTGTCCTGTGAGTGTGGGGAGATTCTCGACCACTTTCCTGATGCTTGCACATTAAAATCAATCGATTTGCAACAGTGTTGCAGTGCAAAGGCATAAAAATGACTATCAATTACAAAATGGTGACAATGATTATGATTTATTTGAGCATTAAATATTGGTAAGATTAGATCAATGAACTTTATAAAAGGTCTCATGCTCACTACATTAATCAGAAAGAAAGTAAGCATTTCTCGTCTGCAAAGGTCAGAATATTAGTAGAAACTACTAACAAGCAAGAAGATAAGGAGCAAGGTATTTGTGTGGTGGATAGCAATAGTTCTTGGGCTAGGTTTGTCTTAGAGATATCAGAAATGTAGACATTTGTAAGTGTTACATAAAAACAATGTGCAAGGGAGACTATATTCATTTCTTGATATTCTGCAACAGATAGAGCATGCAAACATGTAAAGTGTTGATTGATGAAAGAAGATGAGAGCAGTGAAGGGGAGATGTGATTGATTGATTGATTTAATATGTGGTTCGACGTGATGTCTGAAAACTCAGTGAAATCCAAGACTGAGCCTTAGAATTAGAATCAGGTTTAATATCACGGCATACATTATGAAATTTGTTGTTTTGTGGCAGTGGTACATTACAACACAAAGAAATAAAGCATATAAATTACAAAAAGAAGTAGTAGTAGGCAGCCATAGATCCCAGAGGATCATGGGTTTGCGCCTCTGGTGGACTGTGTCCTCTCCAGGGCGCAAGCCTTGGCGGGAAGATTTGAAGAACCAGATGTTGCCCATGCAGCGGGGTCCCCCTCTCCACGTCACTGATGTAGTCCAAGGGAATGGCAAGCAATGATGCAGCTTGGCATCAGTGTATTCGCAGAAGTTGCCAGAGTGAAGTTGTAAACAATGTCAAACTGCCTTAGGGCTCCAGATTTCTTCCTTGGGTTTACTCCTGAAGCCTTTCCCCTGAGTGGGTACGGCTGTAAGGGAGCAGAGGTTTAAAATCAGAGTTTTCCTTCTCCTAGGCAGGCTGCTGTTCAAGGCTAACGAGCCCCATCCGCCCAAAGCAACTGGTTTTGAAGCGCCACTGGTACACCTTCGCCCCTTCTCTTGTCAGTGGAAACAGTTCCGCCGGGCCTAGTAGCTAAGCCACACATGAAGACCAAGAGTTGGACTTGGATCTCAGAGGCTGTTAGAGACGCACATCATTTAAATTAAACAAGTGGTGGAAAAAGAGAGAGGGTAAATATTGAAGTAGTGTTCATGGGTTCAATATCCATTCAGAAATCTGATGACAGAAGGGAAGAAGCTATTCCTGAAACATAGAATGTATGGCTTCAGATTCCTGTACCTCCTTTGATAGTAGCACTGAGAACAGGGACTGGTTGTTCTTAATGATGGATGCTGCTTTTCTGAGGCATCACCTTTTGAAGTTGCCTTGGATGCTGGTGAGGCTGGTGCCCATGATGGAGCTGGCTGAATCTGCATCTTTCTGCAGCTTTTTCCAATCCTGTGCAGTGGCTCCTCCATACCAGACGGTTATGCAACCAGTTAGAGTGCTCTCCATGGCATATCTGTGGAAAGTCCTGGGTGCCTTTAGTGTCATACGCATTTTCCTCAAACATCTAATGCAATATAGCTGCTGTCAGATGGTTGAACTGCTTTTTTTCTGATTACTAGAGCTGTGGATAGGACTTTAAACCAAATTTTATTTGTGTGTGTGTGTGTGTGTGTGTGTGTGTGTGTGTGTGTGTGTGTGTATGTGTGTGTGTGGTGTTCAACAGTTAGGAAAAGTCAGGATAGGATAAAGGGAAGGAGAGTGCATGAATGGTTATGAAAGTCAGTGACATATGTGTATTTTGATAATAAATTTACTTTGAACTTTGAGTTTCCAAAATAAGTAAAAAGACAAAAAGTTTAGAAGGGGATGAGAATTTAACTCCCAGTAACATGAGAGAAAAATTGAAAAGGATGATGAGCACAGGATTGAAGATGTTATATTTGAATGCACACAGTATATGGAATAAGGTAGATGATTTTGTAGCATTGTTAAAATTGGCATATATAATGTTACGACCGCTTCTGAGTCGTGGCTGAAAGAACACCACAGATTGAAAGGATAGGAAGGTGGGCAGAGGGAGAGGGGTGGCTTGGTTGGTAAAAAAATGAAATTAAATCCATAAATGTGACATAGGATGAGATAATGTAGAATCCCTGTAGGTAGAGTTAAGAAATTGCAAGGATATAAAGACCCTGATATGAGTTATACAAAGGTTTCTCAATTCACCCTGCAGTTTAAGAGGGAGAAGCTAAAATCAGGTGTATTAGTATTACAGTGGTGTAAAGGGAATTACAGAAGTATGAGAGAGAAGCTGGGATGGACACTAACAGGGATGATGGCTCAAAATGACTGGCGTTTCTTGGAGTAACTCGAAAGGCACAGGATTCGTTCATTCCAGAGAAGGAGAAGCATTCTAAAGGGAGAGGAGGCAACTATGGCTGATGAAGGTAGTCAAAGACAGCATAAAAGCAAAAGAGAGGACATGGAATATAGCAAAAATTGGTGGGGAACTAGAGGATTTGGAAGCTTTCAAAAACCAATAGAAGGCAACTAAAAAGCAGTAAGGTGAAAAAAGATGAACTATGAAGATAAATTAGCAAATAATATAGAAGATACCAAAAGTTTTTCTCATATACAGGTATCCCCCGCTTTTCGAACGTTCGCTTTACGAAAGCTCACTGTTATGAAAGACCTACATCAGTTACCTGTTTTTGCTAACAGAAGGTGTTTTCACTGTTAAGAAAAAAAAGCAGCGCATGATAAAAAATCAGCGCACAAAAAAAAACGTGCGATAAAAGGCAGCGCGCGCCCCCAGCAGCCGCTCTCCCCGGATTCAGAACGGCATTATTCTAGCCGGCATTGCTTAAACATGTGTCTGTGAGCAACCATTAGCAAGATAAGTTCTGAGGTATCGGAAAAGCCTGAAAGAGCTCATAACGTTGTTGCACTTAGCGTAAAAGTAAAGGTGTTGCTCTTAGCATAAAGCTAGACATAATTATGCGTTTTGATCGTGGTGAATGAAGTAAGGACAAAGTGAGTTTGGCTTGTGGAAGTTGATGAAGATGATGTTGAAGAGGTTTTGGCATCCCATGGCCAAGAACTGATAGGTGAAGAGCTGATGCAATTGGAAGAGGAAAGGATAACAATCAAAACCAAATACAGTAGCGAATGGACCAAAAGTGAAGTCATCCAGGAACTGAACGTGAGGCAACTGTGTGAGACTTTCACTGCAGTGATAAAGTACGACTTTACTTTTGAAAGGGTACATTGGTTTAGGGCAAATTTGCAAGATGGTTTGAGTGCTTACAAAAAACTGTATGATGGAAACATGCGCAAGGCTAAGTAGTCAAGCAAGCCTCCACATCAGCCACAGCAGATGACGAACCTCGACCTTCGACATCGAGGCAGGCAGACATAGGAGAAGATGACTTGCCTCCCTGATGGAAACAGATGACACCCCAGTGTCCCACCACCCCAACCCCTGGGCCACGGACAGATACCGATCAGCGAAGAATGCAGTGGTAGCCGGGATGCACCCACCGCATCTTTAGGAAAAAAAGCCAAAATAAACAAGCTAATTAATTAGGTGCCGACATTCATGTGCCGGGCGGCACCCAATTAATTAGCTTGTTTATTTCGGCTTTTTTCTGAAAGATTTGCTGTGTGTGTCCCAGCTACAGCTGTACCCCTGCATTCTCCGTGGATCGGTATTGGTTCACTGCCCGGAGGATGGGGACCACGGCACCACCCCAACCTCTGACGACTCAGCCTAACACCATCATCAGTGTGCTCGGCGCTGTCTTCCAGATTCCCGTAAGTGATACTACACTGTACATACATTATTTCTACTCTATATAGGCTGTGTATTTTTACGTGTTATTTGGTATGATTTGACAGCTTCATAGCTTAAAGGTTACTAGAGAGTGTTTTTGCCAGCAGCGCTTGCGTGAGATTTTGCCGAGAGCGTTTATGCCGTGTTTTTGCAGACAGCGCTTGCATGAGATTTTCGCTACGGAGAACAGTGCGGCAATGATTGTGGAGAAGTATTTCTACTTTATATAGGTTGTGTATTCATCATATCATTCCAGCTTTTACTATATGTTACAGTTATTTTAGGTTTTATGTGTTATTTGGCATGATTTGGTAGGTTATTTTTGGGTCTGCGAACACTCACGAATTTTTCCCATATAAATAAATGGTAATTGCTTCTTCGCTTTACGACATTCCGGCTTACGAACCATTTCATAGAACGCTCTACCTTTGGATGGCGGGGGAAACCTGGATATAAAAAGTGAGTCTAGAGTGAATATTGGACCACTGGAAAATGAAGCTGGAGAGGTCATAATGAGGAACAAAGAAATGACGGGTGAACTCAATGTCTTTTGTGCCAGTCTTCACTGTGGAAGACACCAGCAGTATGCAAGAAATTCAAGAGTGTCCAGAGGCAAAAATGAGTGTGGTCGCTATTACTAAGAAGAAGGTGCTTGGGAAGGTGAAAGGTCTGAAGGTATATAAGTCACATGGACCAGATAGACCCCACCACAGGGTTCTGAAAGAGGTAGCTGAAGAGATTGTGGTCTCATTATTAGTGATCTTTCAAGAATGACTAGATTCTGGAATGGTTCTGGAGAACTGGAAATCGCAAATGTCACTCTACTCTTTAAGAAGGGAAGGAAATAAAAACAGGAAACTGTAGGGCAGATAGCCTGACTTCAATGGCTGGGAAGATGTTAGAGTCCATTATTAAGGCTGAGGTTTCAGGGTATGTTGCACATAGTAAATAGGCTGAAGTTATCATGGTTTCATTAAGGAGATAGGTTGCCTGACAGATTTGTTGGAACTCTTCAAGATCAATGTAAGTTTAAAGTAAATTTATTGCCTAAGTACCAACAGTAGATGTTACCATATACAACCTTGAGATTCATTTCCTGCAGACATTTTGAGGAAAATAAATACAATAGAATTTATGAAAAACTACACATAAACAATGACTGACAAATAACCAATGTACAAGAGAAGATAAATTGCACCAATAAAAAATAACACTGAGAACATGACTTGTACTCATATGAGTTTTAGAATCCTTGAAAGTAAGTCTGTAGGTTGTGGTACAAGTTCAGATTTGTGGGGAGTCAAGTTATTCCCTCTGGTTCCAGAGCCTGATGGTTGAAGGGTGATAACTGCCTTGAACCTGATGGTGTGGGACCTAAGGCTCCCGTACCACCTGCCTGATGCTAGTATTGAGAAGAGAACATGGCCGGGATCCTTGCTGATGAATGCTGCTTTCTTATGACGGTATGTTCAATGGTGGGGAGGACTTTGACTTTGATGGATAAGGATTTATTGAGGCCCAGGTCATGGAAGTTAGTATTGAGGTATGATAGTGCTAAATGGTGAGCAGCAGTCAATGAAGAGCATTCCAAATATGAATCTTCATTGCCCAGATGTCTCATTGCTGAGTGAAGGGCCTGTGAAATGACATCTGCTGTTGGCC
Organism: Mobula birostris; assembly: GCF_030028105.1. Taxonomy (NCBI): domain Eukaryota; kingdom Metazoa; phylum Chordata; class Chondrichthyes; order Myliobatiformes; family Myliobatidae; genus Mobula; species Mobula birostris. The sequence goes on along the minus strand of NC_092374.1, from coordinate 138,279,196 downwards.
TGTTGTGACAGTAGGTAAGTCGGAGCATGTCCAGGTCACTCTTCAGTCAGGAATTGATATGCTTCATCACTTTATACTTATACTTTATACTTTATTGTCGCCAAACAATTGGTACTAGAACGTACAGTCATCACAGCGATATTTGATTCTGCGCTTCCCACTCCCTGGATTACAAATATTAAATATTAAAAATAGTAAAAGTTGGTAAATATTAAAAATTTAAATTATAAACCATAAATAGAAAATAGAAAAATGGAAAGTAAGGTAGTGCAAAAAAACCGAGAGGCAGGTCCAGATATTTGGAGTGTACAGCCCAGATCCGGGTCAGGATCTGTTCATCACAGTTGGAAAGAAGCTGTTCCCAAATCTGGCCGTACGAGTCTTCAAGCTCCTGAGCCTTCTCCCGGAGGGAAGAAGGACGAAAACTGTGTTGACTGGGTGGGTCGTGTCCTTGATTAACCTCTCAAAGCACTTTTTCACAATGGAGGTAAATGCTTCTGGATGATAATCATTGTGGCCGGTTACCACATTCCTCTTGGGAACCAGTATGATTGAAGCTTGCTTTTAACCAGGTGGATTCCTCAGAATACAGAAGCAAGAGGTTGTATATGTCCATAAGCATTACAACCAGTTGACAGCACAGGACTTCAGTACTTGGCCAGATATGCCACATGTTGTTTTGAGGAAATAAGAGGCAGGATAGACAAAGGAGAATCAGTGGATGTTGTTTACTTAGATTTTCATAAGGCCTTTGTCAAGGTGCCACTCATGAGGCTGCTAAACAAGCCATGAGCCCATGGAATTACAGGAAAGATACTAGCATGGGCAGATAATTGGCCAGCTCACAGGAGGTAAAGAGTGGGAATAAAGGGTGTCTTTTATAGTTGGCTTCAGGTGACTGGTGGTCTTCCACATGGGTGGGTTTTGGGACTGCTTCTTTTCACATTTTCGTTTTCTTTTTGTAATTAATTTTTTATTGAAGTTCATCATCAAACAAACATTTCCATAAGATGTATTTCAGATACTGTACATATATATCATATAATGATATTTGTCACAAATCTCCACATAAGTTTACACTTATAGAAAGGAGAGGAAAGATAGAACAATCGAAAGAAGAAAACTATGTACAGAGTAGGGAGTGATCTTTTTTTTCACAACATATGCATTGACTTGTGAGAATAAAATCAGGCCTATGAGGTGTTATGTAGTTAAACCATTTTTTCCAGTACGAATAAAATTGTTCCAATTTAAGATTAACAGATGCTGTTATCTTCTCCATTTTGTAAAAGTCCATTGTAATTTCCATCCATACATTTAAAGTTGGGCTCTCCTGTGATAACCATTTCCTGGTAAGGGTCTTTTTACCAGCCACCAGCAGTACATTCATTAAATATTTATTTCTTTTCAACCATTCTTGAGGTATATACCCAAAATATATGGTCTTAATCTCTCACATTTAAAGATGTCTTGTAGGGCTTGTATCCCACTCCAATAGTCTTTGATAACAGGGCATTCCCAGAAAATATGATAATGGTTTGCATTTTGATTTCCACAATTTCTCCAGCAAACAGGGGGGGTTACTATCATAATGGGATTTCTGAGAGGGTATAATAAAATATCTTATCAAGTTTTTCCACCCGAACTCCCTCAATTTCTGTGAACTGGTACACTTCCATTGATACCTCCATATTATTGTCCAGTCTTCCTCAGATATTATTATCCCTCCTTCCTTCTCCCATTCTGTTTTAATGTATGAAGTCGAAAGTGTTTTAATATTTGACAAACCCTTATACACGCTTGAAATGATTCTACTACTGTTGTCGGAATTATATATTTTCTAGATAGCTCAATCAGACATGTACTTGCCTTGGTTACATTTTTAACCATCCTATTAACATACTGTCGCATCTCTAAATACCAGTAAAAGTCTTGTTTTTCTAATAAGTGTTTCTCTTTGAGCATTTCAAAACTGAACAGTGTTCCTTCTTTCATTATATTGCAAATAGCAGTTGTTTCTTTAGCTGTCCAGTCCTTAAATCTAGCATCCAGTTTATTCGGCGTAAAATCGGAGTCATATGCATACCATATAAGAATCGCAATGTCTCTCTCTAGTTTATATTCTTTTATAATAGTTTTCCATACTTTAAGAGTCCATTTCATCTACGGGTTATCAATAGTATTTACGTAACTTTGTAGGTTGTTATCAGCCAAAGTTGCCTGCATGGGGATGAAAAGTATCCTCTCCTCAATGTTTTTCCATTGAGCGGCATATGATAGGTTGCACCAGCATATCACAGCTCTCAACTGTGCTGCAAAATAATAATCTCTAAGAGAAGGTAGGCCCCGTCCCCCCTTTTCCTTGGCTAATTGCAAAGTTTTGAGACGAACCCTAGGCCTTTTACCTTGCCATATATACCTTGATAGCATCTTGTTCCACTCAATGAACTGATTTTGGTTAATCTCTATTGGTCGTGTCTGAAAGAGATACAGTAGTCTGGGCAGTATATTCATTTTAATCGATTCAATCCTTGAACTGAGACCAAGAAAAGGAATTAGGTTCCATCTTGTTATATCTTTCTTAATTTTTTTATATATAGGCTGATAATTGTGGGCACGTGGCCAAGTGGTTAAGGCATTGGACTAGTGACCTGAAGGTCATGAGTTCAAGCCCCAGCCAAGGGAACGTGTTGTGTCCTTGAGCAAGGCACTTAATCACACATTGCTCTGCGACGACACTGGTGCCAAGCTGTATGGGTCCTAATGCCCTTCCCTTGGACAACATTGGTGTTGTGGAGAGGGGAGACTTGCAGCATGGGCAACTGCTGGTCTTCCATACAGCCTTGCCCAGGCCTGCGCCCTGGAGAGTGAAGACTTTCCAGGCGCAGATCCATGGGTTCACAAGACTAATGGTTGCCATGTTGCAGGCTGATAATTGCATTCTGATAATTTTGCCAAATCTTTTGGCCTAATGATGCCCAAATATTTGACAGCCTCTGTTTGCAATGCCCAAGGATATCTACTTTCAGTTTCTCTTGGTGGGCTATAGTTATATGAAAATAGTTGGGTTTTATCTATATTGATCTTGTATCCTGATAATTGGCCATAATGTTCAACATGATTGCATCAATTTAGGTAAAGAGTATGTTGGTTGCCCTAGATAGATCAAAATGTCATTCGCGTAACAGGCCAATTTATGCTCCGTCCCTTTAATAGTAATTCCCCTGATATCTTCATTTTGTCTAATGTATTGAGCTAATGGTTCCAGATATAATGCGAAGACTGGCGGTGACCATGCACAACCCTGTCTCGTGCCTCTTTCTAAGGTAAAACTATTAGATAAATATCCATTGATTTTAATCCTAGCAGCAGGATTGTCATACACCTAACGCCTGTGTAGTTTTAATAATTGTGTCATGTAGACCAAATCTATGTAAAACTCTGTAAAAAAAATTCCAATTAACCAAATCAAATGCCTTTTCAGCATCCACGCTTATCACTATTGCTTCAATTTCAATTTTTGTATATGATCCATAATGTGAAGTGTCCTTCGTATATTGTCTTGTGTTTGGCATTGTTGTATAAAACCTGTCTGATCATTATGTATCAGTGTGGGTAGAAACTCTTCTAATCGTTTGGCCATGATGGAGGTAAATATTCTATAATCCACATAAAGAACAGATATTGGTCTAAATGACCCACATTCCATTTTATCCTTGCCTTCTTTCGGTACAGCTGAGATTATCACCTCCTTCCAGCTGGGTGGCATTTGGGCCTTTCTTAGAGCCCATTTCAGTGTGGGGAGTGAAACAGGAATTAACTCACTTCTAAACTCCTTATACCACTCTGCTGTATATCCATCTGATCCTGGTGACTTGCTTAATTTAAGCCTACTAATCACAGTTTTTAGTTCAGCTTCAGTTATGTCAGCAGTCATCGTTCTATTTTGTTCTTTGCTTAAAGGGGGTAACTCTAAAGAATTCAGGAAGGTGTCAATCTGGGTTATGCTTCCCCCGAAACTTTAGAATATAGAGTTTTGTAAAATATATCAAAAGCTTTTTGAATTTCACTTAACTTATTTTTTATTTCTTTTGTTCTTGCATTCCTAATTCTATGAATTCTATTTTCTACTATCTTTTTTTTCGATTCCCACGCCAGTATTTTCATAGATTTAGATCCACTTTCATAGTGTCTCTGTTTCAGAAACATTAATTTTTTTCTAATTTCTTGTGTAGCCAAACTATTAATTTATTCCTAATTTTTAAAAATTTCCTCTAGTGTATCCTGTGTCAAACTCAATTTATGTTTTTTCCAAGTTCCTTCAGCTTATTTTGTAATTCCTCTAATGTTTTATTCCTTATTTTTTTCTTATATGAAGATATCGCTATAATTTTCCCTCTTAAGACAGAGTATCCCATAGAATGGGAGGTGAAACCTCTCCATTATCATTGAATTCTAAGTAAAGACTAATTTCTTTTTTAATTTGTTCCTTAAAATAGGGATCATTGAGTAGACTTGAATTTAGTTTCCAAATAGTATTCTTTGGTTGTAAGTCAAAATCAACAGATAAATATATAGGTGCATGGTCACTTACATCTATTGTCCCAATTCCACAGGTTATTATTTTGTCTTTATCTTTTCCAAATGTTATGAAGTAGTCTATTCTTGTATATACGGAATGGGGTGGGGGGCAGAATAGTGAGTATAATCCCTTCTGTCAGGGAAAGGGTACCTCCATATATCAATTAGACCAACATCCTCAAAAAGAGTGTGAACTTTCTTATGTAAGGACTTTGTTTCATAAGTTTTTCTATTGGAAGAGTCTAACTTTGGATTGACCCTGGATTGAGCTAGAAGAAATGTCTAGCCGTGGGGGATAGCCCCTCCTACCGGTGAGTTGACGGCCCTCGCTGCAGTACCTATAAAAGTAAGTTAAAAAAATCCATGTCCATTATATAGAAATAATTTCCCTGTGTATTCCTCCCATGTATATATTCTCATTTAGGTGGGGAAAAATGAATTTTTAAAAATTGAGTAACATAAAATCCAGATTATAGTACGTATTTCTCGAGATAGGTATATCACTGTCTATTTTTGCTTCCGTTTAGTTTATCAGAACTTTTAAAGTTAGCCAAACCTTATGGCTCTTCTGGAGGAGGTGAGCACTGTCCTCGGAGAACTCACAGTCTCTCCTAATATCCTTCTCTTGTCCTCCTCCCGTCCCCTGTTTTCTTGGTTCTCTTACTATTTCCCAAGCAGATCGGGATAACTGCTCAGCCAGACTTTCCCTTGGTTTGACCACGCTAACGGGCAGTCCTCTGTTCCTTATGTCTGTAGCTGCCTCTTCCACCGTCTGATATAGTCGTATCCCTTCATCGTAAAATACCCTCAGTTTAGCAGGGTACCGGGTTTGGAATTTAATCTTTTCTTGCTTTAATATTCGTTTTGCTTCGGAATATTCCTTCCGTTTCTGTAGGACCACCGGGGGGTAATCTTGATCGAAGTATATTAACTTCCCGTTCCAAAACACCCTCTTCTTACCCCAGGCCCTTCGTAGAATCTCCGCTTTGCTCTTGAATCAAAGGAATCTAAGTACTATTGAGCGCAGCTTACTTTCTCTGTCTCTGGGAGGCCTTCGAACGAGCGCACGATGTGCCCTCTCAATTTCAATCTCCATAGTCGAGGGAATATCCAGCGCTTCCCACAGCAACTTTTCTACGAACTCCCGTCATCGACAATCCCTCCGCTCCTTCGGGAACATTATAAATCCTGATATTTTCCATCGCGATCTTCCCTCCTGGTCAAGCAATTTACTTTCCTGTTGATTTAGTATTTGCATCATCTTACTTAGTATCTGTTCCATGTTTTGCATGCGATCTTCCACCTTCTCAGTTCGAGTCACTATTTTCTGATTGACGTTGGCAAGCTCTGACTTGATATCATTGAGTTGCTGGTTTATATCTTTTTGGACTTCCCTTATCTCTTCCAAAATCGTAATCATATTTGCCGCTTTGCCTGATCGAGGCCCCGCGTCAGCCTCGCCACCATGCGCACGTGTAGGAGGGCCGCTCGTTGTACCTCTCCCTTCCATAGGCTCCGCAGTTCCCCATTCTTGTCCCCCTTATCAATTCAGATATTTTTGAAAGATCTTATATTTGATGGATTAATCGGCAAAATATGCGTTTTTCCAGAGGAGCTGTTGATTTAAGCTGCCGTTCTGGATGATGACGTCACCGGAACCTTCTTCTTTTCACATTTTCATCCATGTTTTGTATGATGGAATTGATGGCTTTGTGGCCAGGTTTGTGGACTATACAAAGATTGTTGGAGGGGCGGGCAGTGTTGAGGAAGCAGGCAGTCTGCAGAGGGACATGGACAGATTAGAACAGGCAAAGAAGTGGCAGATGGAGTACAGTATAGGGAAGTGTATTGTCATGAACTTTGTTAGAAGGAACAAAACATAGACTATTTTCTAATAGGGGAACAAATTTAGATATTGGAGTTGCAAAAGAACTTGGGAGTCCTCATGAAGGATTCCCTAAAGGTTAACTTGCAGGCTGTATTGGTAGTAAGGAATGCAAATGCAATGTTAGCTTTCATTTTGAAAGAACTGGAACGTAAAAGCAAGGATGTAATTCTGACGCTTTCTAAGGCATTAGTCAAACTGCACTTGTATTATTGCAGGCAATTTCTGAACATAAAACACAGAAATCTATAGCACATTACAGGCCCTTTGACCCACAATGTTGTACTGGACATGTAACCTACTCTAGAAACTGCCTAGAGTTACCCTACTGCATAGCCCTCGATATTTCTAAGCTCCATGTAACTATCTAAGAGTCTCTTAAAAGACCCTATTGTATCTGCCTCCACCACCGTCGCTGGTGGTATATTTCATGCAACCACCGTTCTCTGGGCAAATCACTTACCCCTAATATCTCCACTGTACCTACTTCCAAGCACCTTAAAACTATGCCCCCTTGTGTTAGCCATTTCAGCCCTGGGAGAAAGCCTCTGGCTATCCACACGATCAATGCCTCTCATCATCTTGTACACCTCAATCAGGTCACCTCTCATCCTCTGTCGCTCCAAGGAAAAAAGACCAAGTTCATTCAACCTATTCTCAATGCTCTCCAATGCAGGCAGCATCCTTGTAAGTCTTCTCTGCACTCACTCCAGGGCCTATGTCTAAAGAAGGATGGGCTGACGTTGGAGAGGGTCTGAGGAGTCTCACGTGAATCATGCAAGAAACGAAAAGGTTAGTGTATGAGGAGCATTTGATAGCTCTGGGCATCTTTCACACTGAAGTTTAGAAGAATGAGGGGGAAATCTCATTGATCCCTACAACTATTGAAAGGCCGAGATAGAGTGAACATGGAGAGGATGCTTCCTGTAGTGATGGAACCTAGGACCATAGTGCATGGCCTGAGTACAAAGATGTCTCTTTAGACAGACATGAGGAGGAATTCCTTTAGCGAGAGGGTGGTAAAGCTGTGGAATTCCTTGTTACAGACGGCTATGGAGGCCATATTGTTTGATATATTTAAAGCAGAGTTTGATAGGTTCTTGATTAGTAAGGGCCCCAGAGGTTATGAAAAGAAGGCAGCGTGGTGGTGGGGGTGGGGGGGCGGATAATAAATCAGTCATGTTTGAATGGCGGAGCTGACTCGATGGGTTGAATAGCTTAATTCTGTTCCTATGTCACATAGTATTATAGTCTTATCACTTTTATTTAGAAGTGTAATACTCATTATATGACATGAATATGGGCAAAGCACGTACTTCAGTCAGAGCGCAGTGCAAATGCATGGGCATGTTACAGGTAATTTTTTAAAACTACCTACTCATATGTCTTCCATCTCTAACATCTAGTTAATTTTGTTCAAGGATTTTCCTCATAAAAAACTAAGTTATTTTCATTTTTAATCAGTGCTAGGTGGCAATTTTTTACAGGGTTGTAATATATATTATTATCCTAACTTATTAGGTTTTATTCCCTTTATAAATATACTTGAAAGAAATTTGCAGGAGCTTCTGACCTTGCACTGGAAAATTTTTTTTACCAAACATCAGTGTGACTAATGAAATATGACACAAGAAATGTGATAAGCAAAGTGTGGAAACTACTTTTATTACAGACACTGAATGATTTTGGATGGTTTGTTACGTAAAGTAAATATTTTATCTGCTTTACAACAGAGGGAGTGTGTATTTGTCACACCAGCTAAGACTCTGCTATAATATGCAAAATCTAAGCCATCATAATTCAGAGACTGAAAATAAAGACTGTGTTGCAGATCTGAAAATGAAACTGAATTATCTTTGCTGTCAAATAATCCACTGTCATCCTAATAGCTGAACAATAAAAAAGGCAACAATCTCTGTTGTGACATGATCTTATATCAGCATCAACTGATTAATTCCCATTTTTATGATCAAAGTTTAACTTGCCTAAATCAGTCAGGAGTCTATTACCATTGTACTTGTCTGGTGTGATTTCAAATCAATAAAATTCAATTTGTCTTCAACACACTACCAATAAATAAATCTAAGTTATTCTGTTAACAATTTGCTACATGGATTTTATTTGTAAATTTACACGTTAATAACACTACATTTTTCTTTTCACATATCTTCTGTCACTGCTAGTGCAGTGAGAGGATCTGAATTTTAATCACGTGGCTAAAGGAGCTGACCTCAGAAATAGGGAAACTGAATTTTATTTCCCTAACTTCAGACACGGAGTGGACAGTCGCATGCTGGGCGTGCAATCAGAAAGACACTAAGGTAACAGACCTTGAGCTTCAGCCTTATTGTTATACCTTGTGAGACTGCTCAGTTCTCTCATGCCTCCAAAGTGCAGCTCAAACTATTGAATTTGTGATATTTACCTTGCTTAAAGATAGGTCCTGCAATGACAGTTAAAGGAAGTAAGAGGAGTGGCCAGTGGATCAATACCTATCGGTGCTGCCGTGCATCAGAACGGCTAACGTCGCAAAATAATGGTGGAAATCAAAAGAAAATGTAAATTCTGTAAATCTAAACTAAAAACAGAAGATCCTGGAAATGCTCAGCAAGGTTAGCCATGTCTGTGTGAACAGAAGCAGCACTAACATTCAGGTTGAAGACCGTGAATCAGAATTGGGAAGGATTTAATCTGCAGGGAAGGTGGCAAGTCCAATAGGGTCTTGCAATCACAAGAAACGCGACTAAGACGATCACTCGCTGTAAGACTGCACTCCGCCTTCGCGCACCGATTCGTCTGACTCCTCTCTGTCGCAGGTAGCAGCACGAGCTGCACCAGGTCCAGCTCCTTCAGTATCTCTGCCAATGAGCAACTTGCTGATGGGTTAGACCTGCAGTATTTTAAGTTCTTAATGTTCAGTAGGGTCTTGCGAACATAAAACATAGGTTTGTAAAAGTCAATAACACCTTTGATTGGCCCCAATAGAAGCCAACAGGACCAAGTGCACTGCCAACTTACTGGTAGCAAGAGAGTGAGAGTGAGAAAATAGCAACTAGAAAGTGGAAACACAGGAAAGAGTTGTAAAATGCATTGTAAGAAGCAATGCATGATAGGTCAGTCTGGGTACTTCCTTCCTTCCTAGTAATACGACCATGTCCATAAGATATAGGAACAGAATTTGGCCATTTGGCCCATTGGGTCTGCTCCACCATCCCATCATGGCTGATCCATTTCCCCTCTCAGTCCCAACTGCCTGCCAATAAAAGAGAAACTGAGCCAATATCACAGATAGGCATCTGATACAGAAAGTGAAATGAAGTTGTCTGAATTCTAGATTAAGTATAAAAATCCAGAAGAGGGAACATGCCTGTATGTAAAATGAGATGGGTGTGCTGGGCATTATTTAAGATGGGGCTTTGACGTAGAATGTTAGCTTGGTTATTCTTCCCACAGATGCAACCTGACACGCTGAGTAACTCCAGCATTTTTGTTTTTATAACAATACATACCTGTGCTTGATGCTTGTTCCAGCTGCTTAGAAGAGATCCAGCTCAGTGTGAGCCAAGTACCACAGGAATTCCACGACACTTTCCACCATTTTGATAGTTTGGTTAAATAAAAATAAGATCAAGGTGAGGACATTCAACCTTTCAAGACTGCATACTATTCAATATTATCATGCTTAACTATTCAATTTCAGTACCCTGTTTCAGCTTTCTTTGCCTGTCTCTATCCATCGAGTATTAGATCAACCTCTTACTCCTGAATACATATAATGATTTGGCTTCGGCTGCATTCTGTGTTTCACTACTCTCTGGGAGATTTTTTCCCTTTCTTTGTCTTCAATGGCCGACTTCTTATTTCTCAGCTGTGACCACCTTCACCATTTAGAGTATTCTTCCTTCATCTAGTCTGTCCAGGTTTGTTAGAATGTAAGACTCCTTCTCATTCTTTTAAACCACAGTTAATTTAAGATTAATTGGCTCAATCATTTATTCTACATCTGTGCTGCCATTCCAGGAATTAGTCCCATGAACCTTCGCTGCACTTCTTCTGTAGCACGAACATACTCGGATAAGAAGATGGAAAATTTCACACAACACTCCCTTTGGGATTTCACCAAGACATCCTCACATCTCCTGGATGCAGGATGTAACTAGGCACTCAGGGAAAACCCACGTAGCAGTGATGTACAGAGGAATTTTGGGGTGCAAGTCCACAACTCCCTAAATATTACAACACAGGTGAATAGGGTGGTAAAGAAGTTATTTGACATATATCTTCATTGCTCAGGATGTTGAGTAGAACAGTCAGCAAATCATATTACAGCTATATAAAACTTGTTTGGGGTATTGTTTGGATTTCTGGTCACTCTATTACAGGAAGGATATGGAGGTTTCTGTTAGACCTCATTTATACTTTATACTTTATTGTCGCCAAACAATTGATACTAGAACATGCAATCATCACATCGATATTTGATTCTGCACTTCACGCTCCCTGGATTAGAAATCGATAGTGAATGTTAACAATTTAAATTCTAAATCATAAATAGAAAATAGAAAAATGGAAAGTAAGGTAGTGCAAAAAAACCGAGAGGCAGGTCCGGATATTTGGAGGGTACGGCCCAGATCTGGGTCAGGATCCGTTCAGCAGTCTTACCACAGTTGGACAGAGCCTGTTCCCAAATCTGGCTGTACGAGTCTTCAAGCTCCTGAGCCTTCTCCCAGAGGGAGGAGGGACGAAAAGTGTGGACTGGGTGGGTCATGTCCTTGATTATCCTGGCAGCACTGCTCCGACAGTGTGCGGTGTAAAGTGAGTCCAAGGACGGAAGATTGGTTTGTGTGATGTGCTGCGCCGTGTTCACGATCTTCTGCAGCTTCTTCCAGTCTTAGACAGGACAACTTCCAGACCAGGTTGTGATGCATCCTAGAAGAATGCTTTCTACGGTACATCTATAAAAATTAGTGAGCATTTTAGGGGGCAGGCCAAATTTCTTTAGTTTTCTCAGGAAGTAAGGGCGCTGGTGGGTCTTCTTGGCAGTGGACTCTGCTTGGTTGGACCAAATCAGGTCATTTGTGATATTGACCCCGAGGAACTTAAAGCTTTTGACCTGTTCTACTTGCGCACCACCGATGTAAATTGGGTCATGCGGTCCGCTACTCCTTCTGAAGTCAACAACCAATTCCTTCATCTTGCTGACGTTGAGGGATAGGTTATTGTCTTCGCACCATGCCACCAGGTTTTTAATTTCCTCTCTGTACTTAAACTCATCATTTCCCGAGATACGGCCTACAATTGTTGTGTCATCAGCAAACTTATATATTGAATTCGATGGAAACTTGGCTACACAATCATGGGTGTACAGTGAGTACAGCAGGGGGCTGAGTACACAGCCTTGTGGGGCACCGGTGCTCAGAGTGATTGTAGAGGAGAGCTTATCCCCTATTTTTACAGCCTGGGTCCTGTCTGTGAGGAAGTTGAAAATCCTGCTGCAGATCTGAGTGCTAAGGCCCAGGTTCCGGAGCTTAAGAATCAGTTTATTTGGAATGATGGTATTAAAGGCAGAGCTGTAGTCAATGGAAAGGAGCCTTGTGTCTTTATTCTCCAGGTGTTCTAAGGAGGAATGTAGGGCCAGATAGATGGCATCTGCTGTTGACCTGTTGCTCTGGTAAAGTGTCGAGTTTGACTGGTAGGCTGTAGTTGATGTGTGCCATAACCAATCGCTCGAAGCACTTCATAGCAATTGATGTCAGAGCCACAGGTCGATAGTCATTCAGGCATGCCACTTTGCTCTTCTTCGGCACTGGGATTATCATTGCCTTCTTAAAACATGAGGGGTTCTTAGACTGAAGCAAGGTGCAGTTGAAGATGTCAGCAAACACTCCAGCTAGCTTGCTTGCACAGGCCCGGAGAACCTGTCCCGGTACATTTGGAGTATTAAGTGGAGTTATAGTCACTGTGTTACAGGAAGGATGTGGAGGTTTGTTAGACCTCATTTGGAGTATTGCGTTGGAGTGAGGATATGGAGGCTTTGGAGAGGGTGCAAAAGAGGTTCATTGGGATGTTGGCTGGATTATAGAGTCATAGTTATCAGGGAAAGTTGGACAAATTTGGATTTTTTTCTAAAGCATTGGAGTCTGAGGGGCAGTCCGATAGAAGTACATGCAATTATGAAAGTCATAGACAGGCTAGGCAGCATCTTTCTCACAGAGGAAATGTCAGGTGCTAGAGGGCATAGCTTAAATGTGAGGGGGAAAGTTTAGAGGAGATTTCAACAATTTTTTTTTCACATACAGTGGTATGGTATTGCTTGAAATGTACTGCCAGGAGGATTCGTGGAAATGGGTATGATAACAATGTTGAAGAAGCATTTTGGCATATGAAGAAGCAAGGAATGGTGTGATACAGACCATATGTAAGTAATCAGATTGGTTTATATTGGCGACATGGTCAGCACAGATATGGTGTGCTATGTGTCTGTACATTCGCTGTACTGTTATGTTATCTATATTGTATATGCTGTATGAGTCCTGGGTATGACTCGAAACTGCAACCGGTGATGAGGCTGTGATTGTGGACTTTCAGGGCTTTAGGGAAAGTGGAGTTGCCCCTTAGTCATTCGTTGCTCCCAGGGCCGCTCTGACCTGGAATGGTAGCACCTGAGATGGTTCCTGCTCAGGATTCGAGCGAAGGCCAACGGCAGATCTGGCAGGTTCAGTAACTGAACTTATGATGGAGAAGGCGGATGAGCTAGGACCTCAAATATCAACAGCTATAGTACAGGCAGATAAACATTTGGGAAGAGAAGCAGCGATTTCTTTAGTTTGCCCGATGGAAGGCAGTAGCAAACCACCATTGCTAGATACTAGGTTTCCTAGAATCTATTTGCTAAGAAGACCATGGTCAAACTCACAAAATGTATCACACAACAACAGCATCAAGAGGATCTTCAAGACAATTCTGAAGATGCTTCGCTCGGTAGGGTTGATTCTGGGCAGCAGGGGATCCCCGACCGTCATCAAGCTACTGCTCATAAAATTCAAGTAACACAAAAGAAAATTATTGTCACTTGGAATGTAAGAACCTATATCAAGAAGGAAGATTGGACAATGTGGTAAATGAAAGGAAAGACTAAAGATTAACATCATGGGAATTAGCGAAGTTCGTTGGGTAGGTGCTGGAACATGTCAGAATAGAAATAAAATATGAAATTATTCTTGTGGGACATCCCATACTAATAGAGTAGGAATTCTTATGGATGAAAACATGGCAAAAAGTGTTTTAGGACAATTATACATGTATATGCACTGACAACAGATGGAACAAATGAGGATATAGATAAATTCTATGAAGAGCTTGAACAAGCAAAGAATGGATGCAAATCTCAAGATGCTGTTATTGTCATGGGAGATCTAAATGCTAAAGTAGGACAAGGTGCCGATGGAAATACCATAGGAAAATTTGGACTGCGGAAAGAAATGAAAGAGGTGAGAAATGGGTAGAATGGTGCAAGATGAATAATCAGGTCATTATGAATACCCACTTTAAAAACCATCCAAGATGCTTGTGGACCTGGAAAAGTCCAGGTGATAACACTAGAAATGAAATTGACTTTATTACTATAAACGAAAGATTTAGAAACGCCGTGACTCAATGCAAAACATATCCAGGTGCAGACTGTAATAGTGACCATAACCCAGTAGTATGTCATGTAAAAATAAAATATAAACAACTAAAGAAGCAAAAACCTGAACAATGCCTTGACTACTGCAATTAATTAAAGAAGAAAACTTAAGACAAAAAATTTACAATTGAAGTAAAGAATAGATGTCAAAGTCTAGGAATAGAATCTGTTGAAGATGATAGCAATCATGTAGAAATGAAGTTTAGCTCTAAAGGATGTCTTGGTAGGATCATCAAAGTCAGTGATTCCTAAAAAAGAAAAAGCACAAAGATTAAATGGATGACAGATGAAATCAAAAATCTAATGGAAGAAAGGAGATGGAAGAAAGCAAATCCTATAGTGAAGCACAGTAAGTTATTTGAATTACTACAGGAAACTCTAGATCTAGATTCAAAAGACCTCAGCCTAATCATAAATCTGGACTAGGAACAAACTGCCGCTGTAAGAATAGATGGAGAAGTGAGTCAGTTTACGAAAATCAAGAGAGGCGTTAGACAAGTGTGTGTTTACTCCCCTGATCAGAATTAACACTGCACGCACTTAAGGCATACTTAGCAAACTACCACCTCTGTTGAAAAGTGCTTGGAATGCAAGTTTAGCACACTCTGCTGCAGTGAGCTATGACCAAGTTTGAGAATATGATACAGGTAAGTCCAAAAAAATGTCCGAAATTTGAGTAAACCAAGCTGTATAACATGTGAATAGGCCAAAGTGCATTGAGGAGCAAGATTAAGCAAATTGGTAACCAGTAGCAAGCTTTCAAATAAATAATTCATAACTTGTGATAATTATTTAATCCCTTAGGCATAAACACGCTATGATAAATGTGAACCAGCCAGGGCTAACAAGAGAAATAAATGGTCCTGGACTAAAAGATGAGGTTAAATTGTCACCGCGCAAAAAAAACCCAGCGAATCTCATGATTGGAGACTATTAAAATTCAGCAGAGTGTGACCATGAAGTTGATAAGGAGAATAGAGACGTAAATTAGCAACGGACATAGAAACCAATTTCTAATACATAGCAAGAAGAAATTAGATAAAATAAACCAAGTGCTAGAAAAATTATGTTGGGAGAATTATTAAAATTTATTATCTGTCTTAGCTGACATCAGATAATTCCAGAAAAGTGGGGAACTACAGACGTGATAAAGATGAGCAACTTAAGAAATGAGTTATGAAGAGAAATTGCTTAGACTGAGTTTAATTATTTTGGAGCAGAGGAGTCAAGTTGAGCTTATTGTCATTTGCACAGGTACAGTGACGTTTAGTACAGTGAAGAACTTGCTTGCAGAAGAACATAAGAACATAAGAAATAGGAGCAGGAGTAGGCCATCCGACCCATCAAGCCTACTCCACCATTCAATGAGATCATGGCTGATCTGTCCATAAACTCAGCTCAATCTACCTGCCTTTTTCCCATAACCCTTAATTCCCCTACTATGTAAAAATCTATCTAACTTTATCTTAAATATATTTAGTGAAGAATCCTCAACTGCTTCCCTGGGCAGAGAATTCCACAGATTCACCACTCTCTGGGAAAAACAGTTTCTCCTCATCTCCATCCTAAATCTTCTTCCCGAATCTTGAGGCAACGTCCCCTAGTTCTAGTCTCACCTACCAATGAAACAACTTTTCTACTATCTTATCTATCCCTTTCAAAATTTTGTATGTTTCTATAAGATCCCCTCTCATTCTTCTGAATTCCAGAGAGTATAGTCCCAGGCGACTCAATCTCTCCTCATAGGTTAACCCCTCCATCTCTGGAATCAACCTGGTGAACCTCCTCTGTACTTCCTCCAAAGCCAGTGTATCCTTCCTCAAGTATGGAGATCAGAACTGCACACAGTACTCCAGGTGCGGCCTCACCAGTACCCCGTACAGTTGCAGCATTACCTCCCTGCTCTTGAATTCAATCCCTCTAGCAATGAAGGCCAACATTCCGTTTGTATTCTTAGTAACCTGTTGTATCTGCAAGCCAACTTTTTGGGATTCATGAACAAGCACTCCCAAGTCCCTCTGCACAACAGCATGCTGCAATCTTTCACCATTTAAATAATAATCTGCTCTCCTATTATTCCTTCCAAAGTGGATGATCTCGCATTTACCAACATTGTATTCCATCTGCCAGACCTTGGCCCACTCACTTAACCTATCTATATCCCTCTGCACATCCTCTGTATGATTTGCTTTTCCACTCAGTTTAGTATCATCAGCAAATTTTGCTACACTATATTCAGTCCCTTCTTCCAAATCATCAGTGTAAATGGTAAACAGCTGCAGGCCCAGCACTGACCCCTGCGGCACCCCACTCACCACTGACTGCCAACCGGAGAAACACCCACTTATACTAACTTTCTGCCTTCTATTGGTTAACCAATCCACTATCCATGCCAATACACTTCCTCCAACTCCATGCATCTGTATCTTATTTATAAGTCTCTTGTGCGGCACCTTATCGAACGCCTTCTGGAAATCCAAGTATACGACATCCACGTGTTCCCCTCTATCCACTGCACTCATTATGTCCTCAAAGAACTCCAGTAGGTTTGTCAAACAGGACCTGCCCTATCTGAATCCATGCTGTGTCTGTCTAATGGAATCCCTCCTTTCTAAATGTTTCGCTATTTCTTCCTTAATGACAGCTTCAAGTATTTTCCCGACTACAGGTGCTATGCTAGCTGGCCTATAGTTGCCCGTCTTTTGCCTACATCCTTTTTTGAAAAGTGGCATGACATACGCTGTCTTCCAATCCGCTGGGACCTGCCCAGAGTCTAGAGAGTTTTGGAAAATGATTACCAACACACCTACACTAACCTCCGCAAATTCCCTCAGTACCCTAGGAGGACCAGGACCAGAGGACTTACCTACCTTCAGGTCTTCTAGTTTGCTGATCACTATCTCTTTAGTGACAGTGATTTTATCGAGGTGCTCACCTCCCATTTCGTCCATGACATTCTTCTTTGGCATATTAGACGTGTCCTCCACCGTGAAGACCAACACAAAATAGTCGTTCAATGCCTCAGCCATTTCCTTATTACCCAATATCAATTTCCCCTTATTGTCTTGCAAGGGACCTACGTTGACTTTAAACACCCTCTTCCGCTTTATATATTTATAAAAACTTTTGCTATCTGTTTTTATATTATGTGCTAATTTACCTTCATACTCTATCTTCCCTTTCCTTATTTCTTGTTTAGTTGTTCTTTGTTGCTTTTTAAAGTTTTCCCAATCCTCCAGTCTCCCACTACTCTTTGTGATTTTGTACAAATGAGCTTTTAATTTGATACTGTCTTTTATTTCCTTAGTTATCCAAGGCTGGCTGTCCCCACACTTACTCTCCTTTTGACTGGAATATACTTTTGTGGAGCACTGTGAAAAATCTCTTTGAAAGTATTCCTCTGTTCCTCAACTGTCCTACCAGATAACCTGTGCTCTCAATCCACATTAGCCAACTCCTCCCTCATCCCATTGTAGTCTCCTTCGTTCAAGCATAATACACTCGTTTTAGATCTGACTATTTCATCCTCCATTTGTATGCGAAATTCAATCATACTATGATCACTCTTTCCAAAATGATCCCTGACTACAAGATCATTAATCTTACCTGTCTCATTGCACAGGACTAGATCTAAGATAGCATTTTCCTTATAAGTTCACTAACATGTTGCTCAAGAAAGCCATCACGGATGCATTCTATGAAGTCCTCCTCAAGACTTCCTTGACCAACCTGATTCACCCAATCTATGCGGAAGTTAAAATCCCCCATGCAACTACCGTTCCATTCTTACAAGCATCACAGGCATGTAGGTGCAGGGGCTGAGATTATGAGTGGCATAGATAGGGTAAATAGTGACAAACTTTTCCTCTATTGACATGTCTGAAGCCAGAGGTTATAGGTTTAAGGTAAAGAATTTTAGGATACTGAAGGAATTTTTTGATGCCGGGGGTGATTGACGTCTAGAACACATTCCTGAAAAAGGTGATGGAACGAGGCACTCTATAACATTTAAAAAGTATCTTGATGAACAATTGAATAGCAAAGGTATAGAAGCCTAAGGACCCAGTCCTGGTAACTGTGATTAGTATAGATGAGTACTTCAAGTCCAAATTCAAGATTAGATTATTGTTGTCATAGGCATATATATCCTGGGAATAAATACCATAAAAATAGCCATTTGCGGCAGCATTACAGTACAAAGATGAGGACAAACTTAAGTTAACATAAATTTAAATGAACATTAATTACACATAACTTAATAAACAACAAAGGAAACTTAAGGACTTGTAAGCTATGACTTACATAACTTCAACATTGACTTAAGGGTTCGGGGAAAAATTTGTAAAAGAATTCAATAAAATTTAAATCATAAAAGAAAAGAAACTTGAGATTAGTGCAACATCGAGATAGAGAAAACTTATATATAATCTGAGACAGTGTTAAGGTTTTTTAATATGGTTCATGAATTTGATGGCTATGAGAAAGAAGCTGTTGCTGAACCTTGAGAAGTGGGTCTTCATGCTCTTGTACCCCCTGTCTGGTGGCAGCCATTAAGAAATAGGCATGGTCTTGATGGTCGGAGTTTCTGATGATGGATATAGCCATCGTGCGATATTGCCTTCCTGATGGAATTTTTGAGACTAGGCCATGCCCCAGATGGTGAAGGCACTTAGTGATGGATGTTGCTTTTTAAGACACTGCTTCGGGAAGATGTCCTTGATAGCAGGGAGAGCTGTACTCATGATGGAATTGGCTGAGTCCACCACTCTGTAGCCACTTGCATTCTTGTACACAGGAGTTTCCGTACTAAGCCATGATTAAGTCAGAATGCTTATCATTGTATGTCTGTAGAAGTTTGTCAGATTCTTTGACTTCACACCAAGTTGCCTTAAACCTCTGAGAAAGTGGGAGACACTGGTGCACCTTCTTCATGGAGGCATCAGTGTGCTGGGCCCAGGATAGTTCCTCCAAGATGTTGTCCCCCAAGAAGATGAAGCTGGTCATGCCACAGACCCTCACCAGACTTCCTTTTCCTGAAGTCCACAGTCAGTTTCTTGGTCTCGCTGACACTGAGTGCAAGATCATTGTTAATTGTGAAGCTCAACCAGTATATCTTACTCCAGTATGACATCTCATCACCTCATCACCTAAACCTCTCCTTTCCATATGCTTACCTAGATGGCTTTAAAATACATGGCCACCTCAATCACTGTTCCAAATATGCACTACCCTTTGCATAAAGAAGCTGCTCCTGATCTTTTAAATCTCTCACCTCTCATTTTAAACCTATGCCCTCTTGTTTTCAGCAACCTCTCCCTGGTGCAAAAACAACATGCTTTCACATGCCTAAGCTCCTCATTGTTTTACTTCTATCAGATCACTCACAAGTCTTCTGTATTTCAGAAAATGAAGTCCTAATCTATGCAATTTCTCAGGTCCCCAAATCCAGGCAACGTCCTGGTAAATCTTCTCTGCATTCTTTCTAGTTTAATGACATCTTTCCAATAACAGGGTGCGCAGAACTGTACACAATATTCTGTGCAGCCACATGTCTCATATAACTACAACATAACCTCTCAACTCTTGTACTCAGTGCCCTGACTGATGAAGTGTGTCAAATGCCTTCTTCACCACCGTATCTCCTTAGTTGCTGGTTTCAGCAAACTATACGCCTACACCCCTAGATCCCTCTGTTACGTAACCCTTTCTAGAGCCCTAACATTCACTGTATGAGTCCTATTCTGGTTTGATCTCCCAAAATGCGATACCTCACATTTATCTGCATTGAAACCCATTTTCCAATCCTTGACCCACGTACCTGGCAGATTTAAGATCCCCCTGTAATCTTTCATTAACATTCTACACCAGCTATTTTAGTATCATCTGTAAGCTGACTAATCATACTTTTTACATTCACATCTAAATTGATAATATAGGTTCCAACATCGACATCTTTGGTACACCACTAGACACGGGCTTCCATTCAGAGAAACAACTTTTGACCATTGCCTCTGCTTTCTACCACTGAATCCAATCTGCTATCCAGATTCCATGCAATCCAACTTTGTAGACTAGCCTGCTTGTCATAGATCTTACTAAAGTCTAAATGGACAATATCCTCTTCTCTAACCTCATTTATCCTTTTGGTTATCTTCTTGAAGAACTCCCAAGAGATTTGTCAGAAATGATTTTTGATGCACAAAGTTGTGCTGACTGTCCTGAATCTAACCCTGGTTCCCAAAATGTTGTTTCTACTTTTGATAATTTGCTTTTAAGAATGACTGCTTTCCTCATTTGCAAATTTAGGCTTCATTTCTTGTAGACATATACTGTACGTACAAATTCTAAGTGTCTGTATAATCAGGAGTGATCCCACATAACTGTAAAATATCATCATTCACTTCTTAATACACTGAGCCAGTTATTCTAAGGTTTAATCCTATTTCATCCAATATGCTGTACTTTCTCCAATCCTATATTCCTTTATCCTTTCAATTGTTCCCCATGTGATACATTGCCAAAGGCTTCAGAAGCACCATTTATATCACTTCATTATTCATTTATGGTATTTGAGTGGCATTTACTAAGGGCAACTTTTACTGATCATCCCTAAGTGCCTTAAATTATTCACTAAGTCTCCTGGTTAATGTGATGAGTTATTCCCATTAAACTGGTAGGCAAAAGTTCCAGGCTTTTGACCCAGCAACAACAAAGGAACAAATGACTGTATGTTTCTGAGTCAGGTTGTTGATTGATTTGGAGGGAGCTTTGCAAATAGTGCTTGTTCTGTGGCTAGTGCATTTGATTACTTCTGGAGGGAGTACTGTTGACAGAACCTCAGAATATTGTGGCATTGCATCTTGTGGACAGTACAGGCTACAGTTATGGAGGAGAGGAAAGTTTCAGGCTGTTACTGGGATGATCAGAGTCAGAATAAGGTTTATTAACACTGACATATGTCATGAAATATATTGTTTTGTGGCACCAGTCCAGTGCAATGTATAAAATACAGTGGATTCCAGTCAATTGGGCCATTGCTTAATTGAGGCAACTCTCAAAGAACAAAAACTATTCGCGAAGGAAGTCAAGATTCCCTTCATTTATTCAGGACATTATGCCACTTTACTGGAAGAGGAGACTGTTGCTGAACTGCTTCTAACTAGCATCAGTTGTGTATACTTGGATGGCCGTTAGATTCTAGGCCATGCTAAGAGCAAACAGCTTTTAAATAGCACTAATTTCATATGTTTGTGTTCAAAAAGCAATGATTTCTGTCACTGATAGTTGGGGAGAAATAAGCAGTAAAACAATTCAGAGCACTTGTTCACGGCGATTTCAAGCATTCAGGCTTGGAGATGCCAGAAACGGCATTAGACGCGACTGACTGGACAGTTTAAAATAGTGTCAGTTGTGTGTGCTTGTGTTGTCGACGGATGCCAATTCAAAAAGCAGTGATTTTTAATACTTTTGTCTCTTATTTCAATTTCATGCAGGAAGACAATGAAGGCAGTCCATTATCTGCACTAGGTGTCAGCCCTGATCTTGTTCATTTACAATCAACAAAACAACATAGCAACATACACTAAATTATTACCTCCATTGATAGCAAGTACAAACTAATACACAGTTTTATAACCCTGTAGTATTATTGGTAGTGGTCTAATTTGTTCTGTATTTCATTTAAATAAATAATTTGTTACCCAATTAAACTGCTTGATTGGGCCAAAATGTTCTAGTCCCGATTTGTCCCAATTAACCGGAATACATTGTATACTATCAATTATATAAACTAAATAGTGAGGTAGAGTTCAGGGATTCATTGTCCATTCAGAAATTTGATGGGAAAGGGGAAGAAGCTGTTTCTGAATAGTTGAGTGTGTACCTCCTCTTCGATGGTGGTAATGAGAAGAGGGCGTGTTCTTGATGGCAGGGATCCTTAATAATGGATGACACCTTTTTGAGGCATTGCTTTTTGAAGATGTTCTTGATGGTGAGGAGGCCAGTATCCATGATAGAGCTGGCTGAGTTTACAGCGCTCTGCGGCTTTTCCTGATCCTGTGCAGTGGCCCATCTGTATCAGATGGTAATGCAATCAGTTAGATTGATCATCTAGGTACATCTGTAGAAATTTGCGAGT
The DNA here is from genome assembly GCF_030028105.1 of Mobula birostris. Lineage (NCBI taxonomy): Eukaryota > Metazoa > Chordata > Chondrichthyes > Myliobatiformes > Myliobatidae > Mobula > Mobula birostris. Next base: position 138,256,906 of record NC_092374.1, on the reverse strand, counting down.
GTCTTTGGTGATGTATCAGACCTCTTCAAACTCTTAATGAATTTTCGCTGCTGGCATGTATTCTTTCTAATTGCATCAACATGTTGGGCCCAGGAGATGTTGAGACCCAGGATGTTCCTTTCTTCCCGATGATACAGAGTTTTTTGATGTGTTTGGAGCTGCTCGTATTCAAGTATGTAGATATCATTCCACTGCATCCCTAATTTCTCCTTACTACATAGCAAAGGTTTTGAGAAGACAGGATATGAAACAGCTTCAACAAATAAAATATCCAACCCTTGCAATCAGAATCAATATCACGTTTAGTATCACCGGCATATGTCGTAAAATTTGTTAAGTTAGAAGCAGTAGTACAATGCAATACATGTTAAATATATGAATAAATTAATTACAGTAAGTATTTATATGTATAGTGCCTGTAAAATGTATTCAACCCCCCCCCCCCCCAGAAGTTTTCATGTTTGATTGTTTTACAACATTGAATCACAGCGGATTCAATTTGGCTTTTTTGACACTGATCAACTGAAGGTAAAAGACTCTTTCACGTCAAAGTGAAAACAGAGCTCTACAAAGTGATCTAAATTAATTACAAACAGTCCAAGTAGTTCCATGAAAATGTTGTGGAAATGCACATGTCAGGAGATGGATACTGGAAAATTTCAAAGTCACTGAATATCCCTTGGTATACAGTTAAGTCAATCATCAAGAAATGGAAAGAATATGGCACAGCTGTATCTCTGCCTATGTAGGCTGTCCTCAAAAACTGAGTGACCATGCAAGAAGGGGACTAGTGAGGGAGGCCACCAAGAGACCTATGACAACTCTGGAGGAGTTACAAGCTTCAGTGGCTGAGATGGTAGAGACTGTGCATACAACAACTGTAGCCCGGGTGCTTCACCAGTTGCAGTTTTATGGGAGAGTGGCAAAGTGAAAGCCACTGTTGGAAAAAAAACTCACATGAAATCTGAGCTAGAGTTTAAGAGACTCTGAAGTCATCTGGAAGAAGGTTCTAAGGTCTGATGAAAATCAAATTGAGCTTTTTGGCCATCAGACTAAACGCTATGTTTGGCATGAGCCAAACACCGCACATCATCAAAAATACACTATTCCTACTGTGGCTGCGTCATTCTGTGGGGATGCTTCACTGCAGCAGGCCCTGGAAGGGCTGTGAAGCTAGAGGGTAAAATAAATGCAGCAAAATACAGGGAAGTCGTGAGGAAAACCTGATGCAGTCTGCAAGAATACTGCAGCTTAGGAGAAGATTTGTTTTCCAGCAAGGCAATGACCCCAAATATAAAGCCAAAGCTACACAAGAGGCTTAAAAACAACAAAGTTAATGTCCTGCAGTGGCCAAGTCAGAGTCCAGACCTCAATCCAATTGAGAATGTGTGGCAGGACTTGAAAATGGCTGTTTATTCATGATCCCCATGCAATCTGACAGAACTTGAGCAATTTTGTAAAGAGGAATGGGGAATAATTGCAGTTTCCAAATGTGCAAAAATATACAAACCTACCTACACAAACTCAAGGCTGTAATTGCTGCCAAAGGTGCATCTACTAGATACTGATATGACGGGGGTGAATACTTAGGCAATCAATTATTTTGTGTTTTATATTTCTAATTAATTTAGATCACTGTGTAGAGATCTGTTTTCACTTTGACACGATTCTTTTTCTGTTGATCAGTGTCAAAAAAGTAAAATTAATTCCACTGTGATTCAATGTTGTAAAACAATAAAACATGAAAACTTCCAAGGGGAATGAATACTTTTTATACACACTGTATATTAGCTAGTTTAATTAAAATAGTGCAAAAACAGAAATAATAAAGTGAGGTAGTGTTCATGGGTTCAATGTCCATTTAGAAATCGGATGGCAGAGGGGAATCGTTGAGTGTGTGCCTTCAGGCTTCTGTACCTCCTTCCTGATGGTAACAATCACAGCTGTTGGAAACTATTTTACTAGGTCCTTTTGATTCAGTAATTTAAGTTGCCACACTTTGCTACTGGACAATGATTATGACATTATGCTGTAATAAATAGTAATGAACAAGTATATTTCATGTTTTAATTCCAGAAAGCAAAGTGGAGAATACATCTATTTCTTCTTTTGTTGCTCTCTTTTTCTTATTCTTACCCATAGCTGTTTACTTAAGGGTACTGTGTTTTCAAAAAACACCTCGACCTGAATAGTAAGCTTTTTTTTATTTTTACTGATGTTGTGTAATCTACTGAGTGTTGCTTGAGTTCTGTTTTTCTCCTGTTTAGGGGCTTGTAATAATTTAACAAACATGAAATGGCATAGATTTACAAAATATATATATATATATTGATTAAGACTACATTTTCATTATGCTTGGCTGCACACTCACTTTCTTGCATTCTTATCTTAATACAACCTGACTATCAGTTTCTGTTTGAGTGCATTTGGTTATCTCTCCTTTGAGTATTGTCCCGATCAGTTTGTAATATAGACAAAGCCACAAATCTCCAGATGTGGCAATTCAAGTATTGTTTTTGAAGATTCTAACTTGGCTCAGTTTTACTTTTCGATTTTCTTCTAACATTTGTCTTCAAATGTTTTGAAAAGAACTTAATTTCTTGTAATATTTATGGATTGTTGCAAGTATGTTCCCTTTACTAGCATTTGCTGACAGTATTCAACTGTATGTAGCTCTTGGTTATACTTTGGTCCAATTAAGTTTATATAATGAATTTAGACTAATACAATGTGGAGATGATTCAGCAAAAGTAAAGACACTGGATATATCACAAGGAATTGGATGAAGATTATCATTTCTGGAACCAATGTTGTTTTGCCTCTTAATCAACTCATATGAAAACTTTATCCATATCTTTCTCCATATTGATGAATTTGCTTCGTGAGGAGTTGGTAGTGGATCTGAACACTATCAAGGAATATCAAATTCTAAAGCTAATGCTGTGCAGAATGTCATTGATGGAGTAATTGAAAATGACCTTGAACACCTGGAAGTTGCAAATGGAGATTTCTGGGCTGAGATGTTCGGCCTTTAACAATTATAGCTATCTTTGCATACAGACAGCAGACAGCTTTCAACTGATTTCCACTGACTTTGATTTATTAGCGTTGGTGATGTTGTGCTTGGTCAGATGCTGCCTTGATATCAAGAGCAGTCACTGTCATATCATTTTTGAATTTGGTGTAAGGCCGTAATGAAGTCTGTAATAGGAGAATTCAATCTGAACATCTTCGAACTTACAGCACTTTAGCTTTACATCCAAAGCTCTCTGAAGTCTTATTTATAAGCCAGTCAGAGACTGCTCCAATGTCAATGTCACACACTCCAGCCAGCTTAGATTCACCAGCACCACTATTATCCAGATACAGCCTCTTGCCCCTCAAATTGCCAGTTTAACATGCAAAGTCACCACAATTTAAGATGGGGTTGATATTATGAATCTGCTGCACCATTCAGTAACATTATGGTTGAATTACTTCCTCAAATTTGTATTCCTACCTAGTCACAGTAAATTTACACCACCTCACATTGAAAATATATTACAGAGAAGTTTTAGTTTCTGCCAACATGTGCGGAAGAGAGTTCCAAATATTCATGACCTGAATGACATCATTTTATAGTAATTCCGTTGTATTAACCATAGAAACTACAGCACAGAAACAGGCCTTTTGGCCCTTCTTGGCTATGCCGAACCATTTTCTGCCTAGTCCCACTGACCTGCACACGGTCCATATCCCTCCATACATCTCCCACCCATGTATTCTCCTTACATTCCCACTAGTTTGCCCCAGATTCTACCATTCCCCTTTGCACTAGATGATGTGTTACAGTGACCAATTAATCTACTTTCCCACATGTCCTTGGGATGAGGGAGGAAACCAGAGCTCCCAAAAATTTCATAGTCAAAAGGAAAAAATGAAAGCTCTGAACAGATGCACTGAAGGTCAGCATTGAACCTAAGTAACTAGAGCTCTTTGGCAAGAGCGTTGCAAGCTGCCATTATGAGATTTTTATAAAGCTAGAAAACATTAATTAAATTAAGAAAGAGTGAACCTCAGTGGCAATGATAAATATCTGTAATATTTTCCCTTTGCACTTACAAAGTTGTATGAATGGAGAACTGCAGGTGAACCAGAAGAGGATAAAAAATGTGAACATTTTGCCAGAAAATGGCATTCAAATTTAATAAGAATTATTTGGATTGGAAGAGATTGTTGTGTAAGTGAGAGATGGATTATTCACAGTTCGTTAACATTATTAACAGGTTAACAATGAAAAGTAGGATTGTTAAAGTAGTACAACTGTTCAGTAAAGAAATGTTAACATTTCTGAACTAATTATGTAAAAAGCTTGGAAAAAATATGGAACAGAGAACTTGATTCTGGAGAATTCCATTAGAACAATGTATAAACTATCATTTGAACTATAGAGTGTGATACAAAACTTTTGATACTGTAGAGAGTGTAGTTTAAGTCATAGTTTAAGTAAAATTGGGTGTCATTTAAGGTCTTAGGGCGTCAATATGATAGTAAGATGTACTATTCATTTTTAAAGTTAAAAGTGTGTGATCTCCTACAACTTTTACGAGTGTTGATGTTTTTGAGAGAATGGATATCAAATTAAGTGATGGCTGGGGTGCGGAACAGACTTTGGGCACTGATTGTAAAGCCCACAGCTGAGGCTCCTCTGCTTCTTTCTTGAACAAGAATCTAAGTAGCTGTTCTCCAACAACACATGCAGTACATGACTGAACCCAGCCTCAGATCAAACAACTTCTTCAAATCCGCTCACTTTCTCCAAATAAAAATGGTAGCTGCGGGAACTGGAATGGAACTCTGCCTTCCTGTGAGTGCACAGAACAACTTTTGTTTCAGTCTTAATGCAAACTCTCTCCCTTAACTCTTTAATAGTACATTGATGCAGCTTCCTATGCTCATGTAGAAATAAAATAATTCTTTACTTTAACTGCCAATTTCCAGTCTATTTTCACTTCTGCACGATCCATCTCTGAAGGTTCTTTTACCTTTTTGGACCCCCTTTGTAAGCTCGGAGACTGTCACAACTATCTTGATTAGATTTGTAGAAGCCTGGTAATGCTCAGTTGAACAAATTCAATTTCTATGTGCTTCCATCGATGATGTTCAGCTTCCACTGTATAATGTATAGTTGAGTAAAGATCATAACTACTAAAATAGAGAGAATGTCACCATGGAAACTAAAAGAGATCAGGAAATAGGTTGGACATAAAGTGCAAACAGCATTCAGTGAAAATGACTGAAGAGATGAAGAAATGTCAGCTCCCTGCTGGCAAATGAGAAAACGGAGCCACCAGAATGGGCTGCAGGGGAAAAAAAATACAACGCAGGGCCCTGAAACACCTTGCTTCCCCCCCCCCCCCATCCCATGCCCCCGACCACCTACCATCCATCTGGCTAAAGTACAGTCTCTGAAAAATAAAATTGAAGACCTCAGAGCAAGATCACAGCATCTGAGGGACATCAGGGACTGCTGTGTACTTTGCTTCACAGGGACGTAGCTCATCCACTGCATTCTGGATGCAGTGCTCCAGATCAAGGGCTTTACCTTCCATTGTATGGACTAGGCAGCAGCATTAGGTAAAGGCAGAAGCTGTGACATTTACTTCATGACTAACTCCTTGTGGTGCACTGCTATGGTGATCCTGCCCCATTCCTGCTCCCCAGACTGGAATATTTGGCAGTCAAATGTCACGTATTCTATCTGCCAAGGGGAGTTCTGTGCTGTCATCTTAGTTGCAGTGTACATCCCACCCTGGCCATTGTCAAGCTGGCACAGGAGGATCTGAGTACCATATTCAACAGTGCACCCTGATGACTTACCGATTATTATGCGCAGTTTCAACCAGGCCGGCTTGAAGAAGTCTCTGAACAGCTAACACTAACTTGTCATCTGTGAAGCCAGAGGAGCCAGCGCACTTGATCACTGTGTTACCACCATCAAGAACGCTTACCGTGCCATCTTGCATCTGCGGTTTGGCAATCTGATCACCTGGTTGTACTTCTACTCCCACCATACGGGCAGAGATTGAGGAATGCAGCACCAATAGTGGGTACTGCAAAGGTATGGTCAAGGGAGGTAGAAGAACACTAACATGACTGCTTTGAATCGGACCTGACCAGAATTAGAACCAGATTTAATATCATTGGCATATGTTGAGAAATTTGCTGCTTTACAGCAGAAGTACATTGCAATACAGAGTAATATAAAAAGCTATAAATTACAATAAGGAATAAATTAAATTAAATAAGTAGAGCAAAGAGAGCAAAAACAAAAGAAAAAAGTAGTGAGGTCGTGGACATGGGTATTGTCTTTTCTGAAATCTGTTGGTGAAGGGGAAGAAGTTGTTCCTAAAACATTGATGCATGGTCTTGTCCTCGATGCTGGGGAGACTAATGGCCATGATGGAGCTGGCTGAGTTTATAACTTTCTGCAGCTTTCTACGATCTTGTGTCGTGGCTTCTCCATATCAGATGGTGATGTCAGAATGCTCTCCGCAGTACATCTGAAGAAATTTGCAAGAATCTTTGGTGACATTTCAAGTTCCCTCAAACTCCTAATGAAATATAGCGATTTCCATGCCTCCTTTGTAATTGCATCAATGTGTTGAACCCTGGATAGACCTTCAGAGATGTTGGCGGCTAGGAATGAAACTGCACACCCTTTCCACTGTTAATCCCTCGATGAGGACTGGTGTTTCCTCGACCTCCCCTTCCTGATGTCCACAATCAACTCCTTGGGCAGCATGAGCTTGTTGGGCCAGAAGGGACTCTTACTGTGTTGTATCTCTAGATAAGTAAAAATTAAAATTGAAAATATAAGTTCTTGGATGTAAACATCTCAGAGGATCTATCCTGGACCCACTATATTTATCCATCATGTTGAAGGCACAGCAGCATTAGGAGTTTGAGGTGATCTGGTACATCACAAAAGATTATAGCATATTTCTACAGATGTACTATGGAGGCCACTCTTATGGAGGCCCACTGCACAGGATCGTAGAGCGAGGGGTCCTAACCAGAGATCCACGGGTCCCTTGGTTAATGGTAGGGGTCTACGGCTTAGGAACCCTGATGTAGCGGGTTGTAGACTCAGCCAGCTTCATCATGGTCACAGGACCCTCACCACTGAGGACGTCTTCAGAAGGTTATACCCCAGAGGCAGCATCCATCATTTAGGACTCTTACCATCTGGGACATGCCCTCTTCTCATTAATCTCATCAATGAGGAGGCACAAGGGCCTGAAGACCCACACTTCACATTTAAGGAGCAGCTTTCTTCCCCTCTGCCATTAGTTTTCAGAACAGTCCATGAACTAAGGAAACTACTACGACGTCGACTCATGCCCACACTGTTTTGTGCACTTTATGCAGTCCTGGGTAGGTCTGTAGTCTAGTGTAGTTTTGTGTTGTTTTACATAGTTCAGTGTAGTTTTTGTATTGTTCATGTAGCACCATGGCCCTGAAAAACGTTGTCTCGTTTTTACTGTGTACTGTACCAGCAGTTATGGTCAAAATGACAATAAAAAGTGACTTGACTTGACTTGATTTGACTTCATAGTCCATACAATTGAATAAGGTAGTGAAGAAGGCATATGGCATGCTTGCCTTCATTGGCAGGGATGCTGAGTTTAAGAGTAAAGGAAATCATGCTGCAGTGATATAAAACTTTAGTCAGACTGCACCTGGAGTATCGTGTGCCATTCTGTTTGCCCATTATAAGAAGGATGGAGAAACTGTGGAGAGGATGCAAAAAAGGTTTACCAAGATGCTGCCAGGATTAGAGGGTATAAGGTTGGACATACTGGAATTTCAGGCCTCGATTTTAGTGGTGAGCATCAGTAGGTCATCATAGTGCTCAACGTTCGTCATGTGCTGTTGCCAACTCACGTCAAGAGCCATCCGAAGCATTTGTGTATAGCAACCATCTAGAGACTTTTGCATAGTCTTGGTGAGTGTCCACGTCTCGCATCCGTGCGTGAGAATGTACTCTATGACTGCTATGAAGATCCTCTTTATAAGCCCTCTGGTCAGGTTCGACTTCCAGATTTACTTCATGTCATTTATAGCCCTCCACGCCAGCGCCTTTCGTATCTTTATGTCCTTCCCTGAACTCATCATTCCTGACCCAAGGTACTTGAAGTCAAAGACTTTCTTAATGGTATCATTCTTTATGGTCCTGAGAGTACCTTTGTCTCAGTTAAACGCCATGTACTCTGTCTTTTCAGCGTTTAGGTGAAGTCCAACCTTATTGCACTCAATTTCCACTTTTGTCAGTAGCTGCTGTGCTTCCTCCACCTGGTCAGAGAGCAGGACTATGTCATCTGCAAAATCGAGATCTGTGAGTGTAACTGGTCTGACCCTTTTGGTTCACCCTGGTTTTATGGTAAAACCAAGCTTGTCATGATCTTTGGTAGCCTGTCACAGAGAGTAATCAACGTCGATTATAAAGATGTAGGGTGCCAGAGTGTCTCCTTGCAGCACACCAGCTAGGAGCTCGAACACTGCTGTTTCTCCATCTGGTGATACAACTTTCGCCATGGTTTTGGTATAGCTGGACTCTATTGCTCTCAGTAGACGGTCTGGCACTCCGTAAGCTTTCAGGATTTTCAGCATTTTACCTCAGTGAATGGAGTCAAAAGCTTTGCGAAAATCGATGTAGGCAAGCACGGCTGGTAGGTTGTTCTTCTTGACTTCCTCGATGATTCTACGGAGAGCAAGTATTTGCATTACTGTTGTGCACTTCTGCCGAAAACCATCCTGATTGAATCTTGGTTTAGGGTCAATGGCGATGCGAATCCTGTTCAAGATCATTCGATTGTATAGCTTTGCTAAGATGCAGGCCAAGCTGATACCGTGGTAGTTATCTGTCTTCATGAGGGATCCAGACTTGGGGACTGGGATAATGCTTGAGAGTGACCACTGTTCTGGTTTGTCGTCTTTCATCAGTGCCGTATTACATATGTCCAACAAGATGTCATCCAGATTAGATTAGATTAGATTATGAGAACACTCAGTCCTCTTTTATTGTCATTTAGAAATGCATACATGCATTAAAAAATGATACAATATTCCTCCAGAGTGATATCACAGAAAACAGGACAAACCAAAGACTAACACTGACAGTTACAGCAGTACAAAACAATACCATAATTTGATAAAGAACAGACCATGGGCATGGTAAAAAAAAGTCTCAAGCCCCGATCGACTCCTGAGTCCCCGATAGCAGGCGGCAAAAGGGAGAAACTCCCTGCCATAAACCTCCAAGGCACCGACAACTGCCGATGCCTTGGAAGCAGCCGACCATAGCTGACACCGAGTACGTCCATCTGAAAACTTCGAGCCTCCGACCAACCCCTCCGATACTTAAGAGGGAGTTAGATATGGCCCTTGTGGCTACGGGGGTCAGGGGGTATGGAGGGAAGGCTGGGGCGGTGTTCTGAGTTGGATGATCAGCCATGATCATAATAAATGGCGGTGCAGGTTCGAAGGGCCGAATGGCCTACTCCTGCACCTATTTTCTACGTTTCTATGTTTCTAATCTCCCGAGCACCTTCGACCTAGCCCTGGCCACCGAAACAAGCAAAGCTGAGGATTTGGGCCCTTCTGCTCCGGAGATTCCGGGTACCACACAGTAGCAGCAGCAGCGATGCGGTCATTTCAGAAGTTTCTCCAGATGTTCCTTCGTACTCTCATGTCTGTGTCCATCAAAACAGAATTGTGCACAGTCTCCTACTTGACAGATTACAGATATCATTCACTGGAGAGGCCACGCGCGCTGCATCGTGCCGCCATCTTCTCCTCCTCCTTATGCAGGTCGCAGTCCTTCAGGACATTTGATGGTGTCCCTAAGGAAAACCATCTCACAATTCCTATTATTTATTTTTTAATTGTAACTTATGGAAATTTGTTACACCTGCTCTGTACAGCTGCCAGAAAACAACACATTTCACAGCTAGCATCAGTGATAATAAACCAGATTCTGATACAGATGTCCCCTGCTTTCCGAATGTTCGCTTTACGAAACCTCACTGTTACGAAAGGCCTACATTAGTTACCTGTTTTTGCTAACAGAAGGTGTTTTCACTGTTACGAAAAAAGGCAGCGCGCGAAAAAAAGGCAGTGTACGCCGCAAGCAGCCGCTCCTCCCCCGGATTCGGAACGGCATTCTAGATGGCATTGCTTAAACACGTGCCTGTGAGCATCCGTTTGCAAGATGAGTTCTAAGGTATTGGAAAAGCCTAAAAGAGCTCGTAAGGGTATTACACTTAGCCTAAAACTAGATATAATTAAGTGTTTCGATCATGGTGAACGAAGTAAGGACAAAGTGAGTTTGGCTTGTGGAAGTTGATGAAGATAATGTTGAAGAGGCTTTGGCATCCCTTGACCAAGAACCAATAGATGGAAGAGCTGATGCAATTGGAAGAGGAAAGGTGAACAATCGAAACCGAACGAGGTAGCGAATGGACCGAAAGTGAAGTCGTCCAGGAACTGAACATGAAGCAACTGCGTGAGATTTTCACTGCAATGATTGCAGAAAAGTACGACTTTAATGTTGAAAGGATACATCGGTTTAAGGCATATTTGCAAGATGGTTTGAGTGCTTACATAGGACTGTATGATAGAAAAATGCGCGAGGCTAGCAGTCAAGCATACTATTGTTTTTCAAGCCTTCCACATCAGCCACAGCAGACGACGAACCTCGACCTTCGACATCAAGGCAGGCAGACATAGAAGAAGATGACCTGCCTGCCCTGATGGAAACAGACGACGATGAGATGACACCCCAGTGTCCCACCACCCCAACCCCCGGGCTGTGGACAGATACCGATTCGCAGAGAATGCAGCGGTAGCCGGGAGGCACCCAGCACATTTTTAAGAAAAAAAGCCGAAATAAACAAGCTAATTAATTAGGTGCCACCCGGCACGTAAATGTCGGCCCAGATCAGTGGCAATTGCCGATTGCGTCGCCTCTGCTCCAGGCCGACACTTACATTCCAGGCAGCACCTAATTAATTAGCTTGTTCATTTCGGCTGCTTTCTTAAAGATGTAAACAACAGGAATTCTGCAAATGCTGGAAATTCAAGCAACACACATAAAAGTTGCTGGTGAACGCAGCAGGCCAGGCAGCATCTCTAGGAAGAGGTGCAGTCGACGTTTCAGGCCCAGACCCTTTGTCAGGACTAACTGAAGGAAGATGTGTTGGGTGCGACCCGGCTACTACTGTACCACTGCATGCTTTGCAGATCGGTATCGGTCGGCAGCCTGGAGGGTGGGGACCACTGCACCACCACAACCTCCTATGACTCAGCCTAACACACCATCATCAGTGTGCTCGGCGCTGTCTTCCCAATTCCAGTAAGTGATACTACACTGTACATACATTATTTCTACTTTATATAGGCTGTGTATTTTTATAGTTTAAAGGTTACTGGAGAGAGTGTTTCTGCCGAGAGCACTTGCGCCGTGTTTTTGCCGAGAGCACTTGCGTGAGATTTTCGCTACGGAGAACAGTGCAGGCAATGATTGTAGAGAAGTATTTCTACTTTATATACGCTGTGTATTTATCATATCATTCCTGCTTTTACTATATGTTACTGTTATTTTAGGTTTTATGTGTTATTTGGCATGATTTGGTAGGTTATTTTAGGTCTGCGAACGCTCACAAATTTTTCTCATATAAATAAATGGTAATTGCTTCTTCGCTTTACGACATTCCGGCTTACGAACCATTTCATAGGAACGCTGTACCTTCGGATGGCGGGGGAAACCTGTATATTCAACAATTTGATGTGTCAGGGAACGTGTCTCAGGTTGGAAGGTGTTGCATGTATCTGCAATGGTCAAAGAATGGCCAAATCAGAACCAGAGAAATACAGGTTTGTAGATTGATCTACCATAAGGATGGTGTCTGCAGACATTTTATGGAATATGTGTCATATTTAATGAAAAGAAAATTTGGATAATTAAAGACTTTTAAAATAGAAAAGCTCATCTATTTACTGGCTTTAATATAGTTTTAGAAAGATGTTGGTATGCTATTGTGTATGGGAAGTACAACTGATGTCACTGTCTTATTTTTTTTAATGGCTGTGTTATGTTATCTCACATTGGTTGTTAACTACAGTCGACCTTCACTAATCCGACTACCTGTAATCCGGTTCCTTCGATAATCCGGCACTGATTTCAAATTTTCTGCGCAACTGTAATTCCAAATTTCCCGGGCAAACATAGCAATCTGCTGCACATTGTTTTGGTTGCGCTAGATCTGTTCACGTGTTGGTGCGCTCTTGTAAGCACAGACAGGCGATTCCTGCTTGTTTTCCGGCACTTATTAATATCTTTGGCTCTTTTTTAGCCCCAATTATGGCCCCAGTAAGTAAAGGAAATGCACCTCATGCTGTGAAGCGAAAACATCGCACATTATCCATTGAAGATAAGGTTGAACTCTTGAAAAAACTGGACAGTGGTGTATCGGTGAAAAGCTTGTGGGAGTATTATTAGCTCTTCCACAGTGTACGATATAAAAAAACAGAAAGAAAAACTACTACATTTTTTTGCTGATAGTGGCTCAAAGAAACAGATGTGCATTAGAAAAACAATGAAAGGCGGAAGAAGTTCAGAACTAGATAAAGTGCTGATAAAGTGGTTTAATCTTCATGTAAGTGAAGGTGTTGAACTATCTGGAGATATGGTGAAGGAACAAGCAAAAGTGTTTCATTAAGAACTAGGACTAGATTATGAGTGTGACTGTAGTGAAGGCTGGCTTCATGGGTTCAAGCAGCGTCATGGCTTACAGTTCCGTGCAGTGCGTGGTGAAGAACGTTCAGCAGACAAGGAAGCAGCAGCAGAGTTTGTTGCCGAGTTCACCAAGTTAGTCCCTGATGAAAAATTAAGCCCCGAGCAGGTGTCCAATGCTGATAAGACTGCTTTGTATTGGAGATGTACACCAAGAAGAACACTAATAACAGCAGATGCAGAATCGCCAACAGGGTATAAAGCATCGAGAGATCGTGTGAATTTGCTAGGCTGCTCTAATGCTGCAGGAACCCACAGAGGTAAGTTACTGGTCATTGGCGAAAGTTTACGTCCCAGGGCCTTCAAAGGTACGACGCAATTTCCTGTAGCAGAGAGACTTTCTATTGACAGGCTAACTAAGTTGACAGGTAAACTGCTGAAAGGATTAGAGCAACGATGTTTTATAATTGAGCAAGAAATAATGAGTGTTTATATGCTGCAGGATAAGCTAATCAGTAAGAGACCAAAATATGTGAATCAGCTTACCTTGGAAGATATGTTCAAAACAATTGCTCGAAAAAGTGCAACAAGGGAGCTAACACTTCAAAATCCAGTGCCATCAACTTCTGCTCGCCCAGATGTGCTGCCACCAACATCAACAGTTTTTAGAGAAACTCTTGTGCCAGTTTCAGCACCAGCTCCTGATGCTTCACTCATTTTTCAAGATGAAGATGTTGATGATCCTGACAACCCCACACTTGCAGACATGTAACTTTGCCTGAAGGTATATTAAACGTCTCATTTTAGAAGCGGAAGTGCTCAACTTTTCTGTATAAGTTAATTCCTGTACATTTACCTGTACCTTTATTTTATCTGTGCCTTTACAGTATATTACTTTATTAAACTTTCACCCGCTGCTCACTTAATATTTCTGTTTCATTATTATCTAACTTGTACTGATTTACATGATATTTTAAAGGTATGATGAGGCGGTTAGCTATTGCTTAATGTGATCCTTCTGTAATTCGGCATTTTCACTAATCCAGCACTCCTCAGGTCCCAATGGTGCCCGATTAGTGAAGGTCGATCTGTATCAATATTCAGTTTTTACTCTGACATCGGCTGTTTTCCCTTTGGCTGAAAATCATGGCTGAGGACCAACCTGAAAACTGGCTATTAGTGATTATGCTGCAGGATCGGTGTTCAGATTGTCCAGTACAACTATTTTGTTAGCAGCCCCTTTGTTGATGCACAATTTCGAATTTGCAGGTCAGTAGATGATACTAAAATACCTGTAAGTATCAAAGCTGTAAATAAGCATAAAGGTATGTGTTATGTTTTGAAACTTCAAAACATTAAATTAATTCAAAGAGAACACAGGGATCTGAAATGCAGGTGTAACTTTACTTTAAGCGAGGTATGCACATATCATATGGCAGTGTGATTATGTATGCAATTTACATAACCTATAATGAATTATTTAAATGAACAAAGAAAGCATGACCAAACTCTCTCTATACACACACACACACACATACACACACACACACACACACACACACACACAAGATTACTCAAATATTATTGAAATATTAGATACACAACACTGCTCTCTGCCTGGCACTTGTGTAGCTCGAACGTTACTTGCCACTTGTCAGCCCAAGCCTGGATATTGTCTAGGTCCTGCTGTATTTGGGGATGAACTGCTTCACTGTCTGAGGAGTTACGAATGGTCAGAACATTGTGCAGTCATCTGCGAACATCCCCACTTCTGTCCTTACGGCGGAAGGAAGGTCATTAATGAAGGAGCTGAAGATGGTTGGTCGTAGGACACTTCTCTGAGGAACTCCTGCAGTGATATCATAGGGATGAGATGATTGACCTCCAACCATCACAACCATCTTCCTTTGTGTCAGGTATGATTCCAACCAGTGGAGGGCTCCCCCACTCTAATTTCCATTGACTCCCTTTTAGCTAGGGTACCTTGGTGCCACATTTGGTCAAATGCTGCCTTGATATCGAGGGCTATCACTTGCAACTCTGGTATTTAGCACATTGGTCCATATTTGGACCAAGGAGATGATGAGATCAGGAGCTGAGTGGCCTTGATGGAATCCAAATTGGGCATCTGTAAGCAAGTTATTGCCAAGTAGGTGCTGCATGACAGCACTGTTGATGACCCCCTTCCATTACTTTACTGATAATTGAGAGTAGGCTGATAGGGAGGTAATTGGCTGGGTTGGATTTGTTCTGATTCTTGGGTACAGGATATTCCTGAGCAATTTTCCACATTGCCAGGTAGATGCCGGTGTTGTAGCTGTACTGGAACAGCTTGGTAAGTGGCACAGCAAGTTCTGGAGCACAAGTCTTCAGGACTATTGCCAGAATTTTGGCTGGGCCCATAGCCTTCACAGTATCCAATGCTTTCAGCCATTTCTTGATGTCACTTGGAGTGAGTTAGATTGGCTGCACACTGACATCTGGGATGCCTAGCTGGATCATCTATTCGGCACTTCTGACTGAAGATTGTTGCAAATGCCTCAGCCTTACCTTTTGCACAGTTGTGTTGGGCTCCTCGATCATTGACGATGGGGATATCCTCGGCCAGTGAGTTGTTTGATTGTCCACCACCAGTCACGGCTGGATGTGGCAGGACTACACAGCTTAGATCTGATCTGTTGGTTGTGGGACCAATTCGCTCTGTCTATTGCTTGCTGATTATGGTGTTTAGCATGCAAGTATCCTGTATTGTGGCTTCACCAGGGTGACACCTCACGTTGAGATATGCCTGGTGTTATCCTCAGCATGCTCTCCTGCACTCTTCATTGAACCGGGGTTGTTCCCCTAGTTTGGTGGTAATGTTAGAGTGGGGGATATGCCAGGTTAGTTGAGTACAACTCTGTTGCTGCTGATGGCCCACAGCGCCTCATGGATGCCCAGACCTGGGCTGCTAGATCTGTTTGAAGTCTATCCCATTCAGCACAGTGGTAGAGCCACACAACACAGTGCAGGGTTTCTTCAATGTGGAAATGGGATTTAGTCTGCACAAATACTGTGTGGTGGTCACTCCTACCAATGCTGCCATGGACAGGTGCTTCCACAGCAGGCAGGTTGGTGAGAATGAGGTCAAGTGTGTTTTCCCTCAAACTCCTGTTGTAGTCCCAGTCCTGACGAAGGGTTCCAACCTGAAACATCGACCAATCTTTTCCACGGATGCTGCCCGACCTGCTGAGTTCCTCCAGCGTGTTGTGAGTGTAGTCCCAGTCTAGTAGCTGTGTCCAGTAGGACCCAACCAGCTCGGGACTGTGGTGGTACTACTGAGCCACTCTTGATGATGGACAATGAAGCCCCCTACCCAGTGTACATTCTGTTCCCTTGCCACCCTCAATCTGACAAATCCTATGTTTCCATATCTCCATTAGCACCTTTCTTTTTGGCCTTCCATTTATCCAGCTGGCTTCGGTCTTTGCATCTATTTTCACAAGCAGCTTTTGTCTCCCACTTGAAGTTCATGCAATAACCTTAAAGCATACACAGTAGATTTTAGTTCTTTATACTTACAAAAAATAAAAGCTTTCAACTTTCCTGAAGCTTTGAACTCTCTTCCAGCTTGAAACCAAGCCACATTTTGCAAGTAAATGCCTGACTACCATATTAGATGCTTTTTCAGATATGTTGCCTAATTAACCTGTTGTAGTTGGACTGCTGCTTTCAACACTTTCACACTTCCTCTGAGCAGAATGGTCCTTCCTTGGTCCAATATGCTTTCCAACCAGAGTCACAGAGGTTGGCACCAATGGATGTTTGTCTTCTGTTGGGAAGCAGTTCATGGTGTACAGCATGGAGACAGTTGTGGCATCATACAGTATATTTCTTAATTTGCTTTCAGTTGGTTTTATTGCAGGGAGTGCGGCATACAAATGGTGGATGGATTTCCAAACAAGTTGTAGTTGTCTCAGCCAATCACACCCCCACAATGCTGGCCCTTCTGTTTTCACCACATAAACACTCAACGTGGCTCGTTGGTTGATGTATTTCTCTGTTATGGATTTCATTCCCACGGGAATTATCCAGTATAAGTTCTTTGTTGGATATCTGCAGGCTACAGCTTGGTACCCTTTGAAGTACCATTCAAACTCACTTTTTGGAATGACTGTAACAGCCAAACTAGTGACCTATTCCATTTTAATTAATTTGTCATTTCCTTCTGGTATATGCCATATTGCTTGTTTATTTCTGATCTTCATTTTGTAAATGTCAAGGCTACACGGTCTTGATTCGCTCTCACCGTTATTAGATTTTTTATCAATAGCTTGCAGATTGGTGCTCTTTTTGAAACATCAGCTTGACTTTTAGCATTTTTTCTTCCCAGTGCAGTCCACTTATTTTGTCTGCCTGACTTGCTCTTAGTATGTGTCCTACTTAGTTACATTTTCTGCAACTTTCACCTTTAAATCTGCATTTGTTTGCTGTATTTGAGCCTCTGCCACAATGGTAACACAATATATCCAGCTAGGCCGGTTTCTGTTAGATGATGCAATTTTGTTCATGCTCACTTTTATTCGTGATTGCAATTCAATTTTGTCTCTCTCTGCAGTTTCTATTGAAACAGCAATTTCCACTGCTCTTTTAAATGTAAGTTGTGCTTTAGCTAGGAGCTGTTTTTGAATGCTTTCTTTTAAGAATCTACAAATGAAACAGTCTCTTTCTGAATCATTAAGCCCATTACTGAACTGACAATGCTCAGACAATCTCTTCAATTCATCCACGTACGCTGAAATGGACACCTCTTCTTTTTTTGATTCCGCTTACGAAACCTAAAGTGTTCTGCATTCAACACTGGCATTGGTTCTCAGTGTTACTGCATTACTTTGATAATATCTGGAAAGCTCATTCCTGATTGTTTGGTTAGGGCAGTTAAACTTTGAACTAAGCTGTATGCCTTTAAATCTAATGATCTCAGCAAAATTGCCTCTCACTTCTCATTGGCTATTTCATCTGCGTGAAAATACCATTCCAGTACTTAAGTATGCATGAGCCAATTACCAGTTGTGTAATCAAACTCATCAGTCTTTCCAATGTAGTCAGCCATTACTGATTTTTTCAATGATTATTGTCACCTGGTACTTACTTTTTATAAACCCATGAGTTCTTCCATTTTCTTACTTTTTAAAAAAATTCATCATATTTTCCATTCCAAAGAATATGTGCCACACTGCTTTTTAAAACTTGACGGTCTTGCTGTACGTGCTGGACTTGACCTTCCTCTGCGTTTTTTTTAGTTTGACCATCTTGCAGTGTTTCAACTGGTCAATATAGCAGTCTCAAGTTCGTTTTAAAAATGTCTCATCGCTAATATTGTGTTTTGTAACTTCAAAACATTAAATGAATACAAAGAAAACATGGGAGTCTGAAAACGCAGGTGTAATTTTGACTAAGTGGGGCGCGCGTGTATTGCAGGGTAGCGTGATGATGTATGCAATTAACGTATTTTTACACATTGTTGTTATTCCTTTTCACGCCTTGTGGCACATCAGGCAGCATTTTGTGCTGTTTCCTTAGCATTTGTCTGTTTTTTTATGTGGCCGAGTTGTTAGCTTGATGCTCGCCCCAGCACAGATGGAAAACGTGCAAGGGGCTGAACGGATTCGAACCTGGGACCTTTCGGTTCGAAGAATGGTGCTGATGCCACTACACCACCAGCTGGCAAGTTTTACCCATAATCTGTAATTGTTTATTTAAACGAACAAGAATACTTAATCAAACTATATATATACACACACGAGATTACTCAACTATTATCGAAATATTAAACACACAACAGTATGTTACAATATTATGCAAGAATATTACGCAAGAAAGGTAGACCAGAAGAATTGGGCATGTAATCCAGACAACTGCATCTAATTAAGACAAGTACGTTAAAACTCATGCTTGTAGGTAACCATTTTTACAGAACTTCTATTATGAACACAAACTGCAGTTACAGCTATATTGAAAGTTACCTTCTCTCCATCTTCCCAACACTCAGTCCTGAGGTGATACTTATTTTGTTATTGACAAACACCACATTTTTCATGAACCATTGTAACCAAGTTTATTCGAAAGATATTCCTTGCAGTGCAGGGTTGAAATCTGTAGGGGTAATGATGGGAAAATGACTGGTGCTCACTGTCATTACTCAATAGATACAATGGAACTTCCACTGTTGCACAGACCAACCATGGGTTTCTCTTATTGATTTATCATGAGCTGTATAGGCCACACTGTGATGTAGAACTCAATATGAAGTACAAGGATTCAGGAATAAGAATTTGATAGTTCATATGTTGTCACAAAAATACCTCCTACTTTTTGTCAAAATTCATACTGAGTGAAATGCTGAAATTAAGTGCACATTTTACACCAAGATCAATGGCACTTACTGGAAGTTTACTGCTGACTGCAAAGTCCAGGTCATTTAAAAGAGAATAAGTCAGCGCAGTTTGATTAATACAGCTGATGAAAATAATTGTAAATCACACTGCCAATCCAGCTTCTCAGCATTGGATATAAATCATCTTAAAACTAGAGAAAGCTATTTCCCAGTTAGATAAGGTTACAGAGGTGAGATTCTTTAAGAAGAAATTAATTCAAAAATAAAATTTCCATTTTATTCCACACAAAAGTTCCAGTGTATTTTTTAATATCCTTGTTAAAGACTTGCAAATCGGTGCAATTAGCAGTGATGTAATCTTCATGGCTGTATCTGTAGGTTGGATCAGCTTTTGTCCAATAATTTTAATACCTGCAAAAATAAAAAAACATGAACTAGGCTTGCAGTGAAAGCAATTTAAATTTAGGATTCTGCAATCGTTTTTGCACTATGTAAATCCATTTTGGAAAGAATTCACTGCAACAGAATGGAAATTTCAGGCAGGTGTTGTCAGTGGACAGTAATAAAACCAGTCCGACAAAACAAGGCTGGAGCATTCAATTTGTTCTAAAATTTCCAGCATTTTTACAAGTTTCAGAACATTTGGGACTTTAGTAAGAGTACAGGCAAGCTGTGGCCAAGTTCCACCAGCAATTTTAAGAGTACATTCCAGTGCTGGTGTCCAGTGGTAACTGGCTGAATTTGGTATCAGTTACACTGGGTAATCAGTCAACTGAATTTGTAGCAGGTGCTGCCCACCACACAGATAACAGGCTCATTCATTTTAGTGTCGAAGATCCAAGGCAAGGGAGAGGAATGGGTAAAAGTTAACTTGCACATGTTTGAATTGATTAAACTTGTTTTATGTTAATTACTTAAAATATTAAGTGTTAACAATTTAATATTTTTAAATATTTGTGAAAGTATAGGACATGATTAAATACTTCAATCGGTTTATAGGAGCTCATTGTGTACAAAGTGATAGCCACATTTTTCAACATTACAACAGTAACCACCCTTCAAAAGAGCTACTTTGCAGATTAGCACCACCGATAATGTATTACCACTTCAACAGACTTGTCACCTGTGATGAATGACTTGCCAGTGACCTATGTGATACGTACATTGTTGGAGAAAGCACGCAGATCATGTATCAGTACAAATTCACATACTTTAGAGGAACCAGTGATAGAGTCAGTTAGGTTTTCATGGAGTAAATGACAGAGCACGACCTGGGAGGAGCAGAATCATAGATACAAGATCAGCTTTGAAAAGCTTGAGTGCTCAATCTCTATTCAGCAGAATGCAGATGTACCTTGAGTGATCTGCAAAGACGCTGGTTCTAAAGCACTTGCAAGTTACAGTGAAACTCTATACGGAGAGGAACTGAGAAGCCCATCGAAAACATAAGTAGCATCATGTCATCAGGTTGTACACTGATGTTCATGGCCATATAAAGAATGATCAGCTTAACAGGGAATCAATCAGTATTTTCAAGTTACGACAAAGGGGAGCAGCAACACCAGGTTCCAAAGAGTTTGTTCCTGCCATGGCTCCTTTAGACACATGGAGTGTTTCTGAATGACACTGAGTAAGGAGCATCGGTGGTAATAAGACAAATTGATTTTGGTACAAACCTGTCAGGCAGTGAAAGTACAAGCTGGTCATGGGAGTGTTACTTTACTCAGCATGCTTCCACTTCTTACCCTCTGATCACTGCACTGGCTCTTTCCCTTCCATAAACAGTCAGCGTCAAAGATGCTACGTGCTGCACAGATGGCTGGTATCCTGACAGCATTGTTTGCTTGAGGACCAGCCAGGGATTGACAGGAACCAAATTCTGATGAGGGCATCTCAGCTATCAGAGCAGAGTGACACACGATCATCACAGTGACATTTATGTTATTTTTTTAAATTTATTGAGATATTGAGGTACAGTATGAGAAAGCTCCTTCTGACGCTTTGAGCTGCACCACCCAGCAATCCCCAGATTTAATCTTAGCCGGTATGTCTTTGGACTGTGGGAGGAAACCAGAGCACCCGGAGGAAACCCACTTGGTCATGGGGAGAATATAGTAACTCCTTACAGGCAACGTCAGGGGTTGAACGCCAAGTCACCAGTTGTGCTAACCACTGCACTACCCTGCCAGCTCGTATGTTGACTTTCCACATACCACTCAACTCAGCATTGCCTGCTGAGTTCCTCCAGCATTTTGAATGTGTTCCACATATACTTGTTGACTTCTGAACTTCCAGCATTTTTTTTGTTTTACCTTAAGAATCTGACAAACCACAGCAGTTGTAGTATGTACAAGTGTTTGGAGAAGTTTGCAAAGAAGTGTGAATATTACATCATTAAGCTTATTAGGTACATTTTGATATAAAAACATTAATCCCAGTATTTTCTCATTTTCTGGTTCGTGCATGAGAAATAGCTTTTTCAACTGTGTTGGTGAGATAAGAAATGACATTGATCCAGAAAAATTGTGAAAGGCTTTCTTAGCTGTTTGTAAGAATGCCCTCTGTTGGGAGAAGATTTATTGAAAGTGTACATTGCACAGATTTACCTGCCAATAGTGATATCATTGTCTGACTGGTAATGTTCCATCTTGCTGTTCCATTTTCTGCATTACATTGCTCCACATCCTCTACAAAATTATCTTAAAGAGCTCTGTGACCTAATCCCAATATGTCCTGCAGGTCTAAACCTCACTGCTGCTGAATTTTGTGCAGAGCAGAGCACTTCACAACATCTCTCGAAACACTGCTGGAATGTATTTGAAAATCATCTCTGGTTCCATCCAGGAAAGTCATTGACTTGCTCAGTGTCTAATCTAGTTGTCTTATAATTTTGCTTACCTATTGCTCCTAGACTTTATCTCACATAGTTACTGTCATTCAGATTTAAATGTTGATTACTTTTATTTACCAGAGGTGCTTTAACTACTACATCCATTCTGCCCATTCATGTTAGCTTGCTTACTGTAGAAAGATAGCGATTACCACGGGAATTTGAACCAATGCTTCACTTAGTTGCAGCCTTTGACAAATAAAGTCAATCATTGTCCTTAAATATTTTTATGATGTGGACTGCAAGATCTTGCAATGTCTTCAGAAAAATGCAGAAGGACCCTGAGGAAAACATGTAAGTAATGATATTTATAACCACTAATAAAATGTGCCTATCATCTCCGTTTACATCACAGTTTGCTCCAGCAGGCTGCTGTCACCAGGTGTGGACATGGCCCAAGTGCGGAGTGAGAGACACTGAAGCAGGTCGATAGTTCACAGACTTTAATGCGAACAGAGTTAAAGGGAAAAGTAAACAATAAACGCTAGGCCAAACAGGGCCATTGACTAAAACTCCTAAATGGAAAACGAAGCCTATACTGCATCTGAAAGGAACCACTAAGAATAAAATGAATACCGCTGGTCTTCAGAGTCAGTTGACTCGTCAGTCCAATTTCTCAAGCAAGGCAAAATGCAGGCAGCAGAGTGTTGCTGTGTCCAATTCTCAACAAGCACTACGACAACAAGTATGGAGTTAAATACTATCACAATGAAATAACAATTAGCTGATACATGCATATTCACAAGCACAATTGCCGTATCTGCTGCGCTGCCGAATCCATGGTTGTGATAGGTGTAAGTGACTGCCATCATCTGAAGTGCATCCCTGAGATGCTGGAAGCTTATGGACATTTTGAGATTTGTTCTCTACATATAAAGTGTACTTGTTTTAGTATGCTGTGAGGTGTTCCTCTTCACTGTCACCCCTGAGGGGACACAGGAATATGAGGAGCAGGCCACAAATTTTCTGTGACTCTGATTCCTGGCTGTTCTTGTTTCTTTTGGTTCTGGTTTCCATGATGCTGACTCTGCTGCTGTTCATTTTGATAATTATTTTATTTACAAATTAACACAATGTAAGCGGTAAAAATATTGCTAAAACAGATCAAATTGTAAGGTAGAGAATTTGGTAATAACCTCAATTAAACTGTAAAAGCTTGCAGTGCTACCTCTGTTCTTTCTGTGAAAAAAAATCTTGAAGAGAGGCACTCGAAAAGCAGCTGTGAAATTGCACTCCCCATTTCTAGATTAACCTGTCAATCTTCAGTTACTGGAATTGGTTTAATTTCAATGACGAATTCTTGGAAGTCTGAGAAATCCATGGACATAAAGTTAATTGGAAAAACCATTTTAATATAATTCTAACATCTTTTAGCAAATTAAAATTGATAACCCATCTTGCCCTAGAGGTTACTCACACATGCTCACACATTATTAAATTCAGAACTTGGCAGGCTGAAGATCTCCCTGATTAACAGTTACAATGCTTTCCATCCTCCTATCCACTCCCAAACCTTTTAAAGTCTACAAATAAACTCTTCTTGGGTCTCCAACCAGTTACAGATATTGATTTTAACCGACGTTTCAATGACAAATTCTGCCATCTTGATGAAGATCAAGATCGAAATGATGGTCTAACATTTTGTAACAGATAGTCTTCTGTTTGATCATAATATTCATTTTAAAGTAGATAGTATATCAAGTGTACTCCCTTTTTATTGCTATTTTGTGTGACTTCGGTCGGGGCAGACTAGCTCTGTGCCCTGCAGTCAACAAATGACACAATGCTAATTTGAAAGGAACTGAACTAAACTGAACACTCATGGACTATTTCAATGACTCTGCAGTTTGATGTTTTATATTCTATGTTTATTCGCTCATTTTTTGCCTTTTGCGTGATCTTTTTCTTTTTTTGCGTGTTGGGTGTTTGATGTTTTCTTTGAACGTGTTGCATGGTATTTCTTTGTTTCGTGGTTGTCTCTGAGAAGACAAGTCTCAGGATTGTATACTGCATAGATACTTTGATCATAACTGTACTTTGAATCTTCAAGGAAACTCAGATGAAAAATAGGTTAATACAGCAAAGCAGCACAAATGGCAACATGGGTAAGACTTTTTTATTTGCTCTAATTCCTCAACAAATAAATGAGGCCAAATGTTCAGCTACAGGATGAAAAGCTAAGGTTCTGACAAGTGTAGATTGTGATAGTTCTGAAGTTTTAGGACAGAGAACTGGGAAGATTTCCAGGACTTGTCCAGCCTGCATTTTATTCTCTCCTATAAAAGGAGTATATACTCAGACCCTACATAATGTTACCCCACACAGCGCTGACTCATTACAAAGCCGTTATTCAATTCTTTATTGAATTTTTTTAATGACAAAAATTAATTCTAAACAAGACTTACAACTTATCAAGAGCGGCTACCATTACTGTAAGCATTCAATCAACCGATGAGAGTGCTCTACATACGCTCTGAGCCACTCACAGCCAATCACATATTAGTTCACACTCTACCTCCCCCGTGTGTATAAACATTCTTGCTCCCTCGCCAAATTATTCAATTTTTTTCACCTATAATGTCTGGGAAATGGCCTGCAACTTCCAGTGAAGGTAGTGCATCTAAGATGTCTAGGAAAAGCATTAGCATGGATGTGAAACTGCACGTGATACAGCATTTGGAAGCTTGTGAGTGCCAGGTTGATGTCGGCTCCTCTTTGAAATTGGCTACATGAACAAACAGAACAATTACAAAAAATGCAGACAAGGTAAAAGCTTCTGCAATGACAACTTCAAAATTATTACCAATGAAGGTGACTCATTCAAAGAGCTATTTACTTGAAAGAATGGAATAGAGGTTAAGAGTACAAGTACTTGGGTGTTCACCTTGACAACAGACTTGACTGGAAAACCAACACTATGGCTGTTTACAAGAAGGCGATGAGCAGACTCTATTTTCAATGTGTGCAGCAGGATGTTGGAGATCTTCTACCAGTCTGTTGTAGCGAGTGCAGTCTTCTTTGCTGCTTCATATTGGGGGAGCAGGATCAGTGCTGGTGGAGACTAAAGACTAAATAAACTCATAAGATAAAAAGACTAAATAAACTCATAAAATAAAAAGACTAAATAAACTCATTAAGGCTACTAAACAGCTTCCTCCCACAGGCAGTCAGACTGCTAAATAGCTGCTCCACCTGACTCTGCTTTGGACACTTTTAACTTGCACTGGACACTTATAACTGATTTAACTGACATGTGGCTGTTGTGTTTTACTATTTATTGTTATATTTATTATTTAGTGTTGCGTTTGTTATGTTATGATTGCACTGCCCCTGAGAAACGCTGTCTCATTCTGCCCTGCAGAGCTGATGTACGGTTAGAATGACAATAAAGTTTTTTTGAATCTTTGAGTCTTTGAATAAAATAAAAAGACTAAATAAGCTCATCAAAAAGGCTGGATCCATCCTTGTCTACAACCCGGATTCTTTTGAGTTAGTGGTGGAGAGGAGGTCACTAAACAAACTGTTATCCATTACAGACAATCTGGCACATCCTCTCCTTGACCTACTGAATAAGCAGCAGAGCACCTTCTCGAACAACACACATCAAAGTTGCTGGTGAACGCAGCAGGCCAGGCAGCATCTCTAGGAAGAGGTGTAGTCGACGTTTCAGGCCGAGACCCTTCCTCAGGATTAACTGAAGGAAGAGTGAGTAAGAGATTTGAAAGTTGGAGGGGGAGGGGGAGATCCAAAATGATAGGAGAAGGCAGGAGGGGGAGGGATGGAGCCAAGAGCTGGACAGGTGATTGGTAAAAGGGATACGAGAGGGTCATTGGACAGGAGGTCCAGGAAGAAAGACAAGGGGGGGGGAACCCAGAGGATGGGCAAGAGGTATATTCAGAGGGACAGAGGGAGAAAAAGGAGGGTGAGAGAAAGAATGTGTGTATAAAAATAAGTAACAGATCAACTCTGCTCTTAAACGCATCTCCCCCATTTCACGTACATCTGCTCTCACTCCATCCTCCCACCACCCCACTAGGAATAGGGTTCCCCTGGTCCTCACCTACCACCCCACCAGCCTCCGGGTCCAACATATTATTCTCCATAACTTCCGCCACCTCCAACGGGATCCCACCACTAAGGACATCTTTCCCTCCCCCCCCTCTCTGTTTTCCACAGGGATCGCTCCCTACGCGACTCCCTTGTCCATTCGTCCCCCCCAATCCCTCCCCACTGATCTCCCTCCTGGCACTTATCCGTGTAAGTGAAACAAGTGCTACACATGCCCTTACACTTCCTCCCTTACCACCATTCAGGGCCCCAAACAGTCCTTCCAGGTGAGGCGACACTTCACCTGTGAGTCGGCTGGGGTGATATACTGCGTCCGGTGCTCCCGGTGTGGCCTTTTATATATTGGCGAGACCCGACGCAGACTGGGAGACAGCTTTGCTGAACACCTACGCTCTGTCCGCCAGAGAAAGCAGGATCTCCCAGTGGCCACATATTTTAATTCCACATCCCATTTCCATTCTGACATGTCTATCCATGGCCTCCTCTACTGTAAAGATGAAGCCACACTCAGGTTGGAGGAACAACACCTTATATTCCGTCTGGGTAGCCTCCAACCTGATGGCATGAACATCGACTTCTCTAACTTCCGCTAATGCCCCACCTCCCCCTCGTACCCCATCTGTTACTTATTTTTATACACACATTCTTTCTCTCACTCTCCTTTTTCTCCCTCTGTCCCTCTGAATATACCCCTTGCCCATCCTCTGGGTTCCCCTCCCCCCCCCCCCCCGCTTGTCTTTCTTCCCGGATCTCCTGTCCCATGATCCTCTCGTATCCCTTTTGCCAATCACCTGTCCAGTTCTTGGCTCCATCCCTCCCCCTCCTGTCTTCTCCTATCATTTTGGATCTCCCCCTCCCCCTCCAACTTTCAAATCTCTTACTCACTCTTCCTTCAGTTAGTCCTGACGAAGGGTCTCGGCCTGAAACGTCGACTGCACCTCTTCCTAGAGATGCTGCCTGGCCTGCTGCGCTCACCAGCAACTTTGATGTGTGTTGCTTGAATTTCCAGCATCTGCAGAATTCCTGTTGTTTACCTTTTCGAACAGACTCATTCAGCTCTGCTGTCTCAAGAATCGTTACAGAAAGTCTTTCCTACCAACTGCAATAAGCATATACAACAGTTCATCTCTGTGCGACAGGAGAGCACACATCATAGCACAGTAGTCTCTGCTATATTACTCTATACATTATTATTACAGATTGGTACATTATTATTGCATATATTATTATTCTATATGTTATTATTCGTTAAGTCTGCACACTGCTAAGTGTGTCTTTAAATGTTGCTGCTGTAATGGAAGAATTTCCCACTCGCAATCAATACTTACAATTATTATTATTATTACTTTTATCTCCCAGGAAGAGAAACATACATCTGCTTTCAAGGCTGTAAAAGACTGGTTCACTCTTTTGCTAAGAGGCAATGCTAAAGGTGATTTTAGGTTAAAGACTATGATTGTGTATCACTCTGAAACATGATGAGGAATGAAAAGCATTTTAAAGTCAGGTCTACCAGTGATTTTGAAATCAAACAAGAAAGCCTGGGTGATGATTGATGTTTTCCAAAACTGGTTTGTTTCACATGTTTGTCCAGCAGTGAATCGGTATTGGGAGGAGCATGACCCTGAACCTAAAGCATTCCTGGTGCTTGATAATACCCAGGCCACCCTGATAATCTTGACATACTTCAGACCTGTATTCCTATTACATTATGTTTACCTTCCACCAACACCACTTCTTTAATCCAACCAATCGATCAAGGAGTAATATCGAATTTTAAAGCCTACTAGCTTCATCACAAATTCAAGCAACTTGTAGAGGAAACAAAAGGTCAAGACAAACTATCCATCAGGTGGTTTTGGAAAAACTACATCATGAAAGCTGTAGACAATATCAGAACAGCCTGGGATGAAGTAACTTCAAATTGCATGAACAGAGTGTGGAAGAAGCTGCGGCCAGAAGCATGCAGCAACATGGTAGCATTTCAGGTAGAACCAGTCACCCAAAACATCATTGAACTGCCCGTTGAAGCAGGATTAGAGGATGTTAATAATGACAATGCTGAAGAGTTACTGCATTCTCATGGTGAGAGCCTTAATAACGAAGAGCTTCGAGAATTGGCAGAGCAATATATCCTGGGTGGATCTGAGGACATAGATGGAGAAGAGGAAACACCAGCAAGAAACTTCACCATAGAATTCCTCAGCACTAGCATCAACATGATCACACAAATCATGGACCAGTTCATCGATAATGACCCTGACTAGGAGCAAAGCAATAAGGCAAACAGAGTGTTCGCGACATGATTTTCTGCTACCGAAAACTGCTTCATGAGAGGAAACTTAAGAAAAGGCTGTCAGGTTTCAGAGCCTACTTGCAGAAGAAACGAAAGTTAGAGGAGGACCCGCAGTTCGGTCCCTCCTCTAAGGTTCGTCCATCGTCATCGATGAAGACCTCGACACCATTAGTACTTTTTACGAGGTCAAGTTGCTAGCTCGACACTCAACCCGGCACGGATGGAAAGCGTGCCCAGGAGCAGCTCGACTGGATTCAAACTCGGAAACTTCACTCCTGGAGTCCGGCGCTGATGTCACTGCGCCACCAGCCAGCTTGATGGTGTCGAGACTAGCACTTGATTTGGATTTAAGTGAGGGAGAGTTGTGCAACGTCAGCCTCACTCTCTCTTCCCAATTCCCATCTGGAACCAGTGGCAAGACAGAGTCGAGACAGCTGGAGATGGGACTGGGCGCAGTGGATGACCAGGACGTCATCTGTGTCTTGTCCTGCTCTACACATTCCACGACGCTTGCAGAGACCGCCTTCTTGACCGTTGGACCTTCCATTGGTCTCGTCCGTTCAATCCGCCGGAGTCTGTCTTCACATGCTGGGATAGACAACTCTCTATCTCACCGAGGGTTTGAGACCCATCGGCTACCCTCACCTGGTTTAGCTGGCTTGTCGAAGCCGTTGCCCGGGGTGTGGCCGCTGTCGCATGCAAACAGCTATGGGGAGCTACAGGTGAGAGCTGAGTTCCAGGTGGGGACCAAAGGTGGACAAACTGCCCTGAAAAGGACACGACATGTTCCCCCACCAGAGGTGCTACCCCTCCCTCCTCTAAGATGTAACCGCCACTAGCTTCCCACTGCTGCTGCTGCGATGTGTTGCTGTTCCACTGATGTACAGGTTAGACCTATTTGCATATATGTTACTCCACGAATTACTCTGAATACATAAAATAATATATCATATATCTCTGGTTTGATTTTTTAAAATCCAGCACACTTGTCCATTTATGTAATGTTATAATGAGATCGCATAGCAGTGACTTACATGGCGCTCTACTTCCGAGAAATGCATCCTCAGTGTTAAGTGGGGCCCGAGTGTAATGGTGAGTCAGATAAAGGAATGGTGGAAAAGAAGGTAAATTTTGATTAATGAAATTATGTAATTATAGAGTTTTAAATATTTTAGAAAAAGGCAACAAAAATGTAAAGCAAGTGTAGAGGAGAGAAATTGAGGGATTTGATAGCTGAAGCAAATTAAATCGTTGTTCGTGGGTGACAACGGAATCCATTACAGGTTGATGAGATGAGATCCAAAGTATAGTTACTGCAAGGAGTGTTTAAAAATTGCACTGAGTGCTTTTCTGAATCAAAACACATTCAAGCTGTAATTGGAAAATATGAATTAAGTACTGAATCCAAAGGTAGGACTGGAATTCCATTTTTTTCTTACTTTGTTAACCATAAAATTTTACCATTATTTGAGCAGGACCTCATTCTGTCTGCGATGTAATAATTCTCTTTATTTACTTTATCAAAAGCTTTCTTGATTTAGAATGCATGCAATGAATCTGGTACTCTTCCCTGCTCATACAAGAACAATCCAATTTCCATAATAATTTTTTTACGGATTATGTTCCTGAAACCTGATCAACTCCAGAGTGATTATTTTTCCATTATCCTAATATGAGACCCTGACTTGAAAACTCAGAAAAAGTACACAACCTAACACCAAACCATCGACCCCTGCCCTCCACCTCAACCCCTATATCTGCATCGAGTAATATTCTGCAAATTTCTGCAATAAGAGGTAGCCCCTTCCATCCAAGATCAAAACATTAAAAAGGAAAAGACTGTTTGCTATTTTAGTATTACAATGTAAGTGAAATATGGCACTGTGGCTGATAAGTATCTGTTGTTTTTCAGAAGTTCTCACTGCTGCACTGTCTGCAGCACAGTGCTTCATGTTGGTTGTATTTTTCTTTTGAAGAAAGCTTTAGTAAGATACTTTTGATAGTTCTCATCATTAAAGACTGCACAATCAATGTGAAAATTATTCACATAAATAAAATAACCATTGTCTAAAGATGGAGATATGACTCTTCAGGAAATCAGACAGATTCACTCACTGGGTAGTGTGCTGACAAGTAGATATCAAGAAGAACTACACTTTGCAAGGTCTGATTATTTTGCCACATTAGTTGGGAAGTTATTGAATTTGCAATTTGCCCATTTATCAAAAAGACACTTCTTGCCCATTAAATTTATGGTGGCAAAAAACAAGCTATTCCATCCCAGTTTGTTCCTCAACAAGGCCTACTCAGCTGTCCTGTGCATTTAAAGGGTGGTTTTCACAAGTACAGGTAATAGTACTATCAAGAACAGATTCTCCACTGCATTACAGAACTCTAGTTCATTGCCTACTCTGTTTTTAGTGTAGCACTGCAGGAGTATCTATCTTCAGAGTTCAAAGTAAATTTATTATCAAAGTACAGAAATTTCACCATATACAATGCTGAGTTTCATTTTTCTTGTGTACGTACTTAATAAATCCATAATAGAATATTAACTGTAATGGAATCAATGAAAAAACTTGGGTATTCAAGCAGTCTGCAAAAGACAACAAACTGCAAGTACAAAGTGAAACAAATAATAGTAATAAATAATAATAAATATAAAGAACATGAGATGAAGAGACCTTGAAATTGAATCCATAGGTTGTGGGAACATTTCAATGCTGGGACAAATGAAATTGAGTGAGATTATTCCCTCTGGTTCAAGAGCCTGATGGTTGAGGGATTATAACAGTTCTTGAATCTGCTGGTGTGAGTTCTGAGGCTCCTTCACCTCTTTCCTGATGACAGCCATGAGAAGAGAGAATACCCTGGGTGGTGGAGGTCCCTGATGATGGATGCCGCTTTCCTGCGACAACACTTTGTGCATATGTGCTCGGTGTGGGGAGGACTTTAACCGTCATGGACCGTGCCATATCCAAAACATTTTGTAGGACTTTCTGTTCAAGAGCATTGGTGTTCCCATACCAAGCCGTGATGCAGCCAGCCAATACATTCTCCACCACACATCTATAGAAGCTTGTCAGAGTTTTAGATGTCATGTTGAATCTTTGCAAATTCCTAAGGAAGTAAAGGTGCTACCGTGCTTTTTTTGTAATTGCACTTATGTGTTAGGCCCAAGGCAGGTCCTCCAAAATAATAACACAGAGGAATTTAAAATTGCCAACCCTCTCTACCTCTGATGAGGACGGGCTCATGGACCACTGTTTTTTTCCTTCCTGAAGTCAATAATCAGCTCCTTGGTCTTGCTGACTTTGAGTGAAAGGCTGTTGCTGTAGCACCACTCACCCAGATGTTCAGTCTCCCTTCTATATACTGATTCATCACCACTTTGATTTGGCCTACAACAGTGGTGTTGTCAGCAAACTTGAATATGGCATTGGAGCTGTGCTTAGCCACACAGTCATTGTGTAAAGCAAGCAGAGCAAGGGCTAAGCACACAGCCTTGTGGTGCATCTGTGCTGATGGAGATTGTGGAGGAGATGTTGTTACCAAACAAAATTGACTGGGGTCTGCAGGTGAAGAAATTGAGGATCCTGTTGTACAACAACATATTGCGGCTTTTGTATCAGATGTGGTAAATCATTCTCTACTAAGTTTTTTAGTAGAATGTGGATTTGCAGTGCAATTTCAGTCATCAGCAAATCACCTGAACCCAGTGTGTTCTGAAAGCTGGCTCTTTCTGTACCAGCAAAAACAAGCTAAAGTCTGTTGCAAGGTCATTAAAAAATGCTTCATCAGTGATGTGCACTTCTCTTTTGATGTAAAAGTGCTTTCAGCTTTTCAAAAATCACCAAATTCTATCCAGTGCTGTCTAAGTTCCAACAATTTTGAATAAACAAGTCTCACAAATTTGTTGAAATCTTAGTTTATCTTCAGAAAAAATGTATATGTGATAATGTTCCTGGGAGTCAACAGACTGTGAGGAGCTGTCTAAGAAAAAAAATTTTTGTAGGGTCCTTTCATACACTGACATTCTTCTGTGATTATGACATCCGGAATTGTCCATTATATAAAAGGAGCACAATAAATGATATACAAAATTTAATCTTAAGTCCCTTTGCTTATAAAGCCTAGGGTTTCATGGACTTTCATATTCTTCTTTACGGATTTCAGGCACCCCCAAAAATTTATATACAATCTCTTTTTGTACTCCATGTTCATTTCGTTTATATTGCCTCTGTTCACTTCATGAAATGCCCACTGATAAAATCTGTCACTGTTTTCACTTCTTTTACTGGTTGTCTAAAATTGGTGCTATTGGCAAACCCATAATATCTGAATCTTGGTCATGAATATATATTTCGGCACATTCATTAATT
Source organism: Mobula birostris (assembly GCF_030028105.1). Taxonomy (NCBI): domain Eukaryota; kingdom Metazoa; phylum Chordata; class Chondrichthyes; order Myliobatiformes; family Myliobatidae; genus Mobula; species Mobula birostris. The sequence continues at coordinate 138,224,119 of NC_092374.1, read as the reverse complement.
AGGAGGTAACCCCATTTAATTCAAACAGTCTTCAGTGGAGCCAAAGGAAACATTTTCTAAATTTTAACAGATGTGTAAATCTGGATTTCTATTTGTAAACTCCATGCTATCTTTGAACAGGACTAAGACCGGATCCTCAGTCTAGTACTTAAAACTATATGAAATTAAGCAAAGCACAAAATGGAAAAAGATTTGGTTGAGACTGAACTCAAAGCTTAGGAATAGAAAATAGTGGAGTGATAGTTAATAGTAAGCTTCAGCATAAAATTTGTGAAGTTAATTCTCATTTTAACAAATGCTTTTAATTTCAAAATTTATTGTCAAGGCAATTGCACGCTTGTCTTTCCCTGAGTGATATTGATCAGAAATCTTAGAGAACAACGACTCAACAGTGTATATTTGAGATGCAGAAATTCCAGTAGGGATGTCCTGCATTACATATGAGATGCAGCTTACCAGGTTAAAGAAGAACAACAATGGTCCTCATGGACTTTGATAATTGGGCCATTCACCAAGAGCAGCTGATGTGCCAGCTGAGTTTCAACTTGAGTTTCTCATGGAGCTCCCAGTCGGAACGCCTGTGTCTGCAAACTTTCCAGCTCTCAAGACCTTCCAACTTTCAAGTTTAATATTCAAGAAAGTGGAATTAGCTTGCTGGTCCTCATGCAAGTGACGTTGTTCTATTGTAATAATTAGGAGAAGTTGTCTACAAGGAGAAAGATATATTATTTGATTTACTTTTGTATATGTGTATGCTTCTTGCTTGACTTTACTTCAGAAACAGACATTTTTAATTAATTCTGATTGTACATGGAACATAGTATAGCACAGTACAGGTCCTTCAGCCCGTGATGTCATGTTGATTTTTTTTCACAAATATCTAGTAATTTTTTTTAGATTATGAGGACACACAGTCCTCTTTTATTGTCATTTAGTAATGCATGCATTAAGAAATGATACAATTTGTTCCTCCAGAATGATATCACAGAAACACAAGACAAACCAAGACTCAAAAACTGACAAAAACCACATAATTATAACATATAGTTACAACAGTGCAAGCAATACCGTAATTTGATAGAAGAACAGACTATGGGCATGGTAAAAAGTCTCAAAGTCTCTCGAAAGTCCCATCATCTCACGCAGATGGTTGAAGGGAGAAACTCTTCCTGCCATGAGCTTCCAGTGCCGCAAACTTGCTGATGCAGCACCCTGGAAGCACCCGACCACAGCCGACTCTTGAGTCCGTCCGAAAACTTCGAGCCTCCACCCAGCTCTCCGACACCGAGCACCGAGCACCATCCCTGCCGAGCGCTTCGACCCCGGCCCCGGCAACAGGCAATAGCTAAAGCCAAAGATTTGGGGCCTTCCCCCGCCGGAGATTCTCGATCGCACAGTAGCAGCGGCAGCGAAGCGGGCATTTCAGAAGTTTCTCTAGGTGTTCCTCTGTGCTTCTTACGGCTGTCTCCATCAAATCAGGATTGTGCATGGCATCCTAGTTCACAAATACAATATCAATTCAGAGCGGCCGCGCACGCTGCGTCGTGCCGCCAACTTCTCCTCTTCCCTTCAAGTAAATTTTAAAAGCAAGTAAATTTTAGATACTTGTGAATGGCAGTGACAAACAATAACAGTAATAGCGTTTACAACTGTAATCCTGAGGTAAAGCTTAAGTAAATGTCAAAGATATTCTGCTAGCGCAGCCAGCTGCTGATTGCTGCACTACACTATTGCGGACCCAGGTGTCATGAGCTGGACTGCCAGCAGAAATAACCACCACCACTTCTGAAGCCCTGCTGGTGGCCCAGGAGAAGGTGGAGAGTGATTTCAGGGCAGGGAACGATCTGAAAATCAAAAGAGTGTAGATCAGGAGTTCGTTCCCAACCTGGGGTCATGGACCCCTTGGTTAATGGTAGGGCTTCAGGGCATATAAAAGGATAGAACCCTTGGTGTCGATGATGGATACCTGAACTAAAACATAAATTGCTGGAAATACTGTACATAACAGGTCAGGCATTTATGTAATGATAAACAAATGTTTCTAATATTTCTAGTCAAAAATGCTTTGTGACATTTGGAGAAGAAAGAGAAAACAAGTCAGCTGTTATTTGCAGAGAAGATCATGGGGGAAGGAGAGGAAATACCTGTAATAGGATAAGGCAAGGTTTACCCATTTGAAATGTTAGAATCCATCCAGGAGATGGGTGAAAGGGGACAGTTTGTGAGTGACAACACAAACGCGGGAGCATAAGAGGGTTGTAGGGTATGCCAGGAAGGCTATACTAACACAGAGAGAAACACAGGGCAGACATCACAGCTGGATGATACACAACAGCAATGGTGGTGGCTGTGACTTGCTGAGTCCCTTCAGCATTTTGTGAGAGTTTTATTAAGTTGTTGAATTGGATATTGACTCCAGAATGTGGCCAGTTGGAAGATAATGCTCTATTCCTGAATGGTATTTTGGGACTTGTTATAACAATGCAGGAGGTCACAGAGAAGTCAGTCAGTGAAATGAAGAATTAAGACTGCAGGCAATAGACACTCAAGAGTCCCCATTGTGGTCACTACATTGTGAGAACTGGATGCAGTAGACAGGAATTACTGTAACTGGGAAGACTTGTTAGGTTGCTTGTTAGTAGGAATGGATGAGGTGAAAGACAAGCTGTAACATTCCTTACAGTTGCAGAATGAAGTGTCATAACAAGTGTGGTTAGTGGGAACAGAACTGTTGAACAGGAAATAACAAAGGAAACAGTTCCTTCAAAATGCTGAAACAAGAAGAGAGGGGAAGATGTGTGTTGCGGTCAAATCTTGTGAAAACTGTGAAGGATGATTCACTGAATGCAGGGAAATTTTGGTTGGAAGGTTAAGACCAAGGAACAGGGAAAGAGGCATGACAACACCTCTATTGTCTTAGAATTTATGCAGATACAGCATGTCTTTTAAAACCTTGCTAAACTACTATTGATTCGCAGTGGAGAGTATCCTGAGTGGTTTCATCATGGACTGGTATGGAAACACCAAAGCCAATAAATGGAAAAAGTCTATAGAAAGTGTTGGACACGGCTTAATCCAACAGATCCAATGGCTTCTCCACCATTAAGCTCATCTGCAAGGAGCTCTGCCCCAAGAACGCAGCATCCTCATCAAGAACCCCCACAATCCAGGCCATGCTCTCTTCTCACTGCTGCTATCAGGAAGGAGCTACAGGAGCCATAGGTTCAACACCACCATGTTCAGGAGCAGTTATTACCCCTCAACCATCAGGCTTCCGAGATAACTTCATCGATAGCTTCACATAATTCAACACTGAACAGTTTCTGCAACTTATAGACTCACTTTCAAAAACTCTACAACTCAGTGGCATTTATTTATTTATTATTTGCACAGTTTGTCTTCTTTTGCAGCATGTTCATACTTTAATAATAAATATACTTTGAACTTTGAAGTCTATTCTGGCTTTGTCCAGGAGGAGAGGGGACGAGAGCAAATCATGTTAGAACATGAATATATGCATTCCAGGTCTCTGTCTACAATGCTAGAGCAGACACACTAGATCTCCTGGCTTTTAGACAGGAAGAGGGAAAGCAAGTCAGAAGCATCTGTGTAATGGGACAATTGGAGAAAGATGGGATTAGCATTGAACCGTACTGGATCGATTGCTGGAATGTGGCAAGTGTGCATGCAGTTGATTGATCATGCAGTGAATTGATCGGGCCTACTAAGTGCAGAGGGTTTTTTCTCCCTTCTTCATGCAGGCTTTTGAGTGCATATATTTTCATCTTGGCGGACCCAGTACGTAGCACCCAGAATGTAAATTGTGTGTACTGCTACTAACATGACTCAGTAAAGATGTTTAATCATACCCCTCTGTTGTAGTTCCCGCTCTGCGCGTAGATAAAGTTTGGCATTGAGGATTAAAATAGGAATGGCCTCTCTACTTCAAGCACCCTATCCATTTGGAGCCACAGCTATGGCAAAACCAACCCTTGGAACCTGACTGAAACGGAAGACAACTTTCCTAGACTACATCAAACTCTTACCAATATTAGCACCAGTGGCAAAGCTGGAAGAACCAATGAAACTCAAGTTGCTCTGCATGCATTTGGGAGAACTCAGGCAAAAATACTTTGATGCTCTGCATCTACAGAATGAATCTGAAGTGACAGATGTGTTTTAGGTTTTGGACAACATTTGGAGGACTCTGGACAATGGCTTTACAGCATACTACAGTGCGCATGCGGCCAATTGGTCGTGCAGTGAATCACTTGAATCAATTGAGTCTTCTGTGCATACAAGGCTCTCTTTCTTTTTAATGCTGGCTTTTGAGTGTACATCTTTGAGACTTAGTGGGCCAGGTTTGTAGCTCTTACACTGTAGGTGACCAAGAATGTACCGTTATTAACATGACTCAGTAAAATCGTTTAATTATGGACTGTGTTGCAGCTCTTACTCCGTGTGTATGTATCAAATGTGTTGGAGGAATGATGCCTCCTTGTTGCAGCCATGAGCCGTTTCTATGATGTATGATTCTATAACCGTCATGCAACAACTTTGTAGAATGTCTCATCACCAGAGGAAATGAGGTGAAAATGTAGGATTTAACCTGGACCCATGACACTCCCTTACGAGTGAGTAAAGCAGAGCAGCGTCTACACTTTCTGAGGAGATTAAGGCATACAAGGCTTCCCGTCCCCATTCTAACACCTTTCTAGAGGAGCACTATTGAGAATGCCTTATCTGGCTGCATCATTGTGTTGGACGGAGGCTGCAAGGCATCAGAATACAAGACCCTACAGAGGTTACTTAAAACCGCTGGAGAGGATCACCGGGGTCTCCCTCCCCACTAGGTATTTGTGACATTTACCAGAAGCGTGGCAGCTTCAGGGCTCAAAGCATTGTTCAGGATCCCTACCACTCATCCCACAATCGCTTTAACCCAAAGGACGTACAGAAACCTCAGGACTAGGACTGCCAGACTGGGTAACAGCTTCTTCCCTCAGGCTGTGAGACTAATAAATATCCTGCCACTACTGAGGGTTTGCACTAAGTCAGTGCTGTTTACTGTATACTGTACTCTTTACTGTGTTGCATACAGTTTGAGTTTTATTTTATTAACTTATTTATTGTATCATTTTGTTTTATGTGCAACATGCGTGTGATATATGTTTTGTGGTGCACTATGGTCTGGAAGAATGTTGTTTCATTTGGTTGTATATATGTACAGTCAGATGACAATAAACTTGAAGTTGAACATGGAGAATGATATATAGATCCTCTGTACGAGGTGGATGGGATGAATTATACTCAAGATTGCTTTAGGTTTCTGCCGGATGTTTGTCCCCTAAACTTTGGGATTCTAATCTTTTCTGTCATTCATAGTCATAGTCATAGTCTTAGTCATAGTCATACTTTATTGATCCCGGGGGAAATTGGTTAAAAAATTCATGCTTTAGGTTTTTTTTCAATCTGTTTCATGGATGTCTATGAAGAGTAAGAATTTCCCGTTGTATATTCTGTACATTCCCTGGTGTTAAATTGAACCATTGAACCATAACATGGAGGTGGAGACATGAGAAAATCTTCAGATGCTGGAAATTCAAGCAGCACAGACAAAATGCTGGAGGAACTCAGCAGGCCAGGCAGCATCTATGGAAAAAAGTAAACAATGGACATTTCAGGCCAAGACCCTTCATCAGCTGATGAAGGATCGCGACTGAAACGGTCACTGTTTTCTCTTTTCCAAAGGTGTTGCCTGGCCTGCTGAGTTCCTCCAGCATTTTGTGTGTGCTGCTTGAAGATGGATGGAAGGGGAAAAGAAAGAGAAAAGCTGGAGAAAGAACATATGAAGTTATGAGCAGGGTGGAAATTGCAGCTTAGGCTATGTGTAATTCTAGAGTAGCATCAGCACAGTCATCAATGTACTAGAAAAAGAGTTGAAATCAGAAACCTGGATAGGACTGAAATCCACTCTCTGATGAACCTGGCCTTTGTTCAATCTTGTTAGATTCATTTGCAATTATCTCAAACGTTGGTTCCTTAAATACCAGTGTATCTTGCGATTTATCGGACTTCCTTTCACAAGATGACTGTTTTATGTATCCGAAAAAGAAATAAACAGGTCTGCTTGGGTACCTGCAAGTTCCCATATTTGATCTGGAGAAAATAAGTAGATTTGAAGGAAAATTATTCAATATGAGAACAAATTCAGATGGTGAGAGGGTATGTTAGAAAAGAAGAACTGCTTGGGCATCATAAGAACGCCCTGCTGTGGGATGGATGTGTACAGGGATTATGTATTCATGGTAAAGAGGAAAAGATTAAGACCATTTGGCAGAAGGCATCAGAGATACGATGATGTAAGTGGGAAGGAACAAGGAGAAGAAGGATGGAGCCAAAGCTGGAGAGGATAAATTCAGTGAGGAAGGAGCAGGTTGAAATTGTGTGTCTGTCCAGATAGTCCTGCTTGTGGAACATCATAGACAATGGAAGGGTGTTGTGTGAGGCAGAGGCACTGCAAGTCTTGAAGCTCCCGAAGAACAAATATACACGAAGACTCAAGGCTTTCTTTTAATGTTACCTTACAATAATAATGATGAACGTGTGTTAATGGTTAGAGTTCTTACAGTCTGTAATGGTACTTGCCCTTCAATTTTTAATGTTACAAACCTGGGTTTGCATCTTTCTCTCTGCAGCCCATAATTATGTCCTTATTGCTGCCAAATAAATATAGTTCACAATAGAACACACCCAACAATGACTATGGCGAACAATTATACATCTTTGTTAATCATAATCAGTTCAAATGACTAAAAGATTCACCGTGTAGCTTCAATTTCTTAACTCTTTAGTTTCACCACTCTTTTAGTTATGCTAGTAATGTAACTATTTACTTATGCAACTCTTTTGTTTTGTTTCACAACTTCCAAAATCCACGACTTAAATTCAGACATTATCCACTCTTTGATGAACCTGGCCTTTGTACAATCTTGTTAGGTTCATTTGCAATTATCTCAACCATTGGTTCCTTAAATACCAGTGTATCCTGTGATTTATCAGACTTCCTTTCACAAGATGTCACTTTACAAAACATTCCTCTTTTTTTGTTCTGTTTTCTGGATGGTTCACAATGGGACAGCTCACAATGGAATGTGAAGATAGCTCAGCTATGTTCTCATGTTGCTGCTGAACAGGTGCTGATCATATGACCTTCCTTCAATCTGCTTTGTTGTTCTTCATTCCCTGCATCACTCATTCTTTGCTCCAGAGAGCAAAATAGAGTACATGGTAGTCATTTCAAATCCAGAACCAAAGCGTCCCCTCAGTGTCATCACAGTCACTTTCCCTGCCCCATTACCCAAGAGTAGGCTGAGCTTTGTCCTCTGTTTAGCAGGGTCCTCTGTACAGTATATATTGCCCAAAGGAAGTTCCCTCAACACACTTAACAAATTCAACCCCATGCAAGCCTCTAACACTATGGCAATCCCATTCTATGTCAGGAAAGGAAACAACCTCTACTATGGCAACTTTATTATTGCAACTCGCAGCCAATTTTTTATCCAAAATCAGTTGGGGAGTATCAAGAGGGGGAGCATTCATCAAATAAATTTATGAGAGCTTCAGTATTGAAAATCAGTAAACATCAAAACTTAAAAGAAGCAGTGAAGAAGACTGACTGCTTGGCAGTCATCAGGTTAGTATAAAAAATGTCAGTGAGCTTCTCCTAGCCAGGAAATGGGTGGGGGATCCCTCCAACATCTGGGAAACCTGGAAAGCCAGTTAAATTTCAAATAGTGTTTAAGTAATGGCTCATAGCCTCAGCCTCATTGAAATATTTTCCTGGGAGTATGCTGATTTCCAGTCTCCCATTGGCATTAAAGCAGGAACTGGATTAATTTGAGGCCTCTTAAACAGATATTTAAGATTTTGAAAGTATTTCAATCCCCCCCCCCACTAACCTCAAACATTTTGGAAGTAGTAATTTTCCTAACTTATTCTAAGTATCCTCTTGTTAAGTTATAATATTCAAAGATAATAATTTGCGAAGCTCATTTTAAAAATACATTAAACTCAAGGTATTCTGTAGATGCTGGAAGTCGAGATCAACACACACAGAATGCTGGAGGAACTCAGCAGGCAAGACAACAGCTATGTAGAGGAATAAACAGTCGACATTTCGGGACTGAGAAAGTGTGACTTTAATAATTTGTTTTGAATTCAATGTAGCACATTAATGCTAGCTTTAGAGTGTTAAACTCTATACCTTCCTCTGTGAATTTGTGATTAACCAGCACAATTTAATTAGTTTAATATTGCTAGGCCTCTCTCTGCTTTTGTTCCTCGTGCTGTTATTATTCTGTTATGATTTCCATACACAACCTTGTTCATGGTTTGGAACTCATCCTGTGATATGAGGTGGAATTTCTCCAATGCATTTTCATCACTGTCATTTAGAGTTCGAACATACACCAACCAGTTCCTCTCCACCACTTCTGCTCCGTCTAGCGGAACTTGTTCTCATCCTAGTAATTTCTCCTTTGGCTCCCCCCCATCTTCCTTCAAACAAAAGCTGTATCCATGGGCACTCGCATAGGTCCCAGCTATGCCTATCTTTTTGTTGACTAGTGGAACAGTCTATGTTCCAAGTCTACACTGGTGTTCGTCCCCCATTTTCCCTGTGCTACATCGACGACTGCATTGTTGCTGCTTCCTGCACACATGCTGAACTCATTGACTTCATCAACTTTGCCTCCACTTGGTCCATTTCCAACACCTTCCTCGCCTTTCTCGATCTCACCGTCTCTGTCTCTGGAGACACCTTATCTACTGATGTCTGTTATAAACCACGGACTCTCACAGCTACCTGGACTATACCACTTCCCACCCTGTTACTTGTAAAAACATCATCCCCTTCTCTCAATTCCCCTGTCTCCACCGCATCTGCTCTCAAGATGAGGCTTTTCATTCTAGAACAAAGGAGATGTCCCCATTTTTCAAAGAAATGGGCTTCCCTTCCTTCACCATCAACTCCACCCTCAACCACATCTCTTCCATTTCATGCACATCTGCTCTTACCCCATCCCCCGCCACCTTACCAGGGATAGGGTTCCTCTTGTCCTTACCTACCACCCTCACTAACCTCCGTGTCCAGCACATATCTCTCCAGAACTCTTGCCGTCTCAGTGGGATCCCACCACGAAGCACATCTTTCCCTCCCCACCCCCACTTTCTGTTTCCACAGGGTTTGCTCCCTATGTGACTCCCTTGTCCATTTGCCCCTCCCCACTGATCTACCTCCTGGCACTTATCCTCGCAAGCAGAACAAGTGCTACACCTGCCCCTACCTAAACCTCCCTCACTACCATTCAGGGTCCCAAACAGTCCTTCGAGGTGAGACGACACTTCCCCTGTGAGCCTTTTGGGGTCGTATACTGTGTCTGGCACTCCTGGTGTGACCTCCTGTATATCGGTGAGACTTGATGTAGATTGGGAGACCATTTTGCTGAGCACCTACGCTCTGCTCACCAGAAGAAATGGGATCTCCCAGTGCCACCCATTTTAATTCCACTTCCCACACCTATTCCAATATATCAATCCATGGCCTCCTCTACTGTTGTGATGAGGCCACACTCAGCTTGGAGGAACAACACCTCATATTCCATCTGGGTAGCCTCCAACCTGACGGCGTGAACATTGATTTCTTGAACTTCTGCTAATGCCCCCCCACTTCACCATTCCCCATCCCCTCTTCCCTCTCTCATCTTATCTCCTTGCCTGCCCATCACCTCCCTTTGGTGCTCCACCCCCACTTTTTCCTTCTTCCATGGCCTTCTGTTCCTGCCTATCAGACTCCCCCTTCTCCAGCCCTATGTCTCTTTCACCAATCAACTTACTAGCTCTTGACTTCATCCTTTCCCCTCCCAGTTTCATCTATCACCTTGTGTTTCTCTCTCCCCTCCCCCACCTTTAAAATCTACTCTTTTTTTTTGTAGTCATTTTGAAAGGTCTCAGCCTGAAACATCAGCTCTACTCTTCTCCATAGATGTTGCCTAGCCTGCTGAGTTCCTCCAGCATTTTGTGTGTGTTGCTCGGATTTTCAGCATTTGCAGATTTTCTCTTGTTTATACGTTGAATCATGTTCCCCTTTCGGTGTGGCTGTCTTCACTGCTCATCTCCTGTCACTCCCAAAACAACAGCAGTGCCCTCATTGTGTTGTCTGTCATTCCAGTCACAACACTGCAGGAGTTTTTTTATGAGTTATCTTTCTGATTCTGTCCACTTTACACTCACCAATGCCGAAGATTTGTAAACAATAATGTCTTATGTTGATATAGCTTTCATGTTTGTAAATATTCTGAACATTCTGAATATTAGTCATGGTTTTTGCCTCAGAGACTTGGTTTCAGATTTCACCACAGCACTTGTCCAAATGAGTGACTCCAGAAGGAATTACATAAAGGTAGTCAATTTCTCTGCTGCAGATTCCATAATATATTTTGATTTTTATGGAACAGAGTTATTAGCTCTGTACCTAGCCTCCTCCCCTGTCTGCAGGACTAGGGTGTTTTGTTTCATCCATCCTTTTTCCTCACACCATTTCAGCATGGTTGAGCTTCTCAGGAATGAAAGCACAAGCTTTGAAGATCACTAGAATACTAAAACTTTCCCATTCTCACTCATCACAACGGAGTAATGGGAAGACAGCACGATAAACAAAAGAAGAGAGAGGCCTGGCAATGTCTGCAATATGAGCAATCTAGTCATTGTCACATTCAAGTGGCGGAAATAAAATCAGATTGACCATATGAAGATTAATTATAAATTGTGCCACTCACTGACACCAGGGGACTTAAAACTGTTACTGCCAATTTGTAGGGCAACTTGGAATTGTCATATCAAATAGAGGAGGAAAGGTTTTCATTTTATAAAGTGCATACTAAGAGATTGTTCATTGCAAACTCCAAACTTTGCAAACACAAAAAAATACGGCAGCATAAATATAAACTGACAAGGAAAATACAATGCATTGATCTAAGAGGCTGAAGTGGGCAAGCAAAGTAATAAATGATAAACATATGGGGAACTATCTGTAGACATATACCCGTGCCATGGTAGCACAGCAGTTCGCTGCAGCTTGGGACATTGGAATTCAGAGTTCGATCATGTAGGAGTTTGTACATCTTTCCCATGGAAAGCATAGTCTTCTCCGGATGCTCTGGTTTCGTCCCTTGGTCCAAAGATGTACAGGTTAGTAAGTTAATTGTTCATTGTAAATTGTCACGTGATTAGGCCAGAAACGCCCATTCCACGCTATAAATTATAGAAACATTACTAAAATTTCAAATTGAGTCTTAGCAAACATATTTTGTTCAGCATTCTTAAAAACACGATGCGCTTCTTAAAGATAGCCAGCCACAGCTGCTCGATTAAGGTATCGATATAATAATTAAACAGAATTCAACAATTTTCAGTGTACAGCAGTGGTTCAATGTGTGAATTACTTCCGAAATTCCATTGTTTGTTAGGAAAAATATAAATGGGCTTACAGTAAGCTGATAGGTCTAACTTACCAATATAAGCCCAGCAAATCAAGCAAAACACGTCAGTAGCTTCAGTGACTCAAAAATGCCGTCACAAATACTGAATCCTAACATTTAACCCAGAGCAAATGAATTTGATTTCCGAGAACTAAAGCCCATGTTTTTCCCATTGGACTAAAACAGAGCATTATGAATAAGAACCAAAGCCAGTCCTGCCACCTTGTTGAATTAATAATGATTCAACACTTGATTAGCTCATGGTACAAATACAGGCCAAATAAAGCTCATGTCAATAGCATAAAGGAAAAATAATACCTCTACCAAGACTGAAAGGGAGGCATTTCAAAATGAGAAACAAAACTAAAAGAAACCCCACTAGGATCTGATTTTGATTTTATAGAACAGAAGAGAAACTGAATGGCAAACGAGAATATCTGCAGATGCTGGAAATCCAAGCAACACACACACACACACACACACACACACACACACAATGAAATATAGTGTGCGATATGGGGGGGGTCAATCCATTGTAGAGCTGCAATGCCAGCTATGGCTATACAGTCCAATTTAGGAGCAGCAGGTCTTGCTGCAGTTCCTGCAAGTGAATATTGTGCCAGGCTGTGGAGGTGCTGATGTTGCCAGTTGGTGAGGGCTTATCACTTGTAACTGCTGCCTCCCATATTGGTTCTGGGTGGAGGGTACGGAGATCTTGTGATGCCCAGTCATCAGGACCCTCCTCTCGGCCTCACTGGTGTAGCCCAAAGGAAAGCAAAGCAAAGCAATACATTTGGCACCAGCTTGGCTGCAGGAGTTGGTGGAAAGATGTTCAGTGACATCCAGCTGCTTTAGGGGCTCCACTTTGGATTTTCTGTGGATTTACCATTTCTTTTGTTTTTATGTCCTTCTAACACAAAGTGGAGATCAAAGTGCTGATTTCTGCAGTTGAAGATTTGCAGGCAACTAGATGCACAGAACTGATTTTCAACACCTAGCTGTGGAGTGATCGATCAAGCTGAGGCAAATGAAAGGTAAAACCACAATATCCCTATGAGCAACACACACAAAATGCTGGAGGAACTCAGCAGGCCAGGCAGCATCTACAAACATCGACTGTACTTTTTTCCATAGATGTTGCCTGGCCTGCTAAGATCCTCCAGCATGTTGTGTGTGTTCCTTGGATTTCCAGCATTTGCAGATTTTCTCTTGTCAATATCCCCATGAGTATGCCTTAACTCTTGATTGATTAACGTTTTGGGGGTCAGGTTTGTTGATTATTTTACTGTGGGTGGAAATATGTGAGTTAGATATAGTACATTTTGCATAGTATTAAAAATTGAACATTGGATGTATAAATGACATAATCAGATGCATGAATAACACTGAGGAGATGACACCTGTGCCAAGGTGAGTTATAGTGGCATGCAAAACTTTGGGCACCCCTGGTCAAAATTTCTGTTACTGTGAATAGCTAAGCGAGTAAAAGATTACCTGATTTCCAAAAGGCATAAAGTTAAAGATGACACATTTCTTTAAGATTTTAAGCAAGATTATTTTTTTATTTCCATCTTTTACACTTTCAAAATAACAAAAAAGGAAAAGGGCACAAAGCAAAAGTTTGGACATCCTGCATGGTTAGTACAGGTGCACATTCCTTTATCTGAAATTCTGAAATCCAAAAAGCTCCGAAAACCGAAGTTTTTTTCGCCAACAGTTGATGTCACTCAGGTGTGACATGGCAGCACTAGCAGAAGCCGCCAGACGTCAGTTGTAGCTCAGTGCTCGTATTGGTTACACGTGCATTTGCTGTTCGCTGATATTTTGTGTTCACTGTTGACTTTGTGTTTAATTTCACTGTGAAAATGTCAAAAAGAGCTGCAGATACTCCTATGGGTAACAATGAGAAAAAGAGAAGGAAGCACCTATCATTATCAATAACGCAGAAAGTGGAATTATTGCAGAAGCTTGATAAGGAAATTGAATTGTGTAAGATAAAGGAAACAGGTAGGGAAGTTATGGAAACTATGATGATTAAAGAAGAGGAAGTACTGGAGCTTTTAAGGAATATAAAAGTGGATAATTCTCTGGGTCCTGACAGGATATTCCCTAGGACCTTGAGGGGAGGTAGTGTGGAAATAGCAGGGGCTCTGACAGAAATATTTCAAATGTCATTAGAAACGGGTATGGTGCCGGAGGATTGGCGTATTGCTCATGTTGTTCCATTGTTTAAAAAGGGTTCTAAGAGTAAACCTATCAATTATCGGCCTGTGAGTTTGACGTCAGTGGTGGGTAAATTGATGGAAGATATTCTTGGAGATGGTATATATAGTTATCTGGATAGACAGGGTCTGATTAGGAACAGTCAACATGGATTTGTGTGTGGAAGTTCATGTTTGACAAATGGTATTGAATTTTTTGAAGAGGTTACTAGGAAAGTTGATGAGGGTAAAGCAGTGGTTGTTGTCTATATGGACTTCAGTAAGGCCTTTGACAAGGTCCCACACGGAAGGTTGGTTAGGAAGGTTTAATCGTTAGCTATTAGTATTGAAGTAGTAAAATGGATTCAGCAGTGGCTGGATGGGAGACGCCAGAGAGTGGTGGTGGATAACTGTTTGTCAGATTGGAGGCCGGTGACTAGTGGTGTGCCTCAGGGATCTGTATTGGATCCAATGTTATTTGTCATATACATTAATGATCTGGATAATGGAGTGGTAAATTGGATGAGTAAGTATGCAGATGATACTAAGATAGGTGGAGCTGTGGATAATGAAGTAGGTTTTCAAAGCTTGCAGAGAGATTTAGGCCAGTTAGAAGAGTGGGCTGAAAGATGGCAGATGGAATTTAATGCTGATAAATGTGAGGTGCTACATTTTGGTAGGACTAATCAAAATAGGACATACATGGTAAATGGTAGGGCATTGAAGAATGCAGTAGAACAGAGGGATCTAGGAATAATGGTGCATAGTTCCCTGAAGGTGGAATCTCATGTGGATAGAGTGGTGAAGGAAGATTTTAGTATGCTGGCCTTTATAAATCAGAGCATTGAGTATAGGAGTTGGGATGTAATGTTGAAATTGTACAGGGCATTGGTAATGCCAAATTTGGAGTATTGTGTACAGTTTTGGTCACCGAATTACAGGAAAGATGTGAACAAAATAGAGAGAGTACAGAGAAGATTTACTAGAATGTTACCTGGGTTTCATCACCTAAGTTACAGAGAAAGGTTGAACAAGTTGGGTCTTTATTCTTTGGAACGTAGAAGGTTGAGGGGAGACTTGACAGAGGTATTTAAAATTATGAGGGGGATAGATAGAGTTGACGTGGATAGGCTTTTTCCACTGAGAGTGGGGGAGATTCACACAAGAGGACATGAGTTGGGAGTTAAAGGGCAAAAGTTTGGGGTAACATGAGGGAGAACTTCTTTACTCAGAGAGTGGTAGCTGTGTGGAACGAGCTTCCAGCAGAAGTGGTTGAGGCAGGTTTGATGTTGTCGTTTAAAGTTAAATTGGACAGCTATATGGACAGGAAAGGAATGGAGGGTTATGGGCTGAGTGCAGGTCGGTGGGACTAGGTGAGAGTAAGAGTTCGGCATGGACTAGAAGGGCTGAGAAGGCCTGTTTCCATGCTGTAATTGTTATGGTTATATGGTGGTATGTCTGTGCGGTGTCTTACTGAAGAAAATAGTGTCGGAACTACCACTGTATACAATTTAATTAAACAGAAAGACAAGTTACTGAAGTTTTATAGTGACAGTGACAGTGACGTTCTACATTTATCCCAGTAAGTCACTTACCATGTGTTTGATTCGGTTCATTTGAAGCTGTATGTTTTTATGTTTTATTGAATGTTTTTGTTGGAAATAATTTTTTCATCATTATTCCCTAAACAATACAGTATAGCAACTATTTACATAGCATTTACATTGTATTAGGTGTTATAAGTAATCTAGAGATGATTTAAAGTATACGGGAGGATGTGCGTAGGTTCGGTGTGCTGCCGGGTCCTAAAGACCGCCGCACTGAGACAGGTTAAATAAGGGAACTTGAGCATACATATTTTTTGGTATCAGGGAGGGGGAGTCTGAATTCCAAAATGCAACTGGCCCCAAGGATTTTGGATAAGGAATTGTGGACCTGTACTTAGTAACACCCCCTTTGCCAAGTATCACAGCCTCTAAACACTTTCTGTAGCCTGCTAAGAGTCTTTCAATTCTCTTGGGGGGATTTTCACCCATTCTTCCTTGCAGAAGGCTTCTAGTTCTGTGAGATTCTTGGTCCATCTTGCATGTGCTGCTCTTTTGAGGTCTATCCACAGATTCTCGATGATGTTTAGGTCAGGGGACTATGAGGGTCATGGCAAAACCTTCAGCTTGCGCCTCTTGAGGTAGTCTATTGTGGATTTTGAGGTGTGTTTAGGATCATTATCCTGTTGTAAGAGCCATCCTCTTTTCATCTTCAGCATTTTTACAGATGGTGTGATGTTCGCTTCCAGAATTTGCTGGTATTTAATTGAATTCATTCTTCCCTCTGCCAGTGAAATGTTCCCCGTGCCACTGGCTGCAACACAAGCCCAAAGCATGATCGATCCACTCCATGCTGAACAGTTGGAGAGGTGTTCTTTTCATGAAACTCTGCACTCTTTTTTCTCCAAACATACCTTTGCTCATTGTGGCCAAAAAGTTCTATTTTAACTTCATCAGTCCACAGGACTTGTTTCCAAAATGCACCAAGCTTGTTTAGATGTTCCTCTGCAAACTTCTGATGCTGAATTTTGTGGTGAGGATGCAGGAACGGTGTCCTTCTGATGACTCTTCCACAAGGTAGAACAGTGCACACCACTCCAGAGTCTGCTAAATCTTCCTGAAGGTCTTTTACAGTCAAACGGGGGTTTTGATTTGCCATTCTTGCAATCCTACAAGCAATACTCTCAAAGTTTTCCTAGTCTTCCAGACTTAAACTTGACCACCCAGACCTCAACTTGACCTCCACTGTCCCTGTTAACTGCCATTTCTTAGTTACATTACCAACTGAGGAAACGGCTACCTGAAAACGTTTTGATATCTTCTTATAGCCTTCTTCTGCTTTGTGGGCATCATTTATTTTAATTTTCAGAGTGCTAGGCAGCTGCTTGGAGGAGCCCATGGCTGCTGTTTGTTGGGACAAGGTTTGAGGCGTCAGAGTATTTATAAAGCTTTGAAATTTGCAGCACCTGGCCTTTCCTAACATTGACTGTGAACAAGCCATAGCCCTAACAAGCTAATTAAGGTCTGAGACCTTGGTAAAAGTTACCTGAGAGCTCAAATCTCCTGGGGTGCCCAAACTTTTGCATGGTGCTCCTTTCCTTTTTTTCACTCCAAAATTGTTCAAAACAAAAATAATGCACTAATCTTGCTTAAAATGTTGAAAAGAATGTTTCATCTTTAATTTTATGACTTTTGGAGATCAGTTTATCTTTTACTTACTTAACTATTCACAGTAACAGAAATTTTGACCAGGGTGCCCAAACTTTTGCATGCCACTGTCTACTCAGAAATACCTGACCCAATTTCCAGTGGAAATAGGATCAGATGATTGGAAACATCTCTTGTCCAGTTTTATGTGCATTCTACAGTTTTGGCAGAAAGTCTGTGTTCTCAAGTGATATCTTTTATTATTTTTTCTCTAACACAACTGAATGAATTGGTAACCTCTTCCCTACAATAGAATAAGATGAGTGGGAAAGGGTCCACTACTCAGGTCATCTTGACTCCATATTATATACAGTACCTTTCTTACTTAAAAACACATCCCTACAGGGCTGGTGCAATATTGTCAATTCTAAATTGAGGAATTCTCACCACAAGGACTGTAGCACATTTATTCACCTTCCCCTATTGGCCTGCATGTTATGAGATTACTTCTGTGTAGAATATATGTGCTACCCACTGTTCCAGAGAATTGACACCTAGGTTACATGCTATCCAGGTGCAGCCGTTTGTGGTGTAAAACCCAACATTTGCATTCCCCTTGACATTACAGTAAGCCTCCATAAGTGACAGCTGGTGATTGTGACTGCTATATCAAGAGGCAAGGTACCTTCTTGATTGGTGTCTTGGTGGCTAGCATCAGGGATGTGAACCAATCGGCATACTTTGCCAATTGATGATGTTCACTCCAAGGACCTTGAAGCTCTTATTTCTCTCAACCACAGCACCGCTGATGTGGACAGGAGCTCCACCGCCCCCTTCCTAAAGTCAATGACCACACCTTTTGTTTTACTGACACTGAGGGAAAGATTGTTGTCATGACACCATGTTGCTAAGCTCTCTGCCTTCTTCCTGTACCCCAACTTAATCAGTATTTGAGATAATGCCTATATGGTGGTATCATCTGTGGACTTGTAGATGGAGCTAGAACAGATTCTGACCACACAGTCATGATTGTACAGGGAGTAGTGTAGGGAGATGGGATCCAAGGGGCATTGCTTTGTGGATCCAGAATTGGCTTACCCACAGAAGGGTAAGACCTGGTTGTAGACAGGTCATATTCTGCATGGAGATTGGTGACCAGTGGCGTGCCTCAGAGGTCTGTTCTGGGACCCCTTCTCATTGTGATTTTTATAAATTATGTGCATGAGGAAGTGGAAGGATGGGTTAGTAAATTTACTGATACACAAAAGTTGGGGGTGTTGTGAATGGTGTGGAGGGCTGTCAGAGATTACAGCGGGACATCGATAGGATACAAAACTGGGTTGAGAAGTGACAGATGGAGTTCAACTCAGATAAGTATGAGGTGGTTCATTTTGGTAAGTCAAATATGATGGCAGAATATTGTATTAATGGTAGGACTTTTGGTAGTGTGGAGGATCAGAGGGATCCTGGGGTCCGAGTCCATAGGATACTCAAAGCTGCTGCGCAGGTTGATTCAGTGGTTAAGAAGGCATACGGTCTTCATCAACCGTGGGATTGAGTTTAGGAGCTGAGAGGTAATGTTGCAGCTGTATAGGGACCTGGTCAAACCCCACTTGGAGTACTGTGCTCAGTTCTGGTCACCTCACTACAGGAAGGATGTGGAAACTACAGAAAGGGTGCAGAGGAGATTTACAAGGATGTTGCCAGGATTGGGGAGCATGCCTTATGAGAATAGGTTGAGTGAACTCAGCCTTTTCTCCTTAGAGCAACGGAGGATGAGAGTTGACCTGATAGAGATGTATAAGATGATGAGAGGCATTGATCATGTGGATACTCAGAGGCTTTTTCCCAGGGCTGAAATGGCTAACACAAGGGGGCACAGTTTTAAGATGCTTGGAAGTAGGTACAGAGGAGATGGTAGGGGAAAGTTTTTGTTTACACAGAGAGTGGTGAGTGCGTGTAATGGGCTGCCGGATGTGGATACGATAGGGTCTTTTAAGATCCTCCTGGATTGGTACATGGAGCTTAGAGAAATAGAGGGCTATTGGTAATCTTAGGTAATTTCGAAAGTAAGTACATGTTCGGCAGAGCTTTGTGGGCTGAAGGGCCAGTATTGTGCTGTAGGTTTTCTATGTTTCCTTCTATCTGAGATGAGAACACATCCCTTGTGGGCATCATTGTTTAGCTAATCATGGACATCTTCAAGAGCTAGCTCTTCAAGAAGGTGACATCCATCAGTGAGGACCCTTACCAACTTAGCCTCCTTCAGGAGGAGCTACTGGAGCCTGAAGAACCAGATTGAATGATTTAGGAACAACTTCTTCCTCTCTGCCAATAGATGTCTGAACAGTCCATGAATCCATGAATACTACCTTATTTCCTTTTGCACTATTTATGTTTGTTGCTTACAGATTTTTATGTCTTTGCCCCCTGCTGCTGCAGCAAAATCACAAATTTCATGATATATGTCAGTGATAATAAACTTCATTCTGATTCTGAATTTTAAAAAAATTATTGGAAGTTTTTTGGCCAAATGTTGAAAATCTGGAATAAAAGCAGAAAATATTTAACAGCTCAAAAAGCATCTGTGAGAAAGAAACATAAAATTATATTAGGTCATAAAATGAAAGGTTCATATCCTGAAAGTGTTACAAGGACGTGGCGGTGGAACGCACCCAAGTGCTGAACACGGGCGCGGAGGCCAAGTCAGGAGGCATTATGGTCGTAGCAAGCGTGGAATTGGTGTTCAAGAGAGTCTTTACCAGGAGTCTTGGTTTTAGTAGCAAATTCAGGAACGATGCTGAACTTAGAACCGATAGTCCTAAGAACCATGAAACAAGATTACTCATACAAGAGTCAACCAACGAACTGGCAGCTCCTTGTTATGATCACAGGGTCTTTATCCTGCAGTCTCTGATGGGAAGCAGGTGTGTGTAGTTAATGGAACCTGGGAATGATTGGAAATTAAATAAGGTGATTAAGGCCTAATTCCTGTGGTAAATAGCAAGGTGGAGGGTGGGGGCAGATTACCAGAAGGGACCATGACAGAAAGCACTTACTTTTTGCTTTCTGCACAGGTACTGCCTCACCTGCTAAATCCCTCCAACATATTCTGTTTTTGTTTTAGTATAACTACAAGCAGAGCTAAATTTCAAACCCTTGCATAGAGGTGATTATATCATATGCCTATTTGAAGCCACATGTTAAATTTCTGTGATTCATTTGCTAGCATTCTCATATCTTTGTGTTTACTAACAGTTATTAATTTAATGTTGCTCTGGATGTAGAAGTGAATGCTTAAATTAAATGGCAGGATTATCACCAAGGGAACTACTTTGTCCTGAGCCATATCAAGCTTCTAGTTCCTTAAATATGAATCTTTTTTATTTTTGTTAAGCTCACCATCATAGTTCTGGATTGAACATTGTCAAAGAATTGAGCTGATCCATTTATTGCTGAGTATTGTGCTCCAGTCTTGCTCTGTTAGTCCCAGTGTTAGCATAGTAGCTCATCAACCAGTCTATTAATGTTGATTCCCAAGATGCCTGGGAGGTCTTGATGATAATGGTGGTTGTGCAGGAGAAGGTCAAAAGCAGATAGCTATGATTTTCCCTTATCAGTAAGGTCATTTCTTGGGATTCATGTTGCTTGTCTCTTGTCTGTTGGAGCCTTGGTGTTATCTCTATCCTCTTTAGATTACTGCAATGTCAGAAAAATTGATAATGAAGCTAAACACCATGTGAACATTAGTATGGAACTCTTCTCCTGACCTACTAAAGGGAGGTCATTGATATAGGTGTTAAGATTAATTAGGCCATTAAGAAGAATTTCTGCAGAGATTTTGTAGACTGGCTTCTGACAACCATAAACTTAAGACTCATGACTCTCCCACTGTCGACTGTTTACTCTTTTCCATAGATGCTGCCTGACCTGAGTTCCTTCAGCATTTTGTGTGTGTTGTTTGGAAAAAAAAAAAGCACTAGAATTACCTTTAGTCTAGAATTACATTTGAAACTTGCACAGTGTGATAGAAATAATGGTAACATGGTGAAAGTGTTTTATAAAAAATATTGAAGTTAAAATGTGTTTATCAATTTTTCAGGATTCAAATTTTCAAAGGCTTTATTTTTCAGTTTCTTTTCCTTCCCAAATGTGTTGTTATATTTGAAATATGCTGATAACACTCAGATGACAAGGAGAATTTGTTAGGTAGGATTCTGAATTAGTCGGCTGACATAGTGTGCAGTAGTGCCTGTGCTGTGTTATACTGTTCTATGAAGGGCTATGTGAACGTGGAAATTGATCTTCGAGTAGGTTAAAAGATTGATACAACATCTTGACCAAATGACATGTACTGCACTGTACTGTTCTATGTACTAAACAGCAGGAATATTTTTGTTAACATATTGAAAATCATATGTATCATAGTGCTGCACATATTTTCCCAAATTAATGTTTTTTTAAACCTGTCTAATATTCACTAATTCAGCTTGATAGTATCAAATAGTTGGTAGGAACAAGATTTTAGCTAATTTCCTCTGTTCTTTCCACAGTTCAGAAATACATAGTATTCTGGTTAATTGAGCGATCGGTTAATTGGGGCAGCCATTTATTTGGGATAACTCTGAAAGAACAAAGACTAATTTGAGAAAATACCCAGGATTACTTTTTATGTGGAAAGCTATGCTGGTTAATTGGGACAGGAGACTTGCTCAATAATTTCTAACTAGTGTCAGTCAAGTGCACATGCCTGGCCATTAGAGATTATACTGTGTTTAGAGCAATCAGTTTTTAAATAGCATCAGTTGTGTGTGTTTCTGTTCAAAAAGCAGTGATTATTTGTCACTGATAGTTTGAGAAATACAGTGAGACAATTTAGAACTACATATTTTGCGAAACACAGCTTCAGATATTAAGGCTTCAAGTTACCAGAAATGTCTGGGAGTTGAAATAAAACGATTTCACTGTTTTAATAAGGTAAACATCTGAAAATGAAGATTTGGAGGATGCAATCATCTAAAGCATTGCATGAAGGCAGTCCATTACTTGCAGTAGTTGTCTGTGCAGATTTTGTTCATTTACAGTCATCAATAACTATTAGTAACTAATTCATTTTTATAGTATTGGAGGTATTGGTTGTGTTCTGAATTTGTTCGGTATTTCATTTAAATACATAAATTGTTCCTCAGTTAAACAGTAGTTTGTCTTTTTCATATCTTTTAACTATTTCCATGAAACTTTGGCTTGAGGCAGTCGCTTAAATGGGCCAAAATTTACTTCTCCCAATGTGTCCCAATTAACTGGATTCTACTATATATAGTATTTTCTACAGAACAGATTTATTGGAGCACTTTCACTGCTGACAGGAGCAATTTGTGGCAGTGGCCCACCTAGGTGAAAGGCCTTGATAGAGTGGATGTGGTGAAGATGTTTCCTATGGTGGGAGTGTCTAAGAACAGAGGACACAGCCTCAGTAAAGAGGGGCATCCTTTTAGAATGCAGGTGAGGAGGAATTTCTTTAGCCAGACAGTGGAGAATCTGTGGAATTCATTGCCACAGGCTACTGTAGAGGCCAAGTCTTTATGTATGTCTCCTTGTGTTTTAAGAAGGCAACGATAATCCCGGTACCGAAGAAGAGCAAGGTGGCATGACTGAATGACCATCGACCTGTGGCTCTGACATCAATTGCTATGAAGTGCTTTGAGAGATTGGTTATGGCATCAACCACAGCCTACCGGTCAACCTTGACACTTTGCAGTCCGCCTACCAGAGCAATAGGTCAACGGCAGATGCCATCTCTCTGGCCCTACGTTCCTCCTTAGAACACCAGGAGAATAAAGAAACATATGTAAGGCTCCTTTTCATTGACTACAGCTCTGCTTTTAATACCATCATTCCAAATAAACTAATTCTTCAGCTCTGGAACCTAGGCCTTAGCACTCAGATCTGCAGCTGGATCTTCAACTTCCTCACAGACAGGACCCAGGCTGTAAAAATAGGGGACAAGCTCTCCTCTACAATCACTCTGAGCTCTGGTGCCCCACAAGGCTGTGTACTCATGCCCCTGCTGTACTCACTGTACACCCATGATTGTGTAGCCAAGTTTCCATCAAACTCAATATTTCAGTTTGCTGATGACACCACAATTGTAGGCCATATCTCGGGTAATGATGAGTTTGAGTACGGAGAGGAAATTAAGAACCTGTTGGCATGGTGCAAAGACAATAACCTATTCCTCAACGTCAGCAAGATGAAGGAATTGGTTGTTGACTTCAGAAGGAGTAGCGGACCGCATGACCCCATTTACATCAGTGGTGCGCAAGTGGAACAGGTCAAAAGCTTTAAGTTCCTCGAGGTCAATATCACAAATGACCTGACTTGGTCCAACCAAGCAGAGTCCACTGCCAAGAAGGCTCACCTGCACCTTTACCTCCTGAGAAAGCTAAAGAAATTTGGCCTGTCCCCTAAACCCCTCACTAATTTTTATAGATGCACCGTAGAAAGCATTCTTCTAGGGTGCTTCACAACCTGGTATGGAAGTTGTCCTATCCAAGACTGGAAGAAGCTGCAGAAGATTGTGAACACAGCGCAGCACATCACACAAACCAATCTTCTGTCCTTGGACTCACTTTACACCGCACGCTGTCGGAGCAGTGCTGCCAGGATAATCAAGGACATGACCCACCCAGCCAACACACTTTTCGTCCCTCTTCCCTCTGGGAGAAGGCTTAGGAGCTTGAAGACTCATACGGCCAGATTTGGGAATGTCTTCTTTCCAATGGTGATAAGACTGCTGAACGGATCCTGACCCGGATCTGGGCCGTACCCTCCAATTATCCAGACCTGCCTCGGTTTTTTTGCACTACCTTACTTTCCCTTTTCTATTTTCTATTTATGATTTATAATTTAAATTTTTAATATTTTCTATTGATTTGTACTCCAGGGAGCGCGAAGCGCAGAATCAAATATTTCTGTGATGTTTGTACGCTCTAGTATCAATTGTTTGGCAACTATAAAGTGTATTTAAGGGGAGAGGTTGATATATTCTTGATTGGTCAGGGCATGAAGGGATACAGGAGGGGAAAGATGGGATTTGGGACTGAGAGGAAAAAATGGAATAGCCATGATGAAATTGAGCAGACTCAATGGGCCAAAGGGCCTAATTCTGCTCCTATATCTAATGGTTTTATGGTCATAATTTTACAGTGCAATTGGAGATGCCTCCAGCAAACAGGTTTGCCTGTGATGCTCACAGTCAAGCCTCGTAGAAAGGAACTGAATCTCTTTAGGGAACTTTGAGAATGTACACCTCTTCAGCTTAATCTTTTTAGAACTACTTCTGTTATGAAGTCACATCCATTAACTTCCCATTGAATATCATTAAATAAAAAATTTTAAAAACAAAATTTGTAACCATAGCCTTTCATGAACTAATAGTATTCGGAGACTTGGGCAGTAACTTAGCTGTAGTTTAGTGGCAGGAAGAATCTACCTCTACCAAAGAGAAATTCAACTAGTTTATTACCCCTCAGCCATTAGGCTCTTGAACCAGAGGAGATAACTTCACTCAACATCACTCACCCCAAAATTGAACTGTTCCCACCATATATGGACTCTTCATCTGACGTTCAGAATAAAATCACTTTGCATCTCTTCCCAGATCTTCCTGATTAAAATATGTTCAAGAACATGTTGGGCAATGGGTTTATTTCCTGTACTGATATCATAAAAGCAACACGGAGTGCCACAGATGATTGTTTTTTTAACTTCAAAAATACACTTTATTAAAGAATGTATGTGTAAGTGCAAAAACTGCACATGGTCCCCTATGTTTGTACCATTTGTCAGTTGATATGTTCGCAATGTTATCAGTCCTATATGTTGATGCAAAGTTTAAGCACTTGAGAGGTTTCTACATGGTACATAGCCCCATCGTGTCAGATGGCAGAAGTACACTAGACTGCACTCCTTCCTGATAAAGTACGTAATCCTGCAGCCTAGAATATTCAATCAAAGCATTCCCTAATGGACACCTTGAGTGGCAGGGTAGAGATATGTCTCTACCGTTGGAGGTGTAAGTGCTCTTTCCCTCTGCTAGACTACGAGTCATCCTTGGGCAAGGTGAAGCATGCGCTTGCCTCTCACCCCCACTCTGTCAGGGCCAATTGAAGCCATGGGAGTTGGTGGTGGATGGTCAAATGAGCAGCTGGTGTATATCAAGTCCTGGTTATGCAACTGTTGATGCCAGGTGACAATATCTGAAGAATATTGATAATAGCTGGGGTTACCCATCTCTGCACTCCCAGAAGAAGGGAATGGCAAACCAATTCTGTAGAAAAATTTGGCAAGAACGAACATGGTAGTGGAAAGAACATGATTGGTCACATCATATGACACAGCACATAATGAATGAATGGACATCTATGTAATAGAAAACCAGAAGTCTCAGGCCGATCAAAGAGTCTCTTGCTCCAAGTTGATGATCTTCCAACAGTACTTAATGTTTGTCTATAGATTGGAAAGTCCTCTGTTATGTATCTGCTCTGAATGAACCTCGAATAAGTCCCTTTTGGTCTTCTCCAGACCTTCTTTTCAAGGTCTGGAGAAGAACTCCACAGAGAGTTGGTCAAGTTTCTCCTATTTATTGCATCCTCCCTAGAGAGAGTGCATATTGTGAGTGAGATTACAACCATTCAGGAAGGATCTGACCAAGGGGACCTCTACCACGACCAGGTAAATGAGATATTGGTGTTTACTGGTGAGTTCTGGAGTAAGGCATTCTGCCAGATGATTTGAACAGTCTGATCAGGAGAAAGCTGACGAGGTCCATCGAGTCATCGTCCCACATGTCATTCAGTATGTTCTGTGCTAGTCACTGGCTGATGAACACGCGATCCAAGGTGTTTATCTGAAAGTATTCAATGTCCCAGTCTGTTGGAGATTGTCACACAAAGGACAGGTTGTGTGGTAGTTTTCAACTAACCAGGTATTGAGGAATGATGGGACCAGGCTGAGTGACTTGCTAGGATAGAAGATAGGGTAACAACCACACCAGTGCCAAGTATAGCTGCTCTGGAATCCCTCACATCTCATGAGCAGGTTCTCATCAGTTTTTGAGAAGGAACACCACTCCTACAGTCCCAGTGTTTGTTGAAACTTACCTGACCACTCCAGCCAATTTTAGTTACATGCCTTAACCCTGTCAACTGGGACCCCAGCACCTTCGAAGAGAAAGGTGGAGTACCACCGATTGTTATAATATTTCAAAAATAAACTTTATTCATAATAAAATATAATTCATCATAAAATAAAGAACATAAAGAAAAGTTCTTTACATTTCTATTGCTGTTGAAAATACAAAGTAAATTTGTTAACAAAATACATGTATATCACTATACATAACTATGAGATTCATTTTCTTGTGGGCATACTCAGTAAATCCAGTAACCATAATAGCATCATCGAAAGTCTGCACTATAACAGGATGGAATACCAGTGGTCAAAAGGCAACAAACTGTGCAAATATAAAAAAGAAAAAACAAGAAATAATAATGTCAATAATAAATAAATAGGCAATAAATATTGAGAATGAATCTCATGGTTGTATGAGGTGAAGTCCTTGAAAGTGAGTCCATAGGTTGTGGAAAAAATTCAGTGAAAGGGCATAGACTGCTGACCCACGGTTGGGACTGGCTGCTTAAAAATTATTATTTACAAAATGAAAGATGTTCTCGTATGCATCAGCCAAATGTAAGACAGTGGGGCTGTGTTAATTGGCCTGCATCATACCAGGCAACTCTGGCTACGTTAGTTGCACCATTGTCATTTGAGTTGAAGCTGGCAGACCAGATAGATATTGTCACTTAGCAGCAACCAGGTCACCTGGCAAGGAACTGCTGGAATTAACATGGAAAGTGGATGATACCTTACAGCTGTGGCTGCTCCAGCCATGGTTGGAGGCGGTGTCTAAAAAAGGGAGGAAGGTGTGGTAATCACTCACCAGAACAGGTAGGATCCACAGCAGCACACTCTCTGTTTGATCTGACTGTGGACCAGCTCACAGTGGGGACAGCATGCAGGTCAGACAATGGCTGCTGGCAGCCTCTATTGCCAGGAGTAGTCACCTGCAGATGTATAAAAAAGGTTTATTAGGGGTCTGGCAATGTGATACAGTGTGTTAGTGGACAAAGGGTACTCAATATCAATAACTGATCTACACTTGACCATGACTGGAGAAGCGATTTACATTACCAATGCAGGAGATGAAACCAGGAGGGCAGAGGAAAGTGAGACTCAGGTACTTGAGATTGAGGGAGTGCAGCTTCCTGCAGATTTTTGGGTGTGTCTGAATGATGAGTGTACGGGCCTGGGGTTAGTTGATAAGCATATGAGAGAGAATATTTTACAAGGATTTAAATGGGGGGGGGGATAGGATTGACAAGATTGTTCTGAGAGAAAAAAATCAGTGGTAAGAAAATACGTGATCAAATGAAAGAACAGCCACTGGTTTCTTATTGCCATGTCCTAGTTACATCCTAAATGAACAATTAACTTTGCTAAACACGATTTCCATTTCAGGCAACCTGTGTTCATTATGCTGAAGATGATATGATCTACTAAATTCTCTGGTACTATTTTCTTAAAAATAGATTCCAGCATTTTCTCAATAACCCACTACCTTCTGTTTTGGTGGTCGATGCAGCATTGCAAAATTTTATAAATCTTTGTCACATGCTGTCCTATTTTTTGCCAAGTCAAATGACCTCACAACTGCTGTACCCAAAATGCTCCTCCCTTTGTAGAGGTGCAGGTTAACTGAGGTAATAGATTTAAATCATTCAATCTATTCACATTACAGAGTCCCTAATTGAGTCTGGCCAGTGAGGAATTACATCAAAATTCCCTGGCACAGTACAGTGGAAAACGTTTGGCGGGCTGAAATCAGCGCCAATGGTCAGGTCATTCATTGGTAGCACAGCGAGAAGTTCAAAAAAGTTAGTTCATTAGCGATTCAACATGATGTGCCAGTGCGAGTGAGGGTAAGAAATGGATGATTTGGCAGATGAACCTGAGGGGGACCATTATCCTAGCGGGCAAGTTTGCTGGAGATGTTGGGGAGGGTTTAAACTAATTTAGCAGGATGATGGGAACCAGAACGATAGGGCTGAGCATGAGGCACTTGGGATACATACAGGTGCAGTATCTAATGAGGCTACCAGGAAAGACAGGTAGTCGATAGGGCAAGATTGCTGTCAGTGGGAAATGTTGCAGCGTAACATAGAGACAAAATCGCAAAGTGTAATGAATGCAGGACTGTTATACTTGAATACATGCAGTATACAGAATAAGGTAGATTATCTTGTATCACAGTTAGATTGACAGGTATGACTTTGTAGGCATTACTGGGTCATGGCTGAAAGAAGATCCAAGGATACACATTGTATCAAAAGAACAGACAGGCAGGCAGAGGGGGTGGTGTGGCTTTGTTGGTAAAATATGAAATCAAATATTTGGAAGGAGGTGACAGGATGGGAAGATGTAGAATCCTTGTGGAGAAAGTTAAGAAATGGCAAAGTTAAAAAGACACTGATGGGGGTTATTTACAGGCCTCTGAACAATAGCTGGGATGTGGGCTACAAATTACAATGGAAGAGAGAAAAGGCATGTCAAAAGGTCAATGTTACTTACGATCGTTGTGGAGGATTTCACTATGCAGGTAGGTTGGGGAAATCCAGTTGGTGCTGGATCCCAAGAGAGAGAATTTGTAGAATGCCTATGAGATGGCTGTTCATAGCAGCTTGTGGTTGAGCCCAGCAGGGGAAAGGGTATCCGGGATTGTGCGCTGGGTAATGAACCAGATTTGATTACGGAGGTTAAGGTAAAGGAACTCTTAGGAGGCAATGATCATAATATGATAGCCTTCGCTCTGCAATTTGAGGGGGAGAAGCTGAAGTTAGATGTAACAGTACTACAGTGGACTAAAGGGAATTATAGAGGCATTGGGTAGAAAAGCAATAGCTAGACTTTCTGGGAGCAATTTGGAATGTGCAGGATAGATACAGCACAAAGAAGTATTCTAAAAGCAGGATGACTCGACTGTAGCTGACGAAGGAAGTCAAAGCCAACATAAAAGCAAGAGAGAAGGTAGATAATAGAGCATACAGTGGCACGCAAAAGTTTGGGCACCCCGGTCAAAATTTCTGTTACTGTGAATAACTAAGTGAGTAGAAGATGAACTGATCTCCAAAAGTCATAATGTTAAAGATGAAACATTCCAACATTTTAAGCAAGATTAGTGTATTGTTTTTGTTTTGTACAAATTTAGAGTGGAAAAAAAAAGGAAAGGAACACCACGCAAAGGTTTGGGCACCCCTAGAGATTTGAGCTCTCAGATAACTTTTACCAAGGTCTCAGACCTTAATTAGCTTGTTAGGGCTATGGCTTGTTTGTAGTAATTGTTAGGAAAGGCCAGGTGATACAAATTTCAAAGCTTTATAAATACCCTGACTCCTCAAACCTTGTCCCAACAATCAGCAGCTATGGGCTCTTCTAAGCAGCTGCCAAGCACTCTGAAAATTAAAATAAATGATGCCCACAAAGCAGGAGAAGGCTATAAGAAGATAGCAAAGTGTTTTCAGGTAGCCATTTCCTCAGTTCATAATGTAATTAAGAAATGGCAGTTAACAGGAACGGTGGAGGTCAAGTTGAGGTCTGGAAGACCAAGAAAACTTCCCGAGAGAACTGCTCGAAGGATTGCTAGAAAGGCAAATCAAAACCCCAGTTTAACTGCAAAAGACCTTGAGGAAGATTTAGCAGACTCTGGGGTGGTAGTGCACTGTTCTACTGTGCAGCGACATCTGCACAAATGTGACCTTCATGGAAGAGTCATCAGAAGAAAACCTTTCCTACGTCCTCACTGCAAAATTCAGGGTCAGAAGATTGCAAAGGAACATCTAAACAAGCCTGATGCATTTTGAAAACAAGTACTGTGGACTGATGAAGTTAAAATAGAACTTTTTGGCTGCAATGAGCAAAGGTATGTTTGGAGAAAAAAGGGTGCAGAATTTTATGAAAAGAACAGCTCTCCAACTGTTAAGCACGGGGGTGGATCGATCTTGCTTTGGGCTTGTGTTGCAGCCAGTGGCAGGGGGAACATTTCACTGGTAGAGGGAAGAATGAATTCAATTAAATACCAGCAAATTCTGGAAGCAAACATCACACCATCTGTAAAAAAGCTGAAGATGAAAAGAGGATGGCTTCTTCAACAGGATAATGATCCTAAACACACCTCAAAATCAATAGGCTACCTCAAGAAGCGCAAGTTGAAGGTTTTGCCATGGCCCTCACAGTTCCTCGACCTAAACATCATCAAAAATCTGTGGATAGACCTCAAAAGATCAGTGCATGCAAGACGGCCCAAGAATCTCAAAGAACTAGAAGCTTTTCGCAAGGAAGAATGGGCGAAAATCCCGCAAACAAGAATTGAAAAACTCAGCTGGCTACAGAAAGCATTTACTTGCTGTGATACTTGCCAAAGGGGGTGTTACTAAGGACTGACCATGCAGGGTGCCCCAACTTTTGCTTTGGGCCCTTTTCCTTTTTTGTTATTTTGAAAGTGTAAAAGATGGAAAAAAAGTAATCTTGCTTAAAACATTAAAGAAATGTGTCATCTTTAACTTTATGCCTTTTGGAAATCAGGTCATCTTTTACTCGCTTAGCTATTCACAGTAATATTCACAGCTATTCACCAGGTGTGCCAAACTTTTGCATTCCACTGTAAGTTAGTGGGAAACAGGAGGATTGTGTAGCTTTTGAAAACCAACAGAAGGTAAGTAAAGAAGCCATAAGGAGCAAAAAGATGTAACTTGAAGTTAGCCAATAATATCAAAGAGAATACAGAAATATTCTGAGATAGAGAGAGAGAGTAAAAGAGAGGTGAGAGTAGATATCAGATCATTGGAAAATTACACTAGAGAGGTAGTAATGGCTAACAAGGAAATGCTAGACAAACTGAATAAGTACAGTCATTTTGCCTCTCGTCATGGCTATCCCTCGAGGTCAAGGATGATCATCTTCATTCTGCAGAAGTCGCCCACAGAGTGAAGATGCCTGTGCGTGTATTTGTTTAACGTGTACCTGATGTTGTGCTCCAAGAAGCACACGATACTTCACAAATCAACCAACTGATTCCAATGGCATGTAAACTATGACGATTGGAGCTGATGGATTTGTTGCAGCCTTCATCCGTCTTCACAGCCATTGAGTTTGAAGTAACTTCATCCGCCTGTTCCACCATTGAGGTCTTGGTTGGATTGTTCTTTGTCAGGGACCTCACCCTCAACCTTACTGCCATGGGTGACCCTACCAGGAGCATAGCTTCAGACAGCATTGCTCTCGGGATCTCAGCACCACACAAGCTTCTCTACCACGACAAGGTGACAATCCACGGAGAAGGCTCTGACACATTATGAAAATATTACTTTTTGCTGCATTTTTCTTGACTAAAGTTCCCACAAATAATATTAATTGTGTGAAATACTCTGGACTGGAAAATAACAAATGTCACTCCACTCTTCAAGAAGGGAGTGAGGTTCGCAAGTTTGCTGATGACACTAAGGTTGAGGGTGTTGTGTATAGTCTGGAGGGTTGTGAGAGGTTACAGCGGGACATCAATAGGATGCAGAACTGGGCTGAGAAGTGGCAGATGGACTTCACCCAGATAATTGTGAAGTGGTTCATTTTGGTAGGTCAAATTTGAAGACAGAATATAATATTAGTGGTAAGGCTCTTGGCAGTTTGGAGGATCTTGGGGTCCGTGTCCATAGGACACTCAAAGCTGCTGCGCAGGTTGACAGTGTTGTTAAGAAGGTGTATGGTGTGCTGGCATTGATCAACCATGGGATTAAGTTCAAGAGCCGTGAGATAATGTTACCGCTATATGGTTGTTCGTCCATCATTGACGTCGATGAGGACTTTGACACCATTATGATGGTGTCGGGACTAGCGTGTGATTTGGATTTAAGTGAGGGAGAGTTGCGCAGCGTCAGCCTCACTCTCTCTTCCCAATTCCCATCTGGATCCAGTGGCAAGACAGAGTCTAGACGGCTGGAGATGGGACTAGGCGCAGTGGATGACCAGGACATCTTCTGTGTCTTGTCCTGCTCTACACATTCCACAACGCTTGCAGAGACCGCCTTCTTGACGGTTGGACCTTCCATTAGTCTCGTCCGCTCAATCCGCCGGAGTCTGTCTTCACATGCTGGGATAGACAACTCCCTATCTCACCGAGGGTTTGAGACCCGTCCGCTACCCTCACCTGGTTTAGCCGGCTTGTTGAAGCCGTTGCCCGGGATGTGGCCGCGATGAGAGTTGAGTGCCAGGTGGGGACCAAAGGTGGACTAACCGCCCGGAAAAGAACGCGACATGTTCCCCCACCAGAGGTGCTACCCGTCCCTGACACCCCATACACCGCTATATAAGACCTTGGTCAGACCCCACTTGGAATACTGTGTTCAGTTCTGGTCACCTCACTACAGGAAGGATGTGGATACTATAGAGAGAGTGTAGAGAAGATTTACAAGGATGTTGCCTGGATTGGAGGGTGTACCTTATGAGAATAGGTTGAGTGAACTTGGCCTTTTCTCCTTAGAGCGACGGAGGATAAGAGGTGACCGGATAGAGGTGTATAAGTGGCATTGATCATGTGGAAAGCCAGAGGCTTCTTCCCTATGCTGAAATGGCTAACACAAGGGGGCATAGTTTTAAGGTGCTTGGAAATAGGTCCCGAGGGGATGACCAGGGTAAGTTTTTCATACACAGAGTGGCGGGCGTGTGGAATGTACTGCCAGTGGCAGTGCTGGAAGTGGATACAATAGGGTGTGTAAAGAGCCTCTTACATAGGTACATGGAGCTTAGAAAAATAGAGGGCTAGGCAGTTTCTGGAGTAGCTTATAGGGTCAGCACAATATTGTGGACCAAAGGGTCTGGAACATGTTGTAGATTTCTATGTTTCTGTGTTTCATTTCAGGTGTTCGAACAGAATTTTGAATTACCCTAATGCTTGATCAAAGTTTCATCAAAAGTGAGAATTTTGAGTATGAGATTTTAGAGTTGCATTGTTAGGCTTCCTGTGTGTTGCCATTCGACATTGCCATTTTTTGTGTGGTTTCTATTGATACTAAGCAGTTCCTCAAATATTACATGTTCCACAGAATCACAAAACATTTACAGCACAGAAGGCCGTTCAGATCATCTAGTTAGTACTGGTTTATGTCATGCTCCCAGTAGAGATGTAAATTCTTTCTTCCCATACTTATTCAGTTCTTTTTGGATGTTACTTCTAAATGTCATTAATTCATACCATTAATTCTTATGCTGTGATTATTGTTTTTACAATTCTCTGAAAGAAGGTTTTTTTTGTGTTTTGTTTAGTTATTGCTGGGTTTATCCCTGCACGTTGTTTTTTATATGAGGTTGTAACATTCTCAGTTGATCAGTCCTCAGACAACAGCTGTAAACCTATGTATGTTTGGAAGAGTACGGCAACCCCCTTTTAAAAATATTTTACTTGAAACACTCCCTCAGCTATAGGAGAAAGGCTGGATCTTGATATGATATGGAAGCAGTGGGAAAGTGTTTCCAAAAGAGTGAAGGGGAACTAGGAAGAACAGTGTATTACACTGCCTGCAGAAGGTCTCTTCTATGTGCAGGGAGGCTATTGACATCCTTGAGGACCACAAGACAGCAGAAGGTTGTCAAAGAATTCTATGTAAATATAGAAGTGCAGTCTTTGAGTACCTGCACTTTGGAGAAGGATGCCCATCTGCAGGAAGGAAAGAGGATGACGCCTCCTCTTCTTGTGTACGGAGTTTGGTGACCTTGATAATCAGCTGTGTGCAGCAAATGGTGAGATGTGGCAGAGATTAACCCCAGCAGTCTGGAATGATCCTGAGGCTAGAAAGCTGAGATTGACTGTGACGCTGATTTCCATGGGCAAAGCATTTAGTTCGCACATCACATTATAATTGTAGGCATAAGAGGTCATGGATCTCAATGAGGACGACTAAGTGTTGACCTTCTAAATACCACAGCATCAAGAGCAAAGATGCTAAAAGCTGGTCATTCTTGAGTTAATAACATAGATCATGGAACATAGAATAATACAGCACATTACAGGCCCTTCGGCCCACAATGTTGTGCCAACCCTCAAACCCTGCCTCCCATATAACTCCCACCTTAAATTCCTCCATTTACCTGTCTAGTAGTCTCTTAAACTTCACGAGTGTATCTGCCTCCACCACTGACTCAGGCAGTGCATTCCACGCACCAACCGCTCTCTGAGTAAAAAACCTTCCTCTAATATCCCCCTTGAACTTCCCACCCCTTACCTTAAAGCCATGTCCTCTTGTATTGAGCAGTGATGCCCTGGGGAAGAGGCGTTGGCTATCCACTCTATCTATTCCTCTTATTATCTTGTACACCTCTATCATGTCTCCTTTTTTCATCCTCCTTCTCTCCAAAGAGTAAAGCCCTAGCTCCCTTAATCTCTGATCATAATCCATACTCTCTAAACCAGGCAGCATCCTGGTAAATCTCCTCTGTACCTTTTCCAATGCTTCCACATCCTTCCTATAGTGAGGTGACCAGAACTGGACACAGTACTCCAATTGTGGCCTAACCAGAGTTTTATAGAGCTGCATCATTACATCGCGACTCTCAAACTCTATCCCTCGACTTATGAAAGCTAACACCCCATAAGCTTTCTTAACTACCCTATCCACCTGTGAGGCAACTTTCAGGGATCTGTGGACATGTACCCCCAGATCCCTCTGCTCCTCCACACTACCAAGTATCCTGCCATTTACTTTGTACTCTGCCTTGGAGTTTGTCCTTCCAAAGTGTACCACCTCACACTTCTCCGGATTGAACTCCATCTGCCACTTCTCAGCCCACTTCTGCATCCTATCAATGTCCCTCTGCAATCTTCGACAATCCTCTACACTATCTACAACACCACCAACCTTTGTGTGGTCTGCAACCTTGCCAACCCATCCCTCTACGCCCACATCCAGGTCGTTAATAAAAATCACGAAAAGTAGAGGTCCCAGAACAGATCCTTGTGGGACACCACTAGTCACAATCCTCCAATCTGAATGTACTCCCTCCACCATGACCCTCTGCCTTCTGCAGGCAACCCAATTCTGAATCCACCTGGCTAAACTTCCCTGGATCCCATACCTTCTGACTTTCTGAATAAGCCTACCGTGTGGAACCTTGTCAAATGCTTTACTAAAATCCATATAGATCACATCACTGCACTACCCTCATCTATATGCCTGGTCACCTCCTCAAAGAGCGCTATCAGACTTGTTAGACATGATCTGCCCTTCACAAAGCCATGCTGACTGTCCCTGATCAGACCATGGTTCTCTAAATGCCCATAGATCCTATCTCTAAGAATCTTTTCCAACAGCTTTCCCACCACAGACGTAAGGCTCACTGGTCTGTAATTACCCGGACTATCTCTACTATCTTTTTTGAGCAAGGGGACAACATTCACCTCCCTCCAATCCTCCGGTACCATTCCCATGGACAACGAGGACATAAAGATCCTAGCCAGAGGCTTAGCAATCTCTTCCCTCACCTCATGGAGCAGCCTGGGGAATATTCCGTCAGGCCCCGGGGACTTATCCGTCCTAATGTATTTTAACAACTCCAACACCTCCTCTCCCTTAATATCAACATGCTCCAGAACATCAACCTCACTCATATTGTCCTCACCATCATCAAATTCCCTCCCATTGGTGAATCCCAAAGAGAAGTATTCATTGAAGACCTCGCTCACTTCCACAGCCTCCAGGCACATCTTCCCACCTTTATCTCTAATCGATCCTACCTTCACTCCTGTCATCCTTTTGTTCTTCACCTAATTGAAGAATGCCTTGGGGTTTTCCTTTACCCTACTTGCCAAGGCCTTCTCATGCCCCCTTCTTGCTCTTCTCAGCCCCTCCCTAAGCTCTTTTCTTGCTTCCCTATATTCCTCAATAGACCCATCTTATCCTTACTTCCTAATCCTCATGTATGCTGCCTTCTTCCACCTGACTAGATTTTCCACCTCACTTGTCACCCATGGTTCCTTCACCCTGCCATTCCTTATCTTCCTCACCGGGATGAATTTATCCCTAACATCCTGCAAGAGATCTCTAAACATCGACCACATGTCCATAGTACATTTCCCTGCAAAAACATCATCCCAATTCACACCCGTAAGTTCTAGCCTTATAACCTCATAATTTGCCTTTCCCCAATTAAAATTTTTCCTGTCCTCTCTGATTCTATCCTTTTCCATGATAATGCTAAAGGCCAGGGAGCGGTGGTCACTGTCCCCCAGATGCTCACCCACTGAGAGATATGTGACCTGACCCGGTTCATTACCTAGTTCTAGATCTAGTATGGCACTCCCCCTAGTCGGCCTGTCCACATTGTGACAACAAACCAAGTTATCAGACGATTGATGCCGATGAGAGAGATAAGGGAGACAAATGGAGAAACGTTCAAAATATTAATGAGAGAGGAGAGCGATAACGGAAGAGAAACACAATTCAGAATATTGACAGACCGGTTGCTTTGAACCTGAACTGTTTGAAGTTTGATAGACAGGTGATACCCCAGCAGGGGGATAAAAAGACCGGGTTCGCTTAGGCACGACACACACCACAAGATCATGAGATAACGAGACCCTGGAAGAGCGGTGTGCCCCCACAAGTTGGTGAGTGTTGGAGGTCTGGTTCGAGGGAACCGACCATAGACTCACAGGGTGGAAAGGTACAATTGGCAGGAACCTGGTGTGTGTGTCCACCCTTGTCTGGGTGCCGGGTTCACCGCGAAAGAATGGTCATATCCGGAACGGAGGGGTCACAGTCGGTAACCACAGAAGACATAAATGGGTCTGCCCCAAACCACCTGTGAACATCAAAGGTCTGCCTGAATCCAATTTGCATTTTTTTCTCTTTCTCTCTCTCTCTCTCTCTCTCTCTCTCTCTCTCTCTCTCTCTCCCTCTCCCTCTCCCTCTCCCTCTCCCTCTCCCTCTCCCTCTCCCTCTCCCTCTCCCTCTCCCTCTCCCTCTCCCTCTCCCTCTCCCTCTCCCTCTCCCTCTCCCTCTCCCTCTCCCTCTCCCTCTCCCTCTCCCTCTCCCTCTCCCTCTCCCTCTCCCTCCAACAGCACAACAGCGATTACTGCGAACTGTACTAAACTGAACTGAACTCTGCGTCACTTGAGACTGATCATTTTACCCCTAGACTGCGATAGAGCTTGGTTGATTCCTATTACCCTAGTTCTGTGTACATGTGTGTTTTATCATTGCTAACCTGTTGTATTTATATCCTTACGATTAGAGTACTATGTTACTTATTTCTTTAATAAAACTTTATTAGTTTCTGTTAAACCAGACTCCAACAAGTCGTCCATTTCTGCTGGTTTGACAACCCAGTTACGGGGTACGTAACAACATACTGTGACAGGAATCTGTCCTGGACACACTTAACAAACTCTTAACAAGATCTTGAATGTTTTAGATCAATGAGCAGATTATGCAAATAACAACCTTTGTTTGTTACTCCACAATTAATATTACTTGTGGGAACTCTAGTCAAGAAAAATGCAGCAAAAAGTAATATTTTCATAAGGTGCCAGAGAATTTATAAGAGTGGGCAGAATTATTGTACTTCATGTTAACCTGATTTTCAGTCATAGATGCTGGGTATTTTGAGGTGTCCAACTGAACTTTTAGGCCAATATGTTCACAATAATATGTGAAGAGGCAGCCTTTGACTATTGTTTTCAAATGTTTGACCCATTCTGCAAGAGCTAGATTGATAATGCACATACTTGTTTCTTCTGGCCCATAGCTCAGCAGTGATAAGAACACCAAGTCAAAGTTGAGTTTATTCACATAAACGTGGGTGGGAGGAGAAGATGGTGGCGTGACGCAGTGCGCGTAGCCTCTGCAGTGAAATGATATCGTATTTGCCCCTATTCTGATTTGATGGAATCAGCCGTGAGAAGCACGGAGGAACATCTGGAGAAACTTCTGAAATGCCTGGTTCACTGCCGCTGCTACTGTGCGATTGAGAATCTCTGGAGGGAAGGCCCCAAATCCTCAGCTTTGCCTGCTGCCAGCAGCCGGGGCTGGAGTCGAAGTGCTAGGCAGAGATGGTGCTTGGTGCTCGATGTCGGAGGGCTGGTCGGAGGCTCGAAGTTTTCGGATGGACTCAAGAGTCGGACTGTGGTCGGGCATGGCAGGGAGAGTTTTCCTCCTTCTCCTGTCTGCGTGAGATCTGGGACTATCAAGAGACTTTGAACTTTTTTTTACTGTGCCCATGGGTTGTTCTTCATCAAGTTACAATATTGCTTGCACTGTTGTAACTATATGTTATAATTATGTGGTTTTTGTCAGTTTTGCAGTCTTGGTCTGTCTTGTGTTTCTGTGATATAACACCGGAGGAATATTGTATCAATTTTTAATGCATGTATTACTGAATGACAATAAAAGAGGACTGCATGTCCTCATAATCTAATCTAATCTCAACACAGGTGGAAAGAAAAACTCACCTGCAACAGCTTGAAAACCACATAGCACCATAGAAGCAGCATTCACAAAAGTTACATAAATTAAACAGAAATTATGTGCAATTCTTACAATAAAGAAAAATGTCCATTATATTGCAAAGTGATCATAGTGTTGCTAAAATATAGTGTTTTGCTGGTTGGTTCAAGAATCAGATAGACTCCCAAAAACATAAGCGGAAGTGTTTTAACTAATTTACCCAAATATAATTACCAGGTATCTTTCATAACCAGTCATTAACAATTCAAATCTAAAATGGATCAGGTGCACACCATAGAGAACTGAACAGTTTCCATGATGTATCAGTAAATTAATAAGGAGGTACTTTAATTTTCATATAAAATATTAATTATGTTTTGTTGGTCTCTAGGTTCTTTTTTTTGAGGTTAATTTTGCCTTGAGTTTACTTTTGTCTTCAGCAACACATAAAATGCTGGAGAAATTCAGCAGGTCAGACGCATCTGTGGAAATGAATAAACAATGTTTTGGGCTGAAACCCTTCTTCAGGACTGAAAAGGAATGGGGAAGTCGCCTGATTAAAAATTTCGAGGGAGGGGAAGAGAGATAGATAGAAGGTGACAGGTGAAGCCACAAGGGTGGAAAAGGTAGAAGGGCCGGAAAGAAGGAATCTGACAGTAGTGGATCATAGGAGAAAGAGAATTAGGAGGGGACCCAGCAGGGAAATGTTAGGCAGGTTAGGAGAGGTAAAAAGTCGGAATGGGGAATGGTGCTCTGGATTTCAAGCATCTGTAGACTATCTCATCTTTTTTATTTTGTCTTTTACCTTTTTCCTGGGTTTTTATAAGATTTTTTAACCTAAACACAGAAAAACTGAAAATACACCACAGAAGCATTTGCTTAGATTGACAGTAAAATCCCACCTTAAAGTTCCCTATGTTAAAACCTAGGATAATGCAATTGTTACCCCAAATAGAAATCAAAGCACTTGGGAATAGGACTGAAACTAGGGGATACACAATATAATCGTCTGGAAGTCCTAGTGTACCCATTAGAACGAGCAGGATGGTACACCAACGAACATTTTAATCATTAGTCGGCAGCATAAAAATACAGTTGCACCTGAAGCACAGGATCGCAGGAGTAACAAACTAGAAAACAGATATTTTTGACATCAGAAATGTTCCACTACCACTTCCTTCCAAGACAAGAGTTGCCTCTTATTTGGAGTCCATTATTCAGTGAGGTGAAGGACTAGTGGAGGAAGGACTAGATGTATTTGGGGATTGAAAGGATGAAAAATGGTTGTCATTGCATTGAAAGAATAGCAGTGTTTCAAGTGAGATCAGGTATGGGGAGGAGGTTTGAGGATTTGGCGGCAGACAATATAAATTGTGTTTTGGGAGCATTTCAGAGCTAGAGTGGGTCTCCTAGTTTGATATTACTGTGTGAGGAACGTAGTGTGCCATGGTACACAATGATGAGTGTCCAGCATAACAGAGCTGAGGCTCCCTGCAGGGTTCAGAAAGGACACTAAAAAGTGAATGAGCAACACACACAAAAATGGAGGAACTCAGCAGGTCAGGCAGCATCTATGGAAGTGAATAAACAATCAATGTTTCAGGGCAAGATCTTTCATCAGGACAGGAAATGAATGGGAAAGAAGCCAGAATAAGGAGGTGGGGGAGTGGAAGGAGTACAAGCTAGCGGGTGATAGGTGAAGTCATTGAGAAGTTGAAGTAAGAACCTGTGAGGTGATAGGTAGAAAAGGTAAGGGGCTGGAGAAGAAGGAATCTGAAAGTAGAGGACAGTGGACCATGGGAGAAAGGGAAGGAGGAGGGGCACCAGGGGCTGGTGATAGGCAGGAGAGGAGAAGAGTAGAGGTAAGAGGAAGGCCAGAGTGGAGAATGGAAGAAGTGGGAAGGAAGATGGGGAGAATTACCAGAAGTTGGAGAAATCAGTGTTCGTACCGTCAGTTTGGAGGCTTTCCAGATGGAATATGAGTTGTTGCTGCTCTAACCTGAGAGTGGCCTCATGGTGGCAGCAGAGGAGGCCATGGATCAACATGTAGGTAAGGGAATAGGGATTGGAATTAAAATTTTTGGACACTGGGAAATCCTTTTTGCGAATAGAGTGAAGGTACTCAACAAAACAGTCCCATAATCTATGCCGGGTGTCATCAATGTAGGGTAGACCACATTGGGAGCACTACTTACAGCAGGTGACCTCAGCAGAATCACAGATTATTTGTTACCTCACCTGGAAGGACTGTTTGGGGCTCTGAATGGAGGCAAGGGAGGAGGTGAATGGCCAGATGTAGCACTTCTCTTGCTTGTAGGGGCAAGTGACAGGAGGGTGATTAGTGGGGAAACACAAAGGAATCACGAAGGGAGTGATCCCCACAGAAAGCAGAGTGGAGTTGGGGAGATAAAGATTTGTTCAGTGGTAGGATCCCATTGAAGATGGTGGAAGTTGTAGAGAATGATGTGTTGAATGCGGATGGCCATTGGGTAATAGGTGAGGAGAAGAGGAACTCTATCACTGACACATTCATCTAGTACCTGGACCCATTGCAATTTGC
Source organism: Mobula birostris (assembly GCF_030028105.1). Classification (NCBI taxonomy): domain Eukaryota; kingdom Metazoa; phylum Chordata; class Chondrichthyes; order Myliobatiformes; family Myliobatidae; genus Mobula; species Mobula birostris. The sequence continues at coordinate 138,183,022 of NC_092374.1, read as the reverse complement.
CTATCACCATAATAGGTCAATGGCGGTTGCAATCTCAATGGCTCTCCACCCAGCTTTAGACCACCTGGACAACACAAACACCTAGTGAAGATGCTGTTCATCGACTACAGCTCAGCATTTAAAACCATCATTCCCACAATCCTGATTGAGGAGTTACAAAACGTGGGCCTCTGTACCTCCCTCTGCAATTGGATCCTCGACTCCCTAACCAGAAGACCACAATCTGTGTGGGTTGGTGATAACATTTCTTCCTCGATGAGGATCATCACTGCTGCACCTGAGGGGTGTGTGCTTAGCTCACTGCTCTACTCTGTCTATACCTATGACTGTGTGGCTAGGCATAGCTCAAATACCGTCTATAAATTTGCTGATGATACAACCATTGTTGGTGGAATCTCAGATGGTGACGAGAAGGTGTACAGGAGCAAGTTATGCCATCTAGTGGAGTGGTGCCGCAGCAACAACCTTGCAGTCAACGTCAGTAAGACGAAAGAGCTGATTGTGGACGTAAGGAAGGTTAAGACAAAGGAGCACATACCAATCCTCATTGAACCCTTGAACACTACCTCACTTTTTCAATATATATTATTTCTGTTTTTTGCACAATTTTTAATCTATTTAATACATGTATGCCGTTGTTTGATTGATTTATTTATTGTAATTATCATTTATTTATTTTTTCTTCTTCTATATTTTGCATTGAACTGCTGCTGCTAAGTTACCAAATTTCACAATACATGCTGGTGATAATAAACCTGATTCTGATTCTGAAGAAACTGGATTTAGTAACACACTAAAGGTGGTTAGATTTTCCGCTGATGCCTGAAGTATTCCCTCCTGTCCTTTGCTGAAAGTGTTGTAGATGCTTATCGAGCTCTCTGCTTCGTTACTGACTGATGTATACATTACAATTATTTTAGGAACTTTCAACAAATGTTAGAAAAAGGATGGATTCTAACGTGTCCAAGAAATGGAACCACTTTTTCATAATGCCAATTACATTCTCTCTGCTCAGTTAGTTGGAGGCATGGACCTCATTCTGTATTGAGGGTTGAGAGCATTGTAGAATGATCATAATCTAAGCATCCAGCAGGTTTCCCTGTTTTCCCAGGACCTACCACTGCATTCAGTGTAAGCTCACAAATAGGACAGCTGAGAGGGCTGAAGGAGAAATGTAATCAGTATTTTGTATACTGTATGCTAGGTGATAAATTCCCCAGTTCTGTAAAACAGTACATTTATGACTTGGTGAAATTTACCACTGGTTTCAGATTTTAACCACCAACTTTATTACTACCTTATTCATGAGGCTTATACATATACACAAGTGAAGTCTCCCTCCTTGAACAAACATCCTATCTGAGACCTAACTACATTATGGTTTTATTCACCTTTGTGCATACCACCATTCCCTGGAGAATCATATCTTCCTGATGCACTACTGTTCAGGTCTGATGATTCCTGAGAGGCAAGTATTGTCGGGCAGTAAAGTGCCTCATTCTAGCACCTTACATTTCTCTGCAAAGCCAGGGCTGCTCATTTTGAGTTTGGGTGTGTAATGGGATAACACCCACTAGCAGTAGGTCATTTCACAAAGTCTAATTTGAGCTTAGTTTGTACAGCTGCCTAAACTATATATTTTTTGTCCTTTTCTGTACTTTTCCAGAATGGACAGTGAAATCAGAAGCATGCTCTACTTTCTGTTGTCCTTTCAAGGTGGAAATATGCATTTAATTGACTCATCAGAGTTTACTATCAGAATTGGCAGATACTCTTCAAAAGTGCCAATCTTATTTCTGTGTAAACATCTGGTATCACAAGTATTAGTTATGAAGTAATGGAAATAGTGACTAATCATAAATTAGAGCAAGGTGGATCTGGTGGTTCTGTGCCATTTTTTCTCATGAGAACAGACTAGAAAATCAGGCTACATTAAGGTTCAGTAACTACACTAATCAGAACAACGTTGCACAAAACTGATACAGTTCAACAAGGGCTTTTGCCTGGGGTTTGATGTGGAAGGACAAAACTGACATGGTAAATTATGTCAAGAACTGCAGGGGAAATACAGTTGAGAGAAGGAAAGCGTGAAGTTCAAAGTAAATTTATTATCAAAGTGTGTGTGTGTGTAAAACCATATGCAACCCTGAGATTTATTTTCCTGCAAGCAAATCCAAGACACATAATAGAATCAATGATCTTCCAATAAGATGGCTGTGCGTTCGATTTCATTGGCTCCCATGGGTCAGCCAAGAGTGCTACTATCCTTTTTAAACATTTTTTTATGATCACAAGACCCTGCTGGATATTAAGAACTTAAAGTACTGCAGGTCCACCCCATCAGCGAGTTGCTCGTTGGTGGAGAAAACAAAGGAGCTGGATTTGGTGTAGATCCTGCTACTGCTTGCACCAGAGGAGCTTGGGAGGAGTTAGTGCATGAAGGCGGTGTGCAGTGTAATTACAAGTGACCGTCTTAGTTGCTTTTCTGGTGATGGCAAGACCCATTTGGACATTGTTAGTGTGGAATGCTGCAGGTCTGATTCTCTGATCTGTTGGTGGGGAGCAGGGGCGGATGGCAGGAGAGCTGTGTGGCCTGATTCATAGTGTGGACTAGGCCTCAAGCTGCAGTGTTGCCTGTTTACAGACATCAAGAGCAAGGTGTCAAAGTCGGTGCTCGCCACCAGGAGTGGTGTGGCGTAAAGTGGTGCTGCTCCCACAACGTTCGCTCAGTAGAGGTCAAGCTCTTTCGTAGTTGACTACAGACTTTTGCAGCTTTCATGGACTCAGAGTCTGGACTATATATTTTTGCCTGGCTGTATTTTACTGATATCTTACATGTGCTTGCTATCTTATATGTGCTATGTGTGCTTTGTGCTGTGTGTGACTGTTTGTACTGTGTTTCGCACCTTGGCCGCAGAATAATGCTGTTTCATTTGCCTGTATTCATGGGTTTTCATGTACCTGTTTGGTTAAGTGACAATTAAACTTGAACTGAATTGAATTGAAAAACCACATCCAACAGGACGGGACAAACAACCAGCGTGCCAAAGACAACAAACTGTGAACAATGCCAAATAAATAAATAATAAGCAATAAATATTGAGAACATGAGATGAAGAGTCCTTGAAAGTGAGTCCATAGGTTGTGGATACAGTTCAGTGATAGGGTGATTGAAGTTGAGTGAAGTTTTCCCCACTTGTCCAAGAACCTGGTGGCTGTTTTTGAAGCTGCTTGCTGATGCCAGCAGTAAGAATAGAATAATGGCCTAAGTGGTGAGGGTCATTTTTGAAGAATGCTACTTTCCTGCTACGGCTCTCCATGTAGCTGTTCTCAACGGTGGGGAGGGCTTTACCTGTGATGGACTGGGCCATATCTACTACTTTTTGTAGGATTGTCCGTTCAAGAACATTGGTGTTTCCATACAAGGCTGTGATGTAACTAATCAATATACTGTTCACCACACATCTGTAGAAGTTTGTAAAAGTTTTTGATGTCATGCTGAATCTTGCAAACTTGTAAGGAAGTAGAGGCACTGCTGTGCTTTCGTCGTAAAGGCACTTACATGCTAGGCCCAGGACAGATCCTCTGAAATGACAGCATCAAGGCAGTTAAAGTTGTTGACCCTGTCCAAATCTGATCCCCTGATGAGGACTGACTCATGGACCTCCAGTTTCCTCCTCCTGAAGTCAATGATCAGCTCTGTGTTCTTGCTGACATTAAGTCAGCAATCTCGCTCCGCTCAGCCAGATTTTCAATGTCCCTTCACCACCATTGATTCAGCTCACGACAGTGGTGTCATCAACGGATTTAAACATACCATTGGAGCTGCGCTTGGACACACAGTCATAAAGTGTAAAGTGAGTAAAGCAGGAGGCTAAGCACACAGACTTATGGTGCACCTGAGTTGATGGAGATTGCTGAGGTGATGTTGTTGCCATTCTGAACCGACTGGAGTCTGCAAGTGAGGAAATCGAGGATCCAGTTGCACAAGGAGGTATTGAGGCCATGGTCTTAGATCTTATTGATTTGTCTTGAGGGGATGATAAGTTTAGAATGTGAATGCTGCAGTCAACAAAGAATAAACATCCTTGCTGTCCAGTTGAGTGAGGAACCAATGGGATGGCATTTACTGCTGACGTTGTGCCGGGAAGCAAATTGGAGCAGATCCAAGTTACTTCTGAGGCAGGAGTTGATGTGTTTTATCACCAACCTCTCAAAGCATTTCATCACATTAGATATAAGTACTTCCGAACATTAATCATTGAGGCAGGTTACTATGTCTTCTTAGGGACTGGTTTAATCGAAGCCTGCTTGAAGCAAGTGGGTATCTCAGACTACCAAAGCGAATGGTTAATACTCCAGCTAGTTGATCAGCACAGGTCCTTAGTACTCAGCCAGGAACCCTATCTGGGCAGATGATTTCCATGGGTTTTCATGTCATCTCAGGAACTGAAATCACATGTTCATCAGGGGCTGTGGGGATTCATGAAGATTCCTCCATGTTTTGATAGTCAATGCAAGCATAGAAGGCACTGAGATCTTCTGGAAGTGAAGCCTTGCTCTCAGCTTTGTTGTTTGGTTTCAGTTGTAAGAGATAGTAGCGTTCAAGCTCTGCCACAGCTGTCGAGTACTCTTCATTGATTTGTTTGGTCCGGAATAGCCACTTTGCACAAGATGGCTTTCCGGAGATCATACCTGGATCTCATGAACCTTACTTAGTTGCTCGACCTGAATGCCACTGATTTGGCCCTCAGTGGATCGGGGAACTCATGGTTCATCCAGGGCTTCTAGTTGGGGAAGACCCTGAATGATCTGGTGGGGATACACTGACCTACGGCTGTTTTTATTAAGTCACTGACAACCATGGCATATTCATTCCAACCCTCTGCTGAGTCCTTGAATACCATCCAATCCACCAACGAAGCAACCCCATGGCTGCTTCTTTGCCTCCTGTGACCACCTCATTGTTGACCATATCTCTGCAGCATCCTCCTGTGTGGGTAGGGGGTAGGAGGCAGGAGGAGGACAGCCAAGAGATCGAGTTTCCCAAAATGCATGAAACGGTAGGCATTCCTTATCATGGTATAGCAGTGTTCAAGTGTGTTGGGACATCTGATGCTGCAGGGTATACGATGATGATAATGGGGCAGAGATTTCTTTAAATGAGCCTGATCAAAGTTCCCAACTGTGATTTGAAATGTGTCTGGTGGGCTGTTTCTGATTTGGTGATGGTAGCATTCAATACCTTGAGTGCCTGATCAGCATTGGCTTTTGGCAGTATGTAAACTATGGTCAGGATCATGGAGGAGAACTCTTTTGGTCCACACTTAATTGTTAGATGTTCTAGGTTGTGGAACAAGAGCACAGCAATCTTGCCCTTAGGTCCTTAATCTTGTTAGCCTCAGTGACTGTACATTTGCTAACAAGATGCTGGGTAGAAGGAATTTCATTCCGCTGTGTCTCAGCCTGGCTTGGCATCCTCTCCTCCTGCCTCTCTTCTGGCCATGGCAACGTAGCTTCCTCTGCTTAAAAGTGCTGTACCTGCATGCTTGAGAGTTAAGTCCAGTGAATTGCTAGTTCATTAAGACAGTTCAAAAGTACATTGCTTAAAGGGAAATTGCAGGTTGTAGATTGCAGTGAAAGTAATTTAGAAGAGGCAGCCCACAACATGTTGCTGTGGTTCACAGGCACCTTCTTGGACAGATTGATTGTGCAGCCGCTTTTGTGGCATTGGTAATGACAAATGTTCATGGAAGTTCTTGTCATGTACATGAGCAATTGTCTGGGAAACTCCCTTGATGTTGTTAATGAGCTGGATTTTATCATTTACCACTTGGTGCTGTGGTGCCCCAGGTTCTGAAAATGTCCCTGAGCTGCTTTGAGTAGAGCTCCATGCATCATTTAAGCTAATGGGCTATGCTAATAGTGGTAAACTAATTAGAAGCCTATGATGAATTTATTGTTTGCTTTGACATATCATTGAACTTGGTTATTTTAATCTTGACTTTGTTGATCAAGGCTATTTTTCAGGCAATCCCCTTTGGTATAGTATTTAAAACATTAACAACATTTGTCTTTTGATATACACTGATAACTCAGAGGGCTTTTTTCTCATGGGATGTAGACGTGAGAATCAAAGCAGGCGTTTATTGCCCATCCCAAATTACTCTTGTGAAGGTAGTGACGAGTTACCTTTTTCAGCTGGTGGAACCTATGTGTTGAAGGTTTCTTAAACAGAGCTGCTGGACAGTGACTGTCTGTGTTTTACCGCAGAGACCAAGTATTGTTAATACATTTCCAAATCCAAATCCAGAATACAACTTCAGAGTCAGTGGTGCCTCCTGCTCTTACTCTTCACAGTAAGGAAAGTGCCTTTGGTGTTGTTTTGCTCAGTTGCAGAATTGTCGAGTAGATAGTACACAAAGCTGTTTCATGGTTGAGGAAATAAAGGTTTGACTGAAGGTTAATCAAGTGTGCTGCTTTGTCCTGGATGTTGACGAGCTTCTTGATCAGTACTGGAATGCACTCATGCAGGCACATGGAGAGAATGACATTGCAAACTTGAAATGTGAGTGCTCTGCAAAGCCAGGAGGTTAGTCACTTGCCATCGGACTCCCAGACCTTTGACCTGCTTTGTAGACAAGGTATTTATGTGAATGTCCTGTTAAGTTTCTGGTCAGTATTATCCTAAGAAAACTGACAATATGGCACTTACAATTGTAAAGCCATTGAATTTCACAGGGATTCTTTGTGAGGTGTCAGAGTTGAGCATCGTCTGGTATTTTTATGATGTGATTAGTACGTACAGTGTAATAGTGCGTGCTTGCACATCATGTTGGATATTATTGCTGAAGGACGGGAGAGTGGCGTGCCACGCGCACGCAGCCCTCCAGTAAAAATGATATCATTTCCGTGAAATAGGGGCCGTGGACAATTCTGATTTGATGGAGACAGACGTGAAAGCACAGAGGAACACCTGGAGAAATTTCTGAAACGCCAGTTCGCTGCTGTTGTTATTGTGCGATCGGGAATCTTCCGGAGGGAAGGCCTCAAAATCCCCAGCTTTGCCTGATGCTGGCGAATGAGATTGAGGTCGAATCGTTTGGGTAGAGATGGCGCTCGATACTTGGTGTCGGAGGGCTGATCAGAGGCTCGAAGTTTTCAGACGACTCAGAGTCGGACTGTGCTCAGGCATGGCAGGGAGAGTTTTCTTCCTTCTGCCGTCTGTGTGAGATGTGGGAGATTTGAGAGACTTTGAACTTTTTACTGTGCTGATGGATTGTTCTTCATCAAGTAATGGTATTGTTGCACTGTTGTATCTATATGTTATAATTATGTGGACTTGTTAGTTTTTTCAGTCTTGGTCTGTCCTGTGTTTTGTGATATCACACCAGAGGAAATATTGTATCATTTCTTAATGCATGCATTACTAAATGACAATAAAAGAGGACTGCATGTCTTCATAATCTAATCTAAAAAAAAAGATACTTCCAATCATTTAAGAGTAATTTAGAAAGTAGGCAGTAATTTAGTAGACTTGATTTATTCTGTTCTGTACATTAAAGATATAATTCCCTACTGGGCAAACAACATATGATTGACATCACTTTTGCATTTCAAATTCATGTAAACATTAGTCAACAGCACAGGCCTGGGATAAGGAAGACTTATTCCAATAAAACAAAAGAATTTTGGCCTTAAGTGGCCCAAGCTGCTTGAGCTGGCTAAAGTAGTGTAATCTTTGATAAATTGAAATTGTCCTTCTCAGAAGTATATGAATTGATCTCTTTAACCAGGGTGTCCTGACCAGCACAATCTCTGCCCTCAGTGCTCATCTCAATGCCTCATCAGCTATTGGAGGCACACGGCTCGTCATTTCACTGAGATGCCATTCTGGAAAATCTGAAGTCCTGTCAGCACAATCAAGCTGGTGATGAATGAAGGTTGCATAAGCATAAGGGAAAGAAAGCTTCTCAGCTGCTGTGCTATGCATATGCCTCACACAGCATGATTAGACACATCAATATGTTGTGGCAGAACTAGGCCAAAGTACAGGCAGCAAAGTTGTATTGAATGCAGTATTTACTTTCTCATAAACCTTTTTATACACAGTTAATTACCAAAGACCTAGTTTGGTAATTCTGTTGTGCAGTGTATTTTGCATGTCTTGCATGACAAATACTGTCTCCTCCCAGTCTTGCACGAAATGCAGAAAGGTCCCACATACTGACCCCTTAACTTGCCGCTGATGTACAAAATCATTTCTAACACTGTGCTGTGTTTTGGTGGAGAAGTAACAGCAAGGTTAATAACAGTGTGTGTTATTAGATATCACAGAGCACCCTTCGCTGAGCATAGAAGTTTGTAAATTTTTCTCTAAATTGCTCAGCTTTCCTCTCTACACTGCTGTCATTCAAATATCTGGTGTGAGGAATTATTGTTCTATCTGTAAGAGATATGGGGATTGAAATTTTACAGAAAGTTTACTACATGGAGGAAGCTCACTTAGCCTATGCCTGCTCAATATATGAGAAATTCAGCAAGTCCCATTCTGCTACACTCTCTACATAGCTCTGCCCTTCCTTTCCTTTCAGATAACTATCCTTCTCCCTTTTGAATAGTGTAATTGATCTGCGTACACTGGGCTCAGGCTGGATATTCCAGTGCCTGATTCATCACAAATTATATAAAAATACACTTTTCTTCATGTCATTTTCAGTTCTTTAAGCAATCGCCTTCATTTTGATGCCCTAGAGTTGACTACTCTTTCACTAGATACAGTTTTTTTTTCCTGTCTGCTCTGCCTACACAGGCCTTTCTCAACCTTTTTGCCCTGGAGGAACCTTTGAAATAATTTTCAGATCTCAGAGAGCTCCTGCGTAAAAAAAAAAAACAACAACACTACATCTCCAGGTCATGGTACGTTAGCGTGATCAGTAGGTTGTAGATATAATAATTCAAAAATAATGGTCAATGTTCTTTTAAGTAGAGAGTGAATGTTTAGCCAACTTTTCTTGGAAAAAAAACAGGTAGTTAAGCTTAAACAAGAGAAAACCTGCAAATGCTGGAAATCCAAGCAACACACACAAAATGCTGGAGGAACTCAGCAGGCCCGTCAGTAGTTAAGCTCAGCTTACCTTTCCAGAAATTAATCTCTTTCTTTCTTTTTCATAAATTTTAAAAACTCATTAGACAAAAATAATAAATTTCTGTTTTCAATAAGACTCAAGACTTTCTGATATCCTTCCTCATTCCCCAGCCTAAACAGCAGTGGAAACATTTCAAGATTTCCTTTTGCAACATGATTTTTCCAAAGATTCAGTTTCTTTTTAAATCCAAGAATCTTGTCACTTGAAGTCAAAACATTTTCTCCGGGGCCTTGCAGAGACTTGTTCAACTGGTTCATATGATGAAAATTGTCTGCTAAGTAGGCTAGTTTCTGCAGCCATTCTTCATCGTCAAAGCACTCAGCAAAATTTGGCCTACTATTTTCTTAAAAGTACCCCTGCAATTCACCTTTTAGTTCAAACACTCTGTTAAGAAATCTTCCTCTGCTAAGCCAATGGATTTATATATGTAACACACACAAAATGCTGGAGGAACTCAGCAGGCCAGGCAGCATCTAGGAAAAGAGTACAATCAGCGTTTCAGGCCGCCGACTGTACTCTTTTGCTAGATGCTGCCTGGCCTGCTGAGTTCCTCTAGCATTTTGAGTGTGTTGCTCAGATTTCCAGCATCTGCAGATTTTCTCTTGTTTGTGTTTAGATTTATGTATGTAGCAGGAGATTGGTGTTCTCTCTATCCAGGTTTTCACACAGTGTTTTAAACATTCTTGAGTGAACTGGTCTTTGTTTCATAATGTTAACCATTTTTGTAGCATCATCCAGAGCTTTTTTCATTTAATCTCCAAGAGTTTTTGATAATAGCACCTCTCTGTGAAGAAAACATTGTGTTATGACAACGTCTGGATTTTCCTTTTTTTACAAGAGAAACGAAACCTCTCATGGAGCCAACCATCGATGGAGAACCATCAGTACAGATACCAACACAGTTCCTCCAAGACAGACCTTTCATTTCCAGATGTGAAGACAAAACATTAAGTATACCTTAGCCTTTGCTTGTTTCAGGCAGCTCTTTGCAACATAAAAAGTTTTCTTGAATTTCACCATCATTTATAAATCATGCAATAACATGAGATTTATTGGTGAAATCTGTTGACTCAACAACCTGGATAGAGAAGCTGTTGTTTTTCAGCTTATCACACAAAACCTCTTCGGCATCATGTGACATGTCATTAATATGTCGATTTAATGTACTGTTTGAGAGTAAAACCTTTTCAATTTCTCATACTGCATCTTGTCCTAACACAGAGGTTAATAAAATATTAAAAAGAATGGCACTAAGGAAGTGAGAAAAATGCAAGAAGTACAAAAACTTCACAATTAGATTATTAGATTAGATTAGATTATGAGGACACTCAGTCCTAGTTTATTGTTATTTAGAAATGCATGCATTAAAAAATGATACAATGTTCCTCCAGAAGGATGTCACAGAAACACAGGACAAACCAAGACTAAAACTGACAACACCACAATATTATAACATACAGTTACAACAGTGCAAAGCAATACCGTAATTTGATAAAGAGCAGACCATGGGCACGGTAAAAAAAAAAAAGTCTCAAGTCCCGATAGCCCCATCATCTCATGCAGACGGTAGAAGGGAGAACCTCTCCCTGCCATGAACCTCTAAGCGTCGCAAACTTGCCAATGCATTGGAAGCACCTGACCGCAGCCGACTCTGAGTCCGTCCGAAAACTTCGAGCCTCTGACCAGCCCTCCGACACCAAGCACTGAGCACCATCCTCTGCCGAGTACTTCAACCCCACCTCGGCCGCCGAGCAACAAGCAAAGCCGAGGACTCAGGGCCTTCCCCTCTGGAGATTCTGGATCACACAGTAGCAGCGGCAGCGAAGCAGGCATTTCAGAAGTTTCACCAGATGTTCCTCTGTGCTCTCACGTCTGTCTCCATCAAATCAGGATTGTGCACGGCACCCTAATTGACAGATAACATATATCATCACCGGAGTGGCCGCTGCGAGCTGTGTCATGCCGCCATCTTCTCCTCCCGCAATACCATTGACTTCTAACCTACACAATCCATCTTCTGCGACATTTACAACAGCAGCAAAGTGGCAGGCCAGCAGCTGAATCGCGGCGTGTAAATATTTCTTCTTTAGAATGAAAATTTCCCTCCTATTTTCTAGAATACCACTAGAGTTTGTTCGCTCCCATAAGTCAGTTGGCGGCTCATAAGGGGAAGTTGGGGGAGGTAATTCAGGAGGGAGAGGCTGATACCACAGCCCGAGTTGGGTGAGTCCTTTCAATACTCAGAAAATGCATTTCATGCTCCTCATCAGCCTACTGTCCTCCCCTCCGTGCAATACAGCACTCACCAATTATCAACAGCCTCCCCTATCTTGCGTCAAAAACTGAGAATGGACTCAACCAAATAAACACGGTCCTACTGCGCACTGTCATGCTGGGCTGAGAGACCTCGAATGAGATTGCTAACGGGGCTGGTCAGTCACTGACCACCACTGTGAGCGCTAGCATCGTGTGTTGCGCGAAGTTCAAAAAACAATTTTTTTTTAAAATCATGATCTCTCGCGGAACCCCTTGTGACCTCTCACGTTGTCCTGGGGTTCCACGGAACCCCTGTTGAGAAACCCTGGTCTATGCCACTCATGCAATCTCATCTGCTCCAAGTGAAACAGCCTCAGCTTCTTTGGTCCATCAGGGAGCATGCTAGATGATGCCACAATTATATGTAGCATCAGAAAATCTAGTGCAAGAGTGAAATTGTGTCAGTGATATGTCGTTCAGATGCATATAAACATCTAGTGAACAGCACAGGCCTCAGATAATGACAACTTAGTTGACTGGAATATAAAGGAGTTGGCTTTAAATGTTCTAAGCCCCCTGAGTTAACTGGAGCAGTGAAATAGAGTGCAGGTTTTTCAAATGGGTGTCTGAGAAATGAGTCTTGCTGAATAGGAGAGTGGTGTGAAGACCAGGGCCCTGGTGAGTTGAAGAGAGCATGACAGATATTACCTGTCAACCAGACGGCAAACCATTGGTCTTTCAGACTGCGGATTATCAGAGTTTTATGTATTCAGCAATCTGACTCAATAGGTTATGTTTGTTGTCAATTTACTGAAGCCTCAGTTCCATTGTGCCCGTTCACTCACCAGGATCTTGGTTCTCATAGTCCTTTCAAATTACCTGGGGATTCATCAACATCGAAGTCCTGATTGGTTCAAGCTGACAGGAAAGCACCAATAACTTAAATAACTACGTATTACAACAGTGGTGTGCAGGAGAGCACCTTTGAATGCACAACACTTTGAACCTTGAAGTGGATTTGCTACAGCAGCAGAAGACCTCTCCTGTACCCACTTTAATAAAGTGGGCATTGTGTGTACGTCCTTGATGTCTGCATAACAGCAAATTTCACGACATACGTCACCAATATTAAACCTGATTCCGATTCTGATTTTGATGACAGGTTGGCTGTTGCTGGTAATGCATTAGGCAGTTTTAACTACCTGTTGTAGAGCTCTCCCATCTGCCGCAGGGCAGTTTCTGTACCACACAGCAATACAGCATGTTTGGATGCTCTCAACTGTGCATCTGCAAAAGGTTGTGAGTGTTGCTGTGCATAGTCCAGCTCTCAACAACCTCCTCATAAAGTAGAGGCATTAATAAGCTTTCCTGACTGTGTAGGATGTGTACTGGGGCCATGAGAGTTTGTGCTAGATGTGCACTTCCAGGAATTTGAAACTGCTGGCAACTTCCTCTGCCATGCAGAAGATATGAAGAGGGATTTGAATGGTGTAAGTTTTCCTGAAGTCAATAACCGTCTTCTTTGCCTTGTTGAGAGTCTTTTGGTCTGCTTAACCACTTTCTGGGATACTTCAAACCTTTCTGCTATTTTCACAATCAAATTTAGGCTTCAGTTCTTTATTTCTTCACTGCCAAGCAAGTATAATAATTGGCAGATGCTAAATCTACAGTAATACAAAGTCATATTTCAAGAAAGCAAGAGTGCACCATTTTGATAATTCTGTCACTGCAGACAAGATTTTAGCAGTAAAGCGTTCATTCAGATTATTATTATTATCCTTAAAAAAGGGGTGATCATTCTGTGTAGACTTGTTGCAAACCAGATCAGATTTGTGGTTTGTGCATGAATCCATTAAATCAACTTAGAGAAAAAAGTACAAGTCAGCTGTAACAAACTAACAGATATTGGTTATTATTCTGACACTAAATAACTGATTACAATGTTTGTTGTGCAGAATATGAATTCCTGTTATACTGATAAACAAATCTGTACAACTTTGTGATGACTGGCAATGAATTTCAGTTCACAATCCATAACTGATTTTGTTACATCAGTTTTACTTCTTTCATTGCTCTTGACAAATTCTACCTTTTTAATTGTAAACTTCCAGAACTATCTCAATATCTAGACTTTGTCTTCACCATTGAATATTGAGACATCATGTAAGTCACGTAAACCCAACACATTAAAGATGAACATTTTTATCGACACTGACACATTCGTAGAACATTGGCCACACCATGTGTTAATTAAATAAATGTTTCAAGTCAGAATTCACTTCAGGAATTCACAGAGGTACCATCAGTATCATAAAACATGGATGGGATAATCAATTGTGAAGTTTTTGCCACTTGTGACACAATATTCATAGCTAATGGATTTGAACTTATTCTCATGGCTGGAGACTGGCTGACTAATGAAATAATTTGCAGTTCAAAGAGTTAAAAGCCAAAGGAAAATTGTTATTTAAGTATAGCAAGAAGAAAGCTGATGAGAAGTTTGTTAAATTTGCTGGTTTACTAGGAGTTATATTTCTCCTAAAATAAGTTATTCCTTTCTCTCTACTCCCATGAATTCCATGTTATTTCCCATGAAGCAGTATGACTATTAGAAGATTCTGTACAAGTTACATACTGCTGTCTTGGCTGTTGGTCGTAACATGAAAATTAAATTGGGATGAGCCACTGTGGAAACTAGTAATATGAAAAAAAGAACTGAGTAGTGTTAAATAACATTTGCTTCCAACTGTACTCTGAGCATCTCTTTCAATGAGGCAGCAGAAGAGCAAGCAGGAGCAGCAACAAAGGTATTGTCAATCTCTGAAGCTATAGCACAGAAGTACATGTATACTAAACAGTAAATTGCAAACATAAGAAATGTGAAATAAACCAGTTCTTCTTTGTAGGGTCGCACAAACTGGCAATCCAAATGACTTTTGAGAGTCAGTCACATAAACCAGGTTTAAATTCAACCACTTATGTATAGTCAGATACTGACATTTTCAGTCATATACATGAAAGCAGAAGTGCTGAATTTTATTAACAGTCTGTACAAGATTGCTGCCAAAACGTAAATCAATAATGAGTTTCTTATTTAGAATGCTTGTGGTTTGTGGTTTCATGAATATGACAGCATAATTTGCTTTAAATAATTTTTTTGCCTTTATTGGCATAGAAACAGCCTGAATCTATAAGGAGACAACATCTCATCATAAAATGCCGCTGACCTGAAATATTAACTCTGTTTTCCCTGTCACAGCAGACACCCAAGAGACTGAGCGATTTCAGTACTTCCTGCATCTGCAGTTTTTTTTTAAATCTCATCATACTCCACTTTCATTTGTTCTTTTTGTCTGCTTGACTCTGATCAGAAATATAGCACCCTCAATTTTAAGTTCTGTAATCAAGCCACTGATCTTTCAAAAGTTTCAGTCTACCAGGATTGATGTGCACTGTACATGCTCCCATAGCCATCAAGCCCTGATCCTGTCAACATACAGCTTTTAGTTTAGAACATGGCATAGTGTAACAAACATCAGCCAAGGTTCCAGATTAGCTAATCCTGTTGCCTACTGTGTATTCCTCACCTATTCATGTGCCTGACTAAATGGCTCTTCAAAAATCCTGTTTTATCTGCTTCCATGATCTTCCTTGGCAACACTTTCCAGGAGCCATTCAGTCTCCACGTTATAAAACTTGCCTCGCTCGTAAATGAGGGGAGTATGAGGGGAAACTTCTTCACTCAGAGGGTGGTGAGAGTGTGGAATGAGCTGCCAGTGCAAATGGTACACGGGAGCTTGATTTCAAAGTTTCAGAGAAGTTTGGATAGGTACATGGATAGTAGGGTTATGGAGGGCTATGGTCCTGGTGCAAGTCGGTGGGAATAGGAAGTTTCAATGGCTTGGCAGGGACTGGATGGGCCAAAAGGGCCATCTATGCTGTACTTTTCTATGACTCTATGTTCCACCTTCACCTTAAACCTATACGCTTGACTATTTGACGTTTCCACCTTGGAAAAAATGATTATGACTATGTCCTGTATCTATGGCTCTCATAATTTTGTGTACTTCTGTCAGCTCTCCCCTCAGACCCATTGTTCCAGAGAAAATAATCCAAGTTTGTCTAACCTCTCCTTATAACTAATACTCTCCAATTCAAGCAATATCTTCTGCACCTTCTCTGCACCTTTCCTTCCATGTGGGAACCAGAAATGTGGTTTCTGACAAAACTCCAAATAGGGCCTGACTAAACTATCGAGAGACAGGAGACTGGAGTTATTGGAATCCGGAGCAACATACAAAGCAGTTGAAGAACTCATCTGGTCAGGCAAACCGTTGGGTAGAAATAAACAAAGTTTTAGGTCAAGACCTTTCATTTGGACTGAAAGCAAGGGGAGCGAGAGCCCATTAAGAAAAGGTGGGGGACATCTGGCGGGCAATAGATGGATCTGGGAGAGGGGTGATAGGAAGATGAGGGAGAGGGGAAAGCGAGAATGATGATGAAATGAAGTAGAAGTAATGAAGGGCTGAAGATGATGGAATCTGATCGGAGGGAAAGATGGAGCATAGATTAAAGGATGGAGGAAGGAAAGGAAACCAGTGGGAGGACGTGGGTGATTGTACAAGTTTTAAGTGCTTTATATGAGCTTAGCTAACTAAAACCAAACACATTATCCCATCAGAGCTGATGTAAAGGCAGAGCCAAAAACTGGGGCATTTACTTGGGCTGGGAATTACCCTCAAATCCTATCTGGATAAAATGCACAGAGGATGTGACCAGTTGGAAAAATATCTTTGTCCATTGCAAGTCTGCTCCATGGAAATTCCAAAAGATTAAATTGGTGTCAATACATAGAAGAACCCAATTGACTAGAACCTAATGAACAGGCTTAATGGTGCCAGGGCCCGCAATGTTTCTGAAAGTGTCCACAATATCCTGAAATGGAAGATGAGCAGGCAGAGGTCGGGGTACATATTGGTACCAATGACATAGGTAGAAGCAGGAAGGAAATCCTAAAAAAAAGAATACGCAGAGTTGAGAAGGAAGCAGAGCCTCAAAGGTAATTGAGGAAGAAGTTGAGAAACAGGCCTTCAGAAGTTAGTAATCTTGGAATTTTTGCCTGTGCCTTGCAACAGTGAGGATATGAATAGAATGATGTGGCAGATATATACATGGCTGAAGAATTGAGCAGGGGGCAGGGGTTCAAATTTCTGGATAATTGGGACATCTACTGGGGTAGATTGCACTTGAATCTGAGGGGGAACCAATATTCTTGTGGGCAATATTCTTGTTGAGCGTGGTGTAAACTAATATGGCAGGGGAATGGGAACCAGTATAATAGAGCTGGGGATGAGCCAGAAGGCTTACAAGTTGATGATAGGTGTTACATAAATGTAAGGACAAGCCAATGATTGGGTACAAATGCAGACAGAACAAAGAGTTATTTGTACCACAGAGGCAAAATTCAAACTGGCAAAGAATGCAGGACTGAAGGTGCTGTACTTAAATGCGCATAGCATTCGGAATAAGCTGGATGAATTTATGGCGCAATTAGAGATTGGTCAGTTTGACGTTGTGAACATTACTGAGTTGTGGCCGAAAGAAGGCCATAGTTGGGAGCTTAACATCAAATGATATACTTTGTATCTAAAGGACAGGCAGGAAGGAATAGGCAGTGGTGTGGCTCTGTTGGTAAGAGATGGAATTATATCTTTAGAAAGAGGTGATATAGGGTCAGAGACTGTTGAATCTTTGTGAGTGAGATTACAAAACCGCAAGGGTAAAAAAAATTATGGAATCATATATAGGCCTCTAAATAGTAGCTAAGATGTGGGGTTGAGATTGCAAAGGGCCTGTGATAAGAGTAATGTCACAATTGTAATGGGGGACTCAATATGCAAGGGGATTGGGAAAATTAGGTTGGTGTCAGATCACAAGAGAGTAAATTTGTTGAATGCTTACAAGATGGCTTTTCAGAGCACTTGTGCTTGAGCCTACTTGAGGAAAGGCCATCTTAGATTGGGTGTTGTGTAATAAAACAGATCTTTTTAGAAAGCTTAATGTAAAGGAACTCTTACAAGGCAGTGATCATAATATGATTGAATTCGTACTGCAATTTGAGTGGGAGAAGCATAATTCACATGTATCAGTATCACAATGGAATAAGGGGAATTATAGCGGTCTAAGAGATGAGCTTGCCCAGGTAGATTGGAGGAGGATACTGGTGGGGATGACAGCAGAGCAGAGATGACTGAAGTTTCTGGGAAAAGTTTACAAGGTGCAGGATAGATATGTTCCACAGAAGAAGTCCTCAAATGGCAGTGATAGACAACCATGGCTGACAAGCGAAGTTAAGGACTGCATAAAAGCCAAGGGAAGGGCATTTACAGTAGCAAGAGAGGGTGGGAAGTTGGATGATTGGGAAGCTTTTAAAATCCAACAAAAAACAAAAAAAAAAAGCTGTAAGTGTCAGGGTTCTGGGGCAGGGATGCAATCACAGACCAAGTACTGTGCACACTGTGCTAGTTATTGAGTAACGAATACAGAGGGGCAACAAAGTTGCACATTCAGGCAGAGATGAAAAATCCAGAGAAGTCCAAAAATCAGAACTGGGAAATAGGCAGAGTCAAAAACCAGAACAATCAAGATAAACAGGCCGGGTCGATACTCAGAAGGACAGAGTTTAGATGTGAATGCTGGAAAGGCTCAGGAAAACTCACCAGCGCTACCTGGCAAAACACAGGTGGAAACACAGGACTGAAATACACTGAGCAATAAACAGAGAGGCAGATGATAGGTGGAGTACAGTGAGACACAGGTGGCAGCAATACAGGTAGTAATGAGAAACAGGTGAGGGGCTGAGTAATCAGTGATACAGAGGCCAGAGCAGAGCAGCGGCGGGGACAGGATCACTTGGGGCATGAAAACAAAAGAGCACATGGCAATGCAAAAACACTGAATGACGGCTGGGGATTCACACAAAAAGACAGAGTTCAACTGGAGGTACTGACAATAAGAAGGGAAAAGATGAAATCTGAGGGCAAACTAGCCAATAATATAAAGCAGGATACCAAGAAGTGTTTCAGTTATATAAAGAGTAAAAAGGAGTTGAGAGTTGATGTTGGACCACTGGAAAATGATGCTGGTTAGGTAGTAATGGAGGACAAAGAAATGGCAGATGAACTTAATGAGTACTTTGCATCAGTCTTCACTACAGGAAAGATGCTGGCAGGGATAGCAGAATGGCTGACAGGTAGGAGGCAGTGAATGGGAATAATTGGGAATTTTCTGGTTGGCTGCCAGTGATTAGTGGTGTTCCTCAGGAGTCAGTATTGGGACCACTACTTTTCACATTGTTTGTCAGTGATTTTGATAGTGGAATTGATGGCTTTGTGGCAAAGTTTGCAGATGATATGAAGATAGGTGGAGGGGTAGGTAGTGCTGAGGAAGCAATGTGATTACAGCAGGACTTAGACAAATTGGAAGAATGGGCAAAAATGTGGCAGATGGAATACAGTGTCTGGAAATGTATGATAATGCATTTTGGTAAAAGGAACAATAGTGCAGACTGTTATCTAAATGTGGAGAAGGCTCAAACATCAGAGGTGCAGAGGGACATAGGAGTCCTTGTGCAAGATTCCCAGAAGGTTAATTTACAGGTTGAGTCTGTGGTAAGGAAGGAAAGTGCAATGTTGGTATTCATTTCAAGGGGAATAGAATATAAAAACAAGGAGATAATGCTGAGGCTTGATAAGTCACTAGTCAGGCTGCACTTGGAGTATTGTCAACAGTTTTGGGCCCCATATCTCAGGAAGGATGAGTTGTCATTAGAGAGAGTCCAGAGGAGGCTCACGAGGATAATTCTGGGAATGAAAGGGTTAGCATATGAGGGACATTTGGCAACTTTAGGTCTGTGCTCACTGGAATTTAGAAGAATCTGTGGGGATCTCATTGAAACCTTCTGAATGTTGAAAGGACTAGATGAAGTGGATATGGAGAGGATATTTCCTATAGTGGGGGTATCCAGAACCAGAAGCAACAGCCTCAAAATTGAGGGATGACCTTTCAGAACAGAGGTAAAGAGAATTTTTTTTAGCCAGGAAGCAGAGAATCTGTGGAATGTTCTGCCAGAGACTGCGGTGGAAGCCAAGTCCGTGAGTATGTTTAAAGTGGAAGTTGATAGCTTCCTGATTGGCCAAGACATCAAAGATACGGCGAGAAGGCAGGTGTATGGGTTGAGTGGGATCCTGAATCAGCCATGATGGAGTAGTGGAGCAGACTTGATGGGCTGAATGGCCTGATTCTGCTCCTATGTCTTATGGTCTTAGGGTCTAACAACTTACCTTTGTACATATGGATAGTGGGAGTAGTTTGTAAATTGCTGATTTTCTTCCTTACCCCTCCTCAAACTTGCAGTTTTCTAATACCAGTCTCTCTGCAGGAAATTTTATCCATGAGACACTCCTGAGGGAAGCCACATGTAATCTCAGTAAAGTTATGTGGAGATGGATCCAAATAGCGATAGAGAAATAACATAGTCATCGGATCACTGAAGGATGCTAAGTTCACAAATATATGTTGCAGGAGAGAATCAAATTTCATCAAAACCAGTGTTTCACTTTTGATGTTAGCTTCAGTATTATCAGTTCAACATTCACAAGGCAGGAAGCTGAACCAGTCAGGGGGACACCCTATTACCTCACCTCCTCACCAGACGGTCTGTGGTGGCCCCAGAATGGAAAATCATATGTGCGGAATGTAGTTCATTAGACCCTGTGGAGATAAGTGATCCTGCAGCAACAGATTAAGTTAAATCTTTGGAGTCTGGCCTCATCTAATTATTAATGAGGATAGATAATTAAGCTCCTTGGAGAAACTGTGGTAGTGTGACATAAAAAACCCCAAATAAAAATGGAATTACTGGGACTGTAAAAGATGTAATGGAGGGAAACATAATTTGCTCCTGAAAATTGTCGCTGGTCTAGGCAAACAGTGGGAAAATCAAGGAGTAGGGAAGTGAGGAATGTTGATGGGAGTGTGAACAAGAATGGATTGCATGGAAAAACAGTGGGGAGTGGGACTAATGTGATTAGTCTGAGAACTTGCATTAACTTGATGGGCCACATAGTCTCCAACATGTTTAAAAAAGTGTAATAATTTTAGCTCAGGTTCAACTGTTTTCACGGTAGTAAGAAAAATCAGCAACCATTGTTCTACAAAATACATAACATGTTTCTCTAATTTAAAGTTTACTCTACGGGTGAATAAGTTGCTATTTTGTCTACATTCAGTCTGAATATATTGTTTGCAGGTACCAGCTAGAATGTACTTATGCAGCTGATTTTTAATTCATTGCATATGATAGTTTACCTAGAATGTTGCTAAGTTGGCCTCACAGTTATCCCTGCAAGCATTGAAAGCGTACGCATGATCAAATAGTCAATACAAACTACCAATATCAAAAAATACAGTTTTGAGTAATAAAATGTATTCCAGGTTTCCGCCGCCATTCAAAGGTAGAGCGTTCCTATGAAACAGTTTGTAAGCCGGAATGTCGTAAAGTGAAGAAGCAATTACCATTTATTTATATGGGAAAAATTTGTGAGCGTCCGCAGACCCAAAAATAACCTACCAAGTCATGCCAAATAACACATTAAACCTAAAATAACAGTAACATATAGTAAAAGCAGGAATGATATGATAAATACACAGCCTATATAAAGTAGAAATATTTTTCCACAATAACTACCTGCACTGTTCTCTGTAGTGAAAATCTCACACAAGCGCTCTCGGCAGAAACACGGCACAAGCGCTCTCCAGTCACCTTTAAGCTATGAAGCTGCAAAATCATACCAAATAACACGTAAAAATACACAGCCAATATAAAGTAGAAATAATGTATGTACAGTGTAGTATCACTTACGGGAATCGGGAAGACATCGAGCACACTGATGATGGTGTGTTACGCTGAGTTGTCGGAGGTTGGGGTGGTACCATGGCCCCCACCCTCCGAGCAGCGAACCGATACCGATCCGCGAAGCATGCAGGAGTCCAGTGGTGCCCGGGACGCACCCAACACATCTTTAAGAAAAAAGCCGAAATAAACAAGCTAATTAATTAGGTGCCGCCTGGCACGAAATTGTCAGCCCAGATCAGTGGCGGCGCAGTCGGCAATCACCTCTTATCTGGGCCGACACTTATGTGCTGGGCGGCACCTAATTAATTAGCTTGTTTATTTAGGCTTTTTTTCTTAAAGATGTGCTGGGTGCCTCCCGGCTACTGCTGCATTCTCCATGGATCAGTATCTGTCTGCGGCCCGGGGTTTGGGGTGGTGGGACAATGGGGTGTCATCTCGTCTGTTTCCATGAGGGTAGGCAGGTCATCTTCTCCTATGACGGCCTGCCTCGATATCGAAGGTCAAGGTTCGTTGTCTGCCGTGGCTGATGTGGAAGGCTTGCTTGACTGCTTAGCCTCGCGCATTTTTTGATCATACAGTTCTTTGTAAGCACTCAAATCATCCTGCAAATATGCCCTAAACCGGCATACCCTTTCAAAATTAAAGTCGTACTTTATCATTGCAGCGAAAATCTCACATACTTGCCTCACGTTCAATTCCTGGATGACTTCACTTTCGGTCCGTTCGCTACTGCATTGGGTTTTGATTGTTATCCTTTCCTCTTCCAATTGCATCAGCCCTTCATCTATCAGTTCTTGATCATGGGATACCAAAACCTCTTCAACATCATCTTCGTCAACTTCCACAAGCCAAACTCACTTTGTCCTTACTTCTTCCACCACGATCAAAACGCTTAATTATGTCTAGTTTTACGCTAAGAGTAACACCCTTACGAGCTCTTTTAGGCTTTTCCGATACCTTAGAACTCATCTTGCTAACGGCTGCTCACAGGCACGTGTTTAAGCAATGCCGGCGAGAATGCCGTTCCGAATCCGGGGGAGAGCGGCTGCTCGGGGCACGTGCTGCCTTTTTATCGCACACTGCTTTTTTTCATAACAGTGAAAACAACTTCTGTTAGCGAGAACAGGTAACTAATGTAAGTCTTTCGTAACAGTGAGATTTTGTAAAGCGAACGTTCGAAAATCGGGGGACACCTGTATATTTAATGCACCAAAAATACACTCAGTGGTCACTTTATTAGGTACACCTGCAAGCATCTTACATGTGGCTTCCTTTAGCACCATCTCATGGATAAAAGCTCCTGCGGAGGCACAGGTATTAGAAAACTGCAAGTTTTAGGAGGGGTAAGTAAGAAAATCAACAATTTACGAACTAATCTCACTATCCATATGCCCAAAGGTAAGCTGTTAGACCATAAGACCATTAGACATAAGAGCAGAATCAGACGATTCAGCCCATTGAGTTTGCTCCACAATTCCAGTTACTCATATAACCAAACAGTGGCGTGCCAAAGTGCATCTCTGAACCCATGAGTTGAAAATTGAAGTGAATGAGCTACAGCAGCAGAAGATCATGAACATACACTCGGTAGTCACACTGAGTGTATATTTCAATAGTAACATTTATTATGTTCAGTACACCTACTGCTAAAATGATGATGGTCAGACCTAATCTCATGTTCATAGATATGAGTTTTAAACCATAGTTTATTCTATCCTGCTGAGAAATTTGGATTGGCAGGTTGGATTTGGAATTGTTGAAATAAGATAAAATCTGCACTTCTGTCACATTGCCCAGTCAAGAACTACAGGAAAGTTTTGAAAACTTGTCATTTACAATTGCTAGTTATGTAGCAGCAAAAGAAGCTCTTAATAACATGATGTAGTTCACAAGGCATTTGTGTTCTGTCAAGCAAGGTTTATCTTTTCCTTCATAAGTCATTGTGTGTTATGTGTACTACTGTGCTTTACACCATGGTTTCTGTATACATTATATGCTTATATACATTATATACATGTATATAGTTAAATGACAATAAACTTGACCTGAAATAAACAATTAATACTGAGGCACTATCCATAATGCAATTCTTGAAGGATACACACCAAAGAAATGGATGTCAAGCTATCTGGTACTTGGAATAGCAAAATCATTGTTATTTTGGGGAGTGGAGGTTACTATTATGAATAGGATCAGAAGGAAAAATGACCAACATCTTCAAGATGGAATTACGGAGAGTGATGGATTATCTTTCATTTATGTGCATTGATTTTTGCCTCACAAGTTTCAAGAAGACATCAGTATAATCAAAGCTGAAGCAATTTCATCATTGAATATTCCCTTTGCCAATCTAGACATTCATTCCATTCAACCACTGGTGCAGTGTAGCTGTATGTGTTTTATATACAAAGTGCACTGAACTTATTCACCAGCTACAATGACACCACTTCCCAAATCTGTGACCACATCTATCAGAAGGTTAAGGCAGTGTGGGTTTGGTAATGCTACTGCCAGTAATTTCTTCTTCAAGTTGCACACGGTTCCAAACTGAAAATTTGCTGTTCTCCTTTCACCATCACTGGTCAAATCTTGAAGCTTCTTAGTTAATAACATTGTAAAAGCACATTAATTACAGGGACTGTATCTTTTCAAAAAAGTCACCTACTAATCAAACAATTTAATTTCATTTTCCATCTTAATTAAGTTATGTAATCATATAGCTTTAATTACTCATAACCCATCTGACTGACAACCAAGTGTTTACCAACTCTTTTCCACCAGGGGGGAGTGGATAGATGTGAGAATGATGGTTGTGAGAGGGGACATGAAAGTAGAATCCAAAAGACATATCTACTTCCAATACAACACCACCTCTACTCTGACTTACACAGTGACACTACAGACTTACTCACTTTCTGAGCCTCAGCTCTCCTGAGAAGGTTGCTATAATTTGTAAACTGCTTTGATCTAATTGGAACTTGCAAAGTTGGAGATAGCGTCCTGACATATTGCCAGTTTTACTGCACTTAAATGCTACAAGCTTATTAATCTACACACTTTCAAGAATTAAGAATATATCTGATAATTTTTTGATATAAGAATAACTTTTCATACACCCTGCAATTATTTTTGAAAATGTTACACTTGAGTTGCTATTTAACTGAACAAATAGTACAAGTAGTTCAGGTCAAAATTGTGTTGGGATATCCAAGGAGGCCTTTAGATTGACACTGAAATAGGAAAGGCATAGAAAGATATGATCCTAAAGTAAGCAACTAGGATTAATGCGGTGGCAGAAAAGTCGCCATTTGTGTGATAGGCCAAAGGGCCTGCTTCTGTGCTATGTGATTCTGAAGCTATAAGTTTCTTAGTCCTTATCTTAATAGACTGCAAATTAGGCTGGCAATTTAACGTGAGTGGCAACTTACACTGCTATCACGCACAACACCTAACTTCTGCTATGGTATGCCAAGGCACTATTAACTCCTGAGTTAATTTTAATTTTAACTCCTGAGAATTTTATGCTTGGAAATGAGAAGTGTGGGTAGGGAAGGACCAGTGGGTGCCAAAGGAGTCCTTCTTTTCCCACGAAGCAGTAAATTCGAAAATACAGTTAAGCAACTCAACATTTGGCCTGTTTCCAGCTGTAGATCATCTTTCCATTGTCTGCATCTTGTGGCAAAGCCACATGGTTTCTGCACCTCAGCCCACCAGTTAAATTACAGCTTGGACCAAATGAGTAATGGGACCATAAAATGCATTTTTAAAGAATGCAATGGTTGTAGCCAAGAGTCATTGCTGTCTTCTCAGAGGAACTGATTGAACTATTATCAGCAGCATCAGTAAAGCACATGTAGGAAGTTACCTAACACATTTTAACTGTCTTTTCCCACAACATCAGCATCGCATTTCCACCAGATGAACACTTTTACCATCTCCCTGACCTGACGTACATTTTTTTTGGCATAAACTAAACTGATACTTACAAGATGTGTTAAATTAACGTTAATATAAACAGCCCAGTACTGATGAGAGAATGTACGGAAGATTGAAAATAACATCTGTTAGTTTTCAGGCACTTACAATTTATCTAAGACTTAGTGAAATACTTCCTATAGATTTTGTTGCGAGATATGTGCCCATTAGTTGATTTTGTTTTGATTGGCTCGTCATGATATAAATTGTTTTCAGTCTGAATGATAATATTATTGAGCAGTTTCTAAAACTTCTAAGTTTAATAAATTGCAAAAGGGTTTGTGAAAGGAAAATTGGGAGAGCTAAATATACTTTGGACATTAATAATTTTGTTTATATATGTTAAACCTCTCTCTACTTGTATGAAAACTTAAAATATTTTAATAATTAGATGCACACTAAAAGCATTAAGTGTAGACAAGTGTGAGGTGTTGCACTTTGCACTGTAGATTTTACATAGCGAACGGTAGGGCACTGAGGAGTGCAGTAGAACAGAGACATCTGGGAATACAGGTCCATAATTTCTTGAAAGTAGTGCCACAGGTAGATAGAGTCATAAAGAAAGCTTTTGGCACATCAGTGATCATAAAACAATGTAGTGAGTACAGGGGTTGGGGTGTTCTGTTGAAATTGTATAAGATGTTGGTGTGGCCTAATTTGGAGTATTGTCTCCAGCTTTGATGACCTACCTACAGAAAAGATATAAGTAAGATTGAAAGAGTGCGCAGAAAGTTTATCAAGATGTTGCCGGACTTGAGGATCTGAGTTATAGGAAGGTTGAATAGGTTAGGACTTTATTTATAAGAACATAGAAGATTGAGGGAAGATTTTGAGAGTAAGAGTTCGGCACGGACTGGAAGGGCCAAGATGGCTTGTTTCCATGCTGTAATTGTTATATGGTTATGTACAAAATTATGAGGAGCATAGATAGGGTAAATGCAAGCAGGCTTTTTCCACTGAGGTTGGATGAAACTGCAACTAGAGCTCATGGGCTAAGGTTGAAAGGTAAAATGTTTAAGGGAAATATGAGGGGAAACTTCTTTACTCAGAGAGTGGTGAGAGTGTGGAATGAGCTGCCTGCAAAAGTGGTAAATGCAGGTTTGAATTCTGTATAAAAGAGACATTTGGATAGGTATATGGACGGGAGGGGTATGGTGGGTTATGGTCTGGGTGCAGGCGATGAGATGAGGCAGATTAATGGTTCAGCACAGACTAGATGGGCTGAAGAGCTTGTTTCTGTGCTATCATGTTCCATGACTCTATGAATGTGGAACAATTATCTGAGAAATTTGTGCAAAGATTTGCTTTGCATTCTTCATCTAAAAGGAAGTGTATATGTAATAAATGTAATAATAGAATTTGGCAAGTAGGTTAACTCTTCAAATGTTATGAAATTCAGCACTTCCAATATAATAGATAGTTTTATCAGTGATCTTCTGTATTGTTTTCACATTAATATCAACATCTGCATCCTCTTCTGTTTGTTTTTGAAGTTGAGATGACTTTTCTGGTAAAAATGTGATTAGTTTTTGCCCGAGTTTTGGACGTGCAACAACTTTGATTGCGATATTTGTGTCAGTACTGTGCAGAAATGTAACTACCACCGAATTGATAAGCATGCCCCTATATCCATTTGGGATAAAACATACTTAAAGATGTTATTTTGGGAAATTGGTTCCTCAAATTATCTTGTTTGTTCAATCAGGATAACACAGAGACCTCAGGAATGAACGTGAAGCAGTGATATTTGAAAAGGATTCCTGCCTGTATCTTAGTCACCTTGGGCTTTTTGTGTATATTTTTTTGGAACCTTATTAAAGTTGTTTTGAGTTAATTAAGCCTTTGATGCTAAGGGTACCAGAGAGTGACATTTGGTTGTAGTTGTTTTTGTCATTTCACTGATCAGGAGTACTGGAAAATGCTGGACTGTTTTGGGAATACTGTACCAAGAGGAACAGCATAGGCTGATTAAAGAAGATCAAAGGAGGAGTGTTTTCTTTCTCCACATCAAAAATGTAGAAATTTGTCCTTTATTTTTTCAGGAAGCACACAAAGTGTATATTTGTGATGTATTAGGGATCAAACTTTGGTCCTAAAAGTGATGAAAGGGTAAAAATCTTGCTGCTCCCCCCTCACCCTGTGATGCATAACGTATGAGAAATAGTGAATAAAGAGAAACGTGAAGTGGCAGTGTAGAAGGAAACCAAAGGACTCAGAGGAAACCCTTACACTCATGGGCAGGACTTACAAAGCTTTTACAGACAGCATCACAATTGAACTCTGAACTCCGACACCATGAGCTATGCTACAGTGGCGCGCCACTTTCAAAGTTTCAAAGTTCAGGAACTTTGAAATACAAGACAAAAACTTCTGGTATAAGTCCCTAAAAAATTAGCATGAAGTTGCAAGTGTTGCAATAGATCAAATAACATGTAGCAATCCCTGCTTTCTATGAGAGAGACAGGAAAAAAAGCAGAAATGTGAATGTGTATTTTATTCTTAATTGCTGCGCTGGGTAGCGAAGGCAGCAATTCAAGGAAAAGCTGGAGGAAGAAACCAGCCCTCATACCCTACATTATGCGCAGAGGAGAAATGAAAAGCTTTGTACATTCTTGTCTTTCTCAGTATATTATTGTAAGATTTGTCATACTGTGACCATGACCTAGGACAATAATATTGAAGTTTGTCAATCTCAGTGATTTGTCTCTAGAGTGGTGGACATGGTATTTTAGAATACTTTATTCTTCTGCTGGTTGTAAAGACAGCTTTTCCTCTTCTCATTGACTGCATATAAAAGAATCTCCAGCAACCTTTTAGACAAACGGGTTTTCCTGTGATATTTTGATAGTTCTTTTTATTGAAGTTCAGTTGTAAAAGCTTTGAGTTAAGAGGTACAGTCATTTTAAATTGTTCTGGAAAAGGGTAGATTCAACAGTGTGAATGGAACGCTTCTTTATATGGTTTAAAGAAGATTTTGGAGTTGGAGTTACCAGAGCCTGAATTTGTTAGTACCTGCAAACTCCCAAAAGCCACTCAAAGTTAAACTAGGTCAAACCCCTAAAACTGTTGAGCGGTGCCAGGAGAAATCAATTGATGATTAATAATAGAACAGCATATGTAATTTAATAGCCATAATTGGAATTTGTATTTCTGAGGATGGGTACAAACTTACAGTTAAAATTTGATCAGGTGATTAATTTTACAGAAGATTTACTGGGGTAGAATGGAGGAGAAATAGCAAAGCATAATGTTGCTGACTTAAACTAGCTCATGATCAAATTGCTGAAAAATTCTCTTTTTCATGTTTACTTTACAAAATGATTCAGTTAATATTTGTACACATACTCTTATAATATTGATAAACTTCCAAAGACAAGATTGATGTAATATAAATGAATAAATTTTCATAATGATTACAATTTTCAATGGTTCCTTCCAGAAATTGAAATGAATGGCACATTACAGTGCTGTCACAATATCTTGATTTAAAGATGTTTTATAATTGATTGGCAATCTTTAATGTCACGTTACGTTAATTTAAATTTGCCAATATTACTTGATTTCATTGAACTCTTTCATATTGTATTAATGTAATGATGTACCATGTAATGACACCACCAATATTTCTCGGAAATTCAGTAATCTTGAATTTTTGTTTTAAATTGAAGCCAAAATGCTTGAAATTCACAAAAACATTTGATAAATGTTGTTAGTTGCACATGATTTTTCTATAGTTTTTGATAGTCTTTTGCTTGCCATTTTCTTTTTAATGTTGCCCCCACCCTTTTCATTTTCTTTGAAAATTTTTGAAGTTGTCATATCTTTTGAAGTATCCGTCTACTACTTGCAGCTTTTCACTTTGCAGCTGTTACAAGGAAAAGTGATCTCCAAGTATGAACAGTGGCGACGGGCAGGAAAGGGCAGTGGTCAGATGGATAGTGATGATGTCGAGTTCAGTGGAGACTGTGATGATGAGGATGGCTGCGTTGGCTCAGGAAATGGAGCAGTAAGAACAGCTTTCAAATCCTCTGAACGTGAGTCTTGAATGATGACAAACTTTTCTTTAGCAAAATCAATGCCGTTTAAAAATAAGTTTGCAGGAATACTCCTATGAATTGTTCACACTTTTATCTTCTAAGGTATCAAAAATGATTTACAGTGAAGTACTAATTTTTAAATCAATGTGATTTGTACAGGTGGTTTTAACAAATGTTAGCTGATTTTTAAAGGGAGTTTCATAATCATGGTTATGAAAATTGCAAATAACAAGCTATTTCTGAACATTATTTTGGTTCATGAACCTACCTAAAGCGGTAACTAAATGATTTCTTACCTGTCTTTTGTATGCATTGCAGTCCAATTTTAATGAAAAAAATTATTCGAAAACTGGACCTCATGTAGGTTTTTTATGAAGTCTAAGTTATTTTTTTCTCTGGCCTTCTTTGCATCCAGTAGCACTGAGTAGTCCCAGACATATCTCTGGCTGACCACTGACTTTCCCGACTCCTGAATTCTTTCCCCCCACTGACTCTGATTCAATATCCTTGGCAAGAATGCTTAACCCAGTGAGCAGCTCTGAAATCAAACCCATCCCTACATCCTTTGACTCTTCTGCAGAGTGAAAAACAGGCTGTAATTAAGCCTTGAGTAGTCATTTCTGAGGTCTGACCCACAGAATAACTTGATGGCCTAATGACAGCTTGCTAATGGTGAGAGACATTTAGACCATTCCAAATAGATTTATGTAATTCAGAAAAAGATAAAGAAAACATGTGTAATTAAAAATTAGTTAAGTTACTAAATATAATGCTAATGATAAAATACTATCAAGTAAGTGGAATCCTTACCTGTATCAGTTTCATCAGGTTTGGTGATCACATTAAAATCAATTGTGTGCCCGTTTTCACACCCTGTGGTGAGTCTAAAGACTGGACTGTAGGTTGGGTGTGCATTTATCTAGACTCCAACACCTTTCTGACTTACACATTCCATCAGGGGTCAGGACAAGCCAACCCACAAACAGAATCTGGCCACTGGTTCTCTTTGGAGCACTATCCAGCCCATGATTCTGGATAAATGGTAACATCATTTGTTACTATTCTTGCTAATTACTCGATTGAATGTGTGTTTTAAGATAAGTTAATTTCAAATGAAAATAGGACAACTTAGTAGAACATTGCCAGAAGACAAACAAGGAAGTTAGCCTTGTTGGCCCTTTAAAGGATGATATTTAAAACCAAGACCCCGTTCTGTGCTGGAAACTGACATCTAAAATGAGTGGTTAGTAAAAGGAGTACTCAGCAAGGAATTATGATGAAGAAAACTTGAAAATAAGATTATTAAAGTGTGATTTTATAAGACTTAAAATCCACAAGCATTGAAGCCAAATGTTTGTTTTAATACAACTGTCTAGTTTTCAATTATATTTTCATATTTGAGTGATCTCCTTTTTAAAATATTGTGGTGCTGTGTTTCCCCATGTAATATGCAGCAACAGTAATTCACCCGTCTTCTCACTATGGTGATCCGGCTGTAAATTAATTATCATGAGCTGAAGTTCCACTTGCAGAAGCATTGATTTTATCACCGATTACATGAAGCGAGTTACAAGTGATTGCTGTATTGTTTTATCCAGCAATATATCGAATTCATTTGCCACTAATCTTTCTATCACATCAGAATTCTGAGTGTTTAAATGTGGATGCAGAGGTAAATCATGGAGGATTGTGGACAAGATTATTAATTGCTTTAGTCAAAAAGGACAATGTTCAGCCATGTTCTACATGAGAATAAATGTCTCTGCAATAACGTTATCAAAGCGTGTACATGAAAGTTCATTTAATATATTCAGCAGCTTATGATTGAAAGTAAGTGAAAAGCAAAATTTCAAAAACTTTCTCACAGCAACTGTGACACTTTTAAAATGTGACTGTGTTAAATTTAAATCATAAGGACATTGTCCACTGATGTTATTTGATGTTGAATGGGCTATGAATATCTCAGCTTATATTGGTTTTGATTATGGAACCTGTAAATTAATTTGAAAGACCCAGTTTTTTTTTTGGAATACTAATAGGCTCCAGGAGCTAACAGTTCTGCAATGGATAACCCAGTGGAAGAATAATAAGAAAATGTTTTTTTCTTTAAATGTGTATTTTTAATTTTCTTTGAACATATTTATTTGCCACCAAAATATTAAAGTTAGAAGGAAAGCTTATTTGACTTCCTGGAACAGCAAGAATCAAGTGGTTGCATGATACAACCTTGAAAGATATAATGTTCATTGTAGTCACTGTGGATTCAGAAATAATTTTCTACTTGACACACAATTATTGTCAAGGTCTGATTCTAAAGCAATACTTTATGTACAAATTTCAGGAACAATTTGACCACTTGATCTCAACAAGATGGATCAACAAGGTTAACAACATTTTAAAGTGAATCTTTATGTTTGTCGTGAGTGGTTGAATTTTAACTTACTAGATGATTACATAGAATTATACAGTATAGAAAGACAGTATTGTTCAATATTAGCTGTGACCATGATTACATTCTCAAGGAGTCTCCTTCCATCTTAGTTCACATCTCTTTACCTTATCATATTTGATCATACCTTATGGATATTCATCTGATGGGCACATGGCCAAGTGGTTAAGGCATTGGACTAGCTACCTGAAGGTCGTGAGTTCGAGCCCCAGCCGAGGGAACGTGTTGTGTCCTTGAGCAAGGCACTTAATCACACATTGCTCTGTGATGACACTGGTGCCACGCTGTATGGGTCCTAATGCCCTTCCCTTGGACAACATTGGTGTCGTGGAGAGGGGAGACTTGCAACATGGGCAACTGCTGGTCTACCATACAACCTTACCCAGGCCTGCGCCCTGGAGAGTGAAGACTTTCCAGGGGCAGATCCATGGTCTTGCAAGACTAACGGATGCCTTTAATTTTAATTTAATGCATCTGGCTTTCTCTTGCAGGCAAACTTGCTGATTGATTCAAAATTCCACTTGATGCCAAATTCAAATAATCACTTTTGAAATTCATTTGGATTTGTTGGCAACCATATATATTTATTATCTTTAATTCTGATATTTCCCAAAAGTATTAATTTTTCTGTATCTTCATCAGACCTTGATCAGGTCACCCCACTCTGTTAATTCCCGCTCCGTTTTGGTGTCAGACTGAGCAAACCTAGATGTTAGAACTTTGTTTTGTTGATGCTGGGTATTAAAACTCCTGCAGTCAACAGGCTTCTTGTATTTCTAAAGATTACGGTAGCCAACATGCCATCTGAAATGTAACAGTCCAGTCTCAAAAATTAACATATCTACCGGGGAAAAACAAAGCCTGAAGATCTCCCATGCTCGTGCATGTGGATGTGTGTCTGTGATCCATCCCTTCGTCAGAAATGCTTTTGTTTTTATATTAGAGTAAGTTGGAAATAGTTGTGACTCAAGGGAAGCTGTAGGTATTACTTCGCTATTCAGTGTGATCATAGCAGATATATTGTATATTCCAACTCCAACCATCATACCTCTATATATCCTTCAACATTATGCATTTACCACTTTTATTAATTGAGTTAGTGTTTATTCTTTTTATGCATACTCTACATTCATAAATATTCCCAGTATGAATGGACTGGCTTTTCCTTTATGATTTCTTCCTTGAACATCCTAAGCTGAAGGAAAAGCTTCTGTTTATTCTTCCACTTGCTTTCAAAATTCTGAAAAAAATCTAATCTCATATCTTGTAAGAATGGTTTTTAAGCAAGCCGGTGAATTTGAAAGTCATGCTGGAGACAAAACATGCACGTTTGAATACAGATGAAATCACCTGGGAGATTTTACCCTGGAAATCACAAATAAAAATGTTATTGAAAAGCTTGTGACCAATTTTTACAAGTCTGAAAGATACCCAGGAATACTTTGATAGTGATTTTTGCTTATAAGTGAAGCAGTGCAAAAGGATTTCTACACCCAGGGTAGAAGACAGGACAAACAAAATGAAGCTTCAAGCAGCAACAGCCAGGAATGATCCTGAGACTAGCACTAAGGAGCACTGCATACATTTCAGAGTTCTGTCTATGTTAACTTACAGACAGTTAACATTTTACATTGATGGCCTTTCAAGTCTTGTATGGAATGTAAAATGTCTTCCTCTTTCCACAGGTGCTGCTTGACTTGCTGATATTTCTATAAAACCATAAGAACATAAGTCAAAGGAGCAGAAGTCGGCCATTTGGCCCATCGAGTCTGCTCCACCTTTTTATCATGAGCTGATCCGTTTTTCCATTTAGTCCCACTCCCCCACCTTTGCACCATAACCTTTGATGCCCTGGCTACTCAGATACCTATCAATCTCTGCCTTAAATACACCCAATGACTTGGCTCCACTGCCGCCCATGGCAACAAATTCCATAGATTCACCACCCTCTGGCTA
This sequence comes from Mobula birostris, assembly GCF_030028105.1. Lineage (NCBI taxonomy): Eukaryota > Metazoa > Chordata > Chondrichthyes > Myliobatiformes > Myliobatidae > Mobula > Mobula birostris. The sequence goes on along the minus strand of NC_092374.1, from coordinate 138,149,284 downwards.
AAATAATTTCTTCACATCTCTGTTCTGAATGGGCGCCCTTCAATCCTTAAGTCATGCCCTCTCGTACTAGACTCCCCCATCATGGGAAACAATTTTGCCACATCCACTCTGTCCATGCCTTTCAACATTTGAAATGTTCCTATGAGGATCCCCCTCATTCTTCTAAACTCCAAGGAATACAGTCCAAGTGCGGACAAACGTCTCTCATATGTTAACCCTCTCATTCCCGGAATCATTCAAGTGAATCTTCCCTGTACCCTCTCCAACGTCAGCACATCCTTTCTTAAATAAGGAGACCAAAACTACCCACCGTACTCCAAGTGAGGTCTTACTAATGCCTTATAGAGCCTCAACATCACATCCCTGCTCCTATACTCTATTCCTCTAGAAATGAATGCCAACATTGCGTTCGCCTTCTTCACCACTGACTCAGCCTGGATGTTAACCTTAATGGTATCCTGCACGAGGACTCCCAAGTCCTGTTGCATCTCAGAACTTTGAATTCTGTCCCCACTTAAATAATAGTTTACCCGTTTACTTCTTCTGCCAAAGTGCATAACCATACACTTTCCAACATTGTACTTCATTTGCCACTTCTATGCCCATTCTTCCAATCTATCCAAGTCTCTCTGCAGACTCTCCGTTTCCTCAGCAGTACCGGCCCCTCCACCTATCTTCATATCATCAGCAAACTTAGCCACAAACCTATCTATTCCATAATCCAAATCGTTGATGTACAACGTAAAAAGAAGCGGCCCAGACACGGACCCCTGTGGAACACCACTGGTAACTGGCAACCTACCAGAATAGGATCCCTTTATTCCCACTCTCTGTTTCCTGCCCATCAGCCAATGCCCAATCCACGTATGTAACTTTCCCGTAATTCCATGGGCTCTTATCTTGTTAAGTAGCCTCATGTGTGGCACCTTGTCAAAGGCCTTCTGAAAATCCAAATATACAACATCCACTGCACCTCCCTTGTCTAGCCGACTTGTAATTTCCTCAAAAAATTGTAATAGGTTTGTCAGGTAGGATTTTCCTTTAAGGAAACCATGCTGAATTCTTCCTATCTTGTCATATGCCTCCAGGTACTCCGTAACCTCATCCTTGACAATCGACTCCCAAAAACTTCCCAACCACCGATGTCAAGATAACAGGTCTATAATTTCCTTTTTGCTTCCTTGCCCCCTTCTTAAATAGCGGAGTGACATTTGCAATCTTCCAGTCCTCCGGAACCATGCCAAAATCTATTGATTTTTGAAAGATCATCGCTAATGCCTCCGCAATCTCCACTGCTACTTCCTTCAGAACACGAGGGTGCATTCCATCTGGTCCGGGAGATTTATCTACCCTTAGGCTATTCAGCTTCCTGAGTACTTTCTCTGTCGTAATTGTGACTGCGCACACTTCTCTTCCCTGCCACCCTTGAGTGTCTGGTATACTGCAGATGTCTTCCTCAGTGAAGACTGATGCAAAATATTCATTCAGTTTCTCTGCCATCTCCTTATCTCCCATTACAATTTCTCCAGCATCATTTTCTATCTGTCCTATATCTACTCTCACCTGTCTTTTACTCTTTATATACTTGAAAAAGCTTTTAGTATCCTCTTTGATATTATTTGCTAGCTTCCTTTCATTGTTCCTCTTTTCGCTCTTAATGACCTTCTTAGTTTCCATTTGTAAGCTTTTAAAAACTTCCCAATCCTCTCCCGTCCTACTAACTTTTGCCTCCTTGTATGCCCTCTCCTTTGCTTTAACTTTGGCTTTGACTTCTCTGGTCAGCCACGATTGCATCCTTTTTCCATTCAAAAATTTCTTCTTTTTTTGAATATACCTGTCTTGCACCTTCCTCACTTCTCACATAAACTCCAGCCACTACTGCTCTGCTGTCCTTCCCGCCAGTGTCCCTTTCCAGTCAACTTTGGCCAGTTCCTCTCTCATGCCACTATAATTTCCTTTACTCCGCTGAAATACCGACACATCGGATTTCGGCTTCTCTTTTTCAAATTTCACAGTGAACTCAATCATGTTATGATCACTGTCTCCTAAGGGTTCCTTCACCTCAATCTCTCTAATCACCTCCGGTTCATTACACAATACCCAGTCTAGTACAGTCGATCCCCTAGTGGGCTCAACAACAAGCTGTTCTAAAAAGCCATCTCACAGACATTCTACAAACTTTCTCTCTTGAGATCCAGTGCCGACCTGATTTTCGAAATCCACTCATATGTTAAAATCCCCCACAATTATCATAACACTGCCCTTCTGACAAGCCTTTTCTATTTCCAGTTGTAATTTGTAGTCCACATCCCTGCAGCTGTTTGGAGACCTATAAATAACTGCCATCAGGGTCCTTTTACCCCTGCGATTTCTTAGCTCAACCCATAAAGATTCTGCACCTTCCGATCCTATATCACCTCTTTTTAATGATTTAATGTCATTTCTTACCAGTAAAGCCACTCCTCCCCCTCTGCCTACCTTCCTATCCTTCCGATACACCGTGTATCCTTGGACGTTCAGCTCCCAGAGACATGCATCCTTTAGCCACGTCTCAGTAATGGCCACAATATCATACCTGCCAATCTGTAGCTGTACGACAAGATCATCCACTTTATTCCTCATGCTGCGTGCACCTTAAGACCAATGTTTGGTACTTTTCGCTTTGATTGCAGTGCAACTTATCCCAATGGCTACAAATTTGCCCCATCACCTGCCTGTCTTTCCTGACATCTTTACTGCTCACTATCTTAGATTTATTTCTGTTTTCCCCCTCCTCCGCTCTATCATTCCAGTTCCCATCCCTCTGCCAAATTAGTTTAAACCCTCCCTAACAGCTCTATTAAACCTTCCCACCAGAATATTGGTCCCCTTTGGGTTCGGGTGTAACCTGTCCATTTTGAACAGGTCATACTTCCCCCAGAAGAGATCCCAATGATCCAAGAATCTGAAGCCCTGCCCCCTGCACCAGTCAGTCAGCCACTCATTTATCTGCCTGATCCAACATTCTTGTCCTCGCTAGCACGTGGCACAGGTAGCAATCTCAAGATTACTACCTGGAGGTCCTGCTTCTCAGCTTCCTTCCTAACTCCCGGAAATCTCTCTTCAGGACCTCCTTCCTTGTCCTATCTATGTCATTGGTACCAACATGTACCAAGACAACCAAGCCAATTTTTTGCATTTTCTGTTGTTATTATCCAGGGTGTAGTACCCAGCTGTGTACACACCATTCCTTACTGCCAGTTTCAGGCTGATGCTCCTTGAAGATCACCCGAGCTTCATTTTCAAGAAGAAATGTGTCATCTACGGTTTTTTCAGTCCATAAGAACAGACAGAGCCATAATGGAAATTGCTGAATTGCAGGCTTTCTCAAAGTTTACAAAATTCAAAGTTAATTTATTATCAAAATACATACACGTTACCATATACTACCTTGAGATTTATTTTCTTCTGGGCATTTACAGAAAAAAATGAAGTACAATAACATTTACAAAAAACTATATGTAAGGAAAGACTGACAAAAACCGATGTGCAAAAGAAGACAAACTGCAAATAATATATATTACTGAGAACATGAGTTGCAAAGAGTTCTTGAAAGTGAGCCTGTAGGTTAAAAAATCAGTTCGGAGTCATGGTGATTGAAGTTATCCATTTTGATTCAGCAGCCTGATGGTTGTAGGGTAACAACTGTTCCTGAACCTGGTGGCGTGGCTTCTATACTGCCTGCTTAACAAAGGTGTTGAGAAGGATGCACAGCCTGGATGGTGGGGCTCTTTGATGATGGATGCTGCTTTCTTGTAACCATGCTGTATGTAAACATACTCAGTGCTGTGGAGCGATTTGCCTGTGATGGACTGGGCTGTGTCCACCAATGATGTCCTACAGACACATGGCTGGCAACTTGCTGCCAGAAACACCAGCTATTGCATTAATGCTTTTTCATTATTTAGTTCCCACCATGAATATCCCAAGGGTCATCATTGGTCAGAAACTCAGATGTAATCACCATATAAATATTGTGGCTATAGTACTAAACTCAAATGTAATCACCATATAAATACTGTGGCTATAGTACTAAACTCAAATGTAATCACCATATAAATACTGTGGCTATAGTACTAAACTCAAATGTAATCACCATATAAATACTGTGGCTATAGTAGTAAACATGGGCAACCAAACATTTGCAGCATGGGCAACTGCTGGTCTTCCATACAACCTTGCCCAGGCCTGCGCCCTGGAGAGTGAAGACTTTCCAGGCGCAGGTCCATGGTCTCGCAAGACTAACGGATGCCTTTAATTTAATTTAAGTACTAAACTCAAGACCAGGTTCCCTGAAGCTGTTGATGATGGGATGTTATGTTGAAGTTACATAAGATGTTGGCGAGGCCAAACTTGGAGTATTGTGTGCAGTGCTGATCCCTCCTTGCAGGAAAGATAGCAATAAGATTGAAAGAGTACAGAGAAAATTTACAAGGATGTTGCCAGGACTTGAGGACCTGAGTCACAGTATAGGTTGAAAAGATTATGACTTTATCCTGTAGGAGCATGGGAGAATGATGGGAGTTTTGACTGGGGAATACAAAATAATGAGGCATATTGATGGAATCAACGCAAGCAGGTTTTCCCCACTGAGCAACACACATCAAAGTTGCTGGTGAACGCAGCAGGCCAGGCAGCATCTCTAGGAAGAGGTACAGTCGACGTTTCAGGCCGAGACCCTTCGTCAGGACTAACTGAAGGAAGAGTTAGTAAGAGATTTGAAAGTGGGAGGGGGAGGGGGAGATCCAAAATGATAGGAGAAGACAGCAGGGGGAGGAATGGAGCCAAGAGCTGGACAGGTGATTGGCAAAGGGGATATGAGAGGATCATGAGACAAGAGCCCTAGGGAGAAAGACAAGGGGGGGGGAGATCCTAGAGGATGGGCAAAGGGTATAGTCAGAGGGACAGAGGGAGAAAAAGGAGAGTGAGAGAAAGAATGTGAGTATAAAAATAAATAACAGATGGGGTACGAGGGGGAGGTGGGGCATCAGTGGAAGTTAGAGAAGTCAATGTTCATGCCATCAGGTTGGAGGCTACCCAGACGGAATATAAGGTGTTGTTCCTCCAACCTGAGTGTGGCTTCATCTTTACAGTAGAGGAGGCCGTGGATAGACATGTCAGAATGGGAATGAGATGTGGAATTAAAGTGTGTGGCCACTGGGAGATCCTGCTTTCTCTGGCGGCCACTGGGAGATCCTGCTTTCTCTGGCGGCCACTGGGAGATCCTTCTTTCTCTGGCGGCCACTGGGAGATGATTCCCATTCTGATCACACATTTCAAGGCCTTTCCATCATCTACAAATGTAAGTCAGTAGTGTTATGGAATACTCCTTACATACTGGCGTCAGTGTAGTTCAAACCAATTTCAAGCAGGCAGACTGTATCCCAGACAAATTATCCTATTTTGTTGACACCCTATCTACCATCCCAAACCTTTGCTGCAGTGTGGACTGTCTGTAAAAATGCACTCCAGTATTCATCTGGCAATACTGACAGTATTTTCCAAACCTATGACTTTCCCACCAAGTACGCTAAGGGCAGCGACCACAGAGAGACATCAACACCCTCAGGATACCTTCCCAATCTCACACTGTCCTGAAATTGGGAGTATATCATAGAGTCTAAGTCCCTGAAACCTCTTCCTGAATAGAACTTTGGTTTACCTTCAGCAGAATAATTTCTAAACAGCTGCATTTTAAGATGGCTCAGCACCACTTCTCAGAGTCAATTAGAGATGGGCAATGAATAATGACCTCAGCAGTGATGCCCAGGTTCTGAAAATGAATAAATAAAGGTCTGGGAATCTTCAATGAAGCCGTTTTAAATAGCAGACTTTCTGCTTGTAGTTTCTTCACTTCAGTGGCCAGGATCCCCTGATCCACTAGGAGCATACGTTCATGTTCTCTCATCTCTGCATAGTCCATTTTCAGTATCTGTTCATTTATTGGCAACATTCCCTAAGCTAGCGGTCACCAACCTTTTTAAGCCCAAGATCCCCTCCCTCAACCTCAGTGAAAGGCAAGATCTACCTATTAAACCGTTTAGAGAAAAAACAGCTCAGATTGTACTTCCAATTTGAGGCCTTTTATTTGGGCGAACTGTATTTGAATTGCACAAAATGCTTTTGTCAAACTTTCAAGTTCATTCAAACAAAAAAGCACTGTAACTAGCATATCAAACGGGCCATAGCTGTCTTTCTTTAAGAATATTACAATACTTCACACCTTTAATTCTAAGTTTCATTATTTAATTTTATTTCAACATGAAAAATAAATGAATAAAAATTGACTGTTATACTCAGTGTGATGACTGGGGCTGAATACTTTCTGCTAGTTCCCTGAAATTTGGCTCATAACTACAGACAGCCAGTCTGAGACAGTCTGTGAGGTGTAGGGTTGCCAACTGTCCCATATTTCCCCCGCTAAGGTAGAACGTTCCTATGAAACCTTTCGTGCCGAAATGCTTTACGCCAAAGAAGCAATTACCATTAATTTGTATGGAAAAAAATTTTGAGCGTACTCAGACCCAAAAAAAACCTACCAAATCATACCGAATAACGCATAAAACCTAAAATAACACTAACATATAGTAAAAGCAGGAATGATATGATAAATACACAGCCTATATAAAGTAGAAATGATGAAAATTAAGCCAAAACCGATTGGTGGGGTAAAGAAAAGAAATCGGCACGTACGTGCATGTGCACACAGGTGCCCGCGCAAGGCTTCATGGTCATGGTAGCCTTTTTCGGGGTAAACATAAATGTCCTGGGATTTGACTGCTACTTTTGTCCCTTATTTGGGAGTGAGAAAGTTGGCAACCCTAGTGAGGTGTCTGTCAGTAAGTCAGCTCCTGTACTTAGATTTAATAATTTTCATCTGTGAAAATGCAATTTCACATAGATAAGTTGACCCGATGTAAGCACTGACCTTTAGTGGTATAAAACCAACGTGCACACCGCGCATTGCTCAGCCCCATCAGTAGTAATTGCCACTAGTTTATGAATGGGGATGTCATTTTCATGGACATATTTTTTTAAACTCATTGTAAATATCCTCACCTCTCGTTCTTTCCTTTAATTGCAAAAGAGTGAGGAAGTCCTCCTTCGTTGTAAAATCCTGGAAAGCCATTCTGACAAATACAACATGCTGAGCTATTTGCATTACATCCAGGGATTCATCTAACTGTAGTGAAAAAATATTCACAGAGTAACAAGTCGATCACGTCCTCTGACAGTGACTCCACCCTCCTTGTCACTGTTGCAGGGCCAAGCGGTATCTTATGTATTGCGGTTGTGATGTCGTTTTTGTTTTTAAAGTCATTAAAAACAGTCTCTGTGGTAATGACCATTGCTTCCTTGAATAAATCGCCATCTGTAAAAGGCTTCTTGTGTTTAGCCAAAAGGTGACTTACACGAAATGATGCTTCAATAGCAGACTTATTTTGAGCAGCATGTTTTGTGAAAAATGATTGCTGGGCCTTCAACTCCGACTTCAGCTCAACTTTCCAGGTACGAATTGCGCTCTTTGCGGGGTAGGTGTCTTTAAATTCCTGGTGGTTGATGTTGCGGTGCTGCTGCAGAATCTCCCTTTTAGTCAGTGCTTGTGTTTGATGGCACAACATACATACACACTTGTCTTTCACCAAGGTAAACAGAAATTCCTCTTCCCATTCTGAATGGAATTTGTATGTTTTTACCTTCTTTTGTGGAGCCTCTGCCACGCTATCAGGATATCATGAGCAATTGCCGATTGCGTTGCCTCTGATCTGAGCCGACATTTACGTGCCAGGCAGCACCTAATTAATTAGCTTGTTCATTTCAGCTTTTTTTCTTGAAGATGTGCTGTGTGCATCCGGACTACCGCTGCACCACTACATGCTTCGCGGCCCGGAGGTTGGGGACACTGCCGTATATTGATGTTTGCGACAGTCTGTACTCTTATCTAATCTAATTGGTCACTTTGATGCAGCACAGGCTACGCTGAAAATGCCAGTGCATGGCGGGGGAGCTACACACATGCGCACTGGGCAGAAAGAACGGAACTAAACCCCCGCAACCCAGAAACAATCTCTCTTTACAAACAGCTTTTTAGCGAAAATATTGCTATATTACCAATATCCTAATTAGTATTACCTTTATAATGCTCACATAACAGTACGTGTATTTATTTTTGATTTTTCTTCAGGATCTACAGGGAAGGTCTCAAAGATTGACCGGTTGATCGTGGTCGACGGGTTGGCGACCCCTACACTAAGCAGAGTGGTGCATATTTTGTGCCATGCCCTTTTATATCTTTGTGGTAAAGATTTTACCAGTAAGGCCAAATTGTGGCCGTAAGAAAATTTTGAAATTATCAGTAGAGGATGCCACTTTGAGATTAGCAACATTTTTATGGGGCCTCATGAAGCAGCATTCGTGGTGATTCTCAATGATATTTGGTCACCACTGAAAGATACTAAATCAATTTTTAGACTTTTGTTCTCTGGTCAATACTCAAAAGATCATCATTCTATTGGCTTTTGGCTATTCATATTATTTTGCGAATGGTTTTACATCAGCTGTCAAATTACCTTCACTGATATTTTTCCACTATTTACAAAATACTTGGAGTTATCCTTTCGTTGTACATAACGAATGTCCTCATTCTATCTGTAAAAGCCTTGAAAGCTTAATCATAGCAACCTAACCAACAAAGTGTACAAAATTTTGACAGCTTTTATAATTATATTCAATAATTATGATGTGCTAAATAGATAAACAATTGTAAAGCTGTGTATCTCAAATATAAGAAATGCTGTACTCTGAAGGTAAATGTATATTCACCAACTCCCTCTGCTACACTATAGATTTCTGTTTAGATATTCAAGTATTCAATTCATTTCTCCTGACATTTTTTTAGAGAAAATACACAGCTCATAAATTCCAGGCATTTTTCCCTTTTGATTCAGCTGTTTTGTGTATACTATTTGGTGTCTAGTGCCTTGAAATCTATTCCAACAACATGTAATCTGTACAGCTGAATGCCTTGCAGAATTGAATGGTAAAAAAAAATATTTGTCAAGCACACTTTCCAGATCAAGCTAAAAAAAACTGAGCAAAACAGAAAACAAGAAGATAGTTCATCAGCTTCTGCTTGTGAACTATATACTGGGTAGGACCAGAGATCCAAAATACCAAAGGAGAAAGAGAACTTCTGAATGTGGTTTAACTGTATAACCTAAATAACTTACAAATATAGCAATAACTTTAAGGAAAATCATTTGATAATCTTGTGACTGTCAGGAGATAAAATTTTAAACAGTAAAATCAATAAACACAAGGGATTTTGCAGATGCTGGAAATCCAGAGTAACACACGTATGGAATGAATAAACAGATAAAATAAACACATCTATGGAAATGAATAAACCCATTGACATTTCGGGCCAAGACCCTTCTTCAGCACTGGAAAGTTTGGGAGAAGACGCCAGAATGAAAAGGAGGGGAGGAGGGGATCGAGCATAGCTCAAAGGTTGTAGGTGAAGTCAGGTGGGTGGGAAAGTTAACAAGCTAGTGATGAAGGAATCTGATAGGAGAGGCGAGTCGAACATTGGAGAAAAGCAAGAAGAAGGTGCACCGGGGGAGGTGATAGATAGGTGAGGGGAAGAGATAAGAAGCCAGAGTGGGCAGTAGAAGAAGAGGGAAGGGGGAGGAAAAAAATGGGAAGGATAAATCAATGTTCACGCCATCAGGTTGGAGGCTACCCAGACAGAATATGAGGTGTTCCTCCTCCACCCTGAGAATGGCCTCATGTGGCAAAAGAGGAAACCACGGACTGACATGTCAGAATGGGAATGGGGATAGGAATTAAAATGGTTGGCTACCGGGAAATTCCATTTTTGCCAGATGGAGTAGAGGTGCTCGACAAAGTGGTCCCCCATTGTCAGGTCTCACCAATGTAGGAGAAGCCACATTGGAATCAACAGGCACGATAGATGACCTCAGCAGATCTGCAGGTGAAGTGTAGCCTCACCTGGAAGGACTGTTTGAGACCCTGAATGGAGGTGAGGTATGAGCTGAACAGACAGGTGTAGGTAGCATTTCTGTCACTTGCAGGGATACATGCCAAAAGGGAGATTAGTAGGGAGGGACAATTGGACAAGAGGACCATGGAGTGAGCGATCCCTGTGGAGAACGGAGAGTGGGGGGTGGTGTGGGGTGGTGGTGTTGTGGGAAGATAAAGATATGTTTGGTGGCTGGATCACTTTGGAGATGGCAGAAGTTGTGCAGAATGATGTGTCGGATGTGAAGGCTCATAGGATGGTAGGTAAGGACAAGAGGGCCTCCTACACTGTTAAGGAGGCAGGAAGATGGGCTAAGCATGGAGTTCCGGGAAATGGAGGTGATGCAGGTGAGGGCAGCATCCGTGGAAGGAAAACCACGTTCTTTGAAGAAGAAGGATATCCCTGATGTCCAGAAAAGGAAAATCTCATCCTGGTAACAGATGCAGTAAGGACAAAGGAACCGAGAAAAGGGAATAGCATTTTTCTGGGAGTCAGGGTGTGAAGAGGTATATTCAAGATAGCCATGGGAATTGGTAGGTTTGTAAAAGATGTCGGTAAATAGTTTGTCTTCAGAGGTGGAGACACAGATATCGAGAAAGAGGAGAGGGAGATGTCGTAATGGACCAAATGGATTTAAGGACAAGGTGTAAGTTGAGGCAAAGTTGATGAAATTAACAAACTCAGCATGGGTGCATGAAGCAGCACCAACACAGTCATCAACATAGCACAGAAAGAGTTGGAGAGCATTATCATGGATGGCTTGAAACATGGACTGTTCTATGTAGCCAATGAAAAGGCAGGCATAGCTAGGACCCATGCAGGTGCTCATGGCTACCCCTTGAGTTTGAAGAATGTGGGAGAACCTGAAGGAGAAATTGTTGAGGGTGAGGGCCAGTTTTGCCAGAGGACGGTGGTAGTGGAGAGTCAACTAGTTGGGAAACAGGTGGAGAGCCTTAAAGCCGTCTTGATGGGGAACAGAAGTGTATTTGTTTAAATCATGGAATATCCTTTTACTTTGAGAGTTTTAGGTCAGAAATGCTATACCTTTCTAAATGAACTGTAAAACCTGTAGAAACTGGAAATATAAAATTAGAAAATCATAATGAGGGAAAAATATTAGGTAGATAAATTAGTTCTTGCTCGTGTAGATGGATGGTAGGACTTTCAGGGTAGAATTGCTTGGTGTGTGAGAAGTACGAGGTATGAGGGATGGAGATGGATGGAATTACACTGAGACATTGCAGAGAAGGGAAGGGGAGGAGATAGAGTGGGACAAGGTGAGAGGAAGTCACCTGTCGGGCAGGATGATGAGATTCAGCATACAAGCTACCTGCCAAGGTCAGCAGGGGATGGGGCTACCCTTCACTATGACTCAGTATTCACATCGATTCCAGGTGCACTCAGCTGGGACAGTTAAGGGTTGAGTATTCAAATTTGAGTCGCGGCCGTGATTGCAGGCAAGCTTCAACCGAAAAGCATCATGGCTGAATTTCATCCCATTTGGGTTTTGGCAATATTGACCAATTCGTTTTTCTCCCCTGTTTTAACTGTCGAATTGCATGGCTGAGCTGGTGAAATCAATCACCTCAGCTGCTGATACCTTCTCCCCAAAAATTCAAACACAAAACCCAGGAAAATTTCCAGTGGTTAGATTCATGCTGTTGTTTGTATATTATAGTATTAACCATGTATAATATGGTAGAGTTTGTATTTCTGAGCTTTAGTTAATAAGAAAACAAAAAAAGTCCCCAAGACTTCTTGGAAAATCTTTTCTTTCCTTGTTTTTACGGCAATAAATGAAAGCAAGGCAGAATATATCTTTTAGTTCTTCTTACTTTCATAAAACTACACATAACCTTCAAAGGACCTTCAAAATCTTCACAGAATATCTCATGTGTCTGTGGGATATGCTATTCAGTAGCATGTTAATGGTGATAAAGATGCTGGAAATCCACAGCAACACACACAAAATGCTGGAGGAATTCAGCAGGTCAGGCAGCATCTATGGAAATGAATAAACAGTTGACGTTTCGGGGCAAGACCCTTCTTCAGGACTGGAAAAGAAGGGAAAAGAAGACAGAATAAGAAGATGAAGGTAGGGGAAGGAGGATAGCTAGAAGGTGATTGGTGAAGCCAGGTGGGTGGGAAAGATAAAGACCTGGAGAGGAAGGAATCTGATGAGAAAGGAGAGTGGACTGTAGGAGAAAGGAAAGGTGCGGGAGGTGATAAGCAGCTGAGAAAAGGTAAGAGGCTAGAGTGGGGAATAGAAGAAGAGGGGAGGGAGAGGTAAAAAAATTTTTACCTGAAGGAGAAAATGACATTCATGCCGTCAGGTTGACAGCTACCCAGACGGAATACAAAATGTTTCTCCTCCACTCTGAAGTGCTCCTCGTTGTGGCACAAGATGAGATTATGGACCAACATGTTGGAATGAGTTTAGGAGTCAGAATTAAAATGCTTGGCCATTAGAATGCAGAACATGGAGCGGAGGCCTGCCTGACCTCTAACTCCCCCACACCCCTGTTCCTAAACTCTTCTCTCTGTCCCAAAACCATCCCTACAAACTTAAAAAGCAGCTAGATCTGAACTACAGCCTTGATGTAGATCACAGTTCAGTGCCATCTTGACCAGATTGTCCAGGATCAGAAAGGGCTAATCTGAGGTTCAAAAAATAGTGGTGTCTGAAAAGAGGATGCTGTCCAAGTTGCATGCCATCTTGGACAATGTCTCCCATCCACTACATAATGTACTGGTTGGGCACAGGAGTACATTCAGCCAGAGACTCATTCCACCGAGATGCAACACAGAGCATCATAGGAAGTCATTCCTGCCTGTGGCCATCAAACTTTACAACTCCTCCCTTGGAGGGTCAGACACCCTGAGCCAATAGGCTGGTCCTGGACTTATTTCCTGGCATAATTTACATATTACTATTTAACTATTTATGGTTTTATTACTATTAATTATTTACGGTGCAACTGTAATGAAAACCAATTTCCCCCGGGATCAATAAAGTATGACTATGACTATGACTAAAAAATAAATGAGATATTCTAATAATCACTCAAGTTGCTACCTTATGCTGTGTGGAATTTATGCGTTGAATCTGACTGATCAACAGATTGGGCCAGGAAATTTCAGGAATGGCAATTACAAAATATAACTATAATTGAAAAGCAAAAAAAAAATAGTTGCTAGAAAACTGAAGTAAAGACAGAAAATGCTGGAAATACTAAGCAGGATAGATTAGATTAGATTAGATTAGATTAGATTCAACTTTATTGTCATTGTGCCGAGTACAGATACAAAACCAATGAAATGCAATTAGCATCTGACCAGAAGTGCAAAAGAATAGTGTTATTTACAAAATAACTGCGAATAAAAAGTAAGTGCTACAGCATACAAATATAAAAGTACTGAGACAGTACAATATGGGCGCAATACTGCTTAGCGCTGTGATGTGAGGTTCAGCAGGGTCACAGCCTCAGGGAAGAAACTCTTCCTGTGCTTGCTGGTGCGGGAATGGACGCTCCTGTAGCATCTACCGGATGGGTGGAGAGTAAAAAATCCATGGTTCGGGTGAGATGCATCCTTGATAATGCTTTTTGCCCTGCCCTGGCAGCGTTTATGGTAGGTGTTCTCAATGGTGGGAAATTGGGTGCCAATAATCCGCTGGGCAGTTTTTACCACACGCTGGAGTGCTTTGCAGTCCAATACGGGACCATTGCCATACCACACTGAGATGCAGTTGGTAAAAGTCCATCAGTATCCTGGGACAGAGGTGAGCTTTCTTGATGCTCCGCAGGAAATAAAGGGCTGTTGCGCCTTTTTGATCAGGATGGAGAAGTTCAGGGACCAGGTGAGATCGTCGGAAATGTGGACACCAATGAATTTGAAGCTTGATACATGCTCCACTACAGCTCCGTTGATGTAGATGGGGACGTGAGTGTGGCTCCTAGCATGGCTGAAGTCCACAATGATCTCCTTGGTCTTCTGGGTGTTAAGGGCCAGGTTGTTCTTGGCACACCACACGGCCAGGTGCTGGACCTTGTCCCTGTAGGGCGTCTCATCATCCCCTCTTATCACTGTTAGTGCAGTGGGTATGTGGGGTGAGCGCGGACTTTCGGGAAATAGAGGAGATACAATTGAGGGCAGCATCAATGTTGGAGTAAATGAAACCCTGTTCTCTGATATCCGGGGACAGAAAGCCATATCCTGGGAACAGATGTGACAGAGGCAAAGGAACTGAGAAAGGGAAATAGTATTTTTACAGGAGACAGGGTGGGAAGAGGTGTAGTCAAGATAAACGTGGGAATCGGTAGGTTTATGAAGTATGTCGGTTGACGATCTTTCCAAAGATGGAGACAGAGAGACCAAGAAAGGGGAGGGCATTGTCAGAAATGAAGCAAATGAATTTAAGGGCAGGTTGTAAGTTGGAGGCAAAGTTGATGAAACTGACGAGTTCATTTTGGGTGCATGCAGCAGCACCAATGCAGTCATCAGTGCAGTGGAGGAAGAGTTGAGGAACATTACCGGGGAAAGCTTGGAATATGGATGTTCTACATAGCCAACGAAAAGGCAGGCAGAACTGATAAAGGCCGGAAGAGTAAGAACATAGGCAGAACTGGGTAATTTTGAAAAAAGGAGTTAATGATTACCTAAAAGAAAACGGATATTTTAAGCTTCTTGTTTAATTGCAGTTGTCGATAGTTGGTTATCAGTTGACATTAGCTGTGAATTTACTAAATAAAGCATGAACTAGTTTGTAATTAATATCACTGTTCTCCATTTAGCTTCACTCTGTAGATACCAAAGGTTGATGCATTTGATGCATTTCTTGAAGCTTCTTTTTTAACACCATTTACTAAACACTAATAAAAACAAATGAAGAATATTGAACTGAATTAAAAATTAAAAAAACAGAAAAATCAATCCTTAAATATATTGTTGCAGCATAAAATTGAAGTCTGTTTATCAGACTCCTATTAAGTATGCACAACCTGATTATTACAAATGCTAAGATCGATTTCTTCTTTAATTGCAATTGCAGGGGCTAGTTTTCAATTTGGTGGGCAGACCTGAAGGAAGACTTATAGGAAAAGGAGCACAAGGTGATCGTCTCTTGTCTTTAATTTTACACATTTCTTAGCATTCTGAAAAGTGGCAGCTACTGTCAAAACTTGTGCATCTAAAATAAATTATAATCCTTATGTGGATCGTGAACTCCATTGAAAACTGAGCAGTAAATATTTCTTTTGGAATTTGTGGTATTAAAACATCAACAGTTAACTATCAGTATTTCTTGTCGTAGTATCCATAATGTCAAAATAGAATCTCCCACTTTAATCTGAGGAATGCTATTTTATAGATCTTGTCAAAAACTGTGAAGAAAATCTGGGTCAGTGTAATCTCTGGCTCCCAAAGTACAACCAAAAACACTTGAAGAATTTAGCCCTTCTGCTTCCCTCAACCTCTGAGTAATATATATACTTATTATTAATTAACAGCAAAGACTTTCATCTGAAGGAATATTCCAACACACTTTCAGCATTGTAACCACCAGTAAGATATGAGGGCCAATAGTGAATCTTATTTAGGAGACACCGAGGCATGGAATTCTGAAACATGTCTGCCCTAAGTTTTTATTTATAGCATATGAGCAGCACTACATCCCAAATAAACAGTCAACGTTTCGGGCCGAGACCTTCGTCAGGACTGAAGAGGGAGGGGGCAGGGGCCCTGAAAAGAAGGTGGGGGGAGGGTGGGAAGGAGAAGGCTGGTAGGTTCCAGGTGAAAAACCAGTAAGGGGAAAGATCAAGGGCTGGGGGAGGTGATAGGCAGGAAAGGTGAAGAAGGAATAGGGGACAGCACAATGGGTAGTAGAAGGAGGCAGAACCATGAGGGAGGTGATAGGCAGCTGGGGGGAGGGGGCAGAGTGAAACTGGGATAGGGGAAGGGAGGGGGAGGGAATTACCAGAAGTTGGAGAATTCAATGTTCATGCCAAGGGGCTGGAGACTTCCGAGACAGTATATGAGGTGTTGCTCCTCCAACCTGAGTTTAGCCTCAATGTGGCGGTAGAGGAGGCCATGTATGGACAATCCGAATGGGAATGTGAAGCAGAGTTGAAGTGGGTGGCAACCGGGAGATCCTGTCTGTTGTGGCGGATGGAGTGGAGGTGCTTGACGAAGCGGTCCTGCAATCTGCGTCAGGTCTCACTGACGTAGAGGAGGCCATACCGGGAGCACCGGATGCAATAGGTGACCCCAACAGACTCACAAGTGAAGTGTTGCCTCACCTAGAAGGACTGTTTGGGGCCCTGAATGGTGGTGAGAGAGGAGATGTAGGGACATGTGTAGCACTTAACGCTTACAGGGGTAAGTGCTGGGTGGGAGATCCATGGGGAGGGACGTGCGGACCAGGGAGTCGCGGAGGGAATGATCCCTGTAGAAAGCAGAGAGGAGTAGAGAGGGAAAAATGTGCTTAGTGGTGGGGTCCTGTTGAAAGTGGCGGCAGCTGCATATAGACGAAATAGCTCCCAATCTGCGTCGGGTCTCACCGATGTAGAGGAGGCCGCACCGGGAGCGCCAGTTTCTCTCTGCCCCCTCCTCCAGCTGTCTATCATCTCCCTCATGGTTCCGCCTCCTTCATTGTGCTTTCCCCTACTCCTTCTTCACCTTTCCTGCCTATACCCTCCCTGCTTCCCCCCCACCCCCTGATCTTTCCCCTTACTGGTTTTACACCGGGCACCTACCAGCCTTCTCCTTCCCACCCTCCCCCCACCTTCTATATAGGGCCTCTGCCCCTTCCCTCTACAGTCCTGACGAAGGGTCTCAGCCCGAAACGTTGACTGTTCATTTCCATGGATGCTGCCCGACCTGCTGAGTTCCTCCAGTGTGTTTTGCGTGTTGCTTTGACCCCAGCATCTGCAGAATATTTTGTGTTTACTACATCCTAAATTATGCTAGAGGGGTTGATGACAAGTTATCTCCTTGAACCACTGCAGTCCATCTGGTGAAATGCTTCCACTGTGTTACTGGGTGAAGAGAGAGTGTTAATACAGCAAAGGAATAGTGATACATTTCCAGCCATGACTGTGTGACACTGAAAGCAAAACTGTTCTGTAGAGCAGTACAGCAATAGACAGGTTATTCAGCCTGCAGTGTTGTGCTGAACCTGATGCCAATTTATACTAAATGTCCTCCTCCTCCATATCCCTCCATTCCCTTAATATTTATGTGTCTATTTAAAAGCTTTTATGATCCACTAAACTGCCTGTTTCCACTACTAACCCAGGCACTGCAGACAACTGCCACCCTCTATGTAAAAAACTTGTCCCACATGCCACCTTTAAACTTTCCCCCCTGTAACCTTAAAGACATCATCCTCTACTGTTTGACATTTTTACCTAGGGGTTAAAGATTCTGAATGTCTACCCTATTTATACCTCGTATAATTAAAAAGAAATATCTATCAGGTCTCTCCTCAGCCTCCAACATTCTAGAGAGAACAACTCAAGTTGGTCAAAACTTTTGTTATAGCTCACAAATTCTAATCCAGGCAGCATCCTGATAACCTTCTCTGCACCCTCTCCACAGTCTCTGCATCCTTCCTATAATGGAATAAGCAGAACTGTACACAATACTCCCACGTGCAGTCTAACTAAAGGTTTTATACAGATGCAGCATAACTTCCTTTCCCTTATACTCAGCACCCCTACCAATGAATGCAAGCACACTATACTCCTTCTTTAGCACCATACCCACTTGCATAGCCACCTTCTGTACCTCAATGCTATTATAGTCTATATAGTCTATTACTAACTATATACTTTTGCATTCCATTTGACCGTACAAAATGCAACACTTCACAGTTGCCTTGATTAAATTCCATCTGCCACTTCCTTGCCCATTTTCTTTGATAACCCTTTACATTGCCCACATCTCCATCAGTCTTGGTGTCATCCACGAACTTGCTAATCCACCCATCTACATTTCCATCCAAATCATTGATATTTAGCACAAACAACAGATGTTCCAACACCAGTCTTTGTGGAACACCACTGGTCATGGAGCTCCAGCTAGAATATCAGCTCTTCAGCCCTACTCTCTGTTCTCTGGGCAAGCCACTTTTGAATCCAAAATTGCCACTTTTTCTGGATCCCATAGATCTTTATCTTCTGAATCAACCTGCCATGGAGACCTTATCAAGTGCCTCACTGAAGTCCATGTAGATAATGTCCACTGCCTTCCTTCGCAACATTCTTTTGTCACTTCTCAAAAAACTCAATTAAGTTTGTAACTCAAGACCGTTCTTCTAGTATCTTAGTGTACCCTCTGCCCATGTCCTTCTAGGAAATTAAGGTCATGGGTTTGCAAATGCCAATGATGGAGCAAAGAGATAAAAAGTAAATCTGTATCAACTATACCAAAATTATCTTTAATAATTAACTTCCAGCACCTCTACTGATCTTCCCACTGCCCCTTAGCACATTTTCTTTTAGTTCAGGGCTTACTCACTCTAACACGAATTCAATACTTCTTACTTTCTTAGTTCTACATTGTATCTGGCTTAGTGTCATAGTATTGTAAATCAAAGAAACAGGCCTGCTGGCCCAACTCATCCATACTGACCGAGGTGGCTTCCTGAGCTGCTCTCATTTGCCCATATCCCTCTAAATACTTCCTATAAATAAGCCTGTCTAAATGTCTTTTAAATATTGTAATTATACTTGCCTCTATCACTGCATTTGATAGCTTGTTTCATTTTCTAAACTCATTCTATATTCCATTTGTGTAGCCTCCAAACTGATAGCATGAACATTGATTTCCCAAACTTCCAGTAGTGCCTCCACCCCACCCGGACTTCATCATTGCCCATCCTCTTGTCCCCCTCTCATGTTATCTCCTCGCCCGCCCATCGCCTTCCTCTCGTACGATACTCCTCCCCTCCCCTTTTTTCTTTCTTCTGTGGCCTTCCGTCTCTCACCAATCAACTCACTACCTCTCTGCATCATCCCTCCCCCTACAAGTCCCACCCATATCCTGGCCCCTTGCTCTCCCCTCCCCTCACTCCTCAGCCCCCTCCTCTCCAGTCCTGCCAAAGGACTTCGGCCCGAAACGCCGACCGTGCCCTCCTCCATAGATGCTGCCCGGTCTGCTGAGTTCTTCCAGCATTTTGTGTGTAACACTCTTCAGGTTCTAACTTCAAATTTCTCAGTAGAATTACACTTTGGAAGGACAAACTCCAAGGCAGAGTACAAAGTAAATGGCAGGATACTTGGTAGTGTGGAGGAGCAGAGGGATCTGGGGCTACATGTCCACAGATCCCTGAAAGTTGCCTCACAGGTAGATAGGGTAGTTAAGAAAGCTTATGGGGTGTTAGCTTTCATAAGTTGAGGGATAGAGTTTAAGAGTCGCGATGTAATGATGCAGCTCTATAAAACTCTAGTTAGGCCACACTTGGAGTACTGTGTCCAGTTCTGGTCACCTCACTATAGGAAGGATGTGGAAGCATTGGAAAGGGTGCAGAGGAGATTTACCGGGATGCTGCCTGGTTTAGAGAGTATGCATTATGATCAGAGATTAAGGGAGCTAGGGCTTTACTCTTTGGAGAGAAGGAGGATGAAAGGAGACATGATAGAGGTGTACAAGATAATAAGAGGAATAGATAGAGTGGATAGCCAGCGCTTCTTCCCCAGGGCACCACTGCTCAATACAAGAGGACATGGCTTTAAGGTAAGGGGTGGGAAGTTCAAGGGGGATATTAGAGGAAGGTTTTTTACTCAGAGAGTGGTTGGTGCGTGGAATGCACTGCCTGAGTCAGTGATGGAGGCAGATACACTAGTGAAGTTTAAGAGACTACTAGACAGGTATATGGAGGAATTTAAGGTGGGAGGTTATATGGGAGGCAGGGTTTGAGGGTCGGCACAACATTGTGGGCCGAAGGGCCTGTAATGTGCTGTACTATCCTATGTTCTATGTTCTGTGTGGAAAAACTTGTCTCCTGACTCCTTTTTAAATTTCTTCCATCTCAGTTTAAGGCTTCACCCTTGTGTTTTAGATTTCCCTACCCAAGGACAGAACACAGTAAATATTGCCCTCATGTTCTTATAAACCTCTGTACAGTCACCTTCAGCTTCCTTCGCTGCAGAGAAAACAGTCCCATAACTCAGTCCCAAACCGCCCAGTTAGAGCAAGATCACTGTGAATCTTCTCTGCACTCTTTCTGGCTTAATCATATTGCTGCAGTAAGCCTCTGGTTCCACGTCACAATAATCCACCTGGGTTGCTGCATCCAGGGATTTATAAACATGCATTCCATGAGACTTGATTCCTCCACATTACCTGGTGTACTGCCACTTATTCTGTATTTCTTCAATTTCTTTTCCCCATTCAATTAGCGTAATTCATTTCCAAGGATTAAATTTAATTTGCCTCTTAAGTGCCTGCTTGACCACAGACTGGTATCACAGAGAAAGCAGAAGCTGAAAGTTTGTTTAAAAAGAACAAAACTACTGGAGGAACTCAGCAGGTCAGACAGCATCTGTAGAGGGAAATGAACTGTCAACAGTACAAGTTGAGAACGTTTATCTGGACTCTACTGAGGAAAGAGGCATTGAGTCTGAGTGTGAATGTGGTCAGAGAACAGGAGAGCAGTAGAAATCACAAAGGGGACCTAATGAAGGAGAGTTTCACAGAAATCCTATCAAAGAGAGGAGGAAATCTTCCTCAAAGTGGGAATAACTCGAAGTAACTTTGCAGTGAAATAGTAAAAGGGAGACTAAAAAATCTGAGGATGCTGGAATCTGAATCAAAAATGGGAAATGAACTCTAGAAAGAGAATTTGAATCAGAATCAGGTTGAAGATCACTGGCATATGTGATGAAATATGTTGCTTTTCAGCAACAGTACATTGCTCCTGTATGCCTCTTCATCTCCATTTGAAATTCCGCCAATGATAGTCATTTTGTCAGCAAATTTATAGGTGGCATTTGGGCTGTGCCTAGCCAGACAATCTTGGGTGTAGAGAGAGTAGAACAGTGGGCTAAGCACCCATCCTTGAGGTACGCCAATGTTGATTGTCAGCGATCAGGAGATGTTATTTCCTATCTGTACAGATTAGTCTTCTGGTGAGGAAGTCAAGGATCCATTTGCAGAGGAGGTATGGAGCCCCAGGTTTTGGAGCTTGTTAATTAGAACTGAGTATGATTGTGTTGAACGCTGAGCTGTGATCAATAAAAAGCAGCCTGACATTACTATTGTCCAGATGATTCAAGGCCAGGTGAAGAACCATCAAGATTGCGTCTGCTGTAGACCTATTGTGGCAATAGGCAAATTGCAGCAGAGTGGGTCCAAGTCCTTGCTTAGGCAGAAGTAGATTCTAGCCATGACCAAGCTCTGAAAGCACATCATCACAGTAGATGTGAGTGCCAATGGGCGAAAGTCTTCTTGAGCACTGGTATGATCATTGCACTTTTGAAGCTGGTGGGAACCTCCAACTGCAGCAGTGAGAGATTGAAGATGCCTTTTTGAACATTCCCACCAGTTGGTTGGCACAGGTTTTCAGTGCCCTACCAGGTAGCCCTCTTGAAAGATGTTATGATGTTGGCCTCCAAGAAATAGATGACAAGGTCACCAGATGCTGCAGTGATTTGCTGAAATGTAGTTTTATTCTCCCTTTCAAAGTGTGCATAAAAGGCATTGAGCTCATCTGGGAATGAAGCACCATAGAAAGTCATGATGTTAGGTTTCGTTAGACTAGACAATATCCAGGTATTCACCTTTGAGTCTGAATGAATATGCCACAGTTGTCACCGACTTCATCAAGACCTGTCTGGATGAGTGTATGCCGTCAAGAATATATCGGAAATAACAAAACCAAAAGCCATGTGTGAACCAGGAGATTAGTAGTCTACTGAGGGCTGGATCTGTGGCATTCAAGACCGCTGATCCAGAACTATACAAGAAGTCCAGGTATGACTACAGAAGGCTGTTATAAGGTAAATAAAACTATTCAGATGAGGTTAGAGATGGAATTAGATGCAGGTCAGCTCTGGCAGGACATTACTTCCTACAATGCAAAACCTAACATCATGAAAGGCTGTGATGCTTCACTCCCAGATAAGCTCCATTCCTTTATGCATGTTTTGAATGGGAG
Source organism: Mobula birostris (assembly GCF_030028105.1). NCBI lineage: Eukaryota > Metazoa > Chordata > Chondrichthyes > Myliobatiformes > Myliobatidae > Mobula > Mobula birostris. The sequence continues at coordinate 138,127,046 of NC_092374.1, read as the reverse complement.
AATAAATCAGTAGTTGACAGTTTCAGGTCAAGACCCTTCATCTGGACACTGATGTCTATTAGTATCCTCCTGCAGCCTAGACATTTTGACCTCTGTGAAATTCTCTGCTGATTTTATTATGAACAAACTTCTTGATGGTGACCCTTTGATTTAAGTACAACTCATCTATATAATTCATGAAAACTGTGACTTTTGAACTGAGCCACAGTATCCAGCTTTTTGGTTCCTAATACCATTCTTTTTTGCTTTTTCACAAAGTGCCAGGTTTTAATCCCCCTTAATCTGGACTATTCCTCTTCTCACCCTGTTTCTTGCAAAAATGCCATCCCCTTCTCGCAATTCCTCCGTCTCCGCCGCATCTGCTCTCAGGATGAGGCTTTTCATTCCAAAATGAGGGAATTGTCCTCCTTTTTTAAAGAAAGGGGCTTCCCTTCCTCCACCATCAACTCTGCTCTCAAACGCATTTCCCCCATTTCACGCACATCTGCTCTCACTCCATCCTCCCACCACCCCACTAGGAATAGGGTTCCCCTGGTCCTCACCTACCACCCCACCAGTCTCCAGGTCCAACATATTATCCTTCGTAACTTCTGCCACCTCCAACAGGATCCCACCACTAAGCACATCTTTCCCTCCCCCCCCCCCGCTTTCCGCAGGGATCGCTCCCTACGCGACTCCCTTGTCCATTCGTCCCCCCCATCCCTCCCCACTGATCTCCCTCCTGGCACTTATCCTTGTAAGCGGAGCAAGTGCTACACATGCCCTTACACTTCCTCCCTTACCACCATTCAGGGCCCCAGACAGTCCTTCCAGGTGAGGCGACACTTCACCTGTGACTCGGCTGGGGTGATATACTGCGTCCGGTGCTCTCGATGTGACCTTCTATATATTGGCGAGACCCGACACAGACTGGGAGACCGCTTTGCTGAACATCTACGCTCTGTCCACCAGAGAAAGAAGGATCTCCCAGTGGCCACAAATTTTAATTCCACATCCCATTCCCATTCTGACATGTCTATCCACGGCCTCCTCTACTGTAAAGATGAAGCCACACTCAGGTTGGAGGAACAACACCTTATATTCCATCTGGGTAGCCTCCAACCTGATGGCATGAACATCGACTTCTCTAACTTCCGCTAATGCCCCACCTCCCCCTCATACCCCATCCATTATTTATTTTTATACACACATTCTTTCCCTCACTCTCCTTTTTCTCCCTCTGTCCCTCTGACTATACCCCTTGCCCATCCTCTGGGTTCCCCCCACCCTTTGTCTTTCTCCCTGGGCCTCCTGTCCCATGATCCTCTCGTATCCCCTTTGCCAATCATCTGTCCAGCTCTTGGCTCCATTCCTCCCCTTCCTGTCTTCTATCATTTTGGATCTCCCCCTCCCCCTCCCCCTCCCCCTCCCACTTTCAAATCCCTTACTAACTCTTCCTTCAGTTAGTCCTGACGAAGGGTCTCGGCCTGAAACTTCGACTGTACCTCTTCCTAGAGATGCTGCCTGGCCTGCTGTGTTCACCAGCAACTTTGATGTGTGTTGCTTTAATCCCCCTTGCTACTTTCCTTTTGATGTTAAGAGATTTTCTTTCTTGAGTATCCATGTGGGACTTTGCCATAAGCACTACCTTCTACATCAACTGCTATAACGTCATCAGCATGTCTCTTCAAAAAGTTTGATTAGATTAGTTGGACTTGACTTTCCTTAAAAAGTCCTTGCTATTTGTCCTTGATTAATATCTATCCCTCTAAATGCTAATTTATATCATCATTCAAAATTTTTTTCCAACTATTTTCCCACTAATCAGACAAATTAGTCTGTGGTTACATGGTCTATCTTTTTCTGCATTTTTATCCTATAGTTTTACTTAAGAAATCTTTCAGATTTCCAGCATCACACTTGTAGAGTCTCCCTTTTAAGAGTCTTATAGTATTATTTTTCTGGGCTGGTGTCTGTTGGAGACTAATTCTGTCAGAAATTGCAGCGGGTGTTTACCAGGTTTGTCCAACCATCTTCAGCAGCATTACCAATTATCCTGTATTCCTTGATAAGATTAAAAATGGGACATTTGCCATTGATTCCAATCAGTTTGGAGCTGAACTTGTACTTATATGAAGAACTGGCTTTCGAGAAACTTCATTGACTTCAGAAGGCTTTGGATGTTCATTCTATGGTGGAGTGTTATAAATGCCATATAAGATATTGTATGCTGAATTATTAATGAACTAGATGAACAATTTGGTGGAATTTGAAGTTATCCCAACTACTGATAATGCTGAGGAATAAATATCCACGGGAGATGTTCCAAAGCAGGCTGAGCTGCATCACTTGCCATGAGTGAAGAAACCACTAGATTAACCCAAACTGTAAAAATAGAGACATGGTAAAACATTTTTGTAGTCTCATAAATATTTGTCTATTTTATGATATGTTGTCTTCCACACTCAACACAAAGGGCTGTGGTGACCTGTGTGATCGTCATTTTATGAGCTCCCTGTACTGGACACTGCTGGGGGACAAACACATGATGAAAACTGGTCAACTGTGAATGTTGACATAGTAGCAGGAGTAGGTCGTTCAAATGTCTGAGCCTGCTGTTGTCCTGCAACAATGCTTGCCCTTCAAGATGTTTACCCAGATGAAAACTGGGTGAATTTCCCCTGAAGTGAGTTCTGCCTTCTTTATCCATCCTTCATCTCACAGTAACCCTTCAGAGGCCGGAATGAGACAATGTTTGCTCAGGAGACTTTGCTTTGGGAGAGGTTCCAGCTTTCTGATGCACTGCACTGCCTCTGCATAAGCCTTGAACAACAAGAAGGATTCTAAACTTTGCTCAATTCAATTGCCCTTTGCTGAGAGGTTGCTTACAGCTGTGTGAGCCATTGCAAGGGCTGTCTTTGGCTCCTCCTTTACAGAATTTAGCAACATATGAGAGCCAGGCAATGGCTCTCATAAGTGACTTACCACCTGAAAAATGCTCAAAGCATGCATTGCTAAGTTGGAGCAGTAATAAGTGAGTAATGTCGGTCAACACTTGATGACGTAGTTCTACCTCTGCCTCAGGGTCGGCTAAGTCAAAAGTTTACTGCTGACTGTGTTACTGTTCAGGATCAGCAAGAAATGTTGGGCCAATTAGCCATGAGGGGAGGGTGAGCTGATTAGCATAGAGCCCTGTTGTGTCATCATCAGTTGGGTAGAGATCAGTTGGAACATAGTTCCATTGGGTTGTTCTCCTGATATGTTGGATTGTATTATGTACCGAAACTTAGAATCTCCTTGTTGAATTAAATATGTATAACCAAGCAAAACATTGCTGTCAGTAAAGAAATTGGTATCATCTAGCTCTGTGTCCTATCCTTTGGTTATCATCTCTGACACCGGAGCTGCTAAAACAGCAACACTGAGTTCAAGCTTTGGTATCGTGATATCTGGTTTGGGAGCAAGCTTTGTCTTGCTCAGGATGAATCCAACTTCACTATATCCAGCAATGTCTGTGACATTCAGGTATGTAATAGTTTTAGTTAATGCATTACAGAAGATGCAGACCTCTTTCTTTTGGGCTGTGAGTAGTGAAATTGTTGTGTAAGTTCTTGGAATTTTCAAGCCTCTAAGATCCTGAAGGGAAGAACACCACTGCTGCCGCTGCGTATGTTTCTCTTTAGGAAGTGGGACATCCCATCTACAAGTTTTCAAGGTCAATACTCTTAACATGAAGCATCCCTGGGTACTGACTGGAGCAGAAAATCCAAGAGGGTCAGATAGACTGTTGATAGTCAATAGCACGCCACCACATGTAAGAGGTCTTTCAGTATCAGCTTCCTGGAAAGTAAAGGTATCGATAACAAGATCCTGTACAAGATCAAGATTCAAAGTAAATTTATTATCAAAGTGCATATATGTCACCATATACAATCCTGAGATTCATTATCTTGTGGGTATTCACAGTAAATACAAAACACAACAAAATAGTAATAATAAATAAATAAGAAGAAAAAAACAACAATTTAATAATAATAAATAAGTAAGCAGTAAATATTCCCAACATGAAATGAAGAGTTCTTGAAATTGAGTCCATAGATTGTGGGAACAGTTCAGTGTCAGGTGAAGTGAAGCTGAGTGAAGTTGCTGTCTCTAATTCCTTTTAGATGTAAGAAGATGGCGGCGCGACGGCAGCACGCGCGGCCTTTCTGGTGATGAGTATCTGTTATCTGTCAAGTAGGAGACCGTGCACAATTCTGATTTGATGGAGACAGATGTGAGAGTACGGAGGAACATCTGGAAAACTTCTGAAATGCCTGTTTCCCTGCCGCTGCTACTGTGTGGTAACCGGAATCTCCAGAGCAGAAGGCCCCGAAATCCTCGGCTTTGATTGTTTCAGTGGCCGGGGCTTGGTCAAAGGCATTCGGCAGAGGATGGTGCTCGGGAGGCTGTATCGGAAGGCTGGTTGGAGGCTCAAAGTTTTCAGACGGATGGACTCAGTGTCGGCTGTGGTCGGCTGCTTCCAAGGCATCGGCAAGTTGACGGTGCCTGGAGGTTTATGGCAGGGAGTTTCTCCCTTTTGCCGTCTGCTATCGGGGACCCAGGAGTCGATCGATTCGGGGACTTTTGAGACTTTTTTTTACCGTGCCCATGGTTTGTTCTTCAACAAATTATGGTATTGCTTTGCACTGCAGTAACTATATGTTATAATTATGTGGTTCTGTCAGTGTTAGTCTTTGGTTTTTCCTGTTTTCTGTTATATCACTCCGGAAAAACATTGTATCATTTCTTAATGCATGTATGCATTTCTAAATGACAGAAAAAGAAGACTGAGTGTTCTCATAATCTAATTCAAGAAGCTGATGGTTGAAAGGTAATAACTGTTCCTGAACCTGGTGGTGTGAGTCCTGAGGCTCCTGTACCTCCTTCCTAATGGCAGCAACAAGAAGAGGCCGTGGCCTGAATGGTGGGGGTCCTTGAAGATGGATGCTGCTTTCCTGCGACAGCATTCCATGTAGAGGTGCTCATGGTGGAGTGGGCTTTACCTGTGATGGACTGGGCTGTATCCGCTACTTTCTATAGGTTTTTCCATTTAAGTGCATTGGTGTTTCCATGCCAGGCCATGAGGCAACCATCACTATACTCTCCATCATGCATCTATAGAAGTTTGACAAAGTTTTAGATGGCATGCCAAATCTTTGCAAACTTCTAAGAAAGCAGAGGCACTGCCATGCTTTCCTTGTAATGGCAGTGACATGCTGGACCCAGTACAGATCCTATCAAATGACAACATGAAGGAAATTAAAATTGCTGACTCTCTCCATCTCTGATACCCTGATAAGGACTGACTTATGGACTTCTAGATCATCCTCCTCTCGTCAATAATCAGCTCCTTGGTGTTGCTGACACAGAGTGAGAGGTTGTTCTGGCATCACTCAGCCCATTTTCAATCTCTGTCCTATAAGTTGATTCATCACTAACTTTGATTCAGCAATTTGAATATGAAACTGGAACTGTGTTTACTGTCACATTCGTCAGTATAAAGTGAGTAGCAGGGGGCTAAGCATACAGCCTTGTGGTGCATCTGTACTGATGGTGATTGGGGAGGAGATGTTGCCAATTAAAATTGACTGGGGTCTGCAAGTGAGGAAATCAAAGATCCAGTTACACAAGGAGGTATTGATGTGAAGGTCTAGAAGCTTATTGAATAGTTTTGAGGGGATGCTGAATGCTGAATTGTAGTCTATGAACAGCATCCTGATGTATGTACCTTCAGTATCCAGATTTTCCAAAGTTGAGTAAAAAGCCAGTGAAATGGAACCTGCTGTTGACCTGTTGGATGGTAGGCAAACAGGAGCAGATCCAAGTTGCTCCTCAGGCAGGAGTTGGTATGTTTCAACCCCAACCTCTCAAAGCAATTCATCATGGTGGATATAAGTGCTACTGAACTATAGTAGACATTTGGCCAGATCTTCAGGTGGGAGACATTGCATGACCTCAGCACTGCAGGATGTGATCTTGTGCAGTCTGACATTACACTCTGCCAACATGACTTGCACTGCTTTCAGCAGGCTAATTGCTTCTTCTACACTGGAAAGCTATTTAAGACCATCATCAGCATAGAAGTACATTTCCATGTACCTCTGTGTTTCAGTCCCGATTTCCTTCTTTCCTTCAATAACTGTCCTCTTAAGCCAACAGATTGCTACAGCTATTGAGGGGCAGTTATCAAATCCATGAACTCTCATGCAGTACTCCACAATCTTGATGTCTAGCTGGCGGTAAGGAAACTTCATGAATCTAGGTAGTCTCAATGATCCTCTCTCAGTCAGTCAGTCAGTCAGTCAGTGGGTGCCGTCCCGAATCCGGGATTGGCGGCTATGCACCTCCATCTTCTTCGATCTTGCGCTCTTTTTCTGGCCTCAGCATAACTCAACCCAGTCCATTGCCTCACGTTATCGTACCAAGTATTTCGCTGCCTTCCTCTTTCCCTCTTTCCTTCTATCATCCCTTCCAATAACAATTTCTGCAGTCCACCACCTCTTAAGAAGTGCCGGTGTATTCCAGCTTCCTTTTCTGCACATTCTTCAGCAACTCCTTTTCTCTCCTCACTCTCTTCAACACTTCCATATTACTGACCTTCATCACCCATCTAATTTCCTGCATTCTCCTTAAACACCACATTTCAAATGCCTCCAGTCGTCATTGCACTTCCTTGCATAAGGTCCATGATTTGACTCCATACAACAGACTGCTCCAGACGTAGCATTTCCAAATTCTATAATGCAGTCCAAAGTCCAACCTCTTGCCACACAGCATGTCACTCAGGCTCCAGGACGTTGATCTTGCAATCTCAATTCTTCGTCTAATTTCTGTATCACATTTTCCCTCCTCTGTCACCATCTGTCCCAAGTACACAAACTTCTTGACTTGCTCTATGCCTACGCCGTTAATTTTGATACTGATTTTGGGGACTTCTTTCTTCCGTGATACTACCATCATCTTCGTCTTTGCAGCATTTATTTTCATTCCAAATCGTTCTCCTTCGGCATTTATCTTATCTACTATTATGAGTAACTCGTCCTCGGTCTCGGCTAACAACACTGAATCATCTGCATACCTCAAGTGTTCACCATCACTCCACCAATTTGGACACCAGCTTCATCATTCAACACCCTGAAGATTACCTCTGAGTAAATGTTAAATAATAAAGGGGAAGTAATGCATCCCTGGCGAATCCTCCCTCGCTAGGAAGCTATTGGAACATTCCTTCGATGGCTGGCATCACCGAGATGGAATCAGTTCTGAAGCTTATAAGGAACCGAGCAGACTGTTATTGAGATCTGGATCCTGCAAGAGCACATTGTTCAGTGATATACCCTTTGAACTGTACATTTGAATCAAAGACAATTGGTATTTGTGCAGGTTTCTGGGATGGTAAACACCAGAGTTGGGAGTCTGGTGGATTGTTCCTGAAGAACCTCTCCATGAACTGCACATAATCATCCTTCATATCTGCTTTTCTTCTCAATGTGCGACTGAAGGACATAAGTTGATTAAGCGCTGCTGTCTGTGTTTGGTAGGAGTTGTCATGGAGAGCGGAAAGGAAGGGGGAGCTACCCAACTGTTTGACTCATCTTTGCTAAGCTCTTTGCTCATGATTCGAAGGAAGACCTCATCTTCAATGGAAGGTGCCAGCTTATAATCATCTTCCAAGTGATCAAGACCAGCTTGCCTAAATCTGCTTGAGCAGAGGTAAGTATGTCAGGGCACTTGGTTTGCTTATCTACAATCTTCTCTTTCATCAGGTTCTACTCTCACCATGTCTGAAATGACTTGGGCACCTATCCTCCAGGACATTAGTCTTGAATGTGCTGACACTGGGTTGATGAGCACCACTGAGGCAGGCTTCACCCAGTATAACTCAACCCAGGTATATTTGTTCAGTATGAGGTGCATTATTGTGCTGACCATTGTGTTGTTCGCTTACCTTGTGTTCATGGATGGTGTCTCTGCCAAGTAACAGGAGAATCTCAGTAGAAGAGTTAAGTAGGGGAATCTTGTCAGCTATGGTCTTGAGATGTGAACAACTGTGTATAGCTTCAATGGTTGGGATTTCATCCCTGTTGTTGGGAATATGGTTGCACTCAATGAGGGTTGGTAAGGGGGAGCAGACATCCCTTCCTATTGACTCCACAACAAATCCACTGGCTCTGCTTCTGCCAAATTCTGATCTTCCAGAACATGTCTTTAGAGTTTATGGAGAAACAGAATTTTGAATTTTGAATGTGCCAAAGAATGTTGAATTTGCCAATGACACATTGTTTTGATCATCTGATACCTCACATCGCTCTCTATTTTTTTGCTCAGGATGCCCTTTTGGGTTGATTTTGGCTAGACATACTTTAGAGCAGTATTTAACTTGGAAGCCTTTCCTGCATACCTCTTTGCATGCTCAGCTGGCACCCTGCCATGTTCTGCCATGGGTGTGCTGGAACCAGTAATAACCCAAGGTGCTGGCTGTGAATGAAGTGCTGATATCTGCTGGTCGCTGTTGTACTCAGTGCAGTGTATTATTGCCTTACAGCCTTTTGCTTGGAGTGCTGTTGAAGCACAACACTTGAACTCTATTGAGTGCACTTTTAGAAAGTGCCTCCCATCCGCAAACAGTTTTTCTTTGAATCCTTTGCATTTCCTTAAGGGGCGAGATTGCTAGTTGACAGGGTATTGTCTATCAGGATTCAGTTTTGCAGAATGTGATGGGGGTTTTGGTTTCCATGATTTTCTGGAGTCCTCTCTTTGAATGAGTTGCTTACCAGGTGCCGAAGGCATGAAACTGGGGTCATTTTGCATTTCTGAGTGGCACAGATGAAGTCCACAAAAAATGAAAATGGTAGATCGGGTGTATGGTGCTTTATTTTGTACTGGATACCTTCAGTTATCCACTGCTCTTTCTTGGATATTGTTCAGTAGTTTCTCCACTATATGATTCATTCCTCTTGCTGTGTCCTAGAAACTGAGACCTAGTAGATAACCCACATTTTTTTGCGGCTCGCAGCTCTCACAATGGATCTGCAAGTTCTGGTAGCTTTTGCGATTCTTTGTGTGAGAACTTCGGAAAATGATCAAGTCTACTTAAGAGAGACTCTCAATTGTTTCTGGAGAGCCATAGCAATAGTCCAGTCTCCACCACAGCATTTGTAAACTCTTATCTGGATTACTAATGTTGCAGTGACTCACCACCAAGCCACTTACAGAGAAGATTTTGCTCTTTACTTGGTTTGAGACAAAGTCCTTCCACGGCACTGCAAAAGCTCGACTTAGGACAGATAACTTGTAACCTATTTGTTGTACATTTTTAGTCCCTCAGTGACTAGGTCTCGATGAGCAAGATACCAAGCCAAATCTAATGCACCTGCTGCTCCAGAATGAGAGAATTCTGGAGACTGGTTTGCCAAAATGTATATCCTGGGATGGATGGAAGATCAGTCTGTCCAGGTCAGTGCAGATGGGACTGGCATCAGTAGCAACTTCTGACTGATGTCTTTGTTGTGGTGGAACTGTGGAAAGGCCTGCTGTAGACCTTGGCTGTCAATATCTGGATTATGTGAAAGGCATGTTGTCTCAGTGGTGTGGACAGTTTCTCCTTGTAAAGCTGAGCCAAAATGTGATTGGACATATTCTTTAGTAAGATATATTGACTATGTGATAGCAAAACATGACTGGTTCCAATTATAGACTTACAAGTAACTAGGTCAGCTGCTGTTTCATACATGTTTGCCTCTGCTGAGGCAGCCTCAGTTTCACGTGCTTCCTTGAGTGCACTTAATGTAGCTTCTATATACGCTCTCTCCACTTATATTTGTGCTTTCTACACTCTATATACAACTATGCTAAAGTCTTAGGCACCTATATACATATAGGGTAAGGTGCCTAAGTCTTTTGCGCAATACTGTATTTGCCAACATGGAGCAAAGAGCAAGTTTGTAAATCTGGTGAGAGCAAACAGTGCTGGGAATCATGAGGGTGGAGCATCATGGGATGGGTGTGGGATAGGTGACCAAGAAGAAGTCCCAGGGTCAGGGCTTAGCACAGGTGCAGACATGCCCAGCCCTGAGACACTAGGCCAGGTCATATGATTTTAAACAATTGGTTTATTGATCATTACAGAATGTCTCTCTGGTGCTTCCTATTCCCTCCTTTTTCCCTTCCACCTTTCTCAAACATGAATCCCCTTCCCGCTCTCAGTCTACAACAGACACCCAGGTTTATCGTCACTCACCTATGTCATGCAATTTGTTTTTTTACGGGAGCAGCACAGTGCAATATATAACATTTCTGGGGTACTGTGCAAAAGTCTTAGGCATGCTAGCTATATATATGTGTGCCTAAGATTTTTGCACAGTACTGTAAGTGCTTTCTCTAATTGCATCTAATTTCACACTTTACATATGCTGCTCTTATTCTTACCACTTCAGCCTTGGCACAAACTCATGCTGCATCTATGCTAACTATGGTTTTGCTTGAGTGTCGCAAAGACAAGGTAGATGAGCCACATTCTGACCTGACCTCTAGTATTGGCAATGTTTTTTAGGTACAAAGCTGACATTATCGTCTATGGCAGTCAGATGTGTCTCCAGTTCAGATGATGCCTTTGAAGATGAGCTATCTTTTCATGTGAGGACACAGCTATGCAGTGAGCTAAATGACCTCTCAAAAATCACCCGATAGAAGCTTTCTTTCATGGTTTTTCAAAAGAGATTTGATTTTTTCTGTGAAAAGATACTGCAATCTTAAGAACAAGTGAAGAGTGGATGGAGATGAATGTGCTTCAAATCAGAATTGAAAACTGCCTGCGCAGGAAGTGAAGTAAAAACAGTTTACGCATAGGAAGTGAAATTCATACAAAATGAACAGTGCCTCTAAAGACCAAGACACAATTGCTTGCTGAATCTACATATTAACACCAATAGCATCCAATCTCTTAACATTTAAAAACATTTTTAAAAACATCACATGTTTCTATTTTTCTTAATCCAAGTGAATGACGTCAGACATTTCCACATTCAATTCCATCTGACATGCCATTAACACAGTTGATTTTCATCCTCCTGAGCCATTATGCGTTCTCCTATCAGCTTTGTATTTTTCCTTGTGGTGGCATAGATTGCATGTTATTATTGTACATTTACAACACCTCAGAAAATAAAGACATCTATCCCTGAATGAAGTATGACCTAGATTACATTCAGACATACACTGATAAGTGCCAAGTAATATCTGTACTATAAAAACATCAGGCACTTTTTATATCCAACAAGACAGCATCTAACTACTTCCTTTGACATTTAATATAACATTACCATTAGTGTTCTGGGATTGACTGACGGCTGCATTTACAGTGGTATGTCAGAGGATAAGTATCCTTCAGTAGTACTCAGGAAAACTCATCATATAATTACTCCCACAACTAAACCTTACAAGTCCACTTAAAAGCATAATGCCTTCCCGTGTCAACTGGGTTTCATACCTCAGCACTGTCTACTGCACATCTTAGCATTAAGAAAGATGAATGCTTGTCTAAAGATTTCCTTCAAAGACAAGGAACTGCAGAAGCAACAGAAGAGGGTGTGGATGAGGAGGGGGAGAAGGTTGAGCAGCAGGAAGAAAATCATCATGTGTGGCGTAGGAGGGAGGTCTTATGAAAATGCAGTCAGGGACCAAATAGTTGGTCCTTAGGTTCTTATGAGGACTATTGTCCATGGGTTTCATAAAGAAGTCATATACCAGTGTAGAACTAATGTCCTACCTACACAGAAAAACCATTCTTACTTAACAATAGGTATCATACCCACTCCACCTTATTTTTCAGACGTTGTCCTTCACTCTCCTAGGCATTGTTGGCAACGCCAATGTTTATTGGCAAAACTTTATTGTCTTTGAAAAGATCCTGGAGCCTTCTTGAACTGCTGCAGTTTTTATTCTGCTCCCTCAATACTGATTGGTAGTGTTCCAGGATTTAGAGCCGGATGTCAGTGAAGGACTGGTGATATATGTTGTGATTAGGATAATGTGCAGCTTGGAGGAGAACCTTCAGGTGGTGATATTCCATGTTCCTGATATATCTGTGCTTCTTGGTGATTGAGCACCAGCTGTCAGAATAGCCTGGGTGAGTGAGTACTGAGAGGCTTAATCTCTGCTCAGAGAAGTGTCGCTGAAGGTTGGATGAGCAATAGGGAGACTTGCTCACGGATATAGAATTATTCTTCCTCCTATGCGATGAGAACATTAAAAAAAGTGTATGGATGCAGCTTCTTATTAATTCAATATTTCAGGAGGCCTGTTGGTAATGGCTGCTGTAGGTTAGTGTGACCAACAGCACGTCAGCCCTCACCCTTAACTGGTCATGGATAACTTTCATGTCAACTGTTTAAAAATAAGTGATCACCTCTTTATAACAAACATCAGATTAATTTGTTTACCCTCTGATCGTTGTGAGCCTTTGAAGTTCTTTTCCTAACCGGGATACAAAAGCAGAATCTTGGAGAATTTTCAAAGTAGCAGCTGATAGATAGACAGATAGATAATAATTTAAAGGGTGAAATCTTACTGCGGGAAGAGAATAGGTGAGATTGCAGAATTGGGGTCACAATCTGATCAGCCATCACCTAAAGTGTCTGCTGTAGTAAGCAAGCATCACTTAAATAATTGGCAGTATGATAGATTGCAGGTTTCTTGTTCAGTAATTGTTTGAATGAAGACAGTGAATTAATTGCAGTTAAAAAGTGTGATTTTCACAAAAGGTAAGTTAATATATTGAGTTTTAACTGCTTAATCAGGCGTGTTGATGTGAAAAATATACATTAAAATGGTAAACATTGAAAAAATTGTACTATATGCTGTTCTCTCTTGGATCCAGGAGGCAACCATGTGCAGTGAGGAAAAACTGCACCAGATGTCTCCTCATGGGTCCTAAACCATTTTTATCTGATTGTGAAAATCAACACTATGTAGATTAAAAATCTGAAATAAATACAAAAGCACTGGAAGCACTCAGCAGCTTAGAAAACACCTACAAAGAGAGAAAAAGAAGTTAATGTTTCAGGCTCAAGGTCTCCCAGCTGCTTTCCATAAGACCATAAGACCATAAGACAAAGGAGCAGAAGTAGGCCATTCGGCCCATTGAGTCTGCTCCGCCATTTTATCATGAGCTGATCCATTTTATCCTATTTAGTCCCACTGCCCCGCCTTCTCACCATAACCTTTGATGCCCTGGCTACTCAGATACCTATCAATACCTGCCTTAAATACACCCAATGACTTGGCCTCCACTGCTGCCCGTGGCAACAAATTCCATAGATTCACCACCCTCTGACTAAAAAAATTTTTTCGCATTTCTGTTCTGAAAGGGCGCCCTTCAATCCTGAAGTCATGCCCTCTCGTACTAGACTCCCCCATCATGGGAAACAACTTTGCCACATCCACTCTGTCCATGCCTTTTAACATTCAAAATGTTTCTATGAGGTCTCCCCTCATTCTTCTAAACTCCAAGGAATACAGTTCAAGAGCGGACAAACGTTCCTCATATGTTAACCCTCTCATTCCCAGAATCATTCTAGTGAACCTTCTCTGTACCCTCTCCAACGTCAACACATCCTTTCTTAAATAAGGAGACCAAAACTGCCCACAGTACTCCAAGTGAGGTCTGACCAGTGCCTTATAGAGCCACAACATCACATCCCTGCTCCTATACTCTATTCCTCTAGAAATGAATGCCAACATTGCATTCTCCTTCTTCACTACCGACTCAACCTGGAGGTTAACTTTAAGGGTATCCTGTATGAGGACACCCAAGTCCCGTTGCATCTCAGAACTTTGAATTCTTTCCCCATTTAAATAATAGTCTGCCCGTTTATTTTTTCTGCCAAAGTGCATAACCATACACTTTCCAACATTGTACTTCATTTGCCACTTCTATGCCCATTCTTCCAATCTATCCAAGTCTCTCTGCAGACTCCCCGTTTCCTCAGCACTACCGGCCCCTCCACCTATCTTCGTATCGTCAGCAAACTTAGCCACAAAGCCATCTATTCCATAATCCAAATCGTTGATGTACAATGTAAAAAGAAGCGGCCCCAACACTGATCCCTGTGGAACACCACTGGTAACCGGCAGCCAACCAGAATAGGATCCCTTTATTCACACTCTCTGTTTCCTGCCAATCAGCCAACGCTCTATCCACGTATGTAACTTTCCTGTAATTCCATGGGCTCTTAACTTGTTAAGCAGCCTCATATGTGGCACCTTGTCAAAGGCCTTCTGAAAATCCAAATATACAACATCCACTGCATCTCCCTTGTCTAGGCTACTGGTAATTTCCTCAAAAAATTGTAATAGGTTTGTCAGGCAGGATTTTCCTTTAAGGAATCCATGCTTAGTTCTGCCTATCTTGTCATATGCCTCCAGGTACTCTGTAACCTCATCCTTGACAATCGACTCCAACAACTTCCCAACCACCGATGTCAAGCTAACAGGTCTATAATTTCCTTTTTGCTTCCTTGCCCCCTTCTTAAATAGCGGAGTGACATTTGCAATCTTCCAGTCTTCCGGAACGATGCCAGAATCTATCGACTTTTGAAAGATCATCGCTAATGCCTCTGCAATCTCCACAACTACTTCCTTCAGAACACGAGAGTGCATTCCATCTGGTCCAGGAGATTTATCGACCTTTAACCTATTCAGCTTCCTGAGTACTTTCTCTGTCGTAATTGTGACTGCGCACACTTCTCTTCCCTGCCACCCTTGAGTGTCCGGTATCCTGCTGTCTTCCTCAGTGAAGGCTGATGCAAAATACTTGTTCAGTTCCACTGCCATCTCCTCACCTCCCATTACAATTTCTCCAGTATCATTTTCTATCAGTCTTATATCTACTGTCAGCTGTCTTTTACTCTTTATATACTTGAAAAAGCTTTTAGTATCCCCTTTGATGTTATTTGCTAGTTTCCTTTCATAGTTAATCTTTTCTCTCTTAATGACCTTCTTGGTTTCCTTTTGTAAGGTTTTAAAGACTTCCCAATCCTCTGTCTTCCCACTAATTTTTGCTTCCTTGTATGCCCTCTCCTTAGCTTTAACTTTGGCTTTGACTTCTCTCGTCAACCACTGTTGCATCCTTTTTCCACTCGAAAATTTCTTCTTTTTTGGAATATACCTGTCTTGCACATTCCTCATTTCTCGCATAAACCCCAGCCACTGCTGCTCTGCCGTCTTTCCCGCCAGTGTCTCTTTCCAGTCAACTTTGGCCAGTTCCTCTCTCATGCCACTGTAGTTTCCTTTACTCCACTGAAACACCGACACATCAGATTTCGGCTTCTCTTTTTCTACTTTCACAATGAACTCAATCATGTTATGATCACTGCCTCCTAAGGGTTCCTTCACCTCAATCTCTCCAATCACCTCCGGTTCATTACACAATACCCAATCCAGTACAGCCGATCCCCTAGTGGGCTCAACAACAAGCTGTTCTAAAAAGTCATCTCGCAGACATTCTACAAATTCTCTCTCTTGAGATCCAGTGCCGACCTGATTTTTCCAATCCACTCGCATGTTAAAATCCCCCACAATTATCATAACACTGCCCTTCTGACAAGCCTTTTCTATTTCCAGTTGTAATTTGTAGTCCACATCCCTGCAGCTGTTTGGAGGCCTATAAATAACTGCCATCAGGGTCCTTTTACCCCTGCTATTCCTTAGCTCAACCCATAAAGATTCTGCACCTTCCGATCCTATATCACCTCTTTCTAATGATTTGATATCATTTCTTACCAATAAAGCCCCGCCTCCCCCTCTGCCTAACTTCCTATCCTTCCGATACACCATGTATCCTTGGACATTCAGCTCCCAGAGACATGCATCCTTTAGCCAGGTCTCAGTGATGGCCACAATATCATACCTGCCAATCTGTAGCTGTACAACAAGATCATCCACCTTATTTCTTATGCTGCGTGCATTTAAGTACAACACCTTAAGACCAGTATTTGATACTTTTTGCTTTGATTTCACTGCAACTTTATTGCACTGCAACTCATCCCAATGGCTACACATTTGCCCCATCACCTGCCTGTCTTTCCTGACATCTTTACTGCTCACTATCTTAGATTTATTTTTGTTTTCCCCTTTCTCCGCTCTATCATTCCGGTTCCCATCCCCCTGCCAAATTAGTTTAAACCCTCCTTAACAGCTCTATTAAACTTTCCCGCCAGGATATTGGTCCCCTTCGGGTTCAGGTGTAACCTGTCCTTTTTGAACAGGTCATACTTCCCCCAGAAGAGATCCCAATTATCCAAGAATCTGAAGCCCTGCCCCCTGCACCAGTCTCTCAGCCAGGCATTCATCTGCCTGATCCGACTACTCTTTTCCTCGCTAGCACGTGGCACAGGTAGCAATCCCGAGATTACTACCCTGGAGGTCCTGCTTCTCAGCTTCCTCCCTAACTCCTGGAAATCTCTCTTCAGGACCTCCTCCTTTGTCCTATCTATGTCATTGGTACCAACATGTACCAAGACAACTGGCTGCTCACCCTCCTCCTTTAGAATATTCAGGACCCAATCCGAGACATCCCATACCCTGGCACCTGGGAGGCAACACACCATGCGGGTATCTCTGTCAGGCTCACAGAATCTCCTGTCTGTTCCCCTGACTATGGAATCTCCTACGACTACTGCATTTCTCTTCACCCTCCTTCTCTCCTGCACAACAGCGCCAGGCTCAGTGCCAGAGACCCGGTCACCGTGGGCGTCCCCCGTCAGGTCATCCCCCTCAACAGCATCCAGAACAAGATATTTGTTGCTGAGGGGGACAGCCACAGGGGTGCTCTCCACTATCCGGGCATTTCCCTTCCGTCTCTTGACAGTGACCCAGTGTTCTGACTCCTGTAGCCTAGGGATGACTACTGACTCCTGTAGCCTAGGGATGACTACCTCCCTGTAGCTCCTGTCTACCACCTCTTCACTTTCCCTGATAAGCACTAGGTCATCAAGCTGCAGCTGCAGATCCCTAACATGGTCTCTGAGGAGCTGCAACTCGGTGCACCTGGCGCAGATGTGGCCATCAGGGAGGCTGGAAGTCTCCCAGGATTCCCACATCTGACACCCTGAACAAAGCACTAACCCTGCAGGCATGCTATCTAATTCTACACAAATGAAACAGGAAAAATAAGTCTACTCACCCACTTACCTCGCCAAACAGACAAACTTTTTAAACTGTTAGCTGTGAGAACCCTGCTGTTCCTGTCTGTCCGAGCCGATTCGCGAAAGGGGTGGGGGGGGGGGGAGAGAAAAAAGAGTTGGCGCTTCGCTCTCGCCTCTTCTCGTTTATCGCCGAAGCCCATTGAAGCCAAAGCCCTACACTCTGCTACCACTCACTCCGCTGCCCACTGTATAGGGTGGTCATTTAGACCCTGCCATAGTCTACTGGCATCCATGAGATCATGGCTGATATGATTGCAACCAGAAACATCAACCCTGATTCTACTTCACAAATCCTGCCTGACCTCTGGACTATTTTCTGTTTTTATTTTAGCTTGTAGCTCTGTGTGGTCCCAAAGTCTAATAAACCTCTCTTTCGCCTAAGCATGACTTGGTCCCTCCCCCATCAATATCACCTTTCTTTCTTCTCTTTCCTCCTCTTCCCCCTTCCCCTTTCTCTCTTGCATGCTCATCACTCTCTTTTTCTCCTCATTCACTTGTACTGACTCCCCCATCTCTGAAGCTAACCCTCTTCGTCCGGTCAAGAGCTATTATTAATATATGGATGAATTATGAGGTCAAGTCCCTTTTAAAGACTAGAGCTGCGGCTTTTAGGTCCGGGGATACCAGTCGCTACACGGAAACCAAGCAAGAACTCCGGAAAGCCATTAAGGGCGCCAGGAGGCAATATCGAGCCAAGTTGGAAGCCCAGGCTAACCAAAGGGATGCTAGTAGACTATGGCAGGGTCTAAATGAGATCACTGGGCGCAAAGAAAAGGCTGGGAATGTCAAAAACTGTGGCACTTCTCTTCCTGACGAACATAACGTATTCTACGCAAGATTTGAACAGAAGAGGAGCGTCACGCTCCCTCTGGATGAACCGGACCTGGTGGCATCGAGATTCATCGTTACCGAGGAGGACGTTAGAAGATAAATCCAAGGAAGGCGACGGGCCCAGATGGCGTCCCAGGATGGGTTCTCCAGGCCTGTGCAAGTGAGCTAGCTGGAGTGTTTGCTGACATCTTCAGCTGCTCCTTGCTTCAGTCTAAGATCCCCTCGTGTTTTAAGAAGGCAATAATAATCCCAGTGCCGAAAAAGAGCAAGGTGGCATGCCTGAATGACTATCGACCTGTGGCTCTGACATCAATTGCTATGAAGTGCTTCGAGAGATTGGTTATGGCACACATCAACCACAGCCTACCGGTCAACCTCGACGCTTTGCAATTCGCCTACCGGAACAACAGGTCAACGGCAGATGCCATCTCTCTGGCCCTACATTCCTCCTTAGAACACCTGGAGAATAAAGACGCATACGTAAGGCCCCTTTTCATTGACTACAGCTCTGTCTTTAATACCATCATTCCAAATAAACTGATTCCTAAGCTCCGGAACCTGGGCCTTAGCACTCAGATCTGCAGCTGGATCTTCAATTTCCTCACAGACAGGACCCAGGCTGTAAAAATAGGGGACAAGCTCTCCTCTACAATCACTCTGAGCACCGGTGCCCCACAAGGCTGTGTACTCAGCCCCCTGCTGTACTCACTGTACACCCATGATTGTGTAGCCAAGTTTCCATCGAACTCAATATATAAGTTTGCTGATGACACAACAATTGTAGGCAGTATCTTGGGTAATGACGAGTTTGAGTACAGAGAGGAAATTAAGAACCTGGTGGCATGGTGCGAAGACAATAACCTATCCCTCAACATCAGCAAGATGAAGGAATTGGTTGTTGACTTCAGAAGGAGTAGCGGACCGCACGACCCAAATTACATCGGTGGTGCACAAGTGGAACAGGTCAAAAGCTTTAAGTTCCTCGGGGTGAATATCACAGATGACCTGACTTGGTCCAACCAAGCAGAGTTCACTGCCAAGAAGGCCCACCAGCGTCTTTACTTCCTGAGAAAACTAAAGAAATTTGACCTGTCCCCTATAACCCTCACTAATTTTTATAGGTGCACCGTAGAAAGCATTCTTCTATGGTGTATCACAACCTGGTATGGAAGTTGTCCTGTCCAAGACCGAAAGAAGCTGCGGAAAATCATGAGCATGGCGCAGCACATCACACAAACCTATCTTCCGTCCTTGGACTCACTTTACACTGCACACTGTCAGAGCAGTGCTGCCAGGATAATCAAGGACACGACCCACCCAGCCAACACACTTTTCGTCCCTCTTCCCTCCGGGAGAAGGTTCAGCAGCTTGAAGACTCGTACGGTCAGATTTGGGAACAGCTTCTTTCCAACTGTGATAAGACTGCTGAACGGATCCTGACCCGGATCTGGGCTGTACCCTCCAAATATCCGGACCTGCCTCTCAGTTTTTTTGCACGACCTTACTTCCCATTTTTCTATTTTCTATTTATGATTTATAATTTACATTTTTAATATTTACTAATTTTAACTATTTTTAATATTTTTAATATTTAATATTTGTAATCCAGGGAGTGTGAAACGCAGAATCAAATATCACTGTGATGATTGTATGTTCTAGTACCAATTGTTTGGTGACAACAAAGTATAAAGTATGAAGTATATATGGAGTAACTGGAGAGCCAGCCATTGATAAATCTCAAACCTAGAATAATGTTGAATATTCTTACTTGGTCCTTCTGGTTCTTGCTCCCTTCCCTGAGCTCCTCTCTCCTCTCACATGGCAAGTTTACATCCATGAAAATCTATTTTTGTGAAAGTACAGCACAGAGCACAGCTAAGGTCACTGATAGGTGAAGAATACAGCAGATGCTCAAGAAGGAAATGCGACTCAGACAAAAGTCTTAATATATGTAATCAGTGCCCTGTTTTGTTAATGAAATCCTTATGGATTGTAAACCTCCAACAGAGTAGGTTAATATTTGGAACTTTTAAAGTTTGACCTACCTCCCGCATCTAAATCCCATATGGTTAGCTGAAAAAAAATTAAGACTGCAACTATATTAAGTTATGCCCTTTTTAAATGTGTAAACTCAAGGAAGTTCAAACTGTATTTTTTTCTGAAAAAATACAATATTACAAAGATATTAACACACTGGAGACAGTAATTTTTAACCAGCAAGCCATTAATGTGTCTTAAGGTAAAAATAAATGACTTCAGGCGTCAGCCACAGCAGGCAATGAAAGAGCTGAAGAAGTTGAATTAAAATATGGCTTCTGAAAGCAGGAAGTGAGATGTTGAGACAAGAGTTTGACGTTATAATTCCAATGCACTTGAGCAAATAGGATTTATTTCATAAATACTTAAAAATCATTACTGGAAATCAATTAATTGTTAAAAGTCACTGCAATTAGTATCTTTTAAATATATTCCAGTGGTTTTTGTCTGAAAAGGTTTTTTCCAATTTTATCTGTCCATTACCTTCGTTTAGTACCACTTTCAGTATAAATCATTCTTTCCAGTGGTCATTCCCTTCAGTTGATTAATTCTTCCGCAAATGTCTTTGCACTATTTTATACATTAAATCATCTCAATGCATGAAATTTTACTACTTAATCATTACTGTACATTCACAATTTCAATGGACTGAGGTGTGGAGATGAGTAATCACAACAGTCAATATTCATGTTAGTGTTTAGTGCTCATGCAAAAATAATCACTCTGCTACCACCCTCCTCCACCTCCACCACCAACTTACCATCTCTGAACATTGATGTCAAATCTTCCATCAGAGTAACATGAAGTAACATGAAAATAGAAGAAAATCTATCCCTTTAAGTAGATCTGACTCATTGTACTGGTTGAAAGAAAATCATGGCCTACAAATCCAATCACATCCTTTTTTTCTGTGTTAAGTGACTGCAAGTTATCCCTTTTCATAGTGAAATAGAATATCTCAATATATTTTGTGGTCACGTTGATCCTCTCAAGAAATATGACAGTCACTTCCTGGAACAATGTGCACTTAAATAGATGGTGTGTCTCGGTAACAAACGTTACTTGAATGACATCATTGAACATGCAGATTTATGTTCTAGCCTCTCCAGGTGAAACTCAATACTGTTATTCTAAAAAGCACCCATCTTTTGTCATTCAGAGTCCAGCTTTCTCGAAAGCTGCTCCTTTTGTAGCTCAGTGATTCAAAGAGACACTCGTGCTGTCAACTGCAGCTACTGAACTTTATTCAGTACAGAATGTGCTCCTTGGTTATCCACTGACCTGCTGGTGCTTGTGCAATGCTACCACTGGTAGACCTGGAAGAATTTGATTTGGACCACAAGTGCCAAAAGGATATATATAATGAATTCCTGAGGCTGACCCATAGCGAAGCGGCCAGTGCGTGAGTGGGCCAGTGAAGGAGTGGAGCTTTGAGGCTTTAGCTCGAGAGATTCTGGCTATTTTGGCAGTGGTTCTGCGCAATCAAGTCAATCAAGATTTGAATAGATCAGCAGAAAGCCGTTGATTAGACAATCAAGATTTGAATAGCTCAGACTCAGCAGAATGCAGCTGATTGGGCAGTCGAGGTCAGGTGACCAAACATCTTGAAAAGCTCAAACAGATAAATAGAGGGATAGCTCAAATGAAGCGGCCTGTGGAAAGCAGCTAGTGAGTGAGTGGGCCAGTGAATGAGTGGAGCTTTGAGGCTTTGACAAGAAGAGGCGGAGGACAAGCTTGCTCGCAGTTAGTCTTTACAATGTCTCCTGAGATGGTGATGTACCTCTCATGTGAGATGTGGCAGCCTTGGGGGAACTCCCCTCTCCCACAGAGTCACATCTGCCAGAAGTGCATACGGCTGGGCGATCTGGAAGACTGTGTAAGGAATCTGGAGCAGCAGCTGGATGACCTTCGACTCATAAGGGAGAATGAAGCAGTCATAGATGAGAGCTACAGGTAGGTAGTCACACCTAGGCTGTCAGAAGCAGGTCGTTGGGTGACAGTCAGAGGGGGAAAAGCGAAGGTGAGCAGACAGGTAGTGCAGAGCACCCCTGTGGCCATTCCCCTGAATAATAAGTTTACCGTCCTGGAGACTGTTGGTGGGGACGACCGACCAGGTGTAAGCCACGGTGGCAGGGCCTCCGGCACTGAGTCTGACCCTGTGGTGCAGAAGGGTGGGACGGAGAAGAGGAGAGCTGTCGTCATTGGAGACTCTATAGTCAGGGGAGCAGACAGGAGATTTTGTGGACATGAGAAGGACACCTGCATGGTTTGTTGCCTCCCGTGTGCCAGGGTCCAGGATGTCTCTGACCGGGTGCACGACATCCTGGTACGAGAGAGAAAGCAACCAGAAGTCGTGATACATGTTGGGACCAACAACATAGGCAGGAAGAGGGATGAGGTCCTGAAGTGTGAGTTTCGGGAACTAGGCAGAAGGCTGAAGAACAGGACCTCAAGGGTGGCGTTCTCAGGATTGCTGCCAGTGCTACGTGACAGTGATGGTAAGAATTGGAGGAGATGGCAGTTGAATGCGTGGCTGAGGAGTTGGTGCAGAGAGCAGGGTTATAGATTTTTAGATCATTGGGATCTCTTCTGGGGAAGATGGGACCTGTACAGATTGGATGGGTTGCACCTGAACTCGAGGGGGAGCAATATCCTTGCAGGTAGGTTCGCTAGCATGGTTCGGGAGGGTTTAAACTAATTTGCGAGGGGGATGGGACCCAGAGCGATAGAACAGTGAAAGAAGTGCATGGAGTAAAGCCAGATCTAACATACAGAGAGGCTTTGAGGAAAGAGAAGCAGAATAAATGGTGTAAAGACAGTAAGGTAGAAGGGCTGAAATGTGTGTACCTCAATGCAAGAAGCATCAGGAACAAAGGTGATGGACTGAGAGCTTGGATACATACATGGAATTATGATGTAGTGGCCATTACAGAGACTTGGCTGGCACCAGGGCAGGGATGGATTCTCAATATTCCTGGATTTCAGTGCTTTAAAAGGGATAGAGAGGGTGGAAAAAGGGGAGGAGGGGTGGCATTACTGGTCAGGGATACTATTACAGCTACAGAAAGGGTGGGTAATGTAGCCGGATCCTCTTTTGAGTCAATATGGGTGGAAGTCAGGAACAGGAAGGGAGCAGTTACTCTATTGGGGGTATTCTATAGGCCCCCTGGTAGCAGCAGAGATACAGAGGAGCAAACTGGAAGGCAGATTTTGGAAAGGTGCCAAAATAACAGGGTTGTTATCATGGGTGACTTTAACTTCCCTAATATTGATTGGCACCTGATAAGTCCTAAGGGTTTAGATGGGGCAGAGTTTGTTAAGTGTGTCCAGGACGGATTCCTGTCACAGTATGTGGACAGGCCGACCGGGGGAATGCCATACTAGATCTAGTACTAGGTAATGAACCAGGTCAGGTCACAGATCTCTCAGTGGGTGAGCATCTGGGGGACAGTGACCACCGCTCCCTGGCCTTTAGCATTATCATGGAAAAGGATAGAATCAGAGAGGACAGGAAAATTTTTAATTGGGGAAAGGCAGATTATGAGGCTATAAGGCTAGAACTTGCGGGTGTGAATTGGGATGATGTTTTTGCAGGGAAATGTACTATGGACATGTGGTCGATGTTTAGAGAACTCTTGCGGGATGTTAGGGATAAATTTGCCCCCGTGAGGAAGATAAAGAATGGTAGGGTGAAGGAACCATGGGTGACAAGTGAGGTGGAAAATCTAGTCAGGTGGAAGAAGGCAGCATGCATGAGGTTTAGGAAGCAAGGATCAGATGGGTCTATTGAGGAATATAGGGAAGCAAGAAAGGAGCTTAAGAAGGGGCTGAGAAGACCAAGAAGGGGGCATGAGAAGGCCTTGGCGAGTAGGGTAAAGGAAAACCCCAAGGCATTCTTCAATTATGTGAAGAAAAAAAGGATGACAGGAGTGAAGGTAGGACCGATTAGAGATAAAGGTGGGAAGATGTGCCTGGAGGCTGTGGAAGTGAGCGAGGTCCTCAATGAATACTTCTCTTTGGTATTCACCAATGAGAGGGAACTTGATGATGGTGAGGACAATATGAGTGAGGTTAATGTTCTGGAGCATGTTGATATTGAGGGAGAAGAGGTGTTGGAGTTGTTAAAATACATTAGGACAGATAAGTCCCCGGGGCCTGACGGAATATTCCCCAGGCTGCTCCACGAGACGAGGGAAGAGATTGCTGAGCCTCTGGCTAGGATCTTTATGTCCTCGTTGTCCACAGGAATGGTACCGGAGGATTGGAGGGAGGGGAATGTTGTCCTCTTGTTCAAAAAAAGTAGTAGGGGTAGTCCAGGTAATTATAGACCAGTGAGCCTTATGTCTGTAGTTGGAAAGCTGTTAGTAAAGATTCTTAGAGATAGGATCTATAGTCATTTAGAGAATCATGGTCTGATCAGGGACAGTCAGCATGGCTTTGTGAAGGGCAGATCATGTCTAACAAGCCTGATAGAGTTCTTTGAGGAGGTGACTAGGCATATGGATGAGGGTAGTGCAGTGGATGTGATCTATATGGATTTTAGTAAGGCATTTGACAAGGTTCCACACGGTAGGCTTATTCAGAAAGTTAGAAGGCATGGGATCCAGGGAAGTTTGGCCAGGTGGATTCAGAATTGGCTTGCCTGCAGAAGGCAGAGGGTGGTGGTGGAGGGAGTACATTCAGATTGGGGGATTGTGACTAGTGGTGTCCCACAAGGATCTGTTCTGGGACCTCTACTTTTTGTGATTTTTATTAACGACCTGGATGTGGGGGTAGAAGGGTGGGTTGGCAAGTTTGCAGACAACACAAAGGTTAGTGGTGTTGTAGATAGTGTAGAGGGTTGTCAAAGATTGCAGAGAGACATTGATAGGATGCAGGATTGGGCTGAGAAGTGGGAGATGGAGTTCAACCCGGAGAAGTGTGAGGTGGTACACTTTGGAAGGACAAACTCCAAGGCAGAGTACAAAGTAAATGGCAGGATACTTGGTAGTGTGGAGGAGCAGAGGGATCTCGGGGTACATGTCCACAGATCCCTGAAAGTTGCCTCATGGGTGGATATAGTAGTTAAGAAAGCTTATGGGGTGTTAGCTTTCATAAGTCGAGGGATAGAGCTTAAGAGTCGCGATGTAATGATGCAGCTCTATAAAACTCTGGTTAGGCCACACTTGGAGTACTGTGTCCAGTTCTGGTCACCTCACCATAGGAAGGATGTGGAAGCATTGGAAAGGGTACAGAGGACATTTACCAGGGTGCTGCCTGGTTTAGAAAGTATGCATTAGATCAGAGATTAAGGGAGCTCGGGCTTTACCCTTTGGAGAGAAGGAGGATGAGAGGAGACATGATAGAGGTGTATAAGATAATAAGAGGATTAGATAGAGTGGATAGTCAGCGCCTCTTCCCCAGGGCACCACTGCTCAATACAGAGGACGTGGCTTTAAGGTAAGGGGTGGGAAGTTCAAGGGGGATATTAGAGGAAGGTTTTTTACTCAGAGAGTGGTTGGTGCGTGGAATGCACTGCCTGAGTCAGTGGTGGAGGCAGATACACTAGTGAAGTTTAAGAGACTACTAGACAGGTATATGGAGGAATTTAAGGTGGGGGCTTATATGGGAGGCAGGGTTTGAGGGTCGACACAATATTGTGGGCCAAAGGGCCTGTACTGTGCTGTACTCTTCTATGTCTATGTCTTACTGCTGAAGCTTTTATACTGTTAGTGTATACAAATTACTATTTTGATCTATCTGAGAGGTGGTGTCAATGAAGGCTGGGGTTGACAAATTCACTGATGAAAGACCTATGTGATCATCTGTGCCCTCAGCTCTGGGCTCATTTACGTGCTGAATGCTTGCCTTTTCTGAGTTGTCTGAGTTACTGAATTGTCCAGTTCAGTATTGTTTTGTGAACTCCTCCTCTAAAAATACAGTTTATTTCCTTTCATCTTGCCTGATATTAGTAACTGGAGTTACATGCTTCCCCACGTACCGTAATCCCCTCTAAATAGTGTTCTGCCCTCTCGGTACTCATACTTAAGCTGCTACTTAGAAGGGAAGTACATATATGCATTGATGTTTTTGACATTATGACCCCTCTTTTCGTTCCTACCCTTCTTCAAGGAGATCTGGAGGTCAAGCAAATTCTTTCTTGTTAGCCTGCAATAATAAGGTCAGAAACTTATCACTTGTTCATCAACAAAGGGGCATCACATATATGGTCCCATTGTGTACAGTATCCAGCACAGATTTCAGACATGACACTCTTCCTTAGTGGCATAAGCATAAAAGGAATGCACACCAGGAAGACTGCTAACTTGTTCTGCTGACAGGAGCGCACAATGCAGTGCAGCCTTCAGCCCCCAGTTTTTGTGAAGAGGAACACTCCCTCCACCTGATCAGTCAGTCTTGTAGCTGGGAAGCCCCCCCCCCCACCCCCGACCCTCCCTCTCCATCCACCTCCTGACATACTTCTGAGCTTGCGAGCTTTGCTTTATCAGACATGGGGACATCTATCCGAGGCTTGTGTATTTTAATCAAGCATGTGTCAGTGTCTGTCAGAAAGTGCAGGTTAGGTTGGTGGCAATCTGAAAATGCAAGTGACTGAAAGCTCATTCTTTTGGAAGTAAAAGTAGCTTTCCTGTCAGTATTGTATAGGTTACAGAGTTCTCATTTTTACGTGTCTTGTCAATTCTTCCTGGACTTTTCTGTATTCTTTCTATGTTCTGTGTTTTAACTTTTGTTCTTGGATCACTCTCTGAGAGGCATGTCTGTCTGCGGTCCTGTTTGTCCTCCAGGATTCTCTCCTGCAACAGATCTCTCTGTTGTAGATGTTCTCCACCAGAATCTCTATATCTCTGTCTTGGACTTTGGAGCACCTCTTCTCTCTTCTCCTGCCAAATTTTTGCACTAAAAAACTTTATGCAGAAAAGTTGTGTGTGTATATTTCTCTTTAGGTTTTAGTTATATGACTGAGGACCAGCAGCTGCTTTAAATTAATCTACATTGACTTGATAGGATGTTCTGTTTGCCATAAGGTAGCATTAGTGATTAAATACACCAAGATTACCATTCAGGACTGTGATTTTTTTTTTGTGTAACCTCTGAGAATAGTTTTAAATTTGCTGATTTTGGAGCAAGTTAATTCTGAGGCTCCTTACTTAAATACAGGAGCAGACCTTAAGTGTATACGTGAGTGTAGAAAATTTATTATTTCTTAACATTTGGAAGTATTGTGTATATTTTTGCCTGTAAATGTACAAACATAACAGCAGTGAGATTAACTCTTTTTTTGATCTTTTACACCTGCCCAAGCACATTGTCGTACATCAGCCATTCTGTGTATAGAGAGGCTGCTAGATAACTTGGATTTATTATCCTTTGGCTAATAGATTGGCAGCTGTGGGTAGACATTGATTGCACATGAATGAATAGTTCATGTTTGCTCTCATCAGAAAGCATTTTCACACATTGTACCTTTTAAAGCAATGACAGAATTTACAGTTAGTTTAAGTAAAGCATCTTGCCTGTGATATTATTGACAGTTTAATCGGCATGTATTGATTTTGCGTAATGGGATACAATAAGAGGAAGTGGCTGCTCAAAGTGTGCATCCTTTCTGGTGAATTCGTCATTAATTAATAGCTTCACCCTCAGGGATGAAGTGATACTTAGCTCGGATAATACATCTTTGATGGGGACGGTAATTAATCCTGATAGCAAGCTTTTACTGGATTAATGCAGAACCAATGAAGTGAAATATAATACACTTTTCCGGTATTTAGTACTTTGGGCAAGGAAAATAAATAAGTATTTTAGTTTGACTTTGCAGGTCAATTTTTAATAATGTTAGAACAAAGATTAATCAAATTCAGTTACTCGGATATTAAATAAAACCTAGACTACTTTGTGGCCAAGTCCTGCAGGTGTAAACCAGATGATTACAGTGGGAACATTCTTTCCCTTGTTACTTGGATTATTGATGCAAAACACTTAGACTTTGAAGGAGAGCTAACTGTATTTTTAAGTGCTCAAGTGAATCTGGTTACTGCAGTTTAGTTTCATGTTCCATGAAGAATTGTACTTTAAAACAGTTATTATTACATACCCACTCAAAAGCAAGGATATTATGGCAGCCATTGGAGACAAGTAGAGATAGGGAGAGTGATTTTCAGATGGCTTGTCAGGGATAAATGAGGTAAATGGGACAAGCAAATGGTGCAGCACAACTTTATAGTCAATTATTGATAGTTTCTGGCCAATATCACCTTTCCAAAGCTTTAATTGTGCGTGCTTGGAACATTAATGTAATTGTCAAAGAATTACACTAAAGGAAATCATTTGGTTCATTGTGTCTGTTCATCTAAATTGGATAATAGATTCACTTAATACACTATTTATAAAGTGAGGGGATGAGATCTTGCAGTTCCAGTATGAACTCAATAGAAGATTGAATAGAGTATTGAAGACTCTCAACTCGGTACACTTTAGCAATCTGTAGGAATGAAAACCCAGATGTATGTTTGGAAACATCTATTTGTGATTAAAGGGAGAATGGCGGAGTTCCTCTGAGTTGCATAAACGGGTTTATTTCTTCTACAAGAAGCCCCCCTGCCCCCAGTGATCTTGAATCTCTTATATTCTCCACAATTTACAGTCTTGTGGGAAGTGCAGCAGGAAAGGGTTGATGGTGGCTGGTTAGCTCATAGTGGACAGAGTCAGAATAAATGTGTATTTTTTCAAGCTGGAAGAATGTAACTAGTGGAGTCTTCCAAGGATATGTCACTGCCTTTTATTATTTAATATCTATATTGTTGACTTGGTGAATGGAACCATCAGCAAGGTATCCAGGTTTTGCCAATGACAGTAACATAGAATGCAGGACAAGTTGTGACAACAATGCTTGGACACTGCAAATTATGGATTGAGTAAATAGGCAAAATCTAGGCAAACGGACGTTAATGTGGGAAGTTTGAAATCATGCTGAGGATCTTACTGAAGAGAAATTGCAAATAAGTACAGAGTTCTTGTACATGAAGCACAAAGTGTTAGGAAGCAGGTGCAGCAAGTAGTCCAAATAAAAATGGTACTTATTGCCAGGAGGTTGGAGTTCAGGAATAAGGAGGCTTCTACGGGGGCTGGTATTGCCACCACTGGAATGCAGAGGTTTGGTCCACCGATCTGAGAAAGGATGTGCTGTCTTTGTGCTGGTGGCAGTCCAAAATAGATTCCCTGGCCTATTCTAGGAAAAAGAGTATTGTCTTATCATAAATGACTGAAGAAGTTAGATCCGTTTTCTTTGGAATTTGGAAGTTTAAGGAGTGACCTTACTGAGACATGCATGATCTTAAGTGAGGTTAGCAGGGTAGATGTTGAGCTGTTTCTACTACTGAGAGAGCCTCAGACAATGAGTCAGATTAGATTCGATTTTTGTCTTGTTCACCAAGATGCAATGAAATTCTCTGTTACCGTAAACCTCACAGAGCAAATAATATGCATGGAAATAATAAATACAAATAAATTGGATGTGGAGAGGATGTTTCCAACAGTGGAGGAGTGTAGGACCAGAGAGCACAGCCTGAGAATTGAGGGATGTCCATTTAGAACAGCAATGAGGAAGTTTTTTTTTTACCCAGAAGATGGTGAATCATGTGGAATTTACTGCCACAGACAGCTGCCCAGGCCAAGATATTGGGTATACAGTATTTAAGCTGGAGGCTGATAGGTTCCTGATTAATCAGGGAGTCAAACGTTATGGGGAGAAGGCAGGAGAATGGGGTTGAGAAGGATAATTAATGAGCCATGATTGAATGGCAGAGCAGACTCAATTGGTTGAATGGCCTAAATCTGCTCCTACGTCTTATGGCCTTAAAATATTTGCTGTCTAAGAGAAAAGCGTGAAAGGTAGATTTAAATACATTTTCTGCTCCTGATCAATTTTTGAATGACATGGGCTGCTGCCTTTATAGATTCCATCTGAACAAGGCCCTCCATAAGTCAGGGTCAACCATGGATATTGCATTCCTGCTTTCTATGTGACTGTCATAAGGGGGCGGCTGGGAGTGGACTCAAATGCAAGACACAGACACTAAAGTGCTAGGAACAGGACTTGACTAGAGACTAGAGTGAGGGACGTGACTGGATGCATACTAGGAGCTGGGACAAGAACACAGACTTGGGCTAGGACGTTGGCTAGGCAAGCGGGACCAGGACTAGGAGCTGGGAACTAGGAGCCTGGACTTGGACTCCGAGCCAGAGACTGGACAAGGACCCAGAACCTGGGTGTTGACTTGGGCTCGGACCCCAGAACTAGGCGAGGACATGACGTGGCTATAGGACTGGATGTGGCTTGGGTTTCTTTGAGGTTTAGGTATGAACTCCGAACCAGAGACTGGACAAGGACCCAGAACCTGGGTCTTGACTTGGGCTCGGACTCCAGGACTAGTCGAAGACATGACATGGCTAGAGGACTGGACGTGGAACTCCTGCACAGGACGAGGCACATGGATAGGATGAGGACGCAAAGCCATGGCTTGGACAGGACGAGGTTCTTGGACAGGACAAAGGAACCCCAGCACCAGGCTGGGCGAGGTACATGGACAAGACGAGAACACGAAGCCTTGACTAGGTCGAGGGAGACAGGAACACAGAGCTTTGGTCTTGGGAGACAGGAACGCAGAACTTTGGTTGAGGGAGGACAGGAACACAGAGCCTTGGTCTTGAGAGGACAGGAACACAGAGACATGGAACACAGATCCAGGGCCCCTCCTTGGGAACAGGACTTGGGGCCAGGGCTCTACACAGAGTCAGGACCCTCCTAGGGAGCAGGACATAGGGCTGGGACTCGTACACAGAACACAGAGAGACAGTTCCAACACTAGGTAGTGGCAAATGGCCGGACCTACCTAGTGAAGGCATGAACACAGAGACAGTTCAAAACAACAATAAACAGTTCCTATCTTGCACCGGCAGTTGAACTTGACAGCGGTGCAGGCGAAGGTTGCAGGCAAGGGTTAGAGGTGAGGTGAGGCGAGGCGAGGTGAGGCAAGGCAAGGCAAGGCAAGGCAAGGCAAGGCTTCAGACACTGGTTGCAGGGCAAGACTACAGGAGAAAGTGGTAGAGATGGGATTCAGGCAGGGGGTTTGGACAGGAACAATGCAGCAACTGAAGCTGAACCAAGAAGCTATTTATCTAGCTAGCCCAAAATGTGAATCAGCTGCCTCAAATAGAGCACTCAACAGAAAAAGGGAAAACCAGAAAACCTGGAATAAGGAACGATGGACCAGACCATGAACCGGAATCCGGACTTCACGGACCAGACCATAACAGTGACATGCAAGCCAGTGTGCAATCTAAGACAGTACGATATGGCGAGCAAGCTGGTGTCTATGTAGAAGCCTCTCCCTTTCCATGCAGCTGATGAACCCAAAGAATGGTAGATACTGTTACAGTTCAACTCCTGCAGTTTCGCAGGATTTACCAGTCAGTGTTGAACTCAATGAAGGACTGCTTTAGGGACTCCACCTCCAGGGTTCACTCCCGAACCCTTCCCCATGAGTGGGTATAGCGATAAGGCAGCAAATGATTAGTGTTTTCTTTTGCCTAGATGAGCTGACAAGCTCTAGCTGCCTGAAGCAAATGATTTTAAGGCACCAGTCAGTAGGAGTGGTTCTGCCAGGCTTACCAGCTAAGCCACACAAGAAAACTAGGAGCTGGACTTGTTGTCAGAGGGTAGCTGAGATGCAGGCCATTGGGAGCATTAATAGATAGTGGGAGCTTATCCCCACTACCAGCCTCAGCTATAACAACCTTAAGGAAGTACCGTTGAATGATAATTGTAATAAACTAATGTTCAGTATAATGTGGAAAACAGTTAAAATGTTGAGGCATTCTGCACACTGTAAAAGTACCAAGTGATCTCGAAATGCATAAAAAGTATCAACACTGATTGCTTCTGAAATATATAGTACATCATGGGAAGTGTTGTATGGATTCAGCTTAATTTTTGGTCTCAAAGCAAAATTATTACATACAAGCATTTATGATGACTCATAAATCTGTCACTGTTTAAGGACCAAAAGTACTTTTAAGGTGATTTCTATATCCTTGACTATTCCTCTCTCTTATTCTTGTCTCAGGTTGTTGTTCACCAAACTGCTTTTTGCAGATGTGCATGTTTATAGATATTTCAAGTGATAATCCACAATATGTTAACTCAAACTATCAACATCAATATACTTGAAGTATTGAGATGTTATCATGTTGACCAGTAAACCACAAGATGATATTATTTTGGTTGTTGTCACTTAAGTATGCATTTAACATTATCTGGAATTGTTTCCAAGATTAAGTCAGTAATTTATTAATGAAGATAAGATCAGGACTTTTAAGTATTCAGTTGAAGGTTACAGATATAGATCAGCAAGTATTCTACAGAACAGAATGGACTGGCTGCAGCAGGATTCATTGATATGTCATTTGTAGGAGAGGTTAGGGTTTAAACGATTTGTTGTAAAGATGGATCAGCGTGCCAGGGATGTGCTTGATTATCTCTTGGAGGTTGTGTTGAAAGTGCATGCCATGTCATTTTGTATGCACAGATTGTATAGAGCTCATGGTAGAACCAAAATGATACAGTTTATACCTACAAAGTAATCAAGATTTTATTTTCAAATTGGCTTATTACCTAATATGTTACTTTCTTTAACCAAATACAAAAAAAAAGCCTCTGTAACATTTAATTTTTTTGGAAAATTAATGTTTGTAGATCTAAAATTTGCTCTTTTCTATAGGCACACTAATGCAGAAGACAAAAACAAACATCTAAAACAAAATTTATATAAAATATCGTAGGGCACCTAAGATTTTTGCACAGCATTGCATATGGCAAGAATAGCTTATTGTCATTCATAGTTAATATTTGGTCACCAGTGATAGAACAAATTGATGCATGCTAATACCCTTCCCTGACAGCTTACATTAGCAAAGTGATCATAGGAATTGACCTGCAGAGAATTGCTAAGAAAATTATCTTTTGAAAATTAATTCGGCTCTTAATGGAAATTAATAATCCCCTGTTAGTTCATACGAACATTTCACATTGTAGAATTAATTGCCCTGGGGAGGAGAGTTTACTGTTTTGCCAATTTCTTTCTTCACAAGACGTTTCAGAGCACCTAATGCAATTCTGTAAAAACCTTCTAGAATAACAAAACTATGAGCAAATGAATACATGTTATATAGAATTATGCCATATCAAAATATAATGTAAGCATTTCACCATCAACTCTTTTGCTATTTTTTAATCAAGCAATAGGAAATGAAAGTAACCCAGTACAGGCTGATGCAATATATGGATAGGAAAGTTGCCAATGCAGTTGAATGCAGATGTGTTAACTTGGTCATATTACCAACACCCATAAGAAATTTAAATTACTTTCACCTTTGAATATAATTAAACCTCAACTGATTTTCTCTAAAATTCTGGGTTATTAAATTACACATTACTATTACTTAATGATAACTGAACAAAATGACATTTTTGCAAAAACCATACTTAATAGCAGCAGATACTCTGATTATAATGAAAAATTCAGATGCATTTCAGATTATGCTCCATGGGAGAGTTTAAACATTTGAAGAAAATTTATGAATTGCAGTTTTGAGTCAGCCTAAGTGTTTCTTTGTTTAAAGCTTATGTTCTGTACCAAATTATTTACAATTAAAGGTATAATTGATGGTAGTTCGGGTCTCTGTAAATTTAAATTAAGGTCCTGAAAAAAGTGGCAAATACAAAAATCCTGTGAGGCCACAAGTATTGTGACATGGGATTATCTTAAATTCCCAGTGCTTCCACTACAAGCAGCCTGCCAACCTCATTTGCATGTTTACTGTGTACGTTTCTAGGCAGGGTTCTCAACTGAGAGCCTCCATTGTGAGTGCAAATATCATTTGAAGTGAGCAGAACAGAATGAGGATTTATTCAACAGAGAATCTGGGAAGGGGAGAAAGCTGGGCTTAATTTGCAGGACACAAGAGGTCCAGCAGATAGACTGTTTGATAAAAGTAGGAACAGATTACCCTGGCAGTCAATGCAAGGTATTAGATCTTGTGAACCTGGACTCCACACTTTGAGTAGTTAATTTATCTCATATGTCAAGGCCAGAAAATGCATCTTTAAGTATATAAGCCCTTGACTAAATCTCTGCCTGGAATTTGATGGTCTCATGCACTTTCCTTAAGGTTGTTATAGCTGGGGGTGGTAATCTCCCACTAACTGCTAAATGCTCCCAATGGCGTGCGCCTCAAATAGCCTCTGACAACCCTTTATGCGTGGTACAGCTACGAAGTCCAGCGGAACCATTTCTACTGGCAAGAGAAGGGGAAAAGGCAGGTTACTGGCACTTTAAAACAGAGAAACCTAGAAAACCTACAGCCCATTACAGGCCTTTTGGCCCACAACATTGTACCGACCATGTAACCTCCTACATTTTAGAGACGTTCACCATGACATCCTTTGCTTTGGTAGTCCATGGTTCTCCTTATAAAGCATATATCCCTTAAGGGTTTCTTTTAAACTGCTTTCTCAACCAGGTTATATATAGCAGCAACTAAAACACAATGTTGGGGAAAACTACTGTTGGGAGATCTGCTCGGTATTGGGTAATGTTGCCAGTTTGTCAGATAATAAGGTTCTGCTATAGACGATTTGGATGAATACTTCCAGAGAGATGTTTGGAACTCTGGTGCTTGTCTATATAAGTTTGAATGAAGTGCATGGGAAAATCCAGGCTTCTACCCTAAACGGGCTTTTTCAATAATTTTGGAGGCTATCCTTTCCAACGTGGAAGCAACAACCAGTTTCATTAATGGAGGCTCTCAGTTGAGAACTCTTAAGCCATGACTCAGCTTCTGATGTCTTAGCTTCCTTTTCAGCACAAGCAGAAGAGACATGAGATCTGAGTACTGTAGTAGAAGCTCTGATTTTTGCCAAATAAATGGAAGGACACCTGCTGCCATCGTGGCGTTGATTCCACTTATTCATTCAAACCCTGTATGTGCCACATCACTCCAGCCATCTGCTTTCCCAGGGATAATGAGCAATTCCCCAAGGCCATCTCAGGGAAGTAGCAGTTGCTTTCTAGAGTACAAGCAGGCACTTGGTCTCTGAATGATGGCATTAATGATATTACCACAACTACTCTATCACTTTCCTTTCTTTTTTCTGTCCTAACCCTGGCTGTTGCTGCTTCTGATAAAAAAAAAACATATTTCATGTCCAAGCCACATAAAACAATCAGTGGTTCAGTTTAATATCAGAGAATGTATATGGTAAACAACCTGAAATTCTTACTCTTCACAGATATCCACAAAACAGGAAAAAAAGAGAATAAATGACAGAGGCATAAGAATCAGAGGAGCATCCCTTCTCCCCTCTCATGCATAAGCAGCTGCCAGAGCATTCTCCCTCCCCCCTACTTGCCTCAGCAAAAGCACTGACCCCACTTCCCCACACCGTGCTAGCCACCAAAATGACCTTGTTGTAGAATCCATCAAGAGCTTCAGTTCATCCCAACACTTTGGTATCTCAGACAGGCTGTCTCTCACTAGCAGAGAGAGTGATCGCTCCTGCAACAATAAGAGCGGTAGACCGGCAGCTTGTCGTTTTGATATTACAATATTCTGCATTGCTTCTCCGAGTCCCTGGACTCAAAGACAAACAGACTCTCACTTACCATCAAACGGGGAGACAGCGGGATCACTCAAGTATGGAGGACTTCTTCCAGCAGCAGCACAACACCACCTGCTGTCTCGATGTTTCAGTCTCCCATGACGCTCCAGTCAGCAACATCGGCGAGCAACTTGGACATTCGTAGGGCTCCAATCCAAAGCTGCACATCTTCCAGGCCGCACCTGGAGATGTTGAAATGCCAAGCCACGCAGAGAATCTAGGAACCCTCCACTCATGGAGAACCGTAGTTTGAGGTGCAGCTGTAGATCACAGACTCACCTTGAAAAGAAAAGAAAGACATGAGAAAAGAAGTATCAGCTGTTTCACAGACGAACTGGAGATGTTACCTAGGTCTGCAAAAACCTCTGGCGCCATCTTTTCTAGCTCCTCCCACTTTAATAAGAGCTGTTTTAGGTTATTCTTTCCATCCATCTGCAGCTACTCCCGCAGCAAATATTGGAGAAAATATTGTGTGATACCATAGAAAATTTATGCTACAGAAGATGGCTATTCAGCCAATTGTATCAGCTGGAGATCAGTCAGAGGAATATGACAGACAAACAAATCTACCAAGGCTGGTTTGTAGACAATTGTATGTCAATACTCTTGCTTCAACTGATGTGGCTTTGTGTCATCTTCATCATTTGTGGTCAAACAGCTGGTGAACTGGCCCACAACAGAAAGCTACGATTGGAAATGCAGTGGAATAAGCAGTCTGTTCCATTGTCATTCAGCTGTGGAATTCAGGGTTACTGGCGAGATAGCATTTGATAATCATTCCTAATTGATGGGTACTTGTCTTCCGGATTCACTTGCAGAATTATTGTCACTGTTCTTAACATGCGCCCCTACTGGAAGTTCAATCACAAATGTCATCCTATTTTCTAACTATCTCATTTGTACGTATATAAACCACAACACCTGGCTGTTCTGTTACAGAGAAGTGGCCACTCGCATACACGCTGCTCTTAATGGAACGAAGTTCAGAGTTCAAAGTAAATATTATGATCAAAGTACATTTATGTCACCATATACACCCCTGAGACCTATTTTCAATGGCATCATTTCAACCCCACTCATTTTCCTATAGTGCTTAACTCCCTTTTTCAAAAATGATTTTGACGCCCTCTTACACAGGGATAATTTACAGTCACCATAGGATTCCATGCTGTTCTGTGCGCTGTGTGCTTGAGATTGGAAAGAAACCAGAACAACTGGCAAAAATGCACAGGGAGAATGTGCAGAGTCCACACGGACAATCTCAAAGGTTGGGATAAACAGAGGTTCTTGGAGCGTTGTGTAAGGAGGATGATGAACAGCTGTGTCACCATGGTATCTATTCTCCAATCCAGAATGCTCTGCAATTGCTTGCTAATGTCCTTGAACTTAACACTAGGCAGTGTGCCATTCTGGAACTATTTCTGAGACCACAGAAATCTGTCTGCTTCTCCAATTATAGAATCTCCAATAACTATTGATCTCTTGATCTTTTTCTTCTCTTTCTATGCAGATGAGTCATATGTGGTGCTGTGGTCACCAATCAGAGGTTCCCAAAGACAACTTGTTTTGAGATCAGATTGTTTGTGTACTTTGATGCCTTTCTGGTGATTCCTGATATTACTCGCAGTCTCTGTGTAATTATGTGGAAAGTTTGGGATTAACCTCTCTGACACACATGATTTTTTGCCTGTTGTTTGTAGCCACTGGAAGAAACTCAGCAGATTATTCTGCATTTCAGTGTGATTTTATGTGTAAAGTAGAGTTTCTACCCCTCTGTGTCTGGTTTTCTATCTACGTACCACAGAATAATTTAAAACTTCACTTCGGGATTTCTCGCATTGCTCTAGTAGGATGCATGAAAGATTGCCTGAAATCTACATGTACAGTACCTATGTCACTTGTACATCATTAAATTAAACTCCATTTCCATCTACTCTCTAGTTTAAATGTTAATGTTCGATTAACTAAAGTGATAATTATAACAAGTATTGTTTTATTAAAAGTTTTGGGCAAGGTCCATAAAACAGAAGTGAAAATGAATTATAAGAATAGGGCAAATTATAATGGAAGTGAAATTAAATGAATATCGACAGAGAGTACAGCCCCACACAATTCCATCTTACTGCAGCAAGGTATGTGCATTGTTCCTTAGAATAATAAAGGCCAAACTTTGCATAGTTACAGCAAAAATTTCTTACTGTTATATTCAATCTCCTAATGATTAAAGTCAGAATTTCATATGCTTTCTTAATTAGTTGCTGTAGCTGTACATGGTAATTTTTATTATTTCATCTGTGAAGACACGTTGGCCAACACTAATTGTCATAGGCTAATTAAATAATATTCTGTCTAACTATTTTCCAACCAAAGCAGATTACTTCACAGTTCCTGAATACTATTCCTTTGTCTATACACTTTACCTGCTTATAGCAGTTTAGAGATACTTTGAATCCTCCTCACAGATTATTTTACCAAAACAATGCCTGTGTTTATGATTATTTTACCAACTATTTTTAAATCTTTGGCCAACCTGGATATAATACTCCCTTCACTGAAGTTATAAACATAGATTTTAAGTAACTGAGGCGACATCCTTGACACAGCAAGATGGTGCCAATAAAGAGAGCAAGATAGCATCAATACACATGCAGCTTCAATGGGAATCACAAATATTCCTGTTGAGGACTACTACAACTGGAATCCACATTTAAAAATCTATCGATCCTCAAAGTTGAAGGACCCCAGATGACAGACTCAGGTCGTGTGTGCAGTTCCCCTTTAAGATAAAAAAAAACATGGAAAGCAAGTGTCTGCCAGTACAAATGAAACGGAGATCCCTTAGACCCCCTGCCCCAATTCCTTACTATCCTGCTGGCAAATGTACGGTCTCTGGAAGATAAAAGTGAAGACCTCAGAGCAAGATTTCAGAATCAGAGGGACATCAGGTACTCCTGTCTACTTTGTGTTGCAGAAACATGGCTTACACCCAGCATTTCAGACTCAGCACTGTAGCCCAATGAATTCCCTGCATAGACATGACAATTGAGTCTTTTAAAGATAGTGGAGATGGAATATGCTTCATGATTAACTCACTGTGGTGCAGACTTGGTGGTTCTGTCTCAATCCTGCTCACTCAACCTGGAACATCTGGTCAAGAGTTGTCCATTTTATCTGCTGAGAGAGCTTTCCCCATCATCCTGGGATCAGAGTACATTCTGGCTAATGACAGACAGGCTCTGGAGGAGTTGAGCACTGTGATCAGCAGTCATGAAGCAACACACCCTGATACGTTCCCTATCGCTGGGGGGGTATTTCAATCGGGCCAGCTTGAAGAAGTCTCTGAACAACTATCACCAACGTATCACCTGTGGAACCAGAGGAGACAACACATGACCACTGTTGTACCACCATCAAAAAAATGCTAACTGTGCCTTCCCACGCCAGCACTTTGGGAAGTCCAATCACATGGCTGTACTTGTATTCCCAATGCACAAGCAAAGACTAGAGATCGCAGCATCAGTGGTGAGGGCCAAGAAGGTATGCTCAAGTGGGGGCAGAGGAGCGCCTACAGGACTGCTTTGAGTCAGTAGACTGGATAATATTCAGAGATTCATCTTTGAATCTGAATGAATAAGCCACAGTTGTCACCAGCTTCATCAAGACCTGTGTGGATGAGTGTGTGCCTTAGAGAACATACCGGAGATACCTATACCAAAAGCTATGGATAAACCAGGAGATTCACAGTTTGCTGAGGGCTAGGTCTGTGGGATCGAAGACCGGTGATCCAGAACAATGCAGGAAGTCCAAATATGACCCACAGAAGACTATTTTAAGAGCAAAAAAAGCAATTCCAATTGAAGTTAGAGATAGAATCAAATGCTTGTTAACTCTGGCAGGGTTTGCACACCATTAATTACAGCTATCATACGCCAACATACCCTCAGCACTTATCAGTCTGGGTCTTTGTACCTTCCTCTGCAACTGGATCCTTAACTTCCTCATCGGGACACCATAATCAGTGCAGATCAGAAATAACATCTCCTCCTCGCTGACAATTAACACTGGCACACCTCAAGGATGGGTGCTTAGCCCACTGCTCTACTCTCTCTATAACCATGACTACATGATTAGGCACAGCTCAAATGTCACCTATAAATTTGCAGATGACAAAACTATTGTTTGCAAAATTTCAGATGGAGACAAAGAAGTGTACAGGAGCAAGATAAATCAGCTGGTTGAGTGGTGTTACAACAACAGCTTTACACTCAACATCAATAAGACCAAGGAGTTGTTTGTGGACATCAGTAGGGAGAGTTGTACCCTTATCTGCTGAAAGAGGTAGCTGAAGAGATTGGGGAGGCATTAGTAACAGTCTTTCAAGAATCACTGGATCTTGGAATGGCTCCAAAGCACTGGAAAATTGCAAAATATAAGAGGGAAGGAGGCAGAAGAAAGGAAATTATAGGCCTGTTAGCCTGACTTCAGTGGTTGGGAAGATGTTGGAGTCCATTATTAAGGATGAGGCTTGGGGTTACTTAGAGGTTCATGATAAAGTCAGCAGGGCTTCCTTCAGGGGAAATCTTGCCTGACAAGTCTGTTCAAGTTCATTCAGAAAATATCTGGCAGGCTGGACAAAGGAGAGTTAGTGGATGTTCTTTACTTGGAAGGTATTACAGGTAAGATACTAGCAAGGACAGAAGATTGGTTGACTGGCAGGATGGGAATAAAGGGACCTACAGGTATTCTGATTGGCTAGTGGTGACTAGTGGTGCTCTGCAGGGGTCAATATTGGGACTGCTTCTTTTCATTTTAATTGTCAACAATTTGCATGACAGAAGTAATAGCTTTATGGCAATGTTTGCAGACGATACAAAGATAGGTTGAAGGGCAGTTATGTTGCAGGAGCAGAAATTCTGCAGAAGGACTTAGACAGATTGGGAGAATGGGTAAAGAAGTGGCAGATGGAATATAGTGTAGGGAAGTATATGACCAGACACTTTGGTAGAAGGAATAAGGGTGTAGTCTATCCTTTAAAAGGGTAGAAAATTCAAAAATCAGAGGTACAAAGGGAATTGGGAGTCTTTGTGCAGGATTCCCCGAAGGTTAACTTGCAGTTTAAGTCTGTACTAAGGAAGGCAAATGCAATGTTAGCACTAATTTCAAAAGGACTAAATATAAGAGCAAAGATGTGATGCTGAGGGTTTATAAGGCATTGGTCAGACTGCACGGAGTATTGTGAGCTGCTTTGGGCCCCTTATATAATAAAAGATGTGCTAGTATTGGAGAGGATCCAGAGGAAGTTCAAGAGAATGATTTCAGGAATGAAAGGGTTAAC
The DNA here is from genome assembly GCF_030028105.1 of Mobula birostris. NCBI lineage: Eukaryota > Metazoa > Chordata > Chondrichthyes > Myliobatiformes > Myliobatidae > Mobula > Mobula birostris. Next base: position 138,085,900 of record NC_092374.1, on the reverse strand, counting down.
TATCAGACACTCTGGGCCTGTATCCAGTTTAGAAGAATGAGGGAATCTCATCGATACCTACTGAATTTTGAAAGGCCTAGACAGAGTGGATGTGGAAAGGATGTTTTTAATAGCGGGTGAGTCTAGGACCAGAGAGCACAGCCTCAGAATGGCAGAGTGTCCATTTAGAACAGGGATGAGGAGGAATTTCTTCAGCAAGAGGGTGGTGAATCTGTGGAATTCATTGTCACAGACAGCTGTAGAGGCCAAGTCATTCAGTATATTTAAAGTGGAGGTTGATAGGTTGTTGGTTAATGAGGATATCAAAGAATACAGGGATAATGCAGGAGAATGGTGTTGAGAGGGTTAATAAATCATCAATGATGGAATGGTGGAGCAGACTCATTGGGTCAAATGGCCTAATTCTGCTCTTATGCCTTATGTACTTAAGGTTTTATGCAAAGGGTGAGCAGTTTCAAGTTCCTTGGCATCAACATCTCCTAAGTCTATCCTGGCCCCAACATATTGATGACTCTGTTGGAAGTTGTGACAAGGCAAGGGTTAAAATAATGTCCAGGCAGAGATAGTTTACAATGAAGGCATGGCAGTGGCTATATTACATTAGGAGTTTAAGGAGAATTGGTATATCACCAGATACTTCCGCAAATTTCTACAGATATACTGTGGAGAGCATTCTAACTGCTTGCAAAGCCATCTGGTATGGAGGGCCCATGACACAGAGTTGATAAAAGCTGCAGTATGTTGCCAAAATTGCCAGCTTCACCATGGGCACTAGCCTCCCCAGTAACAAGGTCATCTTCAAAGGGCCATGCCTCAAGAAAGGAGAATTCATCATTAAAGACCCCCTCCCCACCATCCAGGGCATGTCCTTATCTCATTGCCACCATCAAGAAGGAGGTACAGGAGCTTGAAGACACACACTTAACATTTTAGGAACAGCTTCTTCCCCTTTGCCATCAGATTTCTGAGTGGACAATGAACCCATGAACACTACCTCACTATTTGTTTTCTTTTTTCACTAATTACTATAATTTATTTTTATATTTGTATTTCTTATTTTAATTTATAGTTACTTTTATTATTATGTATTGCATGTCCTGCTGCCTTGGAACAACATATGCCAGTAATATTAAACCCAATTCTCATTCTGATTCACTCCTCTGAGAATGACCTTACTTTGTTTTCCATTTGTTAATCAATCCTCTATTCAAAGCAATATGTTATCTTCAGTGTCATAAGCCCTTTATGTGGCAACTCAATAAATGTCTTTTGGAAGTCACTGGCTCTCTTTTATCTATTCTGCACCTTACATTCCCAATGAATTCTAATAGATATGCTAATATAGTTAACACAGTCCTGATGCAGAGTTTTAACCTGAAATGTCGATAATTCCTTCCCTGATGCTGCTCGTCCAGCAGATTTTGCTGTTCACGCAGTTCCTCTCTTCAATAAAGCTGCAGTAGCTGGACTCTGATTAATTATACTGTGTTTTTTAAATGTTCTTTTATCGCTCCTTTAATAATGGATTCCAGTATTTTCCTGACAACTGATGTGAAGTTACCCTACATATGTAGTGGCCTGCTTTCTCATTCACTTCCCCATTGAGCAGAGGTGTTACACTTGCTACATCCGAGACTGCTGCAAACTTTCAAGAATCTATGTAACTTTGGTAAATGAAAGCCAATTTATCTCTTATCTCTGCAACATCCTCTTTGGAACCCTCAAGTCTAAGCCATCAAATTCAAGAGATTTATCAGCTATTCATCCCATTAGAACATCTAGCAGTTTATTTTCTATTAACATCAATTGATTTAGGGTTCTCATTCTCTTTTGCCACCTGCTGTATTTTGTATGTTTTTTTGCGCCTTCTACCATGAAGGCAATCTGGTGTAAATCCAATACAGTGCATCAATGAGGTAACAACATCTCTACTGTAAAATATGGTGGAGGTAGCATCATGCAAAGGAGGTGCTTTTCAGCAGCAGGGACTGGGAATCTGGTCAACACTGATGGGAAGATGAGTGCTGCTAAGTACAGAGAGATCCTTGATTAAAAACCTGCTAGCCTCTGTCCGAAAGCTTAAACTGGGAGGAAGTTCGTCTTTCAGCAGGAGAACGACCCAAAGCAGACTACCAGAGCAACCGTGGAATGGCTTCAAATAAATAAAATTGATGTCCTTGAGTGGCTCAGTCAGAGCCTTGATGGAACTTCTCTGGCAAGACCTCAAGATAGTTGTCCAGAGCCACTCCCCAACTAACCTGGCTGAGTTTAAGCAATTTTGCAAGGAAGCATGGGCAAATCTGGCTCTATCAGATTGTGCAAGGCTAATAGAGACTTATCCAAAAAGACCATTGTCTGTAATTGCTGCAAGAGATTCTTCAATTAAATACTGTGCAAAGGGGATAAGTACTTCTGAAGTACTGACATTTCAGTTTTTGAAATTTTTTGTTTTCATTCTTTGCAATTTTCTATTTTTTGTGCTGTACTGTGAACCACAATTTCTCAGTTAAATTGACCAAAGTTCCTGGTTGTAATATTCATTTATGTGAACAAAGGGCTGGGAGCTGAATACATTCACAAGACACTGTATTAGCCTTAGGTTTGTGATTAGTAGCTATCTTCCTGACTGTACATTCCATTTCATTCCTCATTTCTGATGGGTCTCTTCTATTTTGGTCAGATTGTTATTCTCCCCACCTAAGCAACAGAAGAAAAAGTAAACCCCTCACGCCTTTTCAAACGTTCAGTAAATTAATGGATAATCTTTTACATCAATATCAGAATCAGGTTTATTATCATTAGCATGTGACATAAAATTTGTTAACTTAGCAGCAACAATTCAACTTAATATTAATTCCAGAATCTTTAATATCCGTAATTCTACTATCTATATCTTGAACATATTCAGTGAGTGAACCCCCATAACACTCTTGAGAAGAGAATTCCAAATACACACCCCACACGGAAAATTTCTTGTTTCAATCCCAAAAAGCTGTCACATATTTCCCTGTCTAGATAGTGATCCCCGGTTCTGGACAGGGAAAATATTGTCATTGCATCTGCCTTGAATTTTGTTTACTTGAACAAATCACTTCTTATTTTAATTTTACCAGTGAGTAAAGCTTATTCACTCCTCACGCGATGTCCCCAAACTTTCAATGCACCTACAATACTGATCAAAGGTCTTAACTGTCCTAGCTATATATACTGTATGTGCCTGACTTTTGCACACTGCTTGACTCTTTGCAAGTATGTAAGAGATCTGCTCTGTCTTTAATTATCCAAGTGTGTTCTCAGAAGAGTGCTATACATTTGAAGTAAGATGTCTTTATTCTTGTACTCAATTCTCTTAGGTAATAGCCAATGTATTGTTTGTATTCTGTAGCTGAATGTTAAATTCAGAGATTTGAGTGCAAGGACACACAGACCTTTAGAACAACAATGCTTCTCAGTCTCTCAAGGATACTCTGACTTTCTATTATCCTCTAAATATAAAGGATTTCGTATTTCTGCATATTATATTCTTTCTAGCATGTTCTTAGCTATTTACTTATCCCTTTAAAGCTTCCTTGCACCCTCTTCATAGCCCACACCTCTACATAAATTTGACAATTGATCCTCTCTTACAAATGGCCGATGTTTCAGCTGATCCCTGCACTGCTCACAGATTCTCCCTTGAAAATCTAAATTCTTTGATCCTTGTCCCTTAACAAATCCCTACTCCATGCCAGAATCCTACCCCCAACACAAGCAATTGCAGCTGTTGGAATCTGGAGCAGCAAACAGTTTGCTGGAGGCACTCAACGGGTCAAGTAGAATTTGCGAGAGGAGGGGACGTCAGTGCTTCAGATTGAAACTCCCAAGACTAAGGGCAGCGAGTAAGATATAAAGTATAAAAAATAATAAAATATATAATATAGGACACCACAGTTGCATAGCAGCTAGCCTGATGCTATTATAGCTCAGAGCGAAGGAGTTCGGATTTCAATCCTGGCGTCCTCTATAAGGAGTCTCTGTAGGTCCTCCCAGTGGAACGCGTGGATTTTCTCTGGGTCTGTTGGTTTCCTCCCACAGTCCAAAGGCACACCAGGTAGTTAGCTGGTCTTTGTAAATTGTCCCATGATTAGAAAAGGATAAAATTGGGGTTGTTGGGGATTGCTGGGCGATGCGACTCAAAGGGCCGCAAGGGCCTGTTGAGATGAATAAATAAGTAAAGGAGAGGGGCAGTGCGAAAACAGGAGCCGGTGTTTGATTGGTGGGGTGAAAGCTGGATAAACAGGTCAATCCAGGTAGGACAGGGGAGGCAGAGGCAGGTGAGGGATAGATGAAGGTAGGGTGATGGAAAAGAACGCAAAAGTTACCAGTGGTGGAATCTGATAAGTAAGAATTGTAATACAGGAGTTAGGTGAAGAGCAGGTGGAACTATCACCTCCAGTGCCCTCCCCCTTTTCGTCATCTCATTCACACCACCCCTAGAGCCTCCTGTTTTCCATTTTCACACCCTTCCTGTTGGCATCTACCTTCGATAGACATATTACACCCACCACCACCTCTCTAGTGAATTCTTATTCAGGAATATCAGCATGGAGGTCCTGTCTCACAAATTTCATAGAGTTTTTGAAGAAGTAACATAGTTGATAGGTATTGTAGTAAATCATTTTGCAAGATCCCTCATGGTAAGCTAGGCAGAAGTTTAAGTCACTTGGAATCCATGATGAGTTGTTAATTTAGATCCAAAATTGGCTTGGTTATAGATGAGAGAGGGTAATGGCAGATGGGTGTAACTCCAACTGATTCTCTATAACCAGAGATGTTCCACAAAGGTCATTCTTGGAGCAATAAACTGTGCCTCTGTTGTTTGTAATATATAAAAATAATTTGTATAGAAATATCGCTAGTGCAATTAGTAAATTTTCCGTTGTAATAGACACTGGTGAAATTGTGGAACAAAGGATTCCGTGAAATGTAGATCAATTGAAAATTTGGGAGGAGAAATTGCAGATGGAGTTTAATCCAGACAAGTATTTGGGAAGTTAGATGAATGAGAAAAGTATATTTATATATAGTAAAAGGAAGGACCTTCAGATTTTTAGATGTCTTGAGGGTTCTTGGGATGCATGTCCATTGCTCCCTATAAGCAGGAAGACAAGTTGTAATGATCTCGCATGGCATGCTTGCTTTCGTTGGTCAGGCCACTGAGTACCAAAGTAAAGAAGTCATGTTGCAGCTATCAGAAAACTTCGTTTAAGCTGCATTTGGAATATTGTGTGTGATTCTGATAGTCACATTACATGTGAAGTTTTTGGAATTGGTACAGAAGCTTGTAACCAGCTGTTGCCTGGATTAGGGAGTATAAATTACAAGGAGAGTTTGGATAAACTGATCGTCTTTTTGGAATGTTGGAGGCTGAGGGTGACCTGATAGAAGAATATAGAATTATGAGAGCATAGATGGGTTGGATGGTCATCGTATTTCTTCTGAAGTTGAAAATTTTAAATACCAGAAAATACAGATTTTATGGTTAGAGGGAGAAAGTTTAGAGGAGATTTGTGAAGCAAATTATTTTTAAACAGAGAGTGGTAGTTACCTGGAATGTGCTGCTTTTAATCATGGTTGAAGCAGGTATGATAACAAAATTTAAGAAACATTTAGGCAGACACATGGAGAAGCAGAAGATGGAGGATTACAGATGGTGTGCAGGCAGATACGGTTGTTTTAGATTAACACCGTTGTCAGTATCGACATTATAGTTCAAAGGACCTTTTCCTGTGCTGTACTTGTCTATGCTCAGTTACCTATGCTTTAGGAATGTAGTATTACCATTTTACATGTGTCGTCAGTTTCCTGAGTTATGTGGTTGTCTGTACTACAGTATCTGTTTAGCGGCTTATAAACAATTCCCACCATCGTTCTCTGATACTTGCTCTTTCTTAGGTCCATTTAAACTGGTTCACGTTCTTAATCTTCTGAACTAGTTCTTTGCTTCCTACAAGCAATTGTTCTGTCCTGTTTACAATGCTATCCTGACCTCTTTTTGCATTTTGTTTGTCTCTACTGAAAGTTGATTATCCTGAAACATTTCATTACCAGCCTTGGTCACTTTACAACCATATAATCGTGATGGTCTTTGGATGGTATCTACTGTATTTGTTTCAATTTGTACTTTTAGTTCCTCTGAATTGTTAAGAATGATTTGTCTTATTACCATTTTCCCTGCTCTGACTCTAATCAGAGATGTACTCTTATCTTTGTATACTTACATTGTCCTTCAGTTATTTGCAAACAAATACTGTTTACTTATTTAAACGCCAACAACAGGAATTCTGCAGATGCTGGAAATTCGAGCAACACACATCAAAGTTGCTGGTGAACGCAGCAGGCCAGGCAGCATCTCTAGGAAGAGGTGCAGTGGACGTTTCAGGCCGAGACCCTTCGTCAGGACTAACTGAAGGAACAGTGAGTAAGGGATTTGAAAGTTGGAGGGGGAGGGGGAGATCCAAAATGATAGGAGAAGACAGGAGGGGGAGGGATGGAGCCAAGAGCTGGACAGGTGATTGGCAAAAGGGAATACGAGAGGATCATGAGACAGGAGGTCCAGGAAGAAAGACGGGGGGGGGGGGGAACCCAGAGGATGGGCAAGAGGTATATTCAGAGGGACAGAGGGAGAAAAAGGAGAGTGAGAGAAAGAATGTGTGCATAAAAATAAGTAACAGATGGGGTACGAGGGGGAGGTGGGGCCTAGCAGAAGTTAGAGAAGTCGATGGTCATGCCATCAGGTTGGAGGCTACCCAGACGGAATATAAGGTGTTGTTCCTCCAACCTGAGTGTGGCTTTATCTTTACAGTAGAGGAGGCCGTGGATAGACATGTCAGAATGAGAATGGGATGTGGAATTAAAATGTGTGGCCACTGGGAGATGCTGCTTTCTCTGGCGGACAGAGCGTAGATGTTCAGCAAAGCGGTCTCCCAGTCTGCGTCGGGTCTCGCCAATATATAAAAGGCCACATCGGGAGCACCGGACGCAGTATATCACCCCAGTCGACTCACAGGTGAAGTGTTGCCTCACCTGGAAGGACTGTTTGGGGCCCTGAATGGTGGTAAGGGAGGAAGTGTAAGGGCATGTGTAGCACTTGTTCCGCTTACACGGATAAGTGCCAGGAGGGAGATCAGTGGGGAGGAATGGGGGGGAAGAATGGACAAGGGAGTTGTGTAGGGAGCGATCCCTGCGGCATGCAGAGAGAGGGGGGGAGGGAAAGATGTGCTTAGTGGTGGGATCCCGTTGGAGGTGGCGGAAGTTACGGAGAATAATATGTTGGACCCGGAGGCTGGTGGGGTGGTAGGTGAGGACCAGGGGAACCCTATTACTAGTGGGGTGGCGGGAGGATGGAGTGAGAGCAGATGTACGTGAAATGGAGGAGATGCGTTTAAGAGCAGAGTTGATAGTGGAGGAAGGAAAGCCCCTTTCTTTAAAAAATGGAGACATCTCCCTCATCCTAGAATGAAAAGCCTCATCCTGAGAGCAGATGCGGTGGAGACGGAGGAATTGCGAGAAGGGGATGGCGTTTTTGCAAGAGACAGGGTGAGAAGAGGAATAGTCCAGATAGCTGTGAGAGTCAGTAGGCTTATAGTAGACATCAGTGGATAAGCTGTCTCCAGAGACAGAGGCAGAAAGTTCTAGAAAGGGGAGGGAGGTGTCGGAAATGGACCAGGTAAACTTGAGGGCAGGGTGAAAGTTGGAGGCAAAGTTAATAAAGTCAACGAGTTCTGCATGCGTGCAGGAAGCAGTGCCAATGCAGTCGTCGATGCAGCGAAGGAAAAGTGGGGGACAGATACCAGAATAGGCACGGAACATAGATTGTTCCACAAAGCCAACAAAAAGGCAGGCATAGCTAGGACCCATACGGGTGCCCATAGCTACACCTTTAGTTTGGAGGAAGTGGGAGGAGCCAAAGGAGAAATTATTAAGAGTAAGGACTAATTTCGCTAGACGGAGCAGAGTGGTGGTAGAGGGGAACTGATTAGGTCTGGAATCCAAAAAGAAGCGTAGAGCTTTGAGACCTTCCTGATGGGGGATGGAAGTATATAAGGACTGGACATCCATGGTGAAAATAAAGCGGTGAGGGCCAGGGAACTTAAAATCATCGAAAAGTTTAAGAGCGTGAGAAGTGTCACGAACATAGGTCGGAAGGGATTGAACAAGGGGTGATAAAACAGTGTCGAGGTATGCAGAAATGAGTTTGGTGGGGCAGGAGCAAGCTGAGACAATAAGTCGGCCAGGACAGGCAGGTTTGTGGATCTTGGGTAGGAGGTAGAAACGGGAAGTGCGAGGTGTGGGAACTATAAGGTTGGTAGCAGTGGATGGGAGATCCCCTGAGCGGATAAAGTCGGTGATAGTGTGGGAGACAATGGCCTGGTGCTCCTTAGTGGGGTCACAATCAAGAGGTAAATAAGAGGAGGTATCCGCGAGTTGTCGTTGTGCCTCGGCAAGGTAGAGGTCAGTACGCCAGACTACAACAGCACCCCCCTTATCGGCGGGTTTAATAATAAGGTTAGGATTAGTGCGGAGGGAGTGGAGAGCAGAGCGTTTGGAAGGAGTGAGGTTGGAATGGGGACAAGGTGCGGTGAAGTCGAGACGGTTGATGTCCCATCGGCAATTAGCGATAAGGAGATCCAGAGCAGGCAGAAGACCAGAGCAGGGTGTCCATGAAGAAGAGGAGGGTTGAAGATGGGAGAAGGGGTCATCGGTGGGGGTGGAAGAGTCCTTGCCGAAGAAGTAGGCTCGGACACGGAGACGGTGGAAGAAAAGTTCCGCATCGTGGCAAACACGGAACTCGCTGAGGTGTGGGCGAAGGGGGACAAAGGTGAGGCCCTTACTGAGGACCGAGCATTCTGCCTCTACCACCACTCTGCTCCGTCTAGCGGAATTAGTCCTTACTCTTAATAATTTCTCCTTTGGCTCCTCCCACTTCCTCCAAACTAAAGGTGTAGCTATGGGCACCCGTATGGGTCCTAGCTATGCCTGCCTTTTTGTTGGGTTTGTGGAACAATCTATGTTCCGTGCCTATTCTGGTATCTGTCCCCCACTTTTCCTTCGCTACATCGACGACTGCATTGGCACTGCTTCCTGCACGCATGCAGTACTCGTTGACCTTATTAACTTTGCCTCCAACTTTCACCCTGCCCTCAAGTTTACCTGGTCCATTTCCGACACCTCCCTCCCCTTTCTAGATCTTTCTGTCTCTGTCTCTGGAGACAGCTTATCCACTGATGTCTACTATAAGCCTACTGACTCTCACAGCTATCTGGACTATTCCTCTTCTCACCCTGTCTCTTGCAAAAACGCCATCCCCTTCTCGCAATTCCTCCGTCTCCGCCGCATCTGCTCTCAGGATGAGGCTTTTCATTCTAGGATGAGGGAGATGTCTTCATTTTTTAAAGAAAGGGGCTTCCCTTCCTCCACTATCAACTCTGCTCTTAAACGCATCTCCCCCATTTCACGTACATCTGCTCTCACTCCATCCTCCCACCACCCCACTAGGAATAGGGTTCCCCTGGTCCTCACCTACCACCCCACCAGCCTCCGGGTCCAACATATTATTCTCCGTAACTTCTGCCACCTCCAACGGGATCCCACCACTAAGTACATCTTTCCCTCCCCCCCCTCTGCATTCTGCAGGGATCGCTCCCTACTCAACTCCCTTATCCATTCGTCCCCCCCATCCCTCCCCACTGATCTGCCTCCTGGCACTTATCCGTGTAAGCGGAACAAGTGCTACACATGCCCTTACACTTCCTCCCTTACCACCATTCAGGGCCCCAAACAGTCCTTCCAGGTGAGGCAACACTTCACCTGTGAGTCGACTGGGGTGATATACTGCGTCCGGTGCTCCCGATGTGGCCTTTTATATATTGGCGAGACCCGACGCAGACTGGGAGACCGCTTTGCTGAGCATCTACGCTCTGTCCGCCAGAGAAAGCAGGATCTCCCAGTGGCCACACATTTTAATTCCACATCCCATTCCCATTCTGACATGTCTATCCACGGCCTCCTCTACTGTAAAGATGAAGCCACACTCAGGTTGGAGGAACAACACCTTATATTCCGTCTGGGTAGCCTCCAACCTGATGGCATGAACATTGACTTCTCTAACTTCTGCTAGGCCCCACCTCCCCCTCGTACCCCATCTGTTACTTATTTTTATGCACACATTCTTTCTCTCACTCTCCTTTTTCTCCCTCTGTCCCTCTGAATATACCTCTTGCCCATCCTCTGGGTCCCCCCCCCACTTGTCTTTCTTCCCGGACCTCCTGTCCCATGACCCTCTCGTATCCCCTTTTGCCAATCACCTGTCCAGCTCTTGGCTCCATCCCTTCCCCTCCTGTCTTCTCCTATCATTTTGGATCTCCCCCTCCCCCTCCAACTTTCAAATCCCTTACTCACTCTTCCTTCAATTAGTCCTGACGAAGGGTCTCGGCCTGAAACGTCGACTGTACCTCTTCCTAGAGATGCTGCCTGGCCTGCTGCGTTCACCAGCAACTTTGATGTGTGTTGCTGTTTACTTATTGTGCAAGGTCAGTAGAAGAGACTCCTACATCTCTGCAATTCGGGCCAAGATACCTGCCTGACTCAAGACAACTATCTATTCCTGACTCCGATCCAAATTTAGGATTTATCACTGACTCTCAATCAATCTACCTTACCCCTATATGTTCTGTTGTTTAACTGTACTGAATTGTTAATCATTGTCCATATTTTCAAGAATATATTTTTATAAATCTCTTTTGTCTTTATGAAACTTTTGATGATGATCCATATATTTGATAAGATGTCACTAGAGAGCGGAGACAATTTGTGTGCTTCTCCAAAGAGAAACATCAAATATTCCCATTTAAGACTACTGCAGCTGTATTCTACAGCCACAGCCACAGGTATTTCAGTAAGCAACATTGTTTTATGTGGCTTTAAAAAATCTGTCAAACTTCAAAATTAGTGGACTCGGGACTGCAAACCACCCAAGCAGAAAGTGCAGTCTCACTTGAAGTAAACAAGGATACTGAGCTGGGCTGCAGATAAAATTGAAACAAAGACTCCTGAGGCCCCACTCCCGATCATCCTCTTGGCTAATATACAGTCTCTGGAAAATAAAATTGAAGACCTCTTAGTAAGAGTGCAGTACCAGAAGGACATCAGGGACTGCTATGTACTTTGCTTCACAGAGACATGGTTCACCCACAGCACCCCAGATACAGGGCGTCACATTCTATTGCATGGGCCAGATAGGTATGTCAGGTAAAGGCATTATTATTAACATCATGGTGCACAGACATGGCAGTTCTGTCTAAGTTCTGTCCACCGACCCATAACATCTGGAGGTCAAGTGACATCCATTCTATCTGTCAAGGGTGTTTCCACCATTATCCTGGTTGCAGTGTACATTCCAACCCTGACACGAGTCAGGCAGGCACTAGAGGAGCTGAGCACCATGATCAGCAGTCACGAGACAGCGCACCCTGATTCTGGATAATTGGTGGGGACTTCTACCAGGCCAGCTTGAAGAAGTCTCTGACCAACAGCCACCAACATGGAACCTGTGGAACCAGAGAAGCCAACACACTTGACCACTGTTACACCACTCAAGAATGCTTACCGTACTATCCCATGCCTGCACTTTGGCAAGTCCAATCACCTGGCTGTACTTCTACTCCTGGCAGACAGGCAGAGACAGAGGACCGCAGCAACAGTAGTGAGGACTGTGAAGGTATGGTCAAAAGAAGGCGAGAAGCACCTACTGGACTGCTTTGAATTGTTAGACTGGACAATATTCAGGGATTCATCTTTGGATCTGAATGAATACACCACAGTTGTCACCAACTTCACCAAGACCTGTGTGGATGAGTGTGTGCCTTGGAGAACATACCAGACATACCCAAACTGAAAGCTGTGGATGGACCAGGAGATTCACAGTCTGCTGAGGGTTCGATCTGTGGCTTTCAAGTCTAGTGATCCAGAATCTACAAGACATCTAGGTACGAACTGCGGAAGGCTATCTTAACAGTAAGAAAGCAATTTGGATTGAAGCAGAAGATGGAATCGGAAGCACATCAGCTATGGCAAGGTTTAAAGTCTATACTTTACTACAAAGCCAAACCTAATATCATAAGTGGCTGTGATGCTGTGTTCCCCAATAAGCTGAATGTCTTTTATGCACACTTTGAAAGGGAGAATAAAACTATAACTGTGCATCTGTAATATCTGGCAACCTTGTGTTAGTCCCTGATAGTGTACTGGCAGAATAATGCAAAACTGTGCCAACTGTTACATACCTCAAGGAGATCTTGTGACTTTCTTGTGAGAATGATTTAACGGTCTTTTGGAGATCACCTGATGTAATTTTCCCACCCATGTGAGGTCACGTGATGACATGTTCACCACGGGTATAAAAGGGAAGATCTCAGGTGACGCAGTTTTAGTTTTTAGTTTTCCAGTTAGAACGTCAATGAGATACTCCGCACCGTTGGGTATTTGCAGTATGACGCAGTTTTAATTTTAAACGGAGTTTTATGTTCTAATGTAACATACAGAAGTCTGAGCCAGCAGTTTGACAATCGCTGCCAGGTTTGTTAATGTATCTTTTTTCTGTAGTATTGGAGAGTGAAGACTTTATCGAAGTACAGGATATGAAGAATTAAGAGAAGTCAGGAATGTTCGGCAGTTTAATAAAGGATCGACCTTATTGAGTCTTCATTGAAAAAGTAGCGACCTGCATCGAAGATAACTCCTGCTGAAAGAGAAAAAGTAGTTCATGCAGGATTTGCTCTCTGGAAGAAATTAAGGTCAGTTGTTTTAAGCCATTTATTTCCTTCATCGTGAATCCTTTGGACAGAACCAACAGGAAAGTCGCGTCTATGAAGAAATCCTTCTCCAGAGAAGTCTCTCACAATTGAATATATAAATCCGTTGGACTTTCGAATTTACCATTTTAAGAACTGTATTTGACTTTACTACTTTAAGAACTGTTTTCGCATTTAATGCTTTAAGAACCAGTGCCGAGTGACGATTTGTTGAACGGCCGCATAGCGGTTAACTTCCGGTTAAGGTTTTCGTTTGTTTTTTATTGTTTATCCGTGTTTAATAAATGTTCAGTTGTTTTTATATAACCTGTCTCGATTGATATTCATTGTTGCCGGTGAGTAGTCAAGGACATTTTCAATATCTCACTGCTGCAGTCAGATGTTCCCATCAACTTCAAAAAGGCACCAATCACACTGATGGCCAAGAAGAGCAGCGTGACCTACCTTAAAAACTAACACTCAGTAGCATTGACATCTAATATGATGAAGTGCTTTGAGATGTTGGTTATGGCTGGAATAAACTCCTGCCTAAGCAAGACCTATTGCAATTTGCTTTCCACCACAATTAAGTCTACAGTGGATGCAATCTCACCAGTTCTCCACCCACCTTGGGCTAACTGGACAACAGCAAGACCTATGTCAGGCTCTGTTTATTGATTACAGCTCAGCATTCAACAATATCATCTCCTCAGTATTAATCGATAAGCTGAAAACCTGGGTCTCAGTGTCTCCCTCTGCAACTGCATCCTTACCTTCCACATTAGCAGACCACAGACAGTGCAGATCAGAAAAAAATCTCTTCCTTCCTGATAATCAACACAGATACACCTTAAGAATGCATGCTTAGCATACAGCTTACTCTCTCTACCACTGTGACTCTACAGCTAGGCACAGTTCAAACACTATCCTTAAATTTGTTTTGCATTCTGCATCAGCGAGACCAAGGAATTGATTGTGGACTTAAGGAAAGGGAAGTGGAAGGAAGACACACCAGTACTCATTGAAGGATCAGCAGTGGAAAGAGTGAGCAGCTTCAAGCTCCTGGGTGTCAACATCTTTGAAGATCTATCTTGGACCCAACATATTGATGCAATTACGAAAAAGGCATGCAGCTGCGATATTTCATCAGGTGTTTGAGGAGATTTGGTATGTCACCAAAGACTCAAGCAAATTTCCAGAGACGTACCATGGAGAGCATTCTGACCCATTTGTGGTTGCGTTACCATCTGGTATGGAGGTACCCATGCCTTGGATCAGAAGAAGCTGTAGAGGGATGTAAACTCAGCTCTCTCCGTCGTAGGCATAGTCTTCCCACTGTCTTCCAATGGCAAAGCTACCGAAAGACAGCATCCATCATCAAGAACCCTTACCATCCAGGACATCTCCTCTTCTCACTGCTTCCATCAGGGAGGAGATGCAGGAGCCGAAAGACATACAAATGTTTTAGGAACAGTTTCTCTCCCTCCACCATCAGATTTATGAACAATCCATGAACACTACCTCACTATTTTGCTGCACTTAGTTATATTTTATGTTTCTTATTGTGACTTTTAGTATTTTTTAATGTATTACATTGTACTGTTGCTGCAAAACAACAAATTTCACAACATATGTCAGTGATAATAAAGCTGATTCTGACTCTTATAGTAATTGATTTAATGGGAAGTCTTGTTGTACCATTAATAAGACTTAACACAAGATCTTAAGACATGAAACACAGCAAAATTGAAAATGAATTGCAGCATCTGGCGATCTTGTAATATCTACCTCAGAGGCTGACATCAGTACATCTTTCAATGGGGTAATTACTGCCAATTATATTTCAAAATACAATTGAATCTAGAATTATAGGTGAATTGAAATTTTGACCCGAACCATTCATTCAAGCAGTCCTTTGTTATTTCTTATTTACATGTTATTACAACTGGCTATACTTAATAAATATGCAAAAAAAAACACTATTTCAACGATGTTTTATCTGGACTTAAAAATCTCTTCTTTTAGCAGTGAATGTTTCAGGCGTCCAAAAGTTCAGATTACTTGCATGATCTTTAGTATTTATTGTCAATTTGTTTAAAATTGTTAATTCATAGAAACTATAAAAGCAAATTTATTTTGGTGTCTATGGGAAATCAGGGCACACAGCAAAAGAAACAGTAAAGATGTAGTTTTGGTCCTTCAGTGGCAAGTGATTAGTTACAGCCTTAATTATTTCTCCACAAATGGAATAAAAAACCCTTTAGAACATGTTAGATATTTCAGCAACACATTTCTGTTGTATTTGAATAGCTTTAAAACTTGTAAAATGCTTCACATATTTCAATTTGATTGTAGGCTTGTGTATTGATTTTTTTTTACCTATTTCACAATATTTAATCTCCAAGAGGACCACAACCTTGTCATGGATTGGAGGTTTGCGCATCTCAATGGCCTGGAGACCTATGTTGGCTGAAGTCAGGGCTTTATGCTTTGGCTCTTGGTAGGGTCACTCATGCCAAACAGGTAAAAGGGTAGAGGCCAGTCTATGAATGGTCCACCAGTCCTCCAGGTTTGGGGGCTCAGCTCCAGGCTAACAACCCTAACTAGTAAAACAAAATAGTTATGAAAACAGAAAGAAGAACCCTTCTACATCTGAGTGGCCAAGGACAGACAGAGATGGAGGACCTTCATTGCTGTCCTAAACAGCAGTGGCACAATAGGCAGTAAGTAAGTAAATATTTTGATGAGATTGGATTTCTGATAATCCCATTGCTTATTCCTATATGTTAAATAAGAGTGAAAATAAGTGTATAATTATCTTTGAGCAACAGATAAAACACAGAATGTTTGAAATCGGTTCACTAATTCCTGCTGATGAAAAATCTGAGGCATAATTGGAAAATAAACGACGTATTGCAAATTGTAATAGAGCAGTAACAACAAATGTTTTAATGAGCAGATGAACTACTGAATTTGTCAATAAGATGAAAGGTTAGTTTATTTAGCTGTGGAATGGGATCATAAAGCTTGAGTTATGTGTTATCCTGATTCACTGCATTATGCAGGAATGACAGTAGGAGAAGAGTAACACCAAATTGAATTGAAAGAAAGGTACGTGGTTTCTATGTACATCATTCAGAGTTCTTGTAGAAATCCATTGTTACCACCTGAATCTTCTGCCACCACCTTCTTTCAAGCTTCCACAGCCCTGCACAAAACAAGCCTGACACCAGAAGACTCTTCACTTCAACTTTTCTGAATATTAAAGTATGATTTTAATGCGTTATCATAAAGTAACCCAATTGAAATCCCCTTTAATGCTATTTCTTCTCATTTTAAACCTCTTCTCTCTTGTTTTTGATAGCCCTACCAAAGAAAGAAAAATTCTGATGTTCTACCCTACCTATAGCTCTTATAATCTTACATATGTCTATCAGATAACTTCTCATCCTTCTTTACTCCAGGACAAATCCAATACAATCTGCCCAGTCTCACCCCGTAACTAGATACTTTCAATCTAGGGAAGTTCCTGGTGAATCTCTGTACTCTCTCCATTTCTGTCCCATCCTTTTGATATAGTGCAAACAGAACTGCAGACAGTAGTGTCAGTGAGGTCTAACCATTGTTTTGTACAGTTGTAACATTACATCCCACCTTTTGTGTTCTATGCAATGAGCTGTGAAGTCAAGGATGCCATGTGCCTTCACCACCACCCTGTGTACATGTGCTGCCACTTTCATTGGAACAAAGGGCTTAAATCTCGAGTTCTCTCAGTTCATCAGAATTCTTTATTGCCCTACCATTGAATCTATATGTCCAACTATCACTATTTGAATTTCCAAATGCATCATTTTCCTTTCCTTGTTAAATATCTATCCAAATGCCTTTTAAATGTCATAAATTTATCTGCTTCTACCACCTCATCTGGCTGCTTATGCCAGATACTTACCAGCTGCCATGTGAGAACTTGCCCCTCACATCTCTTTTAATTTCATTTGCTTTAATCTTGAACCTGTGCACTTCTAGGTTCAGTTTCCCCTCCCCTGGGGACAGAAAGAAATTCTGACTACCTACCCTATATATATTTTTAAATTTTTTTTATAGATGTGGCATGGTAACAAGCCCTTCTGGCCCAACAAGATCACGCTGCCTAATTACACCATGTGACAATTAAACCACGAACCCATATGTCATTGCAATGTAGGAGGAAGCGAGGGAACCACACGGGCTCAAGGAAATATGCAAACTGCTTATAGACACCAGCGAAATTAAACCCGATCACTGGCGCTGTAATCGCATTACACCGACCGCTACCATGCTGCCTTGGTAAGACCTTCCTACTTTCATAAACCTCAATAAGGTCACTTCCTGAGCTTTCTGCATTCCAGTGGGAATAAAACCAGCCCAACCAGCCTTTCCTTTTAACTGCAGCTCTCCATTCCAGGCAATATGCCATTCCATACTCTTCCTATTGCTACCACATTTCGTCTGCAGCTCAGCTAACCAATACTTGGAACAACTGCAGCGTGAAACCCCAACTCTTGTGCTCAATGTCTTGGCCTATAAGACGTACCAAATGCCTTTTTCACCACCTTGCCCACGTGTGTCACCACTTTCAGTAGGCTCTGGATTAGTTAAGACTAAATTTAATTTTAACAAAATGCAATCCTTGCATTTGATAAGATTAAATTCCATCTGCCAAAGCAACTTCTCATCTGCTCTGTATTCTGCTGTGGCCTTAGACGAGCCTCCTCAGTATTCTGTTTGACTAACTTTTCTTGAGGTGTGTAAAAAAAAAAAAAAAACGCTGCTGCCTGCAGCAAAGGATAAGACCGCAGCAGTATCCAGCTTTATTGTTGAAGGAGCACAAGGGGCATTGGAGGAACTTGGTGGGTCAGGCAACATCAGTGGAGTGAAACGGACAGCCAACATTTCAGTTTAGCGGTCATCTGAACTGGAAAGAAAGGAAGAGATCATCAGTGTAAAATTGTGCAGGGAAGGGCAGAACACGAGCTAGCAGGTGAAAGGTGAGGAGGTGATAGGCAGAAGAGGGTGGGAATGATGTCCGAAGCTGTGAAATAATAGGTGGATGTAACAGAGGGCTGAAGATGATGGAATATGACAGGGCAGTCAGTGAAATATGAAATAAAGGGAGGGAAGTGGGGATGGGAACTGATGGGTGGAATATGTGGGGTAATGGGCAGATGGAGAGAAAGGGGGGTGAGGGAGGGGAATAGATAAGATGATAGGGGGCAGTTGGATCAGGAGGAAGGAGAAAAGAAGAAAAGGGGGGAAAGGCAGAGGGTGAGCAGTAACTGGAAGTTTGAGAATTTAATGTTCATGCCACCACAATGGAGAATGCTCATGCAGACTATGAGTTGCTGTTCCTTCAATTTTCATTTGGCCCTGACTTGCAGTGGAGGAGGCCATGGGCAGATATTTCGGTGTAGGTAAGTGAAGTGGAATTGAAATGGATGGCCACTGGAAGATCCTGTCTGGCATGGCAAATGGAATGTAAGTGCTTAATGAAGGCGATGTTAAGGAGGCCACAATGGGATATCTGGATGGAATAACTAACACTAATGGTTTCACATGTGAAGGAGGGCATCAGCTGGAATAGCTGTTCAGGGTCCTGCATGGTAGTGAGGGGGAAGATGTTGATGCAAATGTAATACTGCATTACAGAGCAAGTGTGTGGGGAGGGAGGGGGATAAGTGGGAGGGGATGAGTGGACAAGGGAGTTAAAAAAAAAAGAGTATCATAGTGGAAAGTGGAGAGGGGAAGGTGGGGTCGGATTGCAGATAGTTGTAGTTGTAAAGAATAACATCAGCTTAGGTTGATGGGGTGGTAGATGTGGACTAGAGAGTCTGTATCTCCGTTCTGCCTGGCTGTGATGGGGTGAGAGCTGAAGTGTGAGAAATAGAAGAGATTCAGGTGAGGCCAATGTCAATAACAGTAAGGAGGTAAGCTCATTTTCTGAAAAGGGAGGATAGCCCAGATGTCCTGAAGTGGAAGGGCTCATCACAAGCAGAGACAGAGGAACTGAGAAAAGGGAATGGCAACTTTGCAAGTGACAGAGTGGGAGGATGTGTAGTTAAGTTAGCTGTGAGAGTGGGTGGGTTTGCATTAGATGTTGGTGGATAATCTGTCTCCTGAGGTGGTGACAGAGAGATCAAGAAAGGGGAGTGTGTTGTCAGAGATTAACTAAGTGAACTTCAGGTGAAGTGGAAAATGGAGATGAAGCCGATGAGGTGGATGAGATCTGCACAGGTGGAAGAAGTTGTACCAATATGGATATCAGCACAACAGAGAAGGTGCTGTGACAGAAACAGAGCATTAATAACATCAAGTGTTTGAATAGAAAATCAAATGCTGCCATTCAAAAGTCATAAAGATCTCCTGGTTATGAGCATGAGTTAAGTCAGTCCTTCTGAACTCTCCTACACAAAACAGGCCCTCAGAAATTTATTATTTTCTTTTGAGATGGTAATGTAGAAGAAATGGAATCCTACACAGAAAATAAGATGGTTTTAAGTCAAAAGAAGTTTCAGGTTTCTGGAAGAACTTATTCTAATGTTGTTCTTTAAAATACTGTATACCCTCTCCGGCTTTCCTTTGGTAATTCTATTGAAGTTTTGAAAAAGAGTGAGAAGGTATTATGTATTTTTATTTGTTTTTTTTGGGGAGGGAGAGTAGAAAAATTTTAACTGTGTGATTAAAATAGTTCTGCATTAATATGGCCATAGATTTCATTATTTCTGCACAAAATGTAATTAAAATTTCAGGTTTACCTGCCATTCCCCCTACACATTGTTTATCAGTAAAGAAAAAAAAAACCTGTGACATTAAGTTCTTTAGTAATCCCTGCACATCTTTCACCCTTTACTCACATTTCCTCTCATCTTCTCCCATTGCAGTGACCTGAATGCATACCATTCCCTTTCCGATGTGTTGATCCACGGCCTCCTCTTGTGTCAAGATGAGTCCACCCTCAGGCTGGAGGAGCAATGCCTTATATACCATCTGGGTACCCTCCAACCTGATGGTAGGATTATTGATTTCTCCTTCCAGTGAACAAAATTCCCATATCCCTCTATCCCTTTCACTTCTTCTCACCTGCCTATTACTACCCCTTGGGTCCCCTCTCCCTCCATCTTCCCTTTTGCCTGTTGTCCACTCTCGTTTCGTATCGGATTCTTTCTTCTCCAACCTTTTCTTTACCTTTCCCACCCACCTGGCTTCACCTGTCACCTTCCAGCTAGCCCCTTTCCCCTCTCCTCACCCCCACATTTAATTCAGGCATCCACCCCTTCCCTCTCAGTCCTGAAGAAGGGTCTCAGCCTGAAATATCGACTATTTACTCTTTTCTGTAGATGCTGCCTGACCTGCTGAGTTCCTCCAGTATTCTGTGTGTGTTGCAATGCATACATCAGTTTTTTGATTGACCAGTGTAATTTTTTAGGGCTGAAATTCTGTTTTTGGCTCCCTCACTTATCTTGAATAGTTTCTGTGGCATTTGCTGCTATAAGTTTTCCACACGATACTCTATTTGCCATGTTCTTTTCCACTAACACAGCTTGTCCTTATCCCCTTGCAGCTTCTTTACAACTTTTGCTGTCCTTACAATCATGCCAAGCCGAGCATCATTTGACAATATTGAAGTACTGTATTCTCTTGGTTCCCAAATTGTTGACATTTAATTGTGAATAGGTGGGATTCAAACACTAATCCATTCAGTAACACAAGAGTCACAACTTACCAACCAGAGAACGATCCATTTATCCTCACTCTGGTTTCTGTCTGCAAACCATTTCAACATCTATGCAAGTTCATTTGCCTCAATTCCACATACTCTTAAAATTGTCAGCTAAAATCTTGTATATGACCCTATTGAAAGCCTTTGAGAAATCCCAATATGTCACATCACACTAGTTCCCTGCTAGCTGTCCTCAACCAACTTTGAAAAGGTGAGTTAAATGTGATTTTGCCTTTAATAACCCCATTTTGGCTCTATTAAATAAGTCAGTAGTTCCTTACTTCTCCCTTATTTCTTAAATAGTGTGGTCTACTTCCTACTCTTCAATACACAGGAGCAATTCCAGAATCTACAGAGCCTTAAAGAATGACAGCCAGAGGATTCATTATCTCTAAAGCTATTTCTTTCAAAGCTCTAGAGATACAGACATCAGGTCATTGGGATTTCTGAGCCTTCAAGCTCACGAGTTTCTCTACACTACTTTTTGATGAATGCTTAGTTCCTTGATATTCTAATTCTCAACAGACCTTTGATATTCTAATCTACCCAGCAATATTTTTTGTCTTTTACTGCAAACAGGGACAAAAGATAACCGTTTAGAAGGGATCCATGTACACCTTCATCAATTATTTACTTTTATCTCCCAATACAGATCTTAGTTTGTTTGGTATGTTTCTCACCAATCTATGCTTATATTGAGTTCCTTGTTAATTTATTGGTCCTTTTCTCCTGAATTTGAAAATTTTCCCACTCCTCAGACCCACTACTTATGTGTTTCTGCAAATTTCTAAGCCTTCTTTAACTTTTATGGTCAGCCACACATAAACAAATGAACCTGTAAGTCTTTTATGTCTTCAAGGAATATGTATATATTTTATATGTATTAGGAACTTATGCATTATTTCTTTAATTGCCAACCATTCCTGTCCCCAATCATGCATTTTTAAGTATTCTGCCAATCAGCCATAGCCACTCATTTCATTACCTCATAGCTTCCTCAGCTAGATTTATGATGCTTCTTTTGTATCCAAACTTGTTTTTTTTTGTATCATGGTCATTTTCAAACAAAAGCCCCCAAGCACAAGATTTTTAATCATTCCCTCCTTATTGCATAATACAAGAGCAAAAATAATCTTTTATCTTTTTGTTTCACAACGTAATAATTGAGAATATCACAAACACAAGAGATTCTGCAGATGCTGGAAATGTAGAGCAACATACACAAAATTGGAAGAATTCAGCAGGTCAGGCAGCATCTATAAAAAGGGAAAAAGTGACACCATTTTAGGCCACAACCCTTTATCAGGACTGGAAAGGAAAGGGAAAGAACTACAGTACAATCGTATGTACAACAACACTGGCAGGGTTTGCAAGACATTCCTTCCTACAAAGCGGCAGTGATGCTTCACTACCAGATGAACTCAGTGCCTTCTATGCCCACTTTGAAAGGAAGAATATAACTACAGCTGTGAAGATCCCTGCTGCACCTGATGACCCTGTGATCTTGTATCAGAGGCCGATGTTAGGCTGTCTTTAAAGAGAGTGAACCCTCGCAAGGCAGAAGGTCCTGATGGATTACCTGGTAAGGCTCTGAAAACCTGTGCCAACCAACTGGCAGGAGTATTCAAGGACATTTTCAACCTCTCACTGCTATGGACGGAAGTTCCCACTTGCTTCAAAAAGGCAACAATTATACCAGTATCTAAGAAGAATAATGTGAGCTGCCTTAATGACTATCGTCTGGTAGCACTCACATCTACAGTGATGAAACGCATTGAGAGGTTGGTCATGACTAGACTGAACTCCTGTCACAGCAAGGACCTAGACCCACTGCAATTTGCCTATTGCCACAATAGGTCAACGGCAAACACAATCTCAATGGCTCTTCACACAGCCTTAGAACACCTGGACAATAAAAACACCCATGTCAGGATGCTGTTTATCGACTATAGTTCAGCACTTAACAGCATCATTCCCACAATCCTGATTGAGAAGTTACAGAACCTGGGTCTCTGTACTTTCCTCTGCAATTGGATCCTCGACTTCCCAACAGAAAGACCATAATCTGTGCGGATTAGTGATAATATCTCGTCCTCGCTGACGATCAACACTGGTGCACCTCAGGGGTGTGTGCTTAGCCCATTGCTCTACTCTTTCTATACCCATGACTGTGTGGCTAGGCATAGCTCAAATACCATCTATAAATTTGTTGATGATACAGCCATTGTTGGTAGAATCTCAGATGGTGATGAGAGGGCGTACAGGAGTGAGACATACCACTAGTGGAGTGGTGCTGCAGCAACAACCTTGCACTCAGTGTCAGTAAGATGAAAGAGCTGATTGTGGATTCAGGAAGGGTGAGATGAGGGAACACATACCAATCCTCATAGGGGGATCAGAAATGGAGAGAATGAGTAGTTTGAAGTTTCTGGGTGTCAAGATCTCTGAGGATCTAACCTGGTCCCAACATATTGATGCAGCTATAAAGAAGGCAAGACAGCAACTATACTTCATTACGAGTTTGAAGAGATTTGGTATGTCAACAAAAACACTCAAAAACTTCTATAGACGTACCGTGGAGAGCACTCTGACAGGGTGCATCACTGTCTGGTATGGGGTGGGGGGGGGGGGGCGGGGGCTACTGCACAGGACCGAAAGAAGCTGCAGAAGGTTGTAAATCTGGTCAGCTCAGTCTTGGGTACTAGCCTACAAAGCACCCAGGACATCTTCAAGGAGCAATGTCTCAGAAAGGCAGCGTCCATTATTAAGGACTCCCAGAACCCAGGGCATGCCCTTTTCTCATTGTTACCATCAGGTAGGAGGTACAGAAGCCTAAAGGCACACACTCAGTGATTCAGGAACAGCTTCTTCCCCTCTGCCATCTGATTCCTAAATGGACATTGAACCCTTGGACACTATCTCACTTTTTTAATACAAACCCCATTTCCAGAAAAGTTGGGATATTTTCCAAACTGCAATAAAAACAAAAATCTGTGATATGTTAATTCACGTGAACTTTTATTTAACTGACAAAAGTATAAAGAAAAGAATTCCAATAGTTTTACTGACCAACTTAATTGTATTTTGTAAACATGCACAAATTTAGAATTTGATGGCTGCAACACCCTCAACAAAAGTTGGGACAGAGGCATGTTTACCATTGTGTTACATCACCTTTCCTTTTAATAACACTTTTTAATCGTTTTGGAACTGAGGATACTAATTGTAGTAGATTTGCAATTGGAAATTTTGTCCATTCTTGCTTGATATAAGACTTCAGCTGCTCAACAGTCCGTGGTCTCCATTGTCTGATTCTCCTCTTCATGATGCGCCATACATTTTCAATAGGAGATAGATCTGGACTGGCAGCAGGCCAGTCAAGCACACGCACTCTGTGTCTACAAAGCCATGCTGTTGTAGCCCGTGCAGAATGTGGTCTGGCATTGTCCTGCTGAAATAAGCATGGACGTCCCGGGAAGAGACGTCGCCTTGATGGCAACATATGTCTCTCTAAAATCCTAATATATGCCTCAGAGTCAATGATACCTTCACATACGTGCAACTCACCCATGCCGTGGGCACTGATGCACCCCCATACCATCACAGATGCTGGCTTTTGCACCTTTCGCTGATAAAAATCTGGATGGTCGTTTTCATCTTTGGCACGGAGAACTCAACGCCCATTTTTTTCTGAAAACTAGCTGAAATGTGGACTCATCTGACCACAGCACACGGATCCACAGTCTTTCGGTCCATCTGAGATTAGCTCGGGCCCAGAGAACTCGCCAGCGTTTCTACATAGAGTTGATATATGGCTTCCTCCTTGCATAATACAGTTTCAAGTTGCATTTCTGGATGCAGCGATGGACTGTGTTGAGTGACAATGGTTTTCTGAAGTACTCCCAAGCCCAGGTGGCTATAATTGTCACAGTAGCATGACGGTTTCTTAGGCAGCGCCGCCTGAGGGCTCGAAGATCACGCGCATTCAACAGTGGTTTCCAACCTTGCCCTTTACGCACTGAGATGTCTCTGAATCTTTTCACAATATTATGTAGTGTAGATGTTGAAAGACCTAAATTCTCTGCAATCTTGCATTGAGAAATGTTCCTTTTGAACTGACGAACAATTCTCTCACTAATTTTGGCACAAACTGACTCTCACAGCTATCTGGACTATTCCTCTTCTCACCCTGTCTCTTGCAAAAACGCCATCCCCTTCTTGCAATTCCTCCGTCTCTGCCGTATCTGCTCTCAGGATGACGCTTTTCATTCTAGGACGAGGGAGATGTCTTCATTTTTTAAAGAAAGGGGCTTCCCTTCCTCCACTATCAACTCTGCTCTTAAACGCATCTCCCCCATTTCACGTACATCTGCTCTCACTCCATCCTCCTGCCACCCCACTAGGAATAGGGTTCCCCTGGTCCTCACCTACCACCCCACCAGCCTCCGGGTCCAACATATTATTCTCCATAACTTCCGCCACCTCCAACGGGATCCCACCACTAAGCACGTCTTTCCCTCCCCCCCCCCCTCTGCATTCTGCAGGGATCGCTCCCTACACAACTCCCTTATCCATTCATCCCCCCCATCCCTCCCCACTGATCTCCCTCCTGGCACTTATCCGTGTAAGCGGAACAAGTGCTACACATGCCCTTACCCTTCCTCCCTTACCACCATTCAGGGCCCCAAACAGTCCTTCCAGGTGAGGCAACACTTCACCTGTGAGTTGACTGGGGTGATATACTGCGTCCGGTGCTCCCGATGTGGCCTTTTATATATTGGCGAGACCCGACGCAGACTGGGAGACCGCTTTGCTGAACATCTACGCTCTGTCCGCCAGAGAAAGCAGGATCTCCCAGTGGCCACACATTTTAATTCCACATCCCATTCCCATTCTGACATGTCTATCCACGGCCTCCTCTACTGTAAAGATGAAGCCACACTCAGGTTGGAGGAACACCACCTTATATTCCGTCTGGGTAGCCTCCAACCTGATGGCATGAACATCGACTTTTCTAACTTCCGCTAAGGCCCCACCTCCCCCTCGTACCCCATCTGTTACTTATTTTTATGCACACATTCTTTCTCTCACTCTCCTTTTTCTCCCTCTGTCCCTCTGAATATACCTCTTGCCCATCCTCTGTGTCTCCCCCACCCCCTTTGTCTTTCTTCCCGGACCTCCTGTCCCATGATCCTCTCGTATCCCCTTTTGCCTATCACCTGTCCAGCTCTTGACTCTATCCCTCTCCATCCCCCTCCTGTCTTCTCCTATCATTTGGATCTCCCCCTCCCCCTCCAACTTTCAAATCCCTTACTCACTCTTCCTTCAGTTAGTCCTGACGAAGGGTCTCGGCCTGAAACGTCGACTGCACCTCTTCCTACGGATGCTGCCTGGCCTGCTGCGTTCACCAGCAACTTTGATGTGTGTTGCTTGTATATAGTATTTCTGCTTTTGCACAATTTTTAATCTCCAGAATATATATATATACTGTAATTGATACATTTATTTGTTTTCCCTTCTATATTTTTGTTTTGGCATGATTTTTTAGAATCTATTCATTATTCGTTATACGTATGCTGTAATTGATTGTTTGATTTATTATTAATTTTATTTTAATTTTTCTTATTCTAGATTATGTATTGCATTGAGCTGCTGCTGCTAAGTTAACAAATTTCACAACATGCCGGTGATAATAAACCTGATTCTGAGCACATTCTTCTTCTGGCTTCTCTCCACTTCTTTTACAGCCTTGATGAAAGGTCTCAGCCAGAAATAACTCTATTCCCTTCCATGATTTCCTGCCTAACCTGCTGAATTCCTCCAGCAGTTTTTGTGTGTTAATTGAGAAAAGTAGCTTGGATAATTCAGCTTCCAATTTATTAAAGCAAATTTGATTTGCCCAGTTTATATATAAGCAAAGATTCCTGGTGATTACTCAATTATAACTGTTATACTCACCTCTAGTTTCCTGATTAATGCCATAACTAACATGATAACTACTGCATAGTGGCCAGTGAAGGCCCTTTGTTGCCTTTTTGATTCCAATTCTTCAATGTGATTTATCAAACCAAGATCATTTCTTAGCACTGCAAAAATGTCCTCCAATATTAATAATGCTGGACCGATCCCTTTTCCTTTTATTTTGCCTGTCTTTCCTACCCTGGAATCTTTCATTCCCAGATGTGGTAATCGTGCAGTTATAGTTTTATGATGTCTATGAGATTGGCGTTTCTTCGAGGGCGGTGTAGCACTGTGACACTGCCCTCCCAGGGTTTTGCTCAGCAGAAGACAAGCTCTCTTGTGGCCAACTGCATATTTTTTTTTTGCTGCACTCAGTGAACTTGGGGCCTCAAGCTGAGGGGTTGATTGCTTTTCAGCCACCAGGGAAAAGGTGTCTGACCTGGCACGGTCTACTCGGGCGAGGGGGTGGTAGGAGAGGCACAGCACAGCACAGTTGTGGAGACTGGAGATTTCAAATGGACTTGGGTCTGGACTATATACATATATATTTGTGTGGCTGTGTTTTTACCAATATTCCACATGTGTTTCTATATGTGAGGATTGGGCCTCAAAACTGCGGTATTGCCTAATGGATGTCGGGGTGAGGACTGGCCCTCAAAGTCATGTTGTCACCTAGCAGGTGTTGGATCTGGTCAACGGATGATATCGGTGGGTTGGGAGGTCCAGTCGACATATGAGCGTGTTGCAAGGTCGTGGTGGTGGAACGAACCCAAGTCCTGAACACAGGCGTGGAGGCCGAGTCGGGAGGCGTTATGGTTGTAGCGAGCATGGAATTGGTGTCCAAGAGAGTCTTTACCAGGAGTCTTGGTTTTAGTAGTGAATTCAGGAATGATGCTAGACTTAGAACTGATAGTCCTAAGACCCATGGAACAAAGTTACTCATACACGAGTCAACCAACGAACTGGTAGCTCCTTGTTGTAATCACAGGGTCTTTATCCTGCAGTTTCTGATGGGAAGCAGGTGTGTGTAGTTAGTGGAACCTGGGAATGATTGGAAATTAAATGAGGTGATTGAGGCCTAATTCCTGTGGTAAATAGAAAGGTGGGGGATTGCCAGAAGGGACCATGAGAGAGGGGTGATTGATAAGTTCGTGACGTAAGGTAAAATGAGAGCGTCTTGGACAACCAGGTGGTCCACAGCAGGGGTGATTGATAAGTTCGTGGCCTAAGGTAGAAGGAGATTAGTTATACAGCTCTCGTTACATGCACATACAGTTCAACTCTTTGAGTGAAAATACAGAACGTTTGAAGTTTCTCCTCATCTCCTTCTACCTTAGGCCACGAACTTATCAATCTCCCCTGCTGTGGACCACTTTCTGGAGGTCCAAGACACTGACATCTACAAAGAAGAGATCTGTATGCTCCATGACCGCTGGACTAAGTGTGTAAATGTAGGAAAAATAAGTGTGCTAGGTTTTCTAAAATTGACTCCTTCTACCTTAGGCCACGAACTTATTAATCACCCCTCGTACATGCATGTTCTACGCCGTTGTATTTTACTGATACTCTATATGGGTTTGTTGATTTGTATGTGTGAGGCGTGGCCATCCAGGGAGGAGGGGGAGCTCTCATTATGTGATTGCGATCTTGTGTGTGTGACTGTCGGTAATGCATCTTTGCACCTTGGCCCCATAGTTACACTGTCGCTTTTGGCTGTATTCATGAGTATACATGTATGGTTAAATGGCAATCAAAGTTGAATTGAATTATATGCACTCACATTATTTCTGCTATTAATTTATCTTGTTGAGAATGCTATAAGGATTCAGATACACAACCTTTAGTTTATCATTTTATCATTTTCCTGTTCTTTGATCAATTTGTTGCTCAGCTTTGACTTTGTCAGCTATTTATTTCATATACCAATATTTTTTAAACTTTAACTTCCTACTTTATCTCTTTTGTTTGTGGTCACCATCCCCTGCCAGGTTGGTGTAATTCTTCCCCAAGAGCAAACACCTGTCAAAGAGATTGGTGCTGGCCCTGCTATAGTGCAGCTCTTCTGATTTGTACCGGTTCCACCTTCCTTGTGTACCTTCTTTCTGGCCAGTTCTATTCATTATACCTGTACATATTACTTTGGAAATCCTGTGATTATAACCTTTGAAGTCCTGCTTTTTAACCTGTCCAAGATGTATAACCTACGCCTGAAGGGAATCCCATTTTCTATTTCTGCCTTTGGATTGACATGAACCAGGACCTTGGACGATCCACCATCTATTTTCAGAATACTCTGAAGCCTCCCAGTGACATAATTGATCCTGGCACCAGGGAAACAGCATATCATCCTGGAGTCTTGTGTATAGCATGGGAATGCCTGTCTGTCCCTCCCATTGTAATCACCATTGCTATTTGTTTTCTTCTTGCTGTCTTGGGGAGACGCTAGTTCCCATCGCATTAACAAATGAAGTGGCAGATGAGTTAAAAAATGTTGAGGGGTAAAAGAAGGAGGATGGGTCTGGGCATATAACTTAGAAAGGTCCTTTCTGTAAAGACGTTCTTGAAATACTATCTATGTATTAATATTTGCAATGTCATTCAATTACTTGCAACTTATCTTTCTCCTATCTCTAACCTTCACAACATATGCTTACTCGTATGCAAAAAAAAACAGAAGCCAAGTGAAGGTTTTAGGGAGAGACAGGATGATCAAATAGGACTGAGCATAGAATTCTGTAATCGTCAATAGAATAAGTTGCACCACTGAGCTCGGCAACAACCTTTCTGATATCATCTCCTCCACAAGCTCAGGTTGTGCAGGCACATCTGTTCTGCTCTGTAAAGCTCCCACAGCAACTGTAATATCACTTTCCTCTGTAAAAGAGAGATCAGTTTCTTTTTTACATCATACAATGTCGTTGAATAAGTGGCAGTGTTTGAGTTGTGGGAACGAAGCTTGCTGGAATATTAAACTTGCAAAGTGGCAGTGGAGCATGTGATTGTTTTCTGTGAGTGCTGATACAGAGAGTGATTGTTTGTTGATGAGTGACTCCGGTGTGGTGAAATAAGCAGTGACTTACATCATTTCGGAAGATGTATTTAGTGCCCTTGACCACTTGGTTAGTCACCGAAATGTTACTGCTCTGCATAGGGAGTCGATCACTAAAATTGACATCCACACCTTTCTGCTTCACGTGCTTCCGTAACATGTGGAGAGGCCCTGCACCCTTAGAGATGAAAACCATCTCTCCTGTTTTTTCAGTTACTTGCCAGTGGAGATCAGTGTGGTGTCAAAAATCATTTTGCCATGCTGTTTCTCAGGTCCGGTTTACTTTCATGCTTGAAAGCTAGCACTTTGCCCCTTTTCTCAACCCCCTTCACAATTTCTTATTTAGAGGCTGCTCCATGAATAAGCCTACAATGGTTTGGCATCGGTTTCTGACTGTAGAACTCTGTAACTCAGTCGTAGCCCTCCATATCTTCACTGACTCTAAACTGCCAGTATATCTGAAATGCCACCATATCCATTATCTTTAAAACCTGTCACACATTTTGTTCTCTTGCCACGCTGTCTCTGGGAATTGTCAGAGACTGATTGGTTATTCGTGGTCTTGGTGTAATTTTACACTTTCAATGTGCCTTTGACCATACGTGTGTCACCACTAGGACCACATATTCCATCTGCTCAAGCATTATATAACGTTGCTCAAAGCATTGCATCCCAGTTCATACAATTGCTGCTTCTCGACTTGATTGAAACTCATTCTGGAGCGATATTCCTCATTATTTAAACCCCCATAGATTAAATGTGTCTAAGCTCGCAGGGTCAATTCAGCTGCAATAAGTACCAGGTTATGCAAAATATTGATTTTTAAATTCACTTATTTTTCTTCCTTTCTTATATCTTATTGCCCATTAACTCCTCTGATTTGACTACTTTGTAGGGAGGGAACAGCGACTTAGACCATGAGAGGCCTGCGTCGAGCACTTTCATGCCTTACAAGGTGCAGATTGAAAGTCTGTGTGGGGTGCCACTCCTTGCACAGACTAGAGCAATGTGTGATTAAGTGCCTTGCTCAGGGCACAAACACACTGCCACTGCCACAGCTCGAACTAGTGACCTTCAGATCACCAGATGAACGCCTTAACCACTTGGCCCAACACTGCTTTGTAATAAAGGTTAATTTACAGAGGTTATCTAACATACCAATTCACACATCTTTGTGTCAGTGGGATGACTGGAACACCAGGAGGAAACTCATGCAGTCATAAGGTTAGTGTGTAATCTCTGCACACTGTAGCCCGCCCACTGCCCTTGTTCTCAGTCTTATAGTTACATCCATCTGAGACAGCACACCTCATTATTGAATTCTATAAATTAATGTGATATCTGTACTCTCCACAACTGAAGCTTCAACTTTACTTGATTCTCCACTAATAACTCGGTAACTTGAACTGTCAAAATACTAACATCTAGAATTTCTTTCCTAAACATATACATCTTGTGCACTTCCTTTGATGTTTCTTTTGCCCTTTGCATTTATTTGTTACATTCTTACTTGCTTACTTACTGCCTGTTATGCCATTGGAGTTTAGGGCTGCAATGAAGATCCTCCGTTTCAGTCTATCCTTGGCCATCTTCTCTATTGTGTCCCAGGTGTGGTTCAGGATCACATTTCTGCCTCTACAGTATGGTGTCAAGTTATCTTTGGTCTCCTGTGCTTCCTCTGCCCTCAGGCATCCAATGAAGTACTGTCTTGATGATGGAGTTGGCCTTTCTTCTCATCGCGTGCCCAATCCATCTTCCTCATGAACATTTCCTCATGCTGATTGTGCCATGTCTTCTTGGTGAAGCTAAAGGAGTAGGGCATGGTGCGAGATCTTTCTTGGCCAGAAAATATGGCAGATCTCCGGGAGGCTCAAGGTGTGGAATAACAACAGCTTGGCAAGGTCATTCTCTGTCATGTGCCCGCATTCTGAGCCATACAAGAGTGTGGACAGAACACAGCTCTGGTGCAGCTTCACCTTGCTGTGGACACTGTACTTGGTTGATCCTCAGATGTTGCTCATTGATCTGAAGATGTTTCTAGCTTTGCCAAGTCTGCACTGGATGTCATCCTTGGTCCCACCATCCTGCTGAATGCTGCTGCCCAGGCAGGTGAACCTGCCGGTGCTGGGTAAGTTGATGCCATATGCCTTGACAGGAGGATGAGACTCTACATTGAATGTCATGGTCTCAGTCTTTCTCTGGCTGACTCTAAGTCCAAACTGTCCATAGTTTTCTCTCGCATGTGCTGGTGTGTATGTGATAGTAATGTACGATCATCTAGCAAGTCAAGGTATTCCAAAATAGAGAATAAAGTCCTCCTAAAGTCTCTGCTTATCTTTCATTATTTGCCTCATAACCCAGTCAATCACCAGATTAAGCAGTATCACCAACATCATACAGCCTTGCCTGACTCCTGTCTTGACTTCAAAGATCAAATTCCTGTCCCCAATGGTGCAGGTGAAATTAGCATGGAATCTCTGGATAAGGTGGACAATTTTGGAAGGGATCGTGTATGATCAAATATTACAACTGCAGACCATTTAAGATATTTGCTTTGGAAGCTGCCAAGGCAATCCCTTAAGTGGCTGTCCCATTGTTAACCAGCAGCTAAGGTATTTACTTAACCTGCAAAATGGTTTGCTTTGGAAATTAACAAGACAGTCACTTCCACCAATATCATCTATAAATCTACCAACTCCCATGGCTATCTTGACTATACCTCTCTGTCCCGCCCCTGCACCTGTGAAATTACCATTTCATTTTCTCCTTTCCTTCGTCTCCACTGCATATGTTCCCAGCATGAAGCTTTACTTTCCAGGACATCAGAGATCTCCCCCTTCTTCTAAGAACAGGATTTCTTTCCTCCACCATTGATGCTACCCTCACCTGCATCTCCTCCATTCTTTAACATTCACACTCATCCCCCTCTTCCTGTCACTCTTACAGGGATAGAGTTCCCCTTGTCCTCACCTACACCCCATGAGCCTCCACATCCAGCACATCATTCTCCACATCTTCTGCCACCTTCAACAGGACCCTACCACTAAATAGATCTTTACCTCCTCCAACACTCTCTACTTTCCACAGGGATCGCTCCTTTTGTGATTCCCTTGTCGATTTGTCCCTCCCCATTAATCTCCCACCTGGCACTTATCTCTGCAAGTGGAAGAGGTGCTGCAATCGCCAATTCACCTCCTCCTTCACTTCCATTCAAGGCCCCAAATAGTACTTCCAAGTAAGGCAACGTTTCATCTGTGAACTTGTTGGGGTTGGCTACTATATCCGGTGCTCCCAATGTGAGACCGGACATAGATTAGGGTACCATTTGTCAAACACCTTCACCCCATCTGCAAAAAGCAGGGTTTCCTGGTGGCCAAACACTTTAATTCCAATCCCCACTCCCATTCTGACATGATGAGCCCACTCTTAGGTTGGATAAGCATCACCTCATATTTCACCTGGGTAGCTTCCAACCAGATGGCATGAAGATCAATTTCTCCAATCTCCCCTCTCTGGCCCTCCTCTTACATCTTCTGCTCACCTGACGATCACCACCCCTCCTCCATCCCTTTCTTCCAAGGTCCACTCTCCTCTCCTATCAGTTTCCTGCTTATCTAGCCCTTTATCTTTTCTAACTATCACCTCCCAGCTACTTACTTCATCACCTCCCCTCTTCCCTTCCCCACCCACCTGGCTTCACCTATCACCTTCTATCCTGTCCTCCTTCCCCTCCCCCCAACCTTTTTATTCTGGCTTCATTGTTACAATCTGCAGGAGTAACACGATGGGAAAGAAAAGCACAGGGGTGGAGCTGATTATCTACAGAAGAATGCTGGGAGAGTACAGCTCCGGTGCGACCTGCGTCAAACTCAATGATGAATATGAGTCTGGATGTTGCAGAACGGTGGCAGTGGTGAAGTGTCACCTTTAGCTCCAAGAATGCTTGGTCTGTTTCACGTATGCATTGGAATCCTGCAGAGGTCATCTTGGTGAGTGCATTTATGGGAGCTGCAATAGAACAGAAGTTTCCGATGAAACAGAGCAAAATGTTTGCAAACCCCACAAAATACCACACCTGTTTGACCGTAGGTGGTTTGGGCCACTCTGTGACTGTCTGAACTTTACACGGGTCCATCCTGGCAGGGGTGCGGATATAGCCCAAAAGCAACACCTGTTCATTGTGGAGCTCACTTCCCTGGCTTAGTGTAAAGGTTATTCTTTAGGAGCCATCTGAGATCCCTCCAGACATGCTGGATGTGTTCCTGCTGAAAGCAGGAATAGATAAGGTTGCCGTCCAATTACACAAAATCAAGCTGATTCAATGTGTCCCAGAGTACATCATTGACCAGGGTCTGAAAAGCAGCAGGGGTGTTGGCCAGGCCAAATGGTACTCACACTGGCCAGTGGAGATGTTGAATGCTGTCTTCGATTCCTCCCCTTCTCCGATATTCTGGGCTGCCTAGGGGCGACTTGAGTAGCAGCAGAACTCTCAGTGGATACAATTAAATAATCCCATTTCAGCCTGTTACAGCTAAAAAGCACAACTGCTTCCAAGGTCAGTACAGTCAACAAAGATAATGCATTTAAATGGACTATCGCTGCTTAAAACCGATGGAAGCAACACAGTCTGTGGTCGGAAGTGCCCATAGAGAAAACCTCAGAGGACGCGCGTGCATTTAAGGAAACAGGATTTTAAACTCCCTCCACCGGCGATCTTGCTGGCGAATGTGCAGTCTCTGGTGAATAAAATCGATGATCTCAGAGCCAGGGTGCTGAATCAGAGGGATATTAGGACTGCGTGTGTCCTTTGTTTCACGGAATCCTAGTTAACCCCTTCCATAGCGGATGCAGAGATTCAGATCGACGGGTTTCCTATACACCGTCAGGATAGATCTGTAGAGTCTCTCAAAAGCGAAGGAGTATGCCTCATGATCAACCTTTCTCGGTGCACAAATATATCAGTGTTGTCCCAGTTCTGCTCACCAGACCTGGAATATCTAGCAGTAAAGTGTTGTCCTTTTTACCTACCAAGGGAGTTCTCTGGGGTCATTTTGGTAGCAGCTTACATTCCACCTCAGGCCAATGTCAAGCAGACTTTAGATGATCTGAGTAATGGGACCAATATGCACGAAACAGCGCATCCTAATGCCTTCACCATCGCTTAGCCCACTGCTCTACTCTCTGTATACACAAGACTATGTGGCTAGGCATAGCTCAAATGCCATCTATAAATTTGCTGACGATACAACTATCGTTGGTAGAATCTCAGGTGGTGACGAGAGGGTGTAAAGGAATGAGATATGCCAACTAGTGGAGTGGTGCCACAGCAACAACCTGGCACTCAATGTCAGTAAGACGAAAGAGCTAATTGTGGACTTGAGGAAGGGTAAGACGAAGGGACGTAATACTAATCTTCATAGAAGGATCAGAAGTGGAGAGAGTGAGCAGCTTCAAGTTCCTGGGCGTCAAGATATCTGAGGATCTAAACTGGTCCCAACATATTGAGGCAACACACATCAAAGTTGCTGGTGAATGCAGCAGGCCAGGCAGCATCTCTAGGAAAAGGTGCAATCGATGTTTCGGGCTGAGACCCTTTGTCAAAACATCGACTGCACCTCTTCCTAGGGATGCTGCCTGGCCTGCTGCGTTCATCAGCAATTTTGATGTGTGTTGCTTGAATTTCCAGCATCTGCAGAATTCCTCGTGTTTACCCAACATATTGATGTAGTCATAAAGAAGGCATGATAGCGGCTATAATTTATTAGCAGTTTGAAGGGATTTGGCATGTCAACAAATATACTCAAAAATCTCTATAGTTATACCGTGGAGAGCATTCTGACAGGCTGCATCACGTCTGGTGTGGAGCTTGAAGAGATTTGGCATGTTAACAAATACAGTCTAAAACCTCTATAGTTGTACCATGGAGAGCATTCTGACAGGCTGCATCACTGTCTGGTGTGGAGGGGGCTATTGCACAGGACCAAAAGAAACTGCGGAATGATGTAAATCTAGTCAGCTCCATCTTGGGCACTAGCCTACAAAGTACCCAGAACATCTTTAGGGAGCGGTGTCTCAGAAGGGCGGTGTCCATTATTAAGGACCTCCAGTACCCAGAACATGCCCTTTTCTCACTGTTACCATCAGGTAGGAAATATAGAAGCCTGAAGGCACACACTCAGCGATTCAGGAACAGCTTCTTCCCCTCTGCCATCCGATTGTTAAATGGACATTGAAGCTTTGGACACTACCTCACTTTTTAAAATATAAGTATTTCTGTTTTTGCAAATTTTTAAAAATCTATTCAGGTTGGCAGCCTTCTGAACCCGTAATGGAAGATCAAACACTCTCTTGAATTCGACTACAAATGGCTGGAAAGGCTAGGATGGAGGGAAACTTTGTTCACTTAGAGCACTGAACAAGCTAAGTGGGGTGCATCGAAAAGATCCACCATGTAGACCAGTTTACGTACCTCATCACCAAAGCAACCTGGCTGGGTTTGGAAAGACAGCTCACATTGGGTAATGAAGTTGCTGCGGCCATTAGGGTCACTGGAGTATCTGTTTGGTGGAGAAATACTCGATTCAGGTCCAGACTCTGCCAAAGTTATCAGGACATTAATGGCTGAGGCTGATGAGACTGCTATGGAGGAGGATATGGGAGGTGCTGACGTTGAGATTGGAACTGACCTGGCAGACGGCTGATGAATTGCAGCAGCGAGAGCGGTCATGGCTGCCACCTAATTCTGGCTGTTTGTAGTGAGTCGCTGAATTGGCGCTATGATGGCTGACACCTGCTCTTCCTGCTTGCACTGGACTTACTGCTGTGAATGTGGTTGTTGTATTGCAGGTGATATGTCTGCCAAACCGGTCTCCACGGACTTTAACTTCTCCATCTGACTAATGAACTTTGGTTTGGGCTGGGCTTGCCACTCTGAGAGTAGCTGTTGCAGTATGTGTGCCACCTCTGCCTTACCATCCTCCACTGACTTTAACTTCTCTCCTACTTGACCAATGAATTTCAGGGCCATGGTCAGCTCTTCCCTCTCTGCTGGGCCCTTTTTGACTTGGTGCTTTGTGATGGCCCAAGTGCAGAGTGAACAGAACACTGAATTTTAACAAGAACTGTGCAGAACAAAAGGAAAGCAATAAATGCTAGGCCAAACGAGTCATATCTAAAAACTCTCAAACTAAAAATCTAACACCGACACTGCAGCGTGGAAGCAGTAACTTAATACTAAATTAATACCGTCCCTTTACAAATGCAATCTAAATTGTAGTCTTCTTCCCTGGAATGTGGACCAAAGTAAGCATGGGTGCTTTGGTCAAGACTTGACAAGACTAAAGTGAAAGGAAGACAATTAAATGCAATGATAAGAAAAACCCTAATTAGCTAGAATGTGCATTTTCATGAACGTGAATGCTGACCCCTTTCGGCTGCCTGTCTGTGAGGGCACCCATTCTCTGCAGCAGAGTCCATGTTTCAAAGATTCATTTTATTATCAAACCATTTGTACAGAATACAACTCTGAGATCTGTCTTCTCCAGATAGCCATTAAATACAGAAAACAGTAGAAGTAGTTGAAGGAAAGACATCAATCCCCCCTCTAGTTGTAATCCCACCCATATGAAAAGAAAAGGAAACAAAAACTCGCAAACCCCTCCCTTGCACAAAAACTAACGGATCACCCACATGGAGGAACAACGGCAAGAATATCAAACCCCAAGCCCCCAGCCTGCCAATCAGCGGGAGCACAAAGAAAACATAGAACTGAATGTGGCCAAACTACAGTTAGATTGGACTACAGAATTTCAGATTCAGAGGGGGGAATCGATGTCTTTCTCTCAGCTACTTCTATGGTTTTCTGTATTTTATGGCTATCTGGAGAAGAAAAATCTCAGAGTTTTAATCTGTACAAATTCTCAGAATTTTGATAACATCTCCAAGAGCGTCGGGACCCAGCAGCCCCTCAGAGGGCTGTGACTTGAACCAGCAAGACCTCCAAGTGAAGCAAGATGAACCACCAGCCTCTCCAAGGACAGCGACACAAGCTAGTGGTCTCTCTGAGAGTAGCACCTCAAACCAGCAGACCCTCCAAGAAAAGCAATCCAAATCAGCAGCCTCTCAGAGGGCAGTGACACATAGAAACATAGAAACATAGAAAATAGGTGCAGGAGTAGGCCATTCGGCCCTTTGAGCCTGCACCGCCATTCAGTATGATCATGGCTGATCATCCAACTCAGAACCCTGTACCAGCCTTCCCTCCATACCCCCTGATCCCTGACATGAACCAGTGGCCTTTTCAAGGACAACGACACAAACCAGTGGTCTCTCCAAGGGCAGTGACATGAACCAGCGGCTCCTTCAAGGGCAGCTGTAACAAAAGCAGCCCCCTTAGTCATAGATTTTCAATGATTATATACTACTTTGTTATGATATGTTAACATTAATATACTATTTTGGCTGATAGAAATAATTCAAAATAATGCACAGAGCTTTCATAAAGCATTTTGAATAATTCAATTAATTCCTGAAAAAATATTATGCTTCAGTGTTCAAATATGGTTTTTGTTCTAAGATACTGAGTTGATGAGTTTTTTCTATTATAAATGTTTGCAGAGGTAGTTTCAGTTGTACTGTAAATGCTGACATGAAAGTAGCTTTGATTAATGCTTTTGCAAGTGAGGAGTTTTTGTCACTTTTCTTATACTATGGAACAGAAACACTTTCTGGGAGCTTTTGCTTGATTCCTGATTTATCCTCTGTTTACTCACCCCAGATGTGTTAGCTTTAAATTATCAGTCCGATTTGTAAATGTTTCAAGTTGGAATTTACATTTAGAAAAACCGGTAAAATATTTCCCCAGTGGTTTAGTCACAAATGGAGACACAACAGACTGCAAACGCTGGAATCTGAATCAAAAAGCAAACTACCGGTTGCAGGGTCTCAAAACAAAATGTCGACAATTTCTCTACCTCCGCAAATGCTGCCTGACCCAATGGGTTCCTCCAGTAGTTTTGTTTTTGTTTCAGTTAACTTACAAATGCATTTCAAATGGAAATTGAATATAATGTTACTTTCAGTGTTCTCACAACCTTGACAACATTGAAATGCATGTTTGCCTGTCTCCCTACTGACTGACAGGACTGACAATTGAGACGGGATGCAGAGGATGCAAAATAACTGTTTCCGGCATGAAGTTGCACTGGATATTTTGCTAATTTGACAGAAAATAGTAACACATGGAGGGTAGACAAGGATGTGGTTGAGGCAACCCTAGATATCATATTACAAAGCAGAGATCAGTTAACTGGGGCTTAATTTATATTCCGAAGTCATTATCCCGCAGATGTCAACAACAATGCAACAGAACTTGAAGTTGAAAATGTGGGAGTCCTCAAGGGCTAAATCGGGTGTAGTCAATTAGTTGAGTAATTTGAGGAGGTTAGTATCTGTATTTGACATTACTGAAAATTTCTTTTAAGTCATGCTTGTTTCTAGCAATCTTTGGGTCTCCACAACCCTGAATTTGCTACTTTCCATTCCAGTGCTATAGTTAGATCACCATGCTGAATCTAACAATATGTTGGACCAGCCTTGCACAATCTTTTTGCCCTGGAGGAACCCTTGAAATAATTCTCTGGTCTCAGGGACCCCCAGCATAAAAATCACTATATCTGGAGTTCACAGTACATTAGCATGATCAGTAAGTGGTAGATATAATAATCCAAAATAATTGTCAATAATCTTTTGAGTAGAGAATGAATTTTTAGCCAACATTTCTTGACATAAAGCAGATAGTTAAGCTTAGCTTACCTTTCTTGAAATTATTCTTTCCTTCTGTTCACTCTGTTCTGGGTGTCAGATGTGGGATTTCCAGGAGACACTCAACCTCCCCAGTGGCCACCAGGTGCATCAAGATGCAGCTCCCTCGAGACCGCTTTTGGGGACTGGAGCTGCAGCTCGATGATCTTCGGCTTGTTATGAAAGCGAAGCAGTGATAGACAGGAGCTACAGGGAGGTAGGTCACCCCAAGGCTACAGGAAACAGATAGATGGGTGACTGTCAGAAGATAGTGGATAGCTGTCTCTGGCACTGAGTCTGGCCATGTGGCTCAGAAGGGCAGAGAAGTGAAAAGGATGGCAGCAGTAATAGGAGACTCTGTAGTCAGGGGTACAGATAGGTGATTCTGTGGACGCAAAAAGGAAACACGAATGGTAGTTTGCCTTCCAGGTGCCAGGATCCGCGATATTTCTGAACACGTTCACAATATTCTGAAAAGGGAAGGTGAGCAGACGGAAGTCATGGGATATATTGGTACCAATGGCACTGGAAGAAAAAGAGGGGAGGTCCTGAAAAAAGAATACAGGGAGTTAGGAAAGAAGTTGAGAAGCAGGACCTCAAGGGTAGTAACCTTGGGAATGCTGCCTGTGCCATGCGACAGTGAGGATAGAAATAGAATGAGGAGGCAGATAAATGCGTGGCTGAAGAATTGGAGTGGGGGCAGAGATTCACATTTCTGGATCATTGGGACCTCATCTAGGGCAGGTTGCACTTGAATCTGGGGAGGACCAATATTCTTGTGGGCAGGTTTACTAAAGCTGTTGGGGAGTGGCTTAAACTAATATGGCAGGGGGATAGGAACCAGTATTATAGAGTTGTGGAAGAGCCAGCAGGTTTGAAAATAGATGATGGATATAAAACAAATGTAAGGAAAGATAAACTAATAATTGGGTACAAATGCAGACAGAGTAAAGAGTTGAGTTGTACCACAGAGGTAAATTCATAAGGGTGAAAAATGCAGGACTGAAGGTGCTATATTCAAATGCACGTAGCACAATGACACAATGAGAGATTGGTTGGTACTATGTTATGAGCACCAATGAGTCATGGCTGAAAGAAGGCCATAGTTGAGAGCTTAACATCAAAGGATATACTTTCTATCGAAAGGACAGGCAGGAACGCATCAGCGGTGGTGTGGCTCTGTTGGTAGGAAATGGAATTACATCTTTAGAAAGAGGTGACATAAGGCCAGAGATTGTTGAAACTTTGTGGGTGGAGTTAAGAAACTGCAAGGGTTTAAAAAACCTATTTGAGGAAATAAGGTTGGTGTTGGATTGCAAGAGAGGGAATTTGTTGAATGTCTACAAGATAGCTTTTTAGAGCAGCTTGTGTTTGAGCCTACAAGGGGAAAGGCTATCTTAAATTGGGTGTTGAGTAATAAGTTGGATCTTATTAG
Source organism: Mobula birostris (assembly GCF_030028105.1). Lineage (NCBI taxonomy): Eukaryota > Metazoa > Chordata > Chondrichthyes > Myliobatiformes > Myliobatidae > Mobula > Mobula birostris. The sequence continues at coordinate 138,045,068 of NC_092374.1, read as the reverse complement.
CGAGTTTAACATAAAGGAACCCTTAGGAGGCAGTGATAATTATATGATTGAATTCATACTGCAATTTGAGAGCAAGAAGCATAAGTCACACATATCAATATCGCAATGGAATAAAGGGAATTACAGAGGCATGAGAGAAGAGCTTGCCCAGTTCGATTGTAGGAGAATACTGGCAGGGATGACGGCAAAGCAGAGGTGGCTGAAGTTTCTGGGAATAGTTCACAAGATGCAGGATAGATACGTCCCACAGAAGAAGTTGTTCTCAAATGGCAGGGGTAGGCAACTGTGACTGACAAGGGAAATTAAGGACTGCATAAGAGCCAAGGAAAGGGCGTATAAAGTAGTAAAAGTGAGTAGCAAAAGTTGGATGATTGGGAAGCTTTTAAAATTCATCAAACGGCAACTAAAAAAGCTATAAGAAGGGAAAAGTTGAAATATGAGGGCAAACTAGCCAATAATGTAAAGCAGGATACCAATTTTTTTTTCAGTTATATAAAGAGTAATAGGAGGTGAGTTAGTCATAGTCATAGTCATACTTTATTGATCCCGGGGGGAAATTGGTTTTTGTTACAGTTGCACCATAAATAATAAATAGTAATAGAACTATAAATAGTTAAATAGTAATATGTAAATTATGAAATAAGTCCAGGACCAGCCTATTGGCTCAGGGTGTCTGACCCTCCAAGGGAGGAGTTGTAAAGTTTGATGCCCACAGGCGGGAATGACTTCCTATGACGCTCTGTGTTGAATCTCGGTGGAATGAGTCTCTGGCTGAATGTACTCCTGTGCCCACCCAGTACATTATGTAGTGGATGGGAGACATTGACCAAGATGGCATGCAACTTAGACAGCATCCTCTTTTCAGACACCACCGTGAGAGAGTCTGGTTCCATCTCCACAACATCACTAGCCTTACGAATGAGTTTGTTGATTCTGTTGGTGTCTGCTACCCTTAGCCTGCTGCCCCAGCACACAACAGACTCGTAGAACATCCTCAGCATCGTCCAGCAGATGTTAAAGGACCTCAGTCTTCTCAGGAAATAGAGACGGCTCTGACCCTTCTTGTAGACAGCCTCAGTGTTCTTTGCCCAGTCCAGTTTATTGTCAATTCGTATCCCCAGGTATTTGTAATCCTCCACCATATCCACCCTGACCCCCTGGATGGAAACAGGGGTCACCGGTACCTTAGCTCTCCTCAGGTCTACCACCAGCTCCTTCGTCTTTTTCACATTAAGCTGCAGATAATTCTGCTCACACCATGTGACAAAGTTTTCTACCGTAGCCCTGTACTCAGCCTGATCTCCCTTGCTGATGCATCCAGCTATGGCAGAGTCATCTAAAAACTTCTAAAGATGACAAGACTCTGTGCAGTAGTTGAAGTCTGAGGTGTAAATGGTGAAGAAAAAGGGAGACAAGACAGTCCCCTGTGGAGCCCCAGTGCTGCTGATCACTCTGTCGGACACACGGTGTTGCAAGCACACGTACTGTGGTCTGCCATTCAGGTAATCAAGGATCCATGACACCAGGGAAGCATCCACCTGCATCGCTGTCAGCTTCTCCCCCAGCAGAGCAGGGCGGATGGTGTTGAACGCACTGGAGAAGTCAAAAAACATGACCCTCACAGTGCACAGTTGATATTGGACAACTGGAAATTGATGCTGGTGAGGTAGTAATCGGGGACAAAGAAATGGCAGATGAACTTATTAGGTACTTTGCATCAGTCTTCACTGTGGAACACACTAGCACTGTGCCAGAGGTCCCTGAGTGTCAGGGAGCAGGAGTGTGTGCCATTGCAAAGTAAACAGTGCTAAGAAAACTGAAAGGTCTTAAGGTGGATAAGTCACCTGGACAAGATGGACTAGCATCGTAGAGTCCCAAGGGAGGTTGTTGAAGAGATAACGGATACATTGTTCATGATCTTTCAAGAAGCACTCGATTCTGGCATGGTGCCGGAGGACTGGAAGATTGCAAATGTTCATTGTTTTCCTATGAATGACAAGATACTCTTCTTCCACAGAAATCCAGAATTTGTCCAGGGTCAGGTCAGTAACACTCACCTTCAGTGCATGATCAGAGTGCAGCTCACAAAGTTCTTCCTCTTCTCTCGAAGTCAAGTTCTCAGGCTGAGCAGAAGATTCAGAGAAAGGGTCCCTCACCCAGTGATACATTTGTGTTGAAAAGGAGGAAAAATACTGTTCAATTTTGTTCTGTAGTTCTTCCAGGTGGCGTTCAGTATGACTCGAGACTTTCTGATATCCTTCCTCACTCTCAAGCCCAAGCAGCAATGGAAACATTTCAAGATTTCCTTTTGCAGCATGATTTTTCCAAAAGATTCGGTTTCCTTTTAAATCCAAGAATCTTGTCACTTGAAGTCAAAACATTTTGTCCATGGCCTTGCAGAGACTTGTTCAACTGGTTCATATGATGAAAATTGTCTGCTAAGTAGGCTAGTTTCTGCAGCTTCAAAGCACTTAGCAAAATCTGGCTTACTATTTTTTTTAAACTGTGTCTGTTTGTTTTGAGATTCCAATAGTTGTTTAAAATAATCAGCACTTTTACATGTCATATGGCTGAGATTTATAGTTAAGTTTCAATTTTGCTGGAGCTATTGCTACATTTGTAAGTTGTTTGCCATGGACTAGGCAAAATGGAATTGGACAACTTGAATCACCAGTCCATGTAAAACCCATTGATCAGTAGCTTTCATTGTAAAGAAATGGTACCAGCTAATTACTTTAATCTTGCCCACTGCTTTTGTCTCCAGGACCCAGAAGAGGCTGGTGGACTTCTTCTGGGGCAACAGGAGGCATTGGGTCTCTGCTGCAATCGCACCAAGCTGGCGACTCTCCACCTCAGGACCCTGCAGAGATACCTGTATAGCAACCACCCTCTGAGATGGCATGCACTGGTGATTCATTTCTCTACCAGGAGGGCATGCAGCTTCCAGCGGGCAGCATCAGCCACGCTGCTTTGAGGGAACTGCCTCGCTTTTACCGAGTGTTGTTAAGGCTATGGGGTTTGGTGTCATTCAGGCAAGGCGCCCCTGTGCCGAAGGGGACTGGTCCCCATCCTATCACGGTGGATGTCAAGGGGACTCAGAGAAGTGGAGGTGTTCGGTCTGCAGTGCCGCCTGATGGGCTGGAAGTGCTTGTCAGACCCAGGCCTCGGGATATCAAGCGGGAGAGGCCAGTGATGCTCCAAAGTGTTTCTTGTATGGGCAGCTTTTGCACACCTTTCACTTCTTGCCTTCTTCTGCTGACCGGGCTCACCTTAGTAGTGGGGGAGGTCCCCAATGAAAATTCCTTTATGCAGGGGTCCTTCCCCTGTACATTGGAGAGCTGGGGTGGAAGGTGCTGCGCAGGGCAATACTGTGCAACTGGTCTTTAAGCCGGTTCACCGACTCCCCGTCCACCTGTCCATTCTGTGTCCGGGAGGAGTCAGTGTACCACGTTTGTATGGAGTTGCAGCCCCGGTCGGAGTATCTGAAGGGACTGCTGCTCTGGTTCTGGATGCACTTTAGCCATGTGCCCCTCGTATACGTGCACTCGGTACGGAAGGTGGGGTGAGTCGTGAGGCGGATCTACTGGTGGGTTTGCTCCTGGGCCTGGCCAAGAGAACCATTAACGGGTTTAGGGCGGCAGAAAGTTAAAGTGTCTGCCAGGGCCCACTGCCTGGCCCTCTTCTGAGGATACATTTCTGCCTGGCTGTTCTTGGAGAGGGGAACATGTAGTCACAATGAGCACAGTGGGGGATTTCCCGAGAGTAGTGCCCCCCCCCAGGGAATTGACTGTTTTATAGACAGTAGTGATCATATTTTAATTTGAATTTATTCTCTGTCCTGTAAATACTTAATATTTGTACTTTGCATATTTGTTGTGTAAATACACTTTTATAGTTCTGTAAAAAAGGATGGACTTTTTTTGTGTCTGTTGTTGCACTAGTGCCATGAAATGACTCCAAAGATTGTAACTTGTCATCATTAACCTTGTCAGATTTATCCATAGGCCTAGGCCTAGAATCCTCCTCTTCCATCATACATCTCCACACCACACGCCTTTAGAATGAGAATTTCCCTCCAATTTTCTGCTACACTGGTAGTTTGTTTGCTCCCTTAAGTCAGTCAGTAGCGTGTAAAGGGATGTTGGGGGAGAAAATTCGGGAGGGAGGGGCTGACGCCACAGCCCAAGTTGGGTGAGTCCATTCAATGTTCAGAAAATGTGCTTCATGTTCCCCATCAGCCTACCATCCTCCCCTCCATTCAATACAGCACTCACCAATTATCAGCCTACAGTCCTCCCCTCCATTCAATACAGCACTCACCAATTATCAGAGGACTCCCCCATCTCGCGTCAAAAACTGAAAATAAACACAGTCCTACCATTCCCACAATCATGTTGCTCACTATCAATCAGTTTATATTTATAAAGTCGTACAATGTAAACGTGAGCCTTTCTCTCTGCCATACCCATGCCAACCTTTTTGCTCACCCACATAATTCCATTAGGTCCATATCCTTCTACTGTATATGCCTGTATTAGATTGTATTAGATTCCACCACTTTCCCAGCAGATTTTTCCCAATATAACTCACTTCTACATATATAAAAAAAACTTCCCCTGAAATCCTCCTTAAAACTTCTTCCTTTCATCTTGAACTTCTGCCCTCTTGTTTTTGCGTGGGTGTCAAGAACTCTGAGGATCTAACCTGGTCCCAACATATTGATGTAGTTATAAAGAAGGCAAGACAGTGGCTATACTTTATTAGGAGTTTGAAGAGATTTGGTATGTCAACAAAAACACTCAAAAACTTCTATAGATGTACCGTGGAGAGCATTCTGACAGGGTGCATCACTGTCTGGTATTGGGGGCGGGGGGCAACTGCACAGGACCAAAAGAAGCTGCAAAGGGTTGTAAATCTAGTCAGCTCCATCTTGGGTACTAACCTACAAAATACTCAGGACATCTTCAAGGAGCGGTGTCTCAGAAAGGCAGCATCCATTATTAAGGACCTCCAGCACCCAGGGCATGCCCTTTTCTTACTGTTACCATCAGGTAGGAGGTACAGAACTGAAGGCACACACTCAGCAATTCAGGAACAGCTTCTTCCCTTCCGCCATCGGATTCCTAAATGGACCCTTGGACACTACCTCACTTTTTTAATATATAGTATTTCTGTTTTTTGCATGATTTTTAATCTATTCGATATACGTATACTGTATAACATATATGGAATATTTATTTATTATTATTATTTCTTTTTTCATCTACATTATGTATTGCATTGAACTGCTGCTACTAAGTTAACAAATTTCACGTCACATGCTGGTGATAATAAACCTGATTCTGATTCTGATAGATTCCCTACCATGGGGAGGATATTCTGACCATCCATCTGTTCTACACACTGAACTTGCTTGGTTCACTCTCTACATTTTTCTTCTCATCTGCTTCATGGCTACTTTGCTTCCCACCCATTCCTCCATTGAATTATTTTAAACCGTCTCAAACAGAGTTAGTAAAGCCCCCTTTAAGGGTATTGGTCCACATAGGCATAGCCCAATCTTCTTGTACAGCTTGTTCTCTATCCTGGAAGTGACCCCAACGATCCAGGTATCTAATATATAACTACTCAATCAATTATTCTATCCTTCTCTTTCTAACTTCACTAGCACCTAGCACAGGGAGCAATCCTACTTTTCAACCTTCTGCCTAACACCTTGAACTCACTGTACCTCATCCCTCATTCTACCTCTCTCATGAGTAACATCATTATATATTATTCCAGCCATAACTATTTTGATTATTTTGTACTCTGCTTTTGTTCAGCTCTTCTTGGATATACCTTTCATAAATCTCAAGATTATTTTACATTTTAATTTTTTGACCCAAAAAAATTAACTGTTGATTAAGTTGTTGACATTTTGGGTGTCAGCCATACTCTTTTCCACAGATGCTGCCTGGCCTGCTGAGTTCCTCCAGCATTTTGTCTGTGTTGCTTGGATTTCCAGCATCTGCAGACTTTCTCGTGTTTGTCGAATCAGCTGTTAAGTAGAGTGTGGACACGCTGTTAGGTCATGTGATATTAGAGTGCAGACAAGCTGTTCAGTTATTTGATATTAGAGCGTGGATTAATGCAAAATGACTGCAGTAACACCATGCTGGAAATATAATGAACATAGGGGATGTGATGAATGTCTCCAAAAATTATGACTGTGAACTTATCAAACTCTGAATTAGACAGTGACAAGATGCCCAGTAATGGATCCTTTGAACGGTATGACACTGGTTAGGCAAAGGATATTTCATCCCATCTACGTTGATTATATCACATCTCTCAAAATCTGGAAGCATCGTGCTTAAAGGATTCTGTGAAAATAAGGTCAAGCATCAATGTTTCTTCGAGTACTTTGCAGGGACACATTGCATTTATATTCTCACTTGTGATTAAGGATCCCCTAACTCAATGCCCTAAGTTGTTCGCTTAGTTACAATGTATCCTTTCACCACATTTGTGTTGCTTCTCTCAACCTATATGCTATTGTTATATAGCTTACTCTTTTCTCTAGTTTTCAACCACTATTTCTGTAGACTTGAAGTATAAAAGAGAGTAGAAGAGGAAATTAAAGAAAAGATAATTGTCTAAAATGAAATAATTTTTAAAGATTTATTCATTTATCGTTTGTGGATGGCACTGAAAAAGTCAGCAATCATTTGCCGATGTTAATCTTCTAAATGGTGAAAGAACTGTCATGAGGTTTTTAGGTAGGGAATTTCAGAATAATGATCATATTTATTTTCTTTTAATATACTTGTGTTCAGATATATGGTGTGGGCACTTTAAGAATGGGGAATAGGGAATATGATTATTATCTTAATATTATCATCATCCCATGAGTGGCAGAATAATGAATTGCTTAACACACAGAGATGCTCATGGTAAATTGCTGAATTGTGAGTGTTTATTTGTGCTCAAGACTGCATTTCTTATCCCCATTTAGTGCTGAATCATTGTAGCACTGTTGGCCACTGTAGTTGTCTACGTACTGTTCCTATAAAAAAGTGTTTGCTCGAGCTACACATTGCTGTGCTGGAAATCTAGTACTGACCTTGGAAAGGATTGTTCATTGTGGAGAGGGTGCCTGTGAGAGCTGGTGTCGAGCATGCCTGGGTGAGCAATTTGACCACTCGGCACTGACACGTCAAGCTTAGGGCTTTCACCCAGCCGAGGCAATGTGTACAGGTTATCAGTGGAGACTGGCAATGTCTGCTCCATGTTCATGTCCAACACCATCCTGATGTTGCAGTCACCCATTCCAGAAGATGATGAGACAGTAATCTGAGGTGATAGGTGACCCGACGAGGGATGAAAGCTGATCGGCAGGGTGTGCCAGAAGAGGAATGGGAGATGGATGGAGTTGGTAACAGAGATGATAGATGGAGGCAGACAAACAGAAAAAAATACAGAGTGAGATGAGGGGAGGTGAAGTTTGAAGGTTGATACAGCTGCTGGAAGAAGATAAGCAGGAACACAGTGCTGGAATCTAATAAGTAGAGGAGGTAATAATGGGAATCGGTAGGGTAGGGATGAATGGGAGATGAAACTACAAAGGATTGAAAAGGCAGTTAGGGGAGGGGGCCTGTGGGTGAACTGCATGTGTAGTGTGTGGATGGAACCAGGAGAAGGAGGGGGAATTAAGATGGGTGATGGAGGTGAGGGGTGTGGTGTGGAGAAGGAGACAGAAGTAGGAAGAAAGGGGATTGGGGGAAAACCCATCACAGGGGAGGGCTACATAAAACTGGAAAACTTAATGTTCATATCACTGGGTTGTGGACTGTCCAGGCAGAATATGAGCTTTTCTTCCTAATAGCTTGCATATAACACCAGAACTCCAAATAAACTTAGAAGCAACAGAAATGTGGTTTCTTAGAAGAATGCTGAAAATATCATATAGAGATGGAGTAACTAATGAGATAGTACTCCAACGTGTCCATACAAAAAGATCTTCAATGAGAACATTAAATGAGAGGAAACTTAAATTCCTGGGCCATGTCATCAGAAAGGGAGAAATAGAATGCCTTACATTACAAGGCCATATGCCTGGGAAACACGGAAGAGGAAGGCAACAAAGAAAATATATGGACACTGTGAAAGAACTAACAGATCTAAGTGTGCAAGGTATCATTGACGCCGCATGGGATTGTTCGATGTGGAAAGCCATGATCGCCCAAGTGTGTAACGCGCAAGGCACATGAAGAAGAAGAAGCTTGCATCCGGCCTCACAGTAGCTATGGAGAAGGCCAAGGATGGACACATCAGTGTGGGAATGGGAAGGGGAAATGAAATGACAGGTCATGCAGTGGGAAGCTTGACTGTGTACCTATCTGAACTTCTCACAGTTTTATATCAGCTCTCCCCTCAGCTTCCAACACACCAGAGATCATTGGCCCCAGAAGAACAATGTTTCCTTAAGCTGTATACATGCGATTGGTTGAAAGACAATAAACTTGAACTTAAAAACAATCCAAGTTTGTCCAACCTTTCCTCTGGTTCTTGGGGTCCAAGTTCACAGCTCCTGAAAGTGGCTGCAAAATCGATTAAGTGGCAAGAAGGCATCCAACATGCTCACTTTTATTAGTTGAAACATCGAGTTCAAGAGTCAGGAAGCTGTTGCAGCTTTACAAAACTCTGGTTAGGCTGCATCTAGACTACAGTTCTGATCAGTCATATTATAGGAAAGATGTGAAGGCTTTAGACAGGATGCAAAAGAGATTTACCAGGATGCTGCCTTGATTAGAGGGTCTGTTCCACTGCTGTACTGTTCTATTTTCTATTTAACCAGTTAATTTTTCTGATTGGCTGCTCCATCTGCTTCTGTCGAGAAGACAGATAGCATGATTAACGTCTACAGAGATTGCACGATAACAGTTAACAGAGAAGCATAGACAGGTGCCCTCACCTCTGATAGATTTGTTTCAGCAGCATGGAAGAGTGAAGATCTATACAATCCTTGATACATTACGTGTTCACCAACAAGTCAATTTATTCATTCATTCTCATACATGCTGGCTGACCTGTTGAGTTCCTCCAGCATTTTGTGTGCGTTGCTTTGCAATTTATACAAAGAATTGCTCACTCATAAATACTTGTCTTGGACTGTTTCAGTACAAGCACTGTGCCCCCTTTTGTTGTATGTGTTAATGGCTTACACGTAGGGGACAAGATAGGATTACATATGATAGAAAAAAATGGCAGTGCGGTTGATAGGAAGAAAGATTTCATCTTTAAGAGATCTCATATAATAAAGTAGATCTCTGAAGAAAAGTACCAAATGTAATTAAGTTAAGAAAAGTGTAGACTGATGCATTTCAGGAGATATCACAAGGTAAGAGAACTCAAAATAAATAAGTAGTTATTGAGGATTGTGCAGGAATATCATAATATGGATTGGTTGCATGTTTATATAGGTTAATAGGATATGCTTTTCTTTATTTGAAGAGACTTGGAAAATTTCATCTGTCGTTTTTAACACATTTCAGTGACATCAATATTTTTCTTCAGCCTAAGATTGTCTCGGCGTCAGAATCAGAATCAAAAACAAGTAATAACTCTGGCATATGTTGTTAAATTTGTTGTTTTCTGACAGCAGTGCCTTACAATATATAATAATAAAAATTATAAATTACAGTAAGTGTGTGTGTGTATATATATATTTTTTAAGCTAAATAAGTGAGGCAAAAAGAGGGGGTAAAACCGAGATAGTGTTCTTGAGTTCACTATCCATTCAGACATCTGATGCTGGAGGGGAAGAATCCGTTCCTGAAACAGCGAGTGTGTGTCTTCAGTTTCCTGCACCTTTTCCTTGAGGGCATATCCTAGGTGATGGAGTCGTGAATGATGGATGTCACCCTTTTGAGGCATTGCTTTTTGAATGTGTCCTGCATGGTGGAGAAGCTAGTGCCCATGATGGAACTGGCTGAGTTTGTAACTTTCTGGAACTTTTTCTGATCTTGTGCAGTGGCCCTCCATACCAAACAGTCATGAAACCATTTAGAATAATCTGTAGAAATTTGTGAGTGATTTTAGTGACTTACCAATTCTCCTCAAGCTCTGAATGAAATATAGCAACTGTCATGCCCTCTTTGTCATTGCATCAATATGTTGGGCCCAGAATAGATCTTAAGAGATGTTGACACTCAGGAACTTGAAACTGCTCATCCTTTCTACTTCGATGCCTCAATGAGGATTGGTGTATGTTCCCTTGACTTCCATTTTCTGAAGTCCACAATCAGTTCCTTATACTAATATCAGGTGCAAAGTTGTTGCTGCACACCACTCAACCAGCTGATCTATCTCACTCCAGTACGCCTCCTCACCACCATCTGAAACTCTGCTAGCAGTAGTTGTTTCATCAGCAAATTTATAGATGGTGTTTGAGATGTGCCTAGCCACATAGCTGCGGGTATAGTAAGAGTAGTGCAGTGAGCTAATCCTTGAGGTGTGTCACTGATTGTCAGCGAGGAGGAGATGTTATTTCCAATCCACACAGAGTGTGGTCTCCCATTGAGGATCCAGTTGTGGATGGAGCTACAGAGGCCCAGGTTTTGGAACTTGTTGATTAGAACTGAGGGTATGATTGTGTTGAATGCTGAGCTGTAGTCAATAAACAGCCGCCTAGTGTAGATATTCCTATTGGAGGGGTGATCCAACTGGAGAGCCAGTAAGATTGCATCTGCTATAGACCTATTGTAGTCATAGGCAAATTGCATCAGTTCCAGTTCCTTGCTTAAGTAGGAGAAGACCATGACAAATCTCTCAAAGCACTTCATTGTAGTAGATATGAGTGCCACCTGGCGATAGTCATTAAGGCAACTCACTTTCTCTTCTTGGGCACTGGTATTTTTTCTCAATTTTGAATCAATTGGGAACCTCTGACTGCAGCACTAAGAGATTGGAGATGACCTTGAATACTCCCGCCAGTTGGTTAGCACAGGTTTTCAGAACCGAACTAGCTACATCATCAGTCTTTTCGCCTTGCAAGGGTTCATCCTCTTGAAAGATGCTCTGACATCAGCCACCAAGACATAGGGCCTCCAGATGTGGTAGGGATTCAGACAGGTGTCGTTTTGTTCTTCCTTTCAAAGCATGCATAAAAGGCATCATGTTAATCTTGGAGTGAAACATCACATAAATTCATGAAGTTAGGTTTTGCTTTATTGGAAACCCTGCCAGAGCTGATGTGCATCCAATTCTATCTCTAACCTCAATTGGAATTATTTCTTTGGCTTTAAAATAGCCATCTATGGGTTGTATCTGGATTTCTCGTATTGTTCTGGATTACCAGTCTTGAATGCCACTGATCTATAGCCCTCAGCAGACTGTGAATCTCCTGGTTCATCGGCTTTTGCTTTGGGTATGTCTAGTACGTTCTAGAAGGCACACACTCTCTGCACAGACCTTGATAAGTCAGTGACAACGGTGGCATATTCATTCATACTGAAGATAAATCCTTGAATATGGTCCAGTCCACTGACCCATTGCAGTCCTGTAAGCTCTCCTGAGCCACTCTTGATCGTACCTACTTGGTCCTCATCATTGGTGCTGTCTTCCACGCTGTCAACAAGCCCAGCAATCCTTGAGTCATCCACAAACTTACTGGTCATACTTTCCATATCCACATGAAAACCATTCGAATATATTACAAAAAACAAGCATCCCAGAACCAATCATTGTGGGTCATCACTGGTCACAGGCCCTCAATTCCAAAAGCAAACCTCTACCATTACCCTTTGCCTCCTATTGCTAAAACAATTTTGGATCTAGTTTGACTGCTTATCCTGGATTTCTGTCAAGGACTTCACTAAAGTCCACATAAATTGCATCTACTGTCCCACCCTCACTGATAAACTTCATTATCTCTACAAAAAAACATATAAATTGTCCATCTCTGGTTAGTTCTTGCCATTCATAATTATCATTAATCCACTCCCTCAGAAGAATTTCCAGAATCTTCTCTACCACTGATTTCAGACTGAGTGGTCTTTAATTCCCAGACTTTTCCCTGTGGCCTTTCTTGAAAAGGAGATTCAACAGGTTAAGTGTGGTGTTCCATCTGCACACAGATCACATACTTAACCCACTGGTTTTCTTATCCTGTCCTTTATCTAATTCAGTTTGTCCATCATTCCTTCCTTAATCTGGTTCCACATCACATTCCTCACTTATCCTATTCCAGCACCTACTGCCTCTAGTGTCTCCAATAGTTGTTTCTTATGTTTAAGTGACTTGTTAAACACCTTCATAGATCAACGATTAATTTGTACAGTCTACAGGTGAACAGGCAGCCCTTTATTGAACCACCTGTAACCAACAGCGGACAAACTTATTAAGCACTTTGCATCAGTCTTCATTGTGGAAGGCACCCAGCAGTATGCTCGAAATTTGACAGTGTTAGGGGACATAGTGAGTTTTGTTGTTATTACTAATAAGGAGAAGGTACTTGGGAAGAGTAAAGGACTGAAGGTTGCTAAGTTACAAGGACCAGATGGACTGCACTCCAGGGTTCTGGAAGTGATAACAGAAGAAATTGTGGAGACATTAGTAATGATCTTTCAAGAATCACTAGATTCTGGAATGGTTCTGAAGGACTAGAAAATTGCAAATGTCACTCTGCTCTTTAAGAAGGGAGGGAATCAAAAGAAAGAAAATTAGCTAGACTTCAGTGGTTGGGAAGATGTTGGAGTCCATTATCAAGGTTGAACTTCAGGGTACTTAGAAGCACATGATAAAATAGGTCAAAGTCAGCATGAACATGGAGGGGCTGAAGGGCCTGTGTCCCAACTCTATGACTCTGGCTGTCAAAGCTACTTTTAATGTTTGAATGTGATCTTTCATTAGTGACTATTCAAATACACTTGGTGCATATTAAAAAGTGAAATAATGCATTCTAATGGTCAGCTGTTCTCAGTAATTATACTTGGCCTGGTTGAACTGCGTATAGGCTCATTGTGCATTTCACCTCGAAAGCCTTTGAAAACTTGTGCTGCCCACTTGGACATTTTGAGGAATCCTCTGATCCAACATCGGGGAAGTGGTAGCACGGGCAGCTGGGTGGAAGATACCACCACTGGGTTTGACACTTGCCTATAATAGAGAGCAGGAATTCCCAGGGGAAATTTGGGTGTGGCTTAATATTTATGCTGACATTAGATTGGCAGATCCAGCTCAATAATAACTCAATTCTGTGCCTACAGTAAGTCTAGAGATTCACAGTACACAGTGACAATAAAATTAAAGTGCAATAAAAAAGGAAACCTTCATTTGAAAATCAGGTATAGGTGATCAAACTTGAAATTGCTGACAGTCATGTTATTTTTTTGATACATAAGTGTAATAATATTTCAGTTACTTTCAGCAAGCAAATAGGATGGGTTTTGATAGGAATCTTATTCAGCAAGGACCAGGTGGGCCTGAGGACCCATGCTATGCTTTGTGACGATGACTATATACAATTTCAATTTTGTGTTAATGTTTAATAATATTTCACTTTTTAACGATATTCATTGTTGGTAGACATATTAATGAGCTCTATCTTTATTAAGAGGGGATTACAGTCATATAATAGGTTAACATCTGTCTTATCAAGTAACATGTTTAACAATAAATACTCTGTGCAGGATTCTAAAACACTACAGTTGGTATGTATCACCAGTCATTACACTTGTGCTTGGGAACAGAAGTAGACATACTGTTTTAGCAAATACATCTCTCTTGCATTATCTGATTTGTCTAATCTGCTTTCATGAAGGCAACCATTGCTTAATGGATCTTAAATATCATGGGACTGATTTAATGATTTATAAAATATCTTGTAGTGCTATAAAGCGATATAGTACGACGTGACATGATACATTGAAAGACCAACCATGCCAGTGATCAACCTTGATATTGCAGTTGCAGTTACACTAGAGGTCACATTGCTTATGCTTAGAATCCCGGCTTTTAAACAGATGTAAGGTTAAAGTAAAAGGCATGTAATAATGGAAAAAAAATGAGTGGCAGGGCTAGAGTCATTATGATGGCTCTGGGCAACCACGGCAGCCTTGAAACTCAAGTCATTACATTTTTCATTAAAGTTGTGCAATTCATCTCTTGACTGTGCACATTGAATTCAGGCAGTTATGTCAGCAATATCATGATCTGGATTCTGAAAAGGGAACCTAATTTATTTCTTATAATAGCCCAATCAAAGATTTATACTTTCAGGGCATTGAGAGTCATTTCGAGAGTTAGTTTTAAAATTCTAAACACACATGCAGAAAACCATGTTTAATTAAATACAGTAAAACACCATATTTTAGCTAGCTTTGTATCACATTTCTATTTCAGTTTATTTTTGATGATTCATCAAATTGGTGAGTTCCTATTGTTTGGAGCCTTGTGGCTGAACTTTCCACTAGAATATGCTCATATTCAAGCAGTTGTGAGCTTTACTCAGGAGACCTGGTTGGGCCAGAAAAATTATAACCCATCTCTGAAATTCAAAAGACTGTTATAATATTAATGAAGCTCCCCCTCCATATCTCTGATATAATTGGAGTACAGGACTTCTGAAGTACTTATTCAAAAGCACAAATTAATGAATTGATAAAGTGGTTTATTATTGTCGCACACACCAAGGTAGAGTGAAAAAATCTGTTTTGTGTGCCATTCATACAGATCATTGCATTACAGCTGTACAGTGAGGTAGTACTTGGGAAAACAACATCAGAATGCAAAATAAAGCATTACAGAGAAAATGCAGTGCAGGCAGCCAGTAAAATGCAAGGCCATAATGGGTTAGATTGTGAGATTGAGTCCATTTTGTCGTTAAAGGTACTGTTCAATTGGTTTATAACCACAGGATAGAAGCTGTCTTTGACCGTCATTGGATTTTCTATCTTCTACGCAATGGTAGAGGGGAAGAAAAGAGAATGTCCAGCCTGCTATGGAAGGTCCAGTGCTCAAAACGGCTGCTTTACTGAGGCAAAGAGAATTTTAGGCAGTGTTAGTTTCCATGATGTGTTGATCTGTGGTCCACAGCTCTCTGCAGTTTCTTATTGTCACAAGCTGAGTATTTGCCACCTCAAACCGTGATTTAAACTCACAACTCTGGACTCTTATTCTTGGCTTCCAAATTACCAGTACACTTATTTAACTGGAACACCATAGTCCCTATAAATTTGGCCACATTATGTTATACAGCCCCTCTGTCCTAGAAGAAACAGAAACTTGTTGTACCTACATAGTACTGTTAACATGGATAAATAGATGGGAGCTTCTGTCTGTATGTGTGTGAAAGAGATGTGAGCTGTGAATATTACATTTTCTAGAATGCTGACCACATGCCACTGATGTTAATGAAAGTACTGAATGCTGATTGACAGAGAACGTTAGGAAATGTGAACCTAGCAGCTGAGGTTAGCAATGAACGTGTTAGAGCCATATGAATATTTGTGTTACCTGCACAAGTCAGATTATTTAACTTCTTACACCTGTCATCTAGGTATGTGAAGCCACTCTTAGCAGTCTCTTTGGCAGTCTCCTTGTTTTATCATTTCTAGTTTCACAACTCTGCATCAAATATCTCAGTGCACCATCAGAGAAGAGTTTTGCACCTTCTCACAGATTCATTCGTTCAAGTAAAAACATTTTACACAAGAATTTTAATCAACATTTATACTTTTTCTCTTTAACCATTTACATATGTATATGTTGGCTTTCTCATCAAGTGCTAATAATCTTTGTTATCCAGAGCAATCATTGAAATAAGCAGTAAATAAGAATTTACCCATTATGTATGTTGCAATCAAATAATGTAAGGCTAATGTAAGGCTGCTGTTTAACAATTACAGCCCAGCATTCAATGCCATCATTGCCTCGATATTAATCACTAAGTTTCTAAGCCTGTACCTCAGTACCATCCTCTGCAGCTGGATACTCAATGTCCTCATTGGGAAATCAGTCAGCATGCATTGTTGATAACATCTCCTCCTCACTGGTAATCAACATAGGCACACCTCAAAGAATACAGTAGTTAGCCCACTGCTTTAGTCTCTCTACACCTATGACTATGAGCTAAGCACAGCTCAAACACCATCTATAGATTTGCAGATGACACCTCAGATATCGGTAAAATCTCAGATGGTAACGATGAGCACACAGGAGTGAAATGGATCAGCTGGTTGAGTGATATTGCATCAACAACCTTGCACTCAATGTCCGCAAGACCAGGGGATTAATTTTGCACTTTGGGAAGGAGGCGCTGGGATTACACCCACCAATCCTCATTGAGGGGGTCACTGGTGGAAAGGGTGAGCAGCTTCAATTTCCTTATTGTCAACATTTCAGAGGATCTGTCCTGGGTCCTACACATGGATGGAATCACAAAGAAAGCTCACCAGTGTCTTTACTTTATTATGAATTTGATGAGATCTGGTGTGTGACCAAAGACTATTGCAGATTTATATAGATGTCCAGTGGGGAGTTGCATCACAGCCTGCTATGGAAGGTCCAGTGCTCAAAACGGCAAGCAGCTATAGAGGTTTGTAGATTCAGCCAGCTGCATCACGGGAATAACCCTAACACCTAAATGGTGAACCCTCAAGAAAGCTTTATCCATCTTTAGGAGCCCTCACCATTCAGAACATGCCCTCTTCTCATTATAACAATCTGAAGATACACACTCGACGATGTAGAAGCAGTTTCTTCCCTATAAATGGTCCTTGATCCCATGAACAGTACTTTATTCCTCATCTTGTTTTTGTGCTCTTTATTTATTTTGCAATTATTAGTAATTTTATGTTTTTGCACTGTACTGCTGGCACAAAACCACAAATTTCACATCACATAAGACTGGTAATAAACCTGATTCTACTTCTGGTTTGATCAAAGAAATGCCATGGGCCCTTTCCTAAATGTCTCAATGCTACACATTTATCCCTCACTCTCAGTGCAAGTTTGCACGCTCTGTCAATACAGCCTTGAAGCTGGGATTACAGAAAGGAATTTATATAAAGATAAACTGTTATTGTGATAAAAGTTTGGTGGTGGGAAGTTAAAATTAGAAAACTAAATTGTACAAGTTATACTAAATCTTTACACACATTATGAAATAAGGCATTTTTTGTATCTGTTCTTGCATAATTCTTATATAAAACATTTTTTGTGCCCAAAAGAACATTTGGAATTAATTTAAAATTGTGGTATATTTTTGTGAATCACAGAATTGTGATTAGGCCAAATGAAACACTGAGTATGTTTTTACAGAAAAAACATTGCTGACCTGTTTTCTATTTTTGTATGTTTTCCACAATGTCAGTTGAAGTGAATTACTCATGCAGAATCTTGTCGTATCCTTCATTAGTGTCAGGGGATAGAATGTGCATGTAAGTTATCTCTTACACTCTATATTTTAACAGTTGTGTTTCGCATCTGAATTACTTGTCAATGTGCCTAAAAATACATACAACACATATAATAATCCTAAGTTCTGCAGAGTTTCACTTAAGAAAATATTTTTTTCTTACTTGAAGCTCTCATGTGAATAGTACTAGGTACAACATTACAAATTCAATGTACAACAGACACAAAATGCTGGAGGAGCTCAGCAGGGCAGGTAGCATCTATGGAAGAGAGTAAAACAGTTGATGTTTTGGACCGAAACTCTTCAACGGGTCCTGATAAAGCATCCTGGCCTGAAACATTGACTGATTATTCTCTTCCATAGATGCTGCCTGGACTGCTGAGTTCCTCCAGTATTTTGTGTGTGTTGCCCTGGATTTCCAGCATCAGCAGATTTTCTCATGTTTGTGACCCATAGATATAAGTTGTGCACATCTCAACGTACCAATAAACTTGTCTTTTGTCATTGCTAGTGTAGGGCATGGCATGAAATATAAAATTTCTAATGTGAGGTGATTTAGCTTTCATTCATATGGGCAATATGGAGCAACAGTTATAAATCCAGTTGAAGATTTGTCATCCAGACCATTGCTGTGCTCTAGATGAGAGGCTATCATCATCAGGTGCCATGCCCAGTTTGAGCTTTGACTGCCATGGCCCACACGCTCCTGTTTCAGGTCAAGTGGATCAATTTATTTGTATTCATTTCCAGTTCTCTGGCTGCTGTCTCCATCATCATTTGTCTTTGTCTTCCTCTTACTTTCTTCCCTTCAATCTTTCCCATAATTACCATGCATTCTAATCATATGTCCAATGAAGTTATGTTTCCTTTTCATGATCTCATACATTATTTCTCTTTTTGTGTTTGCTCTGTTCATGACATCCTCATTAGATATTCATTTCATCTATGGTATCCTTTAAATCCTCCCCAAAAACCACATCTCTGCTGCTTCAATTCATTTCTTCATATTGCTAGATATTGTCCAACACTCTGAGCCATATAGCATAACTGGATAAATATAACATTTCAGCACTCTGAGGCAGGTTGTCATGCCTAGTTTAGTGTTGGTCAGTATACTCTTCATTCTCATGAAGGTGTCTTTTGCCATCCCTATTCTTCTTTAGATGTCCATGTCGCACCTGCCATCTGATGTCACCCAGCTTCCTAAGTAGCAAAAGTTCTGTACTTGTTTTATGTCTTCCCCATTTATTCTCAGCCTGCAGATAGGATTCTCCTTCTTTTTGGATATCACCATACATTCTGTCTTTTTGCAATTGATAGATAGACCCATTTTTGCTCTTTCTTCAACAACTGTATCAATTAAGGTTTGTAGTTCTTCCTCCGTACTTGCAATTAACACAGTGTCATCTGCATATCTGAAATTATTGATGTTTTCACCACCAACTTTGATTCCCAAGATGTCTCTTATTTTTTGTAATATTGTTTCACTGTACACATTAAATAAATCAGGGGAGAAAACATCAAGCTATGCATCTGAATAATTCACATTTCAATAATAAGTCACATTTCAATAATAGGCTGAATGTTGCCATGTGGTTCATAGTTCGATGCAGGCTGCCAGAGTCACATCTTGCAGAACAGTAATTGGGCATTGTACATTAAACGGTTGCTGGATTAAAGATCAGATGCTCATTCTGAATAGAAATGTCACCCCATGTTTTGTCCAAATAGCTGACTAAAAATACACACTAGGAATTGGGCATAAACTCACAAGGCTTCTGGTGAACTGAGAGGTTTGTCACATCTCTATTATCAGGTGGTCTAGGGTGCCATTCATACTGCCAGTCTCTGAATTTATCTCTACCATGGTGAATATCTGGAGGAATAGAAACAGAAAATACTGGGAACAGTCAGCAGATCAGAATCAGAATCAGGTTTATTATCACTGGTATGTGACGTGAAATTTGTTAACTTAGCAGCAGTTCAATGCAATAGATAATCTGGCAGAGAGAGAGAAAAACAAATAATAATAAATAAAATAAAATAAAATATAATTAATAAACAAGTAAATCAATTACTTATATTGAATAGATTATTAAAAAATGTGCAAAAAGAGAAATACTGTATATTAAAAAGGTGAGGTAGTGTCCAAAGCTTCAAAGTCCATTTAGGAATCGGATGGCAGAGGGGAAGAAGCTATTGCTGAATCGCTGAGTGTGTGCTTTCAGGCTTCTGTATCTCCTACCTGATGGTAACAGTGAGAAAAGGGCATGCCCTGGGTGCTGGAGGTCCTTAATAATGGATGCTGCCTTTCTGAGACACCGCTTCCTAAAGATGTCCTTGGTACTTTGTAGGCTAGTGCCCAAGATGGAGCTGACTAGATTTACACCTCCTGCAGTTTCTTTCAGTCCTGTGCAGTAGCCCCTCCATACCAGACAGTGACGCAGCCTGTCAGAATGCTCTCCATGGTACAACTACAGAAGTTTTTGAGCGTATTTGTTGACATGCCCAATTGCTTCAAACTCCCAATAAAGTATAGCTGCTGCCTTGCCTTCTTTATGAGTACATCAATATGTGGGACTAGGTTTGATCCTCAGAGATCTTGACACCCAGGAACTTGAAGCTGCTCACTCTCTCCACTTCTGATCCCACCATGAGGATTGGTACGTGCTCCTTCGTCTTACCCTTCCTGAAGTCCACAATCAGCTCTTTCGTCTTACTGACGTTGAGTTCCAGGTTGTTGCTGCGGCACCATTCCACTAGTTGGCATATCTCACTCCTGTATGCCCTCTCCTCACAACCTGAGATTCTACCAACAATGGTTGTATCGTCAGCAAATTTGTAGATAGTGTTTGAGCTATGCCTAGTCTACAGTCATGCGTATACAGAGAGCAGAGCAGTGGGCTAAGCACACATCCCTGAGGTGCGCCAGTGTTGATCGTCAGCGAAGAGGATATGTTATCACCAATTTGTACAGACTGTGGTCTTCCGGTTAGAAAGTCAAGGATCCAATTACAGATGGAGGTACAGATGCCCAGGTTCTGCAACTTCTCAATTAGGATTGTGGGAATGATGGTATTAAATGCTGGCAGTATCTGTGGAAAGAGAAACAGAGTCACAACAGCACAAGCTTGAGGAACAATATCTCAACTTCCTTTGGGGCATTTTGTAGACTTTAAAACTCAATATGCAATCTCAAACTTTTCCTGACTCAATCAGAACTGATCATTTCTGTCAGTCTCCTGTGTGTGATTTCTGCTCAGTTTTTTGCTGAGTCTCTCCATTTCCTCAGACTGTAATTAGAACATCTGCATTATGATTGGCCCACTAATTCACTGGGCTCAAGACCAGGTTGGACAAGGTGGCCCACTTGCAATAATGGAATCCACAACCCCCACCCCACCCCACCAGTTGGTGGTGTCTGCAGTGAGAACCATTTCCACAACACACTACTATTACTCACTGAGCTAAATGTGTCACATCTACCACAGACAAGGGCTTCATATTATAGGATCACCACCTTTAAGTCACCCACACATCCTGAGTTGGAAATATTTCACAGGTCCTTCACTATCATTAAGTCGACATCCACCCTTGTCAGCGCTGGGCAGAGAGCAATGGATATCTCAAGGATATCAAGGGGCAAAATAACAGTGAGAAATATTTAAAGCAATATTAAAAAGAGTGCAGGAAAATATATTCTGTCACAAAGAACAAACTAAATATTATTGTGATTCAATAAATTAGAATCAGGTTTAATATCACCGGCATATGTCATGAAATTTGTTTTCTGGCAGCAGTGCAGTGCAATACATTATAATACATTTTATATATATAACTTGTGGCAAGCATTCGGTCCATGATGACAGATGAGGAGAGCTTATTTATCTCAACTCCTGATTTTATTGCAGCAAGCACAATAACGTACAGAGTGCCATCCCTCAGTAAGAACCAACTCAGTCACATACAGACAGGAGAGGTGATTATTACACAACCTGATTACAGTCAGGCTGACCCACAAACGCACACGCAAACAACTGTATAACCTGAGCTAAATGGACATGAACATCTCACCCTAATTCCATGAATGCATTTTTAGACAAGATCAATAAGTAGCACTGGCTGCCGGGAATGCTGGCACGAGCTGTTGACCATGTGCCCGTCGACTCCACCACCTAAGGCACTGGGGGGTGTCTGAAGACACCCCCCCCCCCCACAAGGGGAGCACTGATTGGTGAGGCAAGAGGCAGGGAACCCAGACTGTCACTTCCTTCCTTCAGCCTCACTTGGTCAGTGGCAGCCAAGGGCCGATACAATGCCAGACAGTCCTGGTGCAGCATGACTGCCTTCCGCCGCTCAGACAACCGCACCTGGTATACCACATCAAATGTGGTCATGCACCTTGCCCGGCTTCTTCCAGTGGCTTCCAAGCTTGAGGAATAGTCTCCTCTTCCATGTATGGTAGTAGACCCATACTGGGGCCCCCACCAGGTTCTGTTGCATTGGCACCCTAGACTGGTGGCCCAACCCCTTTCTGGGACATGCAAGCATCACAGTAGTGCACGAGCAGCTCCACGTCCTGCCTGCAACCAGGCCAACAGAAGCACCCACGCAGCTTGCCCAATCCACAGGGGCCCCCCAGCGGGGTAGCAGGTCCAGGGCAATGATGCAGGAGACATTGAGGGATTAGAAGTGAAAAGGGTGAACAGTTTCAAATTCCTGGGTGTCAATATCTCTGAAGATCCATCCTGGGACCAACATATTGAAGCACTTACAAAGAAGGCAGTGGCGATATCTCATTAGGAGATTGAGGACACTTGGCATGACACCAGTAACACTATGGAGACTATACCTATCCTGATCCAGTGAGTTCTGATGGCCAGGTAGGCGGTTCTGCAACACTCCATGGGGAACAAAGCACATGGCAAGCGAACGAGGATGTCATGGCCATCCGCTGCAAGCAAGGAGCTCTCCAGTTGCGACAATCACTCATACCACTGCAGTAGGGGTTCTGAGGTTGAGAGAACGGAACTGCTACAGTGCAACAGCTTTTCCACTGTCAAAAGCATTCTCCCACAGGTTTCTAAAATTCAAAGTAAAATTAAAAATCTATTGTCATCATTGAAATTGACAGACAACCAGCACCATGGGGACTATTTCAACTGGTTGCATCACCACCTGGTGTGGAGGGGCTTCTGTGTATGATCGGAAAAAGCTGCAAAATGTTGTAAACTCAGTCAGCTCTATCATGGTCAGTATCCCCCACTGCATTGAGGACATCTCAAAAAATTGTATCTAGCATCGTCCAAGACATGCCCTCTTTTCATTGCAACCGTCAAGGAGGAAGGACAGGAGCCTGAAGACACACACTCAATGTTTCAAGAACAGCTTCTTCATCTGAATGGGTTCATGGGAAGAATGGAAAGTGAACCCCTGATCACTACTTCACTATTTGTTTATCTCCTCTTTATATACAGACTGTATGTAACCCTCTCACTGTAAGCTCATAATGGGTTAGCTATTACCGTGAACACAAGCTAACAGCAACCGAACTCGACAAAGCATGGGAATAATGATGAAAAGCCCATTTCCAATAAATAAACGCATGTAGGGTAAATCCAAAACCTAGCAGTTTTGATGTTCCTTTAGGAGAAACTGTATGAATGCTGACATGCCCATCCAAATTTACCATTTGCCAGGAAGCAATAACTTAGCTTACACCAGTATAAACTTAAATGAAAATTGTACTGATAAACTATTTTAAACTATAACAAACAAAATAAAGAACAGGGCCCATTAGCCTATAGTATGCACAGAACCACTGGAGCTCATTTTTGCGTAATCAATCCGGATTTCTTCACTTCGTTTACTCACAGTACCAAATAATTCTGCCAGAAAACACGGTCCATGTGAGGGATAAATAAATATCTATGCGATTCTAAGAACAAAGTGTCGAACTTTCTCCAAGGTTATGTGATAACTGCCTAATGAAAAGTTATCTGTACATTCTCCGTGAGACCATTGTTTGCATGAAGATTTTCTGACAGCGGTACCTATCCTTCAAATGTATTCATGTTTTTCTGCCATGTTTGTTATCTTCCACTCTTCCTATCTCCCTCTCCCCTCCCCCTCACCCATCTCCCCCTTCCACCTCGCCCCATCTCACACCTTCACTCCAATTGCCCTCTCTCCCCCTCCCCCTCCCTCTCACCCCCTCTCCCCCCTCCTTCCCCTCACCCTTTCCTACCACTCGCCCCCCTTTCCCCTTCCTCCCCTCCCCTCCTCCCCTCCCCTCCCCTCCCCTCCTCCCCTCCCCTCCCCTCCCCTCCCCTCCTCCCCTCCCCTCCTCCCCTCCCCTCCTCCCCTCCTCCCCTCCCCTCCTCCCCTCCCCTCCCTCCTCCCCTCCCCTCCCTCCTCCCCTCCTCCCCTCCCCTCCCTCCTCCCCTCCCCTCCTCCCCTCCCCCCTCCCCTCCCCTCCTCCCCTCCCCTCCCCTCCCTCCTCCCCTCCCCTCCCTCCTCCCCTCCCCTCCCTCCTCCCCTCCCCCTCCCCCTCCCCCTCCCCCTCCCCCTCCCCCTCCCCCTCCCCCTCCCCCTCCCCCTCCCCCTCCCCTCCCCTCCCCTCCCCTCCCTCCTCCCCTCCTCCCCTCCCTCCTCCCCTCCTCCCCTCCCTCCTCCCCTCCTCCCCTCCCTCCTCCCCTCCTCCTCCCCTCCCCCCCTCCCATCCCCTCCCTCTCCCCTCTCCCAACCCCTCCCTCTCCCCTCTCCCCTCTCCCCTGCCACTACCTCCCTCCCTCCAGATATTGGCTACCTTCAATCTCTCTAGAATGCACCGCAGCATCTTACTGGACAAAATGTTAACAAGTCAAATCCTATTGGCTATTACAAGCATAACTTAATCAACTGAATTATTATTTCAAACAGCAAAAAAAATAAAATACCCATGTGTATAATGTAATTAAAGGAACAGTATGCACTTTGAGAAATTCTGCAAAAAATAATATACCCAACAGCATAACTGAATTAATAAACTGAAGCATGGTCTTAAATCAGGGTATTACACATAATTTATAGTTTATTATTATGTATTGCAACGTACTGTTACCACAAAACCTCAAATTTCACAACATACGTCAGTGATTCAGATCTATCAATCTTATAATGTTGTTTTTATTTGAGGAGTTCTATATTATCACACAGTATGCTGTCTCCTGAAACAATACTCAGGAAGCATCAGGAATTCAGATTATTACCAGTCACTTCAGAATCAGTCTTGTGGGTTTTCAGATTCATTATTTTCACTTCTGAAAAATTTTCATTCCACCTTCACGCGGTGGCTGAAGTGGGTGCTGTTCTTCACCTAGGCTTCTTGGGCAGCACCTTTCAAACCCCTAAACTCTATCACTAAGAGACAAAGGCAGCAAGTGTAAGTCACCTGCAGATCCATTCCAAGTGACACGTCATCCTGACTTCCATTTTCACTGGATCTAAACTCTGGAAGTACTGTTCGTAATAGCAAAAGAATTTGATTCACAATTAACTTCTCAAGGAAAGTTAGAAATGGATAAATAAATGCTGGCCTTGTCAGCAACAGCTGCATCACAAAAAATTAATTAGAGAAAATACACAATAGACTCAGTAAAAACTCAGCAAATATGACCACATTTATAGTGAAATACAAGGATATTTCTGTAAATGTTTGTTGGAATTAGGTTATTATATGAATATTGTAAAGAAGAAAATGGTAGCCTCATTCACACAAAGCTACCTGGAGTTACTTGATCAATAGCCAAGCAAGTTCACTCACCTCTGTTCTTGCTAGTCAATGGTTGTCAATGGTCATACTTGCTTTTGAAGGCAATTTAAGCCTTGTGTTTTCAGCTTAAGGTAATTGTTATGGACAATTATCTCCCTACACTTGAAACCTTCTCCTTAGGAGGTTATGACTTATATGGAAAGTCAAAGGTGCTATGTTGTAACTTAAGGGAGTTCTGACATCACTAATGGCCTTGGCTTGTGGCTAATGTCTAAAAACAACAAATAAAGGCCTTAAGTTAGAAATATCCTCCTTGTGGAAGTAGAGAAGTTGCTGAAAGAAGAGCAGTCCTGACAGCTATCTTTCACTTCTTCCTTACCAAGGGAGAAGACAAAATCTTGAGTATTAACATTTATGGTTACCCTTCCACTATACAGATACTGAGAAAGTTAAGGTGAGAGGCATTTAGTTATGACTCCTAAACTTAAAAAGAAATAAACAAAATAACTGGAAACAATTAGCAGACAGGCAGCATCTGAGGAATGAAAATAGAGTTGACATTTCTGGTCAAAGTGTTCTTTTTTATATGAGATAGGATAGCTGTGTTGGGAGCTGATATCAACCTAGTGAGCCAAATGGCCTTCTACTGTGTCAAAATAAATAAGTAATTTCAGATTGACTACCAATTACATCCAGTGTTTATTTTTTCATTCCATATAATTCAATTAGATAATAACCTCAAAGCAGTCAATTCCATTAAATTTCATCAGCTAACAATATGAAAGCTTTGACAGCTAAATTTAGCTCCTTCAATTCTACAGCTGCTGTCAGTTCTAACTGATATTTGATTTGCGTCTTTAAGGCAGCAGTCACAATGGACCCCATACTGTGCAGCTAATTAATCCTGTGAAATCCAGGCAGAGGAGGTCGATGATAACATTAATCAACATGTGGACTCTGATTTGGTGTCAGGGGTGCAGTTTTAGAATTTAGGAAAGGACATTTATCCTTTTTATTTCACATTCTACAATTAAGCTAGGCTCATGAAGACTACCTCTAATGACATTTATGAGGGCCTGCAAAGCATGTCTATCCGGTTTGGTGGGAGAGGTTGCACATAATTTTTTTCCATTAATTCGGGCAAAAACAAATTCTAGAAAGAATAATGACATACTACCCAAGGAATATTAATCTTATTTCTTAATCCAATATATTCTCATAATATTGTTAAAGTAGGAAGGTTTGGTAATTTGAATGTATAACTTAATGAAGACGAAATTTTATGCTGAAGCAACTGAGTATCACTTCATTTGAATTAAGCGGTTTAGTACTAACAAGTGATTATTTTGAAAAAAAGCTGAATATTTATTTTTAAAAGGAAATAAAATTATATTTTATTACCTCTTGAGTGAATCGAGTATTTAATATACAGCAAGCCACTAAAAAAATACTAAATCAGAGAACAGAACAGATATACTACAATAAAAGTTAAACTGAGATTTAAGTCTTCATATAATTTTGATTTTGTGGAATTCGATACAACTTAAAAAGGATATCTGGAGCACACAAAACAGTTAGATTCAATTCCCAGATCTTTTTTAATTATGAGGAAGTACAAATAATGGAACAAAATAGAAAATAATCATACACACATGTATGTCATTAAAACTAATTGGAAAATAACAGTTATTCATTAGTAGTTTCAGTCTATCAATGGATATTCCAGTTTTCGTTTTGTACTCTGGTCAATTCAAAGAGCAGGCAATTTTACAAAAAAGCCGACTTGATTAAGAAGGAGGAGATCTTATTTCATTAAATAAGAACTTTATTAATGTTTATTTTCGTGCTTTGGAGGAACATTGTATGGTCACGTTACTGTATTTGCAAAAACTGTTGCTTTAAGGTAGTAGTGGTATGAAATAAACTTCAAAGCATTATAATGAGCTTTCGTTGGAACCAAGAAAAGAGGGAAAATAATTTACAGTGGAAAAAAAGGAAGTATAGCATTAATGGCCTGCCTTTACAAGTGGAACACATTTAAACAACCACCAGAATTACTACTGAGAGTCTGGAAAGAAACACAAAACAAAACCTTCTTTCTAATATTAGGTTTTCTTGGGAGGCAGTTGCTTACTTTGTGAATAATCGCAATTTTACCAAATTAATTTCCACAGAGTCGCAATCAATAAAGTAATTATTCTATAAAATATCATAACTGTATAAAGAAGCCAGATTCAGGGGCTATTCTGCAATAATATTATGACATGTACACTAAATGAATAGAATTGCAGAGTGGCTACAGCATAAGAAAAGACCTACAGCCCATCATGTCCATGCCTACTTTCTAAGAAAATAACTCACCAGTTCCACCCCTTAGCCTTTCTCTGTAACTTTGCACATTTTTCCTGGCCATATAGTATTTTGACAGACATCCCTCATGAAGGCCACAATGGAACATGCTGCTACTGCTTCCACGGGCAATACATTCTATATTCCAATCCTATGTCTATGATTAGCCTAAGCTGGCACCGATAAGTGGCAACCTGTTTTGCGTGCAGCTCTGAAAGGAATCGTCAAATATTCCTGTGTAGGACTACTACAGCTGAAATCCACAATAACAGCCATGGGCACTTCAGTAAGCAACATAGTTTTAAAAAGTTTTAAAAAATCTGTTGATACTCAAAATCAGCAGACCCTGGATGGCAGAGTCAGTGCAGTTCCTCTTTAAGCAGGAAAGTTAGAATGGTCTACATGTACGATTCAAGCACAGAGGCTTTAGATCTCCACTCCCAACGATCCTGCTGGCAAATATATAGTCTCTGGAAAATAAAATTGAAGATCTCAAAGCAAGATTACAGTACTAAAGGAATATCAGTGACTGCTGTGCACTTTTGCTTCATGGAAACATGGCTAACCGCCACCATTTCAGATGCAGCGCTGAGGCCCAATGGCTTCACCATTCTCCTCAACAACAGGACAGCTTAGTCTTTTAAAATTAGAGGAGGTGGAGTATGATTTATGATGAACTCATCATGCTGCACAGATGTGGCGGTTCTGCCTCAATCCTACACACTTGACCTTGAACATCTAGTGGTCAAATATTGTCCATTTTATCTGCCAATGGGGTTTTCTTCTATCATTCCAATAGCATTGTATATTCCACCTCAGGCCAATGTCAGACAGGCACTAGAGGACCGGAGCATTGTGATCAGCAGTCACAAAACAGCACACCGAGATATCTTCCCTATCACTGTGGGGGATTTCAACTAGACTAGCTTGAAGAAGTCTTTGAATTACCACCAACATATCACCTGTGGAACCAGAGGAGCCAACACACTCTTATACCACCATCAAGAATGCTTACACCATGCCATCTCACAACATTTTGGAAATTCTGATCACCTGGCTGTACATGTACTCCTGGCATACAGGCAGAGACTAAAGACCACGGCACCAGTGCTGAGGACCAAGGGGATTGGTCAAGGGTGGTGGAGAAGCACTTACAGGACTGCTTTTAGTTGGTGGAATGAACAATATTCGGAGATTCATCTTCGAATCTGAATGAAATCACCACAGTTGCCACAGACTTCATCAAGACCTGTGTGGGTGAGTGTGTGCCTTCAATAATATACCCAAACCAAAACCGGTGGATGAACCAGGAGATTCGTAATCTGCTGAGGGCTAGATCTGTGGCAGTCAAGACTGGGGACCCGGGACTACACAAGAAGAGCAGGTACAAAAGGCTATTTTAAGAGTGCAAAACCAATTCTGATTGAAGATAAAGAAAGAATCAGACACATTTCAGCTCGGGCAGCGTTTGCAGGCCATTACATCCCACCAAGCGAAACCTAGCATCTTGAATGGTTGTGAGGCTTGTGACAAAATACACATAGATTAAGATGTTAGCTATCCTGTGTGATCAGCAGTTGGTCTGCCACCTGTCTTCAGGAGAGAGAGAGAGATAAGGAAAAGAATGGAGCAGCATCTGGGGATGTGTAATGAAGGGACAGGAGAGAGAGTAACAGAAGGCGGGAGCTGTCAAGAGCGGCTCCCCCTTTGAACCCTGAACTGTTTGAAGTGATGGACAGGCGATACCCCAGCAAGGGGATAAAAAGGGACAGGTTTGCTAAGGCAGGACACACACGACACCCGAGGTAACAAGACCCTGGAAGCGGTGTGTCTCTCACAAGTCAGTGGGAAGTATCGGGCCATAAACGCACAGGGTGGAAAGGCACGATCAGCAGGAACCTGGTGTGTGTCCACCCTTGCCTGGGTGCCAGGTTCAGCTCAGGGAAACGATCATGTCTGGAAACGGAGGGGTCACGGTCGGTGACCTCAGATGACATCACAAAGGACCCGCCCGAAAGCTGACTGTGAAGGTCTGTGTGTGGAAGCCTTGAATATTCATTCGTTTTTGCTCTCTCTCTCCTCCCCCCTCCCCCCCACTGTCCATCGCCATGGCAGCGATTACTGCGAACTGAACTGAACTTTGCGTTACTTTGAAACTGGTCATTTACCCCTAGACAACGATAGAGCTTGATTGATCCTGTTATCTTAAATCTGTGTACATGTATGTTTATCATTGCTGAACTGTTGCATTCATTATCCTTTTGATTAGAGTACTGTGTTGCTTGTTTCTTTAATAAAACTTTCTTAGTTCTAGTAATCCAGACTCCAACTGAGTGATCCATTTCTGCTGGTTTGGCAACCCAGTTGCGGGGTACGTAACAGGCTTCACTCCCAGATGAGCTCTATCTCAGATGCCAACGTCAGAACATCTTTCAAGAGGAGGAGCCCTTGCGAGACATCAGGCCCTGATGTTGTACCTGATAAACTGTGTCAAACAACTAGCGGAGTGTTCAAGGACGTCTTCAATCTCTCTCTGTTGCAGTCAGAGGTTCCCACCTGCTTCAAAAAGGCGATGATCATACCAGTGCCCAAGAACAGCAGGGTGAGCTGCCTCAATGACTGTCATCTTGCTGCACTCGCATCTACTGTGATGAAGCACTGAGAGTTAAGTCATGGCCTGAACCAACTCGTGAGTGCTATCTCGTTGGCTCTGCACTCAGCCTAGTCTCACCTGGACAATAGGAATGGCTGTTGTTTATTGTTTACAGCTCAGCGTTCAACACAATCACACCCTCGGTTCTAATCAACAAGCTCCAAAACCTAAGCCTCTGTACCTCCCTCTGCAACTGCATTCTTGACTTACTCATCAGGAGACCACAGTAAGTGCTGATTGCGAATGACCTTTCCTCACTGACAATCAGAGAGGTATGCCAGTGTTATGCCTCAAGGATGTGTGCTTATCCCACTGTTCTACCCTCTCTACACCCATGACTGCACAGTTCAAACACCACCTATTACTGGCAGAATTTCAAATGATGATGCGGAGGTGTACAAAACTGGAACAGGTCAGCTCGTTTAGTGATGTCACAACAACCTTGCACTCTACATCAGTTAGACTTAGGAAATGATTCAGGAAGGGGAAGCTGAGGTGCCTGTGTTTGATGAGACTTGGTATGTCATCAAAGACTTCACAAGTTTCTACAGATATTCCGTGGAGAGCTTTTTAACTGGTCACATCATGGTATGGGGTGGGGTGGGGCACTGCACAGGATCAGAAAAAGCTGCAGAAAGTTGTAATCTCAGCCAGCTCCATCATGGTCACAAGCCTTCCCAGCACCGAGGCCACCGTCAAAAGCTGATGCCTTAACAAGGCATTCTCTGTCATTGAGGGCCCCCATCATCCAGGACATGCCCTGGTCCCATTGCTGTCATCACGAAGGAGGCACAGGAGCCTGAAGGCATACACTCAAAGTTTCACGAATAGCTCCTTCCCCTCCACCATCAAATTTCTGAATGGACAATGAGCCCATTTTTTCCTCTCTTTTTCACTACCTATTTAATTTGTTTCATATATATACATATATAATTCATATAAATTTAACAATTCAAGAACAGAATCATACAATTCCTAAATGGACATTAAAACCACCTTACTCTTTTAATAGACATTATTTTTATCTTTGCATTATTTTAATCTATTCCTATATATATATATATATATATAGTGTAACTGATCTACTTATTTTTTTTCTTTCTATATTATCAGGTATTGCCTTGTACTGCTGCTGCTAAATTAACAAATTTCATGACACATGAATAATAAACATGATAGTAAAGCAGATTCTGAAATATATGTATATGTAAATTTATAGTTTTTCATTATAAAGTATTTTAATGTACTGCTGCCATAAAACAACAAGTTTCACAAGATATGCTGGTGTTGTTAAACCTGATTCTGATCACGTACTCTGCCAAAAAGATTTTCCCTATGTCACTTTTAATTATCTACCCTTTATTTGGTACCAGTGATCTGGATTCCGCAACCTCTACGCCAGTGGTTGCAATCTCACAATATCTACACTGCCTTGACCCTTCATAAATTTATGAATGATTTTTTATACTTCTATCAGTTCTCCCCTCAGCCTTCTCAAAATAATATAGTCTCAGCTTCCCTCACCTATTTATGTTACTGCAGTCTCTCATCCATTCTCATAAATTTAAGAAGGTCTTACAAATTAGTTGGCAGTCTCCAACAGTCCCTGAAACAAGCCAATTAAGCTTCATTTAAACCAGGTATATAGTACCCATGGTACTATCTGCTTTATATATTGGGCCCTGCTGTGTGTGTTAAGCCCCTTAACATTATACACATTGGCAATTCATCACCAACTTTATGCAATTGTCACATATACCTCTTCAGTGTTTGAACTTCAAAGTTCAAAGTAAATTTTATTATCAAAGTATATGTACATATACAAACAGCAACAGGAATGCTGCAGATGCTGGAAATTCAAGCAACACACATCAAAGTTGCTGGTGAACGCAGCAGGCCAGGCAGCATCTCTAGGAAGAGGTACAGTCGACGTTTCAGGCCGAGACCCTTCGTCAAGACTAACTGAAGGAAGAGTTAGTAGGCTTTCAAATCTCTTACTCACTCTTCCTTCAGTTAGTCCTGACGAAGGGTCTCGGCCTGAAACGTCGACTGTACCTCTTCCTAGAGATGCTGCCTGGCCTGCTGCATTCACCAGCAACTTTGATGTGTGTTGTACATATACAACCCTGAAATTCCTTTCTTGTGGGCATACTGAACGGAACTATTGAGTAGAACTATACCAGGGTTAATTTAAGATCACCCAGAGTGCAGAAGACAACAAATCAAATGGTTCAAATAGTTCAATTTAATACCAGAGAATGTATACAGATTACAACCTGAAATTCTTACTCTTCGCAGAGATATCCACAAAACAAGAAATCCCACAGAATGAATGGTGATAACTTCAGAATTCCAAAACCACCATGCAAGCAATAGCAAAAGCAAAAGCCCCCAAAGAGACCCTGATCTAGAGTCCATCAACAGCCACAATCCATAACTCAGCATTTCAGGTTGCAGACAGGTGTCACAGACAGAGAGGTTCAGCTCCTGAAACGAGAGCAGGGGACCAGCAGCTCACTATTTCGATGTAACAATCTTCCGCGTTGCTTCTCCAATCCCCCTAGCTCAGGGACCCACAGGCTCTCACCCTCCATCAAGGGGGAAAGAAGGAGTGATCACTTAAGTATAGGAGCCTTCTTCTGACAGGAGCACAGACAAGCTGCTATCTGGGTGCATCGCTCTCTCAGGACACTTCAGTGAGGTCCATGGGGCCGCTCTCCCAAAGGTGCACAACTTTCAGGCTGATCCTGGAGATAGTTGAACTGCAGCTATAGATCACGGACTCTGACAGAATCCCAGCCACCTTGAAAAGAAAAGAAAGACAGAAGAAAGGATAAATAAGCTGTTTCACGGACAATCTGGAAGAAGTGACCTGGGTCTACAAAAATCTCTGGCGCCACCTTTCCTAGGTCCTCCACAAACTGTGCAAATGCAAATATAAATAAAAAGAAATAAATAACAAGATAGTCATCCCTAGTATTTTACGCAGCATTCCAGTACTCAGGGAAGGCAGAGTTTCTTTCTTAGGTTGGACACTGTGAACCTGTTCTTTGCCCACATTGAGAACAGTATAGCTCAGCTTACGTGGGGCGATGAGAGGCAAAAAGGTATAATGGGTCGCATAGTTTGAAGTGTGTATATTTTAAGGCTAGGATTGTTATGGGTAAGGGTGATGAACTTGGAGCATGGATCAATACATGGAACTATGATGTTACAACCACTACTGAAACTTGGCTGAGAGAGGGGCAGGAAAGGATGATTCATGTACCAGGTTTTTGAAGTTTTGGAAAAGGTGGAGGAGGAGGTAAAAGAGGAGGCAAAGTTGCACTACTAATCAGGGAGAGTATCAGAGCTGCAGTCAGAGGAGACATAATGGAGGGGTTAGACACTGAGTCCATTTTGGTAGAACTCAGGAATATGAAGGGTGCAATCACACTGACTGGATTGTACTCTAGAACCCCTAATAGCCACCGGGATATTGAGGAACTGATATGTATTCAGATTAAAGAAATGTGTAAAAATAATGTGGTTGTTGTCATGGGGGATTTCAACCTCCCTGATAGAAACTGGGACCTTCTTAGTGTAAAAGGTTTAGATGAGGCAGAATTTGTTAAGTGTAAGCAGGAAGGTTTCTTAAATCAATATGTCAACAGTCCAACAAGAGAAGGAGCTGTACTGGACCTGGTGTTGGGTAACGAGCCTGGCCAGGTGACTGACCTTTCAGTGGGTGAACAGTTTAAGGAACAGTGACCACAAGTCCTGATCTTTCAGGACAGCTAGAGATAAGAATAGATATGGTCCTTGTGGGAGAGTTTTAAATTGGAGTAGGGCAAATTACGAGGGCATTAGCCAGGAACTAAGAAGCGTTAATTGGGAGCACCTTTTCTCTGGCAAGTCCACATCAGACATGTGGAGGGTATTTAAAGATCAATTACACAGAATACAAAAAAGATAAGTTCCAATTAGAAGGAAGGATGGCGATTGAAAGATTAGAGGAGCTTGGATGTCCAGAGAGGTAACAAATTTAGTCAAGAAGAAAGAGGAAAAATATGTAAAGCTTCAGAAGTCAGGATCAAAGAAGCACATCAGAAGTATAAAAAAGCCAGAAATAAATGAGGGAAGGGAATTAGGAAATCCAGGAGGGCCATGAAAAATCCTTGGCAAATAGGATTAAAGAGAATCCCAAGGCATTCTATACATACGGTACATCAAGAGTAAAAGGATAACTAGGGAGAGAGTGGGATGCAGAGAATATGAGTGAGGTACTTAATGAATACTTTGCTTCAGCACTTACCAAGGGAAAAGAATTGGAGGACCCAGAGACCAGTGCTGTATAAATACGTAAGGGCGTTTAGAGGTCAAGGAGGCGGAAGTGTTGGACCTCCTAATGAATATTAAGGTGGATAAGTCTCCAGGGCCTGACAGGATCTACCCCAGATTATTGAAGGATGCATGAGACAAGGTTGCTGGGTCCTTGATGAGTATCTTTGTGTCCTGTCTAGCCACAGGCAAGGTCCTAGAGGACTGGTGAATGTCTAATGTTGTATCTCTATTTAAGAAAGGAACAAGGGATCTATAAACTGGTGAGTCTCGCATCATTTGTAAAGAAATTGCTGGAGAAAATTCTTAGGGATAGGACATATAGTCATAGTCATAGTCATACTTTATTGATCCTGAGGGAAAATGGTTTTTGTTACAGTTGCACCATAAATAATTAAATAGTAATATGTAAATTATGCCAGGAAATAAGTCCAGGACCAGCCTATTGGCTCAGGGTGTCTGACCCTCCAAGGGAGGAGTTGTAAAGTTTGATGGCCACCGGCAGGAATGACTTCTTATGACGCTCAGTGTTGCATCTCGGTGGAATGAGTCTCTGGCTGAATGTACTCCTGTGCCCACCAAGTACATTATGTAGTGGATGGGAGACATTGTCCAAGATGGCATTCAGAAGCCTATGACCTAATTAGGGAGGGCCAGCATAGTCTTGTGCATGGTAGGTTGTGTCTTAACAACTTGACTGAGTTTTTTGATAAGGTGACGAGAGGGATTGATGAAGGTAAAGCAGTGGATGTTGTCTATATGGATTTTAGTGAGGCATTTGACAAATTCCCTCAAGGGAGACTAATCTGGAAGATTAAAATGCATAGGATCTGTGGTGACTTGGCTGTTCAGATCCAGAACCAGCTTGCACATAGAAGATAGGGTAGTGGTCGAAGGGACTTATTTGAGCTGGAGGTCTGTAATCAGTGGTGTTTCACAGGGATCTGTGCTGGGACCTCTGCTGTTTGTGATGTATATAAATGACCTGGATGAAAATGTAGATGTGTGGGTTAGTAAATTTCCAGATGATACCAAGATTGGTGGAGTTGTGGATTGTGAAGAAGACTGGCAAAGAATATAGCATGATATAGAGGAGTTGCAAATATGGGCTGAGAAATGACAGATTTAATTTAACCCAGATAAGGTGTTGCACCTCGGTAGGGCAAATGCAAGGAGACAGTACACTGTTAAATGCAAGATCATTAACAGTGTTGCTGAGCAGAGATATCTTGGGATCCAGGTTCATAGCTCCTCAAAAGTGGCTACATAGGTCAATAAGGTGGTTCAGAAGGCTAATGGAAGGCTTGATTTTATTAGTCAAGGCATTGAGTTCAAAAGTCAGGAGGTTATATTGCAACTTTATAAAACTCTGGTTAGGCCACAACTGGGGTATTGCATACAGTTCTGATCGCCTTACTAAAGGAAGGATGTTGAGGCTTTGGAGAGAGTGTAGAAGAGGCTTACCAGGAAGCTGCCTGGTTTAGAGGGCAGTTACTATCATGAGAGGTTGGATAGACTTGGGTTGTTTTCTCTAGAGCGTTGGAGGCTGAGGGGAGTTCTGATAGAGGTTTACAAGGTTATGAGAGGCATAGATAGAGTGAACAGAGAGACTCTAATACCAGGGGACATGCATTGAAGGTGAGGGGGGTAGGTTCAAGGGGATGTGAGGGGTAAGTTTTTTTTACTCAAGAGAGTTGTAGATGCCTGGAATGCTCTGTCTGGTATGGTGGTAGAGGTAAATACATTGGAGGCTTTTAAGAGACGTCGGAATAGGCACATGAATGTGAGGAAAATGGCGGGATATGGACATGGTGTAGGTAAGAGGGATTAATTTTTTAGCTGGTTCTGGAATGCAAAAGATAGCAGAAATAAAAACAAATAAATGCCAGAAACGTTAAGCTGGTCAGGCAGTACATGTGTCAAGGGAAACTGAGTTAATTTTTTCAACTGAAAAAGTGAGAAAGCAAGTTCATTTTAATTTGCAAAGGTTGGGGAGGGATGGAGAAGATAAAGGGAATATCTCTGAATGGATGAAGTCTGGTTTGGCCAGGGGAATCCTGTGCTTATGGAGCCATCGGATAGATCGAGGTCAGTTGGAGAGAGAGTACAAAATCATGTTAAAGTTGTGAAACATGGTAAGTACTGTCCCTGAAGGCTAAAGGAGAACTTTGAAAATGCCCAGTAGATCAATCAATATCGAGAAGTAAGGACAATTAATTAATATAATTGTTAGATAATCTTTGCAACAATGCTGGCTATAACTGACGTAGAAAGAAATACAACAGAATCAGAATTAGATTTAATATCACTGGCATATTTCATCAAATTTGTTGACTTTGTGACAGCAGTACAATGCAATACAACATAACAGGAACAAAATGTGAATAACAGTGAGTATGCATATATTGTTTTTCAATAGTTAAATTAAAGAAGTAGTGCAAAAATAGAAATTAAAAAGTTGTGAGGTAGTGTTCATGTGTTCAATGTCCCTTCAGTAATTGGATCGCAGAGGGGAAAAAGCTGTTAATGAAGCATTGAGTGTGTGCCTTCAGGCTTCTATACCTCCTTCCCGAAGGTAGTAATGAAAACAAGGTATGACCTAGGTGATGGAGTTCCTTAATGAGGGACACCGCCTTTTTGAGGCATCGGTCCTTGAAGATGCCCCGGATACTACAGAGGCAAGTACGCATGATGGAGCTGAGTAAATTTACGCCTCTCTGTAGCTTACTTCGATCCTGTGCATTTCCCCTCCCCCGTACCAGACAGAGATGCAGCCAGTTAGAATGTATACAACTGCAGAAATCTGCAACACACATCAAAGTTGCTGGTGAAAGCAGCAGGCCAGGCAGCATCTGTAGGAAGCGGTGCAGTCGACGTTTCAGGCCGAGACCCTTCGTCAGGACTAACTGAAGGAAGAGTGAGTAAGGGATTTGAAAGTTGGAGGGGGAGGGGGAGATCCAAAATAATAGGAGAAGACAGGAGGGGGAGGGATGGAGCCAAGAGCTGGACAGGTGATTGGCAAAAGGGGATACGAGAGGATCATGGGACAGGAGGTCCGGGAAGAAAGACAAGGGGGGAGGCCCAGAGGATGGGCAAGAGGTATATTCAGAGGGACAGAGGGAGAAAAAGGAGAGTGAGAGAAAGAATGTGTACATAAAAATAAGTAACAGATGGGGTACGAGGGGGAGGTGGGGCCTAGCGGAAGTTAGAGAAGTCGATGTTCATACCATCAGGTTGGAGGCTACCCAGACGGAATATAAGGTGTTGTTCCTCCAACCTGAGTGTGGCTTCATCTTTACAGTAGAGGAGGCCGTGTATAGACATGTCAGAACGGGAATGGGATGTGGAATTAAAATGTGTGGCCACTGGGAGATGCTGCTTTCTCTGGCGGACAGAGCGTTCAGCAAAGCGGTCTCCCAGTCTGCGTCGGGTCTCGCCAATATATAAAAGGCCACATCGGGAGCACCGGACGCAGTATATCACCCCAGTCGACTCACAGGTGAAGTGTTGCCTCACCTGGAAGGACTGTTTGGGGCCCTGAATGGTGGTAAGGGAGGAAGTGTAAGGGCATGTGTAACACTTGTTCCGCTTACACGGATAAGTGCCAGGAGGGAGATCAGTGGGGAGGGATGGGGAGGACGAGTGGACAAGGGAGTTGTGTAGGGAGCGATCCCTGCGGAATGCAGGGGGGGGGGAGGGAAAGATGTGCTTAGAGGTGGGATCCCGTTGGAGGTGGCGGAAGTTACGGAGAATAATATGTTGGACCCGGAGGCTGGTGGGGTGGTAGGTGAGGACCAGGGGAACCCTATTCCTAGTGGGGTGGCGGGAGGATGGAGTGAGAGCAGATGTACGTGAAATGGGGGAGATGTGTTTAAGAGCAGAGTTGATAGTGGAGGAAGGGAAGCCCCTTTCTTTAAAAAATGAAGACATCTCCCTCGTCCTAGAATGAAAAGCCTCATCCTGAGAGCAGATGCGGCAGAGACGGAGGAGTTGCGAGAAGAGGATGGCGTT
Organism: Mobula birostris; assembly: GCF_030028105.1. Classification (NCBI taxonomy): domain Eukaryota; kingdom Metazoa; phylum Chordata; class Chondrichthyes; order Myliobatiformes; family Myliobatidae; genus Mobula; species Mobula birostris. Next base: position 138,006,581 of record NC_092374.1, on the reverse strand, counting down.
TTTGCAAGAGACAGGGTGAGAAGAGGAATATTCCAGATAGCTGTGAGAGTCAGTAGGCTTATAGTAGACATCAGTGGATAAGCTGTCTCCAGAGACAGAGACAGAAGGATCTAGAAAGGGGAGGGAGGTGTCGGAAATGGACCAGGTAAACTTGAGGGCAGGGTGAAAGTTGGAGGCAAAGTTAATAAAGTCAACAAGTTCTGCATGCGTGCAGGAAGCAGCGCCAATGCAGTCGTCGATGTAGCGAAGGAAAAGTGGGGGACAGATACCAGAATAGGCACGGAACATAGATTGTTCCACAAACCCAACAAAAAGGCAGGCATAGCTAGGACCCATACGGGTGCCCATAGCTACACCTTTAGTTTGGAGGAAGTGGGAGGAGCCAAAGGAGAAATTATTAAGAGTAAGGACTAATTCCGCTAGACGGAGCAGAGTGGTGGTAGAGGGGAACTGATTAGGTCTGGAATCCAAAAAGAAGCGTTGAGCTTTGAGACCTTCCTGATGGGGGATGGAAGTATATAAGGACTGGACATCCATGGTGAAAATAAAGCGGTGAGGGCCAGGGAACTTAAAATCATCGAAAAGTTTAAGAGCGTGAGAAGTGTCACGAACATAGGTCAGAAGGGATTGAACAAGGGGTGATAAAACAGTGTCAAGGTATGCAGAAATGAGTTTGGTGGGGCAGGAGCAAGCTGAGACAATAGGTCGGCCAGGACAGGCAGGTTTGTGGATCTTGGGTAGGAGGTAGAAACGGGAAGTGCGGGGTGTCGGAACTATAAGGTTGGTAGCAGTGGATGGGAGATCCCCTGACCGGATAAAGTCGGTGATGGTGTGGGAGACAATGGCCTGGTGCTCCTTAGTGGGGTCACGATCAAGGAGTAAATAAGAGGAGGTATCCACGAGTTGTCGCTGTGCCTCGGCAAGGTAGAGGTCAGTACGCCAGACTACAACAGCACCCCCCTTATCGGCGGGTTTAATAATAAGGTTAGGATTAGTGCGGAGGGAGTGGAGAGCAGAGCGTTCGGAAGGAGTGAGGTTGGAATGGGGACAAGGTGCGGTGAAGTCAAGACGGTTGATGTCCCGTCGGCAATTAGCGATAAAGAGATCCAGAGCAGGCAGAAGACCAGAGCGGGGTGTCCATGAAGAAGAGGAGGGTTGAAGACGGGAGAAGGGGTCATCGGTGGGGGTGGAAGAGTCCTTGCCGAAGAAGTAGGCTCGGAGACGGAGATGGCGGAAGAAAAGTTCCGCATCGTGGCGAACACGGAACTCGCTGAGGTGTGGGCGAAGGGGGACAAACGTGAGGCCCTTACTGAGAGCAGAGCGTTCTGCCTCCGACAGTTGAAGGTCGGAGGGGATGGTAAAGGCCCGGCACGGATGAGAGCTGGGATCAGAGGGGGGGAGGGGGGAGGCTGGGGGTGTCAATGGAGAGGGGAGGGTTGGGGTGAGAGGAAGATGGAGCCTCCGAGGGCCCAGGAGTTGACGGTGGGATCTGAGAAAGACGGGGCTGCGGAGTGGTGGTGGGGGAAGGGGAGACGGGAGTCACAACAGCAGCACATAAAGACCCGGCCTGGAGTTCAAGGCTGGAATCTTGAGAGCTGGGATCAGAGGGGGGAGGAGGGAGGCTGGGAGTGTCAATGGAGAGGGGAGGTTTGGGGTGAGAGGAAGATGGAGCCTCTGAGGACCCAGGAGCTGACGATGGGATCTGAAGGAGACGGGGTTGCAGAGTATTGGTGGGGGAAGGGGAGACGGGAGTCACAACAGCAGCACATAAAGACCCGGCCTGGAGTTCAAGGCTGGAGTCGCAGTTGGTGGTTGCGCAATCGCTGTGAAGGTGTCCATGGTCGTTGCTGGAGTCCGGGTTTTGAATATGCCCTGAGGTGTTGGAGCCGCCGAGATCAGTGGCAGGGGCCGCAATCTGAAGTTCATGCCTGCTAGCATCGGGGCCGGCAGGCTCTGGTCTGTAGATGTAGGATCTTGCGATCTTTGCCTAACATGACAAAGTCAAAAAAACGGCGATTGCAGGCGTGAGTCCGACGGAGGATGAAATAACGGGTAGGACCATTACAGACGGCGAAGAAAGTGTCCCGAAGGTGTGGAAGGGTCTGGGATAGGGACACCAAGTACCTCCTCATGGCGGAGAGAGTCGCCTTCAGAGCTTGACGGGAGAAGCGGCGAAATTTGCAAGTGTTTTTGGTGACATACCACATCTCCTCAAACTCCTAGTGAAATATAGCTGTTTTCATTCCTTCTTTGCAGCTGCATTGATATGTTGCGTCCAGGTTTAATCCTTGGAGAAAGTGACACCCGGGAATTTGAAATTACTCAGTTCTTCCACTTCTGATCCCTCTATGAATTAGTGTGTGTTCCCTCATCTTACCCTTTCTGAAGTCCACAAACTGTTCTTCGGTCTCACTGACATTGAGTGCAAGGTGTTTGTGCAACACCACCTAACTCACCGGTAAAAAGGAGTGTGCATCAAGGACCAGGATATATCCTACTGGTGCTGGCTGGAAGGAGCAAAGAGCAGCATTTTAGATGTTATGAGTGTTGTATGATTGTGACCAGCAGGACGTTGTGCTGAGTGTATTGGGATAGATTGGAACTGAGATGATGAAAATATATAATATAGCTGGAAAATTGGGATAAGTAGAATTGCTCTCAGAGGAGGCACTGATTTAGTGGACTGAATGGTCTCATGTGTTGCCAGTGTGCCAGGATATATATCACACAGAAGCACAGTATATCTGCCATCAGTTACTCCCTCCCCACATTACTGTGCTGCTTACTTTGCAACTGCATATTCTAAAGCATGCATTCCCAAGTCTTTGATCTAAAACTTGAATGTTATTTCACTTTCCATAGATGCCACCTGACCCACTGAGCTTTTCTTGTATGCTCTGTTCTTCCTTCAGTTTGCTGACATTTGCAATTCCAACATTTTGAATTAAAGATATCTAAATTTAGGTGAAGTTTACAAAAGGTGGAGGGTGTGGAGATAACCAGAGGAACAATGAATTTATCAAGTCCTAATATATTCCTGATAAATTAAGCATGAAGTAAGCAGATGTGGAGACATGTGATGTGATAAAAGCAGAGATAATGAACTTCAGAAGAACGATTCCTGGTTTGAAAGGCTTTATCATATGAGGAGCAATGGATAGCTCCGTGCCTGCACTTGCTGGAATTCAGAAGAATGAAGGAGGATCCCATTGAAACATCAAATGTTAAAAGGCCTCAATAAAGTGGATGTGGAGAGGATGTTTCCTATAGTGAGGGAGTGTAGGACCAGAGGGAACACCTCAATAAAGTGGATGTGGAGAGGATGTTTCCTATAGTGAGGGAGTGTAGGACCAGAGGGAACAACCCCCTGAGTAGAGGGACATCCATTTCAAACAAAGATGAGGAGGAATTTCCTAGCCAGAGTGTGGTGTACCTGTGGAATTCATTGCCACAGGCGACTGAGAAGGACAAGTCATTGGGTACATTTAAGGTGAAGATTGATAGGTTCTTGATTAATCAGAGTGAAAGGTTACAGTGGGAAGGCAGGAGAATGGGGTTGAGCAGGAAATGAATCAGCTATGATGAAATGGCAGAACATACTTAATGAGCCAAATGACCTAATTTTGCTCCTATGTTTTGTGGTCTTATGGTCTTAGGCAACTGATCTTTGTGATAGAGAGGATGTAAATTCATTTTCAGAATGTTTTTAAGAGTACTACATCCGCAAGTGCACAAGTGGTATGAAAAAGAACAAATACTGCTCTGATTATGACAAATCATATGAAATCTGAAAAGTTGATTCCTTTCTTCATTGTTTTTGCCCAAAACTGATGGAACATCATAAAATGTAAACACTAAAATAATGAAGTGTGATGCTTCTAAGAACTGCAAAATGTACTTAACCATATTTCTGAATTGCCACTAAATCCCCATTCTTAACATGCCAACAACATTTTTCCAGGAATATCTGGCAAAAAGAAAACTCAATTTTTCACTGATGAAGCCAAAACAAATCAAGCTTCTAACAACTTTGAGCACTGAAGCCAAATAATGAATTTGTATCCGAGCGTGACTAATGTTAGGTCCAGCTTAGTGGAGAAAAATTGTTTCTGTGTGAATAAAGAATGAGGCTTTCAAAACACAAAACTGAAATGCAAATAATTATATTTCACTTATGGTTGGAAACATTTGTCACTTCGATAAATGTCAAATTTATAATTGTTGGAGGTTTATCTTTTCAAAAAAGAGTATTTTATACTGTTGTTGGAAATGCTCAAAAATATTCAAGTGGAAACAGCTGAGAATAGAGCAGCAATTTAAATGGCATGGGATCTTGTGAAGAAACTAAGAATTTGCAATTTACCATGCCAGTTTATATCTGAACTTGGTTTAAGAATTTAAATACTTCTTGCACTGTGGAAGTAAATGTTAATTATAAGTTCTGGATTTCGTGAAAAGATTTTATTGAAACAAGGAAGCTAGTAGAATGTTGAATCATGACTATGGCACATGCAAATAGTAATTTTAAGAAATGGACATATCAATAAATGGTATATTTCTAAATAAGTAAATAAAAGACAGATTTTTTATAATGCAATGTCTTTTCAGTCAGCACCTTTAACTCTGCTGTAGGTTCTGAAACCATAAATATTTGCACACAGCAATTGAAAGCTATTAATCTCCTCAGCATGTTTTGGCATTCTGAGATCAGGACTGATTTCATGCCATTTCTACATATTCTTTAAAATTATTGCTTAATAAAAATCTATCAATATCTGATTGTGTATTAATAATTAACTTGATGTCATAATGGAAAAATACTTCAAAACAAATAATTCAAGCACCCTCCAGATACAGACATATTTATTAATTTAACATTTGGGAATCCTGGATCTAATTATGAAACCATACTCCCTAACTCTAGACTAAATCAGCAGATATGGGTTCAATAGAGAAAAAAACATTAGTTTTCTTAATATTTTAAAACCTCATACATTTTCCCACTGACCTTTTACATTTCTGGGAATTCAACTTCAATTTGTATAATCTCTTCTTGCATATAAACTCATGAACTGCTGGATTATTCTTGTAAATCTGTACAGCATTCTCTCTAAAGTCAGTGATTCATTTATAGGATGCAGTGCCGCTTCAAAAAGGCCGCTATCATACCAGTACCCAGTGACTTAACTGATTGGCACGCACGTCTGTCGTAATGAAGTGCTTAATGAGATTGGTTATGGATAGAATTAACTCCTGTATGATCACGGACCTGAACATGCTGTAACTTGCCTTCTGCCACAAAAGGTTTACAGCATAAGCAACCTCACAGGCTCTCTGTTCTGCTTTAGAACATCTCTACCACTGCAAAAGATACATCCAGCTGCTGCTTATTGATTACAATTGGACATTCACACCATCGTACAAATCATTAGGCTTCAAAGTCGGGGCCACTGTACCATCCTCTAGAACTGGGTCCTTGATTTCCTTATTGGGAGGCCACAGTCATTATGGAGCAGTCATAACATCTCCCTGACAATCAACACAGGCACTCCTGAATGATGCTCTGCTCTCTGTACACTCATTCACAGCTCAAATACCATTCACAAGTGCACCGATTAAACCTTTGGTAGTAGACTTTCAGCTGGTAACGAGGAATCATACTGAAGTTGGATAAATTAGCTGGTTAGGTGGAATCACAATAATCATGCACTCAATATCAGCAAGCCCAAGGAATTGATTGTGGACTTCAGGAAGGAGAAGGTGGAAGAACACACATTGGTCAGTCATGGAAAGGGTGACATGCTTCAAGTTCCTGGACATCAACATCTTGAAAGAGCTGGCCTAACCTAATACATTAATGCAATGCAAAAAAGGCATGCCAGTGATTGTACTGTACTTTGCTTGGAGTTTGAGGAGATTCAGTATGTCACTGAAGGCTCTTATAAACTTCTATAGGTGTAGGATAGAGAGCATTCTGACTGGCTGCATTACAGCTTCAATGTACAGGATTGTCAAAAGGCTGCAAAGGTTTGGAGACTCAGCTGGCTCCATCACAGGCACGACCCTCTCAATCTTCAAGGATATCTTTAGGAGTTGGTCCCTCAAGAAGACAGCATCCATTATTAAGGACCTTCACCATCCAGGATAACAGACCTTTTCTCATCACTATCATCAGGGAGGAGGGACAGCAAGATAATTCAGAAACAGTTTCTCCTTCAATATCAGATTTTTGTATGGTCCATGAACACTACCTCATTATTCCTTCTATTTTTGCACTTCATTTTTTGTAATTAATAATAATTTTTAGTCTTTGCACTATACTGCTGTTGCAAAACAACGAATTATATACCATATAAATCAGTGAAAATAAAGTGATTCTGTTTCTGATAACCATTCACTCATAGTACTCAAGATGTTTGTTGTTTGTTAACTGGGACTTTCTGAAGCTGTGGCATTACAACTTATTTCTCTACGTTAATCCTCCAGCTATAAAAAGCAGAATTACATTGGATTCTGGTTAATTGAACTATCAATTAATTGGGACAACCCTTAAGGAACAAAAACTGATTGAAGAACTAGCCAGGATTGCCTTCGTTTAGTTGGGACACCATTCTGTTTAGTTGGGACAGGAGACTAAAGCAGTTAGTTAAACTAAGCAGTTTCTAACTAGTGTCAATCGCATGCACTTGTGTGATCATTTGACACAATGCTATGCTTTGAGTGAAGAGTTTCTAAATGATGTCAGTTGTGTGTGTTTGTGTCCAAAATCCAGTGATTTTTGTGACTAATAGTTGGTGAGAAATAAGCAGTAAGACAATTCAAAACTGTTTTGCTCACTACAGTTTCAAGCATTCAGGTTTGGAGATGCCAGAGATGGCTGGGAGTGAAAATGAATCAATTTCACTATTTCACAAAAAAGAGAAAATCTGCAGATGCTGGAAATCCGAGCAACACACACAAAATGCTGGAGGAACTCAGCAGGCTAGGCGGCATCTATGGAAAAGAATACAGTCGACGTTTTGGGCCAAAACCCTTTGGTAGGACTGGCAAAATTTCACTATTTCAACAAGTTAGGAACTACAAAGAATTTGAAGGTATCGATAATTGTCTTGAACGTTACAACGAAAGTGAAGATTTGGAGACTGAAAGCATTGTATGAAGGCAGTCCATTGTCTTTACTAAGTATCTGCTCTGATATTGTTCACTTACAGGCAATGGAAAGAACACGTCAGCATACACTGGATGAATTTCTCCATTGATATTTATTAGGAAATAATACAGTTTCAAAATACTTCTAGGTGGTGTTCTTATTTGTTCTGTCTTCCATTTAAAAACATAATTTGTTAATCAGTTAAATGGTCATTTGACTTATTTTATAGCTTTTTAAATATTTCCATGAAACTCGGGCTAATTCGAGCAGCTGCTCAATTGGGCTAAAAATGTACCGACCCTGATGTCTTCTAAATAGCCAGAATCCATTGTACTGTCAATTATTTGATCAATTTCAGTACTGACATGTGAATTGTGTATTCAGACTTCTCGGCATCAGTGGACTTCCACTGCTTAAATCTTTTCATCATTTAGAAAGAAAATTGTTTAAATTTTCATGATCGTATTTCAATTTAAATAGTCAAACTTCCACTGAGATAAAATGCCATGAACTGTTCCTGAATATCTCTGTTGGTGGGTTTTATAACAAGCTAGTTTAGTTGCATTCAGAGTAGGCATGCTTGATTGGAAAGATGACATTGCTAGGACTACATCTATGCTGTAAGGGGAAGTTTTCCATTTAGCTTCCACCCCGAGCTACCTGCCAGCCTAGTCATCATATGGGAGCCCAAGCATGGGGGGATGAACCCCGGGCGTCCTCCCAAGTCTATGGTCAACATGTTCCTAGAAGACAGCGGCGCGGCTAATGTAGATGAACTGAACACACTGCTGAGGGAGAGGGAGAAGTGGAGAGTCCGTCATCGTGCCCTACGCTGGCCCCCTAGGCCTGAGTCAATGTAGTAGTAGTAGTTCCATTTGGCTGATCAATCAAAATGTCTACATCTATATTCCTTAATTAGGAAATACAACACTAGAGAAACGTTTATATTAAAGTGATTGAAAAGAAACCAGTTATAATGGTGCCGATGCCCTACAATTTAGCTTCAGAAAGAAAAGTGTACCTGGAAATTGCTGTGCATCATCCAGTTTTCACCTTAGTGTTCGGTGTGCCTTAGTGTGGCACAAATTTTAGTGTTAGGTATTGGACCAACAGAGGAACATCAGCTGCACCTGGGCAATGCATATTTTCACCCTTAAAATGCATTTCATGATGCTACTAACTGAGCCGAAGTTTTGGAGGTATTGATAGTCACAATCCAAACAAACCTGTGTTATGTATCGGGGGGTTGTGGGGGGGGAGTGCGGAGCATTGAAGCCTGTCAATTTAAAGTAGTGGGATAGGTCCATTGGGGATAAGGTGATGGAAGTGGCATAGATCATGGACTGGAAATTGTGATATTAGTAGAAGGAAGGATAAGAAATAGATCTTCCGATGTTGCAAATGATGGTGGGTGGGATCAGAGAAATGAGTGTAGTAATGACAGGTGGTGAGCATGGGCGGACGGGTTAGAATATGATTGTTGAGAATGTTCAGGCTGGCCGAAAAGTTGGTAGTATTTTGAGAAAATAAAGAAGCACCTAAGGGAGGTGAGTAGTTTAGTTAAAGGGTTTCAGAATTGCTTTCTCAAGTTTTCCTGAATCACCAGCGATAGGCTTAGGAAGGAATAAAGCATGCATGGTAGGATAAGCATTGGAGTGAAAAGCTGTTTGGGTACGAAAAGGCCAATGATTAACACATTTTATATGAATATGAATAGACTTATTCTAGAAATCCTTCAGACAGAAATTGCATTATATTCAAAACAATCAACGAGAATACCTGAGCATAATTAATAACAAGAGGTGTCCATTTACATTTTGAGAAGGATGCAATTTGACCCCGAAAGTTATGTAAATACACTGTTCCCCTGGGATTATCAATGATCATAAACACAACTCTGAAAACAGCAGCACTATATGACTGTATTTATGGGGGGAGCAGCTTTGTTTGCATGTTTGCCACTTGATTTGACATACATGCAGTTAAGAGATTGTGATTGTGATAAATATTCATTTTGCCAAAAGACAGCTGACATTACAGCCTGTCAATTAAATTGTATGACCCTGTCTATTGGAGCCATGCAGATCAAGGATGACTTCACCCTTCAGGCAATATTTCTCTGCTAGGGCTGCCAGAAATTTGAACATTGCCACATCTTTACTTTTACCTCCACAGCACTGGACGAGGGCACTTACCCAATCAATCTGTGCAGATTGGTGATAGCGTATCCTCCTCACTGACGATCAACACTGGCACACCTCAGGGGTGTGTGCTTAGCCCACTCATCTACTCTATATATACACACGACTATGTGGCTAGGCGTAGCTCAAATACCATCTATAAATTTGCTGATGATATAGCCATTGTTGGTAGAATCTCAGGTGGCGACGAGAGGGCATACAGGAGCGGGATATGCCAACTAGTGGAGTGGTGCCGCAGCAACAACCTGGCACTCAACATCAGTAAGATGAAAGAGCTGATTGCGGACTTCAGGAAGAGTAGGACAAAGGAAAACATACCAATCCTCATAGAAGGATCAGAAGTGGAGAGAGTGAGCAGTTTCAAGTTCCTGGGTGTTAAGATCTCTGTGATCTAACCTAGTCCCAACATATCGATGTAGTTATAAAGAAAGCAAGACAGTGGCTATACTTTTTTAGGAGTTTGAAGAGATTTGGCATGTCAACAAATACACTCAAAAACTTCTATAGTTGTACTGTGGAGAGCATTTTGACAGGCTGCATCACTGCCTGGTATGGGGGGTGGAGGGAGGTGGTGCCTACTGCACAGGAGCAAAAGAAGCTGCAGAAGATTGCAAATCTAGTCAGCTCCATCTTGGGTACTAGCCTACAAAGTACCCAGAACATCTTTAGGGAGTAGTGTCTCAGAAAGGCAGCATCCATTATTAAGGACCCTCAGCACCCAGGGCATGCTCTTTTCTCACTGTTACCATCAGGTAGGTGATACAGAAGCCTGAAGGCACACACTCAGTGATTCAGGAACAGTTTCTTCTCCTCCACCTTCTGATTCCTAAATGGACATCGAATCCCTGAATACTACCTCATTTTTTTGTTAACATACAGTATTTCTGTTTCTGCACGTTTTTTAAAAATCTATTTATTATTTTTTCTCTGCTAGATATGTATTGCATTGAAGATGTATTGTATATGTACAATACAATACACCGTGTATGTATTGCATTGAACAATATAGCTGCTAATTTAACAAATTTCACATCACATGCCAGCGATAATAAACCTGATTCTGATATTACCTTTTATTCCTGGAATGCCCACCCCCTGCACAGCACTCACACCCCACCTCCATCCAGTTCCCTGACTCTGCAGTCACTCCAGTCCCAGGCTTTGAGCTGCCACCTCCAGTCCCTAGCATTGATTTTTATGATAGTAATCACGATTTATCCCCTACCCCACCCATTGCCTCCATTCTCTCCACCAATATCACAAATTCCAATCCCTAACCTACACCACTTCCAAAATGTTCTCTCCAATGGACTTCCTCTACCACTTCCAAAATGACTGGCTCCATGCCACTGAATTTCGTAGCTATGGGCATTCCACCAGGAAGGTATTGATGGGTCACTGAGGAAATTCTGCAAAACAACATTCAAAACAATCAAAAAAGGAAGTGATGTAGCTACTAGGAATAGTTGGAAGTTCTCAGCAGGTCATGCAATGTCTGTGGAGAGGGAAACAGAATTAATATTTCAAGTTGAAGATCCAGTGAAAGCTCATCAATCTGAAACATTAACCTTCTTTCTCCACATTCTGCTATATATTTCCAGCTTTTTCTGTTTTAAATTGGAAGTTTGAAGTAACTTTTGTTTTCCTGTTAGAGGTTGCAACTAAAGTTACAGGAATATTTATTAATAACCAAAGAAAAAGCTGAATTTGGGAAATAGAATCTGTGGCTGCCTTAGTTTTATAGATTATCCTGCTTCAAACTGGATATACTAGGGATATGAAAGGCTGCATTATATAAGCACTTCCTTTCATAGCAAAATATATTCATGGTCATTGTTTATGTTTCATTTCATGTTGATTTAAAAGAATGCTGTTACTGGAACAACTAGATTAACAACTAGCCCGGAGAAGAAAAAAATCAGTTTTTCAACTGGTTTCAACACCTGATTAAATAGCAGAGTAAACAACAGCCAAGCAAACTGAGGCTGCAGTGCACTTATGATGGTAGTGTACTTAAAACACAAGCGAACAAGGAGGTCCTGAAGAAGTGTATAAGATGATGAGAGGCATTGATCATGTCGATAGTCAGAGGCTTTTTCCCAGGGCTGAAATGGCTAACACAAGAGGGCACAGTTTTAAGGTGCTTAGAAGTAGGTACAGAGGAGATGTCAGGGTTAAGTTTTTTATGCAGAGTGTGATGAGTGTGTGGAATGGGCTGCTGGTGACAGAGGTGGAGGTGGATACAATATGATCTTTTAAAAGACTCTTGGATAGGTACATGGAGCTTAGAAGAACAGAGGACTATGGGTAACCCTAAGTAGTTTCTAAAGTAAGTACATGTTCGGCACAGCATTGTAGGCCAAAGGGCCTGTGTTGTGCTGTAGGTTTTCTATGTTTCTAAGTGTTTTAGCCTGAATGTCAACTGTTTATTCATTTCCCAGGATGCTATCTGACATGCTGAGTTCCTCCAGCATTTTGTATGTGGCAGTGAACAACACCCCAGCCTAGGATGACTACAGACTTAGTGCAGCTACACTTCCTTAATTAGAATAAGCATGCTATCTCAGAGGAAGACCCAATCAAGTAGAAAGAAAACAAAAACGCAAGGGAATTTTATTCTTGTTTGGGTCCTGACTCTTGCTGATGAAGCATATCAGCCCAGAATATTGACTGTTTATTCCTCTCCATTGATGCACCCTGACTTGCTGAGTTTCTCTAGTATTTTGCTCAATAGTTTTATTACTTTAAGTTTTAATATATAATGAAAATTCTCCAAGGTTTCAAAGAAGTGCACATTAATCTGGCATTTAAGTTTTCCTCCTTCCCTGCCAGCTTATACACAAGAGGCTGATGCCCGTCCACATATTTTACCTGGAGGTAGTCTTCAAGACAGACGACAATTAATAAGTCTCAAGTCTGTGGTTATCATGTGCAACAGCATTAGGCAGCTTTTAACACACAGAAATAGAATGTGGTAGTTTTGTTGGAATTCACAGAAAGGCCACTTAACAATCAACCATACACCACTTGAGTCTTCGACTTCCATGGAAACATCTGACAGTGTGGAGTGATTAGGCAGACTCTGATATAGAATACTGTAAACCATTGTGACTATCACTCATGTGTAATCTTCCAGGGGAATAGAATATGTCAAACCCTATCCAGGCTCCAGTGATGTAGTCAACAGCTGCTGGAAACATGTTGCTATGGATGGAGGCCATCATCATTATCATCGTCATCAGGTGCCGTGCCCAGTTTGAGCTTTGACTGCCATGGCCCACACACTCCTGTTTCGGGTCAAGTGGATCAATTTATTTCCAGTTCTCCGGCTGCTGTCTCCATCATCATTTGTCTTTGCCTTCCTCTTGCTTTGTTCCTTTCAATCTTTCCCATAATTAACGTGCATTCTAACACCTCTTTCCTAATCACATGTCCAATGAAGTTACGTTGCCTTTTCATGATCTCATACATTATTTCTCTTTTTGTGCTTGCTCTGTTCATGACATCCTCGTTAGATATTTGTTTCGTCCATGATATTCTTTGCATCCTCCTCAAAAACCACATCTCTGCTGCTTCAATTTGTTTCCTTATGTTACTAGATATTGTCCAACATCCTGGAGACCACCCCAGTCATTTCACGCTTCTGATAAAGAAAGTTGGTCAGCCTTGGAATAGCAGTAGAACAGAGGATGTAAAGATGGGAATAGCCTCACGAGAAAGACAATATTTTAGAATTTTAGAAAAAGAAAGCATTGCTTCCTATGCATCATGAACTTTTTTATAATAATTTAGAAAGTGACCTGATATTATTTGTTATTATGAATGTTAGAGTGATTAAAGAATGGATAAGGTCAAAGTTAGATTGAAATTCTTCCATCTTGTTGGTTGTGTAGAGGTTGAAGGAATATTAGATTAGATAAGATTATGAGAACACTCAGTCCTCTTTTATTGTTATTTAGAAATGCATACATGCATTAAGAAATGATACAATGTTTCTCTAGAGTGATATCACAGAAAACAGGACAAACCAAAGACTAACACTGACAGAACCACATAATTATAACATACAGTTACAGCAGTGCAAAGCAATACCATAATTTGATGAAGAGCAAACCATGGGCACAGTAAAAAAAGTCTCAAAAGTCTCCGAGTCGATCGACTCCTGAGTCCCCGATAGCGGCGGCAAAAGGGAGAAACTCCCTGCCATAAACCTGTAGGCACCGTCAACTTGCCAATGCCTTGGGAGCAGCCGACCACAGCCGACACTGAGTCCATCCATCCGAAAACTTCAAGCCTCCGACCAGCCCCTCCGATACAGCCTCCCGAGTGCCATCCTCTGCCGAGCACCTTCGACCTAGCCCCGGCCGCTGAAACAAGCAAAGCCGAGGATTTTGGGGCCTGCTGCTCTGGAGATTCCGGTTACCACACAGTAGCAGTGGCAGCGAAGCGGGCATTTCAGAATATCCTTTTATTTGAAGACGAGAACACGACATAAAATACTAACGGTAAATACCCCAAACATGAATCTTGACATGTCAAGACAAAAGCACACAAATGCCTTAGACATTTCAGCTGAGAGATCAATTTTTAGGTAAAGGGTAAAGCTGTCAAAAATACATAGGTATGCAGTATTTGATTTTTTTTGGAAGCTGTTATTTAGAGACAACCAGAATATAGTACTGGCATTGTTCATTATCTTTGTGGGATTCAATTATAAGGCACTGTTGTAGTTAGAAGCAGTCCTTTATACTAAGTGGGTGAGGATTATAGATGTTATAATTAATAGTTAATGAACTAAGTGTTTTTGTAAATGTTTCATGTGGTATCTTTATCTTGTTCCAACTTCTTAACACAAACTAATTAAATGAAATACTGGAAAGGAAAATATGCTATGTAGGTTTTGTATATATAGCACCAAATGTAATGACCTTCTATGGAATATTTTTCATATTTCTACAAATAATTTACAAATATTGAAGATACAGTGAGTAATGCAGCCTGTCTAAATCTCCAACGTTTCCCATTATTATCTCCATTATTTTTCTTCCAACTTTTATTGCAAAACCCAAAATTAAATCTGTCCCTTTCACCCTGTCAAAAATATATTCCGGATGCTAAACACTCATGTTTTGTTTCTTTTGTCAATAGCTCAAATGTATTTCCTTTTGGATTCTCCAATGGGAATAATTTTTCAACAGCTACTTGGTCTAAACTATTCATTTTGAACATCTATATCCCATCTGTTCTCAACAATCCAGCCTCTTCAGCTTATCCTTGTAAATAAATTCATTCATCCTTGAAACCAGTCTTGAAAAGTTTTTCCTGTACCCTCTCCAGATACCTTCACATCCTTCCTAAAGCACACAGCAGATTTAAATGGAAAATTTGTTGAGGTTGAGCATGTGTTTAATAAAAAAAATTATAATAACTTCCTTGTTTTTTCAGTCCATGTTTCCCTATCTGAATTTTCAGTCTGTTCTGTCATATTCAAACATTTATGCACGTTTGTTCCTCTAACCTCTTTAAATTTCTAACTTTTATATTTTACTTCCCCTCCTTTGCTCCCTTCTGAAGTGCATTGCTCCACATTTTTTTATTTTCTGAATTAAAATTTTTCTACATTTAACACCAGCTTGCTTGTGTCCTCTTAAAGTTAATTGTTATCCTACTCACAGTTCATTCTACTTCAAATTGATGGTGGCATGGTAGTGTAATGGTTTGCTACATGCCTTACAATACCAGAGGCCTGGGTCCATTTCCAGTTGCTGCCTGTAAGGAGTTTGTACGTTCTCCCTGTGACCGAGTGGGTTTCCTCTGGGTGCCCTGGTTTCCTTGTACAGTCCAAAGACATACCAATTGGTTGGTTAATTCAGTGGTCCCCAACCACCAGGCCACGAGGAAATGATATGATTTGGCGATATGAGTCAGCTGCACCTTTCCTCACTCCCTGTCACACCCACTGTTGAACTTGAATGCACGCAAGATCATTACGCACGCGTCATCCATGTCAGTGCGAGACGAAGATCAACTTCTCGAGCTTGCAAATGACGGCGGGCTGAAAAGTATGTTTGACATAACATCTCTGCTGGCATTCTGGATCAAAGTCAAAGCTAAATATCCTGAGATAGCCATGAAAGCACTGAAAACGTTGCTTCCATTTCCAACATACCTCTGCGAAGCGGGGTTTTCTGCAATGAATGCAACGAAAACTAAATTGCGGAATAGACTGGACATAAGGAACCCCCTTCGAGTATCGCTGTCTCCCATCACCCCTCGATGGGCCCATCTTGTTGCAGGAAAACAAGCCCAGGGCTCCCACTGATTCAGCGATATAGGTGTGTTGCAATGATTTTATATGTTCATATGGGGAAAATATGTGCTGTGTGTTTAATATCCAAACGTTACTTCAAATGTTATGATGCTATTGACTTATAAGTGACTTATAATTGACTTATCACTATATTCATGCGAGGAAAATATGCGCTGTTTGTTTAATATTTCTTAGATAAACCCTTTTAGAAACAAAATTGAGTGTATTAGCTACTTATATGTGACTTATAGTTGACTTATCATCTATATTCTGGTCGTGATTAAAACCCCCCCTAGGGTTGCCAACTGTCCCGTATTAGCCCGGACATCCCGTATATTGGGCTAAATTGGGACCGCTAAGGTAGAGCGTTTCTATGAAACCTTTCATGCTGAAATGGAGTAAAGTGAAGAAACAGTTGCCATTAAGTTATATGGGAAAATTTTTGAGCGTTCCCAGACCCAAAAAAATAACCTACCAAATCATACCAAATAACACACAAACCTAAAACAACACTAACATATAGTAAAAGCAGGAATGATATGATAAATACACAGCCTATATAAAGTAGAAATAATGTATGAACAGTGTAGTTTCACTTAACAGAATCACCAAAAACAATTTGTAGAAAAAAATCGGCACGTGATGCATGCGCACACAGGTGCCCGTGCAAGGCTTCATGGTCCTGGTAGTCTTTCTCGGGATAAATACAAGTGTCCCGTATTTGACTGCTACTCTTGTCCCCTATTTGGGAGTGAGAAAGTTGGCAACCCTACCCCCACCCCCTCTCCGGTCGGCCGGTCCGCAAGAATGTCGTCAATATTAAACAAGTCCGCGGTGCAAAAAGGGTTGGGGACCCCTGGGTTAATTGGTCATTGTAAATTGCCCCATGATTAGGCTTGGGTTAAATCAGGAGTTGCTGGACGGCACGGCTTAAAGGGCCAGAAGGGCCTACTCCATGCTGTATCTCAATAAATTTTAAAAAAGTAAATACAATTTTGAAACAAGAGAAAATCTGTAGATGCTGGAAATCTAAGCAACATACAAAAAGTGCTGGAGGAACTCAGCAGGCCAGGCAGCATCTATGGAAAAGAGTGCCGTCAGCATTTCTGGCTGAAACTCTTCAGAAGGGCAGGTTTTGTGTCATCTGATAATTATGAAATTGTTCCATGTACAGTAAGATTCAAATCATTTCTATACATTAGAGAAAGAAAATTTTAGAACTTACCCTTGTAAAGCAGCTGTACCAACCTTTCTCCAGTCTGAAAGACAGCTGTAGACAATGACTTGACCTTCTATCATTATATCCTTACTAATGTCAACAATCCAGGTTACATTTTGTTGGAGCTCAGCAACTTACTTTCTGATTCTGATTTAGAAAACCTTGCAGCAATTACATTTACAGAAGAGAAAATTTTGATAAAGACTGTTATTTTATCACATTTTCTGTAAACAAAGATCTTAATTCCAAAGGGGAACTAGATAAGATTCTGCAGATTTGTGCAGATTTTAAAGTTTGGATGTATTGTTTTATTTCTGTGTAATTTTAAATACAGTGATGGACACAGTGAAATCATCTGAAAACTATACATTGCTGAGTGAAAAATGAGCCAGAAGGAAAATTAATGGACCTTTACATTCCAAAGTCAGAAAACAATCCCTGAACTCCCTAATGCTCAGGCCTTTTTAATGTTTCCATAGAATCCTGACATGATTAATACAAGACTCCTGAAACAGGCAAGATCCCTTGTGACAGTTGATTACAAGGAGGACAGAGAAATGTTTTAGGGAAGTTCTCAAAGCCTCCTTGAAAAAAAATATGTAAGCATAACTCAGTGACTCATGGGAATCCCTGGTCATTTATTGGCCAAATTGTAGGCAGAGGATCAGGAATGACATTGGGAATCTCATGTGCCTTTGTCAGAAATCTTTCTGGATAGCCAGCAGAAATTACACAAGAGCATATCACGTCCAAACTCACCCATCTAGCTATCTCAATAAGGAACTCTTACCTAACCTGTGGAAGAGTTTATCAATCCCATATTGGGCTCGTCATCTATCTCAGAACTCACAGAATTGGAGTGAAGAAAGTCATCTCTAACCCCAAGAGATTGCCTCAGAAAAAGAAGAATAATGTGGATTCCCTCTGAAATACTTCCTTTATCTCCTATGAAGTAAAGCAATCAGGTGACAAGGTATAAGTATTGACAAGGTTGTGCAGTTATGTCACATGTGCCGAGAGAGAGACAGTGAAGCGGATCAACAGTTCGCTTAATAGGTACTGTGCGGAAATAAAAGAAAAACAATAATTGCTAGGCTAACAGATCCACCAACTATAACTTTCAGACTAAAGCTAATGCCAATACTAAAGCGGCTCGGCAGTATTAGCTTAATACTAAATAAATACTTCTACTTAACAGCATCTGTCTAAACCAAGGGTTCCCAATTTGGGGTCCACAGTCCCCTCAGTAAATGGTCGGAGGTACATGGCTTAAGGAGGTTGGGAACCTTTGGTCTAAAAGGTAGTCTTCTTTCCGGAAATCAGGACAAAGGTAAACAGGGAGCATTGATGTTGCTCTGGTTTTGGTCGAGTCTCAACAGGACTGCAACGAGAGGGAGGGAGTTCCGTGCCACCACAATGAAATGCTAATTGGCTGGAAAGTGTATACTCATGAGCGAGATTGCTGCCTGCCTGTGAGGGCATACAGAACTCTAGGCGGAGTCTGTGATTGAGACAGGCCCCCCCACCTCCCCAACTAAGCACAGCTCCTGAGGTGCCAGAGACCTGTAGCTGCCAGAAGTCCTGGATGAGAGACTTGTCCAAGAACATTCCTCAAGGCCATACCCCTCCAAATCCATAAGATACTGGACACTAGTCCACACCCAGTACCACACTGAACAGATCAGGGACCAATCCACCAGTCGGGAAGGATGGGGATTGACTGGAGCACGGGGGAGATAGTCACAGGCTTGAGCTGGAAAGTGTGGAATTCTGAGTGAATCCTCATTGATGTTGGTAGACACAATCTACTCAAAACTTTGTTAGTAGCCTTCTCACTACAAATGGTCCCACGTAGCATGGGGCTAACTATGGCTCTTGACTTTTAAGGGAAGATCCCTAGACACCAGCCAGATTTTCTCCCCCAGCGTGAGAGCCTTCGCCTGTCAGCGGAGCTGATCAGCTTGCCAGGCATGTTGTTTCTGAGCCTGCAGCAGAGAAGCCCTGGCCATCTCCAAGTGCTCCTGCAGTGTCCAACCAACTGTTCAGCAGCAGGGACTCCCAAATCAATCTCATGGTCAGGGGAGAGTGGTGTCTGGAATACCTTCTGGCATTGAAAGGGGAGGATGTCTGGAGTTATTGTGGGCAATCTCTGCCGAAACCAGTTGGGAGCTCCAGGACGTGGGGTTGGAAGAGACGAAGCAGCACAGCATAGCCTCCAGCTCCTGATTCATTCTCTCATTCTGGCCATTGGGTTGGGGGTGGAAAGCATACGAGAGGCTGGCTGGGACTCCCACAAGAGAACAGAAGACCTTCCAAAAATGGGATGTGAACTGTGGTCCTGAATCAGACACTATATCCTGAGGGAAGCCATGCAGCCTAAACACATGCTGAACCAAGAAAGTGGCAGCCTCACAAGCCAGCGGGAGCTGAGGGGAAGCGATGAAGTGGGCACCAGAATGGTAGCGTTTCCGTCAGACAGGGGCAGACCAGTGAGAGGGGGCAGAGCACTGCTTTTCGATATGGACAGTTTACAAGAATCTTTCCCACATTCTGGACTCCAAGGGACTCAACTCCTCTCAAGCCTGTTGGGTTGCCAGTGGTGGTGAGACACAGGCAGCGGACATAGCAGACCCACAGTTGGCTGGCATGACATCTTGTTCTGGGCTAACAGAAACAAAGTTGTGGATGTCCTGGGAGATAGATGGAGACAAAAATTGTGTCTTGATGAATTCCAGGTTCGTCTGAATTCCTGGATCTCCAACCAGGCAGAACGACTGACCCCCACATCCCAACACTCTGGAGTATACCATGGCAGAGACAAACATCCGGTCGGGAAGTCCCCCTCCTGGGCCTGAATCCAACTGTTGGGTGGCCCTCACCCCCACCTCTATTCCTCAAATCATCCGATTAGCAATGCATGAGCAAGGAAGGACGGGCTGTGGATTGGCATTGTCCTCAGACACGTTGAACTGCCGGGAGAAAGTGCTGGTCTTGGTATTCTTGCTGCCAGGATAGTAAGTGAGAGTGAAATAAAACCAGGCAAAGAAAGCAACCCAACAGGCTTGAGAGGAGTTGAGTCCCTTGGAATCCAGAATGTGGGAAAGGTTCTTGTAATCTCTCCATATCAAAAAGGAGTGCTCTGCCCCCTCCAGCCAGTATCACCATGCTTCCAGGGCTTCACTGACAGACAGATGTTCTCAGTTCATCATTGCAGTTGCACTCAGCAGGAGTCAAACAATAGGAAAGAAAGGCATGGGGTGCAACCAGTTATCCACAGAAGAATGCAGGGAGAGTACAGCTCCAATTCCAATATCTGATGCATCATCCTTGATGATGAATGGATGGGATGGCTCTGGATGTTGAAGCACTGGGACAGTGCTGAAGCATTACGTTGGTTCTGAGAATGCTTAGTCTGCTTCACTCGTTCAGAGAAATCCTGCAGAGGTCTTCTTGGTGAGTGCACTTATGGATTTATGGAGGCTGCAATCAAACTGAAGTTTCTGATGAAGTGGCAATAAAAGTTTGCAAACCCCATAAAGTACCACACCTGTTTGACTATAGATAGTTTGGGCCACTCTGCAACATGGGTCCATTCGAACACTGGAAGAGGTGAGGATATAGCCCAAAAACAACACCTGTTTGTTATGATACGCACAGTTCTCTAGCTTAGCGTAAAGTTTATTCTCGGGGAGCTGCCTAAGAGCCCTTCAGACATGCTTGATGTATTCCTGGCAAGAACAGGAATAGGTGATATTGTCATCCAGATACATGAAAACAAACTCCCGGTCATCAAGGGAATGGCGGCGTAAGGAAAAGGTCTCTCGACAAAAAAGAAGGTAAACTGCCCCAAAATCGAATTTAGACAAATACTTAATATTGCATAACTATATTAATAAAAGGGGCAAGGATGATGTCCTTAACAAGATTAAAAAGTCCGCTCCGAAGGCTGATAAACGTAAAGAGACGCAGCAAGGCGACGGGCCTAGCTCCCCCACGGCAAGCCAGGACGGAGATAATGAGGGGAAATCGGTGACTCTGTCTTTGATTCTCGGAGAGATTCGCGAGTTCCGACAAGATAACAGCAAACAGCTGGAAGATATTAAAGGAGAAATAGTAAAAACTAACTCGCGGATAGATGAAGCCGAAGCGAGGATTGTTGGCATTGAAGAGAAGCTACAAAACGTCGAGGAAGTGATAGCAGAAATGCTGAAGCTGCAAGACCAGCTCCAGTGGAAACTAATAGATCAAGAAGGCAGCTCAAGAAGGGAAAATGTGAGGATTTATGGAGTTCCCGAAGGAACCGAAGGTAAACCCGGATTGATGATTCCCTTCATAGAGAAGCTGCTTAGAGAGAACCTTGATATACCGGCCGCAAAAGACCTACAGATAGAAAGGGCTCACCACGCGTTGGCACCACAGCCCCCGGCAAGCGCCCAGCCCAAATCGATTCTGGTCAGATTTCTCAGTTACAGAACAAAGGGAGAGGTGCTTAAACGGGCATGGCAAAAGAAAGGTTTCATGTGGAGCAACTGTAAAATCAGCTTTGACCATGATTACGCACCGGGGATTCTTGCCAGACGGAAGGAATATACGGAAACACGGTGAGTCCCGAAGGAAAACAACATCAGATTCCAGACCCTGTATCCAGCTCGGCTGAGAGTCTTTTACGACGAAGGGACAAAAACTTACGCTACGGTGGAGGAGGCAACGTTGGACCTGGCGGACAGGGGACGACCTATTAAAGTTATCATCCAACCGGAGTCGCTACTGGAGAGGATTCGGCAGAAGTCGTGGCAGTTAGTGGGGCGAGGACGCTCCACTCGAACCAGAGTGTCAAACTACAAGGAAAAGCTGCAAATATTCAGACGCGAATGTACAGAGAATACAGATTAATTAAGAGAAATGACTGAAAAGAGTAAATCAGACTTAAAGGTAAAATGAAAACTGGTAACTGAAAATAAACTAGGCGGAATAGCTTGAATGATAGCAATATGGTCAAGACATAAATAGGAGAAAATTCTCTATGATTATTCAAACTGCTGAGGGCCCTCTAACACAGGGTGAAGATAGAGGTTATCCCTCTGAACTGAGGCGGGTCGGTGCTCAGGCCTCACTGTGGGAAGTCAGGAAAAATTTTCAAATGTTGCACGTTCAAAAATGTCTAGGGTGTGGTTATATGTCTTGGTTTACTGTTGAGAAGGGATTGCTTACTGTTTGGTTAGAAAAGGAGAGTGTTTTTTTTCTACTAGAGAAAAATGCAAACTGAATTGGTAAAAATAATTTCCTATAATGTTAATGGGATTTTGGATCCAATTAAAAGAAATAAGATTTTGTCTAAATTGAAAAAAGAGAGGGCACAAATAGCTTTCCTCCAGGAAACACATATGAGCCAATCTGAACATGGAAAATTAAAAAGAATGGGCTTTAAGCATGTATTTTATTCATCATATAAATTGAGTCACAAAAGAGGGGTAGCTACTTTAATATCAAGTACTCTTAATTATGAACATATTTCAGAGACTAAAGACAAAGAAGGACGGTTTGTAAAAATCACAGGAAGAATAGAAGGTACAGAAATAACATTGCTGAATGTTTATGCTCCTCCAGGTTGTGAATGGTCATTTTATAGACATATTTTTGACCTAATGGTCAGTTCTCAAGGGGTAGTAATTTGTGGAGGGGATCTTAATATTAGATTAAATCCTGTATTAGATTCTTCAAGAATAGTTACTCAGAATAAACCTCTGACTCGGAAAATGAATTCATTGATGGAGGAGTTGGGAATTATAGATGCCTGGAGGGAATTACACCCTACTAGTAAAGATTATACACATTACTCTTTCCCTCATTCAGCCTATTCAAGGATAGACTATTTCTTTATCTTTAATACAGATAGACTCAGGATAAAAAACTGTAATATTGCAACAATTGATCTGTCGGATCATAGCCCAGTCTCTATGTGTCTAATCCTGGAAAGGAAAATGAGGAAAACACTATGGAGGCTAAACTCACATATACTCAATAACCCGAAAGTAATGGAGAGATTAAGGGGAGAAATCAAAGAATATCTAGACCTTAATGACACGGGAGAAACATCACCAGTGATCTTATGGGATGCATTGAAAGCTGTACTGAGAGGGAAAATTATTTCCATTCCCACTCACATGAAAAAAATCAATGCACAAAAATTAGCAGACCTTCAAGGAAAATTAAAACAACTTCCAAGTTGTAGATAGCAACAAAAGTAATTCAAATCGAAAACAGGAAATTAGGAAATTGCAAATTGAAATTGACGATATTTATACGTTGGAAACTCAAAGAAATTTTCTTTACCTGAGACAAAAGAATTATGAAGTAGGAGGTAAATCAGCTAGATTATTAGCATATAAATTACGAAAACAACAAGCAGACAATACAATTCATAAAATAAAGAATCCAAAGACAAAGCTTGTGGAGAGTACAATAGGGAAAATTCAGGAGAGTTTTGAAACATATTATCGAGAGCTGTACTCCCAACCCCGGGCCCCCAATGAGCCCTATATAGACAGTGTATTGAATTTTTTAGATCTACCTAAACTTACAGATTTACAAAACGAAAGTTTATTAGAACCAGTAACTGTCAAAGAACTGAATGTGGCCATCTCTAGGTTAAAGGCTGGAAAGTCCCTGGGTTCTGATGGGTTTACCTCAGAGTGGTACAAGTTCCTGAAGACACAGTTAGCCCCATTACTACTTAACACCTTTAATTGGATCTTGCAGAGAGGAGAAACTCCACCTTCCTGGAGAGAAGCGATTATTTCAGTTATTCCTAAAGAGGGTAAAGATAAACTAGAATGTGGCAATTATCGGCCAATTAGTGTTCTTAATTTAGATTACAAACTATTTACATCTATATTAGCGCGCAGATTGGAAAAGCTTTTACCTGGCCTAATCCATTTAGACCAGACTGGATTTATTCAACAAAGACAAACACAGGACAACATAAGGAGAACTCTGCACATATTAGAACAGGTTAATAAGAACAAGACAGAGACAATGGTAGTAGGATTGGACGCTGAGAAAGCTTTTGATTCGGTTAGTTGGGCATTCCTATACAGAGTGTTAGGAAGATTCGGCTTTCAAGAAAAGTTTATTAAAGTAATTCGGACTCTATATGACAGCCCCACAGCCCGAATTAAGATAAATGGGGACCTCTCTGACTCCTTCATCTTAGAGAGAGGCACTAGACAGGGATGCCCAATTTCTCCTCTCCTTTTTGCGCTATATATTGTAACCGCTTGCCCAACTAATAAGACAAAGCGAAATCGTAAAAGGTATCAAGGTGGCAGGGATTGAACAGAAAGTGGCGTTATTCGCAGATGATGTTTTGGTCTATCTGAGTGAACCAGAAAAATCATTTATAGGATTGTTTACACTGTTGGATGACTTTGGGAAAATATCAGGTTATAAAATAAGTGTAAAGAAAACGCAGGTTATGTCCCTAAATTATACACCATCCAGAAAATTGCAGGATACATACGATCTTAAGTGGGAAGCTAAATCATTAAAATATTTAGGAATAACCCTGCCGAAGGATCTTTCAACACTGTCACAGGTAAATTATGGGCCATTAATCTCAGAGATAAAAGCAGATATGCATAGATGGAATCTTATCCCCTTTTTAAGTTTAAATTCAAGGATAAATACTATAAAAATAAATATTCTTCCTCGGTTATTGTATCTTTTCCGTACTTTACCGGTGGAGGTGGATGATAATCAATTCAGAGAATGGGACAAATGGATTTCCCGCTTTCATTTGGCAAGGAAAGAAACCTAGAATTCGATATAACACCTTACAGTTAGGGAAGGAAGGAGGAGGTATGGTTCTTCCTTGCCTGAGAAATTTTTATGCCTCACAGATAACCCCTCTGTTATATTGGTGTAATAGAGAACATAAGGCTAGATGGAAGGAAATAGAATTTGGATTAGTTGACAGTTTTCCTCTACAGGCCTCAATAGCTGACAAAGGATTGATGGCCCAGTTGGAAAAATTTAAAAACAGTTGGATAAATCTTACATTAAGAGTATGGCAGAAGGTGGTTAATTCATGTGGAATTAATAACATGTTAAAACTCTTTACATGGTGTGCATATGATACCGAATTCCTTCCCAACAGAGGAGATAAAAGATTTGAGCTATGGATAAAGAAAGGTCTTACAACCTACCTCTCATTTATAGACAAAAGAGTATTACAAAGTTTCCAAATCCTGCAGGACAAACATGGCCTAGAACACAATGACTTTTTTAGGTACCTTCAAGTACGAAACTATGTTAACCAGAGTTGTAGATATACAGACCTATCAACAGTAGAATTAGAATTTTTCAAGATTCTGAATTCAGCTTGCAGTTCAATACCTAGTAAATCAGTTTCTCGATTATATAATGCACTCTCCCATGCTAAAAATGTAAATACACTGTATATTAAAGAGAAGTGGGAGAAAGAAGCGGGGTTGGTACTTTCAGAGGAGGCTTGGGAGAAAATCTGCAGCTTTCAATGGTCCTCAACTAATTCTTTGACTTGGAGAGAACATCGTTGGAAAAACATTATAAGATACTTCAAGACCCCATATCAGGAAAAATATAAAGATTCAAACATAACGTGTTGGAGAAGGTGCGGCTCCAAGGAGGCAAATCATTTTCATATTTTCTGAGATTGCCCTAATTTAAGTCTATATTGGGAAGGTATTCATAGAATATTAGTTAAGGTACTTAGGTCCCAGATACCTCTGAACTTTGAGACGCTCTATTTGGGGCATGTATTGTTTCTTGAACAGAAGGAAGATATAAAGTTGCTGCAGGCCCTCTTAGCGGCAAGTAAGAAATCAATCACTAGAAAGTGGCTAAATCCAATACCACCTACATTAGAAGATTGGCACGAAATTATCTTGGAAATATTTAAAATGGAAAAGTTGACTTACTCCCTGAGAATTCAAAAAGAAAAATTTTGTCAAATCTGGAATAAATGGATTGAATATATAACCCCAATGCGAGCAGACTTTAGGTGACTCTCCTAATGATTTATACTGCTCTTCTCATCAACACAGTAATATTGCTAACGTAAGCACCCCTAGTCTAAATGTCTTTTTTTTTGTTTTCTTTTGGAAAATAGAGAGTTAACACAGGTAAAGGGAAAGATTTGGGAAAGGGATAAAAAATGAAAAAATTAAGTAAATAAGTAAATAGGGATTGGATAATTATGTCTGCGGGCAGGAGCAAGCATGAACAAATTAGGATATAAACACCTACAATGGTTGTTACATAGGCTTACATACAACATTTTGGATCAGTGGAAATGGTCCAGAAGAGTTATATGGAAACTATTATTACCATTTTTCTTAACAACTAATACCATTACTTAGCCTAATAGATTAGAATTACCACAGTACATAATTATCTATTTAAGTGTCTAATTTTCTTTTATATCATCTCAAAGTGTACTTAAGAATGTATAAATATTTATAGTTTTATACATATAAAAAAATGGAAAAGGTTATATGTGTGAAAAAAGTACATGATATTTGTGAAGTCCTTATCCAAATAAAAATAAAATTTTAAAAAAAAGAAAACAAACTCCCAGAGCATGCCATTGATCAGGGCCTGAAAAGAAAAGGCAAACGATGAACATGAAAGGTACTCATGGTGGCCAGTGGAGGTGTTGAGGTTGTCTTCCATTCATCCCCTTCTCAGATATGAACCAGGTTATAAGCATTATGCAGATCCATCTTGAAAATCTGGTTTCTCTATGGAGATGTTTGAACACAGCAAACAGGGGAACAGTGTTGCAGTTCTTCACTGTAATGTTGTTTAGGAGGCACCGTCTCTTAGCCACACAATCATTGGCACTTTTTTCCACTGCTGGTGGAATCATGGAACTTGATGAATCCACTTTTTAATTATATGCTGAGATCGCTGCAGCTACCTGTACAACCTCAGAATTCTACCTGTATGTTGCTGTTGCTATCAGTATGGACCAGGAGCACTGCCTCTTCACCTATTCCTAACACCACCAATGTTCACCTTCCCAAAAGGCAAAACAAAATCTAAGCCTCTTCCACAATTGCACAGTTGCATCGTTGCCTTTGGATCTACTGAAGAGAGACAAGAAAACTATTTTGCTATGTCTTTAACAGTTACAAGAGCACCTATCTGCCACCCTAGCATTTGAAGTTCACATTGCTTGTAACTTTCCCGTCTTTTCGATCCTGTACCTTTATAGCTAATTTTTTCTCATTACAAACTCAGGATGAATAATCTTCTCCAATATTAAGAGACGATTACCAGTTAGAGTGCATGTTGCACTCAAGGCAGTCCTACATTATCTGCATGACCTTCCATGGTTACCCAATAGTCAATCGCTTGACTGTAGGTGCATGAGCTGTGAGCTGACCACCTCCCTGAATCATGCTAGCCTCTTCTCACTCTCCCTCCTGCCGTAACAGTTCACCTGCCTTTGGCTCTGAAACCAAATTATGAACTTTTGCAGTTGACAACATCTCTTGTACAGTTTATCCAGGGCATGGGAAACATCCTAAATTTTCTCCATGGCCAGTGTGCACATTCTACTTATTAGAACAAGAACAGTAAATAACACTCTCAAGTCAATTAACATCTGGCTGATTATATCACCTTATTTATTTAAGTAATAATTATTTTGTTTTGCAATTGACCTATTTTTATATCTAGAAACTTCTTCACTTAATATTCACCTTGAACTTTGCATGCTGTTTAAGCTGAGCTTGGTACATCGGCAAGATCTATTTACCTTCATAAACATGCAGAAGCTCCCCACGTTAACTCAGCCTCTGTTGACATTAACTTGATTTCTATTCACATAACGAGGTCTAGGTAATTACTTTAATTTTAATTTGTTTTTCTCTCAGATTGTAAGACCGGCATTTATTCCAAATCTACACTGACTGGCACTTGCATTTACACTATCTATACCCCCTCATAATTTTGTATACCTCTAAGAAAACTCCCTTCAAGTTAAATTTTAAATGTAAATTTAAATCAGTTTCAGAATGAGATCACCTCCTTTCCGATTCCCTCAATCACCACATTTCTGACCTATGGATTCTGTTCCAGCTGCACTCTTTTAAAGCATCATGCTATGACATTACCATGGTAACCAAATGAATATGCAGTACATTGAGATGTGTGGAGTTAATCAATTATAACCCATAACAAAAAGCTCTTCCCTCTGTTATTTTGCTCCAATATTATCATGTCCTTCTTTTACTTTTTGAATAAGTAGAATCGATCAGCAATACTAGATGGTGAGATGGTGATTTCACATTTGGTTGATACGCTATTCCTGAACATTGGAAGACAATTATACTGTTAAGGAACTATAGCAAGAAATTTTAAAAAATTCCAGTAGAAACAATCCCCAAACACAGTCACTGATGCATTTAATAGGAATTCATAGAATGTAATTACTGTAGACGGTATGTTCATGATGTTTCTGTCCATGGTCATGGAGTCATCAGCACAGAAGCAAGACCTTTGGCCTTTCACATACATGCTGACAATCAAATACCCATCTATACTAATCCCATTTGCCAACCTTGATACATGGCCTTCAATATCTTGTCAGATCAGTTAAATATCTCTGTTGGAATATTTTCATTCTCCTTCCTTGCCTACTGTAGCAGGCTGGGAATTATTAGCCCCTGGGGATTTATCTATACTTTATCTACTCACCTGGATTTGCATAAACATCTAATTTTACAGTTCACATTTTATCACCTGATCCAAAAAGTTCTTCTTTATGATGTTAAATTACTAACATTCTTAGTAAATACCATGATTTAGGAATGATATGAAACTCCTCTGTTTCCTTAGCTGCGTTAAGTCTAGGGAAGACAACCTCCAGCCACGCCAAACTCGTGAGATTGTGGCATGCTTGGCCCCACCCCAAAACCCGGTTTGTGTGGATGCTGTGCCATTTGCTACCCTGTTACAAATTAATGCCACGAAATAACAAGACAGCACACTGCATGCAATTGAAGGAATTATATTTATTAATCTTAACTGAAGGATGAGTAAAGAATAACAAAAAGAAAGGGCCCATTCTAATTAAACAGTCAAATATGCACAAATTGAGCTCATCTTGAACCTCTCTGTCACCCACACACTGGGCCTTCGGTTAACGTGAAATCACACACCCCCTTCCAAACGTAGCTCACAATCCATCTCGAATAAACAGGTCTCTTACCGATCGTATGTTACGACCGGTTCTACCCAGCATCTTCTCTCTTCATCTCCTCTCAAACAAAAAAAAAACCCTCGAGCCCATCCTTACCGTCCGTCACCAAGGAAACCTTCCACTAATTGGGTGGCACACATTTCACATCATCTCTTTTCTTCAACAATGACCCAAACAGGCTGACAGCAGAACAGCAGCTCTTACGGAGTTACTAAATGAAATACCTACAGCAGTGGATACCTACAGTGGATAAATGTGAAGTTATCCACTTTGGTGGCAATAATAGGAAAACAGATTATTATCTGAATGGTGGCCGATTAGGAAAAGGGGAGGTGCAACGAGATCTAGGTGTCATCATACACCAGTCATTGAAAGTGGGCATGCAGGTACAGCAGGCAGTGAAAAAGGCGAATGGTATGCTGGCATTTATAGCGAGAGGATTCGAGTACAGGAGCAGCGAGGTACTACTGCAGTTGTACAAGGCCTTGGTGAGACCACACCTGGAGTATTGTGTGCAATTTTGGTCCCCTAATCTGAGGAAAGACATCCTTGCCATAGAGGGAGTACAAAGAAGGTTCACCAGATTGATTCCTGGGATGGCAGGACTTTCATATGAAGAAAGACTGGATGAACTGGGCTTGTACTCGTTGGAATTTAGAAGATTGAGGGGGGATCTGATTGAAACGTATAAGATCCTAAAGGGATTGGACAGGCTAGATGCAGGAAGATTGTTCCCGATGTTGGGGAAGTCCAGAACGAGGGGCCACAGTTTGAGGATAGAGGGGAAGCCTTTTAGGACCGAGATTAGGAAAAACTTCTTCACACAGAGAGTGGTGAATCTGTGGAATTCTCTGCCACAGGAAACAGTTGAGGCCAGTTCATTGGCTATATTTAAGAGGGAGTTAGATATGGCCCTTGTGGCTACGGGGGTCAGGGGGTATGGAGGGAAGGCTGGGGCGGGGTTCTGAGTTGGATGATCAGCCATGATCATAATAAATGGTGGTGCAGGCTCGAAGGGCCGAATGGCCTACTCCTGCACCTATTTTCTATGTTTCTATAACAGAAAAGCTGTGAACCAGGGCATTACAAATATGTTTGTTGTATATCACTTTTCTTAGTTTTGACAGACCCAGTATTTCTCTCTACTCCTAGCTGAAGCATTTGTCATTACTTCCTGCAACTGATTTTCAGTAGATGTCTATAATATTTAAGCTTCAATGGCTTTAGTTTTTTTCTTCTTGGCTCAAGGACCAGTTTTCACACACCTACTAAATAAAAATGGGGCCAGAAATTTACGGGCATCTTGTTGCCTTTTCTTTGAAATGAAAATGCTGGGCTTTGGGAGGAGTTGGAAGGGTTGAGAATGGTTAGTATTCCAGTAGTTAAATAAATTTAATCTAGGCCTAGGTCATCAATCGCGTAATTGGTAGCAGGAAACAGTGAAAGGCTCAGTGAACTGCAAAGTGGCCGTGTAGAAAAGGGTTAAAAATAAACCACTAAGAGAACTTATCTGATCGAGTAGTATCAGTGGAGGAAAGGGATGGCCAACATCTCCTGTCAAGGTCCTGCCAATGAACTAAGAGTGTGGAGCAAGTATGGAATAAGTGAGAAGAAATGGTAACCAGGGGCTGGTAGGTGGGATCAGTTGAAGAGAAGATAATGAGCAGATAGAGAAGTGGGTGGGAGAGAAGTGTAAGAGTGTTGAGACAGAATCTGGTAGGTGATAGGTAGAAACAGAGACATTTATTCATTGGGTCAAGGACTCAAGTATTAATTAGCAATCAGGCAAATGTATGGGTTGAGATGGATTAAAGTTTCAGGATCTCTAGCAGGATCTCTAGTGATTATTTTCTGGGCGGTCTAGTGGAAAGATAGCCTTAGATTAGTAAGCATGAAATGCATAATTGAGATTGGAAGATTATTGGTTTGGGGTTACACATTTCCTATTTGGGTGAATGAGGGAGGTGGTTAATACCAAGTCAGGGTCAAAGGATGAAAAATAAGTTTGGGACTTTAACGTGGTGGTGTTTCAGTCTGTCAATACCCATCTTAGTTTTCCGTGGAATTGCCAAAGCCGGTCTTTCTCAGGACAACTGTTCTTCAAGATAAGTGTTGCATGGAGAATGATGTAATATGGTGCCTCTTGGATGCAGCACTCAGTTGAATTTACAATGTGATATCAGGTGATCTGTTGTTGAATATCTCGGTCTCTTCTTTTCGACAAGTTGTTTTAAAATTGCACAAAACTCTTTTAGTTTTTAATTTTTCTCAGATCACTTTCACTGTGAGATGTTATTGCAATACTAAAGCAAATACTTTACCTAAATAAGCATTTCCATTACTTTGCCATTGTAACAATGTGAATATACTCTGTTTCCACAGTGAATGATGAAGATTGCCGCTTAAGACTGCTGTCTTTACTCTCTACTGACTTTATCTTTTCAGCGTTTACTTTTAATCCATGTTCAAAGGTACTTCTTCTATAATTCTTTTTGTAACTTTAACTTCTGCTGTGTCAATACAAATAAATTGTGCATTATCTTTTTCTTTAATTTCTAATGTAACATCTAAATCTTCCAGATTATGTCCAATAGAAAGTTGGAGAACATATTGACTAATTTTATTTATTATATGAAATAAATATAACAGATTTATACATTACAATTTGAATTAAATAGATAAAACAATTGATTATTTTGTAGCTCATCACATTTGCTGACTCATTTTCAATTTACAGTGCTGCTGATTGATCCCCATAAAATCAATCAGTATATCTTGAGGCAATTCCAACACATTGGAAGAAAACAATTCCTTTCATTCTTCACACATCAAAGTTGCTAGTGAACGCAGCAGGCCAGGCAGCATCTGTAGGAAGAGGTGCAGTCGACGTTTCAGGCCGAGACCCTTCGTCAGGACCAGCAACTTTGACCTGCTGCGTTCACCAGCAACTTTGACCTGCTGCATTCACCAGCAACTTTGGCCTGCTGCATTCACCAGCAACTTTGGCCTGCTGCATTCACCAGCAACTTTGGCCTGCTGCATTCACCAGCAACTTTGACCGGCTGCGTTCACCAGCAACTTTGGCCTGCTGCGTTCACCAGCAACTTTGGCCTGCTGCGTTCACCAGCAACTTTGGCCTGCTGCGTTCACCAGCAACTTTGACCTGCTGCATTCACCAGCAACTTTGACCTGCTGCATTCACCAGCAACTTTGGCCTGCTGCATTCACCAGCAACTTTGGCCTGCTGCATTCACCAGCAACTTTGGCCTGCTGCATTCACCAGCAACTTTGGCCTGCTGCGTTCACCAGCAACTTTGATCTGCACCTCTTCCTACAGATGCTGCCTGGCCTGCTGCGTTCACCAGCAACTTTGATGTGTGTTGCTTGAATTTCCAGTATCTGCAGAATTCCTGTTGTTTGCCTTTCATTCTTCAACAGTTTCATTATGAATAAATAATAGCAGAGAGCAGGGGCCTGAGCAGAGATATTTAAAATATCTTTAACCACGGGTGAGGTACTGGAGGACAGCTAATGTTGTTCTGTTGTTTAATAAAGGCTCTGAAGGTAAGCCAGGAGATTACAGGCCAGTGAGCCTGACAGCAGTACTGGGTAGGTTATTGGAAGAAATTCTAAGGTACCTGATACATATAGTAATTTTAATAGACAGGGACTGATTAGGAATAGTCAACATGGCTTTGTGGTGGTAAGTCGTGTCTAACCAATCTTAAAGTTTCTGAAGGAAGTTTCCAGGAAAGTTGATGAAGGCAAGGCAGTGGATGATATCTACATGGACTTTAACAAGATCTTTGAATAGGTCCCATATAAGAAGTTGGTCAAGAAGGTTCTGTTGCTCAGCATTCAAGATTAGATTGTAAAGTGTATTAGACAGTGGCTTTGTGGGAAAAGCCAAAGAGTGGTAGTAGATGGTTATCTCTCTGACTGGAGTCCTGTGAATAGTGGTGTGCTGCAGGGATTGGTGCTGAGTCCGTTGTTATTTATCATCTACAGTGCCTTGAAAAAGTGTTCAACCCTCCCAACCCTTTGTTCACATGAATGAGTATTACAACCAGCAATTTTGATCAATTTAACCGAAATTTTTATTTGTGCATCACATGCTCCTTTTTCACAGTGCAGCCCAAAAGACACAGGGAAAAATGTAAAGCATTTCAAAAACTGAAAAACATACTGCTTAAAAAAACATATCTTTGTCCATAAAATCTTTGCAAAGTATCACTTAGAAGAAACTGTAATGATGTGGAAAAAGGCCTTGTAGTCAGTTGAGACTAAAGTGTAATTTTTTTGTCCTGAACTCTAAGTGGTACGTGTGGCATAAATCTAAAATTGTGCATCAACCAGCTAACACCATCCCTACTGTAAAGTACATCAGGTAGCATCAGGCTATGGGGATGCTTTTCAACAGCAGGAACTGCAAGTCTGATCAGGATTGATGGGAAGATGAGTACTGAGGGATTCCAGATAAAGACCTGCTGGCCTCTGCCTGAACACTTAAACTGGGGAGGAAGTTATTCTTTCAGCAGGACATTGACCCAAAGCGCACTGCCAGAACGAGGAGGACTGGGCAAATCTTGCTCTGTCACACTGTGCCAAAGTTAATAGAAAAAAAGTTAATCCAAAAAGACTACTGACTGGAATAGCTGTGTGAGGTGACTCAACTAAGCACTGAGCAAAGGGCGATGGACACTTTTGAACTGCTGACATTTCAGGTTTTGAATTTTTAGTTTTTCATGCTTTGTAATTTTACCTCTTTCTTGGGCTCTACTGTGAAAAAGGATCATGTAATTCGCAAATAAAAATTCTCAGTTAAATTGATCAAGATCCCTGATTGTAATACTCACTTATGTGAACAAAGGGTTGGGGGCTGAATACTTCTTCAAGGTAGTATATATCAACGATCTGGATGATAATGTGGTAAACTGGATCAGCAAATTTGCAGCTGACACCAAGGACAGCGAGGAAGACTATCAAACCTTGCAGCCGGATCTGAACCAGTTGGAAAAATGGGCTGGATGGAATTTAATGCAGACAAGTGTGAGGTGTTGCACTTTGGGAGGACCAACCAGGGTAGGTCTTACAAGGTGAGCGGTAGAGCACTGAGGAGCGCAGTAGAACAGAGGGATCTGGGAATACAGATCCTTAATTCCTTGAAAGTGGCATCTCAGGTAGATAGGTTAGTAAAGAGGGCTTTTGGTATATTAACCTTCATAAATCAATATATTGATTTCAGGAGTTGGGATGTTATCTTGAATTTGCATAAGACATTGGTGAGGCCTAATTTGGAGTACTGTGTCCAATTTGGTCACCCATCTATAAAAAACATATAAATAAATTTGAAAGAGTGCAGAGAAAACTTATCAGATGTCTCCCTCAGCAACAAATATCTTGTTCTGGATGCTGTTGAGGAGGATGACCTGACAGGGGACGCCCACGGTGACCGGGTCTCTGGCACTGAGCCTGACGCTGTTGTGCAGGAGAGAAGGAGGGAGAAGAGAAATGCGGTAGTCGTAGGAGATTCCATAGTCAGGGGAACAGACAGGAGATTCTGTGAGCCTGACAGAGATACCCGCATGGTGTGTTGCCTCCCAGGTGCCAGGTACAGATGTCTCGGATTGGGTCCTGAATATTCTAAAGGAGGGAGGGTGAACAGCCAGTTGTCTTGGTACATGTTGGTACCAATGACATAGATAGGACAAAGGAGGAGGTCCTGAAGAGAGATTTCCAGGAGTTAGGAAGGAAGCTGAGAAGCAGGACCTCCAGGGTAGTAATCTCGGGATTGCTACCTGTGCCACGTACTAGCGAGGGCAAGAATAGTCGGATCAGGCAGATGAATGCGTGGCTGAGAGACTGGTGTAGGGGGCAGGTCTTCAGATTCTTGGATAATTGGGATCTCTTCTGGGGGAAGTATGACCTGTTCAAAAAGGACAGGTTACACCTGAACCCAAAGGGGACCAATATCCTGGTGGGAAAGTTTAATAGAGCTGTTAGGGAGGGTTTAAACTAATCTGGCAGGGGGATGGGAACCGGAATGATAGAACGGAGGAAGGGAAAAACAGAAATAAATCCAAGATAGTGAGCAATAAAGATGTCAGGAAAGACAGGCAGGTGATGGGGCAAATTTGTAGCCATTGGGATGAGTTGCAGTGCAATAAAGTTGCAGTGAAATCAAAGCAAAAAGTATCAAATACTGGTCTTAAGGTGTTGTACTTAAATGCACGCAGCATAAGGAATAAGGTGGATGATCTTGTTGTACAGCTACAGATTGGCAGGTATGATATTGTGGCCATCACTGAGACCTGGCTAAAGGATGCATGTCTCTGGGAGCTGAACGTCCAAGGATACACGGTGTATCGGAAGGATAGGAAGGTAGGCAGAAGGGGAGGAGTGGCTTTATTGGTAAGAAATGACATTAAATCATTAGAAAGAGGTGATATAGGATCGGAAGGTGCAGAATCTTTATAGGTTGAGCTAAGAAATAGCAGGGGTAAAAGGACCCTGATGGCAGTTATTTATAGGTCTCCAAACAGCTGCAGGGATGTGGACTACAAATTACAACTGGAAATAGAAAAGGCTTGTCAGAAGGGCAGTGTTATGATGATTGTGGGGGATTTTAACATGCGAGTAGATTGGAAAAATCAGGTCGGCACTGGATCTCAAGAGAGAGAATTTGTAGAATGTCTGTGAGATGGCTTTTTAGAACAGCTTGTTGTTGAGCCCACGAGGGGATCAGCTGTACTGGATTGGGTATTGTGTAATGAACCGGAGGTGATTAGAGAGATTGAGGTGAAGGAACCCTTAGGAGACAGTGATCATAACATGATTGAGTTCACTGTGAAATTAGAAAAAGAGAAGCCAAAATCTGATGTGTCGGTATTTCACTGGAGTAAAAGAAATTACAGTGGCATGAGAGAGGAACTGGCCAAAGTTGACTGGAAAGGAACACTGGCGGGAAAGACAGCAGAGCAGCAGTGGCTGTAGTTTATGCGAGAAATGAGGAATGTGCAAGACAGGTATATTCCAAAAAAGAAGAAATTTTCGAGTGGAAAAAGGATGCAACCATGGTTGACAAGAGAAGTCAAAGCCAAAGTTAAAGCAAAGGAGAGGGCATACAAGGAAGCAAAAATTAGTGGGAAGACAGAGGTTTGGGAAGTTTTTAAAACCTTACAAAAGGAAACCAAGAAGGTCATTAAGAGAGAAAAGATTAACTATGAAAGGAAGCTAGCAAATAATATCGAAGAGGATATTAAAAGCTTTTTCAAGTATGTAAAGAGTAAAAGACAGATGAGAGTAGATATAGGACCGATAGAAAATGATGCTGGAGAAATTGTAATGGGAGATAAGGAGATGGCGGAGGAACTGAACGAGTATTTTGCATCAGTCTTCACTGAGGAAGACATCAGCAGTATACCGGACACTCAAGGGTGGCAGGGAAGAGAAATGTGTGCAGTCACAATTACGACAGAGAAAGTACTTAGGAAGCTGAATAGGCTAAAGGTAGATAAATCTCCTGGACCAAATGGAATGCACCCTCGTGTTCTGAAGGAAGTAGCTGTGGAGATTGCGGAGGCATTAGCGATGATCTTTCAAAAGTCGATAGATTCTGGCATGGTTCCAGAAGACTGGAAGATTGCAAATGTCACTCCACTATTTAAGAAGGGGGCAAGGTAGCAAAAAGGAAATTATAGACCTGTTAGCTTGACATCGGTGGTTGGGAAGTTGTTGGAGTCGATTGTCAAGGATGAGGTTATAGGGTCCCTGGAGGCATATGACAAGATAGGCAGAACTCAGCATGGATTCCTTAAAGGAAAATCCTGCCTGACAAACCTATTACAATTTTTTGAGGAAATTACCAGTAGGCTAGACAAGGGAGATGCAGTGGGTGTTGTATATTTGGATTTTCAGAAGGCCTTTGACAAGGTGCCACACATGAGGCTACTTAACAAGTTAAGAGCCCATGGAATTACGGGAAAGTTACATACGTGGATAGAGCGTTGGCTGATTGGCAGGAAACAGAGAGTGGGAATAAAGGGATCGTATTCTGGTTGGCTGCCGGTTACCAGTGGTGTTCCACAGGGATCAGTGTTGGGGCCGCTTCTTTTTACATTGTACATCAACGATTTGGATTATGGAATAGATGGCTTTGTGGCTAAGTTTGCTGACGATACGAAGATAGGTGGAGGGGCCGGTAGTGCTGAGGAAACGGAGAGTCTGCAGAGGGACTTGGATAGTTTGGAAGAATGGGCAGAGAAGTGGCAAATGAAGTACAATGTTGGAAAGTGTATGGTTATGCACTTTGGCAGAAAAAATAAACAGGCAGACTATTATTTAAATGGGGAAAGAATTCAAAGTTTGGAGATGCAACGGGATTTGGGAGTCCTCGTACAGGATACCCTTAAAGTTAACCTCCAGGTTGAGTCAGTAGTGAAGAAGGCGAATGCAATGTTGGCATTCATTTCTAGAGGAATAGAGTATAGGAGCAGGGATGTGATGTTGAGGCTCTATAAGGCACTGGTGAGACCTCACTTGGAGTACTGTGGGCAGTTTTGGTCTCCTTATTTAAGAAAGGATGTGCTGACGTTGGAGAGGGTACAGAGAAGATTCACTAGAATGATTCCGGGAATGAGAGGGTTAACATATGAGGAACGTTTGTCCGCTCTTGGACTGTATTCCTTGGAGTTTAGAAGAATGAGGGGAAACCTCAGAAACATTTCGAATGTTAAAAGGCATGGACAGAGTGGATGTGGCAAAGTTGTTTCCCATGATGGGAGAGTCTAGTACGAGAGGGCATGACTTAAGGATTGAAGGGCGCCTATTCAGAACAGAAATGCGAAGAAATTTTTTTAGTCAGAGGGTGGTGAATCTATGGAATTTGTTGCCACGGGCAGCAGTGGAGGCCAAGTCATTGGGTGTACTTAAGGCAGAGATTGATAGGTATCTGAGTAGCCAGGGCATCAAAGGTTATGGTGAGAAGGCGGGGGAGTGGAACTAAATAGGAGAATGGATCAGCTCATGATAAAATGGTAGAGCAGACTCGATGGGCCGAATGGCCTACTTCTGCTCCTTTGTCTTATGGTCTTATGTCACCAGGGCTTGAAGACTTGAGTTATAGGGAAAGATTGAACAGATTAGGACTTTATTCCCTAGAACGTAGAAGATTGGGGGGAGATTTGATGGAGGTATACAAAATTATGAAGAGTATAGATTGGGTAGATGCAAGCAGACTTTTTCCACTGAGGTTGGGTGAGACTCCAACCAGAGGTCATGAGTTATGAATGAAAGGTGAAACGTTTAAGGAGAATATGAGGGGGAACTTCTTCACTGAGATAGTAGGTGAGAAAGTGGATCAAGCTGCCAGTGCAAGTGATGGATGGGTACATGAGCGGTGGGGGTATGGAGGGCTGTGGTCTCAGTGCTGGTCAATGCAACAAGACACAAGGTGGTCATCCTGTATCAGCAAGGTCTCTCCCAAGCTGAAATTTTGCAGCAGACAGGAATTTCAAGATGTGCTGTCTAAGCTCTTCTGAAGCCCAAGGAAACAGACAAGGTTGAGCACCAAAAATGCAGTGGACAGCCATGGAAACTGGGCACAGCAGACAAGAGATACATTAAACTGACGTCCCTTCTAAATCAGAAGTTGTCCCGCACGGCTATCAGCTCTGAACTTAGAGAAACCACTGGAATCAAAGTATACCCCTCTATAGTCTGGAGAAACCTTGTCAGAATTGGTCTTCATTGAAGAAGTACTGCCAAAAAGCCAATCCTCTGAAGTGGAAACAAAGCCAAGAGACTCACCTATGCACAAAAACACAAGAATTTGGTTGCTGAGCAATGGCTGCACGTGCGCTGGACTGAGGAGACAAAATTAGAAACTTTTGGCTCAAATAAGAGGCGGTTTGTCTGCAGAAGAGCTGGAGAGTGCTACATGGATGAGTGTCAGCAGCCAACTGTGAAGCATGGCAGAGGTTCCCTGCAAATTTGTGGCTGTATTTCTGCAAATAGAGTTGGTAAACTGGTCAGGAGTAATGGGATCCTCAGTGCTGGGAAGCACAGGCAGATTGTCATCCGTCACGCAGTACCATCAGGGAGGCACCTGATCGGTCCCAACTTCATTCTGCAGCAGGACAATGACCCAAACACAAGGCAAGGTCATAAAGAACTATCTTCAGTGAAAAGAAGAACAAGGAGCTCTGCAGCAGATGGTATGGCCTCCTGTCCCAATTAAGCAGTATAGTGGCCCAAATTCATGAAGGGAATTCCAAGTGTTTTCTCAAATAGTTTTTGTTCTTCAATAAACAGCTGCCCTGATTACCCAATGGTCCAATGAACTGGAATTTGCTGTATATACAGAATAATGATATATACACAGAAAAGTGTAGGAAAAAGGGCAGAAATATCATGAAGGATCCGACTCATGCTGCCTATAGACTGTTTGTCCCACTCCCATCAGGGGTGAGGTTATGTAGCATCCACACCAGGACCACTAGATTCAAAAACCATTAGTTTTCCCAATCGGTCAGGCTGATCAACACCTCCATCCATTAACCTGCCCTACCACCTCCCACCACCACTACATACACATCAGCCACTGCTCTCCACAGCCCCTCAGCATCCTTCATCCCTCCCATGCAATGTCACTTACACTCATACTCCACACCTCATACCTACACTGACACAGTCACTGTCCTACTGTGAATTCATGTGTCCTGCTGCTCTGTCACTTTATCGTTACCTGTACCACCTAGCATCAATTTACGTACAATCAGTCTATGTATATAGGCTTATCTTATGTATCTAAAGCCACACTCAATAGCTAATTGTATATTGTGCTTTATATGATCGCTTTTAAATTTATGATATTTTTATGTTTATTGTGTTTTTTTTTGCTGCACTGGATCCCCAGTAACAACCATTTTGTTCTCCTTTTGACTTGTGTTCTGAAGAATGACAATAAACAATCTTGAATCTTGCATTCTGCATTACATTCCAAAGGTCCCGTTTGGTGAATTGGTTTATTATTGTCACATGTTCTGAGGCACAGTGAAGAACCTACCTTCCACACCATCTGTACAGATTATTTCATTACAACAGTGCATTGAGGTAGCTCAGGGTAATAACTGAATGCAGAATAAATCTACTCCTCAGCTTTTTTTTTTCCTGTCCTGCCGAAGAGCTTCGGCCCAAAACATCGACTGTACTTTTTTCCATAGATGATGCCTGGCCTGCTGAGATCCTCCAACATTTTATATGTGTTGCTCAGATTTCCAGCATCTGCAGATTTTCTCTTGTATGCAGAATAAAGTGTTACAGAGAAAGTGCTTTATAGGTAGACAGTCAGATACAAGGCCATAACACGATAGATTGCGAGGGCAAGATACCATCTTGTCATACAAGGAGACCATTTACTAGACAAAGCATAGGGGTAGAAGCTGTCTTTGGGCCCAGTAGTACATGCTTCCAGACTTTTATATCTCTGCCCAATGGGAGAAGAGAGAGGAGAGAATGTCTGGGAGTCTTTGATTATGTTGGCTGTGGCGCAAGAGGTATAGACGGAATTCATGTGGGGGAGTGTGGTTTCCATGATGTGCTAAGCTGTTTCAATAATTCTCTGCAGCTTCTACTGGTCACAGGCAGAAAGGCTGCCATATCAAGCTGTGATGTGTCCAGATAGGATGCTTTCTATGGGGCACTGATAAAAATTGGTGAGAGTCAAAGCAGAAATGCCAAATTGCTGCAGCCTCTTGAGGAAGCAGAGGGATTGGTGAGTGTTCTTGACTGTGGAGTCAATTTAGCTGGACCAGGACAAACTTCTGGTGATATTCACTCCGAGGAACTTGAATCTCTCCACCTTCTTGAAGTCAGTGACCAGCTCCTTGGTTTTGCTGACATTATCCTGATACCATGTCATATTTCTCTCTCTCTCTCTCTCTCTCTCTCTCTCTCTCTCTCTCTCTCTCTCTCTCTCTCTCTCTCTCTCTCTCTCTCTCTCTCTCTCTCTCTCTCTCCCCCCCCCCCCTCCATCCCCTCCCCTCCCCCCCCCCACCTTACTATCATGTGGCTCATTATTTGAGATACAGGCCACGGCAGTGCTCCAGGAACTCCAGGACACAAAGGTTTACTCTTCTACCTCCATCACTGTACAGAAAACAAACCCGATGAAGGGTCTCAGCCCAAAATATTAACTGCATATGGTCATTTCAGGGAGGATACACGTGCCGACATTTACTAAGGATGAGAAGAAAAACAAAAATGAATCCTGAGAAAAAATGATGTCTTCTACTCCTTGGCAAAGTCCTGATTGACATCTTAGCTAAGGATTGGGGTATAGTCATCCTGTTAAGAATTGTTTCACTGCTCAGGACTCTTGCTGTTTCCAAGCATTGTATGAGCAGCCAAACTTTGCACAAGAAAGCTAAATTTGGGTTCTAACATTGTCCATACACCCAACTCCTCCGTACTTAGTGCATTTACCTGAGGACCCAGATTAAAGATATGGAAAATCATTATGACACATTGAAGATCTTTTAGCAATTGGGTTTTAATTTGTTCACACAGCAACGTATAACATTGTGCAAGACAGGGCAGTTTCAAGGCATTTCAAGTATTGTCCTACTCAAATGTACCTTTCAAATCACTACACTGTATTGCTTTCTTTATTATTTTCCATTGTGAATGGAGTACCTTTTCATTAACTAGGTCATGGGGGTAACTGATTCCAATGCTGTTCCCTGGGATCTCAGGTCAACAGACACAAATTTCAATATGATTGGAAAAGAAAAGGCATTAGATAGGAAGTCTATCAATCCAATATTCAACATTTTAAATTAATATGTGGGGATCCCTATGAAAAAAATTTATTTGCTTCAATTTCATCAAAGGTCTGGAAGAGAACTGGAAATTTCAGACTGAACTTTTTCCCCCGATCAGGTTATAAAACCCAAATAATTACTCATAGAATCATAAAATCAACAGAAATGGGCACTTTTGGCTTACTTTGTCAGTGCTGACTGTGATGTCTATTCACTGTAATCCTAACTGCCTGCATTAAACCCATGGCCCTTGATGCCTTTCCGAGCCAAATGCCTTTTAAATGTTGCAGTTTTATCTGTTGGCGCATGGCCAAGTGGTTAAGGCGTCGGTCTAGTGATCTGAAGGTCACTAGTTAGAGCCTCAGCTGGTGCAGTGTATTGTGTCCTTGAGCAAGGCACTTAACCACATACTGCTCTGGGAGGACACCGGTGCCAAGCTGTATCAGCCCTAGTGCCCTTCCCTTGGACAACATCAGTGGCATGGAGAGGGGAGACTTGCAGCATGGGTAACTGCAGGTCTTCCATATAACCTCGCCTAGGCCTGCGTCCTGGAACCTTCCAAGGCACAAATCCATGGTCTCACGAGACTAACGGATGCCTATTAAATAATCTGCATCCATCACCTTTTGATAATCGTTCTGGATATTCACCTGGCTTTGCATGAAAAACTTATCCCTCAGATCTCCTTTACATTTCTCCCCTTCCACCTTAAACCTGTTCTCTTTATATTCCCTGCCCTAGGAAAAATACTCTCTTCTATCTTATTTATTCCTATAAGACATAGCAGTAGAAATAGGCCATTCAGTCCATCAAGTTTACTCTGCTATTCTATCATGGGTGATTTATTATCCCATTCAACCCCATTCCCCTGCCTTCTTCCTGTAATCTTTGATGCCTTGACTAACCAAGAACCAATCAACCTCCACTTTAAATATACTCAATGACTTGGCTTCCTCAGTCTTCTGCAGCCAAGAATTCCACAAATTCACCACTCTCTGGCTAAACATATTCCTCCTCACCTCTGTTCAAAATGGACATCCCTCCAGTTTGAGGTTGTGTCCTGTGGTCCAAGACTCACCCACTCCTCCACCTCCATTCTATCCAGGCCTATCAACATTTAATTGGTTTCAATGAGATCCCTCTCATTCTTCTAAACTCCAGGTCCAAAACCTTCAATACTCCTCACACAGTACAATAACCCTTTTATTCCAGTGAATAAAAGGGTTATTCTCGTGAACTCCCTCTGGACTCTCTCCAATGCTAGTATATCTTTTAGAAACATAGAAACATAGAAAGCCCATAGCATAATACAGGCCCTTCATCCCACAAAGCTATGCTGAACGTGTCCTTACCTTAGAAATTACCTTGGGTTACCCATTGCCTTCTACTTTTCTAAGCTCCATGTACCTTTTCAGGAGACTCTTAAAAGACCCTGTCGTATTCGCCTCCACCACCATCGCCGGCAGCCCATTCCACGCACTCACCACTCTCTGCGTAAAAAACTTACCCCTGACACCTCCCTTGTACCTACTTCCAAGCACATTAAACCTGTGCCCTCTTGTGCGAGCCATTTCAGCCCTGGAAAAATGTCTCTGACTATCCACACAACCAATGCCTCTCATCATCTTATACACCTCTATCAGGTCACCTCTCATCCTCTGTCGCTCCAAGGAAAAAAGACCGAGTTCACTCAACCTATTCTCATAAGGCATGCTCTCCAGTCCAGGCAAAATTCTTGTAAATCTCCTCTGCACCCTTTCTATGGCTTCCATATCCTTCCTGTAGTGAAGTGACCAGAACTGAGCACAGTACTCCAAGGAAGGTCTGACCGGTGTCCTATATAGCTGCAACATTACCTCTTGACTCCTAAACTCAATCCCATGATTGATGAAGGCCAATGCACTGTATGCCTTCTTAACCACACAGTCAACCTGCACAGCTGCTTTGAGTGTCCTTTGGTCTCAGACCCCAAGATCCCTCTGATCCTCCACAGTGCCTAGAGTCTTACAATTAATACTATATTCTGGCATCATCTTCGACCTACCAAAATGAACCTTTTGACACTTATCTGGATAGAACTACATCTGCCACTTCTCAGCCCAGTTTTGCATCCTAT
The DNA here is from genome assembly GCF_030028105.1 of Mobula birostris. Taxonomy (NCBI): domain Eukaryota; kingdom Metazoa; phylum Chordata; class Chondrichthyes; order Myliobatiformes; family Myliobatidae; genus Mobula; species Mobula birostris. The sequence goes on along the minus strand of NC_092374.1, from coordinate 137,962,517 downwards.
CAATGTCCCGCTGTAACCTCTGACAGCCCTCCACTCTATCCACAACACCCCCAACCTTTGTGTCATCAGCAAATTTACTAACTCATCCCTCCACTTCCTCATCCAGATCATCTATAAAAATCAGGAAGAGAAGGGGTCCCAGAACAAATCCCTGAGTCACACCACTGGTCACCAACCTCCATGCAGAATATGACCCGTTTACAACCTTCTACTAGCCTTCTGTGGGCAAGCCAGTTCTGGATCCACAAAACAATGTCCCCTTGGATCTCATGCCTTGTTACTTTCTCAATCAGCCTTGCATGGGGTACCTTGTCAAATGACTTACTGAAATCCATATACACTACATCTACTGTTCTACCTTCATCAATATGTTTAGTCACATCCTCAAAAAATTCAGTCAGGCTCATAAGGCACGACCTGCCTTTGACAAAGCCATGCTGACTACTTCTAATCATATTATGCCTCTCCAAATGTTCATAGATCCAGCCTTTCAGGATCTTCACCATCAACTTACCAACCACTGAAGTAAGATTCACTAGTCTATAATTTCCTGGGCTATCTCTACTCCCTTTCTTGAATAGGGGAACAACATCCGCAATGCCCCAATCCTCAAGAACCTCTCCCATCCCCATTGATGATGCAATTGTAACACTCACTTCGTCTAGCGGCTTAATATAAGGGTGATAACCCCCTGCCCAGCCAAACTTAAGAAATCTCGTTTGGGTGGATGCCGCGCGAGGTGTTCCCTGTTACAAATCAGTACCCTGAAATAACAAACAGTACACAATATGCGATTAAACGATTAAGCTTTATAACTCTTACTTTGACTATATGGTTAGTAGAGAAACGAAATATTAAAAAAAGGGCCCAAATCTTATTACACAGTCTGTGCACAAAGTTGGAGCTCACTCATAGGCCGATCATCGCTGCCCTTCGGACCCTCGCTCCGAGTCTACCCCGTACGGCAGTCCACCAAATCTTTTTTTTTTTTCTTCTCTCTCTCTCTCTCTCTCTCTCTCTCTCTCTCTCTCACACACACACACACACACACACACACACACACACACACATCCACAATATCAACTGCTTCCAGATTGACAAGACAAGGCAACAAAATCCTTATTGGCTAACATTCATCTACAGTCCTGTTATCTCCAGCCATATCCCAAACATTGCTGCTACAGAGAAACTGTTACTTCAGCAGTGAACATTACAAACAAGAACTATTACATTAGCAGTGAAACCTTACAGCGCGTTACACAAAGATCATCGCCAGAGGCTCAGCAATCTCCTCCCTCACCTCTCACAGTAGCCTGGGGTACATCTCATCTGGTCCCGGTGACTTATCCAACTTGATGCTTTCCAAAAGCTCCAGCACATCCTCTTCCTTAATATCTACATGCTCAAGATTTTCAGTCTGCTCTAAGTCATCCCTACAATCAAGATCCTTTTCCATAGTGAACACTGATGCAAAGTATTCATTAAGTACCTCTGCCATCTCCTCTGGTTCCACACACACTTTTAAACTGTCACATTTGATTGGTCCTATTCTCTCACATCTTATCCTCTTACTCTTTACATATTTGTAGAATGCCTTGGGGTTTTGCTTAATCCTGTCCACCAAGGCCTTCTCATGGCCCCTTAAGAATTTCATTCTTAAGCTCCTTCCTGCTAGCCTTATAATCTTCTAGATCTCTGTCATTACCTAGTTTTCTGAACCTTTCATAAGCTCTTCTTCTTGACTAGATTTACAACAGCCTTTGTACCCCAGAGTTCCTGTACCCTACCATCCTTTCCCTGTCTCATTGGAATGTACCTGTGCAGATCTCCTCGCAAATATCCCCTGAACATTTGCCACATTCCTCCCATACATTTCCCTGAGAACATCTGTTTCCAATTTATGCTTCCAAGTTCCTGCCTGATAGCCTCATAGTTCTCCTTACTCCAATTAAACACTTTCCTAACTTGTCTGTTCCTATCCCTCTCCAAAGCTTTGGTAAATGAAATAGTATTGTGATGTTAGATAAGGTGCGAAAACTGCTCACGATAATCAAGTGTGGACTGACCAGTGCTTTATAAAGCCTCAGCATCACATCCTTGCTCTTATATTCTAGTCCTCCCGAAATGAATGCTAACATTGCATTTGCCTTCCCCACTGATCTCCCTCCAGGCATTTATCATTGCAAGCAGAACAAGTGCTACACCTGCCCTTACACCTCCTCCATCACTACCATTCAGGGCCCCAAGCAGTCCTTCCTGGTGAGGCGACACTTCACCTGTGAGTCTGTTGGGGTCATCTACTGTGCTCAGTACTCCCGGTGTACCCTTTGTATATCGGTGAGATATGACATAGATTGGGAGACCGCTTCACCAAGCATCTACGCTCCGTCCACCAGAACAAGTGGGATCTCCCAGTGGCACCTATTTTAATTCTGCTTCTCACTTCCATTCCAATAAGTCCATCCATGACCTCCTCCACTGTCGGGATAAGGCCACACTTAGGTTGGAGGAACAACACTTTATATTCCGTTTGGGTAGCTTCCAACCTGATGGCATGAACATCGGTTTCTCAAACTTCCAGTAATACCTCATCCCCCTTTCACCATTTCCCATCCATTTGTCGCTCACTCATTTTATCTCCTTGCCCGCCCATCACCTCCCTCTGGTGCTCCTTCTTCCCTCCTCCGCCCCTCACCTTCCTTTTCTTCCATGGCTTTCTGTCTCTTTCACCAATCAACTTCCCAGCTCTTTGATTCATCCCTCCCCCTCCAAGTTTTACCTGTCGGTTGGCATTTCTCTTTCCCCTCCCCCCCTCCCACCTTTCAAATCTACTCCTCATTTTTTTTTTCTCCAGTCCTGCTGAGGGGTTTTGGCCTGAAACATTGGCTATGCTTTTTTCCGTAGATGCTGCCTGGTCTGCTGAGTTCCTCCAGCATGTTGTGTGTGTTGCTCGGATTTCCAGCATCTGCAGATTTTCTCTTGTTTGTGATTGCATTTACCTTACTTACCACTGACTCAACTGCAAGATTACTTTTATGGAATCCTGCACAAGGATTCCCAAGTCGCTTTGCACCTCATAGTTTTGAATTTTCTCTATTTAGAAAATAATCTTTCTAACAAAGTGCATGACTGTACACTTTCCTACACTATACTCCATCTATCAGTTCTTTGCCCATTCTCCCAACTTATCCAGGCCCTTCAGCAGACTTCCTGCTTTCTCAACACTACCAGCCTGCTACTTATCTTTGTGTTATCTGTAAAAGTGGCCACAAAGCCATCATTTCCATCATCCAGATCTTTGACATATAACAAGAAAAGAAGCGCTCCCAATACCAACCCCTGCAGAACACCACTAGTCACTGGCAGCCAATCAGAAAAGGCCTTCTTTGTTCTCAACCTGCCAGTCAAGACATCTTCGATCCACAGGAATATCGTTCTTGTAATACCACGAGCTCTTATTTTGTTGAGCAGCCTACTATGCGGCACCTTGTCAAAGGACTTCTGAAAATCCAAGTCAACAATATCCATTGACTCTCATTTGTCCATCCTGCCTGTTTTTTCTCAAAGATTTCCAACATATTTGCCAGGCAAGATTTCCCCTTACGGAAGCCATGCCTACTTTATCATGTGCCTCCAAGTAGCCCAGAACCTTGTAGGACTCCAACACCTTCTCAACCACTGAAGCCAGACTAATTGGCCTATAATTTCCTTTCTTCTGTGTTCCCCCGCCCCTTAAAGTATGGAATGACATTAGCAACTTACAGTCCTCCGGAACCATTCCAGAATCTACTGATTCTTAAAAGATCATCCCTAATACTTCCACATTCTGTTCAGCTACCTCATTCAGAATCTGGAGTGTAGTCCATCTAATCCAGGTGACTTATCCACCTTCAGAACTTTCAGCTTCCCAAGCACATTCTCCTTAGTAATAACAACTACACTTACTTCAGTAACTGCGCCCCCCCCCCCGCCAACACGCTCAAATTTCTGGCATACTTTAGTGTCTTCCACAATGAAGACAGACTCAAAATGCTTATTAAGTTCATTTGCCATTTCCTTGTCCTATTGCTGTCTCTCCAGCATCAGTTTCCAGTGGTCCAGTATCTATTTTCACTTCTCTTTATATATCTGAAAAAACATTTGGTATCCTTTTTGATATTATTGGCTAACCTACCTTCATATTATATCTTTACTCTCCTTAGGTTTTTTTTTAGTTGCCTTCTGTTGGCTTGGCTTATGAAACTTCCCAATCCTCTAACTTACTAATTTTTGCTATATTATATACACTTTATTTTGCTTTTATAGTTTTATAAGTATTTATAATGTCAACATTTCCACTGAAAATGTCTTCATTTTGTAAATACAGTTTCCTACATTCCTTTGAGGTGGAAAAACAGCCTATCCAATACTTCTTTGTCACCACATTCCAGGCAACATGCTGGTGGATTCCTTCTGCACTATCTCTATTGTGACTACATCTTCCTTTTAACATGGAGTTCAGACTGTGCCCAGCAATCCAAGTTATGTCTAATGAATATTTTGTACCTGATGCTCCATCACTTACATTGAATTCCTCAGCCTATACTAAGCAAGCACATCAAATATCTTTTTCTCTACCCTATCTAGTTGCATTCCCATTATCAATGATCTACAGAGTTGCACCAGAGATACTTGCTTGGATCAATGCTCTGATCCTTGTGATTTACTTTCTATGTCCTATCAGAAATTACTTTGCCAAAGTGCATTACCTCACTGTTGTCTGGATTAAATTCTATTTGCTACCATGCACCCAATTTTCCAACTCTACACAAGCTTCTTCACTATCTGTGGTTTCTCCAGAATTCATGTCATCCACAAGTTTATTGATTAGACCAGCTACATTCTCATCCAAATCATTTAGATGTTATATTATAAACAACAAATGGTCCAGCGCCACTCCTTGCAATACACCATTCAGCAAAGTACACATCCCTCAATACCCTCTGCCTTCCATCTCCAGATCAATTTTGGATTAAGATCCCTTGTGTCTGAATCTTCTAGACCAGCCTACTATGCAGAACCTCGTCAACAGCCTGATTTTCCTGATTATTTTAAAGAAAGTCTTGAAGGGAACTTGTTCTCAGTAGAGGGTTAGATTATATTGAAGTATAGAAGGTGATTAAAACTTGTCAAAGCAGGGGTTCCCAACCTTTTTTATGCCATGGGCCAATATCAGTAAGCAAGGGGTCCGCAGACGCTAGGTTGTGAATCCCTGAACTAAAGGATTATTGAAAATACAGATCCCTCCAGTGTACAGAAGTCCAACCTATTCACAGGCGATATATCTGAACAAGCATTTGGGGAGACCAGTCGCAGGATTTGCCATCTGCTGGTGGACTGTAGGCATCTTCTGTTATGTGGCCACATTTCTGATATGTGAGTGGGTTACAAACAGTTCACTAGATGTTGCTGGGGTGCTACAAGGATGATACTGGGTATTGAGTTATAGGGAGAGATCGAATAGGTTAGGGCTCTTTTCTTTGGAGCATAAAAGAATGAGGGGTACACAAACTTATGAAGGGAATATATAGGGTTAATGCAACCAGGCTTTTTTCACTGAGGCTAGGTGAAACTAGAAATAGAGGCCCTTGATTCAGGCTGAAAGGTAAAATATTTAAGGGGAAACTGAGGGGGATTTTCTTCAGTCACAAGGTGGTGTGAGTGTGGAACAAGCTACCAGAGGAAGTAGTGGATGCAGGTCCAATGTCCATATTTAAGAGAAGTTTGGATAAGTACGTGGACAGGAGGGGTATGGAAGGCTATTGTCCAGGTGTGGGTCAATAGTAGTAGTCGTAGTAGTAGTAGTCACACTTTATTGATCCCGGGGGAAATTGGTTTTCGTTACAGTTGCACCAAAAATAATAAATAGTAATGGAAATAGTAATAGTATATTACTATTAGTAAATAGTAAATAGTAATAGTCATAGAAATAATAAATAGTAATAGAATAGTAATAGAAAATAGTAATAAATAGTTAAATAGTAATATGTAAATTATGCCAGGAAATAAGTCCAGGACCAGCCTATCGGCTCAGGGTGTCTGACCCTCCAAGGGAGGAGTTGTAAAGTTTGATGGCCACAGGCAGGAATGACTTCCTATGACGCTCTGTGTTGCATCTCGGTGGAATGAGTCTCTGACTGAATGTACTCCTGTGCCCACCCAGTACATTATGTAGTGGATGGGAGACATTGACCAAGATGGCATGCAACTTAGACAGCATCCCCTTTTCAGACACCACCATCAGACAGTCCAGTTCCATCCCCACATCACTGGCCTTACGAATGAGTTTGTTGATTCTGTTGGTGTCTGCTACCCTCAGCCTGCTGCCCCAGCACACAACAGCAAACATGATAGCACTGGCCACCACAGACTCGTAGAACATCCTCAGCATCGTCCAGCAGATGTTAAAGGACCTCAGTCTCCTCAGGAAGTAGAAACGGCTCTGACCCTTCTTGTAGACAGCCTCAGTGTTCTTAGACCAGTCCAGTTTATTGTCAATTCATATCCCCAGGTATTTGTAATCCTCCACCCTGTCCACACTGACCCCCTGGATGGAAACAGGGGTCACCGGTACCTTAGCTCTCCTCAGGTCTACCACCAGCTCCTTAGTCTTTTTCACATTAAGCTGCAGGTAATTCTGCTCACACCATGTGACAAAGTTTCCTACCGTAGCCCTGTACTCAGCCTCATCTCCCTTGCTGATGAATCCAACTATGGCAGAGTCAGCAGAAAGCTTCTGAAGATGACAAGACTCTGTGCAGTAGTTGAAGTCTGAGGTGTAAATGGTGAAGAGAAAGGGAGACAAGACAGTCCCCTGTGGAGCCCCAGTGCTGCTGATCACTCTGTTGGACACACAGTGTTGCAAGCACACATACTGTGGTCTGCCAGTCAGGTAATCAAGAATCCATGACACCAGGGAAGCATCCACCTGCATCGCTGTCAGCTTCTCCCCCAGCAGAGCAGGGTGGATGGTGTTGAACGCACTGGATAAGTCAAAAAACATGACCATCACAGTGCTCGCTGGCTTGTCCAGGTGGGCTTAGACACGGTTCAGCAGGTAGACGATGGCATCCTCAACTCCTAGTCGGGGCTGGTAGTCGAACTGGAGGGGATCTAAGTGTGGCCTGACCATAGGCCAGAGCAGCTCCAGAACAGGTCTCTCCAAGGTCATCATGATGTGGGAGGTCAATGCCACCGGTCTGTAGTCATTGAGGCCGCTGGGGCGTGGCGTCTTCGGCACAGGGATGAGGCAGGACATCTTCCACAGTACATGAACCCTCTGGAGCCTCAGGTACCTGGCATGCATTAGATGGGCCAAAAGGCCTGTTTCTGTGCTATAGTGCTCTGTGACACTATAACTAAGTGCAGAGCCTTCCTGTAAACTGGGGAGCACTAGTATTCATCAAGCCAGGTAGTATCTGTGGAAAGGAATGAAGAGACAATGTTTCAGGCAAAGGCCCTTATTAGGACTGGACAGGAAGGGGGAGGGTACTAGAATGAGAAAGTGGGAGGAGGGGAAGAAGTACAAGCTGGAAGGTGATGGCTCCCCCCCACCCCACCTTCTTATTCTGGCTTCTTCTCCCCTTCCCTTTTAGTCCTGATGAAAGGTCCTGGCCCGAAACATCGACTATTTATTCATTTCTATATATACTGCCTGACCTGCTGGATTCCTCCAGCTCTTTGTGTGAGTTACTCTGGGTTTCCGGCATCTGCATAATCTCTTGTGTTTAAGACTTGTATTCCCCATTTTTGGTTAAGCTGGTCATATTTTTTAATGCATTACTCCAACGCATAGAGACACAAGAGACTGCAAATGGAGAATGACATCTTACCAGCATCCCCAATATCTCTTGTGTCTGTATATGACACAAAGTGCTGGAGTAACTTAGCAAGTCAAGTGGCGTCTGTTTGGGGGTGGGGGTGGGGGTGCAGAGCAGGTGTCGACAGTTGGGTGCGTCCTGATGCGCAGTACCCACCTGAAGTATCAGGAGTTCATTTTCCCCCACAGATGCTGCTTCATCTGTTGAGATGCTCCAGCAGCTTGTTTCTTATTGATATTAATAGATTTTTATTTCTTAGAGGTTGGCTCTGTCACGTTATGAACTCTGGAGAATGTTAGGTTCTAACTCATTTGTCTTTTTATTGAAAACTCAGTAGATTTTATTCCTGTTTTAATTGTACAAAAAGCACAGATCAGATCTTTAAAGGTATTCTAAAAATGTCAAAACTCCACTGAAAATTCAAGTCATTTTTCAAATACATGTAAGCACTTATATATCTGTTCATTTTTCATGACTTTACATGGTTTTAGAGATATAAAGTGAGCTGTTGAGTGCCAAAGGAATTATTTTGTGTTTTAAATTGTGTAGTTCCAAAGCACAAATTAAGACAGATTACAGTGATATAATAAATGCAATATATAATTTATTCTATTGAATATGGAGTCTGTATTTTCATAAACATACAGGAGCACATTTTAAAACACTTTGATTTTGTAACAAACGATTATAAAGTCATTCACTTCCAATGTTTACAATGTCTACATAAATCTTCATAAATTCAGTTGTTAGACCCTCTTGCACTGCACTTACACTATAACAAACCATCGTAGAGCTTCTGAAAATTCTGACATTATTCTAGTTCCAGGCACATTGTGGCAACAGTCTAACCACAGGTAAAAGTCTGCTGTTGAAGTAGTGTACTGGAAGTTCTGTTTTAACTGCTAGAACCAGAGTGGTTAACAGGATAACTTTTAAGAGATTTCATTCTCAATGTAGGCTCTCCATAGGTTACACACACCTGACTTATGGACATATGAATGAGCACTTGGGAAACCATTGGAATGGATGGTAATAGGTTTGCCAATTTCTGCAGAGCTGAGGCATCTTTTGCTGGGTGAGAATGGGACATTTCCACACGCCTTACCCCTCTAACCCCTTCTAAACCCTCCAAGTCATAACGATTGGAGGGCTGGTTCGAGCTAAGCAAAGCTAAGTGGATTCACTTGTTCACTCACCAAATCAGTGAGGCTGACTGGCAGCCACTCTTCCTGTGCCAGCTAGTACTCCTGTCACAGATGTTTCTGCGATCCTCCCCCACACAGTGTTTCTGCTCATTCCTAACCTTTGTATTATAAACAATATTCAGGAACAGAACCCTGCCCTCACCTGGGGACCATCTTTCAGAGGGACAAACTGAAGGTATGAGCATAAAGATTTCCAGACACAAGTAAAGCTAATTGGAAATTGAGAAAATATCTTACATATTTCAACCATTATGCTAATTTCTACAGTCCTCACTCCTCCTGAACATGTTTAAACCTAAGGAAAAATTTGTTCCCATTTTCCAAAATCGGTATATACACAGTATATTGTATATACGTAGTCTGTCTGATATTAAAATAATTATTTATATTTCTCTCTCAGCATTTTCTTTATTCTAAGGCCCCAATTTATTTCCTCAGTCCTGCTCCAGCACAAAGGCCCACAGTGGCCCTTCCCTCAAATTTCCCAGCAAGAATATGAAGAAGATCAGCAAAAATGAAAAAAAAGACAATATTCTGACAGAATCAGAATCAGGTTTAATATCACTAACATATGACGTGAAATTTGTGGCAGCAGTCGTCATCGTGGCTATCCCTCGAGGTCAAGGATGATGGTCTTCATTCTAAAGAAGTGGCCCACAGAGTGAAGATGCCTGTGTGTGTATTTGTTTAACGTGTACTTGATGTTGCACTCCAAGAAGCACACGATACTTCACAAATCAACCAACTGATTCCAACGGCATGGAAACCACGACGATTGGAGCTGATAGATTTGTTGCAGCCTTCATCCGCCTTCACAGCCATTGAGTTCAAAGTAACTTCGTCTGCCTGTTCCACCGTTGAGGTCTTGGTTGGATTGTTCTTTGTCAGGGACCTCACCCTCAACCTTACCGCCATGGGTGACCCTACCAGGAGCATAGCTCCAGACGGCATCGCTCTCGGGATCTCAGCACCACACAAGCTTCTCCACCACGACAAGGTGACAACCCACGGAGAAGGGCAGCAGTGCATTGCAATACATAATAAAAACTATAAGTTACGATAAGTATAAATAAAAAATTAATTAATTTGTACAAAAAGAGATCAAAAGGAAAAACAAAATAATGAGATAATGTACAAGGCTGCATTGCCCATTCAGAGATCCGATGGCAGAGGGGGAGAAGCTGTTCCTGAAACCTTGAGTATGTGACTTCATGCTCCTATACCTTCTCCTTGACGGCAGTGGTGAGAAGAGGGCATGTCCTGGGTGGTGAGGGTGTCTATTAATTGATGCTGCCATCTGAGGCATTGATTCCCTTTTGAAAATGTCCTCAGTGGTTGGGAAGCTAGTGCCTTGATGGAGGCTTGCCTATGCTGATTGTCAGCGAGGAGGAGATGTTATTTTTGATCCGCACAGACTGTGGTCTCCCAGTGAGGAAGTCAAGTACCAGTTGCAGAGGGAGGTACAGAGTTCAAGGTTTTGGAGCTTGTTGATTAGTATTGACAGGACGATATTGTTGAACGCTGCGCTGTAATAAAGAGAAGCCTAACATAGGCACTGCTGTTGTTCGGGTAGTCCAAGGCCAAGTGGAGAGCCAGTGAAACTGCATCCACTGTAGACCTACTGTGGCAATAGTCAAATTGCAGCAAGTCCAGGTCCTTTCTTAGGCAGGAGTTAATTCTAGCCATGACCAATCTCTCAAAGCATTTCATCACAGTAGATGTAAGTGCAACTGGATGATAGTCATTGATGAAAGCTCACCCTGCTCTTCTGGGGCCCAGGAATATCTGATGCACTTTTGAAGCAGGTGGTTACCTGCCACTGCAGCAGCAAAACATTAAAGATGTAATTGCACACTCCAGCCAGTTGGTTGGCACTGGTTGTCAGTATTCTACCAAGTCGAAAATCAGGGCCTGACCCTTTCAGGATGCCTTTGGTGACATGCTACCTGGCTGACAGTTTAACTCTTGACATCCTTTGTCAGTCAATAAATAAAACTTCATTAAATGGAGGACTCAGTCTGGATTAACATAAAATTCAACACACCATGAACATGAAAGGGATACCTGCATTATCAGCTGCCTTGCAGCCGATCCAAGCTGGGAGACAAGGACTGAAAACTAACAGCTTTTAAAATTCTTGGTTAACCAGAAGTCACAATCATTCTAATTTAGTGTTTCAACTCTTTAAATCATAGGATGTTTAACATCTTTAAAACATCTTCAAAAGTCTTTAATGTTTGTTTTAAAAAATATAAATTACCGGCATCAGACATGGCAGGTCATGGCAACGTGACTTGTGAACCTATCCCCCTGGTATCTCCAGCACAACACTAATACTACCTAACCTGACGATGCGGTCTTTGTGGCCACTGGATCAGTGCACCCAGGCCTCTACAGAGGTCATTGGGCCTTCTTCATCCTGGCCTCTCACCTGACTGAATTCCCCAATCTTTGATCCAGTCCAAAGCATTTCTTCCACTGGGTTCAGCATCTTATTGTGATATTTCTACGGTACCTGAAATTGAGCTGGTTAATCTGGCTAAGAATCAACAAAGAGTTTTTGAAATCATATATTTTGTTTAAAATCAGCAGGGCCACTACAGTCTTGCCAAGCCATCTGACATGCTTCCTGCCCACCTGTTATTATCAAGGCTAGTACATCCTGAAACCCATACTCAATGGAACTTACACAAAGAATGGCACTGAGCTGTGACGTTTTTCAAGGTTGTGGCTCAGACTTAGCTTTTTGTAGATTTGTAGGGGTAACTTTGGTTACAGCACAAGAGGTTAGGGTTTAGGGACAGAGATGAGTTAGTTAGAGGTCAGGGGCAGTAAGTGAAGAGGTAGGTGCAGGAGCTGAAGGTCAGAGTCCAGGCTGGAGAGCTTCAAATTCAGCGGTAGCAATCCCTGAGGACAGAGTTTAGGTCAAAATGCACAGAGGACATAGACCGGAGATTCCCATGGTCAAGGGCATCAAGGACAAGGGATGGTGAACCCCAAGGTCGATGAGTCCCAGGGTGGAGAACTATGCAGGCAGGTTCAGGGGCCTAGGGTCAGTCAGCAAGTGCAGAGGAATGAAGTCAGTCAGCAGATCAGGAGATCCATCAGTCAGCAGGTTCCAGATATCGAATTCCAACAATCCCTGAGGATGTAAATTGAATCGGTAGGCATTGAAGATGAAGGTCTTCGATCCCAAGGTCAAGAACTGCGGTTAGCAAGATCCGAGGACAAGGGCTGATAATCCTGATGAGAGTTGGAAGGGGGAATAGGAAAGGGTTTGTTTTGTTGTTCTTCTGTCTTGTTGTTATGTTTATTTCGAGATAGAGCACAGAGCTGGCCCTCCCAGCGGCGCCAACCAGCAACACATTGATTTAACCCTAGCCAAACCACGGGACAGTTTATAATAACTAACCAGTACGTCTGTGGATTGTGGGAAGAAACCAGAGCACCCAGAGGAAACATATGCGCACATAGGAAGAACACACAAACGTGTATTTGTTGTGTGTTGCTCTGCTGAACATTGTGTGCATGCTATGTTGGCGCCAAAATGATTAGGTTTTGCTGGTTGTCGACATAAGTGACACGTTTTACTGTATGTTTTGATGTATATGGGTAATAAGTCTGATCTAGTTACATTACTCTGAACTTCTCTCCAAAATACTCTGTCTGTTTACCACTCATGTCTCAGTCTGGATTTTGTTTGACAGTACTACATTATGAGTGCCAATGTAGGTCATTTGTACACATAGTGTACAATGCAGCGTGTAGGACAGGTGTGAGTGCAGGTTATTTCCATACCAAATGTACAGTGCAGCTTGCAGTTTTACAGCGCAAGTTTATGTGGGATTTGCACGTTCTCCCTGTGACTGGATGGATTTCCCCCAGGTGCTGTTGGATCCCCCCAACCCCCACTCAAAAATGTGCTGGCTGGTGAGTTAATTGTTTGCTGTAAATTGCCCTTTGTGTGTAGGTGAGTGGTAGAATCTGGGAGAGCTGATATGTGGAGAATAAAAACATGCGATTAGTGCTTGCTACAGACTCGCGGGGCTGAAGGACCCATTTCTGTGCTGTGCTTCTCTGTGAGAAAGTGCCTGTCTTTCAATCACAGCAGTGGAATAATTGTCTGTCCATATTTCTTCATGATATTGACCATGATTCTGATCTGGCTAAGAGAGTATCCATTAATTTCGCATGCAATCTGCACTCATAATCCTATCAACTACCCCAACCCCCTACCCCAGCAGGTTCTATCCCTCAACAGCACACTGAAGACAAATTACATTCATCAGTTAACCTACGACCTTGCACTGTATATGTTAAGGATGTAGAATAAAACCAGAGCACGTAGGGGAAACACACGTTGTCATAGTGAGAATGAGCAAATGTGATACAGACAGAACTGGAAGTGAAGATTGTACCTGGATTAATGAAGCTGTAATGCAGCAGATCTGGCTGTACCACAGAGCTGCCCAAAACATCAGACTTAAAAATACTGAGCTGGAATTCCACTTACATTGAAAAAACTCATCTCAATTATGATCAGTCTATACCAGGGATTGAAGATTTTCTTTCTCCCTTTTCCATCTATCATTTTATTTATCATAATGAAGGGTCCAACACTCAGGATTGTACTGACAACTCAGCTCCAACAATATAATGGGATAATTTCAGAAAATTGTGTTTCTTGTGCGAGTATTATAAACAAATCAAATTTCCCATTATTTTCTATTGTAATTGATACAAAATATATGCCTAGGTTCCTGCTATGTGAACTAAACAAAAGTAGTTTACATCAGAAGCAGGATTTTATCACCCTGAATATGACGACTGAGAAATTAGATAACTTAGCATTATGGTATTCAGGGCTATTCATTTGGAAACCAAGATTTCTAAGAGTTTCACATAATAATGGTGGTTTCTGGTCACTTTGCACCAAAAATCTGTATGGCTACTTCCCTGTGCAAGTCATGTTTGCACTGAAGACTATTTCTGTGTTGGATGTGCATGGATCATCTTTCCCCAAACAATAGTGTTGTGGAGCATTGCAAGTAGCTCCTTAAAATAATTCAGCACTGTAGCACTTCAATGGTGATCCATCAAATCTGTGGTTGTGAGCATCATTCACCCAGCAAACACACATCAATTCATGTTAATTAGTTCCTTTTATTAAACAAGCTTAAGAAATTCAATCAAATGCGATACTTAAGAGCCTTGGAAGCACCTGACTTGATTTATGCATCACTTACTTGGCCAATTTCTATATTGAACAACAGTATGCATCTATTTTGATCCAGCAAAGAGCACATTTAAATTATATTTTACCTGCCCTTTGAAACTTGCCACTTAAACACTAATAGCACCTCTGACTCTGACCTAGAGGTAATGAACTGTGCCTTAAGTTAAGGAAATCAAAAGAGTACACCATTTTTCTTTTTTAAAAAAATCAGTTACCACCATAACCAAACTCACAAAGGAGTATATTAAGTGTGATTGTCCAACTTTACCCAAGTCAATGTTTGCTTGTGGTATAACATTGCTTTTGTACTCTATATCTCAGTTAAAATTCCTGGAATGTCATAATACGTGAAATGGCATTTCTCCACAGGATCTGTACAGTCACAAAATGTAGTTTATTTATTTTATGTTTTGTTCAGTTGAGCAAGTAAAAAGAAGTTGACAAATAAAATTGGCTCATTACTAGTTTAGTCAAATCATTACTAATTTATCGCATACACACTACAGGCTTATCAGACACAGGCCAGAGAGCACAGAATTTTTCAGGAACCTGCGAGGAGAAGTTTGCTTGCACTTCTTGGTCTTTAATCTTTTTGCGTAAATCTTCAAACTAATAATATACACAACTCCTTAAGGGTGCCAAATGCCCACTCAATGCAAAGAGTTCAAAGTTCAAAGTAAATATATGTCATCATCAGACATCCCACCTCTCCCGGAACTTCTGGGAGTCTCCCGCATATTAATAGTGGCTCCCTGATGCCCGCAAATTATATACAATATCACAGAAATCAATTTTTTTGAGAGCGAGCGAGAAAAAAGCAAGAGAGAGCGTGTGAGCGACCATGAGAGAGTGAGTGAGAGAGAGAGAGAGAGAGCACACGCGCCATGGCAGAGTATTCCAAAAAAAATATAAAACGTACGTCACCCCAGACTGCACTAAAGTGTACCCCTGCCTAATAGGGGTCAAAATAATGACAGTGTTGCTTGCTGCACTGTTTGCAACAGTGACTTTTCTATTGCCCATGGTGGGTTAAGACTGTAAAAGACGTGTTGAGGTAAGTTTATCAGGGGTCATTCATTCATCAGCATAGCTAACGTTATTTAAACTAGCTGGCTGGCTGCTCAGGAGCTACTCTATTGCAGACATTCCACCTCTCCCGGAAGTCTCCTGCAAATTGATGATGCTACTTCCCTGAAATGAGTTTTTGCAGGGTGGGATGTCTGCATCATATACAACCCCGTGGTTCATTCTCATGCAGACATGCACAATAAATCTGTAATAGATTAATAACCATAATAGAATCAATGAAAGACCACACCAACTTGGGGGTTTTGACTAGTGTGCAAAAGACAACATACTGTGCAAATACAAAAAGAAAGAAATAAAAGAAATGATATTAATAAATAAGTTAGCAATAAGTATTGAAAACATGACATGAAGAATTCTTGAAAGTGTCCATAGGTTGTGGGAACATTTCATTGAGGCAAGGGAAATTGAGTGAAGTTATTCCCTTTGGTTCAGGAGCCTGATGGCTGAGGTGTAATAACTGCTCCTGAACCTGGTGGTGATAGACCTGAGACTCTTGTACCTTCTTTCTGATGGCAGCGCAAGAAGAGAGCATATCCTGAGTTCTGGGTGTTCCTGAAGATGGATGCTGCTTTCCTGTGACAACGGTTTGTGTCGATGTGCTCAGTGACGGGGAGGGCCTTACTCATGATGAACTGGACCATATCCATTGCTTTTTGGAGGATTTTCCATTCAAGGGCATTGATGTTTCCATCATCATCATCAGGTGCAGTGCCCAGTTTGAGCTTTGACTGCCATGGCCCACACACTCCTGTTTCAGGTCAAGTGGATCAATTCATTGGTTTTCATTTCCAGTTCTCTGGCTGCTGTCTCCATCATCATTTGTCTTTGCCTTCCTTTTGCTTTCTTCCCTTCAATCCTTCCCATAGTTACCGTGCATTCTAACTCCTCTTTCCTGATCACATGTCCAATGAAGTTACATTGCCTTTTCATGATCTCATACATTATTTCTCTTTTTGTGTTTGCTCTGTTCATGACATCCTCGTTAGATATTCTTTTCGTCCATGATATTCTTTGCATCCTCCTCAAAATCTACATCTCTGCTGCTTCAGTTTGTTTCCTCATGTTACTAGATATTGGCCAACATTCTGATCCATATAACGTAGCTGGATAAACGTAACATTTCAGTACTCTGAGGTGGGTTGTCATGCCTAGTTCAGTGTTCCCATACCATTCTTTTATGCAGCCACCACACGTAGATATGTGACAAAGTTTTAGATGTTATGCCACATACACTCCACCACACATCTGTAACTGTTTGCCAAAGGTTTAGATGTTGTGCCAAATCTTCACAAGCTCCTAGGAAAGTTGAGGCACTGACCTGCTTTCTTCATAATTGCACTTACAGGTCCTCTCAAATGATAAACACCAACAAATCAGATTCTCTGATTTAAAGAAGCAGGTTCATTGGAGTTACAGTGGGGCAATGAAGTATTTCCCTCTCTCTGCTTTATCATGCGGAATTTACACTGAAAATTGATGTAGGACTGGCTACGACCTTGGTGAATTTTGGGACATAGCAGAAAATCATAAGGAGACGAAGTGCTGACAGAAGTGACTCTGCCTTTTGTTTTGATTTAATGGAATCGCTGCTTCCATCTGGCAAAGGTGAGGAAAATTAGTTCTAGTGCCCAGACTTACTTTGCTTTAAAATTGCTTCACATTTTCAAAACTACATTTGTATTTCTTTAGTTGTGTAGGTGTTTTTATTTAATGATGCTACCACTGGTAACATGAATTTATCACCTTCCAACCTGCCTCTTAACCCCACTCCACACTATTTGATTCGGGCATCTCCCCTGCATGTTCTGGTTTTATTCCACATCCTTAAGATGTACAAGATGGTAGGTTAACTGATGAATGTAATTTATCTCCAGTGTGTTGCTGAGGAATAGAACCTGGTAGAGGGTGTGATGTAGTTGATAGAACTATGAGACTAGATTGTAGGAGAAAATAATGGTGGAATAGGATCATCTTGGAGCCAGCGTGGAATCATAGTGAACAGCATAAAAAATATGGGGAGACATTTGATGTGATTGAAGGACATGGCATTTTCTCACAGAGAGGCACAGCATGGAAATGGCCTTCACCTTATTGAGTCTGCATCAAGCACTACAGTGGTGTCATCTGCAACCATGTAGATGGGGTTGGAGCAGAATGTGCCCCTGCAGCCATTAGCGTACAGGGAATAGAATAAGGGGCTGATGGCCTTTCGAAATCACTAGATTGCAACAGGGTTACTATTGAACTCCACTTCACATTGAAACCTTGACATCTGTATTTCCCAGTTTCTCTACAGAAATCTGGGGGTTACATCAGTTTCAACAATTTAATCTCACTGTGACCCAGCCTATAATTTTCATAGAGTTGGTGAGGAATTGACTGGGTAGCTGTCTTTGTCTTTCATTATCATTGAAGTACAATTTTGAGAAACAGCAAAAACAAAAAGTGAAAATATGATTAGAAAGGGGAAAAAGAGATCACAAAAGAAGGAAAAATGACCAATAAAGATGAAAGCAAAGTACTTGACCACATTGACCCACATAATTAATGAGATAATGGTGTTGGGTGATAGATAGTGAGATACAGGTGACTATAAGCAGTTCATTACTATGCCAGATGTGCTGTTCCACTAACTTCATCACTGAGAAGGCAAAAGATTGTGGCTTTGCCACTGTCTGCTCTCTGTTAGTAGCTAATGCCAATTCCACTGCAAATGTATTTAATTAAAGAGAAAGGGAAAACTTCTAACAGGCTGAATTTTCTAAAGAAGCAAAGGGGCAGTACAATTCTGTAGTTCCTCAATGTGGAGCTCTCAGTCTAAACTTTCAAACATCTGTTCACATCACCAACACAGTCTCAGAGAACTCAAGTTCCAAACTGCTCCAGTTAACTTGTCTTGTAATGTTTGTCCTTGTTTCCTTCGCCGCTCATCTGATAGTAGAAACTATTTGAAGATTTATGTCTGATTACTGCATTGTGCAACTTATAGTTGATGTTTAGGAATGCAAAGTAAAGGAAAGCATTTGATTTTCTTATAATAATAATAATAATAATAATAATAATTTGTATAGCACCTTTCAGATATTAAGATGTAGGCTCAAAGTGCTTCACATAGATTTTAAAGATAAATCCATATAATCACAAAATTAAAACAATAAGACAAACACTATATAGAATAAAGTGAAATCAAATATACCAAATTATGTAAATATAATCAACAGCAATAGGCATTATATAATCCTATAAATAGGCCAAATTAAAAATGCAGTCTTTTAAGAAGTGTTATGGGTTAATTTTATGAATGTACAGCTAACACAAAACCATTTCCACTTCCAATGACTGAGAAAAATGCACTGTGAATTCATGGGAAATCAGAATAATCTTTATTCTTCTTGATTATGAATGCTGGCTGAACTGACAAACTTAGTGTCATATATTCAGCTTCACATTCTAAAAGGTCAGTGGTCATTATTAAATTGAGTACATCACAACAGCTGTTAGCCATAAAGGCAGTTACTATAAACTCTTCTTTGTCACAATCATTCCTCAGGAAATGGTATTGAATATTTAGAAGCTTTACTGATGTATCTGTCCACCATCTGTGCTTGACACTAGTCTGTTTTACATTTTTGTGTTGGATGCGAAAATCAACATATAACTGGCCCTTTCTCTTTGCAAAACTTTCTACTATGGCCCTGCTGCAGCCCTAAAGTGATTCCAGCTGCTCTATACTGTGGCAGAAATTCTCATCAATAAAGAGCAGAATATTTCAAAGCTTTTCAGAATTAAAGTAAAATTAGCACTTGGCATAAACCTAAAGGTGGAAGGTGTGAAGAGGAACATGAAAATGGAGATTGGAGAAGAGAGGGAGGAGAATATAGAAGCCGGTGCGGGACTTTTCAGTCCAGTTCTGATATTTAGTGGATTATAGGCGATCTATAAACTAGCTGTATTTACCTCATACCCCATACCCCTTTAAATGTCCTTTTGAGAAGAAAATCATTATTCACAAAGTTAAAAGGCTTTTTGAAGCCTCAGAAAGGCAGCATCCATTATTAAGAACACGACCACCAGGTCATGCCTTGATCTCATTGCTGCCACCAGGAAGGAGGTACGGGAGACTGAAGGCATACACAGCAATTCAAGAACAGCTTCTTCACCTTTGCAATCCAATTTCTGAATGCACTTTGAACCCATGAACACTACCTCACTACTTTATTTCCATTTTTGAATTAATTATTTAATTTAACTATTTAATATGTATACTTACTGTAAGTCACATTTTTTTATTATGTATTGCATTGTACTGCTGCCACAAAGACAACAAATTTCACAAAATGTGCCAGTGATATTAAACCTGATTCTGATTCTAATTCTAAACTACTGGCTTAACATCAATTCCTTCCTGCTGAAGAGGATTCTGCATTTCCTCCACACTTCAATATTTCCTAATTCTCCTTCTGGTTTTAGAATTCACATTCTGGTTAGCCTCTGCTGCTTCCAGCTGTGCACCAAGTTGACCTGTGATAGAAGAGGAAATACGCTAAGAAGGGCTGCCTAGTATTTTCTTTTACAAAGTAGCCTCACTGGTTTAACATCTGGCTGAACGTTCAGGATTTGCTGTAGTGTTAAGTGTTGTAGTGAATGATTAAACAGGCAAGTTGCCTGAGTGGAATTTACTGGATAATGAGTAATGGGCCCTCAGGAGTGTTGATGAACGGAGATCTTGGGGAGCAAGTCCATTAATTCCTGAAACTGGCAGACCTAATGGGAAGTGCGGTGAAGGCAGCCTGTGGTTTGCTTCCTTTCACCAGGCATGGCATAGAACACAACACATAACAGGCCCTTCAGCCCATCTAGCTCATGCCAAACCTTTAATCTGCTTAGTCCCATAAAACCGCACCTGGATCTTAACCCTCCATACCTTACCTATCCAAATTTCTCTTAATTGTTGAAATGGAACTCGCATCCATCACTTCTGCTGCAGCTTGCTCCACATTCACAACGCTCCTCTGAGTGAAGAAGTTCCCCTTAAAACATTTCACCTTTCAACCTTAACCTATGACCTCTAGTTCTAGTCTCACCCAACCTCAGTGGAAAAAGCCTGCTTGTATTTACTCCATCTGTGCCCTCAATTTTGTATACCTCTATCAAATCTCCCTTTATGATTAACTTATTGTGGTGCACAGTTGTGACAGTTCTATCTCAGTCCTGCACTCTGACCTCGAACACTGGAGAGTTAGTTGTCATCCATTCTGTCTGCTGAGGGGTTTCTCTGCTGTTTTCCTGGTAGCGGGTTATATTTGAACTCCTGGCAAATGTCAAGTTGACACTGGAGTAGTTGAGCACCGTGATCAAGAGTCACAAGATAACACACCCTGATGCCCTCTCAATCATGGTGGTGGATTTCAATCACACAAGCTTGAAGAAGACTGATAAACTACCAAAAGCATGTTACCTGTGGAACCAACACACATGATCGCTGTTACACCACCACCAAGAATGCTTCCTGTGCCATCCCAGGTCCACATACTGAGTTTTCCCCAAACTAGAAGCCTAGGATGAAACAGGAGATTCAAAGTCTGCTGAGGGCCAGAGCTGTGGCATTTAAGACCAGCAACCCAGAATCTTACAAGTAATCCAGGTATGTCTGACGGAAGGTCATCGTGAGAGCACGCAATGTGTGAAATTAGAAACACAATCAAATGCACGACATCTGAAAACCAGAGTTTACATGCCACTACTTCTCATTAGGGAAACTTAATGGCATAAATAATGGTGATGCTTCACTTCCTGATGAGGTCAAAACCTTTTATATGTGCTTTGAAAGGGAGAACAACACTACGGAGTGCAAATACACACAGCATCTGGTGTTCTGTGTCTCAGAAGCTGACTTCAGAACATCCATCAAGCAGGTGAACCCTCAAATGTGTCAGGCTCCAACAGTGTACCTGGCCAGGTACTGAAAACCTGCGCTGACAAACTGCTTGAAGTGTTCAAGGACATCTGCAATCTCTCACTGATGTGGCTTGAGTTTAAAAGAGCATCAATCAAGAGCAGTGCCAAAGAAGATCTGGCAAACAGCCTCAATGGTTATCAACCAGTAGCACTCACATCTAACATTTTTTTTGAGAGATTATTCATGGCAGAATTAACTCCTGCCTGAGCAAAGACATGGACCTGTTGTCATTCACCTACTACCACAACAGATCGACGGATTCTGCCTTTCTACTCTGCTTTGGAGCACCTTTGTTTATCAATTATAGCTCAGCTTTCAACATCATCCCCTCAGTATAAATCACCAAGCTTCTAAACACGGATTTCTGTACCTCACTCAGCAACTCAACTTCCTCACTGGGACGTCACAAGTCAGTACACATCACTGGAAATTCTCTTCACTGGCAATCAATTGAGGCTCACCTTAAGGATATGTGTTTAGCCCACTGCTCTACTCCTTCTACACTCATGACTGTGTAGCTAGGCACAGATTAAATGGGATCTATAAATATGCAGATACGACCACTGTTGTCGGCAAAATCTCAGACGAGGAGGTGTGCAGGAGTGATATAGATCAGGTAGTTGAAGGGTGCACAACAACAACCTCATGCTCAACATCAGCAAGACCAAGGAAATCATTCTGGACTTCATAAAGGAGAATACACACCTCTCCTCCTTGAGTCGTCAGTGATGGAAAGAGTGAGCAGCTTCATGTTCCAGTTTTAAAGATATTGTAAATGGTGGATTTATTCTCTGTATTCTACATACTATTGTACCTTAGGTCTACAGTAGTGCATGTAACATTAGTTATGACCAAAGACCATCTCTCCTTTAAAGAGTGTATTAAATGTCAGGTGTTCTCCAGACTGTAGCAATGCATCAACAAACTCACTAGGCAATCAATGCAGAGCGTTCAAAAGGCTGCATATGTCTTGTTGCCTCAACAGTATATACATTTTTCAGAAAATTTCATTGGAGGATTCAAGCCCAGTCATCAACTTCCATCTACACAAGTTCAGTTGACAGATATTTGGGCTGTACAATGGGACCACCACTAGTAGAATTGAAATAAGAGGAATCTCATTCTGGTGAATCTAAAAAAAGTACAGTTTTAATTTTCAGTGTAGGTTGCAATACATACATGATATTAAAGGCTAACACAAGCAGATTCAGTGGTAACTTTACAGTGATAATGGGAGATCTATCTGAATGGGTTAAAAATGAAGACCCCAGAGAAAGAATAGCAGAGCTGGAATAATTGCATAGCTCCTACAGAGAGCCATAAGTACAATTATACTATGTCACTTAGTAGAACAACACAGTCTAAATATTATTTTTAACATTTTTCATGAAATAAGATATTACAAATTACAAAGTAATTTAAAGTAAATTTTAGTGGAATTGCAGAGCTAAATCATAGGACCAGAAACTCAGCTGATATGTTTCTTTCATAATTGTCAGATGATAAGAAACTTGCGTTAGTATGGACGAGATTTATTTGTAGATTTTATAATCTTCAAAATTATTGCTGATATCTACCACTGTCTCAATTATTTAGAATCGGCATATTTTGTATTATAGAGATATTTTCAAGAATCCTAAGCATTTCATTCATGAAATATTTTAAGTTCACTGGAGTAATCCTTGCACAAATGTGTTCAACCACCAAAAACAATTTGCTCCAGGAAAGGACAGGATTTTACAAAAGTGAAATCTAAATTTCGATGATCCATTTGCATGCAATAATGTTGACTGAAGTCTCCCATTGTCAAGTGAACTACCCAGGTTTTGACATCATTCGGTCTTGAATCACTATTTTTTCTAGCATAGTCTTCCCCTTGAAAGCTTTCACTTAGCAGAGTGGCAAGGCCGAGTCTTACCACAAGTGCAGGATGTGACTAAGCACAAGTGTGTGACTGCACATACAGAGACCTTGGTGACTAGTAAGCTCCTGCCCAAGGTTCACTGGTTTTCAAAGTTACCATCTAACACCTTTGTTAATGGTAACATTCATTAAATACCTTTGAACACTTAGGAAGGTTTAATAAATAAAATTGCTATGAAAAGGATTTTTTAAATTACAAAAACACTATACAGCACTAACATAAATGGTGAAATATACTTGAATCAACTAAATTGCCAGTGTAAGTAAGGCCCAGTGTGGCGCTTCCAATGTGTAATGGCACCCTCTATATATATATATATATATATATATATATTGGTGTAAAGCTGTGCATAGACTCTGGGTACATAGCACCAAGTTTTGCAGTATACTGACTTTCCATTTGGCTCAGAAGTTGTGAAGGATGGGTCTGACCAGGCTTCTACAATATGTTAGAGTTAATTAGACAGTGCTGTAGGAAAAGTCACTGGTGTAAAGGTGTAAAGGTTTGTCCAGAAGAAATTTATTACGATGTATATCAGGAGTAAAAAGATCAAGAGGTATTTTAGGGTTGAGGGGTCAAGAGGTAATTTATGTGTGGAGCTAGTGATGCAGATGAGGTTGTAAATGAATACTTATGTCTAAGAAGGAGATGTAAAAGGTAGTGAATTTACAAAGGGGATGTGGATAATATGCAGCAGGTCAATATCAAATATTAGGAGATGTTAGATGTCATGGGATCCACAAGGGTTGATAAGTTCCCAGGGCTAGATGAGATCTATCCCAGCTTGCCATGGGAAAGACAAAAGGAGAAAGCTGAGGATCTGTTGGAGACTTTTGCATCTTTGGTAGCCACAAGTGAGGTGCGGAAGATAGAGGATATCTAATGTTGTTCTTTTATTAAAGGAGGGCAACGTGGGTGACCGAGGTAACTACCAGCCATTGAGCCTGACGTCATTGGTAAGGAAATTACTAGAAAAAAATGTAAGGGAGAAGATTTATATGCATTCAGTAAGGCAAGGGCTGATCAGGGATAGCCAGCAAAGTTTAATGTGGGGGGAAATCCTATCTCATTAATTTGACTGAATTTTTTTGAGGAGGTAACCAAGATTTAGAAATGCAGGGAGGTAGATGTTGTTCATCCTCATGGCATGGTTGATCAAGAGCTTTAAGGAGCATGGGTTCCAAGGCAATCTGGCCAATTGAATCCAAAATTGACTTTGTGATAGGAGGCAGGAGGTGGGTGGTAGAATTTTGCCTTACTGTGGCTGTGATGCTTGTTGTTTGTGATGTATGCTACCACCGCAGATGTGAATGTTGGAGGTGTGGATAATAAGCAACGTTGTATAAGGCTACAACAGTAACAGTATAAACCAGGAAGAAAATTGTCATGTGGAATTTATTCCCAATTTGTGCAAAGTAGTACATTTTGGGAAGTCAGATAGGGGTAGAACATATGCAGTAAATGGTAAGGCACTAATTTGTCTTGTATATGAATTAGGCCATTCAATCCATTGAGTCTGCTCCACCATTCCATAGTTGATTTCTTATCCCTCTCAACCCCACTTTCCTGCCTTCACCCCACAACCTTTGATGCCCTTACTAGTAAAGAACCTATCAAGCTCTGCTTTAAATATACCCAATGACTTGGCCTCCACAGCCACCTGTGGCAAGAATTCCACACATTCACCATTCTCAGGCTAAAGAATGAGACCCCTCCCTGATTGTGCCCAATGTAATTGCCCCTCACTGAGTCCAATATTGCAGCATAATCCTCCATAGGCAGTGCTGATGCTGCAAAATTTGTTCCTGAACTTTTTGCAATACATACCAGGCCCTATATCGAAAATGAAAACAATAGTCAATTTGGAAAGGCAAGCAGTTACTATTTGGTACTATTTATCTACTTTCAACGTTCTTATTTTTAAAAACACGTTTTTTCACACTTCAAAAGTGAGAAATAGAATTATTTTTATTGCGACCTCATCCTGAATGTTTGTGAATGCAGAATGTTTTCACAGGCACTCAATGGCCCCAATAACAGTAACAGCTTTGACAAAGTCGGTCTCCCAGCAGACAACTGTGCCCAGGGCCTTGCTGGAACCAGCACAGTAACCAGAGGGAAGAGTCACTGATTTCAAGGCAATTAAGGACTTGCCCCAATAATGCTTACAATGAAGATCATTGATTCAGTGGAGTGACAGAGGATGCATTAATGACTTTACTGAAATCCACCATTCTGCTGTCAGACATGTGATAATTCACTGCACTAATAAATGAGTAATAATAGTGCATGTGATGAACTATCAGAATATTGAAATGAATAAAAGACTGCAACCTGATATAATCTGTAAGTTACTGAGTTTTCCCTGAGCTTAGAGATCACACAGTTTTTTTTCCTGACAGCTTATGCCTTTCCTTTAATTTCCTCAAATAAAGATAAAGGGTTGCTTGCATTAAAAAAAAATGTCCTTGACCTTCAGTGAGGCCATGTGCCAAATTTCAGCCCAAAGCCTGGGCAAAACTGTGACATTACTACTGCAAGTGAACCCACCCATCTTTTCTCATGAAGAGGCTCGAGTATTTCAGGGTGAGGGTTTATGGGTGAAGGTGGCTGGAAGATGGATAACCATGCAAGGAGGTTGAGTATGTGGCAGTTCTTCTTTTAACTGAAGGGAGATCTGGAATCTCTTCGGTTATTTCTCATGTTCTGATCCCAAATGACGAATGCAAAAGTGAACTGATCTCTAGCAGATCTGGCCTAAAGTCTGCTATCCTATCTAAAGGTATACTATATGCTGTTATTGTTTTTTAATTGGATCTTTAATGGGTGTTCCCTTTTCCATTGTAGTAGCTTCTGCTGTTGTGCCTTCATTGTACAGTTGTGTTGAACTTGATAATGATGCTAACTTTAAAGAGGCCATTTATTCAACATTCATTAAC
This sequence comes from Mobula birostris, assembly GCF_030028105.1. NCBI lineage: Eukaryota > Metazoa > Chordata > Chondrichthyes > Myliobatiformes > Myliobatidae > Mobula > Mobula birostris. The sequence continues at coordinate 137,936,306 of NC_092374.1, read as the reverse complement.
TCAGAATGCAGAAGCAAGGAACACTATTGTAGGACTCATGGAGGTAATGATAAATGTTTACTGCAAGCAATCTATGGTAAGATGGTGTCAAATCAACCTATGGTATGCATCTTCAAAGTTTTTTAAAGTGACTGAGAAAATGAGTATTAATAATTCTTTACCTGCATTAGTTTGGTTATAGAATTTGGAAGTAATTAGGTTTTTATAAACTGCTTAAGGTCATTATTCCACATTCTGCTCTTAGGAATTCATCTCTATCCTGATGTTGTCAGATTCTTGTACTGCACTGTGTAATGAATTGATGTACATGAACAGTATACAAGACAAGACACAAAAGTATACCTCCTCTGTATCTTTGTATATCAGTATCAATCAGAAGTAAGTTTATTGTCCATTACTTTAAAGTGAAACAAAATAAATATTTGGAAGAGGGAATTTGATATTCTGAATCAAATCAACTTTCTATGACGGTGGGATTTACTGACCTAAGGTGCATTGGTGATCTTGTCTTAATGTAGTAGTGCATGATTCCCCAACTTTGAAGCTTTACAATGAGAACTTACAGTGTATTCTATATTGTACAACTATGTGAAGAGCAAGAGGATGAGCCGTGAGAAAATAGGACCAATCAGGAGCAATAGTGGAAACGTGTGCATGGAGCTGGAGGAGGTAGAAGATATACTTAATGAATACTTTTCTTCAGTATTCACCAGTGAAAAGGACCTTGGCAATTGTGGGGATGACTTACAGTGGACTGAAATGCTTGATTGTATAGACATTAAGAAAGGGGATGTGCTAGAGCTTTTGAAAGGTATTAAGTTAGATAAATCGCCAGGACCAGACGAGATATACCCCAAACTACTGTGGGAAATAAGGAAGGAGATTGCTGAGCCTCTGACAATGATCTTTGCATCATCAATAGGTACAAGAAAAGTACCAGAGGATTGGAAGAATCCAAACATTGTTCCTCTGTTCAAGAAAGGGAATAGAGATAACCCTGGAAATTATAGACCAGTGGGTCTTACTTCAGTGGTAGACAAGTTGTTGGAGAAGATCTTGAGAGGCAGGATTTGTGAGCATTTGGAGAGACATAATCTGATTAGGGATAGTCAGCAAGGCTTTGGCAAGGGCAGGTCATACCTTACGAGCCTGTTTGAATTCTTTTAGGATATAACAAAACTCATTGATGAAGGTAGAGCAGAAGATGTAGTGTATATGGATTTCAGCAAGGCATGTTTAGGAATAATCAGCATGGCTTTGTCAAAGGCAGGTCTTGCCTTACGAGCCTGATTGAATTTTTTGAGGAGGTGATTAAACACGTTGATGAAGGTAGAGTAGTAGATGTAGTGTATCTGGATTTCAGTAAGACATTTGATAAGGTTGCCCATACAAGGCTCATTCAGAAAGTATTGAAGTATGGGATCCAAGGAGACCTTGCTTTGTGGATCCAGAATTGGTTTGCCCACAGAAAGCAAAGGGTAGTTGTAGATGGTTTGTATTCTGCATGGAGAACGGTGACCAGTGGTGTTCCGCAGAGATCTGTTCTGGGGCCCCTCCTCTTTGTAATTTTTATAAATGACTTGGATGAGGAAGTGGGTTAGTAAGTTTGCTGAAGACACAAAAGTTGGGGCTGTTGTGGATAGCCTAGATGGTTGTCAGAGGTTACAGCATGACATCGATAGGATGCAGAACTGGGCTGAGAAGTGGCAGATGGAGTTCAACCCAGATAAGTGTGAAGTTGTTCATCTTGGTAGGTCCAATTTGAAGACAGAATATAATCTTAATGGTAAGACTTTTGGCAGTGTGGAGGATCAGCGAGGTCTTGGGATACATGTCCATAGGACACTCAAAACTGCTGTGGGGGTTGACAGTGTTGTTAAGAAGGCGTATTGTGTGTTGGCCTTCATCAACCATGCGATTGAATTCAAGAGCCGTGAGGTAATGTTACAGCTATACAAGACCTTAATTAGACCCCACTTGGAGTACTGTGTTCAGTTCTGGTCACCTCAGTACAGAAAAGATGTGGATACTAGAGAGAGTGCAGAAAAGATTTACGAGGATGTTGCCTGGATTGGCGAGGATGCTTTATTTGAATGTAGAGTGAACTTGGCCTTTTCTTCTTGGAACGACGGAGGATGAGAGATGACTTGATAGAGGTGTATAAGATGATGAGAGGCATTGGTCATGTGGATAGCCAGAGGCCTTTTCCCAGAGCTGAAATGGCTAACATGAGGGGGCATACTATTAAGGTGCTTGGAAGTAGGTACAAGGGGGATATCAGAGGTAAGTTTTTCACACAGAGATTGGTGGGTGCATTGAATGCACTGCCAGCAAAGGTGGTAGATGTGGATACAATAGGGTCTTCTAAGAGGCTCTAAGATAGGTACATGGAGCTTAGGAAAATAGAGGGCTATGTGGTAGGGAAATTCTAGGCTGTTTCTAGAATAGGTTACATGGTCGGCACAACATTGTGGGCCGAAGGGCCTGTAGTGTGCTGTAGATTTCTATGTTTATATTTATATTCAATAAACTGAACTGATTGGCTGTGAGGTAGTTTTGTCCTGCTTTTTCTGGCGAATGGAGCATAGGTGCTCACTGAAGTGGTCTCCCAATCTACATTGGGTCTTGCCAATATATAGGAAGCCACACTAGGAGCACCGAAAACAGAAGCAAAAATTGAAAACTTCTACAGTGCACAAATAGGACAGAAATCACTCCTAAAGCACAAACCTTTGGGTCTTGGCATCTATATGTATGAAAGCAGCCTGAAATACAAAATGCTTACTTTAAAAAAAAAGCAAGGTTCAGCTCCTCTTCAAACATCAGCAACACCAGGTTATCATGCAGGAAAAACAAAAAATACACATCACACATTCACATTAGAAAGTACCATCACTGTATGGTTTACTGTTTTTTTTAGTTAGTGGGAAATATTAATTTCTCCAAAAAAATTTTGGGTTAATCTACTGCCTTCAACCACTGTGGTCCTTTTGTTGAAGTTACCCTCCTGCAGTTAGGGAGAAAGTGCCCAGATTTTGACCCAGTAATGACAAAGAAATTGAAATATTTTTCTAAGTGAAGAGGTGTGTGGCTTGTAGGGGAATATGAAGATCGTAATGCTGAGCTGCCACATCTCCTCTGAATAGAGTCATAGAGTCAGAGCTATAGAGCAAGGAAAACAGGTCCTTTGACCCAGTTTCTCCTTGCCAACCAGTTTGTCTCATCTCATTTGCCGATGTTACTCTAAATTTTCCTAGACAAAAGGGTCTTAAAATGGCATAATTGTACCCATTTCTACCAATTCCTTGGTCAGCTCCTTCCATATAAGCACCACATTGTGTCAAACACCTGCTACTCAGGTCTCTTTGATATCTTGCTTCTCTCACTACAAACCTATGACTCTAGTTTTGGACTCTCTATCTAGAGAAAAGACCGTGACTATTCTTTTTTTATAAGCTTATCTTAGGACACCCCTCAGCCTCCTATGCTCCCAGGAGGAAAGTCTAGTCTATCCAACCTTTCCTTTACATTTAGTACAATTGTAGTGCCTCACAATAAGTTGAAGGATGTCCTTAGTAGAGATGTTATCTCCGTACTGGTTATGTACTGGTTTCTTCTCACTGCCATTGGTAGACTGTTGAAGACAAGGTCAGGTAGAGTTGTTGCTCATGACTTCATGAATGATCAGCCACAGACCCAATCTGGCAACTGTAGCCTTCAGGTCTCGGCCATTAAGCCCCCTAAAGCACATTTTGTCCTTGCTACTTTTAAGGCTTTTTTTCCCCAAGGATCATTGAGTCATCATCTGAGAGATGGTAACAGGTCATAATCAGAAGATGGTTTCTTTGCCTATTTTTGATCAGGGTTGGATTCAACACTAAGAACTCCTAGAGGTGCTTTGTCTCTCTCATCCTTCCACCTCTGTTCCACTTCCTATGGTGGGTCTGTCCTGTTAATTGTCCATTCTGCTACAAGGAATTGTGTTGAAGTCTGGCATAGAGTCCAAACTGTGTGACTTGAGTTAGTATGTCTATGTCAGATGCTATTTGATTAGTCTGTGTGATACCATTCCCCATTTTAGATACTAAGTCCCAGATGTCTGTAAGAAACACTTTGCAAAATGGTTGCACTTTTCATTTCAAAATCTGGTACAAGAGCATTGCAGCTGGACTTTCCAATTTTATTCTTCTCTCATTTCATTGCAGAGGTTACAGTATCACCAAGTACCTAGCTGGGCCATTTAAGTATCAACCACATTGGTTGCTCTGGTGTCAGGTAAAGAAAGCAAAAAAAAAAGGAGGAGTAAGCCAACTAGCCCATCTAGCTTGTTCTGTCATTCATTAAGATCATGGCTGATCTGGCCATGGACTCGGGCTCTACCCTCAACCCTAAAATCCACTATTATCACAAAAATCTCATTATTTTTTAAATACATTTAATGAGGTGGCCTCTACTGCTTCCATAGGCAGAGAATTCTACAGCTTCATCACTCTGGGAAAATAAATTCCTCCTCAATTACATCCTAAATCTACTCCCCTACATCTTCAGATGTTGAAGCTATGTCCCTTAGTTCTAGCCTTAACTATAAGTAGAAACATTTCATAATTTTATGTTTCTACAAGATGGCAAGGCAGCTGCTATATTTCATTAGGACTTTGAGGAGATTTGGAATGTCTCCTAAAATACTCGAAAACTTTTACAGCTAAATCATAGAGAGTATTCTGACAAGCTTCATCACTATCTGGTATGGGGTGGGGGGAGGGAAGGAGCCACTGCACAGGATTTAAGTAAACTGCAGAGAGTTGTAAAATTAGTTAGCTCCTTCATAGGTACTAGCCTCTGTCGTTTCCAAGACACCCTCAAGTCTAAAAGGTGGCGTCCATCATTACGAACCCTGACCACTCAGGGTATCCCTGCTTCTCACTGTTACCATCAGGAAGGAGGTACTGAAGCCTGAAGGCACACACTCAGCGATTCAGGAACAACTTCTTCCCCTCTGCCATCCGATTTCCGAAAGAACATTGAAACTATGAACACTACCTCTCCACTTTTTTTTATTTCTGTTTTTGCACTACCTATTTAACTATTTGACATGTCTGTCAGGAGCCACAACTTGACATAGTTATTGCAGACATGGTCATCAGAGACTTTGGCCGCCTCCCTGACTTCCCACATTGTGCAGGGGGTCATGACACAGGTCTGGGCTCACTAGCCATGTCTGAAACGCTTGTCTAGCTTAGAAATTAGTAGAAAATCCTTACCATAGTGTTTTTCTCCCACCTCCCCGAAACTCACTCGGACACCATTAACAGCATTTTAATTAAAAATGAACCCCTCTCAAAATGGCCACTTCTTTTATAGGGTTAGTAACCACCCTGCTAACCAATTGGAAACAACTTTTTAAAAAATGCTGTTTAAAAAAATAAACAACTTTCTTCAAAAAAAAACCTGCTGGCTCTTTTCCTCTGCCTTTCTGGCTGCTGAACTGCAAAAACTTAGAAAATATTTGATTAGAGAGCAGACCCTCTCAAAATGGCCGCTCCAAATCCCAGACTAGATGGCAGATTTCCTCCCTAAAGGACATGAGTGAACCAGATGTGTTTTTGTGATCATCTTTACTGCATGTCTCTGAATTCTGAGTGAACTAATCATTCACACTAAGATGTATGCTTAGAAACTCAAGTATAATCAAAAGGGTGCAGCAGATGATTGGAATAACTTGCATCGATTAATACTTTCCTTTAAACCTCAGTAACACCATTGGTGTCAGGTGCAAATAAACAGCATCAATGGATCAATAAAGGCAATGGCTAGGAAATGTTAGTTTTCATTTGTACAATACTAAGAAAAATTGATAAAGTCATAGAATTAAACAGCACAGAAACAGACCCTTCAGCCCAACCAACTAAGCCATGATGATGAAGGTACCAACATGAACCAGTTCCATTTCCTATTTTTCTGCCAGAATGCCTTTTAAACTTTGGAATTTAACCTATGTCTACACTTCTATTGGCAGCTCGGTCCGAATACTTACTACTTTCTGTGGGAGAAACTTGTCTCTCAGGTCCTGTTTGAAGGAAACTGGAGAAGAGATTGCCAGAGCGCTGGATGAGATGTTCATCATCGTTAGTGAAGGGTGAAATATTGGATTGGTAACAACATCTCCTCCATAATCACCATCAGCACTGGTGCACCACAGGGCTGTTTGCTTAGACACTATATACAGATGGACTAAGTAGGGTGGATGTTTCCTCTGGTTGGGGCATGCAGAACTAGAGGGCATGGCCTCAAAACTGAAGGGCAATCTTTTAGAACAGAGGTAAGAAGGACTTTTTATTTTAGCCAGAGAGTGGTGAATCTGTCGAATGCTCGGCAGGTTTGTGGGTATATTTAAAGTGGAAGTTGATATTTTCCTAATCGGTCAGGGAATCAAAGGATATGGCAAAAAGGCAGGTATATGGGGTTGAATGAGATCTGGGATCAGCCATGATGGAATGCCGGAGCAGGCTCGATGGGCTGAATGGCCTAATTCTGCTCCTATATCTTATGTTCTGATGACTGCAAGGCTAAGTACAACTCCAGTGTCACAACCACTGATTCAGCAGCGCAGTAGATATGGCAATTATGCTTGTGAATTTGCACATGTCAGCTAATTATCATTTCATCGTGATAGTATTTAACTCTATACTTGTCGTCATAGTGCTTGTCGAGACTTGGACAGAGCACATCAATGCTTTGCTGCCGGTTTGCTTTCGGCCTTCCCTGAGACATTGAACTTTTGAGTCAACTAACTCTGAAAGCTAGTAGTATTTGTTTAGTGTTTAGATTTTCTTTTCAGCCACAGGGTAGGCTTCGTTTTCCATTTGAGAGTTTTAGTTAACAGCCCTATTTGGCCTAGCATTTATTGTTTATTGTTCCTTTAACGCTGTTCACTTTAAAGTTTGTGAACTATCGATCTACTTCAGTGTCTCTCACTCCGCACTTGGGCCATATCCAAATCCAGTAACATCCAATGCCATATTCAAGCTTGCTGATGATGCCACTGTTGTGGTCTGAATCAAAGGTGGTGTTGAATCAGCATATAGGAGGGAGACTGAAAATCTGGCTGCGTGGTGCCTCAACAATACACTCTCACTCAACGTCAGCAAAACAAAAGAGCTGATTATTGACAACAGGTGGAGGAAACCAGAGGTCCATGAGTCAGTCCTCGTTGGGGGATTGGAGGCGGAGAAAATCCTCAGCATTATCATGCCTCTACTTTTCAGAAGTTTGTGCAGATTCAGCATGTCATCTGAATCTTTGACAAACTTCTATAGATGCATGGTGGAGAGTGTACTGACTGTTACATCACAGTCTGGTACGGACACACCAATGTCCTTGAACAGATACAACCCAATCCTCACCACTGAGCACATTTACAAGGAGCATCTTGCAGGAAAGCAGCATCCATCATCAGATTTCCCACCTGCAAAAACTCATTTCAGGGAGGTCTCAACCTCATAGCAGTCTGTGTCAATGAATTTGTTAATTTTGCAAGGCATCAGATTCACAAGTGTTTTGTGAGACAGCTGACTTCTGAATTCTGTCTTAATGTGCCATGTTCATAGTAGCTGCTGTCTTGGTTGATGAGCAGGCATAGTTTTTTGCTACTTCTGAATCAGGAAACATTTTCCTGAATAGCTTGCCTGTGTGCTTGCACACCTGGAATGGCAGGTTATGCTCAACGATGAAAGGTGTAAAGTACACCTTAGTTCTAGTGACCTTCTCTGTCAGACTTTGGTTTTCTGCTGAAAAGAACTGTGAAATACTTGAGCAGCCTTCCCTGCGCTTAGCCTCCCTAATATGTTGTGGACCCTAAAATAAATAAAAGCATAAGATGTATCCTTATTACAGGTATGCGCCGCTTAACGTCCATTCGGACAACGTCCGATCGCATATACGTCCGTAGTCTCACACACGCACACACACACACATTGTCTGCAATAGTCAGCATCAGAACTGACTTTTTTACCTCGAAATGGGGGATTTTAAATGAGTGATTTAGAAATTCTGTATCTTCCAGCTCAAGTTTATTGTCATCTGGCTGATTGTCCACAAACGAAACAACCTGTGTCAGGACCACGGTGTAGCCACAATATATATATCACGCACACCACATAAAACGATATATTACCATATTATTTAATAAAGTGTAAATCAAAATGCATACAAAGTGCGCAGCACAGGTAAACAGTTAGCTGTCCTAATGATGAGACCTCGGTGGAGGCCGGGTATTTATTAAAATCCATTTATCGTCTGAAAACGGCTGTGCTTAAACCCAGCCCATCGCGAGCTTCAATGTATCTGTAAGTGGAAGTGTTTCAGGAAAAGAACCCCGAAGAATTTGCTTGCTGCGGACGATTTTGGAATTTCACTCCAATTTAAACCCCGCTCTAATCCCCTTTAAGACGCCAACGCGCCCCACCAGTATAGGACAGCCTCGAGTAGTCAGGCTGTCACCGCCAGCCTTGGGAATTTTTTCACCAGGCTTTTGTACTTCATCACCGACATTTGTCCAGATGATTTCAGAGTTATTACAGACCGCAGAAACTGAACTGACGGAATATGGAAAAGAGAGAGGTCTACTGTAAAGCCCGCCCACAGAGAAAATTGATAATTCTACTTAACACAAAGAGAGATCAAGCAGGATTCATTCATTTTCTTTCTTTTTTTCCCTCTCCCTTTCTAAAAAATCGATATCTGGGATATTGTGTATAATTTGCGGGCATCAGGGTGCCGCTATCGATATGCAGGAGACTCCCGGAACTCCCGGGAGAGGTGGGATGTCTGCATCATCAAGGACCCCCACCATCGAAGTCATGCTCTCTTCGCACTGCATGAAGGTACAGAAGCTTCAAGTTCCACGCCACCAAGTTCAGGAACAGTTAGTACCCCTTAACTATCAGGCTCTTGAATCAGCAGATAACTTCAACACCCTAACACTGAATTTATTCCACAAACTATGGACTCACTTTTAAGGACCCTACAACCTGTGTTCTTGATATTTATTGTTTATTTATTTATTCTTTTCTTTTTGTATTTGCACAGTTTGTTGTTTTTTGCACATAAGTTGTTTGTCTCTGGTGTGTGTGGTTTTTCATTGATTCTAAAGTGTTTCTTTCTACTTACTGTAAATGCCCACAAGAAAATTAATCTTCAGGGGTAGATGATGACATATATGTACTTTGATAATACATTCATTTTGAACTTTGAACTTTCAGAAGACTTCAGTGTGACTAATGTGGCTTTATTTAAGAAAGGCTGTGATTAAAATCTTGGGAACTATAGACCAGTAAACCTAGCATCTGCGGTAGGTAAGTGGAGATCTTGATATGATTTGTATGCATTTGAATAGACTGAGGTTAATTAGGGATAGTCTGTGTGTGGAAGATCATGAATGCCAAATTTGACTGAGCTTTCTGAGGAAGTAACCAAGAAGGTTGATAAAGATAGGACGTAGAATTAGTCTATATGGACTTCATTAATGCCATTGAGAGTTAAGTTGCTATGGGAAATTAGATCTCATAGAATCCAGGGAGAGTTAGTTAATTGAATACACAAGTGGCTTATTAGCAGGAACCCAGAAGGCAATGGTGGATGGTTGTTTCTGGGACCAGATATCTGTGACGAGTGGTGTGCCTCAGGGTGATACATGGCCATCTGTCAGCAGTTGAAGCTTGCAGATGATATTGAAATAAGTGATCTCATAGACAGTAAATAATTCTATCAGGACTTACAGAGGGATCTTGGTCCCCAAGATGTGTATATGGATCAAGGAGGACAAATGGAGAACCAGATAATTCGGATAAATATGAGATGTTGCAATTTAAGGAGACAATTTAGGGTAAGACTTTCACAGTGAATGGTGGGGCCCTGGGGAGTGTTGCAGAACTGAGAGAGCTACAAATAACACACACAAGATGAATGAGGTCTACAAATAACACACACAAGATGAACGAGGCCTGCAAATAACACACACAAAATGAACGAGCCCTACAAATAACACACACAAAATGAACGAGGCCTACAAATAACACACACAAAATGAATGAGGCCTACAAATAACATACAAGATGAATGAGGCCTACAAATGACACACATAAGATGAATGAGGCCTACAAGTAACACACACAAAATGAATGAGGCCTACAAATAACACAAACAAGATGAATCAGGCCTACAGATAACACACAAAATGCTGTAGAAACTTAGCAGTTCTACCAGCATCTATGGTAACGAATAAAGAGTCAACATTTCAGGTGAAGATCCTTTATCAGGACTGAAAATGAAGGAGGAAGAAGCCAGAATAAGAAAGTTGGTGGATGAGAAGAAGTACAAGCTGGAAGGTTATACGTGAACCAGGTGGGTGGGGAGTGGGAATGAAGTGAGAAGCTGGGAGGAGAAAGGTGGAAAATATAAAGTGCTGAAGAAGGAATCTGATAGGAGAGGAGAGTGGACCATGGGAGAAAAGGAAGGAGGAGGGCCACTAGAGGGAGGTGATAGGCACGTGAGAAGAGAAGGGAATAAGAGGGGCGTCAGAATGTGGAATAGAAAAAGACAGAAGGGGAAGGGGAAGGGGGAAGAATTATCGTAAGTTAGAGAAATTGACATACACGCAATCAGGTTTGAGGCTACCCAGATGGGATATCAGGAGTTCCACCTCCTACCTGATAGTGGCCACATGGTGGCAGTAGAGGAGGCCATGGACTGACATGTCAGTATGGGAATGGGGAATGGGGATTGTTGCAGGTGCAAGAAATTGGCGAGCTGCATTTGGAATATTGTATTCAGATTTGGTTACCCTGCTATAGGAAAGATGCTGCTAAGTTAAAAGGAGTGCAGAAAAGATCTACGACAAATTTGCCAAGATGTACTTCAAACATGGGGAAATGAGACTAGCTTAGATAGGCATCTTAGTCAGGGTGGACTAGCTGGTTCAAAGGATTTGTTTCCAATTTTGTATGGCCCTGTGACTATAAGCCTTTCTCCTCTCACCTTAAACCTAATCTCTCTAGTTTTTGACTCCCCTATCCTGTGACAAAAATGACTGTGACTATTCACCTCTCCTCTGCCCCTCGTGTTTATATACTTCAATAAGGTCACCTTTCAGCCTCTGACACTCCAAGGAAAGCAGTAACTCTCCTTGTAATTCAAGCTGCTCAGTCCCAAGCAACATCCTGCTGAATCTTTTCTACATCCCTTTTGACTTAATGACATCTTTCCCAAAGCCAGGCTACACACAATACTCCAAGTGTGGTCTCACCACTGTCTCGTACAGCTATAACATATAACAAGTGTAATACATTTGAATTTCTCAGTACTTTTAATTATGGCCATGGTACAACTAATTAAGCATGCTGTTGGATTCCACTTGATGTTGCTGCAGGATGTATTTTTAAATTAAATCTAATGGAGCTCTACTTGGCACTTCACACGATTGACTCAGCTTGCTCTTCTGTAATCTTATGAGATGATATAATGATTTAGGGCTGAAATAAGCCAAAGGGAACAACTTGCTTCAACATTTGGTTATATTGTACAGTTTAATAACTTATATTTACTTTAAGCTACTTACTTAAACTTACATTTGCAATTTTTACACCAGCTCATCAGGTCTGTACTAACTATTAAGCATCCATTTATACTGATCCTACTGGGTCAGATTGCCTGTTGTATTTAATGTGTCCTTATTTTCCCACTTGCATCTGAATCAAATTTCAGACCTTTGTATCGTTGGACATGCCCAAGTAGACCACAATGATGATCCTGAATTCCTAGCGGCTTGACAAATTCATACTGCCATTTCATTTACACCTCTTTTGTTTCTCGACCTTTTATCATCAAACTATTTCTGCCCCTTTTATGACTCTGCTATTCCGGTCTAAATGCTCTCAGGGACTCTGCTCTGTTGTTTCCTGCCTTCCAATCCCATCTAATTCATGAGTGTAAATCATTAATCTCTGCTTTTCTTCAAATTCAGATGAATAGACTTCACCCTGAAAAATCAATTCTTTTTCTCCGACCTGATTTTATCTTGGCAATCACTTATTTCCATCTAATAAACTAGGAGCCACACTCACATCCCCATCTACATCAACGGAGCTGTAGTGGAGGGGGTATCAAACTTCAAATTCCTTGGTGTCCACATTTCCGATGATCTCATCTGGTCCCTGAACTCCTCCATCCTGATCAAAAAGGTGCAACAGCGCCTTTATTTCCTGCAGAACATCAAGAAAGCTCACCTCTGTCCCAGGATACTGACGGACTTTTACCGCTGTACCATTGAGAGCATACTCACCAACTGCATCTCAGTGTGGTATGGCAATTGTCCCATATCGGACCACAAAGCACTCCAATGGGTGGTGAAAACTGCCCAGCAGATTATTGGCACTCAATTGCCCACCACTGAGAATATCTACCATAAACGCTGCCTGGGCAGGGCGAAATGCACTTTCAAGGATGCATCTCATCCTCTCCTCCCATCCAGTAGGTGCTACAGGAGCCTCCGCTCCTGCACCAACAGGCACAGGAAAAGTTTCTTCTCTGAGCCTGTGACCCTGCTGAACCTCACATCACAGCGCTAAGCAGTATTGCACCCATATTGTACTGTCTCAGTACTTTTGTATTTGTGTGCTGCAGCACTTACTTTTTATTTGCAGTTATTTTGTAAATAACACTATTCTTTGCATATTTCTGGTTAGATGCTAACTGCATTTCATTGGCTTTGTATCTGTACTCGGCACAATGACAATAAAGTTGAGTCATTTTTTTTCTTCTTATACACACCAACTGTTACTGAATTATTTCTGAACCCATCTTTGAATTTTTCAAACATTCTTCATGATACTCCCTGGCTGTAACTTTATTCATCCAAATAAAGCTCCTCACCATTGTCAATGCCATGCAAAGTTCCTGTGACTGGTTAACTCTCATTAAAGACTCATTAACCGTCAGTGAGACCAGCAAGCTCGCGTGCTGATTTCAATATTGTGCCATGTTATCATAGAGAGATGGAAATATGTTCTTCCACCCACTGATTTCATGCTGGCAATCATACATCAATTTCTACACAAATCCTATTCTAATCCATTGGTAATCCCATCTGTTTACACCTCCAGCCCTTCCCATGTTCTACCAATCTCCTCTGCTCTAGGGGCATATGAAGTCCACGTAGACAGTACCAGAAGTCAGCACTGATCCAGGTCACCAGTGCAGTGAGGCAGCACTGAACTGGCCAAGTGCAGCCCTGATACCATTCTGCCATCGTTGTTTTATAAATCCTATCAGCTCAATACCCTGTATAGATTTCAATTCATGTCCTTTTTCCTTCTGATATTTCATTCTGAAATATGCATTATCCAGCCCTTTCACTTCATCATTGTTAATAGAGCTCTTCAGGAACTCATTCCCTAAATCCTTTCCCTTTTTAACTTATCTGCTCTTTTGAAAAGCCATCTAAAATATGAGGAAATGGAATTTCCTCAGTTCACATACTTGATGGAAGAATATGCATGGTCAAGTGCCAGATAAAAGCATCACGTTCGAATCCACAATTACAAACTTCTTGTGTTTCTTGCATGGTGACTTTAACAAAGTATGGATCTCTTACCAGTTAATAATTCTAGAAGCTATAATTCATGAAATCCCAGTGCCTGCCCTCTACAGGTTTAGTTTATTCTTGTTAATTTTTGTCCTAGTTTACAACATGGTGAAAGGATTCATTGATAATTTGTTTTGATTAGTACAATTGGTGTTGAAGTTTTCAGATACACTTTCTATCCTGTCCACATGGATGAAGTCCAGACAATAAAAGTAGACTTCCTTCTAATATTGTTCCTGTGCATTAACGTTATTCCAGTACATTTGGATAGGCTCATGGATGTAAGGAAGATGGATAGATAGATAGATATGGACATTGTGTAGGTAGGAGGGATTAGTGTTTAGTGCTTTTTAACTGTTTCAGCACAACATTGTGGGCTGAATAGCCTGTTCCCATGCTGTACTGTTCTGTGTTCTATGTTTAACAGTTTTGTCATATCATACTGCACAGAAACAGCCCCTTCAGCTCATCAAATCTGCACTGGCTATCAGGCATCCATTTATACTAATCCTACACTAACACCATTTTATTCATCCCTTACTCTTGTCAACAACCCCAGATTTTTCCTTCCCATTCAAGGCAGCTTAGAGTGTGTAACTTGTGCATCTTTAAGGTATATGCGGGCGGGGGGTTGGAATTGCAGCACTTGGAAGAAACCCATGCAGTCTCCAGGGAACAAAATCGATACAGTAGCACTGGATATCAGCATGGAACCAGGGTCACTGAAGCTGTGAAGCAGCCCCAGTTCTAATTGGACCACCGTGTCGCCATTCTTACATGAAATTCACATGGTTGTATTAATAAATTGCATCTTTCTTCCATCACAGACATCATAAAAGCTGATTTATTGATGTGGATTCTACAACTGATAAATCCATTCTAGGTGTTCTTAATGCTTGAAAAACAAGCAACTTCATGATTTCCCGTTAATTCAATGCAAAGATCTTGAGGTTGTTGTCAGACATTCAGTTCCACTCTTTGGAGCACTGTTTTCCAACATTCATCACCAGAATCAAGTGATCTCTATGGAACTGATAATAATTTCAAGCTAAAATCAAATCACTAATGTGAATATAAAGTGTGGTTGAATTTCTATATTGAACTGAGCTATAATTATTGTTTAGCAGACTCTCTGGCTCAAAAAACAATTTTATCTATTTGAATATTTTGTGATACACATGTTTTTCTATTCTTAAAAGTTTATTTTATAGTAAGGAGATATAAATATATAAATGAAATGTGCAGATAGGTGGGAGTTCTCATGTTGAGAAATGCAGTTTTTACTTAGGAAGAGAAATGTAAACTGGAGGATGCAATTTTAAAATGGGTAGAAGAACAAGAAATCCAGGGTGTATGTGAACAAATCATTAAGCATGGCAGGACAGGCTAAAATGTGGTTAAGAAAAAGCATTTTAAATGCTGTGAGAGTATTTGAAACTGTTCTAGCTTCCAAATACCCTCTGGGTGAAAAAGCTGTTCTAATATTTTAGTGGTCTCTCATCCTCCTCTGCTCCAAGCAACCCAACCTGTCCAATCTGACTTCATAACTGAACTCCATCTCAAACAATAGCCAAGTGAATTTTCTCAGTACTCTCTACAACACAGTCATGTTTTCCTATAGCGTAGTCACCAACACTATGCGGATACTCCAGCTGTAACCTTCCTATTTTATGCCCTATCTTTGATTTTCTTAAGGCAAAGTCCTTATTTCCATTTCTTCTGCCTACTCTTCCAGATCCAGGTGGTTGGTTAGGTTTTAAATGAATAGTAAGTTCTCAAGCTTGTTCATGGAAGATCCTACAAAAAGTAGTAGATACAGCCCAGTCCATCACAGGTAAAGCCCACCCAACCATTGAACACATCTACATGAAGTGTTGCCGTAGGAAAGCAGAATCCATCATCAGAGACCTTCACCGCCCAGGACATGCTCTGCTCTCACTGTTGCCATCAGGAAGAAAGTACAGGAGCCTCAGGGCTCACACCACCAGGTTCAGGTACAGTTACTACCCCTCAATCATCAGGTGCCTGAACCAAAGGGGATAACTTCACTCAACTTCACTTGCTCCATCAATGAAATGTCCCCACAACCTATATGGACTCAGTTTTAAGGGCCCTTTTATCTCATGTACTCAATATTTATTGTTTCTTTATTATTATTATTAATTTCTTTTGTTATTTGCACAGTTTGTTGTTTTTTGCACACTGGTTGAATGCCGAAATTGGTGTGGGCTTTCGTTGATTCTATTATGGTTATTATTCTGTTATGGATTTAATGAGTATGCCTGAAAGACAATGAATCTCAGGGTTGTATATGGTGACATATATGTACTTTGATAATAAATTTACTTTGAACTTTGTACTTTTTAGCTATGACTGGACTGGGCTGGGTTTGAGTTAAGTTTTAGTTTTGTGAACACTGATTGACATGGTAAGGATTACGCTTTACATACAACCAAATTATTGAATAGAACAACATAACCTAAATTCCAAGCTTGAATCTTTGAATCATTTCGGTAAAGAATCTTACAGATTATTTGAAGGTTTTCATATATCTATTGAATTAAATTTTATAGCAGCTAAGAACTTTAAAAAAGGTAAACTAGGGAATTGTTTTCATACATTTTCACACCAGTGCCACATGTACTTAATGTAAAGTAATGAACTGCTTTAACCAAATGTTTTGGGATGTTTGGGAATCGCAGAATCAACTCAAATTCAAGCTCAAAAGGGAACCATTATACTCTGATTCAGTTCTCCACCCAGAAACCAAACGGAAAAATAAATTTACTTCACTTTCATTCATAACAGTTATTTCAATTAACTCCATTCACTTCTCAAGTCCTTAGGCATAGCAACTAATAGATAAAGTTCACGACCGAATAACATTCTGTCAATTTATTACAAGCTAGGATTGTACATTAATCCACTACATAAAGCTGATTGCGATTTGGCAACTCCGTTGGAATCCTTAGGTTAAGAATTATCCAGAATAAAAATAGAAGCAAGACTCAGAGGTAAACGGTCTCTCATTTTTCAGCATATAATAGTAAGCTAAATTGAAATGTGGCTGAATTAGAAAATCTAAATATTAAATATTAATGTCAATTGGTTAAAGGTAAAATATTGCTTTGTTCAAGATGCACACCATCACCTTAACAAGAAAACAGAAGTACTTAATGAAGCTGCATGCCCATCAGCATAAAAGTAATCTGTAAATACCGCATTTCAGTTTGATGTAATGAGAACGTTTTTGCATGAGCATTTATTTTTTTGGAATGGGAGTCAGGAAATGCAGAGGAGGCATGACCCAAAAACAGAGCAGCAGGGACAACTCAGAAGACCAGACCTACAGTATATCTGTAGGATAAGGAAGTCTGAGCCAACATGATATAAAAACAGGAAAAGGAAAATGTTGAAAAGGCTCATGAGGTCAGGCAGCATCTCTGGAAAGAGAAAGAGAACAGAGAAAAGCTCTGTTTTAGATGGGGCAGGGAGGGAAAGGGACCTTTCATCATGCCCAAGAAAGAGAGAAGCAATTTATTTTTTTATCGTATTTATTGAGATATCGCGCGGAATAGATCCTTCCGGCCCTTTGAGCCACACCACCAACAATTCCCCGATTTGATCCGAGCCAAATCATGGGACAATTTACAATGACCAATTAACTCACCAACCGGTACATCTTTGGACTGTGGGGGGAAGCTAGAGCACCCAGAAGAAACCCACACAGTCACAGGGAGAACGTACAAACTCCTTACAGGCAGTTTTTTTAGTTTTTTTAACATTGGTTTTTATCCATCCTGTTAGGTGTGGTCTAGCGGTCTATCTTTGATTCTATTGTGTTTCATTGTATTTACTGTGATTGGCTGTAATGAACCGTATCTCGGGGTTGAATATGGTCTCTCACACACGCAAATATATAGATACACTTCAATAATAAATTTACTTTGATCTTTGAACTTTGTGTGCCTGCTCCCCATTTGAAATTCTAAAAATTTGTCTATTAAATAACCATAGAGATCTTGCCCTCACTTTAGAGCAGAGAATTCTAAAGTTTCACCCCCCTCTGTAGGAAAACATTTCTATGCACCTCAGTGTTAATGATCCAATCTTAATGTAGTCGTCATGCCCCCTTCTTCAAGATTTTCCAACTAGTAGAAACATCTCAACATATACTTTCTCAGAATCTTACATATTTTAAAAAGGTCATCCTTTATTCTGCTTAGTGCAAAAAAATTATAGGCCTAATTTATTTAGTTGCTGGTAATAGGAGACAGCTCTCACCCTAGGCAATAATCCAGCAAGTCTTGTGGAGTGCTTCCAATGCCAGTATATTCTTTTTTAAATAAAGGGGTCCAAAATTGTTACAACACTTTCCAAGAATCCTCTTGCAATAAAGTCCAAAATGCCTTTTACCTTGCATTTGCCTGCTAATTTTTATGACTCATGAACTTATAACCGTCTGTACCCAGCAAAACTTCTGTCTTGCTCTATTTGCTCCACTTTCATTTTCTCTGAATGAACTGCAGGGATTTGTGGCCCCAGCTCAACATGTCACCGAAACTAGCCTCCCTTTGGTAGACTCTGGCTATACTTGTTGCTGCCAAAGTAAAGCAACCAGCATAAGCAGCCACCATCTCCAGATATGCTCTCTTCTCCCCTCTCCCACTGGGCAGATGATACAAAAGCCTGAAAATCAGGTTCAATATCACCGGTATATGTTGTGAAATATGTTGTCTGTGGCAGCAGTACAATTGCAATACATAATGAAAACTTATAAATTACAGTAAGAAATAAATAGATAGATAGATATACTTTATTGATCCCGAGGGAAATTGGGTTTCATTACAGCTGCACCAACCAAGAATAGAGCGTAAACATAGCAATACAAAAACCACAAACAATCAGACAACAAAATGCAAACTATGCCAGATGGAAATAAGTCCAGGACCAGCCTATTGGCTCAGGGTGTCTGACCCTCCACGGGAGGAGCTGCAAAGTTCGATGGCCACAGGCAGGAACAACCTCCCATGACGCCCAGTGTTGTATCTCAGTGGAATATGGCCGGAGTCCAACAGCAAAAAGTTCAATATCCAGTCTACAAACACATTCCTCAATCGTAATATGACCCGGATTGCACCATCTGTTGTTAACCAGAACAGTAAGCACCCAACTCCTTTACGCTTACCGCTCTCAGTGCACTTCTGGTCAGCCCAAACGGTCTGGAAGCCCTCCATGGAAAAGTTTTGATCGGGTATGTCCTCATGCAGCCTCGTTTCAGTAAAACACATAACACTGCACTCCCAAAATGTTCTCTGACACCTGGCTAGCACCGTCAACTCGTCCATTTTATTACCCACCGAACTCCTCTTCTCCATAAGCCTCTGTTATCTCGACCCAGTCCTCTTTCCTCGCCTTTGTGATCCCCCTCTGCATCCTCTGTGTGTTTTCCTCCAGATTTCAGCAAGGGTGTCCACTGCTTTGTTTGCTAAACCGGCTGGCATAATGTGTGTGTGTGTGCGTAAGCAAAATTGTTAGGCACCCTAGAGAGATATATTTTTTCAGTACTTCTATGTATTACACTGTACTGCTGCCACAAAAAAAAACAAATTTCATGATATATTGTGTGATGATAAACCTGATTCTGATATGGGTCTCTATTGTGGACTGAGAGTGGGACAAAAGCAGGAAGAGGGGAATCATGGTTGGGAAAAGGGGAAGGTGAGAGGGGACGGAGCAGGAAGCACTAGAGAGACCTTTTGTAATGATTAATAAACCAAATGTTTGGAATCAAATGAAATGACCTGGCCTGATTTCTCAGGGTTGGGTATGTTTGTGCTCGCGACACCCCCACGCCCCTGGCTCTGCTTCTCTGCCACCTGTTCCACCTGTCATAGATTCATTGTCCATTCAGAAGTCTGAAGGTGGTGTAGAAAAACCTGTTCCTAAACTGTTGAATGTGTGTCTTCAGGGTCCTGTATCTCCTCCTTGATGGTTGCAATGAGAAGAGGGCACATGTTGGGTGATGTGTGTCCTTAATGATGGATGCTGCCTTTTTGAAGCGTTACCTTTTGATCATGTCCTCAAAGTTCTATCACATTGTTATCAGACACTTGAACGGACTATTTATACGATAAGATGGACTCTTGACCTCACAATCTACCTCGTTATGATCTTGCGCTTTTATTATTTACTTGCACTACAATTTCTCAGTAGCTTTTAAACTCTATTCTGCATTGTTATTGTTTTACCGTGTTCTACCAACATGCGCTGTATCTTGGTACATGTGATGATGATAAACCAATACCAATACATGACTAAAAAAAGTAGGTGTCACTTCAGACATCCTGTGAGAGGCAAGCAAAAGGAGTGATCCATCCCATGTTCTCCTGAACTTTCTATCTAATATTAACATCCTAAAACGTATAATATTTAGTGCAACAAATGCAAAATACTGGAGGAACTCAGCAAGTCAGGCTGCATCAAACAGAATAAACAATCAACTTTTTGGGCTGAGATCCTTCATCAAGACTGTTTAGTGTTCACTTTGATAGAGTGGAATCAATTCATTGGGTTTACTATACTTGAACAAGTTATTTGCACATTATCGTAATATTAAAAGTTGCTTTCCCTATAACAATGAGGTAATAATTTCTAAAGAACAAAATTAACTTTAACATCCTACATAGATTTAACCTCATGAAATATAACTACTGTAAGCCTTGTAAAATATAGGTAATGAGATGATATCAAAAACAAATAATTTGTTCTTCCTCAATCCAGACCAGAGTAATTGCAGAACTGCAATCAGGGAAGCAAAGTTGAATTGAACAATAACATATGTAATGGCTACTTGCTAGCCATTTATATGTTTCAGCTGCAGCACTGCAGAGTGTTATCCAATTAAAATTGCCCAGTATAGGAAGATATATGTATTTCAGCAAACTAGATAATGTTTATGGCATTACTTAAGCAATGCCTCATTTAGGTCAAAGGTAATACAACCATACTATAATAATTCAATCACATAACATTGTTTTTGTGGTACTCCATTTGCTGGGATCTTTGTAGAACCTGTAGAGCTTCTTCACCTCCTCCCCTTTTTGCCTCTCATTCCAAAATATAAGTAACCATTTCTCAGCTTTGATTACCGTTAAGATGAGCCTTTATACTGGCTACGAAATTGCACCAGTTTATTTATTTTTGTGCTATCATTTTACCAGCCTTTCTATAGGTGCTGTCTGCATTCAAAGAAAATGTTCCCTTTTGCCTTTTTTACCATTTTTCTTTATCAAGCACCATTTTTCAGGTGCTTTTATGTTTATATGCTATCTCTTCCTTCCCTTCTCTTGCATTATCACCATGTTCTTTCTCTTTTTAAATTCCCTCATTCTACAAACCCACATTATTTGGTTAAACACCAGTCTGCTACCCCAGAAGCTCATTTCTTGCTAAATCCTACCTGTGTCATTGGTAATAATAGAGTCATAGAGTTGTACAGCATGAAAGAAGGCCCTTTGGCTCGTACTTGTTCAAGCCAACAGGGAGCTGGTCAGGCTGCTCCCTTTTGCCAGCACTTCAGCCGTAGCCTCTAAACACCTGTCATCCAAGTATCTCTCCACCTACTTCTTAAAATTATCTCATGTACACGCCTCAACCGCTTCCTCCGGCAGCTAGTTCCAAATATCTATAACTCACTGTGCTAAATTGTTTCCTTCAGGTTTTCATTAGGTGTTTCACCTCTGATGCTAAAACTATGTCTTCTAGTTTTTGATTCCCCAATACTGGGGAAAAAAAAAGACTTCTCAGTCTATTTATGTCTCTCATGATTTTAGATACCGCTATGAAATCATCCCTCAATCTCCTATGCTCTAAGAGTAAAGGCCCAGCCTGTTTAACTCAATCCCTTGAGTCCTGGCACTATCCTTGTAAATTGATCATGGGTCACAACAATTTGATCTTTACCCTTTCATTCCAATTTCTTCTCTGTCTCAGTGAAGAAGTCCTCAACATTGGGAGCACTGCATTTCCATCTGAACATTTTCCCTGTAGAGAACAGTATCTATTTTCTTAATTATATTGTTCACAACATTGACTGCATTCCTTTCACTCCCCAAATTTGAATGCCTCATTTGGTTATCCTTGCTAAAGTCCCTACACTTACCTACACAGACTATAACTACAGGACAAATGGAAAGCCTAATGCTCTTTTATTTTTTCTGCTTTACACTTATGTACTAGAAATGAGATTAAACAATTAAACAATTCTGACATGAAGCAATTTTGAATCTTCAGAAACGCAAACAACAGGAATTCTGCAGATGCTGGAAAAAAGATGTGTTGCTTGAATCTTCAGAGCTACCTTCAAATACACTCATAGTCACATCCTTTTGTCCCAGACAACTAGCAGTAATTAAACTAAGGGGTGTGACTATCTTCCAGAGCAGTGTTCCTGTAACTTTCTCTTCACTGGAGATATGGCAGGATGATTTTGAAGAAGCATATATTTATTTCCAACCACAGGGGTACCACAGGAGCAGCACAGTAGTGTAGTGGTTAGCGCAACACTTTACAGCTCAATTACTGATGCTGCCTGTAACGACTTGTATATTCTCCCCATGACTACATGGGTGTCCTCCCACTGCGGTCTCCTGGTGAGGAAGTCAAGGATCTAGTTGTAGAGGGAGGTACAGAGGACCAGGTTTTGGAGTGTTTTGGTTAGATGTACTGGTTGGTAGGTTAAATAGTCATTGTAAATTATTCTGGTGATTAGACTTGGATTAGATCAGGAGAAATGCTGGGTGGCGACTCTCAAAGTGCCAGGAGGGCCTATTCTGCACTGTATATCAATTAATATATAATAAATTCCTTGTGCTTTACTGACCTTTGGCACCAGCCCAATTATCTTCTCTAGTTCTTTCATTTATGCCTCTTCCACAAAAGGAAGGGTTTGAAACAAGTGTGTATACACGATTGCACCAGAAGTTCCATTAAGAAATCATGGCCCTAATATGCCACTCAGCATTCATGCACACAATATTTCTACACAGCTGCATGCTTCAAGAGTAGATGAGAACTCTTGCCACCGCTCACACTCATTTTCTTATGGTGATCCTCTGTAGTTTGCTGGTATGCTGGTTTAGCTCTCCCTGTTGCAATGGATCTTCTCCACTTGTACTTCCAAGTCCCCCTCTGAGATCCGAGGAGTTCCCTGCCTTTCCCTTGCATCTTCTGCCTCCTCCATGGTGGCCATAATAAGGCTTACTGCTGTCTGATGGCGGGAGAACAATGTTATCATAATTTGCTGTCAACAGTAGGATTGCTGCCTGCACTGATGAACAGTCATGGGGGACAAAGCTGTGCTTTTCTTTGCAAAAACCTATCTCAGTGCATGTACATCCCACTAGGAATTCTCAAACATGAGAAAATCTGCAGATGCTGGAAATTCAAGCAACACACTCAAAATGCTGGTGGAACGCAGCAGGCCAGGCAGCATTTATAGGAAGAGGTACAGTCGACGTTTTGGGCCGAGACCTTTCGTCAGGACTCACTGAAAGAAGAGATAGTAAGGGATTTGAAAGTGGGAGGGGGAGGGGGAGATCCCAAATGATAGGAGAAGACAGGAGGGGGAGAGATAGAGCTAAGAGCTGGAAAGTTGATAGGCAAAAGGGATACAAGGCTGGAGAAGGGAGAGGATCATGGGAAGGGAGGCCTAGGGAGAAATAAAGGGGGACGGGAGCCCAGAGGAAGATGGAGAGCAGGCTAGGAGTGATTGTGAGAGGGACAGAGAGAGAGAGAAGAAAAAGGGGGGAAATAAAAATAAATAAGGGATGGGGTAAGAATGGGATGAGGGGCAGTAACGGAAGTTAGAGAAATCAATGTTCATGCCATCAGGTTGGAGGCTACCCAGACGGAATATAAGGTGTTGTTCCTCCAACCTGAGTGTGGCTTCATCTTGACAGTAGGGGAGATCATGGATTGACATATCAGAATAGGAATGGGACGTGGAATTAAAATGTATGGCCATTTGGAGATCCTGCTTTCTCTGATGGACAGAGCATAGGTGTTCCGCGAAACAGTCTCCCAGCCTGCATCGGGTCCCACCAATATATAGAAGGCCGCATCATGAGCACCTGACGCAGTATATCACCCCAGCCGACTCACAGGTGAAGTGTCGCCTCACCTGGAAGGACTGTCTGGGGCCCTGAATGCTGGTGAGGGAGGAAGTGTAAGAGCCGGTGTAGCACTTGTTCCGCTTACAAGGATAAGTGCCGGGAGGGAGATCGGTGGGAAGGGATAGGGGGGACAAATGGACAAAGGAGTCACATAGGGAGCGGTCCCTGTGGAATGCAGAAAGGGGATGGGAAGGGAAAGATATGCTTAGTGGTGGGATATCGTGGGAGGTGGCGGAAGTTACGGAAAATTATATGTCGGAGCCGGAGGCTGGTGGGGTGGTAGGTGAGGACAAGGGGAACCCTATTTCTAGTGGGGTGGCGGGAGGATGGGGTGAGAGCAGATGTGTGTGAAATAGGGGAGTTGCGTTTGAGAGCAGAGTTGATGGTGGAGGAAGGGAAGCCCCTTGCTTTAAAAAAGGAAGACATCTCCTTCATTCTGGAATAACTCCGTATCCATTTTGCCAATCAACTTTCCAGCTCTTGGCTCCATCCCTCCCCCCCACCCCCCGTCTTATCCTATCATTTCGGGTCTCCCCCTCCCCCTCCCCCTTTCAAATCCCTTACTAACTCTTCTTTCAGTTAGTCCTGACGAAGGGTCTCAGCCCGAAACGTCGACTGTACTTCTTCCTATAGATGCTGTCTGGCCTGCTGCATTCCACCAGCATTTTAGGTGTGCCACTAGGAATTCTGAATGCTGCACGATAGGAGCGAGTTAATTTCTAGACATGTGAGGAAAAATACATCTATTATTGTTTTCTGGATTGTCTAGCTTTCAAATATTATTTTTTATTATTCAAAGGAATTGATAAAACATTCTTTGTCCAAACAGGGAGAGAGAGAATTTTTTTAATGCTTTAGTAATAGTGAGGTGAAAAGCAACAAAACTTTACTGAGTTATATTTAGTACCATGAACACCAGAGTGTTAGCAAAATAGTGTTCATGAAACAAGCTTACATTTTTGATGACTGTGAAAGGAGAAAACTAAAATGAATATAAATTATGTAATATTTGTAATTCTACAAATAAGCTACCTTTTTCTGATTTTTTTGAGAAAAAATAATATCTGTTAATGATTTAATTGGATGTGGAAACAAGCACAGGGCAATTAAGGCCACAGTGTCCTTAAATTACTCTGTGCAATGGGAAAAAAGATATTCTTCAAACAGTGTTGTTCAATTATTTTTGCATTACACAAGACTTAACTGTAACCGGTACTGTATATCTAATGTGGCTTTACAAAACAAGGCTGAGATCTGCCTAAGTCAAGCCAAGTCAAGTCGCTTTTATTGTCATTTCAACTATAATTGCTGGTACAATACACAGTAAAAACGCAACAATGTTCCTGCAGGAACAACATGAAACAACACAAAACTACACTAGACTACGTGAAACAACACAAAACTACATTAGACTTCAGACCTACGAGGGACTGCATAAAGTGCACAAAACAGTGCAAGACAGTACAATAATTAATAAAAAGACAACAGGCATACTAAAGGACAAATTACAATATAATAATAGATGATGTAAATGTAAATGTAAACAATGTTTTAGCAGGAATTGAGAAAGAAATGAGCAAAAATTGCAAAGGGAGTGGAGTGGTGTTCAGTTGAGTGTGTGTGTGTGTGTGTGTGTGTGTGTGTGTGTAGGTTGGTGTCAGTCTAGACTCTGGGAATTGAGGGGTCTAATGGCTTGGGGGAAGAAACTGTTACACAATCTGGTCGTGAGAACCCGAATGCTTCGGTACCTTTTGCCAGATGGCAGGAGGGAGAAGAGTTTGTATGAGGGGTGTGTGGGGTCCTTCACAATGCTGTTAGCTTTGTGGATGCAGCGTGTGGTGTAAATGTCTGTAACGGCGGGAAGAGAGACCCCGATGATCCCTTCAGCTGCCTCACTATCCGCTGCAGGGTCTTGCGATCCGAGATGGTGCAATTTCCGAACCAGGCAGTGATGCAGCTGCTCAGGATGCTCTCAATACAACCTCTGTAGAATGTGGTGAGGATGGGGGATGGAAGATGGACTTTTCTCAGCCTTCGCAGAAAGTAGAGATGCTGCTGGACTTTCTTTACTATGGAGCTGGTGTTGAGGGAGCAGGTGAGATTCTCCACCAGGTGGACACCAAGAAATTTGGTGCTGTTAACGATCTCTACAGAGGAGCCATCAATGTTCAGTGCAGAGTGGTCACTCCTGAAGTCAACAACCATCTCTTTCGTTTCGTTCACATTCAGATACAGGTTGTTGGCTCTGCACCAGTGTGTTAGCCACTGCACCTTTTCTCTGTATGCTGATTCATCATTCTTGCTGATGAGACTCACTACGGTTGTATCATCGGCGAACTTGATGATGTGGTTCGAGCTGTGTGTTGTAGCACAGTTGTCGGTCAGCAGAGTGAACAGCAGTGGACTGAGCACACAGCCCTGGGGGGCCCCCGTCCTCAGTGTGATGGAGTTAGAGATGCTGCTCCCGATCCGGACTGACTGAGGTCTCCCAGTCAGGAAGTCCAGGATCCAGTTGCAGAGAGAGGTGTTCAGACCCAGTTGTTTCAACTTTCCAATCAGGTGCTGAGGAATGACTGTGTTGAATGCTGGACTGAAATCTATGAACAGCATTTGAACGTACGTGTCTTTTTTGTCCAGGTGGGTGAGGGCCAGGTGGAGGGTGATGGCGATGATATCGTCTGTTGAGCGGTTGGGACGATATGCGATCTGCCTGTTCAGCGCATCTGGGAAGGAGGCATCACCAGCACAGGCAGATGATGTTGTCCTGTAGTTGATGATGTCCTGAATGCCCTTCTGCATGCACCGCGTGTCTCCGCTGTTCTGGAAGTAGCTGTGGATTCGCTGGGCGTGTGCACGCTTTACCTTTCTGATAGCCCGGGACAGTTTGGCCCTCGCTGTTGTTAGGGCTGCCTTGTCACCTGCTCTGAAGACGGAATCTCGGGTCCTCAGCAGCACACGCACCTCCGCAGTCATCCATGGCTTCTGGTTGGAGCGTGTAGTGACGGTTTTGGACACAGTGGTGTCATCGATGCACTTGCTGATGTAGCTAGTCACTGATGCTAAACTCATTAAATGGAATCTAGTAATTGGTATCATAAAATGATGTTAAATTATTTTAATAATTTATTTCAGAGGAAGCTACCATTTAAACCTTATAAGTTGTCTTTTACTATTGAATTGATTCACATTTTTAAAACCCCTAACGCAGCTTCTTACTATGGGAATAAGGAAACTTAGTAGTGAGAATAGGGTTTTTTTTTGTTTCAGTAAATATTGGTGGGAATCTGGAAATATTTTGTCCAAAAAAACTGGATACTGGGTCAGGGAAAGTTTTCAAAACATCTCAACTACATTGAGATGCAAAGGTCAGGAAATGGAGTTGAGACAAAGTTCACTAATGATTGAAACATGCTGTGGATTCTGAGTGGACAAGTCTTGTTGTTATGTTTGTCAATTGAGAATTCATATAGAGTTAGCCACACCTATTAAACTGCACTGCATTCAATTGAGCAACTTTGGTTCTTTGCTGTTGAACCACATTATCTTTAACATTTAAAAAAAAAGAAACAATGTAATTGTTGTGATTATGATTATGATTTAGGCAGAGAGGCATTACTGTTTGAAAAGTAATTCACTTTAAAGTAATCTGTTCTTTTTAGATTAAACGTTAATTGATGCTATGCATGTTATTAATTCAATCGTATATAGCCAGATTGTTCTGAAAACAGCATGTTGTGTATTTGTGTATATTACCCCAGTAGAATTTTTGTTTAAAAGTAATTAGCAGAAGAAATTAAGGACTTAGTGCGTGGCTTGTGAATTCTACATTTACATACATATGATCCTTCAAAACATTCCACATATGATCTCCTTATGCATGGAGTGACCTAGGATGCATAGTGGTGCAATGTCTGAGCAGGACAGAATGGACAGAAGATTGTCTGACTGGCAGGAGACGAAGTGTGAGAGAAAATGGGCCTTTTCTGATTGGCTGCCAGTGACGAGTAGGTAGTCTACAGTGGTTGTTGTTAGGTCCACTACATTTCACATCATATGTTAATGATCTGGATGATAAAATTGATGGTTTTGAGGCCAAGTTTACAGATGATACATTGATAGGTGGAGGGGCAGGTAGCATTCAGGAAGCAGGGAGTATGCAGAAGGACTTGTACAGATTAGGAGAATGGGCAAAGAAGTGGC
Source organism: Mobula birostris (assembly GCF_030028105.1). NCBI lineage: Eukaryota > Metazoa > Chordata > Chondrichthyes > Myliobatiformes > Myliobatidae > Mobula > Mobula birostris. The sequence continues at coordinate 137,908,292 of NC_092374.1, read as the reverse complement.
AGATAGAATACAGTGTAGGGAAGTGTATGCTAATACACTTTGGTAGCAGAACGAAAGCGCTGGATTACTTTCTAAGCAGGGAGAAAATTCAGAAATCAGAGGTGAGAAGGGACTTGGGAGTCCTGGTGCCGAATTCCCTGAAGGTTAACTTGCAGGTTGAGTCGGTAGTAAGGAAGGCAAATGCAACATTGGCATTCATTTTGAGAGGACTAGAATATAAAAGAAAGTATGTAGTATGGAGGCTTTATAAGGCATTGGTCAGGCTGCACTTGGGGTCTTATGTGCCGTTTTGGGAAACATTATGCTGGCATTGGAGAAGGTCTGGAGGAGATTCGCGAGAATGATCTCAGGAATGAAAGGGTTAACCTATGATGAGCGTTTGATGGTTCTACGCCTGTACTGGAGTTTAGAAGAATGAGAGGGGGATCTCATTGAAAGGCCAAGATAAAGTGAACATACAAGGGATGTTTCCAGTATTGGGAGAATCTAAGACCAGAGAACACTGCCTCAGAATAGAACAGGGATGAGGAGCTCACATCTTTCCCTCCCTCTCACTTTCTGCTTTCCACAGGGATCACTCCGTATGTGACTCCCTTGTCCATTTGTCCCTCCCCACTGATCTCCCTCCAGGAGCACACCACCCCACACTCTACACACCTGCCCACCATATCAGCAACTTTTGCCTGCATCTGTGGTTCCCATACTGGCCTCATCAAGAAGTGCAAAACCCATAAATTAGAGTGAAACTAAGTTATCCTTAATCAGAGTAGGAAATCAACCTGGGCAACATTCACTTAGAGTCAAGGTCAGAAAAATTATTTTGTAAAAAATGTTCATTTAAAGCAATCTTACAAAAACTACTCTAATTTCTGTGTGCAGGTTATAATCAAGGAGGAGAATTATGATGACCTGGAGGAGATCACTTCTTTGAGAGTTCATGGGCATACTGTTGGACCCATGTAAAACATGCACCAACATCGACTGATCAGTTTAGGTTATACTTGATAACTCCACAATCTCCATTAGCACAGGTGCACCACAAGGCTGTGGACTTATCCCCCTGCTCTGCTTGCTTTATTCTGATGACTGTATGGCTATGCACAGCTCCAAATACTATATTTAAATTTGCTGCAACACCACTGTCATTGGCCGAATCAAAGGTGGCGACAAGTTAGCACATAGGAGGGAGACGTCACAAAGACAAAGGAGATGATTGGTGACTTTAAGAGGAGGAAACAGAGGTCCACGAGCCAGCTCATCCGGGATCAGATATGGAGAGGGTCAACAACTTCAAATTTCTTGGTGCTATCATTTCAGAGGACTTGTCCTGGGTCTAGCACATTAGTGCCATTATAAAGAAAGCATGCAGCGCCACTACTTTCTTAGAAGATTCGGCACATAATCTAAAACTTTGACAAATTTCGATGGGTCTGTGGAGGGGAATATGTTAGCTAGTTGCATCATGGCCTGGTATGGAAACACCAGTGCCCTTGTACAGAAAAGCCTATAAAAAGTAGTGGTTACAGTCCAGTCCATCAAGGGTAAAGCCCTCCCCACCACTGAGCGCATCCACACAGAGCAATGTCGAGGAGAGCAGCAGTCATTATCAAGAACTCTTACATTCCAGGCCACACTTCATGCTGCTGCCATCAGGAAGAAGGTACAGGAGTCTCGGGACTCACACCATCAGGTTCAGGGACAGTTATTACCCCTCACCCATCAGGCTCTTGAACCAAAGGAGATAGTTCAAATTCAAGTTCAAGTTTAATTGTCAATCAACCATACAAGAAGATGCACAAATGCACCCAAATGAAACAGCATTACTTGAGGGCCAAGGTGCAAAACACATTACCACCAGTCATTCACCGCATAAGGCACACATTACACATATAAGACAGCAGTAAAATACAGTCACACGCAAACAAAAACATATTTAGTCCAAGTGTTTAAATATGGAAATATTTAAATCCATAAGTGTTGCAGCAGTCTGCAGTCATACACAATACATCTTGTCTTCTGCCAGGTGAACACTGGAGGGCAGCACCAACTCCAGCAAGGATGCCACGCAACACCATCCCCACATGATGAGTGAAGATAACCACACATCTTTACTCACCCCATCATTGAACTGTTCCACACCCTATGGACTCACTTCCAAGGACTCTTCATCTCATGTGCTTATTTATTTTTCATTATTATTACTCTTTTCTCTTTCTTTTTACATTTGCATTTCGTTGCTTCCAGCACACTCGTAGTTTGTCCCTCCTTTTGGGTGCGGTCTTTCATTGATTCTATTTTGTTTCTTGTATTTACTGTGATTGCCCCCGAGAAAATGATTCTGGAAGAAAAGAAATTGTATGTAGTGACGTATACTCTATGTATTTTCATCATAAATTTACTTTGAACTTTGAACTCTATGAAGGAGGATCTCATTGAAACATACCAACTATTGAAAGGCCTAGATGTGGAGAGGATGTTGCCACTTGTGGGACAGTCTAGGACCAGAGGGGACAACCTCAGAATAGAAGGGTACCCCTTTCAAACAGAGATGAGGAGGAACTTCTTCCGCCAGCGGGTGGTGAATTCATTGCCATCGATTGCCATGGCAGCTAAGTCATTGGATATACTTAAATCAAAGCCTGATCGGTAAAATTAATAAGGGCTACTGGGAGAAGACAGGAGATTGGGGTTGAGCAGGAAATTATCAGCCATGATAGAATGGCCTAATTCTGCTGCTGCATCTAATGGACTTGCGATGAAAGGTAGAAAACAGTGGGGTCTAATTGCAGGTTGTGGGGTGTTTGAAGCTCCACTTACTGGTTAGAGGTGAGTAATTTGTTCAGCATGGACAAACAGATTACCCTTGGCATAGCAGGAAAACCTGTGTAATGCATGATGTACTGACAAGTTTCCCAGCCACTGTTCTCATGCTAACATCACAACGGACAGTGCTCGTCTCAGCAGGTCAGGCAGTATCTGTGGAGTTAATATTCTGACAGACTGCTTTATGCATCCTGATTACAAGGCTCTGCAAAAGCCTCTAAAAGAGGTGAAGGAATTCAAGACAATGGTGACTTTAATGTCTGTCTTAGAGTCTAGCCGACAGTTCCATTTGGCTTCTGGTGTTCTCCAGCAAGTTTCAAACACTTGTCCTCACCTGCTACTGGTAGAGAGGTGCTGCTAGTGTAGGCTGCTGCTTGACCTACTGTTGGTGGTGCTGGCAGTGCTGGTGCTTTGGCTGGTATTGCTCCTGGTACTGTTGGTCATCTTAGCCCAGTGTAACTCAGACTAACCGGCACCTGTGTGCTTCTCCAAAACATAAAACATCACAACTCTAAAGTACATATTCAATCATCTAAATTCCTAAATTGCTGAAATCCCAGCACCAGTACTTTGAACGAAGCCTTTCACGTAACAGGAGAAAAGCCATTGTAAGATTTCAATACTCACTAGTATATTTCTCTGTCAAATCTTCAGCCTCTTCAATTGCCACAGTGTTCTCCCTTAGCTTTCATGGGCACAGTCCAAGAAACACATGACCAACAGTTAATTTGCAAAAGCCAAGCTAAAATAAACTGAAGCTAAGTGATTAAGGTATAGAAGCTGGCATCTTGCCTGTCCTAAAGAGGTTACTCACACGTGGCCTAATTGCTTCAGGTAAGTGCAAAACTTAGCAGGTTGAAGGAAGGCTCCCTGATGTGCTGTCTGCTCCACACAAGTCTGCAGATACTTATAAATTAAAATTTACCTCCTCCTTTCATAATTACACTGAGCTTGTTGTGAAGGACAAAACTCAAGAGGGAGTGAGGAAAGCTGGCCACATTTATTTTGTTGGCTGAGCAGGTTTCAGAGTTAAGAGTAAAGGATCCATGTAGCAGATCATCACAGAGTGTACTTTTTCAAAAACAAAAGCTCAGTTGTGGAAACAGGTAGGAAATTGTTAAAGCAGCAATGTTGTCAGTGTCAATTCTTGTATTATATGCCAAGTTTAAAAGAATGATGATTATTTAGAAGTTTAACATTATGACTCAACATTTGAACATTCAAAGGACTAGAACATTATTAAAGTATTAAAAGTTGCAAGGATAGTGTGTATTTTTTTCATTATTTTATTATTTATTATATGTGCGCATCAAGACTGGTAGTTTAAAAGATTGCTGCACAGAACACGCTAATTCAATGAATAATGGAATCACTTAAACCCTGTAATAATTCAAACAAAGATCTTTAAGTAATTCCTGCAAAAACTAGCCAGGAAAATAACTATATTGCTTTAAGTAGTCTATGATATTCTTTAGAGTTCAGCCAAATTCCACATTCTGTATTTCTGTCTGAAAAATGTTCAAGGTCAGTTCACATGCACCTGCAAAATATACAGTTTCACTGACTGTTCGATGTTTTAAGAATTCAAACCAACATGGTTTCTATCAGGTACTTCACTTTTTAATGTCATACTTCACTTTTTAATGTCACATATGCACATTTATGATTAATCAGTTTTCCTGATTGAAGCTTTTTCTGATGAGTTCTCATGTAAACAAACTGGTCAGAACAAAATGTACATGCTTAATTGTTAAATAAAATTCTTCAACAACTTGAATCTCAAGCTCTAAAGATATTGAAAGTTCCGTAATTTAGCCTGACTGAGTGTTTTAAGTTAAACTTGCTCTACACTCATCTTCTTTTTAAGTTCAGTGGAAAACATTCAACTTTCTTGTAAAATTAAAGTCGATAAGAATCAGGAGAAAAGCATTCCATGTCCTATCATTAGTCTCAAATAATTGTGGCTTTGGGGTCTATTCATCTCAGTCCCAGGATATTCACTGCAAGAGTTACTTAGAACAAAATCCAAGACCCAACTACTTATTTATTTAGAGATACAGCACTACCTTCATCTACTTTATTAATAATGTTCCTTCAATTAGACATCTAGATGTGTAGATATTTGATTTTGATTGTCATGCATCCAGTTTCATTTATAGCTGATGAAGTATGGAAAACAACACATTCATTTGTAATAACATCTGGACAACATGCAGGAACATGTTAACATTCAGTGGCATTTCCTGTAGTGCTGCTGATTTCAGATTTATGAAAATGAATTTCTAAATCATTAGATCATGACATCATCATGATATGCCCAGATTTCTGCAGTTTTCTCTGACAGTTTGGGTTACTGTTGAAGATAAGAGATAGGAGAAATGTGTGCCATCCAATGGGGATGAACAGATTCAGGGGAGGTTTCTCTGGTGAGGGACGTTGGTTGGGCTTGGGGTTTTTGAGAGGGGAGAAGAGAGAAGGCACCAGAGAAAAGAGGTCGGAGGAGTCGGCCCAGAGTGGGGACAGGATTCGATGAATCCCAGGGAAATCAAAGGAGGATCAGTGAAGGGGAAACCGTGAGCTCCAACTTGTGCACATTAGACTGCGTCATTTAAAACAGGCCCTTTTCTTTTTTTGCTTTATTTACTAACCCTTTCGTCAAATTAAGAATTACTAAGCTAAATCTTTTAATTGTATGCGGTGTACTCTCTGTTATTTCATGGTACTGATTTATAACAAAGTGACAAATCACGCAGCATTTACACAAACGGGGATATGAGGGGGAGGGCTTGCACTTCAACCTCCCACATTTGGCAGTCTTCCCTAGCCTATGCAGCCAACAGAACTAGACTGTCACATCACCATAGCAATTTTCAGACTCATTTCTTTATGTTCAATATTGCAGTGTTCTGTAATTTATTACATTTATTGCTATTTTGGAAATCCTAAATTTATCAGTTTGATCTAATTTTTGTCACTTGAAGCTATTTAATAGCTCTAAATACTTTTCAAACTTCACTGAAGTTCAAAAGGGACATGACTAAAAATCAGCAGATATAACTCATTTGTAGTGTTGTTCAAAGGTGTAGCTAAGAACCGATAGAGGTGATAATTGCAAAGATTATCTGCATGTAAAGTGAGTAAGTCACCTGGTCCAGAAGAGATACGTCCTATGGTGTTAAGGGCAGGAGTGAGGAAATTGCAAAGCCACTAACCATAATTTTCTAAATATTTATGGGAACAGGGATGTCGCCTAAGAGCTGAAAATATATAAATGTTACACACTTGCTCAATAAAGAGTACAGAGATAAAAATGTTAAAAGATTCAAAGGTTCACTTTATTTTCAAAGTATGTATGCAGAATACAGCTCTGAGATTCGCCTTCCCCAGATAGCCATGAAATACAGAAAAACGATGAAAGTCGTTGAAAGAAAAGGCATCAACCCCACCCCAACACAAAAAATAAAAAGAAACCAAACTTGCAACTTCAAACCCCCAACCCCTCTCTTGCATGGAAACTAACAGATTGCCCAACCAGAAAACTGCAGCAAGAACATCAAACCCAAAAACTAACGTATTGTCCACAAGGAACAATAACAACTCCTTCCGCTACAAGAGCTAACTTATCGCCTGCAAGGAAAAGGCCAACAAGGTACAGTGACATGCAAAAGTTTGGACACCCCTGGTCAAAATTTCTATTACTCTGAATAGCTAAGCGAGTAAAAGATGAACTGATTTCCAAAAGGCATAAAGTTAAAGATGACACATTTCTTGAATATCTTAAGCAAGAAAACTTTTTTATTTCCATCTTTTACAGTTTCAAAATAACAAAAAAGGAAAAGGGCCTGATGCAAAAGTTTGGGCACCCTGCATGGCAGTACTTAGTAACACCCCCTTTGGCAAGTATCACAACTTGTAAACATTTTTTGTAGCCAGCTAAGAGTCTTCCAATTCTTGTTTGGGGGATTTTCACCCATTCTTCCTTGCAAAAGGCTTCCAGTTCTGTGAGATCCTTGGGCTGTCTTGCATGCACTGCTCTTTTGGGGTCTATCCGCAGATTCTTGATGATGTTTAGGTCAGGGGACTGAGGGCCATGGCAAAACCTTCAGCTTGTGCCTCTTGAGGTAGTCCATTGTGGATTTTGAGGTGTGTTTAGGTTCATTATCTTGTTGTAGAAGCCATCCTCTTTTCATCTTCTGCTTTTTTACAGAAGGTGTGATGTTTGCTTCCAGTATTTGCTGGTATTTAATTGAATTCATTCTTCCCTCTACCAGTAAATGTTCCACGTACCACTGGCTGCAACACAAGCCCAAAGCATGATTGATCCACCCCTGTGCTTAACAGTTGGAGAGGGGTTCTTTTCATGAAATTCTGCACCCTTTCTTCTCCAAACATACCCTTGCTCATTGCGGCCAAAAAGTTCTATTCAGAAGGTTCAAAGGAACATCTAAGCAAGCCTGATGCATTTTGGAAACAAGTCCTGTGGACTGATGAAGTTAAAATAGAACTTATCGGCCACAATGAGCAAAGGTAAAGATGGAAATAAAAAGATCTCTTGCTTAAAATATCTTGAACTGATTTCCAAAAAGCATGAAGTTAATCTTTTACTGGCTTATCTATTCACAGTAACAGAAATTTTGACCAGGGATGCCCAAACTTTTGCATGCCACCATCAAACCCCCAACCTGCCAATAGGCAACAAGAAACAAAAACACAGAAAACTGAAAGAAGCCAATATAAACTACAGTCCACATCAATAATCACATAAATCTCAGAATTTCAAAAACATCCTCCATCAGCGTTGAGGAGAACGCCCACTTGAACTCAGTCCTTCTGTGGAGAGCGGCCGCCGACTCGCAGCCTCCTGACTGCCAACCCACAGCCTACGTGAGAGCTACCGGTGACTCGGCCTCCTCCGCATTCTCTCGATGTTTTAATTTTCCTCAAAGCTTTGAACAGCGAGAAATGCAGTCAATCATGGCCCTGTGCCCATCACTGGTCTTCTCTTCAAGGCAGCTCATGCTTGCGGTCCTCTCCTGGAATTTTCTTGGAGACAGCAAGGTGCTAGGTCACTGAATCGAACTCCAAACTGTAAATCACAGGCCCCAACAGGTTCCAAAACACAATTAGGATAAAACGAGTAACTTGAAGTTGTAGAAAAAGCGAAATGATTGATTATCTGGAAAATGTCGCTCAAGGAATCATTGTCCACTGGCACCACCTTGACCGGGTAGAAAAAGTTCCAAAAACAGTTATCAAGGACAGAAAATGTTGGATAAAATAAGTAGGTCAGGCGGCATTTATGGAAAGAAGAACAATTATCATTTAAGTTCAAACTCCTTTTATTAAAAGAGAGAGAGTTTTAGTGTGAGTGACAGTGAAGGTGAGGAAAGCAAGATAGTGTCTCCAATCCATTGAAATGATGTAGCTACTGTCCTTTGTCTGTGTAAGGTGTATCTAAGAAAATTTGACAAGGTCAGTTCAGCTGAAAGAGTTATCTACAATTCACTTTTATGAATATTGGCCAGGAGATGTTAGCTGAATCTGGTAGGTAGGGTTTAGCTGAGACTATTTTCCAGTACTGTAGGCAGTCAAGTTGTCCTGAAGATACAGGAGGTAAATGATCACTGCTAAACGTGAGCAGCAGTGTTCAGAGACCCTGAGTCTTCTACCAGGCCTGAGGATTTTCAAAGTTTCAAAATACAAAGTATGTATGCAGTATACAACTTTGAGATTTATCTTCCCACTGACAGCCATGAAACACAGAAAACAATGGACTCCCCTCGTGCAAAAAAAAACACAAATCATGCAAAGGGCAAAAATACGAGCGAGAAATGTAGAACACAAAACACAAAATCAAAAGAGTCTGGACATACGCAGTTCAGCTCAGTTCAGTTCCATCTAGCACTGCATCATTGATTACCTACAGGCCACCCAAAGCAAAATTGCCCAGAATAACAAGAAAAAAGGAACAACCACATCATAACGTGAACTACAGAGTCCAATCGTGTTGATTAAACCTTGCCCAAGACCCAGGACTCCAGCACAATTCTCCAGCTGTGTTGAGTGAGAGGAAGAGAGAGAGTCCATTCAAATGCAGGGACCTTTCGCCAGGCGAAGCGGACAAGAGGGAAAGAGACAGACCGTCATACACAAACTCTTTCCTCGAGTGAGAGGCAGGTAGACGGCACTGAACACCTACTTGCCTTTTGCTCTTCCCTCGATGACACTTCAATCAGCGAGAAATGGGATCTCAAGGCTTCTTGACCTGGAGGCCGCACACTTCGTTCGAATCTTCATAGAACGCTTTCGGAGGCAGCAAAGTGCTAGATCGCTTAATCGGCATGAAAATAGACCCCTAAAATGTAGATCACAGGCTCCAATAATAGCCGAACCACACTTGAAAGAAAAGGAAGATGTAAAATAAGTGAAATAAGTGGTTTCGTGAACCATCTGGAGGATGTCACCCTTGGTTGCATTGTGCACTGGCGCCACCTTCTTCCGAATTTTATCCTCACATACTCTTTTACTCAATCAACCACACTTGCTGGTGCTGTGAAGATGAAGGTGACCTGCCTTCTACCAAGTGGTGGCTCCTAAGATATGGAAAGTGCTTCATGTTTTTTAAGGATTTCACTGTGCATTTCGATAACAGAGGGAAGTGTGATGCAGCAGGAGTAGGTTTATAAAGGACCTTTGTCTATTTAAGGATAAGTTGAATAACAAGAGTCTTAAGGGATGAAGTGAATACTGAGGTACCCACAACAGTGTCCACAAATCCATAAGTTTTATGATAGCTATCTAGTAGGAAAGGTTAAGTATGGACCTTGCAGGACAGTATTAAATTGGAGCAGGGCAAATTACAGGAACATTAGACAGGGAGTAGGGAGAATTAATTGGGCACAGCCGTTTTTGGGCGAGTCTACCTCTGACATATGGAGGGTGTTTAAAGACCAACCCTACAGAGTACAGGACAGGTATGGTCCAGTCAGAAGGGAGGACAAGGATGGCAAAGTAAGAGAACCTTGGCTATCAAGGGCGGTGATGAATTTAGTCAAGAAGAAAAAGGAAAAGTGTGTAAAGCCTAGGAAGTTAGAATCAAACAGAGCTCTTGAGGATTATAAGGAAGCCAGAACCTGGAGCTTAGAAAAATAGAGGGCTATGCGGTAGGGAAATTCTAGGCAGCTTCTAGAGTAGGTAATGTGGTCGGCACAACATTGTGAGCTGAAGGGTCTGTAATGTGCTGTAGATTATCTATGTTCTATATTCTAACAGAACTCAATAAGGGAATTTGGAAAGCTGTTGGGGTTGGCATAAAAATCCTTGGAAACTAGGATTAAAGAGAATCCCAAGGCATTCTATACATACATCAACAGCAAGAGGATAACTCAGGAGAGGGTAGGACTATTCAAGGATAAAGGGTGGGGTGAAATTTGCTTGGACGCAAAGATGTGGGTGAGGTCCTAAATGAGTACTTTACATTAGTATTTACCAAGAAGGCAATACCCATAATGATGTTGGTGAGTAGAGGGATCTTGGGGTCAAGTTCATAACTCCCAAGAAGTAACTGCACAAGCCTATAGGGTGGTTAAGAAGGCAGATGGCATGTTTGCCTTTATTACTTGAGGCACTGATTTCAAAAGTCAGAAAGTTATATTGCAGCTTTATAAAACTCCAGTTAGAGCGTTTCTGGAGTATTGCTTATATTTTTAATACTCCCATAATAGGAAGGATGTTTCAGCTCGAGACCCTTCTCAGCCCGAAAGACTGTACTTCTTCCTATAGATGCTGCTTTCCACCAGCAGTTTGTATGTGTTGCTTGAATTTCCAGCATCTGCAGATTTTCTCGTGTTTGGAAAGGATGTTGATAGTTTGAAGAGGGTGCAGAATAACTTTACTCAGCTGCTGCCTGGATTAGAGGACATGTGCTAAAATGAGAGGTTGAACAAACTTGGGTTGTTTTCTCCGGAGTGGCAGAGACTAAGGACAGATCTGATAGTTTTATAAGATTTTGAGAGGCATAGGTAGAATAGAAAGGCAGTGTCTTTTTTCCAGGGTTGAAATGTCTAATAGCAGAAAGCATGCATTTAGCATGAGAGAGGGGAATTTCAAAGGTGACTTGAAGGGCAGTTATTTTTTACACAGAGCGTGGTAGAGGCAGATACAGTGGGGACTTTTAAGAGACGTTTAGATAGGGACGTGAATATGACAGAATTGGAAGGATATTTACATTTTGTAGGCAAAAGAGATTAGTTTAGTTGGCCATTTGATCGCTAAGTTAATTGGTTTGCCACAACATTGTTAGTGCAAGGGCCATCTCTTGTACCGTACTGTTTTATGTTTTATGTACTGACCATGGATCTTTACTCCAAAATTCCCAGAATGGGTAAACCTAACTGCAACTCATATTCAATGCAACCAAGTCAAAATAGTGTTTCTGATTTGCCGAAGTCCATTGTGTTCTCCGCTTTCCCAGCATTTGGTTCATGCTTTAAATCTACGTGTGCTGTAAGCTGCCATTTGTGCTGGCTGTACTTTGTAGTCACATGGAACAGTCTGTGTTCTACAGTATGTACAACTGTTACTGGTACTTGTAAATACTGATCTCTGACATATATTTGAAATGTATAAAATCCTAAAGGGATTGGACAGGCTAGATGCAGGAAGATTGTTCCCGATGTTGGGGAAGTCCAGAACGAGGGGTCACAGTTTGAGGATAAGGGGGAAGCCTTTTAGGACCGAGATTAGGAAAAACTTCTTCACACAGAGAGTGGTAAATCTGTGGAATTCTCTGCCACAGGAAACAGTTGAGGCCAGTTGATTGGCTATATTTAAGAGGGAGTTAGATATGGCCCTTGTGGCCATGGGGATCAGGGGGTATGGAGGGAAGGCTGGTGCAGGGTTCTGAGTTGGATGATCAGCCATGATCATAATAAATGGCGGTGCAGGCTCGAAGGGCCGAATGGCCTACTCCTGCACCTATTTTCTATGTTTCTATATACAAGGATGTGTATAGAAAAACAAACTAAATCACAGAATTGTAATAAATGCAGACACTTGTACATTAAGTAAGCTGGTTTTATATTACTGAATATTTTTTTCCTATGTAACTTCTGTGGAATTGTTGGTTCTCGAAAAAATTTCAACATTTGCTCTTTTGAAAAATAAATAGTAGCATATCATTGAAAGTATGACAGTTTTCCAAGATCTGAAAAAAAACAGGGTAGAAATTTAACCTTTATGGTAAGTTTGCACAAGGAGTAAAAGATGCATATTGTACTCTTCCTGGAATTTGGTTCTGTTGGAAGCATAGTACATTACTCAAAACCACCACACATGCATAATTAGTACAATTACCCAAGGATTAAAAACTGACCTAAATTACAACATAGTAGGAATTGTGATTCAGCAACTCTAGGCCTCATCTGCCAATTGTCAGACATCCCACCTCTCCCGGAAGTTCCGGGAGTCTCCCGCCTATTGATAGCGGCTCCCTGATGCCCGGAAATTATATGCAATATCCCGCAAATCGATTTCTTTGAGAGGGAGAGGAAGAGCGAGAGCAGGGGAGAGGGAGAGGGAGAGCGAGAGCGAGAGTGAGCATCCTGATTGGTCTCTCTTCGTGCGAAGTAGACCTATCAGTTTTCTCTATGGGCAGGCTTTACAGTCGACCTCAAAAATAATGACAGTGTTGCTCGCTGCACTGTTTGCAACAGTGACTTTTCTATTGCCCATGGTGGGTTAAAATGTAAAAGACATGTTGAGGTGAGTTTAACAGGTGTCATTTGTTCATTAATGTAGCTAACGTTATTTAAACTAGCTGGCTAGCTGCTAAGGAGCTACTCTATTGATGTCCTACGTGATGACGCCAAACTCCCTGTAGGCTTGCTTAAAGCTGTAATAGAATAAACATGATAATATAATATATGTATATATTTTAATGTCACATTTTCTGCATATACCCAACTTGGTTTACAGATTAGACAAAGTCATTAAACAAAGTATTACATACACCCTTGGAGGTCGACTGGGGGGTGGGTGGGGTATGGGGTTGCAGGGGGTGGGGGTGCTACCTCCCTGAAATGAGTTTTTGCAGGATGGGATGCTGAATTTTCTTTCCTGCTCCCTCACCTGACGTCTTCCAGAATCTGTGGCTTCCATTTTGGCTGCTTTCAGTTCTTCCTCTCAGCTACTCCTAGGGCTTGCCGTGTACTCTTCCAATCCCAGACCTCAGACTCACCTACTTTTGCAGCTTACCAACACAATAGATATACTCGGCGCATCTACTTGCAGTAAATGATTCTGCCCACGATAGCATTGATACTCTGACCATTGCACAGTTCCCGTGGAGATAAAGTCCTGTCTTTATATTGAGAATATTCTCTATGGTGCAGTAATGCTCCACAAATATGCTAAATGGTATAGCCTCGGAGCTGATTGGTTGCTCAAAAGTAAATATTCAGGAGGTGCTATGGGCCATGAGCAGCAGCAGAAATGCACAGCAACACAACTTATAACATCATGGCTCAGTGTAGTCCACATTAACATCAATCCAGGAGATCAGTAGCTAGAAATGCTCTCAAAATACTAATCTCAGTGGGTATCTAAAGGAAAGCGCTCCAATAACCAGAGTCAGACCTTCCATTAAAGAAGGTGATTATGGTAGTGTAAGATCAATCATTCCAGTCACAGGATGCCTTTGCAGGTGTTTCACTGCACAGTGTCACAGGCCCAACTATATATCTTCATCAGTTACCTATCTTTTAGCATAAGTCAGAACTGGTGATGACAATCTAAAACAAAACTGGCGATCTCAAATAAAATAAGAAAATGCAGCTAAGTCTCAACAAATAGCATCTGTAGAAAGACAAACAAATTTCATATATCAGAAACCCTTCATCAGAATTTGGGATGTTCATGATATCTGCATAATATTTAATTTCAGTTGCAATGCTTTCACAAATGAAGCAGACTATCCCTGCATGCAGCAGGACATGGACATGGGCAGGTGAATGGCAAGTGGCAATCATGCCAGAAAAATGACTGCAATAACCATCTCCAACAGGAGAGAACCTAATCACCATCCTTTGACATTGAACAGCACATCATCCACAAGCCCCACACCATCAATGTCCAGGGAGTTAGGAAATTCAACTGAACCAGCCACATAAGTGCTGTGGAAGAATAGCAGAGTAGATCAGAAGATGGGTATCTGCAGTGAATGACTTACCTCCTCATATCCCTAGGCCTTTTAATGATTTGGTTTCAAATGCCTTCTATAGTTGAGAATTTCACAGGTTCACCATTTAATCCATAGCAAATTGCATATGCTATTTATTTGTCCACTCAGCGTATCTAGATCACGCTGGAGCCTCTCTGCATCTCCTCATTGTCCTACCCAGCTTTGTGTCATCCACAAACTTGAAGATATCACATTTAATTCCATCAGCTAATGCAGTAATATATATTCAGTAATATACTGTAGGTGCTGAGGTCCTTAAAATTAATGTAAATCAAAACGCCCAACAGGCAACACCAATCCTGTCACTTGAATGGAGCAATGAACTGCAATGTACCAAATTATGTGCACTGAAATGTGATTTGATGACGTAATTTAAATATTCTAAATGAAAAATGAAAATCCGTTGATGTAGCTTAAGCTGTATTTCCCTCAGAATAGAACTTGCCTGTTATCTCTCTCTAAAATGTTCTGTAGTAGGCAGAACAATATAGCCTCAATCCCCACTGACAAATTTGTATCTAATCTGGTTCTATCGGCATTAAAACAAATACTCAATAAACATCATACCTCAAAATTTACAAATAAGTATTTATTCATATTTGAAATGTAGTAATTGGTTCAAACTCTTAATGAAGGTAGAGAATTAAGATCAAGATGTTGAAATCTCCGTTACTTCAGCAAATCCATTGGTTTGATAATATTTAAATTCATGTCTTAAGATGGAATGTGTTTGCATATTTTTGTTCTGTTTTTTAACTTATTCACTCTTAAGTACAAGTATTTGCTATGTAACTTCAATATTTTGTTGTGCTGAATATTTAAAGCATCCTTAAAATATATTTTCACTCCAATTTTTTTTAATCCAGAATAGTCATTTATCAACTGTTTTGAACCCTTTAGATTTATTTTTCCACATTGAAAGGTCAGGAATAATGAGTATGATGCAGCTCTTTAAATAAATTATATTGCTGGAAATTTCTTCTTGGGCAGAATCAAATTGTGTGCTCTTCATTTTCATTCAATGTTGCCATTTGTCATATCTGAGATCATCATTTCCATTAGTTTTCTGGCTGTGGCTGGTGGATCCAAAACAGAATGCCAGCATCCAGGCTTCCCTGGGGAGGCAATGTCCTGGACTTATGTCGGCATGTTACATCCAGGACATGCAGAGTAACAGAAAAGAATATAAAAAGCAGGAGCAGCATAGGCCAATTCCCAACCCCCCACCCCACCCCTGAGTCTACTCAACCTTTCAATATGATCATGGTAGATCCAATTTAGCCTCCTGAAAATCATTTTTCCACTCTTTCTCCAGACCTGTGGACTCTCTTGTAGACTAAGTGTCCAGCAGTCTCTACTTTGAATACATTCAATGACTCCATCTTCCTTGCCTTTTGTAATAGGGAATTCCAAAGATTCGTCACCTTCTGACAGAACAAATTTCCCTTCACAATCCAAAATGGTAGCCTCCTATTCCAAAACTTAGCTACTAAGTTCTAGACCTGGTCCCAACATATTGACGTAGTCATAAAGAAGGCAAGACAGCAGCTATACTTTATTAGGAGCTTGAAGAGATTTAGCATGTCAACGAATACACTCAAAAACTTCTATAGTTGTACCATGGAGAGCATTCTGACAGGCTGCGTCACTGTCTGGTATGGAGGGGCTACTGCACAGGACTGAAAGAAGCTGCAGAAGATTGTAAATTTAGTCAGCTCCATCTTGGGCGCTAGCCTACAAAGTACCCAGGACATCTTTAGGGAGCAGTGACTCAGAAAGGCAGCGTCCATTATTAAGGGCCTCCAGTACCCAGGGCATGCCCTTTGCTCACTGTTACCATCATTAGGAGATACAGAAGCCTGAAGGCACACACTCAGCGATTCAGGAACAGCTTCTTCCCCTCTGCCATCTGATTCCTAAGTGGACTTTGAAATTTTGGGTATTACCTCACTTTTTTAAATATACAGTATTTCTGTTTTCGCACATTTTTTAAAATCTATTCAATATACATAATTGATTTACTTGCTTATTTATTATTATGTTTTATTTTATTAATTTTTTTTTCTCTCTCTGCTAGATTATGTATTGCATTGAACTGCTGCTGCTAAGTTAACAAATTTCATGTCACATGCCGGTGATAATAAACCTGATTTTGACATCTCCTCAGCATCCACTTGTGCTCCGTACCTTGTAAATTTCAATAAGGTGACCTCTAATTATTCTTACCTCAATGAGTTTAAGGCCAACAGCAATTACTTCAGCCCAGCAGCACATGCAAGGAGGGGAAGAAATGGTTTAAAAAGACTGCAAGCTATAGTGAAGTCCTTACATTTCTCTTTAACCCACCACCAACGTCAGAGGTAGAAATGACAGTCAGTGAAGTGGTACACTTTCTTTGTGAAATATGGAAAATCAAGGAGAAGTTAGCATTCTTAACAACCATGTTTGCAGCAAGTCCTCCAGCTGCAGGTCTTACCAGACCGCATGAATAGGCTGGAGCGGCAGTAAGACTGCTGTCGAAAATAAAAGTATAGGAGGTTCGGGGAGGTGATGCTGAAGTCCCCTGTGGCTATCTCGCTCTCTATCAATTATGCTGTTTTGGATACTGCTGTGGGGGGAGGTGGTGGTATCACCCCCAGCATTATCCAAATCCAATATCCAGAGCAGCAGCCAGATCATTGCATCATTGCTGGCTATGTAGTATAATAGTGAAGATCAACATCTAGGTGAGTGGTAGTGATACATGACTCTATACTCAGGGCACAGATAGGATGAGAGTGAGACTCCAGGATATTGTGTTGCCTCCTTGCTGTCAGAGTCAAGGATTCTGCATGGGCACAGTGAGAACAGCTGGAGGTGATGCTTTGTATCACCAATATAGGCGGAAAAGGGATGAGGTCCTGCAAAGTGAATGCAGGAGTTAGAAGGAAATGAATAAGCAGGACCTCTGGGGTTGCAATCTCAGGATCATCCGCAATGCAATTCTGTAATCTCATCCCTATACCACATGGAGGCGATGGCAAGAATAGGAGGATTGAAGAGCAGCTGCAGAGAGGAAGGCCTCAGCCTCAGAGGAAGGACAAATGGGATGTGTACAAAAGGATGAGGCTGCATCTGAACTGGAGGGAGACCTATATCCTCATGGGGACATTTGCTTGAGCTACTCATTTACGTTAAAACTAGTCTGGCAGGAGGTGGGAGCCAAGGTAGTTGTAACAAATGAGAAAGCTGAAACAAATAAAGTGGTTAAAGCAAGCAAATGCAGTCATCAGCCAAGCAGAGAAAGCAATCAGTCTCTTAGGCTAAACTGCATTGATTTTACAGGAATAAGGCTCACCATTATGGCAATCCAGAGCATGGCTTGTCACATGAGATTGTGATTCTGCAGAAATATGATCGAGGCAGGGAAAGATTCAGAATTCAATGTTTTGGGTGCTTCTGGTGTGATAGAGGTGGAGGTAAGAGAACAGGGATGTGGGGGAAGGACTGGTGTTGCATCGTTGATTAGGGAGAACATGGCAATAGTATAGAGCAGGTATCCTAGGGGAATGTCCAGCAGGTGTTATAGAAAGAACTTAGAAATAAGAAAAGGGTAATTACTTCAAAGGTGTTATACTATATTCCCCTAATGGCTACTGGAAATTGGAAGAACAAATATGTAGGGGAATTGCAGACAGATGTCGGAAGAATAGGGTTGTGATACTTCGTGATTTTAACTTCCCTGCTGTTGACTGGGTATTCAAAGCTGGTAAGATCTTAAATAGGGCAGAAGCTAAGTGCATCCTAGACAGCTGTCTCAAAGCAAAATATGGATGGCCCAGCTAGAGAGGGGCCAACACTTACCCTTCTGTTGGGAAATGAGGCTAGGCATGTGGTCGATGTATCAATGGATGATCACATAGGAATCAGTGACTACAATTCTAGTAATTTCAAAATAGTTATGGAAAAGCAAAGGACTCGTTCACAAGTTGAAGACCTAAATAAGGGGAAGATTAATTTCAATGGCTTCAGATAGGAGTTCACAGAAGTTTGTTGAGAGAGGCTGTTTGCAGAATGTTTAAAGGGATGTCCAGCAAATGGGAGACTTTTAAAGTAAGGTTGAAAGAGTTTAGGCCAAGCATGTTCCTGTTAGAGTGAAAGGCAAGGCTGGCAGTATTAGGGAACATTGGTTGATCAGATATATTGAGCTTCTGTTCAAGAAGACAAAGGAGGCATATGTAATATTTAGGCAGCTGGGATCCCGTAAGTTCCTTAAGGAGTGTAAAGGATGTAGGAATATCTTTAAGAAGGAAATTAAGAGAACAGAAAGGGGCCATGAGATCTCCATGCTAAAAAAGATTCAAGAGAATCCTAAAAGATTCATTCAGGATGTTAAGGGGAAAAGCATAGATAGAGAGAGAGAGTGGGTCAGTGTGGATACATGGGAAATGGATGAGGTCTTAAGTGAATGCTTCTTGTGGAGAAGGACATAGAAGCTGGTGAGTCCAGGAGTGGGAAGAGTAATCCTGGAGCCTATCAATTGGAGAAGTTGGAGGAATTGAAACACATAAAATTGGATGAATCCCCAGTGCCTGATCACGTAGATCCTTGGATATTATGGGAAGAAACAGTAGGAATTTATTCCCTGGAGTGTAGGAGAATGAGGGGAGATTTGATAGAGGTATACAAAATTATGAGGGGTATAGATAGGGTAATTGTAAGCAGGATTTTTCCACTGACATTGGGTGAGTCTAGAACTAGAGGTCATAAGATAAGGGTGAAAGGTGAAATATTTAAGGGGAACTTTTTCACTCAAAGGGTGCAATGAGCGTGAAACAAATGTCCAGTGGAAGTGGAGGATGCAGGTTAAGTTTCAACATTTAAGAGTATTTTGAATAAGTACATGGATGGAAGGAGTATGAAGGGCTATGGTCCAGTTGTGGGTCAATGGAACTAGAGAGAAGAGCAGATTTGCATGGAGTAGATAGGCAGAAAAGCCTGATTCTGTGCTATAGCGTTTTATGACTCTAACTCATGACACAGACCAAGAAACTTAGATGTGTGATAAGTACAGCCATTAAGTCATTCTGATTTACTCTCAGACACTCACTTTTTACTAAATTCTGTTGTCTCCTAATGAAATCTAACTTGCTACTCTCACATTCATACTTCCGACAAGGCATCACAAACCTCAAATGTTGCCTATTTCTCTTCCCACGGATGCTGCTGAACATGCTGTGTTTTTTTTCATTATTTTCTATTTTAATCAATTTGCTCCTTTTTCTGTTCACTAACTTTAAAGATGATGGATTAGGGAGAAAATGAGAAAAGTCTCCCCTCCAATCTCACCTCTGTTCATGGCACTGAAACCTTTCAGGCTTTCTGTCAGGATTATGTGGGTGCCCAGCACAAAATGGCAGAAGGAGCATTTCAGCTCCTATATTATCCAGCAGATAGCTCTGTCTGGCACTTCCTGCCCCATCTGAATATATTCTGCAAACAACTCTTTGACCAGTTCAGGGCTCACTCACTAACCTCAAATTGTCTTTGACTCTTCCCAAGGAAAAAGAGGCGAAACTATTAAATGTAAAGCCAGTCATACGTCCAGCTTGAACTTAGCCATTGCAATATTCAGCTTTTCTTGGATGGGAATTTGGAAGCCTACACAGGCTGACTTACAGACCATGAAAATCAATTGTGTAGAAGTGCTCAAATTTCCACTTCATTGTCACTAATTAGTAAACTGTTGTAGTGGACAGTTGCAATAAAATGGGCTGCATCACATCTTGAGTAACTTCTGTAGACTGGTCAAGGTTAATACCATAAATTTATAATGTGGGTGCTGTGCAAAACTATCAAATAGCAGGAATCATTGTGAAGTGACTAAACTATGATGCAATTTAGAAATCATCTAATCCTCTCCTTTTGTCCCATATTTTATTCTTTCGTGGTGCAGTGGAAAAGGTCACATATTCATCCAAGTGACTAAACAGGGGAGGTCTGGAAAATGTGTTCTGGACTGTGCTGTCTATCTACCATTTACATATTGGATCAAGTGCATTGCATTTATGCTCCAGTCTCTGTTAACCATGCAGCTTTTACATTGGCTCCAGTCTTGTGTACAGCTGGCTCCACTTAAAGCTCAATAGTGACATGTTGTAATCAGGAAAATGAAATAAGCTGCTGGGGTAACTCAGTGGGCCAGACAGCATCTATGGTAGCAAAGGGACAGTCGATGTTACAGGTCAAAACCCTGCATTAGGACTGAGAGTGTAGAGAGGTGATATCCTGTATAAAGACATGAGAGGAAAGGGTAAGTTCCCTAGAAGGGGTACTTAGCTTTCACTTTAATTTCTCCAAGGTAGGAAGGCAAAGCTATCCTGATACTCTAAATCTGAAGGAAATGCAGAGAATGCTGGATATCATTCCTTTTATTCATGTGTTCTTTACCATATACTTCCCAGTGACTAACTTGTATTGTTATTCATACTACCCTTGAGAAGTCAACTGTCTCTGCCAGTTTTCCTTGTTCGTAATACGACAAACAACATTATTCAGAGAACAGCACTAAGCTCTGTTAGTATAGTCAGACTTCTTAAATCATTCACAGTAGGTAGTTGTGACTGGCAAGGCCAGCATCTAATGTCCATTTGTAATTCTTCTAGAGAAGCTTGTGGTGAGCTCCATACATCTTGAAATTAAAAGAATTAAATTGGCATTGTAATACTTGTTCTGACACTTAGCTGCAGATAGAATGTCTTAAGCATTTGTTTGCATATTGACAATTACTACAACAAATTAAATGATTATCTTCTGATTGATTCCATTTATTTCTTAATCACATAATAATGTACATTTTCCTTTTATCAATTTTCAGAGGAGTCTTTCTTTTCTTTTCATAATATTTTCTTCAATCTCATACTCCTTCCAAAGAATGGAAGTTCAATTTTCATCCAGATTTACTGATGCTGTCAAATATATGATTGCTACAGAGTCTGAATTCACTGAACTTGTTTTAAATATAAAGCCTAGTCTTTTTCCTGGAAAGCATTGTAATGCCCTGGTGAAGATCTCTGCTGCCAGCTGTGAGATATTTTATCTTACCAGTTCTCTGCAAAAGCAGTGTGTCTTGTTGGTAAAGGCGGATTTATATTTGTGCATATGGGCCACGCCATAGCCTACGCCATAGGCCTGATTTATACTTTTTCATTGCCCTACGACGTAGCGAGCATGCGTAGTTGTGTCTGCATTGCTCTGCAATTCACTGCCAAAACTCTAGTTGGTGGTGGGGTTTCTATGCCACTGTGTTGAGTTTCTTCGTGAGAGACATGGACAAGGAAATGCATTTCAAATATATTTGGGTGTCAGCAGGTAGATTTGACGATTTGGTTCATCGTCTCCGACCATTTATTTTGCATCAATGTACAGACACGGCGGAGAAAAGCAACCGGAAATGAATGCTACCAAGCAGACCGATCACAGTTGTTGCGGTCTGCTTCGCTGCGACGCGCGAGTTACATTTTTGGGGAGGCGCACGTCACTCTACGGCGTACATTTGACGCACAAGTATAAATCAGTCTTAAGAGTGACTTCGGCTGAAGATAAGGAGACACGTTGTCCAACTTAGTAATGTTGTGGCAGCCAATGCAACTTTTGCCCAGTGGAAGATTAGGAAGAGGTGGATGAGATCAGATTTCTGAAGGACAGTAGACTGGTTTGGGGTCTTTTGATGGGAGATGCATAGCAGGGCACAAGGGAAGATGGTGCAGAATGCTGTTGGAAGGAGAGTCCCTATTGCAGGAAGTATTTCATGCCGATGAATGGCTCTGAGGCAGAAAGGCCAATACTCCTGAGAAAGCCAGTTCATTTGAGATGGTCTTTGAGGAAAGTTAGTACTGTGGCAGGTGCTTTCATGCTGACCGCGAGTCCAATGCCTGAGTCAAGTGACACACCCCTGATGACTCCAGAAATGAGCTCCAATGTGTATGTGCACATTGCTCTGGTTTGACTGTAATGGGCCCTTTTATTTTTCTTTACTTTTTTTGTGTGACTATAAATTTGGTAAATATTCCTTCTTTATAATTTTATGCCGGTGTACGATCTGTCACTTCTGGGCTACTGATAATTGTGTATGGTGCAGTATTTCACGGCACTGGCTCAAATTGAAGATCATTTAATCAGAACACCCTGACGTTTCCTGTTTGGTTGAACCCCAAATCATACTGTCCCTTGACATATATTACTTATGAAAGGTGGCCTTCTCACTGCTGAGTCACGTGTCTGTTAGCAGAGTTAGCTCACGAGCAATGGTGGTGTATGAGCCCCAGTGAGAGGGTTACATATTTTTATGCAGACAAAATCTAGTCTGCACAAAAATCTAGTTATATCTCAAAGGTTAAAGGACACTCTAGTAGCAAATAATATTTTGGCTTAGGTTTTGCTCATATAGAAGACAACCATTATGGCAGCAAAGCACTGAGGGAACGATCTTTAGCACAATCTATTCATATGAAATAGTTTATTCTTTTAAAACAAAATAATATATTATGTGATAATAATTTAAACAGTGTGGTTCTAAGTAAGTCTTTCTGTAATGCACAACCTCCAAAGCCAAAATCTGTTTTTTAATAGCAATTCAATCATATGTGGAAAAAAGCATAAAAAGGCTCAGTTCCCTAGGTACAGTATAACAGCCATAGTTTAAAGCAAATTGACTCTGGAGTTTTCCTGAGTAATGTCAGGAATTGTCTTGCATTTCTTGATGATACAACAAAGTAATTCTTGCAGTATATTTCACTTATGGCTTTATTTTCCAAATTTAATTCAACCTTGAGTATTAGTTTAACAGATTTTGAAGCTGCATAAATGCTGCAGCAAAACAGAAAATATTCTTTTCAAAACATTAATGTTTTCAAACCATTTCCAACCTTGAAGGATTCTGTGAAATATGACATTGACTGGATCTATTCACATATAGTACACAGACCTCATTGGAAAGCCGGAAAGTGTAAACAAAAATCTGTAGAGCAAAATTGTAGAAGGAAACAAACTGTATGTACATCAGTTTAGGTTGTATACTCTACCTGAATAAACCCATTTAATTTGAAGACATGATTGTACTATTCCTGAGGCCCAAAATACCATGTTAAATTTTCTTTTCCAGTTCCCATAATCATTGGCAGATTGGCACAGAGATTAGTAAATATGTGTTTTTGAGAACTTGTTTCTTTTCTATTTGCGACTAGTTTAAATATGGTGCAGACTGAGAGAACGTATCCCTCTGTCTGCAGAAGTCCCAAAAGTCCAAAACTAACATGGATTTGAGCAGTCTCTGGCAAATTCCTAACAAGCAGCACAAAACCCTCTTTATTTTAGCACAGATTAGCACCGTTTTAGTTGATAATGTTTTAGTAAAGTTTAACAAGGGGCAATACTCAGCTGAGAATGAATTTAAGGGTATAATGCTGAAAGCAGGGTTAAAGCAGTGATCCTTATGCCATTTATAGTTATATTTTATTATCAGGTCTTCACTGTAAGGGCAAGAGGTTGAGAAGATTGAAGAAATAAATAACAATCTATTTAATTAAAGCACAATGCTCTACAGTACCAAAGACCCATTATCATTTCCTGTAAGGAGTTTCTACATTCTCCCCGTGACTGTGTGGGTTTCCTCTGGGTGCTCCGGTTTCCTCCCACAGTCCAAAGATATACTGGTTGATAGGTTGATTGGTCATTGTAATTTGTCCCTTAATTAGGCTAGGATTAAATCAGGGGATTGCAGTGCGGTGCAGCTCGAAAGGCCAGGGGGGCCAATTCTATGCTGTATCCCAATAAATAATTACATAAATAAATAAGTGTTGAACATTATCAGCTAAGGCTACACGATCAAGCAACACACAGTTATATATGGAAACATTCATCCACTGTTTTAAGAATGGTACATTTTGTACTGAATTCTGCTTCTAATATTTTCATCTGATACTTGGTTTATTCACTTCAAATGAATCTATTTTTTCACATCAGACATCAATGTACCTTCAGCACATCTGACACAGAAATGTTAGCTCTTTTTTTAATGTGCACATTTCCTATCACTAGATTCTGAAGGATCAAGCTTCTCTATGAAGAATAATCAGATATCCCTTGAATGAGTGCCAGGTGTGGATCAGGGGATACTGAATGGCAAATTGAGTGATATCTTCGGAGGTTCAGAATCAGGTTTAATATCACTGGCTAAGTCGTGAAATTTGTTGTCTTTGTGGCAGCAGTACAATACAATGCACAATAATAGAAAAAATGTGAATTGCAATAAACTAAATAAGTAGTGTAAAAATATAAATATAAAAGTAGTGAGGTGGTGTTCATGGGTTCAATGCCCATTCAGAAATCTGATGGCAGAGGGGAAGAAGCTGTTCCCGAATCAATGAGTGTGTTCCTTCAGACTCCTGTGCCTCTTCCCTAATGGTAACAGTGAGAACCAGGCATTCCCTGGGCAATGGGGGTCATTAATGTTGGATGCCTCTTTGAGGCATCGCTCCTTGAAGGTGTCCTAGATACTATTGAGGCCAGTGCCCACGATGGAGCTGACTAGGTTTACAACTCCAAATTACATTTCTAAATTATTCATCATTAAGATGCCATGTTGAAGTTATCAGAAAGTACTGTATATAAGAAAGGAATACGGTAGTTATCTGAACTAGCACCTCTTTAAAATTGCTGCTATTACTGTCAACATATTTCTCGATAGTGTGAGCTGACTTATTTCACCCTTCGACTTTTGCAATGTTGGATTTCAACATTAAACCCAAGCCAAACTGATGCTATAATTTTCTTTCCTTACAAGTTAACATGGCCTGCAGTTCAGCATCAATCAGATGTCTGTGCCTTATGCCCATTACAAAGGATAATAGGTATGAGAAATGGAAAGACTATGTGGTAGAGAAGGTAGTATAAATGAAAACAGACAGCTGTATATAGACAAGAGAAAATCTGCAGATGCTGAAAATCCGAGCAACGCACATGAAATGCTGGAGAAACTCAGCAGGCCTCCAACCTGATGGTATAAACATCAATTTCTCAAACTTCCAGTAGTGCCTCCCCCCACCTGTTCACCATTTCCCATCCCCTTCTGTCCCTCTCATGTTATCTCCTTGCCTACCCATCTCCTCCCTCTAGTGCTGTTCCCCCCACCCCTTTTTCTTTCTTCCATAGCCTTCTGTCTCTTTCACCAATCAACTTCCCAGCTCTGGTGTTTCTCTCTTCCCCTCCCTCCACCTTTTAAATCTACTCCTCAGCTTTTTTCTCTTCAGTCCTGCTGAAGGGTTCTGGCTCAAAACATCGACCGTGCTTATTCCCATAGATGCTGCCTGGCATGTGTTAGCTGTATATAGATATTTAGAGTTTGGCCTCATATTTTATCCTTTTAACTTTAAAAATAGAAACATAGAAACATAGAAAATAGGTGCAGGAGTAGGCCATTCAGCCCTTTGAGCCTGCACCGCCCTTCAGTATGATCATGGCTGATCATCCAACTCAGAACCCTGTACCTGCCTTCTCTCCATACCCCCTGATCCCTATAGCCACAAGGGCCATATCTAAGTCCCTCCTAAATATAGCCAATGAACTGGCCTCAAGTGTTTCCTGTGGCAGAGAATTCCACAGATTCACCACTCTCTGTATGAAGAAGTTTTTCCACATCTCGGTCCTAAAAGGCTTCCCCTTTATCGTTAAACTGTGACCCCTTGTTCTGGACTTCCCCAACATCGGGAACAATCTTCCTGCATCTAGCCTGTCCAATCCCTTTTGAATTTTATACGTTTCAATAAGATCCCCCCTCAATCTTCTAAATTCCAGCAAGTATAAGCCTAGTCGATCCAGTCTTTCATCATTTGAAAGTCCTGCCATCCCAAGAATCAATCTGGTGAACCTCCTTTGTACTCCCTCTATGGCAAGAATGTCTTTCCTCAGATTAGGGGAACAAAACTGCACACAATATTCCAGGTGTGGAATGAGGACTATCATCATTATCCAGAACTGACATAACATCTACAGTGTGACCAGGTACAACATTTGACAACATTTGTGAAAGCCTTATCCTAATCACAATGATTAGTATTGAGCAACATTTTGGATGTGTTGCTTGGATTTCCAGCATCTGCAGATTTTCTCTTGTTTATGATTAATACTGAGCTGAACCACCAAGAGAAATAAAGGCATCTATCTCAGCACAGGAACACTTCAAATTGTATTCCAAGTTGTGTATCGTTCTCACTTGGAGATATACAGTATTTCCCTTTTCCTGTGCATTTGCACATTCAATATGTTGGGACTGCTCCTGTAATTGCACTGTAGTTTCTCTCACCATGATGTAGAACAAATACCAAGTTCTCGGCAGTGCTAAGCCTCTCAAGTAATCACAGCTAAATAAACAGAACTATCATCCTTATGGAGACATGGCTCCCATGTTGCTGTCTCTCGTTTACTGATCATATATCATCTTCAGTATTCCCATGAAAACTATTACCAAACAATTAAATATGCCATAAACAAAACCACAAATCCCTGAATATCACCCCATAATGCCTAGATTCTGCAAGCCTTTGATGACCAGCTACAAGAACAAACGTGGGGAAGAGATGACCGGAGACATAGTCTTGCAGAAAATGATAAACCTGTGAAATTCTGTTTAACAGAAAGCATTTTCAACCAAATCATCAATATATTCAGAAGTAGTTAGATACTGTTTTTAGAAGTAGAACGATCATGGGGTATGGGAGAAAGCTGAATCAGGGTGTTGAATTTGAGTAATCAGCCATGATTACGTTGAGTGGCCAAATAACATCAAAGGTTGATTGACTCCATCCTACTCCTATTTTCTATGTTTTCTACACAAATATATATTTGGCACAAATATTATCTGCTACTTACCTGTGCATGTCTGAAAGCTGTATGGGTTTAACTGCATTCAAGCACTGCTTAATTTTCTGCTGACTTGCATATTACACAGTCATCAGAGAACATTCTCAGTTCTGACTTTGCAATAGAAGGAAGCAGCTTTAGTTGAACTATTGGGCCTGGGCTATTAACCCCAACAACAATGTCCTCGGACAAAGCAATTGACCTCCAACAATCACTACCATTTTTTTTGTGTTTTTATTTCAAATCACTGAACTGTTCCCACAACCTATAGACTCACTTTCAAGAACTCTTCATCACTTTGCTGATGATTGGGAGTATATTGCTCGGCTGATGAGTAGAAGGATCGAACTTGTCTTGGGCAATTTTGCACTGGCTGGATAGGTGCCAGCAATGTAACTATATTGGATCAGCTCAACTAGCAGTGCAGCTAGTTCTGGAGCAAAAGTCTAGAGCACTGCAGCAGGATATTTGCTTGCCTTATAGCCTTGGTATATATACTGTGCTCTCAACTGTTTATTGATATTGAATTGAATTGGCTGACGGCCAACTTCTGTGATTGTAAGGATCCCTGGAGGAAACTGAGATGGATTATCCATTCCTCATTTTTGCTGGATATAATTGCAAATATTTCAACTTTGTCTATATTGCTTACTTAATAATTTATGCTTAATTTATCCTTAAATACCTTATAGAGAGCCCCCCAACTTGTGTTAAATTAGAGATTAGTCATAGGCTATCATCATCAACAACAATAAAACAACCAGTAGACCAGCAGTTCACTGTATTAGATCACAAACTGGGTTAATATCTTAAATCTAGCTCTTTCGCTTTAGCTTGAAAACTCACAGATTAAATATTCAAGCACATGCAGTTCTGATCTTCTGTACACTTTAGATCAGCAAATGTCATCCAACCCAGCATTAAAATTATCACTTTCAATGTTTTTATATTGATTCTTAGTTATTCAATTTGTTACAGCAATTTCTAATACAGTATTTCAACTGTATTTTCAGTCCTTTGTAGAATCAGGGAAAATCACATCATTGTAAATAGAAAATCATAAGCATACTTCTGATGTTATTTTTTGTGTATGGGTCCTTGAATCAACTAACAGTACTTAATTTTAAGGGAATTCTGTCTTGAATTCTAATTAGAAGTAATGGTCGGGGTAGTTACAGTATTTTTCTAATGGGAATTAGAGTCATAATGTCATTTAGCACAGGAACAGGCTGTACACATCAAACATCAAACTCTGGAGTTCACATCAACCATCAAATTCCACTCCTGTTTACACTAATCCTACATCAACCCCACTTCATTCTCCACAAATTCCCATTAAATGCCCTATATTCTACCCCTCGCCTACCATGAGCATGCAATTTATATCAATTAAAAGTTTGTCATGGATATGGTCGGCCAAAAGAGCTTTTACAGTGCTGTACAACTCTATGATTCTAAGCTAGCAACCCACACAACTTTGGGATGTGTGAGAGAGCCAGAACAAGTAGAGGAAGCCCATTTAGTCAGAATCAGGTTTAATATCACCAGCATATGTCGTGAAATTTGTTAACTATGTGGCAACAGTACAATACAATACATGATAATAAAGGGAAAAAACTGTTAATTACAGTATGTATATATATGTACAGTATATCAAATAGTTACATTAAATAAGTATAACAAAACTATAAATAAAAAAGTAGTGAGGTTCATGGTTTCAATGTCCATTCACAGGAAGAGTGAGCAAACCTCTTACAGACAGGTCAGGATTGAATTTTTGTCACTGGAGCTGAGAGGCAGCAACTTGACTGGCTGATCCATTGGATTGCCCAATTAAAATTGTAATTCCTACCGTCAGGCACTCCATAATATTTCAGTTGTCCTTCTGAGTCCAACGTTACCTTGTGGAAAGGGCCATTGTTGAGAGATGATTAAGAAAAATTAAAGCTGTTTATGATGTTAGGGTGAAAACCTTACTGATTACTTTGAATGTGTTTATACTAATTTAGCAAAATCAGATTGCCGAGTATTTTTGGGATTATCCTCATACTATGAAAGTTGTCTCTCATGGCTACTTCCTTCCCGAAAACCTACAGGTGAATCATTGGCTCCAGCAGACTGATTTAACTCTGTCCTGTGGTTTGCATTATTGTCCTTTCAGAATCGGAATCACAACATACATTGTGAAATTTGTTGTTTTGCGGTAGCAGCAGAGTGTAAGACACATAAATCACTATAGTTACAAGAATAAACAAATAGTGCGAAAGACAAATAATGAGGTAGTGTTCATTGTTCCTGGAACATTTAGAAATCTGATAGCAGAAGAGATGAAGCTGTTTTTAAAATGTTGAATGTGGATCTTTAGGCTCCTGCACCACCTCTTCTACAATGGTAGGAACATTAAAAGAGCATGTCACAGGTGGTAAGGATATTTCATCATGGATGCTGCCTTCTCTTGAAGATGAACTCGATGGTGGGGAGATGTTCCACAAAAACTGATACTCAAGTAAGTATAACCGTAACAAGTGGATGCTGCAACTATTTGATTTCGCTTGAACAAATGGACCCAGACTCCATAGTTCCTCCGAGACTCACTTTATTGTTAATACAGAGAAAAATATAGAGAGTTGTGAGAAATGCTTTATATCGTACACTACCTACACCACTAATAGGTGGGGCTAACTTAAGCAACCCGAAGTAGTCTACACCCCTGAGTATACCTAGCAACGTCTGCGTGGTCCCTGAGGCAGGCGATCGACCGTAGAATGGCTAGGGTGGAGGTCCTTAGCGCCGGTTCAGCTGCTCAGCCCGAATGTGGGACCCAGGCGAGTGGTCTGCCCAAGAAAGAACTTGCCCACCTTTTATAGCACTATCGCCACCTCCCAGTGTAGCTGGTAGGGGTGGGGCATCCAGTCTGGCTTTTACAGGACCCTAACCTTATGGTTGGGTGACCTTCAACAATCGGCCTCTGCCTTCTCAGGGACAATGCATTCTGTTAATATTACAACCAAACAACGTAAAAAAACATTCCTTACAGACAAGGTGATTAATTGCTTTTACACAAATCAGCACTTTTAGGTTGTTTTCAGGCCATGTTATCAGGTAGACCAGAGTCACATTGTTTTCCCCTTATCTAGTATCAAGGGTCAATTTGCCCAACATGCAGGTAGACCTTCAAAACAGGACAGACCCACAAATTCCTAACTGTTGACCATTTCCTTGTCGTATCCATTTTTCAGACTCACACATCTAATCCATACACTTACCTATACAGGAGAGTTGTCCCCCAGATGGAAATAGCTAAGTCTACAATCTTCAGCAACACACACAGAATGCTGAAGAAACTCAAATGTCCAGGCAAAACCAATAGATTAGAGAAAACAGTTGATGTTTCAGGCCAAGACCCTTCTTCAGGACTGAGAAGGAAAAGGGAAGAGGCCAGAATAAAAAGGTGTGTGTGGGGTGGGGGAAGAAGGCTAGTTGGAAAGTGATAGGTGAAGCAGGGTGGGTGGGAAAGGTCAAGGGCTGAAGGAGAAAGAATCTGATAGGAGAGGAGAGTGGACAATAGGAGAAAGGGAAGGAGGAGGGGACCTGGGGGAAGTAATAAGGAGGTGAGAAGAACTGATAGGTCAGGTTGCGGAATAGAGGAAGTGGGCTTGGAACTTGTTTTCTGGAAGGAAAAATCAAAATTCATGCCATCAGGTTGAAGACAAAATGTAAGACGTTGGTCCTTCCCACTGAAGGTGGTCTCATCTTGGCACAAGGGTAGACATGGGTCGACACGTCAGAAAAGGAATAAGAAATCATAGCACGAGTAATTTAAAGATGAAGACTAGTTCATTGACCTCTGGTTTCCTCCTCCTGCAGTCAATAATCAGGTCTTTGGTTTTGCTGATACTGAGTGAGAGGCTATTGTTGTGGAAATGATCAGCCTTCCTTCTATATGCTGATTCGTCACCACATTTGATTTGGCTAATTACAGTGATGCCACCATCAAGCTTGAATATGGCATAGGAGCTGTGCTTAGCCACACAGTCATAACTGTAAAGGGAGTAGAGCAGGGAGCCAAGCACACAGCCTTGTGGTGCACCTCTGCTGGTAGAGATTGTGGAGGAGATGTTGTTGCCAATCTGAACTAACTGAGGTCTGCAAGTGAGGAAACTGAGAATCAAATTGCACAAGGAGGTATTGAAGCCAAGATCTTAAAGCTTATTGATTAGTTTTGAGGAGGTGATGGTATTGAATGCGAAGCTGTAGTTGATAAAGTTCATCTTTGCTGTCCAGAAGTACCAGGGTTGAATGAAGAGCGAATGAAATGGTATCTGCTGTTGACCTGTTGTGACAGTAGACAAATTGGAGCAGATTTAAATTACTCCTCCGGCAGGAATTGATATTTTTAATTGCTAATCTTTCAAAGCACTTCTTCATAGTGGATGTAAGTGCTACTGGATGATATTCATCGAGGCAGGTTACCATGTTCTCCTTGGGCACCGGTATAATTGAAGCCTGCTTGAAGCAGGTGAGTACCCCAGACTGCCGATGCAAGAGGCTGAAGATCTCAGTGAACATTCTAGCTTGTTGATCAGCACAGCTCCTTATTACTTGGGCAGGTACCCCGTCTGGGCTGGATGCTTTCCATGGCTTCACCCTCCTAAAGGATGCTCTCACATCAGCCTTAAAGACTGAAATCACAGGGTCATCAGGAGCTGTGGGAGTCACTTGGTTTTACTTTGTAGGAGGTGACAGCATTCAAGGTCTGCCACAATGGTCAAGCACCCTTCAATGATTCAAGTTTGCTCTGGAATTGCCATTCTGACCTGTGCTTAGCCACACAGTCATAAGTGTAGACAGAGTAGAGCAGTGGGTGAAGCACACAACCTTGAGGTGTGCCTGTGTTCATTGTCAGCGAAGTGTAGTAATCATTGGACATTGCTGTTTCCATAACTGGCCATGATGCAACCTGATACTCCTCACTATAAATGCTCCATTGTGCATCTATAGAAGTTTGTCAAAACTTTAGATGCCATGCTGAATCTGCACAAACTTCTAAGAGTAGTCCTTGAAGTACTGCAAGTCTGTGTCTTTGCTGTTGCTTTGCTCACGCTTGGGTGCTCAGTAGTGGGTGCCGATGCTTTTTTTTGCCGGTGGGGGGAGGGGGGATCATTAATTGCTGCCTCTTACGCGCGGGAGGGAGGGGAGCTGGGGGGACTTTGGGGTTCTAGTATTTAAGTGTAATTCATTCTTTGTGGGCACACCTCTGTTTTACGTGGATGGTTGCAAAGGAAAAGCATTTCAGGATGCATATTGTATATATTTCTCTGACATTAAATGTACCTTTGAAACCTTTGAAAGTAGAGGCACTGTTGTGCTTTCTTTGCAATGGCATATATTTTATTTATTTATTTATTTATTGTGACACTGTGTCGAATAGGCTGTACTGGCCCTTAGCGCCGCACCACCCAACAACCCCCAATTTAACCCGAGAATAATCATGGAACAATTTACAATGACCAATTAACTTACTAACCGGTACTTCTTTGAACTATGGGAGGGAACTGGAGCACCCCGGAGGAAACTCATGCATTTAACTGGGAGGACATACAGAGTCCTTACAGATGATGTTAGAATTGAACTCTGAACTCCAACACCCCGATCTGTAATAGCATCGTGCTAGCCACTACACTACCGTGGTGCCCTCTTACAAAAACTAAAAGTCTGAAAAAAAGTATCTATAGTCCAGGCCTATATCCAAAATGCAGAAAACCTAGGTAACATTCTCCAGGCCTTTCCTACTCTGTAGCAGAGCGACCTCCAGGTGATCAAAAGGCAGTCTCCCCTCTCCGTAGCAGAGCGATCCCACCAGCAATCAAAAGGCAGGCAACCGGTGCTTGCCTTCCACATTCACTTCAATGCTTCAATCTCCCTGATCACTTTAATCAGCAAAACGGAGCCGAACGTCGGCTCGCAGCCTTCTCGCCATGAGGTTTACACACATCGCCTCTGCCTCCTGGAATCCTCTCGGAGACAGCAGAGCTCTGGAACATCCAAACGATCTCCAAACTGCGAATCACAGGCTCCAACAATTCCAGATTCACATTCAAGATGAAAAACAAATGTAAAAGACGTAAAAGAAGAGAAATACCTGCTTTCATGATCTATCCAGATGTCGACCGATGGAGCATTGTACACAGGCGTCATCTTGTTAATGGTTTTGCTAACGTTAAATGTTGTTGTACTGCCTTCCAACCAGATTTTCATTCATCCTCCTATATACCGATTTGTCACCACCATCTATCCAGCAACGTCAGTGGTGTCATCAGCAAACTTAAACGGTATTGGAGCTGTACTTAACCGTCAGTAACTGCAGCATTTTAGTAGTTGCAGAGGAAGGTACAGAGACCCAGATTTTGAAGCTTTTCATGAGTAGTGAGCAGATGGTAGTGTTAAAACCCAAGCTGTTATTGATAAATAGCAGCCTGATGTGTGTTGTGGTGCTCCAAAGCTAAGTGGAGAGCCAGTGAGGTTGAATCCGCTGTAGACCTATCATGGTGATAGGTAAATTGCAGTGGATCCAAGTCCTTGCTGAGGCAGGAGTTGATTCTAGCTATGACAATCTTTTCAAAGCACTTCATCACAGTAGACGTGAGTGCTACCAGGCTATAATCATTGAGGCAGCTCACTCTGCTCTTCTTGGGTGCTAGTATGAAGCAGGTGTAGTTGAAAATCTCCTTGAAAGCCCCAGCCAGCTGGTTAGCACAAGTTGATGGTGCCCGGTCAGATACACCATTAAATCTTGACTCCTTGGAAGATTTCGCCCTCTTGAAGAATGTTCTGATACCTGTTGCAGAGACGGAGATCCCAGGGCTGAAAGATGCTGTGGGGATTTGCGCAGGCATTGTGTTATTCCTCCTTTCAAAGCCTGCATAAAAGACACTGAGCTCATTTGGGAGTCAAACATCACTGTTCCTTATGCTGTTAGGTTTTGCCTTTTAGGAAGTAATAGCATGCAAACTCTGCCACAGTTGTTGTGCATCCAGTTGAATCTCTAACCACATGGAGTCTTCAGTTGGGTGTACTTGGAATTTTTGTAGGGCTCTGAATCAGCAGTCTTGAACTCCACAATCTAACCCTCAGCAGTCTGCGAACCGCTTGATACGTCCAGGGCTACTGGTTTGTGAAGGCTCAGTGTATTCTCAAAGGCACAGACTCATTCATGTAGCTCTTGATGAAGTCAGTGACAGTAGTGACATATTCATTCACTAATAAATCCCTGAATATGGTCCATCCACCAATTGAAAGCTGTCCTATAAATGTTCTTCTGCTTCCCTTGACCATAACATTGGCTGTTTTCACAACGGTTGCTGCCGTCCTCAGTCTCTGCTTATTCATTGGGAGCAGAAATACAGCCAGGCAATAGGACTTGCCGAAATGTAGCTGTGGGATAGCACACTAAGTGTTCTCTTGATGGTTGGTAACATTGATCAACTGTGTTGGCTCCTTTGGTTCTGCACTGACAGGTTGGTGATTATCTGGCAGAGATTTCTTCAACCTGACTTGATTAAATTCTGCAGTGTGATTGGGGAGACATCTTGTGTCTCATGACTGGTCATCACAGTGCTCATTTCCTCCAGTGCCAGCTTGACTTCTGCCAGGGTCTGTAATGTGCAGCACTACCAAGATGATAGTGGAGTATTCCCTCGGCAGATAGAATGGACAACGCTGGACTGCCAGCTGTTCCAGGTCTGGGGAGCAGGACTGAGACAACTGCCTCATCTTTGTCTCTTACCATTGTTTGGAATTCAGCCACATCTTTTGCTGCTGTTCTCATTTGCCTCTTCCTCATTCCGTGCTTCCTTCATCCTTCTAGGTGTTTTATACTGGACAACTAAGGTAACTATTGCTTTTAAGCCATTAATAAATATTTTGTATTGTCTCAGTAAGCTTTTTTATCCATGAACAGAATCACACAATAAAAATGTACCAATTTTATACTAGATATCCTTTGCAATACAAAATATGTTCCCTTTTGAATTTGGCTTCATAGTGTTCAACCTACATTTAAAAGTTTTGAAATAAGGACTAATAATTGAATAGCATATATAAATGTGCCATTCTACTTTATATCTCTTGTGAAAATTCAGTTTTTCCTTAAGTTTATTTGCATACTTTCAGGTTTTGACAGTTATTTCTTAACTGTCCTGTATTTGTAAAAATATGTTTATGAAAATGTAGTTCCATCCATGTCAATCACACAGGGTTTCTACCCTTTACAGCCTGTTTTTTCTCTACTAGAGAACTGAAACTCAGAATTTATTCTCAATTGGGAATATTGAATTCAGATGAACTCATGTGAGGATTATGATTTGAAATAGTCTTCCCAGGTGTGCAAATAATTGATGATAAACTAAGAAATGCTATAATTTTGATGAAAATTACTTGTGGATGATTTCACAAATAGTAGCTTTGCATGTTGAGAGCTTCCTGTAAGATAAAGGCTATTTTGATTGTTGAATTGTGTTTTGTGGCACTTCACACTAGAAGGCATATTCTATTGTAACCTTTAGGAAAACCTAGTACCAATCTCATTAGCTGTGCTTTACTGCCTACAGTTCTCACTGCCTTAGTAAAGCAGCCAACATTTTCAAAGATCCCACCCATTCCAGACGTTCCCTCTTCTCCCCCTCCCCATCGGGCAAAAGATACAAATGTCTGAAAGCACATACCATCAGGCTCAAGGACAGCTTCCACCTGCTGTCATAAGACTATTGACTGATTTCCTTGCATGATAAGATAGACTCCTAACCTCACATTCTACCTTGTTGTGACTTTGCATCTTACAGTCTACCTGCACTGCATTTTGTCTGCACATTATTCTTCATTCTGGTGTGGTTTTACTTTGTACAGCCTCAAAGCACAGCTGTAATGAATTGATTTGAATGGATGGTCTGTAAGACAAGTCTTTCACTGTACCTCAGTATATGTGACAATAGTAAACTAATTGATCATTTTACCAATTTATTCATAAAATGTGCTTTTGGATGACTAGCTGCCACATTCATTTTAAGACATGGCATCATTTATGAGGATACCAGGGATTCAAGATGATAAATTATACACAACAAGTTTCAAGCTCCACATAAGATAACTACAGCAGCACCCAACAAAATACAAGTTGTGTACGACCGCAAATAAAATTTTGCATGGAATATTAATCCTGGGTAGTCCCTGATCCTGATATATTCCAGACACTTTGCTAAATGAACTGATGACCCTTTGAGACCAGGACTCTCCTTAGCGCTCCATTCCAAGCTCCTGGTCTTACAAGGAAGAACAGTTATACATGTACCCATGGGGCCAACAATAACAGTCAGGCGTGTCAATAGTATATCTCAGCTAAGGATTTTTAGAATAACTCTGACTGGTCTATGGAGCTCTTAAGAGAAGTTCTTATGCTATAGGATATAAAATTTCATCTTAAATGCACATAACCTTATCTCATTGTGACATAATGAGAGGAAGAAGAAGAAGGGAGGTGGATGGGGAAAAGGAGAGGAGAAGAATGGAGGAGAAGAAGAAGGTAATAAAGGAAGATAGGGTCAAAGAGGAGAATAGAGAAGGGGAAGAGGAAAAGGGAAAGAAGAGGACATTAGGAAAAGGAAAAGCTGGAAGGGGGAGGACACGTATTGTAAAGTCCTGTCCAGATATTTTGTTAAAAACTGAATAATAGCCATTATATTCAATAGTATTCAATATATTCAATAATTCTGCTGGACCAGATTGCAAGAAGACTAGCATTGTTACTGAAATGCAGTATACTCTCCCTGTGGCTATTGATTTCTCCTGTGCATTTTCTCACACATCACGAAGATGTGCTTCTAAGACCATAACATATAGGAGCCAAATTGGGTCATATTGACCATCAAGTCTGCTCTGCCATTCCATTGAAGCTCACTTATTATCCATCCCAACTCCATTCTACAGCCTTCTACCCACAACCATTTGTGTCCTTACTACTCCAGAACCTATGAACCTCTGCTTCAAATATACCCAATGATTTTGCCACCACGGGCATCTGTGGCAATCAATTCCATGGATTCACCACCCTCCGGCTAAAGAAATTCCTTGTCATCTCGGATCTAAAGGGATATAGGTTCATTAGAGACTGTATATGACCCTAGTTTAAGAGGGAGAAAGTGAGTTAGAGAAGAGTCGGTGGTCATGTGTGAAAAAAAAAGTTATCAGGAAAGATTGTGACTGATGTGTTGAATAGCTTCTATCTTTGTAGAGGAATATAGGGTAGCAAGAAAGGAGCTTAAGAAGGGGATGAGGAAAGCAAGATGGGGGCATGAGAAGGCCTTGGTGAGTAGGGTAAAGGAAAAGCCCAAGGCATTCTTCAATTATGTGAAGAACAAAAGGATGTCAAGAGTGAAGGTAGGACTGATTAGAGATAAAGGTGGGAAGATGTGCCTGGAGGCTGTGGAAGTGAGTGAGGTCCTCAATGAATACTCCTCTTCAGTATTCACCAATCAGAGGGAACTTGATGATGGTGAGGACAATATGAGTGAGGTTGATGTTCTGGAGCATGTTGATATTAAGGGAGAGGAGGTGTTGGAGTTGTTAAAATACATTAGGACGGATAAGTTCCCGGGCCCTGACGGAATATTCCCCAGGCTGCTCGAGGCAAGGGAAGAGATTGCTGAGCCTCTGGCTAGGATCTTTATGTCCTTGTTGTCTATGGGAATGGTACCGGAGGATTGGAGGGAGGCGAATGTTGTCCCCTTGTTCAAAAAAGGTAGCAAGGTAGTCCGGGTAATTATAGACCAGTGAGCCTTCTGTCTGTGGTGGGAAAGTTGTTGCAAAAGATTCTTAGAGATAGGATCTTTGGACATTTAAAGAATCATGTTCTGATCAGGGACTGTCAGCATGGCTTTGTGAAGGGCAGATCGTGTCTAACAAGCCTGATAGAGTTCTTTGAGGAGTTGACCAGGCATATAGACGAGAGTAGTGCAGTGGATGTGATCTATATAGATTTTAGGAAGGCATTTGACAAGGTTCCACACAGCAGGCTTATTCAGAAAGTCAGAAGGCATGGGATCCAGGGATGGTTGTCCAGGTGGATTCAGAATTGGCTTGCCTGCAGAAAGCAGAGGGTCGTGGTGGAGGAAGTACATTCGGATTGGAGGGTTGTGACTAGTGGTGTCCCGCAAGGATCGGTTCTGGGACCTCTACTTTTCGTGATTTTTATTAACGTCCTGGACGTGGGGGTAGAAGGGTGGGTTGGCAAGTTTGCAGATGACACAAAGGTTGGTGGTGTCGTAGATAGTGTAGAGGATTGTCAAAGATTGCAGAGAGACATTGATAGGATACAGAAGTGGGCTGAGAAGTGACAGATGGAGTTCAACCCAGTGAAGTGTGAGGTGGTACACTTTGGAAGGACAAACTCCAAGGCAGAGTACAAAGTAAATGGCAGGATACTTGGTAGTGTGGAGGAGCAGAGGGATCTGGGGGTACATGTCCACAGATCCCTGAAAGTTGCCTCACAGGTAGATAGGGTAGTTAAGAAAGCTTATGAGGTGTTAGCTTTCATAAGTCAAGGGGTAGAGTTTAAGAGTCACGAGGTAATGATGCAGCTCTATAAAACTCTGGTTAGGCCACACTTGGAGTACTGTGTCCAGTTCTGGTCGCCTCACTATAGGAAGGATGTGGAAGCATTGGAAAGGGTACAGAGGAGATTTACCAGGATGCTGCCTGGTTTAGAGAGTATGCAATATCATCAGAGATTAAGGGAGCTAGGGCTTTACTCTTTGGAGAGAAGGAGGATGAGAGGAGACATGATAGAGGTGTACAAGATAATAAGAGGAATAGATAGAGTGGACAGCCAGCGCCTCTTCCCCAGGGCACCACTGCTCAATACAAGAGGACATGGCTTTAAGGTAAGGGGTGGGAAGTTCAAGGGGGATATTAGAGGAAGGTTTTTTACTCAGAGAGTGGTTGATGTGTGGAATGCACAGCCTGAGTCAGTGGTGGAGGCTGATACACTCGTGAAATTTATGAGACTACTAGACAGGTATATGGAAGAATTTAAGGTAGGGGGTTGTATGGGATGCAGGGTTTGAGGGTCGGCACAACATTGTGGGCCAAAGGGCCTGTACTGTGCTGTACTATTCAATGTTCTATGAAAAATAAGAAGACTTTGACCCAATTCAACTTAGAAAAGTAGACAGCAAGTAACTATTATGCCAATGTAGGTTCTGGCAATAATAGTTTAGATCAAATGGAAGCCTCAGCATTTCTCCTTTATAACACAATTTGCTTGCAGAAACATCCTCAGGAGGAACATATTAGTTATGCTCTGAAATTCAAGCTTGTTGGGTTTGTAGCGGATTGGTGGAATCAGTGGTTTTCTAGTGTCTGTGCTCCTTGAGTAACCCTGTGAGTGAGGAACTGAGCAGTATTAGAGGTCAGAAGAGCATCAGCATTTATTCCAAAGGTCACTTCGGATTAAGTCAGCAAACCTCTGTAACCTGTACAACACAGTGAGCAGAAGGTCCTATGATGCTATGCTGAAGGTTGGAGACTTAAAGACACTATCACCTTCTTGTTACCTCTATTAAAAGCAGTATAGAGGGAATTGGATTGGTATCTGGGATAAAATAACTTATAGGAATGATCTGAAGGAGCAGGGGAATGGATTGATGAGATTATCCGACCAGAAGTAGGTAGATCGGTGGGTTGAATGCCTCTCTTCACTGCCATAACAATTTTATGATTCTTGGTCCTTGAGCAATTACCTGAAACAGATTCTTAATTATTGCAGCTGTAACACTGTGTGAAATCAGCTTTATGTTTATAATGCATTAGACATGGTTAATGGAGGCATGTATCATAACTCCAAAGATAAGTAAAACTACTTTTACCTCTGTGAGTGCAGCTCTGAAAAAATTGAGAAAAACTCTCTCCTGGCTTCTGTGAATGTTCTACCTCATTCACCACTTACCAGTCTATCATACAAGCTGTCTCGCAAATGACTATTTGACTTGGAGATCAATACTTACCTGATACTTGTTGTTGAGGCCATTTTCCAAATGAATGCCAACAATTTGTGGAAATTCTCTGCTCATCATAGGGAAACCTCCAATGCCTTAGCTGGCAAGGGAAGTTAATAGTGGGAACTTTACCAACTCCAGGATAGCCCAAGTCACACAACACACCCAACTGTAAATATGTTTCTTCTTTTTCATGTGCTCAGAAATTCCAAATGGTTAAATGACCAGACTGGTTTTCCACAGATGGACTGCTGATCCAGTGACAAGGTTTTGAATGTCACTAAGGTAACTTGGGAGCTTACAATCAACTGATTAAGTAAGGTTGGAATTAGAGATGAGGAATGGCTATTATAAACAGCAATGGAGAAGCCTTCTACATTTGAGTGCAACAGTACTCCTGAGTCTCTACCTAGAACTTACGTGACTGACAGGAGTGAAAACCAAGGTACTGACATGATGGAGGAAGCCCTGAACACTGCCAGGGATGGAGGACCTTCATTGCTACCCTAAATGCCAGCAGCATAACAGACAGTAGAGAGAGAGGGTGAGAATAACCTGACATTTGCTCTTATTATTAAATGGAAGAAACCTTCTCTGACCAGACTGTAATGTGGATCCCAACCTGCTAAAATGATTGACTCTTAACTGCCCTCTGAAATTAGGTGTAATCCGTTAAAGTCAGGGGCCATTTGTTAATGGACGATAAATGGCAGCCTTTCCGGCCATGTGAAGTCTCGTGCAGGCTTGCAGACAGAGTGCTGCAAATATCTCCAAAGGAGATATTCCTCATCTTCACCTAACGGTTTTTACTCATGCTCTGCATCATAGACACAAAAAGTTATCCGGCCTGCAGACAAGTCCTCTCACCCAAGCTGACCATGAAAACATAAGACCATAAGGCATAGGAACAGAATTAGACCATTCAGCCTGTTGAACCTGCTCCACCATTCCATCATGGGTGATTTATTAGCCCTCTCATCCTCATAATCTTTGACACCCTTGCTAATCAAGAACTTTTCAACCTCTGTTTTAAATAATCCCATTGACTTGGCCTCCACTGTCATCCATGACAATGAATTCCACAGATTCACCACTCTCTGGCTGAGAAATTCCTCTCCATCTCTGTTCTAAAAGGATGTCCCCTCTTTATTCTCGTTCTTTGCTGACCATGGCATCTTACTGAAGTTGTCTCATTTAGCTGCTTAATCCTATTCATGTATCTGTCAAACGATGCATTTGTACCTGTCTCAACAAGTGGAGCTATACACCACCTTTTCCTCCCTATCCACTTGTCTCGTCACTTTGTGAGAGCTGTTGACTTGCGCCCTTAGATCCCTGTCTACATGAGATTGCCAGATGGGATACAGATCAGATACTCAAAGTCTCCAACCTATTGCCAGCTGCTATGAATGAATGATTCACACTCTTCATGAATCAAAGGAACTGATAGGCATTCTAAATGCACTTTTGATTTGTTAGTATGTTTTTGCAAGAATGCAAAATCTTCAGGAGAAGAAGAGTGTCAGTGAATGGGTTACAATGACTATGTTTGACATGTTTGCCATTTAAAAGATTTAAGTGATTGTATATGTGTGCTTTTACATATTGGAACAGGAGCAAAACAAGAAAGTGATGGCAAATGGGGTTTGTTGCCATTTTTCCTGAGCTTAACCACAAATATGAGATCGTTAAGATTGTATAGTTACAGGTGATCTACAATACAAATTAATGATATGACTATACAGGGGTAAAGTGTCAACATTTATGCCTGATGTCATAATGGAAATGCATTAAACAGAGAGATTCCTGGGTCCTTCCCTTTCTCCTATGGTCCTTCCTCCTCTCCCCTCAGATTCCTTCCTCTCTAGCCCATTACTTTTCTCACCCAACTGGCTTCACCTATCCCCTACTAGCTATCCTCCTTTCTCTCACCCACCTTTTTATTCTGGCATCTTCCCCCTTCCTTTCCAGTCCTGAGGAATGGTCTCAGCCTGAAACGTCGACTGTTTATTCATTTCCATAGATGCTGCCTGACCTCCTGAGTTCCTCCAGAATTTTGTGAATATTGCTTTACATATAGACATGATTGGAATAAGGATGGAGTGCCAGATGTAGGGACCCTGGGAGACTCCCAGCCTCCCCAAGGATTACATCTGCACCAGGTGCATTGAGATGAGGCTCCTTAAGGACCATGTTAGGGATCTGGAGCTGCAACTTGATGACCTTCAGCTAATTAGGGAAAGTGAGGAGGTGATTGATAATACCTCTAGAGAGATAGCAGACAGCACCTCTGTGACAGTCCCCCTCAGAAATCGATATATTGTTTTAGATACTGTTGGAGAGGTTGACCTGACAGAGGAAGACCACAGCAAACGGGACTCTGGCACTCTGCCCAGTGCCGTGATCAAGAGAGCAAGGAGAAATGCAGTAGTTATAGGGGATTCCATAGTGAGGGGAACAGACAAGAGATTCTGCAAGCCGGACAAGGGTACCCGGATGTTGTGTTGCCTCCCTGGTGCCAGGGTACGGGATGTCTCAGATCGGGTCCAGAGTATTCTGAGGAGAGAGGGCGAGCAGCCAGAAGTCTTGGTATATGTTACTACCAGTGACTTAGACAGAAAAAGAGAGGAGGGCCTGAAGGAAGATTACTGGGAGCTAGGAAGAAAATTGAAAAGCCAGACCTCCAGAGTAATAATCTCAGGATTACTGCCTGAGCCACATGCTAATGAAGGTAAGAATAGCAGAATTAAGCAGATGAATATGTGGCTAAGTAACTGGTGCAGGGGGAAGCGCTTCAAATTCTTGGAACATTGGGATCTATTTTGGGGGAGCTATGACTTATACGAAAACGATGGGTTACACCTGAACTCAAAGGGTACTAATATCCTGGCGGGATTGTTTAACATAGCTGCTAGGGAGGGTTTAAACTAAATTGGCAGGGGGAAGGAAACCAGGTGTTAGGGTCGAGGAAGAGGAAAATAGAAATAAGTCAAAGATACTGTGCAGCAGAGATGGCAAGAAGGACAAGCAGATGAATAGACAGGATAATTTGCTGTGCAATCAAATACAGTATAGCAAAATCGGTAACAGATACTGATCTAAATGTACTGTACTTAAATGCACGCAGCATTAGAAATAAAGTGGATGACCTTGTTGTACAGCTACAGGTTAAAAGATATGACATTGTGGCCATCACCGAGTCATGGCTAAATGATGGATGTGATTGGGAGCTGAATGTCCAAGGATACACAGTGTACAGGAAGGATAGGAAGGTAGGTAAAGGGGGTGGCGTGGCCCTGATGGTAAGCAACGATATCAGATCACTGGAAAGAAAGAACATAGGATCAGAAGAGGTAGAATCCTTATGGGTCGAGTTAAGGAATGGCAAGGGTAAAAAGACACTAATAGCAGTTACATACAGGCCTCCAAACAGCAGCCGGGATGTGGACTACACGTTACAGCTGGAAATAGAAAAAGCGTGTCAGAAGGAAAATGTCAAGATAATTATGGGGGATTTTAAAATGAAAGTGGATTGGGAAAGTAAGGAAGGTAATGGATCTCAGGAGAGGGAGTTTGTAGAATGCCTACAGGATGGCTTTTTGGAGCAGCTTGTCCAGAAGCCCACCAGAGGACCGGCTGTTTTGGATCGGGTGCTGTGTCATGAACCTGAGGCGATTAGGGAGCTGAAGGTAATGGAACCCCTTGGAAGTAGTGATCATAATATGATTGAGTTCAGTTTCAAATTTGAAAAGGAGAAGCTGGTATCAGGTGTATCAATATTTCAGTGGAACAAAGGAAATTACAATGGTATGAGGGAGGAACATGGCCCAAGTCAATTGGAAAAGTAAGCTAGATGGCAGGACGGTAGAGCAGAATTGGATGAAATTCCTACAAGAAATAAGGGAAGTGCAAGAAAATCATGAATGGAAGAATGGCATAAATGTGGCTAACGAGAGAGGTTAAGGCTAAAATAAAAGCAAAAGACGGCGTACAAGGAAGCAAAAATTAGTGGGAAAACTGAGGACTGGATGACTTTTAAAAACTTACAGTAGGAAACTA
The DNA here is from genome assembly GCF_030028105.1 of Mobula birostris. Lineage (NCBI taxonomy): Eukaryota > Metazoa > Chordata > Chondrichthyes > Myliobatiformes > Myliobatidae > Mobula > Mobula birostris. Next base: position 137,864,228 of record NC_092374.1, on the reverse strand, counting down.
AGAAAGTCATGAGGAAAGAAAAGATGAAATATGAAAGGAAGTTAGCAATTAACATATAAAAGGATACTAAGAGTTTTTAAAAATATATGAAGAGTAAAAGAGTGACACGGTGAAGCACCTTCAATAACTCCAAAAAACTGAGGTTTGGTAAAATACTGAAAGGCTTTTATTCGCTGTACAATACAACCTCCACAGTGAGTGTCTGCCCCCGGACTGAGGGGGAGGGGCAAGGTGAAAAACCTTTATACAGGTCTCTGTGGGAGGAGCCACAGGGGCAGTCAGCAGAAGGGCATGTCAAGACAGTTAACCCAGTTACAACATACATATATGGTTTACCACACACGGGTAGATATAGGACCGATTGAAAATGATGCTGGAGAATTTATAATAGGTAACAAAGAGATGGCAGAGGAATTAAATGAGCATCAGTCTTCACAGTGGAAGACATTAGCAACATACTTGATAGCCAGAAGTCTCAGGGAATAGAATTAGGTACAGTCAAGATTACTAGAGAGAAAGTGCTTGGGAAGCTAAATGGACTAAGAATAGATAAGTCTCCTAGACCGAATGAGGTGCACCCACGGGTTCTGAAGGAGGTAGCTTTGGAGATTGTGGAGGCATTGGAAATGATCTTCCAGGAATCGATAGACTGTGGCATGATTCCGGAGGACTGGAAGGTTGCAAATGTAGTTCCACTGGTTATGAAATACCTCGAGGTGCATGACAAGATAGGCCCAAGCCAGCATGGTTTCATGAGGGGAAGATCCTACCTCACCAACCTATTGGAATTTTTTGAGGTAATCTCAAATAAGATTGATAAGGGAGAGTTTGTGGATGTTGTGAATTTGAATTTTCAAAAGGCCTTCGATAAGGTGCCACATAAGAGGCTGCTTAATAAGATGAGAGCCCATGGAATTACAGGAAAGATATTGAAATGGGTGGAGCATTGGCTGATAGGCAGAAAGCAAAGGTTAGGAATAAAGGGATCCTATTCTGATTGGTTGCCAGTTACTAGCGGTGTTCCGCAGGGGTTCGTGTTGGGGCCGCTCCTTTTTACAATGTACATCGATAATTTTGATTATGGATTAAATGGTTTTGTGGCTAAGTTTGCGGATGACACCAAGGTAGGTGGAGGAGCAGGAAGTGTTGAAGAAACGAAAAGGTTGCAGAGAAATTTGGTCAGTTTAGGAGAGTGGGCAAAGAAATGGCAGATGAGATACAATGTTGAGAAATGTACGGTTGTACATTTTGGAAAAAGAAATAATTGGGCAGATTATTATTTAGCTGGGGAGAAAATTCAAAAATTGGAAGTGCAAAGGGTCTTGGGGGTCCTCGTGCAGGTACCCTAAAGGTTAACCACCAGGTTGGATTGGCAGTAAGGAAAGTGAATGCTATGTTGGCATTCATTTCAAGAGGAATAGTATATAAGAGTAAGCAGGTGTTGATGAGGCTGTATGGGGCACTGGTGAGACCTCATTTGGAATAGTGTGTGCAGTTTTGGGCCCCCTATATTAGAAGGGATGTTCTGATGTTGGAGAGAGCTCAGAGAAGATTTCCGAGGATGATTCCTGGAATGTAGGGGCTAACATATGAGGAGCATTTGTCAGCTCTTGGACTGTATTCATTATAGAAGAATGAGAGGGGATCTCATAGAAACATTTCGAACGTAGAAAGGGTTGGACAGAGTAGATATGGAAAGGCTGTTTCCCTTGCTGGGTGAGTCCAGGACGAGAGGCCACAGTCTTAGAATTAGAAGGTACCCATTTAAAACAGAGACGAGGAGAAATTTTTTTAGCCAGAGGGTTGTGGATTTATGGAATTTGTTGCCACATACAGCTGTGGAGGCCCGATCATTGAGGGTGTTTAAGGAGGAGATTGACAGGTGTCTAATTAGTCAGGGTATCAAGGGATATGGGGAAAAAGCTGGAAATTGGAACTAGATGGGAGAATAGTTTAGCTCATGGTGGAGTGGCAGAGCAGACTCGATGGGCTGAGTAATCTACTTCTGCTCCTTTGCCTTGTGATCTTGTGAAATATGGCAGATAGGGAACTGGGGTGCTACATTTTGGCTGGAAGAGTCAGTATACACCAAATGGTCACAAGGGGTCCAGCAACAGAGGCGCTTCGTGTTCATGCGCAAGACAGCAAACCATGAATAAAGAAGTTAGTAAACAAAATAGGAGTTGAAATTCCTTTTGGGTAATATACTCCATGCCTATAAGATATAAGAAAATAATGTTCAACCCAAGGAAGGTACTGCTGAAGGTATGCAAAATGCTAACTTTCACGGTTCCAGGAATGAAAGATTTTATTTGCAAAGATAAATAAGAGAATTAGTGAAGGAGTTAATGACAGGGGTGACATGGAGTTCAAGTACTTTAGCAAATGTCAGTGGTAAAATGAAAAACTGTTTAATGCAGCAAGTGTTTATAGTCTGAAATACACAGCCTGAAAGTTATGCAGGATGCAACTTCATTTGTGACGTTAATAGCGAATTGGTTAACGTTTTGAAATGTTATGGGGAAAGAGCAGGGGAATGAGGTTGATTGGGTGAGAGCCAGCACAGATTTCTTGGGTCAGATGTGATACTGCCCTACTACAATTACATAATTCTAAATTACCAATGAAGATTCTTCTTCTGCGTTCCTAATCTGAGCCCTGCGGATGATGGAAATTCACTGCAGATCCAGCAGTTGAGACAGCCAGTGAAGAACACATAACTTTAACACTCTCTTGCAGCTGCAGTAATTAACTAGCAAGTCTGTTTCAGCTTGTGATCAATAGTTAGCTCTGGAATGATGCTGACAGGGGACTGGGCAACCGTAAATGTTAAGTACAATGAAAATACAAAACAATGGCCTCCAGCTCTACAGAGAATACAATCCAAATCTGTCCACCCTCTCCTTATAGCTAAAGCATGACAATCTGGGCACCATCTGTTGCATTCTCTCCAAGGTCCTTATATCCTTCCCATGGTGTGACAATTGGATGGCACATGATATTCCAAATGTGGCCAAAGCAGATTTTTATAAAGCTGCAGCACACCTACCCAACTTTTATACTCAGTGCCCTGAGTGATGAAGCAAGTATGCCATACTCCTTTTTTTTAACCTCCCTCTCATCTTCTGTTGCCATTTTTAGGGGATAAGCATTTGCACGCAAGGACATGTCGGAATGAGAACGGGAAGTCAAGTTGAAATTGGCGATCCCTTTCTGTGGTGGATGGAGTGACAGTGCTCAATGCAGTGGTTCCTTAGTCTATGTCAGGTCTCACTAAAGTAAAGGAGGTCACATTGGGAGCACCAGATAAAATAGATGACTCTGACAGATTCACAGGTGAAGTGTCACCTCCCCTGGAAGGAGTGCTTGGGGCCCTGGATGGATATGTAGGGGCAGGTGTGGCTCTTGTCATGTTTGCAGGGATAAAGCCAGGAGGGAGATCAGTGGAAGGGGAAGCTGGACAAGGGAGTCCTATAGAGAGTGATCCTTAGGGTAAGTGGACAGTGCAGTTGAGGGGGGAGAAGATGTGCTTAGTGGTAGGATCCTATTGGAGATAGCAGAGATTATGGAGAATAATGTACTGGATACGGATGGTCACAGTGTAGTGGGTAAGGATAAGGAGAACCCTGTCCCTGTCATGGCATGAGAAGATGGGGTGAGGAAAATGGGGGAGATGCAGGTGGGGCAGCACCAGTGGTGGATTCCAGCACTGATTCTTCCAGAACACCAGTGGTCATAGACCTCTAATCAGCAAAATGAATGAAGTTGCTATTTTTGCACCATCTGAACACACAGCATCAGTGATAAGGAATCCTCACAGCTAAGCACACTCCTAAACAGAGATCCAAAGGAACATGCTCTTGAAAAGTATAATACTCTTGAAAAGTGCTGTCAGCAACTTCTGGATGTCAGCAGTGATTGTCAATATTTTCCTACAAAATCTCTTTCAGAGAACATTTGTTCAAGCAGATCACCATAAAGAATGTAACCAAAGCCTATTACAAGGCATTTTAACAATTTTGGTTGGCTATTACTCAAAAGTCACTTGATAACTATCTGTCACACAGTCTTAAGATCCCTCACGTCAGACCCTAAAGTTAAATATGTTTGATTTATTTGTAATGTTTCATCTTTCAATGTTCCATTTCTGCAAAGTGTCAATAAATTTACCATTAGATTTGTTGAAACTTGGATTGGGAATTTTACTCAGTGACAATTCATGTTTCCTGCTGAGAAGTTCCAGCATTTTCTGTCTTTTTATTTTCAGATTCACGGCATTGGCAGTTTTATTTTGTTTTTCATTGAGTGGAAATCTTACTTGATCAGTGTTATTGCCTTATTAAAAAATCCCGTACATGGTAAACAAAAGGTAAACTGTAATCAGTTATTGTCAACACTTCCTTTCCGTATAGCAATATTGCTATGACTTGGGGAACATACAAAAACAGTGAAGCTGATTTATCTAGTGAAAATATAAAGTCACAGGTGGGACCTCAGTGAAGAAATGCTTCAAAACATCTGAGTCTAAGAGGAGGGCTGTACTAAGAATATGCCCCGTAGGTGAACCCTTAGATGAATATGATAAATGAAGATGAGCTGTTCCAGGATAAAAATTGGCTGAAACCACAAATGACCTGAAAATGTTGTCAGTTCTCTGTGGTACATTTCAACATTGTACTCCTACTGGAGACCAACAGAGGAGTGCTTAGTCTAGTCAGAATTGTAAAAGAACATTTATAGTTTATGAAAGATTGAAAATAGTTTTTATATGAATTTTGTACAATGTTTACAGCTTCAAAGCAGTATAGCAGTTAATTCATGGTTTCCATAGTGTTAGTAGTTTGTTTAATGTCCGTAAGACGCGGAAGTCATTCATACAGTAAATTATGGGAAAGCAGCTTCAGTTAATGCATGAAAATGTCTTACTCTATATTTCTTTATCAATTTCAGCAGTCAGGGTGGAGACTGAGAGGTATGCAGTTAACATATGTATTATTTTCATTTGAAAAACTGGTGAATGTGTTCAGTTTGGTAATGTTCCCAGGTGTTCCAAGTCATATATGTAACATAGGACTACATTGGGAACATATATGTACTGTACCAACTAAAACCTCCCTACAGTAAACCTACTGATGCCCACCGCTACCTCAACTACCTCCTTTACTCAGTTTCTCCATTTCTGCTGCACAGCAATGTCTATGCTCAGCCTTCTCCAATGCCACCATGAAATCAAATGGAAACAAGAAGAACAGCTTCTCATGTTCTTCCTGGCTAGCCTAAAACACAATGGCATGAACACTGCATATTCCATTTCCCCCCACCCCCCATGATTCTTTCCCATTGCTGAAATTTAGCCAGGCTCTAGCCCTTCGTTCATCTTTTCTGTCCCTTCCACCCCACCCCTCTCCATCCTTATAATGCTAACCTTAGTGTACCACTCTTCCCCATTTTCCCACCACCCATATACCTTTTTACCTGGTTCCTATTTTAACTTGGTTTCTCTTCCCCATCTACCACCCACCAGCACTTGCCTCCATAAGCCCACCATCCTTCTCTTAAGTGCTTCTACTCATTTCCTACCAGCCTCTGCCTCGGCCTTCCTCTCACCTCTTTACACTAGCTATATTCTATCTGTGTGGCCGGTGGTGTAGTGGTATCTGCACCAAACTTTGAGGCGAGTGACGGAAATTTGACCTCATTTCTCTATATTGTGCGCATGGAATAATCAGAATGTTTTGCATGGCCTCCAAACGTTATTTGTGTTTCCCGCAAAGAAACAGAATATTGGAATGAGAGTACTACTCTATTGCTTGTGATCAAGATCATGTTTCTATCTGCCCTTTCCTGATGCTGCATGTGCCTGTAGGCAGCCAGGTGAGAAAGTGAATGCATTGATTTCCCACTTTGTCCATGGATTTCATGGTTAATCAAGCTAATGGGAGAAAGTTCATCATCCCTGAACTTCGTTTTTCCTCACTGACAACATGCAATAGAGGGCTAAAGAGGCCTTAAACTCTGGAATTACTTTGCTATCTAATTCCTTTATTTAAAGCTCACTTCTTTGAAAATATCTTCAGAAATCAACTGTTACTTCCTTCTGTAACTTGTTTAACATTACTGATATGCAACTTTAGATGCTTTACTGTGGTCAAGATGTAAGAAATGCAGGCAGTTCTTGTTGCTTGGGGCTATAAATTGGCACTATGATCAGGGTGACAACGAACAAGGAGCGGGCTTAGTTAGAGGATATTATCTTTGTGAATGCCTTCTGTCAATGGCCCTAGACTTTGCCAAAGAAATATCATGGCTTTATCAGATCTTCTAAAGTAGGAAGTCTCTTCCAGTTTTACCGTGGTTTTAACTGCACAACAATTGCCTTCATTTGCTCTAGCTGCAATTCCTGGGAAGATTCCCATTGTTCCCAATTGAGCAGCAGAGAAGGCTCCATATCCCCATTGTTCACTTGCTATTTTGAAAAGCTGCTCTCCTGAAATTCCTTGCAAACCATGCCATTATACAGATTGTGACCACTAACAAATGCGGCAAAAAAAGAGTTGCCCACCCACTACAACTGTCTCTGCCTGTAAGGAGATAAGAAGTAGTTATTTTCTACCTGCACCATTCCACAATAAACAGCCACAAAATAATGGAGGAACTCAGCCAGTTAGCAGCATCTGTGGACGAAAATGAAGAGTCAACATTTTGGGTCAAATTCCTTCATCAAAACATCAACTGCTCATTTTCCTCCATGGATGCTGCCTTACCTGTTGAGTTAAGACCATGAGATATAGAAGCAGAAGTAGGCCATTCCGCCTATTGAGTCTGCTCCACCATTCAATCACGGGCTGATCCAATTCTCCCAGTCATCCCCACTCCCCTGCCTTCTCCCCATACCCTTTGATGCCCTGGCTAATCAAGAACATATCTACCTCTGCTTTAAATGCACCCAATGACTTGGCCTCCACAGCTGCTCATGGCAACAAATTCCACAGATTTACCACCCTCTGACTAAAGTAATTTCTCCGCATTTCTGTTCTAAATGGACATCCTTCAATCCTGAGGTCATGCTGTCTTGTCCTAGACTCCCCTACCATGGGAAATAATGTTGCCATATCTAATCTGTTCAGGCCTTTTAACATTCGGAATGTTTCTATGAGATCCCCCTTCATTCTCCTGAACAGCCCAAGAGCTGCCAGATGCTCCTCATACAGTAACCCTTTCATTCCTGGAATTATCCTCGTGAATCTTCTCTGAACCCTCTCCAAAGTCAGTATATTCTTTCTAAAATAAGGAGCCCAAAACTGCACACAATACTCTGAGTGTGGTCTCACAAGTGCCTTATAGAATCTCAACATCACATCCCTGCTCTTATATTCTATACCTCTAGAAATGAATGCCAACATTGCAATCGGCTTCTTCACCACCAACTCAACCTGGTGGTTAATTTTTAGGGTATCCTGCACAAGGACCCAAGTCCCTTTGCATCTCTGCATTTTGAATTCTCTCCCCATCTAAATAATAGTCTGCCTGTTTATTTCTTCCACCAAAGTGTATAAGCATACACTTTCCAACATTGTATTTCATTTGCCATTTTGCCCATTCTCCTAAATTATCTAAGTCTCTCTGCAGGCTCTCTGTTTCCCCAACACTACCTGTTCCTCCACCTATCATTGTAACATCTGCAAATTTCGCTACAAATCAATTAATCCCATAGACCAAATCATTGACATACGTAAAAAGCAGCAGTCCTAATACCAACCCCTGTGGAACTCCACTGGTAACCAGCAGCCAGCCAGAATAGGATCCCTTTATTTCCACTCTCTGTTTTCTGCCAATCAGCCAATGCTCCACCCATGCTAGTATTCCATGGGCTCTTATCTTGCTAAGCATCCTCACGTGTGGAACCTTGTAAAAGGCCTTCTGAAAATCCAAGTACACCACAGCTAATGCATCTCCTTTGTATACTTTGCTTCTCATTTTCTCAAAAACTTGTAGTAGGTTAGTCAGGCAGGATTTTCCTTCAGGAAACCATGCTGATTTGGCCTATCTTGTCACGTGTTTCCAGGTAATCCTAATCTCATCCCTAACTATCAATTCTAACAACTTCCCAACCACTGATGTCAGGCTAACAGGTCTATAGTTTCCTTTCTGCTGCCTCCCACCCTTCTTAAACAGTGGAGTAACATTTGCAATTTTCCAGTCATCTGGTACAATGCCAGAATCTATCGATTCTTGAAAGATTATTGTTAGTGCCTCCGCAATCTCTCCAGCTACTTCCTTCAGAACCTGAGGGTGCATTCCATCAGGTCCAGGAGATTTATTCAGCCTCAGACCATTAAGCTTCCAGAGCACCTTCTCAGTCATAATTTTCACTGCACATACTTCACTTCCCTGACACTCTTGAATGTCCGGTATACTGCAGACATCTTCCACTGTGAAGACTGATGCAAAATACACATTCATCTCCTCTGCCATCTCTGTGTCTCTCATTACAATATCTCCAGCGTCATCCTCTATTGGTCCTATATCTATCCTCAACTCTCTTTTACCCTTTATATACTTAAAAAAGCTTCTGGTATCTTCTTTGATATTGGTCACCAGCTTCCTTTCATAATTCATCTTTTCCTTCCTAATGACCTCCTTAGTTTCCTTCTGCTAATTTTTAAAAGCTTCCCAATCCTCTATCTTCCCACCAGCTTTGGCTTCCTTGTATACCCTCTCTTTTGCTTTTATTTTGGCTCTGACTTCACTTTTCAGCCACGGTAGTGTCCTTCTCACATTCAAAAATTTCTTCTTATTTGGAATATATCTGTCTTCCACTTCCCTCATTTTTTACAGAAACTCCAGCCATTGTCACCCTGCTGTCCTTCCTGCTAGTGTCCCTTTCCAGTCAACTTTGGCCAGTTTCTCTCTCATGCCATTGTAAATTCCTTTATTCCACTGAAATACCAACACATTACAATTTAGTTTCTCCTTCTCAAATTTCAAAGTGAACGTGTTCATATTGTGATCACTGTTCCCTACGGGTTCCTTAACCTTAGGCTCTCTTATTACCTCGAGATCATTGCACAACACCCAATCTAGCACAGCTGATCCCCGAGTGGGCTCAACAGCAAGCTGTTCTAAAAAGCTATCCAGTAGACATTCTACAAATTCTCTTTCTTGGGGTCCAGTGCTGGCCTGGTTTTCCCAATCCACTCTCATGTTAGAATCCCCAACGATTATCATGACATTGCCCTTCTGACACGCCTTTTCTATCTCCTGTTGTATTTTGTAATCCACTTCCCGGCTGCTGTTTGGAGGCCTGTATACAACTACCATTAGGGTCCTTTTACCCTTGCCATTTCTTAATTCAACTCATAGAGACTCTATACGTTTCAGTCCTATGTCATCCCTTTCTAATCATTTAATATTATTTCTTATACACAGGGCCACACCAACCCTTCTACCTACTAACCCATCTTTCTGATACACCGTATATCCTTGCATGTTCAGCTCCCAATGGCAGCCATCCTTTAGCCAAGGTTTAGAGATGGCCACAACATCATACTTGTCAATTTGTAGCTGAATTTCAAGATCGTCCATTTTATTTTTTCTGTTGCGTGCATTGAAATATAACACTTTCAGTCCAGTATTTGTTGCTTTCTGTTCTAACTGCACCACACCTCTAGTGCCCTGTAACTCATCCCACTGGCTGTGATTATGCCTCAGCTCCTGCCTGTCCTTTCTATCATCTCTGTTGCACGCTATCTTTGATTTATTTCTGTTTTCTCCTTCCTCAGCCCTATCACTCAGGTTCCTATCCCCCACCAAATTAGTTTAAACCCTCCCTAACAGCTCTATCAAATGTGCCTGCTAGGATATTGGACCCCTTTGGGTTCAGGTGTAACCCGTCCTTTTTGTACAGCTCATACTTCACCCAGAAGAGGCCCCAGTGATCCAGGAATCTGAAGCCCTGCTCCCTACACCAGTCTCTCAGCCACACATTAATATGCCTGATATTCTTGCGCTTGTTAGCACATGGCACAGGCAGCAATCCTGAGATTACTATCCTGGAGGTTCTGCCTTTCAGCTTCCTACCCAACTCCCTGAATTCTCTCTTCAGGACCTCCTCCCTTTTTCTACCTGTGTCATTGTTACCAATGTGTACCAAGACTTTGGCTGTTCACCCTCTCCCTTCAGAGTACTCTGCACCCGACCTGAGACATCCCGTACCCTGGCACCTGGGAGGCAACACACCATGCGGATATCCCTATCAGGCTGACAGAACCTCCTGTCTGTTCCTGTCACTATGGAATCCCCTATAACTACTGCATTCCTCATCTTCTTCTCTCCCTTCTGCACCACAGAACCAGGCTCAGTGTCAGAGACCTGATCGCCGTGGTCGTCCTCTGTCAGGTACCCCCCCCCCCCCCCGTCCAACAGCATCCAAAATGAGATAACGTTTATTGAGGGGGACGGGCACAGGAGTGCTCTCTACTATCCGAGCTCTTCCCTTCGCTTCCTTGACAGTCACCCACTTGTCTAACTCCTGCAGCCTCGGGGTGACTGACTCCCTGTAGTTCCTATCTTTCTCCTGCTCACTTTCCCTATTAAGCTGTAGGTCATCAAGCCGCAGCTCCAGATCCCTAACATGGTCTCTCAGGAGCTGCATCTCGGTGCACCTGGTGCAGATGTGGCCATCTGGGAGACTGGAGGATTCCCAGGATTCCTACATCTAACACCCAGAGCAAAGCATTAACCCTACAGACATGCTCTCTATTCCTCAAAAAATGTAAGGAAAAATGAAGTCCACTTACCCACGTACCTCGCCGAAGCCCGAATGAGCCAAAGCCCTACCACTCTGACTCAAACCACTCCGCTAGGCAGTGTCTCCCTTTTATGCCTGAACCTTCCCTGCTGTCCCACACACGATTGGTGCGTCGGTTGTCGCCGAGTTCCCATGACGCTTTCCCCTTTTAAACTTCGCTCCCAGAACTGTGTTCTTCCAGGGTTTTACATTGTTGCTTAAGATTTCCAGCATCTGTAGAATCTCTTGTATCACCCCAACAAACTCACTCCATATTCATAACAGAGAGACTTCACTTAATAGAGAGACACTGTGATCACTGTAAAACAAAGGGCATCCACAATTGTCACACATTCAGACCATGCCTGAAGTTATCTGGTCCTGACACCTATGGCCTAAGGCACCTCAAAGCATTCCCCAGTAAAGCTATTAGAAACATTTCTTAAACCTAAAAGCTATTATTTCTTTTAAATAATAATGACAAAAATAGCTTAAAGCATGTAATTGAAATAGTGGATTCTGATTAATTGGGCCATCAGTTAATCAGGGTAACCGTTTATTGAGGACAACTCTGAGTGAACAAAAAACAATGGAAAAAACAGCCAGGATTCCCTTCAGTTTTTTCTGGACACTATGCTGCTTAATTGGGGAAGGAGACTGGGGCCTAAAAGTTTCTAAATAGCATCAGTCGCATACACTTGTGTGGCCATTATACCATGTTTAGAGCAATTTCTAAATAACATCAGTTACGTGTGTTTGTGTTCAAAATGTAGTGATTTTTGTTACTGATAATTAGGAAGAAATAAGCAGTAAGACAACTCAGAACTGTTTTGCTCACTGCGGTGTCAAGTATTCAGGCTTGGAGACATCAGAAACAGCCAGAAGTGAAAATGAAACAATCTTACTACTTTGACAAGTTAGGAACTTTGAAGAATTTGGATGTATTGACAATCATCTTGAATGTTACAATGAAAATGAAGATTTGGAGGATGCAACAATTTCTAACTAGCATCAGCAGCATGCACTTGTGTGGCCATTAGCCATTACACTATGCTTAGAGTAAACAGTTTTTAAGCAACATATGTTTTACGCAGTTGCATATGCTTGTGTTATGTTATTCATTTGTACCGACCAATACCAAATTAAAAAGCAGTGATTTTTGTAACTACTTCATGTCAGAAGGCAATGAAGGCAAGCCATTATCTATAATGGATGTCATTTACAGTCAATCAAAAGTATATGACAGTGTACACTGGATGACTTCCTCTGTTGATAACTATTAGGAACTAATACACAGTTTAACATATTGTAACGACATCAGACTCAGGCAATGAACAAGCGACGATGAGGAAGCAGTGTGCATGTGGCAAAATCTGCAAGAACGATCGCGGCTTGAAGCTCCACCAAGCGAGGATGAAGTGTTTGGCGGGAGCAGGAGCAACACAACGCGCAGGTGTCCAACCTGGTGAGACGAAGGAGGGGCCAGTCCCGGAGTCATCCCATGGTGCCCCGAACCTCCAAGTGTTGCAAACTAATCCCTCGAACATGAAGTCTAACAGGAGGCGGATCAAATGGCCTGCAGCTAACATGACTTCACTGTGGAAGCAGTTTGATGAAGATATTAACCAAATTCTGGAGACAACGGCGAAGGGAGGGGTTGGTAGGAAGCTGCAAGCCATGACAACAATCATTGTCAGCATCGCAGCTGAACGGTTCGAAGAAGAGGATAAGGAAGGCTCCAAAACATCTTACTCGAAGAACCAAAGAGCGTTGAGGATCCACAACATCAGGCAGGAGATGAAAGCGCTGAAGTCCCAATACAAGGAGGCAGGAGAAGAGGAGCACATTGGCTTGGCCCAGCTGATGTGCATACTACGAATGAAGATCAGGGTCCTCCGCCAGACAGAGTGGCATCAGAGGCGGCGTCATGAAAGGGCTCGAAAATGTGCTGCCTTTATCGCCAACCCCTTCAAGTTCACCAAGGAGTTGCCAGGGGAGAAGCGCAATGAGAAACTGGCCTGTTCGCAGGAAGACATAGACCAACATCTGAAAAAGATATATAATGATCCTGAAAGAGAGCAGGAGTTGGGAGAGTGCGACATCCTAATAGACCCACCTGAACCAGATGTGCAGTTCGACATGTCAGAGCTGCAGCTAAAGGAAGCCAGAGAGGTCGTCCGCAAAGCAAGGGCAAGCTCGGCTCCAGGACCAAGCAACACCTCGTACAAAGTGTACAAGAACTGCCCCAAACTCCTGCTGCGTCTGTGGAAGATCCTGAGAATCTTCTGGAGAAGGGGGAAGATCCCAGAACAGTGGAGAGTGGCTGAAGGGGTGTGGATCCCGAAGGAGGAAAATGCCACTCTAGATAGATCAGTTTCGCATCATCTCCCTGCTGTGTGTCGAGGCGAAGATCTTCTTCAGTGCAGTTTCCAACCGGTCGTGCACCTACCTAGCAAAGAACACCTATATTGATACATCAGTCCAGAAGGGTGGCATTTCAGGGATGCCGGGCTGTCTGGAGCACATCGGTGTGGTGACACAGCTCATCTGGGAGGCCAGAGAGAACAAGGGCAACCTGTCAGTGTTGTGGCTCGACCTGGCAAATGCATATGGCTCCATTCCGCACAAGCTGGTACAGCTCACACTGACCAAATATCACGTCCCCAGCAGAATCAGAGACCTTATCGCTGATTATTACAGCAACTTCAGGATGAGGGTCTCTTCAGGAGCAATTACATCAACCTGGCACAAGGTGGAGATCGGCATCATCACAGGGTGCACTATCTCAGTGACACTGTTCTCTTTCCCTAGCCATGAACATGCTCACTAAGTCTGCTGAACCAGAGTGCAGAGGGCCCAGAATGAATTCCGCTCAACAGCAACCACCTATCAGGGCATTCATGGATGACCTCACAGTCACCACAGAATCAGTCCCAGGCTGCCGGTTTTTTCTGCAAGGGCTTGAAAAGCTGGTGGAGTGGGCCCGGATGCGTTTCAAACTTGCCAAATCAAGATCGATGGTGCTGAGGAAAGGGAAGGTGGAGAACAAGTTCCGGTTCAGCATCGCAGGCACAGCCATCCCAACCATCACAGAAAAGCCAGTCAAGAGCTTAGGCAAAGTTTTTGACAGCTCTTTAAGGGACACAACATCCATTCAGGCAACCTGCACCGAGTTGAATAGCTGGCTGAAATCTGTGGACAAGTCTGGCCTACCTGGGAAGTTTAAAGCCTGGGTGTATCAGCATGGCATTCTTCCCAGAATCCTGTGACTCCTCCTCGTCTATGCAGTTCTGATCTCGACAGTCAAAACTTTAGAGAGGAGGGTTAGCAACCACCTCAGGAGATGGCTGGGGCTGCCAAAGAGCCTGAGCAGCATCGCACTCTATGGACACCACAACAAACTGCAACTGCCCTTCAAATCCTTGGAGGAAGAATTCAAGGTAACAAGAGCCAGAGATGTGCTACAGTGTAGGGACTCAAGTGACCCGAAGGTGGCTAGAGCAGGGATCCAAGTGAGGACTGGCTGGAAGTGGAGGGCAGAGGAAGCTGTTCAGGAGGCAGAGGCGAGGCTGTGTCACAGGAGGCTGGTGGGAGTGGTCACACGAGGCTGAGCTGGGCTAGGATCCTTTCCAACTCCCCAAATGGACACCAGAGGGAAGGAAAGGCATCATCTAGTTCAGGAGGGGGTGAGAGCAGTAGTGGAGGAGATGAGAGCCTGCAAGGCGGTGGGAATGAAGCAACAGGGAGCTTGGACAAGATGGGAGAATGCGGTTGAGAGGAAAGTGACCTGGGCTGATCTTTGGAAAGCCGAACCACACTGCATCTAATTTCTCATCCAGGCAGTGTACGATGTGCTTTCAAGTCCATCAAACCTGCACACATGGGGCAAGGCAGAGTCATCTGCGTGCCCACTGTGCTCCAAGCGAGGAACTCTGGAGCACATCCTCAGTAGCTGTGCAAGGGCACTTGGTGAGGGACGGTACAGGTGGAGGTATGATCAGGTCCTGAAGACCATCGCTGAAGCCGTCAGCGCAGGAGTTGAGTGGGCGAAGCGGTCCCGACCCTCCAAGCAGACCATTGCCTTTGTCCGAGCTGGGGAGCAGCCAATACCCGCCAAAAGAACACCTGTAGGCATTCTGACCTCTGCAAGGGAACTGGCAGCTGTTGGTGGACCTCGAAGGGCAGCTGAAGTTCCCCAACCATATCGCAGCCACCACCCTGCGACCAGACATTGTCCTAGTGTCTGAGTCTACTAAGCAAGTGGTGCTACCGGAGCTGACAGTCCCATGGGAAGATAGCTTGGAAGAGGCCTTTGAAAGAAAGCTCTCCAAGTACGCAGGACTGGTCAGCAACTGTCAGTAGGCTGGATGGAGAGTGAGGTGCTTCCCAGTGGAGGTTGGTTGTACTGGATTCATAGCCCATTCTTTAGTTAGGGCCTTCAGCATTTTGGACATCGAGGGCGAGAGGAAGAAGAGAGCCAGCCGCAGTACCACTGATGTGGCAGAGAAGGCCTCAAGATGGCTGTGGCTCAAAAAAGGGGAGCCATGGAGTCATAAGTAGTTAGCCATCTGGACGCAAGCTGGGGTCTGATCAGCCCCGGCTGGGTCACCTGGAGGAGGTTGTATGATGTTGAAAGACCCAAAACACCCGATGATTCCAGGAACATCACTGAAGATGTGTCCAGAAGCATCAATAGATGTATGTACACAGGTAGTGTTCATTTAAATACATATAATGTTTTACTCAGTTAAATAGTAGTTTGTTTCTTTTAAACTATTTCAATGAAACTTCGGGTAATTGGGGCGGCTGCTTAATGGGACCAAAATGTATTGGTCCCAATGAGTCCTAATTAATCAGAGTCCACTATATAAACAAAACTGATAAGTATTTTTTCAAATTGGAAATTTATCTTCTTTGTTACAGTCCTGCAGCACCCTTTGAAATCAATGGGTAGTTGATTGCACCAGTTTCAACCTGAAATTAGAAGCCAAAAGTTGTTTTCCCCAAAGTAAATGTTATGGAATCTCAGCCAATGGAACTCACAAGTGGACTCCATTGGCAATCCATCAATAGAGCATCTTTGTGCTTATGACCTAAACTACTGCCAACTTAAGGACTCCTGAGCTTGACTGCATATATTGAAGTTTCACACATCTACTGGCAGACACTGGGCCTTTGGTATGAGAGATCTGGTTTCAATCGGCATGTGTGGAATAAGTTTCTTCCTTTACCCATCTTCCTGTCTATTTGCAATCAGCAAAGTAAAATTTAATCATATATAAATTGTATAAAAAGGGATTGCATGTGTACTACATTCTAGTCACATTTTGGGTCTAATGGAAAATGTAACTTGAATGTGTATTTCTATACTGAAAATAAACTCCATTTTGTGAGTGTATCAAACCAAGTTTTGTTACAATTTAATAGTACAGTGTGCATCTTTTTCAATCGGAAAACCAACCCAGAAGCCAGCCTGAGTGACAAGCTTGGGTTTCTATAAAGCAAGCAATGTACTGAAGCTGGACAGGTGGGACTACAGTCGGGTTACTGGTAGAGTGGGAGCTTTGAGATTGATTTTTTGCGGTAGATGTTCGATATTTGATCAAGCTATTGGAGATGGAGAGAGTGGGCAATTTCTGAGAGCAGATTGGGTTCTTTGGAAGCTTATTAGTGGGCGGGAGAAAGGTTGGGTTTGGTGGGTTGAGGGGGAAGACAGTCACTTTTCCCTGAGAAGCAGTGCAGTGCTGTTCCACAAAACAATTCTTGCCTCTTTTTGGCTGCTGTGTCTCTCAAGATTGAGGAAACATCTAGGTTAAACTTGGAAGACATTAAAATGAAGCATCGAGCAATTTTAGAATTGTTGAATTGTCTCCTGGGAATTAAATTGGAAGAGAAGCATTTGGGGCAGGTTAGACATTTCTTTTTAGGATATTCATACCTCATGTCATAAATTTCCTGCACCGCCACTTTGTTGAGCAAAATTCCTGTTTCCCTAGCACCTGCATACATTTTCAACCCAACTCATTTTCATCAGGTGACCTAAATTAAAACTTCAACCAATGAATTAGATTATTTAAGTATTTTTACTGTTCAACATTGATAAATTTAGTTAAGCACAATGGTTTTAAATATGTAATTACTATAAGCACCAGAATAGAGTTAGCCAACATCTGTAGTTATAAGATTTTATGAAACACAATCAAAATGTTGTCACAATGAAGTGTAAAGCTAAGTCCATCATGGAACTGAGCAAAAAGTCTCCATGTGATATTTTAGATAACCAAAAGTGATTTTGGCATTGGTTAAAGCTGATAAGTTTATTTTAAGTGTTTCCAAAAGCCACTGATGTTCATAGATGTTTTAAAATATTACAAGTCAAAAAAGTGACAAAAAAGTGTAAATTCATTACAATGAAGCATGTATTAAGTTTGCTGGCTTTCAGAGGCCTACAGATTTTGCAGGGCTCCCAGGGTGATTTTACTGGAAATTTCTGCCAGTTGTACTGCTTTGTAGTTTTGCAGATGATCTAAAGTTTAAGCTTGAATTATTTTTTGGGGGGCTGAGTATATTGACCCTATTAGAAGTTTTCAGGTGTAAATTTTTATTCAGTAGGAACTGATTACTCTCTCCAAATAGAGCTAGGAAATCATAATAAATATATTTGTAAGGTCACTTTCAGTAGTTTAGAATTGGACTACTTCCAAGTGAATAACTGACAGATGAGGTGATGATGCTTATTTATGTTCCTTTGAACAAAATCCAACAGAACCAATTTTCCACTCGTAACCAGATCAACAAATAACTTTATAAGAATTTTTAAAAAGTATTTATGTTTCAAATCTTTCCATATATGCCAAATTATAAAAGACTTTGCTTTAAATAAATTGCACTTTGAATGAAACCTCAAGATAGCAAAACATATCTGAAAATATGCCAATTGTATATGATTCACAAATGGTAGCTTAAATAAAATTGTTGTCTTAACATACATACTTACTTACTTACTGTTCATCATGCCATCTGGCATTTAGGGCAGCAATAAGGATCTTCCATCTCTGTCTGAGCTTGACCATCTCTCTATTGTGCCCCAGGTGTAGTTCAGGGTCCTTATTTCTGCCTCTACAGTACAAGTTGTTTTTAGTCTCCTGCATTTCCTCCGCCCTTTAGGGATTCAGTGAAGTGCAGTCTTAATGATAAATTTGGCCTCTCTTCTCATCACGTGAACAATCTTTCTCCCAATGTTTCCTCATGCTTATTTTGGCCATGTCCTTTTGAAGACACTGAAGGAGCAGGACATGGTTGGAGATCTTTCTTGGCCAGAAAATACGGAGGATCTTCTGGAGGCTCATGGTATGGAATGACAACAGCTTGGCAAGATCACTCTCTGTCCCGTGCCAGCATTCTGACTGGTACAAGAATGTGGACAGAACACAGCTCTGGTACAGCTTCACCATAGTGTGGATCCCCATATGATGCTCATTGATCTGAAGATATTTCTAGCTTTGCTGGGTCTACACTGGATGTCATCCTTGGTCCCACCATCCAGTCTAATAATGCCGTTCAGGTAGGTGAATCTGCCAGTGCTGGCTAAATTGAAACCACATTTCTTGATGGAAGGAGTAGATCCTACATTGAGGGTCATGGTCTCAGTCTTTCTCTGATTAACCGAGTCCAACCTTTCCACCAAAGTGCACAGGCGCTGAGTTTTCTCTTGCACTTGCTGGTATGTATCTTGCTGGCGGGGTATCCTCCCGCCACCCCACTAGGAATAGGGTTCCCCTGGTCCTCACCTACCACCCCACCAGCCTCCGGGTCCAACATATTATTCTCCGTAACTTCCGCCACCTCCAACGGGATCCCACCACTAAGCACATCTTTCCCTCCCCCTGCCTCTGCTTTCCGCAGGAATCGCTCCCTATGCGACTCCCTTGTCCATTCGTCCCCCCCATCCCTCCCCACTGATCTCCCTCCTGGCACTTATCCTTGTAAGCGGAACAGGTGCTACACATGCCCTTACACTTCCTCCCTTACCACCATTCAGGGCCCCAGACAGTCCTTCCAGGTGAGGCGACACTTCACCTGTGAGTCGACTGGGGTGATATACTGCGTCCGGTGCTCCCGATGTGGCCTTTTATATATTGGCGAGACCCGACACAGACTGGGAGACCGCTTTGCTGAACACCTACACTCTGTCCGCCAGAGAAAACAGGATCTCCCAATGGCCACACATTTTAATTCCACATCCCATTCCCATTCTGACATGTCTATCCACGGCCTCCTCTACTGTAAAGATGAAGCCACACTCAGGTTGGAGGAACAACACCTTATATTCCGTCTGGGTAGCCTCCAGCCTGATGGCATGAGCATCGACTTCTCTAACTTCTGCTAATGCCCCACCTCCCCCCTCGTACCCCATCCGTTATTTATTTTTATACACACACTCTTTCTCTCACTCTCCTTTTTCTCCCTCTGTCCCTCTGACTATACCCCTTGCCCATCCTCTGGGTTTCCCACCCCCCCTTGTCTTTCTCCCCGGACCTCCTGTCCCATGATCCTCTCATATCCCCTTTGCCAATCACCTGTCCAGCTCTTGGCTCCATCCCTCCCCCTCCTGTCTTGTCCTATCATTTTGGATCTCCCCCTCCCCCTCCCACTTTCAAATCTCTTACTAACTCTTCTTTCAGTTAATCCTGACGAAGGGTCTTGGCCTGAAACGTCGACTGTACCTCTTCCAATAGATGCTGCCTGGCCTGCTGCGTTCACCAGCAACTTTGATGTGTGTTGAGAGAAAAGTTTATGGATTTAGCATGGGAAGGTGATTGGCTAATCAACAGAAAACTCAGTATTCAGAATAAGGTATCATCCTGTGATGGAAAGAGTACCTCAAGAGTTGTTGCTGATGTCTCAACGATTTACAAAATATGTTAATGACGATGGTAAAAGGATTCCTTCTATGATAGCTAAAATTACTGACAATACAAAGTTATGCTTTAAAACAAGTTGCAGTAAAGACATACAGTTAATCTGGCTGGAGAATATGGAGCTTAATGTGGAGAACATTTTGGTAGGGTGAATAGATACTGAGAGTATTTTTAAGTGGAGAGGGACTACAGGATAATGCCACATCTGGAAGTCCTTGATTGTGAAATACAAGTATGTTAGATAATTGGAGAGGCAAATTGAATCTTGGCCTTAACTGTGAAGGAGTAGGGAATACCAAAGGAGGGACTCGTAACAGGAGTACTGCACATAGTAAGGTCTCCTTCTTTAAGCTTAGAAAAGGCTCACTTGGTTGAAAGCTGGGAATGGTGAGTTACTTACTTGGAGCAAATGAGCATCTTAGACCTATATTCATTGGAGTTTAGATGAATGAAGGTACAATGGAATATAAAAGACTCTGAAGGGAGTCAATAGAGTAGATACTGAGTTGAAGTAGTCCTTCTGTTGAGAATCTTGAATTCGGGAGCATAGTTTCTATCTAAGGAGTCACTCATTTAAAATTAAAATCAGGGGCTAATTACTTCTCTAAAATGGACGATAAAATTTGTACCCACAATATAATCCCACCCGCTCAATCTACCTCTGGCAACTCCTGGATGTAATCAGAATGTGGTCTCGCTGCTGTGGCTAATCCATAAAGCAGACTAACCCATGTGCAGAGACTAAACTTCAGGTGCTATGAACAGAGGCCCAGGCATAATGAATGTTTGACAGCTGGGGCTGTCAATGACCATTACAACCCAAGATTCTTTACAAACTAAAAGCTAAACTTAGAATAGAACTATGACAACATTAAGTAATATAAACCAAGCACCTACCTTTATTTACTTTTCCCTCATTCATGAGGCATGTCTGGAGTAAAGCTGGGATCTAATATACTCAATGTGGCCCTATAGCTCAGCAATAACTACGGCTAGAGGTCATGAGTTAAGGGTGAAAGGTGAAAAGTTAAAGAGGAACATGAAGGGAAACCTCTTCACTCAGAGCGTCGTGAGAGTGTGGAACAAGCTACCAGCCCAAGTGGTGCCAATGAGCTTGATTTCAACATTTAAGAGAAGTTTGGATAGGTACATGGATAGTAGGGATTGGAGGGCTCTGATCCCGGTGCAGGTCGATGGGAGTAGGCAGTTTAAATGCTTCATCATGGACTAGATGGACCAAACAGCCTACTTTGGTACTGACTTTTCTATGAATCTATGACTCTGACATGGGTGCTGAACTGAGCATTAAGGAATGTGGTTAGGTACACTGACGTCTGACTCTGAGGGCATTTTTTCTTTGTTAGATCTACCATATAGATCAGGGAAAAAATTTAATGCAGAAATGTGAAAAAAAATGCACATATACAAGTAAACATGAAATGCTTTCATAGAAAACAGATCATGATCAAATATAACAGTGATTCCCAGCAGGAGTGGTTATGTGCCCTAAGGGGGCATTAGGGGAAATAGAAGTATACGGGGATTCGTTCAAGATTCTTGTGGAGAGGTAAACAGCACCCTAATTTGAGGCCTGAGACCTGACCGACCGTTAGTAGAGAAGGCACTTCCAAAAAAATAGGATGAGATACTGAAACACAGAAAGAGCCATAGCTCTCCAGGCAATGAGGACTTGTTGTCACAACGTGTCTGAAACTTTGCAACCTCATCCAAGGTTACCAGCCAAACAGACGTTATTGAGGATGCATAAATTAGCAACTAGAGTGGCCAACAGTTCCCCTTGACCCATGGCATAGAACAAGTTCATGCAATTTAACAGTTGGTAAGTCAAGTAGACCCTCTCAACTTTCTCTACAGATCTACAGAAAACAGGTCGCACAACGATACAGCATTGGCTGGAAATAAACGGTGAAATAGAGCCAATCAGTGAACATGCCGACCCCAAGGATTAATCTTGTGGTGTTCAAAGTGACCTCGACTTTGTATGTGTGTTCAAGAACCATCCTTGGGGATTATGAGACTGAGACCTTACATGATTGGTCAATCACACTAACTGGAATAGTGTAAGGGTAGCTTGCCGAACACCAGCTCTATCCTGACTAACATTCAGATTCCAATCTGAATCCTTGTCAACGTAATTTTCACCGTTGTAATCGTCTTCATCTTCACCTCTCTGTACCTTTGCATGCCCCTACCATCATTCCATCTATGTCAACTCACTGCCATCATCAACATCCAATAGGCATTCCCTGTTTGTGTTAATTTTTAAACTTTAATTTAACCTCGTTAATGGTGGATAAGTTCATATGGTGCGATCTCCATGAGACTGAAGGCAGTGAAGCCTTGAATTCTAATCCTGCTAAGAAACAGAAACTACGGAAAGTACTTCTGAACAATGTTACATACCTGGAGAAGAGAACATCTGCAGATGCTGGAAATCCAAGCAACACACACAAAATGCTGGAGGAACTTAGCAGGCCAGGCAGCATTTATAGAGTACAGTCAACGTACTTTTTTCCATAGATGCTGCCTGGCCTGCTGAGGTCCTCCAGCATCTTGTGTGTGTTGCTTACATACCTGGAGTACGATTTTATTCCATTTCTGTCAGATCAGCGATGCTCCATGTGTCTTACTTGTAATACTGTACTGTCTAATGAAGCCATTAAACCATCAAGATTGCAGGAACATTTCCGTAAAAAACACACTGAAACGGCTACTTATGGTGTTACTGAGTTCCAGAAGATGAAAGAAGCATTTGAAAAGCATTGCACACTCAACTCATTTGTCAAGAAGGCTAAAAATGACCTTGATAGTGGTCTCATTGCTTCTTACTACATTTGCAAAATGATAGCAAAGTGTGGAAAATCTCAATCTATTGGTGAAAGATTAATAACGCCTGCTGTAACCAAATTGCTCACTGCTGTTATCAAAATGGATACCAGTATTTTAAAATCAATTCCTCTGAGTAATAACTCAGTAGTTCATCATATTGATGAAATGAATGAAGACATTGAGTATCAACTATGCAGAGAGCTACAGAAAATAGAATTTGAGATGCAACTAGATGAGTCAACTGTTCAAGACAATGAGGCATTGCTAATGGCATATGTAAGCTTTATCAAAAATGGAGAAGTTTATGAAGAGATTTGCTTTTATAAAATGTTAAAAACAAATGTCAAAGGAGAATCAATCTATGACAAGCTCAAAACGTATATTGAGGATGAAGGCATTCTGATTAGGAACATAATTTCTTGCACAACAGATGGAGCACTATAGCTATGCTGGTTTAGTGGCATCTATGAAAAACGATATTCCAATCTGTTTGCAATACATAGGGTAATTCATCATCAACATCTCATAGCCAAAAACCTCAGCCAGTGACTTCTTTCTACTATGACTCATAATATCTGTTAACAGCAAAATTAAAACTCATCCATTAAATAGAATGTTTCACCAGTTATGCCAAGATAACGCTGAAGAGTTTGGGGAATGCTTGCTTGTTCACACTGAAGTGCATTGGCTGTCAAAAGGCTGCTGCTTAAAACAGTTCTTTGATATTTTTGACAGTGTGGTTGAATTTTTGTTCAAAGTTGATAAGAGTTTGGAAAACAAGACTGAACTTCTATGTGAAGATGTGGCATACCTAGCTGATCTGTATGACAAAATGAACACTCTAAATATGAAACTGCTGGGTGAGAATTTCAGTTTAATCCAGGTAAAAATGCAGCATCTACTGTTGTCAGAAAGTTGAAAATATATAATCAAAACATTGGGAGAAGAATGTTCCCACGGTTTTCCTGCATGTAGAAGTATGGCACTCTCTTTCACAGACAGTGATTCGCAAGAGTACTGCTTATACCTGCAGCAACTGAAGAAGGATTTTCAGAATCAATTCAAGGACTTGAATGATCTGGGAATTCTGCACTGGGAAATTAACCCTTTCTTTGCAAGCTGAAGGTCAGGAAGAGAGCTTACAAGAAGAAATTATCTAAATTCAGAATGATGAAGCAAAAATGCTTTTCAAAAATGTTGTTTTTTTGTGGTATGTGATCACACTGTCATACACAGTTTGGAGAAGAGCCATCCTCCTACCTTGTTGAAAATGGCTTCAGTGCAGTGAACCACATACTCACAAAAAACAGAAATCACTTGGACTTTGTTACATGTGGGTACTTAAGGCTTTTGCTGTCACAACTTGAACCAGATATTTTAACTCTTGCTAAAAACCATCAAGGTCAAGGATCACATTGATATTGAAGCTGCAGTACAGTGCACAGATACTGTGTAAGCTAGGTTTAAAGACAAATAAAAATCTAAAGCAGAATCATTTTTCTCACGATGGTATATAGTAGACATGTTTTTACACTCTGAGGGCGCTGGAATGTATATTGTTCCTAAGAAGAGTGTTGGCAAGTATGAAGGTGCTTTGGGGGGCATTGGACGAAAAAAGGTTGGGAAACACTGAAATATAAAAAGCAATATTAATCTAAGACCAAAGAAGCATACTGAAAGAATTTAAAGAATTAAACAAAATACACTTAAGAGCATTTATACTTAGTA
Organism: Mobula birostris; assembly: GCF_030028105.1. Classification (NCBI taxonomy): domain Eukaryota; kingdom Metazoa; phylum Chordata; class Chondrichthyes; order Myliobatiformes; family Myliobatidae; genus Mobula; species Mobula birostris. Next base: position 137,839,940 of record NC_092374.1, on the reverse strand, counting down.
TTCCATAACTAATATAAAAGTGACTTAAACAGTGTAACAAAAGAATCAATTTTATTCATTGAACCTTGGGAATTTAGAATTTCCAGCTGAGTATTCAAATTCTATTGACTTCATTATCTTTGAAATCCAGTAGCATTCCAGAAGCTTGACAACTTAGACAACAAAGCTGGAGCATTTCTCTGCTGTTATTCAAGGATATAATCAGCAATCTGTGGGAGATTTTTCTTGTGTGATAAAATTGCACAAAGCATTATGCAGGCCTTCACCAACCAATTCCAGAATGTTTGTGGTCAGCAAGAGCTCCTTTGGGAAACAAAGGAAGAGCTTGTTGACGCCTTCAGCAAGATTTATAATTTTGCACTGGCCACAGTTGAGATGTCACATGACTAGAGGGCAGCAAATGTGGTACCTATATTCAGGAAGGGCAGAAGGGAGACCCGTCAATGGTAGGGAGCAATGGAAAAAGTTCTGAAAGACAGAATTAATCTATCAGGGATTAATCAAAATAGTCATTCTCACTTAAACAAAACTCTGTTGACTATCTTTGATTAATCTGAAATGCCTGCTTCGCTGCTGCTGCTACTGTGTGATCCGAAATCTCCGGAGGGGAAGGCCCCGAATCCTTGGCTTTGCCTGTTGATTGGCGGCCGGGACTGGGGCCGAGGCACTCAGCAGAGATGGTGCTCGGTGCTCAGTGTCGGAGAGCTGGTCGGCGGCTCGAAGTTTTCGAACGGACTCAGAGTCGGACTGTGGTCGGGTGCTTCCAGGATGCTGCATCGGCAAGTTTGCGGCGCTGGAAGCTCAAGGCAGGGTGAGTTTCTTCCTTCTACCATCTGCGTAAGAAGTTGGGGCTATCGAGGCTTTGAGACTTTTTTTTACTGTGCCCATGGTCTGCTCTTATCAAATTACAGTATTGCTTTGCACTGTTGTAACTATATGTTATAATTATGTGGTTTTTGTCAGTTTTAATCTTGGTCTGTCTTGTGTTTCTGTGATATCATACCGGAGGAACATTGTATCATTTTTTAGTGCATGCATTTCTAAATGACAATAAATGAGGACTGAGTGTCCTCATAATCTAATCTAATCTAATAATCCCCATTTTTCCCAATCCTGTCTGACTAATTTGATTGAGGTAAAATTATTGATGAGATTATGTGTAGTTGATAGGATGTTAATTTATCTCCTACATTATGATGTAGGAGATAAATCAGCAAATTAGATCCAAAATTGGGTTGGAATAGGAGGTCAAGGCCAATAATTTGTTTTATTTGTGTGATTTGAAGCCCATGACTTGCGTTGTATTTGAAGGAACATAGCTGGCAACTTTACTGTTGTTTTGGATATGGATATATGACAGATGATTCATAAGTTTGCAAATTACATAAAGATTGGTGGTGTTGCTGATAGTGAAGATGATAATTATAGGCTACGGGATGATATTGATCAGTTTCATAAAATGAGCAAAGCAATTGCAAATTAAATTGAATCTTTAAAGTACAAGTTTGTATCCTTTGAGAGAACTAATAAGAGTGGGATGTTCACACTGAATGGCAGGCCCTAAGGATTAGATAAACAAAGGGACTCGGGTGTACAAGTCAAGGTAGCAGCAGAGAAAAGGTGATGAAGGAGACATCTGGGATACTTGGCTCTGTTAGCCAGACAGGGAAATCGTGCTACAACTTTGTGAAACATTAGTTCAACCACAACTGTATACAATTCTGGTTGCTACGTTATTGGAAAATGTGATCGCACTGCAGAGGGACAAGAAGGGCCTACTTCTGTGCTATAGTGTTCTATGACTCACATGACTTGAGATATTGCCTGGGATGGAACATTCATTTATGAGATACATTGAATAGGTTGGGGTTGTTTTCCTTGGAGCAGATTAGTCTTTGAGTCAGTATATAAAATTAAGATAGTGAAGGTCTTTAGAGAGCAAAGAGGTTTAGAAGGGATGCAACAAAGATTTTTTCCAGCCAGTAAAATGTGAACACATTGAGTGGTTGGAGACAGGTGTTCTGAAAACTTTTACAAAGTATCTAAATGAGTTCTTGAATTGCCAAGACATAGAATGCTGTGATCAAAGTGCTGGTAAATGTGATTTGTATAGGTGGAGCTTGATGGTCTCTCTCTATATGATTCTATGACTTATGATCTCCCAACTGCTGCAATTATCAGTGTTGAACAAGTCCCATTTCATGTATGGTGGCAAGTGCATATTTCTACTGTGTATTGCTACCATAAGCATTGTTATTGCAGTTATAATATGTGAAGTATGCAGTGCACTAAAAGCTCTGGTAGACAGCTAAGCTCGACTGGAAATCCTTTAATTCCTTCCATCGCTTTGCTGACTTGCTAGGTGATGGTTTCCGTTTTTGTTGTTACACATTATATCTTCCATTTCTGTTGGTAATGCAGAGATAACCATCACACATATTGATGATGAGTTCAAGGAAGTCCAGGAAAAGCATTAATTGCTTTGAAGAGAACCATACACAGAAGTAGATGCATAAGACTGCAAATGCTGGAATCTAGAGCAACAAAAATATCTGTTGGAAGAACTCAGTGGATCAAACAACATCTGTGCTGGGAAAGAAATTGCCAACATTTTGGGTTGAAAACCTGCATCATGACCTGCATTTTGGTTAATAGATGTAGACCCAATTCTGGTTCCTATGGGACCCATCTGCCAACTAAAATGACTCCATGCATTCTTTCTCTCAATTTTCAATCTAATCTATCTATGATTCCCAATTCCCTGAGCCTTTACTCTAAGTAACAACCTCTTGTGCAGCACTTTTCTAGATGGTTTTAGAAATGACAGACAGAGATATGGGTATAGGGATGGAAGCACTTGCAGGTTGAGTCGGTGATGAGGAAGGCAAATGCCATGTTAGCATTTATTTCAAGAGGTCTAGAGTACATGAGCAAGGATGTGATGCTGAGGCTTTATAAGGCACTGGTGAGACCTCACCTTGAGTGTTGTGAACAGTTTTGGGCCCCCTCATCTTAGAAAGGATGTGCTGGTATTGGAGATAGTCCAGAGGAGGTTCACAAGGATGATTCCAGCAATGAAAGGGTTATCATACATTTGATGTCTCAGGGTCTGTACTCACTGGAATTCAGAAGAATGAGGGACAATCTCATTGAAACCTTTTGAATGTTGAAAGGCCTAGAGAAAGTAGATGTGGAAATGATGTTTCTCATGGTGGGAGAGTCTAGGACAAGAGGGCACAGCCTCAGGATAGATGGGTGCCCTTTGAAAACAGAGATGCGGAGAACTTTCTTTAGCTAATGGGTGGTGAATTTGTGGAATTTGTTGCCACGTGCAGTTGTGGAGGCCAGGTCGTTGGTCATATTTAAGGCAGAGATTGATAGGTTCTTGATTGAACATGGTTATGGGGAGAAGGCCAGGATCTGGGGTGAGGAGGAGAAGAAAAATGATTGAATGGTGGAGCAGACTCAATGGGCCAGATGGCCTAATCTTGCTCCTATGTTTTATGGGCCTTATGAATCAGAATCCTCCACCCACTTTCCTCTTGAGGAACGCTTCTGTCTGCTTTGATTTTGTACGGAGTGGCAAGGCTATTGGATACCAAATTGTGGAAGCAGTCTACAGCTATAGCTTTCTATCAAAAATTCCACAAATTTCAGACAAGAGGTAAAGGTGGCTGCTCCAGATATCAGGGCAGTGTTTCACTGAATATAACATCAAGTAGCTAAAACTAAAGTGTGTGGGAACCAAAGAGAACCTCCCCACTGGCTGGAGTTTTATCTAGTGCAGAGGAAGATGAAGTTTGGATGCATGGGAAACTGCAGAAACTGGAATATGGAGTTATAAAAATGAGTCACTAGAAGAACTCATCGGGTCAGCGATATTTGTGGTGGGAAATCAACAGTCGATGTTTTGAGTTAAGACCCTTCGTCCGGTCTGTAAGAGCAGAACAGAGATAGCCAGTGTTATAAAGCAGTGGGAGAGGTGGAGAAAAATCCGGTAGGTGATAGGTAGATCTAAGTGTTAAGATGTTGAATCACAGCTGGAGACAAGTAGAGCCTGTGAGGATGGAGATAGTGACAGAGGTTAGGAGGAGATAAATGGAGATGACAAAGGAGAGCAGATTAAAAAACTGGGTGATGGGGCAGGAGCTGGGTTGGGGCTTTTGATAAATAAGGTCATACCATATGACCTGGGAAGACTGCAAAGAGAAAGGGGAAGCAGGATATCAGAGTTCAGAGAATTTCATTATGCCTCTGTGTTGTAAGTTAACCAGGCAAAATACGACATTCTGTTCTTCTAGCTTATGTTCCGCCTCATCAGGAAGGTGAAGAGACCAAGGGAGTCACATAAGGAGCAAACCTTTCCCTGCAACTACCCCTTCTGCTTCCTGTAAGGATCTCTCTCTACATGACTCCCTTGTCCACTCATCCATCCCCACTGATCTCCTTCCTGACACTTATCCCTGACCCTACATCTCCTCCCTTACCACCATTCAGTACCCCAAACAGTCTTTGTAGGTGAGGCAGTGCATCACCTATGAGTCTGTTGAGTTCATCTGTTGTACATGGTGATCCAGGTGTGACATCCTCTATACTGGGGAAACCCAATAAGGATTGGGGGGACCATTTTGTTGAGCACATTTGCTGTGTTCACCGCATAAGGCAGGATCTTCCAGTATCCATGCATTTCTACGCGGCTTCCTATTCCCGTACCAACATGTCTGTCCCGGCCTTCTCTAATGCCATGATGAGGCCGAGCTCAGGCATCACCTCACATCCCACCTGGATAGCCTCCAACCTGATGGCATTAACATCGATTTCTCTAACTTCCAGTAATTACTCTCTCCTCTGTCCTCTCTTTTTCCATTTCCCATTCCAGTTACCCTTTCACTCCTCTTTCCTTAACCTGCCCGTCAACTCCCTTTGGTTCCCCCTCCTCCTTCTCTTTCATCCATTGTTCACTATTCTCTCCTGTTAGATACTTTCATCTTCAGCCCTTTACCCCTTCCACCTATTAGCTCCTACTTTCTTATTTCATCTCCCCTCCCTAACCCACCTTCCCTCTGACTTGACCTCACCTATCCCCCCTCCTTCCTTCACCATTCCCCATTCCCATTTCCCTCTCTCACCTTATCTCCTTACCTACCCATCCCCTCCCTCTTGTGTTCCTCGCCCATCCCTTTCTTTCTTGGCTTTCTGTCCTCTCCTATCAGATTCCTTTGTCTCCAGCTCTCTATCTCTTTCACCACTTGACTTCCCAGCTCTTGACTTCACATCCTCTCCCTCTCCCAGTCTCACCTATCACCTGCCACCTTCTCATCTTTTTTCTCGATGATGACAAATGGTCTCAGCCCAAAACGTCGACTGTTTACTCATTTTCATAAACGCTGCCTGGCCTGCTGAGTTCCTCTAACATTTTGTGTGTGTTGCTTGGCTTTCCAGCATCTGCTGATTTTCTCTTGCCTGTGATTCACCTATCACCTGACAGTTTGTACTCCACCTCCTCCCCACACTTCCTGTTCTGGCTTATTCGCCATCCTTTCCAATCCTGATGAAAGATCTCAGCCCAGAATATGGACTGTTTATTCCCCTCCTTAAATGCTGCCTGACTTACCGGCTTCCTCTAGTATTTTGTATACCACACTTATCAGTCAAATTTCCATATAGAACTACAGAAAAGATTTCAACTTTCAAAATTTCTGTTCTCTGATAAACTGCACATATCCAGTATTTCCAGTTTTAGAAATTGGATTGAGAAAGAAAAAACAAAATCAGCATTTTTATGTATAAATAAAGCATAAGAAGCAGTTTTCTTGTCCTTAGAGCTGATTAAGCGCATTTCTGGCTGAAGCAGTGTCCTTCATGAATTTTGTGTTGCAACTTACCCCACACAGATGTCACTTCCCCATCGTATTTCAGCATAATTTGATGGCATCATTATGCACCCTGCTCCTTTAACACTTACTGACAGAAATTAGGCCAAAAACCACAAATTGTTTTTTTTCGTTTTCCACTCATAACAAAAACAAGAACTATATCATGCAGAACAATCAGAATCAAATTGATTTAAATAGTCTCCACTCGGGTATTGATTTTAGAAACAAAGAGTCTCCTGTAATCCAGTGTTATGTGTAATTGTCATCAGCATTACCCACAGTGTCAAGCAGCTGTACATGCATCACATCAGGACAGGGTCCTGTGACCTGTGCTAATAATGACTGAAGTGGCATGGGACCGCCTGTGACATGGGCCATAATCAGCCTGCTTATGCCATTCGCCACTAACCATCTGTTTTCCTCCCCCCCACCACCCCTCCCTTCAACCATCCTTCAGTTTTCCTTTATCTCCATAGCAGCCTGCATGGTTGCCATGACAAGCAAACCTAAACAACATAAATCTGCTCTCCAATGAGCAGTGTGCAAATGATGCAACAATTGCAAACTTAGCAAAGAGTTGCTGACTGTGATTGCACAGGTAATGTTCTATCACAGCGAAAAGGAATAACTGCACCATAGCACTCTTTTAAAGGCAGCATATCCCAATTTCTTTTTTCATAAACCTAATTTACCTTCTATTAAGGGTAAATCCAACTTCTAGCAATTTACAGATAAGCACTTAAAAGCAAAACACTGTAAATATGAAGTAAGAACAGAGAATGCTGAAAAATGCAGTAGGAGCCTTATACTATTCATTTTATCTTCCATCTATTTGCCCCAATTATTTCAATGGTGGGAACAATCTGTCCTCTGTTTAAAAATGTTTCTCCTTTTTTACCTATTGGTTTTATAGGTATTTCCTTCTTATTAATGGCATTTGTAGAGAGAGAAATAAGCTGATGATACTTATCAAAGCTAGACAGAGTTTGAAATCAGGTTGAAGAAATGGAGGAGGGGTGAAGAGGATAAAGATAACATCAGTGTTGGGGGTAAACCAAGGAAAAACTAATCATAAATGGTGGTTAGACCAGATGAGAGGGCCTTGTTAATCAGAGTTATTCTCTGCAAGGAGATAGAAGTGGGCAGAAATCAAGGAAGAACTGGGAGAGAAAACAGTATGGAACTGGGAGATGTAAAACATTGAATTGGTTAGAAATATGAAATAAATAAGATAAATAAATAAGATCCAGAAAGACCAACAGATGAGTGGAGAAAGGAAAACTAAATGCTGCATGTTGATGATCTGGCCAGTTCCTATACAAACTCAATTTGTTACTTATTTGAAATCGTTGAATTCCATACTGAGTCCTAATGGACAAGTTGAAAGATCAGTTTCTGTTTCTTGAGCTCATGTTGACCTTAGCTGGAATGGAACCTGGTGCCATACAGAGGGTGAGAGTAGGAATAGGATGGAGAAATAAAGTGACCGGCAACTAGAAATTGAGTTATCCCTTCTGATTGAATGTAGGTGTTCTATATGGCAGCCAGACAATTTGTGTTTGTCTTCTCCGGTGTCATTGAGGCTATATTGTGAACAGCAAGTTCATTGCACAAATTTCAAAGAGATACCAGTGAATTGTTGACACTTATGCTCTCATTCAAAGTTCTAAGTAAATTTTATTTTAGAGTACATATATGTCACCACATACAACCCCGAGATTCATTTTCCTGCAGACATACTCAGCAAAACTATAGAACAGTAACTATAACAGGATCAATAAAAGATCAAGTAGAGTGCAGAAGACAGCAAACTGCAAATGCAAATATAAATAAATAGCAATAAATAACAAGAATGTGAGATAATGGATAAAGAGTCCTTACAGTGAGATGATTGGTTGTGGGAACATCTCAATGGATGGGCAAGTAAGTGTAGTTACCCCTTATGTTCAAGAGCTTTATGGTTGAGGGGTAGTAACTGTTCTTGAGCTTGGTGGTGTGAGTCCTGAGGCTCTTGTACCTTCTACTTGATGGCATCGGTGAGAAAAGAGCATGGCCTGGGTGGTGAGGATCTCTGATATTGGATACAGCTTTCCCCTGTGTATGTACTCAGTGGTTGGGAGGACTTTACCTGTAATTTACTCAGCCAAATCCACTGCCTTTTGTAGAATATTCCATTCAAAGACATTGGCGTTTCCATACCAGGCCGTGCCTTCCGATCAGCTGAAACTTTTATACATTTTCTGCTTTTATTTCAGTTTTGAATCTATTCTATTAACTTATATCCTATATAGCTCTTTCAAGATATTAAAGGCACATCATTAATTCTTATCTACAAGAAACTTGCATGTTCCTTGGTTTCCCAGTAGTTCGAGTTCCTCGGTATTTGTATTATGTCATAATATTCTTCAGATTTCCAAGTCCATGTTATTGCAGTAGTTTATTGGAGAAGAATAAACATTTAGCAACAGAAAAACATCAGATGGGTAGTAAAGTGTAATTATAAACAAAATTCTGTTTCCAAGTGAAATAAAAATGAATTTGCCTTTCACATTTTAAAAAATGAAGTTGGTTCCAGGAAAACAGGGACCCATCCAGTCGTAAAACTACAAACCACAAAATATTTATTTTATCAACAAGCCAGATGAAAGAATGTTGGTTTAAGTACAACTCTGAAGTTTTGAAGTGGCTGGGAAGCTGCTTTGATGATGAAGAAGTTTTGCCTTGTTGGAGGTGCTGAAGTTTGGATGAGATATTGGATTTGTCCTTGCGAGTGTATACAAAGGATTTCATTGCACTGTCTTAATGAAGAGCAGGAGTTTCAGGTGTCTTCCAATCAGTATATGAGATTTTCTGGTCATTGTCATGGTGCTCTTTGGAGAGGCTGCTATGTGCAAATTGCACATCAGAACAGGAAATCTGTGAAGTGCTGTGGATCCTGAAAAACATTGCATAATTACTTTGTTTTTGTTTACCATTTTAGCACAATCAAATTTCAAACCCAAGATTTTGTGAAAAATCTGAGTCCAAAATTGGATGCCCATAATTTTTCTGATTTTATCCAGGATATAAATTTACTGAATCTTTATCAAGTCTTATATAAGCCAAGAAGTTACAGGAAATCCTTCTTTTTCTTTCCTGCATTTCAAAGTGTAGGATTGATTTGCTGCCGGCATGATAATGGGATTACGATTTTCACTACAAATAACTTGTGCCCAAAATCTCTAGTGTCTATAGAGTTTCCTGGTAATATCATGTATGTATCAGGATATTTAGATGCATTAAAATCTTATGTCTATATTTGTGTATATCTTTTATGATAACGAGAGTACGATAGTTAAAACTTATGGTGCTTTTATGATATACACAAAATTTAATCCTTTTATTTTTATATGAGTGGAAAATTAAGTAAATAGCTCCAGAAGCAAACCTTCCACAGTGGAGAATGCCAGCTGGATTAAGCTTTCTATGATGCTGAACACATTATTCTCACATAACATATTTAACATCAAGCCCAATTAACAATATGAAATGAATTAATAGTGGAGACAAATTCACACTTATGGAAGCATTGATTTTCACAACTTCAAGCAGGCCATGTCATTTTTCTAATCTCTGTTGAGGCTCTTAGATGTAAAACAGCAAAAATCTTCAGAAAATTCCATTACTGACTGATTAGTAAGTAGCAGCAAGCTTGAGTTACATTGGTGCTGTGCTTGCTATTATTGTAGGGTTTTCAATTAATATTTAATAATTTTTGTAAAGTAAAAATAGACGTGAATTAGTGGAAACAATGAAACCATTAGGTCACTGATTTTGCATCTCTGTTCAATAAATACTGTTTGCCCATCAATAGTGCCTATTGTTGCAATATTATCTCGGAAGAGTTTAATGGTTACTATGGGACCAGTCCCTGGAGCATGGAATTTTATTGATCCATATTCCTTCATCTTTAGTAGAATGTATTTTCAGAGTAGAAATAGCCAGTAGAAATAGCATTATTTACATTTCCTGCAAGTACCCTTGCTCATCTCTGTTTATATACCGTATAGCTCTTTATGTCTCCTGATATTAAATTGTTTATTCATAATTTATAACTGTGTTCTTTATTTGGTTATTAGATCTACAAATTGTATTGTAAAGCTTAGAAGCTGTACCTAATATAGCGACTGACAATCTGCTTGGAAATCAACAAAAAAAATGATAAAGGTGATAACATTACAACAGGAAGCAGAGGGTACAGATGTCCTTTTCATGTGATCGGTGCTGGTGCCTTCCTTGTTTGTCATTAGTATTAAGAACTTGGATGTGAATCTAGGAGGTATGGTTAGCAAGTTTTCAGATGACACAAAAATGATTAGTGTTATGGATATCAAGAAAGAATGTCTAAGGCTACGGCAGGATACATATTCAATGGAAAGTTGAGCTGAACAGTGGCAGATGGATGTAATCTGACAAAGGTAGGCTGATGCATTTTAGTAAGTCAAATAGGAGCAGGACACATCCAGCAAATGGTAAGGCTGAAAGGATTGTTGATGGACAGAGAGACCTAAGGGCCCAAATTCATTTTTCCCTAGTAGTGGGGACACATGTAGTTCAGGTATTCAGAAAGTCATAGGTACTGTATACTTTCCTTCATAGGTCAGAACAGGGAATATAAGAGTTGGGGTGTACATTGCTGCTTTACAAAACATTGCTGCAGTTGCTTTAGAAGTATTGTGTGCAGTTCTGGTTGCCATACTCTGGAGAAGATGTGAATGCAAAGGAGATTCACCAAACTGTTGCCTGATTTGGATTACTTCAATTATGTGGAGAGCCTGGAAGAGCTCAGCTTGTTTTGTCTGGCACAAAGGTCTGAGGGGTGCCTGATAAAGGTACGGACCATTATGAACAGGTTACATTTGTGCAGACATCCATAAATTGGAAAACACTTAAAATTACTCAATTTGGTAATCGTGTCATAGTCCTGTTGTGACTGTGAACAAACCACAAGTGATAGAAGCTAGTACATTTTCTCTTTTCTCCTTTTCCTTACCTGACACATTAGAGTTAAATAAAGTTTTTTTAAATTTTTCAAACAGATGCACCAATAAGTAATGAAATATAATTCCAATGGTTATAATTCCCTATTTAACTTTATAGAATTACTTATTTACAATGGGAGCATAGCCCAGTTGACAGAACCCCTTTGAATCCCAGTGTTGTGAGGAAAACTGTCAAAGGACATGTCAGAATGTAGATTAGTTGGAAATTTGGGGAGAGAAATGGCAGATGAAGTTTAATTGAGATAACTGTGACTTATTGCAGTTTGGCAGATTAAATATAAGAGAAATATATTCAGTGCATGACAGGACCCTTATTAGCATTGATGTACAGCAAAGATCAAAAATCAAAGTACATTTATTATCAAAGTATTTATGCTGTATACAACCCTAAGATTTGTCTTCCCCGCAGACAGTCACAGAACAAAGAAAACTATGGAATCCGTTTGAAGAAAAAACATCAACCCCACGTGCAAAAAAAATCTCACAAACAGCCACAAAAAAAGGCGAGCGAACAAACAGAATATAGAACTCAGTCCAGGCATATTCTGTTCAGCTTATTTTGCTACCTGCAGGCTGCCCTGATCAAAATCGCCCAAATACCAACAAAAAAAGGAATGACCAGAAACCAGAAACACGACATAATGTGAACTGTAGAGTCCAGTCGAGAAACCACGTTGATTAAAGTCATTGGGTATACTTAAGACAGAGGTTGATAGATTCTTAGTCAGGGGGTGCAGTGTTACGGGGAGGAGGAAGGAGATTGGGGCTGAGTGGGAAATGGATCAGCCTTGATGAAATAGTGGTGCAGACTTGATGGGCCAAATGGCCTAATGCTGTTCCTACATCTTATGATCTTATGGTCTAATACTAGTTGACAAAACAGACGTGACAGTGAGAGAGTAGGAAGGGAATGCATACAACCTCCATAAGCAGTCATTCCAGGTGAACTACTTCTACACTGGAGCTTATTTGATGTTTCCAGTTATAGAGTCTGATGGCTGTTGCTCTTGCATAAAATTTATGCCTGTAATGGAGAAGGGCATAATGTCAATACTTGGGATTACAAGATTTACACCTGAATCAGAATCAGATGTATTGTCATTGACATATATCATGAGATTTCTTGTTTTATGGCAGCCATATAGTGCGGGCATGACAAATTAGTACAAATTAGGGATGAGGGTAGTGCAGTGGATGTGATCTATATGGATTTTAGTAAGGCATTTGACAAGGTTCCACACGGTAGGCTTATTCAGAAAGTTAGAAGGCATGGGATCCAGGGAAGTTTGGCCAGGTGGATTCAGAATTGGCTTGCCTGCAGAAGGCAGAGGATGGTGGTGGAGGGAGTACATTCAGATTGGAGGATTGTGACTAGTGGTGTCCCACAAGAATCTGTTCTGGGACCTCTACTTTTCGTGATTTTTATTAACGACCTGGATGTGGGGGTAGAAGGGTGGGTTGGCAAGTTTGCAGATGACAAAAAGGTTGGTGGTGTTGTAGATAGTGTAGAGGATTGTCAAAGATTGCAGAGAGACATTGATAGGATGCGGAAGTGGGCTGAGAAGTGGCAGATGGAGTTCAACCCGAAGAAGTGTGAGGTGGTACACTTTGGAAGGACAAACTCCAAGGCAGAGTACAAAGTAAATGGCAGGATACTTGGTAGTGTGGAGGAGCAGAGGGATCTGGGGGTACATGTCCACAGATCCCTGAAAGTTGCCTCACAGGTGGATAGGGTAGTTAAGAAAGCTTATGGGGTGTTAGCTTTCATAAGTCGAGGGATAGAGTTTAAGAGTCGCGATGAAATGATGCAGCTCTATAAAACTCTGGTTAGGCCACACTTGGAGTACTGTGTCCAGTTCTGGTAACCTCACTATAGGAAGGATGTGGAAGCATTGGAAAGGGTACAGAGGAGATTTACCAGGATGCTGCCTGGTTTAGAAAGTATGCATTATGATCAGAGATTAAGGGAGCTAGGGCTTTACTCTTTGGAGGGAAGGAGGATGAGAGGAGACATGATAGAGGTGTAGAAGATAATAAGAGGAATAGATAGAGTGGATAGCCAGCGCCTCTTCCCCAGGGCACCACTGCTCAATACAAGAGGACATGGCTTTAAGGTAAGGGGTGGGAAGTTCAAGGGGGATATTAGAGGAAGGTTTTTTACTCAGAGAGTGGTTGGTGTGTGGAATGTACTTCCTGAGTCAGTGGTGGAGGCAGATACACTAGTGTAGTTTAAGAGACTACTAGACAGGTATATGAAGGAATCTAAGGTGGAGGCTTATATGGGAGGCAGGGTTTGAGGGTCGGCACAACATTGTGGGCCGAAGGGCCTGTACTGTGCAGTACTATTCTATGTTCTATGTTCTATGTTAAATTATGATATATGTAAGTAAGTAAATAAATAAACAAACAGTACAAAGGAGGAATTTTGAAGTAAAGTTCATGTGTTCATGGACTTTCCAGAAATCTGATGACTAAAGGGAGGCAGCTGTTCATAAAATGTTGAATGTGGGTCTTCAGGCTCCTGTACCTCCTCCCTGATGGTAATAATGAGAAAAAAGGCATCCTGGATGGTGAGGGTCCTTAATGATAGATGCCACCTTCTTGAGGCACAGCTGCTGGAAGATGTCCTCAAAGGTGGAAAGACTTTTGCCCATGATGGAGCTAACTGGGTTTACTATCTCCTGAAGCCTCTTACAGCCCTGTGCATTGGTGCCTCCGTACCAGGCAGTGATGTAACCAGTCGGAATGCTCTCCACATAACCCCTGTAGAAAGTTACTAAAGTTTTTGTTGACATACCAAATGTCCTAATGAAGTATAGCCAGCAATGTGCATTTGTCATGATTGCATCAATGCTTTAGGCCCAGGATAAATCCTCTGTGATGTTGATGCCAAGACGCTTGAAAATGCTTGCCCTTTCCACCTCTGACACCTCAAGGAGGATTGGTATGCGTTCTCCTGACTTCCCTTTCCTGAAGTCTACAATCTATTCTTTGGTCTTGCTTACACTTAGTGCAGGGTTGTTGTTCTGACACCACATGACCAGCTGATTAATTTTGCCCCTGTACACCTCCCTGTCACCATCTGAGATTCTGCCAACAACAATATCACTAGCAATTTACAGATGACATTTGCCCTAAAATAGACTTCGAATTTTCGCTCTAATTGTGTGTTTTTGCAAAGTTTGTGTACTTTACAGTTTTCTTGTGAACTTTGCTTATGTGATGCTAGTTACTATGATACTGCTGCATGTTTTTATTGCACCTGTGCATATAGTTGTGGATATAAAAATAAACTTTAATTCTGAGATTCTATCTGTTCTTGTTAGGCAATCCAGTCATAGCAGTTAATTATCACAAACATTCACCAAGTCTACAAAGATTGGCAACAGGTTGCAGCAGGGTGCTGCCCTCTGAGCCAAACATGACTGAATCATAGTGATGGAGGCATAGAAATGCACGGCACAGAAGTGGGCCCTTCATCACATCATACCTCTTTGCTCATCAATACTAATCTTATTTATATCCTTCATTGCCTTGCCTATTCAAGTTTGTTTAAATGTCTCATAAATGTAATGAATGTATATAACTCAACCACCTCCTTGAACAGTAAATTTGTGAAATCAATCTCCATCTGCATAAAATTACTTTCCCCTCATATCCTCTTTAAAACTTTTTAGAGTCGTAGAATCATGGAGCAATACATATGAATCCACCTAACAATACCATATTTAAGCCCGCTGATGACACTGACATTGGCCGAATCCAGGGTAGTGAGGAAACAACATATGCGTACTGCCACAACCTCTCACTTAATGTCAGCAAGACCAAGGAGATGATTATTGACTTCAAGAAGATGAAACCAGAGGTCCATGAGCCAGTCGTCATTGGGGTATCAGAGTTGGTGAGGGTCAGCAATTTTAAATGCCTCGGCGTTATTATTTAAAAGATCCATCCTGGGTCCAATATGTAAGTGCCATTACGAAGAAAATGCAGCAGTGCCTCTACCATCTTAGTGGTTTGTGAACATTTGGCATGTCCTCTAAAACTTAGAAAAACTTTGACAGATGTGCAGTGGAAAGGTTATTGACTGGTTGCATCATGGCTTAATATGGAAACACCAACTTCCTTGAATGAAAATCCTGCAAAATGTAGTGGATATGGCCCGGTTCAGCATGAGTAAAGCCTCCCCGCCACTGAGCACATCTAGACTCAACTTCACTCACCCCATCACCGAATTGTTCCCAGAACCTATGGACTTGCTTTCAAAGACTCTTCATCTCATATTCTCAATATTTATTGCTTATTTTTTCATTATTGTTGTTTCTTTTTTTCCCTCTTTCTTTTTGAATTTGCACAGTTTGTTATTTTTTGCACGTTGGCTGGCTGTGCGTCCTGTTGGATGTGACTTTTCATTGATTCTAATATATTGTTTACTGTGATTGCTCACAAAAAAATAAATCTCAGGGTTGTAAAAAGTGACATATATACAGTATGTAATTTGATAAGAAATTTACTTTGAACTTTAAGGTCTCTTTGGATTCCATGGGACCTAACCTTACAGGCCAGCCTGTCATGCAGAACTTTGTTGAAGACCTTGCTAAAGTCTAAATAGACAATTTCCACTGCCCTACTCTCATCTGCTGTCTTAGTTACTTCTTTAAAAAATTCTGACACACAATGAAAACATGAACTTTCATCAAGCATGACTTCCCAGGCACAACAAAATGCTGATTCCTACTAATCAGACTCAGATGCTTCCTTTCACTTTAAATTCCTGACCACTTGTTTTTGCTTCCTGTACCACAGAAATAAAGATTCTAACTTTTTACCCTGTCGATGGTTCTTATAACTTTACTTACCCCTATCAAGTCACCTCTAATCCTCAATGATTGTCAGATTGTGAAGGAGGAATCCAAACAGGATGCTATAGAGTAAAGGCTGCCTTCAAAAAGGGTAATAAAAACACGAAAAATGTAGTACACAGTATATTTGAGGAAAATCTTCGAACAACATTAGAGAAAGGAAATTTGGTGCAGAATGAGCAAGTATTTAAGAATAGTATTTAGATTTGAGAAATCTAAAATAAAAACAGTAAAACTATGAGTACAACTGTGGCGAATGAAATAGAGTTAATAATTCAAGGGGTTCTAAACATTAGCCCATTTCTCTTTCTACTGCTGTTGCCTGAGCTATCATCAGCATACGGCCTTCTTGTTTAACCATATGTGTATACTGTCAACTGTTGATCTGGTTCTAACATATAGATAGATATAGAAAAGAACTAATATCTTTCTATCACACACTTCATGAATTAGTCACAAATCAGGGGTCTATCACATACACCTAATAATGGAAACATTTCACTAAGTGCACATGAGCACTTGTAACATGACAGTGGTTTCTCAGTTTTTCCTTCATAAGACCAGAAGACCAGAGGAGCATAATTGGGCCATTGGCCCATCGAGTCTGCTTCACAATTTCATCATGGCTGAGTCATTTTCCTCTCAGCCCCAACATCCTCCCTCTCCCCGTATCTCTTCGTGCTCTGACTTATCAAGAATCTTATCAACCTCTGCCTCAAGTATACCCAACGGCTTGGCCTCCACAACTGATTGTGGCAAAGAATCCCACAGATTCACCACTCTCTGGCTAAAGAAATTCCTCCTCATCTCCGTTCCAAAAGGATCCCTTATTCAGTTTATTCACCATTTCTTTCTCCCGCCATTACTACCTCTCCAGCCTCATTTTCCAGCAGCCTTTCCAATTTTGCTCCTCTTTTACGTTTTATGAATCTAAGGAACTTTTGGTATCCCCTTTAATATTATTGGCCAGCTTAACTTCATATTCCTTCTCTACCTTCTTAATGATGTTTTTAATTGCCTTCTGTAGGTTTTTAAAAGCTTCCCAATCCTCTAACTTCCCAATAATTTTTGCTCTATTATATGCCCTCTTTGACTTTTATGTTGGCTTTGTCTTCTCTTATTAGTCACCATTGTGTCATCTTGCCTTTAGAATACTTCTTCCTCTTGGGTTGTATAGATCCTGTGCCTTCCGAATTGCTTCCAGAGTTCCAGCCTTTGCCCCTCTGCTGTCATCCCTGTCAGTGTTCTTTTCCAATCAATTTTGCCATCTACTCTCTCAACCCTCTGTAATTCCCTTTACTCCACTGTAATACTGATATATCTGGCTTTAGCTTCTCCTTCTCAAATTTCAGGGTGAATTTGATCATTTTATGATCACATGCCCCTACAGTTTCTTTTACCTTCAGCTCTCTGATCAATTCCGGTTCATTACACAGCACACAATCTAGAATAGCTGATCCCCTAGTGGGATCAACCAGGTGCTGCCCTAAGATGCCATCTCTTAGGCATTCTAGAAATTCCACCTCTTGGGATACAGCATCAACCTGATTTTCCCTATCTGCCTGCATGTTGAAATCATCCATGACTTTTGTAACATTGCCCTTTTGGCATGCATTTTCTAACTTAAAATGTAAGTTTTAGACCACATCCTTACCACTGTTTGAGGGTCTGTAAATAACTCCCATCAGCACACACAAAATGCTGGAGGAACTCAGCAGGCCAGACAACATCTATGGAAAAAAGTACAGTCGACGTGTCAGGCCGATGTTTTGTATGCTTGTCTATTAAGCTCCCAGCTATAAGCTTCTTTCAGCCATGATTCATTGATGCCCATGTCATACATGCCAATCTGTAACTGTGCTACAATTTCATCTACCTTATTCTGTATCCTGCACACATTCGAATATAACACCTTCACTCCTGTATTCACCCCTTTTGATTTTTTCCACCTTTTACATTGCAATTCATCCTGTTGACTGCAATTTTGCCCTGTCATCAACCTCTCCTTGCCTGGTCTGACTACGCATTGCCTCTGTTTGTAAACCAACTTCCTCATCATCAGCACTATCACTCTGGTTCTCATCCCCCTGCCAAATTAGTTTAAATCCTCCCAAGTAGCTCTAGCAAACCTGCCCGCAAGGATTTTGGTTCCCCCTCAGGTTCAGTTGTATCCAATCCCTTTTTTCAGGTTATGCCTTTGCCAGAAGAGATCCCAATGATCCATAAATCTGAAACACTGCTCCCTGCACCAGTCCCTCAACCACGCTTTCTTCTGCCAAATCATCCTGTTCTTACTCTCACTGGCACATGGCACAGGCAGTAATTCAGAGATTACTACCCTGGAGGTCCTTTTTGTCAGCTTTCTACCTTGCTCCCTAAAATCTCTCTTCAGGACCTTCTCACCTTTCCTACTCATGCTATTTGTGCTAATATGTACCAAGACTTCTGGCTGCTCAGCCTTACTCTTTAGAATGCTATAGACCCGATCACAGACATACCCTGGCACCTGGGAGGCAACACACCATCTATTGCATTCACAGAATTTCATCTCTGTTCATCTGACTATTGAATCTCCTATCACTACTGCAGTACTCTTCACCTTTCTTCTCTTCTGAGCCACAGCACTACTCGGAGTCAGAGACACCGTTGCCGCTGCTCCTCCCTGGTAGCTATCCAAAGAGGCATAATTATTACTGAGGGGAACAGCCACAGGGATACTCTCTGTGGGCTGCCCATTTCCCTTCCTTCTCCTAAAAGTCACCCAGTTATCTAGCTCCTGCAACCTAGGGGTGACTACCTCCCTGTAGCTCCTACCTATCACTTCCTCAGTCTCCCATATGGGTCAAGAGTCATTGAGTTGCAGTTCCAGTTTCTTAATACATTCTCTGAAGAACTGCAGCTTGGTGCACCTGGTGCACCTCACTCACAATACAAATCACTGCCGCAGAACCATTCTCACTGCACTGCTATGTCGGAGCAGATGAGGAATGAAGAATTAAGAAGAAAAAGAGAAACTTACCAGATAGTTACCTCACCCATGCCTGATAAGCCAAAGCCTCTCCAAACACTGGACCACTCACAATGGCTGCTTCAAGAATGGCCACTCAGCTTGCACTTATGTTATTTTTATTTGCCGTTTCGAATGAATCCCCCTCAGTGATTCGTCTCAGTCCAACTCTAGATTAATCTGCCAGGATGCCAGCACACAGCATCGTTTCAAATATGGGAGTGGACCGTTGTTTTATTTGAGCATGTCCTCATGGACCACAGTGAAAAAACAGGTAGATCTCCTCGAGTTTGTGGGAAATTATCCAAAAATCAGGTATTATAGGCATCATGTATTATCGTGAAATGTGATACTGAAGAACTTGTAGCTATTTTCATCACAGGCAATCCTTCCAAAGAGATTATTACAGACATTAAACCATTATATTGGTCATTGCAATTTGAATAGCTCTCAAAATAAAAAAGTGTTCATATTTCGCATCTTCCTACCATTCAGTCTCAAATAGACAAGCTGAGCAATCATAACATATAGTAAAAGAGACACTCAAGAAGTAACTCAAGTTGACTGTAAAGATCCAACTCAGCTTTTCTTTTGTGCGAGAGGCATCACTTGTGTTAATGCTGATATACAGTATGGTTTAGTTGGTTGGCATCTTAAATGTGACAATGGTGAATCCAGAAGGAAAGGTGGAAGCAAGTCCATTGCTGACAAACTTTTAACAACATACTCATTTTGACATTTGTGGAAGAGGAAGAATTGCCACGGACTGAACTTCCCAATATACATCTACCTGATTCTCCATAGTAGTGACCTTAAAGTTGTGCTATGATTTGTCTGTTGAATACCATCAGTTTTCCTGTGCCACTATATTTGAACAATATTCTAGTCGTCTTGAGATGGAAGTACAATATTAAGCAGAAAATTTGAAACTGGTTTAAGATTAGCTTCAGATCCTGGTGGCCAAACATTTTAATTCCCATTCCCATTCCCGTTCCAATGAGTCGGTCCTTTTATGCCAAGGTGAGGCCATCCTCAAGGTGGTGGAACAAACCTTATATTCCATCCCTCCAAGATGGCATGAATATTGATTTCTCCTTCTAGTAAACTAATTTCCACCCCTGGCTTCCTCTATCCCCCACTCTGATCTTTCAATTCTTCTCACCTGCCTACTGCTTTCCCCTGGGTCACCTCCTCCTTCCCTTTCTCCTATTGTCTACTCTCCTCTCCTATCAGATTCTTTCTTCCCCAGCCCTTGACATTTCCCACCCACTTGGCTTCACCTAACACCTTCCCGCCAGTCTCTTTGCCCATCCCCCACCCTTTTATTCCCCTTTCCCTCTCAGTTCTGAAGTAGGATCTTGGCCCAAAATGTCAACCGTTTACTCTATTCCGTAGATGCTGCCTGACCTGCTGAGTTCTTGCAGCGTTTTGTGTGTGTTGCTTAAGATTAGCTGTTCAGTTACTTAACTCTATCTGCTGCATTTAGGATTATGATTAATCTAGTCAATTTCTAACCAGGCAACTTAATTGAATTTCAAGAAGAGGTGATGCAGGCATTCTTGTATGTGATTATGCTGTAAACCTGCTTATGCTTTTTTTAACCCACATCCCCACCTTTCAATAAGTTAAATAACATCTGTACCTCATTTGATTGTACATTGATTGTAATGGAATATGACTTAATTCATATACTTTACTGAAGTGTTTGCAAGAGCATGTTCATCGACTTGTATTTTCTAATAAAATGATTTTCAGTAGTATTAAGAGGGTGAAGAAATTCTGAAGCCTGGATTAGAATAGCTCATGGACTCCCCTGATTCTTCCAGCTGACTGATTGATTGGTTGAGGCTTCTGTCAGTCAGGGTTGACCATGAATGTTGCATCCTAGCTGCCTAGATGCATGAGCCAGGGCAGTACAATATGGAGAGCAAGCTGTTGGCCATTAGCAAGCTCCCCCTTTCTACACATCCGATTAACCCAAGGGAGAGGCAGAGACCAACACAGTTTGGCACCTTCAGTGTCACAGCAGTTAGTGTTGAGCTTGAAGTAGGACCGCCTTAGGGGCTCCAGGTCCGGGTTTTTCCCTCAGGGTTTACTCCTGAAGCCTTCTCATGAGTGGGTATAGCTGCAAGGCAGCGGAGGTTTGAGCAGAGTTTTCCTTCTCCTAGCTGAGCTGCCAACCACGGCTGGTGAGCCTCATCTGCCCGAAGTGACTGGTTTTAATGCTCCAGTAGCCCACCTTTGTCCCTTCTCCTGTCAATAGAAATGGTTCCGCTGGGCTCAGTAGCTAATCCACACATGAAGGCCAGGAGCTGGACTAGTTTGTCAGAAGCTATTTGAGCCGCACGCCATTGGGAGCATGTAATAGATAGAGGAAGCTTCTCCCCACTACCACTCCCGGCTATAACAACCTTAAGGAGGCAGCTGACTAGTCAAGATGTTATAATGGGAATGAATATCCCTGCTACAGGAATCAGGGAAATCCTGGTTTAAACTCACCCTGAAATGAATGACACTTCCATGGCTGCTTGCCATGTTAGAGTAAGGCAGTGAGTGACAGATGATTTATTTAAATTCGTATTTCACTATTTTGGGGTCAATACTAAGAACACTGGTGAACAACCTGCCATTATAAAGCACTTGCAGTTGAAGAGTGAACTGTGTTCACATGCCACCAACATTATTACTGTTTCATGATTTCCGTATGGCGTTACCTTCACCAGCAATGGCTATAAATCTCACAAGTATTCTGTACATTTTAATCTGCAGCATTACAGCTGTTGCAACTGAATGCCAGAGTATATTACATCGCCATTCTGAATTAGGTGGTAGAAATTTTAGATGGATGTAGCTGTCGAAGTAGTTTAACCAAAGTTAGTCGGGATTGACTTATGCTCGATGAACTTTGGCCGTATTACATTTCCAATGATGTTTAACTGGTAGTTCCTTCATTCCCTACTCATATTTTAAAAATGAGCTTGCTCTTAATAATATCAAGAAATCAATATTTAAATAAAATAGAATGAAGAAGGAATTTATGTTTTTAAATAGTATCTTTTGTAAACAGTAATTTGCTTGCACTGGAACTTTAGTCACTGGCAAAAGTAATACAATATTAGTTTTTTTTTCCTTTCTGAATGTTTGATCTGTATTGTCTAAGTGCCTTCATACAGGGTCCCAATGCCTTAATCCAGACTCAGCACACTAATCCACAGTGCCCAATTAAGGTGGAACTGCAAGTTCACATTGCTGTATTACAAATCTATGTATTTGCACAATCATCCATGTTGTGCGTGAACTGATTTCAAATTCATCTCATAAAAAGATAGGGACTTGTATCTATAAATTACCTTTTGCAAGGTAAGATATCCCAAGGTCCTTCAAGGATGTGTCATCAAACAGAACTTGATGTTGAGCCACATGAGTAAACGCTGTGGTTGGACAGTAATGCACAGAGTTGTTAAGATAATCTTTAACAAAAACTGAAACCTAGAAATGAATTCGGAGAGATCACTCGAGCCTGGGGCCCAGGCGGATGAAGACATGATTCACAATAATGAGCAAAAGACCATAACTATAAGAGTATATAAATCTCTGAGCATTGTTGAGATGAATAAGATAGTGTCCGCCCCAAGAGGGGCGGAGGCGTGTGAGACGTGGGCGGAGCGGATCTCTCAGTTGTTAGACGAGTGGCAGTGCTCGGTTGAGGGAGAGCGACAGGGATTGGTTGAAAGTTTAAGTAGGCGGGCTGGTGACGGTGTTAGAGCTGTCAGGTTCACTTACACCGTAGTGACAGCTGTCAGTTATTTGAAGGAGGGGGGAAAATTTTCAGTGTGTCTTCTCTGGCTAGGAGGGCAGCTGAATTGCTTGCGGTACCAGGGGGATCATTTCAGGGGATCAGCCCCTCCTTCAGTTGTTCAGCTGATCAGAGAGGTGTCGGGAAACTTAGTGGAGGCCCAGTGGGGGAACGGCTGGGGTCTCAGGGGGAGCACGTTCCCAGCAATGTACCAATGAACTTCTGAAAGGAAAAGACTCTATTCCTGAAGGCTTAGAGGGACCATGCCCCGGGGTGGCGGATAGAGGGAAGCAATGCTAAAGCTATCCTCAACCCCAGGGCACAGGTCAAGTTGATGTACAGTTCGTTTTACAACCGGTGTCTGAAGCATTTACCCTTGACAACCGCAAGGGCATTGGATATTTTGGGTACCAGTGCCAGTAGTTATCCAGAAGACGATGATTGGTTAATGACCCTGGATTTCATGGGGGCATTGTCTGGGCACCCAGCGTGTCGAGTTGCTTCAGAGGACGTGTGTAGCAGCCTTGAGCCAGTACCGAATTTAAACGAGACCCAGCGGTGGTACGGCCTGGGGAAAGTAGCTGAGGGTGAGACCCTCTTAGTAGATGCTCCGAACTACCACGAGGGAGGGGAGTTGACCTCTGAAGACACCTCAGTGAGAGAGAGGTCGCGGCAACTGGACCCTGGCGCCGTGGAAGATAGAGGCAGCGTGTGTGCAGATTATGCGACGTGGTTTAATGTGCTGGATCTGAGGAGTGGATGTTACCAGATCCCGAGGAATGCAGCTGTTGAGCCGAAGACGGCCGTTATTAGTTCCCTAGGATTCTTCCGATCTGAAAAGGTGCCAAAGGGCATATCCGGAGCCCCTGCATCCTTCCCGCAGGGCACGAGGAAGACCATGGGGGAAGTGAAGGTGTGTGGAGTTTTGGCGTATGTGGATGACCGCCTAGAGCTTGGATTCGCCTGGGGGGACTATGAAGCGAGGCGAGTGGCTGAGCCCAGGCGACCGAAGCGAAGTGTCAAATGTGGAGGAGTTTTTGGCCGGAGGAGTTTGGTGCAATGTGAGAAAAATGACCCGACATACCAGTTGAACTTCCTGGTGTTGGAACAGACAGTGGTGGTCCTGGGGATGGAAACCCAGGTCGTCAATCTGAATGAGACACAGGGGAGGGAGGGGATTTGCACCGCTGAACTGAGTGCTCAGAAATGCAGGCCGGAGACTGAGTGCCGCACTTGTGGGACGACCATTGCAGACTTGGAATTCACTCTCATCAACGTGGAGAAGGAGCAACAGAATTCCGAGCCGACACTGCGGTCATGTACTGATGAATTAATCCAGCAAGAAGTAACAATGGCCCATCTTCGAAGGGATCAGCAGAAACTCAAGACATTGATTCAGAAAAGATTGGAAGACTTACAAGTTGAGGAAGATCAAGGAAGTGTTCTGACTAAGGCCAACAGAAAACCGAGAGCCCAGGGAGGGGAGTTTGACTACACTCCCGAGGAGGTGAAGAAATGGAGGACAGATCTCGGAAAAGGGAGGCGGACGCTTGAAAGGAACCTGAAGATGTCTATCGCGAGTTTAAATGAAGTGGAAAAACTGAAAGTTGACCTGGAAGACGTCATCAGGAAGAAAAAACTGGAGGCTGAACATCCTTTAACTGCTGCTTTTCAGGTCAGGGTGGAAGAAGCCGGTGGGGTAACTGTGTCGCAGATGGAGATGGCCAAGAACCCTGAGTCAGAACTGCTGAGGCTATGGTGAGAATTGAAGGAGTCTCCAAAGAAGCTGACGGCTCGACTGCAGGAGGCTGTAGGGGTAGCCCAGGCTAAATGTTTCAGTTTGGAGAAACTCGGACAGCAGCTACCGATCGAGGGAATGAGGAAGAATACGGATTCGAAGGATGATGTGCTGGATATGTGGTACATGCTGCCTTTTGCTAACTTTCCTGTGATTGAGGAAGAGACCTTTGGCCCTTCTCCCACTGAGTCAGGTGTAGTGGGGAGGGCTAGCTGTGGGCAGTCTGAGTTGCGGCAGGACCAGAAAGGAAAAGAAGCGGGGCCCCGGACACGGGACAGGGGGCTCCGAGCTGTAATGGTGACCTGAGTGAGACAGGAGTTGGCAAGCAGCCCCGAGGTATCGCTAGTAGTGTCTAGTAGGGTTTAGGTGAGGGGGTACAGAGGTCTCAGAGGGTTAAGAAGCTCCCAGATAGGTTGGCCTATGTAGCACCCGTGGGACGGGCGTAAGGTCCACTGTTTGGGGGCACTGTCACTGTGTGTATCTGTGTATGTGTGTGTTGTGTGTCTGCAGGACTGGTTGGCAAGTTATTTAGAAGTCATGAGGACATGACTTTATTTGGTGGGGGGAGAGTGTACGGGGTTTTTTTGTATGTTAAATTTTAAATGGCTTCTTTGTTATGTTATACTTGGGAGTGCTTCTTTGTTATGTTAAACGCTGAGAAAGTCCTTCCCGCTAGCAGTTTGTTGAATCACGTTACTGATCAGAAGATGTTATGAACCAATTGAGATAGTTGTTATGTTTTTGGTGTATTTGAAGATACTGTATGCGCAGGGTTTTGAGGCAGAAGGCGGGAGAGAAAGACAGAGGATGGACCAGGTGCTGTGAGTCCGCTAACGGGGTCGGACCCCGAGGGGGACATTCGACAAGGAGACGGAGACGGACTCGTGTGGAGCATCTGGTCGACCAACATGGTTGGTCCCAGGCGGCCAGTCAAGGTGGTCCGAGGTGTCGCAGGGTGAAGGAGAAGGGTCCTGAGCTCCAACTGTTTTGTGCATGAAGAGATTGAACTTTGATAAGTGTGGCGCCTTTTATTTTCCTTTCATATTTTATTTTCTTTTAATTATATAGTTCTTGTAATATCTATAAACTGTATATCATTTAATCGTATCTGGTGTATTATGGGCGGGGTGGGGTACATCACACAGCGTCCACACAAACATATTACCCAGTTTGGTGGGACCGAGGCTGTTTCCCTAGACGACAGCGAGCCGAGCGACCCTGAGGCTGGCCAGGGGGGCTGCAGTTACAAAGAAAAGGATGTGTGAGGCTATGTAGTAAATAGAAAATAGTGATGAGAATTTTAAAATTGTATTACCTTTACACAGAAGCCATTTGGTGTATACTCATAAAGTATGCATCCAAGAGAGCTTGTAAATATAATGCTGTATTCTTGCTGTTCAGCTATTTGGGCATTTTGCTATGTCACCACACTTTTTAAATGCAAGCCTTTATTGATTGTGCACATTATCAATAAAGGCTGGGTGTCAATATCTCTGAGGATCTATCCTGGACCCAACATATTGATACAGCCACAAAGAAGGCACGACAGCGGCTGTATTTCTTTAGGAGTTTGGGGACATTTGGTGTGTCACCAAAAACACTTGCAAATTTCTACAGATGCACCATGGAGAGCATTCTAACTGGCTGCATCACTCTCTGGTATGGAGGGGCTACTGCACAGGGTTGAGATAATCTGCAGGTAGTCAGCTACATCATGAGCTCTAACCTCCATAGTATCCAGGACATCTTCAAGGAGCGATGCCTCAGAAAGGCAGCGTCCATCATTAAGGACCTCCTCCCCCCAGCACCCAGGTCATGCATTGTTCTCATTTCTACCACCAGGAAGAAGGTACAGAAGCCCAAAGGCACAGACTCAACAATTCAGAAACAGCTTCTTAACAACTTCTTCCCCTATGCCATTCTACATGCATGTATACAAACTGTATATATATGGGTGTGGGTGTGTGTGTTTTACATTTTTTCTGTAGCATTTGTAATGCTGCCACAAAGACAACAAATTTCAAATTTCTTGACATATGCCACTACCTCTTTCCAATTCTGATTCAATTGATTGTGAACCATTCTACCTCTAACAAAGTGTGTTGGATGCTGACACCACAGAACAATAGGGACCCAAATGTACTGAAGACAATGCAGTAAATCCTTATTGATTCTTTGAAGTATGTATCTTCAGTTCACACAGCCATTTATCACATAATACCCTCTGTGCATTAAAATACACGGTACTGAAATGTTCCTTATGTATTTCACCTGGTTGTTTCTAATCACAAAATTTCAGTTACCAACTGAAATCTAGCAGGACTGCATCTCTTTTGCAATTTACAGAATAATAATACAAAATAATAACCTCGGAATGCATATACAATACCCATGCATTAATTATACGAAAGGTTCTGTCCTTATCTATACAGTGCCTATAAAAAGTATTCAACCCCCTTGGAAGTTTTCATGTTTTATTGTTTTACAACATTGAATCACAGTGGATTTAATTTGGTTTTTTGACAGTGATCAACAGAAAAAGACTCTTTCATGTCAAAGTGAAAACAGCTCTCTACAAAGTGATTTAAATCAAATACTAGCTTGAAGGCGGTGAATACTTATGCAATCAATTATTTTGTGTTTTATATTTGTAAATAACTTCGATCACTTTGTAGTGGTTTGTTTCCACTTTGACACAAGAATCTTTTTCTGTTGATCAGTGTCAAAATAAGCCAAATTAAATCCACTGTGATTCAATGTAAAACAATAAAACATGAAAACTTATGGGGGGTGTGAATACTTTTTAAAGGCACTGTATACTGTATATACCATACATATACAGTACTGTACAAAAGTCTTGCACGTACATATATAATGAGGGTGCTACAGACGTCTGCACAGGACTGTAGTTATTTAATGTATTGCACAGTACTGCTGCTGCAAATGAAAACTAATTTCATGACATCAGTGAGTGATAATAAACCTGATTCTAGTTTGAGTCTGTACTGGAGACTGAGATTGGGAAGGGGGCAGGGACAGTCATGATGAAGGGCCTCAGTCCAAAATGACTGTGCTCTTTTCCATAGATGCTGCCTGACCTGCTGAGTTCCTCCAGCTTTGTGTGTGTGTGTGTGTGTGTGTGTGTGTGTTGCTTGGATTTTCTTACTTCGCTGCTATGTTAGTGGCAGTCAAAGTGACTGTTTCTTGAACTTGTATTCCACCACATACATCTAAGCAACCACTGGAATATCAGTTCACTCTTGTAAGTGTCAACTATTTTTTGTTACTTTGTGAAATTGGAATTGGTTTATTATTGTCACGTACTTAAAGCCAAGATATGGTGAAAACCTTGTCTTATGAAGTGTTCATACAGATCAATTTAATACACAGTGCATTGAGACACTAGTAGGAAAAACTTTTCAATCTGTTTATACATATTCCTGCTCCTAATGCTACATCCTGCACCAAGAGAAAACCATTCAATTCCATGATTGTGCAATTGCTCAGCAGATATAGACATTGGATTCCATACATTGTTGATGCTGTTTTTGTTATATTGTTTTCCAGCAATTATGGGAGCGATGACTGGGGAACACAAGCACTCCAACATGACTTCTTTGCTATAACCAAGATGAATATTGAGAATATGCTAGCAACCAGAATATCAATATGTTAAAGCAAAGTTTCAGATTCATTTACCAGTCACGCTATGCTTGCTGTACCGCTTAGACAAGGTATCGTAGAGTATTGTCCCCTATCACAACCCAGAAAAGGACAGGACATATAAACTGGAAAGAAGAGTAAGAAGCAGGGGAAGGTTCCCGACCATATTTCGTTAGTTTGCCTGTGCAACCAATCACTGACTCAGTTAAATGGAACTCAAAACAGAAACTTAAAAGTACAACCAATGCACAACAGCTGTCTGCGTATGATTAAGACCTCTGGCAGTAAAAGCAATCAACTCTACTTGTTCACAAGCTTAGGTCAATGCACCATTTCTCCCTATTTATTTTACTGTTTACTTATTTAATTCTACTTGCTATGCTACCTTCTACCTGCTAAAATTAATCTCCATCGCATATACCAGCATCAATAAGCTCAATATTTTCTATCTACTCCTGAGTATGATGCATATCAACCTGATCATGTGCTGGGAAAATGCTTCTGACTTCTATCTTTTTGCCTCAAACTCACAAACTGTGCAGTCCACTCTCTTTCCCTTCACCATTCTCTAGTATTAAGCATTTCCTGATTATTATATGCAGAACATTAGAAAATTAGAAAGTTTTTGACAAGAACGGGCCATTCAGCCCAACAAATTTGCCGAATTCCTATTCACATAATGTGTTGAAATAACTATTGAGTTTAGATTCCAAGGTACTACTTTCAACTACACAGCTAGGTAGTTTGTTACATGTGTCCACAATTCACTGTGTAAAGAAATACTTCCTGATGTTGAACTCTCCCTTTATCCAGTCTCCACCTATGGCCCTGCGTCTTTGATGATGGATTCATTTTGATGTAGCTGCTGGCATCCACCTTACTTATAGCCTTAATGGTTTTGAACACTTCTGTCATGTCTCCTGTCATTCTGTGTCTACTTAGGCTAAAAAGATTTAATTCTTTCGATCTTTCTTCATATCTCATACCCTGCAGACCTGGGATGAGTCTAGATGCCCTTCACTAAACTCTCAAGTGTGCTTTCACACCCCTCACACAATATGGAAACCAAAATTGTGCACAGTACACAAGATGTGGTCTTACTACGCATTGAACAGCTTAAGGAGAATGTCGCTTGACTTGAACTCCACTGAACACATTGTATAGCCCAACATTCTGTTAACCTTCCTAGTCACTTCTGAGCAATGTCTAGATGTTGATAGAGATGAATCTACTAGGACGCCCAAATTCTTCTCATACAGGGCATTTTCTAACTCAAGGCCCTCCACGGGATATTTATAGCTAATATTTCTACTTCCTATGTGTAATATTTTACATTTACTTACATTAAACCATCTGCCATTTATCTGTCTACATCTAGATTTTATTTAGATCTAGCCGTATTGATTCTGCTGCCTGAATGTAGTTTTCTCTCACAATCATTTGAAGGAATAGAAGTATAATGGATTTTATATACTCAACTATTCTGTCGAAGTCTTACTTTAGATGTTCTCTATATTACGCAGGTTGCAGAACAAATATATGAGTGTATGAATGTGATCATAATACAAAATGCTTTTCTGAAACAAATGGGCATCATGGTTCATGTAAAATACAGAAACATTTCCCAAGTCAATATGCACACTTCTCCTCATTTATTTGCCAAAACTTTACAGAGGACTGTTCACCTAACTGTATAATGTCATAGAACAATTAGTATAGGTGAAACAACTAAATTGATGTCATTTAAAAATGAAATATCTTCACACGTTTGACAGGAGCATTATGTATAAAAAGATCATGTAGTCATTTAAAGGGATTATGTCAAATAATCAAATAGCTTTAAGGTGAGTCTTAAAGGACAAAAGAGAGGGGTAGAGATAGAAAGATTTAGGTAGGGTGGGGAGGATCTTGCCAGTACTGGAGGGATTAAATTTGGCTATGGTTAAGAATGCAGAATTATTAAAATGCAAAATATCTTGGAAGGTTATAAGGCCGGAGATGAAGAGGAATATGGGTACAAAGGGACTTGAGAAAATAGATAAGAATGTTAAAACTGTGATGTTTCTTAACAGTAGGTAATCAAAAACACAGGTAATGGATGAACAGAACTTGGTATGTGTTAGGATCCTGGCAGTGGGGTTTCAGTGACTCATGTTTAAAGAGAATAGACTGGACAGTTTGACCAGGAACATAAGACATAGACACTGGTGCTAGGCCATTCAAGCACGTGTGCCAACACCAAAATTCAGTATGATCATGATTGCTCTTTTAATTCTGCACAACCTTCTAACAAAACCCACATGACAGCCCATTCTATGATAATCTGTTGTATTTTTGTTTTGAATGTGCTCAGTGAGGGAACGTACTCAGCTCTCTTTCGAAGTGGATTTCAAAGGTTCAACAGCTCTAGTTGAGGGTAAATCAGTGTTTTTTTTTAAATGGAGATTGATAGGTTCTTGATTAGTAAAGGTGTCAAAGGATATGGGGAGAAGGCAAGAGAACGGGGTTGAGAAGGGAAAATAAATCAGCCATGATGGAATGATAGACCAGACACAATGGGCCGAATGGCCCAGTTCTGCTCCTGTGTATGGCCTTATGGTTTTATGATCTTATGTTTTTTTAATCTGTGCTTAATAGCAGTCCGCTTATCAAGAGTCTGTAAACACAGGCAGAAGAAACATCAGTTTCACATCTACTCTGTTAGGCCCTGCATGAAGTTTCATTGGTGAAGACTTCAGGAGTAGAGTTATTCTGTGGAAGAAATGAACATCGTTATTGAGATGGAAATAAGCAGTCATGGTGATGGTCTGATGGCCTGATCCCTATATCATTATGATGAGCAATGTTTCCCTATCCTTCCCCTCCCCCATCTGGTTCCATCTGCCCACAATCACTCCCTCATCTACTTCCACCTATTTTCTCCAGGCCTCTCCCTCTCTCCTCTTTACACTGGCTATCTTTTTTCTGACCATCCCTTTGCCTCCAAAGATGTTGCTCAATCTGCTGAGTTCTTCGAGCAGTTTCTGTTTTGCTTCAGATTCCAGCATCTGCAAATATATGTCAACCTCACTGTACGCCAATCACTTAATTTGACACTGCTATACAGTGGAGGGAATAGACCAAGATTAATCTTTGTTGTTCTTTTGTAAAACTAAAATAAATTCAAAACTATAGATGTATAAGGTGCATAAATCAGTTCAGTTTAGTTCAGTTTTCGTTTACAGTATCGTACTTTAGAAATGTATGCATTAAAAAATGATACAACGTTCCTCCGGAATGATATCACAAGAAAACACAGGACAAACCAAGACTAAAACTGACAAAACCACATAATTATAACATACAGTTACAACAGTGCAAAGCAATACCATAATTTGATAAAGAGCAGATCATGGGCATGGTAAAAAAAAGTCTCAAAGTCCCGATAGACTCATCACCCCATGCAGGCAGCAGAAGGGAGGAACTCTCCCCACCATGAACCTCCCAGCGCTGCCAGCTTGCCGATGCAGCACCATTAGAAGCACCTGACCACAGCGGACTCTGAGTCCATCCGAAAACTTTGAGCCTCCGACCAGCCCCTCCAACACAGCCTCTCCGAGCACCATCCTCTGCCGAGCACTTCGACCCCGCCCTGGCCACTGAGCAACAAGCAAAGCTGAGGACTCGGGGCCTTCTCCTCCGGAGATTCTGGACCACACAGTAGCAGCAGCAGCAAAGCAGGCATTTCAGAAGTTTCACCAGACGTTCCTCCGTGCTCTCACGTCTGACTCCATCAAATCAGGGTTGTGCACGGCACCCTACTTGACAAATTACAGACATCACCATTGAAGTGGCTGCTGCGAGCTGCATCGCGCCACCATTTTCCCATCAAATATAGAGCATAATGACTCAGCTGTGGGGGCCAATTCATTGGGTATATTTAAGGCAGAGGTTGATAGATTTTTGATTCGTCAGAGTATGAAGGGACTCGGGGAGAAAGGCAGAAGATTGGGGCTGAGAGGGGAATGGATCAGACATGATGAAATGGCGAAGCAGACTCAATGGGCCAAATGGCCTAATTCTACTCTTAAATCTTATAATCTTACAGTTGTGTAATCCTCAATTAGTCTAGCATCCTGAAATTTTTGGTTCATTAAAACTCAAGGATGTGGTATTTAGTTTGTTAGAAATGTTTGACATTAACTTTTAGTTAGGAAGGGTTCAGAAGTTTCAAATAGGTCTGTTTTTGAAATAATTTTGGATGTTCTCTTTCGAGTGCAATAAAGAGTGGATGAGGCCTAAATGGTATTTGTGAAGTACACTTCGATACTCCTGCCCCCTCAGGTAAAGTTTAAGTAAAGCTGATTTGTTCAGCCTCCACTGAGCCCAATGTTCTTTCCTGCTAAGTACATTTAGCAGATGCACAACCACTACCTCACTCAAGTCACTGATTAAAATAAACAGACAAGCCCAATGTTGTAAACAGACTCCAATCTATATTTAACTGTTTTCTCTCAGCTTCTTAACTGCAGGTCATGGATTAATCTCATTGACAGCTACATAAAATGTGTGATGTCAGCTGTAATATTTACAAAACAGACTGCATTAAGTTCTGTAGAACATCAAACACATAGCAGTTGGAAGATTACTCTCCAGCGGTAATGACTTATATATAAAATGGTAACTGGGACTTCACTAACTCTGTGTTTAGGATAAGGCACAAACCTGTATCTTTCTTCTTATCTTTGCTTTTCAAGTCTAGGACTCATTTGAAGATTTTTCCTCCTTTTCCTCCAATGCATCAACTATATAATTCATTTCCATGGAGTCTTCCAATACAATGTCAGGTTCACTCTATGCACTGATGAACTGAACTATAGTTCATCACCGTACAATATGTAAAGTGTGCCCAGAAAGTTATTAACTTATAATGCAGTCTGTTGCAAAAGGTAGAGACATAAAACATGAGAAACTGAACGAACTGTTCTGGATCAGACTGCTTCTGGAAATTACATCCATCTTTACAATGCAGAAAAAAGTGTTGTGCTTATGCACAACTACTGATCAATTAAATTAAAAGCATGCACCCAGGAGATGGCTTCAACTGATATATTCACATTGTAGTGAGTGGGAGAGAACAATGCACATGCGCAGACAACAGATCAATACATAGTGCTGGGGGGGGGGGGGGTCATTGCTTTAAAAGAAATGGATCCATATGTTACACTTCCTCCCCCTTTAGATTAATGCAACATAAAACTGTATCTGTATGAAACATTCAATTTCCCTTTCATAAACCCATATTCCAAATAAACATGCTTTCACAATAATAGTCCATAACTAACTTCACATTTCTAAAGATTCAGTGTTTCGGGTGGTGCTCTGTTTCTTTCAGGGTAGCGCTTCTGTACCTGTGAAGTGGCATTGGGTTTGCTAGGTGTCTTGTCCAAGGCAACGTTATCAGTTTCCATGTCACATTGCTTTCAGTGACATGATCATCAATGAAAGGTAAGTCTGGTGGCTGTAACGTGTCCGCCTTGTTGGATGCAATCAACTCAGGTATGTTCTTCAGTTGAGCATCCAGTGTCTGGTACACATGACGTTTCCATGTCTGATCTCCAACATCCACTGTGTACATCAGTGGTCCATTTCTTGTAGTTATCCTACCAGGTGTCCGATTGTCTTCACACACTAGGACTTCCCGGCCAATCTCAAAGTTCCTTGCTGTTTCACTTTGCAACTGGCTGAAATGTTTATTCTGTACTACCCTCTGGAGGTCTGGTTTCAGGAGGTACGTACATGATCTCAGATTTCTGCTCATGAACAGTATTGCAGGTGTTTGATCTGACATCATATGAACAGAGTTCTAATACACAGAAAGAACGCTGTCCATCTTGTGCTGTAGAGAAATATCCTCCTTGGTCCATTGCTTTACTGGACTTCTTGAAGGTTTGGATAAACCTTTCAGCTAACCCATTCATTGCTGGGTGGTAAGGTGTTGAATTGAAATGTCCGATGCCATTTTTCTTCATGAACCGTCTGAATTCTTCTGACATGTATTGTGGTCCGTTGTCTCTCTCAATTTGTTCTGCTAAGCTATTTCTGGCAAAGATAGTCTTCAGAGCAGAGACAATCTTTGCTGAGGTGGTTGACTTCATTGGTATAACCTCTGGCCACTTTGAATGAGCAACCACAGCAATCAGAAACATGGAATCCATGAATGGCCCAGCAAAGTCCATGACGATGCCCACTCCCATGGGTGTAACAGTGCCTGTGGGGTGCATTTTTAATTGCTTGGCATCCCAAACAGCTTTTGGCCAAGTCTTCAATCTTTTTATCTATTCCCGGCCATCAAAGGTAGCTCCAGGTGAGACTCTTCATCTTAGCTGTACCCAAGTGTCCTCCATGGAGATTTTCTAACAGTATGGTGCACAGTTTAGAGGGAACCACATCACAAGATCCACACATCAGCATTCTTTGACATAACCCGACAGTTGGTTTCATCTCGCTGAGGACTCTGGAAACATAGGGCTACCAAGAGCTGGCCATCCTTGCCTGGTGATTTCATAGACTTTTGAGAATGACGGATCATTCCTTGCTTCCCTTTGTATTTTGGAACTTATTACCGACAACTGGTCCACCAATGCGGTGTGGAACCTTTCTGCTGGGTCACAGTGTGAAGACTTTTCTTCTTCAGTTGCCAATTATGGAAGACATGACAAACCATCAGCATTACTGTGTTGTTCGGTACGCTTGAACTCTATGTCATAAGATGGGCTCCTAGGAATAGTCCCCAGCTTTATAACCGGGTAGCAGAAATAACTGGAATTTCCTTCCTTGGATTGAAAATGGACACATAGGGCTGGTCATCTGTCACTAGTGTAAACTTTTGTCCATAGAGGTGGTGGTGGAACTTCTTTATTCCCCATACTAGAGTAAGGGCCCCTCGGTCGATCTGTGCATAGTTGTGTTCTGCCCTCATCAGTGATATTGAAGCAAATACAATCAGGCGATCAGATCCATCTCTCATAATGTATAACAAAATGGCTCCAACCCTATAAGGGGATGCTTCATACGCCAGTCTGATGGGCTGAGATGGGTCATAATGGGTGAGCAGTTCATCTGATGTTATTATTCTCTTTGTTTCCTTGAAAGCTCTTCCTGACCATTCCCACTTTACTCCTGTCTGCAACAGTGCATTCAATGGGTGCAGCACTGTAGCAATGTTTGGGAGAAACTAGTGGTAGTAGTTTACCAGGCCCAAGTATGACCTGAGTTGTGACACATTTTCCAGTTTAGATGCCTGTAGCTCTGCTTCTTTCTTCTCTTGTGACTTATGTAAGCCATGCTTATCAATGACATGTCCACAATATAAAATTTCATTCTTGAAAAACACATTTCTCCCTCTTTGCACGCAGACCATACTCACTCAGCCTAGTAAGCACTTACTAAGGTTCTGAAGCTGCTCTTCATCATTTTTCCCAGTCACGATGATGTCGTCAAGGTAACATTGTGTTCCTGGGATATCTTGGAGCACTTGGTCCATTGCTCTTTGCCAAATTGCTGAAGCTGATAAGATGCCAAAGATGGGACAATTATACT
This sequence comes from Mobula birostris, assembly GCF_030028105.1. Classification (NCBI taxonomy): domain Eukaryota; kingdom Metazoa; phylum Chordata; class Chondrichthyes; order Myliobatiformes; family Myliobatidae; genus Mobula; species Mobula birostris. Next base: position 137,804,315 of record NC_092374.1, on the reverse strand, counting down.
GGAACAGTCCCTTGTGAGTGTTGAACGTGAGGAACTTCCTGCTTGACTCCTCAATCTCCATTTGCAGATAGGTGTGTGATAAGTCAATCTTTGAAAACTTCTCCCCACCTTCCAAAGGTGCAAAAATATCTTCTATTCCTGGAAGGGGATACAGCACGGGGTTGATTCTCACCTTGCAATCCCCACATTTGTGAACGACTCCGGCCTTCCCTTTCTTGATCACTGTGACAATGGGCATGGCCCATCGCTCCACTCAACCTTGGAGAGAATTCCAGATGCCTCCAAGCTCTGCAGTTCAGCATCCACTTTAGAATGCGGTGCATAAGGCACTGGACTTGCTTTATGGAATCTTGGTGTTGCTGCTTCATCCAGTTCAATTCTGGTCTTCATGCCTTTGAGTTTACCAATCCCAATCTCAAACACCTTCTTGTTAGCAATAAATCGCTGTGACAGTCTCTGGTTAGTGCTACCATTTGGGTTGCCATTGCCTGTTGATGTCACACCGGGAGCTTTGATTAAGTGCCAGTCCAGTTGAATTTTTCTCAACCACTCATGTCTGACAAGTGCGAGCCCTCCACTTCTCAATACATAAAATTCTAACTGTTGTGTTTGGCCTCCAAAGATCACACTTACTTTCAGTTTTGCCTTTGGGAGACACTTCTTCACCTGTGTAAATCTTTAGCATCACTGAGGTGTTCCCTAATGGTATTTTAGAAAACAATCTGTTGTAGTTAGCCTCTGGAACTATGGACAAAGCTGAACCTGTATACAGCTCCATTTTCAGTTTTACAGCAGAAACATCTATTGTGTTCCAGATGATTCTGTGCTCTGCTTCAGCTATACTATGCAGTTCTAGGCATGAGAGTTCATCTTTCTCAGACTCTATGTTGTCTGATTCTGTTTTACTATAAGACATTGGAACAGAATTAGGCCATTCAGCCTATCAAGTCTGCTCTGCCATTCTATCATGGCTGATCCCGGATCCCACTCAATCCCATACACCTTCCTTCTCACCACATTGTTTGATCTCCTGACCAATCAGGAAACGATCAAATTCCGCCTTAAATATACCCACGGACTTGGCCTCCACTGCATGTCTGTGATAGAGCATTCCACAAATTTACTACTCTTTAGCTAAAGAAGTTCCTCCTTACCTCTGTTCTAAAGGGCTGCTCCTCAATTTTGAGGCTGTGTCCTCTAGTTTTGGATACTCCCTCCACAGGAAACATCCTCTCCACATCTATCCTATCTTGTCCTTTCAACATTCAGTGAATGTCAATGAGATGCACCTGCCCATCCGCATTCTTCTAAATTCCAGTGAGTACAGCCCCATAGCTGCCAACTGCTCTTCATATATTAAACCCTTCTGTCACAACCATGGATTCGGTAGTACAGTAGATACAGTAATTGCACTTATGAATATGCATTTGTCAGCTAATTATTATATATCTGTGATAGTATTTACCTTCATTCATTCCGTCCTATTGTTTGTCAAGACTTGGACAGAGCACAGCAAGACTTCACTGCCTGTTTGCATTCAAGCTTCCCTGAGAAAATGGACTTTCGAGTCAACAAACTCTGAAAACTAGCGGTATTTGTTTAATGTTTAGATGTTCTTTTCATCCGCAGTATAGGCTTCATTTTCTGCTTCAGAGTTTTAGTTAACGGCCCTGTTTGGCCTAGCGTTTATTGTTTATTTTTCCCTTTAACACTATTCACATTAAAGTCTGTGAACTATCAATCTGTTTCAGTGTCTCTCACTCCACACTTGGGCCATATCCAAACCTGGTAACACCTTAATTCCCGGAATCATCCCTGTGAACCTCCTTTGGACTCTCTTCAATGACAACACATCCTTTCTGAAATACAGGGCGCAAGTCTGCAGACAATACTCCAAGTGCAGCCTGACGAATGTCTTATAAAGACTCAGCATTATTTCCTTGATTTATATATTCTATTCCCCTTGAAATAAATGCCAACATTGCATTTGCCTTCCTTACCATAGGCTCAGCCTGTAAATTAACCTTCTGAGAGTCTTGCACGAGGACTGCTAAGTCCCTCTGCACTTCTGATGTTTGAACCTTCTCCCCATTTAGATAATAGTCTATGCTGTTGTTCCTTTTACCAAAATGCATTTTTGTACATTTCCCAGCACTGTATTACATCTGCCACTTTTTCCCCATTCTTACGATTTGTCTAAGTCCTGCTACAATCGCATTGCTTCCGCAGGACTACCTAATCCTCCACCTATCTTTGTACTATCTATAAACTTTGCCACAAAGCCATCAATTCCATGATCTAAACCATTGACAAACAATGTGAAAAGCAGTGGTCCCAATATTGACCCCTGAGGAACACCACTAGTCACTAGCAACCAACCAGAAAAGGCCCCTTTAATTCCCACTCACTGTCTCCTGCCCATCAGCCATTCTGTTATCCATGCCAGTATCTTTCCTGTAACACCAGAGGATTTTATCTTACTAATCAGCCTTATATGTGGCACCTTATCAAATGCCTTCTGAAAATCCAAGTAAATGACATCCACTACCTTTCCTTTGTCCACCCTGCTTGTTACTTCCTCAAAGAATTCTAACAGATTTGTTAGGTGTGATTTCCCTTTACAGAAAATATGCTGACTTTAATTTTATCATTTGTCTACAAGTACCTCGAAACCTCAGCCTTAATAATAGACTCCAACACTTTCCCAACCATGGAGGTTAGGCTAACTGGTCTATAATTTCTTTTCTTTTGCCTTCCTCCATTCTTAAGGAGTGGGATGACATTTGCAATGTTCCAGTCCTCTGGGACTATGCCAGAATCAAGTGATTCTTGAAAGATCATGATCAATGTATTCATTATCAACAACCCCTCTCAGGACTCTCAGATGTAGTCCACCTTAAGATTTTGAGTTTGCCTGGCACTTTTTGCCTGGGACCTATGGACCTCTGGCACACTGCTGGCGGCTTCCACAGTGAAGTACCTATTAAATTCATCTGCCATTTCTTTGTCCCCCATTACTACCTCACCAGTATCATTTTGCAGTGGTCCAATATCAACTCTCACCTGAAAAAACTTTTAGTATATTGCTTTACATTATGGCTAGACTGCGATTATATTTCATATTTTCCCTTCCTATAGCTTTTTTAGTGGCCTTTTGTTGGATTTTACAAGCTTCCCAGTCATCCATTCAGTAACTTTACTTTCAGTAACTTCAGGCATTTGCTTAGTTTTGTGTTTGACACTTTTCATTCAGTTGTGATTTTATTCTGCCTTGCACACTCTCCCCATATGACCTTGTCTGTGACACTTTCTGCAGACTTTTTCTTTGAACCAACAGTTATTTGCATCATGGGAGGATTTGCCACATTGATAACATTTTTGGCTTTTTGCACCTTTCAGTGACATTCTGTGCATTTTGCATTCTAAACTTGTTTTCTGTAGTTCTACTGCATTCTTTGCTGCAGTCTCTAACAATGTTACAATAGTCAATGCCCATTCTAAGTTTAGGTCTCTTTAGGACAGTAGCCTCTTCTGAGTGCTTTGGCTATGCACGTCACATACAAGCCTGTCTCTTAATGCATCAGAAAGTCCATCTTTAAAGTCACAGTACTGGGAAAGTTTGCACAATTCTGCAATGTATTCAGAAATGCTTTCTTAGTTTGACTGGTTCCTTTTGTAAAATCGAAATCTCTCAGCTATTACCAGCAGTTTAGGGCTCAAGTGATTTTGTAAAATTGTAACAATTTCATTGCACACCTTGCTTGTTGGCTTTGTAGTGGTTACTAAGTTGCATAAGAGACTGTATGTTCTTGGGCCCATTAAGCTAAGAAGTGTAGTGGCTTTCTTTAGCTCCTCCACGTTGTTCGCGTTACAATACAGTTCCACTCTCTCGATATACAACTCACAGCCTTCATTAGCACTATTAAATTCATCAACTTTCCCAACTGAAGCCATCGGCATGTTGTTTTCACTTTAAATTTAGTGTGTATTTCACAGTGTACTATGCTGTACTCATGCCTTTGTTAGTGTCTTTGATGGCTTTCTCGTGCTGTTTAACTCTAGCTGTTTCGTCCTGTAAATGTCGGTGCAGTTCATGATATTTTCTGACAATTAGGTTCATACTCGTCGCCAATTTGTTGTGTTTGTGTACAACTACATATCAGTTAAATAAAAGTACACATGTGGGAGATGGCTTTAACTGGTGAATTCACATTGCAGCGGGAAAGGGAAAACAATGCACATGCGCAGACAACAGATTAATATGTAGTGCTAAGGTGGGTGTCATTGCTGTAAAAGAAATAAACCCATACAGTACAAAATGTGTATTCACATGATACAATTCTTAAAGAGGCGATAGCTTTAAAGCAATATTTATTTCTCACAAGCCATTCTCTACATGTATTATGACCCTATCTCATACAACTCAACTGATACTTACTCCATATAAGGAGTTATGTTCAGTCCCTATCACAAAGTTGCTGATGTTTAGTCTCCAGTTGTATCCATGGGAACCGTCTATTTGGAAATTTCATTATATTTTCCACTATCTGATAATATATCTATGACATCACCAAGACCAGCTCTTCTGATATCTGTAAAATAACTTGACCCTGCTGCCTCAGTGATCTACTTTTGAATATTGTTACTTCTAAACATGATGACTCCAAAACAATCACAGCTGACTTTCCATCCTTCACTTTAAGATAGCAAGACTCCATCTAAAAATCTGCTGGCTTTATTCCAACTAAACCATTCACTCATCTTCAAGTACCATAGTTTCTCAGGTCAGTGAAAACACCTGCTTTCAGAATCTGACTTGGCCTTCATTTCCCCATTATTTATAACTTTGTCCAACTCTATTCCCTCAGATCTCTGCATGCCTCCATGTCTGGCCTCTTGCATATCCTGTTTTAAAATGCAGTATGATTGACATCTTGCTTTTAGCTGCCTACATTCAAAGCTCAGAAAAATACCTGGTGAACTTGCTCACTTCCTTTTAGACGCAATAGAATTTACTGTTTAGATGAAGAAGTTCTCATGTGGCTTGGTTAGAAATTTCTTAAATGTAAAATGTTCCCATTGTTTTGTGCATAGCACTGGCCTCAAACACCACAGCAAACATAAAAAGGAGTGTTAAACAGGGTTGAAAAAAAGCACAATCCTACCTGGGATGATAAATCTGGCAGGAAAGATACATGGATTTTCCTTAAGACAAGATTGGCCTTGCACTATGTTCAATCTCCACTCCTTGGCCACTTTCCCACCCCACTGGTTTTTCTTCCATTTACCCACGACCAGATCTTTGTGCCTCATTGTGAAAAGGCCAGCTCTGCAGCACACATACAGTGCAGAGTATCATGCCATAAAAACAGTAAAAATTCTTTAAAGACTTCCTACACTACAATGTTTCACTATTTAAGTTCTATAAACAACATTTTGAAATTCCAGCTTAGTTGGAAGCAAATCAAATCACTTAATGACTATTTGCATTGGGAAGTCTGGAACAGGCTTGTAGCCGATTGCAATGTTGAATAGTGCCGTAGCCTTCAGTGATGGCTGGAAATTGTTATCATGTTGAAGGAAAGGCAATACTGATATAATGAAGGCACTGGAGGAGAAATTTAGGAAGGGCTAGGTGGGGATAACAGAATTTCAGTTGGATGATGGGGTGTAAATGGTAGAAAAATCTGGGGTTGCAGGAGGAGCAAAGTAAATCCTTTTACCAAGAAGGACATCAGCACTGCCTGAGTGCAGGAACTTGACTCACGTAAAATCAGTGCATCGTCGGACAATTGTCACTGCCTGTCTTCCATAACTACCAATAGGCCCTTTAATTAAGTTAGGTACTCCATTTTATGTTTGCTGTTGTGTTTGATGCCTGTACTGTTCACAAACCATACATGCATGGTAAAGGAATACACTGGTAGAATCAGTCAGGCGTTATATTATTCTATCCCTAGTTGCCTCAAGCACATGAAAAAAATGAAACGGAACAGGCAGGAGAAACCGGAACACATTTACTGTTTTAACTTTAAATGAGATTTTTTTCGGTATTGCACGAAAAAAGCATTTAACTTCTTTGGTCTTTGTCAATGAAGACTGGAACTTCCCTAGAAAATATTATGAAATGAATGAGGAATTTCTTCCCAATTAGAGAACTTTCAGAAAGGTGGTTTCAACGCGTTAAATTATTTACAAGTAGAATTCACTTTTGAGAACATATATGGCAATACGTTTGTCAGTGTTAGAGTTGAAGCAATCTACATTAAAAACCATCATCCTTTGCATTTCCACCTACTACAACAGGATCCCACCTCGAGCCTTATCTTTTCCTCTACACCCCTTTCCACCTTCTGCAGAGACCAATCGCTCCTTAACTCTCCAGTCAACTCATCCCTCCCTGACACCTGGCCCTATTCCTCCCCTCTTTAAATTGGCTGTCCTCCCTTTCTACTCCGAACCCTGAAGCAGGGTTTTGACCTAAAATATCGACAATCCCTTTCAACAAGCCTGCTCATTTTACTGAGATCCCCCAGCAGACTGTTGCTAAGTAATCCAATTTTGAGAGAAATCTTTATAATCCAACTCGGGAAATCATAAACATAAGATATTCTCCAGATGCTGGAAATTTAGAGCAACGTGCACACAAAATGATTGTTTGTCATGTTAGTGTAGCAATTAGCGTGATGCTATTACAGCTCGGGGGCTTCGGAGTTTAGAGTTCAATTCTGACATCATCTGTAAGGAGTCTGTACGTCCACCTCATGGAATGCACGTTGCATGGGTTTATCCTGGTGCTCTGCTTTCTCCCACAATCCAAAGACGTACTGGATAGGTTAATTGGTCATTGTAAATAGACTCGTAATTAGGGTAGGGTTAAAATCAGGGTTGGTGGGGGTTGATGGCTGGAAAAAGAATAAAATGTGTAACTAGGGGTGCCGTGCACAATCTGGATTTGATGGGGATAGCCATGAGAAAGCGCAGAGGAACATCTGGATTAACTTCTGAAATGCCTGCTTCGCTGCCGCTGCTACTGTGCAATCGAGAATCTCTGGAGACGAAGGCCCCAAATCCTCGGCTTTGCGTATCGCCTGTTGCCGGGGCCGGGGTCAAAATGCTCGGCAGAGATGGTGCTCGGTGCTCGGTGTCAAATAGGTGGTCGGAGGCTCGGAGTTTTTCGGATGATTCAGAGTCAGATGCTTCCAGGATGCTGCATCAGCAAGTTGGCGGCGCTGGAAGTTTACTGTCTGCGTGAAATGATGGGACTTTCGAGAGACTCTGAGACTTGTACTGTGCCATGGTCTGTTCTTATCAAATTACGGTATTGCTTTGCACTGTTGTAACTATATGTTATAATTATGTGGTTTTTGTCAGTTTTTAAGTTGGTTTATCATGTGTTTTCGTGATATCATTCTGGAAAAACATTTTTATCATTTCTTAATGCATGCATTACTAAATGACAATAAAAGGGGACTATGTGTCCTCATAATCATAATCATAAAATGTTGGAGGAACTCAGCAGGTCAGGTAGCATCTATGGAAGGGAATAAACAGTCAACATTTCAGGCCAAAACTCTTCATCATTTTGTATGGCTGCTTAGGTAAATTGTAGTTGTCCTTCTGCCGAGAATTATATTTTGTCGATCAACTGGTTCATATTCAATTATTGAATTTGTATGTAATTAATGATGCAGGAAGGGGAATACCTTTCATGCTAAAGTTTGCTTTGAAATAATTTGGGAAAGTAAATAAATAAACATAAATTAGACCAACACATTTCAGAGCATGTGCCCACATTCAAGCAATCACTTCGAAGCTGTTCAGTAATTAACTCACTGATGAATTACACAATAACTGTATCCTGCCTAAGTTGCTCAGTATACATTCTTTTATGTAAAAATCATTGCAGAACGTTTAAGTGCTAAAATAAATGTTTCTAAACAAGTCATGGTTTCTAATAAATGGTTGGCAACAATTAGTCATACCAAGTTGGGCTTTTTCTTCCCAAGTTAGTGCTATGGCTACACAGGAAATATGAAGGTTACAGCTGTGTGGTAACACTCACCACTGAGCTTACTGCATCATTATTCTCCCAGGTCTTGTACTTAAACCACTTTGTACCTCCTTAATCACAGACCGGAAAGTGATATTGTGTTACTGGGTGAAACTGAACTTGGTCTCTTCCTGTAGTCCCCACCTGCCTGAATATCTGGGCACTATATTACACTATTTACTTTTGAAACCGTTGCCATCTTTATCATCAACATCAGAGAGTTCTCTGTTCAGCAGCAGCTTAAAAGGATCAGCCTCATAAACAATGATCACAAGGGGAACTCAGACACAGATATTTTGTTATGAGTGATTTACCTTGTGATTATCTTTTGGTATTTACAATATTTGACAGAAAACCCCCACCTCGCTGGATAAATACAGTTCCAACAGTGGCAAAGAACTCCACAAATATGGATTAGGATCAGTCCCTTGGACCTGGGAGTTGATATTGTCACGGTCCCGACCGTTAATTCCCCATTTTCTTCTAATTCCCTTTGATGGCGGCACACCTGGTTCTCATCAAGACCTGCAGTATTAAAAACCCCGGCTTTGCATCCACTCATTGCTCGATCGTTGTTTAGCCAGTGTGGTAATTAACATTCCCGGCCGCTTAGGATTGTGTATTCTAAGTTCTACTTCAGTACCGAGGTTTACCTGTGTAACTCCATCTTTCCGAGTCAATAAAAGTATTGTCTAACGCTTGCCTTTCTACGCTCCATGTCAAGGTAAGTTCTGCCTGCCTCCTGCTTTCCTGTTCACCCTCCTGTTTGCCGTTCAGCTCCAGACACTCTCACACCCTCGTCTGCATCTTAACTCAATCTCCGTGCCAGTGTCCTGCGTTTGGGTTCGCCCCGTTCCTTGCAACAGGTATGGTAGATCCAGAGTGTAGCCCACATAGTAGCAGACCAGGAAGTGGCTTGTGTGCAGCAGATTGTGAGGTAATAGAATGCAGGACAGTACAGCACAAGAAAAATCCTTTTGGAGAATGTTGTCTGCGATGCCCATGGTGCTCATTTAAACTAATCCCAGCTGTCTGCATCTGATTCCTGTCTCTTTATTTCCTGCCAGTTCATCTGCTTTTCTAAATACCACTTAATTATTACCAACGTATCTGCTTCTACCACTTACCCTGGGAACATGCCTGACCTCTGCCTCTCTCTTGCCTCGCACATAGAGTCATAGAAAAATACAGCACCGAAACAGGCCCTTCGACCCATTTAGTCCATGCTGAACCATGTAAGCTCCCTAGTCCCATCAACCTGTATCCAGACCATAGCCAGCCATACCCCTGCCATCCATGTACCTACCAAACTTCTCTTTCACACAGAGAGTGGTGGGTGTGTGGAATGCACTGCCAGTGAAGGTGGTAGAGGCAGATACAAAAGGGTTTTTTTAAGAGACTCTTAGATAGGTACATGGTGCTTGGAAAGACAGAGGGCTATGCGGTAGGGGCATTCCAGGCAGCTTCTAGAGTAGGTTACATGGTCAGCACAACATTGTGGGCCAAAGGGCCTGTAATGTGCTGTAGATTTTCAATGTTTCTATGTTTAAACGTTGAAAGCCAGCTCACATGCATGACTTGCACTGGCATCTTGTTCCACACTCTCACAACCCTCTGAGTGTAGAAGTTTTACCTCATGTATGCCTTAAACTTTTCACCTTTCACCCTTAACCCATAACCTCTAGTTGTGTCCTACCTAACCTCAGTGGAACAAGCCTGCTTGCATTTCCCCTCACAATTTTGCATACCTCCATCAAATCTCCCCTCAATCTTCTACGTTCCTTTCACCTCTTTTAAACTTTCCCCTCTCACCTTAAACCAATGCTCTCCACTAAATGACCTTTGCACTCCGGGAAAATTAACCTGCCTCTCATAATTTTATATATGTTTATCAGGTTGCTCCTCAGTCTCCCTTGCTCCAATGTAAGCAATCTAAGTCTGTACACCCTCTCCTTAGGGCGACCACATACCAGCCGGTTCATGTCATGTAATGGCAAGGTCCAGGTGCCAATCTAGCCGAGTGTTGGGAACACCAGACTGTCTCAAGAGTGCCTACAAGTGGCCATTCTATGGACAACAGAGCAACTCACACAAAATGGTGGAGGAACTCAGCAGACCAGACAGCATCTAGGAAAAGAATCCTGCCGAAGGGTTTCGGCCAAAAACATCAACTGAGCTCTTTTCCTAGATGGTCCCTGGCCTGGTGAGCTCCTCCAGCATTTTGTATGTGTTGCTCAGATTTCCACCATCTGCAGATTTTCTCTTGTTTGCCATGGACATATGAGTCCATGTTTCTGAACATTGCACAAACAATGTCTTCAAATGGGTGACTGAAGAGACATGGTGTAAAGGAAGTGATAGCTATTGCTGACCAAAAAAAAACAGGATTATGCAGCTAGATTTTAGGCACCTATGAGCAAAGATCTTTATGATAGCAGCAGTACCATCATGGTCTTTCAAGAATATTGTTCTGAATTTACATGAATTCAGAGATGTGTATCAGGAGGCTTTACATGGTGAATATCACAGAGTCCATGGATTTGGAGACTAAAGGTTCAAATTTTGCAGTGCAGACGAAATTCATTACCTATGGCAGTCAAAACCCTGGAATATTTGGGACTGCCCTGCATTATCTAAAGCACAACCTTTGTCCTCTGTACTTTTAAGAAAATAAACAGCAACAGTATACAACCCAAGGAATGTATCAGGGGAGCTGTCAGAATGAATTCATAATGTAACAGTTAACAATCCAACAGATCCATGGTTTCTCATGCAATGTGAATAGTTCCATGGTGAATGCACAAATGGTTCTTTTTAACATCTTGGATCATGACCCATTGAGAAAGATTCAATTAAACAGCCTTACAAAATGTTGCATCACAAAATATCTTTGAACAGACTGTTTGGATCTATAAACCGAGATTTAGATGCTCTCACAGATGAGGAAATGCTCTGCTCTCCCCAAATGAGATAGTTTCCAGATTCTCTGTGACATGTAGAATTCAGAGTCTGTTAATGACGAAGGATTGGCTATTATCAGCAGCAGTCACGTGAGAATGTCACATGTAGCGGCCATGGGAAAAGCAGGAAGATGAAGGAAAGTGATCCAGGAAAATTACCAGATGATTCAGATTAGACTGGCTGCAGTTTGAAAAGATATAGCTTTAAGATTTGCCAATTGTGGTTTTATTTTACTTTCAAAATTCAATTTAACTGAAGCAATTCGTATGAGACTATAAACAAACCACTACAGCTAAGCTACATTGGTTATAAACATCATAGATTTATTAAGTATATTACACACAGTACAAAGAAGGAACAGATAAATTCAGTAGTCTTTCACAATCTTACAACTTTGTAGGCTCGAACACTGCACCTATGGCATAATTTCTCTTGCTATGTTCTCTTGGCTGGACATTCTCCTCCTTCTGATCACACTCGCTCTCTTTCTCCCAGCCTTTCTACTTTTACATTGTTTTTCCCTTTGATCTTACATGTTGTTTCTCTCATATCTCTTCATTCAATTGCACATCTTTATTTTATTCTCGTTATTAGTTCTTTTCCTTTCTCAGATTGAGCCATTCTGCATCAATTACGTTCACATGACCAGTCTTGTCCTTTGCACAGATGTCCTTACATCTGTGATAAGCCTTTTAAAGCTGCATTATTCTGTATTTTGAACAGTAAAAGATTGAAATGTATTTTGAACAGTAAAAGATTGAAATGTAGTGGGACCTGCATGTCATTGAATTTTACATGTTCAGCAAACTATTAGCAATGCTAGTGACACACTGGTCTTTGTATTGCAGAAATAAGTAATGACTAGAACTGTATTGCTGTAATTATTTATCAGAATCAGAATCAGGTCTAATATCAAGTCCGCATGGATTTGTGAAAGGAAAATCATGTCTGAGTAATCTCATAGAATTTTTTGAGGATGTAACTAGTAGAGTGGATAGGGGAGAGGCAGTGAATGTGGTATATTTGGATTTTCAAAAGGCTTTTGACAAGGTCCCACACAGGAGATTAGTGTGCAAACTTAAAGCACATGGTATTGGGGGTATGGTATTGGTGTGGGTGGAGAATTGGTTAGCAGACAGGAAGCAAAGAGTGGGAATAAACGGGACCTTTTCAGTATGGCAGGCGGTGACTAGTGGGGTACCGCAAGGCTCAGTGCTGGGACCCCAGTTGTTTACAATATATATTAATGACTTAGACGAGGGAATTAAGTGCAACATCTCCAAGTTTGCAGATGACACAAAGCTGGGAGGCAGGGTTAGCTGGGAGGAGGATGCTAAGAGGATGCAGGGTGACTTGGATAGGTTAGGTGAGTGGGAAAATTCATGGCAGATGCGATTTAATGTGGATAAATATGAGGTTATCCACTTTGATGGCAAGAACAGGAAAACAGATTATTACCTGAATGGTGGTCAATTAGGAAAAGGGGAGGTGCAAAGAGACCTGCATGTCATTGTACACCAGTCATTGAAAGTGGGCATGCAGGTACAGCAGGCGGTGAAAAAGGCGAATGGTATGCTGGCATTCATAGCAAGAGGATTCAAGTACAGGAGCAGGGAGGTACTACTGCAGTTGTACAAGGCCTGGTGAGACCACACCTAGAGTATTGTGTGCAGTTTTGGTCCCCTAATCTAAGGAAAGACATTCTTGCCATAGAGGGAGTACAAAGAAGGTTCACCAGATTGATTCCTGGGATGGCAGGACTTTCATATGATGAAAGACTGGATCGGCTAGGCTTATACTGTCTGGAATTTAGAAGATTGAGGGGGGACCTTATTGAAACATATAAAATTCTAAAGGGATTGGACAGGCTAGATGTAGGAAGATTGTTCCCGATGTTGCGGAACGAGGGGTCACAGTTTGAGGATAAAGGGGAAGCCTTTTAGGACCGAGATTAGGAAAAACTTCTTCACACAGAGAGTGGTGAATCTGTGGAATTCTCTGCCACAGGAAACAGTTAAGGCCAGTTCATTGGCTATATTTAAGATGGAGTTAGATAAGGCCCTTGTGGATAAAGGGATCAGGGGGTATGGAGAGAAGGCAGGTACAGGGTTCTGAGTTGGATGATCAGCCATGATCGTACTGAATGGCGGTGCAGGCTCGAAGGGCTGAGTGGCCTTCTCCTGCACCTATTTTCTATGTTTCTATGATGGATGCCACCTTTTTGAGGCATCATTCCTTGAAGATGTTCTGGATTCTATAGAGACAAGTCCCCATGATGGAGCTGACTGAGTTCACAACTCTCTGCAGCTTATTTTGATCCTTTGCAGTAGCCCCCCCCCGCCACAACCCCATACCAGATGGTGATGCAACCAGTTGGAATCTGAATGAGACTGCATTTGAAATATGTGTATAGATCTGGTTTCACCCCTCCCACCCCTCTGAGTTATGGAGAGAATGTGCTGAACTTTCACCAGATCAGTTCCTGGGATGATAGATAGCTTAGTTAAGAGGTTATATGTACTGGGCCTGTACTCTTGACTCTAATTAGTGGTTCTTTGAACCATACAAAGTTCTTAAGGGGATTGAAAGGGTAACATGCAAGTTAACGACTCCCCCAGCTGACATATCAAAAACCAGGATCTCTGTCTCAATTTATGAACAAGGCAGAAATAGACACTGCTACATCCAGAAGCTGGTGAAACTTTGCAGTTCATTACCCTGGGGGACTGTGGAGGCTCAGTTACTGAGTAAAGTCAAGGCAGTTAGTTGAAAAAACAAAAAGGTAGACACTGGAAATTTGAAATAAAAAGTACAGAAAATACTGGAAACACCAAGCAGGGCAATCAGTATCTGTAGAAAGAGAAATGGAGTTAGCATTTCAGGTCACAGATTCCTTTTATTTGTTTCATTTCCATTTAACTTCCCTCATTAATCTATTGACCAGAAAACTCCATAAGCATTGGAATCACCCCAACAAAAATAAATCGATTGTCCTGTCTTATCTCAGACCTCCCCCACTACCTACAAATAACTTGTCTTCTCACTTTCCCAGTTCTGGTAAAGATCTTTGAACTGAAATTTTAACTACTTACTGAAATGTTTCCTGACAGGCTGAGTGTTTCTGGCACTTCCTGCTTTTTAAACTCATGGCAGTGATTGATGAATTATTAGATATTCAGGGAGTTAAGAAATATTGGTTTAGTGCAAGAATGTAGTGCTGAGATTTAAAAAAAAGTCAAAAAAAACCCTCAAAATCAAAACCTCTGAGTCAATGCCTCTTGTCTTACTGACGCTTCTTACAATGCCTCTTACTCTTACTGATGTTTTCCCCAGCATTCTGGGGCTGTTTTAACCAGGCCAGCTTGAAAAAGTGTCTAAATAATTATTACCAACAAATCATTTGTCGTACCAGAGGATACAAAACACCGGGCCACTGTACACCGCCATCAAGAGTGCTTACCATGCTATCCCATGCCCACACTTTGGAAAGTCTGAGTATAGGTGGAGAGACTGAAGACTGCAGCATCAGTAGTAAGGATGAAGAAGGTGTGGACCAGTGCTTTGAGGAGTTGGTCATGACTAGAATCATTTCCTGCCTCAGCAAGGATGTGGGCTCACTGCAGTTGGTCTATCGCCATAATAGGTCTATGGCAGGCATGATCTTATTGGCTCTCCATGCAGCCTTGGGTCACCTGGACAACACAAACACCTATGTCAGGATGTTGCTTACTGACTACAGCTCAGCTTTTAACAACATCTTTCCTACAGGCCTGATAGAAAAGCTACAGAGCATGGCCCTCTGCAACTGGATCCCTGATTTCCTAACCAGAAGACCACAGTCTGAGTGGATTGAAAATAACATCTTCACCTCGCTGACAATCAACACTGGTGCACCTCATGGATGTGTACTTAGCCCACTGCTTTAACTCTCTCTACATCCACGACTGTGTGGCTAGACACAGCTCAAATACCATCTATAAATTTGCTGATGATACAACCACTGTTGGTAGAATCTCAGATGCTGGTGAGAGGGCGTACAAGAGTGAGGTATATCAGCTGGTTGAGTTTTGTCACAGCAACAATCTTGCATTCAACATCAGTAAGACCAAGAAACTTATTGTGGACTTCAGAAAGGGTAAGTTCAGGGAACACACACCAGTCCTCATAGAGTGATCAGAAGTGGAGAGAGTGAGCATTTTCATGTTCCTGGGTGTTAATATCTCTGAGGACCTAACCTGGTCCCAATATAATGGTGCAGCTATAAAGAAGATTAGACAGCAGCAATATTTCATTGGGAGTTTGAGAAGGTTTGGTATGTTACTTAAAAAACTTGCATATTTCTACAGATGTACCATAGAGAGCATTCCACCTGGCTGCATCGTTGTCTGATATGGAGGCACAGGATCGAAGTAGACTACAGAGAGTTGTAAAATTATTCAGCTCCATCATGGGCACTAGCTGCCTTAGTATCCAAGACATCTTCAAGGAGAGGTGTCTCGGAAAGGCAGGGTGTATCATTAAGGACCCCCACCACCCAGGACGTGCCCTCACCTCATTGCTACCATCAGGAAGAAGGTACAGAAGCCTGAAGGCTCACACTCAATCATTGAGGAACAGCTTCTTTCCCTCTGCCACCCAACTCCTGAATGAACATTTAACCCATGAATACTACCTCACTACTTTTTTACTTCTGATTTTGCACTATTTATTTAATTTAACTATTTATAAATAAATATAAACTGTAATTCACAGTTTTTTTCTGTATTGTGTTGTACTCCTGCCACAAATTTAACACATTTCACAACATACGTCAGTAATATTAAACCTGAATCTGATGTCAGCATGAGCAAGGAGCTGATTATTAACTTAAAGAGGAGGAAACCAGAGATCCATGAGCCAGCCCTCATTGGAGGATCAGAGGTAGAAAAGGTCAGCAACTTTCAATTCCTCAGTGTTATCATTTCAGAGGACCTGTCCTAGGCTGCATTGCTGCCTGGTATGGAAACACAAATGTTCTTGAATGCAGAATCCAATAAAAAGTAATGGATACAGCCAGTACTTCATGGGTAAACCCCTCCCCACTATTGAGCACATCTGCATGCAGCATTATTGCAGGAAAGTAGCATCCATCTTCACAGACCCAGGTCATGCTTTCATCTCAGGAAGAAGGTACAGGAACCTCATGACACAAACCACCAGGTTTAGGAATAGTTATTACTCCTCAAACTCTTGAACCACAGGTGATAACTTCACTCAACTTCACTTGTCCCATCACTGGGCTGTTCCCACAACCTATGAACTCACTTTCAAGGTCTCTTCATGTCATCTTCTCAATATTTATTGGTTATTTATTATCATTATTATTATTGTTATTATTTTGTTCTTAATTTTTGTATTTACACAGTTTGTTGTCTTGCACACTGACTGCTTGCCCTGTTGGCACGGTCTTTCATTGATTCTATTGTGATTACTGGATTTTTTAAGTATACCCACAGGAAATGAGTGTCAGGGTTGTATATAGTGACATATACTGTATTTACTATGATTATAAATTTACTTTGAACTTTGAATATCTTATTGAATAGCATAGTTGGCACAGTGTATGCGTTATGGGGGTGGGGTCTCTTTCTTCTGTTCTCATTCAGTTGTTTTGATGAACATCTCTCATTAGTATACATGCAGATTTTATTAATTTGTTGCCCCTGGTAATCTGTCTGTTTCAAACCCTACATTGTTCCTGCTTGTCTCACACCCTACATCCTGATTTTCAGAGTTTGTGGACTTCAGCTATGTTCCTTCTTCATGCACATTCTTTACAGTTAGCATTGTCATGAACTTCATTGGCCATTGCACTTTGAATCTCAATCTTACACAGTTAATATATATTGCAGATGCTTTGGCAATCTTTTGAAACAATGATGAATACCAATAAGTAAATTATAGGATATATTATAAACATGTCTACTTAAGTGTATTTTTTTAAATATTACCCTATTTGCTTAAGACACTTATAAATCCAGTCTTTGAGGTGAGAGAATTTCATACTGTCCACTCAAAGTATATTTTTGTAAATTCTAACTTTTTTGTAGCTTCTATTGGTTTAGTTGCGATTTTTGTTTTTGACACGTCAACTGGATAGGCAGCAGATGTTGAGCAATAAATGTGTTAACATGATGAGCTGGATTATGAGAACGTAAGGAACAGCAATAAGAACAGATCATTCGGACGCCAAGTCTGCTCTGTCAGGCAATACAATCATGGCTGATATCTAGGTACACCAATTGTGAATTTACTCTAATTCGCAGACAAATTGTAATGTTTAGCTCTGTGTCCCACCAATATGCCAGAACTCTTACAAATGTAATTTGTTGCTCTAGTGTATATTATGTTGCTGGGGCACATTCATTTAACTCAATAAATTTGTTAAGGTACTTGCTACTTCAGGAATGTCATGACTAATATTGGTGGAGTGGTCTTTTAGGCTAATACTTAAGACATTTTTACTGTTGAGAACACAAAATAATCTGCAGACGCTGGGGTCAAAGCAAACTCACAACACGCTGGAGGAACTCAGCAGGTCGGGCAGCATCCGTGGAAAAGATCGGTCGTTTCGGGCCAGAACCCTTCGTCAGAGAAAGAATGTGTGAGAAAGAATCACTCTCTTTTTTCTCCCTCTGTCCCTCTGACTATACCCCTTGCCCATCCTCTGGGTTCCCCCCCCCCCCGTCTTTCTCCCCGGACCTCCTGTCCCATGATCCTCTCATATCCCCTTTGCCAATCACCTGTCCAGCTCTTGGCTCCATCCCTCCCCCTCCTGTCTTCTCCTATCATTTTGGATCTCTCCCTCCCCCTCCCACTTTCAAATCTCTTACTAACTCTTCCTTCAGTTAGTCCTGACGAAGGGTCTCGGCCTGAAACGTCAACTGTACCTCTTCCTAGAGATGCTGCCTGGCCTGCTGCGTTCACCAGCAACTTTGATGTGTGTTGCTTGAATTTCCAGAATCTGCAAAATTCCTGTTGTATGTGTGAGGCCTGTTTCTCAGTGCAGATTTGCTGTGTATCCCATTGGATTGTTACTTCACTTGCATCTAATCACATTTGCACAATCATTGCAATATCCGCAAATCAGGTAGAGTGTGTGATCTAATGAAAGTCATACCTGAAGTTTCAATTGATCTTCACAGAATCAGGTGACAAAGGCTTGTCCTTCTATGTCCCAGGGTGCATCAGATTATCAAATGCATTTCCCACAAAACAACACAGATAAAGACATAAACTTCTCCAAGCAGGAGTAATTAATAATTCCTAACCACACTTTTCCTGACTTAAACTTCAAAATCATATTAACACCTATTATTAAAATATGCCTAGCGAATATCATTTCATTTAAGACAAAGTTTGAAAAGTACTCCATTTGGTGGAGTAAGTGTCCCATTTGTGATGCAGAATCAACAACTGGAATTACTATTTCATATTTTTCAAGCTCTGAGAAAAACTCACTGTCCAATGTAGAATATACATAACACATTTAAAATACTACTTATAAAATCTTATTTGATTACTTATATGCAAGAAATGTCCCAATCTATCCTAATATATTGTGCCATTGTTTCTTTATTTCATTTCTGCAAATAAAATATTGCTGGACTGACAATTTTGTTAAAGTTTACTTTTTCTTCATCAATTAAAAACGTATTCATAAGATATAGGAGCAGAATGAGGACACTTGGCCCATCGATTCTGTTCTGCCATTTCATCATGGATCATCCATTTTCCCTTTCAGCCCCAATCTCCTACCGTCTCCCGATATCCCTTCATGCCCTATCCAATCAAGAATCTATCAACTTCTTCCTCAAATATACATAAAGACTTGGCCTCCACAGCTGTCTGTGGCAAAGAATTCCACAGATTCACCACGCTATGACTAAAGAAATTCCTCATCTCTGTTCCAAAAGGACATCCCTCTATTTTGAGGCTGTGTCCTCTGGTCTTAGGCACTCCCACCATAGGAAACATCCTCTCCAATTCCACTCTATCAAGACTTTTCACCATTGGTAGGTTTCAATTAGGCCCCCTTCATTCCTCTGAATTACAATGAATAGAGGCCTAGAGCTATCAAATGCCTTTCAAATGACAAGCCGTTTAATCCTGGAATCATTTTTGTGAACCTCCTTTGAACTCTCTCCAGCTTCAGTACATCTCTTCTAAGATAAAGGGCCCAAAACTGCACACAATACTTCAAGTGAGGCCTCACCAGTGCTTTACAAAGTTTCAATATTATGACCTAATCATCTGGAAATGAATGCTAACATCGCATTTGCCTTCCTCGCCACAGACTCAACGTACAAAATAACCTTTAGGGAATCCTGGGCAAGGTGCAAAGTCCCTTTGCACCTCAGATTTTTGTATTTGCTTGCAATTTAGAAAATAGTTAACTCTTTAATTTCTTCTACCAAAGTGCATGACCATACACTTCCCGATACTGTATTCAATCTGCCACGATTTTGCCCATTCTCTTAATCCGTCTAAGTTCTTCTGTGGCCTCCCTAATTCCTCAAAACTACCTGCCCTTCCAACTTTGCAACAAAGCCATCAATTCCATCATCAAAATCATTGACATATAATGTAAAAAAAAATCGTTCCCCACAGAGACCCCTGGGGAGCACCACTAATCATTGACAGCCAACTAGAAAAGGCTCCCTTTATTCACACTGTTTGCCTCCTGTCAATCAACCAATGCTTTATCCATGCTAGAATCTTCCCTGTTATAACATGAGCTTGTAGCTTGTTAAGCAGCCTCATGTGGCACTTTGTCAAAGGCCTTCTGAAAATTCAAGTACACAACATCAACCGATTGAGAAGTTGCAGTACCTGGGCCTCTGTACCTCCCTCTGCAATTGAATCCTCGACTTCCTAACTGGAAGACCACAGTCTGTGCAAATTGATGATAACATATCCGCCTCACTGACAATCAACACTGGCGCACCTCAGGGGTGTGTGCTTAGCCCACTGCTCTACTCTCTACATACACATGACTGTGTGGCTAGGAATAGCTCATCTATTAATTTGCTGATGATACAAGAATTGTTGGTAGAATCTCAGGTGGTGACGAGAGGGCATACAGGAGTGAAATATGCCAACTAGTGGAATGGTGCTGCAGCAACAACCTGACACTCAACGTTAGTAAGACAAAAGAGCTGATTATGAACTTCAGGATGGGTAAGACAAAGGAACACATACCAATCCTCATAGGGGGATCAGAAGTGGAGAGAGTGAGCAGCTTCAAGTTCCTGGGTGTCAAGATCTCTGAGGATCTAACCTGGTCCCAACATATCAATGTAGTTATAAAGAAGGCAAGACAGCGGCTGTACTTTATTAGGAGTTTGAAGAGATTTGGCATGTCAACTAATACACTCTATAGTTGTATCATGGAGAGCATTCTGACAGGCTGCATCACTGTCTGGTATGGAGGGGCTACTGCACAGGACAGGAAGAAGCTGCAGAAGGTTGTAAATCTAATCATCTCCATCCTGGGCACTAAGCCTACAAAGTACCCAGGACATCTTCAGGGAGCGGTGTCTCAGAAAGGCAGCATCCATTATTAAGGACCTCCAGCACCCAGGGCATGCTCTTTTCTCACTGTTACCATCAGGTAGGAGGTACAGAAGCCTGAAGGCACACACTCAGCAATTCAGGAACAGCTTCTTCCCCTCTGACATCCGATTCCTAAATGGACATTGAAGCTTTGGACACTACCTCACTCTGTTTTTTAATATACAGTATTTCTGTTTTTGCATGTTTTTTAATCTATTCAATATATGTATTATGTTATTATTATTATTATTATTATTATTATGTTTTATTTTATTTCTTTTTATTTTTTTTCTCTCTGCTAGATCATGTATTGTATTGAACTGCTGCTGCTAAGTTAAAAAATTTCATGTCACATGCTGGTGATAATAAACCTGATTCTGATTTTGATTCTTTGATGTCTAGCCTGCTTGTTATTTCTTCAAAGAATTCCCTTGAGGAAACCATGCTGACTATGCTCCACTTTATCATTTGCCTCCAAGTACCCCGAAACTACATCCTTAATATCTTTCCAACCACTGAGGTCAGATTAATCGGCCTATAATTTCCTTTTTTCTGCCCCTCTTCCTTCTTGAGGAGTGGAGTGACATTTAGAGTTTTCCAATCTACTGATTCTTGAAAGATCATCATTAATACCTCCACAGTTCCTTCAGCCACCTCTTTCAGAACCATGGGGTGTACATCATCTGGTCCAGGAGATTTATCTACCTTAAGACCTTACAGTTTCCCAAGAACCTTCTCTCTGTAATGGTAATATCACACACTTCATGACCCCTAAGACCTGGAACTTCCACCATTCTGCTCGTAACTTCCACAGGGAAGACTAACAGAAAATACTTATCCATTTCATCCGCCATTTTCTTGTTCCCCATTGCTACCTCTCTAGCATTGTTTTCCAATGGTCCAATATCCACTCTTGCCTCTCTTTTACAATTTATTAATCCTTGAAATTAAGCAAAATTACAGAAATATTTTGTTCCAATAAAGATGTGTGTGTGTTTTTGCAAAACAAAACATAAAAATGTATTCTGGCCAAGACTCTGACAGGCATTCTTGCCCAAATTATCTCAATATTGCAATTGATATTTGTAGACAAGTTCTTAAATTTTTAAGCTGGATACCTTGCTGTACCTCTGGTGATTAAAAAGCCATGGTCATCTGTTTTAAAAAGTAAAGAACAAAATTGCTTATGGCTGTTCTGCGGAGCCTAGGATTTAATTTGTCACAGCCTGAAAAATACCCATATAATATTAAATAACTTGGACAAATGGAAAATGTTAATTTCTCTGTATTTTTATCTACATTGTCAGAATACAAGTGGGGTGCTACAATAAATTGATTCTTTCATTCTGTTTTTTGATTTAAACCCTCACAGGATTTATATTAAAAATCAAAATGAAATAGAACAAGTGAAACCTTAACTAATGTCATTGTTAACCAGAGGAAAGAAAAGACCGTAAGACATAGAAACAGAATTAGACCATTTAGCCCATCGAGTCTGCTCTGCCATTCAATCATGGCTGATTCTTTTTTCACCTCCTCAGCCCCATTCCTCGACCTCCTCCCCGTAACCTTTGATGCCATGTTCACTCAAGAACCTATTGAGCTCTGCCTTAAATATACCCAACGACCTGGCCTGCACAACTGCATGTGGTAATAAATTCCACAAATTCACCATCCTCTGGCTAAAGAAAAATCTCCGCATCTCTGTTTTAAATAAACGCCCCTCTCTCCCTGTGCCCTCTTGTCCTAGACTCTCCCATCATGGGAAACATCCTTTCCACATCTACTCTGTCTGGGCATTTCAACATTCGAGAGGTTTCAATGAGAATCCCGCTCATCTTTCTAAGTTCCAACGAGTACAGACCCAGAGCTATCAGATGTTCCTTGTATGATAACCTTTTCATTCCCAGAATTATCCTTGTGAACCTCCTCTGAACCTTCTCCAATGCCAGCATACGTTTTCTTAGCCCAAAACTGTTCACAATAGTCCAGGTGAGGCCTCACCAGTGCCTTATAAAGCCTCAGCATCACATCCCTTGCTCTTGAATTCTCCTGGAGGAGGACAATTTGAGAATTTTCCCAGACATTTTTCCAAGATACCAATTCACATTATCTTTCAGTGCCTGTCATATTAAGATGAGAGAAACTAGTGTCCAGAATGTTTTCTTGTTTAATTCTTAACCAAAATTTCAATTCACTTCAGTATTAATTCAGATGTTCTCCTTTATCACTGATAAGGATGAACATGAAACGAGGAAGGATAGACAGAGAGAGCATGATTGTGTGCAAAACAGCAAGAAGGAGAAAACTTGAGAGAGACAGAGAGCAAAAGTGAAAGAGATCTCAAGGGAGAGAGCATGGACCTGAGTGCATGCAAGAGTACAAGAAAGAAAAAGAGTGAAGAAGAGAGCACAAGAGAGAAAAAGAGAGCACATCATGAGAGGGAGAATACAAGAGAGTCTGAAATAGAAGAGAGAGGGAGAAAGTGAGAAAGAAAAAGCTCAAGAGAGTGCAAGAAGGATATAGACCCACTTAGCAAATCAGAAGCTAAGGAGTTGGTGGGGCTAAGAATTAGGGGATTATGGCAAGACGTGGGATAATGGACCCCTTTACAGAATACGTAAAACTGTTGGATTGATGGGAGAAGGGGTAAAACAAGAAGGGAAGGAATTATATTGACAACTTATAATTGGGCATACTGTGCTTAATTATTCTTTATATCTTGCTGGAAAACATCACTCTACAGTGTGTAGGGAGACTTGTCATCATTATGAACAATTGAACACATTATTTTACATTGTGAAGCATAAGGTTGAAAAAGAGCAAATGCAGGCTGCACTACTATATTTGGGGGTTGATAGTTTTCATTTAAAAACTTTAAGTTATGGAAGTGACTTTAATTTAATTCACAATACTGTCTTTTATTATTTATATTCTATAGGGCTTTTTGGGGTAATTTAGTTTCCAATTGATAAGTAACTAGTAGGGGTTTTATTTCCCAGCTCTCTACACCACACTCCACTCTAGTTGGTGGTGGTAGTGTGCCTTTAAGTTGGACTGCCAACCACCATTAAAAGTCAGAAGAAGAAGAAGAGTGTGAGAAAGAGAGAGAGCAGGGGAGAGTGGGCGACACAGAGAGCATGCAAGAGAGGGAGTGCACACAAGGTCAAATGCAGTATCTTAGTATTGCTATTATTTTTAAAGATATCTTCAGGTTTCTTTAGTTAATGAAAACAGAAAATAAAATATAATTTAGAAGCATAGTAGGAGCAGGAATAGGAAATTTGTTCCTTCAAATGATCTGCTGTGCCATTCATCAACATCCTGACCAAGCTACTCAGTGCTATTTCCCTGCACTTTCCCCCCAAGCCTTAATTCCTTTAATATCCACAAATATACTATTCTATTTATTTAAACAAACAAAATAGCTGACCTGCACAACCTCCCAGGAGTGAGAATTCCAAAAATTCACTTCCCTCCATTTGAAGAAATTTCGTACCTCAGTCCCAAAGTCCCCTTATTCTGAGATTGGTTTGAGAATACTGTACCAGGAGAAATAACCTTTCATTATCCTTTTCAATGCATTCTGTTGCTAAATCCTTTATAGAAATTCCACATTTTCCTTAAATATTTTGATCACTAGAATAAATGGGATAACCCCAGAATCCATCGAGTATTAGAACACATTCACCAGAATATTCTTGATCTCAACAACACGTTTTTCAAAACTACATGTTGTATCCTCATGATTTTACTTATTTATTTATGATGATACAGAAAGAGACTTATTACATTTTGCTCTCAGCAATTCTTTTATTACTGTTTGAAACAAATATGTATTTCTTGCAGTTTCTTACTTTCACAGGTGGAATTTTTGAAAGGCTTTCTGTGAAGGTATAAAGTGGTGGTTAAATTTCTCTGCCATTTCCTTATTCTCTATTATAAATTCTCCTTTCTCTATCAGTAAGCAATCCACCTATGCCCTTTCTAATCCCTTCCCTTTGTAGAAAATTAATTAGCATGTTCGACATTCTTGTACAAGAAGAATTTAAAACATCAGTAGAGCTTAACACATCTTATGGGCTGTTTCAAATGAGTGAAACGTTTTACAGAGATTTCTCCCTCAAACATATATTTTTTAAAAATCTATTGATTTATACATTTAGAAAGGGAGCAATTTTTTCTTATCTTCCGGATTTTGGTCTGTCATTCGGATATAATATTATCTTGCCCTCCCAATGAAGTTTATGATTCCTTCTTATTTGACAAAAGCTCTTCATCTGAATATGAGGCAAATTAATCAAATCTAGAAGAAATCAGACATGTAATTATTGAATTTAATTGTGCTTTAATGAATCGTGAATTAACACTAAACAATACCACTCATTTTAATTCAGAGATGACAAAAAGCAATTTCTTTACTGCATCAGAATTAAAACTACTTCTGTTTAAGCCTCAACTCATTTAAAACCAAACACTATAAATTTTAATACTGGCTTCAAGGCCACATTTTGTTTCTAATTCCACACCACCAACTCCCCTCCCCCCAACCCCCAGCCATCCAGAAATCCACAAGGTAAAAGAAAACATGTCAATATTTGCAATTAAAACTTTAATCTTTGGTCCTTAGTTTCAAAATTCCCTCTAAGATGAAGTGTACCAACTTAACATAAAATTAACAGCATTAAGGAAAAATATGGTTTTCATATGATTTAGAAATATTATTACATGCCAAATTCTGAGGAATGCTTGAAGTAGCTTGTCCATAAAATATTCATATTGTTCAACCAGTTGAAAAATCAAAAACATCATACAAGCCTCTACAAAACAGTAAAGCATACAAAATGAGTATTTCCAACAGCAAAGTCAAGCCTTAAAGGGTTACAGCTTTCCATATACTGGAAAAACAAGCACAATTAATAAAAAGTGTACTTTATGCAGGAAATACTTAAGCAAATATTCAGATATACTGAAATACACGAACAAAAAAAATACGGTTGGGTTTTTAGAATTAAACAGGCAGGACATTTTAAGATAATGATAAGGAAACTTTGAGAAACACAAACAAAATGCTGGAAGTGCTCGGCAGGTTAGGCAGCATCTATGGAAATGAATAAACAGTTTTGGACCACGGCCTTTCTTCAGGATTGGAAAGGAAGGGAAAGACACCAGAATAAAAAGGTGGTGGGAGGTGAAGGAGAACTGGAAGGTGTTAAGTGAAGCCAGATGGATGGGAAAGCTAAAGGGCCGGAGAGGAAGGAATCTAATAGCAGGGGAGAGTGGATCATAGAAGGAAGGGAAGGAGGAGGGGCACTGGGGGAGGAGATAGGAAAGTGAGGAGAAAATGTAATAAACCAGAGAGGGGAATTGAAGAAGAGGGAGGGGGAAGGAAAATAGAGAATGCCATTGACCGACTAGTTGGATTCAGAATGGGGATAGGAATTACAATGGTTGACTTCTGGGAAATTTCACTTTTGGCCGATTGAGTGGAGGTGCTCGACAAAGCAGTCCTCCAATTTATGTTAGGTTGCACCAGTGTAGCTAAGACCACATTGGGAGCACTGGATGTAATAGATGATCCCAACAGATTTTCAGGTGAAGTGTTGCCTCACTTGGAACGACAGCTTGGAGTCCTGAATGGAGGCAAAGGAGGAGGTGAATGGGCAGGTGTAGCATTTCTGTACCTTGCAGAGATAAGTGCCCGGGGGGGGGGGAGATTAGTGGGAGGGGCAAATGGACAAAGGAACCATGGAATGTGTAACCCATGCAAAAAGTGGAGAGTGGGTTGGGTGGGGGGGGGGAGTAAAGATATGTTTGGTGGTAGGATTCCATTGAAGATGGCAGAAGTTGCAAAAATGATGTTTAGATGAGGAGGCTCATTGGGTGGTAGTGCTATCCATGTAAGATGGCAGGAAGATGGGTTGAGCGCAGATGTGCAGGAAATGGAGGAGCTGCGGGTGAGGGCAGCATCAACAGTGGGGGAACGGAAATACCATTCTTTGAAGAAGGGTGACATCTCTGATATCCTAGAAAGGAAAGCCTCATCCTGGGAATAGATGCAGCCTATAAAGGAACTGAGAAAAAGGAGACAGGGGAGGAAGAGGTATAGTATAGGGGAAGAGATATAAGAAACTTTTAGGGCTTTAAAAGAAGGGAGTGCTGAAGATTTTCATACATTCAAACACTCCTTCGAACTTGAAGTTTTATTCTCGATTTGGCAGCAAGATTCAGATTACAAAACCTACAATCCAGGGCAAAGTGTCCACAATTAGAATATACTGCTGGCTGCTTAGACAAGTACAGAAAGGTGCAAGGGGTCATTCAGTAAGTTACACAAGTTTCAGTTTCTGGGGTTCTTGAATTTCACATTCATCAATTGTCCACAGATTGATAGGATATCAATCAATTGTGTTGTGAATAACAGGCTGGTCTAGGGCATTTCACCAATGAGGACCATATAATGAACAATTTCATTTTTTCCCTGTAAATCAGCCCCATGATTGCATTCCTATGTCATCTCACAGATCATGTACAACACATTCTCATGGGGTCCTTATTTAACTTCCAAATCTACATCATCTCTCCCCGAAATACACCCAATAATAACAATATATCATGTGAGATGGTATATTAATCAAAGAAAATGAAAAGGAGGTTCCTTTATAACTCTGGGGTAAGGCTGTTTGCAATAGCATACTTCATATCACTAGCTTCCAAACCAAGATCAGAATATTGAAATAGCAGCAGATCTGCCATAAATCTGTGAGGCATGTTTGTGGAGTGATTGATCCTTAAGTGGTGTGTATAGATTTTAGTAAGTTTTTTTATGATTCCCCATGGTAGCCTCATTTAGAAAGTCAGAAGGCATGGGATCCAGCGAAACCTGGTGGTGTGGATACAGAAGTGGCTTGCTTATAGAAGGCAGAGTGTGGTTGTAGATGGAGAGCTTTCTTCTGGAGACTGGTGATCAGTGGTGTCCCACATAGGTCTGTTCTGGGACCCCTGCTCTTTGATTTTCTACAAGTGACCTGAATGAGTTAGTAAGTTTTCAGATGTCATGATGGTTGGTGGAGTCACAGGGTCATGGAGATGTACAGCACAGAAAAAGGCCCTTTGGCCCATGATGTCCATGCCAAAGCCATTTAAACTGCCTACAACTACCAGAAAACATCCTGTCCCAATCCCCATGTGCCAGATCATTCCTGATGCCATCAGAATTGGCCTTTCTCCAATTTAGAATCTCAACCCACGGACCAGACCTACCTTTTTTTTCGATTATGAGGACACGCATTCCTCTTTTATTGTCATTTAGTAATGCATGCATTAAGAAATGATACAATGTTTTTCCAGAATGATATCACAGAAACACATGACAAACCGACTGAAAAACTGACAAAAACCACATAATTATAACATATAGTTACAACAGTGCAAAGCAATACCGTAATTTGATAAGAACAGACCATGGTAAAAAATCTCAAAGTCTCCCGAAAGTCCCATCATCTCACGCAGACAGTGAACCTCCAGCACCGCAAACTTACCGATGCAGCATCCTGGAAGCATCCGACCACAGTCCGACTCTGAGTCCGTCCGAAAACTTCAAGCCTCCGACCAGCCCTCCGACACCGAGTACCAAGCACTCTGCCAAGCGCTTCAACCCCAGCTCCAGCAACAGGCAATAGGCAAAGCTGAGGATTTGGGGCCTTCCCCTCCGGAGATTCTCGATCGCACAGTAGCAGCAGCAGCGAAGCAGGCATTTCAGAAGTTTCTCCAGGTGTTCCTCTGTGCTTCTCACGGCTGTCTCCATCAAATCAGGATTGTGCACGGCATCCTAATTAGAACATACTATATCATTCGGAATGGCCACGCGCGCTGCGTTGTGCCGCCATCTTCTCCTCCCTCCTCCCTCCTTGCATATTTACTTTGAAACAAATGGCATTGTGGTCATTAGATACAAAGTGTTCCCCTACACAAACTTCTGTCGCCTGTCCTGCCTCATTCCCCAAATAGCAAACTCAGTATTGTACAGTGTCTTGTTGGGGCTTGTACATACTGATGAAGGAAACTTTCCTGAACACATTTGACAAACTCTATCCCATCTAGTTCTTTTACAGTATGGGAACACCAGTATTGCAAAGAAAGCCCAGCAGCGTCTCTACTTTCTGTGAAGGCTGAGAAAAGTCCATCTCCCACCTCCCATCCTCACCACATTCTACAGAGGTTGTATTGAGAGCATCCTGAGCAGCTGCATCACTGTCTGGTTCGGAAATTGCACCATCTCGGATCGCAAGACCCTGCAGTGGATAGTGAGGTCAGCTGAGAAGATCATCGGGGTCTCTCTTCCAGCCATCACAGACATTTACACCACACGCTACATCTGCAAAGCAAACAACATTATGAAGGACCCCACGCATCCCTCATATAAACTCTTCTCCCTCCTGCCATCTGGAAAAAGGCACCGAAGCATTTGGGCTCTCACGAGCAGACTATGTAACAGTTTCTTCCCCCAGGCCATCAGACTCCTCAATACCCAGAGCCTGGACTGACACCAACCTACTGTACCCTCTACTGTGCCTACTGTCTTGTTTATTATTTATTATTATTTATTGTAGTGCCTGCTCTGTTTTGTGCACTTTATGCAGTCCTGGATAGGTCTGTATTCTAGTGTAGTTTTTGTGTTCTTTCTTACGTAGTTCAGTGTAGTTTTGTACTGTTTCATGTAGCACCATGGTCCTGGAAAATGTTGTCTCATTTTTACTATGTTCTGTACCAGCAGTTATGGTTGAAATGACAATAAAAAGTGACTTGACATGACTTGACTTGACCTGAATATGTCAAAAGTTAAAATCATCTAATATAACAACCTCAAACATGAGGAATTCTGCAGATGCTGGAAATTCAAGCAACACACATCAAAGTTGCTGGTGAACGCAGCAGGCCAGGCAGCATCTCTAGGAAGAGGTACAGTCGACGTTTCAGGCTGAGACCCTTCGTCAGGACTAACTGAAGAAAGAGCTAGTAAGAGATTAAAAGTGGGACGGGGAGGGGGAGATGCTAGTAAGAGATTTAAAAGTGGGAGGGGGAGGGGGAGATGCTAGTAACAACCTTATTTTTCTTGCAACAGTTTGCAATCTCATTACGTTTTTTTTCTCTAGTCCCTGGTGGTCTGCAATACAGCTCCATTAACATGGTGATAACTTTCTTTTTTCTCAGTTCCACCCATAATGTCTCACTAGACGAGTTCAACTGTCTGTCCGAACAGAGGACTGCCATATTTTCCCACCACTCCTCCTTTAATCCTTCCTGCTCTGTCACATCTAAAACAATGGAGCTGCAGAAAATTGAGCTGCCAGTCCCGCCCCTCCTACAATCTAATGTCTACAATGTCATAATTCGAGGTGTTGATCTGTTCCCTGAGCTCATCCACCTTTCCTATGATACCCCTTGCATTGAAATATATACAGCTCACACCACTAGTCACACATGCTCAACCATTTGATTCCTGACATTGTCTGAGGTCTTACCAACATCTATCTCCACAACCTCTCCTCGAACTGTTCTGGCACTCTGGTTCCCTGTAACTCTAGTTTAACTCGAGTTGTGGGTCATTGTCATAAGTTACAATGGGACACTGACAAGGTGCAGAGCAGGGCTGAGAAGTGGCAGATGGAGTTTAACCCCGAGTAGTCTGATGTGATCCACTTTGAAAGGCCAAACCTTGAAGGCAATATGTTCTTACTGCTTGATGCATGCTTGTGACTAGAACAGTTGATGTGTTAGGAATATGCACAGAATATGCTCGGCTTCGTACAAGGTCTGCATTTCCTCTACCACCCCTGCAGCTGGTGCATTGAGAACTATTTCAGATTATTTTTATACCTGGGACTCCTGAATTATGGCGCTCAGACCTGGACCCTCACTTTCAGCTCCTGCCTCTGACTCTTCTCTTACTGCTTTTGACCTCTAACTCCCCTCATCCCTGTCCCTAAACCCTAACCTAACCTCTAACTCACACCAGTGCCCCCAGAATCATCCCTACAAACCTAAAAGAAACAACTAAATCTGAGCCACAACTTCAGCGGACGTCACAGCTTGGTGACATCTTGACCAGAAAAGGCTGGATAATGCATCATATCTTCCACAGTGCATTCTCATCAGCCTTGTCATGAACTTTTCCTTCTTATGGCCCTCATAAGAAGAAGGAGGGAGGAGAAGATGGCGGCGCAATGCAGCATGCGCGGCCGTTCCGAATGATATCATATCTGTGAAGTAGGATGCTATGCACAATCCTGGTTTGATAGAGACAGACAGGAAGAAGCACGGAGGAACATCTGGAGAAACTTCTGAAATGCCTGCTTCGCTGTCGCTGCTACTATGCAATCGAGAATCTCCAGAGGGAAGGCCCCAAATCTTCGGCCTTGCCTGTTGCCTGTTGCCTGTTGCTGGGGCCGGGGTTGAAGCGCTCGGCGGAGATGGTGCTCGGTGCATCAGTGTCGGGGAGCTAGTCAGAGGCTTGGAGTTTTCGGACGGACTCGGAGTCAGACTGTGGTTGGATGCTTCTGCGATGCTGCATGGGCAAGTTTGTGGCGCTGGAGGTTCACCGTCTGCGTGAGATGATGGGACTTTCGAAAGACTCTGAGACTTCACCATGCCCATGGTCTGTTCTTATCAAGTTACGGTATTGCTTTGCACTGTTGTAACTATATGTTATAATTATGTGGTTTTTGTCAGTTTTTCAGTCTTGGTTTGTCATGTGTTTCTGTGATATCATTCTGGAAAAACATTGTATCATTTCTTAATGCATGCATTACTAAATGACAATATGCGT
Source organism: Mobula birostris (assembly GCF_030028105.1). Lineage (NCBI taxonomy): Eukaryota > Metazoa > Chordata > Chondrichthyes > Myliobatiformes > Myliobatidae > Mobula > Mobula birostris. The sequence goes on along the minus strand of NC_092374.1, from coordinate 137,772,879 downwards.
GTCCTCATAATCTAATCTAATCATCTCTTTCTACCGGGGGAAGTACAGGACATTTGAGAAAATGTTTTCTATGGTAAGCCAGCTCAACAGGATTTCCTTCCTTCCCGCATGGCTGCAACATTCTGATGCCAAGTGCTTTCTCTCATGACGCCTTCTCTCTGTCCTGTTTTCTCTTCTTGTGATACCAGTGATGAGGTATAGCATATCAGAGAATGATGCAGGGATGCAGGATGTCCACCCAATACAGCATTATCCACAGGGTTCCTGTGTCCTTCTCACTTTGCAGGTTGATCTCTTGGAATGGCGTGGGGTCAGTGACTGGTGAGCCTGCAATTATAGAACAGACATGTTGGCAAGGCAACAATGAAGTGAAGAGTTCACATTTCAGATGAGGATGCCATTTCAGTAAGAGAAGGAGCAATATTGATCTACTAGGAAAGTGGGCAACGGAATGGCAGATAGAATTTAAGTTGGAGAAGTAATGGATCTCGGAAGTTAAACCAGAGACAGGCATGCACAGTGATTGACAGGGCCCTGAGGAGTGCTGCAGTAAGAGAGATGTACCGGTACAAATATTTAATTCCCTGAAAGGAAGATATGCAGTAAATTCCTGATCTTGCTGTTCTGAAAGCCAAGGAAGGAGATTAAAACCCCTTTCTGTCTGCTTTTGCCAGATGATCTTTGGCTTTGTTCTGCAAAACAAAGAACCAGATCAGTAAGGTGTACATTATTATCTTACTTGTTGAATGTTTATACTTTACACTTTATACTTCTATACTTTATTGTCGCCAAACAATTGATACTAGAACATACAATGATCACAGTGATATTTGATTATGCGCTTCCCGCTCCCTGGATTACAAATATTAAAAATATTAAAATAGTAAAATTAGTAAATATTAAAAATTTAAATTATAAATCATAAATAGAAAATAGAAAAATGGAAAGTAAGGTAGTGCAAAAAAACCGAGAGGCAGGTCCGGATATTTGGAGGGTACGGCCCAGATCCAGGTCAGGATCCGTTCAGCAGTCTTATCACAGTTGGAAAGAAACTGTTCCCAAATCTGGCTGTACGAGTCTTCAAGCTCCTGAGCCTTCTCCCAGAGGGAAGAGGGACGAAAAGTGTGTTGGCTGGGTGGGTCGTGTCCTTGATTATCTTAGCAGCACTGCTCCGACAGCGTGCGATGTAAAGTGAGTCCAAGGGCGGAAGATTGGTTTGTGTGATGTGCTGCGCCGTGTTCACGGTCTTCTGCAGCTTCTTTCGGTCTTGGACAGGACAACTTCCATATCAGGTTGTGATGCACCCTGGAAGAATGCTTTCTACAATGCATCTATAAAAATTAGTGAGGGTTTTAGGGGACAGGCCAAATTTCTTTAGTTTCCTCAGGTGCTGGTGGGCCTTCTTGGTAGTGAACTCTGCTTGGTTGGACCAAGTCAGGTCATTTGTGATATTGACCCCGAGGAACTTAAAGCTTTTGACCTGTTCCACTTGCGCACCACCGATGTAAATTGGGTCGTGCAGTCCGCTACACCTTCTGAAGTCAACAACCAATTCCTTCGTCTTGCTGACGTTGAGGGATAGGTTATTGTCTTCGCACCATGCCACCAAGTTCTTAATTTCGTCTCTGTACTCAAACTCATCATTACCCGAGATACAGCCTACAATTGTTGTGTCATCAGCAAACTTATATATTGAGTTTGATGGAAACTTAGCTACACAATCATGGGTGTACAGTGAGAACAGCAAGGGGCTGAGTACACAGCCTTGTGGGGCACAAGTGCTCAGAGTGATTGTAGAGGAGAGCTTGTCCCCTATTTTTACAGCCTGGGTCCTGTCTGAAGGAGTTGAAGATCCAGCTGCAGATCTGAGTGCTAAGGCCCAGGTTCTGGAGCTTTGGAATCAGTTTATTTGGAATGATGGTATTAAAGGCAGAGCTGTAGTCAATGAAAAGGAGCCTTGCGTATGTGTCTTTATTCTCCAGATGTTCTAAGGAAGAATGTAGGGCCAGAGATGTGGCATCTGCCGTTGACCTGTTGCTCTGGTAGGCGAATTGCAAGGCGTCTAAGTTGACTGGTAGGCTGTGGTTGATGTGTGCCATAACCAATCTCTTCAAGCACTTCATAGCAATTGATGTCAGAGCCACAGGACAATAGTCATTCAGGCATGCCACCTTGCTCTTCTTCGGCACTGGGATTATCGTTGCCTTCTTAAAACACGAGGGGATCTTAGACTGAAGCAAGAAGCAATTGAAGATGTCAGCAAACACTCCAGCTAGCTCGCTTGCACAGGCCCGGAGAACCCGTCCCGGGACGCCATCTGGGCCCGTCGCCTTCCTTAGATTTATCTTCAGGAAGGCCCTTCTAACCTCCTCCTCGGTGACGATGAATCTCGATGCCACCAGGTCCGGTTCATCCGGAGGGAGCGGGATGCTCCTCTTCTGTTCGAATCTTGCATAGAATACGTTAAAGTTCGTCAGGAGGAGAAGCACCACAGTTATTGGTATTCCCAGCCTTTTCTTTGTGCCCAGTGATCTCATTTAGACCCTGCCGTAGTCTACTGGCATCCCTCTGATTAACCTGGGCTTGCAATTTGGCTCGATATTGCCTCTTGGCACCCTTAATGGCTTTCCGGAGTTCACACCTGGATTCCATGTAGCGACTGGTATCCCCGGACCTAAAAGCCACAGCTCTAGTCTTTAAAAGGGACTTGACCTCATAATTCATCCAAGGTTTCCGGTTAGGGAATACGCAGATTGTCTTGCGAGACACACAGTCCTCCGTGCATTTCCAAATAAAGTCCGTGACGGCTGAGGCATACTCATCGAGGTTAGCTGCCGAGTCCTTGAATATTAACCAGTCCACTGATTCAAAGCAGTCACGGAGGACCTCATCCATTTCCTCCGTCCAACGCGACACTACTTTTGACACTGTGACCTCCCGCTTCAGTTTCTGTTTGTAAGCCGGGAGGAGGAGTACGGCCTGATGGTCCAACTTTCCGAAGTGAAGTCATGAGATGGAACGGTAGACATCCTTGACTGCTGTGTAGCAGTGGTCAAGTATATTCGGGCCTCTAGTGGGGCAGGAGACATGTTAGTATAACTTTGGCAGCGCCTTTCTGAGGTTGGCCTGGTTAAAGTCCCCGGCTGTAATGAGCAAAGCCTCCGGATACCTGGTCTCAAGTTCACTGATGTTGGCATACAGTTTGTTCAGAGCACTCTCCACGTCCGCCCGGGGGGGAATGTAGACCGCTGTCAATATGACGGAGGTGAATTCCTATGGCAGATAGTAGGGACGACACTTCACCGACAGGTGTTCCAGGTCTGAGCTGCAGGAGCTTGTCAGTGCCACTGTGTCCGAGCACCACACAATGTTGATCAGTAGGCAGACACCATCTCCCCTCGTCTTGCCCAAAGACGCCGTGCGGTCCATCCAATGGATCGAAAATCCCCCTGGTTGGATGCACAGTCGGTGTTGGCAGTGGAGAGCCAGGTCTCGGTGAAACAGAATACACAGCAGTTCTTTCTCTCCCTGCAGCAGGTGAGTCTCCCTTTAAGATCATCCACCTTGTTCTCTATGGCTTGCACGTTAGCTAGTAGGATGGTGGGCATAGGGACCCTGAAGCCCCTCAGCTTCAATCTGACCAGCAGCCCAGCTCTTTTCCCATGCTTCCTCGGTAAGTAGTGCATCTTTCCAGGTCTCCATCGATGCAGTGTGCTGTTGTCAGCTCTTTGAGGTTGGTAGACGCGGGGATCGATGGGATGATATGCAAGCAACTGTGGGAATGGGAAGAATAAGATGGAGCATTGGCTGTTATTAAGTGTCTTAGTGAACTATACCTCATCTTCAGATGGCTAATGATGTAATCGAACGTTTTTTCTACACCACTGCAAATTTCAAAGTGTATAGCTCATTGAAGGGTATTTAGTGTTTCCTCCGACCAGGTAGATCAGACAGTTGCACTGAAACCCAACCCCAGCATAAGCACTTCTCTCTTCAGGAATCATCTTCACTGAAACCTCATAGGGATTACCATGAATATGAAAGCATATTCTTCCATGTACTGTCATTTTTGCTGCCATATACACCCAATGCTACTCTGTACAATTCAGAGCAAATCATGTATCTTCAAGTGCTGAAGTCACAAGGGTGCTGCAGTATAGCAGAGTGCAGCCAGCTGCGCAAGATTGCTTTGAATTTTCCATTCAGAGTGTGCTAGTTGTCAAATATAGCAGTACTTGTAAAAATAAAGTGCCTGACCAGCACAGGATGATCATGGATTGCCAGATTCTTGGCCTGCCTGTTAGGTAGTTCAGAATCAGATTTAATACCACCAGCACCTGTCGTGAAACTAGTTCTGGTTCTGAGGTAGTTTGTGTGATTGATAATGATTCCATGGCATTAATTGAAGTAAAACCGACTTTGGTATGGTTAATATTCTTGCATGGATAAACATCAATACCAAATAAAATTAGCCATTCATTTGTCCAGTGCTATTTTCAGAAACTCGCTGCTGATAATAAAAGCTAATTCATTTACTGATTAAATAGCAGCAACCTCAGAAACATCTATATGAAGTACTTCTGCATGTTTCTGGGATATAGAATGAAGCAAATGTAGAGGTTTTTGAGGGATTTCCCCTTATTTGTATCCATCTCTGTTGCAGGTCTTATTCCTTGCTTCAAAGCAGTAAAACGGTATCTAAAGAATTACGCTCCATGATGTGACATCGGTTCAAGAAAATAATTGCATGTATAACAGATGTACATCCCAGGCACTTTGAAATATACAACATTTATAAATACTAACTGTTTTAATTATAATATGCGTCCAGTCAAGGAAGGTAAACTGCCCACAAATGAATGGGTCCAATCGACAGCTGGTATTAACAAATATATCCCATTTATAACTCAACACTATAACCTGTATTAAAGTTAGCAACGTTGAATATACACTTGTTTGGCGAGAGGATCTCTGTTTTCTTTTCAGTTGGTTATGCTTTCTGGATTTTAATTAACTCAAAATGAGTTGTTTTCTGCATTTATGGTAGTAAAAAAAGACTAAATCCACCAGCAGAGGCAGAGGAGGCAAATCTCTCCTTGAAGATGCAATTTAACCAGGTATGATTTTATAAGCAACACACATCAAAGTTGCTGGTGAACGCAGCAGGCCAGGCAGCATCTGTAGGAAGGGGTCCAGGACGAAGGGTCTCGGCCTGAAACGTCGACTGCACCTCTTCCTACAGATGCTGCCTGGCCTGCTGCGTTCACCAGCAACTTTGATGTGTGTTGCTTGAATTTCCAGCATCTGCAGAATTCCTGTTGTTTATGATTTTATAAGGAAGGGGTAGACTATTGCCGTCATAGGAGTTGTAAAATATAAGCACTGAATCTGGAAACTTAAACTAGCAAGAATTCTCAGCCAGGGGAATGAGGTAGGAGTGGAAAAGAGTTGCAACCAGGAAACGTGACTGACCAGGGAGGGAAGCACAAGTACACATCAGTGTAATGTAAGCAGTCAGTACACGTTTCACATCTTGGGGCACACTGAATGAACTAGACATGTGGATAGATAAAACAGATAATTGCCACAAGTGAATACAGAGGGAAAATTGCAGAAATGTACCAAGATACAGGTTGAGTACCCCATATCTGAAATGCCTGGGTTCTGCTTTTGGATTTTGGAATGCATAATGAGATAACTTGGGATCACTATCGTTTCTGACTCCGAGTTTACGTGCTACCAGTAAGCAGTCTTTGCCTTATACTTGTTCATCACACATATGTACTTAACAGTAAAAATTAAAGGCATCCGTTAGTCTTGCGAGACTATGGATCTGCGCCTGGAAAGTCTTCACTCTTCAGGGTGCAGGCCTGGGCAAGGTTGTATGGAACACCAGCAGTTGCCCATGCTGCAGGTCTCTCCATGACACCAATGTTGTCCAAGGGAAGGGCATTGGGACCCATACAGCTTGGTACCAGTGTCGTTGCAGAGCAATGTGTGATTAAGTGCCTTGCTCAAGGACACAACACGTTGCCTCAGCTGGGGCTTGAACTCACGACCTTCAGGTCGCTAGTCCAATGCCTTAACCACTTGGCCACGTGCCCATACACAGTAAAAATTATTACATACAATTAATATAATGTGTGTCCGCTGTTGAACAACAACAAACAACTGCAGGTGTTCAGTCTCCACCAACGATACCATGTTTTGATTAGAAGGTTACAGGACACTATTTTACTTACTTTTAGGTTTTATGTAAGGTATAAAAACAACCAGCTTTGTAGACTTATTCTAGTGTTAAATTTCCATCAGCGACGCTTTAAAAATTTAATGCCATTATTTAAGGTGGAACAAGTGAGAAATCATCTTAGCTCAGAAAATCAAGACGCAGAAACAGCTTTGGGAATTTAAGAAATAGCAAAGGAAAGAAATCAATATTTGGAGTTATCTATATACCCCATAACAATAACTATATATAGGATAAAATTCAAAGTAAATACTATATAGAACCCTGAGATTCATTTTCTTGTGGAAATACTTAGCAAATCTATAGAACAGTAACTGTAACAGGATCACTGAAAGAACAACCAGAGCGCAGAAGACAACAAACTGAGTAAATGCAAATATAAATACAAGAGCATGAAATAGTGAGATAAAGAACCCTTGAAAGTGGTGTAGGAACATTTCAATGACAGGTCAAGTGAAGATGAATGTAGTTATTCTCTTTTATTCATGAGCCTGATGGTTGAGGGGTTAGTAACTGTTCTAGTGGTGTGAGTCCTGAGGCTCCTGTACTTTCTTCCTGATGGCAAAAGCGAGAAGGGGCCATGACCTAGGTGGTAGAAACCTCTGATGTTGGATGCTGTTTTCCTATGACAGCATTTCATGTAAATGTGATCAATGGTGGGGAGGGCTTTAACCATGTTGGACTGGGCCATATCCACTGCTTTTTGTATGATTTTCTGTTCAAATGCATTAGTGTATCCGTATCAGGCTCTGAGGCAGTCAATATACTCGCCACCACACATCTAGAGACGTACAGAGCGAACATCTGCAATGATCATGGGTGACTTTAGGCAGTACAAAGATGGTATTGAGGATGAGTATTGAATATAAAGTATATGAAAAGGATATGAATGACTAAAGCGAACAAAAGTTTCAGGATGAGGCTGGGAATTAATAATGGGTATTAGAAAAATAGCAGCAACTTCAAATGAAAGTTTTCATAGGAGAAAAAAACTAAAAACATTCCAAAAAAAGTAAAAAGAAATCAGGGCAAAGCAAAGGAAGAAATGTAATCAAACTTTTTCACAAGAGGGAAGAACAAATTTGACTAAAGTCTGACATGTTCCTTGTACCTTTTAATCTCCAAAACAGAGTCTTAAAAGAAGTACCTGCAGAGATAGTTGAAGTTTTGATAGTAAATTTCCAAAATTCCCTGGATTATAGGAAGTTCCCAGCAGACTGGAAATCTTGGAAATACAGACATCGAGAAAGGCGGGGGAGAGAGGGTACAGCATGTCACCAAGAAAATACTGGAATCCATCGCTGGAGAATAAGTGTCATGTATTTATGAAAGGGAAATTATGTTTGCTGAAGTTAGCTGACTTCATATTACAATATAGGTGCAGATGGACCCGCTGCATAACAAAGATGGCATGGACGAATTGGGCCGACAATCCTGTTTCCGTGCTCTACGACTTTATGACAATATGGGAATAGGATGAGTGTAAAGTTGAATTGAATTGACTTCACTTCTTACATCCCTCACATACATGAGGAGAAAAATCTTTACATCTCCATCTAAATGTGCAATGTGCGGTCGTAGTTATTTATAATAATTTATAATAAATAGAACAGTCAATGTAACATAGAAATAAACCTCAATCAGCGTGAGTTAATCAGTCTGATGGCCTGGTGGAAGAAGCTGTCCCGGAGCCTGTTGGTCCTGGCTTTTATGCTGCGGTACCACTTCCTGGATGGTAGCAGCTGGAATAGATTGTGGTTCGGGTGGCTCAGGTCCCCAATGATCCCTTTTTCACAACTGTCTTTGTAAATGTCCTGAACCATGGGAAGTTCACAACTATAGATGTGCTGGGCTGTCCGCACCACTCTCTGCAGAATCCTGCGGTTAAGGATATGCCAGTGATGCAGCCAATCAGGATGCTCTCAATTGTGCCCCTGTAGAACGTTCTTAGGATTTGGGGGCCCATATCAAACTTACTGAACCGTCTGAGGTGAAAGAGGTGCTGTTGTGCCTTTTTCACCACACAGCTGATGCATACAGACCATGTGAGGTCCTCGGTGATGTGGATGCCGAGGAATTTAAAGCTGTTCACCCTCTCAACCCCAGATCCATTGGTGTCAATAGGGATTAGCCTGTCTCCATTCCTCCTGTAATCCACAACCAGCTCCATTGTTTTTGCGACATTGAGGGAGAGTTTTCTTGACACCATTGTGTCAGAGAGATGACTTCTTGCCTGCAGGCCACCTCGTTATTGTTTGAGATTGGGCCAATCAATGTGGTGTCATTGGCAAATTTAATTAGCAGGTTAGGGCTGTTGGTGGCGACACAGTCACGGGTATACAGGGAGTAAAGGAGAGGACTTAGTACACAGCCACAGAGTATTTGGAGTTCCAAAAGTTATTCACTACGGTGACACATAAAAAAATTATTATACACAAAGAAAGTTCATTGTGGTGAAAGAAGTGGGTAAGGTATTTGCTAAATAAACTGGGAAAGTGAAATAAATAGGTCGTTTTCAAATTGTTAAAATATAACTAATGGATTTCCATATGAATTGCACCAGCTATTTACAATCTAAATGAAGATGCAAAGTGTCTTTCAACACAAAAATTAGTGGGAAAGTGAGTTGTAAGGAAGACACAGAATGTGAAAAGACATTGATTGGGGTTTCTTTGTTCTTTATAAATAGGATTGTAGTATCGAGGAAATCCTGATGATCCTCTATTAAACACAAGTTCAGCCACAGCTGAAATACTTGCCCAGTTCTGTACAGTGCACTATAGCATGGATGCAAATCTTTTAAAGCGATCTCTTCTTCAGTAAGGCTACGTCCACACTAGACCGGATAATTTTGAAAACGCCATTTTGCGTAAAAACGATAGGCGTCCACATCAGACATTTTTGAAAATACCTCCATCCACATTAAAACGGGTATGCGGGTGAATCTCCTCCTGGGCATGTGCAGGACACATCTACAGAAAACGAGGGACATGTTTGGTGTCGAATCTTGCTGCGAAAGTGTGTGTTTGTGCAGTTACAGACTAGAAAAACTTAAAAGGAAATTGCAAAACAACGGACAGCTGTTGGCTCTTGGGCAGAAGGACTTAAAACTAAAAAAAACAAATACTGGAGCGTATGGATGCAACCGACAGGGAGTTTGCGGACAGTATGACCTGGCTGACGACGAATATTGAAAAACTGACTAACTTTGTTGCATTAATAAAGCACCTTGTTAAATGTATAAAACATGTCTGCATCAGTGTTACCTTGTATTTCCATACAATATTACATTAGGCTGTTACACATCTATTGTCAGAGAAGTACTTGCATAAATAGGTAAACCACCTTCATACAAGCAAGGACAGAAAACAGGGCAAAGTGAGTATACTTATTTATTCAACACACACAAAATGCTGGTGGAACACAGCAGGCTAGGCAGCATGTATAGGAAGAGGTACAGTCGACATTTCGGGCCGAGACCCTTCATCAGGATTTCCTCGTGTTTGCATACTTATTTATTCAGTAAGTTATGGGTCAAAGTATTTGGTGAATACATTTCGAACTCTTCCGGCTTCAGTCTCATTGCCATCTGTTCTGAAATTGTTAGGTTGTGTGGGGGGGTTGCGTTCAAGAAAGCAATGAAATGCCGCGCTGCCCCCACCATCTGTTCCAGCACGTCATGACAGCGTTTTTAAAAATAGCCGTTTACCCCGTACACACTACAACGCCCAATCGACGTTTTCAGATTTAAACATTCTAGAGAGTGTTTTAGAAAAGCCCTGTTTTCGGGGGAGGAAAACACCGTTTCAGTGTGGACAGAGGGTCAAAATGAAAAGAAAAAGCTTCGGTTACAGATTTATCTGGTCTAAAGTATGCAGAGGCACTTTCCCAAAATTATGCAAGGCTGGAGGGGTTTTGATTGGTGGAGTAGCTGGAGTTTTCCTTAGAGCTGAGGAGATTCTGGAGGGTTGTGAGAGAAATATTTATAATCTTGAGCAGTGGGGACAGAGTCAATGGGGAGAAACTGTTTGCGTTGACAGAGAGGTCAAGAACTAAAAGATGTAGAAAGAATGTAATTGGCATAAGAACCAAAAGAAATACTGCACTTTATTTTAACGCAGCATGTGAAAAACATCTACAAGGCATTGCTAAGGAAATTCATTTATAAACACTGGAAGTCATAAGTATCTGAAAATAAAGTTGCAGGGCTATGAGGAAAAAGTAGGAATAAACACGGCTGTATTACTCTTACATAGAACAGGCATAGATTTGATGGAGCCTCCTCCAATGTTGCAACCCCTCAATAATTCTCTGATCTCTGCTCTGATAGCAATTCATGCATGACAAATGTCAACAAATGTACTCTGAAATGGAACACCAAGTAAGCAAAACTTTGACTGGCAGATGAGGTTGGTGAAGCAGTATAAATCTTGACTACATTCTTTCCTTTTTATAAAAGTTGTGAGAATGCGAAGATATATAGATACATTAAGGGAATTTTTTTTTAAAAACCCTTTAATGTGTTTTTTTGATTTTCAACAAGTTAGTGTCATCAGATAAAGCATGGTATCAGATCCGTATTTTGTTTGACTGAAAGTTGTCACAATCCTAAGAAAATCATCTCTATTTTATTTCAATTTACCTGCATTATTACTTATCATGACTGGTTAGCTGAATTACACGCTCAACAGTAATTCAGGATCCTAGAATTTATAAGTCTTTTTGGGTCCAGGTGAAAAGATGGTGCACATTTTCCTGTTCTGAAAGTACAGTGCATGGAGTATCTAAATTCTTTTTTGAATGTTGTTGAAAGTAATTCAAGATATCAGGTTAAGAAGTTATTTGATTACAATCTTAAATTCACTAAAGAAATAAATATAGAGTCCAGAAGATAATTAAGTGCTGCTTCCATTAAGCCATTTGTCTGTCTGTGAAATGTTAGCTCACAGTAGAATTCCTCACAATGAAGGCTGTGGTGGGTAATAATAAATTTGCCAATTGTCAAGATCAGAAACATTGTTTGGCACATTAAGAAAAGTTTCAATTGCAAAAATAACAAATATTGCAAAACACTAATGAGATGAATCAGATATCTTTCCCAGCTAATTGGAGTACAGAATAGCATCTGCAAGGAATTAAATTAACATAAACTGCATGCCTGCATTTCATAACAAAATTAAGATTTCCCAGGAGTTTCCTCTTGTATAAAAATTCCTTATATTTCAACATTTTTCTTGGCTACAGTAAATAATTATAATAGGAGACTTCAGTCTACAGTTGTGAGATTCTTCAGCTTTTGAAAAATTGAATAATTGAATCTAATGTTATAAATATTTCTCATCCTACTGAGTGTTTTTCTTGTGGAAATATATTAGTGGTCAGGGAGTTTTGAAAATCCTTTCAACAGTTCTCCATTCTTATGCTATATAATGATATAATATCTAATAACTGGACTCTAACCTTAAACTAGACATTTTCAGGAAGCATCTGTAATTCACTGAAACTAAACCCATGAACAAAACTGCAATTTAAAGAAAAAAGTATTTTTCTTTCTTATCTGTCTGGAGGATTAAGTGACAGTGACAGTGGAGCCATAGGGTTACACAGCACAGAAGCAGGACCCTCAACCCTTTGAGTTGGTGCTGACCATGAAACATGCTGACCTATTTACATACATCCTATCACAAACCTCATTTTATTCTCTCCACTTTCCTCATAGTACGATCAATTCACCCATTTCCACAACAGCCATCCTGAAGATAAAAAGTGGTGAAATAGATAGAAATGGGTAGAAATACATCCAACGTTTTATGTGCAAAACTGACATAAAATTCATTGTCCCAAATCCAAGGCAACACACACACAAAAGGCTGGAGGAACTCATCAGGTTAGGCAGCATCTATGGATGTGAATAAGCAGTCAACATTTCGACTTGAGACCCTTCATCAGGACTGGGGAAAAAAATGAAGGGTTTTGACCCGAAATGTTGAGTGTTTATTCATTCTATAGATGCTACCTGACCTGCTGAGTTCCTCCAGCACTTGTGTGTTTTGCCATAAAATTCATTGCACCCATTTTGAAGTGTTGGCATCCATTTACTGTTGAAGCTCCACCCAGTGGGCCAGGGGCTCTGTGTCATTATTTCCCATCATGCAGTGCTCTCTCAGACTTCACCTACATGGTGAGGTGATAGATCATTTGATAACTCCATTTGATAACATATATCCTGGATCAAAAATATGCAACTTATGAAGTTTGTATTTTTACTAGCGTAATAGAGAGCAAAATAAAAATGTTGTTAAAAAAAAGATCACTCCCTACTTTGTGCACAGTTTTCTTCTTTTGATTGTTCTTTCTTTCCTCTCCTTTCTATAAGTGTATACCTCAGATAAATATTATGTGGAGATTTGTGACAAATCTGATTATATGACATATATGTACAGTATCTGAAATACATCTTATGGAAATGTTTGTTTGATGATGAACTTCAATAAAAAAGTAAATTACAAAAACAAAGTGACAACTAGGACAAGGTTTTACCTATAAAAAATTATCCTATCAATATTATTAATGATAATGTCAGAAGACATTCATAAAGGTCAAAAATTCTGTAAAATAGTAAGATGTTGCAAACCACTTGAAAGATAATCTGTCTCTAGAAATTCCTCCAACTCCACCAACAAGATGTGAACCAACAACAGTGTGTGCTCACAGGCCAACATTTCAGTACCAAGGCCCAAGATGCCCTCAATCAGTTCTTTGGGTGAGCCATGTTGTTCTCACACCTGGTTTACTCCTGAATCAGATACCCTGCTCCAAGCTCTGTCATGACAAGCGAGTACCAAGTGTACAAAAGAAGGCACTCAAGAATGTTGCATAAAATGTTAGCTAGGCCACATTTGGAGTTTTGCATGTAGTTCTGCCCATCGCTTTACAATAAGGATGTAGAGGCTTTGGAGAGGGCAGAAGAGGTTCACCAGCATGCTGCCTGGACCAGAGAATATTGGCTGTAAGGTGAGTTTGGACAAACTTGGTTTGTTTTCTCTGAAATTGTGGAGGCTGGGGCATAATATGATATAAGTAATGAAAATTATGAGAAGCAGAGATATGGCAGTGTATTTTTCCCAGGGAAGAAATGTCAAATACCAGAGGGTCTAGCTAGAAGAGAGGTGGAAAGTTCAAGTTTTTTTTTACAGAGTGGTAAATGCTTGGAATGCACTGCCAGGGAACATAGTGGAAGCAGATACATTAGCAGTGTTTAAAAGGCATTCAGACGGGTGCATGAACATGCAGGGAATGGAGGAATATAGACTGTGTGCAGACAGATGGGATTAGTTTAGATTGACATCATGGTCAGCACAAACATCGCAGCCTGAGAGCCTTTTCCAACGCTGCACTGTGTTTTGAAAACCCCTTCGTAAAAGTGCAAAATTCCACTGGTTCCTGGGGAATCCAAAGGCTATGGCTGCTGAAAGTGGAGAAGGAACTAGAGTGAAGCAAGTCATCCTCTACCCTGGGAGACTGCCTGAAAAGAAATGTGCTTCACAGAGACTTCAATTTGAGGACCCAGTACTGCCATAGATCAGCTCTTGGGAGATCTCCCCAGGGAAGCTGCCAATTGTTAACCCATTCTGATACATCAGCATGTGAATGATGTGGCAGCTGTCTGTCTGGAAAGCAGCTGTTGTGTGAAACATCTAGGTTGGCTACCCGCTGGGTTTCCCTTGTCCATTCATCCCTCCCCACTAATCTCCCTCCTGACACTTATCCCTGCAAGCAGAAGAGGTGCCAAACCTGCCCATTCACCTCCTCCATTCAGGGCCCCAAACAGTCCAACACTTCATCTGTAAGTCGCTTGGGGTCACCTACTCTATTCGGTGCTCCCGATGTGACCTCCTCTACATTAGTGAAATCTAAACATTTTAATTCCAATCCACTTTCCCATTCTGACATGTTGGTCCATGGCCTCCTCTGCTGCCACAATGAGGCCTCCCTCAGGTTAGAGTGATAGGGTCATAGAATATTACAGCATAGAAACGGGCCCTTTGGCCTAGCTATTAATCTGCCTAGTCCCATCGCCCTGCACCTGAATCACAGCCCTCCCTACCCCTCCCATCCATGTACCTATTCAAAGTTCCCTTTAATGTTGAAATCAAACGTGAATCCACCACTTCCACTGGCAACTCGTTCCACACTCTCACCACCCTCTGAGTGAAGATCCTCCTCATGTTTCCTTTAAACAGTTCACCTTTCACGCTAACCCTTCTATGCACAGTTTATGCATCTCTCTTTTTCTTAAAAAGAACCTACATATTTTATTAACCAATGCTCCTGAAAGGTGCCAGCCTTGCCCTCCATGTTAGCAGGAACACGGAGGCCCTGACTCTCGACAGCACACTTTTAAAAGTCTCCCATTTCCAGAAGCTCCTTTCCCTGCTAACAATCTCACCCATCAACCTCTGCAAGTTTCTGCCTAGTGCCTCCAAAACTTGTTTTATTCCTGATTAGATTTCACAAAGTAAAAAAAAGAAAGGATCTCTATGATAAGATTTTTCAGAATACCCACAGGTATCATTTCATGCAATCATCTGTTATCATTAACAATGCATAGAGAGAAATGCTTCCTTCAAACTGAGTAGCATTGTTTTTATTTCAGACTTATACAAACCAAAATCATTTAAATGGAATGTGGTTTCTAGGTTGAATTACACTGCTCTAGAAGTTGTATATGGAACTTTGTTAGTGTTGATATTGTATTTTTCCATGGATCCACATGCATTGGAATTGAAAGACAGATATTAGATCGCACTGATTCATAAGAGCATAAGAAATAGGAGCAGGAGTAGGCCATCTGGCCTGTCGTGCCTGCTCTGCCATTCAATAAGATCATGGCTGATCTGACCATGGACTCATCTCCACTTGCCTGCCTCTTCCCCATAACCCCTAATTCCTCTACTATGAAAAATCTATCCAACCTTGTCTTAAATTTATTTACTGAAGTAGCCTCCACTGCTTCATTGGGCAGAGAATTCCACAGATTCACCACTCTTTGGGAAAAGCAGTTCCTCCTCACCTCGGTCCTAAATTTACTCCCCTGAATCTTGAGGCCATGTCCTTTAGTTCTAGTCTCACCTACCATTGGGAACAACTTTCCTGCCTCTATCTTATTTATCCCTTTCACAATTTTATATGTTTCTATTGGATCTCCTTTCATCCTTCTGAATTCCAGTGAATACAGTCCCCAGCGACTCAATCTCTCCTCATAGACTAACCCCCTTATCTCTGGAATCAACCTGGTGAACCTTCTCTACACTGACTCCAAAGCCAGTATATCTTTCTTCAAGTAAGGAGACCAGAGCTACTCCAGGTGCGACCTCACCAGTACCCTGTACAGTTGCAGCATAACTTCCCTGCTCTTAAATTCAATCCCTCTAGCAATGAAGGCCAACATTCTATTTGCCTTTTTGATAGCCTGCTGCAGCTGCAAACCAACCTTTTGCGATTCATGCACAAGCTCTCACAAATCCTTCTGCACAGCAGCGTGCTGCAGTCTTTTACTATTAAAATAATATTCTGATATTCCATTTTTCCTTTCAAAGTGGATGACTTCACATTTACCAACATTGTACTCCACCTGCCAGACCCTTATCCACTCATTTAACCTATCTATATCTCTCTGCAGACTCTCCGTATCTTCTGCACAATTTGCTTTTCCACTCAATTTAGTATTATCAGCAAACTTAGGTACACCACACTCAGTCCCCTCTTCCAGATCATTTATGTGTATTGTGAACAGTTGCGAGCCCAGCACCGACCCCTGTGGCACACTTCTCACCACTGATTGCCAACCAGAGTAACACCCATGTAGCCCAACTCCCTGCTTTCTATTAGTAAACCAATTCTCTATCCACGCTAATACGTCACCCCCAACTCTATGCATCCTTATCTTATAGATAAGTCTTTTATGTGGCACCTTATCTTTATTGGTGGGCCAGTCAGAACCTTGGCTGAGAAGGAATCTTATCTAGGCACCACTTAAGATAAGTTAATAAAAGCCCAAGAGGAATTTTATGGGGACACAAGAGTCTGCAGATGCTGGAATCTGAACAGAAACAATCTGCTGAAGGAACTCAGTGAGTCGAGCAGCAACTGCAGGGGGACTGGAATCGTCAGTGTTTCAGGTTGGGACCCTGCCTCTGTTGACTAATTTGGAACTGGCTGGAGGTAAATGGAGTGCTGCACATCCAGGAGGGGTGGGGAAATCTATGCTCATCAAGCACCATTTTTGATCTACCTCAACTCTAGGTATAGGCATCTTCAATAAAGCTGGAGCATTGCATCAAAGAATAAAAATATTGTCATCAAGGATTCCTTATCATTCTATTAAAGCATCACCCTTGAAAGCACTTTCATTAATATTGTCTCAGCAGTTATATGTTATTGCTAATAATGTGATTTTGGGGAATCTTTTAAATAACTGCTTGATTTAGTGACAGTTCTAAAGATAGTGGGCAATAATAAATACAATCATATGTCCAATCTTTGCATGTGATATATTTTTTTTTGTAATTTATTTTTTATTGAATTTCATCATCAAACATTTCCATAAGAAGTATTTCAGATACTGTACATATATATCATATAATTATATTTGTCACACATCTCCACATAATATTTATCTGAAGTATATACCTATAGAAGTTTTAAATCAATTATGTGGAATGCTTGAGTTGTGAAAGCATTTTGGAAAACATATGGCTTCTGTACTCTACCATTTACATTACTGACATCCACTCTGGGCATTACTCTACATCCGTCAATTAAAGGGCAATGAAAAGTTTATGTTTATGAACCATCCAGCATTTCAGAGCACAATGGTTTTATTACATAGACATAACTGTGTTCCTTTGTTTAAGAAGGGCAATTGAGATAATCAAAAAAAACTATAGGCCAGTAAGTCATTCATCAGTGGTAAGGAAATTGTCAGAGAATATTCTTAAGGATTGGATCTACTCATATCCGGAAAAGCATAGACATTGGAGAAAGTCAGCATTGCCTTGTGTGGAGGAAATCATGTCTACAAGCAATTGAGTTTTTCAAGAGAGTGATGAAGTTGACTGATGAGGCTAGGGCAGTAGATATTGTTTACATGGACTTCAGTAAAAGTCCTTTTTTGCCGGCTGGTCCAGAAGATTAAAGTCCATGGGATTCTTAAGGCATATTGGATTCAAAATTGACTGGACTGGAGATGATAAAAGTTGATGATATGTATAAATGATTTGAATGAAATAGTCGGTGAGGGATTAATAAATTTACAAATGATAAAAAAGTTGGCAAAACTGTGGACAGTGAAAAAGGTTTTCAAATTAGAGAGCAGCAGTTGGAAATATGAGATGAGAAATGGCAGGAGTTTATTCCGGACAAATGTGAGGTGTTGTACTTTCGGTGGTCAAATGAAAGGGGAATGGAAAACACTAAATGGCAGGGCTCTAAAGACCTGAATATCTAGAGGGTTGTTGAGGTGCAAGTTCATAGCTCCTGGAAGTGGCAACACAAGTAAACAGGTTGGTCAAGAGTACATATGTCATACTTGTCTTCATCAGTTGGGGCATTGAGTATAAATGTTGGTAAGTCACACTGTGAACATTAACAAATCATATTGCAGCTATATAAAAATTTGATTGGGCCACGTTTGGAGCACAGCATTTAGTTCCCTGCATTACAGGAAAGACGTGGAGGCTTTGAAGATGGTGCAGAAAAGGTGCACCAGGATATTGCCTCAGTTAGAGAAAATTAGCTGAGGAGAGGTTGGATAAACCATTTATGATCCTTGCCAGTTATCACATTCAGTTTGGCTGCCAGACAATCTGCCAGTAATTGCAATACCCATCCACATCAGTTTCCTAATGAATACGTTCTTAACATAGTCCTAATGAGCTCTCTGGGGCTGTGCTATCATGCGTATTTTCTCTCTAGTGAGCTGCCACGACAGATTCCTTTTGCTTTGGGCAGGCTGCATCTCCTTAGTACCTGATGTTTGTCTTCATGTAAAGCAACCTCTAACACATTGTCTAATCTCCTGACAGTGTGAGAGTCTGAGCTGGTGTTCCCTGCTGTCAGATTGAATGACAATGTGCTGTTCCGCCACTACTGTTTCCTCAACTTACTAATTTTAGTGATTTTGACCTATTCATCTGCCTCCCATCTGTGTGGATTTATTCATTTTTTATTCAGAGACACAGTGCAGAATAGGCCTCTCCATCCTTCGAGCTGCAATGCCCTGTAACCACGATTTAATGCTAACCTAATCACAGGACAATTTACAGTGTCCAATTAACCCACCTGGTATGTCTTTGGACTATGGGTGGAAACCAGAGGACTTGGAGAAACCCCACGCATTCCACGTGGAGGAGATACAGAGGACACCAACAAACTCTGATGCTCCAAGCTGTAAGAGCATTGCGCTAACCATTATGCTACCAGGACGCCCAACCCTCACTCCAGCTCAAACCACTAGCTGCATAGAAATTTTACTTCAGTTGGCTGTTGGGTCTTTTGCTAATTACATTCATTCCATGCCCTGTGTATCATAATCCTCCTCACCAATGGGGTCTGACTCCAGCTCATCTGACTACCCTCTTCATTATTTTAAGTACCTCCGTGCAATCTCCTCACAATTTACTATGTTCCAAACAAAGCAACCCCGACCTCTCCAGTTTATCCATA
Organism: Mobula birostris; assembly: GCF_030028105.1. Lineage (NCBI taxonomy): Eukaryota > Metazoa > Chordata > Chondrichthyes > Myliobatiformes > Myliobatidae > Mobula > Mobula birostris. The sequence continues at coordinate 137,753,906 of NC_092374.1, read as the reverse complement.
CAAACTAAAGTCCCTTGCCCCTGAAATTGTTCTCTCATAGCTCTTATGCACCCTCCCTAAATCCTTTAAAGTGCAGCACTGAGAACTGGGCACAATATTCCAGTTCTGGTCTAAACTGTTTTAGTTTTAAAAGATTCGGCATGGCTTCACAGATCTTTTATCCCATTTATAAGGCCCAAGATCCTATTTGCTTTTTAACAACTCTTTCAATCTCCCCTGCGGCAGAAATCTCGAGGTTTTTTTTTGGTTCTTTGGAATCCTGCCCTTTATTTTATATTGTGTCTTCTCATTCTTCTTACCAATATATAACACTCTGCCTTTTTCTGCATTAAATCTCCTCTCCCATTTACTCATCTATTGCACCAGCCCATTTATATTTCCATGACTTACACATACTTAGCATTACAGTATGGAGTTGGCCCTTCTGGCCCCTTGAGCCACACCACCCAACAAACTTGGTTAACCGTAACCTAATGACCGGATAATTTACAATGACCTACCCAGTACGTCGTTGGACAGTGGCAAGAAACTGGATCACCCATGCATTCCACGGGGAGGATGTACACACTCCTTTCAAGTGGTGCAGGAATTGAACTCTGAACTCTGGAATGCACCAATCTGTTATAGCGTCACGCTACCATGTTGCCCAAACTTCAAAATGTTTCGAAGCTTTCAGCGATCAGCGATTTCATGAATGACGACCTGTGCTCCCAAGTTCAAGTAATTAATTTGTATTCATGAAAACAGTGACCTAGTGCTGAAATCCACCACCCATTTCCCTCAGACTATATAACAATATTTTTTTTCTGTTCTCTGTTTCCTTTTATCTAGTTTTTCATGCTGTTGCAACCCCCGAGCATTTGATGTTATTATGTGTCCCTTAATCAAATACCGTTTCCAATTCCATATTTACTATATCAACTGCAATTCCCTCATCCTCCTTCACTATTACATTATTGGAAATGTTGTGAAAGTAGCAATTTACTTTGGTCAACTCACACTTGGCCATAAATCTACAAATTCTGTCCCTAATTCTTGTATTGGAAAGTTCTCCATCACTGAGGTTCAAATGACAGGTCAGCAATCTGCTGCCAGGATAATCAAGGACACAACCCACCCAGCCAAAACACTTTTTGTCCCTCTTCCCTCCGGGAGAAGGCTCAGGAGCTTGAAGACTCGTACGGCCAGATTTGGGAACAGCTTCTTTCCAACTGTGATAAGACTGCTGAACGGATCCTGACCCGGATCTGGGCCGTACCCTCCAAGTATCCAGACCTGCCTCTCAGATTTTTTGCACTACCTTACTTTCCCTTTTCTATTTTCTATTTATGATTTATAATTTAAATTTTTAATATTTACTATTGATTTGTACTCCAGGGAGCGCAAAGCGCAGAATCAAATATCACTGTGATGATTGTACGTTCTAGTATCAATTGTTTGGTGACAATAAAGTATAAAGTAATCTTTGCATTTATCACAACATTATTCTTTAAACAGTGGGTGTGATATTTGCAAATTTTCTGTCCTCTGGCACTACACTTAATCTATAAGGGCATAACAAATTTTGCTCAGGACTTCTGAATTCCCAAACCATACTGTCCTCAGCAACCTTGTATGTAACCTATTTTGTCTAAGTGATTTATCCACTTTAAGTGGAGCCTGTCTTTGTCTTTGTAGTTCCTTATATTTATTGATTTTCAGTCCTTGCAGAATCTCAATTACATCTTCTGCTGAGCAACCTTCTTCCTTCCTAACAATTAAGTGCTTATTTTTCTACCTCAGCCATGTATTTGAGTTACTTCTGGAATTGCTAGATATTGCAATACATAAGACCATATAGCACATTGCAATCATGACAATTCCTAACACAGTATTCCCATTTGTTCCACTCACCTACTAGTTTCCCTATAGTCCTTTCATCTACCTATCAACAGCCCTTCTTTCTTTTTCCATTTTACTAATAGGAGAAGTAATTCATAGAGGCCTGTTCATTTACCAGCACACCTCTGAGATGTGGGAGGGAACAAGAGCATCTAAAAAAGACTCACATCGTCACAGCATGGTGTTCCTCCAGCACATTGTGTGCGAGGAAATTGCAGTAAGGAATTAGATGGCCTGAAGTATGGTTCTTGTTCAATAGCATTAGGGCGGGAGTGTGTGTGTGTGTATATATATACTTTGTTATGGATATGGAACTCTGATATTGTCACCCTTCTCAAACAGAAGCAGGAAGCCTTTGCAAACTGGCTCAGTGACAAATAGTCAAACTCCAAACAGGACCGATTGTAGCACCTCCGTAGTATGGTCCAGACTGAGATGCAGAAGGTGAAAGGTCAGAGGTGGGAGTCCAAAGCAGCAGAGCGTCAGCAGTGCGCTGACCAGAGCAACTCAAAGAAGTTTTTGATGGTCTAAAGGCCCTGTACGGACCTTCCCCCAACATCATGGCACCCGTCCACTCCTTGGATGGAGCACTCCTCACTGACAAAGGTGACATTGTCCAACACTGAGCAGACCATTTCAACCAGCTGCTGAGCAGGCCATCCCAGACAGATGACTAGGCCATAGAAGACGTGCCCCAACGCCCAGTCTTGGAGGTCCTTGATAAACCCCCCACATTGGTGGAAGCTAGGAAGGCAAGCCAACCAGCTACAGCCAGGTAGGGCCCCTGGCCCGGTTGGGATCCCACCAGAAGTCTTCAAGGAGGGTGGCAAAACTCTTCTTCAGAGGCTGACAGAGCTCATCCAGCAGTTCAGGGAGAAAGCCCGTGTACCACAGGACTTTAGGGATGCAAACATCATCCACCTGTACAAGAACAAGGGGTCGGGGTATACTGTGACAACCACAGGAGAGAGGAATATCTCTCCTGACCATAGCCAGGGAGGTCATGGCCCATATCATACTGAACAGGATTACCTCTAACCTCCCTGATGACATTGTCTCAGAGAGTCAATGTGGTTTCAGATCTAACAGAGGGACAGTGGACATGATGTTTGTCATCGGACAGATCCAAGAGAAGTTCCAGGAACAGAACCAGATCTCTAAATCCCCTTTGTGGGCCTGATGGAGGCATTTGATACCATCTGTCACACAGGCCTTCAGGCCTTTGGTGCACCCTTACCAAGTTAGGCTGCCCCCCACGCCCCCCCCCCCAAAGCTGGTCAGCAACGTCACAACGGCATGATGGCCAGGATCATCAAAAACACCTGCATCTCTGACCCCTTCCGAGAAACTAACGGTGTCAAGTAGGGCTGTACGCACACCTGTTGTTTGCCACGATGCTGTCCTCTGCTCTCTCACAGACTGATGTGGGAATAACAATTCACTACAGGACTGATAGATGCTTCTCTGATCTGTGATGCCTCAAGGACAAGAGCAAAGTGCTGGAAGCAATAGCATGAGACTGAGTCTTGCAGTGCACAGTGAAAGGGACCTGCAGGATCCCTAACCATCAGCCTGCAGAAGACAGAAGTTCTACCTCAGCCCACACCCCATACCAACCCTATGAAACCATGAATTGAGATTGAAGACACACAGCTCAACAATGTTGACGTCTTCACCTACCTGAGAAGCTGCCTCATCTCCTCCTGCAGTCTAGATCGAGAGGTCTTAAATAGACTTGCAAAATCTGGGCCATCCTTTGGCAGGCTATGGACACATGTGTGGGGGGGAGCGTGGCATCCTGCTGAAGATCAAAATGGCAGCCTATAGAGTAGTTGCCCTGACTTCTCTGCTGTATGGCCGTGAAACATGGACCCATATCATAGGCATATCAAAATGCTTCACCAGTTCCACCTGCGATGCCTTCACAAAATCATGGGCATCTCGTGGCAAGGCGGAGTCTCCACCACAGAAGTGCTACGAAGGGCCGAGAGCTTTGGCACAGAGACGCTGATCATGAAGGCTCAACTTCACTGGGTTGGACATGTGGTCTGGGTGGAAGACAACTGCCTTCCAAAGAAGGTATTATATTCTGAGGCACCAGAAAGCAGGGAGGCCCCAGTGCTATAAAGACTGTGTGAAAGTGTCCTTAAAGGCGTGAAATAGTCCTGAGGCTGGTTGGAAGGCCTTAGCCAAAGACTGCAACACCTGGCGCCTGGCACCTGGCAGTCTACAAAGGCTCCAGCACATTCAAAGGACCTTGATCAAAAGCGCCAGGACCGCAAGGAGAGACAACCTGAGCCTTCAATGGCCATAACGTGCCTGACCTGTGGGGGCATCCGTGCCTCCCAGTTTGGGCTTTGCTCTCATCAGAGGCGTCACTGACATCATCATCATTCCTGATGGACTTCCAAGAAGAAGAAGGTGGATAGAGTCCACTGCAAGGCTGCACTCAGAACCTAGAGCTGGAGTCATGGCTATCAATTTGTTAGGTAATGGAGGAGAAGAAGATGGTGGCACGACGCAGCGCGCATGGCCACTCCGGTGGTGATGTCTGTTATTTGTCAAGTAGGTACCGTGCACAATTCTGATTTGATGGAGACAGACATGAGAGTACAGAGGAACATCTGGAGAAACTTCTGAAAGGCCCGCTTCGCTGCCGCTGCTACTGTGTGATCCAGAATCTCCGGAGGGGAATGCCCCAACTCCTCGGCTTTGCTTGTTTCGGCGGCTGGGGCGAGGTCGAAGACGCTCGGCAGAGGATGGCGCTCAGGAGGCTGTATTGGAGGGGCTGGTTGGAGGCTCAAAGTTTTCGGATGGAGGGACTCAGTGTCGGCTGTGGTCGGGTGCTTCCAATGCATCGGCAGTTGTCGGTGCCTGGAGGTTTATGGCAAGGAGTTTGTCCCTTTTGCTGCCTGCTATCGAGGACTCGGGAGTCGATCAGGACTTCGAGACTTTTTTTTACCGTGCCCATGGTCTGTTCTTTATCAAATTATGGTATTGCTTTGCACTGCTGTAACTATATGTTATAATTATGTGGTTCTGTCAGTGTTAGTCTTTGGTTTGTCCTGTTTTTCTGTGATATCACTCTGGAGGAACATTATATCATTTCTTAATGCATGCATTTCTGAATGACAATAAACGAGGACTGAGTATCCTCGTAATCTAATGGAGTTTCTTCTCCCTGTCAGTTTTGTTCACAAAAGCATGAAGATCCATGTCCGTGAAGTATGGGACATTCTCTGTCCCTACATTTTCTCTCTGGAACCGTCTTGTCTTGTGGGGACCACAGATGTTTTTGGCATTGATCAGTGAGAAGTTCCCTTGGTGGGGGTCTAGAGAACCAGCACTTGAATGGATACCACGTTGGGACTATAATCATCATTAACCTTGCACTAATAAGTGAAACTAGATATTTTTGTACACTGAAGACACACAGACATTTTGACTAGCATTATGATTCCATGTAACATTTTAAATGGTGAATGCATAGTGCTGCCTTAGTGTACTTATTTTTATTTTTATGCCCTGTTCCCTATTCCCTTGATCGTCTTACCTTGATGTGCACTTTACATTGACTTCAGATAGCTTCTTTCTGCTGTTTTGCAAAATCATACATATTTTCTTTTCTGTCAAATCCATCCTTTCTCACTGCAGGTCACAGGCCTAGCTTTAAGGCATCACCTTAAAATTAGTTAGATGTCACCAATGAAATTACAACGTGTGTTAATTTCAGTTCGACAAAGGTACAGTACATGTATTGCGTTCAAGTCATGGAGCACTGAAACAGGCTCAGCAGTCCAACTGGTCCGTGTTAACCAAGATTCCTATCTAAGCTATTTCTATCTGCCCATGTTTGGCCCATATCCCTCTAAACCTTGCCTATCCATGTGCCATGCACATGTGTTTATCTGCTAACAGTTACTGTTCTATACACAATATACAACTGAACCTTTCATTTTAGTGATGGAGCATATTTGATCTGTCTTATCATCTTGATTCCATAACGAACTAGATCTTGCTGAACTAAACAGGATGGCCCACACAGATAACCCAAAGAGGATGGCCCACACAGATTGCCCAAACAGGATGGCTGACCACACTCGTTGAGTCTAGATGCAAAGGACTGATCTCAATAACTTACATATCTGGGTGACATCGCGAAACAAACTTCCAGCAGCCAAACCTCAGGGTGCTTACTACTGAGATCCCGCCCTCACCCGTCACCCCCCCAACCCCACCCCATCCCCCCACACACCTCAAAATGTCTGATCAAATAGCCTTTGTCATCTCTTAAAGATTCCATTCTCTCTCAGTTGAATGAGAACTCAAGTTCGAAGTCAGATTTAATGGTTGTAAGATGAAAGAGGGTTTAATCCCCAGGGTAAAGCTAGAGAAAAACAAAAGATGCTGGAGGTGCTGGAGCCCATTGCAACAACCTGTGGAGAGAGGAAAAAAATCTTTTGTTAATGAATTCGAACTGCTAAAAGGTTATTGATCTGAAATATTTTAAGTATTTATCTCCCCACAGGTGTTGGCTCACCTTTTGAGTGTCAACAGCATTTTCTGTTTCTAATCTAGATTTCCAACATTTACAAACATGTTCAGATTCTACTAATCTGAGGAACTCATGTACATTGAGTTACGAATGTCAACTCACAAATTTTTGGCTTACTAAATACTGAAGAACCTCAGATAGTTGGGATTTCTTGTGGAGGTAAACAGCAGGATAGCAGATATGCCAGTTCCAACCAAAAGCCCCAATTCCGGTCAATAAGAATCATTTACTTCTTGACAAGAGCAATTTCCATAGTTCTCTGTTTGTCCAGTATGCCTTTCCTACCTCTGAAACCTCACGGGTCATTATTAGTACAACAATACTTCTGCGTTGACCTTCTAGGCTAAATGCAAATGTGAACCAAGGCTTAGTAGAGTCTGAACATTTCCCAGTCAGTTGATCCTAATTTTCTTCCCTGGAGAGGCTGCAGGGCCAAACAAAGAATGCATTGATTCCACAAGATAACACAAATGTTGAAAGATGTTCTGCCTTCCAGTTAAATAATCAACCTGCATATATTATTCTTCAATGGTTTATATGGTTAGGATTAAAAATACACTATGCTGTCTGCTCCTGATGGGAACTTATGAGTAATAGTTTCTTATCAACACTTAAGATCAATGCTCCTTTCAATTTATGCAGCTTTAGTGAGGAAGTATATTCATCCTTGACAATCTCATTCTCCTTATGCACAAGAGATTCTGCACATTCTGGAAGTCCAGAGCAAAACAAAGTGTTGGAGGAACTCAGCAAGTCAGGAAGTATCTATGGAAATGAATAAACAGTCGATGTTTTGGGCTGAGACCCTTCATCAGGACTGGAAAGGAAGGGGGAAATCACCAGAATAAAAAGTTGGGGAGTGGTGCGGGTCGACAAGCTAGAAGGTGATAGGTGAAGCCAAGTGGGTGGGAAAGGTAAAGAATAAGGAATCTAATAGGAGAAGGGAGTGGACCATGAGGGAAGGGGGTGAAGAAGGGGCACCAGAGGAACATGATAGGTAGAAGAGGTCAAGAGATAAGAGGTCAGAATGGGGAATAGAAGAAGGGGGAGGGGGAAATTGACCGGAAGGAGAAATCAATATTCATGCCATCAGATTGGAGGCTTCCTAGATGGAATATGAGGTAATGACCCTTCACCTTGAGGGTGGCCTCATTGTGACAGACCAGGAAGCCATGAATTGTCATGTCAGAACGGAAATGCGGATAGGAATTAATGTATGACCAATGGGAAATTCCGCTTTTGGTGAGTGGAGCAAATGTGCTCCACAAAGAAGTCCCCCAGTTTATGTCAGTTCTCACCAGTGTAGAGGAGGCCACATCAGGAGCAATGGATACAACAGATAACCCCAACAGATATGCAGGTTGCCTCACCTGGAAGGAATGTTTGAGCCCTGAATGGAGGTAAGGAAGGAGGTGAATGGCAGGTGTAGCCTTTCCATCATTCACAGGTATATGTGCCAGGAGGGAGATTAGTGGGGAGGAACGAAAGGAAAAGGGAATCACTGCGAGTGCAATCCCTGTGGAAAGTGGGATGGTTAGTGGGAGAGGTAGGTAAAGATGTGTTTGGTTGTGCAATATTGTTTAAGATGGTGGAAGTTGCAGAGAGGATAGGGAAGGTCATGGGATGCTAGGTGAGGACAAGAACTCCCTGTTAAGGCGATGGGAAGATGAGGAAAGTGTAGATGTCTGGGACATGGAAGAAATATGGGTGAGGAAGAAGGGAACATCACTGATGTCCTGGAAATGAAAGCCTCATCCTGGGAACAGATGTGGTGGAAACAAAGGAACAGAGAAAAGGGAATAGCATTTTTACAGGAGACATGTTGGAAGAAGTATAGTCAAGATAGGCATGGGAATCAGTAGGTTTATAAAGAATGTTGGTAGGCAGTTTGTCTCCAGAGGTAAAGACAGAGAGATAAGGAAAGGGAGAGAGAGGTGTCAGAAATGGACCAAGTGAACTTAAGGGCAGGGTGGAAGTTAGAGGCAGAGTTGATGAAACTGACAAGCTCAGCATATGTGCATGAAGCAGCACTGATGTAGCCATTAGTCACAGTTAATAGTCATTGTCATACTTTATTCATCCCGGGGGAAATCAGTTTAAGTCCAGGACCAGCCTATTGGCTCAGGGTGTCTGACCCTCCAAGGGAGGAGCTGTAAAGTTTGATGGCCACAGGCAGGAATGACTTCCTATAACGCTCTGTGCTGCATCTCGGTGGAATGAGTCTCTGGCTGAATGTACTCCTGTGCCCAACCAGTACATTATGTAGTGGATGGGAGACATTGTCCAAGATGGCATGCAACTTAGACAGCATCCTCTTTTCAGACACCACCGTCAGAGAGTCCAGTTCCATCCCCACAACATCACTGGCCTTACGAATGAGCTTGTTGATTCTGTTGGTGTCTGCTACCCTCAGCCTGCTGCCCCAGCACACAACAGCAAACATGATAGCACTGGCCACCACAGACTCATAGAACATCCTCAGCATCATCCGGCAGATGTTAAATGACCTCAGTCTCCTCAGGAAATAGAGACGGCTCTGACCCTTCTTGTAGACAGCCTCAGTGTCCTTTGACCAGTCCAGTTTATCGTCAACTCGTATCCCTAGGTATTTGTAATCCTCCACCATGACCACACTGACCCCCTGAATGGAAACAGGCATCACCGGTACCTTAGCTCTCCTCAGGTCTACCACCAGCTCCTTAGTCTTTTTCACATTAAGCTGCAGATAATTCTGCTCACACCATGTGACAAAGTTTCCTACCGTAGCCCTGTACTCAGCCTCATTAATGTAGCACAAAAAGAAAAGGAAGCATTGTCAGGGAAGACTTGGAACATGGATTGTTCTACGTAGCCAACAATATGACAGGCATAGCTGGATCCCATGCTGGTGCCCATGGCTACTCCTAAAATTTGGAGAAAGTGGGAGGAGCCGAAGGAGATATTGTTGAGGATGAGGACCAGTTCTGCCAGTTGCAGGAGGTGGTAGTGGAGGGGAACTGGTTAGGTGTTCTGTTGAGAAAGAAGCGGAGGGCATTATTGCCTTCTTGATGGGAGATAGAAATGTATAGGAACAGGACATCCATGGTGAAAATGAGGCAGTCAGGGCCAGGGAATTGAAAGTTATTGAGGAGTTCAAGGGCTGGTGAAGTGTCATGGATGTAGGTGGGAAGCAACTGAACCAAAGGGATAGAATGGAGTTGAGTTATGCAGAAGTTCAGTGGGGCAGGAGCAGGCAGAGACAATAGATATACAGACAGTCAGGTTTGTAGATCTTAGATAGAAGATAGAAAAAAGGAGGAGAAGATGGTGGTGCGACGGCAGCGCACGCGGCCTCTCCAGTGAATGATATCTGTTATCTGTCAAGTAGGGGACTGTGCACAATTCTGATTTGATGGAGACGGACGTGAGAGTACGGAGGAACATCTGGAAAACTTCTGAAATGCCCGCTTTGCTGCCGCTGCTACTGTGTGGTAACCGGAATCTCCGGAGCAGAAGGCCCCGAATCCCCAGCTTTGCTTGTTTCAGCGGCCAGGGCTAGGTCGAAGGTGCTTGGCAGAGGATAGCACTCAGGAGGCTGTATCGGAGGGGCTTGTCGGAGGATTGAAGTTTTCAGACGGATGGACTCAGTGTCGGCTGTGGTCGACTGCTTCCAAGGCATTGGCAAGTCGACGGTGCCTGGAGGTTTATGGCAGGGAGTTTCTCCCTTTTGCTGCCTGCTATCGGGGACTCGGCAGTCGATCGACTCGGGACTTTTGAGACTTGTTTTTACCGTGCCCATGGTTTGTTCTTCATCAAATTATGGTATTGCTTTGCACTGCTGTAACTATATGTTATAATTATGTGGTTCTGTCAGTGTTAGTCTTTGGTTTGTCCTGTTTTCTGTGATATCACTCCAGAGAAACATTGTATCATTTCTTAATGCATGTATGCATTTCTAAATGACAATAAAAGATGACTGAGTGTTCTTATAATCTAAAATGAGCAGTGCGAGGTAAAGGAACTATAAGTTTGGTGACGGTGGATGGGAGTTCTCCAGGGATGATGTGGTCTGATAGTCCGTAGTGGGGTTCTTTTCAAGTGGTAAGTAAAAGGAGGTGTTTGAGCTTCAGCAAGGTAGGTTCCCCTCACACTACAGCAGTGCCCCCTTTTTCTGCAGGTTTAGTGGTAAGGTTGAGACAGGTGCAGAGAGAATGGAGGGCAGTGCGTTTGCAAAGGGTTGTGTTCGAGGAGGAGAGAGGACTGCTGAAGTTGGTCGGGATGATGTCTCATTGGCAATTAGAGTTGAAAAGATCCAGAGCAGGCATCCAGGGTCATTGGAACCAGAGATGCCGGTGGTGGTATGCATGTTCCGAAGGCCACCAGGGTCGTTGGGACCAGAGATGGCAATAGTAATATCCACAATATGGAGCCGCCCGCAGTCGTTGGAACCAGAGATGCCGATGGTGGCAAGCATGTTCTGAAGGCCGACAGGATCGTTGGAGCCGGAGCTGACAGTGGTGGTATGCATGTTCCGAAAGCAACCAGAGTTGTTGGCGATAGTGGTATCCACAGTCTGAAGGCATCCTTTCACCTTATTGTGTTTAGTGGTTCATCAGTCCAGTTACAGATGGTAACTTAAGCAGCCTGTGATGTCCCAATAGGATGTTGATATAATTATAGAGCAACATTAGTGCCCATGTTTTATTTTAATATTGTAGGATTATTAAAATCCATCAAAGGACCAGCAGGAAAGCATACTTATTATGCTGCTCTTCAGTTAGCCTGCTCAGTAGTATTTGCATCCAGATAACTTATGTCTTTCTGTAGGTTTATTCCCATTGCCCTGAACAGGGAGCTCAGTATATCAGATCAAAAACTTACCACCACAAGGAGAATTAATTTTTTATCTCAAACTTGTCTTCATGTTTCCCTAAACATTAATTATATAGTTATATTTCACATTGCAAATTGTGAATGATGACAGTTATTGGCTGAAGAATAGATTAAATTATATTCTTTATTTACTCGATGCAAGCTTTTCCAAGGTCACAGCAATGGTAAGATATCAGAAATGTCAGCACTCTGTTGTAGATACGGAATTCACATGTTTATCTTATGTAAATTCATAAGGAAATAACTTAATATTGTCAATGAAGATCTGAAATCAGAAAATTATGCCATTATTTTTGTATTAGAAAAATGGAATGAAATGAAGCATAAATTTAATTAAAAACAAATGGAGTTTTATGGCAGGATAAAAGTTCCCATCTGATAATAATCCAAATATATTTCCTGCAGTCAGTTTTCATTTATTTTCCTTTTAAGCATATTAAAAGTGTGTTTACATAATTACATTTGTAATTCTTTAAACGTTTCAGCATTTCTGCCATTTAAAAATATGATATTCCTTCATTAATTAAACTTACTTGGAAACCCACCCATGTTTGGTAGCACTTTGGGTTCTGTATTGTTCCATCCAATTTCTCACCGGGAATAAACTTCAGTGTAACTGCATTGTGCCTTATACACACAGTGGCCACTGTATACCGGCTCGTTAATGCAAATATCTACTCAGCCAATCACATGGCAGCAACTCAATGCACAAAAGCATGAGTTTCAGTTGTTGGCAGAGAAGGCTCCGGAACTGTTATTACCCCTCAATCATCAGGCTCAATATCTTCATTCAACTTCACTTGCCCCATCATTGAAATATTTCCACAGTCTATGACTCATTTTCAAGGGCTCATCATCTCTTGTTCTTGATATTTATTATTTATTTAATTATTATTATTGAGTTTTTCTTCTTTTTGGATGTGCACAGTTTGTTGTCTTTTGCAGACTGTCCACCATTTTGGTGCAGACTTTCACTGGTTATTGGATTTATTGAATATGCCCACAAGAAAATTAATCCCGTGGATAAATATGGTGACATATATGTACTTTGATAATAAATTTACTTTGAACATTGAAATTTGTTCAGACGAAACATCAGAATGGGGAATAAATATAATCTAGGTAACTCTGACCATGGAATGAGCAAGAGGATAACTAGGGAGAGGGTAAGACCACTCAAGGATAAAGGGGGGAACATTTGAATGGATGCAGAGAATGTGAGTGAGGTACTTCAGTATTTACCAAGGAAATGAATATGGAGGACCAGGAGATCTATACTGAGTGTATAAATATGTTTGGACATTTAGAGGTCAAGGAGGAGGAAGTGTTTGGCCTCATAATGTGTATTAAGTCAGACAAGTCCTGAGGGCCTGATGAGGCTTAACCCAGGTTATTGAAGAAGGCAAAAAATGAGATTGCTGTGCCCTTGACCAATATCTTTTTATCCTCTCTAGCCACAGGCAAGGTCCCAGAGGACTGACAAGTGGGTAATATTGTACCTCTATTTAAGAAAGGGAATAAGGGAAAATTCTGGGAACTATATACCAGTGAGTCTCATGTCATCTGTACGGAAATTGCTGGAGAAAATTCTTAGGGATTGGATATATGAGCATTTGGAAACCCATGGCCTAATTAGGGAGACCCAGCATGGCTTTGTACATGGCAGGTCATGCCTTACCAACTTGACTGAGTTTTTTGACAAGGTGATGAGAGAGATTGATGAGGGTAGGGCAGTGGATGTTATGTACATGGATTCTAGTAAGGCATTTGACTAAGTTCCTCATTGGAGGTTAATCCAGAAGACTAAGATGCTTGGGATCCAAGGCAAATTGGCTGTTTGGATTCAGAAATGGCTTGTGCATAGAAGATAGAGGGTAGTGGTCAAAGGGATTTATTCGAGCTGGAGGTCTGTAATTAATGGTGTTCCACATGGACCTGTGCTGGGACCTCTGTTGTTTGTGATGTATATAAATGACCTGGATGAAAATGTAAATGGGTGGGTGGGTGGGTTAGTAAATTTGCACGTGTTACAAGATTTGTGGAGTTGTGGATAGTGTAGAATTCTGGCAAAAGAATACAGCACGATATAGATTTGTTACCAATATGGGCTGAGAAATTACAGACAGAGTTTAACCCAAATAAATGTGAGATGTTGCTCCTTGGTAGAACAAATGATGTTGCTCCTTGGTAGTACACTATTAAGGGCAAGATCCATAAAAGTATTGCTAAGCAGAGATATCTTGCGATTCAAAAAGTTCATAGCTCCTTGAAAATGGCTACACAGGTCGATAAGGTGGTTAAGAAAGCTTATGGAAAGCTTAACAATGCTTGCTTTTATTAGTTGAGTCATTGAGTTCGAAAGTCACGAGGTTATGTTGCAACTTTATAAAACTCTATAGGAAGGATGTTGAGGCTTTGGAGAGGGTGCAGAAGAGGTTACCAGGATGCTGCCTGGTTTGAGGCTGGATAAACTTGGATTGTTTTCACTGAGGCGCTGGAGGCTGAGAGGAGATCTGATAGAAGTTTACATGATTATAAGAGACATAGATAGAGTGAACAGAGAGTATCTGTTTCCCAGGGTTGAAATGTCTAATACCAGAGGGCATGTATTGAAGATGAGAGGGGGTTGGTTCAAGGAGGACATGAGGAGTAAGTTTTTTAGTCAGAGAGTCATGGATGCCTGGAATGTGCTGTCTGGTGGTAGAGGCAAATACATTCTGGGCTTTTAAGAGACGTTTAATGTACGGCACATAGATGTAGGGAAGATAGAGAGATATGGATATGGCGTAGGTGGGAGGGATTAGTGTTTGGCTATTTCTGATTTGCTTTATCTGGTTTAGCACAACATTGTGGGCCGAGTGGCCTGTTCCTGTGCTGTACTGTTCTGTGATTGTTGGTGCCAGATGGAATTTACAGAGAATGGTGCAAAAAACTAAAAACATCCAGTGAGTGGCAGTTCTACAGGCAAAAATGCTTTGTTAATGAAAGATGTCAGAGGAGAATGGCCAGACTGGTTCAAGCTGACAGGAAGATGACAGTAACCCAGGTAGCCGTACATTACAATAGTGGTGCACAGAAGAGCATCTCTGCACAGTTCATCGAACCTTGAAGTGGATGAGGTACAGCAGCAGGCAATCAGGAACAGAAGATACAGGGGCCACTTTATTAGGTACAGGACATACCTAATAAAATGGCCACTGAGTGTATTTTGTACAATCAAATCTGTTGAGTCTATAAAATTAACAGCCAGTTTATATCTCCAGTAATAGATATCTGATTCATTCAGTTGTAGCCAGATACCTGTCAGAAAATAGTGTTACCTGTCCCATGAGTATCTCGTGAAAATGATGTAATTGTCTGGTGCCATTGGAATGGTGTAATTGCCTTGTGATAGTGGGGTGATGTGATGTCATGTGGTGGCATGTTCCAACTGGTATATAAGGGGAAACAGCAGTTGTTGCGTAGTTTGTTTTGTTGGGAGTCCACCGTTGGTAGTTACGCCATTGGAGAAGAAGAGAGGGTGAGGGTGAAGAATCCGAACGAACCCTAAAAGGATTGGGTTTAACCAGCAGCATTCGGCGCATTAAGGGTGTGATTGACATTTGGAACCATCTGTACGTGGCACGCACGTTTTGTAAACCCTGACAAGGTTTGGGTTGTGCGATGATCACTTTGTTGAAAGGTCAGTTACTTTGGGAAATCGTATTCTGAGTCATAACTTCGGACAAGGCATTTCGGCTGGGAGCTGTGTCAGCAGTGACGTCTTTACTTCGGGGTCTGTGCCAAAGCTGGTTTGAGAAGTCTCTCCTCTTGAATGTTTCAGGAATCATTTGGACTTATTAAATTACCACCTTAAGACTTAAGTGCTTTAATAAGATCTGTTAAGAATTGTCTTTAAGTTCGACTGTTTGATAACTATAGAAGCATGCCACTGTTAACAAGTTAATCATTCGTTTACTGTTCCATGTTTTGAGTAGAGGTTAATAAATGTCGTTGTTTACTTTATAAAAACCCGACTCAAATTCATCTCTATTGTTGCTGGTTTATAACAATAGAAAATCAATCTGTAAATCCTGATGTATGTAATTGAGCTCCTATATTGGCAATGCATCTTAAACATTAATGTGCTTCAAATTGAAGTTATTCAAATTAATCTGAAAGGATCAAATTTTGACTTATTGTATAGCTAAATCAGATTCCATCAATGCAGAAAAAATAAAAACAACACTATCAGGCCACTAATATAGAATTACAGTTGACTTACAATTCAGGGATACGGACCATGTGTAGGCAGAAAGGTTTAGCTGTCATTATCTTAATTAGTTTGACACTACATCATGGGCCAAGGGGTCTGTTCCTAAACTGTACTGTTCTAAATTATCTTTTGACAGGAACCAAAATTTTGTAAAAATCCACCAGTTCAGAACAAAGTAAATTCATGTTTGGGAGATGGTGGGAGGAGAATTAGTCATCCAGCAATCGTTATTTGACAACATACAAAAATCTGGCTTGGCCCAAAACATCACCTGTCCATTTCCCTCCTTAGATACTACCTGACCCATTGTGCTCCTCCAGCAACTGTGTTGCTTCAGATTTCCAGCACCTGCAGTCTCTTGTCTCTTCATTTTATTTAACATACTTACAGAACAAAATTTGCTGATTATACCTTAAATACTGTCATCTTATCCAAATTCTGAAATTAATATTAGACAGCTCATGAAACTACTACTTTTTTAAAAAAACAATTTGGTTCTTCTCCTGAATTGTGATCAATTGCAGTCTGTAATTTTCATTTAGCTGAATTATTTTTGGACCAAATGAGCGATTGGGCCCTTTTGCTATCTCCTGGAGAATTCGGTGAGGTTGAGAGTGGATCGTGTGACCATCGTTTCCTAGTGGCGGAAAGTGAACCCATGGTCGACTCTGTTACTCCTCTCTGATGAAAATGTCAAGCAACATTGAAGTCAATGAGGATGAGAGTGGAAGCTGTGCAAGTGTTCCTCGCATCTGCCTGTGTTTGCCTGGTCTCTCACTTGATGCTGCCACAGGAAGGTTCAGAAGTCATGGGTTCGATTGTCTCGGCCATGCAGCTCATACATGTGGAGTTCTTTTTCGGGGGACTCTGCAGTTTGTTATTTATAAGCCCTCAGCACGTAATGCACTCCGCAAACTCGCTTTTGCAGGATTCTTTGGCTCATGTTCCAACTGCTTCTGGTTATTCTTTTTTGCTCTCTGTGTGTTGTGATGGAGGTGCTTTCAGAGCAGAACTGGCTCTGCTGCTGTGGCCTGCAGTCATCAACACAGTGCTAAACTGAACTGACTCAGTGGCTGTTACTCCTGGACCATTTCTGGGAACTCTCCAGTTTGATGTTTATTATTCTCTGTGTCAATTACTCACTGTTGGTGCGATTTGTTTCTTTCATGTGCTGGGTGTTTGATGTTTTCTTTTAACGGGTTCTATGGTGTTTCTTCGTTCTGAGGCTGTCTGCGGGAAGACGAATCTCAGGGTTGTGTTCTGTATACAAACTTTGACATTAAATGTATTTTGAATCTTTAAATTATGCATGAAAGTCTTGCAAGTACTAGGAAAGTACTAAATGTGATACTTGCATATCACAAAGCATGGAACCAAGGGTTTTACGTGAGGCCATTGGGCAAGGTAAAGACATTGCTGACAGATTTCATGACGCCTGGAAAGGACCATTAAGCAGATGGCACTCCTAAGGGAAATGAATGTCTCTGTCACTGGCCACAACTGCAATCAGCCTTGCAGTAAAGACATACACAAAGCCCTTTCCACTCTCCCAACCCCGACCATGGCCCATTTTAGGAGATTGATGTTTTATAATGAAGAACAACATTTACCTGTCCTTACAGAAGTTTTTCTAATGGAGTAAAATGTTCTGAGCTGCCTTGTGGGAATGTAATCAAACAGCATGAAAAGATATTTGGTGGGATGAGCAAAAGTTACGTTAAAGGTTTCTGTAATTTTCAATTATGAGGCTGGCAATTCCATCTTTTTATCCATCTGAGGTTTCCATGTGCAACTAAGGCTGTCCCAAATGCCCACATAGCTGATCACTACTGTCATCCTGTAGGTTCTCATAACCAAACCCAATGGCAACTCATGGACTTCTGCAGATTTCCAGCACTTAGACTGTCCAGTGAAAACATACCAGATAAGACCCAGAAATATTCAGAGACTCCATTCACCTGAATGGAGAAAAACAGCTGCAAGGATACAAAATCTACTGTGTGTATAGATGGTATAATTAAAATATTTTAGCTGTGCTTGAAAGTTTTAAACATTTTCCAGGAATTTTAGTGCTTTTAAAATAATCTTGGGTTTCTAATAATAATGAACAATTTTTAATATAGTGATCTGTTTAACATGAATTGCTTCTTTTAGGAGCATGTGGTGGTGGGTGTCAGGGGTTGTGGGTGATGGACCATGTTATTCGAATTGTGACAATTTTGTACAGGCAACATTTCGGTTTCAATAGCACAAGGCAACACACATAAAGTGCTGGAGGTACTCAACAGGCCAGGCAGCAACTGTGGAACAGAGCAAACAGATGACGTTTCAGGCTGAGACCCTTCATTAGGACCCTCCATGAACCCTTGTTCTCCCATTCCAAGGCAGTGGCCTCTGAACATCTCTATGCTGATAGCTTTGATTTATCTGTAGATCCACCATGGCAACTCCACCATTCCCAGCCATCTCTTACCTGCCCATCCCAACTCCCCTAGCTGTACTTACTATTCCCCTCCCAAACCTTGGTCTTCAGGCAGCACCTTTTCAACAAAGCAGGTATACCATATTCTTTCAGAAACACTTGAAGCCTTGGGTACTGAAACTTGCAGTGGCCACAACCTACAAGATCATTATCACGTTTCTATGATGATCATTTGGACACACTTGAACTTCTAGGCCATGTTATCAATCGCATTCTTGTGCACAAAGAAGAGTTCGCAGTTTTATACAGAATCTTTAAAATTTGGATATCCAAAATCATTACAGTAAATTAATTTTAGTCAGCCTTGTAATCAAGTGCATATCTAGATACTTGTTGAGATGGTACCTGCCTCCACTACACATTCAGGCAGTGCATTCCATAATGCAACCAGCTTCTGGATAAAAGAGTTTTTCCTCAAATCTGCTCTAAACTTGTTGCCCCTTACTGTAGACATAAGCCCTGTTTGTACTACAGTCACCAGGTCTATGCCTTCTTATATATTTGTGAGATCGGCACTACCTAGGGCAGACGCCTCAAGACTTTGGAAAAGTTCCACAACCACTGTTCCACAAAATCCTCCATATTCACTGCTCTTTCCCAAGCTAATATTTCCAACATTGTGTTTCTAGTTTCACTCAGTCGCTCACATTGCCAAAAGCAGGCTCTCAAACCAGACGTTCTTTTCTGGACTCTACCATGGGAGGGGATTACAAGGCAGACATGTTTCAAGGTTGTGCTGAGATCATTGCAGAAATACAACAGACCTATTGACTCTGATCATAGATTAACTGATTGCGGAATTCAAGAACGGGAAGTCAGGAAGACATATAGAAGTCCTCCTTGAGAGCTCTATTCATTAACAGCTTGTGGAGAATTGGTATGTCATCAAGCATTCTTACAAATTTCTATAGAATGTACAGAGGAGAGGCTCCATTGCAGCCTAGTAACGAGCTTCAAATGTACAGGAACGCAAGAAGCTGTGGAAGTTTGTAGACTCAGCCAGCTCCATCATGGATACAACCTTGCCCATCACCAAGGGGCAGTGCCTCAAGAAGGTGGCATTCAACATTGAGTACACCCACCATCCAGAACACGTTCACTTCTCATTACCACCATCACAGAGGAGGTGCAGTACTCTGAAGACCCATACTCAATGATTTCAGAACAGATTCCTCCCCTCCACTGGTAGCTTTTTCCCCTCTGCCATGGGTCCATGAACCATGATATTCCTATTTTGGTATTATTTAATTAATTTTATAAATCATAAATTTTTATGTCTGCAGCAAAACAACAAATTTCACATCATATGTCAGTATGATAAATGTGATTCTGCTGCTGATTCTGAGAATTCTCAGACCCTTCACGCCTAAAAGTGGAGAAGGAGCATTTGAGATGGCAGTAAGAACCATAAGGCCATACATTTTGAGCGCACAGAGACCCGATGGAAGTGGTAGAATGAGTGCACCACCCTAGACAACACCAGTCTAACCACCCCATCAAACATGTCCAACTCCATATGCTACATTTTGCATAGTCTGTATACTAGGAAGGCTTCACCCACATCTCAAATGATAAAGTGGGATACCTGCCCAGCAGAGGGTGTGGAATGAGAATCTGAGGAAGGAGAGCTGTCGAGGCACAGCAAGAGCAGGAATATCTGGATTATAATGCATTCCATATCCTAAGGACTGCATGGGCTGCACTTTACTGCTGTGCCATCGCCATTACAAGTAGCCGAAAACACAAACACAAGGAGAAAGCAGGATCTCCCAGTGGCCACACATTTTAATTCCACATCCCATTCCCATTCTGATATATCTATCCATGGCCTCCTCTACTGTAAAGATGAAGCCACACTCAGGTTGGAGGAACAACACCTTATATTCCATCTGGGTAGTCTCCAACCTGATGGCATGAACATTGACTTCTCAAACTTCCGCTAATGCCCCACCTCCCCCTCATACCCCATCCATTATTTATTTTTATACACACTTTCTTTCTCTCACTCTCCTTTTTCTCCCTCTGTCCCTCTGATTATACCCCTTGCCCATCCTCTTGGTTCCCCTCCCCTTTTCCCTTCTCCCTGGGCCTCCTGTCCCATGATCCTCTCATATCCCCTTTGCCAATCAGCTGTCCAGCTCTTGGCTCCATCCCTCCCCCTCCTGTCTTCTCCTATCATTTTGGATGTCCCTCTCCCCCTCCCACTTTCAAATCTCTTACTAGCTCTTCTTTCAGTTAGTCCTGACAAAGGGGCTCAGTCCAAAACATCGACTGTACCTCTTCCAATAGATGCTGCCTGGCCTGCTGCGTTCACCAGCAACTTTTATGTGTGTAGCCGAAAACACAGCTGATTATGTTAAACAGCTATTTACTATTATCACTTATAAACTTCCATTAGAATCACATGTGGCCATACTACATATCCCATCTTATTTCCTCATGCTAGATACCATCATATGAGGGTGGAGATGAGAGTAGGCAATCCTACTATCTATTGCACCACTATCAACAGTATGACTGCATACACTCAGCTGCTTTGCGCCAATGAAATTCTCTCAAGTTCTGAAGGTCTGTGGTGTGAAATATTAACTCTGTCTATCCTTTCTCACATAAATTACCTAATCTGCTGAGTGTCTCGAGTAAATATTTTTATTTGTTTTTATTGAATTTAATTTTCAGGATCAGCATATTTTTTTGTTGACTTTCAAGCAATATTTCTGAATATTGTAGCCATAATTTGAAGGCTCCATAGAGTGCCACTGATAAAGTACCTTGGTCAAAATGGTTATTAAAAATGCATGAAGGGTATATAATGGTAGACTCCAGCAGCTGAGACTAATGGATAAGTTAATAAGTGGCAGCATCTTGCCTCAGAAGGAGAAAATGCTTCCATCAGGCGTTCCCAAAAACACCTGAAAAAAAACTACATCGCTGCAGAAATGTGACTGCTCTTTTAAGAGCATCCAAGGCAGGTTTATCACTCTGTGGAGAGTCATGAGATCCCCTTAAGGAAATTGTTCCTATTAGCACTAGCAATTGATCGATTTTAAGATCTAAAGTCAGGAATGATTACATTTCACACCAATCACATAGTTTGCCAGACCGAGCAAGGTCCCTGAGTAACAGATTCCTCAGGGCTATTATGGTATGATTAATGAATTTGTCATAAAACAACACATAATGCAAAAGTGCAATATCTTGTCCAACACAAGGAAGGAAAAATATTAATGCTCACAAAGGGCCTATGGACAAGTGCATTGATATATGAGTATTGGCGTGCCATGAGGCAAACTTTACATTCAAGTCTGATGAATGAGATTTAATTAATAAGCTGGTGGTAACAGTATACAATCATCAGACGCTGCTTCATAAATATATTAACATTCACATATTTCATTACATGTTATGTAATATTAATCCCTTAACTGTTCTCTAAGTCCTAGTGTTCTCCACAAATGCAAGCCAACCAATTTATGGCCATCAAACATTTTGACATTGCTTCAGCATAAATGTTACTTTGGTTTCAACATCACACAGCAAAGCTGAAATGAGTCAAACACCCAGTAGCTGCATTCTTCATCAAGTACTGATGTTCGATGTAATGAGATTCGTGGAGTCCACAATGATAAGGCTTACTGAGGTGATCATCAACTGCAGTGCTTCCTCAAGGGATAGTTATTGTCTTTTACTTCCAGTAGACTCCAATAGTCTTTCAGTGTTCCTTTTGACAAGTAGCAGCGTCATCTTGTGCAATCTATAAAATATTAATCATAGAGGGAGTTCTCATCAAATAAATTCACCTCTGTGAGTGTCATCAAGCTTTGCTCGAGGAGTATAACGTTCTTATAGAATTTTCCACTGTGCCTATAGTCTGGCTGTTTAGGTTACTTTCTTTGGAAAGAAACCTCTTGTCCCTGATGGACTGGTTTTAGGTTTCTATGTTCTGCCAGATGGTTGGAAATATCAAGCTGTTTGGCAAGTGTGTGACCTGAGAGGCAGTGGAGGGGGAATTGCAAGTTTAAGCTCCACAGTGCCAGTGCACCTTTCATATTGGGTAGACAATATGATCCACTGCATCCCAGCCACACTGCCACCACTTCAGTCACCAAATGGAGTAGATGTGGCAAACCCTGAAGTGAATCTCTAACTGAGAGGGGGTGGGATGTTAGCTGCAGTGGTGCTGAGGCACCACTCTATTCATGATGGTCTGAGATCTGTTTTTGTAGAACAGTCTGCTGAAAGATATCATCTTGCTTTTTGCGGCGAACAACATCCTAGACCCTTCAAAAGAGAATAGAGCTCTGATTAGACCAGCCTGAAACGGGAGTCACCTGCTAAGACTTTGGATAGCCATTTTCTCTGCCTGCATAGCAGCAGATATTCGTCTCAACAGCTGGTATAGAATGGGATTGTTGTTGGACATATGCATAGATGTGTCTGCATCAGAGTAGACGTGATACCCTTCCAGCTCTGTACCACCTTCTGCAGAAGATTGTCTCATATTACACAGTCAACCTGGTTAGGTAACTGATCTCTCGCTGGGTGAGCATTTCGGGGACAGTGACCACCACTCCCTGTCCTTTACCGTAGTGTAGGTCAGGGATAGGATCAAACAGCATGGGAAAGTATTGAATTGGGAGAGGGTGAATTATGATGCTATTAGGCAGGAACTTGGGAGTATAAATTGAGATCCCTCAAAAATGCCACACACCTTTTCTAATGCTTCCTATAATGAAACAACCAGAACTGAACACAATAATCCAAGCATGCCATAACCAGTTTTATAAAGCTGCAGTGTTAACCTGCAGCCCTTGAACATAATTCCCTGACTAATGAAGGCTAACATACTGTACAACTTCTTAGCCACCCTACTATCTTGCACAGTAACATTGAGGGATTTAGGAACTTGGACCCCAAGATCACTTTATTCCTCCACACTGCTAAGAATACTTCCATTTACCTTGTATTCTGCCTTCAGATTTGACCTTCAACAGTGTATCAGTGACCCTTTCTGGAATGACCTCAGTCTGCACTTCACAGTCCAAGTCTGCATCCTGTCTATGTCCTGTTGTAACCTCCAACAATCTTCTATACTAACCACAACACAACCAACCTTTGAATCATCTGCAAACTTATTATCCCACCCTTCCACTTCCTCATCCAAGTCGTTATAAAAATTACAATGAGCAGGGATCCCAGTACAGATCCTTGTGGAGCACCACTGGTCACTGACCTCCGAGCAGAATATGTTCCATATACTATCATCTTCTCCCTTCTGTGGTCGAGCCAATTCCAAAGCAACACTGCCAAATATCCATGCATCCCATGCCTCATGACATTCTGGGTGAGCCTTACAAGGGGAACCATACCAAGCACCTTACTAAAATCCATAGACACATAAGAACATTAGAAATAGGAGCGGGGTAGGCCACTTGCCCCGTCGAACCTGCTCCGCCATTCAATATGATCATGGCTGATCTGACTATGGACTCATCTCCACCTACCTACCTTTTCCCCATAACCCCTAATTCCTCTACCATGCAAAAATCTATCCAACTTTGTCTTAAGTATATTTACTGTGGTAGCCTCCACTGCTCCATTGGGCAGAGAATTCCACAGATTCACCACTCTTTGGGAAAAGAAGCTCCTCCTCATTGCCATCCTAAATCTATACCCCCGAATCTTGAGGCTATATCCCCTAGTTCTAGTCTCACCTGCCAGTGGAAACAACTTTCCTGCCTCTATCTTATCTTTCCCTTTCATAATTTTATATGTTTCTATAAGATCTCCTCTCATTCTTTTGAACTCCAGTGAGTACAGTCCCAGGTGACTCAATCTCTCCTCATAGTCTAATACCCTCATCTCTGGAATCAACCTTTTGAGCCTCCTCTGTACCGCCTCCAAAGCCAATATATCCTTCCGCAAGTAAGGAGAGCAGAACTGCACACAGTACTCCAGATGTGGCCTCACCAACACCGTGTACAGTTGCAGCATAACCTCCCTGATCTTAAATTCAATCCCTTTAGTAATGAAGGCAAACATTCCATTTGCCTTCTTTGTGGCCTGCTGCACCTGCTAACCAACCTTTTGCGATTCATGCACAAGCGCTCCCAAGTCTTTCTGCACAGCAGCGTGCTGCAATCTTTTACCATTTAAATTATAATCTGATCTTCCATTTTTCCTTCCAAAGTGGATGACCTTGTATTTATCAACATTGTACTCCATCTGGCAGACCCTTGCCCACTCACCTAACCTATCTATATCTCTTTGCAGACTCTCCACTTAATTTAGTGTCATCAGCAAACTTAGATGTGCTCCATTCGGTCCCCTCTTCCAGGTTGTTAATGTATATCGTGAACAGGTGTGGTCCCAGTACTGACCCTTGTGAAACACTGCTCACCACTGATTGCCACCCAGAAAAACTCCCATGTATCCCAATTTCCTGCTTTCTAAAGGTTAACCAATCCTCCATCACCCCCAACTCTATGCATCCTTACCTTATGGGTAAGTCTTTTATGTGGCACCTTATCGAACACCTTCTGGAAATCCAAGTAAATAACATCCATCTATTCCCCTCTATCCACTGCGCTCATAATATCCTCAAAGAATTCCAGTAAGTTTGTCAAACAGGACCTGCATTTGCTGAATCCATGCTACGTCTGCATGATGGATCCATTTCTTTCTAGATGCCTGGCTATTTCTTCTTGAATTATAACTTCAAGCATTTTCCCAATATTCACCCCTCCATCTTCATCCATTTGTTTTGTCATAACCTCAGAAATGGCAGTCAGGCTTATGAGGCAACACCAGAATCCACAAAACCATGCTGACTATCCCTAATAAGACTATGCTTCCTCAAGTATTCATGATCCTGTTCCTAAGAATCCCTTCATTAGTTGCATACTCCTGATGAAAATCTCACTGGTCTATAATTCTCAGGATTATCCTATTACCCTTCATGAAAAGGAGTAAGATTCGCCATCCTTCAATCCTCTGGTAGTACTTCTGTGGCCAGTGAGCTTGCAAAAGTCATCTTCAATTCCCCAGCAATCTCTTCCCTCACTTTCCATAGTAACCTGGATATATCCCATCCAGCCTAATGTCCTTCAAAAGCTCCAACAGTGCTTATTTCCAGCACATTAGACTCATCAATGCTATCTTCATGTTCATTACGGTCCTTCTCACTGGAGAACACTGAAGCAATGTGTTTGTTAAGGATCTCCCCTACCCCCTTCAGCTCCAGCCACACCTTTTGCCCTTTATTCCTGAGCAGTCCTACCCACACTCTAGTTATCCTTCTGTTCTTCCTGTATGTTTACAACACCTTGGGATTTTCCTTAATCCTACTCGCCAAGGCATTTTCTTGCCCTCTTCTGGCTCTCCTAAGCTCCATCCTGGCTACATTATAACTCTCAAGAGCTCTGTCTGATCTTTGTTTCTAAACCTTAAGCATGCATCCTTCTTCCTCTTGAGTAAAGTTTCCACCTCTTGTCGACCATGGCTCCTTCACCCTATCATCTTTTCCTATCCAAGCCCGACCAGAACCTCACGCAAGTGCTTCGTAAGCAACCTCCACATTTCTGTTGTGCATTTCCCTGAGAACGTCTTCTTCCAATTTATGCTTCTACATTCCTGCCTAATATCCTCGTAATTAGTCCACTCCCAATTAAATACTTTCCCATATCCTCTACTATCCTTGCTCATGGCTATGGTAACGGCCAGAAAGTTAAGGTCACTATCTCGTCCACTGTGAGGTCTGTCACTTGACCAGGTTCATGACCTAGTACTAGATTCAGTATGACCCCTCTTCTCATTGGCCTGCACACAAAGTATGTCAGGAATCTTTCCAGGACACACCTAATAAATTCTGCCCCTTTTGCTCTAAGGCAATACCAGTCATTATTAGGGAAGTTGAAGTCACCCATGACAATAACCCTATAATTTTTATACCTTTTCCAAAATCTGCCTGCATTTCATAGAATCAGAATCAGGTTTATCATCACTGACATAGTGTATGTTGTGAGATTTGCTGCCTTGTGGCATCAGCCTTGTCCTTACGACAGCCAAAGCACAACATCATAATTCCACTTACTTATCTATGCTCTGTTCATCGTCTTTATTCCTAATACTTCTCAAATTACCTAAGCACATTTCAACCTTTCCAGCTTACTGCATTTATGCCTTATCCACTGCCTATCCTCTGCACCATCAACCTTTACAGTCAGTGTAACATCATCTAGTTCCTATCCCGCTGACAGCCTAGTTTAAATCCTTCCCAATAGCTCTAGCAATCCTGCCTGCAAGGAAATTGGTCCCTCTGGAGTCCAAGTGTAACCTGTCTCCTTTGTAAAGAACATACCTTCCCCAAAGAAATCCCAAATATTCTTACCCTTATTGGTACGTGGCATGGACATCAATTGTGAGATTACTACCCTAGAGCTCCTGCTCCTGCTTTTTACTTTACTTCCTCACTCCCTGCAATTGCTCTTCAGAATCTCATCCCTTTTCTTAGCTGTGCCATTGGTAAAAGCATATGTACCATGACTTCTGCCTGCAAATCCTCCTCCCTTAGGATGTCCTTCAACCGGGCACCTGGGAGGCAACATACCATCTGAGTGTCTCCTTAATGTCCATATAATCACTTGTCTGCTCCCCTATCACCACCACCCCGCTTTTCTTCCCCCTTCCTTTCTGAGCTGCAGAGCCAGACCCAGTGGCAGAAAGTTGATTGCTTTACCCTGCTAGGTTTCACCCCTCTCCCCCCAGGTGTACCCAAAGAAATATATTTGTTATTGAGTGAATATGTACAACATGGCTACTCTGCACCGTTTAGCTGTTTCCTTTCCCTCTCCTACCAGCCTCCTGCAACTGTGGTGTGACAGCCTCCCCGATGTCTCCTGTCTATTAACACCTCAGCCGCCTGAATGATCCAAATGTGATCCAGCTTTAGCTAACGTGGACTGGAAGGGTACAGTTGCACTTCAGTGGAAGTCTCCCTGATTTTGTCATGGAACAATACGAGCACAGCATTCAGCATTATTTTTCATCATTAATTCATCCAGCAATTTTGTATTGCTTCCTCTTCTATTCTTCCTCAAGTACATTGCTGTGCTGGGAGAGGTCCAGATGCGGAACAAGGGCAGTGTCTCAGAAACTGCAAACCTCAAAAATGGTCATAAATAAGCTGCATCATCAAGTTCTTGAGGAAATGCACAGAATAAATTGACTGATGATACTAAATTAGGGGGTCTTGTTGATAGTGAGGAGGGTTATAATGAAATACAAAGAAATCTTGATGACTTGAGGAATGACAAACGGTTTTCAACGTACAAGTGTGAAGTGGACGTTAAAAACAAGGTAAGGATCTTACACTGAATGGCAGGGCACTGACGAGTGTTGTGGGACAGAGGGAGCTGAGAGTACAAGTGGGCAGTTCGCTGAAGGTGACATGGTGGTGAAGAAGGCATCTAGTATGCTGACCTTCATTGGTTAGGACATCGAGTTTAGGAGTAGGGACATAATGTTGTAGTTATGTAGCTAATCGGTGAGACTGCACTTTGAGTGTTGTGTCACCCTGCTTAGGTTACTGTTATAGAAAAGACATTGCCAAGCTGTAGGCAATACAGGAACGATTTACATAGATGCTGCCTGGATTAGAGGGGCTAGGTTTTCAGGAGAGGCTGGCCATGCTGAATCTTTATTCCTTTGACCGTAGGAGAATGAGGGGTGACCTTATAGAAGCCCATAAGACTCGAGGAGCATAGATAATGTGGGCAGGTGGTCAAAGTCTTTTCCAAAGGTTGGGGGATCCAGAACTATAGTGGACAGATAGAAGAAGAGAAAGATTTAAAAAGAGGCCTTAGAGATTATTTCTTTACACAGAGGGCAGGGAGTAAGCTGCCACAGGAAGTGTTCAAGCTAGGTACAGTTGCAACATTTAACCAGCATTTGAATAAGTGCACCAATGGAAAGGGCCAAAAGTGGGCAACTGGGACTAGCAGGAATCATACTGTGGCTAGCATGGACCAGTTGGGCCGAAGACCTGTTCCTGTGCTGTATTAGTCTATAATTCTATAACATACAAATGAGGCCTCTGTTGATCAGACTCGACCATGGATGTTGCTGTCTAGATACACAAGCCAGGACAGTACAATATGGAGAGAAATCTGTTGCCCATGTACCATCTCTCCCTCTCCTGATGAACCCAAAGGAACAGCAGAGACCGGTACAATTTGGCACCAGCAGCAGCGCATATGTTATCAGTCAGCATTGAACACATAGACTGCCTTAGGGACTCCAGCTCCAGACTTTTCCCTTGGGGTTTACTTCTGGATCCTTCCCCATGAGTGTGTGTAGCTGCAAGGAAGTAGAGGTTTGAGATCAGAGTTTTCATTCTCCTAAATGAGCTGCAAACTATAGCTGAGAGGCCCCATCTGCCCAGAGCGACTGGATTTAAAGCACCACTAACCTGCCTTTGCTTCTTCTCCTGTCAGTAGAAACAGTTCTGCTAAGCCACATGTGAAGGCCAGGAGCAGGATTTGGTTGTCAGACGCTATCTAAGGTGCACGCCATTGGGAGCATTTAATAAATAGTGGAAACTTGACCCCACTACCACCACTAGTTATAACAACCCTAAGGAAGGTTAATTTACCAATGGCTTCAAATGTGGATGAATAATGAAAATGGAACATGAGAGGTTACCATGAAGACAAACTCCATAGTTCTGGACTACACTGTTTTCCAGACTTGTGAAGCAGAAAGTATAAGAAACTCCGACCATCTGCCTGACCGTTATTGGTGGACACCTCTGCTTATGGAAAGAAAATATTCCTTCAAAATCAACCAATGCCATCTATGAATTAATAACTGCAGTATAAATGGTGAATTTGGACATGGAAGGGTGTGCAGGGAAATTTGAGGAGGAGTTTTGTTTCAGTCTGTGGCTCTCAGTTTAACACATCTAGTCATATTTGTTTCCTCTGTTGTTCAGCACAGAAACAGTCTCTTCAACCCACCACCTGCATGCTGACCTTGTCGCCCACCTACACCAGCCCTATTTGTAGCATTAAGATGGTACTGTTCCGTGTTGAACAGGAATCACTCATGCAGGTAAAATCACAGCAACCACCTGCCACCGTGGACGTGATGTACTTTCCTCCGGACGCTGATTTCATCGACCTGTGTTTCTAAGTCATTTTCTGTGACCTACTCTCTCCTGCTCCTCTGCTGCTACCTCTGCTCCATGGCAGCCATTGTATCTGTGTGAATCGACCTGCTGGGAGCTGCTTTAACAACGTGATGAAAGTTGCTTCCCATATATGGAAGTGCTTCTCTAAAATATGCACCTGCATTATGATTGCAATCTAAGGTCACAATAATTTTCCACAGAGTGTATTTGTCATGGGACGACAATTTTCTAACATTTTAATAAAGAGAGAATGAACTTTGGGGCACATGTTTGGAGAGCAAGGCTGAGGCAGCATTCCAACCCAGGACAAACCCTAATCTTGTGCATTGGAAAATGCATTTGCATTCCTTTTAATGAATTATTTAACTTGGTTTTTTTGTTATTTGTCTTAGTTTTTAAATAAGCAAATCTCCTTAATTACCACATTCTTTAATTGTTTCCCTGTAGTGTGATTTTACATTTGGCTTGCGTACAACAATACATTTTTCAATATATATGCATCTAACCTCCTGCACATATAGAGCTGCTTGTAGAACTCCTACAGGCATTCACACATATCTTTACATCATTCACAACCTTAAGGATTATTGTCCTCCCATCCCCACCACAATAGAAGATTACTTCTCCCATTGCCCTTTCTGCTTGTCAATGGAGCCACAATTTAATTTTAATTCCATTTCATTCCCTTCTGCACATATCCCATACATGTTCAATGCACAAAGTCTCCTGCTGCCTGTCCTGAACATCCTGAATGGCTAAACATTCATAGCCTTAGGGGCAAAGAATTCTAAATACTCATAGCCTCCTGGGTGAAGAAATTCTCTTCACACATAAAATAGCCAACCATTAATCTAGACAGCATGACACAGCTCTAGAGGCTACAGCAACACATACAAAATACTGGAAAGGAAGGGGGGAAGATGCCAAAATAAGAAGGTGAGATAGGGGAAGGAGGACAAGCTAGAAGATGATGTATGAAGTCAGGTGGCTGGTGGAGGGGAGATGAAGTAAGAAGCTAGGAGGTGATAAGTGGAAAAGGCAAAGGGTTGGAGAAGAAGGAATCTGGTAGGAGAAGAGAGTGGAGAAAGGGAAGGAGGAGGTGCACCAGAGGGAGGTGGGAGGCAGAGTGGGGAAATGAAGCAGAGAGGAGGGGAAGAGAAAAAAAATCACTGGAAGTTGGAGAAATCAATGTTCATGCCATCAATTTGGATACTACCTAGACGGAATATGAGGTGTTGCTCCTCCAACCTGAGTGTACCCTCATCATGGCAGAAGAAGAGGCCATGGACCAACATGTCAGAATGGAAATAGGGATAGGAATTGAAGTGGTTGGCCACCCTGAAATTCTGCTACATCCAAGAAAAACAGGTTCTCATTATTTACTTCTGTTAGGGTCCTGTGACATTTGGGGTCATCTCTCATTCTTCTAAGTTTGCATGGGACAATTCTTTTTATATTACATTATATTTTCAGACTGTCAAAGTCTCCATGCTAACTTTCTGAGTAGTGGAGACTTCACTAATAAAACCATCTATTGAATTTGAACTTGAATTTGAAAATGTGAGGGAGTGAAAATCTTTGTGTTACCACTCCATCACAATGAACAGCCATGTGAGTTTATAAGCCTAAAAGGCTTGTAGAAAGAAACTGCCCCATAGCCTGTTGGTCCTGGCTTTAATGCTGCGGTACCGTTTGCCAGACGGAAGCAGGCAAAACAGTCTATGGTTGGGGTGACTGGTGTCCCCGATGATCTTCCAGGCTCTCTTTATGCATCTGCTGCTGTAAATGTCCTCAATGGAGGGAAGTTCACAGCCACAGATGCACTGAGCTGTCTCTGCCATACCCAGGGATCAAGGTTGGTACAGTTCCCGTACCCGACGGTGATACAGCCAGTCAGGGTGCTCTCAGTGGTGTCCCTGTAGAAGGTCTTTACCATTCTATTCCCGATGGTAAAGCATTTTTGATCAAAAGATTTTTAAACATTAAGTGCATGAAGAGAATTGGGGCTAGAGCAGGAAAGCAACCCTGAGATGAAAGATCAGCAACAATCTAACTGAAAGGTGGAGCCAGCTACAAAAACCTTAGTGTCTTACTCCTGCTTCTACTTCATATGTAATGCCTCTCATAACTTCATTCCAAATAGTAGCCAGGAAAATTCATTGCACTACCTACTATGGCTGTCATGGAGGGAATTGAGGCCAAAAAGGAGAGGGCGTGACACTTGAGTTCACAAACCGTAACTTCTATAGGAAAGGGGGACTAAAGCATGTGGATGATTCCAGAAATGTTCTCCCTCCGACCCTATGTAATGGCAGCCAGCCCCCTATGTTTATAAACCCAGGTTTATTGACTGGATTATTTCCTTGTGTGATAAACAAAATGAAAGCCTAAAAGTAGCTAATTCCGCCCTGGTGCCCTTTGCAAAAAACTCAATCACAATTAGTAACTTCCAAGTCGGAAGGAAATATCTTACAACATTACTGGGAAAATGATTATAGCTTTACAGAGGACCACAAATGATTGGACCATTAGGGAGACAAGATCAGTACTCTAAACTCGCTGCTTATTTAAAGTTAGAATTAAATTTAATCAATGCAAATGACGTTAAACAAACTGAGTCTCAAGAGGAAATAAAACACTGTCCCAGCAAATAAAAACATGATGATGGAGGAACTCCACAGGTCAGGCAGCAACTGTGGAGAAAAATTAGCAGCTGACTTTTTGGGTTGAGGCCTTAAATCTCCACTGAAAGGTAGAGGGGAGTTGGACAGTATAAAGGGGTGATGGAGAGGAGAGGGACAAGCGCTGGCAACAATAGGTGGATTCAGGTGAGGAAGTTTTGATGGACAGATGGAGTCGGGTGGGGAAGAGAAGGAGGAGATAGCAAAAGTGTTGAAGTGGTGATAGGTAGAGGAAACTAAGGACTGCAGATTATGAAATCTGATAAAGAAAAGAAGGTGAAGATTGGAACCAAATAAGGGAGGCAGATAGGAAAAGATAGGGGAGCAGTGTACAAAATACCAAAAGTGGACCCTTTCTATTAAGACCTGCTTTCCTGTTCATGGCCTCATCTGATCCACTTTTGGATCATTTTGATTGGATAATGAATTGTGATGACAGTTGGATAAATGCAGGAGTTGCTGGAGCTAATGATTGGGGAGAAAAAATAGTAGTGCAAACATCTAGGGATCACTGAGAAAATAAAATAAATAATGGACTTTTCTTGGACCAAATGCACTGGTTGTCAATGTAATTCAATTAAATTTCTTTTCTATTGATGAAACTAGATAGGATTTCAGTGAAGGTTTTTTAGTTTTATGTATAACTTCAATAGAAAATGGCACAAATGAGAATCTAGCTATGCAGAGCAAGTTAATTATCAATCTATCAAACCATTTATCTAATCTTATTTATAACCATCTATCTGTGACTGTGCATGCACACACACACAATGACATGTAGTGGTTAGCACAATATTTCACAGGTGACCCAAGTTCAATTTCTGCTGCGGCCTGTTAGGACTTTGTACATTCTCCCCGTGACCGCGTGGATTTCCTCCCATAGCCCAAAAAAGGATGTATCGGTTGGTAGGTTTATTGGTCATTGTAAATTGTTGCATGACTAGGCTAGGGTAAATTGGGGTTTGCTGAGCAGCATGGCTGGAAGGGCTGGAAGGACCTATTCTGTGCTGTATCTTAATACATAAATCAATCAATAGAGTCACAGTATAATCAATACAATATGGAAATAGCCCTTCATGACCATTGGGTTCAAACAAGATATCAGGCACCTATTTATATTAATCCTATACTACTCACATTTTTATTCTTTCCACCTTTCTATCAACTCCCCCCACACCACCCAAAATTCTGTCACTCAACACAGACTAGGGACAACATACAGTGGTCCAATAACCTGCCAACCTTCCAAAATTTGGGATGTGGAGGAAACCAGAGCATCTAGAGGGAACCCACCCACCAATTTGCAAACTCCACGCAGGCTGCACTAGAGACCGGGACTGAACATGGATCGCGGGACTTGTAGCTCTACTAACTGTGTTGTGGTTCTGTCCATGATGATTGCATTTTAAAAACCTACAGATTGCCGGTTATGTACTTTGTACACAGCTGATGGCCTGCAGGAGTCCACATTCCAGAATTTAGTCGATAGCATCCTGCAGAATTGTCTGCATAGAGAATTGGATATAGAACTATCCATGACTTCTGTTGCTTTGAGTATGAAAGTTTCACCCTAATTGGAATAAGCTGAAAGCAGAAAATGAGCTTACAGAAGGTTTGACTTCATTGCAAAGTGATTAACTGAGTAAACATATCATATAACTATTTTCCAGTTGAACAATAACAGTACACAAGTTGTGAATTTGCCAGTACTGTAACCTAGATACCAAATATCTGAAAAGCATTAATAGTGAAGAATTCAATGATTCAGATAATCCCGTGAGTCATGAGCCCAAGCAGCAGCTACCAAAGAAAGTCGCATGAGTCTAATACCATATACTAATTAACTAAAGTAACCTTTGATGATTTAATGCTAAATCAAGGCATCAGTGTCATGCTCTGTTTTCAAATGACACAGTTCTTTGTGGTGGCTCATCCTCCACTGGAGGAACTTCATCTTGCTCTCATCATTTAAGACCATAAGACCATAAGACAAAGGAGTAGAAGTCAGCCATTCAGCCCATCAAGTCTGCTCCGCCATTGAGCTGATCCATTCTCCCATTTAGTCCCACTCCCCCGCCTTCTCACCATAACCTTTGATGCCCTGGCTACTCAGATACCTATCAATCTCTGCCTTAAATACACCCAATGACTCGGCCTCCACTGCTGCCCATGGCAACAAGTTCTGTAGGTTCACCGCCTCTTCGCATTTCTGTTCTGAATGGGCGCCCTTCAATCCTTAAGTCATGCCCTCTCATACTAGACTCCCCCATCATGGGAAACCACTTTGCCACATCCACTCTGTCCATGCCTTTCAACATTCGAGATGTTTCTATGAGGTCTCCCCTCATTCTCCTAAACTCCAAGGAATACAGTCCAAGAGCGGACAAACGTTCCTCATATGTTAACCCTCTCATTCCCGGAATCATTCTAGTGAGTCTTCTCTGTACCTCTCCAACATCAGCACATCCTTTCTTAAATAAGGAGACCAAAACTGCCCACAGTACTCCAAGTGAGGTCTCACCAGCGCCTTATAGAGCCTCAACATCACATCCCTGCTCCTATACTCTATTCCTCTAGAAATGAATGCCAACATTGCATTCGCCTTCTTCACCACCGACTCAACCTGGAGGTTAACCTTAAGGGTATCCTGTACGAGGACTCCCAAGTCCCGTTGCATCTGAGAACTTTGAATTCTCTCCCCATTTAAATAATAGTTTTTCCGTTTATTTCTTCTGCCAAAGTGCATAACCATACACTTTCCAACATTGTATTTCATTTGCCACTTCTTTGCCCATTCTTCCAATCTATCCAAGTCTCTCTGCAGACTGTCTGTTTCCTCAGCACTACCAGCCCCTCCACCTATCTTCGTATCATCAGCAAACTTAGCCACAAAGCCATCTATTCCATGATCCAAATCGTTGATGTACAATGTAAAAAGAAGCGGCCCCAACACGGACCCCTGTGGAACACCACTGGTAACCGGCAGCCAACCAGAATAGGATCCCTTTATTCCCACTCTCTGTTTCCTGCCAATCAGCCAATGCTCTATCCACGTATGTAACTTTCCCATAATTCCTTGGGCTCTTATCTTGTTAAGTAGCCTCATGTGTGGCACCTTGTCAAAGGCCTTCTGAGAATCCAAATATACAACATCCACTGTATCTCCCTTGTCTAGCCTACTGGTAATTTCCTCAAAAAATTGTAATAGGTTTGTCAGGCAGGATTTTCCTTTAAGGAATCCATGCTGAGTTCTGTCTTTCTTGTCATATGCCTCCAGGTACTCCAAGAATGCAGTGCTTCATTCTCTTTTTGCTAACTGGTATATGTAAGAACTATTGAAGCATCCTCTTTATATTGTTGTTAGAGGCCAATGGTTGTATAAGTTCAACAATGGGTAAATTACATAGAAAGTGGAACAGTACTTTACAATACAGCCCGTTTGCTCCATGATGCTGTGCTGACCTTTTAACCTACTCAAAAATCAATCTAACTCTTCCCTCCTACATAACCCTCCATTTTTATATCATCCATATGCCTATCTAAGAGTTTCTTAAATGCCCCTAATATGTCTGCCTCTACCACCATACCTGGCAGGGCATTCCACATTCTCACCACTCTTTGCAAACAACTTTCCTCTGACATCCTCCTACATTGTCCTTCAATCACCTTAAAATTATATCCCCTCTTATTTGTCATTTCTGCTCAGGGAAAATGTCTCTGGCTATCCACTCGATCTATGCCTCTTATCATCTTGTACTCCTCTATCAGATCACACTACGTCCTGCTTTGCTCCAACGAGAAACGCCCTAACTTGTTCAAACTACTTCATAACACGTGCTCTCTAGACCAGGCAGCATCCTGGTAAATCTCTTCTGCACCCTCTCTAAAGCTTGCACATCATTCCTCTAATGAGGTGATCAACACTGAACATAATATCCCAAGTGTGATCTAACCAGAGTTTCATTGAGCTGCAACGTTACCTCACAGCTCTTGAACTCAATGCCTTGACTAATGAAGGCCAACACATGATATGTTTACTTAACAACCCTACCAACTTGCACAGCAACTATAAGGGAACAATGGATGTGAGCCCCAAGATCCCTCTGTTCCTCTATAATGTCAAGAATGCTACCATTAATCCTGGATTCTGCCATTAAATTCAACCTTCAAAATGAATTACTTAACACTTTTTGGGTTGAACTCCATCTGCCCATTTTCTCAGCCCATCCTTGCAACTGGTCAATCTCCTTTTGCATCCTACAATGACTCTCCACACTCTTCTACCACTTGCTGATTGCTATAGGCAAACCAATTCTATATCCACATAGCCAAGTTTCCCTTGAACCCATGCCTCCTATCTTTCTGAATGAGCCAACTATGGGGACCTTATCAAATGCCTTCCTAAAATCGGTATATACCACATACACTGCATTACCTTCATCAATGTGCTTCGTCACATCTTCACAGAATTCAATCATGCTCATTGTCTGCCCCTCAAAAAGCCATGCTGACTAACCTTAATCCAACTATGCTTCTCAAAATTCTCATAAATTCTGCCTCTAATGATCCACTCCAATAGTTTGCCCACCACTAAAGTAAGACACTCTGGTCTATAGTTCCCAAGGTTATCCCTACTCCCTTTCCTGAACAAAATAATATTTACCACCACCCTCCCCCCCCCCAATTCATCTGGTACTACTCCTGTCGTTATTGAGGATGCAAAGATCATCACTAAATGCTTAATAGTCTCTTACATCGCTTCCCGAGGTAATCTGAGCTATATCCTGTGTGGCCCTGGTGACTTATCTATCCCAATGTTTTTCAAAAGTTCTACGTATCCTCGATCATAACATCAATATGTTCAAACATACCAGTACTCACAACAGTCAAGTCTGTCACTGGTGAAAACTGAAGCAAAGTATTAATTAACCCCCCCCCAACCTCCTCCGATTCCAGATATATACTTCCTCTTCTATCCCTGATTGGTCCCACCCTCAATCTGGCCATTCTCCTGTTGTGGGATGCCTTAGGATTTCCCTTAATCCTACATGCCAGTTTGCCTAGTTGAATTCAATTTCTTCTTGCTAAGATTTGATACATTTATATCACTCGGTTTGATGGGCAATTAGAATAAGCAGTTCCTATCTGATTTTACCGCAGACATGTTGACACTTTGAGAAAGTATATTAGCAAAGTGCCCCACACCCTCTATTCCATTATTAAAGGGCATTAATACTTTTATCAGATCCCAAGCTCATTTTTATTTGTCGAACTACTCATTCGTTTGTGTTACAAACACACACAAAATGCTGGAGGAGCACAGCAGGCCAGGCAGCATCTATGGAAAGAATAAACAGTTGTCATTTCAGGCTGAGACCTTTCATCAGGCCCAAAACGTTGACTGGTTACTCTTTTCCATTGATATTGCCTGGCCTGCTGCATACCTCCAACATTTTGTGAGCGGTGCTTTGGATTTCCAGCATCTGCGTTTTTCTCGTTTTTGTGATGATTTGTGTAACTAGGACACCATGAAAAAAAGGAATCCTTATGAGTTTCCCCGTTCCAAGGAAGCCACTAGGGCCTGTTTTTGTGCTTCTACAGCTGTCCAGAGCAGACAGATTGGATCTGCATATCTCCTATTTTATATGGCTAAGCATATACACTCAGAGAAATCATCAGTTCACTCTTTTTTTCCCCAAGAAAAATCACAAACATATTGTATTTTCAGCCAAGAGTCTGTACAGGGCAACTTCAACTGAAACTATATTTTAAACTTGATTTGTATTATAATTTTGACAGCATGTCTGTTTCTTCCTTATTTCTCATACTGTATTTGATTTATTGTTCAAGTATTTTCAATTCAATGACAAAAGCTTTTGCTGCTGCCAAGGTTCATTTAGTTATAAATTCTGAATGATGGTAATCCAAAAGCAAAGTAAACTGAATAAGTAAAGCTCGTTCTGCAAGATGAATCGGTCACGGAGAACGTAGAAGATAAAGTGCAATGTTTTGAAATAAATAATTACGAGCTCAGTATTACTCTGCTATCTTGCCAATTTCCCTTTCTTTTTATCTCCCTTTCATGCTCACACCCACAATGACAGAAGGAAAAACTCACCCTCCTCATCACTAATTCCATGATGTTGGGCAGATGACAGACCAGGATTACATTTGAGAGAACATTCCATAATTGTTTATATTCAGAAAACTCACAATGTGCTTAAATTCTGTTCTTTATTATTAATAACTTATAGTCGATAGTTGCTATCACAAATGATAGTATGCACGTTTCTTCTGTCTGTCTGTCTGGGTACC
Source organism: Mobula birostris (assembly GCF_030028105.1). Classification (NCBI taxonomy): domain Eukaryota; kingdom Metazoa; phylum Chordata; class Chondrichthyes; order Myliobatiformes; family Myliobatidae; genus Mobula; species Mobula birostris. Next base: position 137,715,677 of record NC_092374.1, on the reverse strand, counting down.
ATATCCAATGCGGACTTTGGTGACCATGGTTTTCCATATAGATCTCTCCTTCATTTTTTGGATGACTTCCATTTCCTCAGTGTGTAGCCACCTGGCTATGCTTTTGATGTACATAAACCGAGGTCTTCCTCTATGTTTGCTCCCCTCAATCTTTCCAGAGAGTATGAGTTTTTCTAGTTCATCTTTCCGCATGATGTGTCATAGGAATCTGAGTTGTCTTTCTCTTATTGTTGGTATGAGTGATTGAACTGCTTGGGCTCTTCTGAGAACTTCTTCATTTGATGTGTGTGTGGTCCATGATATTCAAGAGAAGAAATTTCGACTGGCAAATTTAAACAGATCTTAACAGGTTAGAATTTTAAAATATGCAATAATTTTAAACAATTTAACTTTACAAAGAAGCAGTTTACTGTAATAATACAATAATAATTCTCTACTACAATTGTACCTGTAATATTAAGTCCTTCTGTGAGTCCTATGGTGCTCTGACAGATTATGTGTTTACTCTTGGTTGTAATCCAGATCTTATATTTATACCAGAGTTTGGTAAAGTTGTTTTAAGTGGATCAAGTGGACTGCACATTCTCAGTTTTGCCTTTGGACTATTACACATTTAGTACACCACTTGGTTGACGTTGAATGAAATTGTTATAAGTAACTGGCAATTCACTGGTGTTATTGTTCTCTATGAATGACTACGGTGTCAGTTCCTGCAGACACTTCAGGCTGAGCAGATTGTCTGGTTGTTCTGCCAGCACCTTATTTGACCAGTCTGTTTATTTCCTCTAGAGCTTTTCAAATCACAAAATAACAAAAAAAAATTAAAACATTCTATCTGACAGATTGACAGTCAGAATTCTTTGAACATTTCCAACTTCCTTCTCACTCCCCAAAAGCTATATAGCTCCATTGTAGAATTGCTTCATTTTTTTAAAGCAAGTTAACAACTTTAAAGCTGGTTTCTATGTTTGCTGAGCAGCTGTTGACAAGACTGTAAGTATTGAGACAATATCCTTAAGTGACTTGGTATCAAATTTTGATAGGTAATATTTTTGTATAAAGCAAAGAAGTGAAAATGTTGAAAATGCTGTACACATGCAAGTTTTTGGTGATCATTGTCAAGTGGGTTTGGGAGTCTTGCACGCTGATAGTCTGATTGAACTTTACTTACCAGCCAGCATTCTTAACTGGATCTGGAGGATGGAAATCCTGAATAACAAACATCATTAGTTCCATCATAATCAACAGAATCTTACATTCACCTTTTGTAATTACTGTTAACTTCAAGCTAAGTCCAATTAGCCAGGGTTACAAAAATATTTTGCATATTTACATTGTATTTATATCTAACCCCTTCTGTACATATGGAAAGAAAAATTAAATACTTCAGCCAGTGATTTTCTTTCGATAATTATCGTTCATGTGGTAGCACATGTGGAGTGAAATTAAATGATGAAAGCTGAACTATGTATTGACAGAGTCTTCAAAGAATGACTGAAAATAAATTTAAAACTTGAAACATTCAGCCCACTGAATTCATGCTGTTTGAAAACAAGCAAACCGGCCTCATTTCACATTCCAGTACTTGGCCTGTAGTCCCCACAGGTCACAGACCTTCTTGTGCACAGAAAGGTCAATTTAATTATGATGAGGGTTTCTGCACCATTCTCTCCATTGCCACCCACCCCCGACCTCCAACTTTGCAGTCATTCATTTCCAGATCCCTATCAACATCAGCATGAAAAACGATTTTACCATCTCTTTTCTAATCTTTTTATTAATGATTGTAGGTCTCTGTACCATGGTTTTGACCCCTCTGCTAACAGAAATATGTCCTTTCTATTTATTCTATGTTGACCCTTTATAATCTTGAACACATTGATTAAGTTTGCCTTTAGCCTCATCTGGCTCAAAGGAAATTCCATACTCTCCCAGTCTTTCCTTATAGGGCAGCACAGTGGCTATTAGAGCTGCTGCCTCTCTGCTCCAGTAATCAGGATCATAATTCTGATCTTTGGTGATACAGTATTGGTATGGAGTTTGCACAGTCTCCCTGTGACCACATGGGTTTGTTCCTACACCCTAAAAATATGAAGGTTGGCAGGTTAATTGGGCCACTCTAAATTGTCTTGGAGCGCAGTGGAGTGGTACAGTTTTTAGGTGGAATGGTTGTGGGTGGGGAGTTGATGCCAATGTAGTGAAATAAATAAGATTAGGTAAAATTACTGTAAAAATTGGTGCTTGATATGTTTTTAAATGCTGTATCTCTCAATGGATCTATAAAATGTAACATTCCCTGCTATATTCTTGCAAATCCTCTGAACCTTCTTCATTCCAACTGCATCTTTTCCATAATGCAGTGATCAAAACCAATAATTGAGTGGTGGGGTGGAGATACATCTCTATCAAAGGAGGTGTAAGGTGCTCCTTCTCTCCACTAGCCTACAGGTCACCCTTGGGCAAAGTTTAGCATCTGCTTAGCCCACCACCTCCAATAAGGGTGACGTGAAGCCATGGGAGCAGGTGGTGGATAGTCATATGAACAGCTGGTGCATATCACAAGTCCTGGTTATGCGATCACTGACACCAGACAGACAATCGTTCAAGAGTACTGATAATGGCTGGGGCCACCCATCTTGCAAAGACACAGCCCAGAAGAAGGCAATGGCAAACCACTTCAGTAGAAAATTTGACAAGAGATATCATGTTCATGGATAGAGAAAAGAATAAGAACAATAGTGTGAAGGGGTCTTCCCTGCTGGCTTGTGACAGATGGAAGAATATGATTGCCAACATCATATGACACAGCACATAATGATGATAATGATGAGAACCAATAGTGCTCAAGCTGTGGTACTATTGTTATGAAGATAATGCCCGTCATGTGTTTAGGTAGAAACAATCCACATTGCAATTTCAAGAGGAGGTTATCGGGGAGAGGAGGAGTGAGATCTGTCTCCATTCTTGCAGTTGGTCAAAGTTCCTTTGGAATATCCCCCTCCTTCCAAATGAGAACAATGATGATATGTGAAACTCCCAAGTTCTGGGACTGTGATTAGTGCAGTATTCATTTGTATCTGGCATATCATGGATGATATTATTATCTGGGTGAGAAGCTATATGAAAGATTAGATTAGATTAGATTAGATTATGAGGACATGCAGTCCTCTTTTATTCTCATTTAGAAATGCATGCATTAAGAAATGATACAATGTTCCTCCAGAATGATATCACAGAAACACAAGACAAACCAAGACTAAAAAAACTGACAAAAACCACATAATTATAACATATAGTTACAATAGTGCAAAGCAATACCGTAATTTGATAAAGAACAGACCATGGGCATGGTAAAAAAAAAGTCTCAAAGTCTCTCGAAAGTCTCATCATCTCATGCAGTCGGTAGAAGGAAGAAAAACTCTCCCTGCCATGAACCTCCAGCACCGCAAACTTGCCAATTCAGCACCCAACCACAGTTGACTCTTGAGTCCGTCCGAAAACTTCGAGCCTCCGACACCGAGCACCGAGCACCATCTCTGCCGAGCACTTCGACCCCGGCCCCGGCAACAAGCAATAGGCAAAGCTGAGGATTTGGGGCCTTCCCTTCCAGAGATTCTGGATTGCACAGTAGCAGTGGCAGTGAAGCAGGCATTTCAGAAGTTTCTCCAGATGTTCCTCTGTGCTTCTCACGCCTGTCTCCATCAAATCAGGATTGTTCATGGTACCTACTTAACAAATACCGATATCATTTCAGAGTGGCCGTGCGCGTTGCGTCGCGCCGCCATCTTCTCCTCCCCTCTTAGCTTTCTTTGTCTGATGTACATCAAAACGTACAGTAAAATACATCAAACTCAGTGATGATTGAGCTGGGCTGCCCACAAGTCTCACCACACTTCTAGTGCAAACATAGCATGCTTACAACTCACTAACCCCATCCCTGGAATGTGAGAGGAAACTGTAACACCCTGAGGAAACCCACGTGGTCATGGGAAGAACGTACAAACTCCTTACAGACAAAGGCAAAAATCAAATGCAGGTCTTGCAGCTGATACTGTAAAGCATTGCACTAACCACTACACTATCATGCCTGCCCAAGGATCCTTACAGCTTCTTACCTAGATCTATCAGGCACCTAGCTTTCATAAGGTATTGCCATATTTTCCCTCATGTCTCTGATGAAGCAGGGTATGTTCCAAAGCTTCCTTAGAACCTACTTGTCAATCACTTTGTGCCATTCGGTTATGACCATTTGAAAAAAGAGGAAGAACAAAACCAATCACATTGAGGGGCCTTTCCTGACCTCACTAACCTCATTGCATCAATTAAAAGTGATTGTGGTTGAACTCTTCCCAAATTAGGCTGTCTGGATAAATTTGCATCCATCTTAAGACTGCAACATTTTGTAATTTCTTTCTGGAATACACTGCCTAAAAAGAGAAGAATGCAGTTCAACAATAACCTTCAAAATGGAATTGGATTAATGTTGCATGTGGAGAACCTGCAAAGCTATGGGAAAGGGCAGATGTCAAATTATCATTAATTGTGATGAATTGATTTTTGAATAGATTATAACATAATCATGGAGTAAATGGCCTGAGTTTCTGGTGTTCAATCAATCATTCCATGATGGCATTGTAAAATTGGTTGAAAATCAATCAACCTCAAAGATTCTGAAGAAGTATTTTTGAATTCAGAAAAAATACTTCTCTCCACACAATTCTGTCTGACTTGAGCTGACCTTACCATTTTTTTATTATTAAATATGTTTGGCCTTCTATGATTGTGATTCTGAAGTGAAGAAAGTTTAATTTCATGGAAATCTTCCAATGTTTCCCTTTGGTCAATATTCCATGTCAATTGTATGTTGTCACTTCTGCCACAAAACTGGCAGCTTCATTTTTGGTTATTTCTTTAATGTTCTCTTGACTTTTTCTGTCAAGCAGTGTTGTCACTGACTGAAATTCCCCTGCTTCTTTGCTAATTATATTGGTTTATCCAAAGCAGACTAAAGCTTGCATGGCATTGCACTATAACCAATAACGCTGTCTGTCATTTTCTTTAAAGCAAATTTCTCCACGAGGAAAATTATTTAGAAGGACAGAACAACACAATGAAATGTTGATATGGTTAATGAAAACAAATTAAGGAATATTGAATGCAACTGCATTCCCTTCATCGATGGAACATAAATGTTTTCATTTATTCATTTGTTTAAAGCAACTTCACTTTCTACCAGTCAAGAAATTTTCAGTATCACTGTTCTCTGAAGCCAGACCTGGATTATGATACTGAGATGGCCCCCAGCATTCAGAAGAGATTGCAAATACGACAGGTATAGGGGTGGTAGGGTGGTGTGATGAGGGTGAGGTGGCAGACAGGGGTATGGTGCCGTGGGCAGGGTGAAAATGATCTGGAAATCTTAAAGATATGATAAAGAGATGAGAACACACACAAAATGTTGGAGGAACGCAGTAGGCTAGAGACCATCTATGGAGAGGAATAAAACTGCAGCAGCACCTTGTTAATGATCAACAGAGGATGGAAGAGAGAGAACTCAGGTCAGTAGGGGCTGGTTGTTTAGACCACCAGCCAAGAGAAAGGTTAATGAATGAAGAGAGAATGCAATTCAGCAAAAAGGAAGAAACATGCTGTCAATATCATTTAGGATGTTATATAAAAGATCCGGGCCAGAAGGACCTGGAAGAAGAATGGATGGGATAGATCTTGAGGCTTCAGTGGAAGATGGTCAACAGTCAGGGGTTATGTGTAACTATATGTGACTAAGGAGCATAGACTATCTAAGTCATAGTTTTGTAGAGAACCCAGCACAAACATAGGCCTTTTAGCCATCTAGTCCATGCCAAGTTATTATTCTGCCTAGTCCTGGACCCCATAGCCCTCCATATCCCTCCCATCCATGTACCTATCCAAACTTCTCTTAAATGTTGAAATCAAAACTGCATTCAACATTTCTGCTGACAGCTCATGCCACGCTCTCACCGCCCTCTGATCAAGAAGTTCTCCCTCGTGTTCCCCTTAAAACCTTAACCTTAACTTCACCTTTCAACCTTAACTCCTAAATTCTAGTTCTGGTCTTACCAAGCCTTAGTGGAAAAGGCCTGTTTGCATTTACCCTATCAATACTCCTCATAATTTTGGACACCTCTATCAAATCTCCCCTCATTGTCCTACACTCCAGGGAATAAAGTCCTTATATATTCACCCTCTCCCTATAACTCAGGACTTCAAGACCCAGCAACGTTGGGGTAAATTTTCTCCGTACTCTTTCAGTCTTATTGATATCCTTCTAGTAAGTAGATGTCCAGAACTGCACACAATGCTTCAAATTAGACTTCAACAGAATTTTATACAACTTCAACATAACATCCTAACTGCTGTAACCAATACTTTGACTTATGAAGACCAATGAGCAAACAGCTCTCTCTATGACCAGATCTACCTGTGTTGCCATTTGCAAGGAATTATGGATCTGTATTCCCAGATCTTTGCCCTCTTCAGTGCCTTACCATTCACTGTGTAAATTCTACCCTGGTGTGTCCTCCCAAAGTGTAACACCTCACGCTTGTCTGCATTAAAATACACTTGCCATTTTTCAGACCATTTTTCCAGCTGGTTCAGACTCTGCTGTAAGATTTGAAAGCCTTTCTTGCTGTCAGCTTCACCGCCAATCTTGGTATCATCTACAGTTTGCTGATCCAGTTTACTACGTTATCATCCAGATCGTTGCCGTAAAGGACAAGCAGTAACAGACCTGAGGCACACCACTAGTTTGAGGCCTCCAGTCGGAGAGATAACCATCTACTACTACTCTCTGGCTTCTCCCATGAAGCCAATGTTGAATCCAATTTACTACCTCATCTTGAATGCCTCTGTATCCTGAATGAGCAAAAATATGAAACAAGACAAACAATCAAAAGGCAAGTAGATCAGAGGGAATCTATAACAAAGGACTTGGGCTCTGGTTTAAGTTGGGGAAGAGGATTTGTCGGCTGTTTGTACAGGGAGGTACATATGATCGGGAAGCTATCCTTACTTCTACTAGCTCACAAATAGTGCTACAAAAACACGTACCAGCTTCATCTAGTTGCTCACATTCCCATTTAGCAGCAGGTCTTCAGAACTCTAGAATCCAAACCAGACAGTATTAAATTTAAATCAGGGTCTCAAATACAGTATGTGCACATAATTTAAATATTTTAATGAGGTGTCCACCTCTCAAAATTAGGACATAGACATGTCATATTAACTGCCCCCTTAAAAATGATGGCAAACATGTATATGACAGAATTAGGTCACATTACTTGATTTTAGATTTCTTACCGCACCAGCCAAGCCTCTCCTGTCAAGGTGGGATTATTATTTCACTCATTATTTTCATTCCTTGCTAGATGATTTCTTATCATTTTAAGAAAATGAAAATGGATAAATAGCATAGGACTTCATTGTTTCTGTTAGAAACATTACAATATATTGCAGTGACATTTGATAAGTGGGGAAAGGGAACAGCCATTTTGTGCACAGCACAATCCCAGAAATGAAGAAGACCAGAGTAAAGAGAGCTGGACATAATGTAGGCAAATGGAATCAGTATAGACAGGCATCATTAGCAGCATAGATTAGATGAACTGTTAGGGTCCCTTTTGGTACTGTACTTTACTTTTTTATGATGCTATGAACCAAGTAAACAGTCAGTCAGGTTTTGTTATGTTTGTTGTGTAATTATCTGTTCTGCCTGGCTTTAAATAAGATAGGAAGTTTCACTCGCACTCTGTGGCCACTTTATTTGGTACCTCCTATACACTGCTTGTATGTTCATGGTCTTCTGCTGCTGTAGCCCGTCCACTAAAAGTTTTGACATGTTGTGCATTCAAAGACACTCTTCTTCAAGCCACTGTTGTTGTTGGTTGTTCGTCCATCGTTGACGTCGATGAGGACCTCGACACCATTATGATGGTGTCGAGACTAGTGCGTGATTTGGATTTAAGTGAGGGAGAGTTGCACAGCGTCAGCCTCACTCTCTCTTCCCAATTCCCATCTGGATCCAGTGGCAAGACAGAGTCTAGACGGCTGGAGATGGGACTAGGTGCAGTGGATGACCAGGACGTCTTCTGTGTCTTGTCCTGCTCTACACGTTCCACGACACTTGCAGAGACCGCCTTCTTGACCGTTGGACCTTCCATTGGTCTCGTCCGCTCAATCCGCCGGAGTCTGTCTTCACATGCTGGGATAGACAACTCCTTATCACACCGAGGGTTTGAGACCCGTCGGCTACCCTCACCTGGTTTAGCCAGCTTGTCGAAGCCGTTGCCCGGGGTGTGGCCGCTGTCGCATGCAAACAGCTACGGGGAGCCACAGGTGAGAGCTGAGTGCCAGGTGGGGACCAAAGGTGGACTAACCACCTTGAAAAGGACGCGACATGTTCCCCCACCAGAGGTGCTACCCCTCCCTGACACCCCATACACCCCACTGTTGTAGTGCATGGTTATTTGAGTTCCTGTCAGCTTGAACCAGTCTGACTATTCTCCTCTGACATCTCTCATTAACAAGCTTTTTTTTTTGCTGACAGTGCTGCCGTGGACTGGATGTTTTATGCTTTTTGCACCATTTTCTGCAAACTCTAGAGACTGTTGTGCATGAAAATCCCCAGGAAATCAGTGGCTTCTGAGATACACAAACCACCCTGTATCGCACCAACAAGCATTCCACAGTCAAAGTCTCTTAGATCACATTTCTTCTCCATTCTGATGTCTGGTCTGAACAACAACTGAACTTCTTGAGCATGTCTGTATGCGTTTATGCATTACATACTGCCAGACGATTCGCTGATTTGATATCTGCATTAACGAACAGATATGTAGGTGTACCTAATAAAGTGGCTTCTGAGTGTAGTTCACAATGTAATTAATGGATTTGGCTGCATTGAGTTGGTATAATACCAACTTTAACCTTTGTGGCACTCATGGTCCCCAGTGACCTATAATTACATTTACTGGATGTGGGCAGCTTGACAAACTGACTCTGCTCACCCAGTGGGGTTCTGGTGAGGTGGAGTGGAAGATAGTCCTTCCCCCTCAGTGAGGAAAAAGAAGCATTTAGAAGTCCAAGAGTTCCTTTATCACATAGTATTATCTTTATCATTGCTTTCCCAGCTGTTTAGTTGAGAGTTCTTGCCTTTGTGAAGTATAATCTGTTACTTGAAGAAACAAAGAGCAGAGAGCCTACAGACATTTCAGTCGTTATTAAGTTTAGGATATTGCTTCTTGAGAGGACAGTAGAGCAGCAATCTGCTGCAAAAACAATAGAACACGGGATTCTCTAAGTACAGCTGTGAAGGTTCAGAGAGCAGTTGTGCAGAAAATGTTGTAGAATTCAAGACATGCAGATGGATTTAGCCATTCACCTGCTTATGAACAACCAGAAGTACAAAGTAACTTTTATTAGCGAAGTAAATATATGTCACCATATACAATCCTGAGATTTGTTTTCTTGGGGGTAGACTCAACAAATCTATGAAATAGTGACTATAACAAAATTGATTAACGAATGCCAAACTAGAGCTTTCAACCAGAGTGCAGAAGACAAGAAACTATTCACATTCAAAATAAAAAACACAATAATATAAATATATAAGTAATAAATATCAAGGACATGAGGTGAAGAGTCCTTGAAAGTGAGTCCATAGGTCGTAGGAACACTTCAATGGTGTGGCAAATAAAGTTGAGTGAAGTTATCCCCTTTGGTTCAAGAACCTGATTGTTGAGGGGCAACAACTGCTCCTCAGCTTGGTGGTGTGAGTCCTGAGGCTCCTGTACCTTCTCCTTAATGGCAGCAGCAAGAAGAGGGCACGGCCTTGGTGGTGTGGGTCTCTGATGATGGATGCTGCTTTCCTGCAACAGCATTTCATTTTGATGTGCTCAGTGGTTGGGAGGGCTTTACCCACGATGGACTGGGCCAAATCCACTACTCTCTGAAGAATTTTCTGTTCAAGGTCATTGATGTTTCCGTGTCAGGCTGTGTTGCAGCCAGTCAATTTACCATAAGATATAAGAGCAGAATTATGCCATTTGGCCCATTGAGTCTGCTCTGCAATTTACTCTACATTACACATCTATAGAAGTTTGTTCAAAGGGAAAACACTTCTTAAACATGAAAAAGCCTGTAGATGCTGGAAATCCAAAGCAACACACACTCAAAATGCTGGAGGAACGCAGCAGGTCAGGCAGCATCCATGGAAATGAATGAACTATCAACATATCCAGGCGAGACCCTTCTTCAGGACTGGAAAGGAAAGGGGAAGATGCCAGAATTAAAAGGTGTGGGGGAGGGAAAGAACCAAATTTCTTGGTGTTCACCCAGCGGAGAATCTCACCTGGTCCCTCAAAACCAGCTCCATAGCAAAGAAAGCCCAGCATCATCTCTATTTGCTGAGAAGGCTGAGAAAAGTCCATCTCCCACCCTCCCATCCTCACCACATTCTACAGAGGTTGTATTGAGAGCATCCTGAGCAGCTGCATCACTGCCTGGTTCGGAAATTGCACCATCTCGGATCGCAAGACCCTGCAGCGGATAGTGAGGTCAGCTGAGGAGATCATCGGGGTCTCTCTTCCCACTATTGGAGATATTTACACCACACGCTGCATCCGTAAAGCAAACAACATTATGAAGGACCCCATGCATCCCTCATATAAACTCTTCTCCTTCCTGCCATCTGGCAAAAGGCACCAAAGCATTCGGGCTCTCACGGCCAGATTATGCAACAGTTTCTTCCCCCAAGTCATCAGACTCCTCAACATCCAGAGCCTGGACTGACACCAACCTATTGCCCTCTACTGTACCTAATGTGTTGTTTATTATTTATTGTAATGCCTGCACTGTTTTGTGCACTTTATACAGTCCTGGGTAGGTCTGTAGTCTAGTGTAGTTTTGTGTTGTTTTTTACGCAGTTCAGTGTAGTTTTCATATTGTACATGTAGCACCATGGTTCTGAAAAATGCTGTCTCATTTTTACTGTGTACTGTACCAGCAGTTATGGTCGAAATGACAATAAAAAGTGACTTGACTTGACTTGACTTGACTAGCTTGGAGGTGAAGCCAAGTAGATAGCAAGAATAAAGAGCTGGAGAGAAAAGAATCTGATAGGAGAGGAGAGTGGACCATAGGAGAAAGGGAAGAAGGAGGGGCACAAAGGGGCAGTGATAAGCAAATGAGAAGAGGTAAGAGGTCAAAGTGGGGAAGTGAAGAAGTGGGAAAGGAGAGAGAATTTTTTTTACTGGAAGGAGAAATTGATATTCATGCCATCAGGTTGGAGGCTACCCAGACAGAATCTAAGGTGTTGCTCCTCCACTCTAAGGGTGACCTCATCTTGGCACAAGAGGAGGCCATGAACTGATATGTCAGAATGAGAATGGAAATCAGAATTAAAGTGTTTGGCCACTGGGAAATGCCGCTTTTTGCGGATGGAGCGAAGGTAGTCAATGAAGTTTTCCCCCAATTATTAATTGTTAATGACTAATTAATTGTTATTGTCTTCATTGGGGACAGAGAGCAGACAGATGTAGTAATGCACAAGAATAAAAGACAGTCATTGTTGTAGTTGTGTCCAAGATTATAGAGGTACAGATTGAGTACCCCTTATCCATAATTCCAATATCGAAAAACCTCCAAAATCCAACTTTTTTTTTTGAGCGCTGTCCTGAAGTCACAAATGGAAAATTCCACAAAACACTGGGAAGGTTCCCAGGGGATGTGCAGGTCTCTGCATACCATAGACAGTCCTGAGAAGTGACCTCACATATGTAATGGACAGAAATTAATGAAAAATAGAAAAACACTGTACAAAGTGAAAAATGAAGGTCTTGATTGGGTATGGCGAGAGTGGATTCATCAGCGTCGGAGTGAACATAAGCCGCTTAACGGTACGCAGTCATGAAACAAGCAAAGGTCTATCACAACAAACTGAAAATTGAAGGTAAAGCATCTGCTGACAAAGTAGCACAGAAATTCATTGGTAAAGATCCGTCACTGATTGAAAGCTAACACCAGAACAACTCTACAATGCTGATTGCTTTTATACATTATATAAAACCTAAAGAAAGGTAAAATACAAATCCAGTGTACTGTAATCTTTTAATCAAGCCACGGCGTTGTTGATGGAGACGGAAGCCTGCCGTTGTTTGTTGCCGTTCAACGGCTGATTCAGGTATTCTCCTCTCCCAATACTTTGCTGCTTTTGTTATCCTACACACATTATGTTTTCACTATAATAATGGTATGTTATAATTTTTACTGTTGAGTACGTTTGTATGATGAACAAGCGTAAGGCAAAGACTGCTTTGCGGTAGCACATAAATACAGAGTTGGAAATGATGGCAATCTCAAGCTATCTCATTATGTGTTCCACCAATGCTGCCTGACTTGCTATGTTTTTCCAGCATCTTCTGTTTTTGTTTCAGATTTCCAGCACTTGCAGTTTTTAAAAATTGATTTTTATGGATTATCACCCAAAAGGGATATTTTGAGAATAGTAACAGTTTTGTTCAAAGTTTGATTTGGAAAGTGCATGACGCTGAAGCAGAACAGGGAGGTAATGATGATGTCCCCTTCTCCACATCGTTATAAGTACCAGATCTGTAAGGGGATGCTGGTCACAACAGCTGAAAAGACAAGGAGGACTTGTTCTACCAAGGGGAAAAAAACATCCACAGAGGTTTGTTGGATTGCTGCAAATACTTCTGAACAATGCAGGAATATGTGGCCATCAATGCGGTCATTTTAGTCATTAAAAGATCTTGGTTATGACGAACAAATTTGAGAATTGTTGCTGATAAATGATCACACTGCGTGAGCAATTGCTCAGGTGGAGCTCCATTTGAAATTTCTAAGCAACACACACAAGATGCTGGAGGAGCTCAGTCAGGCAGCATCTATGGAAATGAATAAACAGTCGATGTTCCGCGCTGAGACCCTTCTTCACGACTTAGCAGGAAGGAGGAAGATGCCAGAATAAAAGGTGAAGGCTGGGGAAGGATGAGGGCTAGAAGGTGGCAGGTGAAGCCAGGTGGGTGGGAAAGGTAAAGGTCTGGAGAAAAAGGAACCTGATGGGGAGGAGAGTGGACCATAGGAGAAAGGAAAGAAGGAGGGGCACCAGGGGGAGGTGGTAGGCAGGTGAGAAGAGTTAAGAGGCTAAAGTGGGGAATAGAAGAAGCGGGGAGGAAAAGAATTTTTTTTACCAGAAGGAAAAATCAATAGTCACGCCATCAGGTTGGATGTTTCTCCAGACAGAACATAAGGATGCCATGGACCAACATGTCGGAATGGGAATGGGAGTTGAAATTAAAATTTTTAGCCACCGGGAAGTTGTGCTTATGCTGGATACAGTGGAGGTGCTCCAGGAAGCAGTTCCCCCAGTTTATGATGGGTCTCACCAGTGTAAGGGAGGCCACATCAGGAGCACCGGATACAATGGACGACCCCAACAGATTTGCAGGTGAAGTGTTGTCTCACCAGGAAGGACTGTAATTTGTAACTTTGGACATATTCACCACAAAAGAAGAACTGCACCTCCACAGGAAGACAGTCTGAAGAATTAACATGGAAGTTGAGAGCAGGCGGAAACTTTTGGAGCATTATAATCATCTCTTCACTCTTCCCCACTGTGGCGTTGATATTATCCACATTTGTCTATTTTCATGTGTCATCGATTATTCCGAATACAAGCAAATTTTTTGCATACAGCCACAAATTGTTGTATTAGGAACAAACAAACACAATCTCTTTGAAAGCAGCATCAAAGCATCTTACACATGTTACGGGATATAACTTTTAGTGAAAGGAAATACACTCAGTTGGTCAGTTTATTAGATACCTCCTATACCCAATAAATCGGCTACTGAGTGTATATTTGTGCTTTTCTGCTGCCGTAGCCTTTGGCCAACTGGTAGCACAGTGACATCAGCGCCAGACTCCGGAACCAAGATTCCTGGGTTCGAATCCAGTCGGGCTGCTCCCGAGTACGCTTTCCATCCGTGCCGGGTTGACTATTAACCTCACAACTCAACCTCATGAAATAAAGAAAAATACTGTGAAATGTCTGTGCGAGGAGTGGCGCCCCACACAGCCTTCCGATCTGTACCTTGTAAGGCATGAAAATGCACGACGCTGGCCTGTCAGGCCTGAGTCGACGTCATCATCATCATCAGCCTAACCACTACAAGGTTCGAAGAGCTGTGCGTGTAGATATACTTTCCTGCACACCATTGTTGTAAAGGGTGCTTACTTAAGTTACTGACACTTTCCTGTCAGTTTGAATCAGCCTGGCCATTCTCCTCTGACCCCTCTCATTAACAAGGCATTTTCATCCACACTGCTGTTCACTGGATTTCTTTTCTCTTATATTTTCACACCATTCTCCACAAACTCTAGAGACTTAAGTGTGAAAATCTCAGAGGATCAGCAGCTTCTGAGATACTCAAGCATTGATTGTCAGGCATGAGCAATCATTCCATGATCAAAGTGTGCTAAATCACATTTCTTCCCCATTCTGATGTTTGGTCTGAACAACAACTGAACCTTTTGACCATGTATGCATGCTTTTATGCATTGAGTTGCTTCTACATGATTGGCTGATTAGATACTTCAAAGTACATTTATTATCAAAGTATGTATACATTATGCATGTATATTTGTGACCTTACAGGCAACCACAAAACATAGAAACCAAAAAGGTCCCATAAAAAAAGACCATCAAATACCAGTGTGCATCGAGAAAAGAAACAAACCATGCAAACAATAAAAGTAGGCAATTAGCATTCAGAACAAGAGGATGTACTGTTGAGACTTTATAAAGGACTGATGAGGTCTCACTTGGACTATTGTGAGCAGTTTTGGACCCCTTGTCTTAGAAAGGATGTGCTGAAACTGGAGAGGGTTCAAAGAAGATTCATGAAAATGATTCCAGGATTGAATGGCTTGTCATATGAAGAGTGTTTGACGGCTCTCGGCCTGTATTCACTAGAATTCAGGAGAATGAATGGTGACATCATTGAAACCTACTGAATGGTGAAAGGCCTTGACAAGAGTGGATTTGGAGAGGATGTTTCCAATGGTGGGAGAGTCTAGGACCAGATGACACAGCCTCAGTATAGAGGTGTGTCCTCTTAGAATAGACATGAGAAGTAATTACTTTAGCCAGAGGGTGGTGAATCTGTGGAATTTTTTGCCACCAGCAGTTGTGGAGGCCAAGCCTTTATGTATATTTAAGGCAGAGGTTGATAGATTCTTGATTGGTCAGAGTAGCCAGTACAGGCCACAGCTTCAGCCTCAGTTCAGCGCAGAGTTGAGTAAACATTGTGGAGTTCTCAGACACAGAGCCCAGAGCAGGCAGAGCAGGCCACAGCTTCAGCCTCAGTTCAGCGCAGAGGCGGCAAAATGTCCCGCAGCAGTGAGCAGAACTGGTCCAACCCTAGTCTCTTGTCTTGACATCCTGCCTTTTCAATCCATCTGGCCCAGTGTTTAAATCAACCAAACGTTGTGTTGTTCCTTGTACTGGGACCTGGGCCCTGTCTCAGTGAAACATCCTGAGCCCATAACCAACTTTTCCAAATTGGAGTGGCACTTAGATTGATCAAACCTCACTTTCAGTTTAGATGAATGGTCCTTGAATCTGCTTCCCCTCTGCTCTGCTTGTCTCAGCTTCGCCTCACACACACACACACACACACACATACGCTTTGACCCTTGACTCAGCCTCACCTTCGCCCGCCTCTCCTTCCTCATGCTGGAAGGGCCTGTTTATCTCCAAATAAAAATCAAAAAGGAATGAACTAAGTGCGTGGATCAGACATATTTAGAAGTTCTTAGTGGTTACCGGAGACAAATAGTACAGGCTCCTTGCACATTACCGAGAAAGGGAATACTCATTTACAGTATCTCCTTTTGAAGTTTGCCAACAATGGGCAAGCCACAGGCTAGGCTTGTCCTCAGTTTTCTTTTTCTTATTCAACAGTTTTGTTTGAGATAGCTTGCAGAAATTTGGACTCAGGGGCCTGGCAAAGCTTCTGAACATCTGATCACAATTGTCAGCTTACCAGAAAAATGGGAATAAAGTTGACGTTGTGATCTCTGTTGAGCCTCTGTCCTCTGGCTTCTGGTGCCCATTTCCAAGCTGATTAATTACTCTGAGCAAGAAAAGGAGCTGAAGCCAACATCCACCAAGGACATCCAGCTGACAGAAGTTCTACATGAAATAATAAGGAAAATCTGCAGGGTAGACTAATTTTATCAATTTATTTAGAGATAGAGCATGGTAACAGGCCATTTTGAGTCCCTACCCCCAGTTCACCCATGTAGCCAGGTAATCTACTAACCCCAAGGCCGCTGGAGTATGGGAGGAAGCTGAGGCACCCAGACGGCGCCCACGTGGTCAAGGGGAGAACGTGCGAACTCCTTACAGACAGCAACAGAACTGAACCCAGCTCAATGGTGCTATAATAACACTGCACTAACCATTATACTACCAAGCAGCCCAAAGTTAAAAAAAAATCAGCTTTTGATTCAGATACTGTGCAGAGAATTCTTTATTTATCGTATCAGTATGGTACAGTTCTAACTACTTAAAGCAAAATGTCAAAAGCACATTCCAACAATTTTTGATGATCGGAAGGAAACTCATCTGAAACATATAGCTGTGACAGCCAGTACTTTTTGAAAAGTATTTACTTATTAGGATGTATTCTTTCTTTATTTTTCTGAATTCTACCTGAGTTTACAGGTTGTGCATTTGCAGAAATGTACAAAAATGGAAAGAATCCTTAGCATTTAACAAATATTAATGGATGACAGGGCAGAAATATTTTGTAATAAAATCTGAAAATTCAGGAAACATTTAGCAGGTTGTGAGAAGAGAAACACCATTCATGGGTCAGGTTTAATCAGAAGTGTGAAAATGAGAAACCAAGTTAATGTTCTCTTTCCATACAGGCAATCTGATTTGTAGAGTGTTTCCAGCATCTGTCCTTTTTGATCTATGCATGTATATTAGATATATGGACATTTGTATTATAACAACTAAATTTCAGTTACAAAATTATTACATTTTCTTGATAAGATCTTTCTGTATCATTGCAGTGATCATCTCCTGCTGAACAAAGACAATGGATAGTATTAGTTATGGCTGTGCTATCAGTGCAAATGACTAATTTAATTAAATACTTGTATTGACTTATAGGAAACATTGCCTTCAGCTGCCATGATATAATTATTATGTCAATATTGATGTAATTTAATCAGAATGTTGACTTTGCTGTTATTTATTATGAGGGATAATTTCACATCTTCTAGTCCAGCAGCATATTAAATTTTATGTTAGTTGACGATATTTCACAAAAGGTCATTGCCTGGATATTGTTTTTTCATTCTTTTATAAAGCTCAACATCTGTCCATGACTGGGTTCTCGATTGGAAGCAGATTTCAATTTGTGTACTATTGATCTGACTTTAGAGGGACAAAGTGTTGCAATCCGTGAAACTCTACATATTTAGAGTCATAGAAAAGCACAACACAGAAATGAGCCTTTTGGCCCATCTAGTCCATGCTGAAATTTAGACTGATAAACAGCTTAACATTTTTTTTAGCTTAACTGATAAAACAGTGCATCACTCTGTTTCCTATTTGCTTCAGCAGGGCTGCCTGAGAAAAAAAATAGGCACAGATTCGGTCCGAGTGATGCTGATACAACCTCTTGGACAAGCAAGCCTGGGGGTGCAGGAGCCATGCTATCATGTGGAATTATAACAGTTCCTCTGATCACTTCGGTAGTTTTGATTCTCCTTTGGTAAATTTATATCACTCCATTTCTGCCTATACCTTATAGCTGAATTTTGGAAGTACATTGTCATAAATATATTTAACAGTTTAATGTCAATGATAGGTAATTACTTTTGATAGATATTAGCTTTGATTATTTTAGTCATTCAGAATGTGCTGCAAAGTAGATGGGTGAGCTCTATGCAATTTTACTCCAGTGTTTTAAAATATCGATACTTACAAATCCTGTTCCCATAATATTAGCCGTACTGGATAAAAAATGCAGACTCAATTCTGCTTAAAACAATTGAAACATGATCCGTAAATTCTCATTATGCTATCCACTTCACCTTGTGCCATCAGCTGCTGGGAATAATTAAAATAGGATCTGGCACTTACTTACTGGCTGTGAATGTATAGCTAACCTAGATTTAGATCCTAAATACTTTTCAAATTATGTCCACAATATTAGTTCCATTTGCTCCTGTTGGCATTTCCAGTACTTTCCGTCAAGTATTCCCCTCCCATTTGTTGGTTTTCTCCTTTAACTGGTCTTTTTTTTCCATGATTCTGCCCTTTGCATTGTTCAATGGCAGATCTTGAGGCAAATCTTTGCTACAGATTTTTTTGATGAAAAACAGAAACTTCTCAGATTCTCTTCCAGGTTCAATAGGTATGGAACAGGTTGTCTCAATATGAAATGAGCTTAGTACCAGTGCCTAATGCAATGCAATCTAACATCCAGACATGATCAGCTGGGAAAGTGGGCAGCTGGAATTTAACTCAGCCCAGTATGAAGTGATGTAAGCTTGGAAGTTAAGATCAAGTGGAAGAGTTTGAGATGTCATGTTAAGATTGTAAAACAAAAAAGGTTTGATAAACCACACTTTTTATATTGTGTGAAGGTCTGGTTGTCGCACTACAGAGAAGATTTGATTAAGCTAGAGGGGTGTACCAAAGCGACTCACAAAATGCTACCTGGATTGGAGTGCTTGAGTTACAAGGAGAGATTGGCAAGGCTAGCTCTACTTTCCCTGCAATTAAGGAGGCTAAAAGGGGACAGTATAAGAGATAAAAAATTATGTGGATCAGAGTGGTGCTCTACAACCCTCTGGCACTATAGCATGCAAGGAACCAGCAGTTGAAAGGGTATTGAGAGAGAGAACTTTCTGTTGTTGTGTACAGTCATGGGATCTCAGTCCATCCCAAAGGACATTACAGTCAAAAAAGTACTTTATAAAAGCAGGATCATCCACTGATTCTGGAAATCTGAAACAAAATAGTCACAGTCATAGTCATAGTCATACTTTATTGATCCCGGGGGAAATTGGTTTTCGTTACAGTTGCACCATAAATGATAAATAGTAATAGAACCATAAATAGTTAAATAGTAATATGTAAATTATGCCAGTAAATTATGAAATAAGTCCAGGACCAGCCTATTGACTCAGGGTGTCTGACCCTCCAAGGGAGGAGTTGTAAAGTCTGATGGCCACAGGCAGGAATGACTTCCTGTGACGCTCTGTGTTGCATCTCGGTGGAATGAGTCTCTGGCTGAATGTACTCCTGTGCCCACCCAGTACATTATGTAGTGGATGGGAGACATTGACCAAGATGGCATGCAACTTAGACAGCATCCTCTTTTCAGACACCACCATCAGAGAGTCCAGTTCCATCCCACAACATCACTGGCCTTACGAATGAGTTTGTTGATTCTGTTGGTGTCTGCTATCCTCAGCCTGCTGCCCCAGCACACAACAGCAAACATGATAGCACTGGCCACCACAGACTCATAGAACATACTCAGCATCGTCCAGCAGATGTAAAAGGACCTCACTCTCCTCAGGAAATAGAGATGGCTCTGCCCTTCTTGTAGACAGCCTCAGTGTTCTTTGACCAGTCCAGTTTATTGTCAATTCGTATCCCCAGGTATTTGTAATCCTCCACCATGTCCACACTGACCCCCTGGATGGAAACAGGGGTCACCGGTACCTTAGCTCTCCTCAGGTCTACCACCAGCTCCTTAGTCTTTTTCACATTAACCTGTAGATAATTCTGCTCACACCATGTGACAAAGTTTCCTACCGTAGCCCTGTACTCAGCCTCATCTCCCTTGCTGATGCATCCAACTATGGCAGAGTCAAAATAAGAAATGCTGTATATTCAGCATGTCTAACAGCATCTGTGGAGAAAGAAACAGTTAATATCTCAGATCAATGACTAGTCATTAGTATTTTTGAAGCACAATCACCATTTAATATGCTACCAATTAACGCACAGTAAAGCTCGTGAAACAGTAAAATAATAATATCCAAATCAGTTGTGAAGTGCATGAAAACACTACTTCTCAAGGGTAATACAAAAACAATTTAGATGTATATCTTAATTTTAATGTTATGTATGAATAAAATAATTTGAAGTTTACACACAATTAACACATTTTTAAAAATTCTGTGGGATAACATATGCTGGAGCAAGATCTCTAATCTCTTCAACACAAAACAATGTGAAGTGTATCTTTATTAAGCATATTGAACTTTCCACTAGCCCATTTTTGATATGCTCATTGTTTTCTGTCATAAGGACAACCATATTTATCCATGTCATGAAAGAAAAGCAAAAAAAAAGTGGAATTCTAAACCAGAAATAACTAAAATAAAACATTTTATCTGAATGCTTTATACATGGACTTTCACTCTACAAGATACTCAAAATTCTTCCTTTTGTTTATTTTACAATTCTTCCTCGAGATGTAGAATTTGTTACTCAATGATCTTGTCAACAGTTAAGTTGAATGCAGGAAAGGATTAACAACAGGACTCTCAGAAAATGGTCTCTAATACAGCAAGCTTATGATTCACTCTTCAAACTGATTCTGTTTAAAAAGAGTACCATCTACTTACAGTAAACAGAATATATAACTGAATAAATATTAATACCTCTCAGTCAAAGCTCAGTGTTATATCCAGAAAAATACAGCGAATGAAAATAGTTACACAATTCAAAACTGTTTATTCTTCTCTCCAGCAAGATATGGGTCTTGCTACCTACAAATTAATGTGTTATTTATAGCATTGCCTTCACTCAACGTGATTTGATAAACAGGTTGTGCAATCTTTCAATAGTTCAATAGTTCCATTTAATATCAGAAAAATGTATCCAATATACATCCTGAAATCCTTGCTCTTCACAGACATCCACAAAAACAGAGTGCCCCAAAGAATGAGTGACAGTAGAAACATTAAAACCCCAAAACCCCGCTTACACCACCTCCCATGCACAAGCAGCAGCATAACAGTGACCCTCCCTAGCTTACTTAAGCAAAAAAGTATGAACACTCTCCACCCACCAAGCAAGCAAAAGCAAAGCTCCCAATAAAGACCATGTTCTGCAATACAACAAAAACTAATCATTCACCCGACAATCTTTCCCATCTGGATAAAGAGTAATGGTGTCCTTATATATAATGGCTAATGTTTGACATTACAGGAGGATTGACATCATGCTTAATAAAATAAAAATGGATTTTGCTACACGAAATGTAATTCTAACAAAAATAAAAGGCTGTTATTAATGGTGTGCAATCAAGTTTTATTGTTGCTGTTCTCTAACTTTAATATTTGACTAAATTGTAATCAACAGAAAATTCTTTGGAATGAAAAATCCATAGGTTGTAGCGGTGTGCTACACACAGTGCTAGAATAACCACACAGAGTTGGTGAGTTGGAGTTGCGATAAAAAGATTTATTCAAACTTCGCGGCCTGCTTTAAAGTCTTCCCGTTCCCGCCCTCCCTGGGGCGGGACTGCTGTGGGGAATGCATATTCCCAGATCTTTTCCGTGCGCGGGATTTTCCCCCTGCTGGTGAAGATGGCCTGGCGCCCTTTTTGGGGCCGGCCCTCTGCCTGCGCGCGCTGTTTCGTGAGCCGGTTCGTGGGTGCTAGAAAATGGGTCACCACAAGGTAATATTTTGCCTTTCACATACCTTGATCTCTGCAGCGCCCAGCCATCAAGGTTGGTGCAGTTCCCGTGCCAGGTGGTGATACAGCCCGTCAGTATGCTCCCAATGGTTCCCCTGTAGAAGGTCTTGAGCATTTGGGGGCCCCATGCCAAACTTCTTCAGTTCCCTGAGATGGATGAGATGCTGTTTTTCTTTTTTCGCCACAAAGCCAGTGTGTGCAATCCTGGTGAGATCACCAGTGATGTGTATACTGAGGAACTTGAAACTGCTGACCCTCTCAACTACAGACCTATTGATGTTGATCAGGGCAACCTGTCTCCATTCCTTCTGCAATCCACAATCAGCTCTTGTTTTTTTGGACTCTGAGGGAGAGGTTGTTATCCTGGCACCACTGTGTCAGGGTGTCAGCCTCTCCGCTGTAGGCTGCCTCACTACCGCTGGAAATAGACCGATCAAAGTCATGTCATCTGCGAATTTGATCAGCAGATTGGAGCTGTGTGTGGCAGTACAGTCGTGGGTGTAAGGGGAGTAGAGAAAGGGACTCAGAAGACAACCCTGGGGAACATTTGTGTTGAAGGTCAGAGTGACAGAAGTGAGGAACCCCATCCTTACCACCTGTCAGCAATACGATAGGAAGTCTAGGATTCATCTGCACAAGGTGGGGTGCAGGCCGAAGTCTCTAAGCTTCCTGTCAATGCTGGAGGGAATTTTCGTGTTAAATGCTGAACTGTAGTCCAGGAACAGCATTCTAATGTATTCCTCTACTCCAGGTGAGTAAGAATGGTGTGTGGTGCTGTGGCTATTGACAGTTTCATTGGTAGGCGAATTGTAGAGAGTCCAGTGTGGGTGGTAGCAAGCTGCAGCCGCAGTCCTTGACCAGCCTCTCAAAGCATTTGCTTATAATTGAGGTGAGTGTGACTGAGCGCCAATCGTTCAGGCATAATTATTATATTATTACGTTTGTACTTGGGTTCATTGTACAGAAAAGGTTCATGTTTTAAATAACTTCAGAATTGAGAATTCTGAAATGGTATATTTCCACCCCAAAAAAACAGCTAATAATTAAATGTTGCCAGGTTAATATGAAATATTTTAAGTACAGAAAATCCATCTTCTATCACACTGAAGTTGGATTGCACTCTTTTACAATTAACTAATATTATATTTGTAATGGAGTAGTTCCCAGTTCAGTGAATATATTAAATGAATATGTTCAATGACACTTACTGGTTGTGAGATTAATTGATTTGACAGCTGTAACAAACAAAAATTTATTTCAGTTCATTTTATTCAGGAAAAAGTCAATAATGTAATTAGTCATATTGAACCAGATTGATAGAATATACCATAGTGTTTGAGAGCTACATTTACCCATTTATAACTGGCATATGTGCAGTGAACTCCTTAAATCACAATGAATAAATAATTACAATGTTCTAGCCAAGAACCTCTTCAAGGGTGAAGGATGGAAACTATATCTTTTTTGGTTTAATGCACTATTGAGTGATAACAATATTTATGAATCAACTGCTTTGGATTACTTAAGATTCTTAAGATTGTTGATAAAATTTACTTTTGCAAAAATTGATGCAGTGTGAGAAAACAGGACTGATTCTACTTTGAAATTAGTTCTGGTTATTTAAGAAAAAAATATACTGTACATACCGTGGCATATGATACATTGGGAGAAATGTTATGTTTATCAAAACTGGATTACAAGTCTTATGAATACTTTTAAAGCCATTTAGAACATAGAACAGTACAGCACAGTGCTGGTCCTATGGCCCACGATGTTGTGCAGATCATTTATTCAGATGTTTCTGAACAAAATAATCTGTGTTTAGGACAATGACCAGCAATAAAGATGAGAATGGCTGGTAAAAAAGAAAATATTTATCTGACTAAAACTATATCTGAATTATAGCTCAATTTCTTTTGTGACATTACTGACCTAATGGAATGTGTTTTGCTTATACAGAATGTGCACAGCAAGATGAGCCTGAGATTGACTAATATTCTTATTTACCAGAATGAATACAATTGCAGTGCAAGATTTTGGTATTTAGAGATCTGAAAGGCTGTTGGAGAACAGGCAAGAACGTAAAATTAAGACCAAGGTTACATCATCTATCATATTGTTGAATACCGAAGCACACTTAAACCTAATCCAGCCTCCAGTTCTTTTAATCTTATGGTCAAACCAGTTAAAGTCAGTAATAAATTCGAAGAATATTGGTAACCTTCAACATTTTAAATGCCATCTTTGGAGTGAGAAACAGAATTAATATTTCAGGACAATCAGAAATAGAAAATATCAGATTTGTTCACCAATCCAAGTATTGTTCTCTTCCCTCCAGTCCCAGAGATTCGCCCAGACTCTCACCCAGACTCTACCCTCCAGTCCCAGAGACTCACGCAGACTCTCCCCTCCGGTCCCAGAGACCCGCGCAGACTCTCCCCTCTGGTCCCAGAGACTCACGCAGACTCCCCCCTCCGGTACCAGAGACTCGCCCAGACGCTCCCCTCTGGTCTCAGAGACTCACCCAGACTCTCGCCCAGACTCTCCCCTCTGGTCCCAGAGATTCGCCCAGACTCTCCCCTCCGGTCCCAGAGACTCACCCAGACTCTCGCCCAGACTCTTCCCTTCGGTCCCAGAGACCCGTGTAGACTCTCCCCTCCGGTCCCAGAGGCCTGTGCAAACTCTCCCCTCCAGTACCAGAGACTCGCCCAGACTTTCCCCTCCGGTCCCAGAGACTCGCCCAGACTCTCGCCCAGACTCTTCCCTTCGGTCCCAGAGACCCGTGTAGACCCTCCCCTCCGGTCCCAGAGGCCCATGCAGACTCCCCCCTCTGGTACCAGAGACTCGCCCAGACTCTCCCCTCCGGTCCCAGAGACTCGCCCAGACTCTCCCCTCCGGTCCCAGAGACTCGCCCAGACTCTCCCCTCCGGTCCCAGAGACTCACCCAGAACTCTTCCCTCCAGTCCCAGAGACTCAGTCAGCCTTGTCCCGAACATGAATGTTATCCATAAGCTCCACATCTCATGATTGCCTGACAGAAATAAAATATTCTGAATTCCTTATTTGAGTTCTTGGTGCATCTCTTAGATTGGTGAACTGTGAAACAGCTGAGTTCCAGAATAATGATAGATCTTCACATCTGCTATGGCCACACATGATTGCTTTTAAAAAGAAAATCTGTTTCTTGATCTCAGCAGTTAAGTAACTATGGTACACTGGTGTTTCTGGCTTTACCTGTTTTTACAACCTATAAATCTTATTGTACTCCTGCAGGATCAGTTTGAGTAAAGTAATTGACATAATCATCTCAGTTCAGAATGTCAACTGTAATTACTCTCCATGGGTTCTGCTCGACATGTTGAATTCCTCCAGCATTTTGTGTGCATTGCTCAATTTCCAGCATCTGCAGAATCTCTTGTGTTTGTGACATGATGTCAATGATCCCTCTATTTTGTAATGACCAGTGTGTGCAAAAATCTTATGCTATACAATTTTTTTGCCCAGTGACAACAGCAAGTGTGCACTGAATGATTTCTTCAATAAAAGTAGTGAAAATAAGCCATTTCTAAAATATGCAGACAATTGATCGCAAGCTCTATGTTGTCAACACCACCCACATCAGAAACCAGAAAAGCAAATGGGATTGTGTATGATCGTGAAATATCCTTAACATGCCAATGAGGTAGAGGGTGATAACCTTTTGTGTGCAGTTTAAATTCCATTCTGTGCTAGTAGCAAAAGATGTGTGCATGCACATGCACACACCTTAGAGGGAGCATTGCCTGATGTCAGATGTTTATGTATTTTCCGGGAATTCATTGCCATCTTTCTTAGCAAGTGATCTTCTGATCCTCAGCCCTTGCTTGGAGCATGTCAATTTGTTAATTTTAACACATCATTTGGCCCTGCACTGACAGCAGAGTTTAATTATCTACTTCTACCTGTGTTTTGATTCAGCCAGAATTTCAGGGAATTGGATCATTTATTCCTACCCTATCTTTTTGCCAATGACAAAGCTGTCAGCCCACTTGATTTTAATGATAGAAATCTAATGCCTGAAAATTTGGCTAATCACATATTCATATCCACATCTTTAAGATGTACAAAATTCGATTCTTGTAATAAGCTGTACATCAGCAGCCACGAGAACTGCAGACTATTTTTAAATACATTAAAAAGAAACAGCAAATCCCTTAAAATGTCAAATTCTTTCTGCGTAAAGCAGAGAAGGAAATACTTTTCCCATTTTCCATCTTTGTAATTTAGCCAACATATGTGTGGGATTATTACCTCGAGAGTACATTCATTTCTGCCGTGGATTGAGCAAGCTCATACGACATTCCCTGAGCTGTAACAGATGCACTACAGGTTGATCTCAGCTTTGATTTACAGCAGTAAATCTTTCTTTTATGGTTGCATATATACAATGAGAGGAATCACATAAACACAAAGTATAACTAGATTGCACCCGATCATAAACATAATTCTCTTGGGATAAGCAATGCGCTAAAATCACACAGCTATCTCAGATAGAACTTTTTTCCTAATAACAGGAACATTGATATAAAAAGTCATGATAATGATGCATGCATCAAATTGCTTTTAGTGGAATGTTGTAATCTTTGGTGTCTAGATTTCCCATGAGACAGACTCAGTAATGCTATGACTAAAACAAATATTCAACTTTCTTAACAAAAGTTTCATACTTGTAGACTAATCACAAATACTCTCAAAAAAAAAGTATTGTTTTTCTTAAGGCCTTTCATGAATGTTGGAAATGATAAAACTAGAACTGATAACAGATACAGCATGGATACAGGAAGGAATCTCAAGGTGATGATGGCTGAGGCTGATTTGTCCTCACACTTTATTTACAGCTGGCCAACGGGTTGCATATATTTGCTAAACATGACAAAGTGGATTATAGTTTCAGGGAATGGTAGACATCTTAAAAGAGGAAAGGTAGATATTCAGGAGAAGTGAGTGGGGTTGAGGTTGGAAGATGAAAAGAATCAATTTTAGAGGGAGGGGAACAGGCCAACAAGGTGGATAACTTTTTTAACTGCAGGTAGAAATTTTTTAGTGTCCCACTTCTATCTAGGGCCTACATAACTAAATGCTCATCGGTGTTCTCATGGACAATCATTAGAGAATACAGCAAATTTATTCCAAATCTCCCAATACTTCAATATCGCTTCTCATTTATCCCCATATGGAAGTGGTTCAAAAGCTGCTAACAGACCTTGTCAACCCAGCAGAGTAACAAAAGAGGTGATAGTCAGGTACTAACTTTGGAAGAAAAATTTGATCAACCCTACATGCCCCCTACTACAAGCTCAAAAACTTTTCTATCAAGTGAAATAATGTGTTGCTATGGCTACAGAGGGGTGAAGCCTCCTGTTCTCAGTATCTATGTGAAAATAAACACCTGAATGCAAATATGGAGATCAATTTTAAAGAGGCTCTAATACTGTAAAGAATCCCTATCCGATTATGAGCAAGAAGGTACCTCAGGAATCCACAAAGTATTACCAGCAGGCACGATACCACACTTAGAATATTACATTGACTGTTCTATTTATTATAAATTATAATGATTGCATATTGCACATTTAGATGGGGATGTAACATAAAGATTTTCACTCCTCATGTATGTGAAGGATGTAAGAAATAAAGTCAATTCAATTCAACAATGCAAAACTAATAAACTGAATAGTTTAAGTAAATATTAGATCAGCCATGTACCAAGACAAAGGGACTTATTCTTGTTTCTGTGCATATTCTTGATATTTATTTAACCATTTATGATACAAATTGCAGAATTTACATACCTATGGGGTAAAAGTTTCAAATTTATTTGTCATGCACATCTAAACATGCAGTGAAATGTGTCATGTGTATGAACGATCAACATACTCGGGGGTGTGCTGGAGGCAGCCTGTAAGTGTTGTCACATACTCTGGTGCCAGCATAATATGCCCACAATGCTTAGCACAACACAGAACACGGCAAGCAACAAAACAACGACAACAATATTAGCCCCATTCATCCCACACATGCACGCACATACACAGCCTTTTAACCCCAGGACAGTCATCCGGCCTCCAGCAGAAACTGACTTGCTTGCAGGCACCAAGCTTCGACCTCCCCAGTGGACTTGCAGAGATTCTTAGGCTCTGTTCTGGCCAACAGGCCTCCACTTCTGGTCTTCAGATTTACCTTCAGACCTCAGTCTGTGGTATCAATCCCAGGACTTGCTAATCACCAAACACTAGGCTTTGAACTCCAGACTCACCAACGACAGGACCCGAACACCAACCTTGAACTCTGGTCTCACTGATTCTCAAAACTGGGGTGGAGAGGCATCGGAACTCATTCCTCCCACCCATAGGGAACTCCCAACTCTGGAACCCACTGACCTGTGGTCCATTCTCTACTCTCTGCAGATCTGTTATCAAACACCTGACCATGGATGTCCCCTGTCTGCTGGTTTGAACACAGAGCAGAGACTTGCTTTCCAGCTTGACCTCTAATTTCACAATATCCCTGTTCCTAAACCCTAAATTTACCCCTAATTTCCCTCTCTGTCCCCAAATCCATCCTTATGAACCTAAAAAAACCTGAAATATGAACAATTAAACAATTAATTAAGTGATTAAATCTGAGCTGGGACTCAAAAGAGCTTGTGAGCCTTGCCCAACAAATTGTTAAGGTTAGCTGGGCCCTGTTTTACTTGGTCAGGTTGTCATTAACTTTACTGGCAGATGCATCAAACAGAAGTATAAATATTTTTCTATCGTACATCTAGTAAAAGCACTTGAGAGCTAAAACTATATCAAATGGAAGAGTCAAAGAATCATAATACACAATTCCTGTGAAGTGATGTGACCTCTTTATAGCCTTGTAAAATGCATTAAACAAAGACAGCTGAAAACCTTCATTTGTCTCTAGCAGGAATTATTCAATGTTCCCACAAGCATTGACCTCTTTTACACCTTACCATAATGTGTAGAATTTAGCGCAGTTCAGCAACTTGTGATGTCCAGTGGAAATCCAACAACCATAATATGAATAAAATCTAGTTAGTCTGGTGAATGGTGAAAATCCCATTTCTATGCTTTATTTTAACAATGTCATTCATGTTCCTCACAAAATGAACAGCAGGACTGTCATTTCTGACTGAGGTTTAATAAATCATAATTTCCTACAGCATTTAATTCCCTATAATAGGATGCGGCCAGTGACCAGAGTATTTTGTCTGCTTTTTATTACTATCAAGCTGCACCCAAAAAAATTTATTGAGCATGCACACAGAAACAAGGTAGATAGCACTTCACTGGTTTGAAAACTGGATTTTGTTTTCCTCCTCTTATGAACGATGAAGGCATTAAAACGGATTCACATTTGTAAATTATTCACCCACTAATGGACGTATGGATATGCACTGTCTAACAAAATTGAGCAATGGTGTTTGATGACAGATGAGTGAGATCAAAGGTTCCACCCATCAATCATTCAACTTGCTTTTAAGCTTACGGTATATTAGTTATACAACAGAATCATAAATAAGAATAAAATCAACAATTCCTGCCAATAAAATTCCTCTGATAAATTTAACCATAAAGTTATTTTTAAGTTTTAAGAACTTTTTTTCCCTTTCCATCAGCAGTATGGATTCCTAGTTGACAGATACTCTGCAATCTCATACTCACAAAGCGGGTAGTAAAATAACGATGCACTAGATATTTGAGTGAAAGTTGGAGAAACAACCGAAGGAACTGAAATCACTGAATCAAAAGAGTGAACAAAAGGTAGTTAGTGTTCCACGCATTTTTCTAGTATTAATTCTGAATTAACTTCACAATATATATTGCAGTAATTAGAATCGATCTGCTCACCAACTTTCTCGTCTCCTGGCTTCTCAACGTAGGAAACTTACAATGAAGGAAACATATTTGTTGCAAACCATGTTGAAGCACCACCAAATGAAAAATTGTCTTCTACCTGCAAAGAGTGAAACTAAACGTGAACTTCAACCCAAATGAAATTAAAAGTTTCTGCATCTTCTAATCCCAATATAGCAGCTACTACAAGTAAAATGCAAGCAGAATCCCAGTCAAGAATTAGACCAGGGAAAGTATACTCAAGAGATCGTTAGATGTAATACTCCTAGGATTTGCATGATGCAATGATCCCATTCTTTTTATTGCAATAAAAAGTCAGTTGACTGCCTATTGGCTAAAATATATTTATCACTATTTCCCACATTGTACCATGTCTTGAGAGGAATCCAAGAGCTAGAAACAAGATCCCAGGCAGAAAAGAACACAATGTAAAACCATGATGGTTTTACAATACATTCTTCAAAATTCTCTGACTGGACTGAGCAGATATGTTCAGGGTGGATGTTGAACCAAAGTACAAACTGAAATCAGTGTTCTTCTGAGGAAGTTCTATGTGGTTGGGAAGACATTGGACTAAATTGCAAGGGTAATAGACACCTGCATGTTATAATAGAAAAGAATAATGAACTACACAAATGTGTGGGAGAGTTAAATAGTTCTTGGGTAGGAAGCAATAAAGTATTAGGTGGAAAACGACTAGGAGATCACAGGGAAGAGGACGCTTTCAAATGCATGTGTATAAATCACTAACCATTGAATATGCTTGGAAAGCTCTAGGCACATATAGCCGCATGGAGCTATGATGTAGTAGTGATAACTAAAACATAGCTTAGCAAGGTACAGATTGAACACTTAATATTACTGAAAATAAGGTGCTTAGAGAAGGTAGAAAAATGATAGGGCTGCATTGCTGAATAATGTCACTATTAGTGATGGATTGACAGAATGAAGCATGGAAGGCAGAATCCATTTTGTTAGAGTTAAGAACTCTAGCTTTGGTGGTGGTATTTCATGAGAGACTGGGAGACAGGGAGACAGGGAGAAGGATTTCATAACTAGCATATTGATTGAAATAATTAAAATAAATGCAGAGAAGGGGAGGAATTCAAGACATCTGTCATAAGCAGTTTACAGCTCACACAGAAAAACATCGTCTTATCTGATTCTATGAAATGAGTTGGGGTAAATACATACAAGAATACCCACAGAGCAATGATCATTGTATCATGAGAATTATATTAGTAATAAAGATGAACAGGACTAATTCAAAGTGAATCCTCTTATGTAGAGATGGGCTATTTGTTGAGTGCTCCCAGGATACAAAGTTTCTTTGTTTTTCCATGAAAGAATCTGATAAGGATAAAATGGTATTAAATATGAGCAAATTAGCCTAAAATACATCAATAGGTCACGTTAAAGACATGTCATGGGTAAATACAAAATCCCTTCCCAAAGAGAAAAGAAGCACAAGTTACCTGGATGACAATGTGTTGGGATGTAAGGGTGAGTGAGACTGTGTTCATTATAGCCAACCCCATATTATCTTTATGTTTTGGAAGAAGGAAGATATCAGAGTACTAGTGTTATATCTTTAGAACAACTGAGGAAGAATTCAGATGAGAGGAGTTTCAATGACTCATGAAATGTGATATATTCCACCTTGTATGATGGCGGGTGTGCCTAAGACTGACAAAAATGACATTCAATTTGTCCTTCTGTTAATTCCACCACTTCAAGTGCAACAGTAGCATGCATTTGTGTCATTTTTAGTGTAGTCATCAGAATGCTAGCTCAGAATAGACTAACAGAAAAATTAGTTTCTAACTAGAGGAAGAGATCATCATTGAAGAATTTTTTGCAAGGCTCACACGTAGACTTAAAGATTTCTTGGTATTGTCATTAGAATCTTCAAAGAGACAACATTGAAATTCTGTTTTGACACGGTCAGGGTTTTGGTCCTATGTTAGATTTTGCATTGCTTTCACAAATACATATCCAAGGATTCCTTGGCATGATCCTGGATAACATGATAAGATTGTGTTTGAACCTGGTCATCATAGGGGAGATATTGTTGTCCAAATTCAAACATTTAAACTGCAGCAAAATAAATATGCTCTCAAAAACAGAAGGTTAGGACTTAATGACTACATTGCAAGGCAGAAACTGTCAGATTGTTCACAAGAATTCCAACAGCAGGCCATAGATTTGCCAGGACTCTCGAGCATTATATTGGGAAATCTGGGTATGACCTCACTGATCTTTCATCACCATACCTGATGCTGGATCCAAGGTCCCTTCAATTTCAATGGGGATTAGGAAATAATAAGTTTCAGTAATTTTGCTTCTCAGCTTGGTAGCAGATAGAACACATATTGCTTGCAAAACATCATCATTCACCAGTCACTTCTCTTTCTGTTTCCTACAATAAAATCAGAGGACTATGATGATAAGCCTCCAACTCACTAATTCAGTTTTCAGTAACTGTGGATACTTCTCCCACTGTGGCTTTTATTATTCTTTGAATTTCATTAGACAGAAAGCTCACTTGTGACAAAACTGAGGTTATTTTTGGATGCAGAGACTGGTATTACCTATTGAAATACATCCATCCAATCAAATAGATTATAAAATAAAGGTTAATCAATAGTGCTGCTAGGATGGTATAGAAGGTTAAATAAATTCCAGCTACCATATTTCAAAAATGAGTGAGGTCACGGGTGTCAAATTCAATATCAAATTTCACAAACTTCCTCAGAAATTTACTAAAA
This sequence comes from Mobula birostris, assembly GCF_030028105.1. NCBI lineage: Eukaryota > Metazoa > Chordata > Chondrichthyes > Myliobatiformes > Myliobatidae > Mobula > Mobula birostris. Next base: position 137,683,202 of record NC_092374.1, on the reverse strand, counting down.
GGATGATCAGGAAGTACAGTCACCTTATTTCATTATTGAATTACATCTGAAAGTACTGGGTAGTTGAAGAATACCAAGTATCATTATGTTTTCATGTTTTTTGAAATAATTTTTATTTTTCCCCTCGGTAGCTTTGTTTTTGCCATGTCTTTTCCTGGAGGTCCCAGGTTTTACATATCAGCTACAATATATATTGACAACCTTGATTTCTCCTGCCCATCATTTTTGATGCTCGTCCATTCCATTAATGTAGTAATATACCATCCTTCATTTAAAGAATTCATACCAAATACATTTAACTCAAAATATTAGGATTAATACCTATGATTTACAGATCACCTGATGCAGATACATCCAAAGTAATTCTGCTTGTGGGAAACCAAGCAATATGCCTGGTACAATCAATTAATTGACTAAGGTAATGCAGCTAAATTTGGATTATTTCCAAGAAAAATGTGCAATGAAAAATCATTCATGGTTACTGAATGTTATGTTGCCTCTGCTTCAGGAAATTTATACTACATATTTTCATCACAGTGTAATCTCACCAACTTGTTGATTTCTGAGTTAGGTTCAGGATTATTAAATTACACTGTTCTCTCAGTAACTACCCTTAATAATCTGCCCATAACTCCTCAATTAGTGGAACATTACATATTTTGTATGTTTTAAGTATTTATGGATATCCAAAGATAAACTAGGGTTTCTGTCAGATGACAAAAGTCAATTTATGTTCAAGTCTGAATGAGTTCTTTGTTTCTTTGATGTGACCACTTATAAAAGCATTTCCTATCACATGCTCGTCTATAAACCATGGAGATGAATCTTCCAGATTGCAATGGGCAGCTCTGGAACTGGAATAAGGTGTGAGTCTGAGATTCACTGACAGATTATATCAGCTGATTCCACATTTGGACACCACAGAGAGTCTGCCAGTCCCACTAGGCGTCCACATTTATTGTGTTCGAATCCTGTGTCAGTCAGACCAGGTACATATGGAAGCTGAAACCACATTGATTTTAATGGAGATTTCAAACAAAGCATCCAAGAGAGAAAAAATGTTTTATGTTTTAGTTATTCTTTTCTATGCTTTGAATTAACACTTCTATTCGTTTTGAGATTTTTTATTAATATTAACCCTGTAAAATGAATTGTTTCCATTTTAAGATAGTTAAGCATCTCTGAATGCTCTGCATTCCTTCTGTCAAACTGTGCCAGAGCATTGTGGCAGTAGAGTTTCTGCATTATGCTGCCCAAGATCTAGTCGGCAGTGTAGACACCAAATAGAATCAGTCCTCTGCATTCCAAGGAGGAGAAAAATGCAGATGTGTAGATTCAAAGTGTCGATTATGCATAGGTGTTGGCCCAAAGAGATCTACCTGATTAGGATTTGGAAACTTACGGACGCAGAGTCCCAACACTTCAAACGAGGAATCCATCATGATGTTGCATCTTGGTTTGGTTCTCATGAATTTTGATTGCTAGCAGAGCAAGTAGAAATATTCTTAATACTTTAATTGAAAAAGTTTGGAATTCCAAAGCTTTTGACATAAAACTCTGTAACATCAACATTGGTTCCACCTTACAGCTATGGAACAAGCCTTTAATGCAGCTCTGTCATATCAGACACCATTTTGAAAAAGGAGGTCATGGGATTACTTTCTAAGAGACAATTCATCTTCCATTGTATCAGCATTATGTGATCCTGTGGTATAAGTTAAACGCATGATCGTGACTTCCATAATTAGAATTTCACGATTACTAGAAAAAGATTAGTATTTTTCACAGATGTTATTACTCAAGAAAATTTAGCTGGTCTGCAGAAAAAAAGCCTTATTTTAGTTGATAAAACTTCACATTTAAAAACATTCAGATGACAGAATCCATCAGGATAAGGAAAATGGCTTTAATGTAGACATCTCAATAAATTAGGCTGGTTTATCCATTCTCAGGGTTAAACTGACACAAAGAAATACAAGAGTCAGAAATTCAAATTTAATTTCCAGGCCTCAAACATCTCATTTCAAAGCAATTGAGTAAATTGTTGTTCCTTTTTGGCCCTTGTGGCTCACCAGACAACAACCTTGCCACCTCTTCAGTATTTTCCCTTACTCACTCTTCCTTCAGTTAGTCCTGACGAAGGGTCTCGGCCTGAAACGTCGACTGCACCTCTTCCTACAGATGCTGCCTGGCCTGCTGCGTTCACCAGCAACTTTGATGTGTGTTGTTAGTATTTTCCGTCTGTTTTATGAGGCCGAGTTGCAAGCTCAACGCTTGACCCAGCACACAGATGGAAAGCGTGCAAGGAGCAGCCAGATTCGAACCCAGGACCACTAACCTTGAAGTGCAATGTAGATGCCACAACACCGCCGGCTGCCTAATTGAGTAAATGTTATTAGTTATTTGTTTCCTGTGATGGAAATATCCAAATTCTGCTTCGATGTCTTAAGGTCTTCAACAAAGTAAGTAACAAAGCAATTTTTTTGGATACTTCTCGATTAGATTACAACCAACAGCATTTACAAAGTCTGTTCAATGGAGCATTTTCTCACAGATATTGCTTCCCAAATTTACGTGAAAATCACATCATGATGCATTTATGATATCAATCCTGAGATCTTTAGATATATAAACTGCGTAACAACTTATAGTTAGAATAGAATAGAATGGTTGTAAAACACATCTTGAAATGCAACCTTGATTTGTAATTTCCTGATATTAATGAAGTGGGCTGGGTTTGTTTGGTGTGAGAACATAATTCCAAAAATGGAGAATAATAGTCAGATAATTTATCTTTCTTTCTAAGCCTATGATTTAAACAATATTATGAAGGGTAGAGATAGAGTTAATGCAAGCAGGCTTTTTCCACTAAGGCTGAGTGGGACTACAACCAGAGGTCATAGGACAAGGATGAAAGGTGAAAATCTATCCATGCTATCCTTTGGATGTAACAGTCACATGAGTTCAACCCAGAGAAGTGTGAGGTGGTACACTTTGGAAGGACAAACTCAAGGCAGAGTACAAAGTAAATGGCAGGATACTTGGTAGTGTGGAGGAGCAGAGGGATCTGGGGGTACATGTCCACAGATCCCTGAAAGTTGCCTCACAAGTGGATAGGGTATTTAAGAAAGCTTATGGGGTGTTAGCTTTCATAAGTCAAGGGATAGAGTTTAAGAGTCGCGATGTAATGATGCAGCTCTATAAAACTCTGGTTAGGCCACACTTGGAGTACTGTGCCCAGTTCTGGTCACCTCACTATAGGAAGGATGTGGAAGCATTGGAAAGGGTATAGAGGAGATTTACCAGGATGCTGCCTGGTTTAGAAAGTATGCATTATGATCAGAGATTAAGGGAGCTAGGGCTTTACTCTTTGGAGAGAAGGAGGATGAGAGGAGACATGATAGAGGTATACAAGATAATAAGAGGAATAGATAGAGTGGATAGCCAGCGCCTCTTCCCCAGGGCACCACTGCTCAATACAAGAGGACATGGCTTTAAGGTAAGGGGTGGGAAGTTCAAGGGGGATATTAGAGGAAGGTTTTTTACTCAGAGAGTGGTTGGTGCATGGAATGCACTGCCTGAGTCAGTGGTGGAGGCAGATACACTAGTGAAGTTAAAGAGACTACTAGACAGGTATATGGAGGAATCTAAGATCGGGGCTTATATGGGAGGCAGGGTTTGAGGGTCGGCACAACATTGTGGGCCAAAGGGCCTGTACTGTGCTGTACTATTCTATGTTCTATGTTCTATTACAGATACTGATTGCAACATTTCCTCAGTAAATCCAACCATCTTCCTGAGACACAAGCTAGTCAAATGACAGGTGCACCTAGAAACACTTCCTCATATACCCTCTGGAGTGAGCAGGGCATGGGTGGGGCTAATATTCAATCCTGGTTGGCGGGGTATGAATTGCCTATCCCTGATTGGTTAGTTTGAACTGGCCTCCTGATATAATGGTTACTGTGCCATACAGTGGCAGCCTAACTGAAAATCTCAGACAAATCTGCCAAAAAATATGGTGTCCAGTTAATAGCAAAAAGTGAGGACACAATTAGAAAAAGATTTAGCGAAGTGTTATCTAGAAAACCTAAAGTACTGTGTTAGGCAATTGTGTATTCCATGCCTCTATCACCATGCCAAAAAGTATATATTGGTGAGACTGGAAGACCATTGAAAACCAGCATAGCAGAACATAAGAGTGTTTTAAAAAACTTGAGACCAGGAGGAAATGGGGTCACTGAACACTGCCGATCATGGTCATGTAGACTAAGGGCTGATGAGGCCAACATCCTTGGCAATTACATCTGCAAATTGTGAACAAAGGACAGTTTCCCTAAAACAGCAACTATGTTTCTTGCTTCACAGATGCTGCTCGACCTGTTGGTCTGTAAATTTGATGATGCAGTATGCAGTATGACTTACTGTGATTGATTTATATGAAAATATACTGTAATTGAAAATTAGAGCTTAACTCCAAGTTACCTGGAGTTACAATTCATCTTTTCACCACTGATACAAGCTGAAACACAGATATACACAGTGGCTCACAACAGAATACAGCAAAAGCATGTATGTAACTTTTAGGATTGTCATACACATTGGCAGCACTATGGTGTTCACAGCCCATCCATACAGTCAGGCATTCACATTCTTTGTCAGGAACGCTCATATGCCAATAAAAAGCAACCTTTCAGAGCAGGTGGGATACTGGCGTTAGGAACCTACCCCCGGTAGATCCCCTTTGAGTAAAATATTTATCCAGCCTTCAACAACCCCATCTGTTTGTGGTCTCCAGTTCCTTTCTCCTCAGTGATATTTGCCTTGTGTCCCTCATCTTCCATCAATTTGTTGACCCTACTCCAAAAATCACTAATCTATTGCTGAATGTGTTCCAGCACCAAATAATCTGCTGACCCTTACACAAATACACCTCCAATTATAAACCAACTTGGCATTTCATCTCCTGTCTTCTGACCATCCCAGAATATTAATGATCAATACTTCCCACTACTGGTCCCCTGTACTGACTGGAAGCCACCTGACTGTAGATCCTCACCAGTCAATAGGCTGGTCCTGGACTTATTTCCATCTGGCATAGTTTGCATATTGTTGTTTGATTGTTTGTGGTTTTGTATTGCTATATTCATGCTCTATTCTTGGTTGGTGCAGCTGTAATGAAACCCAATTTCCCTCGGGATCAATAATGTATGTCTATCTATCTACCTCTCTATCTATTTAAACCTTTTGCCAACCCTCATCCCAACGTAAGTGCCAACTTGCCTAACCAACCCCTGCGCTAACCTGAAGTCAGTCCCAAATCTTTCTACCCACCTGTCAGCCTCAAGCCACCTACTGATGTCCAGCCTTACACATTCCATTCACTATACCCCAGCCTCTTCCCCTCCAATTGTCAACTGTGCTATAAAAAGGATTTTGTAGCAACTTCTTTTTGGAGCATCATATCTAGAGCAATGTGCTTTTCAGTTTTGTTTTTCATAATTGAGAAAGACTATACTTGCCATAGAAGGAGTGCAGTGACTGATTTCCGGGATGGCAGGACTACCAAATAAGGAGAGATCTTGGCTCCTGTACTCAAATCCTCTCGCTATGATGGCCAACATGCCATTTTCCTTCGTCCCTGCATACTCCACTTGTAAGTTGCGTTCAGTGACCAGTACAGAAGAAATTTTTTTTTGTATATCATCATTTCCCGATTTAATAATGCATCACTTTCCTATAAGAGTGTATAATTTCGCAATTATCCATGTTATACTGATCCTACCAAGTTTTTGCTCACTCAGTCCATGTCACCTTGAAGTATTTTTGCATGCTCTGCTCAGTTCACAATTCCATCTAATGTTGGGTCATTGACAAACTTGAAAGTGGTATAATTTGTTTCCTTATCCAAATTATTCAAACATAATACAAATAGCTCCAACATAAATCCCTGCAGTCCCCCACCTGCCACAGAGAGAGAGAAAGATGTATTTTTACAAATTTACCGATTCCTGCTGTCAGCTAATTTTCAACTTATGCTAATAGTCTATCCCCCAATACAATACACTGCAAATTTACATACTGATCGCTTCTGCAGCATTCATCAAACATTTTCTGAAAATCCAAATACATCACATAGAGAAATTTTCTCATCAATTCTATCAGCTACAACTCTAAAACGTTTGTAGATTTTTCAAACGCCTTTTTCTTCTCAAAATTCTATGTTGACTTTGCCTTTGATGTTTTCCAAGTGTCCTGTTATTTCATTCTTAACATGTTTTCTTTTTAAGTTTCAGATCTCCAACATACTGTATGTCTTGCTTTCCCTTTGTCAAAATTTTTCTAAACTGGTTTCCCTTCCCAGTTAGTGGAAAATCCTTCTCAGACTTGTACATTAATACTTCCTTGGAGACTACTTCGTGTGGGTCCATTCCCTTTCAGGGAGTGTGCAAATCTTTTTCTTGGCTGTGTAAATCCATTAATGACCTACTATCAAACTGTGTTTATTTTAGCCATCCCGTGTGGCTGTACCTTTCATTACCAGTCTTCTGTATATCCGATTTTCCTGTCAGTCCAAACAAAGATTGTAATTCCAAAACGGCCTAGTCTACATCTGTTATTTGCAGCATTTCTGTCTTCTTGTGTTCCTTGAGCTAAAATTTACTAGATTTTTAAACTTGTTGGTTTCCTACTGTTAATATTGCAGTATATTCATGGGATAAGTACTACACTCTGCAGGTATGACCAGGCATCCCAAAAACTTTCTAAGAGTTAAGAGCATCATGAAGCTGCTGAAAAAGAGTATAAAAGGAGGAGAGTGAGGATCCAATTGTCATGGGCTGCATATGAACTAATTCCATTAATAGGAACAGGCAAACATTTTGCTGAGTATTTGGAGATTTATAGTCAAGAGATTACAATACAAAACTGTTGGAATAATAATCACTGGGTTGTTACAAAGATCATATTTAAGTTAGGGTAGGGCCAAATAGATTAAGGAGTTTAGTTCATGACTCTATATCATAAGACATAGGATTAGAGTTAGGCCATTCCGCCTATTAAGACTTGTATGTCTCCACTCTCCAGGTGCCAGAGGTGGAAAGTAAGGAGAGGGCTTGCAAAGCAAGACCACTCAATAAATGGAAAGAAAGCAAGGAGGTCCATCTGTCACAACTAAGGACCCTCCCACGGAAGCTGGGTGCTCTCGAAGGAGGGCAACTGAAAGAAGACGCAATTCTTGCATGTGTGAATGCACACATTCCCGCCAATTGGGATTTCTTTGTAATTGTGTTTCTCCCTTCTTTTTGTTTCAGACTTTCAGAGTGATGACAATGCTCACTGGTTTCAGAAATGATGATTAGTGATTCAGATTGATGCTGTTGAAAGAGCAGTACTTGCTTAGTTGCAGGTTACTGTTTTCAAGCCACAATGACAGCATTAGTTTTTAGTTAGTTTGAAAGTGTTTAGTTAGTGGCCCTGTTGGTCTAGCATTTACTATTTTCCTTTTGTTCTGCACAGTTCTTATTTAGACTCACTAAACTCTGCATTCCACATCTGTGTCTCTCCCTCTGTTCTTGAGCCATCACTAACCTCATGTCAGCAAGACCTGACCATCACAATGGACCCAGCAGAGGGAGAACAGTTGAAATCGGCTCCAAATTTTGTTGGTCAGGTAGGGGAGAACTTAAAGTCAGTGGAGGCAGAGTTGGGAGGAATGGATCTCGCAGTGTGACAACTAATCTCAGAGCAGCAATCCCAGTTCAAGTTGGAAGGACGGGTGCCAGCACTTGCAATGATGGTTCAGCAAACCACAACAGACGGTTAGGTTCAGGTTGTAGCCATTACTGCTCTCTCTGCCGCGACTCAGCAGCTCTGTGCCAGGACATCACTACATTCAGCATCGACACATCACCCAATGCCACTAATGCCACGATCTCCTTGGCTGCTCCCAGACCTGAACCAAGCATTTCTCCACCAGGCAGATGGTCTGGTGACCCAGATGGCTGTACAAAGTTTATTACCCAGTGTAAGGTAGAGCTGAGTAAAATTGTGGGCCTGAAGATAGACAAGTCCCCTGGTCCTGATTAAATGTATCCCAGGCTGCTGTAAAAAAAAATAGCTGAAGTTTTAGTAGAGGCTTTGGTGATAATTTACCAAATTTCTCTGGTTTTTGGGCAGGTCCCAGCGGATAGGAGGAAGGTGAATGTCACACTACTGTTCAAAAAAGGATGTAGGCAAAAGGCAACTATAGGGCAGTTAGTTTAACATCTGTAGTTGGGAAAATGCTTGAAGTTATCACTAAAGAAGAAATAGCAAGGTATCTGGAAAGAATTCGATCCATCAGGCAGATGCAGCGTGGATTCAGCAAAACATACAAAATGCTGGAGGAACTCAGCAAGCCAGGCAGCATCTATAGAAAAAAGTACAGTCGACATTTCGGGCTGAAACCCTTCAGCAAAGGCAGATCCTGTTTGAAAAACTTACTAGAGTTCTTTGAGGATATAATGAGCACAGAGGATAGAGAGGAACTGATGGACGTTATTTACTTGGATTGCCAGAAGGCTTTTGATAAGGTGCTGCATAAAGGGCATCCATAAGATCAGGATGCATAGAGTTGGGGGTGATGTATTAGCAAGGATAGAGGATTGGTTAACCAGTAGAAAACAGAGAGTTGGGATACATGGGTGTTTCTCTGGTTGGCAATCAGTGGTGAGCGGTGTGCCACGGGGATCAGTGCTGGGCTCGCAACTGTTCACAATATACATTAATGATCTGGACGAGGGGACTAAGTGTAGTGTATCTAACTTTGCTGATGACACTAAATTGAGTGAAAAAGCAAATTGTGCAGAAGATTTGGAGAGTCTGCAGAGAGATATAGATAGGTTAAGTGAGTGGGCAAGGATCTGCCAGATGAAGTACAATGTTGGTAAATGCGAGGCCATCCAATTCGGAAAGAAAAATGGAAGATCAGATTATTATTTAAATGGTAAAAGACTGCAGCATGCTGCTGTGCAGAAGGATTTGTGAGAGCTTGTGCATGAATTGCAAAAGGTTGGTTTGCAGCTGCAGCAGGCTATCAAGAAGGCAAATGAAATGTTGGCCTTCATTGCTAGAGGGATTGAATTGAAGAGCAGGGGGGTTATGCTCCAACTGTCCAGGGTACTGGTGAGGCCGCACCTTTGCATACAGTTCTGGTCTCCTTACTTGAGGAAGGATATACTGGCTTTGGAGTCAGTGCAGAGGAGGTTCACCAGGTTGATTCCAGAGATGAAGAGTTAGCCTATGAGGAGAGATTGAGTTGCCTGGGACTGTACTCACTGGAATTCCGAAGGATAAGAGGAGATCTTATAGAAACATATAAAATTATGAAAGGGATAGGTAAGATAGAGGCAGGGAAGTTGTTTCCACTGGTAGGTGAGACTAGAACTAGGGGACATGGCCTCAAGATTCAGGGGAGTAGACTTTGGACAGAAGTGAGGGGGAACTGCTTTTCCCAAAGAGTGGTGAATCTGTGGAATTCTCTGCCCAATGAAGCAGTGGAGGTTACCTCAGTAGATATATTTAAAACAAAGTTGGATAGATTTTTGCATAGTAGGTGAATTAAGGGTTATGGGGAAAAGGCAGGTGGGTGGAAATGAGTCCATGGCCAGATCAACCATGATCTTATTGAGCAGGCTAGATGGCTGACTCCTGCTCCTATTTCTTACGTTCTTACGTTTCCAAGCCAGCAAGGTCAGTTCTGTGATGATGCACGTAAACTGACTTACGTAGTGAATCTCTTGGCGACTCATCGCTCCCCATTAATCTCCCTCCTGGCATGTACCTCTGCAAGCATGGCAAATGCAAGACCTGCCACTAGAACCTCCTCCTTCACCATCATTCAGAGTCCCAAACAGTCCTTTCTATGTGAGGTGACACTCTGCTTGTGAATGTGTTGGAATCATCTATTGTATCAGGTGCTCCCTGTGCAGCTTCCCCTACATTAGTGAGACCAATTGTAATTTGGGGGATTGCTTCATCAAATACCTTCACTCTGTACCATCTTAAAAGTCAATATCCCAGTGGTTACCCATTTCAATTCAACCATCCATTCCCATTCTGACATGTCGCTCCTCTACCACCATGATGAGGCCAAATCGCAAGTTGGAGGAGCAACATCTTGTGTACCGTCTGGGTAGTCTCCAACTAGAAGTCTTGAACATCAATTTCTATAACTTCTGGTAGTCTTTACCCCCTCCTTCCTTCTCTCTTTTTCATTCCCCATTCTGATTATCCTCTCATCCCTTCTCTCTCCTCACATGGCCATTACATTCCCCTGGTTCCCTCCTCCTTCCCTTTCTTCTATGGTCCATTGTCCTCTCCTATTAGATTCCTTCTTCTTCATCCCTTTAGCTCATGCAGCAAACCTCTTTCAGCTTCTTACTTCATCCCCCCCACCTTCCCAAACCACCCAACTTTCCAACTTCCCCTTCACCTGTCTTCACCTATCATCTTCTAGCTTGTATCCTTTCATAGACTCCATTTTCTTAATCTGGCTTCTACCTCCTTCTTTTTCAGTCCTCATGAAGGTTCTTGGCCTGAAATGTTGACTGTTTATTCCCCTCCATAGATGCTGCCTAACTTGTTAAACAAGTCCAGTATTCTGTGTGTGTGTTGCTCAAGATTTCCATCATCTGCAGAATCTCTTGTGTTTTTCTCAGTTTTACCAGATTGGCGCTTCAGTGTTTGGTCTTCTCAAATGTCCTGGCATGTACTTCTGCACTCATTATTGAACCAGGATTGGTCCTCTTGATTGATAGCAATGGTGGAGTGAGGGATATGCTGAGCCATTGACAGGAGATTAGAGTGATAGAGTCATGAAGTTATACTGCACAGAAACAGGCACCTCAGCCCAATTCATCTATGTTCCTAAAGAACCTTGTCACATTTGCCTGTGTTTGGCCCGCATCCCTCAAACCCCTTCCTATCTACATATCTGTCTAGGTGTCTTTTAAACATTGTAATTGTGCCTTGACCTCTGATAGTATGTTCCATATACACACAGGATGTTACACACATCCTCTGTATGAAAAGCTTACTGGGAGGTTACCCTTTAAAGCTTTCCCCTCTCAGCTAAACTCTAGTTTTAGACTCCCCTAAGTTTGAAAAAAGACCATGACTTTTCACCTATCTATGCCCTTAGTGATTTTATATTCCACTGTAAAGTTACCCCTCAGTCTCCGATGCGCAGGGAAAACAATCTCAGCCCATATAGTCACTTCTTGAAACTCAATCCAACCAGTCTCTGGCAACATCTTTGGGAATATTTTCTGCAACCTTTCCAGCTTAATGAAATCCTTCCTCTCGCTAGGTGACCAAAACGGAGCACAATACCCCAAGAGTGCTCTTATGAACATCTTGCAAAGCTGTAACGTGACATGCCATCTCATGAGTCCTCAGACACGCACGGACACAGGATACAGTTAATTGTTTCTGCATGTCCCTGCATTGTTTTAATTCCAAGGCATGTGAAACACTGCGTGGTAGAAACTGATGATATATGTTAGGAGATATGTTACAAAATGAAGCCAAACAATACCAAGTACAAAATCAAAAGTAGAAGCATTCTAATGCATTGTAATGTGTTCAATTGTTGTTCATTTCCACATGCTTAACATAATATCGCTTCCGGCTTTGCAAGCCAATTATTTCCCTGCTGTGAACTTGAATGATCAATTTGTTTACTTCTAATAAGTTTCGGAACATTCAAACTTCAAAGTTTCTGAACTTTGTACCATTATGCCTTTCTTCTTTCCATAAAGTGTTGCTAATTATAGAGTCACTGAGCCAGATTGTTCTGATGGCTGGCTGATAAATCCAAAGAAACCTTGGATTCCTGCAGTCTGTGCATCATCACGTTCCATTCTTCCACACCCAACACCATTCTGGAAGTCAGATATGATGCATTTGACCTCCTGACCCATTCCTGGATTCATAATTCCAGAATGATCTGAGCTCAGAGGCCAGCTACAAAGTCTGCTTGGCCCCACTTCATTATGCCAGCCAAGGCTAGCATGTCTAGGCTGTGAAGTGGAGACATTTCTTTTTCTCTTATTGGGGAGAGAGAGAGCCTGTAGTACGTCAAACTACCGAGTGACCGAGTAGTCTTTGTGCTACCGCAAGTCTGTGTCTTTATTGATGCTTTGTGGCACGATTGAGTGTTCGGTGGGGGGATGCCGATGCTTTGTTTTGCCGGTGGGGGAGGGGGGGGATCATTGCTTTGCTGCTGCCTACACATGGGAGGGGGAGCTGGGGGGGTGGTTTTGAGGTTCTAACATTTAACTGGGGCTCTCCTCTGTTTTCGTGGATGGTTGCAAAGAAAAAGAATTTCAGGATGTATATTATATACATTTCTCTGACATTAAATGTACCTTTGAAACCTTTGATGCCCCTTTATATGAATGGGGTTGCTGGCTTTCAATAAAAGGGTAAGGTGAGTAATTTGTACTCTTTTAACATAAATTTAAGTTACTGCTACAAGTTATTTTTTCTTACGGCAAAGGAGTCCTAGAGCTACCCATTTCCAGTCTTTCAGAGGAGTACAAGTGCACCACAGTAAGACTGGAGATGATGTTAACAGAGGCGAGTGATCCATTTGTAGCACAAGCTGCCCACGTCCTGGATACTGGGAGGAAATAGACTCCATCAGAAGCGACCGAGCAAGCAAAGGTGGCACTCAAGCACAGGGTCATTGTGGGCCGAGTGCAGCAAGGGAGGAGCGGCCTTGGCCTTGGGGACAATACGCCAGCCTGGAACAAGGCTGCTCCGTCTCAGAGACGCAGGCTCATGACACAGGAGATACGTCAGCAGGAGGAGGCGGCAAGGTGCGCAAAGGCCGTCACTCAGGCGAGGCAAGGGCAATGGATGAGATGGGAGGGAGTGGAGGGAGTGGCTAGGCAGGGCATGTGATTGGAAGATGGTGTCAGAATTAGGCCAGAGGCTCTGCTTCCCAACTGAAATCGCAGAAACCAACCTCAGACCAGATCTTGTGCCTCACTCCATCTCGTTTACATCATTGAGCTTACAATGCCCTGGGAGGATGCAGTGGAGGAGGCCTACGAGTGCAAGAAGCTGAGGTATGCTGAGCTTGCAGCCGATGCTCAACAATGTGGCTGGAAAGCAAGGGTCCGACCGGTCGAAGTAGGCTGCAGAGGATTTGTAGCCACATCAACATCAAGGCTACTCCGGGAGTTGGGAGTACGAGGGAAGACACACCGACAAGCAGTCAAAGACCTCTCCAGAGCTGCTGAAAACGGTAGTCAGTAGCTCTGGATGAAGAGAAAGAATTCCATCTGGGCCCCCAAGTGAGTGAAAGGCATCTAGGGGGTGAGCCTGGGATGCCGGGATTTACTGCTGAACCCTCCGGAGGTGTCGTGAGCCTATCAGTGAAACTCTGAGGAAAGGGGGCGCCCACTTGATAACCCAGAAAATGTCACCACTCACTTGGCCTCCCCACAGAGTCTAGGCAGCATGTCCCAGGAGTGCAAATAAGGGATATTAAGATCTAGTCCTACATAACATAACATACCGTAGTTTGTATAGATTATTATTTCAATCTTTATTAATAATTTTTGTTGTTTAATTGGTTCTCAATGTCCCTGATCATCAGAGGCATTTGGAAGCAGTGAAAATGCACATTGACAGTACAAGCTGTTGAAACGCACTCAGAATGGTGCATTAGCTTCTGGTGATTGGGATCAAGTTGCATACACTGACCACTCTGCCTTGTGGAAGGAACATGACAGTGATGCGGAAAGTAAAAGTGCAATTTTTGAACGTCAAGCTGTGTAGCGCATGAACAGGCCCTGAGGCCCATGTTGCTTTGGCTGAACTAATTAAACATAGAATTAAATTTATCAAAACTCATTCATTCTGCCTACTCACTATCCTTATCCTTCCATTCTCTGCATAGCCACGTGCTTATCTAAGACCCTCTATCATATTTGCCTCCACCACCACCCCTGGAAGTGCATTCCAGGCACCCACCTTACACACCTCCTTCGACCTCACCCTCTCTCGGATTCAGTTTCACATTCAGATTTATTTATCACACGTACATTGAAACGTACAGTGCAATGCATCGTTGACATTAGCAATCAACATACCCAAAGGTGTGCTGGAGGCAGCCTGCAAGCGTCTCCACACATTGCGGTGCCAACATAACATATACATAATGTTCAACACAATAACACACAACACAGAACAACACCAACTTCAAAGTTCAGATTAAAAATAAGTTTTCTGCAAATTAAGTGTTTGTTGGAATGATATCCAAAACACAAGTTTCAGTAATATCCCATAGTTTATTGCTACGGGATAGAACTGTTCAAATAGGAATGTTACGATTGTATTCATGAAAAGAGGAAAGAGTCTCCAGTCATTATCCATAAAGCAAAGACAAGTGAAACAAGTACACCATTAATAATAATGGTCCTAAGTGAAGCTTGAATAAATGTGAGAAGCACAAATAATTCATTCATAAATTGGCTGCAATTAAACAAGGAAATCAAATTAGAACATGGCAGCTCAATGACAAAAATAAAGAAAAAGGAGAAAACCATGAAGAGTATCATTCAACACACATAAAAGTTGCTGGTGAATGCAGCAGGCCAGGCAGCATCTATAGGAAGATGTACAGTCGACGTTTCGGGCCGAGACCCTTCGTCAGGACTAACTGAAAGAAGAGATAGTAAGGGATTTGAAAGTGGGAGGGGGAGGGGGAGATCTGAAATGATAGGAGAAGACAGGAGGGAGAGGGATGGAGCCAAGAGCTGGACCAAGAAAGGATATATGGCTGTGATAGCAAGTCTGAGTCAAAATGTGGTTGAAAAGTTGAAGAGCCAAAGAAATTATAGATGGGGAGCAGTGAGAGATGGTTTCACTGAACTCCCATTGAAGAGAAGATTTAAACTTCTTCAGTGTAGGCAACACAGGAAGAGGCTTCGCAGTAGTGAATTTAAAAACGCAAACTCGAGGAAATCTGCAGATGCTGGAATTTCAAGCAACATACATAAAAGTTGCTAGTGAATGCAGAGTATCATTCAGGAAAATGGGGAAACAAAACTTCTTTCTATCATTGTGTAATATAGCCTGTGAAATTCTGTATGAGATAGCCAAAATTCTCTATAATGGATAGCCAGCGTTCAAAGTTCAAAGTAAATTTGTTATCAAAGTACGTGACTCGCCATGTAGTATCTTGAGATTCATTTTCTTGCTGGCAATCACAGTAGGTTCAAAGAAGTTCAATAGCATTAGCGAAAAACTGCACACAAACAAAGAAGTGCAAACAACCAATGTTCAAAAGACAACAAATTGTGTAAACACAAAAAGAAAAATAAGTAAATAAACAGACAAATAAATAAATAGAATATATTTTTGAGATCATGAGTTCTTGAAACTGAGTCCATGTGTTGTGAAATCGGTTCAGAGCTGGGGTGAATGAAGTTATCCCCTCTGGTTCAAGAGCTTGATGGTTGATGGGTAACATATGTTCCTCAACCTGGTGATGTGAGTCCTGAGGCTCTTGTACCTCCTTATCGATGGCAGCGGCAAGAAGGGAGCATGGTCTTGATGATGGGGGTCCTTGCGGATGGATGCTGCTTTCCTGCGACTGCTCTTCTTGTAGAAGTGCTCAGTGGTGGGGGACGGCTTTACCTCTGATGGACTGGGATGTATCCACTACTATTCTGTTCAAGGTCAACACCAGCAGCAAAGTTCAAAGTGAATTTATTATCAAAGTACGTGTTGCATATGCCATGATATACAACCCTAAGATTTGTTTTCTTGTGCACACACTCAGTAATTCCAAGAAACATAATGGAATCAATGAAAGATCACACCCAACAGGGCAGACAAACAACCAATGTGCAAAAGACACAAAAGCTGTGCAGATATAAAAGAAAAAAGAATTAATAATAATAATAAATAACTAAGCAATAAGTATCGAGAACATGAGATGAAGACTCCTTGAAAGTGTCGATAGGTTGTTGGATCTATTTAGTGATGGGGAACGTGAAGTTGAGAGAAGTTAACCCCTCTTTGAAGACCCTGATGTTTAGACCATAAGACCATAAGGTATAGGAGCAGAATTAGGCCACTCAGCCCCTCAAGTGTTGGGTTGAATCCTGGATCCCACTCAACACCATACACCTGCCTTCTCGCCATATCCCTTTGATGCCCTGTCTGATCAGGAAACTATCAACCTCTGCCTTAAATATACCCATGAACTTGGCCTCCACTGCAGTCGGTGGCAGAGCATTCCACAGATTCACTACTCTCTGGCTAAAAGAATTGCTCCTTACCTCTGTTTTAAAAGGCCACCCCTCAATTCTGAGGTTGCGTCCTCTAGTTTTGGATATGCCACCATAAGAAACATCCTCTCACATCCACACTATCTAGTCCTTTCAACATTTGGTAGGTTCAATGAGATTTCACCCCCCCACACACACACACACATATTCTTCTAAGTTCCAGTGAGTCCAGGCCCAAAGCTGCAAAACGCTCCTCATATGTTAAACTCTTCATTCCTGGAATCATTCTCGTGAAACTCCTGTGGACGTTCTCCAATGACAACACATCCTTTCGGAGATATGGGGCCCAGGACTGTTGACAATACTCCAAGTGCAGCCTTACTAGTTTCTTATAAAGGTTCCTTCCCTTTATATTCTATTCCACTTGAAATAAATGACAGCATTGCATTTGCCTTCTTTACCCCAGACTCAACCTGTAAATTAACCTTCTGGGAATCTTGCATGAGGACTCCTAAGTCCCGCTGCACCTCTGATGTTTGAACCTTCTTGCCATTTAGATAATATTCCGCACTATTGTTCCTTTTACCAAACTGCATACATACATTTCCCAACACTGTATTCCAGCTGCCACTTTTTTGCCCATTCTTCCAATTTGTCTAAGTCCTGCTGCAATTGCATTGCTTCCTCAGCACTACCTACCCCTCCACCTACCTTTGTATCATCTGCAAAACTTTGCCACCAAAGCCATCAATTCCATTATCCAAATCATTGACAAAAAATGTGAAAAGTAGCGATCCCAATATTGACCCCTGAGGAACACCACCAGCCACTGGCAGCAATTCAGAAAAGCCTCCTTTATTCCCACTCACTTCCTCCTGTCTGTCAACCATTCACCTGTCTATGCCAGTATCTTTCCTGTAATGCCATATGATTTTATCTTGTTAAACAGCCTCATGTGTAGCACCTTATCAAATACCTTCTGAAAATCCAAGTAAATGACATCCACTACCTCTCCTTTGTCCACCCTGCTTGTTACTTCCTCGAAGAACTCTAACAGATTTGTCAGGCAAGATTTTTCTTGACTGAAACCATACTAGCTTTGACTTATTTTATCATTAGTCTCCAAGTACCTCAAAACCTCATCCTTAATAATAGACTCTAATACTTCCCCAACTACTGAGGTTAGACTAATTGGCCCATAATTTCCTTTCCTTTGCCTGCCCTCCTTCTTAAAGAGTGGAGTGCCATTTTCAATCTTCCAGTCAATAGACAATAGACAATAGGTGCAGGAGTAGGCCATTCAGCCCTTCGAGCCAGCACCGCCATTCACTGTGATCATGGCTGATCATCCACAATCAGTATCCAGTTCCTGCCTTATCCCCATAACCTTTGATTCCACTATCTTTAAGAGCTCTATCCATCTCTTTCTTGAAAGCATCCAGAGACCTGGCCTCCACTGCCTTCTGGGGCAGAGCATTCCATATATTCACCACTCTCTGGGTGAAAAAGTTTTTCCTCAACTCCGTTCTAAATGGCCTATTCTTTATTCTTAAACTGTGGCCTCTGGTTCTGGACTTACCTATCAGCAGGAACATGCTTCCGCCTCCAGCATGTCCAATCCCTTAATAATCTTATATGTTTCAATAAGATACCCTCTCAGCCTTCTAAATTCCAGAGTATTCAAGCCTAGTCGCTCCAATCTTTCAACATATGACAGTCCCTCCATCCTGGGAATTAACCTTGTGAACCTACGCTGCACTCCCTCAATAGCAAGAATGTCCTTCCTCAAATTTGGAGACCAAAACTGCACACAGTACTCCAGGTGTGGTCTCACCAGGGCCCTGTACAACTGCAGAAGGACCTCTTTGCTCTTATACTCAATTCTCCTTGTTATGAAGGCCAGCATGCCATTAGCTTTCTTCACTGCCTGCTGTACTTGCATGCTTGCTTTCAGTGTTTGATGTACAAGAACACCTAGATCTCATTGTACTTCCCCTTTTCCTAACTTGACTCCATTTGGATAATAATCTGCCTTCTTGTTCTTACCACCAAAGTGGTTAACCTCACATTTATCCACATTAAACTGTATCTGCCCACTCACCCAGCCTGTCCAAGTCACCCTGCATTCTCATAACACCCTCCTCACATTTCACACTGCCACCCAGCTTTGTGTCATCGGCAAATTTTCTAATGTTTCTTTTAATTCCCTCATCTAAATCATTAATATATATTGTAAGCAGCTGGACCATGCCAGAATCAAGTCATTCTTGAAAGATCATGACCAGTTCATCCTTTATCTCTTCAGCAACCTCTCTCAGGACTCTGGGATGTGGTCCATCTGGTTCCAAGTAACTTATCCACCGTAAGACCTTTCAGTTTGCCTAGCACTTTTTCCTTTGTAAAAGCAATGGTACTCACTCCTGCTCCCTGACACTCACAGACCTCTGACACACTGCTAGTGTGTTCCATGGTGAAGACCATGCAAAGTACCGATTAAGTTCATCTGCCATTTCTTTGCCCACCATTATGACCTCACCAGTATCATTTTCCAGTGGTCCGATATCAACTCTCAGCCCCACTCTTCACTCTTTATATAACTGAAAAAAAAATTAGTATCCTGCTTTATATTACTGGCTAGTTTGCCCTCATATTTCATCTTTTTCCTTCTTATAGCTTGTTTAGTTGCCTTTCGTTGGATTTAAATAACTTCCCAGTCATCCAACTTCCCATTCACTTTTTCTACCTTATATGCCCTTTCCTTGGCTTTTATGCAGTCCTTAACTTCCTATGTCAGCCATGGTTGCCTACCCCTGACATGTGAGAACTTCTTCCTCTGTGAGACGTATCTATCCTGCGACTTGTGAACTATTCCCAGAACCTTCAGCCATCTCCGCTCTGCTGTCATCCCTGCCAGTATCCTCCTCCAATCCACCTGGGCAAGCTCCTCTCTCATGCCTCTGCAATTCCCTTTATTCCTTTACGATACTGATACATGTGACTTATTATTCTCCCTCTCAAATTGCAGTATGAATTTGGTCATAGCATGGTCAGTCTCCTGAGGGTTCCTTTACATTAAGCTCCCTACTAAGATCTGGGTTATTGCACAAAACCCAATCTAAGATAACCTTTCCCAGAGTAGGCTCAATTGCAATCTCCTTTAAAAAGACATTTTGTAGGCATTCAATGAATTGCCTCTCTTGTGATCCGACACCAACCTGATTTTCCCAATTCCCTTGTATATTAAAGTCTCCAATTCCAAGGTGTTGAGGGGTAATAATTGTTCCTGAACCTGCTGGTGAGAGTCCTGAGGCTCCTGTACCTTTCTTTCTGATGGCAGCAGAAAGAAGATGTTAAAGATATTGGTGAACACGCCAGCCAGTTGATCAGCACAGGTTTTTAATATTTGGCCAGGTACCCTTTCTGGGGCAGATGCTTTCTGTGGTTTCACCCTCCTGTAGGATGCTCTCATGTCAGCCTCAGAGACTGAAATCTCAGGTTCATTGAGGATGGTGGGAGGTTATGAAGGCTCCTTCATGTTTTGACGGTCAAAGTGAACTTAGAAGGCATTCAGCCAATCTGGAAGCAAAACCCTGTTCTCACCTACTGTATGTCGCCTGATTTCATTTTGGAAGAGGTAATAGCATTCAAGCCCTGCCACAGTTTAGTCCAGGATTGCCATTTCGCCTGTGAGATGCCTTTCCAGAAATCATACCTCTTACTTGATCACCAGACCTGAATTCCTCTTATCTGCCCTCAGCAGATTGCAGATTTCATGGTTCTTCCTCGGCTTCTGGTTGGGGAAGATCCTGAATGATTTTGTAGGGACACTCTCGACTATAATTCTTTTTATAAAGTGTTTGACAACTGTGCTGTATTCATTCTGATCCACTGATGAGTCCATAAGACTATAAGATATAGGAGCAGAATTAGGCCATTTGGCCCATCAAGTCCACTCCGCCATTTCATCAAGGCTGATCCATTTTCCCTCTCAGACGCAATCTCCTATTCTCCCCATATCCCCTCACACCCTGACAAATCGAGAATCAATCAACCTCTGCCTTAAATATAGCCAATGACTTGGCCTCCACAGCCACCTGGGGAAACAGATTCTAAAGATTTGCCAGTCTCTGGCAGAAGAAATTCTTCCTCATCTCCACTCTAGGAGGATGTTCCTCTAAGCTGAGGCTGTGTCCTCTGGTCTTAGACACCTCACCCTAGGAAAGATCCTCTCCACACCCACTCTATTGAGACCTTTCAACATTTCAGAAGTTTCAATGAGGTAACACCTTATTCTTCTGAATTCCCGTGAGTAGAGGCCCAAGGCCATCAAATACCCTTCATATGAAAATCTTTGAAACCTGGAATTATTTTGCGGACCCATTCCAATGTCAGTGCATCCTTTCTAAACTGCTCACAACATTCTAAGTGAGACCTCACCAGTCCCTTATAAAGCTTCAACATTATATCCTTGCTTTTCTATTCTGGACCTCTCAAAATGAATGCCAACAACACATTTGCCTTCCTCACCACCAACTCAACCTGCCAATTAACCTTTAAGGAATCCTGCATGAGGACTCCCAAGTCTCTCTGCAGCTCAGATTTTGGAATTTTCACTCCATTTAGAAAACAGCCTTTGAGTTTATTTCTTCTATCGAAGTACATGACCATACACATCCCAGCATTGTATTCCATCTGCCACTTCCACCTTCCCAATCTCCTGATCTGTCTAAGTCCTTATGTAGCCTCTCTGCTTCTTCAGTATTACCTGCTCCTCCACATAGCTTTGTAACTCTGCAAACTTGGCCACAAAGCCATCAATTCTATCATCCAAATCATCAACGTATATGTCCCAGCACAGACCCTGAGGAACAACCAAAAATCACTCCCTATTTATTCCCACTCTTTGCCTCCTGTCAATCAGCCAATGCTCTATTCATGATAGTCTCTTTCCTATAATACCATGGGCTCTTATCTTGTTAAACAGCCTTATGCGTGGCACCTTGTCAAATGTCTTCTGAAAATCCAAGTAAACAACACCCACTGACTCTCTTGCTTGTTATTACTTAAAAGAATTCCAACAGATTTGTCAGGCAAGATTTTCCAGGAAGGTAACTATGCTGACTATGGCCTATTTTATCATGTACCTCCAAGTACCCCACAGCCACATTCTCAACAAACTAGATCACACTAAACTGGCCTATACTTTCCTTTCTTCTGCCCCTCTCCCTTCTTGAAGAGTGGAGTGACATTTGCAATTTTACAGTCCTCTGGATCCATGCTAAGTCAATTAATTCTTGAAAAATCATAACTAATGCCTCTACAATCTCTTCAGCCACCTCTTTCAGGGCCCTGGGGTGTATACCACCCAGTCCAGGTGACCTGTCTACCTTCAGACCTTTCAGTTTCCTAAGAGTCTTCTCCTAGTAATGACAACTTCACACACTTCTTCCCCCTGACACTCTCGAAATTCTAGCATACTGCTAGTAGGTATTCAGTTCATCCATCATTTCCTTGTCCCCCATTACTACCTCTCCAGCATCATTTTCCAGCACTCAGAATCAAATCAGGTTTATTATCACCGGCATGTGATGTGAAATTTGTTAACTTAGTAGTAGCAATTCAATGCAATACATAAGCTAGCAGAGAGAAAATAAAATAATAAACACAATAAAATAAATAACAATAAATAAACAAGTAAATCAATTACAGTATACGTATATTGAATAGATTTTAAAAAGTGCGGTAGTGTCCAAAGATTCAATGTCCATTTAGGAATCGGATGGCAGAGGGGAAGAAGCTGTTCCTGAATCGCTGAGTGTGTGCCTTCAGACTTCTGTATCTCCTACCTGACGGTAACAGTGAGAAAAGGGCATGCCCTGGGTGCTGGAGGTCCTTAATAATGGAAGCTGCCTTTCTGATGCACTGCTCCCTGAAGATGTCCTGGGTACTTTGTAGGCTCGTGCCCAAGATGAAGCTGACTAAATTTACAACCCTCTGCAGCAGCCCCCTCATACCAGACAGTGATGCAGCCTGTCGAAATGCTCTCCACGGTACAACTATAGAAGTTTTTGAGTGTATTTGTTGACATGCCTAATCTCTTCAAAATCTTAATGAAGTATAGACACTGTCTTGCATTCTTTATAACTACATTGATATGTTGGGACCAGGTTAGATCCTCAGAGATCTTGACACCCAGGACCTTAAAACTGCTCACCCTCTCCACTTCTGATTTCCCTATGTGTATTGGTGTGTGTTCCTTCGTCTTTGTCATGGTCCGGTCCGTGAAGTCTGTATTCCGGTTCACGGTCCAGTTCATCGACCCTTGCTCCAGGTTTTCCTGTCTACCCAGATTCCGTTCTTGTTGAGCTCTAACTAAGGCAGCTGATGCTCGTTGGAGCTGGCTGCATAAATACCTTCAGAGACCAGGGCGTGGCTGTTGGATTGTTCTTATCCTTACTCCTTGTATGCCTTTCTCTGCCTTCTGTTCCCTCACCTGAACCCTTGCCTTGTTTTGCCGGTAACTCTTGCCTCACCTGAAGTTCTCGTTTCGCCTTGCATTGCCTGTATCCTTGCCTTGTCTTGCCGGTTACTCTCGCCTCGCCTGAAGTTCTGTCTTGCCTTGCATTGCCTGAAGCCTTGCCTTGTCTTGATGTCTTGTCCTGGAGCCACCTGTACCTAGCTCCCTTCCTGTTCCTTGTCTCCGTCAGGTAAGCCAGGCCGTCTTGCCGTTACCTGCGGTTGGTTCTGTCCCTTCCTGTCCCCTGCTTCCATCAGGTAAGCCAGGCCATCTTGCCATTACCTGCAGTTGGCTCTGTCCCTTGCCTCCATCGGGTAAACCAGGCCATCTTACCATTACCTGCAGTTGGTTCTGTCCCTTCCTGTCCCTTGCCTCCGTCAGGTAAAGATCCACGCCCTGCCCAGGACTACCGCGCCCTGCCCAGGTGGAGCTTCAATTCTCCAGCCTCCTGCCTCCAGCCCCGCCTCGCCTCGTCTCCTGCCTCCAGCCTCGCCTCGCCTCGTCTCCTGCCTCCAGCCTCGCCTCAAGTCTCCTGCCTCCAGCCTCGCCTCGCCTCAAGTCTCCTGCCTCCAGCCTCGCCTCGCCTCAAGTCTCCTGCCTCCAGCCTCGCCTCGCCTCAAGTCTCCTGCCTCCAGCCTCGCCTCGCCTCAAGTCTCCTGCCTCCAGCCTCGCCTCGCCTCAAGTCTCCTGCCTCCAGCCTCGCCTCGCCTCAAGTCTCCTGCCTCCAGCCTCGCCTCGCCTCAAGTCTCCTGCCTCCAGCCTCGCCTCGCCTCAAGTCTCCTGCCTCCAGCCTCGCCTCGCCTCAAGTCTCCTGCCTCCAGCCTCGCCTCGCCTCAAGTCTCCTGCCTCCAGCCTCGCCTCGCCTCAAGTCTCCTGCCTCCAGCCTCGCCTCGCCTCAAGTCTCCTGCCTCCAGCCTCGCCTCGCCTCAAGTCTCCTGCCTCCAGCCTCGCCTCGCCTCAAGTCTCCTGCCTCCAGCCTCGCCTCGCCTCAAGTCTCCTGCCTCCAGCCTCGCCTCGCCTCAAGTCTCCTGCCTCCAGCCTCGCCTCGCCTCAAGTCTCCTGCCTCCAGCCTCGCCTCGCCTCAAGTCTCCTGCCTCCAGCCTCGCCTCGCCTCAAGTCTCCTGCCTCCAGCCTCGCCTCGCCTCAAGTCTCCTGCCTCCAGCCTCGCCTCGCCTCAAGTCTCCTGCCTCCAGCCTCGCCTCGCCTCAAGTCTCCTGCCTCCAGCCTCGCCTCGCCTCAAGTCTCCTGCCTCCAGCCTCGCCTCGCCTCAAGTCTCCTGCCTCCAGCCTCGCCTCGCCTCAAGTCTCCTGCCTCCAGCCTCGCCTCGCCTCAAGTCTCCTGCCTCCAGCCTCGCCTCGCCTCAAGTCTCCTGCCTCCAGCCTCGCCTCGCCTCAAGTCTCCTGCCTCCAGCCTCGCCTCGCCTCAAGTCTCCTGCCTCCAGCCTCGCCTCGCCTCAAGTCTCCTGCCTCCAGCCTCGCCTCGCCTCAAGTCTCCTGCCTCCAGCCTCGCCTCGCCTCAAGTCTCCTGCCTCCAGCCTCGCCTCGCCTCAAGTCTCCTGCCTCCAGCCTCGCCTCGCCTCAAGTCTCCTGCCTCCAGCCTCGCCTCGCCTCAAGTCTCCTGCCTCCAGCCTCGCCTCGCCTCAAGTCTCCTGCCTCCAGCCTCGCCTCGCCTCAAGTCTCCTGCCTCCAGCCTCGCCTCGCCTCAAGTCTCCTGCCTCCAGCCTCGCCTCGCCTCAAGTCTCCTGCCTCCAGCCTCGCCTCGCCTCAAGTCTCCTGCCTCCAGCCTCGCCTCGCCTCAAGTCTCCTGCCTCCAGCCTCGCCTCGCCTCAAGTCTCCTGCCTCCAGCCTCGCCTCGCCTCAAGTCTCCTGCCTCCAGCCTCGCCTCGCCTCAAGTCTCCTGCCTCCAGCCTCGCCTCGCCTCAAGTCTCCTGCCTCCAGCCTCGCCTCGCCTCAAGTCTCCTGCCTCCAGCCTCGCCTCGCCTCAAGTCTCCTGCCTCCAGCCTCGCCTCGCCTCAAGTCTCCTGCCTCCAGCCTCGCCTCGCCTCAAGTCTCCTGCCTCCAGCCTCGCCTCGCCTCAAGTCTCCTGCCTCCAGCCTCGCCTCGCCTCAAGTCTCCTGCCTCCAGCCTCGCCTCGCCTCAAGTCTCCTGCCTCCAGCCTCGCCTCGCCTCAAGTCTCCTGCCTCCAGCCTCGCCTCGCCTCAAGTCTCCTGCCTCCAGCCTCGCCTCGCCACAAGTCTCCTGCCTCCAGCCTCGCCTCGCCACAAGTCTCCTGCCTCCAGCCTCGCCTCGCCTCAAGTCTCCTGCCTCCAGCCTCGCCTCGCCTCAAGTCTCCTGCCTCCAGCCTCGCCTCGCCTCAAGTCTCCTGCCTCCAGCCTCGCCTCGCCTCAAGTCTCTAGCCTCCAGCCTCCTGCCTCCTGCCAAGCCTCGCCTCAAGTCTCTAAGACTCCAGCCTCGTCCTGCCTGCCAGCCAAGCCTCGTTCTTGCCTAATTCTGTGGTCCGAGCCAGAGGCAAGACCCAGGTACTCGGTCCTTCTCCAGTCTCTGGCTCGGAGTCCAAACCTGGGCCCCTAGCTCTCTTGTCCAGTCCTGTTTCCTGTCCATATCCTTGCCCTCGTCCTGTATCCTAGTCCTGTCCCTAGTACTTCAGTGTCTGTCTTGCACTTGGATCCATTCCCAGCCACCTCCTTATGACAGTCTTGCCCTTCCTTCTTGCTGATTGTCTACAATCAGCTCTTTCATCTTACTGACGTTGAGTGCTAGGTTGTTGCTGCAACACCACATCACTAGTTGGCATATCTCACTCCTGTACACCCTCTTGTCACCACCTGAGATTCTACCAATGATAGTTGTATTGTCAGCAAATTTATAGATGGTATTTGAACTATGCCTAGCCACACATTCATGTGTATATAGAGAGTAGAGCAGTGGGCTAAGCGCACACCCCTGAGGTGCGCCAGTGCTGATCTTCAGCGAGGAGGATATGTTATCACCAACCTGCACAGATTGTGGTCTTCCGGTTAGGAAGTCGAGGATCCAATTGCAGAGAGAGTTACAGAGGCCCAGGTTCTGCAACTTCTCAATTAGGATTGTGGGAATGATGGTATTAAATGCTGAGCTATAGTCAATGAACAGCATCCTGACCTAGGTGTTTGTGTTATCGAGCTGGTCTAAAGCCACGTGGAGAGCTATTGAGATTGCTCCTACTTTAGGTATCCTCATTAATAGTATTGGCTAGCTTACCTTCGTATTCCATCTTTTCTTTCTTTGTGACTTTTTTAATTGCATTCTGCTGGTTTTTAAAAGCTTCCCAATTCTCTAATTTCCTATTAAACTTTCAAAGCTGCCAAGTGCATTTATCATCAAAAGATGTATAAATTATACAACCTAGAGATTTGTTTGCTTACAGGCAGTTGCAAAGCAAGGAACCCAAAAGAACCCAATTAAAAAAATAAGACCATCCCTTCAGTGCTCACAGAGAAAGAGAAAAGAACACAAAACAAGTCATACTGTATAAACAATTGAAGCAAGCAACAACCACAGCATTGTAAAGTTCCCAGACACAAAGCACATCAGTCGGGAGCAGTATCACAGCCTTAGCATTGTGAAAGGAGAAGCCCCCAGACTATCTGGGGTGGCATTTAAATTGTCTGAGCTTCACATTAGGGCCCAAGCCCCACCACCGGCAAATCACTATTGGCCTAGATTTCACTGCTGAAGGAACCATTTTCGACCTCTCCAGATCGGCACGGCACCCAGAGCAATCCAACCTCAAACAACTTCATACATCCCGCCTTTCCAGTCTATATGGGCCGGCACTTAAATTGTCCAAACAGGGGACTGAACCTCACAATAGGACCCAGACCTTGATGCGGCGAATCACTCCAGGCCTTGAACATTCCACACATCAATTTGCTTCGGACCTGGATTTCGCTGCCAAAGAAGCCATTCACGACCTCTCCAATTTGGCTCAGAGTGTAGAGCAATCCAGCCTTGTACCCAGGTTATTTGTATGGGCATTGGAACTCTTCTGTCCCATCTTCTCCCCTCCAAATCATTCACTCCAACCAGCAGGGCTTCTACTCCAAGTGCCTCGATTTTGCAGCACACCAGCAGGTCACATCCTGCAAATTCGTTTTGCCATTGCTTGCTTCTTCTTTGATTGTAGTGATAGTTTACCACAATTACTTTTTTAAAAATGTGTTAATAATGGTTTTAATTGAATAATTGAATTAATTTTTGCTCTATTATATGCCTTTTCTTTGGCTTTTATGTTGGCTTTGACTTCTCTTGTCAGCTATAGTTGCATCGTGTTGCTTCAGCATGCACAGTATCTCAAGTACCTGATTACATTCAGAGCTCTCTTGATAAATAGAACGGCCAGCGTTTGATTGTTAGGTGTTCCAGGTTGGGGAACACAAGTTTGACAAAACCGCCACGTCGGCGCACCATGGAGGGTTTATCTTGAAACACATACCCCCACCTTTTGCCTTTTCGGAATCAGCGGTTTGGTCCATCCTGTGATCAAGAAGCCTTCAGGTCTGATTGCTGAATCTGGCATGCTCAGAGTCAGCCATATCTTGGTAAAGCACAGAACACAACAATTCCTCATTGCCTCAATACAGCAATCTTGCCCTCAGGTCCTCAGTCTTGTTCTCTAGTGACTGAATGGTTGCTAACAAGATGGTAGGTAGAGTGGACATCCCTCCATGTTTCAGCCTGGTTTGGGAGTCCCACCCACTCCTGCCTCACTTCTGGCCATGGCAATGAACCTTCATCTGCTTTAAGGTGCCATACCTACTTGCTTGTGAGTTAAGTCCGCTGAGTCCTTCAGAGGGACTGTGAAATCTGTAGTTCATTAAGTTGGGTCAAAAGTGCATTACTTAAAGGGAAACTACACGCTGCAGATTGCAGTGAGTGTAATTCAGAAGAGGCATATTTAGAAGCTTTGTACGTAGCCTGCGGAATGTCGTCACGGTTCACTGGCATCATCCTGCCATGCAAAATGGTGCCTAACATGGAGCAAAAAACATAACAAGGCAATAACAGCATAACAAGTCCCTTTCCTACCCTCCCTCTCACATGCACTGTCACATCAAATGCAAGCCCTCTAGTTTTAGTCCCTCATGATCTATAAAATCTCCCTTAACCGCCCATAACTCCAAATAAAACAGCCCATGTTTGTTGAACCTCTCCATATAGCATAGGCCCTCTACTCCAGTCAACATCCTGGCAGTCCTCTTCTGCACCATCTGCAAAGCCTCCACATCCTTCTTATAATGGGGTGACCAGAAATGAATGTAATACTCCAGATTTTTAACTGGAGTTTTATAAAGGTGCAACATAACTTCGAGACTCTACAAACTCAGTACCTTGGCAAATAAAAGCAAGGATGCTATATGCCGCCTTTGCCATCCTAGCAACTCATGAAGGCTGTAGAGTTTTGTAGCTCCAGAAACAAATCAAAAGAAAAACACAGGAGCTGAGGATAACTTGTCTACTTCTTCTTACTTTAATGAGATGCTCACATATAATGTGGCAGTGTAATGACATATGCCATTCATGTACTTCGTACATATAACCTGTATTGAATTATGTAAGCATACAAAGAATCCTTAATTAAACAATATCTTTACAGTATTCAAAGGTTCAAAGGTTCATTTATTATCAAAGCATTTATCCATATACAACTCTAAAATTTGTCTTCTCCAGGTAGCCATGAAATAAATGTAACGCCCTGGAAAAGGTTTCACTTTTAATGTAATGGTTTCTCTGTAGCGCAGTGTTTGGCTCATGTCTAGAGATAACAGAGGCTTTGGAATGTGCTCTGACAAATGAGGGGAAGTGTTTTTCTTTCTTGTGTGCCTGAAAGAAGGTTTTCGCGGTCTTTTGTTCGGTGAAAGATGGAAAGGGAAGATGCCAGAACGAGGAAGTCGTAGACTGCAGGACAGAGTGGACTTAGAATGGGGTCGGGAGTCGATGACGCCCGGGGGAAATCGATGAAGAATGAACAGTCGGGAAAACAGTGAGCTCCAATGTTGCACATTAGACCGTTTCATGAGAATAGGGCCTTTTTCTTTTTTGTTTCTTTACTAACCCTATTGTCAAATTAAGAATTATAAAGCTCAATCATTTAATTGCATATTGTGTACTGTTTGTTATTTCGTGGTACTGATTTGTAACAGGAGAGCACATCATGCAGCATCCATCCAGACTGTCATGGTCCGGTCCGTGAAATCTGCATTCCGATTCACGGTCCGGTCCATGCTCCTTGTTCCGGGTTTTCCAGTTTTCCCCAGTTTTTGTTGAGGCAGCTGATTCCCATTTGTGCTGGCTTCATAAGTAGCTTCAGGATTCAGCCTCTGGCTGCTGGATTGTTCCTGTTCTCACCCCCTGTCTGAATCCCTCTGCCCCTGCCTCCTGAAGTCTTGCCATCCCCTGCAATGTGTGTCTGAAACCTTGCCTTGCCCTGCCTTGTCTGCACTGCTGTCTAGGTCAATTGCCAGAGCAAGATAAGGAACTGTCTATCGTTGTTTTGAACTGTCTCTGTGTCTACACCTTCACTAGGTAGGTCCGGCCATTTGTCACTACCTAGTGTTGGGATCTGTCTTTGTGTCCTCGCCTTTGCTGGGTAGGTCTGGCTGTTTGCTGCTACCTTGTGTTGGGGGAACCGTCTGTATCCAGGCCTTTGCTAGGTAGGTCCGGCCATTTGCCGCTACCTTGTGTTGGGAACTGTCTTGTTGTATTCTGCATTCTGTGTATAAGTCCTGGCCCTATGTCCTGTTTCCAAGGAGGGGTCCTGGCTCTGTGTTCCATGTTCCTGTCTCTCAAGATTACCAAGGCTCTGGGTTCTTGTCTCCCTTGACCAAGTTAAAGCTTTGGGGTCTCGTCCAGTCCCAGCCACGATCCAAGAACCTTGTCCTGTCTAAACCATGGCTTTGTGTTCTTGTCTTGTCCATGTGTCTCGCCCAGCCCAGGAGTACCTTGCCCAGCCCAGTGCTGGAGTTCCCTTGTCCTGTCCAGGAGTCTCACGTCCAGTCCTGTTTCCTCTCCTCGTCCTGTAGCCACGTCTTGCCCTCACCTAGTTCTGGAGTCCGAGCCTGAGTCAAGTCCCAGGTTCTGGGTCCTTGCCCAGTCTCTGGCTCGGAGTCCAGGCCCAGGTTCCTAGTTTCAAGTCTCATGTCCTCGTTTCGCTATCCTAGTCAAGTCCTAGCCCAGGCCCTGTATCCTTGTCTTGCCCAGGGCCTGTGTCATGTCCAGCATCCTTTCTTCCCCACTTCCCTTGCTTTCTTGACTAACCTAGTCCTGTTCTTTGTACTTCAGTGACTGTGCCTCCCATTTGGGTCCAACGCCCCCACTATGACACAAACAAGATTTCTCAAGTTTGGCCGGGC
Organism: Mobula birostris; assembly: GCF_030028105.1. Taxonomy (NCBI): domain Eukaryota; kingdom Metazoa; phylum Chordata; class Chondrichthyes; order Myliobatiformes; family Myliobatidae; genus Mobula; species Mobula birostris. Next base: position 137,653,006 of record NC_092374.1, on the reverse strand, counting down.
CGGAGGCTGTCTTACCCTAGATTAAGCCACTAGCTGAACCTAAGGGTTGCACAAAGAAAGAACGTGAAAACCATTCAGAGAGGAACATCAAACACACCCACCCCGTACAAAAAAGAATAGGAACATTGACCCCCCCCCCCAAAAAACCCTCCCCTGCTCAAAATATTGATAGAACACGAACAGAATATCAACCCCCTCAAACAGCCTCCCCTGACACAATGAAACAGAAAAGGAACAGGCGATTTAAAAAAAAGATATACAAACCATAAGTCCACAGTCCATAAATGCAATACTCCAATCCAAAAATGCAGAACCAGGATACCATCCTTTGGTATCACCGACATTCATTGAAAAAGCGGGACAGCACACGAGGCAGAGAGGTCTGCCCACCTGCCACAGCGAGCCACACAGTGATAGGCCGCTCACAGACTCCTTCTCAGCAGTGATCAAAAGGCAGGCAGTCAGCGCTGAAACTCACTCACCCTCTGCATTCACCTCGATGTCTCAGTCTCCCTCGACACTTAAATTGATGATTAATGGATGCTTTAAACGGTGAAACGGAGTTGACCATCGGCCCCGTCTCAAAGTTTCTTCGCATTGAGTCCGAGTATGCACTCGCATCCCAGAATTTTCTCGGAGCCAACAAGGTGCCGGATCACTCAAATGATCTCCATGCTGTAAATTGCAGGCTCTGATGGTCCCAGAAACACATTTTTGCTTTTATATTCTAGTCCGCTCAAAATGAATGCTAACATTTGCCTTCCTCAGCACTGATTCAACCTGCAAGCTAACCTTTAGGGAATCCCCCATGAGGACTCCCAATTCCCTTTGCACCTCAGAATTTAGAATTTTCTCCCCATTCAGAAAATAGTCAAAGCTTTTATTCCTGTATAAAAGTGCATGACCATACACTTCCCAACACTGTATTCGATCTGCTGCTTCTTTGTCCATTCTCCTAATCTGTCTAAATCCTTCTGCAGTCTCTCTGCTTCCTCAGGACTACCTACTGCCTGCCCCTCCACCTATCTTTGTATCATTCACAAACTTGGCCACAAAGCCAACAATTCCATCACCCAAATCATTGATATTCAACATAAAAAGAAGAGGTCTCAACACCAACCCCTGGACAACACCACTAATCACCAGCAGCTCATCAGAAAAAACTCCCTTTATTCCAACTCTTTGCCTCCCGCCAATCAGCTAATCCTCTATGCATGCTAGTATAGAAACATAGAAAACCTACAGCACAATACAGGCCCTTTGGCCCACAAAGTTGTGCCGAACATGTCCCTACCTCAGAAATTACTAGGGTTACCCATAGCCCTCTATTTTTCTGATCTCCATGTACCTGTCCAGGAGTCTCTTAAAAGACCCTATCGTATCCACTTCCACCACTGTTGTCAGCAGCCCATTCCACGCACTCACCACTCCCTGCGTGAAAAACTTACCCCTGAGATCTCCTCTTTACCTACTCTCCAGCACCTTAAACCTGTGCCCTCTTGTGGCAGCCATTTCAGCCCTGGGCAGAAGCCTCTGACTATCCACACGATCAATGCCTCTCATCAACTTATACATCACTATCAGGTCATCTCTCATCTTCCTTCACTCCAAGGAGAAAAGGCCAAGTTCACTCAACCTGTTTTCATAAGGTATGCTTCCCAATCCAGGCAACATCCTTGTAATACCATGGGTTTTTACCTTGTTAAGCAGACTCATGTGTGGCACCTTGTCAATGGCCTTCTGAAAATCCTTTCTACAAGTTCTCTCTCTTGGGATCCAGCACCAACCTAACTTTCCCAATCTACCTGCATATCGAAATCCCCTACGACTATTGTAACATTGGCCTTTTGACATGTCTTTCTATCTCTCGTTGTAATTTGTATCCACATCCTTGCTACTGTTTGGAGGCGTGTATGTAACTCCCATCAGGGTAATTTTACCATTACAGTTTCTTAACTCTACCCACAAAAATTCTACAGCTTGCAATCTAACGTTAGCTCTCCCTAAGAGTTTAATTTTATTTTTTACCAAAGAGCCACTCCACCCTCTCTCCCGACCTGTCTGTCCTTTCAATACAATGTGTATCTTTGGATGTTAAGCTCCCAACTATAATCTTCTTTCAGCCATGACTCAGTAACACCTACAATGTTATACCTGCCAATTTCTAACTGTGCTATAAGACCCAGCTACCTTATTCCCAATACTGTGTACATTCAAATATAATACCTTTAATCCAGCATCCATCACACCTTTCGATTTTGTCCCCCATTTACACTGCAACTCATCTCACTGACTGCAAATTTGCCCTATCAACAGCCTGCCCTTCCTGACAGCCTCACTACACACTGCCTCTGCTTGTAAACCAAAAGCCCTATCACTCCAATTCGCATCCCCTGCCAAATTAGTTTAAAGCCTCCATAACAGCTGTCGCAAACTTGCCTGCAAGGATATTGGTCCCCCTTAGGTTTAGGTGTAACCCGTCTCCTTTGAACAGGTTATACCTGCCCTAGAAGTGAACCCAATAATCCAGATATCTGAACCGCTACCTCCTGCACCCAGATTCTCAGCCACACATTCATCTGCCAAGTTATCCTATTCTTACCCTCACTGGCAAGTGGCTCCAGCAGCAATCCAGAGATTGCTATCCTGGAGGTCCTGCTTTTCAGTTTTCTCCCTAGCTCCCTAAATTCTATCTTCGGGACATCCTCACTTTTCCTAGCTATGCTAATATGCAGCAAGACTTCTGGTTTCTTCCCCCCATCCTTCCCCATCGAGACATTCCTGACCCTGACACCGGGGAGGCAACATACCAACTGAGTGCCTCTATCACATCCACAGAATACCTTGTCTACTCCTCTAACTATAGAATCCACTATCACTACTGCAGTCCTCTTCTACCCTCTTCCCTTCTGAGACACAGTGCCAGACTCAATGCCAGCGACCCATTCGCTGTGGCTTCCCCTGGTAGGTCATACTCCTGAACGGTATCCAAAAGAGTGTACTTATTATTGAGGGGAATGGCCACAGGGATACTCTGTACAGGCTGTCCATTTCCCTTTCCTCTCTTGACAGTCACCCATTTACCTGCCTCTTAAAAATTAGGGGTGACGACCGCCCTGTAGCTCCTATCTATCAACTCCTCAGTTTCCCAAAGGAGTCGAAGGTCTTCGAGCAGCAACACACACAAAATGCTGGAGGAGCTCAGCAGGCCAGGCAGCACCTATGGAAAAGAGTAAACAGTCGATGTTTCATGCCGAGACCCTTCATCAGGACTGGAAAAATTGATGAGAAGTCAGAGTGAGAAGGTGGGGGAAGGGAAGAAATAAGCACAAGCTGGTAGGTGATAAGGTGAAACTGGAAGGGGTGAGGGCTGAAGTAAAGAGCTGGGAAGTTGATTGGTGCAAGAGATAAAGGGCTGCAATCCGATAGGAGAGGGTCATCGTCGTGGCTATCCCTCGAGGTCGAGGATGATGGTCTTCATTCTGTTGATCTACTTATGGGCTCTCAAGTGGCTTATGAGTCTAATCTTGGCTTTGAAAGTTCTTCCGCATTCAGGACAGTTAGTTCCAGATGGCAGATCGGGCTTTGGTTGTTGCTGCCTCTCTTTCCATTTTCTTCTCTTTTCTTCTAATTCTGCACATCTGTTGGCTTCGAAAGTTGCTGTTCCTTCTCAGATGATGGCTTGCCAGAGTTTCCTGTCCTTGGCATTGGTCTCCCAATTGTTGATGTCGATGTTACATTTCTTCATGTTGGCTTTTAGGATGTCTTTGAATATCTTCTGTTGTCCGCCTCTTTTACGCCTTCTTTAAGCTGGGAGTAGAAGATTTGTTTCGGCAGATGTTCGTCTTTCATCCGAACAACATGACCGCTCCACCTTAGTTGGTTCTTGATGACGTAGGCTTCAATGCTTGTTGTTTTTGCTTCATTTAGCACGCTGACGTTGGTTCTTCTATCTTCCCAGCTGATATTTAAGATGTTTCAAAGACAGCGTTGATGGAACTTTTCAAGTGCCTTCAGATGTTGTTGGTATGTTGTCCAGGTTTCTGATGCATACAGGAGCGTTGGGATTACCACTGCTTTGTACACTAACATTTTGGTGTCTGTTCGGATGTCACGATCATGAAAGACTCTTGTTCAGAGATGTCCAAAAGCTGCTCCAGCGCATTTAAGACGATGTTGGATCTCGTCATTAAGGTCGACATTGGAGGAGAGGTGACTTCCAAGATATGGAAAGTGGTCCACGTTTTCCAGGGTTATCTCGCCAAGTTTCTGTGCTGTAGTTTCTATGGTTCTATGGTTCTAAGTTGAATTGATGGTTCTATCAGATTTGTCTCAGTTGGTGACGGTTGATAGATGATCTGAGTCTTCTTGGAATTGATCCACAGAGAAGTAGGAGAGGATAGAAGACCCAGAAAGAAAGGGAAGTGGGAGGTGATGGGCAGGTAAGGAGATAAGGTGATAGAGGGAAACAGGAATGGGGAATAGTGAAAGGGGGGCCATTACCAGAAGTTCCAGCAACTGATGCTCATGCCATCAGGTTTGAGACCACCCAGACGGAGTATAAGGTATTGCTGCTCTATCTTGAGTATGGCCTCATCGCAGCAGTAGAGGAGGCCATGAATTGACATGTTGGAATGGGAATGGGAAGTGGCATTGAAATAGGTGGCACCAATGCCCGAAATGTCGTCTATTTACTCTTTTCCATAGATGCTGCCTGGCCTGCTGAGTTCCTTCAACATTTTGTGTGTGTTGCTTGGATTTCCAGCATCTGCAGATTTTCTCTTGTCATTGAGCTGCAGTTCCAGTTCCCTAATGTGTTCTCTGAGGAGCCCTTTATCTGGTATGATATTTCAAAGATACATTTGCAGATGAATGAGACTTACCAGCTCAAGTTGTAATAAACCTGTGAAGATCCTATGTATCTGAAGATTCTCAGTGACACATTCAAACTGATGTGGTTGTTGCTCATGGCTATGTGCATGAATGGGAAGCCCTGAGTTCTCAAGAACTGATATGTATGAACTGCCTGCTGCTCCTTCCAAGCAGATGCCTTCGTTTGTATTTGGGTAACGATTATCCATTATTTCCTCAATGCAATTGTGTTCTGTAATATAGCCCTGATGTCTTCAGCATCATTTGGTATAGGCTTAAAGATGAAGAAATGCATTCCATCGTGAGCCACGTTATCATCAAGTGTACTGCTTTGTGGCTGTTCTTGAGATATACCTCAGGGAAAATCTCTTCAGAGAAAGGTAGGCTGACATTTTGCTCCTTGTTGATGTGTATGGGGTAGATTTCCACCCTGAACATTTTTAGTAGAGAGGACCTGCTGCTGGCAGCCCTACACGCTCTCCTTTTCCACCTAATATGTTGTCTTGCTCTGCAGGTCCTCTCCTTACTCTCTGAATTCCTCCGTCTCCACTGCACCTGCTCTCAGGATGACGCTTCTCATTCCAGAGCAGAGGAGATGTCCTCCTTTTTCAAAGAAAGGGGCTTTCCTTCCTCCACCATCTGCCCTCAACTGCATCTCTTCCATTTCACGCACGTCTACCCTTACCCCATCGTCCCGCTGCCCTACCAGGGATAGGGTTCCTCTTGTCATCACCTACCACCCCATCAGACTCAACATCCAGCACATAATTCTCTGGAACTTCCACCATCTCCAACGGGACCCCACCACCAAGCACATCTTTCCCTCACCTCACTTTCTGCTTTCCACGGGGATCGCTCCCTATGCAACTCCTTTGTCCATTTGTCCCTCCCCACTGATCTCCCTACTGGCACTTATCCTTGCAAGCAGAACAAGTGCTACACCTGCCCCTACTCCTCCTCCCTTACAACCATTCAGGCATCCAAACAATCCTTCCAGGTGAGGCAACACTTCACCAGTGAGTCTGTTGGGCTCATATACTGTGACCGGTGCTCCCAGTGTGGCCACACTTAGATCGGTGAGACCCGACGTAAATTGGAAGACCACTTCGCCCAGTACCTATGCTCCGTCCACCAGAATAAGTGGGATCTCCCAGTGGCCACCCATTTTAATTCCACTTCCCGCTCCCATTCTGATACATCCATCCATGGCCTCCTCCACTATCGCAATGAGGCCACACTCAGGCTGGAGGAACAACACCTTATATTCCGTTTGGGTGGCTTCCTAGCTGATGGCATGAACATCGATTTCTCGAAATTCTGGGAGTGCCCCCACCTCCTTCAACATTCCCCATCCCCTTTTCCCTCTCTCATCTTATCTTTTTGTCTACCCATCGCCCACCTCTGGTGCTTTTGTGATGAAGTGGCAGAAAAAGTTTGCAAACCCAAATGCTGTCTTCCATTTTGGCATGGACTAGATGGGCTGAAGGGCCTGTATCTGTGTTATACTTCTTTATGACTCTATGACCTATGGAGTATCACACCTGTTTGCCCATAGATGGTTTGGGCCACTCCGTGACTGCCTGAACTTTACATGAGTTCATTTGAGGATGGATCCCAATAATGGCACCTGCTCTTTGTTGAACTCACACTTCTCTGGCTTGGCATAAAGGATGTTCACGAGGAGCCATCTGAGAACGTTCCGGACATGCTGGAT